>NC_087346.1:29300000-32177500 GCF_030014295.1 Loxodonta africana | reverse complement strand
TTTATAGTTTAATTTTGTGCTGTAAATACTTTTGAAACTCAACTCGATGTGAAAGGGATTCCAGTTTCCATAAGTTCCTTGTGATTCTAGAATGTAAGGGATAATGTCCACGAAACGTGTGTGGTTGCGTTTTTTGTCTTCCTTTGTTTTGTTTTATGATTATAATTAATGTTTTAAAACATAGCCAAGAGGAAAAAATAGCAAAATAGATATCCACATGTTGTATGGCCCAGTTTCAGTAATTACCACATTTTTGCCTATATGCTCCAAATATCCCTTTGGCATAAGTTTTTTAAGCCAGTCTAGACCTCACTTTATTTTACTCTACGTCTATTTACATAACCACATTGCTATTTCACACAAAAAGAAATTAATAGTTATTATTTAACTTCATTTAGTTCTCTGTCCCCCACCACCAGTCTGTCAGTTTCTCTTGCTGTGGTGGCTTGCCTATTGGAAGCTGTACCACCAGTATTTTAAATACCAGCAGGGTCATTAATTGTGGACAGGTTTCAGCAAAGCTTCCAGGCTAAGACAGACTACGAAGAAAAGCCTGGTAATATTCTTCTGAAAATTTGCCAATGAAAACCTTATGGATTACAACAGAACATTATCCTACTTGCTTGCTTTGTACACGTCATTAGGCGGGATCATTTGCTAGAGGAAGACAAGTTTGGTAAAGTTGAAGGCCAATGAGGGCATAGGACACCCTTGGTGAGATGGATTGGCACAATATCCACAACTGTGGACTCCAACATGCGAGTCTTCATGAGTATAACACAAGACCTGGCATTGTTCCATTCTGTTGTATATAAAGTTGCCATGAGTTGGAGATGACTTGACAGAAGTTAACAACGAGTATACTCAGTCTGTATTACAATTTCTCCAAATGTCTCAGGATATCTTGCTAAAGTTTTTTTTTTTTTTTTTTTTTTAATTCAGGGTCTAAACAGAATCTATTGCAGCATTTGGCTGTTGTTTACTTATTTATTTAAATAATTCTTTTTATTTAGGAAAATTTTTTCTCTTCCCCCTTCCCTCCATTTGTCTTAACATTATTGCATTTAAAATATTAGTTTGAATTAATATTAAAAGCATTATAAGTATACTGATATTATTTTAAGAAACCCTTACTGTTATAGTAAATATGATATGATTCTTTTTACACAATAACTTGTATTAATTTAATGTTGTTTATGCAGAGTGTTATGGGTCAAGTAAGAGTGGGAACATGGTAAAGGCGGAAGAGACACTGAGTCGAAATTCACTCTGCTAATTTTTCACTCAGCAAGTGATTTAATACTTTTGATCTTTTTTCTCTCTTTTTAACAGGTTCTGCCAGGTGTCACTCTAAGGATGGCTGCCCTCCTCAGCTCACTTGAGCTCTGAAGCCTTACATCAGATTGCTCTTTCAGGTAAACGCACTCCTCTGTAATAACTCCTAATTGTTCTCCCAGGTAGCAAGCTGACCCTCTTGCAATCAGATTACACCAAATCAAAGTTTTCTAAACTGTCAATCTGATCACTTTATTCTTCATCTGAAAATTTTACAGTGGATTTATATTGTACTTTGAAAAAAATATCTTAGGTATGTCTTGAAAAATGTTATATCTGACTCTACTTATTTCTCTAGTCTCATCTTTTGCCATTCTCCCATGTGCAAAGGCACTAGTGTGTTTCACAAGCTCCTCACTGTACCTGAGATACTCTCCCAAGCTCCAGACCTGAACATGGCTATTTTCTATGTATTCACTTTGGGTGTCATATCCTATGTGAAGCTTCCATCTATCCCCTTCTAGGTTAGGTACCTTCTTCTATACTTCTATGGAATGCTGTAAGTACTTCTATCAGTAATTTTCCTACTGTATAATAATCTGTTTCACTCTGTCTCCAGAATATATATACATATATATATATATATATATATACATGTATATACAGTAAAACTTGCAAAGCCAGAACCTATGTAAGGTGAAGACCTGTCAAAGAAGGAAAACTCAAGTATTCTCCACTAAAACAAGCAATGGAAAAGTGGTAAGATGGCACCCTGTCAAAGGTGGAAACCTTGTGAGACCCAGGAAAATAAGGCAGTTCCATCCATTTCCAGCTCTCATAGGTTTTTGGAGCCCTGGTGGCACAGTAGTGAAGAGATTTCCTGCTAACCAAAAGGTCAGCAGTGGGAATTCATCAGCCACTCCTTGGAGGCCCTATGGGGCAGATCTACTCTGTCCTATAGGGTAGCTATGAGTCAGAATTACTTGACAGCAAAGAGTTTGGTTTAGTTGATAAGCTTTTTCAGGATGCCCCTCAGTAGGTGCTCAAAAATTTAATATGTGAAAAAAAATATATAACTGGCAAATAATTGAGGACAATAATTCTTACCAGATCAATCAAATTAATATAGAAACTAGTGTGTGCAAATACATTGAAACATTGATTAAAAGTGGTAGAACTTTCTGGTCTTCATATCAGCATATGTTCATCTCTCCAAATTATCATAACATTCTTTTCAGTCATTAATATTTAATATTTTCTCTTGTAGCTGATGTGTTTGCTTTCCTGTTTTCATACCATCTCATCTGATCTTGTCAGTAATACTGGAATTTTCCCAGGTGAGTGGCTGGCACTGGGATAATTTTACTTACTAAAATCAAAGAGCCACTAATTGACCCATATATTTTGCACTTTTGACTTCATGAAAAAAAATAATAATAATCCAGCAATTGAACAACCTCTCCACAGATATTTCTGTAACATAACAAAGAAAAATATCCTTAAAACAAAAACTTTAGTGATCATGAGAAACAATCAGAAATTAAGGAATATCCTTGGTACTTATATTTTAAGCATAATTTAAATAATCATAGATTTACTTATTGAATGGTATCAAGTTCATTCAATACCATTTTAAATTATTTGCAAACTTTCAGTAAATAAAATACCAGTAGGCTAGTGACTAAGAAAATTATTCTTGCTGAGTGCCTTCTAGAGATTGACAAGGTAGACTCCTGTAATATGAAACTTCCACATTTCAAAATTTATTGAAAAAGTTTACATTTTCAAATGCCTTCCTTCAGCAAGAAAATTAAAGACACTTTACTATTACAGGGCTGTACAGAAATGCTAATAGTATCAAATATATAATTTTTAAGGGAAAATTTCAAAGATAGCATGTGATCACAGTGGCATTAGTAGCTAGCGGGATGTGAGGAAACTGTGGTGAATTATAAAAATATTTGGCAAAATTTATATCAATAAATGCACACATACAAAAAGGAGAAAGAGCCAAGATCAAAGAATTATTCCTACAACATGAACAAATAGAAAGAGAGCAACAAAAGAAACCCACAGGCAAGGAAGAAAACAAATAATAAAAATTAGGGCTCAACTAAATGAAATAGAAGACAGAAAAACAATTGAAAGAATTAACAAGACCAAAAGCTGGTTTTTTGAAAAAATCAACAAAATTGATAAACCACTGGCCAAACTGACAAAAGAAAAACAGGAGAAGAAGCAAATAACCCAAATAAGAAATAAGAGGGACGATATTACAATAGACCCAACAGAAATTAAAAGAATCATATCAGATTACTACGAAAAATTGTACTCTAACAAATTTGAAAACCTAGAAGAAATGGATGAATTTCTGGAAACATACTACCTACCTAAACTAACACAAACAGAGGTAGAACAACTAAATAGACCTACAACAAAAGAAGAGATAGAAAAAGTAATCAAAAAACTTCCAGTAAAAAAAAGCTCTGGTCCGGACAGCTTCACTGCAGAGCTCTACCAAACTTTCAGGGAAGACTTAACACCACTACTACTAAAGGTATTCCAAGAAAGTATTTCAGGGCATAGAAAAGGATGGAATACTACCAAATTCATTCTATGAAGTCACCATATCCCTGATACCAAAACCAGGTAAAGACACCACAAGAAAAGAAAATTATGGACATATACCCCTCATGAATGTAGATGCAAAAATCCTCAACAAAATTCTAGCCAATAGAATTGAACAACATATCAAAAAAAAAAAAAAATTCACCATGACCAAGTAGGATTCATACCATGTACGCAGGGATGGCTCAACATTAGAAAAACAATTAATGTAATCTACCACATAAATAAAACAAAAGACAAGAATCACATGATTGTATCAATTGATGCAGAAAAGGCATTTGAAAAGTTCAGTACTCATTCATGATAAAAACTCTCAGCAAAATAGGAATAGAAGGAAAATCTCTTAACATAATGAAGGGCATTTATACAAAGCCAACAGCCAACATCACCCTAAATGGAGAGAGCCTGAAAGCATTCCCATGGAGATTGGGAACCAGACAAGGATGCCCTTTATCACCATGCATATTCAACATTGTGCTGGAAGTCCTAGCCAGAGCAATTAGGCTAGATAAAGAAATAAAGGGCATCCAGATTGGCAAGGAGGAAGTAAAATTATCTCTATTTGCAGATGACATGATCTTATACACAGAAAACCCTAAGGAATCCTCCAGAAAACTACTGAAACTAATAGAAGAGTTCAGCAGAGTATCGGGATACAAGATAAACATACAAAAATCAGTTGGATTCCTCTGCACCAACAAAAAGAATATAGAAGAGGAAATCACCAAATCAATGCCACTTACAGTAGCCCCCAAGAAGATAAAATACTTAGGAATAAATCTTACCAGAAATGTAAAAGACTTATACAAAGAAAACTACAGTACACTTCTGCAAGAAACCAAAAGAGACTTACGTAAGTGGAAGAACATATCTTGCTCTTGGATAGGAAGACTTAACATTATAAAAATGTCTATTCTACCAAAAGTGATCTATACATTTAATGCAATTCCGATCCAAACCCCAAGGACATTCTTTAATAAGATGGAGAAACAAATCACCAACTTCATGCGGAAAGAAAAGAGGCCCTGGATAAATAAGGCATTACTGAAAAAGAAGAACAAAGTGCGAGGCCTTACTTTACCTGATTTTAGAACCTATTATACCGCCACAGCAGTCAAAACAGCCTGGTACTGGTACAACAACAGATACATGGACCAATGGAACAGAATTGAGAATCCAGACATAAATCCATCCATATATGAGCAGTTGGTATTTGACAAAGGCTCCAAAACAGTTAAATGGGGAAAAGACAGTCTTTTTAACAAATGGTGCTGGCATAACTGGATATCCTTCTGCAAAAAAAATGTAACAAGACCCATACCTCACTCTATGCACAAAAACTAATTCAAAATGGATCAAAGACCTAAATATAAAATCTAAAACAATAAAAGATCATGGAAGAAAAAATAGGGACAACGTTTGGAGTCCTCATACACGGCATAAACACTACACAAAATATTATAAAGAATGTAGAAGAAAAACTAGATAACCGGGAGCTTCTAAAAATCAAACACCTATGCTCATCCAAAAAAAAAAAAAAAAAACTTCACCAAAAGAGTAAAAAGACTACCTACAGACTGGGAAAAAGTTTTTAGCTGTGACATTTCCGATCAGCGCCTGATCTCTAAAATCTATATGATACTGGAAAACTCAACTGCAAAAAACAAATAACCCAATTAAAAAAGGGGCAAAAGATATGAATAGACACTTCACTAAAGAAGACATTCAGGTAGCTAACAGATATGTGAGGGAATGTTCACGATCATTAGCCATTAGAGAAATGCAGATCAAAACTACAATGAGATTTCATCTCACTCCAACAAGGCTGGCATTAATCCAAAAAACACAAAATAATAAATATTGGAGAGACTGTGGAGAGATTGGAACACTTCTACACTGCTGGTGGGAGTGTCAAATGGTACAACCACTTTGGAAATTGATTTGGTGCTTCCTTAAAAAAGCCAGAAATAGAACTACCATATGATCCAGCAATCCCACTCCTTGGAATATATACTAGAGAAATAAGAGCCTTTACATGCACAGATATATGCACAACCATGTTTGTTGCAGCAGTGTTTTCAATAGCAAAAACCTGGAAGCAACCAAGGTGCCCATCAATGGATGAATGGATAAATAAATTATGGTATATTCACACAATGGAATACTGTGCATCGATAAAGAGCAGTGAGGAATCTGTGAAACATTTCATAACATGGAGGAACCTGGAAGCCATTATGCTGAGTGAAATTAGTCAGTTGCAAAAGGACAAATATTGTATAAGACCACTAGCATAAGAGCTTAAGAAATAGTTTAAACTGAGAAGAAAACATTCTTTTGTGGTTACGAGAGGGGGGAGGGAGGGAGTGGGGGGGGCAGTCACTAATTAGATAGTAGATAAGAACTACTTTAGGTGAAGAGAAAGACAGCACACAATACAGGGGAGGTCAGCACAATTGGACTAAACCAGAAGCAAAGAAGTTTCCTGAATAAACTGAATGCTTCAAAGGCCAGTGTAGCAGGGGCAGGGGTCTGGGGACCATGGATTCAGGGGACATCTAAGTTAATTGCCATAATAAAACCTATTAAGAAAACAGTCTGCATCCCATTTTGAAGTGTGGCGTCTGGGGTCTTAAACGTTAGCAAGCAGCTATCTAAGATGCATCAATTGGTCTCAACCCACCCGGATTGGATCAAAGGAGAATGAAGAACACCAAGGACACAAGGTGATTACAAGCCCAGGAGACAGAAAGGATCACATGAACCAGAGACTACATCATCCTGAGACCAGAAGAACTAGATGGTGCCCACCTACAACCGATAACTGCCCTGACAGGGAACACAACAGAGAGCCCCTGAGGGAGCAGGAGAGCAGTGGGATGCAGACCCCAAATTCTCATAAGACCAGACTTAATGGTCTGACTGAGACTAGAAGGACCCCAGTGGTCATGGCCCTCAGACCTTCTTTTGGCCCAGTACAGGAACCATTCCCAAAGCCAACTCTTCAGACATGGATTGCACTGGACAATGGGTTAGAGAGGGATGCTGGTGAGGAGTGAGCTTCTTGGATCAGGTGGACACTTGAGACTATGTTGGCATCTCCTGCCTGGAGGGGAGATGAGAGGGTGGAGGGGGTTAGAAGCTGGCAAAATGGACACGAAAAGAGAGAGTGGAAGGAGAGAGCAGGCTGTCTCATTAGGGGGAGAGTAATTGGGAGTGTGTAGCAAGGTGTATATAAGTTTTTATGTGAGAGACTGACTTGATTTGTAAACTTTCACTTAGAGCACAATAAAAATTATATATAAAAAATATTTGGCATATTGTTGCAATGTTTATTTGGTTAATGTGAATGTTCTATTTCAATCATTGAATTAATATACGTGGCTCTTTCTAACATCGTAAATGTATTTTCTAAAACAATCTATTTTTTTTCCCTCTCTTTCTCTTTTTTTTTTTTCTCTATGAAAGGGTATATTAGGTAACTTTAAAAATTATGTCTGTAATTTTCTGATTATCTATTTTTGAGGAATGGGTAGAGATTTATTATAATTATTAGAATATTTGTTGAATAAAACCAGTTATCGAGCTGATTCTGATGCATGACAACCTCATGTGTGTCAGCGCAGAACTGTGCTCTGTAGCGTTTTGAGTGAATGAGTTTTCTGAAGTAGATCTGAGGCTATTCTGGATGGACTTGAACCTCCATTTTTTTTTTTTCTTTTTTTTATTAGCAGTCAAGTGTGTTAATCATTTACACTACTTAGGGACTACTTTTTTGAATAAATGCTTATAAATCTAAGGTTCCACCAATTTTCTGATATTTACCTCCGCATCTAAGTGAAGACACACATAGTCCATCAAAACAAATTGCTAAATACTTGTCTTATCATTAAGGAATTGTTTTCCTCATTCAGCTTTAGCTACTAATGACGTACTTGCATTTTCCCCTTTTTCCAGATGCTGCTCTCCTTTCAGAGCTCTGGTGTAGCTTCACATGCTGATCCCTGTAAGTCGTATATATTCCATGCATGAAAAGAACAAAAAAATATTAGCACAGGTGATTCAATGGATTGAATTGTGTCAAAAATATGGTTGTAAATCCTAACTGGAAACCCTGGTGGCGTAGTGGTTAAGTGCTACTGTTGCTAACCAAGAGGTCAGCAGTTCAAATCCACCAGGTGCTCTTTGGAAACTCTATGGGGCGGTTCTACTCTGTCCTATGGGGTTGCTATGAGTGGGAATCGACTACCAGGGCAGTGGGTTTATAGGGTCGCTATGACTCAGAATCAACTCGACGGTAGTAAGTTTGGTTTTGCTTTTATACCTGTTGTAATTATTACATTTGGAAATGTTTTTTCTTTATTTTGTTAATAAGACTGTATTAGTGTAGGATGTGTTCTAAATCAACCTTTTTGGAGATATAAAAAAAGACTAAACAAGTAAGAAAGAAAGCAGAGATGGGGGAACATAGACACCATGCCACATGAAGATCACCAGGGAACCAAGGAGCAAGGACCTTCCCCAGAACCAATAGAGCGTGAAAGCCTTCCCCTAGAGCTAGCATCCTGATTTTGTATGTCTAGCCTTCTAAACTGCAAGAAAATAATTTTCCGTTTCTTAAAGTCACATACTAACGGTATTTTTGTTATAACAGCAGTAGATGACTAAGACAGGTGAGTTTAGTATGGGACCATAGCTTAGCCTTTAAGGACATGGCTGCTGAAGTTAGACTCTGAAGGTAACTCTTGCTACTTATTAGTATCTAAATCTTTAACAGGCAATGGTAAGTAAATGTTCCAGCTATATTTTTTGTCCCTGAAGATTTATTGGCAGACACTTAAGCCACTTACTACGTTCTGGTGTCATGGTGAATACTGGTAAGACTGCCTAAAAAACAGGGAAGTTGGTTCAGGCCAAATTTGAGTGTTGAGAGCCATTTGGATGAGGGAATGCTTCCCTGATGCTTCCCAGAGGAATGATTGTGTGAAACTTTTGTGTTGGGGGGCTTCTGTAGAGCAGGATAAGGCTTACAAGTATGTTTGCTATTTCCATTGTGTTATTAGGAAAGTAGAGGTACTGGCATTTGGAAATATTCAAATAAATGAGTTATTTTGGGGGTGAAAACTGTTTGTGATGCACTTCCTGGGCCAAGGAACTGATATATACCATGGGTATGATGTGCTTCATGGCACATGGGGCCAATATGGCCCACTTGCATTAGTCCCTATAGGACAGGGTAGAATTGCCCCACAGAGTTTCCAAGGAGTGCCTGGTGGATTTGAACTGCTGACCTTTAGGTTAGCAGCCCTAGCACTTAACCGCTACGCCACCAGGGTTTCCTTTTTTTTTTTTTTTTGGCTTTATGATGTGCTTCATGGCACATGGTACCAATATGGCCCACTTGTATTAGTCACCTCCCTGTTGACATCTTTGATAAAGTGCTTGCCTCCCTCAAAACCATTTGTGATGCACATCCTGGACTGTGGGACTCATATGTATCATGAGTGTGATGTGATTTGTGGAACATGGGACCAATATGGCCTGCTTGCAATTGACATCCATTTTTTCAAATAATGAAAAATGACCAAGAAACAATGTTTTAGTATCCAGTCCTCCGGTGAAAAAAAACATGGCATCACCAAAAACTTCCAAAAATAATAACAATAATACATCCATGAAAGAGTTAACTATCAAGGTATTTAACTTCTATAAATTTGAATTTCCTCATCTGTAAAATTATTCTTACCACATTGAGTTATGGTGAGATTAATGAGTTAATTAATGTAAAACACTTAGAAGAAATATTAGTAATTGCATTTGAATACCACTTCTACCTGCCTTCCTGCCCCCCACCCCCCCGCCCCGACACTCAGGAGAATGTATTATTGCTTGTCTAACTTTAAATTCTTCATAGACAGTCCCACCTCCAATCTTCAAGCAGGGATACCACTTTGTTCTATGTCTTCAGGGACTCGTAAAGTAGGTTGAGGTAATGAGTGAGAGGTAAGCTGAATTTACTGAAAAGCTGGAGGGATTTACTTTGTAAAAAATGTAAAGAAAGGAAAAGGCTGAGGCAGAGAAAGGCTAGAGAGACCTAGATATAAAAGGGAGATTGTTGGAGAAATTCAAAAATGGACAAACAAGTTTTTTAGAAGCCTTGACACTGTGTGTCAGAGTGGGAGAGATGGGAAAGGGGGGTGTCATGTATTGAACTGTGTCACCCAAAAATATCTGTCAACTGAGCTGGGCTGTGATTCTTAGTACTGTGTGATTGTCCACCATTTTATGTGATTGTCCACTCTTTTATGTGATTTTCCTGTATGTTGTAAATCCTATTGCTATGATGTAATAAAATGGATTAACTGCAGTTATATTGATGAGGTCTACAAGATTAGGTAGTGTCTTAAGCCAATCTCTTTTGAGATATAAAAGAGAGAAGCAAGCAGAGAGACGTGGGGACCTTATGCCACCAAGAAAGTAGTACCAGGAGCAGAGTGCATCTTTTGGACCTGAGGTTCCTGTGCTGAGATGCTCCCAGACCAAAGGAAGACTGATGACAAGGACCTTCCTCCGGAACCAAGAGATAGAGAAAGCCTTCCCCCGGAGCTGGCACCCGGAATTTGGACTTCTAGCCTACTGGACTGTGAGAGAATTAACTTCTCTGTGTTAAAGCCATCAACTTGCGGTATTTCTGTTAAAGCAGCACTAGGTGACTAAGGCAGGGGGATAATTAATTAAAGTTTGCTGAATTTTACAAACGCCTATTTATTTCTTTAGTTTCAGATTGTCTTAATCATTTTTCGGTGATCATGTATTCCTTGAATTAAATGTCCATTCTAGGTAAGAGGAAGCACTTCCAACTTCTGAAGGTTACCTATACACATGTATGAGATATAAATCAATAGTTCTGCCTAGAAAATGTCCTAGGGCAAACATAAATTAGAGAAAGAGCGCAACTACAATGCATAGCTAAACTTCTAGTGACCACAGAACTTCATCTGCTCCTCTAAATCTTAGAAATAGTGTGTTGTTCTTAGGTGCCCTTGAGTCAGTCCCAACTCTCACTGAAGACTGTAGTTTTTGATCTTCATTGGTGACTGCTTCAAGTCCTTCACTTTCAGCAAGCAAGGTTGCATTTTCTGCAAAATACAGATTGTTAATGAGTCTTCCTCCAATCCAGATGCTCTGTCCTTTTTCATATAGTCCAGCTTCACAGATTATTTGCTCAGCACGTGAATTGAATGAGCGTGGTGAGAGGATACAACCCTGACACATACCTTTCCTGATTTTAAACCATGAAGTATCCCCTTGTTCCATTTGAACAACTGCCTTTTGGTCTATGGTATAACATTGAGAAAAGCTATAACATTGATAAATTCACTCCTTCCTTCCATAAATACTTCATAAGAGCATTCTATTTTGTTCAACAAAGGGTACTTTTACTCTGCATTTGGTTTGAATTAAGACCACCTTGTATTTTTCACAGAAGAGAACACATGAATTCAGCCTGAAAATACTTCCCAAATGAACTACACATTTTGACTGTGTGCATGTTCTCTGTGTGACGTAAGCAAATATATCCATTGGTTCTGGGTACAAGTTAGTTCCTGCTTAAAGGTTTTCTTGGATTGTACCTAAAATGATAGCATTATCTGAAATCACCTTACTGAATACTTATTGCCTACCTTGTCATAGTTACATGTTCTTATCCAGAACTCTCTGTCTTTAACAATGAAAAGAGTACATACGTCCCTAAGGAATATTTCTAGATTTTATAGTTACCATTCCAAAATAGAATAGTTAAGATAGAATATTGATTAAGTAAAGAACATTTCTTTATTTTCTTCTCAATACAGAATACCAGAAGACATTATTCGCAGAGAATACATGTAATTTGGTTCGGGAAACAAATCACATTTTGAAATTCATAGAATTCCTAATTTGCCTATTAGAAGTATGCTGGTTTTTCAAATATATTTTGACACCATTTTCAAATATAAGTATAAACAACATAAATAAACACCATTTCATCACTACAAAGTCAGAATATTAAGCTTAAAGTCATTCTTTCCTAGAGCTTTAAGACTAGAGGGAAAATTGGCACATAATAAAAAGGTTATTTAAAAAATTATAGTAATTTCATGTAGATTGAGTAAACACTAGGTTTGAGGACAGAGTTACAGAGCTATCCCAGAATTCTTAGCATCGTTTTGACAATATATACTAATGAATCAATTTGCTTTGTTCTTGAAGAGTGTATAGCATTCATTCCCTGCAAGACTGTTAGTATTGCTAGAGGCTTACAGTAGAAAACATTGGCAATGGATGATAGAAACATATTCAGAATTCTCACAGTAATTGTAATGTTATGGTCAGTAGATATGATCTAGCTACTTTAAACATTAGCACACACACCAAAAAACCTATTGTTTAATTTGTGGTTTATATTATTTTCTATTACTGGCGTGATGGTTTACAACCCTTAAATTAAGTGCACACATTTCATCATTGCAACTGAGGAGTAAGAAAATGAAAGCAATAACAATGAAATGTAGTTCAATTGTAAAAATTCAATAGATCCAAAAATATATGTGGTCAAAAAATCACTGAGCAGAATAATTTGAAAATTATAAGTAAATATTTTACACATTATTTTTCAGGCTGCAATAAATATTACAATTGTAGAAGTACTAATTTTAGCAATAAACTAACCAAATTCTGCATTATATATCATATGCTACATATTCCTTTACATTATAACACTTATCTTTATAATGATTATAAACCAAATTATTGAACATACATCTTTGAATAAACAGAGCCAGAGAACTCTGACTCAGATGAAGTACATATGAGGTTGTTTTTTTGTTTGTTTTTTGATAATTGGAGATTGTAAATTCAGTCAGAACTCTCTGTTATCTTAAAAATAAATAGAAGCAAATTACATTGGTGGCCTATTCCAAGCACTGGCACAACTTCTTTCCCTCCCTGTAGCCTTCTTACCTGTGACTATGGTCCTGCTCTGACTCCGGGCCTAGCCTTATGCCTTGCTTTGGACAATGACATGCTAACAAATGTGATGGAAGCTGAGGCTTCAGAAGCACTTGCACACAGGACATGTCCTCTCTTGAGACCCTTGCAGCTCCTGTCACTACTATTATGAAAAGAAGCCAAGGTTAACCTACCAGATGATGAGAGACACTTGGCCCGGCCAACTTATCACCCTGGCTGATTGTCGGCCAATGAGCTAGACCATCCTGGAACATCCAACCAATGGTAGGTCTGCCTGCTGCCCACAGATACAAGAGGGAGCCCAGCAGAGAGCAGTTGAGTGGGCCCAATTCTGAATAATTAATTGCCCAGATAACACACAATATAATGGCCTAATAATTGGGTTGTACTTTTAAGACGTCTTGCATTAGGACGGTCTATTACACAGCAAAAGTTATTTAAAAATTACATATACTAAGTGTCTTCCATTAGAAATTGTTTAATTATATTATGCAACATGTTTAAAATGGAAATTATAAAGGCATTTTAACAAATGTAGAGCGAGATATATATCTAAGAGAATCAATTATAATAAAATATTAACAACCATCTTTTGCTTCTCAGTTATCCTGTACTTAAAGCTATTTTGATTAGTTTATATGTATTAACACCTCATATTCCCACATCAGCACAATGAGGTAGTACTATGTTTATGTACCCCATTTTATAGAGCAAAAAACGGAGTCCAAATCTGTAAGAAAAGCAGATTGTTGTTTGAGCTAAACAGAAGCTGTGCCCTTAACCATTGTATTATACTGTTTCTTGGGACAGATATTCTCAGTTGTATTGTAAAGTAAATAAAAATGGAAACGAGCACTATTTAAGTTATCATCCAATTATTTTTTTTCTTTAAAGGATAAGTACTTCATACAGAGATGGGAAGAAAAGCAGAGAAATAAATGATACGTGTATTAGCTTCTAATTTGCTGAAGTATCAAATTACTGCAAATTTGCTTGCCTAAAAGAATGTAAACTTATTATTTTACAGTTCTCTATATCAAAAGTCAGAAACCCTGGTGGTGTAGTGGTTAAGTGCTACGGCTGCTAACCAAAAGGTTGGCAGTTCAAATCCACCAGGTGCTCCCTGGAAACCTTATGGGGCAGTTCTACTCCATCCTATAGGGTTGCTAAAAGTCAGAATTGACTCGACAGCTATGGGTTTGGTTTTTGTTTTTATGTAAAAAGCCAGGTAAATGTCTCACTGGACTAAAATCAAGATGTTGATTGACTGTGTTCCTTTTCGAAGGCTCTAAAAAAATTTTTTTTTTTTTTTTTTTTTATGGGGGAATCCATTTTCTGCTCACCTGGATTATTGGCAGAATTCAGTTCCTTGTGGTCGTTGGACTGATGTCCCCATCTTTTTGCTGGCTATAAACTGAAAAAGTTTCCAGCTTTCAAAGGCAGCTAAACTCTTTAGCTCATGGTTCCTCTCCATCATCAAAGCCAGCAATGGCAAGAAGAGTATCATGTGGCATCTTTCTGTCTCATTCTTCTTCTGTCGTTTTCCAAGTTTAACGATTCATGTGATTAGATTGTGCCCACCTGGATAACCCAGGATGATCTCCTTATATCATGTCCTTAACCTTAATCACATCTGCAAAATCTCTTTTACCATGTAACATAACATAATCCCAGGTTCCAGGGATCAGGAAATTGGCCCTTTGAGACCATTATGCATCTACCAAAATTTCTAGAAATACTTGCCACAAAGTTATCAACTATTATTCCTCAGCGATAATTTTATATGTGAATTTTGCTTATTTCCTTTGGCTTAACCAAATTCTCTAATATTTTCATAAGGATAATGTGTTACAAATCCAATATAAAATTTTTTTGTAAAGAAAATTACTATTATATGTTTTTGATACGGCATTGATTTGTAATACATTTCCTGAAAAAATAGGCATATTATTCAGGTACCCAAATTTCTGTATCCTTCAAATATAAATATTATTATTTAATTAATACTGCTTATATCCTAGGATTCTTAGTATTTTATTGTTATACTCAAAGCTGTTGTGTCACATAACATAAAATTAGACCTGTTTTCAGGCCTACTGTATTTAAAGTTGATATTATTTGTCATATCAAAAGCCACTAAAATATACACAAATTAGTAATTTATTTTAAGTTTCTCTGGCTTTCTTTATTAATTATGGTACTATTACTAATAAATTTCTTATCAATGAACTTAATAATCTTTTTGAATATCTGATTCTTTTCCACTACCAAATCTTGATATTGTTTGATAATTTTCTCATTTGGTTGAATCACCTTTCTTGGGAATAGGCATAAATACCATTAACATCACATGCAAATAAAACTTTCTGAAGATCATTCAAAAGCAGCTACAGCAGTATATCGACAGGGAACTGTTAGAAATTCAGGCGGGATTCAGATGAGGATATGGAACCAGGGATATCATTGCTGAAGTCAGATGGACCCTGGCTGAAAGAGAGAATACCAGAAAGATGTTTACCTGTGTTTTATTGACTATGCTAAGGCATTCAACTCTGTGGATCATGACAAATTATGGATAACATTGTGGAGAATGGGAATTCCAGAACACTTAATTTTGCTCATGAGGAATCTGTACAAAGAGCAAAAGGCAGTCATTCACACAGAACAAGGGGGTACTGCATGGTTTAAAGTCAGGAAAAGTGTGTGTCACGGCTGTATCCTATCACCATATTTATTCAGTTTATATGCTGAGAAACCAATCTGAAAAACTGGACTGTATGAAGAAGAACTGGGCATTAGGATTGGTTGAAGACTCGTTAACAACCTGTGTTATGTAGGTGACACAACCTTGCTTGCTGAAAGTGAAGAGGACTTGAAACCCTTACTGATGAAGATCAAAGACCACAGCCTTCAGTATGGATTACATTTCAATATAGAGAAAACAAAAATCCTCACAACTGAACCAGTAAGCACCATCATGACAAACACAGAAAAGACTGAGGTTGTCAAGGATTTCATTTTACTTGAATCCACAATCAACACCACGGAAGCAGCAGTGAAGAAATCAAAAGATGCATTGCATTGGGCAAATTTGCTGAAAAGTACCTCTTTAAAGTGTTGAAGAGCAAAGATGTCACCTTGAGGACTAAGGTATGCCAGACCCAAGCCACGGTGCTTTCAATTGCCTCATATGCATGTGAAAGCTGGACAATGAATAAGGAACACCCAAGAAGAACTGACACTTTGAATTGTGGTGTCGGTGAAGAATATTGAATATGCCATGGACTGCCAAAAGTACAAACAAATCTGTCTTGGAAGAAGTACAACCAGAATGCTCCTTAGAGGCCAGGATGGCAAGGCTTCATCTCACATACTTTGGAACCGACTCAACGGCACCTAACAACAACACAAAATCTTGAGTTCAGTTAGTTTATTTTACGCTCTAAAATATTATAGAAGTTCCTCTGTGAACTGGCATTTTCAAAGACACTTTAAATAATTTGAAACAGCAGCAGTTCCACCTTACCAGGATTGAAGATAATTCTGGAAATAAGTTTATGTTTTCTGCCTGAAGTTGCTCTATTAAAAAAAAATAGCAACCCTATAGGATACAGTAGAACTGCCCCATAGAGTTTCCAAGAAGCGCCTGGTAGATTCAAACTGCCAACTTTTTGGTTGGCAGACGTAGCACTTAACCACTACGCCACCAGGGTTTCCAGATTTACTCTAATAGGCACCATTTTCAGAGGACTTCTAGAATTGCTGATATATTATCATAGCATTAGGCATGATATTACCTCCTACCAATGGGGAGCATTTTAAGATAAAGGGAATGTGACAATGTGCAGATTACCAAGGAATCTGTTGATTTTTTTTGTATACCATATCATCCAGAAGCTATCAGTGTCGTAAAACATTGGTTTGGCTTCTCAGAGGCTTCACTAAAGCATCTAGGTTTGAAATGACACTCTGAGACATTGGGGACAGTCCCTATGGATGTGGTATATATGCTGGCACATTAATGCATGGTTATTATAGTAAGCAGGCTAGTGCATCAAAAACTGTCTATGAAAAGCAAGGTTGGAAGATTAAACCGCTCAGGGATGAAGGTCTGTGTCACCCCACAGGGCGTATAATCTAAAATGTAGTTGAGGGGAATCTTGAATGGGTAGTAGAGCAAGAAGGGGACGAAAATCAGTTACGTTCTCAGGACAAGGAGCAGCAGTGGTGCATGCAGATTATCCTATTAAGAACTGTGAAGGGTCTAAGATTTTATCCTTCTGGAAAACTAACAAGTTAGACTGCCAATTTCATAGATGCTAGAAGAAGACACGAGACTCCTGGGTTAGAGAAAAACGGCATTATTCCTCACACCAGAGCTAGCAGCATGAGCTTCATGTTCACTTTGGTTCTCCTTGCCTGTATTCCTTTAGGGACAATGTGGAGTAACCATTTGGGATATTGCACACACTGTGAGTCTGTGTTACAGATGAAAAACCCAAAACTTATCTCAGCCTTTTAAAGGATGCTGCTATCATTTGATGCCAAACGTTTGTCCTGTAAAGAGACACTACCTCTATCTTTCAATGGTGTTTGCTATACAAACAACCTTGAAAAGATTGTCTGGGACAAAAGTCATCACCAGACATATAGGAATGCCATGGAAAATTTTCCCCACACAACAATGGCTGGCCACTAACAGGAAAAGTGACAGAGTGGGATCATTTTGAACAAAAGATTATTTGAGCAGTGCAAGAGTTGAAATGCAGCAGTTGCTATAAATGCTCTGCACCCTATGTCCATATCCGAGCTTACCACCGATCACACATATGGATAGCTTTCCAGTTCCAGTGCCTTCTTCTATTTCTCTGACTGAGGATTTTAGCCAGTAATGGCTTCTCAACCCACATTCAGTTTAGCTTACATGGGCCAGGAGTTCGATGTCTACAAGAGAGTCCTTAACCAATGATAGACAAAAGCCAGTGGATAAATTCATCACTTCTCACTTTCTTGGTGGAACTATTTTTAGGCATGCTCTACTTGATTCTCCAGAGCCCTGTTCGTGTGGTGGTTAAGGGATTGGCTGCTAACCAGAAGATAAGTTTGACTCCACCAGCTGCTCCCTGGAAACACTATGAGACAGTTCTACTCTGTCCTATAGGGTCACTATGAGTTGCAATTGACTTCAAGGCAACAGGTTTTTTTTTTTTTTTTTTTTTTAATTCCCCAGTACCAACAGCAGGATTGATTTCCAGTTGTCTTTTTTTTTTCTATAGCAGAAACCTATTTAATAATGCATATTTAGTTAGACTTTCTAGCTTTCATGTTTTACTTACTCTACTTTTCATTTTACTTCTCATGATTACTTCCCACAACTCTGTGCAACTAGACCTTACCTCACAACAATTAAGGAATCTGTAATATAGGCAATTAGTATTATATTGTTGTTTTATCTTCCTTTTAGCTATTTCTCACAAGTTTGAGCTTCCCTTTGGATCTATGCTAGTCTTAAGAACTTCCTTTATGATTTTTTTCCTTTATGTATTTGTTTATTTCTTGTTGATTTGCAAGAATCCCTTGCATATTTTAAGTATTATTTTATTGTCTCCTTTTAGACATTGCAAACATCTTCTTCCAATGTCATCTATTGGCTTCTCCAATGATATTCTCCATTCAACAGAAATTTTTAATTTTGATATAGTTATATTTACCATTTCAGTTTTTTTGTTTGTTTTTTTTAGGAGCCCTGGTGTCCTAGTGGTTAAGTACTCAGATGCTGAAAGGTTAGCAGTTCAAACTCACCATCTGCTCCATGGGATAAGGATGTGAAAGTCTTCTTCTTTAAAGATTTACAGTCTTGGAAACCCAGTGCAGCAGTTCTATTCTGTCCTATAGGGTCACTCTGAGTTAAAATTGACTTGACAGCAATGGGTTTGGGTTTGCTTTGTTATTTTTAACCATGGTTCAGTTTTCCCTCTTTTTTTCTTCTTTTATTTATTTGGTTAGCAGGTTGACTTACCTATTCGTGGATCTTTAATTCTCTCTGTAAATGTTAAAGTGAATTTTTCAACTTCCTAAATATTTTCTTTGATTTTTCCTTCTACTGATGCCTTTATGTGCCCCTGGCTCCAAGTTGAAGCCATTACCCAACACATATTCCACTTCAAGGCAGCCTCCAGGTTCTCCAAAAGTTTTTGAGAATAGTTTTGTTAGCTTCTGTCATTAGTATTTTTGCTGTCTTTCATAATTCCTTCATCATTTGTTTTGGAGAAGCGAACCTGCAATTTATGGTAGTTTGCAGTCTTGGAAAGAACATGATAATATCCATGGTAGTCTTCACCACCTATGGTTCTTTCTTTCCATTTCAGTGCTCACTATAACTTCATTTTAAGGTTTGAAATAATCTTTATATGGGTACACACATTGACATGGCATTATCCCTGATCTTTGCATACAACATATTCTTAATCTTGTTTTCTCTTTTATAATCCCACAACACTTGTTCTCTAAGCCATTTTCCCTCTTGTTAATCCGTGCATAGTATTCTACAATTATTCTCCTTAAATACACTTAACTCTTCTTTCTCAGTTATCTTATGCACAAACATTGATTGCTTAACTTGTTTTCTTTCCTCTTCCCATCCACATTAGTCATAAAATATGACAAAAGGAATTTACTTATGTGACTTCTGTTATATTAAAATTTTATCCCAATCAAGAGAGTTTTGATCAACAGATAGAATTGCCATAAAAGTTTAACATTTTTCTTCAGAAAATTATAAAAATAAAAATATATCCCCCCTAGAATCCAAGTGTTTTGTCTAGAGCTATATTGTAGCTATTAAAATTATATTGGTTCATTTATAATACTTGCACAACCCTTAGAGATATATTTCTTTATCAAAGCAATTTTTAGTCTAATAACAAAATCAATAGCATTTTAAATTCATTTTCTAAAGTATCCCATAAAAGCAGACTTTAATTTTCTAAGTACTGAGTTAAACCAAATATTTAAATAACTAAAAAAAGAATATGAAATAGTCTTAGTTTGCATTTTAAAAGTCAGTAGCTTTATAAGTTTATAAGAAAATGTACTTATATAATCTTTTTATGATGACCACATTTTGAGGTATTCTAGATAGTAGAAAAATTGAAGAAAAATCAACTGTAATTAAGTATTATTTCCTCTCACATGTATAGTCATGTTTTTTTCTGGTGTACATCAATTCATATGTTTATCTCAGTATATACAGATGTTGTTGTTAGGTGCCGTTGAGTCAGTTCCAATTCATAGCAACTCTATGTACAACAGAAGAAAACAATGCCCAGTCCTGTGTCATACTCACAATCGTTGCTATGTTTGAGCCCATTGTTGCAGCCATGGTGTCTATCCATCTCCTTGAGAGATTTCCTCTTTTTCATTTCATTACTTTACCAAGCATGATGCCCTTCTCCAGGGACTGGTCCCTCCTGATAACATTTCCAAAGTACTTGAGACAAAGTCTCACCATCCTCACTGTCAAGGAACATTCTGGCTGTACTTCTTCCAAGGCAGGTTTGTTCATTTTTCTGGTAGTCCATAGTATATTCAATATTCTTTACCAACATCACAATTCAAATGCATCAATTCTTCTTCGATGTTCCTTATTCATTGTCCTACTTTCACATGTATATGAGGTGACTGAAAATATCATGGCTTAGTCAGGCACACCTTAGTCCTCAAGGTGACATCTTTGCTTTTTAACACTTTAAAGAGGTCTTTTGCAACAGATGTACACTGTTGTTGCTTTTGTTAGGTGCTGTTGAGTCACTTCCAATTCATGGCTACCCTGTGAACAACAGAATGAAACACTGCCCAGTCCTGTGCTATCCTCACAATCTTTTGTATGTTTGAGCCAATTGTTGCAGCCACTGTGTCAACCCATCTTGTTGAGGGTCTTGCTCTTTTTTGCTGACTCTCTGTCTTACCAAGCATAAAGTCCTTTTCCAGGGATGATCCCTCCTGATAACATGTCTACAGTATTTGAGATGAAGTCTCACCATCTTCGATTCCAAGGAGCACCCTGGTTGTACTTCTTCCAAGACAGGTTTGTTTGTTCTTCTGGCAGTTCATGGCCTATCCAATATTCTTTGCCAACAAAATACACTAAGCTCTTCCTAAAAGAAGACAATTCAAAATTCTATCCAGTAACAGCATGGAACTCAAAATACAAGATTTATTGATGATGAACAAGAATATATTCAATTGTTGTTGTGGATAAGTTTTTGCATCAAATAAATATGTACCCTATTGTATCCTCTAAGGAAAATATATATATATATTCACACACATATAGTTTAAAAGTAATTAAAGGAATTTTAAATGTTACACAAGAAAAATTCACTTCATGGAAAAGAAAGGAGTAAAGAAGGAACGAAGGACTAAAAAAACTTAACACATAGTAAAAAAAATAGTAGAGGCAAATTCTACTGAATTAATAATAATATTAAAAGCGAATGGATGCAAGAGCTGAAAGAAAAAAAAGACGAATAGACTTCATAAAAATTAAATACTTCTGTGCATCAAAAGACTTTATAAAAAAATCCACAAAGACAGCCTACAGAAAAATTTTGGGAACCATATATCCAATAAAGTTCCAATATCCAAAATTTATAAAGTACTTACTTCCACAACTTAACAAAAAAGTTAAAAAAAAAAAAAAAAAAAGGCAAACAAACCTATTAAAAAATGGCAAAAGACTTCAACAGACTTTTCACCAAGGATATTTAAATGTCCTACAAGGACTTGAAAGGATGTTCAAATTCACTAGCCATTGCCCAAGCCCACTGCCGTCGAGTCAATTCTGACTCATACCACAATGAGACATCATCTCATACCATTAGAATAGCAATCATCATCAAAAAAAATAAATAAATAAAAGTAAAAACAGAAAACACTAGGTGTTGGTGAGGTTGTGGAGAAGCAGGAGCCCATATTTACTGCTGTTAAAATTGTAAGTTAATATACCCACTGTGGAAAACAGTTTGGCCATTCTTGAAAAAGTTGAACATAGAACTACCATATGACCCAGCAATACCATTTTTAGGTATATACTCAAAAGATTTGAAAGCAGTGACACAGACATAAGTACACCAGTGTTCATTGCAGTGCTATTCACAATAGCCAAAGGGTGGAAACAACTGAAATGTCCATCAGGTGATGAATGAATAAATCAAATGTGGTACAATGAAATACAATGGAATATTACTCAGCCATAAAGAAGAATGAAGTCCTAATGCATGCCACAACATGGATGAACCTAGAGGACATTGTGCTGAGCAAAACAAGTCAGACACAAAGGAACAAATACTGTATGACATAACAGATAAGAAAAAAGCACATATATAGAAACCAGAAGTAATTAGTGGTTACACGGGGCTGGAGGGAGAGAGAAAGTGGATTTTTTTGCTTAGAATATATTGAACACTAGTTAATTTGGGGGGTATGATGGGGAAAAAGATGGCAAAAATAGTTGCACAACTTAAAGAATGTAATCAAAGTCACTGAAATATACATTTAGAAATTGAGGGAATGTGTGTTGTGTGTATATCACTATAGTTAGAAAAAATTAATGGGTGGATTAACAAAATGTAGTGTGTATATATATATACATGTACAAATAAACTGTTACTCTGTTGTAAAGATAAGTGAAGTCTTGGTACAGGCTATAACATGGATGAATATTGAAAACCTCATGTTGAGTGGAATGATTACAATAGAATTGGGAAGAATAAAACATTTACCATTAAAAGTAATAAAGAATTGCAAGCTGAAAACTACAAAACATTATTAAGATCAATTTATGAAGAGCTAAATAAATGAAAAGATGTATTATGCAATGGAAGGCAATATTAAAATGGTAATAGCCACAAATTTGATCTATAGATTCTGTAAAATTCTTATCAAAATTGCAGTTGATTTCCTTGCAGATAATGACAAGCTAATCTTAATACTCATATAAAAAGTCAAAGTACTCCAAATAGCCAAAAGAATCTTGAAACAAAGAATAAAGTTGGAAGACTCAAAATTCCCAATTCCAAAACTTACTAAAAGCCTATAGTAATCAAGAGAGTACAGTATTGTGATAGGAAGGTTTATAGATAAATAGGACAGATTTAAGAGTCCAGAAATAAACCCTCACATTTATGATCAATTGATTTTCATCAAGGGTAGCAAGACCATTCAATGAGGAAAGAAGAGTCTTTCCAACAAATGATGCTGAGACTACTGGATTTCTTCATGCAAAAGAATGAATTTGGACCCTACCTGACACTTTATTAAAAAAAGAACTCAAAGTGTAACAACAATCTAAAATTAAGAGTTAAAACTGGAAAATTCTTAGAAGAAAGTCATAAATCTTCATAACAACTAGACAATGATTTCTTATATATTACACAAAAGCAGAAGCAACAAAAGAAAGGCATAGATTAACTGGACATCATAAAAAGTAAAAGCTTTTGTGCTTCTAAGGGCACCATCCAAATGTGGAAGATAACCTTCAAATTGGGAAAAAATACATATATATTTATGAACCACATACCTGATAAGAAGCTTGTATCTAGACTATAAAAAGAACTATTGTGACACAATGACAAGAAGGCCCGTGTCCATTTCTATGTCACTAAGCAGGCATGCCAGCTCCAGAAGTCAGCAAGTGTCTCTCACTCTCAGCAGATGTGTTGTCAACTCAGGCTGGGTGTAGCATGGCTGTGTTCCTTCTCTCTCTCTCTCTTTCTGTCTCTCTCTGTGGCTTTTCTTGGCTGAGTCTGGCCCCCTGTGCTTGCAGGTTCGGCTCTCAACCAACAGCTTTGGGACAGCCCAATGCCAGGGTCAGCCCAGCATTATATCTCTTGAGACAAAAATTCTGTGGGTAACCCTTGCATGGCATATGCCTAATTCTCTGCTCTTTTGGCGACCTCCTGCCCAGAGGTGCCAAGCTCCATTCCATGATCTGACCGGCTCACTGCTTCCATCTTCTCCTTGGGCCAGCTCTGTCCACTGCCACCATCTTCTGGTCTTGTGGTTCCCACTGTTTATACTGCTTCTGCCACTTTTCTTCTGCTCAACTTTACTGTGCTTGCCACCATTTCTCACTGTCTTAAATTTTATACACTCAGTGAGTGTTGTCAAATCAGTGCTATAGCTCTTCTAGGAAGTTCTAAGTGTAGGGCCCTGTGTCCAAAGGATGCACTCTCTTCTGGCTTCTAGTTGATCAGGAAGCCCCACAAACCTCTGTGAGATTGGCTACTTACAGCAGCACTCCTATCAATTTCAGGGCATGGCTTTCTTGAACTGACCAATCCCTCAGGTGGATCATAAACCGATGAATCCTGTGGGATGGATTTGTAAACCTCTTATGCATACAGTAAACCAATCAGTTCCTGCAAGCTCCTTATCCTGATAGTAAACCAACTAATTAACTGCCGTAAACTGACCAACCCCTTGCAAAGCTATGATCAAACCAAATATTTTAGGAGAACCCTCAGTGGCATAGTGGTTAAGCACTTGGCAGCTAATGAAAATGTCAGCAGTTTGAACCCAGCAACCATTCTTTGGGAGAAAGATGTGACAGTCTGCTTCCTTAAAGATTATAGCCTTGGAAACCCTATGGGACAGTTCTATTCTGTCCTATAGGGTCACCATGAGTCTGAATTGCCTTGACAAATATGTGAATATACCCAGTGCCAGAGAAGTCACATAAAAGAAAACTCATGGCACCATATCTTTCAGTCAAGAGTTGTTCAGATTCAGTAGATGAGCTTAGCCTTTGTCTTAGTCATCTAGGAGTGCTATAACAGAAATACCACAAATGGATGGCTTTAACAAAGAGAAGTTTATTTTCTGACAATAAAGTAGGCTAAAAGTCCAAATTCAGGGCGTCAGCTCCAGGGGAAGGTTTTCTCTCTCTTCAGGCCTTCTCATCAATCTTCCCCCAGACTAGGAGGTTCTCTGTGCAGGGACCCTGGGTCCAAATGGGGCACTCTGCACCCCGCACTGCTATTTTGGTGGTATGAAGTCCCCCATCTCTCTGCTCACTTCTCTCTTTTATATCTCAAGAGATCCCCTCAAGACACAATCCAATCTTGTAGATAGAGTCCTGCCTCACTAATGCAAGTGTCGCCCATCTTCCCTCATTAACATAGTAAGAGCCAGGATTTACAACATACAGGAAAATCACACAATATCAGGAATCATTGCCCAGTCAAATTAATAAACACGTTTTAACGTTTTTGGGAGGACATAATTCAATCCATGACAGCCTTAAGTGGATCTTTAGCCTGGAATACCTTAATTCTTCTAGAACCAACTTTTAACAGAGGATGCACAGCCCATAGATTTAATTTGGCCTTTGTTTCAATGCTTAGTTTTCCTTGGCATTTGTTACTCAGAGGTCTTCTCAATTTTCATGTTTTACTTAATGCTAATTTCTTTTTCCACTTCCGTGAACTCTGTTTTCTTTTATTTGTGTGTACACACCAGCCAATGTATTACTTTCTTGCAACATCATGTTGATATAACTAAAAGTAACCAAGAAACAGTGTAAATTTCATTAATAACTAGTTTGCAACTACAAATTCTGTAGGAACAAAAGATGATTTTCAGGTTACCATGGAGGCAATTTTGACAAACATTTTCCCCTGTCTTTACCTGGATTGCTGATTTACCACCCTCTTACAAGAGTGCCCTTACTGTCTGTCCACTGACCAATAAGTCTTCGCCACATGGTAGACATTTCTGTATTGGGAGTATCTTATTTCTCAGTGACAAATTCTGTATCATTCAGTATAATCTAAGTTATGTAACAGTAACAAACCACTTCCAAATTTTTCTGGCTTGAAGCAGCAAAGCTTTATTTCTTCTAGTGATTCATGACCTTTATGGGATGACTTGGGGCTTTGCAACTTTTTCCTTACTTTGAGTACCAGGCTGATGTAGCAGCTGTCCCTTGAACATGGAGAGTTTCTCTGGCAATTGGATAGATAGCCTGGTAACTGGCACACTGAATCTCATAGATGTCTCCTAAAAGTCAGAGAATTTTTATCCTTACAGGCCATCTCATAACTTATATGAGTGGGGTAGTGCAATCAATCCAGCACATGAGGCTAAAAGATTAGTGAACATTTCTACTGAGTATCACTATTCTTTTTCAATCCATAACTACTTTAAATAATTCTTCTCTGAATACCTTTCTCTGATATACATTGTGCTATTTTCTTTAAGAATAGGTAGAATTCCTTCTACTTCTTATGAAGTAGAATTACTTTGTCAAATACTTTGACAGTTTCTATGTTTCTTTTGTTAAATCAAATAAAATTGAATCAAATTACACCCTGTCTTCATTTATCACATGGTTAAGTTTCAAAGACCAGGTTGTTACACAAAATCAGTATTATGTGAAAATGGAGTTGTCCACATCAGATCACAAAATGGAGGATGACTACATCATTATGTAACTTCCAAATTATATCATTGTATAACTGTCAAATAACATCACTATATAACTGCCAATTTACATCATTATGTAACTGCCAAAGCACTGAGAATCATGGCCCAGCCAAATTGACACATAACCTTAACCCTCACAGCCAGTATTACTCTAGCCCCACACACTGGCGTTCATTACTGCTAGACATATATTATTAGTGCACAAAATACTTGGAGAGTAGTTTTTTTCCTATTGTAAATGTGAAATGTCAGGTCATAAGATAGCCTATAATTGAGGAGAAGGTATATTGTCCAGTCAGCAATTGTTGAGTGTCTATTTACTTTAAATACTTACTATTTTTTTTGTATTGATTGCTATCCATTTGAAAAAAAATGCACATTGTCATTTTAATTTTCATTCATTTTTACTAGCAACTTTTTTCCTCAACAATCATGAACCATTTATCATAATTTTGTGAATGATCTATGCATATTTGCTGATTTTCCTATTGAAATGGTATTGTACTTCCTTTCTTATATATTGGCTTATTTATATATTAAGATTATAATATTTTATATATTTTTCCATTTTATATATAGTCATTTGCCTCTGTTAACATAATGATATTTTAAATATGCAGACTGTTAGTTACATCTACCGAGTTTTTTTTTTTTCTCATGTTCATTTCCTTTGCTGTTATACCTAGGAAAACATTTGCAAATAACTATCAGATATTCACCTATATTCTCCTTAATTTTTCTCCTGGCGGGGAGGGGAAGGTGGATCTTAACCGAACAATTCATTCTCATTTCTGTCACCTCCTTCTATTTTTTCCAAAAATGACATCAGTTTGATCTCTTCAAAAGGCATAGAAGATCATGCTTAAAACTGTCAGAGACCTCCTTTGTTCTTAGGGTATAAATAAAACCCTGTGCACCTTCTAGTTTCTGCTTACAACTGAAGTCTTATTCCCTAACTCAGTGATTCTCAACTGTGAGCAATTTTGCCTTTCAGAAGACATTTGGCAATGTCTAGAGATATTGTGGCCCTCACAGCTGGGGCAGGCGCTACCAGCACCTAGTGGGTAGTGGCAGGAGAGACTACACAACATCCTACAATGCACAGGACAGCCCCCACGACAAAGAATGATTTGGCCCAACATATCAGTGTCACCAAGGTTGAATAATCCTGCCTAACTCTATGCTTCTCCCCACTCTCCCTACTCCAGCCAAACTGCCTTCTTGCAGGTCTTGTTACACACAGTGCTCCTTAGTCACTCAAGGAAATTGAACGGGGTTATTTTTCCACTTTTTCTAGTTGACTTTTAGAAATCGTTCAGATATTAGACCAAATGTTCCTTCCTCATAAACATGTCAATTCATTCATGCTTATTAAAACTCTCTTTTGTAAAGCTCTCTTTTGTATAGCTTGTCTCCTGTACACACCTTTACAATATTTAACAGCCTCTCGCCCTCCTTAGTCTAGGAGATAATCACGACATATAGTTCATCCACCACTGAATGCCTAGAACTTAATTCAGTGCCTGGCAAAGAGTAGGAGACCAATAAATAGGTTTTAATTAATGAATAAATGAAGGACTAGGCATTCATTTGGATTTAGTACATTTTTGGAGAATATTCTGTAACATTTTAAGCATTTTAATCAACTCTTACTGATCTACTCATTTTCTTTATAATTTTTAATAAGTCCATGTTTATAATTCTTTTCTAAAAATGTGTTTTATATTTCAAAATTGATATATTATTATGCACCTTAGGTCCTTACTTTTTATTTCTATGGTACAGAACAATTTTTGTGGTTATTTTCAGTCAATTTTCTTTATTGTTTGTTTTCTCTACAATATATTTTGTCTTTGACTCCTGGCTAAGTTGGTTTTCAACGGATTTACACATTCTGGTCATCAATATGGATGAAGATCACATTAAACTAAATGTATATTTGGCACTTGTGCTGAACAATCTTTAATGTGTGTGTATATATATATATACACACACACATTTAGACAATATAGTTCTAACAACCCAAAATATGCTACAGATACATTTTTTTATTTAATTAAATTCAGCATAAGCATAGGCTAGAAAGGGTTTAAGTCAATGGAAAATAGAGTATTAATACAGTTTTTCTTAGTTACATTGCATCAAGATTTTATATTCCCTTTTATACTATTTGTGAATGTATAACTTTCAAAAAGAAGTTCATCAATACTGTTCCCAAACTATCTTATTTGGGAAATCGAATGATTTACCCCTACCAAACTTTACCACACTTTCAACAAAGAGCGATATTTTCTTGACCTTTTAAGTTCCTGATGCAGTAGTTTTGCTACCTTAGGGATGATTGATGTTAATTTCTATTTCAACATCTACTGTACTTTCATCTGTTTTCTCCCTTCTGCTGAGGTAACTGATTCTCCTATATACAGAGTGAAAGTCTTATTTATGTTTTTGCAATTTTTTAAAGCTTGATGATAATAGAAGCCAGTTTCATAGACTGCTCTTCCCTAAACCCTCTAGACTCCTTGTTATGAATTCTACTGAGCTCATAGAAATTTAAGTTGGTAGAAGTGTCATGCATAAATTTATAGATTCTCTGTGTTTCCTCATTTTGATTATGAGTGCAACAGAATCAAATCAAAACCCAGGAGTTTCATTTAAATACCCAGTTCCTGTTGAACAGCCTAACATTTTTGGTCTTATCAACGTATTCAACTAATTTTTTTTTATATCAGATATATTCACTTGATGAAATGTTTGATTTGTAATCACTAGTACACACAAGCAAACCCTTCCAGAAATTCTCAGTAGAAGTGATGTAATAAGCCATATATTTTAGTATTCTGTATCAATATTAACAATGGCGTTTTTAATGTTACATGCCTATGAAAAGGTCATTTTTCTTACTTAAGGCAGTGATATCACTTTCTCAATTCCTTCCATAGCTGAAGAACTGCTGGTTTTAACCCTGGCTACAACAAAGTTCTAAGTTTGTCAGCGTGGATAACTGTCCAGCATTACCAACAGTACTGAGTTCCCTCCCCCTTCCTTTTTATAGAAGCAGTCCCCACTCTTTGTCACTTAATTCTTTCTGAGATCATGTTCAAGCCCTCTCATTCCTAAACTCATTGGAAATATTTATGCACTTTATGGAACCCTGAGATCACAGAGAATTTATGTAAAGCCAGGAAATCTATTAACATGGGAGAAGGTAATTGTGAAAGTCTGGGAAAATGGCAGTACAAGGAATTGTTACTAACTGTGCTTCCCAATCCCGTATCAACTACCATGTCTTTTTGATCAAATAACTCTTAAGGATTTGGGAATTAGGCTAAAATATGTGGTCCAGCGAGAGGACAATAATAACAAGATGACATTCTCTTAGATCAAATGATATCTGGAAGACTATGAGTAGAATGCCCCAGGGCATGCATTTCTGAACAGAGATTCTGGAGAAGGAGCTTCTTCAGCAGATCTATGGAGTGTGGAGATGAAAGCAGGCTGTTTCCTTGGCCTATGAGCGTTGACTATTTACAAATCAAATGAGCGTAAGTCTCTCTGCCTCAAAGCTAAAAAAGCTTTAAACTTTGAAACTAACAGCAGGAAGATAAAACTTTCCTTGTAGTGCCTGGATAAAGGCACTGATAATCTGTAAACTGGTGTTGCTCTACCTGACAGAGAATAAATGGTCTAATTCCCACCCTCTCTTGAGGTTCCATTTAGGCACATCAGGACCTGAAGCCAAACACCAAAGAGTAGTTAAAGAGCTGTGAAAAGGAACCTAATGTGTTCTAGCAGTTAGAGAGAAAAAACAAATATACCAAATAGACAACTACTAGCAATGTAGAACTACTGGAAGAGAAATTGACAATATGGATAGAATGAGAGGGAGGGAAAGAAAGATTGGGGGGAGGGGAAATGATTTTTTTTTTAAGGTTGTGAAATTAAAAAAATTAACCTGGATTTTGTAAAGAGAGCCTTTGTTTGAAAGGATTATTGCAAAGGAGAGAAGAACTATTGAGATAGTAGAAAGGGAACTATTGTAATATGGAGAACGTTCTGACTGTAAGATCTGCTAACCTCTAAGGGACTAGGCAAAAAGGGTTTTTCTTTTAAGGGGTTTGGTCAGGGGGACAGACAAGACTGGAAAGAACTGGGTGGAGGCAAGTGGGATGAACAGTAATGGCATGATTGGGCAGTAGATCAGGGAATATCTTACCGAAGTCAAGCCTATTCTCAGGAGAGACTGTTAAGGAGGAGTTAAGCTTAGCTAGCTTAGGTTAAGAGTAGGCTAAAGATCAGGAGACAAGGGAAAAGAAGAGAATCTTAACCAAAGTTTAGTTAATGCAAATTTTGTTCTGATTGATCAGTAGGGACAAAACCACTCAAGTAATCATTTATGAGGCAAGGAACAAATTTTGGAGGGTCTGTGTCTTACTTTGTCATAACTAAGCAAGTGGGCATCCTTAAGTCTTACCTAAGCCATATGGTAAAGGGTGATTTTTTGCAGCAAGCTGTTCCCTAGAAGACCAAAGGGTAGAGGGATTTTTTGACCTTCACTGTTTTTTTTCGGATTCACAGGGCTTAAGTAAAGTTCAATGTTGTTAGAAAGATGTGTTAAAAGTATAACAAAGTTTGTGGAACTTAAAGAATTTTTTTTTTTTTTTGAACCGTAAGCAATGAGGAGATAAATTTAAAGAGAAAATAATCACTATTGATAACTGAATTCCTAGCTAGAACATGAAATGAAAGAAATATCCTAACATTTAGAATAAAATTCCAGAAAAACAAAAACCATGAAGAAAGAGACAAAAAAATTATTAGAGTACAGATCATGACTATCAATTGTGCCAAAAAGAAAAAGAAAAACTGTTATGAAAGATCTTTCAAAAGGATTGAAATCAATTTAAGGAGTATAAGTATTAAGCCTGTGCATCAGTTTGGCTTGGCCATGCTTCTCAGTGGTTTGGCAGTTATGATGTAGCCTGGCAGTCATACAATGATGTAATCACTTCTGTGATGAGATCTGATATAATGTGATCACTTATCAGTTGAAAAGGAGTGGCCTATATCCAATATAAGAGGAGTTTCTGGCAAAGCTCGTGGGCTTTAGCTCACTCTGGACCTTGCAGCTGGTTCCTGTTAGTCTGACCTCCAGTTCTTGGGATTGAACTAGCAGTTTACTTGCCATCTTGCCTGCCAAATTTGGGATTTGTTGGTCTCCACAACCTGTGAGACAGACGTCTGCTGTCTGAACTGCTGATCTTGGGTTTGCCAGCCTCTGCAGCTATGTGAGTAAGGAGAAGCTTCGGACCTGCCCCATGGACTTGAAACTTTCCAATCTCTACAACTGTATGGGTCATTTCCTTGATATAAATCTCCACTAACCAAAAGATTAGCAGTTTGAATCCACCAGCCACTCCTTGGAAACCCTATAGGGGAGTTCTATTCTGTCCCATGGGGTCACTATGAGTTGGCATTGACTCAACAGCGATGGGTATATGTACTTATGTGCTTTACTGGTTTTGCTTCTCTGGAGAACCCAGCCTAAGACAGTTGGTACCAGGAGTGGGGTCAATGAGAAACAAAAATAATAAAAAGAAAATTCCCTGAGGTACAAATTCTAACATTTTAAGTTTATTTTCAAGTTCAAGGCAAGAGTGAAATGAACATAAAAACACACATACACACACATCCGTAAGCATATAATGATAGAATATTTCAATTCCATGGTAAACAGGAAAACTTACAAACTTTCAACTAGAGAAATAAATGATTTGTGAAAGTAAAAATAATGAAACTGATATTAAATTTCTTATCTATAAGCCTGGAAGCTAGAAGACTGAAATAGCACCTACATAATAAAGAGAAAAGTAAACCTGAAATCTAGTATCCTTACATGTAGCTAAGAAAAACATCATTCACTAATCAGTGTGTTAGAAAGATATTTGAAAAGTTCAAGGATCCAGAAATTATATCACTGATGTATCCTATCTGAAAGAAATATTTGGAAAAAAGACTTAGAAAAAAATGAATTAACCCAAACTAGAACTAGAGAAAGGGAAGATGAGTAGGAAGGTACTGTGGTGAGTAGACTTTCTTACTGTCTGTATCTCTCTCTCTCATCAGCATCAATATTATAAAAATATAAAATAAATTGTATTATTGGAATGATTCTTACTGAAATATTCTTGCTGAAGAGGGTTCCTGAAATGTAATAGACATCCTACAACGAAAAAAATAAACAGAATAATGGAAATTCGGTAAAACCTTCCAGTCAGATAGGTGGAAGGTGGGGAGTAAAAACCTTTAACATAAAGGTCACATCAAGGGTGGTGGAGAGTGCAGCAGTCACAATGTTCTACCAGTTTCCTCTTATTTTGGGGAGAAGTAAAGCAGTGGAAAAATAAGTTTGTACAGAAAAAAAAAACACTCAATTAACTAGGGGAGAGTAAAAAAATATGTATATATAGTCACATGAGTCATACTGACCAAAATAAAGAATGGTGGCTTAAAAAAAAAAAAAAAAGAGCATAGAACAGGATTAAAGTATGATTAAAAAATAAATTGATTATTTATATTGTTAAATTAAAGGTATACGGGTGATTATACACCAGTGATTATCATACTGGGTTAGGGAAAATAAACATCTGTATGTTACTTAAAATAAAACTCTTAAACTAAGTACAAAATATATAAATTAAAAAAATTAGCAGACACATAATAAACAACAATGTAAAAATAAATAAGTGGCACTATCCACTTCAAATACGTTTGAATTAATGATAAGCTCATTAAATATGATAAAGGTGGGCATGATATACTGATAAAAAGCTCAATTAATTAAGGAAATATGACATTCATAAACTTAATGCATTGCCATTGAGTCGATTCAGACTCATAGTGACCCTATAGGACAGAGTAGAACTGCCCCAAAGGGTTTCCAAGGAGCCCCTGGTGGATTCAAAATGCCCACCTTTTGGTTAGCAGCCATAGCTCTTAACCACTATGCTACCAGAGTTTCCCTCATACACTTAGAACATCCTAAAACACATCAACTAAATATAGAAAAATGAAGCTATTAAAAAACACAAGTCAAAGGGAGAAATAAAGCTTTGAAAAGGGTGATTTTAGTGCATATAGTTTTAAGAATTGAACATATATAATGACCAAAAGTAAGTAAAATAAAAGGAAGATATTAATACATAGAAATTTTTATATTATTTGAATAAAAGGATATTCATTTTTTCACATGTCCATTGAACATTTCCAGACATGATCTTTAAGACAAGCTTAGCAAATAAAAAAATTTTTTTAGCAAATACTCTGATCACTATCTCCCCAACAGAAACAGATATTGAAAATGTAATCTGATTTACTATTTTCAAATTATAACACACACTTCTGAATTTCCCTACGTCAAAGAGGGAATCAACCCTAAATTTCAATCTACCTCAAATGCAATGGAAATGGAAGCAAATATGGTAACAGAATTTAAGCTAAATGATTTTTGAGGAATGATATCAGTATTCTAATCTTAATTAGGTGGTGATTCCAATTTTAGGTGGAGAAAATTAACAAAGCTCCTGAAATTGGTGTGGAGCTATTGAACTGGATAATTTATTTTTCTCCTTTTCATCAGCAAGGATGATTAGAGAGTAAAAGGTGAGAGATGTCACCACCTCTGCATTTACTGTATCTCACAACAGCTACATTTCCTAAGGGCTCAACTGGCTGGCCCACCGTAATTCTAGTTTCCATCTTCTACTTCCCTTGATTAATGTAGAAAAGATTGAAGTTGTCAAGGGTTTCACTTTACTTGGATCTACAATCAACGCACATGGAAGCAGCAGTCAAGAAATCAAACAACTTATCTCACTGGTGAAATCTGTGGCAAAAGGCTTCTTTAAAGTGTTCAAAATGAAAGATGTAACTTTGAGGACAAAGGTGTGCCTGACCCAAACCATGGTATTTTCAATCATCTCATATGCATTTTTTTTTTCATATGCATGCAAAAGCTAGGCAATGAACAAGAAAAACCAAAGAAGAATTAATGCCTTTGAATTACAGTGTTGCCAAAGGATATTGAATATACCAAGGATTGCCAGAAGAGTGAACAAATCTGTCCTAGAAAAAGTACAGCCAGGGTGCTCCTTAGAAGCAAGGATGGTGAGACTTAGTCTCATAAGCTTTGGACATGTTATCAGGAGGGACCGTTACCTGGAGAAGGACATCATGCGTGATAAAGTACAGGATCAGAGAAAAACAGTAAGACCCTCAATGAGATGGATTGTCACAGTGGCTGCAACAATGGGCTCAAGCATTACAATGATTATGATTGTACTTAGGGTCGCTGTGAGTCACAATCAACTCGACAGCACCTAACAACGACATTACCCTTTCAGCCTAGAAGTGTTGGTAGTGTTTGGCTGTTTTTGACTCTTCATTGTACGTTGGCTTCTTTGGTCTTCAATCATCTTTGATTTTTATTTTTGGAAACATTTAAAAATTATTCTTCACTTGATTATTAATTTTCTTGCTTTAGAAATATGGTCCCTGGGTGGTGCAAATGGTTTAATACTCAACACCTAACCAGAAAATTGGTGGGGTGGTTCAAACCCATCTAAAGTTGCCTCAGAAAAAAGGCTTGGTTTTTTTCTTTCAGAAAAAAAGTTCTGCTTACGAATGGCCACAGTCTTGAAAACTTTATGGAGCACAGTTCTACTCTCCCACACATGTCTGCAACACATGGGGTTGTCATGAGTCAGAATTGACTCAGAAACTGTTTTTGTTTTGTTTTAAATATGGTCACCTACACAGCATTTCATCTCATTTCTTACATAACTCATCTTTTCTTACATAAAATCATCCACTAACATGATTTTACTGCTACTGCTAACATGACCAAGCCCTGAGACCATATATATACTTTATTGTTGTTGTTGAGTACCTTCGAGTTGATTCCAACTCATATTGACTCCATGTGCTTTGTAGATGCCTCAAAGGTAACAGAATTTTTTTCTTTCATTAAAAAAATTTAATAGTAAAATTCTTTTTTCGGTGACACAACAACATGACCTACCTAAGAATTAGAGTTATACATGCTTTGAGAGTCTGGTTATTAAATACCAGTCTTAGCATAATGAAATTTATCACGAAACCCTCATAGTGATTTAATGACTATAGATCAAAAACTATCAGTAAGATATCTTCACAAGACAGAATATGACCCTGACACTAGGGGGTTTCCTAGGCAAGACGCAGTGAACTACATTTCTGTTGTTTGTAGGTTTTCTAATTCCTAAAGATTTTAATCTCCTGAAGAGATATATATTTTCACTGAAATTGTATCTAACTCCTCATAAAGACATACAACATGTCAGCTAGATTTTGTTACAATAATTCTGAGTAACAAACCACTGTAAACTCATTAGCTTAAAAGAATAATCATTTACTGTTGTGCATTTGCATTTCTGCTGAGGGTTGTTGATCAAGGCTGAGCTTGGCTCCAATCTCCGGGTTAGGTTCAGATCTGTTCCATACATATTTCATTTTGTTTTGGTCATTGGTCAAACAGGAGCATGTCTATATTATGTAATGGAAAGACAAGGAACGCGCTCAACTACATAACCACATTCTAAGTCTGTGCTTTCGTCACATCTGCCAACATCCTATTGACCAAAGGAAGCCACATGATGAGTCTAAAGTTAAGAGAAAAGGAAGTATACTCACCAGGTAGCGGAAAAACTGCAAAATTCCAACTCTAAGGGAGTAAATCGAAGGGTGAAGATTTGAAAACATTTACAGGGTCTTAGTGCTAACAGAGAACTTTTGGTAAATTATCTCATTCAATTCTCATGATTATTTTAAGTATATTACAATTGACTTCTTACAGATGTTGTAACTGAAGCTGAAGGATCTAGTTATTAAAATATTTTTACTTCACTGTATGTGTATGTGCACACTGTAAATATCATGGTAAAACCATTCACAAAAGCCTATCCCTGTCCTTTCTATCCATTCCTATCTCTGTGCTTGTCCATGACATTTTCAAGTGGAAGGAGAAGTCTGACCAGTGGCTTCTTACCAATAAGATAAAGTTTGTTGTATTGGGATGAATTTTGTATTTTATACAAAAACAAATCTCAGGATATAAATTTTCATTGCTTAAAATATCTCACAATGAAGTCTAAATGATCCTTTAGAAATACTTATAAGAGAAAACAAACTGATGCTGCCTGGAAATAAACACGTTTTACGGATTACTTACGGGGGAAATGATCAGATTACAGGAGCTTTTAAATATTTCACACTTGAAGAGGATGCGTTTATGTATTCCTTGAATATTGATTGATTGGGTTATACTATGAAATTAAAAAAAAAGTTCAGTTGTTCTGTTTCATAGCACTAGTTAAAAGTGAATATGCCAGGGAATAAAAACTATCTAGTCATAGCTTTTTAACATTCAGAAGAAATGTTTTGAGTTTTATTTTATAGAAAAAAATTTCAAGATACAGAAATCAGGTTGATTACATAAAACACAGTTTAAATTAAACTCACTTAAATTTATATATTTATTTACAACATTTAAGGTTATATAAAGATTTTATTTGACATATGGTTAAATGTATGCTAGAAATAAATGATTAAATAAGGTAACCACAGATTATGTTGAAGCATCTTTTTTTTTTTTTTTTTCCATATTTTCCCTTTGAATGCATATTACCAAGAATGATGCCACAGTGTAGTTGTTGAGTGAATGCATTCACGGACAGAGGCGGAAAATAAAATTCTAACTTAAATATCCTTTGTGATCACATCCTCATCCTCTTCAATAACTATCATATTATCTGTTTTCCTGAGACTCTCCTGTCTTCTTATGGCCCACTTTTCCCTGACTCTCCCAGATATGTAAGATCATATTTTCTATGCAGCTATTGCCTTGCTTTCTCTTTGTGGCAGAGAGTGGTTAGCTGCCCTTGAGTCGATTTTCACCTCATACTGACTCCATGTAACAGATAACTGCTGCATAGGGATTTCTAGGCTGTAATCTTTATGGAAACAAATGGCCAGGTCTTTTTCCCTTGGAGCAGCACCTGGGTGAGTTTAAACCACCAAAACTTTGGTTAGCAGCGGGAGTTTAGCCATTGTGCCACAGGGTTCCTTTGTGGCAGGATAAGCCCTCTTTAAACGATTCATATCCTGGCTTACCTAATTGGGAGTGGAGGTCAGAGTCGGCTTTCTCTTCTTTTTTCTCCACCTCCGTTATAAAGCAATTCCTCTCTACTGGATGCTTATCTCTGATATGCTCTATACTTATTTTCATCTTTTCAACTAGTGCTATCACCTTTGTCTACATAGATTTTCAGAGAGTATTAAAAAGAAACTTTTCATTGATCTTATTAGACCCTCAAAATAGGGTCTATGGATTAAGCTTTGTATCAAAATCCTTAGACCCAGTAATGCTCATTAATTCGGGAAACAGATGGGAGTGCAGACCTTTAGTGACTCTGTGAATTGCAAGCCTCTGGCTTCTGAAGCTAAACTAATGGATTTTGTATTACAAATTATGTTATTCATCATGTCTCTATCCAGAGAATATTAAGAACTTAGGGTACTTATGTGCATTGGAGATCATTAGAAGTTTAGTGTCTAAAAGGCTTTGTGATGGTCACCTCTTCCTTGGGTGCTACCAACAAGAGTGTTCTCATATGTTCTTCATTTTCAAACAGAATGGTTTGGGATTAGATGAAGAATTAGGCTTGTTTTACCTGAGCATGTCCACCAAGGTGTAAATCTGCAAGCATCAGTCATTACACAATACATGATATAGTGATCCGTCATCAAAAACTCTTCTAGGATTTATCATACTCTACTGCTTCCAATAGCTACCTGGCTTTTGTAATAATTCAGTATAGGGTTAGGTGAGTTCCTCCATTGCTGAAAACTGGGACTGAGATGTTAACCTGGAAGGGACAACCATTCTGTGAGCTCAAGGCTTACAGAATGACTATTATATATTTCCCCCATAAAACAAATGTATCTTCCTAAGACTTTGAGTATTTAATGTCGTAAGGGTCTATGGTGTCCATAAGCTTGAAGATAAAATATGGGGATTTTCTTGACCAAGAAAACAGTAAAAACTATTTCAAAAAATTGACTTGACATTACTTTTTTTTTTCAATTGTGTTTTAGATGAAAGTTTACGGAGCAAATTGTTGTTGTTACGTGCCATTTAGTCAGTTCCGGCTCTTAGCAACGCTTTACACAACAGAACCAAGCCCTGCCCAGTCCTACACCATCCCTACAGTCACTGCTATGCTTGAGCCCATCTTGCAACCAATTGGTCAGTCCAGACATTGAGGATCTTCCACTTTTTCCCTGACCCTCTATTGTACCAGGCATAATATCCTTCTCCAGGGACTGATCCCTCCTGATAACATCCAAAGAGCAAATTAGTTTCTCGTTAAACAATAATCCACATATTGTTTTGTTACATTGGTTGCCAACCCCACTACCTGTGAACATTCTCCCCTTCTCGACCTTGGGTTTCTCATTTCAATTCGTCCAGCATTCCTGTCCCCTCCTGCCTTTTCGTCCTTTACTCTGGCCTGGTATGCCCGTTTAGTCGCATATGCATGGTTGAATTACGTGTGTTACTGTTTATTTTATAGGCTTATCTAATCTGTGGTTGAATGGTGAACATCAGGAGTGACTTCAGTACTGATTTAAAAGGGTATCTAGAGGTCATACTCTTACGTTTTTTTCAGTCTCTGTCAGACCAGTAAGTTTGGTGTTTTTTTTTTTTTTTTTGTGCATGTGTGTGTGTGTGTGTGTGTGTCTGAGTTTCAATTTTGTTCTACATTTTTCTCCAGCTCTGTCCAGGACCCTCTATTGTAATCCGTGTCAGAGCAGTTGGTTGTGGTAGCTGAGTACCATCTAGTTTTGCTGGACTCAGCCTGGTGGACATTGTGGTAATTGTGATCCATTAGTCCTTTGGACTAATCTTCCCCTTGCTTCTACGGTTTTCTTCATTTTCCCTTCCTCCAGATGGAGTCGGACCAGTAGATGTACCCTAGACGGCCTTTCACAAGCTTTTAAGACCCTAGATGCATTCACCAAAATAGGATGTAGAACATTGTCTTTATAAACTATGTTATGCCAATTGAGCTAGATGTCCCTCAAGACCATGGTCGCCAACCCTCAGCCCAGTAACTCGGTCCGTTAAAGAGTTTGGATGTGTCTGTGAATTTCCTGTGACTTTGCCTTGGTCAAGTTGTACCGACTTCCCCAGTATTGCATACTATCTTACCCTTCACCAAAGTTACCACTTATCTATTGTCCCTCCACACCTCTTGACTTCTTTAAAACCTTCAAAGATTGTTTCTTTCTGGGTGTAAACCTTTTCAAGAGTTTTTATAATAGTGGTCTCATACAGTATTTGTCCTTTTGTGATTGACTTATTTCACTCAGCATAATGCCCCCCAAATTCATCCATGTCAGGAGATGTTTGGCAGATTCATCATTATTCTTTATCATTGCCTAGTATTTCCCTATATGCATGTACCATAGTTTGTTTATCCATTCATCTGTTGATGGACACTTAAGTTGTTTTCATCTTTTTGCTATTGTGAATGTTCTGAAAAATCTACAGGAAAAATGGCATTACTTTTACTAGTAAGCAGACTGTAAATATAATCTCTATTCATAGCATGCCTCCAAGAAGGAACTCTAAATCATATACAAATGAGGGCAACTTTATACAGTATGTAATTACTTTACGGGATATATTATCGCAAGATGTTAGATAGGTTGAATACATAAATAAATTCAAAAAAGATCTTACAGAACTTATGAATGACAGATTTATCAAGAGTTACTAAGTAAAATATAGGCATATCTAAGCTTAAATGTCAAGTCAAAGTCAACAAGACTCTGAGTCAGGGTTTCTTCACCTTTGCACTATTGATCATTTGGGTGGGGGGTAATTCTTTGTATTGGGGTCTGTCCTGTATAATGTAGAATGCTTAACAGTGTCTTCAACCTCTACCCCCTAAAATACTAGATGACTAGATGCCTGTGCTCACCATACCAATTAGGACAACCAAAGTTTGTCTTCAGACATTGCCAAATATCCCCTGGGGGCTAAAATCGCTCCCAGTTGAGAACCACTGATATAAGTGAAGCACTAATCTTACAGACTGATACCTTCCTCTGGTGCCTCCTGGGAATTGTGTATCATCGAGAGGTAGCTGAACAATTCTTAAGTTCTTATATCCTTTCTCCAGGAGACTGCTAACTGAAGAAGTAATAACAAAACATTGTGTTTTCACATGTTCATCTTCCTCGTTTTTACACATATGCACACACAAACACACTAATGCATCCAAAAATTCTGTCATTTTAAAAGTGTAGTTTTAAATGGTAAATTATAGCCTTAAGTTATTATGACTTTAATATATTTATTATGTCTTGTTTGTTAAAATTCACAGCTCTGATAAGCCTATAAAAAACCAAACCAAACCCAGTGCAGTCGAGTGGATTCTGACTCATAGCAACCCTGTAGGACAGAGTAGAACTGCCCCATAGAGTTTCCAAGGAGCACCTGGCAGATTCGAACTGCTGACCCTTTGTTTAGCAGCCATAGCGCTTAACCACTGTGCCACTATAAAAAAAAAAAAAAATTTTTTTTTTTATATGGTCTTAATTTAAATCATGGATATATTTAGTGAGTCTTAAATGATCTCTCTCTGATCATTAGTCTAACTCATCGTCTGATACTCTCCCTTTCCAGAAAGCTAAGTCCAACTCAGGCAACTGTTGCCTTTTTTTTTTTTTTTTACTTTATTCTTTAAGCCTTGGAAACCCTGGTGGTGTAGTGGTTAAATGCTACAGCTGCTCACCAAAAGGTCGGCAGTTCGAATCCACCAGGTGCTCCTTGGAAACTCTATGGGGCAGTTCTACTCTGTCCTATAGGGTCACTATGAGTCGGAATCTACTCGACGGCAAAGGTTTGGTTGATTGGTTGGTATTCTTTAAGCCAGGCTGTTGTTTTCCTTGCTGTATTTTCTCCTGAGTGCCTGGTGTCTCTTACTATTGTTTGCATTTCTCAAAGGCTATAAAAATTACATTTAATATATTGCCATTGTAATGTTTTCAATCTTCAGATTCACAATGTACACATTTTAAATGTTTGGAAAAAAAAAGGGACATAAAAATAAAACTTAGACTTATTCTCGAGCAGTGTCAAATAATTATTCTGGTATTTGAAACTTTATTCCTTTAATTGTCATTTCCTGAGTGTTTTACTATATGTCATATGTGAAACAACATGCTACAAGATACATAAGCATAGCACAGAGAGGTTCTTCCTTTAAGCACTGTGATAGTCTGACATAATTTAAAGCAGAAGCAAAGAATAGTGAGATAAAAATAGTAACCAAAACTAAACCCAGCTCATTGCCATTGAGTTGATTTCAACTCATATGACCTTCTAGGGCAGAGCAGAACCTCCCCATAGGGTTTCCAAGGCTTGTAGTCCTTATAAAAGCAGACAGTCACCTTTATCTCCTATGGAGTGGCTGATGGGTTTGAACTGCTGACCTTTTGTTTAGCAGCTGAGCACTTAATCACTGTGCCACCAGGGCTCCTAAAAAAAGTAAAGTGCAGTTTAAGTAAAGAATGTTTATGTTTGGGTATTTCTTTGAGGGGGATCATGAAGAAAATAAATTAAGGAGAAAAACCATGAAGCAATTCAAATATAGTACTAGTGATTTTTTTTTTTAATGAAATGCTAACGTATATTGCAACCACTCTAAAATTAGTTCTGCTTTCAGTGCTTTTCTACTACATTTATGTACTTGATGGCAATAGGTTTTGAGGAGCCATGGTGACAGTGATTAAACATTCAGTTGCTAACTGAAAGATTAGTGGTTCAAACCCACTAGCCACTTCACAGGAGAGAGGCGTGGCAGTCTGCTCCTGTAAAGATTATAGCCTTGGAAACTCTATGGGGCAGTTCTACTCTGTGCAAAAGGATCACTATCTATGAGTCAGAATCCACTCCATGGCCATGGGTTTCTTCATTCATGTTAGATTCTGCCACCAGTATGTTCTTTCTAATTCTTATCTTTCAATACCTTGCCCTCAAATTTATACAGTCTCCCTGCATTCATAGGAATTCATAAATAATTGGCATTCTATAACCTGGTCCAATTTTTATTCCTAACTTTATAGTCTTAGATTTCTTAATTAAGACTATTTTCATTTTTAAGAGAGCCCAAAAAAAATCATACACTTTAAACTATTAAAGATTTGTTAAAATACAGCTTTTTGAATTGACATGATCTTTCAAAATCTTTATGCCTACTCAGTCTTTTTACCTGGCTCTGTTGAAGATTAGATTTTCTCTTTATAGATTTAGATGTTGTATGACTTAGATGTTTTTTAGTGTTAACGGCAATGTTTCTTCTGAGGTACAGCTATTAACAGTGTATTTAGGTTCCTTGAACCATGACAATATTGGTGAATGTATTTAAAGGCAAAATTACCATCTTATCAAAGAAGTGTCTCATGGACTGAAGTTGTGTTAAAATAAAGAACAGTATAAAAACTTTAAAAATATGATAATATCAAACAGGATTGAGCAAAACACTGAATTTAACAATTTAACATTGTAATTATCAAGATTTCAATTGCTACAGTACACAGAATTACAATTTTATACAAGTAAAGCATCATAGATTCTGTTGTTGCTTTACTTACAATTTCTGGATAACAATAATTTTAAGGAGAAAATTGCCGTGAAGATATTACTACATAAGTAAATATTACTTTAGTAACTACAACATTAAAAAAAAAACCGACAACATTAGTAATAAAGTAATAGTATAGTATTTGTAAAGATATCTCAATTTTTAAATAACTTAATTTTTTAATAACAGTACTTTGATAAGGTTATATTTTTTATATTTTTAAGAGATCACAGTTTCAAAATGGTAAAATTTAGATTTTTAAAATAAAAAATTCCAAAATATTGTAAAAATAAGTTGTGAAATAGTTGTAAAAGAATAGCGTTTTTATTTCCTGTGTTTTGTTGATTAACTGAATATTAACTAATACCTCTACTACTGTAGTTCAAGAAAAAAAAAAAAATGTGTCTCAGGCTTTTTCCATAAGTTGTATGTGAAATACGATAGAAATAATTTCACTACTTACATGATCAAAGATAATTCCTACAACGCTTAAAAAAATAGTATCATTAAAATAATCTCTAAAAATGACCAAATTTGTTGCCTTTCACTCAGTTCTTTGGTTTTCCCTTTTCGGAATTGTTGGAATGTTTATTTAAATATACATCCTAATGGCTTTTTTTTCTCCCAATTTATTTATTCCAGCAGGATCAAAAGTGTTTTCTTCATAATGTGCTGAGCAAAATGGCACTGTCCGCGAAACTGAATTCTGTTGAAACGAAGAGATGGAAATAAGAATTTCCAGATGACATTCCCAAACTGTGCTGGCCACAGAACACTTTCCCTTGAGTAGTTTTACATCTTCAACTTAGTTACTACATAGATTGAACTATACGCAATTGAAGGAGCCTGGATGGTTCAAGCAGTTTGTGATTAGATGCTAATCAAAAGGTTAGCAATTGGAACCGACCCACCAAACTTTGGTGATCCTGCTTTGGCCTGAAAGGATTACAGCCAGGAAAACCACGCAGAACAGTTCTACTCTGTAACAACATGGGGTCATCCTGAGTCAGGTTACATGAGGGCAGCTAAAAGTAAAAAAATATGGCATTGTTGACATACAAATAGCAATTTCATATGTTTTAATCCAGTAAGGAAAAAAAGAGAGGAGATTGTGCTTCCCAATTCTCCTATCCCTACAAAGGAGGGGAGGCAAGTGGTGAAATGATCCTAGCAGATTGGTTATGTGGACCATGAGCCTGAAACAGGACAGTCTCTTATTCATAGTAGCCATACATTAAGACATAGAAAACACCAAGCCAGAGACATAAACCATATGAATCACAAATAAGCTAACACAAAGCAATTGTTAGAAGTTTGGAGCCAAACAGGAATTGTAGAAACAGAAGCTGAGAAATTAGAGTGAAGAAGTGCTTTTATCATAAATAGATGGTTGTCAGAGTAGATAACTTTGTTCATTGTGGAGTTTTAATGAAATGCTAATTTCATTTATTTTCAAGTGTTCGGGATGAGCTAGATTTCATTTAAACACCAAACCTTTCTTCAACCTTAGTCAGTTTCTGCAGGAACACAAAACACAAACACTTTGGCACATTTTGTAAATGGGATGTGTTGTCCATGTTGATGGCTCTAAACCACCTTTCTAATGGAACCTGTTTCTTCTCATTGTTCCCAATCATACAAAATCCAGTCCACTTACAAAGATGTACTCAAATTCTCTTACTTTGACTGTTGGGAAAATCTGTACATAATATAATTGGCCTTTATTACACAGGGCGAACAATGAAAAACTGAGTGGTGGAATATGGAAGACATCAGAGCATACATTTCTCTAATTACATTGGCATCATACCCTCAGAAATTTTAAGAGATGTGGCCTTTTGTAAAGAGCTACACTAAGGGAGTTGGTTGGGTGGCACAAATGGCTAAATGCTCCACCGCTAACTGAAAAGTTGATGGTTTGAACACACTCGGAGATGTCTCTGAAGACCAGCCTGGTGATCTGCTTCCACAATGTCAGTCTTGAAAGCCCTATGGAGCAGTTCTACTCTGCGTACATGGTGTCACCGTGAGTTGGAACCGATTTGATAGCAACTAACAACAACAGTAAAGAAAGGAAGAAGAGAAACGTCTACCAACTTGAGTCTGCATACAATTACATACTTGATTGTTTTTTACATCAAAATACAGGTTTTCCTTTATGCTGCACATCCAAAGATCCTCCTGAGAATTGTATTCTGCTCAACAGGGGTGAGGCAGAAGAAACATGACGATACTCAGATAGATGAAGGGAAAGTGCAACTTCAAAAAAGTCTTTTTTTGAAATAGATGCTGAAAATAATCACATACGCTAGGAATGGGTCACAATATTTTACTGTGATGATTATAATAAATTTAAATTCATTTATAAAAGATCACATCATTTGTCCAGGGGAGTAAAACATCTAGGGTTGCTGAAAACTTTTCTCAATAAGCATACCCAAAACCCTTTGCCTTTAAGTTGATTTCAACTCATAGGAACCCTATAGGACAGAGTAGAACTCCCACAAAGAGTTTCCAAGGAGCAGCTGGTGGATTTGAACTGCTGACACTTTGGTTAGCAGCCAAGCTCTTAACCACTATGCCACCAGGACTCCATTTTAATAAGCATATTGTAGGAAATTTCTTTCTTCATAAATAAACACTTTGCATGAGATTTCTTTCCCAATAAATTTATGTGTTGAATTACTTTATTATTATAGGGCTTATTTCTTCATTAGTGTTGGCCATATGCCAGAGACTACTCAAGAGAATCTGATGTTATAAATACTTTATTTTATGACTTCTGCTTTCCATGCCAATGCCTTTCTTGTGGAAGTAGATGTCCTTTACTCCCTACTGGGATGCGTTTCCCATTCTTTTCATTTATCTTGTTCAAATTAATAACAGCATAAACATTACTGAGCACATTAAACTATAAAAGATACAGGAAATACATATATAGAAAAGAAAATAATGATAGAGTTAAGGTGATAATAATAAAAATAGGCTCTTCGGTTAAAATAATATACTCTAGGAAACTCCCAGTTAGTTTTCATTCAAATTGTTTGAAAAAAGTTGATGAAAATTCAGTGATGATTTTGGTTTTTGCTTTTCAAGCCAGCATTTCCCTCTAGTACACCTCCCATTGTTGAAAGTCTTTGAAGTTGTCACTCATGCAGATTAGAAAATTGACCCAAGTTTAGAAACTCTATGGGGAAGTTCTACTCTGTCGTGTAGGGTCGCTGTGAGTTTGGAATTGACTCGACGGCACTGGTTTTTTTTTTTTTTTTAATGTTGCTAGGAACAATTTTATTATTGAGCTTTTGCATAAAGATATCCTGGGGAAAAATATACAGTCACAACTATCTCTTTGCTCTTGCTTCAGTTTTGTTTGGTCCACGTAAACAGTGAATACCTCATGGGAAAGAAGTCCAGTTAGTAAGCCTAATATGTATGCGTAATATTTGTAGTTTTTTTTTTTTAATTTTAGATCTATTGCTGTTTTATTTGGGAATGTTATAAAATGTATGAATAACACTATTATAAATTCATTCAAAGTGACTTAATATTTTTTAAAGTTACTTTTTTTTTTACATCATTACATTTAAGTGTTGAGGACACATCTGCCGTTTAAAACAGACTCTTCCTTTCTTACATCTTATCTAATGCATTAGTTAAAGCATTATTAATAACAGACATCTTGAAATGATTTTCTTGAGCAACAGTATACTTTAGAATCATTTCTCTATTAGCATCCATGTTCTCAGAACAGGACAGTAACACTTCTTTTTTTTTCTTCAAGTTTTGTTATGTTTAATACAGATCTAAGTGATAACAAAAATAAAGAAAAAGGGCCTTAAGGTTTCATTATTGTATATTCTCTTGAAGTAATTTTCTGTACTTTCAAAGTACCTCAATTTTCATTCTGACAAAAATTGAATTTATAACTAAAATTATCTCATTTACTAGAAGATATTAATGACTGTGTGTAGAACTCCTTCAGCTGAGGGTCTTTAGACAAAGAGGGTAAATTAACTTGCTTAAAATTTAAAAATTCAGGATGAATTATGCTGCTAAAAAAGTTAGGCTCATCACTGCCATTCCTTCTATTTACAAACTGTTATGATAATTTCACCTAGAAATATCTCACCAAAATTTTCTTAAATACATTTTTTATTTAATTGTTATTTGTTTTGATAAATCCCATGATAATTTTCTCATTCAAATTGTCACAAAGAAAAAGTTATTTTTTTATAAGATATCTTTTAATTTATATTTTACCAGTTGAAAATCTCTATATTTGTATACAAATGTAGGACTGATAAATTTTTCCTTTTTCAAAAGCAATGTATATCATGGTTATTTATAACTTGACTTTTCCACGTCATTTTTCATATGCCTCTAAATTCTAATTCTCCATTCTAGTTCTCCTACTTTCATTCTTAATCACCCTATTGTCCAGATATACGTTGCTAATCAATTTTTCTCAAAAACCTTTATCACTCAACAAATCTTCATTTGATCAGTCTTGGTCATTATATTGTATAAAACTCAAAGACTTTCTTAAGCCAATTGAAATAAAAAAAGCTCAATCAACGCATGTCATTTAAAAGGGATTGACAACATACTGCAAAAAAAAAAAGCTTATTATTAACAACTAACAATTAAGTCACCACCCATCATGTTGGTTTGCCCTATTGTGGTGGCGTGCATGTTGCTATGATGCCGGAAGCTATCTATATCACTAGTACTTCAAATACCGGCAGGGTCACGTATGGTGGACAAGTTTCAGTGTAGCTTCCAAACCAAGATAGATCAGGAAGAAAGGCCTGATGATCTCCTTCCAAAAATCTGTTAAGGAAAACTTTATGGATCGCACCAGAATATTGTTCACTGTAGTGCTGGAAGATGAGCCGGTCAGGTTGGGAGGCGTTATATAATAGCTGCAACAAAAGACTCAGACATACCAAGGACTGCGAAGATGCTGCAGGACCAGACAATGTTTTATTCTGCCGTACATTAGGTCTTCATGAGTTCGAGCCCACTCAATGGCAACAAACGGTAATAACAACAATAATAATTAAGCAAATGGTGCTCCTGGAAATGTATGACATAGAACAAAAAATATAGAATTTAAATTTTATTTTTCTCATTAAAGCAGGATGTAAATAGATACTCCACCTAACATACATTCTTCTCAAGTGCACATGGAACATTCTCCAGGATAGTCTGTATGTTAGGCCTTAAAACAACTTTCAACATAATCCTAAATACCAAAAATAATCAAGAGTAAACAAAGCACTAAACTACATATAATTAAACATTTATTTAAAAAAAAACCTGTTGCTGTCATTTGATTCCGACTCATAGCTACCCTGTGGTCTCCTAATAGTCTTTACTCAAATTCTATGTTACCTTCTCAGTGAGTCCTTCCCTGGAAAATTTTATTATCCACACAAATTCTCTCTTCCTACTGCCTACATTGGCTTACTCCCCAGAACTTACAAATACATAACATATTATTTATTTTACTTATGTTATTTAGAGTCTGCCTCTTCACATTGAAATAATAGCTCTGAGAAGCCAATTGTGTTTGTCTTGTTCACTGATGTATTCCTAGTATCCCAAACAGTGTTTAGAACATGATAGAGACCTGTGTTTATCAGGATTCACTATATTGTGCAGCTGTAACTAACAAGTTCAAAAATCTCAGTAGATTTAACACTTGAAATATTCAATGTTCCTGTTCCACATAGTGACTCTACACATCCCGTACCCACGTTCTATAGAGTTGCTCCAGCTGATAGAGGATCCAACATTCTCCAGGTACATTATCTGAGAATTCTTGTCTCTCCAGCAAAGGCTGAGAGCACTAGAATCTCTTCACTGAAGATGAATTGTATCTTGATCTGTAAATGAACATGCAATGCATAGTCACCAGCCATTTGATATTGCTACAATTGTGATAAATAAGAATCTAGCTTTCATTAAGCCTCTAAATGACTATTATATCTCTTTGTTATAACTGAATTGTACAAGACTGGCACAGACATACTTAGCAACATACTTAACAACAACAACTTCCATGGGCATTGACTGTGAATCAGCAAAATGAAATCCTTGACACTTCAATCTTTTCTCCATTTATCATGATGTTACTTTTGGTCCAGTTGTGTGGATTTTTGTCTTCTTTATGTTCATGTACAACCACACTGAGTTTGTAGTCTTTGATTTTCATCACTAAGTGCTTCAAGTCTTCTTCACTTGTAGCAAGTAAGGTTTTATCATCAGCATATCACAGGTTGTTAATGAGCCTTCCTTCAATCCTCAGGCCACATTTTTCTTCATAGAATCCAGTTTATCAGGTTATTTGCTCAGCATACAGATTGAATACATATGGTGAAAAGATACAGTCCCAAGGAATACCTTTCTTGATTTTTTAAATCCATGGTATCTCCTCGTTCTGTTCAAACGACTGCCTCTTGGTGTTTATACAGGTTCTATATAAACCAAATTAATTGTTCCGGAATTCTCATTCTTTGTAATGTTACTCAAATTTATTATGATCCACTCAGTTGAATGCTTTGCATAATCAATAAAACACAGGGAAATATCTTTTTGGTATCTCTGCTTTCAGCTAAGAACCATCTGACATCAGCAATGATACCCGCATTCCATGTCCACTTCTGAATTCTGCTTGAATTTCTGGCAGTTCCCGTCTGTGTGCTGCTATAACCACTTTTGAATGATTTTCAGCAAAATTTTACCTGAGTGTGATATTAATGATATTGTTTGATAATTTCTGTGTTCTGTTGGATCACCTTTCTTTGGAATAGGCACAAATAAGGATATTTTCCAGTCAGTTGACCAGGTAGCTGTCTTTCAAATTTCTTGGCATACGTGAGTGAACACTTCCAGAATTGCACCTATTTGTTGAAACGTCACAGTTGGTACTCCATTAATTCATAGAAACTTGTTTTAAGCCAATGCCTTCAGTGTAGCTTGAACTTCATCCTTCAATGTCATCAATTCCTGATCATATGCTACCTCCTGAAATGGTTGAACATTCACCAATTTTTTTTTTTTTTAGCACAAGGACTCTCTATTCCTCTCATCTCTTTTGACGCTTCCCAGGTCGTTCAATATTTTGCCCATAACCCATGGTCGTCAAGGGAATTCTGACTCATAGCAACCCTACAGGACAGCATAGAACTGCCACATATGGTTTCCAAGAAGCAGCTGGTGGATTCAAACTGCTGACATTTTGGTTAGCAGCCAAGTTCTGAACCACCCTGCCACCAGGGCTCCTTCAATATTGCAACTCAAGGCTTAAAATTTTTCTTCAGTTCTTTCAGCTTGAGAAAAGCTGAGCATATTCTTGCCTTTTGATTTTCTTTCTCCATATCTTTGCACATTTCATTATAATATTTTATTTTGTCTTCTTAAGCCATCCTTTGAAATCTTTTCCCCACTTTTACTTCATCATTTCTTCCATTTGCTTACCTCCTCTACATTCAAGAGTAAGTTTCAGTTCCTTCTAACAGCCATTTTCGTCTTTTCTTTCTTTCCTATCTTTTTAATGACCCTTTGCTTTTTATATGTATAATGTCCTTGATGTCATCCCACAACTTGTATCTCAGTCACTTGTATTCAGTGTATCAAATCTATTCTTGAGATGGTCTTTAAATTCAGATGGCATATACTCAAGGTTGTACTTTCGCTGTCATGGGCCTGTTTTAACTTTCTTCAGCTTCGACTTGAACTTGCATAAGAACTATTTGTGGTCTATTCCACAGTCAGCTCCTGTCCTTCCTCTGACTGATGATACTGAGCTTTGCCATAGTCTGTTTGCATATATGTAGTCCATTTGATTCCTATGTATTCCATATGGCAAGGTTCACATGTGTAGTCACTATGTTTTTGAAAAGAGGTATTTCCAACGAATAGGTTGTTGGACTTGCAAAATTCTGTCATGGGATTTCTGGCATCATTTTTATCACCAAAGCCATATTTCACAACTACTTATCCTTCTTTTTTGTTTCCAACTTTTGCATTCCAGTCATCAGTAATTATCAACGTATCTTGATTGTATGTTTGGTCAATTTCAAACCACAGATGTTGGTAAAATTCTGCAGTTTTGTCATCTTTGGCATTAGTGGTTGGTGTGTGGTTCATATTAACTGGTCTTTCTTATAGGCATATGGATATTATCCCATCACTGACAGTGTTGCACATCAGACTAGATCTTGAAATGTTCTTTTTCACAATGACTTTGTAACTGTTTTTTAAAAAATAATTAATGGTAATTTTATCTGAAATTTTGAAGTATTTCGTAAAAACATTTTAAAGCAGAGCTAAAGCTAAATTTTGTCAATGTAGAAACATTCCTGTTTTCATTTATCCCTAACAATAAAAAGGTATAAATGAACAAAAACCATATGAAGCAAAATGAAGAAAACATTTTAAGTTAATACATATTACTATATTAATTATTAAAATACATGTTAGAAATACTATTAAATTTTCTTAACACTTGCTTCAAAAAATAATCATAAAATGCAAAAAACCAGGGCAGATAAAACATATTGAATCTATTCTAAAAGATATATTTAAAAGATATGTATTTAGAAGATATTATTAGAAAGCATAATACACAAATGAAAAATGTAAAATACATACATCCAAAATTGCGTATCAGTAAATTAGGATTACAGGATCAAGATTCAGTCTGGCACTAATAACATTTTTCTAAAATAAAAATGTATCCACTAAGCATATATTTTTCAAATATATCCACTAAGCATATATGTAAGCATTAATGACATTTTTTCTGAGTTAATTTCCTTGTCTAAGCAGAAAAATATATGGCTTATTGATTTATAAGAAAGTAATAATAATTCAGAAATTGCAGACGGTATCAGTTTCTCAAAGGCCTACTGAATCGGTAGTGTCTTTTTTGCTTCTTTCAATTCTTAATATTGTTGGTAAGGTAATGATCCTCTAGCATTTTATCATTATTTTACACTGATGGTATTCATTAATGAACTGGAAAAGGAATGTAAGTTTAAAGTGGGAAAAGTAGGGTACTAGGGAAAATGTATGCTTTTATCAATGTTTTAAACTCAATTTTGGATGGCTTAAATGTTTTGGGGAAAAAAAAATCCCAGTAGACAAAAGAACAGAGGAAAATGTAGTGCTGTAAATTATTTAAAAAAAAAAAAAAGTGGCTTAACACATCAGTCTTGCATTTTTCAATTCAAATTTTACTAAAAATAAGGTAAATTGAGCCATTTTTGCATGAAATTTGTATTTAGATATAAGTACAAATTTGTATTTTGCTCATGAAATATTTATACAAATAATGCAATAATCATAAGTCATAAAACATATTATTTATATAAGATTGCAAACCATCTCTATCATACCTCCAAATGCTTTGCTTAACTATTAACGATTCTTAAGAAATAGAGGATTTACATCACATAGATGACAAATTGATCGCATTCATCACCATTTTAAGTAACACATTTTGGCAGCAATCAAACATTTCACCTCATACATATGCACTCTAATATTTTCTACATAATTAATGTTATTATAATAACATAAAAAGTTCTAGTATTATATTTAACTAAAGATAAATGTTACCTTACCTAGATTATTAATTTATGTTGTCTTACTTTTAAAATTTCATTAGTTGATTTTAATCACGTACTTAATAATATTATTTCTATATTTAAACAAATTCCATCATGATTTTAATGCTGTGTGTACCTAGAAGTAGTGAAAAAAAAAAATTGCCTTGTTACATCTCTGACCCATTGTTTCTCATGGTGCAATGTTGCTATGGTCTTCCTTAGAGAAATCCTCCCCTGTTCAGAGAAGGCAATTGTTACTGGATAAATAATTGGGAAAAATTTCAGTTGAGTTTTTTTTAAACAAGGTAACAAGTGAATTTTCAAAAATTGAGTACTATATCACCTTTTCTTTTTTTTAAAAAAAGAAAAAACAAGCTTATTGCCATCACATCAATTCCAACTCTTAGCAACCGTGTATAGGGTTTCCAAGACTGTAAACCTTTACAGAAGCAGACTGCCACATCTTTCTCCCACAGAGTGGTTGGTGGGTTCGAACTGCTGACCTTTTGATTAGCAGCTGGGCACTAAATCACTGTGCTACCACAAAAATCTCATGTCTGATACATTCTGTAATACAATGTGCTTATGACATTTCTGGCTGTACAAAGATCTGCTTATAAACCTTCAATATTTATGATAACAAAATAGCCAAGCATACTTGTATTTTCTTTTAGAATGAATATATTATTAAGCAGGTCAGTAAACTATTTAAAGTAATGGGATATATGGTAGAAGCATTGATTATTATCTTAAAAATAGTTCTGCTGAATAAAAAAAAATTATTAATTAATAAGATAGTCATATATGGCAGGGATCAGAATCCAGGTATCCTGAAAGGCATCTGGCACTCTACAAAATGTTTTACCTGATGAATCTGGTAAGTTTGTTGTTGTTGTTGTTGTTAGGTGCTGTCGAGTCTGTTCTGACCCAGAGCGACCCTATGCACAACAGAACGAAACACTGCCTGGTCCTGCTCCATCCTTACAATCGTTGTTAGGCTTGAGCTCCTTGTTGCAGCCACCGTGTCAATCCACCTCGTTGAAGGTCTTCCTTTTTTCTGCTGGCCCTATACTCTGCCAAGCATGATGCCCTTCTCCAGGGACTGATCCCTCCTGACAACATGTCCAAAGTATGTGAGATACAGTCTTGCCATCCTTGCCTCTAAGGAGCATTCTGGTTGTACTTCTTCCAAGACAGATTTGTTCGTTCTTTTGGCAGTCCATCGTATATTCAATATTCTTCGCCAACACCACAATTCAAAGGTGTCAGTTCTTCTTCAGTCTTCCTTATTCATTGTTCAGATTTCAAATGTATATGATGTGATATGATACCATGGCTTGGGCAGGCACACCTTAGTCTTCAGGGTGACATCTTCGCTCTTCAACACTTTAAAGAGGTCCTTTGCAGCAAATTTACTCAAAGCAATACGTCGTTTGATTTCTTGACTGCTGCTGCTAAGTTTAATGAATACAAATAGTTTTTCTTTTACTTTGAAATTCACTTGAGCTTACATACTTTAAAATTTCCAAAATAATTATCATTTGATTGTCTATTTTGGCTTTTTATTATTATAAATGCATAATTAAGTAGTAAATTTCAATGTAGTCACAGGTTTCAGCTAGAAGGAGATGATACTGCATTCTTGTATTTAAATCATATATATATTATATAATTACTTATATGGAAGAAAATGAATATTAGATTCAAAAGTTAAATATATGACATTAATAAATAAATATTATAAATTAAACATTAATAAAAAATTTTTATAGACAAATTTTGTATTTAATAATTCACGTTTCTTAAAAAGTCACTGACTCTCTGAACATGTTTTCTTTTTTTTTTTTAATTTTTAATAAGCTTCAAGTGAACATTTACCATTCCAATCAGTCTGTCACACGTAGGTTTACATACATCTTACTCCCTTCTCCCACTTGCTCTCCCCCTATTGAGCCAGCCCTTACAGTCTCTCGTTTCGTTCCAATTTTGCCATCTTCCCTCTCTCTCTATCTTCCCATCTCCCCTCCAGTCAAGAGTTGCCTACACACTCTCCCGTGTCCACCTGATTTAATTAGCTCACTCTTCATCAGCATCTCTCTCCCCCCCACTGACCAGTCCTTTTGATGCCTGATGATTTGTCTTCGGGGATGGTTCCTGTCCTGTGCCATCAGAAGTTCTGGGGAGCATTGTCTCTTGGATTCCTCTAGTCGCAATCATACCATTAGGTGTGGTCTTTTAGTGAGAATTTGGGGTCTGTATCCCATTGGTCTCCTGCTCCCTCAGGAGTTGTCTGTTGTGTTCCCTGACAGGACAGACATCGATTGTGGCCGGGCACCAACTAGTTCTTCTGGTCTCAGGATAATGTAGGTCTCTGGTTCATGTGGCCCTTTCTGTCTCTTGGGTTCTTAGTTGTCGTGTGACCTTGGTGTTCTTCCTTTGCCTTTGCTCCAGGTGGGTTGAGACCAATTAATGTATTTTAGATGGCCGCTTGTTGGCATTTAGGACCCCAGGCGCCACAATTCAAAGTGGGATGCAGAGTGTTTTCATAATAGAATTGTTTTGCCCATTGACTTAGAAGTCCCCTCAAACCAAGTTCCCCAGACCCCAGCCCCTGCTTCGCTGACCTTTGAAGCTTTCATTTTATCCCGGAAACCTCTTTACTTTTAATCCAGTCCAATTAGGCTGACCTTCCTTGTTTTGAGTGTTGTCTTTCCCTTCACCCAAAGCAGTTCTTGTCTACAGATTGATCAATAAAAAGCCCTCTCCCTCCCTCCCTCCCTCCCCCCTTTGTAACCACATAAGTATGTGTTCTTCTCCATTTTTTCTATTTCTCAAGATCTTATAATAGTGGTCTTATACAATATTTGTCCTTTTGCAACTGACTCATTTCACTCAGCATAATGCCTTCCAGATTCCTCCATGTTATGAAATGTTTCAGAGATTCGTCACTGTTCTTTATCAACGCGTAGTATTCCATTGTGTGAATATACCACCATTTATTTACCCATTCGTCCGTTGATGGACATCTTGGTTGCTTCCAGCTTTTTGCTATTGTAAACAGAGCTGCAATAAACATGGGTGTGCATATAGCTGTTTGTATGAAGGCTCTTGTATCTCTAGGGTATATTCCGAGGAGTGGGATTTCTGGGTTGTATGGTAGTTCTATTTCTAACTGTTTAAGATAACGCCAGATGGATTTCCAAAGTGGTTGTACCATTTTACAATCCCACCAGCGGTGTATGAGAGTTCCAATCTCTCCGCAGCCTCTCCAACATTTATTATTTTGTGTTTTTTGAATTAATGCCAGTCTAGTTGGTGTCAGATGGAATCTCATCGTAGTTTTGATTTGCATTTCTCTAATGGCTAATGATCGTGAGCATTTTCTCATGTATCTGTTGGCTGCCTGAATATCTTCCTTAGTGAAATGTGTGTTCATATCCTTTGCCCACTTCTTGATTGCGTTGTTTGTCTTTTTGTGGTTGAGTTTTGACAGAATCATGTAGATTTTAGAGATCAGGCGCTGGTCTGAGATGTCATAGCTGAATATTCTTTCCCAGTCTGTAGGTGGTCTTTTTACTCTTTTGGTGAAGTCTTTAGATGAGCATAGGTGTTTGATTTTTAGGAGCTCCCAGTTATCTGGTTTCTCTTCATCATTTTTGGTAATGTTTTGTATTCTGTTTATGCCCTGTATTAGGGCTTCTAGGGTAGATCCTATTTTTTCTTCCATGATTTTTATCGTTTTAGTCTTTATGTTTAGGTCTTTGATCCACTTGGAGTTAGTTTTTGTGCATGGTGTGAGGTATGGGTCCTGTTTCATTCTTTTGCAAATGGATATCCAGTTATGCCAGCACCATTTGTTAAAAAGACTATTATTTCCCCAATTGACTGACACTGGTCCTTTGTCAAATATCAGCTGCTCATACGTGGATAGATTTATATCTGGATTCTCAATTCTGTTCCATTGGTCTATGTGCCTATTGTTGTACCAGTACCAGGCTGTTCTGACTACTGTAGCTATATAATAGGTTCTGAAATCAGGTAGGGTGAGGCCTCCCACTTTCTTCTTTTTCAGTAATGTTTTGCTTATCCGGGGGTTCTTTCCTTTCCGAATGAAATTAGTGATTTGTTTCTCTATTCCCTTAAAGTATGACATTGGTATTTGGATTGGAAGTGCATTGTATGTATAAATGGCTTTTGGCAGAATAGACATTTTTACTATGTTAAGTCTTCCTATCCATGAGCAGGGTATGTTTGCCCACTTAAGTATGTCCTTTTGATTTCTTGTAGCAGAGTTTTATAGTTTTCTTTGTATAGGTCTTTTACATCCTTAGTAAGATTTATTCCTAAGTATTTTATCTTCTTGGGGGCTACTGTGAATGGTATTGATTTGGTTATTTCCTCTTCGGTGTTCTTTTTGTTGATGTAGAGGAATCCAAGTGATTTTTGTATGTTTATTTTATATCCTGAGACTCTTCCAAACTCTTCTATTAGTTTCAGTAGTTTTCTGGAGGATTCCTTAGGGTTTTCCATGTATACGATCATGTCATCTGCAAATAGTGATAGCTTTACTTCCTCCTTACCAATCTGGATACCCTTTATTTCTTTGTCTAGCCTAATTGCCCTGGCTAGGACTTCAAGTATGATGTTGAATAAGAGCGGTGATAAAGGGCATCCTTGTCTGGTTCCCGTTCTCAAGGGAAATGCTTTCAGGTTCTCTCCATTTAGAGTGATATTGGCTGTTGGCTTTGCATAGATGCCCTTTATTATGTTGAGGAATTTTCCTTCAATTCCTATTTTGGTTAGAGTTTTTATCATAAATGGGTGTTGAACTTTGTCAAATGCCTTTTCTGCATCTATTGATAAGATCATGTGGTTTTTATCTTTTGTTTTATTTATGTGATGGATTACATTAATGGTTTTTCTGATATTAAACCAGCCTTGCATACCTGGTAGAAATCCCACTTGATCAGGGTGTATTATTTTTTTGATGTGTTGTTGGATTCTATTGGCTGGAATTTTGTTGAGGATTTTTGCATCTATGTTCATGAGGGATATAGGTCTGAAATTTTCTTTTTTTGTAATGTCTTTACCTGGTTTTGGTATCAGGGAGATGGTAGCTTCATAGAATGAGTTGGGTAGTATTCCGTCTTTTTCTATACTTTGAAATACCTTCAATAGTAATGGTGTTAAGTCTTCTCAAAGGTTTGGTAGAACTCTGCACTGAAGCCATCTGGGCCAGGGCTTTTTTTTGTTGGAAGTTTTTTGATTACCGTTTCAATCTCTTTTTTTGTTATGGGTCTATTTAGTTGTTCTACTTCTGAATGTGTTAGTTTAGGTAGGTAGTATTGTTCCAAGAATTTATCCATTTCTTCTAGGTTTTCAAATTTGTTAGAGTACAATTTTATGTAGTAATCTGATATGATTCTTTTGATTTCATTTGGTTCTGTTGTGATGTGGTCCTTCTTGTTTCTTATTCGGGGTTTTGTTTCCTTTCCTGTTTTTCTTTAGTCAGTCTAGCCAGTGGTTTATCAATTTTGTTAATTTTTTCAAAGAACCAGCTTTTGTCTTTGTTAATTCTTTCAATTGTTTTTCTGTTCTCTAATTCATTTAGCTCAGCTCTAATTTGTATTATTTGTTTTCTTCTGGTGCCTGATGGGTTCTTTTGTTGCTCACTTTCTATTTGTTCAAGTTGTCGGGACAGTTCTCTGATTTTGCCTCTTTCTTCTTTTTGCATGTGTGCATTTATCGATATAAATTGGCCTCTGAGCACTGCTTTTGCTGTGTCCCAGAGGTTTTGATAGGAAGTATTTGCATTCTCGTTGTTTTCTAAGAATTTCCTTATTCCCTCCTTGATGTCTTCTATAACCCAGTCTTTTTTCAGGAGGGTATTGTTCAGTTTCCAAGTATTTGATTTCTTTTCCCTAGTTTTTCTGTTATTGATTTCTAGCTTCATTGCCTTGTGGTCTGAGAAGATGCTTTGTAATATTTCGCTGTTTTGGATTCTGGAAAGATTTGTTTTATGACCTAATATGTGGTCTATTCTAGAGAATGTTCCATGTGCACTAGAAAAAAAAGTATATTTTGCAGCAGTTGGGTGGAGAGTTCTGTATAAGTCAATGAGGTCAAGTTGGTTGATTGTTGTAAGTAGGTCTTCCGTGTCTCTATTGAGCTTCTTACTGGATGTCCTGTCCTTCTCCGAAAGTGGTGTGTTGAAGTCTCCTACTATATATGTGGAGGTATCTATCTCACTTTTCAATTCTGTTAAAATTTGATTTATGTATCTTGCAGCCCTGTTATTAGGTGCGTAAATATTTAATATGGTTATGTCTTCCTGATCAATTGTCCCTTTTATCATTATATAGTGTCCTTCTTTATCCTTTGTGGTGGATTTCAGTCTAAAGTCTATTTTGTCAGAAATTAATATTGCTACTCCTCTTCTTTTTTGCTTATTGTTTGCTTGATATATTTTTTTCCATCCTTTGAGTTTTAGTTTGTTTGTGTCTCTAAGTCTAAGGTGTGTCTCTTGTAGGCAGCATATAGATGGATCGTGTTTCTTTATCCAGTCCGTGACTCTCTGTCTCTTTATTGGTGCATTTAGTCCATTTACATTCAGCGTAATTATAAATAAGTAAGTTTTTAGTGCTGTCATTTTGATGCCTTTTCATGTGTGTTGTTGGCCATTTCATTTTTCCACATGCTTTTTTGTGCTGAGACATTTTTCTTAGTAGCTTGTGAGATCCTCATTTTCCTAATGTTTAACTTTGTGTTTATTGAGTCGTTACATTTTTCTTGGCTTTTTTCTTGAGTTATGGAACTGATATTCCTTTTTGTGGTTACCTTTTTATTTACCCCTATTTTTCTAAGTAAAAACCTAACTTGTATCCTTCTATATCGCCTTGTATCACTCGCCATCTGGCAGTTCAATGCCTCCTATATTTAGTCCCTCTTTTTGATTATTGTGATCGTTTATCTATTGATATCCATGATTTCCTGTTGTGTGTATTATTTTGTTTATTTATTTATTTTTTAGAATTAGTCTTAATTTGTTTGTTTTTGTGCTTTCCCTATTTGAGTTGCGTTGATATCAGGGCGTTCTGTTTTGTGACCTTGTATTGTGCTGGTACCTGATATTATTGGTCATCCGGCCAAACAATCTCCTTTAGCATTTCTTGCAGTCTTGGTTTAGTTTTTGAAAATTCTCTAAACTTGTGTTTATCTGTAAATATCTTAATTTCTCCTTTATATTTCAGAGAGAGTTTTGCTGGATATATGATCCTTGGCTGGCAGTTTTTCTCCTTCAGTGCTCTGTATACGTCGTCCCATTCCCTTCTTGCCTGCGTGGTTTCTGCTGAGTAGTCTGAACTTATTCTTATTGATTCTCCCTTGAAGGAAACCTTTCTTTTCTCCCTGGCTGCTTTTAAAGTTTTCTGTTTGTCTTTGGTTTTGGCAAGTTTGATGATAATATGTCTTGGTGTTTTTCTTTTTGGATCAATCTTAAATGGGGTTCGATGAGCATCTTGGATAGATATCCTTTCATCTTTCATGATGTCAGGGAAGTTTTGTGTCAGGAGTTTTTCAACTATTTTCTCTGTGTTTTCTGTCCCCCCTCCCTGTTCTGGGACTCCAATCACTTGCAAGTTATCCTTCTTGATAGAGTCCCACATGATTCTTAGGGTTTCTTCATTTTTTTTAATTCTTTTATCTGATTTTTTTTCAGCTATGTTGGTGTTGATTCCCTGGTCCTCCAGATGTCCCAGTCTACATTCTAATTGCTCAAGTCTGCTCCTCTGACTTTCTATTGCGTTGTCAAATTCTGTAATTTTATTGTTAATCTTTTGGATTTCTACATGCTGTCTCTCTATGGATTCTTGCAACTTATTAATTTTTCCACTATGTTCTTGAATAATCTTTTTGAGTTCTTCAACAGTTTTATCAGTGTGTTCCTTGGCTTTTTCTGCATTTATCCTAATTTCAGTTGTGATATCTTTAAGCATTCTGTAAATTAGTTTTTTATATTCTGTATCTGATAATTCCAGGATTGTATCTTCATTTGGGAAAGATTTTGATTCTTTTGTTTATGGGGTTGGAGAAGCTGTCATGGTCTGTTTCTTTATGTGGTTTGATATGGACTGCTGTCTCCGAGCCATCACTGGGAAACTAGATTTTCCAAGTAGTCGGCTGGTACGCTGGCTCCTGGTTCTGAAAACAGTCGCTGTCTGCCCCTATTTGTTCGTTTTCTGTCTCTAAGTCTGTGCTTGTTGTTCAGAGTTCGTAGATTGTTATGCATGTGATCGATTCCCTTGTTTTTCCGAGTCTTTGTTGCAAGAGGGATCCGCGGTAGTATCCACCTAGTCCGCCATCTTGGCCCCGCTCCCGTTTTCTATTTTAAAAATAAATAAATGTAGTATTCCAGCTCAAAAATTTATAAAAATATACTACCAAGAATACAATAAATACTTTTTTCTAAGATTATCCCTGTCAAATTATTTCATTCTGGTTAGAAAAAAAATATCATTGGTCCATAATGATTGCTGGTTTTTTATTCTGCATTCTAATCGATGTTTCAGATTAGACTTATCAGAGGAGGCAAAACTTCCAAAAAGATACACTGTAAGCCCTAACAGTCTATGTAATGTATACATTTGAATACAATTTCAGTATTAGCTATCACACTCTCTAATATTTAAGTTTACATTCAATTATATATGAAAAAGTTAGGCAAAAGTAATACAATCTGTGCCGAATGATATAGTCAGCTGGAGATGAAGTTCAGGTGCATACTGACGTTAAGGCATAGTGATAAGGTTTATGAAACTGTATAACTGCTTAGATATGTTTCCTTTTCCTTATAAAGAATTCGTTAGAAGGGGGAAGATTATCAAAGCATATAATCAGGAGCACATTTACAGGCAATAACATTGGACACGTATGGAAAATAGGAAAGCATGAATCAATAAGAAAATTCCATTAATTTATATGTTTTATCCTATCTTTCTTCACTGAAGAAAATGTAGTGAGACATTTCCCTGTCAAACATAAATTCATATACTCAGTAATGTTTTTCACATACACTCATTTTAGAAGTTTTATATATTATTCATAAATGTCATTAATTTAAACATTGCATTTACTCAGAAAACTGGCAGGAGCTCTTCTAAACTTGTTGTAGCCCATTGAGTGGGAAATGGGGCACAGGTAACTTTTAATTAAATTCATACATATTAACAACAAATGAGGGGACTCAAGTTTTTTTTTTTTTATTATTAAAAACAAACCAAAAAAAATTTTTCTCTATTATTTATTTTATAAAAATAATTACAATAATTAAAGTTTGTGTCATTATAGAGCATATTTGGTAATGAAATACATACAAGGAGATCTACTAAGCACCAGAAACAGTACAAATCTTACATGGTAGTTTTCACTTTAAAGAACTCATTGAGTACATCCTCGATCTTTTTTTTTTTTTTCTTTATGGCAATGATTACAAGGTAATTTTGCCTACACAGATTTATATTAAAATGAATAAGAAAACAGGTAAGTTTTAAAACAATTGAAATATATTTTCTTTTAATTTATTTTGCAGAGCAGCACTGCCTTTTAATATTTTACATAGTTAATGGAATTATGAGAAAGAAGTAAAATATGACATGAAAAATGTTCTGTTCATTTTATTTAAACACCGAATCTGTTTTTCTACTTTAGTTTTCTTAGTATGTTGGTGTTGTTGTTAGATGCCTTTAAGTCAGTTCCGACTCATAGCGACTGTATGCACAACAGAACGAAAGACTGCCTGGTACTGTGCCATCCTTGCAATCCTTGTTATTCTTGAGCCCATTGTTGCAGCCATGGTGTCAATTCACCTCTTTGAGGGTTTTCTCCTTTCCTGATAACCCTGTACTTTACCAAGCATGATGTCCTTCTCCAGGGACTGCTCCTTCCTGACAGCATGTCCAAAGTACGTAAGACTGCAGTCTTGTCATCCTTGCTTCTAAGGAGCATTCTGGTTGTGCTTCTTCCAAGATAGATTTGTTCATTCTTTTGAGTATATATCTGAGTATATTTAAATTAATTTCAGACTAATTACTCTGTATTCAACTCTGTTCAACTTAGCTACGTATGATGACAATGATTCAGAATAACTTTATACTCTTTCTAGAATATTACATGTATACTTATTGTAATATTTATTTATTCAGAAATAATATAAACTCTATTAGTGAAAGTATAGTATTTCATTTTATTTTTCTATATCCAGGGCTTAGAGTGACACCTCATACCTAACTGGTTTTTAGAAAAATGGAGTTTTCTTTTTTTTGGATTTTACAATCTTAAAGAAATAGAACAACATTAAAATTCACACAGAAAGACCAGGCTTACTGGTCTGACAGAGACTGAAGGACCCCCTGAACTATGGCCCCTGATTACTCAGAACTGAATCCACTCCAGAAATCTACCTTTCAGATAAAGATTAGACAGGACTATAAAACAAGCAATAACAGCTGCAAGGAAACTGCTTCTCAGTTTAATCAAATATAGGAGACCAAATGGGCAACTCCTGCCAAAGAGCAAGATAACAAGGCAGGAAGGGAAATGAAAACTGGATGAATGGACTTGGGGAGCAGAGGGTGAAAAGGGGGAGAGTACTATCACACTGTGGGGATTGCAACCAATGTCATCAAACAATATGTATGTAAGTTTTTGAATGAGAAACTAACTTGAGCCATAAACTTTCACCAAATGCACAATAAAATTAAGCAAATTAAAATAAATAAATCCATTTTGAACCATAAAAAAAAGGAGATAGGCAATAAAACAAATAAAGAAACCCACCTAATTTATCACTGTGAAAACAATACTGTGATAAAAAGTGTTGTTTTTCATTACCATCGAGTTGATCTTACTCATGGTGATCCCATGTGTGCAGAGTAGATGTGTTCTCCATGGAGTTTCCAAGGCTGTGACCGTTAGGAGATAGATCACTAGACCTGTTTTCTGAAGTGCCTTTGGGTGGGTTTGAACTGCCACCTTCGGGGCTGTAAGTAAAGCAATTAACCATTTGCGCCAAATTAAAGCAGTGTAAAGGGATAGACAGTGAGGTGAGATGAGTTTGCATAATACATACGGTAGTGTTTAATGAAATAAGTAGACTATGAATCTACAAGATGAAAATATATAATAATGTTGGCATTTCTTCATGAATATTTTGTATCTCTTCCTTGGATAAAGGAAACCCTGGTGGCGTAGTGGTTAAGTGCTACGGCTGCTAACCAAAGGGTCAGCAGTTCAAATCCACCAGGTGCTCTTTGGAAACTCTATGGGGCAGTTCTACCCTGTCCTATAGGATCGCTATGAGTTGGAATTGACTCAATGGCACTGGGTTTTTTTTCCCTTGGATAAAATTTTAGAAATGGTGTTTCATAGAACAAACATTAAATACATGCCATCAAAGGCAAACTGATGTATTCTATTCTGTGAGAAAAGCATCTGTTTTTTATAGATTAGTACAATAAATTAGTGTTGCAATATTATTAAACTGCTTAATTAAATAATCAATTAAATAATTTGTTCATTAAATAAATGCTTTACAAATAAATAAAATTTATCAGGCACTGTACTAAGCACTAGGGATGCAAAATTAAATTCCATATACTCTCCTAAATGAGTTTACTGTCCTTACTAATGTTCTCTTCTTAAATAAATAAAGCTCTTAACTAACATCTTCTCAGAACTGAAAGATTAATAAAAGTCTTTTACTACTATTTTGAAGTCTACATGGTTGGGAAAGAAAGTAAAATCACCATATATTCAAAACACAGTTACAAACTTCCATTTCTACTAATGGCTGGGTAAGTTCCTCTGGAAGAAGTTATTCTGCAGAAAACAACTATAAAATCTAGGCATAATACAAAAGGAATTACCTGGAGTAACTAGGTGAGTGAAATAAAGCAGGATGATTCTTGTTAGTCTTACATATTCAGAAGAATAGAGTTGTATCAAGTGAGTTCTTCCTCTGATGACTGTTAACCTGCTATCACCTACAGTCCAGCATAGTATTCCTGCAGTCCTTCTCGCCTGAGTGTAATCAGAAACTTAAATCCAACAAAACTTTCTGTAGATACGGGGATAAGTGACCCTAGGAGGCAAAGAGCCAGAAAAAAGAGCCCCCAATTCTGTCTAGCCACAAGTTCAGTCAATCCGTAAAGGCAGCATGTGTTATACAGACTCAAAGCAACTCAGTTAAAAAGATCTGAAGCGACAGTGGAACATTCACCCAAGACACAAAATTAGCGTTTCAAGTTCAACTAAGATAAATTACTTGCTGAAACAAACAACACACACTAGAAAAAAATAACAGACTCCAAAAAGTTCAAAATTGACAAACCAATGCAATTTTATCATAAATATTTCAATTCAGAATTAACTGAGACACGAAAACCACAAAAATGTAGTTTATTCTAAAAAGAAAAGAAAATAAACTAATTCTAACCCTGCAAGGACTAAGATGTTTTAACTTGACACAAAAATTTTAAGATTCTTTTAAAATAATCTCAATAACTAAGACAAAATATGCTCACAAGAAACGAAAATATAAAAAAAAAAACTCAGGGAAGAAATTGAATAACAAAAGAGAAAGGGGAGATTCTAGAACTGACGAATACACTATCTTAAATAAACAATTCCCTTAATGACCCCTTAAGAGTCAAATGGAGAAAAGAGAGGAAATAGAAAGTGAAGTTGAAGATAGATCAATTAAAAAAAAAAAAAAATCAAATGTAGAGAGGAAAAAATAAAATAAACAGACTCAAACGACTGTTAGATAACATGGAAAATCTTATCAAACTAATGAATTGGAGTTCCAGTGTGAAAAGAGAGAAAAAATGTGACAGAAAAGTACTTGAAGACATAATGGCCAGAAATTTCCCAAACTTTACAGAAGATATAAATTTAGATGTTAAACATGTTAAACAAATACCAAGCAGGATAGACATGAAAAAGGCCACACCATTGAACATCAAAGTCAAACTATTAAGGTTAAATGTAATGAATAATCTTGAAAGTAGGAATAGAAAAAAGACATTATGTTCTGACAAGTGACTCAATTATAAATTAACTACTTATCAGAAACTTTGGGGAAGCAGAAATTGAAACATTTTTTTAAAGTCTTGTTGTTAGGTTCTGTTGAGTCAGTTCCGACTCAGAAGGATCCTGTGTACGACAGAAGGAAACACTGCCTGGTTCTGCACCATCCTCACAATCATTGTTATGCTTGAGGCCATTGTTCCAGTCACTGTGTCAATACATTTCTTTGAGGGTCTTCCTCCTTTTCACTGCCCTCTGTTTTAACAAGCATGATGTACTTCTCTAGGGACTTCTCTCCCCTGATAACATGTCCAAAGTATGTGAGATGAAGTCTTGTCATCCTTGCTTTTAGGAGCATTCTGGCACTATTTCTCCCAAGACAGATATGCCCATTTTTCTGGAAATCCATGGTATATTCAATATTCCTAGACAACATCATAATTCGAAGGCATCAATTTTTCTTTGGTCTTCTTTATTGTCCAGCTTTCCCAAGCATATGAGGCAATTGAAAACCCCTGGCTTGGGTCAGGTGCACCTGAGTCCTTAAACTGACATCTTTGCTTTTTAACACTTTAAAGAGGTCTTTTGCAGCAGACTTGTCCAATACAACGTGCTGTTATTTCTTCACTGCTGCTTTCATAGGCATTGACTGGGAATCCAAGTAAAATGAAGTCTTTGATAACTTCAATATTTTCTCCATTTATCATGATGTTGCTTATTGGTCCAGATGTGAAGATTTTTGTTTTCTTTATGTTAAGGTATAATCCATACTAAAGACTGTAGTCTCTCTCTCTTTTTTTTTTTTTAGTCGCCCTTCCTTTCCTTTGCTTTTCTTTTTTTTTTATTATTGTACTTTAGATGAAGGTTTACAGAACAAACCAGCTTCTCATTAAACAATTATTACACATATTGTTTTGTGACATTGGTTACCAACCCCATGACACGTCAATGTTCTCCCTTCTCGACCCTGGGTTCCTATTACCAGCTTTCCTGTCCTCTCCTGCCTTCTAGTCCTTGCACCTGGGCTGTGTGTCTCTTTAGTCACACTTTGTTTTGTGAGCCTTTCTAATCTTTGGCTGAAGGGTGAAACTCAGGAGTGACTTCATTACTGAGCTAAAAGGGTATCCCAGGGCCATAATTTCAGGGATTCTCCAGTCTCTATCAGGCCAGTAAGTCTGGTCTTTTTTTTGTGAGTTAGAATTTTGCTCTACATTTTTCTCCACATCTGTCTGGGACCCTATATTATGATCCCAGTCAGAGCAGTCAGGGGTGGTAGCTGGGTACCAACTAGTTGTACTGGACTCAGTCTGGTGGAGGCCATGGTAGATGTCCTCCATTAGTTCTTTAGACTAATCTTTCCCTTGTATCTTTATCTTTATTCATTCTTCCTTGCTCCTGAAGGGGTGAGACCAATGGAGCATCCTAGATGGCTGCTCACAGGCTTTTAAGACCCCAGAGGAGCTCACCAAAGTAGAATGTAGAACATTGTCTTTATAAACTGTGTTATGTGAAACGTTTCCAAGACCATGGTCCCCACAGCCCTCAGCCCAGTAATTTCATCCCTCAGGGAGTTTGGATATGACTATGGAGCTTCTATGACCTTGTGGAGGTTGTAGTCTTTGATCCTCATCAGTAAGTGCTTCAAGTCCTCTTCACTTTTCAGCAAGAAGTTGCCTCGTCTGCATACTGCAGGTTGTTAATAAGTCTTCCGACAATCCTGATGCCCGTTCTTCTTCATACAATCCAGCTTCTCAGATTATTTGCTCACCATACAGATTGAATAAGTACTGTGAAAGGATACAATCCTGATATACACCTTTTCTGATTTTAATGCATGCACTATCATCTTGCTGTGCTCGAAAGACTGACTCGGTCTACGTACAAGTTCCACATGAGCACAATTAAGTGTTCTGGAATTCCCGTTCTTTGTAATGTTATCATAATTTGTTATGATTCACGTAGTCAAATTCCTTTTCATACTCAATGAAACACAGGTCAAAATCTTTCTGGTATTCTCTAGTTGCAGCCAAGATCTGTCTTGACATCAGCAATGGCATCCCTCATTCTACGTACTTTTCTGAATCCAGCTTAAATTTCTCACAGTACCCTGTCTATATACTGCTACAAGTGCTTTTGAATGACCTTCAGCAAATTTTACTTGTGTATGATATTCATAATATTGTTCAATAATTTCCACATTCTTTTGGATCATCTTTCTTTGGAATAGGCACAAATATGTATCTCTTCCAGTTGGTTGGCCAGGTAGCTATTTTACAAATTTCTTGGCATAAACGAGTGAGCCCTTCCAGCACATCCATTTGTTGAAACCTCTCAACTGGTTTTGCCTCAATTCCTGACGATTTGTTTTTTGTCATTGCCTTCATTGCAGCTTGGACTTCTTTCTTTGGTATCATCAATTCTTGGTCATATGCTAACTCCTGAAATAGATGAATGTCAACCAATTCTTTTTGGTACAGTGACTGAGTATTCCCTCCATGTTCTTTTGATGCTTCCTGAGTCATTTAATATTTTCCCCATAGAATCCTTCAATATTGCAACTCAAGGCATGAATTTTTCTTCAGTTCTTTCAGATTGAAAAATGCCAAGCGTGTTCTGCTCTTTTGGTTTTCTACCTCTAAGACTTTACACATTTGATCATAATACTTTACTTTGTCTTCTCTAGACACCCTTTGGATTCTTCCATTCAGCTTCTTTATTTCATCACTTCTCCCTTTCACTTGAGCTACTCTACTTTCAAGAACAAATTTGACAGTCTCTTATGACATCCATTTTGTTTTTTTCTATCTTTCCTGTCTTTTTAATGACATCTTGATTTCTTCAAGTATGATGAAGAAATGACATCCTTGATGTCATTCCACAACTTGTCTGGTTTTCAGTCACTAGTGTTTAATGAATCAAATCTATTCTTGATATGGTTTCTAAATTCAGGTGGAATATATTCAAGCCCATAACTTATCTCTCGTATACTTGTTCAAATTTTCTTCAGCTTCAATATGAACTCGTATATGAGCTATTGATGATCTGTTCCACAGTGGGCCACTGGCCTTGTTCTGACTGATGATATTGAGCTTTTCTTTGCCTTTTCTCACAGATATAGTCAGTTTGATTCCTGCGTATTCCTTCTGGTGAGGCCCAAGTATATAGACACCATTTATGTTGCTGAGAAAAGGTATTTGCATTGAATAGTTCATTGGTCTTGCAAAATTCTGTCATATAATCTCTGGAGTTGTTTCTATCACCAAGACCATATTTCCAAATACTGATCCTTTTCCTTAGTTTCCAACTTTTGCATTCCAGTCATTAGTAATTATCAGTGCATCTTGGTTGCATCTTTGATCAATTTTGGATTGCTGAAATTGGTAAAAATCTTCAATTCCCTCATCTTTGGCGTTAGTGGTTAGTGAGTAAATTTGAATAATAGTCATATTAATGCATCTTCCTTGTAGGAGTGTGGATATTCTCCTATCACTGACAGCATTGTACTTCAGGATACATCTTGAAATGTTCTTATTGAAGATGAAAGCAACACCATTCCTCTTCAATTTGTCTTTGCCAACAAAGTAGACAATATAATTGTCTGATTCAAAATGCAAATACCTGTCCATTTCAGCTGACTAATGCTTAGAATATGGATCTTTATGCATTCTAGTTTTTTTTGTGTGTGTGATGGCTTCCAATTTTCCTAGATCCATAATTTGGACACTTCATGTTTCTATTATTAATGAATATTTTCAGCTGTTTCTTCTCATTCTGAGTTGTGCTACATCAGCAAATGAAGGTCCCAAATGCTTGACTCCATCCATGACATTAAGGTCAACTCTACTTTGAGGAGGCAGCACTTTCTCAGTTGTATTTTGAGTGCCTTTTAACCCAAGGTGCTCATCTTCCAGCACTATATCAGACAATATTTTGCTGCTATACATGTTTTCATTGGTTGATTTTTTCTGGAAGTTGACCTCCAAATCCTTCTTCCTAGTCTGTAATAGTCTGGAAGCTCTGCTGAAACCTGCACATCAAGCGTGACTCTGCTGGTATTGGAAATATTGGTGGCATAGCTTCCAGCATCACAGTAACATGCAAGCCACCACAATACAACAAACATGCATGTGAGATTTTTAAAGTGCTGACCCATAATGCTATATTTAAATATATATATATATACATATATATATATATACACTTCAATAACAAAAGAGAAATAAAGACTTTTTATGATAAAAGGGAATTTATTGCTAGTAGACATATAGCAGAGTGCTGGTGTTACAGTGGTTAAGAGCTCAGCTGCTAACCAAAGGTTTACAGTTCAGATCTACCAGCCATTCCTTGAAAACCCTATGGGATGGTTCTACTCTGTCCTATAGGGTCACTATGAGTTGGAATCAGTTCAACAGCAATGGGTTTGGGTTTGGTTTGCACCTATAACAGACCTGACAACACCAGACCTATATTACCAGAAATACTAAAAACTTCTTCAAGATGAAGGCAATGATTTCATGCTCACTGCCATTAGCCATAAGAAAAATGCAAATTAAAAGTACAGTGAGATACCGTCTCACCCCAACAAGGCTGGCATTAATCTAAAAAACACAAAATAGTAAATGTTGGAGAGATTGTGGAGAGACTAAGACACTTATACACTGGTGGCGAAAATGTAAAATGGTACAACCACTTTGGAAATCAATTTGGTGCTTCCTTAAAAAGCCAGAAATAGAACTACCATATGATCCAACAATCCCACTCCTTGAAATATATCCTAGAGAAGTAAGACCCCTCAAACCAATAGATAATGTGCGCACACATGTTCACCACAGCACTGTTTACAATAACAAAAGGATGGAAACAACCAAGGTGCCCTTCAACGGATGAACGGATAAACAAATTATGGTATATTCACACAAATGCCAAATGTGGAACAAATCATCAATTGCTCATATGCAAGTCCAAGATGAAGCTGAAGAAAATTAAAACATGACAGCCAAAGTATGACCTTCAGTATATCCCACCTGAATTTAGAGACGGTCTCAAGAATAGGTTTGAAGCACTGTACACTGACTGAAGACCACAGGAGTTATAGGATGACATCAATGACATCATACATGAAGAAAACAAAAGGTCATTTAAAAAAAAAGGAAAGAAATAAAAGACCAAAATGGATGAACAGAAGAGTCTCTGAAACTAACTTGCTTGAACATAGGGTAGTTAAAGTGAATGGGAGAAATGAATGAATGAAAGAGATGAACAGAAGATTTCAAGAGAAGACAAAGTAGAGTATTATAATGAAGTGTGCAAAGACGTGGAATTAGAAAACCAAAAGGGAAGAACATGCTCAGCATTTCTCAATCTGAAAGAACTGAGGAAAGAAAATGCAAGCCTGAAGGATTCTATGGGAAAATATTAAACAACACAAGAAGCATCAAAAAAGATGGAAGAGATACACAGTCACAGTACCAAAAAGAATTGGTTGATGTTTGTCTATTTCAGGAAGTAGTATATGCTTAAGAGCTGATGGCTTGGAAGGAAGAAGTCCAAGTTGCACTGAAGGCATTTGTTGAAAAACAGGGCGTCAGGAATTGATGGAATACAAACTGAGATGTTTCAACAAATCAGTGCAACTCTGGAAGTGCTCACTCATCTATACCAAGAAATTTGGAAGATTAGCTACCTGGACAACTGATGGGAAGAGGTTCATATATGTGTCCATTCCAAAGAAAGGTGATCCAAGAGAATACAGAAATTATCTAACAACATCATTAATATCACATGCAAGTAAAACTTTCCTGAAGATAATTCAAAAATGGTTGCAGAATTAAATCAATAGGGAAGAGCCAGAAATTTGAACCTGATTCACAAGATGGCATGGAATGAAGGATATCGTTGCTGCTAGTAATGGATCTTGGCTGAAAGTAGAAAATATCAAAAGATGTTTACCTGTGTTTTACTGATCATGCAATAACATTGGACTTTATGAATCATAAAAAATTATAGATAATATTATGAAGAATGAAATTTGAGAACACTTAATTGTGCTCATGAGGAACCTGTACATAGACTAAGAGGCAGTCTTTTGAACAGAAAAAGAGAATACTGTGTGGTGTAAAATCAGGAAAGGTGTGCATTAGGGCTGTATCCTTTCATCGTACTTACTCTATCTGTATGCTGAGCGAAAAATCCAAGAAACTGGACTATATGAAGAAAAATGCAGTATCAGGATGGGATGAAGACTCATTAACAACTTGAGAAATGCAGATGACACAACCTTGCTTATTGTTTAAGTGAAGATCACAGTCTTCAATATGGATTACACCTCAAAATAAAGAAAACAAAAATCCTCACAACTGAACCAATAAGCTGCGCCATGATAAATAGTGAAAACATTGAAATTGCCAAGGATTTCACTTTTCTTCTATCCACAATCAATGCCAGATAGATTGGAATAAGTTTCAGAAATAAACTGTAATCCTCATAGTAACCGTAATAAAATAACTAAAAAATATACAGAAATAAAAGAGAAAAGGATCAAATCAGTGCACTACCAAACAATAATTAAATTTATAATTTTTTAAAAAAGGTCTATTAAACACATACACACAAAGTAATTTAGGAATTGAGGAGCAAAAAAAAGATAGCTAAGACATGTAAAAAACAAATAACTAAATGGTAGAAGTAATCTTTCCTTATAAGTAATTAAATATAAATGGATTAAATTCTCCCCTAAAAAAGGAGAGATTTGTAGAATTGATTTTTAAAAAATGACCCGACTATAATGTTGTCTACAAAAAAGTCCAACAACACAAAGATGTTGACTGTGAAAAATCTTTAACAAGATTTACTAGGAAACAAAAGAATTAAGAGTCAAATTTACTACAATCTAAAGTGGAATTTGGGTAGTTACTACCAGCATTTCTGAAATAAAAAATTATAAAAGAATACACCCACTCCTCACTTAGCAAGATGGTTAGATTCCAAAGATCAGGTCCTTATGTGAAAATTCGAGTTACGCAAAAATGAGCTCCACGTTGAGGTCAGCAGGGCAAGCCCCTCTTCAACCATGTGGTGTCCAGCAGCCAGGGTGGTGAAGGACCCAGTTTGAAGCTTCAAAGCTCAGGTCGTCGCCCATCACTAGGTCACATTATTGGATGATGGAGGCAGCCAGGGCAAGCGCGGCAGCCATGAGCTTGGCGACCATCACCCAGCAGCCTTTTTCCAGCAATAGCACCAACATCTTGAGCTGTGCACCTGGGTAGCAGCACAGGTGCACGACCTGGTTCAGTGCCTTCTGCTGTGCCAGTGCCAGCTCACACTCCTTGTTGCCACATGGCTGAGCCAAGTTCCAGCCCTAGAAGGGCTCATGGCAGAAGTCAAAGAGCAGGTGACTGCACAGCATGACTGGGCCTCGCCTCCTGCCCCAGCTGGGCTGCCGCCTTGCTTGCTGTCTTTGGCCTGACTCCAAGCACAGCACCTTGATGCCACCTTCCTGAAGGTAGGCTGAGCCCTTAGCCTGGATCAGCAGCCTGGCTCCTGGGGACAGTAGATTTTTTTACTGTTGTTGTGAATGCAAAATATTGAATACGAGATAGTCGATAAGTGAGCAGTAGGTGTGTATGCCAACAAATTAGATATCCAAATGGAATAAGCAAATTCCTAGAAACATACACTACCAAAGCCGACTCAAGAGAAATAGAAAATTCTGAATAGACCTATAACAGTGATTAAATCAGTAATCATAAAATTCTTCAACAAAGAAAACAGCAAGACCAGATGGCTTTAATGGTGAATCTACCTATCGTTTAAAAAAAAAAAAATGAACACCAATCCTCAAACTCTTCCAAAAAACAGATGAAGAGGAAACATTTCCCACCTCATTGTATGAGGCCAGTATTACCCTCACACCAAAGTCAGCCAAAGATATCACAAGACAAGAAAACTACAGACCTATATCCCTTCTGAATAAAAACTACTGATCATATCTGCTATAAATATACATACACTAATCTTCAAGAAATATTAGAAAACCAAATCCACCAGCATAATAAAATAAATATACACCACTTCATGTAGAATTTATTCTAGGAATGTAAGAAAGGCTCAAAATATAGAAATAATTGAAAAAGAACAAAGTTGGAGGGCTCACAGTTCCTTATTTTGAAAATTAATACAAAGGAACAATAATAAAAACAGTGTGGCACTGGCTTAAGTTAGACTTATTGACTGTGATTGTTAAAATAGTGTGTCAAATTGACTGGGCCATGATTCTCAGTGATCTGGCAGTTATGATGTAGTTTGGAAGCTTTTTAATGATGTAATCACCTCCATAATGGGATCTGATATAATTTGATCACATCCATGATAAGGTCTGTTGTGAGCAGCCAGTCAGTTGAATGGGAGTTTCCTTGGGAGTGTGGTCTAAACCCAACATATTTAGACTTTCTGTCAAAGCTCTTGGGCTTTTGCTTGCTCTGGATCATGCTCCCAGCTCCTGTTCATCTGACCTCTGTTTCTTGGAACTTGAGCTAGCTTAGCTGCCATCTAAACCTCTGATCTTGGATTCGCCAGCACCTGCAGTACATGAATCAGGAGAAGTCTCCAGCCTGACCCATGAACTTGGGACTTTCCACCCTGTACAACTGCATAAACCATTTCCTTTACGGAAATTTCTCTCTATATATATTTATACACTGCCCTGGTTTTGCTTCTCTAGAAGACCCAACCTAAGACATTGACCAAAGGAGTCAAATTGAGCATCCAGAAATAAATCCATACATGTGTGGCCAATTAATTTTTGACAAGGTTGACAAGATAATTTAAGGGAGATAAAATAATCTCTTTGACAAATGGTACTAAGACAATTGGATAGACATGTGCAAAGGAATGAAGTTGAACCTCTACTTCACAGCATACAAAAAAATTAACTCAAAATTGATCAATGACCTTAATATAAGAGAACTCAGGGCATTGCCATGAATCAGGGGCTGATTTCTTGGCACCTATCAACAACCTTAGAGCCCTGGTGGTGTAGTGGTTAAAAGCTATGGCTGCTAACCAAAAGATTGGCAGTTTGAATCCACCAGCTGCTCCTTGGAAACCTTGTGGTATAGTTCTACTGTGTCCTATAGGGTTGTTATTGGTCAGAATCCACTCATCAGCAATGAGTTATATGCATATACAATATACAAATTGGCCATATACAAATTGCCAAATAAGCACGTGAAAAATGTTTGACATCACTAGTCATTAAAAATAAAAATAAAAATAAAAATAAAAAGTCATTAGCGGAATGCAAAACAAAACCACAATCAGATGTGACTTCACACCTACTATGACGGCAATAATAATAATAATTGAAGAAAACCAGAAAATAAGTATTGGTTAGGTTGTGGACAAAATGAAACCTTTATACATTGCTAGCTGGAATATAAAATGGTAAAGCTGTTATGGAGAAAAGTAGGGTGGTCCCTCAAAAGTCAAACATCGAATATCTATATGATCCTAGGCATATACACAAAACAAATAAAAATGGGTTCTTAGATATTGTACAGAGATGTTCTTAGCAGCAATTTTTACAATAGGCAAAAAGTGGAAACAACCCAAATATCCATTAACAAATGAATAAACAATATATGGTATATGCATACAATGGCATATTACTCAGCCATATAAAGAACTGAAGTACTGATATGTGCTAAAAATGTGCTACCATATGTATAAACCTCAATTACATGTGCTAAATAATATAGGTTAGACACAAAATATCACATGTTATGTGAATCCATTTATGTGAAACATCCAGAATGGATAAATCCAAAGAGACATAAATCAGATTGGTGGTTGCCAGGGGCTGTGGGTGGGGATGGAGAAGATGAGGAATGACTGCTAAATGGTTAGAGGGTTTGTTTTATCATGATAAAAATGTTTCAAAACTTGTTAAATGTGGTTGTTGCATGATATTGTGAATGTACCAAATCCCACTAATTGCACACTTTAATATGGTTAATTTTACGTTATGTGAATTTCTTTCCAAATTTAAAAAAAAAAAAAAGCTCTTAAAAAAACTTGGAAAAGAGGGAAATTTCCTCAACCTGATAAAGGATATATACAAAAAATTTATAGCTAATATCATTGTCTTATGTTTGACCCAAAGAGGGCCTGTGGGTGTCATGGATGGTCTGTCAGCAAGAGGGAGTGAGATTTACAAAGAAAGGCTAGAAAACAAATAGTGTTTAGTACTCACAGGTCCCAGAGAGGAAACTATAGCAAACCTCAAGGCATGGCCATGCGAGGAAGTTGTACCTGGGGACAAACCAACAACAAGTTGAAACTGTAGGAGAGAGCTTATGTATGGAAAGCAGAATGGTGTCTCTGGGCTAGGGTACACTGAAATCTTACTGGTCAGTTTAAAAGTTTCTAGTGCTTAGTGTGGGATAAGGAAAAAAACTATCACAGGGAATCATAAGGGACATGACGAAGCAGGACAAGAATAACTACAGCTGTGAAGAGACTGGGTTACATGATAGTAAAGGGGTCTGTATCACAGGAAACTGTATGGGCCATGGCTGCGAGGGCTAGTTAGAGAGTACCAATGAGAGAATGTGTGACAGGATAGGAATAGCCACGTCAGAAACTGGGTGAAAGAGCAACTAGGAGGAACTAATGGATGTCAAAGTAGCAAATTGGCCTTGTGATGATCATACTCAATGGCCAAAGGCTCAACACATTCTATGTAAAATCTAACCATGCAGGGATGTCCACTTTTCAACCTCCATTCAAGATTTTGCTGGAGTAAAGTCAAGAAAATAGAATCAAGACACACAGTTTAGAAAGAAAAAAATGGAACTCTTTTTATTTGCAGATAACATATTTATACATGTACATAATCCTAAGGAAACTTCTAAAAAAGGAAGAAAAAGGAGAATGCTGAGAACTAATAAATGAATTAGCAAGGTCTCGGGATAAAATCAATTTTATTTGTATATACTAGCAATAAACAATTAGACTATAAAAGAAAACCACCAGCTGCATTTATATTTAAAAAAAACAATAATAAAACATAGGAATAGATTTAACCAAATTATGCAAAGTTTCTATATTAAAAACTATGACACATTGCAAAGGAAAATTAAAGATAATATAAACAAATAAATTTTCCATTTTCATGAATTGCAAAACTTAATATTGGTAAGAAGGCAATTCTCTGTAAAATATTTAATGGAATCCCAATCAAAATCTTCCTAGGCATATTTGAAAATATTTACACATGAATTCCATAATCTACAAGGCAAAACACAGTATCTAGAATAGCAAAATGCATAAGGAATACAAGATTGTAGGACTTTCATTAACTCATTTTCAAGTTTTACTATAAATCACAGTTAACAAGATAGTGTGATACTGGTATAAGGATAGATGTATATAAAGTAGAACAGAACAGAGAAACCAGAAATAGACTAACACTTACATAGTCAATTAACTTTTGACAAAGGTTTGAATTATTCAGTGGGGAAAAGAAAATTTATGTAACAAAAGGGGCTGTAACAAAAGATATCTGTGTGGAATTAATAAACCTCAACTCTTAACTCATACCATGCTCACAAATTAATTTTAAAATTGGTCAGAAACCTAAATGTGTGGTCTCAGGGAACATCTAGTTCAACTGGCATGACATAGTTTATAAGGAAAATGTTCTACGTCCTATTTTGATGAGTAGTACTGGGGTTTTAAAAGCTTGTGAGCAGCCACCTAAATTAGTCCACTGGTCTCACCCCATCTGGATCAAGGAAGAATGAAGAAAACCAAAGACACAAAGGAAAGATTAGTCCTTTGGACTAATGGACCGCAAGTACCATAGCCTCCACCAGACTGAGTCCAACACAACTAGATGGTGTCCTGCTACCACCACCAACTGCTCTGACAGGGATCACAACAGAGGGTCTCAGACAGAGCTGGAGAGAAATGTAGAACACAATTCTAACTCACACACACAGAAAGAACAGACTCACTGGTCTGACAGAGACTGGAGAGACCCCAAGGGTATGGCCCCCAGACAGCCTTTTAACTCAGTACTGAGGTCATTCCTGAGGTTCATACTTCAGCCAAGGATTAGACATGCCTGTAAAACAAAATGAGACTAAATGAGCACACCAGCCCACGGGCAAGGTCTAAAAGGCAAGAAAGGATGGGAAAGCTGGTGATGAGGAACCCACCGCCCAGAAGGGGAGAGTGTTGACATGTCATGGGGGTGGCACTAAATGTCACAAAACAATATGTATATTAATTGTTTAGTGAGAAACTAATTTGCTCTGTAAATCTTCATCTAATGTACAATTAAAAAAAACTAAATGTAAGAGTCAAAAATATAAAACTTTTATATGAAAACTAGGAGAAAATTTCTACTAAATTGGGTTAGGCAAAGGTTTCTTAGATTAGACATTTTTAAAAAATACACAAAAAAATTAAATTTCCTTAAAACTCAAACCTTAAATCAAATTTTTTTTGTGATTACTTATTTTCCCCCTTCTGCATGCCTCTTGATTTCTGCAGGACATATTTTCTTCCTCAGCTTAGAGTAAATCAAAAAACAAAGATTCAAAGAAATCACAAACCTAAGTGTAACAGAAATTCTGACTTGCAAGAGACAATATTTTACTAGTTAAGTGCCCGAAAGGGAAGAGGAAAGGAAGCTGCAAAGTAGTAGGATATAATGATGAAGGAAAAGTATTTAGGATAAGGGAGAAGTAGAATCTTCCATCACGGAGGGTTTGAAGCAATGTGGAAGGGGTGCTGGAGGATAAACTACCCTTAAGCCTGCATGCCTCCTACTTCTTTTTGCCTATGGGCAACCTGCCTTTTAACAGTGCAAGCCATTTGTAAGCACTCTGCCTCTCCTGACTCCAACCAACAGAAGACAAGTGCTTTGAACACCCTTCTGTGTGAGGTGGTAGCCTGTGGGAGGATTTCAGCAGAACTAGGGGACGAATTTCCCATGAGCAAGGCAGGGTATGCCTTTTACAACTACTATTCTTAGAGGAAAGAAGAGCCTCTCCAGTCTAATCAGATCCACTTAATGCAGTTCCCCAGAAAGACTGAAAATTGTGCCCGAAGAGGCAAGATGAAATAGTCTGCTTGACATCCAGATGCTTCATTACAATGAATCAGCACTAGTTACCTTGTGACTTTTCCAGGAGAAAAAAATTATGTACCTCCTTCTCATTTTACCCATATGCTACTCAGAAGTTTTTTTGACCGTCTAAAATTATTTTTGAACACTTCGATTTCTCTAGCAGTAATTTGTTGGGGTTAGCAACCTCTGCTAAGTGGTTGCTCAAAACTCAAAAATTGCTCTTTGTTTTGTTGTTCATCATTGTGGTCTGTTTGCCACTGTTGTTTGTCTGTTTTCTATATCTATGTCTTCAGGAATTCAGCTGTGTTTTAGCACATCCTGATAGCATTTCTTTTGCCTTCTTTTAAAATGAAAAACACCAGCTGTTTTGAAGTTGTGCTTTACATCTGTCTCCTCATCTTGCTTGCCTTCCTAATTTCACAAGTCTATCAACATCATGATTATTCTTTCCAATTTCCCTGGATCACAATTTTAGCATTACTACGACTTCTCTCTCTGCTCCATTTCCCATCAATTAGCTCATTTATCAATTTTTTCTTTGTTAATGATTCTTAGATTCATCATTCCTATCTATTTGGCCTGCAACAGAAAGATTCTCCAGTTTCTCGTTGTTTTGCATTTATCAGAATTATAATTTCTGTATTGTTTCCAGATTTAAAAACTTTAAACATTGCTTTCAGCACTTTATTCCTTTGGCCAAACCTGTTGCTAGTTCTGAGTAGCCTAGAATATTGAATCAAAATGGCTCAACTTGGTATCGAAGGCTTTACATACAAGCTTCTCTCACTGTCTTGTTTCCTCCACCCTTAATACTCATACCTGCTTCTATACCGAAATGTACAGCTTTCTTGGCTGTGAAATTTTATCCAAAGCAGATCTGTCTTCTGACCACATGTATATTAAATTCACACATTTTTATTGTCAAAATGATATATGTATATCCCTTCTGTGAGCTCTTAATTTAAAATTTGCGGCAGCAGCAACAAAAATTTAAATATTTTATTACGCCTTCTCTTCAATTTTGTTGTTCTTTATCTCAACATATAATACGGAAATTAATTTAAGATAAAAAATTATGTAAGCGCATGTGTTTGTGTGTGTGTGTGTTGTGTTTCCTAAAAAGTTCCAGCACAGAGGTTAGGTTACAATTAATACATTTATGAAATGATTATTTCTTAGTCAGGTGTACTTTGCAGTTTTAAGCCTTTTGACAATGCTTCTTTACCTAAGTTCAATATAAAATATAACTACTTCAGGTGTTAGAACTCAGTATTCAAGATGGCTCTTTCAGATGCTTAAGTTTAAAAGCTTTGCAGAAGAACTTTACGATATTTGTTTTGGTGACATAATGATGTCTAATGTTTACTGAATATCTACCATACGGGAGGCATTATGATCAGTACTTCATGTATATTAAGTCTTTTAACCCTCATACCAAAAAAAAAAAAAATACCAACTTGACGTAAATTGATTTTCTACATGTCAAATAACTTGGAAGTTGTAGCGCAGACTTTATACTTAGACTTTCCAGACTGAACTGGTAGCACAGTGGTTAAGAGCTTGGCTTACCAAAAAGATCAGCAGTTGGAATCTACCAGCCGCTCCTTGGAAACCCTATGAGGAGGTTCTACTCTGCCCTATAGGGTTGTTATGAGTTGAAGCCAACTCAGCAGCAAAGGGTTTGGTTTCTGTTTAGGCTCAGCATTACATCTGGAAATTGGGCAGGGGCATTGTGAAGGCCACACACTAACACCAAGATTCCTAGTTCCTACTTAGGACTGATGCTTAATCACAACATCAGAAAATGCCTCCCACCTCCACTACTTCATCCTACCATCATGCTAATATGCACCAAGTAAAAATAACATTGGAATACAGTTGAAAAAGCTGCAAGCAAGAATTTCTCTTGAGAGCAACATAGAAGGATGTCTCAAAGCCGAGTGGACAGACCTAAAGATAATCATGAAGCAAACCTCTAACCAGTCCAATTTCTACCTAGATAAACCAACAAACAAAACAATTCACACTAAATGCCTAACAGAAACATATTCAAATCTATGCATAAAAAATATATTGTCTCAGAGTCTATCTGTCCTGCACAATATGTCCAGCTTTCAAAAAAAAATTTACAAAGAGTACAAAAAACAAGAAAATAACAATCAGAAAAGACAGGAATAATCATACCCAGTTTCAGATAATGGAACTTTTAGTTACAAAATGTTAAAATAATTAAGATTAACATGTTAAAGGCTATATTTTAAAAGCTAAACAACATGCAAGATCAGATAGATTATTTCATCAGGTAAAAAGAAGCTATAAAAAAAATCAAACAGAAATGGTAGAAATTCAGAACACAATGACAGACAACAAGAATGCTTTTTATGGGCTCATCTGTAGACACAAAATATCTAAGGAAATAATCAGTAAGCTTGAAAAAAGTTATTAAAGATTACTCAAACTGAAATGCAAAGAGAAAAAAAAATGAGAAAAAATCCAGAGCATCCATTAAATGTATGACCATAGAAAATGGCTTAACATGCACATAATGTAATTCTCAGAAATAGAAGACAGAAATATGAGAATATATTTGAAGAATTAACAGGTGAGGTATTTCAGTGACAGACAACAATCTACAGAATCAGGAATCTCAGAGAACATCAAGCAGGATAAATATTAAAGGAGAAAAAGGTAAGTCTAGCAAGTCATTTCATATTCAAACTGATGAAAATATAAAAGAATGAGAAAATTTTGAAGTTATTCAAGAAAAAAAATACCTTAAAAAGGAAGATGAATAACAAATACAGTAGACTTCTTGCCTGCAACTATGCATGCAAAAAGACAATGGAGTGGTGACATCTTTAATGTGCTGGAAGGAAATAAACAACTGTTAACTCTGAATGTTATAGTCAATAAAAAATCTCATTCAAAAGTGAGGGGGTGGTAAAGACTTTACCAGAAAAACAAAAATTGTGTGGTTTCTTGTCCAGCAGACCTCTTATAAGAGTTTCTTCTGGTAGAAGGATTACAATATATGATAATATCAGAAAGATAGATATACACGAAAAAGAATATCAAACAAATGAGGTTATTTTCTGTATTTTTAATTCCTCTAAAAGATAACTGAATGTGCAAAGCATTCAGACTAATGATTTATTGTATGTTTATAACATAAGTAAAATGAAATATATCACAACAGTTGCAGTAGGGATAAAAAAGTAGGAGATATGAATTATGAATATACTGTTAAAAGGTCTTAAACTACACATGAAGCATTGTAATGTTGTTTGAAAGAATACTCAGACTATTAAAAAATGTATATTGTAAGCTGTAGGGCAACCAAGAAGTTAAGGTAAAGAGATACACATAATAAATCAATAATTAAATAAAATCATCAAAATATTCAATAAAACTCAAACAAGGCAAAAAAAAAAAAAAAAAAGAGAGAGAAGAAAAAGAAAAAGAAATAAAAAGCAAGTAGAACAAACAGAAAATGGCTATTCAGAAGGCAAATTTAGCCCAAACATAACACTAATTACTTTGAATGGAGTGCTGTAAATATACAAAAGTCATATTGGATAAAAAAGTAAAAATCAACTACATATTTTTCTGTAAGAGGCCCACTTTAAATATAAAGACATACTTAGGTGAAAATTAAAGGAATTAGAAAGAAATACCATAAAAACATTAAGGAAATGATACAGTAACTATGATTATTAAAGATAAAATCAATTTCAGAACAAATGATATTACCAGGTGTCTTAAAAAAACATTATTTATTTATTTGTTTGTTTATTTATTTATTTATCTAGTGATGCTATAACAGAAGTAACACAAGTAGATGGCTTTAACAAAGAGAAATTTACTCTCTCACAGTCCAGGAGACTAGAACTCCAAATTCATGGTGCCAGTTCCAAGGGAAGGCTTTATCTCTACTTTGGCTCTGGGGAAAGGTCCTTGTAATCAGTCTTCCCTGGTCAAGGAGCTTCTCAGGGCAAAAACCCTGGGTCGAAAGGATGTGGTATTCACCTTGCTCTTGTTTCTTGGTGATGTAAGGTTCCCCTGTCTCTCTGCTTGCTTCTCCCTTTTAATTGGTTTAAGACACAACCTAATCTGGTAGATTGACTCCTGCCTCATTAACAGAACTGCCTCTAATCCTGTCTCATTAACATCATAGAGATAGGATTTACAAAACAGGAAAATCATATGAGATGACAAAATGGTGGACAATCAACACAATACTGGGAATCACAGCCTAGCCAAGTTTTCACACACATTTTTGGGGGACACAATTCAACTGTAACATCAGGGATACATTACAAATGAAATATAGAAATCAAAAAACAATATCACTAATATCACATGCTAGCAAAATTTTGCTGAAGATAGTTAAAAAATGACTGCAGCTGTATATTGACAGAAAGCTGCCAGAACTTCAATCCAGATTTAGAAAAGGATGGGGAATGTGGATGTTAGATAGACCTTGAAGGCAGCGAAAAACAGAGAGATATTTGTGTTTTATCAACTACATGAAGACATTTGACTGTGTGTATTATGACAAATTATGAACAAAACCTCATATACATGTGAAAGCTAGACAATAAAAAAGGACCACAGAAGAAGAATTGATGCATTGTAATTGTTGGCAAAGAACGTTGGATATACTGTCGGCTGCAGGAGGAGAAGCTTCGGCAAAGATGAGGGAAACCCTCAATGAGATGGATTGGCACATTAGCCACAACAATGCACTCAGACATAACAATGATCATGAAAATGGCAAAGGACAGGGCAGCGTTTACTTCTGTTATGCATAAGGCCTCTATGTTGTACACACAGGTTGTCTCAGAGGAGGTCCCATGATCCCAAGTAGTCACAAGTCTACTAGGATGAAGACCCCATCCAGTAGCATCAACCCCTCTATGGGTATTATGTCATATGTAATCATACATAAGACACACAGCATTGACAAAGTGAAAGCCATTATTATTACTCATAGAAAGCAAACGGTAAATTACAGGGATAGAATTATGGTGAGTCAGTTACCCCTCTCTCCTAGCTGCCTCTCTTTTTACCATAGGAAAGGGATGTGCTCATGTCTCAGAGGATATCTGCTTACCTTTCCTAAAAACTGACATCCATCCTTACATCACTGGGCAAGCACACCACGTCTCAAGTGTCAGCAGGTGCACCAAGGTTCAGGTGTTGAGTTCACATTGCTGCTTCAGGTATTGGCAGGAGTTGTGGCTGCTCTCTCTCTCTCTGTGTCTCTTTGCTGCTCTTCTTGGGTGGCTCTGCCCCATCATTGACTGGTCCAGCTCTCAACCAGCACACTTGGGACAGTCCTGGGCCAGTCCCAGCTCTTGGCCAGCATCATAACAGCTGTTGACGCAGAACTCTACTGAGGGTGGCCCCTTTGCACTCCAGGTGGGCCCCTTGCCACCTGCTCTGCTGCTGGCCGTCTCTGCTCATGCCACCACGCTCTTCTGTGCTGGTCTCTTTGGCTCTGCTGCCTCCACCCTCACCACAGCTGTTTCTCCCAACTTTCAGAGTTGCTGGTTCAGCGTTATTGTCCTTTAACCACATAGAGTTCTTTACTGGGTCTGGAAGTGTGGGATCTGGTCTCTCAAAGACATTCTCTCCTGACAGCTCTTGTCTAACAGGATGTCCCCTCTGTTTGATGTCAGGAAAACTCCTTGATGGTTTCAATGAGGGATTTCCTGGCAGAATCAAAGCCCTGACAAATCATTTTGGGCAGCATGCCACCTGAACAATTCTCTTACCCTTCAAAACCAAAACTAAACCCATTTCTGTGGAGTCGATAATGACTCATAGCGACCAATTCTCTTAGGCATTAGAAACTGTTAGGATACAGATGTTCTAACATTCAGCTGTCTATAATGAGCACGTAAAGAGACTTTTTGGTTTAAGGCCCAGAAACCAAGGTAGAATTATAATGTGCCTTATAAGAAAACATCAGAGATTTGGTTAAATAGGAAGAATAGCTAAATTGCAGCAATAAGATCAAAAGACTTTTAGTGAGTCCTATCTGGTTTTGAGTTTTTAAAATCTTTTCTCACTTAAAAAAATTGGTTCACTATTCACATTGTAATTTTAATATTGGAATAATTTTTCAAATCACTTAAAATGCCTTAATCATCACTGAAATCTCTGAGACTCTTCATGGTCTCAAAAATGACAATGTCTTGATTAATGTTCTAACTAAACATTTTTTCTTCTCTCTTCTACAGTATATCTCTTAGAGACAGTATTAGATAGTAATTCACAGCATAAATTGCTTCAGAAAAAGAGCCTACTTTAATGCCAATTCCCAGGATGTGCAAGCACTATAAACATGGCCATGTTTCTTAAAGCCTTCGGATCATAAGTTTCTAATTTCTGAATGAATGATATTGATCATCAACATATAGACCTCATAGAGTTGAAGGATTGGATAGCAATACCTGTAAATTGCCTAGAAGCAGGTGTAGTACTTAGTGTTGAAGGAAGTTTAGCTCTCGTTATTATTTTTTTATTTAAGCTTTTTTTAAAATAATTTTTATTGAGCTTTAAGTGAACGTTTACAAATCAAGTCAGTCTGTCACATATAAGCTTATATACACCTTACTCCATACTCCCACTTACTCTCCCCCTAATGAGTCAGCCCGCTCCCTCCTACCAGTCTCTCCTTTCATGACAATTTTGCCAGTTTCTAACCTTCTCTATCTTCCCATCTCCCCTCCAGACAGGAGATGCCAACACAGTCTCAAGTGTCCACCTGATACAAGTAGCTCACTCTTCGTCAGCATCTCTCTCCAGCCCATTGTCCAGTTCCTTCCAAGTCTGATGAGTTGTCTTCAGGAATGGTTTCTACCCTGAGCCAACAGAAGCTTTGGGTACCATGACCGCCGGGATTCCTCTAGTCTCAGTCAGACCATTGAGTCTGGTCTTTTTATGAGAATTTGGGGTCTGCATCCTATCCCACTGATCTCCTGCTCCCTCAGGGGTTCTCTGTTGTGCTCCCTGTCAGGACAGTTATCGGTTGAGGCTGGGCACCATCTAGTTCCTCTGGTCTCAGGATAATGTAAGTCTCTGGTTCATGTGGCCCTTTCTGTCTCTTGGGTTCATAGTTATCGTGTGACCTTGGTGTTCTTCATTCTCCTTTGATCCAGGTGGGTCAAGACCAATTGAGGCATCTTAGATGGCCACTTGTTAGCATTTAAGACCCCAGACGCCACATTTCAAAGTGGGATACAGGAAGTTTTCATAATAGAATTGTTTTGCCAATTGACTTAGAAGTCCCCTTAAGCCATAGTCCCCAAACCCCCGCCCTTGCTTCGCTGACCTTTGAAGCATTCAGTTTATCCCAGAAACTTCTTTGCTTTTGATCCAGGCCAGTTGAGCTGTCCTTCCGTGTATTGAGTATTGTCCTTCCTTTCCCCTTTTTTTTTCACCTAAAGTAGTTCTTATCTACTAACTAATCAGTAAATAACCCTCTCCCACCCTCTCTCACTCTCCTCCTCGTAACCACAAAAGTAAGTGTTCTTCTCAGTTTATACTATTTCTCAAGATCTTATAATAGTGGTCTTATACAATATTTGTCATTTTGTCTCTGACTAATTTCGCTCAGCATAATGCCTTCCAGGTTCCTCCATGTTATGAAATGTTTCACAGATTCGTCACTGTTCTTTATCGATGCATAGTATTCCATTGTGTGAATATACCACAATTTATTTAACCATTCATCTCTTGATGGACACCTTGGTTGCTTCCAGCTTTTTGCTATTGTGAACAGAGCTGCAATAAACATGGGTGTGCATATATCTGTTTGTGTGAAGGCTCTTATTTCTCTAGGGTATATTCCGAGGAGTGGGATTTCTGGGTTGTATGGTAGTTCTATTTCTAACTGTTTAAGAAAACGCCAGATAGATTTCCAAAGTGGTTGTACCATTTTACATTCCCACCAGCAGTGTATGAGAGTTCCAATCTCTCCGCAGCCTCTCCAACGTTTATTATTTTGTGTTTTTTGGATTAGTGCCAGCCTTGTTGGAGTGAGATGGAATCTCATCGTAGTTTTGATTTGCATTTCTCTAATGGCTAATGATCGAGAGCATTTTCTCATGTATCTGTTAGCTGCCTGAATATCTTCTTTAGTGAAGTGTGTGTTCATATCCTTTGCCCACTTCTTGATTGGGTTGTTTGTCTTTTTGTGGTTGAGTTTTAACAGAATCATACAGATTTTAGAGATCAGGCGCTGGTCGGAGATGTCATAGCTGAAAATTCTTTCCCAATCTGTAGATGGTTTTTTTGCTCTTTTGGTGAAGTCTTTAGATGAGCATAGGTGTTTGATTTTTAGGAGCTCCCAGTTATCAGGTTTCTCTTCGTCATTTTTGGTAATGTTTTCTATTCTGTTTATGCCTTGTATTAGGGCTCCTAATGTTGTCCCTATTTTTTCTTCCATGATCTTTATCGTTTTAGTCTTTATGTTTAGGTCTTTGATCCACTTGGAGTTAGTTTTTGTGCATGGTGTGAGGTATGCGTCCTGTTTCATTTTTTTGCAAATGGATATCCAGTTATGCCAGCACCATTTGTTAAAAAGACTATCTTTTCCCCAACTAACTGACACTGGGCCTTTGTCAAATCTCAGCTGCTCATATGTGGATGGATTTATATCTGGGTTCTCAATTCCGTTCCACTGGTCTATGTGCCTGTTGTTGTACCAGTACCAGGCTGTTTTGACTACTGTGGCTTTACAATAGGTTCTAAAATCAGGTAGAGTGAGGTGAGGCCTCCCACTTTCTTGTGCTTTTTCATTAATGCTTTACTTATCTGGGGCTTCTTTCCCTTCCATATGAAGTTGGTGATTTGTTTCTCCATCACATTAAAAAATGACATTGGAATTTGGATCGGAAGTGCATTGTATGTATAGATGGCTGTTGGTGGAATAGACATTTTTACTATGCTGTCTTTCTATCCATGAGCAAGGTATGTTTTTCCACTTAAGTAGGTCCTTTTTAGTTTCTTGCAGTAGTACTTTGTAGTTTTCTTTGTATAGGTCTTTTACATCTTTGGTAAGATTTATTCCTAAATATTTTATCTTCTTGGGGGCTACTGTGAATGGTATTGATTTGGTGATTTCCTCTTCGATGTTCTTTTTGTTGATGTAGAGGAATCCAAGTGATTTTTGTGTGTTTATCTTATAACCTGAGACTCTGCCAAACTCTTCTATTAGTTTCAGTAGTTTTCTTGAGGATTCCTTAGGGTTTTCTGTGTATAATATCATGTCATCTGCAAATAGAGATAATTTGACTTCCTCCTTGCCAATCCGGATGCCCTTTATTTCTTTGTCTAGCCTAATTGCTCTGGCTAGGACCTCTAGCACAATGTTGAATAAGAGCAGTGATAAAGGGCATCCTTGTCTGGTTCCCGTTCTCAAGAGAAATGCTTTCAGGCTCTCTCCATTTAAAGTGATGTTGGCTGTTGGCTTTGTATAAAAAAAAATAAATAATTTTTTTTTTTTTTTTTTTTTTTGGTATAGATGCCCTTTATTATGTTGAGGAATTTTCCTTCAATTCCTATTTTGCTGAGAGTTTTTATCATAAATGGGTGTTGGACTTTGTCAAATGCCTTTTCTGCATCAATTGATAAGATCATGTGTTTTTTGTCTTTTGTTTTATTTATATGGTGGATTACATTAATGGTTTTTCTAATATTAAACCAGCCTTGCATACCTGGTAGAAATCCCACTTGATATGGGTGAATTCTTTTTTTGATGTGTTGTTGAATTCTATTGGCTAGAATTTTGCTGAGGATTTTTGCGTCTACGTTCATGAGGGATATAAGTCTGTAATTTTCTTTTTTTGTAGTGTCTTTACCTGGTTTTGGTATCAGGGATATGGTGGCTTCATAGAATGAGTTAGGTAGTATTCCATCATTTTCTATGCTTTGAAATAGCTTTAGTAGTAGTGGTGTTAACTCTTCTCTGAAAGTTTGGTAGAACTCTCCAGTAAAGCCGTCCGGGCCAGGGCTTTTTTTTTGGGGGGGGGAGTTTTTTTTGATTACCATTTCAAACTCTCTTTTTGTTATGGGTCTATTTAGTTGTTCTAATTCTGACTGTGTTAGTTTAGGTAGGTAGTGTTTTTCTAGGAGTTCATCCATTTCTTCTAGGCTTGCAAATTTGTTAAGAGTACAATTTTCGTAATAATCTGATATGATTCTTTTAATTTCAGTTGGGTCTGTTGTGATAAGGCTCATTTCGTTTCTTTTTTGGGTTATTTGTTTCCTTTCCTATATTTCTTTAGTCAGTCTGGCCAATGGTTTATCAATTTTGTTAATTTTTTCAAAGAACCAGCTTTTGGCTTTGCTAATTCTTTCAATTGTTTTTCTGTTCTCTAATTCATTTAGTTCAGCTCTAATTTTTATTATTTGTTTTCTTCTGGTGCCTGATGGGTTCTTTTGTTGCTCACTTTCTATTTGTTCAAGTTGTAGGGACAGTTCTCTGATTTTGGCTCTTTCTTCTTTATGTATGTATGCATTTATCGATATAAATTGACCTCTGAGCACTGCTTTTGCTGTGTCCCAGGTGTTTTTATAGGAAGTATTTTCATTCTCGTTGCATTCTATGAATTTCTTTATTCCCTCCTTAATGTCTTCTATAACCCAGTCTTTTTTCAGGAGGGTATTGTTCAGTTTCCAAGTATTTGATTTCTTTTCCCTAATTTTTCTGTTATTGATTTCCACTTTTATGGCCTTATGGTCTGAGAAGATGCTTTGTAATATTTCGATGTTTTGGATTCAGCTAAGGTTTGTTTTATGACCTAATATGTGGTCTATTCTAGAGAATGTTGCATGTGCGCTAGAAAAAAAGTACACTTTGCAGTAGTTGGGTAGAGTGTTCTGTATAAGTCTATGAGGTCAAGTTGGTTGATTGTTGTAATTAGGTCTTCCGTGTCTCTATTGAGCTTCTTCCTGGAAGTCCTGTCCTTCTCCGAAAGTGGTGTGTTGAAGTCTCCTACTATAATTGTGGAGGTGTCTATCTCACTTTTCAGTTCTGTTAAAGTTTGTTTTATGTATCTTGCAGCCCTGTCATTGGGTGCATAAATATTTAATATGGTTATATCTTCCTGGCCAATTGTCCCTTTCATCACTATGTAGTGTCCTTCTTTATCCTTTGTGGTGGATTGAACTTTAAAATCTATTTTGTCAGAAATTAGTATTGCCACTCCTGTTCTTTTTTGTTTGTTGTTTGCTTGATATATTTTTTTCCATCCTTTGAGTTTTTGTTTTATTTGTATCTCTAAGTCTAATGTGTGTCTCTTGTAGGCAGCATATAGACAGATCGTGTTTCTTTATCCGGTCTGAGACTCTCTGTCTCTTTATTGGTGCATTTAGGCCATTTACATTCTGTGTAATTATAGATAAGTATGTGTTTAGTGCTGTCATTTTTATGCCTTTTTATGTGTGTTGTTGACAATTTCATTTTTCCACTTACTTTTTTGTGCTGAGATGTTTTTCTTTGTAAATAGTGTGTTCCTCATTTTCATAGTATTTGACTTTATGCTTGCTGAGTTGTTATGTTTTTCTTAGTTTTTATTTTGAGTTATGGAGTTGTTAGACCTCTTTGTGGTTACCTTAATATTTACCCCTATTTTTCTAAGTAAAAACTTAACTTGTATTGTCCTATATCGCCTTGTATCCCTCTTCATATGGCAGTTCTATGCCACCTGTATTTAGTCCCTCTTTTTGATTATTGTGATCTTTTACATAATGACTTCAATGATTCCCTGTTTTGAGCGTTTTTTTCTTTTTAAAATTAATCTTAATTTGTTTTTGTGATTTCCCTATCTGAGTTGATATCAGGATGTTCTGTTCTGTGACCTTGTGTTGTGCTGGTATCTGATATTATTGGTTTTCTGACCAAACAATTTCGTTTAGTATTTCTTGTAGCTTTGGTTTGGTTTTTGTAAATTCTCTAAGCTTGTGTTTATCTGTAAACGTTTTAATTTCGCTTTCGTATTTGAGAGAGAGTTTTGCTGGATATATGATCCTTGGCTGGCAGTTTTTCTCCTTCAGTGCTCTTTATATGTCATCCCACTGCCTTCTTGACTGCATGGCTTCTGCTGAGTAGTCTGAACTTATTCTGATTGATTCTCCTTTGTACGAGACCTTTATTTTATCACTGGCTGCTTTTAAAATTTTCTCTTTATCTTTGGTTTTGGCAAGTTTGATGATAATATGTCTTGGTGATTTTCTTTTTGGATCAATCTTAAATGGGGTTTGATGAGCATCTTGGATATATATCCTTTCATCTTTCATGATGCCAGGGAAGTTTTCCGCCAACAGATCTTCAACTATTCTCTCTGTATTTTCTGTTATCCCTCTCTGTTCTGGGACTCCAATCACATGCAAGTTATTCTTCTTGATAGAGCCCCACATGATTCTTAGGGTTTCTTCAGTTTTTTTCATTCTTTTATCTTATTTTTTTTTTCAGCTATATTGATGTCAATTCCCTGGTCCTCCAGATCCCCCACCCTGTGTTAAAATTGCTCGAGTCTGCTCCTCTGACTTCCTATTCAGTTGTTTAATTCTGTAATTTTACTGTTAATCTTTTGGATTTATAAAGGCTGTCTGTCTATGGATTCTTGCAGCTTATTAACTTTTCCACTATGTTCTTGAATAATCTTTTTGAGTTCTTCAACTGCTTTATCAGTGTGTTCCTTGACTTTTTCTGTAGATTGCCTTATTTCATTTCTGAGGTCATACCTGATGGCTTGAAGTATTCTGTAAATTAGTTTTTTATATTCTGTAGCTGGCAATTCCAGGATTGTATCTTCATTTGGAAAAGATTTTTATTCTTTAGTTTGGGGAGTTGTAGAAGCTGTCATGATCTGCTTCTTATGTGGTTTGATATCGACTGCTGTCTCTGAGCCATCTCTCAGATATTGTAGTGATTTATTGTATATTTGCTCACTGAGTCTTACCTTGTTTTGTTTTCTTTCAATATACGTAGATGGGCTACTAGTTTCTGCTGTCTTGATTGTTGTAGCCCTTGAATCACTTATGTCCTATTACCTGCTGGTTTGGGCTGTTACCAGATATGTAAGCCTAAGAGTCCATTCACTATTCTTGAGTAGAATCTGATTTTGGGTCATCATGTGTGTGGTGCAGGCTGTCACCTATCCACCTAGAGAAGTAGTGGTGATAGTTGTGTGCACCAGACTGTAGAAGCAGCAGGGTTTCACAGTCTGGGGGGTGGGAGTAGGATGCTGACAGGCTTCCCCCAAGTGCCAGTGAGGTAGGTGTGTCTCTATTCCTAAAGCACTTTGGTGGGTGGGCTCTGCTAGCTCTCATTATTAAATTATGTTCCTGAAGATAGTATTGGATTTCTACAGGCTGCTTCTCAAAATTCCTACACAGTTCATAGACTTTATTTGATTTCATACTTTTGTGATGAGTGTTTTATTAGAAAAATTTCAATGTATAAGTGTATCCATGGATAACTGTCAGTCCTTTATATTAATAAAAAAAAAATATGGACTTTTGTCTAGGCTACATGTTACCATCAAGGTATGTTCCATAATTTCTGAAGTGACCAAGATAATTTGCCATAGCCTTACTTGTGTGCATGAAGGTCAAATTCAATCACACGTGATCATTTATATTGTCGATCTACAAAGTCTGTTTTAGCATTCTATTTGTTGCTTCAGTAAGAGTTTTGAAAATAATATTCTTTCTTGATTTGGAATTCAATATAATTATTTTAACTATATTTAAAGTTCTGAATTAAGGTTTCAAGCAAGGTTAGGCAGAATAAAGCTATTTATTAATAGGTTTGCTAGCGCATTTAGAAAGCAGCCTCATGGTATACGAATAAATGTTAGTTTTGTAAAGTCTCAGCATATTTCAATCATATGCAGTTTCATGTTGGCTATGTGTGAATTTTGTCATTTCACTAATAACCAGTTGTCCTCAAGTCCATCCCAACTCACAGCGACCTCACGTGTGTCAGAGAAGAACTGTGCTCCATAGGGTGTTCGCAGATGATTTTTCAGAAGGAGATCACCAGGCCTTTCCTTCCAGGTGCCTCTGGGTAGATTCAAACTCTTAAACTTTTGGTTAGCAGCTGAGTATTTAATTGGGTAATAGATCAGTATTGCCAATACTAAGTGTCCTCTGGGTAGTTGTGAATCCAATGAATTAAAAATATTAAATTTAGCTATTTAAATTCAACTAATAATGAGAATTATACTCAGCTGTGTAACTTGCTCTACAAACTTTAAGGAGAAACAGGGTATTTGCATAACCTTAAAATATCTTCCCCACAATATTTATTGATATTTCAACTTTCATTTTAAATATGTTGCTATTGTTGCTAAAAATCTTTTGTTTTTATACAAAAAATATTATTTAAAAAAAAAAATCTTTCCTAAATATTTGGTGGTTTTGGCTTGGACTGCACTTCAGATTATGAATATGGAAATTGGAAATGTTGAAAACTAAAGATCAATTCTACTTCTAAAGTTTTACCGTCAGGATATTAACTGTTATCAGCACACTTAAATATCAAGTAAATGCCTCTCTGCAATTCTTCAAGCGAAAGTAATGAAGTGCTTGTTTCTTAATATGTTTCTTTACTACGGTATTAAATCTGAGTTATATTTTATTATTTTGCCTGAGCTGCTAAAATGAATATATCATCCTATACCTTCTCAATAAAATCTGTACTTTGAGACTGAAATTCGACTTGTGAATATGTGTTTTCCCCATCAAAACGTCTGGTGTTAACCACATACGATATAAAACAAAGTTAATTTATGGGGCATTTTAGTGAGCTGCATCACTCTATGGTCAAGCATTTTTTAGACAATGTTATAAAGGCAAAGATTAGGCAAGACACATGCATTTATTAATTTTTATCACCAATTATTTACTGAGAGTTTTTATGTGCAATTTTTTGTTCTTGATGCTGATAAAACCACAGTAAAACAGGGAAATTCTTGCCCTGGTGTGTCCTGCATTCTGTAAGTAAGTGTTGACCCAGTTTAAATATATAGCACTTGTTAGGATTTTTCCATATCAGATGGATTATTGAGAGGATAGCAAAACTAAGTTTCAATGACTTGACTATGTAAAATAATAATACAAAAAAAGTTTTAAAAAAAGATAAATTGAGAGAAAATCCTAAGCAAAAGTGTAGAACAAATGATTAATACGTAGCTCATGGAGCCATGTCTTTTTTTTTCTCACTGCAAGTAACTCACAAGAGCTCTAAAAAAATTTTGAGTGAAAAAATTAAACAAGCAGTGAAAAATGGTACCTAATATTTTTATTTCTGATCTTCAATACAGACACATTAAAGTTGTGGTTCCTTTACATATTTTTCATCATCATCATTTTGCAACATTATCCTAGAATTATTATCATCATCTTTATCATGCTTCTTGTTGTTATCAAACATTTATTGCATGCTGAATATGTCATTAAGATGCTGTATGTTCAACGGGAAAGTGCCACTCCAATTCAGTCTGTAAATAGCTTCACAATTTATCCTACTGATCAAAGTATACATTTAGGAGATATTTTAGACTTCTCCTTGCTGTCATACCCTACATCTATCAGAATACTCTATCTCTTTTGTCAGCAAAATATTTCCTGAATGTGACTCTTTCTCACCTAACCTATATCACCCTTGTTCAAGTCACCTTAATTTCTCACCTGTACTATGAAATGCCTACCCAGCTTGCTTCTCTGCTTCCCTACAGTCTATTCTCCATACAGCAGCTGTGTGGCTTTCTTAAAATATAAATCAGAGAAAGCCACTCTGATCTTTCTGCTCACCAAATAAATCTCTATAATATTGCACTAGATTCCTGCTGCTACTGTGACAAATCACAAGCTTATTTGCTTAAAAAAAAAAATTGTTATCTTAAATTCAGGAGGTCAAAAGACTGAAATGGATCTCATGGGGATAAAATCAAGGTGGTGGCAGTGGGTCTATGTTCCTTGCAGAGGCTCTTGAGGAGAATCGAGTTTCCTGCCTTTTCCAGCTATGAGGGGACTGACCACGTTACTGAGCTCATGCCCTTCTCCAGTCTTCAAAGTCAACAATGGTCATTCAAGTCATTTTCATGCTGCAGTGTGCTGACACTGACTCTTCTGCTCCCTCTTCCATATTTAAGGACCCTTGTGATTACACTGGAAACACTGGTGGCGTGGTGGTTAAGAGCTACAGCTGCTAACCAAAGGGTCAGCAGTTTGAAACTCTGTGGGACAGTTCTACTCTGTCTTGTAGGATCACTATGAGTCAGAATTGGCTCGATGGCAACAGGTTTGATTTTTTTTTTTTCCAGTGATTACATTAGGCCCACTGGGATAATGCTGGATAATGTCTTTATTTAACAGTAAGCTGATTAGGAAACTTATTTCCATCTGCAACCTTAGTTCCCTCTTCCCATGTAACCTCAGGTAGTCACAGGTTCTGGGGATTAGGATGCCTTCGACATCTCTGGGGGACATTATTATGCTTACCATATACGTTTATTATGATCTCACATAATTTGCCTGTGAGTAACTTTCCAGTTGCATTTCTTACCACTTTTATTACTACTTATCTGCACCTCACTCAGTGCACTTAAGCCACAGTGGGCTCCTTGCTTCCCTTTAAAATGCTGATTTCATTTCAATAACAGAAACTTCATACCAGCTTTTTCAGCTTCCCTGAGCAGTCTTCCTCGGACCCCTCTTTTGCTTCATTTCATTTGTTTAACGTCTTTTTTCAAAAAGTCCCATACTGACCAGCCTGCCTAATATCTCCTGTCATGCTATCATTTTACTCTGCCTTAATTTCTTCATAAAATATATGTTTTTTTGTACATGTTACTAGGGAGACCTGGTGGCACAGTGCTTAAAATACTCAGTGTTCAAATCTCTCAGCCACTACATGGAAAAAGATGTGGCAGTCTGCTGCTGTAAAGATTACAGCCTTGGAAACTATATAGAGCAGTTCTACTCTGTCCTGTAGAGCTGTTATGAGTCAGAATCCATTTGATGGCAGTGAGTAGGTGTTACTACTGCCTGTGTCCCTCATGAGAATTGTAGCACCATGAGAGCCAATACTTAATATGTTTTGATTCATTTCAGTGTTTTCAACATCTATAAGAGTGACTGTTAGAGAATAGACACTTTATATTTGTTATATAGTTGGATGAATGCAGAAAAGCATGCATTTTGTGCCAAAGCCTATGGTTGACACTTCATATCTGATATATTGTTTAATCCTCACAGCTTTGCAATTAAATTTGTTGCCTATATTTTATAACCAAGAGAACTGTGGTTCATAGAAATTAATTTATCTGAGATTACACAGTTAATAGCACAACTGAAATCCGTATTCGTATATGTCTGACTCTGTATTACAATTGTTCCCCGGCAAAGTCTGTGCAGTTCCACTACACTATGTTGCTGTATAGAGAGATGAACAACGTAGAACTGTGAAAATTGGTTAAAATCTCACTGGAGATATACATATTTAATTTAAAGGCCTACAGTAGTGTTTTGTTGCAAAAGATCTCTTGAAAGTATTAAAAAGCAAAGATGTCTCTTTGAAGACTAAGGTGCGCCTGACCCAAGCCATGGTATTTCCAACCGCCTCCTATGACTGCAAAAGCTGGACAACGAATAAGGAAGACTAAAGAATTCACAGCTTTGAATTACGGAGTTGGCGAAGAATATTGAATATATCATGGACTACCAGAATTTTTTACCAGAATAACGAACAAACCTGTCTTGGAAGAAGTACAGCCAGAATGCTCCTTAGAAGCATACATAGTGAAATTTCACCTCACTTACTGTGGTCATGTTATAAGGTGAGACCAGTCTCTGGAGATCATGGATATCATGCTTCTTAAAGTAGAGAGGGTCAGTGAAAAAGAGAAAGACTCTCAAGGAGATGGATTGACACAGTGGGTGCAACAATGGGCTCAACATAGCAGCAATTGTAAAGATCACACAGGACTGAGCAGTGCTTAGTTCTGCTGTACATAGGGTAGCTATGATAATTAAAGTTGTGTGTCATCTTGGCTTGGTCATGATTTTCAGTGGTTTGGCACTTATGATGTAGTTTGGCAGTTGTACAATGATGTGATCACATCTATGATGAAATTTGATGAAACGTGATCACCTCCATGATGAGATGTGCAGTGAATAGCTAATCACTTAAAAGGGAGTTTCCTAGGGGGTGTGGCCTGCATCCAGTATAGGCGGGCTTTCTGGCAAGGCTCATGGACTTTTGCTCTCAGTTTATCCTGCAGCTGACTCCTGTTCGTCAGACCTCCAGCTCTTGTGGCTTAAGCTAGCAGCTTACTTTTCATCTTGCCTGCCGGTCTTGGAATTCAAAAGTCTTTGCAGCCTATGAAGAAGAGCACTGCTATCTGACTTGCTGATCTTGGGTTCAGCAGTCCTTGTGGGTATGTCAATTCAGAGAAGCCTCCAGCCTGACCTAGAGACTTGGGACTTTCTAACCTCTAAAAGTATAAGCCATTTCCTTGACATAAATCTCTCTATATACATATTTATGGAAACCCTGGTAGTGTCGTGGTTAAAACCTACGGCTGCTAACCAAAGGTTGGTAGTTCAAACCCACCAGATGCTCCTTGAAAACTCTGTGGGGCAGTTCTACTCTGTCCTATAGGGTTGCTATGAGTTGGAATTGACTAGATGGCAACGGATTTTGGTTTATACATATTTACACCCTTTACTGGTTTTGCTTCTTTATAGAACCCAGCCTAAGATATTTGGTACCGAGAGTGGTTCTAGAGAAAGAAAATTGTAGGAATGAGTTTTCTAAATTGTTTCTGAAGTCTGATTCGTTTAAAAAATTCTGATAACTCTGCTTATTTCTTGTAGTAACAGAGCTGATATTGCCTAAAACCAGCCACAGAATCTTATAGTAAGAGGGGCTCAATTACAATTCCAGCTGAATTCCAAACCTCAAGTGGTGTCTGCAGTTAAAGTGAGGGCACTGATTGGGATCCTGAAACTTGGGATGATGATGTGCGAGCAGACAATCAGGAAGTTGGGGACACTGAGCCCCTAATTCCATTGAATCACTCCTACTGACAGAACTAGCCCTCTCACACCCATTTGAAGAGATTATTCCACCTTTGTCATCTAAGCCACTCTCCCCAGTAAAATCATTAGCCCTTCCACCCCACCTGATGAGATTAACCCAGCTGTGTCTGAAGAGCCTTTGTCTTAGTCATTGCCTGGGGCATTGCCTGAGACAGATATCTTCCAAGACAATGCTGAATGTTCTAAAAACACATCCCCACCACCAATTTTGGCTTCTAGACCTATAAATAGACTTAAGTTCCAGCGAGCCCCAAAAAGTGAAGTATGAAGTATGACCAGGAAGAGATATGCTATACTTCAAAAGAACTGCTTGACTTTTCTAATATGTACAAACAGAAAACTGGAAAATATGTGTGGGGATGGCTATTAAGGGTGTGGGATAATGGTACAAGGAACATGAAGATGGATCAGTCTGGGTTTACTGATACAGGCCGACTAAGCACAATGTTTTAGCTCAAGAAGTTAGGGAAGGATCTAGTAGTTGATTTAGTTGGGTTGCTAAAGCATGGATTACGTGGTGTCCTACACTTAATCAAATTGAAGTGCAAGACCTGCCTTGGTGTAATGTAGAAGAAGGTTTCCAAAGGCTTAGGGAAATTGGCATGTTAGAGTGGATTTATCAGGTTAGATCCACAGACTCAAACATGTAGTCCCCCGAGGACACACCTTTTACCACAATGATGAGAAACAAATTTGTGAAGGGAGCCCCAGCATCCTTGAAGGCTGCTTTTATTGCCATTTTGTGTAAGTCAGATTTGACACTGGGAACTGCTCTAACTGAATTAAGACACCTTTTTTTTTTACTGCAATGGGGCTGATTTGACCCAATGGTGGTAAGGGCCAGGTAGTGGCATTTCAATCAAGAAAACAAGGTGGGCATGGTTACCATAATGGACAACAGAGTCAAAGAGTAATCAGAATAGTCTGACTCATATGGACTTATGTTATTGGCTACTTAGTCATAATGTCCTTAGGAATGAAATAGATAAGAAATCTACTAAAGATTTACTTGATCTGTGCAAGTGGAAGAATTCTAGGAAAAGTGAATAGCAGTCCAACTTGAATCACCAGAATAGACAGTCACAGCCCCTCAACCAATTCCCAGACTTGAGTGAGTTTACAGACCCACAACTCCTTTAATAAAGAGGAGGCCAGGTCCCCTTGAGGAAGAACTCCAGTACACTGCTGAAAACTTATACTGTTGATCTTTCTCCCAGACTTCTCCAAAGGGATCTATGTTTTTTTTACTAGAGTACTATTCATTGAGGAAAAGGGAGTAATCAGACTTTTCAGCAATTACTGGATACTGGTTCTGAACTGACACTAATTCCAGGAGATCCAAAACATCACTGTGGTCCACCAGTCAGAGCGGGGACGTACGGAGGTCAGGTTATTAATGGAGTCTTAGCTCATGTCCATCTCACAGTAGGTCCAGTGGGTCCCCGATTCCATCCTGTAGTGATTTCTCCAGTTCAGGAACGCATAATTGGAATAAATATACTCAGCACCTGGTGGAACCCCCACATTGGATCCCTGAAAAGTGAAATAAGGGCTATTATGGTAAGAAAAACCAAGTGGAAGCCATTAGAACTGCTCCTACATAAGAAAACAGTAAACAAAAAGCAATACTGCATTCCTGGAAGGATTGCAGAGATTACTGCCACAATTAAAAAGTTGAAGGATGCAAGGGTGGTGATTGCCACCACATCACCATTCAACTCTCCTATCTGGCCTGTGCAAAAAAAAAAAAAAAGGGATCTTGAAGAACAATAGTAGATTATTGAAAACTTAAACCAAGTGGTGACACCATTTACAGCTGCTGTTCCACATGTAATTTCATTGTTTATGCAAATTAATATATCTCCTGGTACCTGGTATGCAGCTGTTGATCTGTTTAATGCCTTTTTCTCCATATCTCTTTTAAAGGACCACCAGAAGCAATTTGTCTTCAGCTGGCAAGGCCAGAAATACAACTTCAGTGTCCTACCTCAAGGCTATTTCAACTCTTCAGCCCTATGTCATAATTTAGCCCACAGGGACCATGATTGCCTTTCCCTTCCACAAGACATCACTCTGGTCCATTACATTGATAACATAATGCTGATTTGACCTCATGAGGAAGAAGGGTCAATTACTCTGTACTTATTGGTAAAACATTTACATGCCAAAGGATGAGAAATTAATCTGAGAAAAATTCAGGAAAATCCACCTCAGTGGATTTTCTAGTAGGCCACTGTTGCTGGGCATGTTGAGATTTTCCTTCTAAAGTGGAGAATAAATTATTGCATCCGGCCCCTCCACAGCTGAAAAGGGGGCACAACGCCCAGTGGTCCTCTTTGGATTTTGTAGGCCATGTATCCCTCATTTGACTGTGCTACTCTGTCCTATTTATCTTGTGATTCAAAAAAATTGCTAGGAGCTCAGAAGGAGAGAAGGCTCTGCAACAGGTTCAGGCTGCTGTGCAAGCTGCACTGCCACTTGGGCCATATAATCCAGCTGATCCGATGGTGCTTGCAGTGTCAGTGGCAGATAGAGATGCTGTGTGGAGTCCTTGGCAGGCCCCAATTCGTGAATCACAGTGAAGACCCTTGGGATTTTGGTGTAAAGCCCTGCTATCCTTTGCAGATAACTACTGTCCTTTTGAGAAACAGCTTTTGGCTTTTTACTGGGCCTTAGCAGAGACTGAACGCTTAACCATGGGCCACCAAGTCACCATGTGGCCTGAGCCACTCATCATGAACTGTGTGTTGTCTGACTCACATAGCTATAAAGTTGGATATGCACGGTAGCACTCTACCATTAAATGGAAGTGGTATACATGAGATCAGGCCCAAGGAAAACATGAAAGCACAAGTAAGTTGCATGACGTAATGGCCCTGATGCTCATGATCTCCACTTCTGTTGCTTTACCTTCCATCTCCCAGTCTGCACCTGTGGCCTCGTGGTGAGTTCTTACGATCAGGTGACTGAGGAAGAGAAAACTTGTACTCGGTTTACAGATGGTTTTTTGCAATATGCAGACACCAGGTGAAAAGTGGATGGCAGCAACACTTCAGGCACTTTCTGGGACCTCCCTGAAGGACAATGGTGAAGGAAGGTCCTCCCAATGGGCAGAACTTCAATCCATGCATCTGGTTGTTCACTCTGCTTGGAAGGAGAAATGGCCAGATGTGTGATTATGTACTGATTGATTGGCTGTGGTCAATAGTTTGGCTGGATGGTCATGGACATGGAAGGAGCATGATTGGAAAATTGAAGACAAGGGGGTATGGGGAAGAGGTATGTGGATAGACCTCTCTGAATGGGCCAAAGAAGGATGACCTCAGCAGAGAAGGAGTTTAACAATCGAGTGGATAAGATGATGCGTTCTGTGGAAACAAGTCATTCTCTTCCCCTAGCTACTGCCGTCATTGCATAACGGGCTCATGAATAAAGTGGCCGTAATGGCAGGGATGGAAGTTTTGCATGGGTGTGGCAACATGAAATTCCATTCATGAAGTCCCACTTGGCTACAGCCACTGCTAAATGCACAATCTGCAGCAGCGCAGACTAACACTGAGTCCCTTAGATGACAACGTACCTTGAGGTGATCAGCCAGCAGCCTGGGGGGTGATTCATTACCTTAGACTCTTTCCATCATGGAAATGGAAGAGGTTTGTTCTTTCTGTAATAGACACTTACTCCGGATACTCTCTGCTCTCAATGCTTCTGCCAAACTGCCATCCATGGACTTACAGAATGCCTCGTCCACTGTCATGGTATCGCACACAGCATGCCTCTGATCAAGGGACTCACTTCACAGCAAATGAAGTGTGGTGATGAGCCTATGCTCATGGAATTCACTGCTTCAACCTGAAGCAGCTGGCTTGATAGGATGATAGAATAGCCTTCTGAAGACACAATTATGACACTAGCTAGTTGGCAATACCTTACAGGGTTGGGGCAATGTTCTCTAAGAGGTTGTATATGCTCTAAACCAGCTTCCAATACATGGTGCTGTTTCTCCCATAGCCAGGATTCGTAGGTCTGGGAATCAAGGGTGGAAATTGGAGTGGCACCACTCACTATTGCCCCTACTGACCATTCACAAAATTTTTGCTTTCTTGTCCCCATGGCCCTATGCTCTGCGAATCTAGAAGTCCTAGTTTCAAAGGAAGGAATGCCTCCACCTGGAGACATATCACTGATTCCTTTAAACTGGAAGTTAAGAATGTCACCCCACCATTTTTGGCTTCTTATGCCTCTGGATCACCAGGCAAAGAGTTACCATAATGGCTGATGTGATTGATCGTGATTACCAAGAAGAAATTGAATTGATATTACATAATGGAGGTGAAGAAGAATATGTCTGGATTGCAGGTGATCCCTTAGGCCATCTCTTAGTATTATCATACCCTGTGATTAAAGTCAATGGAAAACTACAGCAACTCAATTCTGACTTGACTACTAATGTCCCAGACCCTTCAGGAATGAAGGTTTGAGTCACTCCACCAGGCAAAGAACCACAACCAGCTGAGGTGTTTGCTGAGGGTAAAGGGAATACAGAATGGGTGGTGGAAGAAGGTAGCTCTAAACACCAGCTATAGCCACGTAACCAGTTGCAGAAATGAGGACTGTAATTGCTATGAGTATTTCTGCCTTGTATGTGTGCATCAAATATTTTTTTCTTCACTTATGAAATATAAGATGTAAACAGGACTAGAGCATTTTCAGTTGCATGTGTGTTAATTAGATCATGTTAGGTGCAAGTAGGACTATAATTGTTTTCATTCAGAAATTATGTATAGTTTAAGGAGATGTGTACATGTGCCAAGTTGACAAGGGGCAGGCTGGGGAGGGGGGGACTGTGATAATTAAGGTTGTGTGTCAACTTGGCTGGGCCATGATTCTCAGTGGTTTGGCAGTTATGATGTTGTTTGGCAGTCATATAATGACGTGATCAGCTCCATGATGAGATTTGATATAATGTGATCACCTCCATGATGGGATGCACTGTGATTAGCTAATCAGTTGAAATGGAGTTTCCTTGGGGGTGTGGCCTGCATCCAATATAGATAGACTTTCTGGCAAGTTTGCAGTCTTTTGCTGGCTCTGGGTTCTGTAGCTGGCCCTTGTTTGCCTGACCTCTGGTTTTTGGGCCTTGAGCTAGCAGCTTACTTGCCATTTTTGCCTTCTGATCTTGGGATTCATCAGTCTTTGCAGTCTGTAAGAGCGCTGCTGTCTAACCTACTCATTTGGGGTTCACCAGTCCCCGTGGCTATGTGAATCACATGAAACCTCCAGCCTGACCCACGGACTTGGAACGTTTCAGTCTCTAGAACTTTGTGAGCCATTTCCTTGAAATAAATCTCTCTTACGTATTTTTATATGCTTTACTGGTTTTGCTTCTCTAGAGAACCCAGCCTAAGACGTTAGCTATGTTGAAAACTGACTCAACAACGCCTAACAACAATATCACAGAAGGACATAAGGAGGCCTGATGATGCCGTGGTTAAGCTCTCAGCTGCTAACCAAATTGTCAGTGGTTCTAACCCAGGAACTGGTCAGTACAAGAAATATGTGCGACAGTCTGCTCCCATAATGATTGCAGCTTTGGAAACCATAAGTAGCTGTTCTACTCCATCCTGTAGCGTTACTATGGGTTGGAATCAACTTGATGGCAATGGGTTTGGTTTCATTTTTGGTACAGAAAAATTAGGACATGTAAGAAATAAAAGAGTGCCTGGTACATGGTATGTTTCCATAAGTATTTGCTGAATATGTGTGAAAGAAAATTAACCATTCTTAAATATAAAATCTTTAGGATTTCAGAGTTTGGAAAAGGCACTGAAAATAGGAGTCATCCGAGACATCGTCACAAGGAGGTGGATTTGAGCACACGAGAAGGAACAAGTTTGTGCATTTTACCTTACCATTCTCACTTTAAGAATTCTCTAATGATATCCTTAGCAGGCGAGTTAGCCTATGTCGATTATCCTGGTACAGAAAAGAGACCATGGTTATGACATGTTTGGGATGTTTTGTAGCACAGTGGTTTTCTTCCTCGGCTGCAAATTGCAATCACCTGGGAAGCTTTACAAGCACTGATGTGTGGGTACCTCCTCTGGAGATTCAGATTTAATTGGCATCAGAATCTTAAAAAATTCCCCAGGAGGTTCTAATGTTCAGCCAAGGTTGAGAACCAGTGCCATAACATGTGTGTAGGTGAGAATACTGAATAAAGGCCGGGGGCTGTATCCGGGCACAGGAAATGTTTAGATTTACCAAATTAATGGTTGCTTTTTTTTTTTTTTAAACCATGCTTTGTTGAAGAAAGAACATTTAATAAGAATTGTGCTGACCTCAATCTAACTTCTGCATGTAATAAACATATAATGGATTTATTTAAATATTCTATAACTCAGAGTTATGATAAACTCATACATGTATTTCCACTACTAAACACTAGAAATTCATGTGGTTTATGTAATAAAAATGATCTTTTGATGCCCTCAAAATAAGGTACTGTACTACTTACTTTAATTTTATTCATTTGTATGAAATCCTCAGAAGTAACAATTCTTTTTCTTTTTCCTATGCATAGAAGTTTTTTCCATAATAGATTTTGTAGAATTCATAATTTCATGTAAAACCCCAGATAGATATTGATGTAGGAATCTGAACAACTTAGAGTAGGCATTACTTAAAGCCTCATAGGCAGTTCTGTTTGCATCACCTTTTTTTTTTGAGAGAGAGAATGAGTTTTTTTTAAAATAGCAGTATGCAAGGAAAAGCTAATATAAGCTATATTCACTTACTCTCTCTCTTCTTAAAATAATACCCATTCCCCTTTGAAGCCAGATATGCTGAGGGTCAGAATACAACCTATTTCTAGACACTGATGCAATTTTTCTTTCTCTAGAAAATCAAAGAACATATACATCTAAAGAAAAAGGAAGCAAAAAAGATCATTTTATCAATAAAGTAGACCGAGGAGTATATAAAGAAAAGTAGTCATAAACTCCTAATGAAACATAATTGAATATCAGAATCTGCATATTATAATTAAATATCTGAATTTGGTCAATATTTATAATTACCATATAAAATAGGAAATAATTGCAACTTAGTATAAATCCCTGTGTTTCTACTGTCTGATCAAATTCAAAAGTAAAATTATACTTATATCTGTAATTTGCTTAACAAATATTTATGTCCATTTTGATTTTTACGGATATTCTTTTCCTATTGTACTGAGAATACTCATTAGTCTGCGTGTTCTTTCTATACTCCTCAGATGAGTGATTCACAAGGCTGATGAATGGGTCTGTGTTGAAGGGGAATTACAATTGAATACATAATCAAACACCATGGAGAAAAATGTCATTCAAAATGAAGACCAAAGAGAGGCAGGGCAAAGACATGAGAAACTTCAGGCTTTTACAAGCCAAGGTTCTCTACGAACTTTTAATTTTCCTTAAGCGACTTACATTAAGAGGCAGTCTTTTACACATAAAGTCTTTATTGAATGAGCAGAAATAAGATTATGCTTGAAATTATCAGCTAAAATGTTGAGATCAAACGGCAATAGCTATGAGTGAAAAGTGAGAAACACTGAGAAAGAAAGCAGAGCTGGAGATTTGAAGGTGTATAACTCACCAGTTTTCCAGATAGTAGATTGCTTGGTTGCTATAGCAAAGGGGCACAAAATGGACATTTTAAGATTAACCCAGCAGGTGCAGAAACCAGTCAATGCCTTCCAGCAGCTGCTTTGTTCTTGTCATTGGGGACTGATGTTGACTTCACAAAACACACCTTAGAGAGAGATTGAGCCAAACGAAAAAAAGTTCTACCCCTTGTTTGTTCAGTTACTTTATTTCTTGCGTTGCCTCTTTAAGTAATAAGCAAACTACTTATGGCTGTATTGTTTAATTCTCTATTATTCAGCTATAGTCTCACCAGGTACTTGACTTACTTATGAATAATAATGGCTGCTGTATTATTCCAAAAAGAAAAAGGGAAAAAGATTCTGACATCTTTCTTGTTTGGATTTCATTTTCTATTAAAGAAAGGTAATTCTTTGTGCACTACCAAGTTCAACCAATCTTGAAGATATCCTAGAAACTAAAATAATAATAATAATTCAAAAGACTTATGGGAATGGAAATAGATGCAAAATTAGCATATTTTGATTGAGATTTGGGGATTTTCCCCCTCATTCTTTTTCCCTCTTTTGTCTTTTCTTTACTACTCCTCTCCCCATATTGATCACATCTTTATCAATTCCTGATCTTCCACATATTTCAAGTCCCTTGCTTGATCACAGAGATGAGGGTGATGTGGTTCCAGGGAAAATGACTGGCACATTGATATGGCATATGGGGTGGTTGGGGAATCAAGGAGGTCAGCCATGCTTGCTTATGCCATCCTTGCACAAATTCTCTATCTATCAGAAACCCAGGGGATATAGAAAGTGCTGATGTAAATTTTCGAATGCTTTAAGAGGAAGATTATTGTCTGCAAAGAGAAAGTTCTAATAGAATTAGAAAACATAGACAAATGTAAAAAACCATTATTGCAATAAAAGTTTTCAGTCATAAAATAAATTTTATAAAACACTTAACAAAGGTAAAATAGCATACCTGTGTTAATATATGCATTTTAATTATATTTCTTTGATCTAGTTCTTCATCTTGAGGAATATAAAAATAAGAAAATAAATACCATTTCAGCAATTTAAATAATTATACTCCATTTCAGAAGAAAATATTCTTTTCACATTATTTCCTTGGTAACAACATTAAAACCAAATATTAAAAGCTAAATTTAACATTCCCTAGTAAGGGACATAAATGCAATTATTTTCCTAAAATTACTATTGATTACATAAAATCATTTTATAAAAGGTCATTTCAAATTGGTCGTGTTCATTACTTCAGAGGTCTATTATTCTGATTTGAAAGAAAATGAACATTTCTTATTATGGCATATATAAAATGATACATTATGCCTTATTAAAATCTCAATTTTGTACTCAAGAAATAGTTTTAAAATTATTATCAGTACATTTGAAAAAATTTTTCAATATATTAATAAACTAGAGTTTTGCTTCTCAAAGTTTGCAAGTAATTTTTACCCAAAGACATTTGAAACTTTATTGAGGACATGTGGCAGAGATTGCTAATTGCCTCCTGAAAATCTCTTCTTTCCTTTATCATTTTTAACAAAAACAGATATTGATATTGATAGAGGCAGACATGTACTTTGCGTCTTAGTGTCTTATTCTTAAAGCCTTAGAAGATTTATGCCAGCACTTCTATATACCCTGTGCAAGGGCAGCATAAGTTATCTAGGATGCTATAACAGAAATACCGCAAATGGGTGGCTTTAATAAACGTAAATTTATTTTCTTACAGATTAGGAGGCAAGAAATTTCAATTCAGGACCCCGGCTCTAGGGGAAAGTTTTCTCTTTCTCTTGGCTGTGGGGGAAGGTCCTTTTCTGGTCAGCTTTTTTCCTGGTTGCTTGGAGATCAATCTTGCCTCAGCTCTTCTTCTCTGACTTGTGTGTTTAATCTCTTTTATATGCCCAAAGAGGTCAACTCAAAATACACCCTACACTAATTCTGTTTTATTACCGTAACAAAAACAACCCATTCTCAAATGAGATTACAACCATAGACATAGAGGCTAGGGTTCACAACACATAATTTGGGGGGACACAATTCAATCCATAACACTTAGCTACAAAAAGCTTTTATTTCTTTGTCTTTTTTTTTTTTTGTAAATACAAGTAGCCACAAAATATATTGTGAAGTCACTTGCTGGGATTTTGAGGAAGAATATTTACTAAGTTTGCTGATTCCTTTAATTCCACTTTCTCAAGTTCTTCCTGCAAATAATTAGGAATTAGTGACTGATACTCCAGTATTGATGTTGTTGAGCAGAACACAACTTAAGTACTAAACATAGGAGCAGACAGATGGAGGGATCCTGGAGCCTACCGGTGACATTACAGGGACACAGAACCAGGCCTGGACTGCTTCTTAAAATCTTACACCATATTTTATTTAAACCTGTTTTATTTCAAATTTGCCTTTAGAAGTTCAACACTAAATACACTTCACTTCCAGCCATGATTCCAGGTACATATTTTCCCACTGGTGTTCTCAGAGACAGGAGTCCAGTAAAACTCAAAATTTATTATCGGCTGGTGACTCTTTACCACCCATGCCCTTAACAAAAAGTTTTTCTCAAGATTCCACTTGGGTAACGTAAGCAATGGGTTCATAAAAATTTCAGCAATAGGTTGGGCCTGTGGGAGTTAGGGAGGATTTTGGTATTTATTGAATTAAACTTGAAATCAAAATATGTATTACCGAGTAGAAAATTTAATATGCAGGTAAATATTCACATTAAAACTAACATGTTTTTAAAGCTACTAAACTCCTTACTTTTCTTTTCCCTAGGGAACATTCGGTTACGTAATGACACTGTCCTTGTGTAAGTAAATTGCTTATCTCTAAAGCCTTTACCTTATTCTTTTTGCTACAGCTCACTATTGTAGCCTATTAAGATCCTTTTGGATTCTGAAGCTTTCATCAATTAATTTACTGTTGTTCCTACCTTCTTTAGCTTTGAAAATCTGATACATGCGCCTTCTTTTTTTTTTTTTTTTTTTTATATAGTGGACCCCTGGTGGTGCAGTGGTTACGAGCTTGGCTGCTAACCAAAAGATCAGCAGTTCGAATCCACCATCCACTCCTTGGAAACTCTGCTCTGTCCTATAGGATGGCTATGAGTCAGAATAGACTCAACGGCAAAGGGTTTGGATGATGTGTTAGTTTCGTAGGGTTGCTATAACAAAATACCAAAAACTGTGTGGCTTAAAACAAAAGAAACTCATTCTCCTCATTCTCTCACAGTCTTGGAGGGTAGAATGTGAAATCAAGCTGTTGGCAAGGCTGTGTCTTCTCAGAAGCCTATAGGAGAGAATCTTTCCTTTCCTCCTCCAGGTTCTGCTAGTCCCAGGCATTCCTTAGTTTGTGGCAGCATAACTCCAATGTCTGCCTCCATCTTCACAAGGTTGTCTTCCCTCTTTGGCTGTTGAACTTAGAGTCCCACCTACTCCAGTATGAGCTCATTTTAGCTAATTACATCTGCAATGATGCTGTTTACAAATAAGGTCCATTCTCAGGTTCTGGAAAATTATGAATTTTGAGGAGACACTGTGAAACCCAATACATAGATTTTCCTTCAATGTTTATACGAAAGGGTAAAGTATGTTAAGTTCTACTCAAAATTAATCTATTGCTGTTACTAACAGACTTGTTCATTAAAAAGTAATAAAAATAATAAGATGGCTGAGAACAAAGACTTAAAGCACGCCAACAAAAACATTATCTAAATTGATGATGACTGTTTTTTTTATTAAGCATTGGCTCTTTAAGATATTACAAACTATTTCAGATATAAATAGGTATAAAGAATTACATATAAAACCTTCGAGCACCTACCACATATTTTATATCATAAAAATTTACTAATATATTGAAAGTTCCTGTTCAACACCTTCGTTTGTGTTTCTCACTCTTGCTACTGTATTTGGTTTCTTTGTAATTGCATCAAAATTTGTGTAAAATGTATATTTACACAAATATGTAAGTACATACATATATATATACCATAATCAGTGCTGTTGAGTTGCTTCCACCTTATGGTGACCCCATGACCTCATATGTGTCAGAGCAGGACTGTGCTCCAGAGGATTTTCAATGACCGATGTTTTGGGAGTAGATCAGTAGAGCTTTCTTCTGAGGTACATCTGGATGGATTTGAATCTCCAACCTTTGGGTTAGCAGCCAAGCATGTTACCTGAGTATATCACTCAGGGGTTTTGTATACATACATAAAATATTTACAAATATATACCATATATATGATATATACATATGTATGTATATGGAGCCCTGGTGATGCAGTTTTTAAGGGCTTGGCTACTAAAGGTCAGCAGTACGAATCTACCAGCCACTCCTTGGGAACCCTATGGGGCAGTTCTACCCTGTCCTGTAGGGTCACTATGAGTTGGAATCTACTCAACAGCAATGGGTTATATTTCATATATGGATACAGAGTTACTTTCTACACATACACAGAAGAGGGAGAGAAAGAGTCACTATCTATCTATCTATCTATACAATTAGACCAGGCAACGTTTCATTCTGGTATACTTAAGGTCGCAGTGAGTCAGAACTGACTGAACAGCAACTAACAACAACCGTGAAATCTGTGGAATGACTTTCCATGTTTTAGTATTTATATGTTTAATTATAGTCTATATATTCTCCTGCAGTTTACTTTTTATACACTTTCATTAAAATATTTCCTGTGTATATGAGAACGTATAACAGCAACGGCCTGCTCTAGCTGAGACTGGTGCTGAGACTGGTCTATTACTGTTAGAGCTAAGCATCTGTCCTATCAGCACAAGGGCCAATGCTGCACTTCGGTTCCTTAAGGAGACCAACAGGTGGCTGGGTGGCAAGCTGATAACATTGTATGCCTTAAACCCTGGACTTAGTGGTATTTTACCCTGATTGTGATTAGCCTGGATTCCGGTTAAAGTTGGCCCCTCATGCCCACAGTGCTTCACCCAGCAACAGTATCAGAGGGCTCACAGAAGTCTCATCTACTGGGATGGTATCCCATATGACATTGTCTCAGACTAAGGGATCTACTTCACTGCAAACTCTCTGGTGCAGAGTGTATAATACAATGGGACCTGCTGGTCCTAGTACCATCCAGAATTTCGCCACACTGAAAGACTGTTGGGGTGGCCTCTTGAAAATGAAGCAGAAGTACCATCTTGGCCATTACATCCTCTGAGGATGGTATACCTTCCTTCACGATGTAGTATATTCCTTAAATCAATGAACACAGTGAATAAATAGGCCTGGGAAGAGGAAGTTGTAGTGGTTCTGGTGACAGGAAATAAGTTATACTGAATGATTCACTTGGGAATTTAAAGTTTTCATGATTTTAGTCCCTGTGAACTTTAAAGTCCTACTTCCCAGTGCGAACGCTTCTACCAGGGAACTTATTAAAAGTCCCACTGATATTAAAACTCTTACTGTTATCTGGTTCATTTTGGGCTCCTTGTACAAAAGGATCACCAGGCACAGAAAGTAATTCTACCGGTAGTAATGGACCCTCATCATCATGATATAGTGATGGTGGGAGAGAGTGCTTTTCAAGAGAGTGTTTTGCCCAGCGTCTTGCTGAGATAATCCACTCAGACAATATTCAATATACATGGCCGAGATAGAACCAGAACTCAGAGCAGCAAGTTTGGTGAGTTGGAGAGTGAAGAACCTGCTCACATTAGAAAATAGGTGTGGTCAGAATATTTTTATTAACAAGGCCTAAAATCAGATAGCCTGCTTTGGAATCCTCATTTTGCGGCTCCTTCAGTGTGTAACCTTAAGCAGCTTATCCTCCCTGCTTCTAGAGTTCCTCATCCTTAAGGAGTGACTCATAGAGCTGTATAGGGGAATGATAACGATGATGATGATCATGACTCTAACAGTCTAGCCTAGTCTAGGCCACTTGAGAATGAGAAACATCACATTATTCAGAGACCTGCTATTTAGAAGATAAAATAAGAAGACAGCTACCTTGCCACTTTTGGCCAAATCCCAGAATTTTTATACTCATGGTGAGAATTGGTTGCTAGAATCCAACTGCGATTGATGTTTTAATTATTTATGTGTATTAAAAATAATTTGCTAAGTATATTCTTATTGTAGTTAACTGTTAGAAAACTGTATATAGAAAAATTGTGCCAGTAAGAACTTTAGAGTAAACATTTCTTCAAGATTTAATCAACAAGCCCTGAAGAAGTGCATAAATTTAGTAGAGATAATCATGCTTATAAAATGTTGCTTATAGTTCAATAACAAAGCACATCAGGAGGAAAGCACAAAGAAGGCAGTTCACAATTTATTTTTGAATACATAGTGTGCAAGAGCAATTAACTCTTAATGGTAGGATGTTGTGTCTTCCTAAACTTCACACATCTTTATTAGCCCATTTAGAGTCATCTAATCATTTATTTCTCATATTTCATCCCTTGTGTGATTGTAGTGATAAGCTATGAGAAAAATTTCATAGATGCCAGAAGGGTTTTTGATGGGCGAACATTTGTAAAATAATGTTAAAGTAAATGCAGCAAGTTTATTACAAAATCAATAGCTTTATTTTTATTCTTAAACAGAATTACCATGAATTAGTATATTCTTCTAGGCAATTTTGAAACACTATAATTATCTAGACATTCTGGCCTTCCTGGGAAGAATGGATTTGCTGTCGGAAAGATAAAGTGAGATATTTATATATAGAAAAACATAAAAATACAAATCAGCTTTCTACCCTTACTTAAATATCTAGACGGGGAAAGGTGTCTAAACAAGAACAGCAGCAACAACAAAAACTGACAGAAAAGGGCCCAATGGGACATTAAAAATGAAAATCAAAATAATAATAAGTAGATTAAAACAAAAGGTCATATATGTCTGAAGGGCTTACAGATTTGACTATAGTAAAATCTACTCTTGTAAAAATGACAGGCATTATTCCCGTAGGAAAAACTGTGCATATATTTCTTTGCAAAAATACAGCATGCATGCCATCCCTGTTATGTAATAAGAGTACATTGGATATCTATTATTCACTAAAACTACAGTGCTTATAAAATTTAAAAATGGCATTCATAATAGGACAAAAAGTGAATTCCATGCGTCATTGATTGAATTGTGTCCCCCAAGAATGCATGTATCAATTTGGCTAGACCATATTCCCAGTATCATGTGGTTGTCCACCATTTTGTCATCTGATGTGATTTTCTTATGTGTTGTAAACCTTGCTTCTAAGATGTTAATGAGGTAGAATAGGTGGCAGTTATACTAATGAGGCAGAACTCAATCTACAAGATTGGGTTGTATCTTGAGTCAATCTCTTTTGAAATATAAAAGAGAGAAGCAAGAAGAGAGACAGGGGGACCTCATACCACCGAGAAAGCAGGGCCGGGAGCAGAGCTTGTCCTTTGGACATGAAGTTCCTGAGGAGAAGCTCCTAGTCCAGGGGAAGATTGATGACAAGGACCTTCCTCCAGAGCCAATAGAAAAAGCCTTGCCCTGGAGCTGACACCTGAATTTGGACTTCTAGCCTACTAGACTGTGAAAGAGTAAACTTCTGTTTGTTAAAGCTATCCACTTATGGTATTTCTGTTACAGCAGCACTAGATGACTAAGACACCATGTTAGACCTTAAGAAATTAGTATCTTGACAAGTAGATTTTGGTTCAGTGTTAGAACTCTTGCCTCCCATGTGAGAAACATGGGTTCATTTCCCCGCCAATGCACCTCCTATGCAACCACCACCCATCTGTTAGTGGAAGCTTGAGTGTTGATATGATGCTGAGTTTCCAGACTAATACAGACTAGGAGGAAGGCTTGGTGATCTACTTTTGAAAATCAGTCAGGAAAAACCCTTTGGATCACAATGATTTAATCCCATTATGCATGGGGTCATCATAAGTCAGAGGCCAGCGCCATGACAGCAAAAACAACAACATTTCAGAAAGCAGGAAGAGTATGTGAAATCATAAAAGATACCGATCATTTCTTTTTCAGGAGGATATTAAGACATAGTCAATTATGACCAAAGCAAGGGGTTTTTAAATGGAAGAAATGGGCAATAAAAGGAAAGATGGCGACATGAACAATTAGACCCTGAAATTTTAAAAATAAAACACGGTATCTTATAACCTAAATCCTAGGCAATAAAAAAAATCTCTGATTATTATTGTGAATATTAACAAAAAACGTTTTAGTCTGGGTGATTTACTTTTTTTTTTTAATAAATTTTTTTGATTTACTTTTTATAGTCCTGAAACATTCAATTAGGAAATATTCTACCTATGTAAAATGTATTTTTTCTGTTCTGTATTAAAGAAAATAATAAAAATTATTATTATACTAATATAAATACTGATGTATTACAAATAAAAACAAAGATAGAATTTAAGTAATTTGTTCAGGTGATATTATCTTGCGAGTTAGATTTTTGTTTAGCCTAGTTAGGGACAGATCTTGGATTAGAACCTATAATGTGGCTCAATCCAATTGAATTGAGTCCTTGGTCATGAGTGAAGCAGGAACTAAAGACACAAATGCAAATTGAAAACCATGGGATTAACTAAAATACCTGAAATTGCCTACTAAATAAACAAAGGACAGGAGAAAAGAGGCTCAAATATAGCACCTTGAATATTTCCTAGGCTTACTGAGCAGCAAGAAGAAAAATATGTAAAGGTGGCAGATAAATAACAGTCAGAGAAATATGTAAATCAGATTCTAAGAGTCAGATAATATGTAAAGAAGTTTATAGTATAATCTAAGGACATGTGAAACAAAAGATAGTTTTTAATTTTGATAATGTCTAATTGAACAATTTTTTTATTATTTGCCCTTTTTGTGTTCTACTTAATAAATCTTCACCTAACCCCAAAATATAAAGAATTTCTCTCATGATTTCTCCCAGAAATTAAAAATTTTGGCCCTTACATTTAGATCTATGATTAATTTTGAGTTAATTTTGCATAAGGTGTGAGGTAAAGGTCAATGTTAATTTTGTCCATATGAATTTCCAGTTGCTCCAGCACTATTTGTTGAAATGACTTTCCTTTTTCAATTGAACCTTGGCATCTTTACTAAAAATGAATTGACTGTATTTGAATAGCTCTATTTTAAGACTCTTCTGTTCTATTGATCTTATGTATATATCCTTTCAACAATACAAATACTTGGGTATTATAATTTTAGAGTACCGTATTTTTACACAAATAACACATGCCTTCTATGTTTGTTTTGCCGACCCCACCCTACTCCTGCAAAGTATTTTCATAAGCTCTGCTATGCCAATTTTTTTACATTTTACTATAAAAAATTAGCATAATGTGCTTACGAAAATACCTCATGAGAGAGGATACGGTTGACAAACATATAAAAAAAATTTTTTTTTTTTATTTGCGTGAAAATATGGTAAGCCTTGAAACAAAGTATTGCAAATGGTCCAACTTTGTTCTTTAAAATTGTTTTGCTTATCCCACACTATTTTTATTCCACATATGTTTCATAATCAGCCTGCCAATGTTACCAAAAAAATTACTGGAGTTTAAATTGCATTAACTATATTGAGTCTTTGAATGTCATTTTAAGTACAATTGTATCACTTTGGAAAACTTGCAATTTCTTAAGAAGTTAAACATGTACCCATTGTGTGACCCAGATAATCCATTCCTTGTTATTAAACCAAGATAAACGAAAACATATGTCTACACAAAGGCTGGTACAAAAATTTTGCAGCAGCTTTATTCACTATGGAAACCCTGGTGGCGTAGTGGTTAAGTGCTATGGCTGCTAACCAAAAGGTGGGCAGTTCGAATCCTCCAGGCGCTCCTTGGAAACTCTATGGGGCAGTTCTACTCTGTTCTCTAGGGTCGCTATGAGTCGGAATCGACTTGACGGCAGTGGGTTTGGTTTTCGGTTTTTTATTCACTATAGCCCAAACTGGAAAAAAAAAAAGTCCACTTAATTTGAGTGGCTAAAGGAAATGTGCTATTTCCGTAGAATGTAATACTACCTAGTAGTAAAATAATAGAAATACTGATACATGCAACAACATGGGTGAATTTCAAAAACCATTATAATGAGAAAAGAAACCAGATACAAAAGAGCATATGTTGCATTATTCCATTTGTATATAATTCTAGAAAATAAAAACTAAGTTCCAGAAAATATATCAGCTGTTAAAAGTGGCCAGGGGTGTGGGAAAAAATGAAAAGCAAAAGAACATTGTATTTTGATGGTAATGAAAAAGTTCTGGATCCTGAATTGACTACTTTAAGTGGGTTCAGGTTATTCTGTGTAAACAGCATTTAACGAAGTTTATAAAAATATTTTAAAAATGGATAAAACTTTAATCACTGAAAAACTGTCCCATTTAAAACAATTGGTGCAGAAGGAATTTTATACTTATAATAATCATTGGCATCTCATTATGAGTTGAGCAAGGAAAGTATTTTAAAGAAAACTAAAAGAAAAAAGAAAAGAACCAAATAATTTATATTGGTAAAGCAGCTCTTAGATATGATTTATCAATAAGTCTATTGGGTATTATTTCAGATCATGTGATTCTCATGTCTATTGAATAATTAAATGCCCTAGTATGCTTTTTTTTCCTTCATGTGCAGTTCTGCATATAGCATTTAAAAACCAAACCCATTGCCATCGAGTCGATTCCAACTCATAGCAATCCCATAGGACGGAGTAGAACTGCCCCACAGAGTTTCCAAAGAGTTTCTGGAGGATTCAAACTGGTGAACTTTTGGTTAGCAGCCATAGTTCTTAACCACTACGCCACCAGGTTCCATCAGTAGTATGTATTACTACTCAAATTCCCATATTAAACATAGAGCATGATGTTGCTGTTAGTTGCCATCCAATCAGCTCCAATTCATGGTTACCCTACATATAACAGAATAAAACATTGACTGGTCCTGTGCCATCTTCATAATTTCTGGCAAGTTTGAGTTCATTGTCATGGCTATTGTCTCAATCTATTTCATTGAGAATTTCCTAGTTTAACCTAACTCTCTACCAAAGATGATGTTGTGTTCTAGAAATCGGTCTTTCCTGATGACATGTTCAAAGTGAACACACTAAAGTCATACCTTCCTCAGTTCTGAGGTGCATTCTAATTATATTTCTTCTAAGACTAATGTGTTCCTTCTTTTGTCAGTCCAGGATATAACCAATATTCCTTGTCAACACCATAATTCAAAGGTATCAATTCTTCTGTCTTCCTTTCTAATTGCACAGCTTTTACATGCATTTGAGGTGATTGAACAGACCATGGCTTCAGGCAGGCTCACCTTAGTCATCAAACTGACACCTTTGTTTTTTAAAACTTTATAGAAGTTTGCAACAGATTTACCTAATGTTTGATTTCTTGACTGCTGCTTCCATGGGCACTGATTCTCATAAGGCCTACTTTGATTTTCATAATTAGATCACTAGGCCTTTCTTCCTAGTCTGTCTTAACCTGGAAGCCCTGCTTAAACCTGTCTACTGTCAGTGACCTCACTGGTATTTGAAAAATATCAGTTGTATAGCTTCCAGCCTCACAGCAACATGCAAGCCAAAATAGTATAACAAACTGACAGAGCATATTTGGGAGTCATTGTTGTAATATTTTCTTTAGGAACCAGACACTTAAACGGGAATCTGTATTTGGAAAGAAGCTTGAAAAATTGTTTCACAGGTCAAAGTATTATAGTGCAGTGATTTACGAACATATTCTGTGATGTCAGACAGATCTGTTCATACTTTTTTGTCTATTTCTCATTATCTTTATGACCTTGACAAATTCTTTACACTCTCTTGGCTTTCTTCTTTTTTAATCTGTCAAATGAGGTTAATAATTTCTATTTCATTTAACAGTTGTACAGATTAAATTCAAATAAGTGCCTTACATAAAACTGATCATATTTCTCTGTACATTGGAAATTCTCCATGAACTGGAGATTTTGTTAATGTAGTATGTTGGCATTTGGTTTGGACATAATCAATACATTGAAACAAAACAAAAATTTAGGAAATGAACACCCCACCTGCTCTCCAGGGTTCTACCACCAAAAGCAAACATTGCAAATTTACCAGATAAGCAAGAAAAATATTGCTCAGAAAATAATTTTAACTTGCAACAAAAACCCTGAAAGCTTTCTGCAACTGTCTTAAAACAGGTAGACCAATGGAAGGCAAAAAAGACAGTTGTTAAAGTAAGATCTAATTCTCCTAAAATTTTGACTTTATAGTGAAGAAGTGCTATTAACAGGTTAGAGGAAAGTTTGGTTTGTAGGACTTTTATTGTAAACTATGATAGTTACAGGAATAATTTGTTGTTAGGTACCTTTGAGTCTGTTCCAACTCATAGCGACTGTATGTACAGCTGAATGAAATACTGCCTGGTCTTGTGCCATCCTCACAATTATTGTTATGCTTAAGCCCATTGTTGCAGCCACTGTTTCAATCCATCTTTTTGAGGGTTTTCCTCTTTTTTGCTGACCCTCCACTTTACCAAGCATGATGTCCTTCTCCAGGGCCTGGTCATTCCTGATAACATATCCAAAGTATGTGAGAAGTAGTCACACCATCCTTGCTTCTAAGGAGCATTCTGGTTGTACTTCTTTCAAGATTGGAGCGTATATTAAAGTATATTTTACAATTTATGTGTAATTAATAATTAATAACAGGGAACATGGTAGAATAACGTGCTGTTTGAAGAAGCTTTCAAAAGCCAGTTTTAACCTGGAATATTTATCTCAGATTAATCTCCACAGTTTTTGAGAATAACATAACACTGTTGTTAGGTGCTGTCAAGTCAGTTCTAACTCATTAAGACCCCATGCACAACAGAACAAAACACTGTGAAGATGACTTAAAGCACTTATTGATGAAGATCAAAGACTACAGACGTCAGTAGGAATTACACCTTAACATAAAGAAAACAAAAATCCTCACAACTGGACCAATAAGCAACATCACAATAATGGAGAGAATATTGACGTTTTCAAGAATATTGAAGTTTTCAAGGATTTATTTTACTTGGGTCCACAATCAACACCCATGGAAACAGCAGTATATAAATCAAATGACATATTGCATTGGTCAAATCTTCTGCAAAAGACCTCTTTAAAATCTTGAAAAGCAAAGATGTCACTTTGATGACTAGGGTACGACTGATTCATGGTCTTTTCTATCATCTAACACCTGTGTAAAAGCTGGGCCATGACAAAGGAAGACCAAAGAAGAATTGAACCATTTGAATTACGGTGTTGGCAAAGAATGTTGAATATACCATGAACTGCTAGAAGAGGGCTGTTCCACTCTGTCCTATTGAGTAGCTATGAGTTAGAATCCACTGGAGGGCAAAGAGGTTCAAGGGCCAGAAGAAGGAAGAAATCCTTCTTGGAAGAAGTACAACCAGAATTCTCCTTAGAAGTGAGGATGGTAAGACTTTATCTCACTTCTCGGAACATATTATCAGGGGCGACCAGTCCCTAAAGAAGGATATCATTATGCTTGATAAAGTAGAGGGTCAGTGAAAAAGAGGCAGACCTTCAACGAGTTTGATTGATACAGTGGCTGCAATGACGGGCTAAAACATACCTACTATTATGAGGGTGGCAAAGGACAAGGAAATGTTTGTTCTGTAATACATGGTGTCACTGTAAGTCAGAACCAACTTGTTGGCACCTAACAACAACAGAAATATTTAATTCCATTGTAACCCTGTGGAAAAATAAGCTTAATAAATTAAATTTAAAGAGGGAAAGAGGATTTAAATAACTTGTCTAAGGTCATGCAGTACTAAATGGCAGAGCAAGGATTCAAACTCATGCATTCTGACAGGAGAGCTTGAACTCCAGATTGCTGATCTTTACTCTCAACCAATAGAAAAACAAACGAAAATGGATGATACATTAATAATTACACTGAACAAACTTAAAATATATTTTTCCTTTTTGTGCCTTTAGATCTATCTTTAAAGTGCTAATGTAACTAAAATGCCCTGTTTTATCACAAAAAATTAAACCTCATATTATCAAAAAGATGCCTTATTGAAAGAGAGATATGATAGCCCCCTTTGTCATTTGAGGTATTTTTTGATAGTTTACAAGTAACCACTTTAAAGAGCTCAGGACAACATGTACAATTGTAAAAATAAGCATACACTGTTATAATTATTTCAGCAGTGTCATATCTGAAGTCAAAAATAAGACTAATTCTTGCCAGTGTTGCAAAAAAATTAAAATGCATGTATTGTCTTTATAATTTTAATCCATATTTGCAATAAAATTTTCCTGCATTTGGAAATTAAAACAATCTTAAACACTTATTAATAAAGGTATTTTGAAGTTGAGTCTTTTGGTGCCACCTTCTGGCATGAATTATTGTGTAAAATCGTTCAAATTTTGATGAGTTTCTCATGGTTAGATGATTTTTAACTGCTAAGTATACAGTGAATCTGATGGCATTGAAGGCAATATGGAAAAGAAAAATGTGAATATGACAAATCATAAAAGGCAGAAGTGACATTCCATCTATTATAAAATTCAATATTATATTTGTATACAGAAAGCACATATATGTGTGTGTATATATATGTATTCCTATTAGCTTTGTTTTTTGTATATATATTATATATATCATAATTATATACTTTTTAATATATAATTAAAATAATGTTAATTATTTTAATTATATACTTATTAATATATAATTACTACACACAATATATAAAAAATAATATAGTAATTATATAATTTTTAATATATAATTTATATATGTAGTAAATACAAAAAAAAGTAGTAAAATTAAAACAAACAAAAAACAACCTTTACGGATTGTCCACTAATTCGACTAGTTGGATATTGCCAAAAAAGTTAAAAAGTTTCTGTTTTGGAGCAACTAAACGCAACACTCAACACCTTTATTTATTCTTTGGACTAATTGTATTTACTATACTAGTTTTTACAAACTATTTCGTGACACTGTACCCAGGTTATTTATGATTATTTGTTATATCATTTATTGTAAAATATTTGAAAATATGTTATCTTTATTTACCACATATTTCTCTGATAAAAAAAGAAAAACAGTTTCTATAGGAAAAGGTAAGATGGAAAATTGTATCTAATGATGGTGACCTATTTTTCCAGAAAGCCCTTAAAACCCGGTGCTTTTATACTTGGAAGTTAAAAACAACATAAGTGGGCCCGAATAAATTTATCCTTGGGTTATGCTGACCTTTTCATTATGCAAATTTTACAGTGACTTTAAAACCATGCACTAGATCACTGAAATGGAAACTTTTGAGCACAGGCAAGTTTTTTTAGTTTATCATTCCTTATAATTATTATTATTGCCAGTAGTAGTGTTATTACATAATTTCAAATATGTTAGTTGTATAAGTTTATAAAGATACAAAGTAAGCATTTTAATTATCTTTTTAAAATGTAGAACACCATCCACTCCCAGTTCCCTACAAATGCCTTTCCACCTCTTTTGTCCAACTATTTTTTCCTGTAGAGTACATCAATTTTCTTCATATTTAATTTTTGTTAAGCGATTAACAAAATCCCTTCATTAGCATATGCTGCAGGATACTGTAGGAGTTACATCAGGCAATATAAATATATTAAAATGTCCTACTTTTTATTAACATGAGAAAGGAGGGCAGAAAGAAGATCTATCTTTAAGACAATTTCTCCAGGAGAAACACTGAGTTTTGAATGATAAATTGTGTTCATTGAAATGTTTATGAATCTGACCATCAGGTGCTGTCTAATCCCTCTGAGGTTATTACAGGATTGCTCATAATACCTTTATTTTATTTTTGTACCATTTTGTTTAATGTTCTGAGGATTTTTTAATATAAAAAGAAATTTATAGGTTCATAAATTGTCTTGGGAAATAAAGCTTCCAGACTAAGGAAGAGCAAGAAGAAAGGCCTGGGGATCTGCTTCTGAAAATTAGCTGATGAAAACCTTATGAATCACAACAAAATAACACCTGCCCCCCACACTTGCTTTGGGCATGACATCAGGAGGAATCAAACACTGAAGGAGAACATTATATTTGGTGAAGTAGAGAGCCAGCGAGGGTAGAAGGACACCCTCAGTGAGATCAATTGGCACAATATCAACGACTGTGGACTTCAATGTGATTGTGATTGTGAGGATGACGTGGGACTGGGCAACATTTTGTTCCATTGTATATAAGGCCATCGTGTGTCAAAGTTGACTAGGGAGCAGCTATCTGTCCATCTACCTACCTGTCATCCAGGAAAGATAGTCAAAGAATTCCATTATAGAACTCAACAAAAAGATATAAAGAAGTCTTAACTTTATGAGACTTCCAAAGTAATCAAATAATCCCAGTACCTTATTTTGAATAAGTATTTTGTCATTTGTGTGCTTTTAAGATGAGTCATATAATTACATACAAACATCAGATCATAAGAAAAGAAGAAAAAATATTTGAGTATTTACTGTGTGAACGTGCAGTATAGCACAGAGCATTGAAAACATTTCTATCAATTCTTAACTCCATGAAATTTGTCAAGTTGCTTAGCCAAATATTTTGGTTTTTTCATCAGAAAGTTCAAAACAAAAATACACCTACAACATAGTACCCTAAGATGGAGTAAAAAAAAAAAAACTTATCCTAGTGCTTAATAAGTTAATTAATGTCATTTTTATTAACCCTTCATATGTCCAGGGGAAATTGAGGATTTCTGAATGTATTAATTTAGGCCCTTTTCACAATTTTACTGAAATGTGTTTTATCATCTTCAAATTTATTATCAAAATGAATCCAGTTTTTTTTAACTTTATCAAACTGTGTATTTTACACTTCAATATATGTAGTCATCATTTTTCTTTTTAATTTTTTTGTTACTGGAACTTAGTTAACATGATAACAGATTTTTTAAGCCCCCAAAATATGTAATGTCCAAGTTTAACATAATTTGTTAAGCAAAGGAAAATTCTGAGTGCCAGGATCGAACAAGAAAATCTTTAACAGTGGGCTAAAATCTTCAGCTAAATCTATTCAATAGGCAAACTTCCTTCCAAGACACCCAAATAATTCTAGATAAGCCCTCTAAAAATTTCCTTTTCATAATAACACCATATAGAAGTACCAGAGAATTAATTTGTTCACTATTTGCTCTCTTTTCAGCACGGGTTCACTCATATTGATCTTAGTTGATACTTTAATCTTTCTTCAGAATGACAGTCACATACTATTCAAGCCAATAAATGTGACCGGACAACAACCACAGTTTGCCAGCTTTGCCAGGTGTGATTGAATGTCACTGAAATGCTAATGTCATTGACAGATTGAAGAGCACTGAAATATGGACTTTATTCTCTTTGACTTTAAAGAAAGTGAAAGAAACAAAGTAAGGAATTCTGCAAATTATTTTGTAATTTAAGTTTTCATAAACTCAATTTGCCCTGAAAAATAATTTTGACGTATCACAAGCATGAAGTTTTCTCAATATCCCACCCCACTGCCGCCGAGTAGATTCCATAAACCATTTAAATCCTGAACTACTTTTTCATATCCCTAAGATTTCACCCCGCTTTTATTTTTCTTAATAATTAAATTATTTCTTTATGTAAGATACTAGGAAGTTGTATATGCTGCAAAAACAAATGAATGAATTGATATTAAAAAAGACATTTCACAAAGAGTAAATTTCTGGAACTAACTTCTTGTGTGACCTTGGGAAGTTCTTTAACTTCTCCAGGGCTTTTTTGTATCTTCTTGTGTGAAATAAGGGGTTTGGAGTCAATAACCCTTTCAATTTATCAGCTCTAAAATTCTCTGAGCATATGATACTGCCAGTCAGAGGAATAAGAATGCAATGGTACACTTTTTTGTATTAATTTTTTTTTTGTTCTGATAACTGAAGGAGAATCCTGGGATAAATAAATAAGTAGAATGGACAAACAAGCCTTTGTGTCTCGTATGGCTCTCACTTGTCTCAAGGGTACACTAACCGATTTTTAAATTCAGGGTCTCAAAGAGAAGTTAATGGCACCTTGAAAATTATCCTCATTCAACCTTCTATGTCAGAATCTTGATCCACTGACAGGAACTGATTAGGGATATAGAGGAAAAGGGATGTATGTTAATACTTTGAATTTAATGAAGAAGCTTTCCAAGATGGTGAAAGGTGAGATTGGAGAAGGGATGGGTTTCATGTTTGGCAGGGACCTGTTTAGTTGCAGGATGCCATATATGCTTATAATGTCCTGATTTCAAGCCACATATGTGTGAATTTATAATGCATTATATGAACATTTATGCTGAACTGTGAACAACTGAAAACTGACAAAAAACTTCTAATGTTTAATATGATTTGATGTAACCTTCAGTTTATCTGCGTTAGACGTTGTGAGTAAACCTCCAATTATGAAACTGTAAGTTGCCTTGATATAATAAGAACTGGACGTCCTGATAAAGCCCTTATCATGTAAGAACAGAGAGACCTAATTATACAAAAGACCCTGGACTTTTGATCTTCCAAGGAGAGCAAGGCAGAAGCAGAAGGGTTCTCTGTCGATCAAAGTCTCTAACACTCTCTGAAGATCGAAGCTCTGTCGGAGACTTTGCCCACTGCCACCTACCTCGGACCCTAGCTACAAGGGAACCTCTGCTGAGGACGAGCTGCTGGTCCAACCTTCCTCCCAAGACCACTCATTAAAGGTAAACACCTGAAGGCTGAATATTTGGGCTTTAATTATTGGACTAACTTTATTTTTAGACTTTGTCTAGGTCTAAAAGAATGCCTTGAGGTCTTACCTATGTGCTGTGCCATGACTACCTTGCAATAAACTAAATGAGTTTATGCATGGCAAACCTGAGCATGTCTGTACTTATTTTAAAATCTAATCTCTATGAGGCACACAACCTGTGGTAAATTAATTGAATGTGTGTCTGTGTCTGTGTTGGGAGAGGGAGAAAAAGAAGGGGCTGAAATGTACACTAAGAATACAGAAAAAAATAACAAATTTCCCCAGCCCAATGCTTGTGCAGAAGAGTAGAGCTGTTTCTTTTCTGACTGATTAAATATTAAGAACAGTTATATTGTTATTGTAGAGGTCGTTTAAGCCTTCCAAGCAAGGGATTCATCTTTTTTTTTTTTTTTTTAATCTATTTGAAGTAAATTTGGACACATCTAATGGGATTTACTTTATACTGTTTTTAAAGATTATATTTCTCAGGGCAATGACCCTAATTTGAACTGATAATATATAAAAACAGAAAAATAGGCAGTTAATAATCACATTATTATATAATTTCTAGAGTAGATAGAACACTTAGGCAATTAATTAATGTCTTCTATGTATTATTCTTGTTATCATAATCACTGTTATTTTACATCATTTAAACAGGTTATATTTGTAAGGTGTTTTGGAAGAGGTTCTAGGCACTCTTCTTTAACATAGGCAATTGCAAAATATTAGTCAAGCCTTGAGGTTGTGATAATTACCAGGTGTTTTTATTTACTGTGGAGTTGAATGGAAACCCTGGTGGCATAGTGGTTAAGTGCTATGGCTGCGAACCAAAGGGTTGGCAGTTCAATCCACCAGGTGCTCCTTGGAAACTCTATGGGGCAGTTCTACTCTGTCCTATAGGGTCGCTATGAGTCGGAATTGACTCAACGGCACTGGGTTTTATGGAGTTGATTGACTTCTCAAAAGTCCTAAGAAAATTGAGGTCCAAGGGTGGTATCTCTAATGTCATTCACCCTGTAACCTAGTGACAGATATGAGTTTCAGTGTTCTTGTAGCATAATTACCTACCTAGTGTATTTTCTATAGTCATTTGATTTTAACATACACTTAAATATAGAGCTGTCGCTTATCAACTGTAAGCCTTTGATCACTTTTTTTTAACCTCTTTAGGTATAATTACTTGTTGATTTAAATGAGCTAGTTGAGGAAGTGCAATTGTCATATTTTGTGACACAGAACAACAGTGATTCTCTTACTTTGGCTGATTTCCTGAGCTTCCAGCATTAGGAAGTACTCCCAGGTCTTACTGTATATCCTGCCTCAGTAAGTAATTTTAAAATTTGAGATACTACACAAAATTCTTAACATGTACCTCAATCTGGTCCCTTCTCTAGACTTCCTCATTTCACTAAGAGTTCAAAAATCCATTCAGTTGCTCTTGTCAAAATTTAGGACATATCTTTGATTTCTGTATATCTCCCATGCAACCCATCTAATTCATCAGTAAGTTGAGTCAGCATTACCTCAAATCAGTATTTGGAACCTGTGTGCTTTTCATCATCTTTACTTTAATACAAACACAGTCATCTCCTGCATATACTATTGTGTTACTATTCTGTATGGTTTACCATTTTGCCAACAGGGTGGGGTTTCCTTTTGGGCGGGACTCTGTTCAGTTTCAAAACATGTAGAAAAATAAATCTACACATTTCTTTGCCAATGACATTTTGTTTCTATACAATGGTTATAAAAATAAAAGTGACTAGCAAACATTTACCATCATTTTTGTATGCTAAATATACACACATATGTGTGATATAGGTAGACATAGTTATTTATGATCTCTCTTTCTGTGTATACCTTTATATAATATATATCTATATAATACTGTAATTTTATATTTATAATATTAAATATTACACATTTATCGATAATGAACATATTAGTATTAATATACTAACTGTGTTATTTATTTAATATATTTATATACCATATAATTATATAAATATAATAATAAATACATTGTGTCTTATAAATATACTAATATGTTATATTCATATAATAAATATATAAATTCATGTACATGTATAAAATGTACATGCATAAATGATTATTTATTAATGCATATATGTATATATATAAATAAATAGAGAGAGAGACTATCCACAATATCTTACAGTTGAGTAATATCTTGTAATTTGTTGAGTCAGAATAAAAATTGAGAGCTACCTAATTTAAAAGCCTGTAGTTTTACAAGTGTATGTATGTATTTGTATACTTACACAGAAATAACTTCATATCTTTTAATGAGGAGATATATTTGTATAATTCTGCAATATAGTAATACATTACAAATAATCTAAATCTTTCAAATATCCTGATAGCCTATATTGCTTCATGGATATTGCAGAGTTATAAAAAAGTATTCCCAATTACTCTCCCTCATTCTTCCATCAGTGAAAAAGAGGAAGACCCTTAAGTAGATGGATTGACCCAGTGACTACAACAATGGGCTCAAGCATAACAATAATTGTGAGGATGGCGCAGGACCAGGCAGTATTTAGTTCCATAGTACATAGGGTTGCTATGAGTTAGAACCAACTCGACAGCACCTAATAACAACAACTTCCGTTATAACATTTCTGTCTTTCTTTTCCCTTTTCCATATACAATTGCCTAGTATATTGTCACTCTGAACAAATAGTTATTTCAAATTCTGTCTGTTAATTCAAACATGGTGTCATGATTGAAGTTGGTTCTGATGATTGCTTTGTCACTTCGGTGTGTGATTTCTTGGCTTTGGCATTCTTTCCATTTTCTGTTTGTTTAAAGCCAGATGTATTGTATTGGGTGCTATTACATACATAATATATAATCTTTTTTTTAACCTGGCCATTCTTTATGATCCCACAGCACTTAGTCCAAATCTCATAAAAAATATTTTATTCTATCCTTATCTTTTCTCTATGCTCCATTTACTTTTGACTTCTTTCATTTCCTCCAATGTATTATTATTATTTTTGAATTTAGGACTTTGAATGCCATTTCTTCAACTGAAATACTCTTGCTAACAAAGTAGTAAATCATTGGGGTTATTAGTTTAACTAAATAGGAATTATTCGCATCTCCAAAGGGCTAACATTACAATATTTGTTCCCAAGTTAATTCATAAGTAACTTCTGGTGTCTTTAATTAATAATAAAGGAAGAAATCCCAATCACTTTAACTAGAAAATCCTTGGGCACTCTAAACCCTCCAGATGATATTGAAAGGATATGCTGCCCATAATTTTGCTTATTTATAACCTTTGATAATTTTTATGGTAATAGTATGTACTCACTTTAGTTTTGTTCTCCTTCCTAGAACACTAATGTCAGAGCTATAGTAGTAAAAATCACAATCTCAGGAGCCCTATAAACTTAGGTATGAGACTGTGTGAACTAGGGAAAAAAATGACTTAATGTCTCAATTCGTTTATCTGTAACTGGGAGGTTCACAGTAATAAGTTCTATATCCCAGAGATCCATGAGGGCTGTATGCATATAAAACATTTAATAAGCGGTAACTACTATTGTATTGTCTTGGAAGAAGTTCTACCAGAATGCTCCTTAGAAGCAAGGATGGCGAGACTACATCTCACATACTCTGGACATGTTATCAGAAGGAATCAGTCCCTGGAGAAGGACATCATGCTTGGTAAAGTAGAGGGCCAGTGAAAAAGAGGAAGGCCCTCAACGAGATGGATTGACACAGTGACTGCAACTGTGGGTTCAAGCATAAGGATTGTGAGGATGGTACAAGACCCAGCAGTGTTTCGTTCTGTTGTACATAGCGTAATTATTAGTTGGAACCGACTCAACAGCACCTAACAGCAACAACTATTGTATTCTTAAAATATTTATATTCTAAAATTGGAGTATAACCAGAATTAACGAATTTTGATATTTCATATATAGCAATGTTTGACAAAGCAAATAACACTGAGAGAAGGTTGTATATTTTGTATTTCCATAATGTATTCCTCGTGAATTTAAATGAGTTATATTACTGGCTCCAGACTACCTAGAACTACCAGTACCACCATCACCATCAGTGCCACACATACACAAGGACAACCACATACGCCTATACCTGAAATGTCCTTCACTTTGAAGACACAGCTGTTCATTGTGTGTTAATGGCTTCCATGGTTTACCAAAGAGTTTTAGAATCAAGTGTTGTTTAATTGCTTTGAAGATCCAACATCTGAATACTTTTTGGATTAGAAATTGTAAATAGACAAGACATAAGGAATAAATGTTTTTCAGTCTGGTTTACAGAATGAGGGGTTTGTTTCTATTTATTTTTATGATTAAATTCTGAAAATAGCTTTCTTTTTTATTTTTCTTTCTTTAACCCAAATAATTATTTCTATGTACTTTCTCATACAATGCTGTAACAGCTCATAAACATAAAAAAACATTACATTCTAATCCCTCTTTCTTCACCTCCTTCAAATTTCAATTATGAGTTTGAAATAAATAATTCATGAATATTTATTTTAATTTACAGTGTTTTATAGTAATCTCTGTCTTTTCTTTAAAGGAGCCATAATGTTAATTAAATGTACTACAGAAAGTAATTCTATAAAAAATATTTTACATAGGATAGGTTTTCTAAAAACTTATTGTGAGGGCAACACATACGGGTCACCTCTGTTGCTTGTTAAAAATACACATTGCTGGGTGATATCTAGTCAAACACAATCTCTTGGATGGTAGAAACTCCCTAGGTAATGCAAAGACCAAGTAAAGTTCTGTGTAACTTTGGGATAATTTAACATGCATTTCAATTGAAATGAAGTATCTGTGAGTTTGTCATACTGGTGTGACTTGCATGTTGCTATGATGCTGGAAGCTATGCCACTAGTATTTCAAATATCTGCAGGGTCACCTATGATGGACAGTTTCCAATGGAGCTTCCAGTCTCAGACAAACTGGGAAGAAAGGCTTGTTATCTACTTTCAAATATTAACCAATGAAACACTATGAGTCACATTGCTGTTGTTGTTGTTAGGTGTCATCAAGTCAGTTCCAACACATAGTGACCCCATGTGTAACGGAACAAAATGTTGCCCAATCCTGCCCATTATCACAATTGTTGCTATGTTGTGCCCATTTGTGCAGCCACTGTGTCAATTCATTTTGTTGAAAGTCTTGCTCTTTTTTGTTGATCCTCTACTTTATGAAACATGATGTACTTCTCCACAGACTGGTTACTCCTGATAACATGTCTAAAGTAAATGAGATAAAGTCTCACCATCCTTGCTTCTAAGGAGCATTCTGACTGTACTTTTTCCAAAACAGATTTGGTTGTTCTTCTGGCAGTTCATGGTATATTCAGCATTCTTCATCAGCACCATAATTCCAATAGTTCAATTCTTCTTTGGTTTTCCTTATTCATTGTCTAGCTTTCACATGCATATGAGGCCATTGAAGAAATGGGACTGCATCACATAGGGTCTGATATAGTGTTGGAAGAGGAGCCCCTTAGGTTGGAAGGCATTTAAATGTACCAGTGGCTGCAACAATGGACTTAGGCATACCAACAATTGTGAATATGGTACAGGGCAGACAACATTTCATTCTGTTCTACATAGGTCTCACTGAGTCAAAGCTAGCTCAATGGTAACTAGCAACAATATATATAAAGATGTGTGTGTGCTGTATATATATATATACATGTATATAACACCCATATATACCAAAAAACAAACCTGTTGCCATCGAGTTGAGTCCAGCTCATAGCCACTGGTGGATTTGAACTGCCGATCTTCTGATTAGCAGCCAAGCTCTTAACAACTGTACTATATGATATATATAATTTACACATTTAATTTAACTCAGAAATAGAAAAGTTATGTTTCCATTTATTGAGTCTTCAATAGATTTGAGTCCTAGGTCTTTAAAAGCAAGGTATTTATGCTAGAAACAAAAATTAGTATTATTTTCAGAACACTATAATAATAATGTGAGCTTATATTTCTATGGTGCTCTCTATTTTGTAAAGTAAAATCATATCAAATTTTGAATTTAATTATTAGTGAAATCAAGACTTTTAATAAAAGACTTAAATTTTAACTCTGCCTTATTTACATAACTGCATCTAACCTGCCTGATTAACATTATAGAGGTTAGGATTTACAACACATAGGATAATCACATCAGATCACAAAATGGTGGACAACCACACCATACAGGGAATCATGGCCTAGCCAAGTTGACACACATTTTTGGGGGACACAGTTCAATTCATAAGAGAGGTCATGATAGTTATGTGTATAGCCATAGCTCATTGTTTTTAAAGGCATGGTAAATGAGTTAAAAACAAATGCAGTTTTGAAATTATTCAGAGCTGGTCTCGGACAAGGAGAAACATTTTATTACATTTCAATTTAATGGCTGGAATATAAATTGAGAATAATGTTTCATATTCTCTGAATTTTGTTTATGTGATAATTTTTGTTAAGGTACTTTTATAATCTTATCCACACAAGATTTAAAATTTACTATGTTTTAGGCAAACTTACTTTTCTTCTCTATAGACTAGGTCAATGATTTAATGTAATGTCAAACTACAAAACCTAAGTGCCTATGAAGAACAAAGTATCAGAGAAAGGAAGAATTTCATAACTCTTCAAAGGCTATAGGTTCTTCACTTCCAACAATTTCTACCTTGGAACCCTTGTCCCTTGAAATCTAAAAAAATGGGATTTGACTTTGGTGTATGGCATCTGGAGGTCTTAAAACTTGCGAGGAGCCATCTAGGATGCGTTAATTTGTCCCAACCCACTTGGAACAAAGGAGAATGAGGAACACCGAAGATATAAGGAAAATACTAGCCCAAGAGAAAAAATGTCCACATAAACCAGAGACTCCAGTAGCCTGAGACCAGAAGAACTACATTATGCTGGCTACCACCAATGACCGCCCTGACAGGGAACACAACAAAGAGTCCTGAACAGACCAGAAGAAAAGTGCAGTGCAGAACTCAAATTCACATAAAAAGACAAGACTTAATGATGTGATAAAGACTGGAGGAACCCCCAAAACTGCGGCCCCAGATGCTCTGTCAACCTAGAACTAAAAGTATTCTGGAAGCCCACTCTTCAGACCAAGATTAGACTGGACTATAAAACAAAAATAATACTCTTGAGGAGTGTGCTTCTTGGCTTGATGGCAAATGGGCGGCTCCTGCCTGGAAGCAGGATGCGATGGCAGGAAGGGACAGGAACTGTTTGAAAGGACACAAGAAACCCAGGGTTGAAAGGGGGACTGTGCTATCACATTGTAGGAATCGCGACTAGTGTTGCACAACAACGAGTGTAAAAATTTTTGTATGAGAGATTAACTTCAGCTGTAAATTTTCACCTAAATCACAATAATAAAAATAAAAATAATAAAGGGATTTGCATTCAAATGTCTTTGGGAAATGTTTTGTACCGTATTTTCCATTCCATTTATTTCTTAATACTCCAAGATTTCTCACACTTACGGTTTAAAACATGCATTAGTAATGGGGATGCTACCACTCCCAAGGGAGGTAAATTGGTCTTGGAGGCTGAAAAGAGTTGAATGTTACAATATTTAGTGGCTGTCCAAAGCTAAACTCCACTAGACAACATTAAAAAAAAAATGTAGTATATTTGAGGTATTAAAATTTCGTGGGTGGGGGTAATTAGGGGAAAAATATTTAAAAAATTCCTTAGAAAGTAATAATAAAATAGCTGAGAAATATGCATTTTTTTTCTAGATGTAATAGGGAAAATATCAAAGTGGTGGGAAATAAATGGACTATTCATTTAGATAGTCATTGGAAATTTAAATCATCTTTACAGAAAATGAAGCTATATTCTCAAGTCACATTTTATACCAGTGAAATTCCAGGAGGATTAAAGGGTTAAATGCTTAGGCAATTGCAGGCTTTGTTTTTAGGTGAGTGGATGAGTAAGAGTGAGTGGAGTACAGACAAAAATATTGGAACCATCCTTGATGCTTATCTTTCTCTTAAACCCAAAAAACCCTCTTAGAACATTTAATCCATCATGAAATTCTTTTGCCTCTACTGTTCCCCCTACCTCCATTACTATCACCCTGGTCTGAACTGGTAGAGCTGGTAGAGCTCAGGCTCCTACCCAAAAGGTTGACGGTTCAAATCCACCAGCTGCTCTTTGGAATCCCTACGGGGCAGTTCAGTCTTAAGGGTTGCTATGCACTGAAATCGACTCGACGGCAATGGGTTTGGTTTGATTTTTGGTTTTGATTTGAACTACCCTCATCTCTAGCTGAAATGTAAACTACTCTTGTCCCCTGTAGTTTATTCAGTACAGTTAATATAGACAGAGTTTTTCTTTGATACTATACATTATATCATACCATCTCTGCTCAAAACCATCTAATTTTCTCCTGGTATCAAATTACCTATTTCTGACCTCATTTCCTCCTACTCTTGCCATCTATTACTTTGCTCTAGTCACTTCCTTGTCGTTCCTCACTCATACTAAAATCATCCCCATCTTACTACTTTTGCACTTGCCTTTCCCTATCTTGGAATGCTTTTCCTCTGCATCTCCAAAGGTTTCGAAGCTTCAACTCTATCATTTTTTGCTGTGTGTTTTCTGAAATTTCATATCCGTTAAGTTTTCCTTTACCATTTAAATAATGTTACAAATCACCATCCCCTTTCTTTGCACCCTTTATCCCTGCTCTATTTTTCTCCTATTGCTATCTAACATACTGCATGTTATATATTTACTTGATTTATTTCCTGTTTAACCTCAATATATTGTAAGGTTCATGATAGCAGATATTACCACCTTATCCCTAAGGCATCAAAGAAAGCTTGATATATAGAAAGTGCCAAATATGGGTATGTCATTGAATTAATGAACAAATTAATGAATACTAGAATAAATTTTAAAAGTTAATGCTGTTAAAAAATAGGGATGTTTATATACTAAAATAGTTTAATAAAATACTTAGCTGAAAGATTTGAGAAAATCACCATGACACTAACATGGCTACAGAAATAAACAAGGTCATTACACTCAAACTTCAAAGGCTCTGAGCATATGATGCTTTAAAACTACATGGAAGAAAATAGAGTAAAAGTATTTAAAATATCTATCAGCATAGCAGAAAGATAGATCACCTTGATGATGTCACTTTAAAAATATCCACATGTAGTATGATGTTAGATTACTTTAGGAGAATATTGGGTCCTAAAGTTGGTTAGGAGCCCTGGTGGTGCAATGGTTAAGAACTAAACCTGTTAACCAAAAGGTCAGCAGTTTGAATCCATCAGCCACTCCTTGGAAACACTGTGGGGCAGCTGTACTCTGTCCTACAGTGTCACTATGAGTTGGAATCAAATCTGTGGCAACGGGTATAAAGTTGGTTAATCTTAGTTGATTAAAATATGTCTGATTCAATATCATGGCCAATAATTGACTCAAGAGAAATAAATATCTCTACCTAGGCATGGAGCACTTTTATGCATTTCTCCTCTTAAACTTGATTAATTTAGGATTTTTTTTTAGATGCTTAAGTGAGATAAAAAAAAAAAAAGATGTATCCAGACTAAATGGGCTACTTAACTTAGATGCTCCTAAAGGTCAATAGGTGGTAACCCTGTGAGTTAGTGGTTTGATTATTCAGTGAGACGAAACAAATGCCAGTTCCCTAGAGAAGTTAAAAAAAACCTTGAAGATTCAACACCTAACCCCCTTCTACTGTTACAAATAAAGTGGGTCTTCAACATCACTCTATTAGCAGTGTGAAGAATGAATTATGCTAAATAATTTCCCAGATGTCTATAATCTCCCTAGTAGTGGTCACGTGTGAAACAGCAAATTAATAATAAGTCTTTGTCTCTTCCAACATGTGCCAAGAGTTAACATTTTCCTTAGTGTCTTAGTTGTCTACTGCAGCTGTAACAGAAATACCACAAGGGGATGGCTTTAACAAACAGAAATTTATTTTCTCACCATCTAGGAGGCGAGAAGTCTGAACTCAGGGTGCCAGCCCTAGGGGAAGGCTGTCTCTCTCTGTTGGCTCTGGAGGAAGGTCCTAGTCATCAATCTTCCCCTGGTCTAGGAGTTCTCAAGTGGGTCCAAAGTGCATGTTTTGCTCCTTGCTCTTCATGCTTTATGGTAATCGGGTCTCTGCTAGATTCTCTCTTTTATATTTCAAAAGAGATTGACTCAAAATACAACTTAATCCTATAGATTGAGTCCTTCCTCATTAACATAATTACCTCTAATCTGCCTCATTAACAATATAGAGGTTAGGATTTACAACACATAGGATAATCACCTCAGATCACAAAATCGTGGACAACCACACCATATGGGAATCATGGCCTAGCCAAGTTGACACACATTTTGGGGGGACACAGTTCAATCCATAACACTTAGGCATAAATTTCATGCTTTATTTAAGCCTTCTACCTATTTTTTGAGGGACAAAGAGGGAGTTTTGGGCCCTTAGAATAGCACTTGAATCTTCAGAAGTCTGAAAACATAAAAATGACAAAAGCTAAGCACATGAACCAGATGTAAGCTCACTTATTTCTTAAGACGTATCAAAAGGAAACTCACACCCTGGGCCTTATGGCTGCCATCATCTGAAGACAGAGGGATTATCACTGTGAAAACAAATCCCAGCTCCCCGTCTCTTTGATTCCATTGACAACTGGATTTTTACACGCACTATCTATCTTGAATATACTACACCTATTTCATTCTGTTTTTGTTACTGTTGTTGTTAGTTCCTGTAGAGTCAATTCTGACTCATGGCGACCCCCCTGTGTTACAGAGAGCTGCTTCATGGGATTTTGCTGTCTATAATCTTAATGGAAGCAAATCACCGGGCCTATCTTCCACAGTACTTTTGGGTGGGTCCAAACTATCGACTTTTACGTTAGCAGTTGAACGCAAATTGTTTGTGAATCCTAGGAAGCCTTAATATTGTATATATGTCATGTTTTAACATGTAAGTTTATTGTTTATTAATTGCTTCTCTCCATTGGATTATAAACCCAAAGGGAGAAAAGGGTGGGTACCTGACACATAGTAGGTGCTCAACACACATTTACTGTAATTATTAAAAAATATTCAATTTAATGTCAATTTTCTTTTTTAAATATGCCAGTTATACCAGTGTCTGCTTTCTCAAGGAAATCGTAATTTTGCCAATTGTTATTAAACATCAAATTCTTACTTTGTGATTAATTTGCTTTACTGACAGGTAAAGGCAACTTAGATGAGAGCATTATTCGTAATTCCAAGTTCTGAAACAGATTAAGATTACATCTACAGCTTCTGCATTTCTCTTCTCATTCCTTAAGCCCTCTTCACCTAGAGAATTTCTTCTTCAACTTTAATATTCTTTCATAAAGAAAGCTGCCCCAGTTTCCCTAACTAAATAAGGTAATGCTATTATAAAATCTTTACTATATTTTGCTTTAATAACACTTTTATAATTATAACTCAATAATTGCTTCATTACCAGTTTGCCTCTTCTCAATAAATGTAAATCCCACGAGAACAGATATTATCTAACTTGTCCATTGATGTATCCACAATATCTACTGAAATAATTCGAAAATAGTGGTCAATAATTATTTTTTGAATGAAATAACATTATAGAAGGAGATCAATGATTTATTTGTAGATACGATTTTACTTTCTGACATACAATCATTTGTTGTTGTTGTTGTTGACAATTACAAAGCTGTCATGGATTGAATCATGTCCCCCCCAAAAATGTGTGTATCAACTTGGTTAGACCATGATTCCCGGTATTGTGTGGTCATCCTCCATTTTGTGATTGTAATTTTATGTTAAAGAAGATTGGGGTGGAATTGTAACACCCTTACCCAGGCAGCGTTCCTGATCCAATGTAAAGACAATTTCCCTGGGGTGTGGCCTGCACCACCTTTTATCTCTCAAGACATAAAAGGAAAGGGAAGCAAGCAGAGAGTTGGGGACCTCATACAACCAAGAAAGTAGTGCTGGGAGCAGAGTGTGTCCTTTGGACCTGGAGTCCCTGTGTGAAGAAGCTCCTAGTCTGGGGGAACATTGATGAAAAGGCCAACAGAGAGAGAAAGACTTCACCTGAATTTGATGCCCCGAATTTGGACTTTTAGCCTACTTTACTGTGAGAAAATAAACTTCTCTTTGTTAAAGCCATCCACTTGTGCTATTGTGCTTAGGTGACTAAGACAAAAGCATTCTCAGTAATCATGGTTGTCAAAAGTAATATCAAACACCATTTAATCGCTTAGATTTGAATCTGATATGACTTACAATGTATCACATATTTGGGCACATTTGTAAAACAATGAAATGGTTTTAAATATGCCAGTTATACTGGCATTTTTAAAATGAGTGCCACATTTCAACTTGTTTAATGATTGGTTTTTATCTAATTTGATTATTAAAATTGTCTCTTCCAGTTTCACTTACAAGTATCAATGATGGAATCTATGTAGATACTGAAGCTGAGTGGTATAGGAAAGCCATACATCTTTTAAAATTTATTTCAAACATGTTTAATCATTCAATTGCAAAAACATAATAATGTTTTCTTCCTTTTGTTAATATTTGATGTCATAAAGTTTATAGTTTTGGATATATGATACATTATATCTCAGTGGAAATCTTAAAATTAACTTATAATACCATCACTCAAAATAAGGTTATTTTCTTAGATTACAAATTAGGAAAAAAATGCCCTAGCAATTCCCAAGACATATGCCATACCACATCTAAATTTAAAAATGTAATAATTAGAATTCCTCAACTATTTTAGCTTCCGAAAAAGGTACTAAAAATAAATGGCTTCATCATCTCAGGAAGGAATGAAAATATATTTCAAAACTACACTGTCTATTAGTGCAATTGATATATTCAATCTGATACTATAGAATTATGGTACTTATCTCTATAGAAATACTTATTTTTATCAATCAAGAATACTAAACAGGAATGACTTTTCATCAGTCTTTCTAAGAACAGTCATGCCTTTCTAGTTTGAAACCTGCCATAAAATATGTCTTTGGCTATCAAATCTCAATGCTGAAAATACTAGTTCAAAACAGTTTGTGAGAGGGCAAATAGCTTTATTTGGTCTTCACTGAGTTTTAAAAGATTTATTCAGGTTAGAAAATTGGATAAAAAGTTACTGCTTCTTAATCTTATCCTTAAAGTTCTTCTTAAAACTTATGGTGAAAAAAGAGTTCTATACTTTTCATCCAAAGCTTCTTCAGAGGTCAGCTTCAATTGAGAAATTATAAATATTAATTATAGATTAAACACCATTTTAGCAAAAATTAAACTTGAAAGAAAACTTTAAAAATTAATCCTGAAAAATGTATTACCCCTCAATAAGTAAAAATATGAAATTTAATTGAAATGTATCTTCATGTAACATTATGCTAACAAGGATTTAAATTATCTTCTTATATAACTATATGATTTATGATACTTAATATTTTTTATTTCTCTTCATAAAAAGTGTTACAAACCTAGAACATCATAAGAGAAGTAATTTTTTTTTGTATTCTGCATAAAGAAAATGAATTAATACCTTTATGACACTGGAAAATTCTGTTAAAAAACTTACTGATGGTCTTTGTGTATTTACCAATAAATACTATACGAAAAGTGATATAAAAAATGAAGTCGTAAAAACATGAAAGAGAATTCCTATCATCCAGGATCTAGATTTAAGTAAAACGTATCTATTTTATATCACAACTTTTTATAAGTTTACTATTACCCTCATTTTACTTAATTTTTTTAAAACTGGCTTATTAGTTTATATACTGAAGAAAATATTGTAACATATAATTCTATTTTGGAACTAAGTCTCAGAAAAGGATGGGAAGTCTTAACAAACTTAAAATGTACAAAGATACACAAAAGCATAATCTTTTGAAATATGAGTAAGGTCTAGAGATTGTTACTTGGATATATAGGAAAATATTACACATTAATTTTATATATTCACATATTCATAAAGGGTTGAGAAAAAGTTGTGGTCCAATTCCCAAAAAAGAATATAAACCTAAGACCTAGAAAAACTAAATGGATTAAGTCACGTCAGCTAGATAGCCCCCAAAATGGACCAGAGAGTACACTGCCTAACATCTAACATTTTACAGGTACAATTTTATCTCATAAAAATAGGATATACTAATTAGAGAGAATATAAAGAATTAAAATACTACAAAGCCATCCTCCCATAATCCTCTTAGCCTCCTGACATTTTGGTGTCCTGCCTGTTCCTCAGACACACTAAGCTAGTTCCCTGCACAGACTTTGCCTCTTGCTTCTCCTTAAACAATGAACACACTTCCCAAGCCATAACTGCAGGGTTTATTCCCAGGCTTGAAGTAACACTGACTCGACTGCTCCTTATCACACAGTCCTTTCCTGACCACTCAATATCAAAATGGAAACTCTGTCAACACTCCATTATTCCATTATTACCCCTGTACCATGCTTTTCTTAAAATTATTACTACTTTTTTCATTACTCAGCATACTTATTTTGTTCATTTTCTATGTCTTCCTGACTACATATTAATTGTCATAGGAGCATAACATTTGTCCACTTAATTCACTACCATATCCCCAGTTCTTAGCTAATTCCAGGCCAGTACTAGGTCCTCTGTGAATATTTGTAAAACAAATACATTTCATCAGTCTGACCCTCATCCCCCCTCCAATAATTTAAACTTTAAATGCATTCCCTTCCACTTATGGTCTGGGAAACATGTTGAGACCATAAACAGGACGGAGAAGAAGCAACTCCCAGAACAGGAAATAGTGCCCTATGTGGGGATGACAACTTGACAGAAGCTGCGATCTTAGACTGAGGATGCAGCCAGCCATTGAAACCCTAACAGAATGGAGCCTGGGAAATAAGACCTCCCTCTCCTCCCTGGAAACCCTGGTGGCATAGTGGTTAAGTGCTACAGCTGCTAATCAAGCAGTTGGCAGTTTGAATCCACCAGACATTCCTTGGAAACTCTATGAGGCAGTTCTACTCTGTCCTATAGGGTCACTGTGAGTTGGAATTGACTCAACGGCAGTGGGTTTTTGTTGGTTTTGTTTTCTCCTCCCTACCCCCATTCTCCTGCTGGTGCTTACAATGGCAGAAGCAACCTGAAACCAACCATCAAGGGAGCCTACTGATGTAGTTTAGTTAGGTCAGCCTACCTTCCAGCCAGGGCACAGAAGAGAGGGGAAAATAGACCTGACAGGGCAAATGAATAATGCCAGCACAATAATATTCTCTTAAACTTTTATGTAAATTTCTTAACCACAAAGCATTATGTATGATGACAGTCCTATGCATAAAGCACTACTAATACATAAAATGGGTGAAATAAAAGTAACCTCTTCACAGGGTTTACTTCAGTGTTGTTGTAGTTGTGTTAGGTACTATCGAATCACTTCTGACTTACATGAATTCTACGTACAACAGAGCAAAACGCTGCCTAATCCTGTGGCGTCCTCCCAATCACTATTACATAAATAAAAAATTAGTTAATTTTGTTACAATGCTTAGTGATTGCCTGCCACATGGTTAATGTTCAGTAAACACCAGGTATTAATATTTTTATTTTATTCCAGGACAATTGTTTTCTCCAATTTCTAGTTAGTTTAAATAATAATAAAAAAAACCAGTGCATAAATATTTGAAATATTTGTTTTCCAAAATTAATTAATCGTAAAGTGGTGTGAATTAGGCAAGCATTATGAAAAGGTATTTTTTAAGTTTTATACGTCTGTATTGCTATATTGAAAACTAGCATTTTTTTCCAAGAGCTATTATTGAAGAAGCCTATTACCACTCACTTATCAAAAGAGAATTCACTTTATCTTAATCTCTTTTATGAGTGAAAAAAATTAAAATTATTTTTAATTTAAAGTATCTTACTCCATTTTATATGTTTGCTGTTGTTTTTACTGCCATTGAGTTTGTTATAGCAACTATAACGTACAACAGAATGAAACACTGCCCAGTCCTGCGCCACCTTCACAGTCCTTTTTTTTTTTTTTCCTGGACTTTAGATGAAGGTTAACAGAAATAGTTTCTACACAGTTCTTCTTGTGCCCAAGCCCATTGTTGCAGCCACTGTGTTAATCCATCTCATTGAGGGTCTTCCTCTTTTTCATTGACCCTCTACTTTACCAAGCATGATGTACTTCTCCAGGGACTGATCCCTCCTGTTAACATGTCCAAAGTATGTAAGAAAAAAAATCTCACCATGCTTGCTTCTAAGGAGCTTTCCAGCTGTACTTCCAAGACATATTTGTTCATTCTTTTGGCAGTCCATGGTATATTTGATATTCTTCCCCAGCACCATAATTCAAAGTCATCGATTCTTTGGTCTTCTTATCTATTGTCAAGCTTTCGCATCCATATAAGGCGATGGAAAACATCATGGCTTGGATCAGGCACACCTCAGTCTTCAAGGTGACAGCTTCACTTTTTAACACTTTAAAGAGGACTTTTGCAGCAGATTTGCCCAATGTAATGGGTCGTTTGATTTCTTGACTGCCGCTTCCATGGGTATTGATTGTGTATCCAAGTAAAATGAAATCCTTGACAACTTCAACCTTTTCTCCATTTATCATGCAGTTGCTTATTGGTCTAGTTTTGAGAATTTTTGATTTTTTATATTAAGGTATAATCCAAATTTTTAATTAATCTTCCTTCAAACATGATGACCCAGTTCTTCATATAGTCTTCTTCACCTAGTCAGCTTTTCAAATTATTCGCTCAGCATACAGATTGAAAACGTATGGAGAATGGATACAACCCTGATGCAAAACTTTTCTGACTTTAAAACATGCAGTATTGCCTTGTTCTGTTTAAACGGCTGCCTTTTGATCCATGTAAAGTTTCCTCATAAGCACAATTAAGTGTTCTGGAATTTCCATTCTTCACAATGTTATCCATAATTTGTTATGATCCACACAGACAAATGCCTTTGCATAATCAGTAAAACAAAGGTAAACATCTTTCTAGATGCCATGATCCATCTGACATCAGCAGTGATATTCCTGGTTCCACATCTTTTGAATTTGGCTTGAATTTCTGGCAGCTCCCTGTCAGTGTTCTGCTACAGACCCTTTTAAAGGATCTTCAGCAAAATTTTACTTGCATGTGATATTAATGATATTGTTCAATGATTTCCCCATTCAGTTGGATCACCTTTCTTGGGAATAGACATAAATATGGATCTCTTCCAGTTGGTTGGCCACATAGCTGTCTTCCAAATTTCTTGGCATAGGCAGTGAGCACCTCCAGTACTTCATCCATTTGTTGAATCATCTCAGTTGGTACTCCATCAATTCCTGGAGCCTTTTTTTTTTAAATTGCGAATGCCTTCAGTTCAGGTTAGACTTGTTCCTTTAGTACCATTGGTCCCTGATCATATGCTACCTCCTGAAATGGCTGAATGTTGACCAATTCTTTTTGGTATAGTGACTGTGTATCCCTTCCATCTTCTTTTGATCCTTCCTCATTTTCCACATAGAATCCTTCACTGTTGCAACTTGAGGCTTGAGTTTTTTCTTTAGTTCTTTCAGCCTGAGAAATGCTGAGTGTGTTCTTCACTTTTGGTTCTCTATCTCCAGCTCTTTGCACATGTCATTATAATACTTTACTTTGTCTTTTTGAGCCACTCTTTGAAATCTTCTGTTCAGTTCTTTTACTTCATCATTTCTTCCTTTTGCTTTAGTGGCTTGACATTCGAGAGCAAATTTCAGAGTCTCCTCTGACATCCATCTTGGTCTTTTCTTTTTTTCCTGTCTTTTCAGTGACTTCTTGCTTTCTTCTTGTATGATGTCCTTGATGTCATTCCACAACTCACCTGGTCTTCGGTCCACATGCATAGTCTCTGTTTATGTTGTTGAACAAAGGTATTTGCAATGAATAAGTTGTTGATCTTACAAAATTCTATCATGTAACCTCCAGCATCCTTTCTATCACCAAGGCCACATTTTCCAAACAAGTGATCCTTTGTTTGTTTGTTTGTTTGTTTGTTTGTTTCCAAGTTTTGCATTCCAATCAGCAGTAATTACCAATGCAACCTGATTCTATGTTTGATCAATTTCAGACTGCAGATATTGGTAAAAATTTTCAATTTCTTCATCTTTGGCCTTAGTGGTTGGTGGGTAAATTTGAATAATGGTCATATTCACTGGTCTTCCTTGTAGGCATATGGATATTGTCCTATGACTGGCCAGCATTGTCCTTCAGACAGATTTTGAAAAGTTCTTTTTGACTATGAATGCAAGGCCATTCTTCAATTTGACATTTCTGACATACTAGACCACATGATTTTCTGATTCAAAACGGCCAGTTCCAGCCCATTTCAGCTCACTAATGCTTAGGATATGGATGATTATGTGTTCCATTTCATGTTTGATGATTTCCAATTTTCCTAGATTTATACTTTGTTTGTTCCGTATTCCAACTATTAATGGATATTTGTAGCTGTTTCTTCTCATTTTGAGTCGTGCCACATCAGTAACTGAATTTGCCAAGAGTTTGACTCCACCTGTGTCAATAAGATCGACTCTATTTTGAGGAGGCAGCTCCTCTGCAGTCGTCTTTTGAGTGCCTTTCAGCCTGGGGGGCTCATCTTCTGGTGGTATATCAAACAATGTTACACTGCCATTGACAAGGTTTTCACTGGCTAATTCTTTTCAGAAGTTGACCACCAGGTCCTTCTTTCTAGTCTGTCTTTGTCTGGAAGCTCATCTGAAACCTGTTTGCCATGGGTTACCCTGTTCGTAGTTGAATACTTCTGGCATAGCTTCCAGCATCACAGCAACATGCAAGCCCCCAAAGTATGACAAGCTGACAGACATGTGAGCTTTATATGTTTTGTAGACAACTTTTGAAAGTAAAAATGATGGAAAATATTATTGAAAGCCAAGACTGACTTTAGTCACTTCTGCTTTCGAAAGTTGTAGGTCAAAGTTTTATGTGCAAAGATGGAAAGCTTTTTAATCTCTCTTTTCCTTAGATGGGGAAGGGAGAAATTAAAAGTGAAGTTTTCAAACTTTTTCAGGACTACGAAGCTATTATAAGCTCCAGTCTGAAATAGAAGGTTTATTGTTTTGCAGTCCACTCAAGCTGGTAAATTAAGAGCTAGCTTTTGTCACAAAAACGTAAAGGATAAACCCAATCAGAGTTTAAGTTTTAAATTTTTCTAGCTGTTAAAACGAGTAGAGTTGAGGTTTAGGGGTATGCCGAAGAGGAAAAATTGTAGAAAGAGAAGTGAGAAGGAGACTGAAATAAGAGAGGAGAGTCAAACAAAATGGCAGAGGAATGGATCTGTGTGTTCTACTATTGGAAATAACTATTGTTGTAGACTAAACTTGAGCACTGTTTCAAGTTAAATCAGAGAGGTTAATTAAGGATTTAAAACAATTGCAATTTAAGAACTATGTAGCCCACTGAAAATGGAGCCAGATAGTCATGGGGGCAGTTTCGTTATACAAGAATTCTTATCGGATAAGAAAAGGAACCAAACCATAGAGAGGGAAATTACAGGAAAATTAATGAATATTGCAATAATCACACTTGGATTGTTGTTGCTGTTGTTAGCCTCAGTTGAGTCAGTTCCAGCTCATAGCAACCCTATGTACTACAGAACAAAACCCTGGCCAGTCCTGCACCATGCTCACAGTCGTTGTTGTGCCTGAGCCCATTGTTGCAGCAACTGTGTCAATCCATCTCACTGAGAGTCTTTCTCTTCTTTGCTGACCCTGAACTTTGCCAAGCATGACATCCTTCCCCAGGGACTGATCCCTCCTGGTAACAAGTCTAAAGTATGTAAGACATAGTCTTGACATCCTTGCTTCTAAGGAACATTCTGGTTAGACTTCTTCCAAGACAGATTAGTTCTTTCTTTTGACAGTCCATCATATATTCAATATTCTTCCCCAATACCACAATTCAAAGGCATCAATTCTTCTGTCTTCCTTATTTATTGTCCAGCTTTTGCATGCATATGATGCAATTGAAAATACCATGGCTTGAGTCAGGTGCACCTTAGTCTTCAAGATGACATCTTTTCTTTCTAACTCTTTAAAGAGGTCTTCCACAGCAGGTTTGCCGAACATAATGCGTATTTTGATTCCTTGATTGCTGCTTCCATAGGTGTTGACTGTGGATCCAAGGAAAATGAAATCCTTGACAACTTCAATCATTTCCCCATTTATCATGTTGTTGCTTATTGGTCCAGTTGTAAGGATTTTTGTTTTCTTTGTGTTGAGGTATAATCCATACTGAAGGCTGTGGTCTTTGATTTTCATTACTAAAGGCTTCAAGTCCTCTTCACTTTCAGCAAGCAAGTTTGTGTCACCTGTACAAGGCAGGTTGTTAATGAATCTTCCTCTAATCCTGATGCCCCATTCTTCTTCACACAGTCCAGCTTCTTGGAGTATTTGCTCAGCATACAGACTGAATAGGTATGGTGAAAGGATACAACCCTGACACATACCTTTTCTGACTTTAATCCATGCAGTATCCTCTTGTTCTGTTTGAACAATTGCCTCTTGATCTATGTACAGGTTCCTCATGAACACAATTAAGTGTTCCAGGATTCTCATTCTCCATAATTTTATCTATAATTTGTTGTGATCCACACAATTGAATGCCTTTGCAAAGTCAATAAAACACAGGTAAAAATCTTTCTGGCATTCTCTGCTTTCAGTCAGAATCTGTCTGACATCGGCAATGATATTCCCGGTGCCACGGTCTCTTCTGAATCCAGCCTGAATTTCTGGCAACTCTCTGTCGATATACTGCTGGAGCCACTTTGGATGATCTTCAGCAAAATTTTACTTGTGTTTGATACTAATGATATTGTTCTATAATTTCTGCATTCGATTGCATCACCTTCCTTGGGAATAGACATAAATATGGATCTCTTCCAGTTGACCAAGTAGTTGTCTTCCAGGATTTCTTGGCATAGATGAGTGAGGGCTTCCAGTGCTACTACATGAACATTCTGATTGGTTACTAATTAATTATAGTAGAGTTAGTGATTACAGATAGTTTCACAGGGTGCTTACATCATGGTCACAAGATGCTGACATGTATTTTTTTTTGTCTATATTGGAAAAATATCTTGTTGGCTACACCATACAAACAGCATTCTTCATGAGTACCTTTATTTTAAGAGGTCCAGATGGTCACATGGCTAATTCTCCTCGGGGCATATGGTTTCTCATCCTAGTTTTGACTGTAGAGGAAAAACATGTTTTTCTCAAAAAACATAGCTGTTAGTCTAGAAATTCAGATTAACATTGGATAGCATGGTGAGCATATCTTTCTCACTGACTGCCCTGATAGTTGTCTTTTCCTGAGACACTGTTGTTATGTTCTGATTTTTATCATCGTATATTAGCTTTAACTCTTCCAGAATACCATATAAATGAAGGCATATATAGTATGTGATTTTTTTTTTTTTTTTTTATGGCTATACTCATTTAGCAAATGCTGCTGATATTTACCCATATTGTTTCAGGTAAAAGGAATTTGTTTCTTTTACTTTTTTATTACTGAGTAGTTGTCCTGGTGGCACAATGGTTAAGTGCTCACTGCTAACACAAGTTTGGTGGTTTGAACCCACCAGTTGCTCTGCAGAAGAAAGATGTGGCAATTTGTTTCAGTAAAGCTTACAGCCTTGGGAACCCTATGGGGCAGATCTACTCTGTCCTATAGGGTAGATATTGACTATACACAACAACACTATTCATATTATGAATATACTTTAGTATATTTATTCAATTGTCTGTTGATGGGCATGTAAGCTATTCCTATTTGGTGGGTAATTTGTATAAAACAGCTATGAACATATTTATACAAGGGTTTTTTTGTACTAAATTTTGATTTCTTTGAATGGATAATTTTTTGCATAAAAATTGAATTTTATCTTCCAAATTTCTTATACTATTTTACAGTCCCACTGGCAACGTATGAAAGCCGTTTGTGTATGTGTGTGTGTAGTGGTATATCAATATGACTTTAATTATTTTTTCCTCAGTGAGTAAAGAAATTGAATTTTTTTTTCCTAGGTCATTTTGGAAACACTGGGGGAGTAGTTGTTAAAATTTCAGCTGCTAACCAAAAGGTCAGCTGTTTGAATCTACCAGGTGCTCCTTGGAAACCCTATGAGGCAGTTCTACTCTGTCCTACAGGGTCACCACGAGTCAGAATCAATTCGATGGCAGTGGGTTTGGGTTTGGTTTTGGTTTACAGGTCATTTGGAGCCCTGTAGTTCATTTGTTAAGACTTTGACTGCTAACCAAAATGTCAGGAGTTCAATCCACCGGCCACTCCTTGGAAACTCAGTGGCCCAGTTCTATTCTGTCTTATAGGGTTGCTATGAGTAGGAATTGACTGGATCTCAATGGCAATTTTTTGCGGGGGGGGGAGGCTAGAGGTCATTTATATGTCTTTTTATGTGAATCTTCTGTTCATTTATATTTGGTGTTTTTTCTATTGTTGCATTTATTATTATTTGGTTAATAAAAATCCATTGTCATACACATGTGGTATACTTTATTTCAATATTTGGTCTAGATATTAATGTTATTAACAACTTTTTTGATGGTACTGTGCTTTTAAATTAATTCAAGTCCAATTTAGCAAAATTTTCTTTACGCTTAGTGCTTTCTATGACCTCTTCAAGAAATATCAAAGCAATATTCTCTTGTTTCATCTAGATTTTCTAATTTTCATTGTATGTTTAGGTATATGATCTATTTTGGATAATTGCTATAAATGATGTGAAGGAAGTGTTGAGGTTTTCTTGCTTTTTTTTTCCCCCCTATATGGAACTCCAATTTTCCCAGCACTATTTTTGTAAAGATTTTTTTTTTTCTCATTGATTTTGACTGGTACTTTTTAAAAATAGTGTGACACACTTGCCTATCCTGGGCCTAATTTCACTCTTTGGAACTCTGTAGATTTTAAGAAAGTCTTAAAGTTAAGAGACTGAGTTTTTTAAATTTTCTTTCTTCCTTTTTAAAATATTATCCTGGTTATTCTACATTCTTTTCATTTCTAAATGAATTTTAAACTCAATGTGTCTATTTTTGGGGAATTTGAGTTAGTATTAAATCTGTAGAACAATTTAGGCAGAATTGTGCCCTTAACAATATAGATCTTTCAATTCATGACTACATTTTATCTTCCCGTTTATTTAGCTATTCTTTAATTTCTCTCAGCAGTACTTCCTAGTTTGAATGTATAAGCATTACACACATTTCTTAACTTTACCTTGAGTGTATTATAATTTAGGATGTTATTGTCAATGTGATTTAAGAAAAAAAAATTATATTTCTATTGTTTGTTGCTAATGTATAGATATTTTTTATATTGACCTTGTATCCTGTGACATTACTAATTTACTGGTTTAGTAGTTTTTTTTTTTTTTTTTCTTACAATTTTCTGTGAATATGTTCTGGTTTTGGGAATAAAAATATCTTTACTTCATCAATTACTGTTGCTATCATTTTAATTTATTTTCTTTATCACAGCTTTAAGAGGTGGATAAAGCAAAGCTGAGAGAAGAAAAATTTACTTAATAACATACTTTTTTTAAAAGCGAGGGAGAACATAAATTATCTATGGACCAGCACTGGGCCAGAAATAAACAAGGCAATTTTGAAGAAGTCTAAGTTGAGGATTTATACTAACAGATTTTAAGATTCATCAAAAAGCCATCATAATCATGACTGTGCATAATTGACACAGTAACAAATTCATCAGTGGAGCAGAATTAAATACTCAGAACTAGTTTCACACATATACATTTACTTGACTCATGACGGAGATGACACTACAATGAAGTGGAGTGAGAATATTCTTCATAATAAATTATGTCATATAAATTGAATTATGTAAGTCCCTGAAAAAAAAAAATGCAAGTAACTCTATTCTTGCAAAATACTTGACAGGCAGAGAAAAAAAGATTCAAATGGCCAAAGCTTTAGAAAAGTTGCTCAATTTCATTAGCTTTGAGAGAAATGGGAATTATAACCACAATGTCAGAGCACATCACTCCAATGGCTACAATTAAAATGAAAAACAAGCAAAAAACCCAGACAATAATGGGTGTTATTGAGGTTGTAAAGCCATTTGAACTCTTGTAACCTCCTGATGAGAATGTAAATGAATACAAATAATTTGGAAAAACATGGCAGTATATACTACTAAAGCAGATCATATATGTAGACTATAATCCAGTAATTCCACCTGTTTTCATATTTATGACTAGTTTTCCCTGCCTTGGGTTTTTATTCTCTTGGTGGGCTTTTGTATTAAATTAGGTATTCTTCCACGTGAATTTTTTCTCATTTGATAATGAAAACACTTAAAGCTATAAAATTGTCTAAGAATATAAATTTGGATCTGTTTTAAATTATGTATTGATCATCATGACAAAGTGGTTAAGAGCTCAGCTGTTAACCAAAAGGTCAGCAGTTCAAATCCACCAACCACTCCTTGGAAACCCTATGGGGCATTTCTACTGTGTCCTATAGGGTTGCTATTAGTCAGAATTGAATTGGAGGCAATGGGATTGAGTTAGTTTTTTTTTTTTAATTGACCGTTGTGAAGCCCCAGTGGTGCAGTGGTTAAGAGCAATGGCTGCTATCCAAAAGGGTAGCAGTTCAAATCCACCAGGTGCTTCTTGGAAACTCTATGGGATAGATGGGATAGTTCTATTCTGTTTTATAGGGTCTCTCTGAGTCCAAATCGATAGCAATGGGTTTGTTTGGTTTTGGTTTATTGACCATTCTTGATTTAATTTATCAAAAACTGAGTGTATTAAATCTCCCAAACAGTTGTGTTTACTTCACTTTTTTTCCATATATTTCCAACCATTTAATTGCCTTCATATCAAATGATATTCAGACTACTTTAAATTCACTTGAGAGGATACGTTTTCAAATTGCCCATGTTGACATTTATAATTTCTTAAAAATACTTCAATATTAACGTTGTATCACTTCTTTTGGTTTATAATGGACATATACGTATTTTGCCTTTTTTTCCAGCCGTTTCTTTTTATTTAGAGTTAACTTTTTTAAGTTGGAATAATAACAGTCCTAAGTACGTGAATACCCTCAGGGAATAACATTTTCAATACGTAATTGTAATATAGATTTAGAGTTTATGGATATTTAGTACTTGTGTTTCTAAAAGGCTATTCAGGCTATTTATTTTCACTTATTTTAAAAGCTGAAACAAATACTTAGGATAATGATAATTACATCTCTTGATAGCACACAATATATTAGCAAATGATATTTAAGCAGTTTTTAAGATTCTTATTATGTCTTGCATTATCATTGATTTGAGTTTTAAAGAATGTAAATTCCTTTAAAATCTAATTGAAAAACAAAATATTTTAAAATAGATTATTTGTGTCTAGGATGACAGAGTATTTCATTATTAGGCACCTCTTTTATGTTAATGAAAACCCTGGGAGTGGAGTGGTTAAGTGCTATGGCTTCTAGCGAAAAGGTCAGCAGCTCGAAACCACTAGACGCTCCTTGAAAACTCTATGGGGCAGTTCTACTCTGTCCTGTAGGGTCACTATGAGTTAGAATCCACTCAATGGCCAAGGGTTTTTTATGTTAACATGATTATCTTATCAATTATAAATGAACTGTGAAATAATTTTCTAGTACAATATAATGATATTAAAATATATTATTTTATGTATTCTTATTTTATTAAGTTATTAATATTTTATAATTGATAGAAGGATCTTTTCGTATCTGTACAATTTATAAAATTGTATTTACTCTTTTACTTTCCTACAGCATGTATTTTTTCCCTATATTTTTGAATTCTCTTCATAGTAATTATGGCAAATTGAATTATGATGTTGGTGAAGAATATTGAATACAGCGTGGACAGCCAAAAGAATAAACAATCTGTCTTGAAAGAAGTACATCCAGAATGCCCCTTAGAAGCAAGGATGGTGAGGCTATGTCTCACATACTTTGGACATGTTATCAGGAGGCACCAGTCCCCGGAGAAGGGCATCATTTTTGGTAAAGTAGAGAGTCAGCAAAAAAGAGGAAGATCCTAAATGAGATGGATTGACACAGTGGCTGCAACAATGGACACAAACATAACAATGATTGTGAGGATGGTGCAGGACCCGGCAGTGTTTCATTCCGTTGTACGTAGGGTCGCTATGAGTTGGAATTGACTTGACAACACCTGACAACAACAATAATTCATAGTAATATAAGAGTGAAGAAGAAACAATACAAATCACATAGCCAATTTTCGTACTATTGAAAATCAGAAAATTTGATGTTTTTTCATGGGCGAGTGAAATTTTCCAGTTTCTCATTATAGTTTTATTTAAATTACATTTTTTTCCCTAAGAAAGCCTAAAATAAAGTTTAGTGTGAAAGGCTTCATATTTTAAGTGTCTTTGATTTGAAATAGTAATTTCTATAACACAAAATTATATGTTGGGGAAAATATCAAAATATTTAAGCTCTGACAAAAATAATTTGCTGTCATAATTATATCTACTCTATCTCCTCATTCCCCTTAAACCCTTAATGTGACTTAGAATGAATACTGAGATATAAACATTACTTATCTTGTATGTACAGGGAAAGACACTTGAAAAAAAAATGTCTAAGGCGCAATAAGGTAGGTACATCAACTTCTTTTTGACTTACAGCTGGGGGTATGCTACTTATATTCCACTGAGTCAATGAATTGGAATACGAACTTTGAAGAATTTGTTGAGTTAGGCTCAATTGTCTAGGGGGTGAAAACATTAGAGAATGCTACATTCGTGTTTGTAAAAAATGTATATTGTCATTTAAGAGGATTTTTTTTTATTTAATAATCTCTTAATCAACTTAGTTTATTACAAAATATTGTATAGCCACTGAAAATACTATTTTAAAGATTTCTTACACTGTTTCGTGTTTGCTCATTTTGCTATGCATTGCTTTCAGTATTTGATTATTATTATTGAAAGAGATGTTATTAGCAGCTTAACACATGTGACTGTTGTTGTTAGGTGCCATCCAGTAGGTTCCGACCCATAACAACTCTATGAATAACAGAACAACATGCTGCTGGGTCCTGTGTCATTTTCACACTTTTTACTATGTTTGTGCCCATTGTTGCAGCCACTTTGTCAATCTATCTCGGTGAGGGTCTTCCTCTTTTTTGCTGACCCTCTACTTTACCAAGCTTGATGTCTTGTGCCTCCTGATAACATGCCCAAAGTATGCGAGGTGAAGTGTCCCCATCCTGGCTCCCAAGGAGCATTCTGGCTGTACTTCTTCCAAGATAGATCTTTTCCTTCCTCTAGCAGCCCATGATGTATTCAATATTCTTTGCCAACACCGTAATTCAAAGGTGTCAATTCTTCTTTGGTCTTCCTTATTCATTGTCCAGCTTTCACATGCATATGAGGCAATTGAAAATACCAAGACTTGGGTCAGGTGCACCTTAATCCTCAAAGAGACGTCTTTGATTTCTAACATTTTGAAGCGGACTTTTGCAGCAGATTTGCCCGATACAATGTGTCATTTGATTTCTAGACTGCTGCTTCCACAGGTGTTGGTTATGAATCCAAGTAAAATGAAATTCTTGACAACTTCAATGTTTTCTCCATTTATCATGATGTTGCTTATGGGTCCAGTAGTGAGGATTATTGTTTTCTTTATGTTGAGGTGTAATCCATACTGAAGGTTGGAATCTTTGATCTTCATCAGTAAATGCTTCAAGTCCTCTTCACTTTTGCAAAGCAAGTCTATGTCATCTTCATATTACAGGTTGTTAATGAGCCTTCCTCCAATCCTGATGCTGCATTGTTCATATAGTTCAGTTTCTTGAATTATTTCCTTAGCGTCAAGATTGAATAAGTATCGTGAAAAGACATATCTATTATGCACACCTTTTCTGATTTTAAATCATGTAGTATTTCCTTGTTCTGTTTGAATGACTGCCTCTTGGGCTACGTACAGGTTCCTCAGGAGCACAACTGAGTGGTCTGGAATTCCCATTCTTCACAGTGTTATCCATAATTTGATATTATCCACACAACTGAATGTCTTTGCATAGCCAATAAAACACAGGTAAACATCTTTCTGGTATTCTCTGCTTTCAACCAAGATCCATCTGACATCAGCACTGATATCCGTTGTTCCATGCCTTCTTCTGAATTCAGCTTGAATTTCTGGCAGGTCCCTGTCGATGTACTGCTACAACCGTTTTTGAATTATTTTCACCAAAATTTTATTTGCACGTGGTATTAATGATGTTTTTTCGATAATTTCCACATTCTCTTGGATCACCGTTCTTTGGAATGGGTAGAGATATGGATATCAGTTGACCAGGTACCTGTCTTCCAAATTTCTTGGCATAGGTAAGGGAACATTTCCAGTGTTGCATCTGTTTGTTGAAACATTTCGATTGACATTCCATCAATTTCTGGAGCCGCATATTTCACCAATGCCTTCAGTACAGCTTGGGCTCTTTCCTTCGATACAGTTTGTTCTTGATCATATGCTATCTTCTGAATTCATTGAACAGTGACCAGGTTTTTTTTTTTGGTACAGTGACATTTTGGTGCAGTGATTTTTTCTGTCTTCTTTTGATGCTTCCTGTGTCGTTGGATATTTTGCCCATAGAATCCTCCAATATTGCAACTCAAGGCTTGTCTGTCAGTTTGTCATACTGTGATGGCTTGCATGTTGCTGTGATACTGGAAGCTATGCCACTGGTATTTCAAATACCAGCATGGCCGTACATGGTGAACAGGCTTCAGCTGAGCTTCCAAACTAAGACAGACTAGGAAGAAGGACTTGGCAATCTACTTCTGAGAAAAAAAAAAAAAAAATGGCCAATGAAAACCTTATGAATAGCAGCACAACGTCATTTGATACAGTGCTGGAAGATGAGGCCCTGAGGTTGGAAGGCACTGAAAATATGACTGGGGAAGAGCTTTCCATCTTTTTGAAGAGCTGACTCCTCAAAGTAGAGTTCACCTTAGTGACATGGATGAAATAAAGCTTTTGGGACCTTCATTTACTAATATGGTATTTTGTTTCTTCAAAATGAGAGGAAACAGCTGCAAACATCATTAGTAAAATATTCCCGATTATCATGCTTATAGTCAATGATTTTTTTTTTCATCAATATAAAATATCACTACCTAATATTTTCTTCTTGAGTCCTTTTGTGATTAGTTTTCTTTTGTTATGTAATTTTTTTTTAAATTATTTTTGCAGTGCCTAACTGTGAACTGTATATGTCTACTTTATTTCCAATTCTTTTTGAAGTTAAAGGTGATTTATCTGATCTCAAAAATTTGAAATTTAAGTGTATATTTACTTGTTTTCATTTAATTCTCATCCTCGAACTCAAACTTCCTGAGGGTGTTTGAATACCAAGTTGTATATTTTACATATATAGTAGTACACAACACAAAAAGTACCTTTTCCATTTTTTCTTCTTCAACTTTCCTCCAGAGCCCTATCTTCAGTGACTGCCTATTAACAATTTTGGATGCATTCTTTCAACATCTTTTCTCTACATTTTTACATTGGTATACTCAAGTATGCATACTTAATGTCCACATATACACTTTAGTTTGCTTATTTTGTTAGCTTTTTTTTTTTTTTTACATAATTACTTCATTTGAATTATTTTTAGGTAGTTTTTTGTTTTGTTTTGTCTTTTATATAAATATGCTTTGGTAATGTTTCTACATGAGTAAATGCAGGACTTACTCAACCTTTTCATAAATAGCATAGTATTCTGTAGTTAGGGTGAAACATAATTTATTACTGTCTTAGTTATCTAGTGCTGCTACAACAGAAATATCACAAGTGGTGGTTTTAGCTAACAGAAACATATTTTCTTACAGTTTAGGAGGCTGGAAGTCCAAATTTAGAGTGCCAGTTCTAGGGGAAGGCTTTCTGTCTCTGTCAGCTCTGGAGGAAGATCCTTGCCTCTTCAGTTTTTGTTTCCTGGCTCCTTGGAGATCTCTGTGTGTCTTGACATCTCTCTTACCCATCTCTCTTGCTAGCTTGCATTTTTTTTCTCTTTTATATCTCAAAAGAGATTGACTCAAGATACATTTTACACTAATCTTGCCTCATTAACATAACAAGGACAACCCATTAGCACATGGGATTATAACCACAGACATAGAGGTTAAGATTTACAACACATATTTTGGGGGACATAATTCAATCCTTACAATTTACCTAATTTTTTATACTGAAGGAGGAAACCCTGGTGGTATAGCGATTAAGAGCTACGGTTGCTCACCAAAAGGTCATAAAAGTTGATTCACTTAGTGTTACAAATAAAGTATGACAAAAAAAATCTTATGTGTTTTTGAATATACCCATGCATTTCTTTATGATGGCTGCTATCAAGAATATTTTAAATTTTGTTAAATTCTTCCAAATTGCCCTAAAGAAACAATTTCCCAATATCTATTTGGGCCAGCCATATATGAGTATGCTCATTTTCCATCTTCTTGTACACTCTGGAAATAAATCAACATTTTAATATTTTCTCAGAAGGATGGATAAAGAATGCTATTTCTGTTCAAATTTACACTTCCTTTTATTAGTTAGAATAAGTTTATTTTTTTATATTTTCATAATAATTAAATTTCCTTTTCTGTCAATGACTTTCACATATACTACAAAATTTTATAATGAATTATTAGACTTTTTAAATTAATTTCTTAATGTTCTTACTGTGAACATTATTCCTTTCTTATATATATTGCATGGAATGTCACTGATTAGTTACTTGTCTGTAAATGTGTTCATGATATTTATGCAGTTCAGAACTAATTAGAAGTAGAAATTTTATAAAATTTTGCCTTTATTGTTTTAGTTTCCATGCCTTAAAAAGGTTTATTTACAGTCATAAATTTATTACCTTATATTTTATAGTAACACTGCAGTGCATATTCAGGTTGCTTCAAACACAGTTCCGAGGTTCCGAGCAGCCCCAAAACTACTAGGATGAGGACAGCAATCAGTAGCAGTAATTCAGTTACAGCTGCTACATTCATCTGTCCAACTGAGTCACACATAAGAAACCCTGACACAGTGTTGCCAAAGTGAAAGCAGTTTGTCACTCACAGAAAGCAGACAGCAAACAAGGAGAGCAGATTCATAGTGAGCCAGTCCCTTCTGGGCTCCGGAGGCTGTCTGGGCAGGATGGAGGTTCCAAACACATGCTCCACGGTGCACTTAGAAGAAGGACCCCCAAGTCCGAAGCACCTGGTCTTATACACCAGGGCTAGGTGATTCACTAAGCTAAGCACAGCTACAGTTTCCAGCTTGCCAACCTAGGAATGTTTATGGCTTTTGCAGCCAGCCATGCAGTCTTCAGCCAGAGTTCCCCTGGCCTCTAATGGAGCTTTATCTCCCTAATTCTGCTGCTTATCTGGGCAAAACGTCAGCCTTCAAGGTGAGCTGCAGTTTTTCCTCATGTCTAGGGATACTAGCAAGGGAAGGAACAGAGAGAACTATGGCCATTGGACTATCCAAGGGCTGACCTCTTTCCAGATTAAATAATTTTAGTAGTACTTATTTTTGTGTAAACGTTCGAAAGACATCTTATTTTTCCCAAAATTGTCTCAGCATTTTTTTTTTGCATTAGCCCTTCATTGCCCACTAATCTGAAAGTAGCCATTACCATAAACAAAATCCTTTATGTACCTGAGTCAATTTATAGATTCTTTATTTGATACAATTGATATATGTATCTAATCCTGTGCAAATGCATTTTGCTTTTTCTTAAATCTTCTTTTTCTAAATTGATTGGCTTGCCTTGTGCATCTATCGTTTAATATTCATTTTGGATAGCATTTTTTTGAGTTAGTTGAAAATAGTTTAAAGTTGTAATAGGGAGTTTGTTTTTGAATATGTGCATTAATTAGAAGAATCAAATTGATGGTATTATTGAGTTTTTCTAGGTGTGAGCAGGTTTTTCTTCATTTTTCTGTCCTTCAGAACGTTTCATGGTATTTTACATAAACACATAAAATATTTTTAGGATGATTTATTTTTAGGCAGTTTATTATTCACATCGCTATTGTAAAATATTTTTATCTCATTCTATTTTAATGTTGTTATTGCTCATGAAGAACACATTGATTTTTATAGCTTGAGCTTATACCAAGTTGTTTAAGTTAACTATATCCGCAATCAACTTAAACAACTTGGTACAAACTCAAGCTATAAAAATTGAGGCGCTCCTTGGAAACTCAATGGGGCAGTTCTACTCTGTCCTATAGGGTCGCCATGAGTCAGAATCAACTCGAGGGCACTGGGTTTTTTTTTTTATATCCACAATAATGATGCACAGTGCATAACAACGTATCAGCAGCATAGACTGATAGGCATTTATTTAGATCTACAGGTTGACTGCAGGTCAGTTGACTTAGACTGGGCTCAGCTGTTTTGGAGTGATAAATTCGGTCTTTGTTCCTGGTTCCTGGAAGGTAATCTCTAAATCCTTTTAATTTCCTGAGTGATTTAATGTCTTTGTTTTTCAAGAAGCATTCCCTGAAACACATTTGATCGTTCATACTGGGGAGATGACTCACGGTGGGGGCTGGTTATGCCATAAAGACCCACCACATGTTATAAGCCTAACCTCCAGAAAGTAGGTGGACAGAGATTGAGTTCAACCAATTACGCTTACATAATAAAACATTGCTAGCTTTGAAGAGGAAGGAGGGGTCTGAAAGCCAAGGAATGTGGGCAGCCATTAGGAGATGGAAAAAGCAGGAAAATAAATTCTCCCCAAGGGTCTGTAAAAAAAAAAAATTTACTGCCAAGTTACACCTTGATTTTAGTCCAGGGAGATCCGTGTAAGATTTTGACATATAAAACTGTAAGAAAAAGTCGTAAACTTGTGGTAATTTGTCAAAGTAGCAATAGAAAACTAATACAGGTAATAACGCAATCGGTTACATTACTGCATACTTCTGTCTAACAATGTCAACTGAAGTTGGTTATTCTTGTTTGCCAGCCAGGCTTAGGAAAAATTATATTCGTGTGTGTGTGTGTGTGTGTGTACGTGTGTATGGAGCCCTGGTGGCACAATGGTTTAGCTCTTGGCTGTTAATTAAAAGATCAGTGGTTCAAACTGGTAAAACAAAATTCTTATCAAGCCAAGAAAAGAAATTGATTGAACTTTATTTAATACACAATTTGCAAATGGGGTAATTTTGACTAGACAGTCAAAAATATTCTGAAGATGAGAGAATTTTGAAACATTCTTATTAAAAATCTTATCAGCATTTCCACGGGAAAAAAAGGGTCAGAAGAGAACTGATCAACAAATTTGTGGTCATAGGTCCCAGTCTGATCTTGGAGTTCATTTGCTGAACTTGACTGAATTCTTCAAAACAGCACAATGCGGAGGGGGCCAAGATGGCGGACTAGGTGGACGCTCCCGCGGATCCCTCTTGCAACAAAGACTCGGAAAAACAAGGGAATCGATCACATACATAACAATCTATGAACTCTGAACAACAAGCACAGACTTAGAGATGGAGGACGAACAAATACGGGCAGACAGCGACTGTTTTCAGAACTAGGAGCCAGCGCACCAGGCAGGTGACCTTCGGAGCTCGATCTGGGGCAGAGCCCAGGGGGGCAGACGGCACAGAAAGGGGGCCCACCCCTTCCCCCCCGAACCCATCCCGGGAGGAAGCCTAGCAGGTTGGCGCGGGCGGCGTAGGGGCGCAGCCGGAGGGAGAAACACCCGGGAGGCAGTGACTGATCTGAGAGGGGGGAGAACAGCGTCCCAGCTGGGGTGCCCTGCTGTCCGCCGGGAGTTAGGCGAGAAGCCGACGGGGCGCGCGCGGGGGGGGGGTCAGCTGTGTTTCCCTGGAGTGACCCCAGGGCGGGGCCCACGCGTTCGTGCGGGAGGACGCGCACCCAGTCCGCGCGTGTGGCACGGCACACCAGAGGGAGAAATCCCCGGAGGTGTCTGGTCTCAAAACAGGGAAAGCAGCATCCCAGACGGGGAGCCATTCCGCTGCGATCTGGGCACGCGCGCGCGCGCGCGGGCGGGGCATGAGCGCGGGGTCCATTTTTATTACCCTGAATTGACCCAGAGGGCGGGAACACCTGGTCGTGCGAGTGACGCCCTCCCAGTTTGCGCGAGAGGTGCGGCACACTGGAAGGAGAAGTCCCCGGGAGGAACTGATTGGTCCCAAAGCGCAGAAAGTAGCATCCCAGACAAAGTGCCGCCCTGCTGGGGCTTGGGCGCGCGCACGAGCGGGCCGTGAGCGCGGAGTCCATTTTTATTGCCCTGAATTGACCCAGGGGGCGGGCCCACCTGGCCGTGCGGAGGAACTGATTGGTCCCGAAGCGCAGAAACTAGCGTCCCAGACGGGGTTCCGTCCTGCTGGGGCTTGGGCGCGCGCACGAGCGGGGCGTGAGCACGGAGTCCATTTTTATTGCCCTGAATTGACCCAGGGGGCGGGCCCACCTGGCCGTGCAGGTGACGCAACCCAGTTCGCGCGAGAGGTGTGGCGCTCCGGAAGGAGAAGTCCCGGGGAGGAAGTGACTGGTTCCCGAACAGGGAAAGCAGCGTCTCAACCCGGAAGTCATCCCGCTGGGATTTGGGCGCGCGCACAGGCGGGGCGTGACCGCGGGATCTAATTATAATCGCCTGAATAGACCCTGGGGGCGGGCCCACCCGTTCGTGCGGGAAACGCCCACCCAGTGCCCACGAGCGGTGCCGCGCACCGGAGGAAGTCCCCAGGAGGAAGGGACTGGTTTTCGAGCAAGGAAAGCAGTGTCCTAGCCAGGGACCCGTCCAGCCCGGATTTTGGCAAACGGGGGCGGAGCGTGAACGTGGTGTTCAGCTCTATATTCTGTGGTGCTACACTCCTAGCTCTCAGATCCCTCCCCCACCCTCCCCAGGCGACCCCATTAACATCCGAATACCCGGAGCCAGAGAGAGAATTCAGATAGGGATCTGACTGCATTTTTTTTTAGCTGACTACTGGGAAAATCTAGTTTCCCAGTGATGGCTCGGAGACAGCAGTCCATATCAAACCACATAAAGAAACAGACCATGACAGCTTCTCCAACCCCCCAAACAAAAGAATCAAAATCTTTCCCAAATGAAGATACAATCCTGGAATTATCAGATACAGAATATAAAAAACTAATTTACAAAATGCTTAAAGATATCACGAATGAAATTAGGATAACTGCAGAAAAAGCCAAGGAACACACTGATAAAACTGTTGAAGAACTCAAAAAGATTATTCAAGAACATAGTGGAAAAATTAACAAGTTGCAAGAATCCATAGAGAGACAGCATGTAGAAATCCAAAAGATTAACAATAAAATTACAGAATTTGACAACGCAATAGAAAGTCAGAGGAGCAGACTCGAGCAATTAGAATGTAGACTGGGACTTCTGGAGGACCAGGGAAACAACACCAACATAGCTGGAAAAAAATCAGATAAAAGAATTAAAAAAAATGAAGAAACCCTAAGAATCATGTGGGACTCTATCAAGAAGGATAACTTGCGAGTGATTGGAGTCCCAGAACAGGGAGGGGGGACAGAAAACACAGAGAAAATAGTTGAAGAACTCCTGACACAAAACTTCCCTGACATCTTGAAAGAAGAAAGGATATCTATCCAAGATGCTCATCGAACCCCATTTAAGATTGATCCAAAAAGAAAAACACCAAGACATATCATCATCAAACTTGCCAAAACCAAAGACAAACAGAAAATTTTAAAAGCAGCCAGGGAGAAAAGAAAGGTTTCCTTCAAGGGAGAATCAATAAGAATAAGTTCAGACTACTCAGCAGAAACCATGCAGGCAAGAAAGGAATGGGACGACATATACAGAGCACTAAACGAGAAAAACTGCCAACCAAGGATCATATATCCAGCAAAACTCTCTCTGAAATATGAAGGAGAAATTAAGATATTTACAGATAAACACAAGTTTAGAGAATTTGCAAAAACTAAACCAAGACTGCAAGAAATGCTAAAGGAGATTGTTTGGCCTGATGACCAATAATATCAGGTACCAGCACAATACAAGGACACAAAACAGAACGTCCTGATATCAACGCAACTCAAACAGGGAAAGCACAAAAACAAACAAATTAAGACTAATTCTAAAAAATAAATAAATAAACAAAATAATACATACAACAGGAAATCATGGAAATCAATAGCTAAACGATCAAAATAATCAAAAAGAGGGACTAAATATAGGAGGCATTGAACTGCCAGATGGAGAGTGATACAAGGCGAAATAGAAGGATACAAGTTAGGGTTTTACTTAGAAAAATAGGGGTAAATAAAAAGGTAACCACAAAAAGGAATATCAATTCCATAACTCAAGAAAAAAGCCAAGAAAAACGTAACGACTCAATAAACACAAAGTTAAACATTATGAAAATGAGGATCTCACAAGCTACTAAGAAAAACGTCTCAGCACAAAAAAGCATGTGGAAAAATGAAATGGCCAACAACACACATAAAAAGGCATCAAAATGACAGCACTAAAAACTTACTTATCTATAATTACGCTGAATGTAAATGGACTAAATGCACCAATAAAGAGACAGAGAGTCACGGACTGGATAAAAAAACACGATCCATCTATATGCTGCCTACAAGAGACACACCTTAGACTTAGAGACACAAACAAACTAAAACTCAAAGGATGGAAAAAAGTATATCAAGCAAACAATAAGCAAAAAAGAAGAGGAGTAGCAATATTAATTTCTGACAAAATAGACTTTAGACTTAAATCCGCCACAAAGGATAAAGAAGGACACTATATAATGATAAAAGGGACAATTGATCAGGAAGACATAACCATACTAAATATTTACGCACCTAATGACAGGGCTGCAAGATACATAAATCAAATTTTAACAGAATTGAAAAGTGAGATAGACACCTCCACATATATAGTAGGAGACTTCAACACACCACTTTCGGAGAAGGACAGGACATCCAGTAAGAAGCTCAATAGAGACACGGAAGACCTACTTACAACAATCAACCAACTTGACCTCATTGACTTATACAGAACTCTCCACCCAACTGCTGCAAAATATACTTTTTTTTCTAGCGCACATGGAACATTCTCTAGAATAGACCACATATTAGGGCATAAAACAAATCTTTGCAGAATCCAAAACATCGAAATATTACAAAGCATCTTCTCAGACCACAAGGCAATGAAGCTAGAAATCAATAACAGAAAAACTAGGGAAAAGAAATCAAATACTTGGAAAATGAACAATACCCTCCTGAAAAAAGACTGGGTTATAGAAGACATCAAGGAGGGAATAAGGAAATTCTTAGAAAGCAACGAGAATGAAAATACTTCCTATCAAAACCTCTGGGACACAGCAAAAGCAGTGCTCAGAGGCCAATTTATATCGATAAATGCACACATACAAAAAGAAGAAAGAGCCAAAATCAGAGAACTGTCCCGACAACTTGAGCAAATAGAAAGTGAGCAACAAAAGAATCCATCAGGCACCCGAAGAAAACAAATAATAAAAATTAGAGCTGAACTAAATGAATTAGAGAACAGAAAAACAATTGAAAGAATTAACAAAGCCAAAAGCTGGTTCTTTGAAAAAATTAACAAAATTGATAAACCATTGGCTAGACTGACTAAAGAAAAACAGGAAAGGAAACAAATAACCCGAATAAGAAACGAGAAGGACCACATCACAACAGAACCAAATGAAATCAAAAGAATCATATCAGATTACTACATAAAATTGTACTCTAACAAATTTGAAAACCTAGAAGAAATGGATAAATTCTTGGAACAACACTACTTACCTAAACTAACACATACAGAAGTAGAACAACTAAATAGACCCATTACAAAAAAAGAGATTGAAATGGTAATCAAAAAACTTCCAACAAAAAAAAGTCCTGGCCCAGATGGCTTCACTGCAGAGTTCTACCAAACCTTCAGAGAAGACTTAACACCATTACTATTGAAGGTATTTCAAAGTATAGAAAAAGACGGAATACTACCCAACTCATTCTATGAAGCCACCATCTCCCTGATACCAAAACCAGGTAAAGACATTACAAAAAAAGAAAATTTTAGACCTATATCCCTCATGAACATAGATGCAAAAATCCTTAATAAAATTCTAGCCAATAGAATCCAACAACACATGAAAAAAATAATTCACCCTGATCAAGTGGGATTTATACCAGGTATGCAAGGCTGGTTTAATATCAGAAAAACCATTAATGTAATCCATCACATAAATAAAACAAAAGACAAAAACCACATGATCTTATCAATTGATGCAGAAAAGGCATTTGACAAAGTCCAACACCCATTTATGATAAAAACTCTCACCAAAATAGGAATTGAAGGAAAATTCCTCAACATAATAAAGGGCATATATGCAAAGCCAACGGCCAATATCACTCTAAATGGAGAGAACCTGAAAGCATTTCCCTTGAGAACGGGAACCAGACAAGGATGCCCTTTATCACCGCTCTTATTCAACATCGTACTTGAAGTCCTAGCCAGGGCAATTAGGCTAGACAAAGAAATAAAGGGTATTCAGATTGGTAAGGAGGAAGTAAAGCTATCACTATTTGCAGATGACATGATCGTATACATGGAAAACCCTAAGAAATCCTCCAGAAAACTACTGAAACTAATAGAAGAGTTTGGAAGAGTCTCAGGATATAAAATAAACATACAAAAATCACTTGGATTCCTCTACATCAACAAAAAGAACACCGAAGAGGAAATAACCAAATCAATACCATTCACAGTAGCCCCCAAGAAGATAAAATACTTAGGAATAAATCTTACCAAGGAAGTAAAAGACCTATACAAAGAAAACTATAAAACTCTGCTACAAGAAATTCAAAAGGACACGCTTAAATGGAAAAACATACCCTGCTCATGGATAGGAAGACTCAACATAGTAAAAATGTCTGTTCTACCAAAAGCCATTTATACATACAACGCACTTCCAATCCAAATACCAATGTCATACTTTAAGGGAATAGAGAAACAAATCACTAATTTCATATGGAAAGGAAAGAATCCCCGGATAAGCAAAACATTACTGAAAAAGAAGAAGAAAGTGGGAGGCCTCACCCTACCTGATTTCAGAACCTATTATATAGCTACAGTAGTCAAAACAGCCTGGTACTGGTACAACAACAGGCACATAGACCAATGGAACAGAATTGAGAATCCAGATATAAATCCATCCACGTATGAGCAGCTGATATTTGACAAAGGACCAGTGTCAGTCAATTGGGGAAATAATAGTCTTTTTAACAAATGGTGCTGGCATACCTGGATATCCATTTGCAAAAGAATGAAACAGGACCCATACCTCACACCATGCACAAAAACTAACTCCAAGTGGATCAAAGACCTAAACATAAAGACTAAAACGATAAAAATCTTGGAAGAAAAAATAGGATCTACCCTAGGAGCCCTAATACAGGGCATAAACAGAATACAAAACATTACCAAAAATGATGAAGAGAAACCCGATAACTGGGAGCTCCTAAAAATCAAACACCTATGCTCATCTAAAGACTTCACCAAAAGAGTAAAAAGACCACCTACAGACTGGGAAAGAATATTCAGCTATGACATCTCAGACCAGCGCCTGATCTCTAAAATCTACATGATTCTGTCAAAACTCAACCACAAAAAGACAAACAACCCAATCAAGAAGTGGGCAAAGGATATGAACACACATTTCACTAAAGAAGATATTCAGGCAGCCAACAGATACATGAGAAAATGCTCTCGATCATTAGTCATTAGAGAAATGCAAATTAAAACTACGATGAGATTCCATCTGACACCAACTAGACTGGCATTAATTCAAAAATCACAAAATAATAAATGTTGGAGAGGCTGCGGAGAGACTGGAACTCTCATACACTGCTGGTGGGATTGTAAAATGGTACAACCACTGTGGAAATCCATCTGGCGTTATCTTAAACAGTTAGAAATAGAACTACCATACAAACCAGAAATCCCACTCCTCGGAATATACCCTAAAAATACAAGACCCTTCACACAAACAGATATATGCACACCCATGTTTATTGCAGCTCTGTTTACAATAGCAAAAAGCTGGAAGCAACCAAGATGTCCATCAACGGACGAATGGGTAAATAAATTGTGGTATATTCACACAATGGAATACTACGCATCGATAAAGAACAGTGACGAATCTCTGAAACATTTCATAACATGGAGGAATCTGGAAGGCACTATGCTGAGCGAAATGAGTCAGTTGCAAAAGGACAAATATTGTATAAGACCACTATTATAAGATCTTGAGGAATAGAAAAAATGGAAAAGAACACATACTTTTGTGGTTACAAAGGGGGGAGGGAGGGAGGGAGGGAGGGAGAGGGCTTTTTATTGATCAATCTGTAGATGGGAACTGCTTTGGGTGAAGGGAAAGACAACACTCAAAACAAGGAAGGTCAGCCTAATTGGACAGGATTAAAAGTAAAGAGGTTTCCGAGATAAAATGAAAGCTTCAAAGGATAGCGAAGCAGGGGCTGGGGTCTGGGGAACTTGGTTTGAGAGGACTTCTAAATCAATGGGCAAAATAATTCTATTATGAAAACACTCTGCATCCCACTTTGAATTGTGGCACCTGGGGTCCTAAATGCCAACAAGCAGCCATCTAAAATACATTAATTGGTCTCAACCCACCGGGAGCAAAGGCAAAGGAAGAACACCAAGGTCACACGACAACTAAGAACCCAAGAGACAGAAAGGGCCACTTGAACCAGAGACCTACAATATCCTGAGACCAGAAGAACAAGTTGGTGCCCGGCCACAATCGATGTCTGCCCTGTCAGGGAGCACAAGAGACAACTCCTGAGGGAGCAGGAGACCAATGGGATACAGACCCCAAATTCTCATTAAAAGACCACACCTAATGGTATGATTGCGACTAGAGGAATCCCAGAGACAATGCTCCCCAGAACTTCTGATGGCACAGGACAGGAACCAACCCCGAAGACAAATCATCAGGCATGAAAAGGACTGGTCAGTGGGGGGGAGAGAGATACTGATGAAGAGCGAGCTAATTAAATCAGGTGGACACGGGAGAGTGTGTTGGCAACTCTTGACTGGAGGGGGGATGGGAAGATAGAGAGAGATGGAAGAAGGTAAAATTGGCACGAAATGAGAGACTGTAAGGGCTGACTCAATAGGGGGAGAGCAAGTGGGAGCAGGGAGTAAGATGTATGTAAACCTACATGTGACAGACTGATTGGAATGGTAAATGTTCACTTGAAGCTTAATAAAAATTTAAAAAAAAAAAAAAAAAAAAACAGCACAATGCCCAAGGCAAAACTGCCTTACTAGTTTTTCTAAACTATTGTCTGACTCAAAGGTAACTTTTAGGAAGTAGTTTTTTCAAGGTTCAAGGTTCCAAAGGACACCTAAGTGAAATGGCCTGTGTGGGTTATGTAATTAACCTATGTATGAAAAGTTGAGTACTATCACATTATTAAATTACTTGAGCCACATAAATGGTCAGAACAATATTGATTTTATTGTAAATTAAAATCTAATTAAAGAAAAAAGTCTAAACATTGATCTTGCCCATGTCTTATTCACTTTCATCCCGGGAATTTTTGTTTAAATGGAAATTGGTCTGGATTTCTATAGCGGCACCATTAGATGCAGTAGCATTAACTGGTTTTCAAATATACAACCAGCCTCTCCTTGGAAACCCTATGGGGCAGTTCTTCTCTGTCCTATGGGGTCTCTGCGAATTAGAATTGACTGGATGGCATTGACTTTGGTAATCTTTATGGAAACAGATTACCAGGCACTTCTACAGTGTTGTCGAGTAGCTTGAACCACCAAACTTTAGCTTAGTAGTTGCGAAGAAAGGGGGAAATGTTCTGGCTTGAACATTAAACATTGAGGCTGTTCAATTCAGAGACTTCTGTGGGCAATAAGATTCACAAAAATAGATGCAGAGAACACAGCAACAAAAATATAGTCTAATATCTTTGCCAAAAAAAACACAAAACTTATTTTAGGCTCATGTTGGGCCAGATCTTTCTGAAAGATATATTAACTACACTGTGTGATTTTTCTAAATCAGAGCAAAAGCAGAAGAGAGTTTAAAACTGGTTTCTGATTTCTTCAAGGCAAGAAATAAATGAATACATATGAAAAATTAAGAACCATAAACTAATCCTGTTTGTGAAAGTAGATGCAAAAATTCTAAGTTCACTAATAGTAATCAAACCTATAAGTGTATTGAAATAATAAAAAGTGGTCTCCAAAAAAAATAATGCTTTAACGCAAAATTGCAAATTTTGAAAATGAACAAGTCTCTTTAAATACTGAAGGAAAAAATGTATATTTTTATTTTACTGCAGGTTGAATAAGTTTTGCTAAAGTTTAATTCACTCTTAATAATATAGAAAGATGGAAAAAATAATTTTGCTGTGATTTGATAGGCAATTATACAGATATATATGTGTGTATATATATATATAAAATACATGGATGTTAATCCTAACTCATGGTGACCCCATGTGTGCAGAGCAGAATTGTTCCATAGGGTTTTCAAGTCCGTGACCTTTCAGAAGCAGATCACTGGACCTGTATTCTGAGATACCTCAGGATGGGTTGAGCCTCCAACTTTCTGGCTAGTAGTAGAGCACTTAACCGTTTGCACCACCCAAGGACTCAGACACTCTCTTCTCTCTCCGTCTTGTATATTTCATATGTGTGAATGCAATCAACAGCATAATTAATGTTTAAATATTAGAATGATCCACTAAAAGAGCAAAAATAAATGACACCCATCATCATAAAGGAATTCATATTGTATTGGAAGCTGTGGCTAATTGCAATAAATATAAGGAAACTGCACAAACATTAGAAAGTGACAAACATTGCATTAGTTGGCAAAGTTATAAGCAAATCATTCGACTCTGACTTTATAATGACATCAAATAATTAATAGAAAAACAATTATTGGGTAAATAACAGACTTCAGTAAAGGGAACAGAAGCCAGGTAATAATGTAGCAGTTTTCTCTCCATCAGCACTACTGTTTATGTCATGTAGCATAGTAAACTTGCTCTTTCCTATATCTACAAAACTAATTAATTGTTCCTATAAAATATATAAGATATGTATAAACAAAATCATGATGCATATAAAGGAAATAAATAAAATCCTAAATAAATAAACAGACATCTTTTTTTTTTTTTGCATAGGAAAAAATCAGTGGTCAGATCAATGGTCAAATATCATGTAGTTTAGTGTAAATTTGCACTAACTCTTCTATGACATCTAGAAAAGCATCTGAAATTGAAGCTACCACTTGCTTCAGGCTAAAGTAATTTATTATTTACTATCCTCCTCCAGAATCTACCCAGATTTTAAATGGAGATATGATGAGGACCACCACCCGTGTATCTTTAAGAACGGCATAAATCTTTCTAATTCATCCTCGAATGTGATACTGTTTTCAATTCTCTATCTTATCTAGAAGGTGGGAGGCAGTTTCAGAGACTCATAGTTGGGGGTTCTGCCAACTGCTAGATATGTCCATCCCAGTTATACATGTATGGACTCTGAAAGGCCCCATTGGTGGTTCTTAACTCTAGTGGATCCACTGTTTATTAGTGTTCTGAGGCTGCCATAACAAAGTACCACAAACTGGGTGGCTTAAAGGAACAGAAATTTATTCTCTCACGGTAATGTAGGCTGGAAATCCAAGTTCAAGGTGTTGGCAAAGCTACACTCTCTCTGAAGTCTCTAGGGGAAAATATTTCCTTGTCTTATCCAGCTTTACGTAGTGTTTTAGGCTGGAAAATCCAGAAGGGCAAAACCAATGAAATAAATTATAGAGACAGAGACAGAGAGGGAGAAAATGACTTATTCAGATGTGTTGGCTGGAAAGTCCCAAATTCATGGGTCAGATGTCAGGCTGGAGGCTTCTTCTGAGTCACATGGTTGCAGAGGCTGACAAACTCAAAATTAGCCTGTCTGATGGCAAGCTGCTGGTTCACATTCCAAGAATCAGAGGTCAAAGGATGATGAATCAGATGAAGGATTAACAGAGCATGTGCTTTGCCAGAAATTCCGTATATATAGGATGCAGGCCACACCCCCAAGGAAACACTCCTTTCAACTGATTGACTACTAAGATCAGATCACAAAATGGAGGAGGATTGCATAATATATCCTAAACCACTGAAAATCTTGGCCTAGCCAAGTTGATTCATTACCCCAACCATCACGGGTAGCCTCAGGCTTTCCTTGGCTTTTGGATACATAACTCCAAATACTGCCCCTGTTTTCAAATGGTCATCTCCCGTGTCTCCCAGTCTATGTTTCTTCGCCTTTTTCTTTTTTTAAGAACACTAAAAAAACCACACCGGATGCCACCAAGTCTATTCTAACACTAGTCATGTTGAATCAAACACTATGACTTCATGTTAAGCTTAATTAATTATATCTGCAAAGACCTTATATCCAAATAAGGTCACATTCACAGGAATCAGGGATCAATACTTCAATATATTTAAAAAAAAAAAAAAAAAAAAAACTCTTGTTGTAGAGTTGATTCTGAAGGATAGTGATCCTATAGGACAGTGTAGAACTGCCTCAAAAGGCTTCCAAGGAGCAGCTGGTGGACTCAAGCCGCTGAACTTTTGGTTAGCAGCCGAACACTTAACTACTATACCACCAAGGCTCCATATGTTTTCCAAAAACCAAACCAAACCCACTGCCATCGATTCTATTCTGACTCATAGTGACCCTATAGAACAGAGTAGAACTGCCCCATAGAGTTTCCAAGAAGCACCTGGTGGATTCAAACTGCCACCCTCTTGTTTAGCAGCTGTAGCACTTAACTACTATACCACCAGGGTTTCCCCATATCTTTTAATATTAGGAGGGGCATAATTCAATCTATCTATAGCACGCTGTAAGCTAAACTTAAGAAAGAACTCCATATATTACCTTGCCCACATAAACCCTAAGTGTGGTCATGAGGATGCATCAGGCCTTTAAGTAATAATGTCATCTTGGAACCTAAAAAATTTGGGCATTTTTCTTTCCCCAGTGTAAGTTACAATAAAAAAAAGGCCATAATTCTCTCTGGGGAAAGTACAAGTTAATCATTACCAAATGTACTAGATTCCTACAGCCTGGTCTCTCTCTCAGTCAATGGATCCTGTACAGTCTATGTTTTCTTGTTGTAAATACATTCTTAGATCTAGAAACTGATAAAGGAATCATGATTTTTAGGGGGGATGGCTGCCCCAGCCTTCTGATCATCCATATTCATTTACTTTTAGTTGTATACATAAATCAATACCCTTGTTGGATGCCTCTCTATCTTACCTCTAAGGGGTTATATTCCTTTATCGTTGTCATAACTTTCTGAGTTTTGTACTCATGGCTACCATCCTAGCATTTCCATTCATTACAATAATTTTGTTCAACAGGCTTCTGACAGTTAAGCACCAACACCCAGATTTGATTATTTAGGACTCTTTTTATCCGATTGATTTCAAGGTGGCCAGTTTTATAACTATAGCTCCTACTATTAGCTTTGATCTGCAGAGCACCCACAACTGAGCTTTTCACAGATAATGGCTCTCCTCTCATCAGACATTTCTTATTGCTTCTCTTCCATTCATAGCTTATATATCATAACCTATCCACTCTCTAAGTTTTTTCTTTCCTTCATCTATAATATGCCACAGCTATTCTGGTCATTTATTAGCTTTGCTCAGAGCTCCTAAGAACCAGTTTATAAGTGTGTTAGCAATGTTTTTTAGTCATTCTAGGTTTTTTGGTTATGCTGCAGCTGCAGCAATATATCTACAGGGAACTGCCAGAAATTCTTGCTGGATTCAGAAGATTTCATTGCTGATGTCAGATAGATCATGGCTAAAAGAAGAGAATACCAGAAGGAAGTTTACCTATGTTTTATCGACTATGCAATGGCATTCGACTGGGTGGGTCATAACATTTCAAAGAATGGGAATTCCAGAAAACTTAATCTTGCTCATGAGGAACCTGTACATAGACCAAGAGGTGGTCATTCAGACAGAACAAACTGCATGGTTTAAAGTCAGGAAAGGTGTGTGTCAGGGTCGTATCCTTCCATCATACCTATTCAATCTGTATGCTGAGCAAATAATCTGAGAAGCTAGACTATATGAAGAAGAACTAGACATCAGGATTGGAGGAAGACTTATTAACAACCTGCTTTATGCAGATAACACAAACTTGCTTTCTGAAAGTGAAGAGGATTGAAGCATCAAAGACCACAGCCTTCAGTATGGGTTACACCTCAACATAAAGAAAACAAAAATACTCACAACTGGACCAATAAGCAACACATGATAAATGGAGAAAAAAAGTTGTCAAAGATTTCATTTTACTTGGATCCACAATCAATATTCATGGAAGCAGCAGTCAAGAAATCAAAAGGTGCATTGGATTGGACACATCTGCTGCAAAAAATCTCTTTAAAGTATTGAAAAGCAAAGATGTCACCTTGAAGACTAAGGTGGGCCTGACCCAAGCCATGGTATTTTCAATAGCATCATATGCATGAGAAAGCTGGGTAATGAATAAGGAAGACCAAAGAAGAATTGATGCCTTTGAATTGCAGTGTTGGTGAAGGGTATTGACTACACCATGGACTGTCAAAAGTACAAACAAATCTGTCTTGGAAGAAATACAACCAGAATACTTTAGCCATGTTGTCAGGAGGAATTAGTCCCTGGAGAAGGACATCATGCTTGGTAACATAAAGAGTCAGTGAAAAAGAGGAAGACCTTCAATGAGATGGATTGACACAGTGGTTGCAACAAGTGGCTCAAACATAACAATGATTATGAGGATGGTGCGGGACCGGGCAGGGTTTCGTTCTGTGGTACATAGGGTCTCTACGGAAGTCACTCAAAGGCACCTAACAACAACAACAGGGTGTTAAATAGTATAGAATGGAAACATATTCCATAACAACAAACTCTTCATTACTCAACTCTATTTTCTTTCCCTCTTGAGTTTGTACTCTTAGAATCCAGTCTTATACATACACAGTCCTCCAGCTCCTGCTGGTAGGTTCTACAGCTCCTTGGAGTCTAACCCCTTTTACCTATGAGCAGGCAGGCTGTGACTTTTCCAGTGATGGTATGTAATGATGTGACCCTAGTTATTGGTCTCCTGGGAGGAGAGAAGTTGGTGACACATTCTGAGGGGGCTATGAGTTGCCTTGCAAGGCAAAAGCCTTTGCATCATCATGAACCAAGAAGGTGGGGAACACTATTTCTATTTAACAATGTGTGGTGTAGTACTTCCGCAGTCCAAGGATGTTCAGTGGAATCTGGGATGTATCAACCCGATCTCACCATCATATACTTCCGGGTGCCACATTATTGGCACCTGAAGCAAACCTGATATAGCTGAAAATGCAACTGTCTCTGGATTTTTAAGACCTGGGCACGACTCCCAGCTTTCTGTCTTCAGCCTGTTCTGTGGGATATGTGAATCTCTTTACATTGTCAAAGACATTCTCTGGCAATCTCATTTACCTTTTAAACCATGGTCATTCATGCTCAGTCTTTTTTTATTTCCCCAACCACATAAACTGACCCCAGAAACATCCATTTGATACTATTATACTTATAATTGCTCTTTCTCTAATATTTCTTAAACTCCTGATACATTGCACTCACCAGTGTATTCTCTTCCAGAGCTGTTATTTCCTATGTCACTTCTAATTAAAGTTTTGACAATTGCATTGGTCAAAGTTTGGACCAATGGTAGGAGCTTTCTGAGCTCCACCAACCCACCAGTGGTGGGGTGCTGATAGGCTGGTGGGTGACACACTGTAAAATCTTGTTCTAGAATCTGTTTTCTCAGACCACTTCTTGTAACAACTATCACAGGTCAGTTCTATGGGAAACATTGTGCACAGGATGATTCATACAGTGTGCATTTGGGTCCAATACCTGAATGTAGAGAAGAAAACAGTATTAGTAGAGGGAGATTTTGGGTTGTGATGCAGTAACATAAAAGCTTGAGCTCACCCCAAAGGGAGCTCTTGAATGGTCCAGAGAGTTGTCCCAAATGTGGACATTGGGAATAGATCCTTTATACGTACATTAAGCAGCCATTGAATTTAAAATGCCCTGGGAAGAGGGCATGACGTTGGGGATTGTTTTCAGCCAAGGACAATCACCAAAGTGTGACTCAACTGCAAGCTGTCAGTCACAAACCATCTCAGCCAATGGAGAAATACATGCTTTAACTATCATTTAATTGATGCTTTTAACATATATGTTGTAAATAACATTTATCCCCATGTAATTTTTATTCTATGGTTTATAATCCTAAAACTCAATCTTTTTTTTTCTTAAAATAATGTACTCAAAATATGTGCTAAATTTCTTATACCTTTACTTTCATTTAATGTGATGCAAGTTCTTATTAATTTTGTGAACTCTAAAATGTGTGGGGTTATAAAATGGACAGGCAGGTAGCTCTTCTTTTACTACATGTTAAGCCATTGTTACTCATTTTCTTACCTAGCTCTCTTCCGATGAAATGGTTTTAAGTGTTTTTATTGTTGACTGACTTTTAAAAATTTCTTTTGCATCTGCTCTTAGATAAAAGCAATAGAAAAGTTGCTCACCATTCACCATTTCATTTCCTAAATGCCTTAATTGCCCTGTGTAGAATGTTTTAACGTGCTTTATTATATGAAATATTCTTATATTTTTATCCTTAATATTTGTTTTATCTTCTTTCCTTTCATCTGGTAGTTTTACAACATAAAGTTTTATATATTACACCAGCAGAGAAAAGAATCAAGTTCAGTGTTGGATTTCAGTTTACATAGACTCAATAGGCCCTTTTCATCAATTTATTAAATAGAGGAGAAAAATTATTACTGGCTCAATAATTTTCTGATCTCATAAGAATTTTTTTTTTTTTTTAAACTGGGATGTATACCATCTTAATTCAGTGATCTAGAGAACTGACTGGGTGTAATAAAAGTTTGATTTAAGCTTATAACTTCCACCACTGTATTGTGTCAGATTAATTCTATGAGTAAATAAAAGAATGCTCTCTTCCGCCCCCTTATAATTTTCTCCACTCCTTTATAATATTCATTTACTGATTGGTTATTACATCACAACCCTGGAGGATTTTACCACTTGATTCTCTTGATTTGTTACCATCATAGAAACAGGCACCATTCTGTAAGACTTGAATAGACTCAACTAAGTTGTTAAAAATTCTGGTTACTCGGTTTCATGGCTTCATAGTCTCCTCTTTTTTTTTTTTTTCCTTCCTCTCCATCAAAAGCACTCATTTCTGCAGTAGCTTTTTGTAAAATAGGATCAGCAGAAAATTGCCATGTGCTAAAGCACTAATACAAGAATCTCATTCCTAACTATAAACTATTTTCTTTGATGTAACTTTTTTAAACACTCATTATAGCTTTTAATCCACTAATGTTGACAATATATCACCTATATTTAATTTCTGTATTTCATTATTCATAATTGTTTCATTTTATTTTATTTTATTTTATTTAGGTACCATTAATTCATATCTCTCCCTTCCTTTTCTCTCATTTTTCCTCATCCCACTTGCCTAGTAATACCTCGTTCTTCAGTGAACCCACTGCATACTATGTAAATGCCTATACTGTCAATCTTTTAAGCATAGTTGGAGAAAACCAAGTATCCAAGCTGATTGAAATAACAATAGCTTAAAGATCACCAAACTCAACATTTGCTGGCATGCTCTATTGAAATATCAATGATTTTATAAATAAATCTTGCTTTCCACACATTTCACTGCTCCATATACCCAAGCCCCTATTCCTCAGTTGATGACCTGCTCTTCTGTTTTATTTACAAAGTAGAAGATAAGTTGTAACTCCTTCTTCTTTTAGACACTGAATATACAGACCTGTAGGCATTCATGACACTCATCTCTCCTTCTCTATCAATAAAAAAATGATCTTTCTTCCTATCAAAGACCAATTTCAGCTCAATTATTCTAGATTTCATCTCTTTCTACTTCCTTAGGAAACGTGTTATTTGGCATCCTATTTAAATCCTACCACTCAAACTTCTGCCTAATGCAATCATTCTTATAGAAAATTAGGTAAATACTCCCATCTTAAAACAAACAAAAACACACACACAAAAAAAAACAAGTAATGTTCGCTCCCCATGCATCAACCTACTAACATTGTTCTTCGTAAATTAAAAATTTATATACATTACCAAATGCATCAGATTCTTTCCATTCTACTCTATAATATCTGCCATTAGCAGTTAACTTATTTGATAATCTTCTTCTTTTATAAATATTCTCTTACACTCCAGTGAAAACACAATCTCATCACCACTCCTTGTCATCTAAAATGTCTCACACCTAATTCTTTATACATTTGAGTCTTTAAATAGTGACTTTTTAATATTTTGATAAAAGTATTCCAGGAGGGAGGCGGGGCCAAGATGGCGGACTAGGTAGACGCTACCTTGGATCCCTCTTGAAACAAAGACTCAGAAAAACAAGTGAATCGATCACATACGTAACAATCTACGAACCCTGAACAACAAACACAGAATTAGAGACGGAGAACAAACAAATACGGGGAAGCACCGATTGTTTTCAGAGCCTGGAGCCAGCATACCAGTCAGGTAACCTTTGGCGCCCGATTTAGGGCAGAGCCCAGGGGAGCAGACGGCACAAACAAGGGGTCCAGCCCTAGCCCCTGAACTCACCCCGGGAGGGGGCCCAGCCAGTTCGCGCAGGCGGCGTGGTGATGCAGCCAATGGGAGAAGTCCCTGGGAGGCAGTGACTGGTCTTGGAGCGGGGAGAGCAGTGTCCCATCCGGGGAACCGTCCCGCTGGGATTTTGACCGGGCGCAGGCACGGCACAAGCACAGAGAGCTGCTCAACTCCTCTGAACTAACCCCGGGACGGGGCCCAGCCGGTTTGCTGATTTTCTGGAAAAACTAGTTTCCCAGTGATGGCTTGGAGACAGCAGTCCATATCAAACCACATAAAGAAGCAGACCATGACAGCTTCTACAACCCCCCCCAAACAAAAGAATCAAAATCTTCCCCAAATGAAGATACAATCCTGGAATTATCAGATAAAAAACTAATTTACAGAATGCTTCAAGACATCAGAAACGAAATAAGGCAAACTGCAGAAAAAGCCAAGGAACACACTGATAAAACTGTTGAAGAACTCAAAAAGATTATTCAAGAACATACTGGAAAAATTAATAAGTTGCAAGAATCCATAGAGAGACAACATGTAGAAATCCAAAAGATTAACAATAAAATAACAGAATTAGACAATGCACTAGGAAGTCAGAGGAGCAGACTCGAGCAATTAGAATGCAGACTGGGACATCTGGAGGACCAGGGAATCAACACCAACATAGCTGGAAAAAATCAGATAAAAGAATTTAAAAAAATGAAGAAATCCTAAGAATCATGTGGGACTCTATCAAGAAGGATAACCTGCGGGTGATTGGAGTCCCAGAACAGGGAGAGGGGACAGAAAACACAGAGAAAATAGTTGAAGAACTCCTGACAGAAAACTTCCCTGACATCATGAAAGACGAAAGGATAGCTATCCAAGATGCTCATCGAACCCCATTTAAGATTGATCCAAAAAGAAAAACACCAAGACATATTATCATCAAACTCGCCAAAACCAAAGATAAACAGAAAATTTTAAAAGCAGCCAGGGAGAAAAGAGAGGTTTCCTTCAAGGGAGAATCAATAAGAATAAGTTCAGACTACTCAGCAGAAACCATGCAGGCAAGAAGGGAATGGGACGACATATACAGAACACTGAAGGAGAAAAACTGCCAGCCAAGGATCATATATCCAGCAAAACTCTCTCTGAAATATGCAGGGGAAATTAAGATATTTACAGATAAACACAAGTTTAGAGAATTTGCAAAAACCAAACCAAAGCTACAAGAAATACTAAAGGATATTGTTTGGTCAGAAAACCAATAATATCAGATACCAGCACAACACAAGGTCACAAAACAGAACGTCCTGATATCAACTCAAATAGGGAAATCACAAAAACAAACAAATTAAGATTAATTAAAAAAATATATATACATAACAGGGAATCATGGAAGTCAATAGGTAAAGGATCACAATAATCAAAAAGAGGGACTAAACACAGGAGGCATAGAACTGCCAGATGGAGAGTGATACAAGGCGATACAGAATGATACAAGTTAGGTTTTTACTTAGAAAAATAGGGGTAAATAATAAGGTAACCACAAAGAGGTATAACAACTCCATAACTCAAGATAAAAGCCAAGAAAAACGTAACGACTCAACTAACATAGTCAAACACTATGAAAATGAGGATCTCACAATTTACTAAGAAAAACGTCTCAGCGCAAAAAAGTATGTGGAAAAATGAAATTGTCAACAACACACATAAAAAGGCATCAAAATGACAGCACTAAAAACTTATTTATCTATAATTATGCTGAATGTAAATAAACCAAATGCACCAATAAAGAGACAGAGAGTCTCAGACTGGATAAAGAAACACGATCCGTCTATATCCTGCCTACAAGAGACACACCTTAGACTTAGAGACACAAACAAACTAAAACTCAAAGGATGGAAGAAAATATATCAATCAAACAATAAGCAAAAAAGAAGAGTAGCAATATTAATTTCTGACAAAATAGACTTTAGACTTAAATCCACCACAAAGGATAAAGAAGGACACTACATAATGATAAAAGGGACAATTGATCAGGAAGAAATAACCATATTAAATATTTATGTACCCAATGACAGGGCTGCAAGATACATAAATCAAATTTTAACAGAATTGAAAAGTGAGATAGACACCTCCACAATTATAGTAGGAGACTTCAACACACCACTTTCGGAGAAGGACAGGACATCCAGTAAGAAGCTCAATAGAGACACGGAAGACCTACTTACAACAATCAACCAACTTGACCTCATTGACTTATACAGAACTCTCCACCCAACTGCTGCAAAGTATACTTTTTTTTTCTAGCGCACATGGAACATTCTCTAGAATAGACCACATATTAGGTCATAAAACAAACCTTTGCAAAGTCCAAAACATCGAAATATTACAAAGCATCTTCTCAGACCACAAGGCAATAAAACTAGAGATCAATAACAGAAAAACTAGGGGAAAGAAATCAAATACTTGGAAACTGAACAATACCCTCCTGAAAAAAGACTGGGTTATAGAACACATCAAGAAGGGAATAAGGAAATTCATAGAATGCAACGAGAATGAAAATACTTCCTATCAAAACCTCTGGGACACAGCAAAAGCAGTGCTCAGAGGCCAATTTATATCGATAAATGCACACATACAAAAAGAGGAAAGAGCCAAAATCAGAGAACTGTCCCTACAACTTGAACAAATAGAAAGTGAGCAACAAAAGAATCCATCAGGCACCAGAAGAAAACAAATAATACAAATTAGAGCTGAATTAAATGAATTAGAGAACAGAAAAACAATTGAAAGAATTAACAAAGTCAAAAGCTGGTTCTTTGAAAAAATTAACAAAATTGATAAACCATTGGCTAGACTGACTAAAGAAATACAGGAAAGGAAACAAATAACCCGAATAAGAAACGAGAAGGACCACATCACAACAGAACCAAATGAAACTAAAAGAATCATTTCAGATTATTACGAAAAATTGTACTCTAACAAATTTGCAAACCTAGAAGAAATGGATGAATTCCTGGAAAAACACTACCTACCTAAACTAACACATTCAGAAGTAGAACAACTAAATAGACCCATACAAAAAAAGAGATTGAAACGGTAATCAAAAAACTCCCAACAAAAAAAAGCCCTGGCCCGGATGGCTTCACTGCAGAGTTCTACCAAACTTTCGGAGAAGAGTTAACACCACTACTATTGAAGGTATTTCAAAGCATAGAAAATGGTGGAATACTACCCAACTCATTCTATGAAGCCACCATCTCCCTGATACCAAAACCAGGTAAAGACATTACAAAAAAAGAAAATTTTAGACCTATATCCCTCATGAACTTAGATGCAAAAATCCTCAACAAAATTCTAGCCAATAGAATCCAACAACACATCAAAAAAATAATTCACCCTGATCAAGTGGGATTTATACCAGGTATGCAAGGCTGGTTTAATATTAGAAAAACCATTAATGTAATCCATCACATAAATAAAACAAAAGACAAAAACCACATGATCTTATCAATTGATGCAGAAAAGGCATTTGACAAAGTCCAACACCCATTTATGGTAAAAACTCTCAGCAAAATAGGAATTGAAGGAAAATTCCTCAACGTAATAAAGGGCATCTATGCAATTTTTTTTTTTTTTTTTTATGCAAAGCCAACAGCCAATATCACTCTAAATGGAGAGAACCTGAAAGCATTTCCCTTGAGAACAGGAACCAGACCAGGATGCCCTTTATCACCGCTCTTATTCAACATCGTGCTTGAAGTCCTAGCCAGGGCAATTAGGCTAGACAAAGAAATAAAAGGTGTCCGGATTGGCAAGGAGGAAGTAAAGTTATCACTATTTGCAGATGACATGATCTTATACACAGAAAACCCTAAGGAATCCTCCAGAAAACTACTGAAACTAATAGAAGAGTTTGGCAGAGTCTCAGGTTATAAAATAAACATACAAAAATCACTTGGATTCCTCTACATCAACAAAAAGAACACCGAAGAGGAAATCACCAAATCAATACTATTCACAATAGCCCCCAAGAAGATAAAATACTTAGGAATAAATCTTACCAAGGATGTAAAAAACCTATACAAAGAAAACTACAAAGCTCTACTACAAGAAATTCAAAAGGACATACTTAAGTAGAAAAACATACCTTGCTCATGGATAGGAAGACTTAACATAGTAAAAATGTCTATTCTACCAAAAGCCATCTATACATATAACGCACTTCCGATCCAAATTCCAGTGACATATTTTAAGGGGATAGAGAAACAAATCAACAATTTCATATGGAAGGGAAAGAAGCCTCGGATAAGCAAAGCATTACTGAAAAAGAAGAAGAAAGTGGGAGGCCTCACTCTACCTGATTTTAGAACGTATTATACAGCCACAGTAGTCAAAACAGCCTGGTATTGGTACAACAACAGGCACATAGACCAATGGAACAGAATTGAGAACCCAGATATAAATCCATCCACATATGAGCAGCTGATATTTGACAAAGGACCAGTGTCAGTTAATTGGGGAAAAGATAGTCTTTTTAACAAATGGTGCTGGCATAACTGGATATCCATTTGCAAAAAAATGAAACAGGACCCATACCTCACACCATGCACAAAAACTAACTCCAAGTGGATCAAAGACCTAAACATAAAGACTAAAACGATAAAGATCATGGAAGAAAAAATAGGGACAACATTAGGAGCCCTAATACAAGGCATAAACAGAATACAAAACATTACCAAAAATGATGAAGAGAAACCCGATAATTGGGAGCTCCTAAAAATCAAACACCTATGCTCATCTAAAGACTTCACCAAAAGAGTAAAAAGACCACCTACAGATTGGGAAAGAATTTTCAGCTATGACATCTCCGACCAGTGCCCGATCTCTAAAATCTACATGATTCTGTCAAAACTCAACCACAAAAAGTCAAACAACCCAATCAAGAAGTGGGCAAAGGATATGAACACACACTTCACTAAAGAAGATATTCAGGCAGCCAACAGATACATGAGAAAATGCTCTCGATCATTAGCCATTAGAGAAATGCAAATTAAAACTACCATGAGATTCCATCTCACACCAACAAGGCTGGCATTAATCCAAAAAACACAAAATAATAAATGTTGGAGAGGCTGCAGAGAGATTGGAACACTTATACATTGCTGGTGGGAATGTAAAATGGTACAACCACTTTGGAAATCTATCTGGTGTTATCTTAAACAGTTAGAAATAGAACTACCATACAACCCAGAAATCCCACTCCTCGGAATATACCCTAGAGAAACAAGAGCCTTCACACAAACAGATATATGCACACCCGTGTTTATTGCAGCTCTGTTTACAATAGCAAAAAGCTGGAAGCAACCAAGGTGTCCATCAACGGATGAATGGGTAAATAAACTGTGATATATTCACGCATTTGAATACTATGCATCGATAAAGAACAGTGATGAATCTGTGAAACATTTCATAACATGGAGGAACCTGGAAGGCATTATGCTGAGTGAAATTAGTCAGAGGCAAAAGGACAAATATTGTATAAGACCACTATTATAAGATCTTGAGAAATAATAAAAACTGAGAAGAACACATACTTTTGTGGTTATGAGGCGGGGAGGGAGGAAGGGAGGGAGAGGTTTTTTTATCGATTAATTAGTAGATAAGAACTGCTTTAGGTGAAAGGAAGGTCAACACTCAATACATGGAAGGTCAGCTCAATTGGACTGGACCAAAAGCAGAGAAGTTTCAGGGATAAAATGAATGTTTCAAAGGTCAGCGGAGCAAGGCGGGGGGGGCCTGGGGATCATGGTTTGAGGGGACTTCTAAGTCAATTGGCAAAGTAATTGTATTATGAAAACATTCTGCATCCCACTTTGAAATGTGGCATCTGGGGTCTTAAATGCTAACAAGCGGCCATCTAAGATGCATCAATTGGTCTCAACCCACCTGGAGCAAAGGAGAATGAAGAACACCAAGGTGACATGACAACTAAGAGCCCAAGAGACAGAAAGGGCCACATGAACCAGAGACCTACATCATCCTGAGACCAGAAGAACTAGTTGGTGCCCGGCCACAATCGATGACTGCCCTGACAGGGAGCACAACAGAGAACCCCTGAGGGAGCAGGAGATCAGTGGGATGCAGACCCCAAATTCTCATAAAAAGACCATACTTAATGGTCTGACTGAGACTAGAGGAATCCCGGTGGCCATGCTCCCCAGACCTTCTGTTGGCACAGGACGGGAACCATCCCCGAAGACAACTCATCAGACATGAAAGGGACTGGTCAGTGGGTGGGAGAGAGATGCTGATGAAGAGTGAGCTAATGATATCAGGTGGACACTTGAGACTGTGTTGGCATCTCCTGTCTGGAGGGGGGATGGGAGGATAGAGAGAGATGGAAGCTGGCAAAATTGTCACGAAAGGAGAGACTGAAAGGGCTGACTCATTAGGATGAGAGCAAGTGGGAGTACAGAGTAAGATGTATGTAAACTTATATGTGACAGACTGGATTTGTAAACATTCACTTGAAGCTTAATAAAAGTTAATAAAAAATAAATAAAAAAAAAGTATTCCAGGATGATGTAATATAAATTCCTAGTAAAAGCATCTGGTTTTTCAGGTACATTTTTATGCTGTGATGACTAGCAAACAATGTAGATACCTTAAAAAAAATTACACTAAAATACTGTTTTAACCATAAGCTGAATATATTTTGAACAAATTTATTTTAAACGGTTGCTCTTGGCTAAATCTTTTTAAAAAATGATTTTTTCGGGTCCTTTCAAATCAGAGATTGCCTGAGTCAGAGCACTGAGAAATCAATGAGTCTGTTTTGGTGTCAGCATAAGAATGTGAAGTCCCAACCAAGAGAGGGGGTTGGACTATGCATTCCTGAGAGATGAATCTCAATATTCTCAAAACTATTCATCACTTTGGGTCTGGTTTTAAAATCAAATAAATTAGTCACTCTCATTTCATGAAAAACATCTCACATTTACTATTTAGTGCTGTAAGAAGGAAAAGCTGTCAAAAGTCCAAATCAATGCTGTAGCACAGCCAGCCCAAATGTAGTTTTCAAATTTTTTAGAATGTGCAGCTATTATTCACAGTATTGTATCAGCTAAAAAATACCTCAAGTGTAGATTATAGGTGTTGACTTGGCTTAATGGTGTCTGTGCAAACATCCATTTGGCTTTGTGATTTTTGTCTCTCAAGTACCAAAACATTTTCTTTCTTTCTTCTATTTTGACTAAAAGTTCAGTATAAATAAAATCCCTTTGGAATAGTAAAGCACATTATTATAGCCTTAGGGTCTAATGAAATATTTAAACATTACAAAATGTTTCTGGAATATAAAAGGTGATAGCATTCATGGATATCTTATTAGGTTAACTTGGGAAAATAAGAGCAGCAGCGGCAACAAAAGCACTAGGCAAAATAAGAGATAAGTCCACATTTCCACTGAAGATATTGCTATCTAAAATACAAAGATAAAATAGCATAAGGTTAAATTACAGAAGAAAAATGAAAGAATAAGTGATATAGACAGCTCCCTGTTGTCCTATTTTAAAGGTTATTTCCTTTTGACATATCTCCTCTCATGTCACTGATTCAATTGACTGTACGCAATTCAGATATCATTTTAGATTCTCACTTTTTCAAAAATATTTGCTGTAAAGTCTTCTTTTGAGAATAAATGAGTAACCTCCATTTGCTTGACATCAGTTATGAATCAATTCATTATTTTTATTAAAACTAATTCTCTGTTAAGTGATTTTAATTTAAAATTTCTTGACTAATAATTGGAAAGCATGTAGTTAGTTTACGCAGATTATTAACTGTCTTCTTTAAGTAGCTTTTAGGCTTCCTCCTAAAAGAAAGTCTAACCACATGTAAGCTCTGTCAGCAAACTGACATATAGCTCCTGCTAAAATGCATTTTTACAAAAATCTGTCAGAGGCTGAAGCATGTGGTTATGGAGGAAAGTTGGTATGATAAACAATAGTTTTATTTTAATATGAAATTTTTACTGTTTGTAATAAAAGGGTCATAACTCAAAGTAAATATAACATGCCCTCATTCATGCTTTTTGTAAAGTTATATATTGCATGCATATGAACAGAATAAAAGTAAGAAAAATGGATATGTTTGGCAGGAAGGGAGTCAGGATTTCTGCATTTAGTTCTAATCTAGCCCTCACCCAGTTCTGCCTATTTGAAGAGGTTATTATGGATAAAATTTTTATTAAAAATTGATATTTTCTGTTATTTCGAGAGGCTTTTCTTGTCCATGAACCAAAAATTCCTGATCCATAATTGTTCTTACCTGCAGCTTTGCTGGCATGTTTTTTTCACCCAAAGTTGTTAATCAGCTTTTAATTCCTGTTTCAAGAGCTGTCAATAACAAAACCATTATTTTGGGATTTAATGAAAAAGGCTCTAGGCTTCTCCAAATTTTCCCATAGCTAACATTAGGTAAAGGGTAAATATTTTTAGGGGTCTCCTGGATTTCAAAGCATAGGGCCACAGATTTCAAACAGTTGGATCTTCGCCAACTCGATTCTGGAGTGTGGGCCTGCTCTTAAGGTGTGCCAGGGGAATGAAGCTGCCACCCAAAGCTGAAGAAACAGGGCTGCCATGCCCAAGAGGCAGAAGAACAGGATCTGCTGGGGGCAAGCAGTGGAGTCATCAGTCAGATGGATTATGAGAATGGGGCTACCCAAAGCCGAGGGAGCAGAGTTGCCCCCCTCCAGCTGGCCTGAAAAGCAGGGGGAAACCCCAGGGCCAAGGAGCATCTACCCAGAATCCAGAGATTGTGGCCAATACCCACAATCTGAAGGGCAGGGCAGTTACCCAGATGATCTCAGAGAACATAGGATTATTGTCAAGCCTTGAAACCTAATGTGAATTATTCTGCTGGGTTTTGGACTTGCTTGGTGCCTGTTATCCCTTCTTTCCCTCCAATTTCTCCCATTTGTAATGGAAATGGTCTACCTTGCTCATGTTCTAACACTGTATTTTAGAAACAGATAACCTGTATTCTAGATTTCACAGGTTCACAGATGAAGAGGAATTTTGCCCCAAGGTGAAATATGCCAAAAGTCTCACCCATGTTTGATTTAGTTGTTTCAGAAGACGAAATTTTGGACTTGGAGTTGATTTAAGACTTTTGGGATGATGTGATGGGATGAATATGTTTGGCATGTGGCAAGGACATGGATTTTTGAGAGCTACCCCCCATAGGGATGTTATGTTACAGATTGAGTTATGTCCTTCAAAAATATGTGTTATAAATTCTAACCTCTACGCCTGTGGTTACAATTCTATTTGGGAATGGGTTTTCTTTCTTATGTTAATGAGACAGGATCAGTGTAGTGTATATCTTGAGTCAATCTCTTTTGAGACATAAAAAGATTTTAAACAAATGAGCAGAGAGAGTGATGGGGTAAGAGAGATGCCATGACACATGGAGATCTCCAAGGAACCAGGAAGCAGAAGCTGAAGGAACAAGGGCCTTCCTCCAGAGCCAACAAAGAGAGAAAGACTTCCCTAGAGTTAGCGCTCTGAATTCAAACTCTTAGACTCCTAAATTGTGAGAAAATAAATTCACGTTTGTTAAAGGCACTCACTTGTGATATTTCTATTATAGCAGCACTAGATAACTAAGACAGTAACCATTAAGTACTTCATCACAATGGAGCCTTGTATTCATTAAGCAAAAAAAAAAAAGCGAGCCTGTGAATTCTCTATTCTCTGGAAGCGAGCTTCTCTCGCAGGAGTAAAGATTTTATTTTTAATGCTATTTCAAGCCATATTTTACTAATTTCTAAAATGTGTTTTTTAATCCCTAAGGGATCTCCAAACTTATGTTTCTGGAGGGACCTGATATAAAAGAAAAATAATAAACATTCCATAAATAATAGAAATATTATCATTCATATTTTAAAAGTTTTCTAAGATGGGTAAGTTTCAAGTAATTCAAATAAGACCAGTCTTCTACTGGCAAAATACTAACCTGCCTAGATACCTAAATCATTGACTCTAACACACGTTATCATGGCATCCCAAGGCCTTCCACCATGATTTGCCAAGAACAGATTTTTAATGAAATAATCCTTTATTTTTGTAAATAATCTTTTCTCCTGTGGCTTCTTTAAATAAACAAAATTCTGTTCCCTTTACTTCGTCCTTTGGATTCTATTTTGTATGCTACTTCTATACTTATTACTGTTTATTTTTATTTAGTGGACTCTTTTGTTCTTTGTTAGTTTAACCCTTTTATGCCTGCAGCCCCTATGTTTGTGTATTCTAGCCTCTCCAGACGTATCTATTGGAAAGGGATTACCGAGTCTAACTTGTTTATGCAAAGTCCACAAGAGAATTGCTGGTATCCTTATCCAGTCAGTTTATGTAGTGGCAAGCTATCCATGCTCCACCATCAATCAGTAGTAACTTCAGTTATGAACCCAAACATTGACTTCCACAGATGGTGTCAGATGTCTCTTAGAAGCTGAAGAACCCATGCCAAATTCTCCCAATGACCCCCATGAAGCTTCTTAATTGACTTAAGATGGGTAGAAGTACTCCCACGCCTCCTTCATATCGCTGGGTGAAGAAGGAAGAGAAAACACAAATCACACTAACAACACTCTTTAAACTAAAACTTTTCTTGAACACATCAGTAATTTATGGTTGCCATGAGTCAGAATTGACTTGGCAATGGGTTTATATATGCGTACATACGTACATACATATATATCCACCACCTGTCTGTCAATTTGTCATACTGTGGTGGGTTGTGTACTGCTATGAAGCTGGAAGCTATGCCACATATATTTCAAACGCCAGTAGGGTTACCCTTGGTGGGCAAGTTTCAGCAGAGCTTCTAGATTAAGATGGAGTAGGAAGAAAGAACTGGAGATCAATTTCCGAAAAATCAGCAAGTGAAAAACCTATGGGTCACAACAGTCTGATTCTGCTTTGCTTGAAATCAGCATGAGTCTGTGCCCAACTCAACAGCAGCTAACAACAAACAACAAGGCACACATATAATCTCATTTAATCTCCTCAGTGAATTCTTTTTCTTATGGATATGGTGATACACTATTTCTGAAAACATATCTTAATATCTGTTTAGCATATCCTGAATAGGTGATTCGGATAGGTTAAGAACTTGGCTGCTAACCGAAAGGTCAGCAGTTTGAATCCACCAGCTGCTCCTTGGAATACTATGGGGCAGCTCTACCCTGTCCTATAGGGTCACTATGAGTCTGAATCAACTCAATGGCAATGGATTTGATTTTTGATTTCCTTGGCTTTAGGGCTAGTTGACACCATTTATTTATTTATTTTCAGTTTAGAGACTACATAATCAAAAGAATCAGAGTCTTCTTTAACTTCCTATATGTATTAAAAATATTATAAACTAAAAAATATTGTTTAAAGTTTAAAAAATCATCATTTTGCATTGCAAAATTATTATTATTTAAATGATATTAACTTATAGCCTTTATTTCCATTTGCATTTCACTCTGTACATTTTTCTCCCAATTCTCATTCAAGCACTTAGTGCTTTTAGTGATTTTTTTCCCATGGAATATGACCAAGAAAAAGAAAAAAGGAAATATTTCCTAAAAGCCTTTTGATTTTCAAGAAGCCTAGGTATAGACCAAATATTCTGGAGTTATACGAATGGATCCATGAAAAGAACAGACTTCTACTGAAATTTAGAAAATGGTCTTCCTGGGTAAAGGCAAAAGATGTGCTAAAGGATGAGAACAGCATGTCCCATAGAAGGACCTGTATCCTGGGGCTTAAAAGAAAGAGAAGCCCTTTTCTCTTCTTTTTATAAGTATTCAGCAAGACTAAAAAAAAATAATAATAAAATACATTTTAAAAGGCATTTATGAACCTAGTCACTCAGGGCTGTAGACAGCTTCTCAAAGATTTTATTATCACAACATGACCCAAAGTAGTAGAACTAGTCTCAATTATGGCATGAGATGAGTGTTGAGGACTGTTGGACCTAACAATCAGTAGGGCCAGTGGTAAATAATATGCTTATAAGATTTACAAATTGAACAGAAACAAACAAATGGAATCATAGAACTCAATGGGTTGGTTCCCATGTATGCAGACAAATGATATGAAGACTATATATATTTCCTACTACTTGGAAATATAATGTCTTACCAGAATTTTCATTCAACCCTGGAAAATTGAGATAGGTAGATGAAAAACTAAGAATATCTTTCTCCTATCTTGATGGAAAGGTGATTCAAGATAAAAATTAACCTGAATTGTAGAAAAATAAACTGTGATGTATATCAGAATCAGGACTAGTATTTGTTATGTGTGTGTGTGTGTGTATGTGTGTAAATGTACAGTAAATAAATACCACGACTTGGGATATAGTATTTGTATACGAGAAAAATGCTTTCTGGTTATATAATCAGGATTAGTGGCAAATAAATTGAAAGTTCTTATGGGGATCTTGACATAGTAAAGTTAACATTTCAGAAAATATTTAAATCTAATTTATAATGCACAAACCATCCATCTGTGTTCCATGATATCACAGAGAATTTTCTAAAACCAGCAAAGGGTACAGTGATGTTTTCTATTATCACTTTGAGTTAAAGTTCACTGCGTGCAATGCCTCAGCTGTTACAAATTACTCAATTCTGCAAACATTATTTATGTCACCAGGTGCCTTTTTTCATAAAGAAAATCAATTTTCCATAATTTCAGGAATGATTAAATTATAAGTCCAATATTGTGTAAACACATACAAAAAAGCTAAGTTCAGAAATGTTTAAGACTAATGCTTTGCAAGCCTGCCCTTCATGGAAGAAAAAAAAGACTAAATGATAGGGAAGATAAATGATGGTTAATTTCTTTGCATATAATTTGTACACTGTGTATACCTACTCCTAATACCAGCAGTTTATCCCCCAGTCCTCTATAATTGCAAAACTCTCAGACTCCTTACCTTGGCAAGCAGTATCTTGTTAAAAAGGCTGTTGAAAAAATCAGTGCTGATGAGAAGACAATGCCAAAAACTGTAAGCAATTAATTTCTTCATTGATCTCAGTAGTCCATCCAAACTTTTCAATACTGAAAAAAGCCTCCCCATACTGTCACTCAATGAATATATTTCCATATTTCCAACTTGGCTGTCTAACTGTCTAATAGCTTCACTATGAAGTGGTGAAATTAACTAAATCTAATATAAAGAAATTTGGGTTCTATTTTATTGCATAATGCAAAATGTGTATTTCCTTAGCGAAAGATATTTAATTAAAAACAAGCAAATGAACAAGGCTAGTGCTTATTAAAACAAAATTTAGGTCAGAAAAATAATCTTAAATTCACATGGAACTGAAATGAAACATGGCAAAAATTTTGGTATCATTTTTCCTTTAAGCTTTTATCTTATACCCCATGTTATGGATTGAATTGTGTCCCCAAATTTGTTTGTCAACTTGACTAGGCCATGATTCCCAGTACTGTGTGATTGCCCACCATTTTGTCATCTGATGTGATTTTCCTATGCGTTGTAAATCTTACCTCTATGATGTTGATGTGGTGGGATTAACGACAGTTATGTTAATGAGCCAGGACTCAATCTACAAGATTAGGTTGTGTCTGGAGTCAATCTCTTTTGAAATATAAAAGAGAGAAGCCAGCAGAGAGATAGGGGGACTGCAGATCATCAAGAAAAAAGCACGGGGAGTAGAGCATGTCCTTTTGGACCCAGGGTCCGTGCTCTGAGAAGCTCCTCAACCAGGTGAAGATTGATGACAAAGCCTTTCTCTAGAGCCAACAGAAAGAGAAAGCCTTCTTCTGGAGCTGGCACCCTGCATTCAGACTTCTAGCCTCCTAGAATGTGAGAGAATAAATTTCTCTTTGTTAAAGTGATCCACTTGTTGTATTTCTGTTATAGCAGCACTAGACGACTAAAACATCCCATATCTAATTCGACGAAGAATAACAGTGGGTCTAACTCTTAATGTATATCAGTACCTAAATACCTCTCACCATTTTACTCTAGTCCATGTCACCAATATGTCACTCTTATACTATGTTAGACATGCCTTCCTATATCTCTTCCACATGTAACAGTCAACTTTTTCAAGCAAAGGTAATCTCTTACCACCTCCCTGCTCAAAATCTTTCTCTAAGCATGATGACTTCCAATACACCTATAATGAAAACAGCCCTAGCTCTCCCCACAAAATTTTTTCCCAATGTTTTGCCCTTCATTTTTCTGCCCAGGAAAACTTTTTTTTCTTTTTTTTTAATTGTGCTTTAAGTGAAAGTTTACAAATCAAGTCAGTCTCTCATACTAAAATTTATATACACCTTGCTATATACTCCTAGTTGCACTCCCCATAAGAGACAGGACACTCCTTCTTTCCACTCTCTATTCTAGTGTCCATTCAGCCAGCTTCTATCCCCCTCTGCCTTCTCATCTTCCCTCCAGACAGGAGCTGCCCACATAGTCTCATGTGCCTACTTGAGCCAAGAAGCTCACTCCTCACCAGTAGTCCAGTCCAATTCCTATCTGAAGAGTTGGCTTCGGGAACCATCCCAGTCTTGGGCTAACAGAAGGTCTGGGGACCCTGACCTCCAGGGTCCTTCTAGTTTCAGTAAGACCATTAAGTCTGGTCTTTTTATGAGAGTTTGAGGTCTGCATCTCACTGTTCTCCTGCTCCCTCAGGGATTCTCTGTTGTGTTCCCTGTCAAGGCAGTCATTGGTTATAGCCAGTCATCATCTAGTTCTCCTGGTCTCAGGCTGATGTAGTCTCTGATTTATGTGGCCCTTTTTGTCTCTTGGGCTCATAATTACCTTGTGTCTTTGGTGTTCTTCATTCTCCTTTGCTCCAGGTGTGTTGAGATCAATTGATGCATCTTAGATGGCCACTTGAAAACTAGCTTATTTTTTGCCCTACCACACTAAGCAAGCCAATGCCCCAGAGCTTTTGCACTTGTATTCTTTTAGACCGGGACATTCTTCTTCCAGAGGTTTTTTTTCTCACTGTATTCAAGTCTTTGCTTTAAGTTTTCTCTGATGCTTATAGAAGCCTCCTTGGTCACCTAATATATCACTACGCCACTTCTCTACCCTTTTTCCTGCTTTAGTCATTTTTATTATTAATCAATAAACATTTACATAAATGTTTATTAATAATCTATTAATCTGTTATTGTCATTAAGGTATAATTTCCATGAGGCCAAGGAATGTCATAGTTTGGCTCTGGATGTACACCCAGTTCCTAGAGCAGTACCTGATACACAGTATAAGATCGTTTGTTGGAATAAATAAATGTATCGATGGATAAGACAATATTATTGGTATGTTTGAAATCCAAACAAAATCTCTGTTGGATAAAAGGCTGTTATTTAACTTTGTAATATCTATTAAGGGTAGGCACTTAATAGTATCTTGTAAGGAAATTTTATTTTATTGCCTTTAAAATTATCAGGCCAGTCTGTGCCCGCCCTTTAAATGCTTCCAAATGGAATACAAGAATCTCTCAGAGAATCTTAACAAATTCACACTCTGCCTTTCCTGAGGAGTGTCCCAGCTTTAGGCTCCTCTTTCTGTATTATTTTCTTTTGAAGTTTACTTTTTGTGGTTATCTTCATATCCTTAACACTTCTAGCTAATTGTTATACTAGATATAGTATCTGATGAACAAATACCAGTAAAAAACAAACTAATTATTATTTTGCACCTGAATATGAGCTCCACCTGTTTTAAGCTTTGCAATTTAAAAGAATAATGCTTGATTGGTAAAATTTCAGACATCAGACACTGTAATGAAGAGAATGGGACAGGACTAACAATAATTAAATAATTTCAATATTTTCCAGAAGAAATTAACTGAGGGATAAACTGAGGAATAAGAGGCTAGAATATGAATAGATAAAGTTTTACCCCAGAGATTCTCTCTCTCTCTTTCTATGAATATATGCTCACATCTTGTAGCATGTAGCTGAGACAAATGCTAATCTACTCTGCAGAAACATAGAAGAGTCCCAGATGCAGAGAAAAGTAGATGTGTAGAATAACAGCTAGGGGCAGAAAACATTAGTACCTGTTAATGTCTGTACGGTCATTTGATCATCCACAGCCCTTCCTCATTCTCAAGTGCAGAATACCCAGTTACCTGGTATCCAGACTAGAAAGGAAGAGAAAGAGAACCTTTGGGGCAAAACTTTGTCCACCTAAGGGTAATTTTCCTTAGGTGTTTTATAGTTGTTTATTGAATGCTTTTGGCTCACTCTGACATGTGGAAAGGCTATAGATAGGAAAAGCTATTTTTCCACTTACTTGTTCAAACTTGAAAATTGAGCAGGCTCTATACATATGCCCACAATACCTAGTCAGCATCTATAGCTTCATTCTTAAGCTTGAATGGAAAATGAAGGATCATTGGATATTTCCAGAAAGTCTGCACATACGCCACAAGGGGTGCTAATGGGTTCAGATTGGCAAACACACTCATATTAATCTAATTTTACATTTATTAGGTTTACTTAAGGATAACTGATAAAAAAATATATATATATAACACTAACATCATCTTTATCTCACCAGGAGCTTTAGCATCTATCCACACATGAAACTTCTTTATTGCCCTGTACCCTTACCCACACTGGACACGTACAGCTGCTGCAGATAAAAGCCAAGTTACAGAGGTCTCAACCAGGTCTAAAGTCTTTATGCCAGATCACACCTTCAGACTGAAAAAATCAGGGATGTGTAAGGAAACAAGACAGATGCATCATTTCATAATTTTCTTAACCCTGTAGTTTCCAAGAGATGATGCCGGAAAGAAGCAGGAGAGGTGGAAGTTTATTTTCCCTTATAAGTCTAGGTCAATCCGATTCTCATGTTAATCCATTGCTCACAACTTGTATCTTTAAAGAGTAATAAGATATGGACTAAAACACACACACAGAAGAAGAGATAGAGAGAAATAGATTTAGTGAATCAGACTTAATTCAGAAGATAACTTCGAAAATATAATTAATTTTCTTAGGAATATTCAAGATGTTATTGTTACCCAAAGCAGGTCCTGCTCAGTACAGCTCCCTGTCAACAAAGACATTGAGGTGAGGAGAGAGGGAGAGCATTTATTGCAAGCACACAGGCAAGGAGCAAAGAGGTATATGCTTCAAATCAAGCTCCCCAAACAAAGGGAGGCAGAACCTTTTAGATGACCTCAAACAGGAAGTACATACAAACATTATGGACTACATAGGTTATCATGGTGGTTAAGTGCAGTAAGACAAATTGCATTTTTTTCTTCGGCATGTGGGCTAGTATACTGGGTTTGACTGGCTTGATCCACATCCAGCACTTTGAGGACTATGGACAGGCAGGGGCAGGCACCCCTTGGTCTGAGCTGTTCCCAGTTAAGCCATTCCCAGTGCTAACAGACATGGCTTTGTTTGATAATGGCTAAGCAGCTCCTGGCTGTGTTGGCTATCATTGTTTTAGTCATAATCCAAGAACAGTGTAAAATCATATAAATAAGAAGAGCTTTTGAAATTGATGAATATTATTGTCACAATAAATTTGTCAGTAATGGGTTTCTAAGACAAAATTTAGAAAATTTCCCCAGGAAATTGTCAGAAAAATGACAGAAAATATAAGAAGTATTGAGAATCAATCTAGAAATTTCAAAGAAAAAAATAAAGGAGAATGGTTATCACATTGGTGTCCAGTGGCTGTAGTAACAGATTGTTACAAACGTGGTGGCTTGAAAAAACAGAAGTATATCCACCTAAAGTTATGGATGTCAGAAATCTGAAATTCAGTTGATGGTAGGGCCATATTCCCTTCAAAGTCTCTAGGGAAGATCCAGTCCTTGTCTCTTTCAGCTTCTGCCGGTGGCTGCCCCAACATTCCACAAGTGTGTATGTGTGTGTGTGTGCGCACACGCACACGCATGCACACATCTGTGACCAGTTGCCCTGGCTGTTTTTCTAAGGTAACTCTGGATGGAACCACCAACCTTTCAGTTAACAACCAAGTGTGTTAACCATTCACACCACACAGGGACTCCTGTCTGAATATAGGTACGCTCAAACAACTGTAAATACTTTTATCTTCTTTTCCAGCATTTCCATCATAAGTCGAATACCTCACTTTTTTAGTTTTCATTATTATTGTCTTTTATAAACCTGATCATTATTATTTGGGGGTTGAAAACATTACATATCAACTTACAGATAAATTTTTATATGTACAGACATACATAAAAATATACAGCATAAAAATTTACTTTGACAATGACAAAGAGTTGGAGGATGTTGGTATTTTGTCATTGGCAGTAATAACTCCACCTGTGGGAAGTTCTGGATCACCTGGATTATCCCTGGGAATGGGGATGGTGTTTCCAGTCAGAAATTAGTGAGAGTTGTCAGTATGGTCCTTTTTTTCTTCTTCTATTTTGCAATAACATTTCACTGCTTCTTGAATCTGCCTGTGCACTTTAGCAAAGGAACTATCGTTTGAGTCCATGTTTTCAAACAACTGAAGCCCCTGATTTAGTTTAGAAAAAAAACTTCAGCTAACCCTTTCACTGTACAAAAAAAAAAAAAAAAGGACAGGAGTAAGTGGGGTTTGTCGTAACTTGAATATGTGGTAAGTTGGGGATGGGGCAACCTGCATAATTATTTGCAGTGTCAAATTTATTTATTTCTGTTCGTAGAGGCTATGTCTTATAATATTCTAATCAGGGTATTTAGCAGTTGGTGATTTCGTTTTCGCCATCATGGCCCACCTAAACAGTATTATAGACATGCTCTTTCTTTGAATATTAAAGATGATATTTTCTTTAAAATCTTTTTAATTCAATTCATAGATCTTCTCTCTTTTTTTTTTCCTGTGAATTGATCTCAGACAAGCAGAATTCTCCCAGATTCAGAGTTTGCCATGAATTTGTCTTCCATTTGCTTCATTTTGACGTGGAGAATCCTCACATCCTCTCTCAGTCCCTTTAGGGGAGATGCATTTGATATATAGAGTCACTGGCTTAATTCTGATTGTTTCCTACCCACCCATCTACTGTCGATCCACTAAATAAGATCAGCCTTTCTCCTATCCCTGGGCTATTACCGAAATTGTTCAACCTGTAAGTTGCTGTTTCATCAGGGCTTTTCCTGTCTTTCCCGTTACTGAATTTGCTTTGCTTTAGAGTAATACGTCTATCAGAAGAGAAGATAATTCTATCCAACTTGTTTTCTAAGATTTGCAGTCCTTTAATGAATTAATAAAGAAATAGATATGGATATTTAGGGATGAATGCATGGGAATAAAGTAGATTAGCAGTAGAGTTATTGACAATGTTTTGATTTTCGTAAGTTTTATGTTTATGAAGGAAAAAAAGACTGGAAAGGCAGCATTTACAGGTTTCAATATAGTTTTTTTCAGACGATGAGACAAAATGCTCTCCTAGTTTCCTATTTCTTAATTCTGTTACATTGGCCTTCTATTAAGAGTAAATTTCTTCCAGTTGTGTATTAAATGTGGCTTTCTGAGCATTTTAAACATTTTCAAGTTCCTTGGAGGTACTTTAAGAGACAGTACAGTAAGGAATGCTGGCCAGATGTCATTCTAATCCCAAAGTCTTTATTTTTTCTTTGGTTTTTAAATATAAATAAATCTTTTGCACAGCATTCTTGGAATTTTTGCACTTCACCGTCCCACTGACTCTGTCCTCTGCTTCATTCCCTAAACTTGCAATATCATATCCCTGCCTATAGCCTTACTTTAATAATATTAATTAATTTATTTATTTATTAAAATAAGACTTTGGATTGCTATCAGCCTCACACTTCTCTGAATATATGCTCAATGGATACAGCCACATTTTAAGGCTAATGTAAGATATGGTGACATGAAATATGTATGTGAATGAATAACAAAAACACATAGAAAGTAACTGAAAATAAGTGAAGTGATAATTAACAGGGAGATAGAGAAAGGAATAGGATACCTTGGAAGGAATCTATCTTTGGACTTTATTTGATACTTACTAGGCATTCGTTTCATTTTCAGCCCACATAAATTTTACCAAGCATAACTTTAAACTGAAAAAGAGAACTAACATACAATTCTCTCTTCTGGGTTCATTATGTTATACGTTTTTTGGAGTCTAAAGAACAAAAGTCTGTAATTCCTTCCTTGTCCTTGTCATGCAACTCTTTTAAAAATATTTATTTCAGATATCTTGGCATTAGTGACTAAGGAGATTGATGGATAGAATCTAAACATAATACCCTACAAGTAAGTGTCTCGAATCTGGCAGTTGCAGCTGAGCTTGATCCCAGTGACTGCTAGAAGCTACAAAATTGTCACCACAAATTCACATGCCCAGCTAAACTGAAAGTGATCTAAACATTCTTTGAAATTCCAAAGTGAAGCAAATCTATTGGTACCTTTCTGTACATCCATGTTCCATGTACACAGAATTGGGGTATCTTAGTTCCTAGGGCTGCCAGAACAAAAGGTACCACAAGTGGGTGGCTTTAAAGAATAAAAATTTATTGTCTCACAGTTTTAGAGATTAGAAGTCCGAATCAGGACATGGACTTTACGGGAAATGTCTTTCTCACTAATGGCCCCAGGAGCTCCTTGAAATTCCTTCATGTTCATTGGTGTTCGTTATGTTCCTTGATGACTATCCCCACTTCAGTGTGTGCACCCGTGTCTATTCTTCTCGCTTTATAAGACACATTTTTTTTTTTTTTCTTTTTATGAATTTATTTATTTTTTGAACTGCTAGTTTTAAAGGGTACAGATAACATCCTGGGACCTAAAGCAAATCATCCCATATCTATTTTTTTTTTTTTTTTGTTATTAACTTTTTTTTTTTTATAATAACTTTTATTAAGCTTCAAGTGAACGTTTACAAATCCAATCAGTCTGTCACATATAAGTTTACATACATCTCACTCCCTACTCCCACTTACTCTCCCCGTCTTGAGTCAGCCCTTTCAGTCTCTCCTTTCTTGACAATTTTGCCGGCTTCCCTCTCTCTCTATCCTCCCATCCCCCCTCCAGACAAGAGTTGCCAACACAATCTCAAGTGTCCACCTGATATAATTAGCTCACTCTTCATCAGCGTCTCTCTCCCACCCGCTGACCAGTCCCTTTCATTTCTGATGAGTTGTCTTCGGGGATGGTTCCTGTCCTGTGTCAACTGAAGGTCTGGGGAGCATGGCCGCCGGGATTCCTCCAGTCTCAGTCAGACCATTAAGTTTGGTCATGTTATGAGAATTTGGGGTCTGCATCCCACTGATCTCCTGCTCCCTCAGGGGTCCTCTGCTGAGCTCCCTGTCAGGGCAGTCATCGATTGTGGCCGGGCACCAACTAGTTCTTCTGGTCTCAGGATGATGTAGGTCTCTGGTTCATGTGGCCCTTTCTGTCTCTTGGGCTCTTAGTTGTCATGTGGGCTTGGTGTTCTTCATTTTCCTTTGCTCCAGGTGGGTTGAGACCAATTGCTGCATCTTAGATGGCTGCTTGTTAGCATTTAAGACCCCAGACGCCACATTTCAAAGTGGGATGCAGAATGATTTCATAATAGAATTATTTTGCCAATTGACTTAGAAGTCCCCGCAAACCATGCTCCCCAGACCCCCGCGCTTGCTCCGCTGACCTTTGAAGCATTCATTTTATCCCGGAAACTTCTTTGCTTTTGGTCCAGTCCAATTGAGCTGACCTTCCATGTATTGAGTGTTGTCTTTCCCTTCACCTAAAGCAGTTCTTATCTACTGATTAATCAATAAAAAAACCCTCTCCCACCCTCCCTCCCTCCCCCCCTCGTAACCACAAAAGTATGTGTTCTTCTCAGGTTTACTATTTCTCAAGATCTTATAATAGTGGTCTTATACAATATTTGTCCTTTTGCCTCTGACTAATTTCGCTCAGCATAATGCCTTCCAGGTTCCTCCATGTTATGAAATGTTTCAGAGATTCGTCACTGTTCTTTATCGATGCGTAGTATTCCATTGTGTGAATATACCACAATTTATTTAACCATTCATCCGTTGATGGACACCTTGGTTGCTTCCAACTTTTTGCTATTGTAAACAGAGCTGCAATAAACATGGGTGTGCATATATCTGTTTGTATGAAGGCTCTTGTATCTCTAGGGTATATTCCTAGGAGTGGGATTTCTGGCTTGTATGGTAGTTCTATTTCTAACTGTTTAAGATAACACCAGATAGATTTCCAAAGTGGTTGTACCATTTTACATTCCCACCAGCAGTGTATGAGAGTTCCAATCTCTCCGCAGCCTCTCCAACATTTATTATTTTGTGTTTTTTGGATTAATGCCAGCCTTGTTGGTGTGAGATGGAATCTCATCGTAGTTTTAATTTGCATTTCTCTAATGGCTAATGATCGAGAGCATTTTCTCATGTATCTGTTGGCTGCCTGAATATCTTCTTTAGAGAAATGTGTGTTCATATCCTTTGCCCACTTCTTGATTGGGTTGTTTGTCTTTTTGTGGTTGAGTTTTGACAGAATCATGTAGATTTTAGAGATCAGGCGCTGGTCTGAGATGTCATAGCTGAAAATTCTTTCCCAATCTGTAGGTGGTCTTTTTACTCTTTTGGTGAAGTCTTTAGATGAGCATAGGTGTTTGATTTTTAGGAGCTCCCAGTTATCGGGTTTCTCTTCGTCATTTTTGGTAATGTTTTGTATTCTGTTTATACCTTGTATTAGGGCTCCTAGGGTTGTCCCAATTTTTTCTTCCATGATCTTTATCGTTTTAGTCTTTATGTTTAGGTCTTTGATCCACTTGGAGCTAGTTTTTGTGCATGGTGTGAGGTATGGGTCCTGTTTCATTTTTTTGCAAATGGATATCCAGTTATGCCAGCACCATTTGTTAAAAAGGCTGTCTTTTCCCCAGTTAATTGACACTGGTCCTTTGTCAAATATCAGCTGCTCATACGTGGATGGATCTATGTCTGGGTTCTCAATTCTGTTCCATTGGTCTATGTGCCTGTTGTTGTACCAATACCAGGCTGTTTTGACTACTGTGGCTGTATAATAGGTTCTGAAATCAGGTAAAGTGAGGCCTCCCACTTTCTTCTTCTTTTTCAGTAGTGCTTTGCTTATCCGGGGCTTCTTTCCCTTCCATATGAAATTGTTGATTTGTTTCTCTATCCCCTTAAAATATGACATTGGAATTTGGATCGGAAGTGCGTTAAATGTATAGATGGCTTTTGGTAGAATAGACATTTTTACTATGTTAAGTCTTCCTATCCATGAGCAAGGTATGTTTTTCCACTTAAGTATGTCCTTTTGAATTTCTTGTAGTAGAGCTTTGTAGTTTTCTTTGTATAGGTCTTTTACATCCTTGGTAAGATTTATTCCTAAGTATCTTATCTTCTTGGGGGCTACTGTGAATGGTATTGATTTGGTGATTTCCTCTTCGGTGTTCTTTTTGTTGATGTAGAGGAATCCAAGTGATTTTTGTATGTTTACTTTATAACCTGAGACTCTGCCAAACTCTTCTATTAGTTTCAGTAGTTTTCTGGAGGATTCCTTAGGGTTTTCTGTGTATATAATCATGTCATCTGCAAATAGTGATAACTTTACTTCTTCCTTGCCAATCCGGATACCTTTTATTTCTTTGTCTAGCCTGATTGCCCTGGCTAAGACTTCCAACACGATGTTGAATAAGAGTGGTGATAAAGGGCATCCTTGTCTGGTTCCCGTTCTCAAGGGAAATGCTTTCACGTTCTCTCCATTTAGAGTGATATTGGCTGTTGGCTTTGCATAGATGCCCTTTATTATGTTGAGGAATTTTCCTTCAATTCCTATTTTGGTAAGATTTTTTATCATGAATGGGTGTTGGACTTTGTCAAATGCCTTTTCTGCATCAATTGATAAGATCATGTGGTTTTTGTCTTTTGTTTTATTTATGTGATGGATTACATTAATGGTTTTTCTGATATTAAACCAGCCTTGCATACCTGGTATAAATCCCACTTGATCAGGGTGAATTATTTTTTTGATGTGTCGTTGGATTCTATTGGCTAGAATTTTGTTGAGGATTTTTGCATCAATGTTCATGAGGGATATAGGTCTATAATTTTCTTTTTTTGTAATGTCTTTACCTGGTTTTGGTATCAGGGAGATGGTGGCTTCATAGAATGAGTTGGGTAGTATTCCGTCATTTTCTATGCTTTGGAATACCTTTAGTAGTAGTGGTGTTAACTCTTCTCTGAAAATTTGGTAGAACTCTGCAGTGAAGCCGTCCGGGCCAGGACTTTTTTTTGTTGGGAGTTTTTTGATTACCGTTTCAATCTCTTTTTTTGTTATGGGTCTATTTAGTTGTTCTACTTCTGAATGTGTTAGTTTAGGTAGGTAGTGTTTTTCCAGGAATTCATCCATTTCTTCTAGGTTTTCAAATTTGTTAGAGTACAATTTTTCATAATAATCTGAAATGATTCTTTTAATTTCATTTGGTTCTGTTGTGATGTGGTCCTTCTCATTTCTTATTCGGGTTATTTGTTTCCTTTCCTGTATTTCTTTAGTCAGTCTAGCCAATGGTTTATCAATTTTGTTAATTTTTTCAAAGAACCAGCTTTTGGCTTTGTTAATTCTTTCGATTGTTTTTCTGTTCTCTAATTCATTTAGTTCAGCTCTAATTTTTATTATTTGTTTTCTTCTGGTGCCTGATGGATTCTTTTGTTGCTCACTTTCTATTTGTTCAAGTTGTAGGGACAGTTCTCTGATTTTGGCTCTTTCTTCTTTTTGTATGTGTGCATTTATCGATATAAATTGGCCTCTGAGCACTGCTTTTGCTGTGTCCCAGAGGTTTTGATAGGAAGTATTTTCATTCTCGTTGCTTTCTATGAATTTCCTTATTCCCTCCTTGATGTCTTCTATAACCCAGTCTTTTTTCAGGAGGGTATTGTTCATTTTCCAAGTATTTGATTTCTTTTCCCTAGTTTTTCTGTTATTGATCTCTAGTTTTATTGCCTTGTGGTCTGAGAAGATGCTTTGTAATATTTCGATGTTTTGGACTCTGCAAAGGTTTGTTTTATGACCTAATATGTGGTCTATTCTAGAGAATGTTCCATGTGCGCTGGAAAAAAAAGTATATTTTGCAGCAGTTGGGTGGAGAGTTCTGTATAAGTCAATGAGGTCAAGTTGGTTGATTGTTGTAATTAGATCTTCCGTGTCTCTGTTGAGCTTCTTACTGGATGTCCTGTCCTTCTCCGAAAGTGGTGTGTTGAAGTCTCCTACTATAATTGTGGAGGTATCTATCTCGCTTTTCAGTTCTGTTAAAATTTGATTTATGTATCTTGCAGCCCTGTCATTGGGTGCGTAAATATTTAATATGGTTATGTCTTCCTGATCAATTGTCCCTTTTATCATTATATAGTGTCCTTCTTTATCCTTTGTGGTGGATTTAAGTCTAAAGTCTATTTTGTCAGAAATTAATATTGCTACTCCTCTTCTTTTTTGCTTATTGTTTGCTTGATATACTTTTGTCCATCCTTTGAGTTTTAGTTTGTTTGTGTCTCTAAGTCTAAGGTGTGTCTCTTGTAGGCAGCATATAGATGGATCGTGTTTCTTTATCCAGTCTGTGACTCTCTGTCTCTTTATTGGTGCATTTAGTCCATTTACATTCAGGGTAATTATAGATAAATAAGTTTTTAGTGCTGTCATTTTGATGCCTTTTTATGTGTGTTGTTGACAATTTCATTTTTCCACATACTTTTTTGTGCTGAGGCGTTTTTCTTAGTAAATTGTGAGATCCTCATTTTCATAGTGTTTGACTTTATGTTAGTTGAGTCGTTACGTTTTTCTTGGTTTTTGTCTTGAGTTATAGAGTTGTTATGCCTTTTTGTGGTTACCTCATTATATACCCCTATTTTTCTAAGTAAAAACCTAACTTGTATTGTTCTATATCGCCTTGTATCACTCTCCATATGGCAGTTCAATGCCTCCTGTATTTAGTCCCTCTTTTTGATTATTGTGATCTTTTACCTATTGACTTCCATGATTCCGTTATGTGTATTTTTTCTTTTAATTAATCTTAATTTGTTTGTTTTTGTGATTTCCCTATTTGAGTTGATATCAGGACGTTCTGTTTTGTGACCTTGTGTTGTGCTGATATCTGATATTATTGGTTCTCTGACCAAACAATATCCTTTAGTATTTCTTGTAGCTTTGGTTTGGTTTTTGCAAATTCTCTAAACTTGTGTTTGTCTGTAAATATCTTAATTTCGCCTTCATATTTCAGAGAGAGTTTTGCTGGATCCTTGGTTGGCAGTTTTTCTCCTTCAGTGTTCTGTATATGTCGTCCCATTCCCTTCTTGCCTGCATGGTTTCTGCTGAGTAGTCAGAACATATTCTTATTCATTCTCCCTTGAAGGAAACCTTTCTTTTCTCCCTGGCTGCTTTTAAAATTTTCTGTTTATCTTTGGTTTTGGTGAGTTTGATGATAATATGTCTTGGTGTTTTTCTTTTTGGATCAATCTTAAATGGGGTTCGATGAGCATCTTGGATAGATATCCTTTCGTCTTTCATGATGTCAGGGAAGTTTTCTGTCAGAAGTTCTTCAACTATTTTCTCTGTGTTTTCTGTCCCCCCTCCCTGTTCTGGGACTCCAATCATCCGCAGGTTATCCTTCTTGATAGAGTCCCACATAATTCTTAGGGTTTCTTCATTTTTTTTAATTCTTTTATCTGATTTTTTTTCAGCTATGTTGGTGTTGATTCCCTGGTCCTCCAGATGTCCCAGTCTGCATTCTAATTGCTCGAGTCTGCTCCTCTGACTTCCTAGTGCGTTGTCTAATTCTGTTATTTTATTGTTAATCTTTTGGATTTCTACATGTTGTCTCTCTATGGATTCTTGCAACTTATTAATTTTTCCAGTATGTTCTTGAATAATCTTTTTGAGTTCTTCAACAGTTTTATCAGTGTGTTCCTTGGCTTTTTCTGCAGATATCCTAATTTCATTTGTGATATCATTAAGCATTCTGTAAATTAGTTTTTTATATTCTGTATCTGATAATTCCAAAATTGTATCTTCATTTGGGAAAGATTTTGATTCTTTTGTTTGGGGGGTTGGAGAAGCTGTCATGGTCTGCTTCTTTAAGTGGTTTGATATGGATTGTTGTCTCCGAGCCATCACTGGGAAACTAGTTTTTCCAGAAAATCCGCTAAAAAAAAACTGCAGTCAGATCCCTATCAGAGTTCTCCCTCTGGCTCAGGCTATTCAGATGTTAATGAAGCCGCCTGGGGAGGGTGGGGGAGGGAACAGAGAGATAGGAGAGTAGCACCTCAGAATATAGCCAGAGTTGCTTGTCTTGCTTGGAATGACTGTTATATCTGAGATTCCCGCGGGCGCGTCGCCTATGTGTGCTGGCAGTGTGGAGATTGCCCCCAGGGGGTCTGGCCCGCTGGAGTCACGGTCAGATCCTCCGCTTCCAGCCCCACGCCCAGCGTCAAGGCTCCCCTACTGGGACGGTGCACTCTCAACTCCAAAATCAGTCGCTGCCTCCCGGGGACTTCGCGTCCCTCCAGCCGTGTGGCCGTGCCGCCCCCGTGAACCAGGTGGGCCCCCTCCCGGGGTTAGTTCAGATGGGTGGAGTAGCTCCCCGTGCTTGTGCCGCGACCAAGTGTCCCGGCTGGAACGCTGTTCTCCCCACTCCAATACCAGTCGCTGCCTCCCCGGGACTTCTCCTACCGGCTGCGTCCCACACCGCCCGCGCGACCTGGCTGGTCCCCTTCCCGGGGTTAGTTCAGGGGGTGGAGCAACTCTCCGTGTTTATGGCGTACCTGCGAGCAGTCCAAATCCCTGCGGGACGGTTCCCCGGCTCGGATGCTGCTCTTTCTGCTCCAAGATCAGTCACTGCCTCCCGGGGACTTCTCCTACCGGCTGCGTCCCACGCCGCCCGTAGAACCGGCTGGTCCCCCTCCCGGGGTTAGTTCAGGGGGGTGGAGCAGGTCTCTGTGCTTGTGCCGTACCTGACTGGTACGCTGGCTCCAGGCTCTGGAAACTATCGCTGCTTCCCTGTATTAGTTCCTTCTCCGTCTCTAAATCTGTGTTTGTTGTTCAGGGTTCGTAGATTGTTATGTATGTGATCGATTCACTTGTTTTTCCGTGTCTTTGTTGTAAGAGGGATCCGAGGTAACGTCTGCCTAGTCCGCCATCTTGGCTCCGCCTCCAGACACATTTTTTTTATTAGACTTTAAGTGAAAGTTTACAAATCAAGTCAGTCCCTCATACAAAAACTTATGCACACCTTGCTATGTACTTTTAGCTGCTCTCCCCCTTAATGAGACAGCACACTCCTCCTCTCCATCCTGTATTCCCCATGTTCGTTCAACCAACTCCTGTCCCCCTCTGCCTTCTCATCTCTCCTCCAGACAGAAGCTGCCCTCGTGTGTCTGCTTAACCTAAGAAGTTCTCTCCTCACCAGTATCATTTTCTGTCTTATAGTCCAGTCCAATGCCTGTCTGAAGAGTTGGCTTGCAGAATGGTTCCAGTCTTGGGCTAACAGAGGGTCTGGGGACCATGACCTCTGGGGTCCCTCTAGACTCAGTCAGACCATTAAGTTTGACCTTTCTATGAGAACTTGAGGTCTGTATCTCACTGTTCTCCTGCTCCTTCAGAGATTCTCTGTTCTGTTCCTTGTCAAGGCAGGCATTGGTGCTAGCCAGGCACCTTCTAGTTCTTCTGGTCTCAAGCTGATGGAGACTCTGGTTTATGTGACCCTTTCTGTCTCTTGGGCTCATAGTTTCCTTATGTCTTTGGTGTTCTTTATTCTCCTTTTCTCCAGGTGGGTTGAGACCAGTTGATGCATCTTAGAAGGCTGCTTCCTAGCTTTTAAGACTCCAGACGCCACTCACCAAAGTGGGGTGCAGGAGGTTTTCTTAACACATTTTGTTATGCCAATTGACCTAGATGTTCCCCGGACTCCCGCCCCTGCTACTCTGCCCTTCAAAGCATTTGGTTGTATTCAGGAAACCGCTTTTGGTTTAGCCTAGTTGTGCTGACCTCTCCTGTATTGTGTGTTGTCTTTCCCTTCACCTAAAATACTTCTTGTCTACTATCTAATTAGATAATACCCCCTCCCAACCCTCGTAACCATCAAAGAATATTTTCTTCTCTCTTTAAACTTTTTCTTGAGTCCTTATAATAGTGGCCTCGTATAATATTTGCTCTTTTGCCACTGACTTATTTCACTCAGCATAATGCCTTCCAGATTCCTCCATGTTATGAGATGGGATTCATCGTTGTTCTTAATTGTTGCATAGTATTCCATTACGTGAATATACCATGATTTATTTACCCATTCATCTGTTGATGGGCACCTTGGTTGCTTCCATCTTTTTGCTATTGTAAACAGTGCTGCAGTGAACATGGGTGAGCATATATGTGAGGGCTTTTATTTCTCTAGGATATATTCCAAGGGGTGGGATTGCTGGGTCTTATGGTAGTTCTATTTCTAGCTTTTTAAGAAAGCACCAAATCGATTTCCAAAGTGGTTGTACCATTTGACATTCCCACCAGCAGTGTGTAAGTGTTTCAGTACAAGAGAGTTCTGAATGATTAGTTTAAGACCCACCCCACTTCCATCTGACCTCATTAACATAACAAATGAAACTTCTATTTCCAACAGGGTCATATTTTCATATTTACAGGACTGGGGGTTGGGAAATCAACACATATTTTGGAAGGACACAATTCAACCTAAAACTTAGGAATATGGTAAAAGTTAGATTTCCTTAAATTTTTGTTAGCTTTGAAAATCTCAAGTTTCCTCCAGGGCTTTGAACTAGTTCAAACTGGTTCAGTCATGGCCAACAAAGTGAAACAGGATGAGACCAGAATTTTTTCAATTGGAGTGATCCGTAATGACTATCAGAAAGGGAAAAATTATGGGAGACTCAGAAAAGGCGTAGTGAACTCTTTCAGGAGTCTAATGCAGGAAACTGGATTATTGGATTATTGGCAGGACTGTGGAGAGCAGCACACTTTCAAAGTGGCATGGTTGGCCACCGTCTTTTCAGACTCTGCTCAAAATCCAGTGGGCAAGAGACTTAGTTGCTATGCAATGTGTATGCTGCCTTTATTTTGTAAGAGAGGGATTAGGTTTCTAGCAGGGCTTAGACCTGTAATTTTTCCTGTTCCAGTTATTCTTGCTCACCCAAATTTTAAAAATTCACGTCTGTTCTGGTTTCGATTCCTCTGCCATGGCTGAACCAGGAAGAACTAGTTCAAAGCCCTGGCTTCCTCCAATAAAATTGCCTCAAAATTGGCATTTCCAAAATATTGGAAACTGGGCAACCAATAGTAACATAATACATTGTCATCACATGCTATTCTCAGAATGATCAACGACACACCTGACAACAGGGGTTCAAGAACACTCTAAATATTACATAATTCTTAATGCAAATATAACATTCATTGCAATATACTGTTTCATTATTTTAAATCCCTAATGATAAAGGAAATAGTGTGTATCAGAGAATATTTTATAGGTTCTGGAGAAGATAGACTTGAATTTGATCCCTGAATCCAGGTTTCTCTAGCTGCATGAAGTTGACATATAACTGAGCTTCGCATTTTTAGTTTTTTAATACATAAAATGGGAGGCAAAAATGTATGCCACACAATGTGATTGTAAAGGATATAAACATCAGAAGCATTAAAAAAAAAAAACTGTTGCCATCAAGCCAATGCCAACTCGTAGTAACCCTAAAGGACAGAGTAGAACTGGCCCATATGGTTTCCAAGGAGCTGCTGGCGGATTCGAACTGCCAACCTTTTGGTTAGCAACTAAGCAGTTAACTACTAAGCCACCAGGGCCCTATCAGAAGTATAATGCATGTTAAATGCCTGGCACATAAAAATGGGAGATATTGTAAGTAAACATGTTGCTATTCCAGTTATGATATGTGCATTCCAGAAAATAATAAATAATAACAATTACTCAGAAGACAATTTGTTAGCATCGATAGTAGCTGACATACAGTTTACATGAATTTAATGCCCATTTTACATTGGATGTTCTTTATAAAAAGTCTCTGTTAAATATTTTACAAAATTGTATTTACCTATATTTTATAGAGAAGAATATGAGAGGTTAAAAAGTTAAATGACTCATCTAAGTCGTAATGAGTAAATGATAGAGTTAAGACTACAGCACAGACATTTCTTATTCTTCCCTCAGAGCTCTTTTGCTGTGAGGAAATACTACATCATTATATTTATTAGTAAATGATATTAGTAAATTTTGGAGGTTTTTGAAGATATGGATTTATGGGAGCAGTACTAGGCCAAGTGCTTAACGTACATCATCTCATACAATTTTTTGGATGTGTATGACTGTGATACTGAAAATTCATCAACATATATTCAATGAAAAAAAAATGAGCAGTGATATTATTAAACAACTGTTTTCTGGTTTCTGTCCTAAAAGGTAACATTATGTTGGGAGGACACATTTTCCCAGCTTTATTCAAATCCCAAGCTACAAATTTTCCAATTTGTATGATAATATGAAACAAAGACTATTTTTTATTTTGCAAAATTATTTCTTTCAATTCATATATTTATTTTCTAGGCAAATATATGGCATTTTTATGTCTCTCAATGTACTTCAGAATACAAGATAATGACATATTTAAATGGTAGATTTTAAACTTACAGAAGCTGGTTACTTTTAAATAAAAGTATAATTACATTATACTATCCACATGGGCTACTGTCATAGCTTTGTTTATATATTTAAACTTTTTTCTACTTTAAAAATGTATTAAATTATAATTCTGCATTCTCATGCTACCTGCTAGAGATTTTCCACATGAAATACTCAGCAGTTTGTTAGAGATTTCTGTCTTAACTTGTAACACCAAGGCAAATTTAAGAATTTAAGAACAACTTTTAAAGTGCACTTAGTTACACCTAAAATATAGCATTGCCTGACGTATCCCATTTCTATGTCTTACTGATCTGGATGAGGATGAGTACTGGATGTGTTTGTAAAGAGAATTTTTTTTAATGATTATGTATCATGCAAGTATGTTTCTGAATATTTATGTCTGTGGATAAGATAGAAACAGTTGAGGCAGGTGCCAGCAGCCTCAGCCAACTGCTCCTCGAGAAGTTGCACACAGCTCTTTAGAATCATAGCCTCATCTTAATATTCCCAAATACTTTAATGAGTTTTCACTCTAATTAAATGTGCATCTTGCAAAGACCACCAGGTGCCAGATTGCTGTGACTGACAACAGGCTTTCATTGTTTAGACTCAGATTTTACATCACCTCAACATAAAAAAAAAAAAATACCCACTTTTAATAGTGTTGTTATAGATGAAGTTGGATGCATGTACTGTCATCCAACTGTTTAATTAAATAACTTACAAACTATTACAAACCTAACTCTACAATTAAAATCATAGGAAAGCAAATGTAAATAAAGCAGGGGAAATAAAAAAAAAATCAAATGGCAGGAAAACAGATGGAAGAAGTGAAGAGTCATCAGAGTTCAGTGTTAAAATTTCATGCTGGATGTCAGAATACTTAAGGGAGTAACACTACGATGTGGTTGCATGTTACTTCCATCTCTGGGTGGTGTTTCATTAACACCAAATTTATTTTTCCTTTTATTTTAACAAGTGTAAATGATGTATTTTGCATTGTATGTTAACTGAAGATAGAAGCCACATTTTCAAAGTCTCTGTCTAAACTAACAGAAAAAAAAAAAGACCACATATTATTAACCATAAGCCCGTTGTCAGTGAGCCGATTTTGACAGAGTAGAACTACACCATAGGGTCTCCAAGGCTGTAATCTTTACAGAAGCAAACTGCCACGTCTTTCTTCCACTAAGTGGCTGGTGGGTTCAAACATCCACCTTTCAGTCAACAGCCACACACTTAACCACTGCACCACCAGGGTTCCTTATTATTAACCAAATAAACACTTAAACCAAAACCAAACCCATTGCCATCCAATCGACTCCAACTCATCTAATTTTAAGATTTAAGGTTATTTTGTACAACTTATTTTATTTTTTTATCCTGGGCTGGCCTTCATTAAAATAATTTATCAGTTGTTTTTTGCATATCACATTAAATACTGTATTAAAATTTTCAACTAGGGACACATTCATCACAGGGATACTAAGACACAACTTTGAAGTTCTATTCAATAGATACCATGTTTCAATATAGATACCATGTTTCAATATTCCTGCCCAAATGCCAAGTCTATTTTTAGCTTGTATCCCAATCAGGAAGATATAAATAGAAATCAGGAGAAAATATTCCCCGTTGCCTCAGCTGCTCAAAAGGAATGAAGAGAAGACGATAGATCATGAAGGCACAGTGTTTAGGTCAGAAAACAGAGCTGCTGAGCAATCCATAGAGAGAGTCATTCCTGGTTATAATGGAACGGGCTTTTGCAGAATGCATTACAAGGAGCAAAATGATTTAGGAAAGCAGTTGAAAATGATTTTTTTTTTTTTTAAGTGAATGTCGATCTACCACATAAACGGAAACAGAATTTTTTTATTATTAAAAAATAGAAATAGACTCCAAGTTAAGAATATCACATCCAAGCATCAAGGATAAAATTAAATAGCAGGACTCGGATGAGGATCAGGGAAAGGCAATCGAGATTAAAGATGAGCAGATAAAAATAGATCTTTAGAGAAGAAAAACTTCATATATAAGAGCCCAAATATATAAAATTTGTTATTATAGTTTGTTATACAGTTCCTCAGAAAAAAAAAGCCTGGTGATCTACTTTTAAAAACTCAACCACTGAAAACCCTACGGAGCACAATTCTACTCTGACACACATGGGGTCTCCGTGAGTCAGTCTCTGGACGCAGCTAGTTTTATTTAAAATTATGTCTAAGGTAACTCTATAAGATCATTTATTTAGTTTTGTGTCACAGTGTAGATTCAGATTAGATATTTTAAAATTATCATTTTTGTGACCTTTACAACACTTTTTCCCCCATTTGGGTTAATGTTTTAATTTTGGCCCTTTCTTCTTTTTGGATGTATGCATTTATTGCTACAAATTGACTTCTCAGTAGTGCTTTTGCTGTGTCCCAAGGTTCTGGTAGAAAGTGTTTTCATTCTCATTTGATTCTATGAATTTCTTTATTCCATCCTTAATTTCTTCTATAACTCTGTTGATTTTGAGCAAGGTGTTGTTCAGTTTCCATGTATTTAATTCCTTTTGCCTGCTTTTTCTTATATTGATTTCTACTTTTATGGTTTTATGGTCAGAGAAGATGCTTTGTAATGTTTTGATGTTTTGGATTCTGTTAAGGTTTGCTTTATGACCTAAGACATGGTATAAATGAAGAATGTTCCGTGTGTGTTGGAAAAGAAAGTATTCTTGGCTTCTCCTGAGTGGAGTGTTCCATATATGTCTATGAGGTCAAGTTGGTTGATTGTGGCATTGAGATCTTACATGTTTTTATTGAACTTCTTTCTGGATCTTCTGTTCTTCACTGGAAGTGGTGTGTTGAAGTCTCCAACTATAATTGTGGGGCTATCTCTCTTTTCAGTGCTGTTAGAGTTTGTTTTATGTATTTTGAAGCCCTGTCATTGGGTGCGTGAATATTTATTATGGTTATATCCTCCAAATATTGACCCTTTAATCATTATCCTGTGCGGTAGCTTTTAAAGCCTGTTTTGTCGGAAATTAATATTGCCACTCCTGCTTTTTCTTGATTGTTGTTTGCTCGATATATTTTTTCCATCCTTTGAGTTTTAGTTTGTGTCTTTAAGTCTGAGGTGTGTCTCTTGTAGGTAGCATAGAGATGGATCATGTTTTTATTATCCATTCTGCCATTCTCTGTATTTGTATTGGTGCATTTAGTCCATTTACATTCACTGTAATTATTGATAGGTATGAATTTAGTGCTGTCATTTTGATGTTTTGTGTGTGTGTGTGTGTGTGTGTGTGTTGTTAACAGTTTCTTTTCCACTTCATTTTCTGGGCTGTCAATTTTCTTTATATAGTACTCTTACCTCTTTTTCATTGTTGTTGCTTTTGTACTTGCAGGTCTTTACGTTTTTCTTTTTTTTTTTTTTATTTTGGTATATAGGATTGTTAGTTTCCTTTATAGTTACCTTAATATTTACCCCTATTTTTCTAAATTTAAAACAAACTTTTATTTTTTTAGATCACCTTGACTTTCTCGCCATATGAAAGATCTATGACTACGTTTTTTAGCCTCTCTTTTTTAGTTTAATGTTTTCATCTTTTACAACATAACATCTCTGTTCCCGTTTTTAGTGTTTTAGCTTTATTTTTGTGATTTCTCTATCTGGGTTGATATCTGGTTGCTCTGTCCTGTGTTCTAGTTTGGGGTTGTTGTCTAACATTATTGATTTTCTAACCAGATGACTCCCTTCAGTATTTCTTGCAATTTTAGTTTGGTTTTTGCAAATTCCCTAAACTTCTGTTTATCTGGAAATGTCCCAATTTTGCCTTCATATTTGAGAGCCAGTTTTGCTGGAGATATAATTCTTGGCTGGCAATTTTTCTCCTCCAAGGCTTTATGTACGTCATCCCATTGCCTTCTTGCCTGCATGGTTTCAGCTGAGTCATCCGAGCTTAATCTTATTGACTCTCCTTTGTAGGTGACTTTTCTTTTATCCCTAGCTGCTCTTAAAAGTCTCTCTTTATCTTTGGTTTTAGAAAGTTTGATTATAATAAGTCTTGGTGACTTTCTTTTGAGATCTACCTTGTATGGAGTTTGATGAGCATCTTGGATAAATTTCTTCTTATCTTTCACAATATCAGGGAATTTTTATGCCAGGAAATCTTCAACCATTCTCTCTGTGTTTTCTGTTATCCCCCGCCCAGCCATTCTGGCACACCAATCACTCATAGGTTATCTCCCTTGATAGAGTCCCACATAATTCTTAGGATTACTTCATTTTTTAAAATTCTTTTATCTGATTTTTCCTCAAATATGTTGGTGTCCAGTGCTTTATTTTCAATCTCACTTATTCTGACTTCCATTGCCTCAATTCTGCTCCTGTAACTTTCTATTGAGTTTTCTAATTCTGAAATTTCGTTGTTAATCTTCTGATTTTCTGTTTGTTGTCTCTCTATGGATTCTTACAGCCTACTAAATTTGTCATTATACTCTTTTCTAATCTTCTTAAATTCCTCTAATACTATGCCTGTGCGTTCCTTGGCTTGTATACTTTGCCTGTTCTCTTTCCTGATCTCTTGAAGAGTTCTGTCTATGAGTCTTTCATATACTTCCTCTGGTAGTTCCAGGAAGTTCTCTTCATCTCAACAATTTTTTGAGTCTTTGTTTTGGGAGCTTGCTGAAGCTTCTTGTTTTTTTTTTTTTTTTTGGTTATGCCCAAATAGGCTCCTGGAGTGAACTAGTTTGGTTATTGTTGCCTTTGAAGCTCTAATGTCCTGTCTCCAGGTGGTTAGAGCTGTTACTAGGTGTATGAGCCAGGAGTCTATTTACTTTTCTTGTATGCATTCAGTTCAAGTGTCCAGGTAGTCAGTCACCAAGTGTGTGGTGCAGGTTCTCGCCTACAGTGTTAGATGAGCAGGGGTGATTGATATAGGCATCGGTATCCACGTGTGGTAACAGGTCACATGCTGAGCAAGGCAGATGACTGACAACCACCTCTGAGTGTCTGTGAGGAAAGCACATCTCCATTCCCTAGAGCACCTACGTGGGTGGGTTTTGCAGCCAGACCTTGGGCACCCAGTGCTGTGGGCTGTAAGGACTGGGAGTGACCACTTGTCCTTGGATTCCTGTTGAGGGTGGCTAGGTGGTGTGGGTGAAGCCATCAGTCCTCTGGCCCCTAATGTGGGTAGGTGAGGACCCTACTTTATATGCAAAGTGGTGTCAAATGTCACAAACCTACCTTTCCACCGTATATCTGAAACAGTTGAAGTTGGACTTTAGATATATACCCGGTTGTATTGTGCTAATGAAGGCCTACCCTGTTGAAATGGGCCCACACAGGTCTATGCAGGGGTGAAAGGCATTCAAAGTCCGTGCTCCCCTTTGTGCCTAGGCAAAGGAGCTGTTTCTGCCCCAAGTTTTCAGCTTAGGGAAGCCAGCAGATTATTTTTCACCCTGTTTGTTAACATGTTCCTCCTCCAAGGCCAAGAGAATGGCTGAGGGCATATGACAGGTCTTACTTCCAGCCCAGGGAAAACAACTATCACTGAAGCTGCCTCAGGACCCAGTGCAGAGCTGGAAGGGGTCAGTTAAATGGGAGAGAGTTCCCCCCCCAAAAAAAGGGTGTTTTTTTGGATCTGCATGGTAGATTAGACACCAGTACTTATCTTATGGTGAGAGAGCCACCCTTCTCTGACCCCGGAGGCATGAGTGAACTCTCTGCTGCTCAATATCTCCTGATGTGCAAAACACATCTTGAATGCCACTGCTTGTCTCACTGAGCTTGTGCCCATGCCAGTGGATCCAGTCTGTGGGGTACCAATCCCCACTGGGTCAGGTCTGGCAACTTCTCCCTGCTTCAGAACCACCTCTCCCTCCTTCTGCTGCTCAGCCCGATTCCTCAACTTTGCCTTTAACATTCAGGGTTCCTAGATTGTCATATATAATTGATTCACTTGTTTTTTGGGGTCTTTGTTGTAAGAAGGACTACCGGAAACATCTGACTACTCTGCCATCTTGGCCCTGCCCTCTCTCATTCAAAATTCTTCCACTCAACATTTATTCATTCAATCTTTTGTACTGAGGTACTATTGTAGATACAGATATAGGCTCTGGGATCCCAGTAATATCTGAAACATGTTGTGACTGTTCTCAAGAAGTTTGAAAGTTCCATCTATGTCTTAAATTCAGTGTGCGCCAAATCAGACATTTTGTCATTTCCTCCTACAATGAAATTTTTGCTCTAATATTCTGTATTTCTGTGACTAACTCATTATTCACTCAGATTCTTAAATTAGAATCTTGGAGTCATCATCTTTCTAATTTACATATTCTATCTTGTCAATAAATGCTGCAGGTTCTGCAACTCATTATCTCACAAAGTCGTTTCTCCCTTTCCACCTCCGCAGCCTCAGTTCAGACTTCACTTGTCATGTGGAATAATCAGGAAAAATCCTATAACTGCTGTCTCTACCTCTCAGCTGCCTCTGTGTAGTCTATTCTCCACACTAATTCTAGAATGACTTTTTATGAAGCAAATTTGACCAGGATACTCTCCCACTCAAAAGCTCTTAGTGCCTTCTCAAAGCTTTTGGTATAAAGTTCAGTTTAGCATACAAAGCTTTGTCTCTTTAGCTTAATTTTTTACTTATATACTATCTAAAATTGCATTTTTTATATGAAATCTTCAAACTGAATAGTACCATTTCTCATTTTTGTAAGTTATTTCATTACGTGTTTCTTGTTTAAGCTCTGCATACTTTAGATAGGTTTTCTGATCCTTCTCTGTGAATTAGAATCCTCTAGGACTTTTTTTTTTTTATGACATACTTCCTTTTGCATTCAGTGAATCTGTACAATCACTGCTTCACTCAACAAACAATAGGGTAAATTGTATATGCACACCTGGTCAATATGGTATGGAGTTTGTCAACAGTTTTATGTAGGAACAGAATGAACTTAGCATTAAAGCATACTGTTTTAATTGATGTCTAAGAAAGGTGTTTTGGCTCCTAAGCCAGTCCTCAAGAAAAGATGTGGCAGTCTGCTTCTGTAAAGATTACAGCCTTGGAAACCCTAGGGGGCAGTTCTACTCTATCCTATAGGGCTGCTATGAGTTAGAATCGCATGCACTAACAACAAAAATGTTTAGATTTTATTTTTAGTGGTCTTTGAAAAAAAAAAAAAAGAAGGATTTTTTTTTTCTTTTTTTTTTGCACTACATTGCTCATTAGTTGATTGCCAATGCAAGTGTATTTTTTTTTCATCATCATGAGTGGCAGGATGTCAAGTTGAGGCATTTTAATACTAACGAAAATGGTCAATAATGTACTGTATCTTGATGACTAATGAAAACCTAATCAACTGTGCTAGATTTATGTGCATTCTATTGATATTCATTGTCACTCTCTGACATTCTTATATAATTAGATATATATATGTTTCTTTCTCTCTCTATATATTTACGTATACATATATATGGAAACTCTATGGGGCAGTTCTACTCCATTCTATAGGGTTGCTATGAGTCAGAATCGACTCGACGGCACTGGGTGAGGTGGTATATACATATATAAAGAGTGAGAGCCCTGGTGTGCAGTGGTTAAGAACTGGACAGCTAACCAAAAGATCAGCCGTCTGAATCCACCAGCTGCTCCATGGAAACCCTACAGGGCAGTTCTGCTCTGTCCTATATGGTCGCTACGAGTCAGAATCAACTTGACAGCAATGGGTCTGGTTTTTGGTTTTAAGTATATATTATATATATAATTAAATATATATAAAATACACATTCCTAGGAGTCCCTGAGTGGCTCAAATGGTTAAGCATTTGACTATTAGCCAAAAGGGTGGTGGTTTGAACTACCCAGAGGTGCCTTGGAAGACAGGCCTGGCGATCTGCTTGCAAAAGGTCATAGTCTTAAAAATTCTTCAGAACCATTCTACTCTGCACAAATGGAGTCACCTTGAATCAGAATCAACTGGATGGTAATTAACAACATCAACAGCATATACTTTCTTATATAATTAAATATATATGTATATATGGCTTTAAAACTTGATTATTGAGTTGGCCAAGGAATTAAAATTCTCATCACTTTAAATTTATATTTCTTGGAATGTACATAAATCTATTTTTCTTGAATATCTGATTTTAGATGTTACCTAAGGGCTTTGTAATAGTTTACTGTCTTCTATTTGAAGCAAGTTATTTGTCCAGAGGAAAGAGCCACTGATAAAAGCTCTAAATTTTATCATGTTAATAATTACATTAAGTTGTAAATACTCTAACTGATCAAATTTATTATATAAATTTTACAATCTCTAAAGAACATTTTGACAGTAAGTATGCCCCAGGAAATATCCACCACGACAGAGCACTGACAAAGCTGGACAAAAGTGGAACTATATGTTATTAAAACCCAGTGAAAGTTTACAATGGAGATTAGTATCTCATTCAAAATTTATACACAAATTGTTTTGTGATATTGTTCACAATTCCCACAATGTGTCAGCACTCTCACCTTTCCCTTTCTATTTCCATTCCAGGTTCTCTGTGTAAATTTGTCCAGTTTTCCTGTCCCATTCTGCCTTCTTATCTTTGCTTTTGGGCAGTTGTTGCCCATTTGGTCTCGTACACTTGATTGAAATAAGAAGCACATTACTCAAGTGTGTTATTTTTTATAGTCCCGTTTAGTCTTTGCATGAACGGTGGATGTTGATATGATTTCAGTTCTGAGTTAGCAAGACATCTAGGTGCCATAGTCTTGGGGTGGAACTGTATGTCATTTCAAATGACAATTAAAATTAAGGATCCACCACTCCTCTCTTAGTTTGTTGTACTGTGGTGGCTTGTGTGTTGTTGTGATGCTAGAAGCTATTCTTCCGGTATTTCAAATACCAGTTGGGTCACCCATACTGGACAGCTTTCAGTGGAGCTGTCAGACTAAGACAGGCTAGGTAGAAAAACCTGGTGATCTACTTTTTTTTTTTTTAATTTCGTATTTTTTTTTTTAATAATTTTTATTGTGCTCTAAGTGAAATTTTACAAATCAAGTCAGTCTGTCACATATAAACTTATATACACCTTCCTACATACTCCCACTTACTCTCCCCCTAATAAGTCAGCCCACTCCCTCCTTCCAGTCTCTCCTGTCATGACCGTTTTGCTAGATTCTAACCCCCTCTACCCTCCCATCTCCCCTCCAGACAGGAGATGCCAACATAGTCTCAAGTGTCCACCAGATGCAAGTAGCTCGCTCCTCATCAGCATCTCTCTCCAACCCATTGTCCAGTCCAATCCATGTCTGACGAGTTGGCTTCGGGAATGGTTCCTGTCCTGGGCCAACAGAAGGTTTGGGGACCATGACCACCGGGATTCTTTTAGTCTTAGACCATTAAGTCTGGTCTTTTTATGAAAATTTGGGGTCTGCATGCCACTGTTCTTCTGCTCCCTCAGGGGTTCTCTGTTGTGTTCCCTGTCAGGGCAGTTATTGTTTGTGGCTGGGCACCATCTAGTTCTTCTGGTCTCAGGATGATGTAGTCTCTAGTTCATGTAGCCCTTTCTGTCTCTTGGTCTCATAATTACTTTGTGACCTTGGTGTTCTTCATTCTCCTTTGATCCAGGTGGGTTGAGACCAATTGATGCATCTCAGATGATCGCTTGTTAGCATTTAAGACCCCAGACATCACTCTTCAAAGTGGGATGCAGAATGTTTTCTTAATAGAATTTATTTTGCCAATTGACTTAGATGTCCCCTGAAGCCATAGGCCCCAAAACCCCGCCCTTGCTCCCCTGACCTTCAAAGCATTCAGTCTATTCAGGAAACTGCTTTTGGTCCAGTCCAGTTGTGCTGACGTCCTCTGTATTGAGTGTTGTCTCTCCCTTCACCTAAAGTAGTTCTTATTTATTATCTAATCAGTAAATAACCCTCTCCCAACCTCCGTCCCTCCTTCCCCCCTCTCGTAACCACAAAAGAATGTGTTCTTCTCAGTTTAAACTATTTCTCAAGATCTTATAATAGTGGTCTTATACAATATTTGTCCTTTTGAATCTAATTTCACTCAGCATAATGTCTTCCAGGTTCCTCCATGTAATGAAATGTTTTACAGGTTCATCATTGTTCTTTATCCATGCGTAGTATTCCATTGTGGGAATATACCATAATTTATTTATCCATTCTTCCATTGATGGACACCTTGGTTGCTTCCAGCTTTTTGCTATTGTAAACAGAGCTGCAATAAACATGGGTGTGCATATATCTGTCCACGTAAAGGCTCTTATTTCTCTAGGATATATTCTGGGGAGTGGGGTTTCTGGGTCGTATGGTAGTTCTATTTCTAACTTTTTAAGGAAACGTCAGATAGATTTCCACAGTGGTTGTACCATTTTACATTCCCACCAGCATTGTGTAAGAGATCCAATCTCCTCAGCCTCTCCAACTTTTATTATTTTGTGTTTTTTGGATTAATGCGAGACTTGTTGGAGTGAGATAGAATCTCATTGTAGTTTCAATTTGCATTTCTTTAATGATCGAGAGCCTTTCCTCATGTATCTGTTAGCCACCTGACTATCTTCTTTAGTGAAGTGCATGTTCATATCCTTTGCCCAATTTTTAATTGAATTGTTTGTCTTTTTGTGGTTGAGTTTTAACAGAATCATACAGATTTTAGAGATCAGGCGCTGGTTGGAGATGTCATAGCTGAATTTTTTTTCCCAGTTTGTAGGTAGTCTTTTCACTTTTTTGGTGAAGCCTTTAGATGAGCATAGGTGTTTGATTTTTAGGAGCTCCCAGTTATCTGGTTTCTCTTCGTCAGTTTTAGTAATGTTTTGTACTCTGTTTATGCCTTGTATTAGGGCTCCTAATGTTCTCCCTATTTTTTCTTCCATGATTTTTATCGTTTCAGTCTTTATGTTTAGGTCTTTGATCCATTTGGAGTTAGTTTTTGTGCATGGTGTGAGGTATGGGTCTTGTTTCATTTTTTTGCAAATGGATATCCAGTTATGCCAGCACCATTTGTTAAAAAGACTATCTTTTTCCCAACTGACTGACACTGTGTCTTTGTCAAATATCAGCTGCTCATATGTGGATGGGCTTATATCTGGGTTCTCAATTCTGTTCCATTGGTCTATGTGCCTGTTGTTGTACCAGTACCAGGCTATTTTGACTACTGTGGCTGTATAATATGTTCTAAAATCAGGTAGGGTGAGGCCTCCCACTTCCTTCTTCTTTTTCAGTAATGCTTTACTTATCCAGGGCTTCTTTCCCTTCCATATGAAGTTGGTGATTTGTTTCTCCATCACATTAAAAAATGTCATTGGAATTTGGATAGGAAGTGCATTGTATATATAGATGGCTTTTGGTTGAATAGACATTTTTACTATGTTAAGTCTTCCTATCCATGAGCAAGGTATGTTTTTACACTTATGTAGGTCCCTTTTAGTTTCTTGCAGTAGTACTTTGTAGTTTTCTTTATATAGGTCTTTTACATCTTTGGTAAGATTTATTCCTAAGTATTTTTTCTTCTTGGTGGCTACTGTGGACGGTTTTGATTTGGTGATCTCCTCTTCGATGTTCTTTTTGTTGATGTAGAGGAATCCAAGTGATTTTTGTATGTTTATCTTGTAACCTGAAACTCTGCCAAATTCTTCTATTAGTTTCAGTAGTTTTCTGGAGGATTCCTTAGGGTTTTCTGTGTATAAGATCATGTCACCTGCAAATAGAGACAATTTTACTTCTTCCTAGCCAATCCAGATGTCCTTCATTTCTTTGTCTAGCCTAATTGCTCTGGGTAGGACCTCTAGCACAATGTTGAATAATAGCAGTGATAAAGGGCATCCTTGTCTGGTTCCCGTTCTCAAGGGAAATGCTTTCAGGCTCTCTCCATTTAGGATGATGTTGGCTGGTGGCTTTGTATAAATGCCCTTTATTAAGTTGAGGAATTTTCCTTCTATTCCTATTTTGCTGAGAGTTTTTTATCCCGAATGGGTGTTGACTTTGTCAAATGCCCTTCTGAATCAATTGATAAGATCGTGTGGTTTTTGTCTTTTGTTTTATTTATACGGTGGATTGCATTAATTGTTTTCCTAATATTGAACCAACCTTGCACACCTGGTATAAATCCCATTTGGTCGTGGTGGATTATTTTTTTGATATGTTGTTGAATTCTATTGACTAGAATTTTGTTGAGGATTTTTGCATCTATGTTCATGAGTTATATAAGTCTGTTTCTTTTTTTTGTGGTCTCTTTACCTGGTTTTGGTATCAGGGATATGCTGTCTTCATAGAATAAGTTAGGTGGTATTCCATTCTTTCCTATGCTTTGAAATACCTTTAGTAGTAGTGGTGTTAACTCTTCTCTGAATGTTAGGCAGAACACTGCAGTGAAGCCATCCGGGCCAGGGCTTTTTTATGTTGGGAGTTTTTTGATTACCTTCTCAATCTCTTTTTTTTTTTATGGGTCTATTTAGTTGTTCTACTTCTGAATGTGTTAGTTTAGGTAGGTAGTGTGTTTCTAGGAATTCATCCATTTCTTCTAGGTTTTCAGATTTGTTAGAGTACAATTTTTCATAGTAATCTGATATGATTCTTTTAATTTCAGTTGGGTCTGTTGTGTTGTGGCCCATCTCATTTCTTATTAGTGTTAATTGTTTCCTTGCCTGTATTTCTTTAGTCAGTCTGGCCAATGGTTTATCAATTTTGTTAATTTTTTCAAAGAACCAGCTTTTGGCTTTGTTAATTCTTTCGATTGTTTTTCTGTTCTCTAATTCATTTGGTTCAGCTCTAATTTTTATTATTTGTTTTCTTCTGGTGCCTGATGGATTCTTTTGTTGCTCGCTTTCTTCTTGTTCAAGTTGTAGGGACAGTTCTCTGATTTTGGCTCTTTCTTCTTTATGTATGTGTGCATTTATCGATATAAATTGGCCTCTGAGCACTGCTTTTGCTGTGTCCCAGAGGTTTTGATAGGCAGTGTTTTCATTCTCGTTGCATTCTATGAATTTCTTTATTCCCTCTTTAATATCTTCTATTAAGACTTTTTTTTTTTTTTTTAAGACATTAATAGAGCAGAGTATTGTTCAGTTTCTAAGTATTTGATTTCTTTCCCCTGGTTTTTCTGTTATTGATTTCCACTTTTATGGCCTTGTGGTCTGAGAAGATGCTTTGTAATATTTCGATGTATTGGATTCTGCAAAGGTTTGTTTTATGACCTAATATGTGGTCTATTCTAGAGAATGTTCATGTGCACTAGAAAAAAAAAGTATACCTTGCAGCTGTTGGGTGGAGTGTTCTGTATAAGTCTGTGAGGTCTAGTTGGTTGATTGTAGCAATTAGATCTTCTGTGCCTCTATTGAGCTTCTTACTGGAAGTCCTATCCTTCTCCAAAAGTGGTGTGTTGAAGTCTCCTGCTATAATTGTGGAGGTGTCTATCGCACTTTTCAATTCTGTTAAAGTTTGTTTTATGTATCTTGCAGCCCTGTCATTGGGTGCATAAATATTTACTATGGTTATATCTTCCTGGTCTATCATCCCTTTAATCATTATGTAGTGTCCTCTTTTATCCTTTGTGGTGGATTTAACTTCGAAGTCTATTTTATTGGAAATTTATATTGTCACGCCTGCTCTTTTTCGATTGCTGTTTGCTTGATGTATTTTTTTCCATCCTTTGAGTTTTAGTTTCTTTGTGTCTCTAAGTCTAAGGTGTGTCTCTTGTAGACAGCATATAGATGGATCATGTGTTTTTATCCAGCCTGAGACTCTCTGTCTCTGTATTGGTGCATTTAGTCCATTTACATTCAGCGTAATTATAGATAAGTATGACTTCAGTGCTGTCATTTTGATGTATTTTTGTTTGTGTTGTTGACAATTTCATTTTTCCACTTACTTTTTGTGCTGAGATGTTTTTCTTTGTAAATTTTGTGCTCCTAATTTTCATAGTGTTGAATTTATTTTTGCTGAGTAATTATGTTTTTCTTGGTTTTTATTTTGAAGTATGGAATTGTTAGAGCTCTTTGTGGTTACCTTAATATTTACCTCTATTTTTCTAAGTAAAAACTTAACTTGTATCATCCTGTATCGCCTTGTTTTCCTCTCCATATGGAAGATCTATGCCTCCTGTATTTAGTCCCTCTTTTTTGTTTATTGTGATCTTTTACATAATGACTTTAATGATTCCCTGCTTTGAGCATTTTTTTTTCTTTTTTAAATTAATTTTAATTTGTTTTTCTGATTTCCCTATTTGAGTTGATATCAGGATGTTCTGTTCTGTGACCTTGTGTTGTGCTGGTGTCTGATACTACTGATTTTCTGACCAAAGAATTTCCTTAAGTAATTCTTGTAGCTTTGGTTTGGTTTTTCAAATTCTCTAAGCTTGTCTTTATCTGTAAATGTTTTAACTTCACCTTCATATTTGAGAGAGAGTTTTGCTGGATATATGATCCTTGGCTGGCAGTTTTTCTCCTTCAGTGCTCTATATATGTCATCCCATTGCCTTCTTGACTGCATGGTTTCTGCTGAGTAGTCTGAACTTATTCTTATTGATTCTCTTTTGTAGGTGACTTTTCTTTTATCCCTGGCTGCTTTGAAAATTTTCTCATTATCTTTGGTTTTGGTAAGTTTGGTGATAATATGCCTTGGTGCTTTTTCTCTTTGATCAGTCTTGTATGAGGTTCGATGAGCATCTTGGATAGATACCCTTTTGTCTTTCACGACAGCAGGGAAGTTTTCTGCCAACAGATCTTCAACTGTACTCTCTGTATTTTCTGTTATCCCTCCCTGTTCTGGAACTACAATCACATGCAAGTTATTCTTCTTGATAGAGTTCCACATGATTCTTAGGGTTTCTTCATTTTTTTTTTAATTCTTTTATCTGATTTTTCTTCAGCTATTTTACATTGGTGCCAATTGCATTACCACCCAGCTCCCCCACTCTGCATTCCAATTGCTCGATTCTGCTCCTCTGACTTTCTATTGAGTCTAATTCTGTAATTTTACTGTTAATCTTTTGAATTTCTGAATGCTGTCTCTCTATGGATTCTTGCAACTTATTAATTTTTTGCACTATGTTCTTGAATAATCTTTTTGATTTCTTCAACTGCTTTATCAGTGTGTTCCTTAGCTTTTTCTGTAGATTACCTTATTTCATTTCTGAGGTCATCCCTGATGTCTTGAAGCATTCTGTATATTAGTTTTTTATATTTCTGCATCTGGCAATTCCAGGATGGTATCTTCATTTGGGAAAGATTTTGATTCTTTAATTTGGGGATTTGTAGAAGCAATCATGGTCTGCTTCTTTATGTGATTTGATATCGACTGCTGTCTTCAAGCCATCTCTAAGATATTATAATGATTTATTTCATATTTGCTCACTGAGTCTTATTTTCTTGTTTCATTTTGTTTTGGTATACCCAGATGGGCTACTAGATTTCGCTGTCTTAATTGTTGTAGACTTTGAATCACTTATGTCCTAAACTGTTTGAGCTGTTACCAGATATGTAAGCCTAAGAGTCCGTTCACTATTCTTGAATAGAATCAGCTTAGGTGTTCTGATTCTGGGTCACCAAGTGTGTGGTATAGACTGTCACCTATTAACTTAGAGGAGTAGTAGTGATGGTTGTGTGCACCTGATTCTAGTAACAGCAGGGGGTCACACTCCAAGGATGGCAGGATGCTGACAGCCTTCCCCCATGTGCCAGTGAGGTAGGTGTGTCTCTATTCCTAGAGCACTTTGGTGGGTGGGCTCTGCAGCTGTACCTTAGGCACCTAAAGCTTGTCCCTCTAAGGATTGATAAGCGTCTCTATCCTCAGACCCCTTTAGCAGGTGGCTAGGTGGTTTGGGTGGAGCTTCAGCCCTCAGTTCCCCGCTGTGGATCAGTGAGGTCTCTGTTTAATAGGTAGAGAGGCATCAGACCTCAAAAAGTTGTCTTTCCACTGCTCCACTAAAACAATTACAGTCAGATCTCTATCAGAATTGCCTTTGTTTTATAATAGCCACCTTGTTCCCTGTAGAGATGAAAGCCAAAGACTGTGGATCTCATATGCTTGGCTGGAGCAGGTTCTATATTTTTATTCCAGTTTAGAGAAGTCAGGGGAGGATTTTTCCCCTCTGGGTTGTTAGTTGCTTCTTCTCCCAGGCCGGGATAATGGGATAGGAAAACAAAAAAAAAAAAACCCCAAAAAACCCCACAGAGCACTTCACTCCCTGGCCCAGGAAATTCCAATGTTAATGAAGCCACCTGGGGCAGGAAGGGGAGGGATCAGATAGATAGGAGTGACAAAGGCAATATAGACAAGGTTACTTATCTTGCTTGGTGATGACTGTTTTATCTGAGATTCCAGAGGTGCCTGTAGCCTGCGTGCTCTGGCTGAGTGGAGATTGCCCTCAAGGGTCAGGCCTGCTTTCCGTGCTTGCGCTGTCTCAGGAAGCCGTGATCAGCTCCTCCACTCCTAGTCCTAAGCCCGACCCCAAGGTTTTCTGGCTGATTCACTGTACTCTAGGCTCCAAAACCAGTCACTGCTTCCCAGTGGTTTCTCCTCCTGTCAGCCGCGTTGTTGTGCAGCTTGCATGCACTGGCTGGGTTTCCCCTGAGATTACTTCAGGGGGCTAGAACTGCGTCCTGTACTTGCGCCATCTCAGGAAGCCGTGCTCGGCTCCTCTGCGCTTAGTCCAAAGCCCAGCGCCAAGGGTTTCTGACTGGGACACTGGCTCCAGGCTCTGAAAACAGTCGCTACTTCCCCGTCGTTGCTCTTTCTCTTGTCAGCTGCGTCAGTGTGCAGCCTGCTTGTGCTGGCTTCATCTCTACTGAGGTTACTCCAGGGGGTTAGGGGTTAGTCCTGTGTCCCGTGCTTGCCCCATCTCAGTAAACCACAATGAGCACCACCACCCTGGCACCTGGGAACCACGAGGGCTCAAGGCTGTGGCGTGGGATGCTGGTTCCAGAGGTGGTCGCTGCTTCAGGGTGCATCTTTTCACTCCCGTGTCACACAGGTCAACTCTTTGGTTCTTTGTTTGATGGTCAGGATTCATAGATTTTCATGTATGTGATCCACTCACTTGTTTTTCTGAGTCTTTGTTGCAAGAGAGATCCGGGGTAGTTCTCAGCCATCTTGGCCCCTCCCCTGATCTACTTTAAAAAAAAAATTGGCCAGTGAAAACTTTATGAATGGCAGTGGAAAATTGACACAGTGCTGGGAGATGAGCCCTTCAGGTTGAAAGGCAGTCAAAATACAACTGGGAAAGAGTTGCCTCCTCTGTGAGTCAGAACTTTCTCTGTGGTACCTAACAACAACAACTACAAAATTAAGGATTCTGAGAAACTGAAAGTTACAGAAATAGAATAAATATTCAGTGTTAATAATAACCAAAGCAAATTTATGTAGCTACAGTAATATTTGATAGAACTATTCATATTATTTTGGATTTTTGGTCTTTAAAAAATGGATTTTAATTATTTTTAAATTTAAGCAATATTAAGTCTTTCTAAAATTTCATATGATTATTATCCTTTGTTGATATTTGGTTTTTATCACATTTATATTTTTAAAATGCTGTGGTGTCCCAAAATTTATAGGACACTTTTTTTTTTTTGACCGTAATAAAATGGCTGATCCAGAGACTGGTCTCATACTCCATCTTAACTTCTGTTTCTTGCTAATAGGCTTTTAATCTTTTAAACAGATCCAACTCTATCACTAAGGATCCAACCCTATCACTGTAGAAATGTCTTTCTTTGTAGTTAAGCTAAACAATATGCCCTGGGAGTCTTGACTCAAATGGTAACCAAAACCCATTGTGTAAAATGTCCTCAGGATATTTTAACTCTTTGTTTTTAAGAAAAACATCTTATGAAATTCCTTAAGAGGAGGAGGCACTTCCCTCTTATACTAATCAACCCAAAGGGAACCCATTGCCATGGAGTAGAATTCTACTCATAGACTTATAGCAACCCTATAGGACAGAGTAGAGCTGCCCCATACAGTTTCCAAGGAGCACCTAATGGATTTGAACTGCTGACCTTTTGGTCAGCAGCCATAGCTGTTAACCACTATGCCACCAAGTATCCAATTACATCAGTCAAAAGGTTAAGCGTTCACCTACTAGCCTAAAGGGTGGTGGTTTGAACCCACCCGAGGCACCTTGGAAGATAGGCCTGCCGATCTGCTTGCAAAAGATCGTTGTCTTAAAAACTCTTCAGAGCCATTCCACTCTGCACAAATGGAGTCACCTGAATCAAAATCAACTGCATGGTAATTAACAACAGCAACAGCTTATACATTCTTACATAGTTAAATATATATATGGCTTTAGAACTTGATTATTGAGTTGGCCAGGGAATTAAAACTCTCATCACTTTGAATTTATATTTCTTAAAATGTACATAAGTCTACCTTATTTTTCTTGAACATCTGATTTCAGATGTTACCTAAGGGCTTTGTAACAGTTTACTGTCCTCTGTTTGAAGCAAGTTATTTGTCCAGAGAAAAGAGACACTGTTAAAAGGTCTGAATTTTATCTTGTTAATAATTACATTAAGCTGTAAATAGTAAAAACGATCAAATTTATTATATAAATTGTTATGATCTCTGAAGAATATTTTGACTGTAAGTATGCCCCAGGAAATATCCACCATGACAGAGCACTCACATAGCTGGACAAAAGTGGAACTATACTTTATTGGGTATGTGACTCTTGGTTTTACATTTACCTACCTATCTATATACCTAGAGTCTTGGTTGTGAAGAGCTTGGCTACTATCAAAAAGGTCAGCAGTTCAAATCCATCAGCTACTCCTTGGAAACCCTATCGGTCAGTTCCGCTCTGTCCGATAGGGTTGCTATCAGCCAGAATCCACTGGATGGCAAAGAGTTTGGTTTTTTGGTATCTCGCTCTCTCCCTCTCTATAATCTATCTTCTTTTCAGCTTTTAAAATGCCTTCTGGATTTCATTGTTCCTAATGAGAATTCTGATGTAAATCTTACTGGGATTTCGTTGTATGTGGTAAGTCATTTTATTTTACTGCTCTCAAGATTTTCTTTTGTCTTTGTGTTTCAAATTTTGGGTACAGTACGTCCTAGTATGGATTTAGTTATTTTTATTCTACTTTGAGATTGTTTGAATTTCTTGGATGTATAGATTAATATCTTTCATTAAATTTTGGATGTTTCCAGTCATTATTTCCTTGAATTTTTTTTCTGCTCTTTTCTCTCTCTCTCTCGTCACCTTCTGGCAGTCCTATATGCATATGTTGGCACACTTAATGGCATCCCACATGTTTCAAAAGCTTTGATCAATTTTCTTCATTCTATTTTCTATTTGATCTTCAGATTACATAATCTGTATTGATCTTGAATTTTCTGATATATTCTTCTGCCAACTCAAGCCTACAGTTGTTTTTGTTAGAAGACGTTGAGTCTGTTATGACACATAGCGACTCCATGTATAACAGAATGAAACAATGCCAGTTCTGCACCATCTTCACAATCATTGCTGTGTTTGAGCTCACTGTTGCAACCACTGTGTCAATCCATCTTGTTGAGGGTCTCCATCTTTTTCACTGACCTTCCACTTTCCCAAGCATGATGTCCTCCAGGGACTGGTCCCTCCTGGTAACGTGTCCAAAGTATGTGAGACCATGTCTGGTCATTCTCACTTCTCAGGAGCATTTTGGCTGTACTTCAAGACAGATTTGTTCATACTTCTGGCAGTCTATGATTGACTTCTGATTCATTCTTCTGCCAGCTCAAATCTACAGTTTTTCTTGTTAGGTGACATTGAGTCTGTTCTGACACATAGCAACTCTATGTATAACACAGTGAAACACTGCCAGGTTCTGCATAATTCAAATGCATCAATTCTTCTTAGCTCTTCCCTATTCATTGTCCAGCTTTTGCACGCATATGAGGCAAATGAAAATATAATGTATTGGGTCAGGTGCACATTAGTCTTCAAAATGACATCTTTGCCTTTTAACAGGTCCAATGCAATACGTTTGATTTCTTGCCTGCTTTCATGGGCATTGTCTTAGTCATCTAGTGCTGCTCTAACAGAAATACCACAAGTGGAAATACCACAAGTGGCTTTAACAAAGAGAAGTTTACTCTCTCACAGTCCAGTAGGCTAGAAGTCTAAATTTAAGGTGCTGGCTCCAGGGAAAGGCTTTCTTTCTCTTTCAGCTGGGGGGAAATCCTTGTCTTCAGTCTTCCCTTGGTCTGGGAGCATCTCAGCGCAGGAATCTCAGGTCCAAAAGACGGGCTTTGCTCCCAGCACTGCTTTCTTGGTGGTAGGAGGTTCCCCTGTCTCTCTGCTTACTCCTCTCTTTTATATCTCATAAGAGATTGGCTTGAGATACTATCCAATCTTGTATATCTCATCAATATAACCACCACTAATCCGTCTCATTACATCATAGTTATAGGATTTACAACACATGGGGAAATTGCATCAGATGACAAAATGGTAACCATACAATACTGGGAATAATGACCTAGCCAAGTTGACAGATACTCTGCGGGAACACAATTCAATCCATAACAAGGTGCATGTGTTTGCATGTGGGAATGATATAAATTTTGCAGGGATGCAAAAGGTTAAATGTTATGGATTGAATTGTGTCCACCCAGAATATATGTCTTGAAATCCTCACATCTATACGTGTAAATATAACCTATTTGTAAATAAGGTTTCATTTTGTTATGTTAATTAAATCATACCAGTATACGGGGGCCCTAAACCTAATCACTTCTATTCTAAGCAGCATCTTATAAAAAGAGCAGAACAGAATAGACATGTAGGCACACACAAGGGGAGAAAGATGCATGTGAGGATCATCTATGGGCAAAAGAATGTGATGGATTACCAGTCATTACCAAAAACTAGAAGAGAGGCCCACAGAAAGAATCACCACAGTCAAGACCCTGATTTGGATTTTTAGCTTCCAGAACTGTAAAAAAATAAGTTCTATTATTTAAAGTCACTTACTGGGGTTTTACTGTTACAACATGCAAGCTAAGACATCATCCCAAAGTCTTTTGGTCTCCATGGTTTCTGATAGGAAATTAAAACTGTTATTGCGTCCCCCTTTCACATGATGGTTTGCTTTTCTTGTGTTGCTTTCAAAATTCTTTTTCTGCCTTTGGGTCTCAACAGTTTTGTTATGTATCTTGGCCTGGGCTTTCTTTCTTTCTTTTTTTTTTGGGTATATCCTACTTATTGAGTTCTTCTCTGTGCACATTTATGTGCTTCCTCAAATTTGGAAAATTTTCCTATTATTACTTTGGGTATTCTTTCTGCCCTTTTCTTTTTCTGCTCTCCTTCTGGGACTCCCATAATGCATATATCTGTCCTCTTAATAGTTTCCCACAGATTTCTTATGCTGTATTGATTTTTCTGTATTCTTTATTTCTCTCTGTTCCTCAGATTGGATCATTTCAATCATTCTATCTGCCAACTCATATCTGTTGTTGAACCTCTCAAGTGAATTGTTAATTTTAGTTATTATACTAAAATTTTTGTTTGGCTTCTTTTTATAATTTCTATATTTTTTGTTAATATTCTCATTTTGATTATATGTCATTTTCTTGATTTCCTCCAGCTCTCTGTCTACATTTTCCTTTCCTTCTTTGGAATATTTAAAACAGTTGTTTTAAAATTTGTAATTAATCTAATATGCCCAATGTATAGCCCTCTTCAAGGATGGTTTCTGTTGTTTTATTTAGTTCCTTTTAATAGGCCATTATTCCTTGTTTATCTGTATGTGTTGCATTTTTGTTGTTGTTGTAGCTGAAAACAGGATATCTTAATATTATAATTTGGTAATTCAAAAAATGAGGTTATCCCCCTCCCCCAGGTTTGCTGTTTTTTCTTTTCTTTTTTTAATTTCTTTCTCCTTTTTTTTTTTTTTTTGCTGTTTTTGTTGAAAGCTGTGGTAGTCAGATGGCTTAGTGACTTTGACTTTTCTGAACTATTTTTGCAGCAGAAAAAAATAAGAAAAACCACTGGTGGGTTGGGGGAACCTCTTGCAGTCTTTGGTGAATGGCTCTTTGCTGAGTCTGTTCTTCTTTTTCTGGGCATTTTTTTTTTTTTTATCTTGTGTGGCGTGTGTGTGGCTCTCTTAATTATATACACCCAAGTACCTTTAAATGCCCCAATTTCCCAAGGAAGTTTTCTTCCAGGATTTCTATCCTGTAATCTCTTTCACTCTCTTGTGCTCCAGATGGACTCAGGCTCCTTGATTCATCTTATTGTGCCTTAGGCTATGCCCGTTATTCTCCACACTGAGTAACTTCCAAGATGGATAAAAGAGACAAGTTCTTTGCTTTAGTCATTTAGGTAGTCACTTGACTGATTAAAGGAGATAAACACCAAATTTTGATAATAAGGTACACCCTGCTCACTCCAGAATCAGGGGTCAAAATCCCAAGCCAGAAGCGTGACTGTTACTTGAAGTTAGCTGATACACGCGGGGGAGGTAGTCCTCGAGCCAGTGTTATAAAAAGTCTCAGAGTCTTCTACTATTATGACAAACCTTTGTCCATCTGCTGGGATTTCCCAACTGTTCACCAGAGTTCCAACATGGCTAGTACTGTCTACTAGTCATTTGCTGCTTTTTATTTTATTTAATATTTTCATGGTAGGATAGGGGCATAAAGCTTCTTACTCTACTACTTTGGTTCCAATATTCATGATTCTCAAAGGAAGTTTTTATCTCTTCCTTTTTTTTTTTTCTTCATGTTTAAGGGTTATACTTTCCTATTTCTTTGAAAGTCTTCTAGTTGTATTGTTAATTTGGAAACCCTGGTGGCATAGTGGTTAAGAGCTACGGCTGCTAACCAAAAGGTGGGCAATTCAAATCCACTAGGTACCGCTTAGAAACCCCATGCAGCAGTTCTACTTTGCCCTATAGGGTCACTATGAGTCAGAATCGACTTGAAGGCAATGGGACAACAGGGGGGTCATTAAAATTGGGCATATTAGGTAATATACTGTTACAACTCAATACTTATTTGTTGCCCACTCTCCAGGGCTGTTTTTGTTGTTGTTGTTTGTTTGTGTATTTGTTTAGTGACTTCCTGGATTGGTTGAGTGAAGTCTATTTCCCCTGAAGAGTGGACTCTCTGATGTCCCTGCTCAATTTGTTTTTCCTCATTTTTATGTTTAATACTTATTTCCTAGGGGTCTTCACTATTTATTGTTCAGCCAATGACTGATTGTTCAGAGGTTGTTATTTTGCCCCCTAAACCTGTATGATTTTTACCATTTACCATAGAAGCTGTGCGTTGCTTGGAGTTTGCTTTCGTTCTTCAGGGAGCTTATGAGTTTGTCCCACATTCAAACATAAGCTTGAAGCTTGGAAGTTATCTCCTCAGTATCTCCCCAGTGAGTGCAGCCTTGGGCATGTGCGTAATCTTTGTGACCTCTAGAGACGGCAGTGGTTTTAGCTTCATTCTCTTTGATTCCTTCCCCTCTCCACCCTCAAGATACTCCCATTTTAAACCTCTGGCTAAACACAAAGCAAACTCCTATCAGTCAAGTCAAGTTGATTCCGACTCACAGTGACCGTATAGGGCCGAGCATAATTGCCCCATAGAATTTCCAAGGAGCGGCTGGTGGATTTGAACTGCTGACCTTTTGCTTAGCAGCCATTGCTTTTAACCACTGCGCCACCAGGTCTCCTAGTCTGTCTTTATTATTATCACACCAGTTCTCGCCACTTCTAATTGCTGGTTAATTGTTGTATTGTTTTCAACAGCATCCTGGGCACATATTTTGTAGAGTATCGCCAGCCTTTCAGATCTCATCTGACCCCCTCCCATGAACCTCTGCATTGTGGTGATTTAGTTTGGATCAAAAATCTCCATAATGCTTCAAGAGGGAAATGCATCATTCACTCTGATAAATCCCAGTCTCAAGTAAAACAGTGAAAATCACCATTGCTGAATGCATTCTGTTTTATGCTTATGGATATTTTGTTTATAACTTTAAGATTTAAACTTCTTACCCAAGATATTTTACATTGTTAAAGTTTTTTGATTTTCTGTTATTACCTGATGAATTTAAATGATAATATGCAGGCCTAAATTTTGTTGAAAAAACATTATATTCTCTTATGTTTGTATGTTCACTACCATGTTTTTAAAAATAATGTTTTTCTTATGCAATGTTCATTTAACACAGAAGCTTGCTTGCTCTCTAATTCCTCTGAGGCAAAATATATATATATATATATATATATATATATATATCAACAATGAGAACAGATGGATTGACAAACCGGTGTGTGCATTGTTATATGTCTGACACAGAATTAAGGAAAGAAATGGTAATCTTAGAAAATTGGAATCAAATGATACTTGGTTCATTTCTTTGTTAATCTTAAATTATAGCTTTGGTGTGGTATATCATACACAGACATGAAAACAGGAAAAAATAATTTAATAAATACTTATAATAATTATAAAAGTAAAAAAATACATAAAAATCATTGCTTGTCATATATTCTAGTCTTATACATGGAAAGAAATAATTTAATTCAGTAATGTCAAGATCTTACCTTTCTATGGTTCATTGTCCACACAGCAGGTACAGTGAGCTTTTAAGAGCAAAAATCACATCACAGCATAACTAAAATCATTTAAATTACATCTGATGATAATGTAATAAAAAACCAAACTGTCATCATTGTCTAAAATGCTCTGATGATCTGGATCCTGCATCCTTAGCTCTAGAGACTTCATTCTTCTACTTCTTCAGCACAATATATTTAAGGGCAGGTAGCATAGAGACTATGAGCATAATGGCTATGAGCATGGGTTTCCCCACTTCGTAGCTGTTTAAATAGATTTGGCAACTTATTTACAAATTATATGCTTCAGTTTTCCATATATAAATCAAAAAATAATCCTGCTTACTTTGTAGCATTATTGTGAAGATCAAATAAACAAATACGTTTAAAGTATTTAGACTAGTGTCTGGCTCACAGTGAGAGTTCAGAATATACAGGTGTCTTAGTTATTCAGTGTTGTTATAACAGAAATACCACAAGTGGATGATTTTAATAAACAGAAATTTATTCTTTCACAGTCTAGGAAGCTAGAACTCCAAATTCAGGGTGCCAGCTCCAGGGGAAGGCTTTCTTTATCCGCCGGCTCTGGAGGAGGGTCTTTGTCATCAATGTTCCCTGGTCTAGGAGCTTCTCGGGTGCAGCGAACCCAGTTCAAAGGATGTGTTCTCCTCCCAGAACTGCTTTCTTGGTGGTATGATGTCCTATGTCTCTCTGCTCACTGTTCTCTTCTATATCTCAAAACAGAGTGATTTAAGACACAATCTAATCATGTAGATTGAATCCTGTCTCATTAACATAACTACCACCGATCCTATCTCATTAACATCGTAGAAGTAGGATTTTCAAAGCATAGGAAAATCACATCAGATGGCAAAATGGTGGACAATCACACAATCCTGGAAATCATGGCTTAGCCAATTAGACACATATTTTGGGAGGACACAATTCAATCCATGACAAGGGGTTACTTATATTATAATGATTTCTATCTCAGGGCCTTTGCAGCTCTTGCCTCTGCCTAGAATGCTCTTCCCATGCAACATTATAAGGCTGTTTCATTCTCATATGTCACCTGTCAATGCAAATGTCATTGCTTCAGAAAAATTTCCCTGTAAAATCAGAAAAATTGGCTACTTCCCTAAATCACCCTCTATCCCGTTCTTCTGTTTTCTCACTGCAGTTAAAATTATGTGAAACCATGTATAAAAAAAAAAAAAAATGTATTACTTACACATTTTTGTTTTTTTCCCCAACTACTCCATAAATTTAGGGGATTTATCTATCTTTTTGATTAATTTGTCAGCAATAAACTAGTACAACATTTTATATATAGTAGGTCTCAGATTAATGAATAAATTATTGATGTATTTACTTGTATATGTCAAAGTATAATTTCTGAATAATGCCTGTTGTAAAAAAAGCAATTATTGAATTTATATGTTGTGTTTGGAGAACAACTTAATTATATGGCCCCAACCCCTCCACAAAGGCTGTTTATCAACTGGCAACAAACCAATGGTAAATTCAGTGTTCAACTCTCATTTTACTTTATTCACCTGCAGCATTTAACAGACTATACAATTTCTTCTTTAGGTTCCCAAGGCACTAATTTTTCTGAATTCTCTCCTGCTTCATGATTTACTACTCGGTCTACTTGCCTGGCTCCATTTCTATCCCCAAGTCTTTTAATAGTGGACTGCCCTATTGATACTTTTCTAGTTCTACTCACACCCTGGGTTCTCGCATACAGACTCAAGGCTTTAAAAGTCATCAGTTTTCAGGAAATTCCAAAATTTGTATCCTTAGCCATAGTCTCTTCCCTGAAATCCAGACTTGAATGTCTAAGAGTCCACTTGGCATCTCTTCTAGGATTTCTTGAATTTAACAAATCCCCAAATTTTTAACCCCCCTTTCAACCTGCTCCATCTGCCTTCTCTTTTCTTTACACTAATCTCACCTAATCTTTTTATTTATATGACTGTCCATTTTCTCCCACACCCTACATGCAATTCACCATCAAATCTTGTTCTGTCTACCTTCAAAATGTATTAACGCTCTACTACATCCTCCTCTAATTTTCTGGTCCAAGACTCCATCACTTCTCCTCTAAAAACATTTGCATAGCTATCTGATTGGCCTTCCTGCTTCCATTCTTTTTCTCCCTTCCCACACACATAGTCTATGATCAACACAAGAATTTTGATGACACTTCTAATAGGTAAGAAGTATCATGTCACATCTATTGGTTTTCCAACTCACATACCATGAAAACCAAAAATTTACTGACCTACAAGGTCTTACACAATTTTATGTCCTTTTCCATTCTGATCTTATCTTCTACTTTTCTCTCCTTTAGTTACTCCATGAGGGCCACATTGTCTCTTTTAAGTAACACAAATAAAGTCAGACAACCTTTCAGCTTGTAGTGTTTGCACTTACTATTTCGTTTGTCTGGAATCCAGTACTCAGATATGTTCAGTATGTTCATAGCTCACTCCCTCAGCTCTTTAGATTTTCCTCAAAATTTCCCTTACTACTAGATTTAAAATTGTTTTCCTAAACCTTACTTAACATAATCTATTTCTGCTTTTTTCTTCTTTTTTTTTTTTGGTGCTTCAGAGAAAGTTTACAAATCAAGTCAGTCTGTCATACAAAAACTTATACACACCTTGCTATGTGATCCTAGTTCCTCTCCCCCAATGAGACAGCACACTCCTCCTCTCCACCCAGTATTCCTCATGTCCATTCAGCCAGCTCCTGTCCCCCTCTGTCTTCTCATCTCACCTCCAGACAGGAGCTGCCCACATAGTCTCATGTGTCTACTTGGGCCAAGAAACTCACTCTTCACCAGTATCATTTTCTGTCTTATAGAAAAAAAAAAAAAAAAAAATATATATATATATATATATAGTCCAGTCTAATCCCTGTCTGAAGAGTTGGCTTTGGGAATGGTTCCAGTCTTGGGCAAAGAGAAGGCCTGGTGACCCTGACCTCCAGGGTCCTTCTAGTCTCAGTCAGACCATTAAGTCTGGTCTTTTTCCAAAAATTTGAGGTCCGCATTCCACTGTTCTGCTCCGTTAGATATTCTTTGTTGTGTTCCTTGTCAGGGCAGTCGTTGGTTGTAGCCAAGCACCATCTAGTTCTTCCAATCTCAGGCTGATGAGGTCTCTAGTTTATGTGTCCCTTTCTGTCTCTTGGGCTCATAATTACCTTGTGTCTTTGGTGTTCTTTATTTGCCTTTGTTCCAGGTAGGTTGAGATCAATTGATGCATCTTAGATGGCCGCTTGCTAGCGTTTAAGACCCCAGATGCCACTCACCAAAGTGGGATGCAGAATGTTTTCTTAATACATTTTGTTATGTCAATTGACCTAGATGTCCCCTGAAACCATGGTCCTCAGAACCCCACCCCTGCTACTCTGGCCTTCGAAGTATTTGATTGTATTTAGGAAACCTCTTTGCTTTTGGTTTAGTCCAGTTGTGCTGACCTCCCCTGTGTTGTGTGTTGTCTTTTCCTTCACCTAAAATAGTTCTTATGTACTATCTAATTAGTGAACACCCTTCTCTCTCCGTCCCTACCCTGCAACCATCAAATAATATTTTCTTCTGTGTTTAAACTATTTTTTGAGTTCTTATAATAGTGGTCTCATACAATATTTGTCCTTTTGCAACTGACTAATTTTACTCAGCATAATGTCTCCCAGATTCTTTCATTTTATGAAATAGTTCACGGATTCATCATTGTTCTTTATCATTGGATAGTATTTCATTGTGTGAATATACCATAATTTATTTATCCACTCATCCATTGATAGGCATCTTAGTTGCTTCCATCTTTTTGCTATTGTAAACAGTGCTGCAATGAAAATGGGTGTGCAAATATCTGTTTGTGTAAAGGCTCTTATTTCTCTAGGATATACTCCAAGAAGTGGGATTGCTGGATCAAATGGTAGTTATGTTTCTAGCTTTTTAAGGAAGTGCCAAATCAATATCCAAAGTGGTTATACCATTTTACATTCCCACCAGCAGTGTATAAGTGTTCCAGTCTCTCCACAACCTCTCCAACATTTATTATTTTGTGTTGTTTGGATTAATGCCAGCCTTGTTGGGGTGAGATGTATTTCACTGTAGTTTTGACTTGCATTTCTTTAATGCCTAAAGATTGAGAGCATTTCCTCATGTATCTGTTAGCTGTCTGAATGTCTTCTTTGGTGAAGTGTCTATTTTATCTTTTGCCCATTTTTTAATTGAGTGTTCTTTTTGTTGTTGAGTTTTTGAAGTATCATGTAGATTTTAGAGATCAGATGCTGATCAGAATTGTAGTAGCTAAAAATTTTTTCCCAACTTGTAGGTAATTTTTTGACTCTGGATGAAGTCATTGGATGAGCATAGATGTTTGATTTTTAGGAGCTCCCAGTTATCTGGTTTCTGTTCTGCATTGTTAGTAATGTTTTGTATACTGTTTATGCCATGTATTTGGGCTCCTAACATTGTCCCTATTTTTTTTTCCAAGATCTTTATCATTTTAGATTTTATATTTAGGTCTTTGATCCATTTCGATTTAGTTTTTGTGCATGGTGTGAGGTATGGGTCATGTTTCGTTTTTTTGCAGATGGATATCCAATTATGCCAGCACCATTTGTTAAGGTGGCTGTCTTTTCCCCATTTAACAGACTTTGGGTCTTTGTCAAGTATCACTGCTCATATGTGGATGGATTTATGTCTGGATTCTCAATTCTGTTCCATTGGTCTATGTATCTGTTATTGTGCCAGTTCCAGGCTGTTTGACTACTGTGGTGATATAATATGCTTTAAAATCAGGTAGTGTGCGCTTTGTTCTTCTGTTTCAGTAATGCTTTACTTATCTGGGGCCTCTTTCCCTTCCATATGAAGTTAGTGATTTGTCTCTCCATCTCATTAAAAAATGTTGTTGGAATTTGGATTGGGATTCCATTGTATTTATAGATCACTTTGGGTAGAATTAACATTTTCAAAATGTTGAGTCTTCCTATCCATGATAAGGCATGTTTTCCACTTATGTAGTCTCTTTTGGTGTCTTACAGTAGTGTCTTGTATTTTTTTTTTTTTTTTTGTATAGGTCTTTTATGTCTCTGGTTGGATTTATTCCTAAGTATTTAATCTCCTTGGGGGCTATTGTAAATGGTATTGATTTGGAGATTTCCTCTTCCAACAAAGAGTTGGTGTAGAGGAATCTGACTGATTTTGGTATATTTACCTGTGACCTGATACTCTGCTGAAGTCTTCTATTAGTTTCAGTAGTTTTCTTGAGGATTATTTAGGATTTTCTGTGTATAAGATCATGTCATTTTCAAACAGAGATACTTTTACTTCTTCCTTACGAATTTGGATGCCTTTTATTTCTTTATCTAGCCAAATTGCTCTGGCTAGGGCTCCCAGCACAACATTGAAAAAGAGTGGTGATAAAGGGCATCCTTGACTGGTTTCTGATCTCAAGGGGAATGCTTCAGACTCTCTCCATTTAGGATGATGTTGGTTGTTGGCTTTGTGTAAATACTCTCTATTATGTTGATGAATTTCCCTTCTATTTCTATTTTTCTGAGTCTTTATCATGAATGGGACACACCCTATTTGTATGCCAAGCTTTATGTTTCTTAATAGCATTTATCTCTATTATCTGTGGCATATTCTCTATTTTTCTTTATTTCTATCTTCTCTCATTAGGTATTGTTTTTTTTCTCACTAGGTATAGGACAGTTTTGTTCATTTTTAAATTTTAAAGTGGTATATTTGTAACAGCTGGTTTGTGAGTCATTCATTTCTTTTACTACACCCCAACCGTGAGAAGGTAGGTGACCTAGAAGACACTTATTTATTAAATAACTTTGTAGAGTGCCACTGGCTAAAGAATGCCTTGCTTTTGTTATTGTTAGGTGCCCTTGAGTAGAACTGCCTCATAGGGTTTAGTAGGCTGTAATCTTAAAAAAAAAAAAAAAAAATTTTTTTTTTTTTTTTAATCTTCAAGGGAGCAGATTGCCAGGCATGTCTCCCATAGAGCCCCTGGGTAGATTTGAAAAGCCGACCTACCATTTAGGAGCTGAGTGCTTAATTGTGTATCACTAGGGCTCCTAATACCAAATAAATGCAAAAATCTACAATGCATGTGTCCCTGGAAAATATTATGAGAGCTCAACGGGTCTTTGAGGTTTAAAATTGGCTGGTTTCATAATTTAAATCCTCACTACTGTGCAAGGAATTTCATGAATCTCACACAGAATCTTCATATTTTACTCTGGTTCAGATGTGTATGCCCAATATGACAGAAGGAGCCTGGAGAATCACCCTTCATTCCCCAGACCTTCCTCTTCTTAATTTGAGAATCTTGATTGCTTGCATTTTTGAAAATATTGGTAAAGTTTGGAACTGGCAAAGGTCTCTTATTATTAGTTTGAGTATGTTTCAATGATTTCATGCCATGTGTTAGTTCATCTAGTGTGTAAAACAGTGCCTGAAACTTTTTACCTAATTCATAAATATTGGATGTATGAATGAATGAATGTATTTTCCTCAAACTAAACCTCTCATGAAGGTACTGACATTCTGTAATTTAATGTTAATTTATTAGGTAACTGAGAAGTCTGGATCCCAAATAAAATCCCGTGTATGATTTTTCAGACCTGACCATAAAGCTTCCCTCCCCAAACAGATTGGTGCATGGCCAATGCAATGCAGTCCTTAAGTGACTCTGTTAAAAGCCTTCTATTCAGGAGGGAGGGGGCGAGCAACTTGAAGACAGGATATCCACTTTAACACAATACACAGTGTTTTTCCTACCCCTTCTTTCTTTGTCCTCCCCCTGGCTTCTGGGTTCATAAAATTGCAGGAGTCTTTTGTTCAGATATTCTTCAGCAATGAGATGGTCTACACATCTGCATTGATCTGTCTGACTCTCGCCCTGGGACCATTCCTGGGGGAATATAGAACAGGAGGTTGTGGATGCCTTCTCTGGTTAAACATCTTGCTTATAGTATGATCAAGGCAAGTGATTAAAGTCCTGACTGTTACTTTCATTTTGGCTCATTGCTTTGATTGGCTACTCCGACAACTGACAGCTCAGTTCGGTTTTCTCCAGCTCAGCTCAACTCCTTAAAAGAAACTACTTTTGCTTCATTTAAAATGAGGGATATTATTTTACAAAAATATCTCCTGTTCTTTCTTTTTTTCTATAGGTTGATAAAGTAGAGCTATGTCAGTGATATTGTGTAGCTAATATTGATTAAAGTTGTTTGGCAAATCAATGCCCTATACTAGCTGCAATAATGGGCTCAAACACACAGGCATGCCTTGTTTTATTGCTCTTAGCAGATATTTTGTGTTTTTTTACAAATTGGGGATTTGAAGTAACCCTCTGTCAACCAAGCCTATTGGCATTTTTCCAACAGCATGTGTTCACATCCTGTCTCTGTGTCACATTTTGATAATTCTTGCAATATTTCAAACTTTTTCATTATTGTTACATCTGTTATGGTGATCTATTGTCAGTGATCATTGATGTTACTATTGTAATTATTTTGGGGCGCCATGAACCACACCTATTTAAGACGGCGAACTTAACAAATGTGTGTGTTTTGACTGCTCCACTGACCTGCTGTTCCCTGTTTTTCTTCCTCTCCTCGGGCCTTCTTATTCCCTGAGACATGACAAAATTGAAGTTAGGCCAATTAATAACCCTACAATGGCCTGTAACTGTTCAAGTGAAAGGAAGATTCCCATGTCCCTCACTTTAAATCAAAATCTAGAAATGATTAAACTTAGTGAGGAAGGCATGTCAAAAGCCAAGAGAGGCTGAAAACTAGCCCTCTTGCACCAAAAAGTTAGCCAAGTTAGTAAAAGTTCTTGAAGAAATTAAAAGTCCTACTCCAGTGAGCACACAAAAGGTAAGAAAGTTTTAGTGGTCTAGATAGAAGATCAAACCAGCCTTAACATTCCCTTAAATCAAAGCCTAATCCAGAGCAAGACCCTAACTCTCTTCAATTCTAAGAAGGCTGAGAAAGGTGAGGAAGCTGCAGAAGGAAAATTTGAAGCTAGCCGAGTTTGGTTCTTGAGGCTTAAGGAAATAAGCCATCTCCATAACATTAAAGTACCCGGTGAAGCAGCAAATGCTGATGTACAATCTGCAACAAATTATCCAGATCTAACTAAGATAACTGATGAAAGTAGCTACAGTAAATGATAGATTTTCAATGCGGATTAAACAGATTTATCTTGGAAGAGATACCATCTAGGACTATAACAGTTAGGGAGAAGAAGTCAATGCCTGGCTTCAAAGCTTCAAAGGACCTGCCAACTCTCTTGTTAGGGGCTAATGCAACTGCTGACTTTAAGTTACAATTCCAAAAATCCTGGATCCCTTAAGAATTATGCTAAATCTACTCTGACTGTGCTCTATAAATGGAACAACAAAGCCTGGATGACAGCACATCTGTTTACAACATGGTTTACTGAATATTTGAAGCCCACCGCTGAGACCTACTGATCAGAAAAAAAAAAAAAAAATGATACTTTTCAAAATATTACTGCTCATTGACAAGGCACTTGGTCACCCAAAAGCTCTGATGGAGGTAAACAAGGAGATTAATGTTGTTTTCATGCCTACTAACACAACAACCATTCTGGAGCCCATGGATCAAGGTGTAATTTCAACTTTGAAGTCTTGCTATTTAATAAATATATTTCATAAGGCTATAGCTGCTGTAGGTAGTGATTCCTCTGATGAATCCGGGAAAAATAAGTTGAAAACCTTCTGAAAAGGATTCATCATTCTAGACGCCATTAAGAACACTTATGATTCATGGGAGGAGGTCAGAATACCAACATTAACAGGAATTTGGAAGAAGTTAATTCCAACCCTCATGCGTGACTTTGAGGAGTTCAAGACTTCAGTGGAGGAAGTAACTGCAGATGTGGTAGAAATAGCAAAGGAGCTAGAATTAGAAATGGAGCCTGAAGATGTAGCTGAATTGCTGTGATCTCATAATAAAAATTTAATGAATAAGGAATTGCTTCCTATGGATGAACAAAGAAAGTGGTTTCTTGAGATGGAATCTACAGGTGAAGATGCTGTGAACACTGCTGAAATTACAACAATGGATTTAGAATATTAAATAAACTTAGCTGATAAAGCAGTGGCAGGGTTTGAGAGGATCGACTCCACTTTTGAAAGAAGTTTTACTTAAAATGCGGTCAAACAGCATCACATAGTACAGAGAAATCTTTCGTGAAAGGAAGAGTCATATTGATGCGACAAACTTCATTTTTGTCTTATTTTAAGAAATTGTCACAGCCACTCCAATCTTCAGCAACCACTGCCCTGATCAGTCAGCAGACATCAACATCGAGGCAAGACCCTCTATCAGGGCTCAAATGATGGTTAGCATTTTTTTAGCAATAAAGTATTTTTTAATTAAGGTACATACATGGTTTTTTGGGGTATAATGCTATTGCACACTTTAATAGACTACAGTATCGTGTAAACACTACTTTTATATGCACAGGGAATCTAAAAATTTCATGTGACTTGCTTTATTGTGGTAGTCTGGAATGGAACCCACAATATCTCCAAGGTATGCCTGTACCAACAATTGTGAGGATGATACAAAAAAGGGCTATCTTTCATTCTATTGCATTTAAGGTCACCATGAGTTGGAGGTGACTTGATGGGAATTAAAAGCAACAACATTGTAAATATAAATTACAATTTTAAATCAATAAACATTTTTATTCAATAACTAGCAATAATTTTTTGCTTAATTTTAGTCTCAAATTTATAAGTCAATCATCCTTATATAAAATTCCAGTATCTCAGGAATGTTCTTCATCTTTTTTAATACATCTAGACAAGAATTCAACTTTACGTCAAAAATTTTCAGAAAAAGTACACATTTAGCATAAATGTCATGTTATTTAAATACTTAGTAACTTTCTTGTAATCTAACAAGTTAATGAACGAACAAATCTGTCTTGGAGGAAGTACAACCAGAATGCTCCTTAGAGGCAAAGATGGCAAGACTATGTCTCACATACTTTGAATTTCTTGTCAGGAGGGATCGGTCCCTGGAGAAAGACACCATGCTTGGTAAAGTAGAGGGTCAGCAAAGAAGAGGAAGACCCTCAATAAGACGGATTGACATAGTGGCTGCAAAGATGGGCTTAAGCATAACAATGATTATGAGGTTGGTGCAGGACCGGGCAATGTCTCGTTCCATTGTACATGGGGTCACTATGAGTCAGAATGGACTCACAGCACCTAACAACAACAACAGAAAAAGTTAATAGCTAGTTGAGGTTATCCTTTCAAGACACTTGTACAAAACAATCCTATCTTTTTGAGAATGTTCATTATCAGATAACTGGATCTGATATCATACATTCCTAGCAAAAGTTTAAATAAAGAATATGGGGGACAAATTTATTTTTCTGATTCACCTTTCAGTGCCTCTTTTGAACTTAAGTCTATACAAGATATATAACTTTTTATTCCTTTGAAACTTTTCCATCTGTTTTAAATCCATATTATACCTCACTTATCTCACAAATTGCTGATATAAGTAATGTTGTCTTTTTCTAATGGTACAGTTGAAGAATCATTTAATCAGCACCACTGCTGAAAATAGTCAAATTTAATATTATTGTGATAATTTTACTATATACATTTCTAGATTTCCTAGTAAATTTCTAATCAAAGATAATTATTTCTAGTTCTTGGGTTGCCATAATTTCTGTTTTTCTTTGTAACAAGTCTAGAAAAGACACGTACAAGTTCTGAAATGCCAAAAACTTATTGCTAAATTTGCTACTAATATAGGCATATAACTTTTTTTTTTTTTTTTACTAGCTAGAGCAAAATCAAGAGCCCAGGGGTTTTTGTAAGACGATAGTACTAACCATAGTCATTTCTGTTGTAAGAGGATTCTTATTGCCTCTGTTATGTACCTGTGGCACCATGTCTATTATAATAGTTTTTTTTTTTTTTTCTGTTGTTACAAATTTAAATTTAGGTACTTGTATACTTAAATCATGATGACATCTTGAATGTGAATGACAGAGAAGAGACTAAATATTAAAAGACATTAATATTAAGAAAAAAAACCGTTGTCTTTATTACCTTTGATTCTGAAAGCAAAAGAAAAACAGGCATTAGACAAGGACAATCAATATTAGTCAATTGTAGCCAGTCAATTTTGTTTCACCCTATCAAATCTCTTTTCTCCAAGAGAAGTTATATAACTTAGAATTAAGCTGTATCTAGCAAACTTGAGTGTAGTTGCCATGTACTTTTGAGATCAGATGTCTTGACCTGCTGAATTTTTGTTTTCTTTCTTTTTTTAAACTAAAAGAGTTTACTAGCAATGTTTGTATCTGAAAAAAAATTTAACTTTGTTTTTGAAATGTTTCATGTTTAACCTTATCCATGAGTGGCTATCAGAGCTACTCTACACTCCCTAGAATGAGGTAGACATTTAAAGAGCTGATCTCAAGGAGCTTGTATGCCACCGGAAGCCCAAAGTAACTATCTTCTTGTAATAAGAAGAACCAATGCAAAACTTAGCTCTGGCATTTTCCTGGAGTTTAGCAGTGAAGCCTTAGTCTGACACTGAAGTTAACTTGAATGATGTTCTTTACGTGGTTCCAGATTGTGACATTGCTTCCTGGATTCTTGTTTTGTCCTATAAAACTTGTTGTATTTTTAATATGATTCTTATTGCAACTTTTTAATGATATGTAACATTTTAGTACCATTGCACTTTATCATGGAACAGATTAGTTTTATCCTTGACCCTCATAATTGGTTAGTGAACAAGAACATTGTGAGTTTGAAAGTTTTTAATCCTCCTGTTGGTAGCACATACATTAATATCTATGCATGGTCTTGCTATTGCCGTTGTTGAAAATATATAACATTTAAACATGAAATGTTTTTCTTTCACAAAGTAGTTCTATGTATAGGAATTTTTTTTTAACTGAAAGTAAATTTAATTTTTATGCAGTCCATTTATTTTTTAGAAAAAAAAGTTAACACTTTTTTATCTGAAAACTCACAGTTTGGCCAGTGGGAGACCCTTTGAGCTGATTCTCAAGTCTTGTTAATAAAACCCTACAAAATTTGAAAGAATCTCATTTTTTCTGGTAATAATGTTTCAGGACCTCTTCATACGTTCCCTAAGCCAGATATGGAATCAGACACTCCTCTAGTGAACTTTCATTCTTTGCAGCAGAAAATGATATTAATGCCTATAATTTTAGCCATCGTGGTTCACATCAAAAAACTTGTGACTATGACGTAGCATGGCTTTTAGGAAATTTAATAGAATCATGTAGAAATATATATTCCAAAATTAGAATGTGATATCTTCTAATTAATCTCTAGCATTTCGTCATAACTTTCACATGCATACATACTTAAATACAGCTGTGTAACTAGGAATTTTCTCCTATTTTTGCTCGCTATTTGAAAATTCATGTAATTATCTTTATAACTAAAATATAACCAGAATTTACATGAGATTTTTAAAAGTGAACACTATAAATGTTTATTATAGCTTCAGATTCAACTGTGTACATGTGTTCCTTAAGCACACAAAATAGATGTTTTCAATTTAACTTTCAACCATACCAAGTTGTCATAAGAAAGCTTTACCATTTAATTATTTGCTTTCAAGAGTTAGACTTTCAAAACAGCAACATATAAAAAACATGTAAATTCTAATTATGAAAAAAGAGATCTCACCCTTTTATACAGCCAGGTGGATACTGGCCATTACACGTTTGTTGATTGTCCTTACCAAAAGAAAAAAAATAAAACTTCTATCTTTTTAAAAACCAGGAAGTTACACCTTGAAGCAACATTCTGATAGAGACAAAAAGACAGGACCCACCGTTCTTGATGTTCATATTTCAAAGTGATGACTCAAGAAATTATGTATTATGTGGAATGCATAGCCAGCAAGAGGCCCACTGAACTTTCAAAGAGATTTACGTACATCTGCAAAAGATAGAGACAGCATTTATAACTTCAAACATTCTAGAGGAAATGCTAAAGAGGAATGGGTAGGCTATCTTTCCATTTTGGAACCAGAAAAATGTAAAATTTATTTATTTTTATTTGTATTTCCCCTTACAAAACACATATACAGGTACACACCTTAATGTAAATTTGCTAACTTGTATTCCTGACAGTTTTACTCTGAATCATTTATCAGAAATGTTCCTGATCTAAGTATAGATCGGCAATTGCCTCCGTGCAACCTTCAAGTAGGGATTTCAGAAAATGTATTTGAGTATAAAGTACTTGCACTCTACTGATATTGATAGTTTAACAGGAATATTACATGTCAAAAATTAAACAGAAAGTTTGAAAGTTTACTTAGAACATTCTCTTTGGTCCACATGGTTTCAACATCATATAGGTTTTACAAGAAATAATTTATGGAAGACACTAATAGTCTTCAATATACTGTAACTTAGTGGCAAAGTTATGTTTACATTTACATAAGTTGAAATTTCAGATTAATTAGTGACAAATGATCTGATTTGCAAAAGTAAGAACAATAAATTTAGGGAAAAAAAGTTCCATCCAATTCAGGTTTTAAGAAATATCCAAAGAATTGCTTGAAGGGCTATGTTATGTTAGTAACCAATATGCGCTCTGCTAATACACTATCCCCATGGAGATAAAACTGCATTAAATCATCTTTAAAAATCAGAGAGGAAACATCTTTACACTAATTGTCAAAATATAAAGTAATTTGCCAACTCATTTATATATAATGAGTATCAATTGAATTTTGTTTGAAGTTCCACATTTTAAAATTTTTGTTCCTCTTCAAAATTATGACTCATTGATTCTTATTTAACTTTGGAATTAAATGTGAATATTTTCTGAATTGTAATCGTATAACTTTAAAAGACAACTTTTTCTAAAACATAAGTAATTGTAGATGAGACTTTTTTATTGTTTGGTTAGGTGTGTGTTTTGTGTATTTGTTTTGTCCTTGCCTTGATAATTGATTGCTGATCTGTTTTTAATTTGATTATCTTTGTTTCTTTATTGTGAATAAATATGGTTTTGCATTACGGATACGGAGGGTGCTTTAAAAGGCTATATCTCATCTTAACTTTTTTCTTCTTTTACATTTTGAAAGCATTAAAAGAAGAAAGACTATTATACAAGAAACTACTATAATTTAAGAAAAATTCTAAATTAGTACTAAAATTTAAGTCATTCTTACACAGCTATATTTACATGAACTCAATATTTCTTTTTTTACTTTTTATGCATTCTTTATTTCCAATATTTCTTAGCACACAAAATTAATTAACTAAATTCTTCCCCAGAGGCAGCTATCTTAAAATTCATAAAGTCTTCACACCCAGTTTTGTTAAAATGAGAAATAACTTTTGAAACAGAAAATTAACTTTTTTGCATTTTTCAAATTGCTTCAAAAATATTTCTTGTATACTCTAAAAGCAATTTGACTTTCCCACAAAACTATATTGTAATTTGTATTATATATCACACATTGAGAATCACAAAACTTTTAAAAGTTTCAAAACGGATCTTTTGTTTTCTATTAATTTAATATATTATATAGTAAATATACATATTTAATATATTATATATTATATATAATATATATAAATTAATAGGAAAACAAAAGATCCATTTTGAAATATACTTACCAGAAAACTCACGCCTCACTGATTCATCCCTCAATTGTTTTATATTCTGATCACCCACACAATTAAACATCATGGTCACAAGGACACTTGAAACAGGATTACAATTAAATACAGAAAGATCCCTACTGATGGCTGTGAAGCAGAAGGTCCGTTGTTGAAAATATGTCTGCTTTTTTACTTTGCTCAAGGGCAGTAAACATCTTTTATAAGGCAGGGACATTTTGAGGCAGACCTTAAGCCCATTGAGTTTTGAGTTACTTAATCAAATGGTGATGAGCACCATCTGATGGGATGGGAGGGCATATGGCACTGTTGTTCCCCAGTGTTTGTTGCCATTCGCTGTGAGTGGACTATGTTTCCCTGCTGCACTGACATGAGATCTGGTTCTGTGATTAGTTTTGGCCAATGACATGTGAGCTCATGGTTCCACTATTCTCCTCTCGTCCCCCAGGACAGCGTAGCGTTTTAGATTGGGGCTGCTTCTTCAGCATGGTCCTGAGTAAAGAAGAGATAGGGAAACAAATCATAGCAAACCTGTACGGATCAGGTGATATGAGCAAGAAATAAGCTATTTTCACCTCAAAAACTGAAATTTAGACGGTCTGTGATTTACTGCAGTGTCCCTTAGTCGTGTGAATGTTTAATGGACTCAACTGCTAATAAAGGGTTGGAAGTTCTAGTCCACCCAGAGGCACCTGGAAGGAAAGTCTTGTAGATCTACTTCCTAAAAATCAGCCATTGAAAACCCTGTGGAGCACAGTTCTACTCTGAAACACATGGGTTTGCAATGGGTTGGAACTGACTCAACTGGCAGCTGGTTTCACTAGTCATTTCTGAAAGTTAAGCTAGTTGATACTGATGTGAATAAGGAGAGTTTTGCAGTAACAACAATAAACACTAAATTAATATATCAACTATAGGCTTTAAGGTCTCTGGGTGGTACAAATGATTTGCACTTAAAGACTGGTGGTTTGAACACAGCTAGTGGCACCATGAAAAGAAGACCTAGCGAACTGCTTTCCTAAAATTTACAGCAAAAACAAAAAAACTATAAAGCACTTAATACTTTGTAATGCATAAAGTTGTAATGCAGAATCCACTCAACAGTCACAGTTTTGGTTTGATCATAGGCTTCAGATCCAGATGACGCAAGACTAAGAAAGAAGTGTCGTATTCACAAAAATCACATAATTTAATAATATGTGCAGTTAAGTGTAGAAAAAAAGAGAAAACGAGGTATATAACATGGTTTTGGTATATCAATACGACTAACATCGAATGACTTGAATTTCTGGCATCGAATGACTTGAATTTCTGGCAGTTCCTTGTCGATATACTGCTGCATCCGCTTTTGAATGGTCCTCAACAAAATTTTGCTTGCATGTGGTATTAATGATATTGTTCAATAATTTCCACATTCAGTTGGATGACCTTTCTTTGTAATAGGCATAAATATGGATCTCTTTCAGTCAGTTGGCCAGGTAGCTGACTTCCAAATTTCTTGGCATAGACAAGTGAGCAAGTCCAGCACTGCATCCCTTTGGTGAAACATCTCAATTGATATTGTGTCAATTCCTGGAGCTTTGTTTTTCACCAGTGCCTTCAGTGCAGCTTGGACTTCCTCCTTGCATACCATTGGTTCCCAGTCATATGCTACCTCCTGAAATGGTTGAATGTCAACCAGTTTTTTTTTTTTTTTTATAGTGACTCTGTGTATTCCTTCCATCATCTTTTGATGATTCCTGGGTCATTTAATATTTTCCCTGTAGAATCCTTCACTATTACAACTCAAGGCTTGAATTTTTTTCATCAGTCTTTCAGCTTGAGAAATGCCCAGTGTTCTTCTGTTTTGGTTTCCTGTCTCCAGATCTTTGCACATGTCATCATAGTACTTTAATTTGTCTTCTCAAGCCACCTTTTGAAATCTTCCTTTCAGGTCTTTTACTTCATCATTTCTTCCATTTGCCTTAGCTACTCTACATTTGAAAGCAAGTTTCAGAGTCTCTTCTGACTTCCATTTTGGTCTTTGCTTCCTTTTCTGCCTTTTTAATGACTTCTTGTTTTCTTCATGTATGATGATCTCGATGTCATTTCACAGCTCATCTGGTCTTCAGTCATTACTGTTCAATGTGTCAAATCTATTCTTGAGATGGTCTCTAAATTAAGGTGGGATATGCTCATGGTTGTACTTTGGCTCTCGTCGACTTGCTCTAATATTCTTCAGTTTCAACTCATATGAGCATATGAGCAATTGATGGCTTGTCCTGCTGTTGGCCCCTCACCTTGTTCTGACTGATGGTATTGAGCTTTTCCATTGTCTTTTTCCACAAATGTAGTCAGTTTGATTCCTGTGTATTCCATCTGGGGAGGTCCACGTGTATACTTGCCATTTATGTTGTTGAAAAAAAGTATTTGCAGTGAAGATGTTGTTGGTCTTGCAAAAATCTGTCATGTAATTTCTGGCATAGTTTCTATCACCAAAGCCATATTTTCCAACTACCAAGCCTTCTTGTTTATTTCCAACTTTCACATTCCAATCACCAGTAATTATCAATGCATCCCGACTGCATGTTCCATCAATTTCAGATTGCAGAAGTTGGTAAAAAATTTTCAGTTTCTTCATTTTTGGCCTTAGGGGTAGGTGAGTAAATTTGAAGAACAGTCGTGTTAACCAGTCTTCCTTACAAGTGTGTGGATGTTATCCTTTCAGTGACAGAATTGTATTTCAGGATAGATCTTGAAATATTCTTTTTGATGATGAGTGAACGCCATTCCTCTTCAAGTTTTCATTCCCAGCATAGTAGACCACATGATTGTCCCATTCAAACTGGCCAATATCAGTCCATTGGAGTTCACTAATGTCTAGGGTATCAATGTTTATGTGTTCCATTTCATTTTTGACAATTTCTAATTTTTCTAGATTCATACTTTGTACTTTTCAGGTTCCGATTATTAATGGATATGTGCAGCTATTTCTTCTTATTTTGAGCTGTGCCACATCACATCCAAAAGCATGATTCCATCCACGTCATTAAGGTTGACTCTACTTTGAGGATGTAACTCTTCCCCAGTTGAATTTTGAGTGCCTTCCGACCTGAGGGGCTCATCTTCCGGCACTATAAGAGATAAGGTTCCACTGCGATTAATTGGGTTTTCACTGGCTAGTTCCTTTCAGAAGTAGACTGCCAGGTCCTTCTTCCTCATCCGTCTTAGTCTGGAAGCTCAGATGAAACCAGTCCACCATGGGTAATCCTGCTGGTACTTGAATACCAGTGGCATAGCTTTCAGATTACTGCAACACACAAACTCTCACTGTATGACAAACTGACAGGTATGTGGAACCAGGATATCATTGCTGATATCAAATGGACTCTGGCTGAAAGCAGAGAATACCAGAAAAATGTTTACTTATGTTTTATTGACTATGCAAAGGCATTCAACTGTGTGGATCATAACAAACTATGGATAATATTGTGAAGAGTAAAAATTCCAGCACACTTAATTGTGCTCATGAGAAACCTCTACATAGATCAAGAGCCGCTTGTTCAAATAGAACAAGGGGATATTGTGTGGTTTAAAGTCAGGAAAAGTGTATGTCAGGGTTGTTTCTTTTACCAAACTTATTCAATCTACATGCTGGAGAAATAATCCAAGAAGCTGGACTCTGTGAAGAAGAACAGGGCATTGAGATTGGAAAAAGATTCTTTAACATCCTGCATTATGCAGCTGACACAACTTGCTTGCTTAAAGTGAAGAGGACTTGAAGCACTTGCAGATGAAGATCAAAGACCACAGACTTTAGTACGGATTACACCTCAACCTAAAGACAGCAAAAATCCTTAAAACTGGGCCAATAAGCAACATCATGATAAACTGAGAAAAGACTAAAGTTGCCAAGGATTTTGTTTTATATGGATCCACAATGAACATCCATGGAAGCAGCAGTCAAGGAATCAAAAGACGCATTGCATTGGGCAAATCTGCTACAAAAGATCTCTTTAATGTGTTGAAAGCAAAGATGTTACTTTGAAGACTAAGGTGTGCTTGACCCAAGCCATGGTGTTTTCAATCGCCTCATATGCATGCTAAAGCTGGGCGATTAATAAGGAAGACAGAAGAATTGATGCCTTTGGATTGTGTGCTGGCAGAGAATATTGACTATACTATGGACTGCCAAAAGAATGAAAATGTTTGTTTTGGAAGAAGTACAGCCAGAATCCTCCTCAGAGGCAAGGATGGTGAGACTATGTCTCACATAGTTTGGGCATGTTATCAGTAGAGATCAGTCCCTGGAGAGGGATATCACACTTGATAAAGTAGAAGGTCAGCAAAAAAGAGGAAGACCCTCAAGGAAATGGATTGACACAATGGCTGCAACAATGGGCTCAAGCAAAACAACAATCGTGAGGATGGTGCAGGACCAGGCAGTGTCTTGTTCTGTTGAACACAGGGTTGCTATGAGTTGAAATCGACATGATAGAACCTAAGGACAACAACAACATCAAATGGTAAATATTTGGTAAAGTCTTCAGACACTTACACTAGCAAAATAGACATGAGCTTGAATTTAAAAACAAACTATGACTGTTTGAGACTTAAAATGACCTTTAGACCCAAATTTCTAAAGATAAGTATCAGTTTGAGAAAGCTATGTAATTTCCAAGAACAGATATCAAATACCAAACTTCTACCACCTTCTTGTACCAAGTCAAGTTATTGAATTTGAAGGATCACCCTAAGGGCAGAGCTAAAGCCACAAAGAACAGCGACTCCAGAAAAAAGAAAGTAAAGAGCAGAGCCTCAGTCAGCCTGTAAAGGACATGAGTCATAAATTAATTTTTGTTGTTGGAAAAATTCATTAAATATTGGAGTCATTTGTTACAATAAGATAACCTAGCAAAAGGTGATTGATACAGTGATTTCACAATAAAGCTGCTCCCTCCTTTTTGAGACAGTCAAGATTTCTTTCTTAATCATATTCCGTATATCCAAGGAAAACTTTTTGCCTTTATTAAATGGTAATTTTTCCCTTAGTGCCAACGTTGATTTTTATACGGTGCTTATTTTTTTCTATAAAAGTGCAGAACTGAACAAAATATAAAATTCTTGATTCAAGATAGCTATTTCATAAAAAAAGTGTGTTTTACATTTTGCACATTTATAAACTCTAATATAAAGAACCGTATCTATCATTTCTTCATATGTAGTTATCTGTTGCCTTCAGTATTTGTCAAAATATTCTTTAAAATGATCTCATTCATCTAATACTATGATGTAGTCAAGTCTATTTCTGAATAGGATAGAGTGGAAAAAAATAAGATACATAATACTTAACTCAAAATAATACAATAATAAATATATTTTAGAGGATTTCTAATGTCCAGAAATGTTACAATGCCATTATTTTCTATCTAGTTGCTGGTTTAGAAAGAGATAGGTGAAACCCACAGTTCAGGAAAATTGTGTATTAAAATTTTTTCAGGTTATTGATCCTGACATTTTTTAGCAGGTTTTTTTAGTGACATTTAGTCTGAAGGTAACTGAAATATGCTAAAGGATTGGGAAATTCCAAACAATATTAAAAGTAGTAGGATTCATTAATATTTTTCCTCTAAATATTAAGGATGGTAGGTTGGAAGACTTTTCTTAAATTGACAGATTAACAAGATAAAAACAAACTTCTACATAAGATCTTTCTCCCCCAATTTTTTTTCAATACTAATATTGATACTTCATGAATGAATATAAAATATACTGGACACTATTTGTGACTCTCCCATTAAGACTAGCTATTGCAATGACTTTAATGTTCTACAATGAAAATGCAGAGGATAAAAAGATATTAATTGTATATAAGGTGGAGCTTAAAAATAGGCATAATTCAGGCACATATCCTCAAATTTGTCAGCACTCCAACATTCCTTTTTCGGATGATTTATGTATTGATTTGGAAAGGTTCAGCAATGCATAACAGAAATCCCCCTAAATATCACGGAATTAAACAATGTAACAGTTTATCTGTCTCTCATACAAAAGCATACTGGAGGGAAGTATTCTAGATCTGGGACAATGGCTCCATAAAGTCATCAAGGCACCAGTCTTCTTCTAGCTCACTGCATCACTGTTCTTAGGTTTGTTCTTAATCCTGTTCCAGATGCCTGCTATAGCACCAGTCATCATATCTGTGTTCCAAGAAGAAGGATGAAAGAAATAGGAAAATAGGAATTTTAGCTTCCTGTTTCAAGGGTATACATTGGGAGGACCATTAGTGCACTTAGGTGCCAGTGTTGTTCAGAACCTGGCTACACGGCCTCATTTAATCCAAGGTCATCTGACAAATACAATCAGTGCATGGTTCCCATTTTGCCTGGCTGAAGATTGGGATTTTTGTGACTAAAGTGTAAGAATAATAAGTATTCATACTTTACATTTAGAGTGTCTCATTTTGTTTAGTGTTAGGATTTATGCGGGGAAATCAGAGTTGTCTTCTTTTGCTTTGGCTTCTTTGAGAAAATTTGGCAGGTAGTGGTATAACAGGTGTGTTTAGGAGGAATAAAAGGTTGCAAGTCATTATTAAACTATGCTTTCCTGCCTTTTACATCCTTCCCTGAAGGATGTAAATTTGGTTTCCTGTTATTTGGAAATATCTAACACATTCCATTATACTTTTTTAAGTAAAATAGTTCCAATGACTTTTATAAAATAGTAATAATTGGACATCAGGTGCTTGTTATTACGATTATAATAGTTGAGATTTTGCTTGAAAATATATAGATAATGAAGAAAAATGTCAATATTATTTCATAATTATACTACAAAATATTGATAATAGTGATCACTGAGCTCTGAAAATTAGCACCGATAATAAAAATAATCACTGAAAAGTGGGATACTTTGTGTTTCTAGGTCTGTGAGTTTTGGAGGAAGGCATGAAATGTCAAATATAGTTTTGGATATGTTGAGTTTGTGATGTTGATAATATATTTATTTGGAAATGTCCTGTAGCTGTAGAACAAATATTTGAAAAACAAAATCAAGACTCAAAATAAATGAGATTTTTAAAAAGCAGATAGATGCTCTAAATGGTTCTAAATCTCCTGAGCCCTGTGGATTATATCTTAAGATCCTAAGAGAACTTGTAGTTGAGTCTGATGACCCCATGGGAGATAGGAAAGAAGTTATCATACTACAAGTTCCACAAGTTAATATGAAGTAAATGAAGTTATAACTCTCCAAAAACAAAAAGCATGGTTTACAAAACAATCTATCCTATGAGAGATTATCAAGTGCATTATTAAAAAGTATGGGTTTTACAACTTACAAGCAAACGAAAAATCGTGATTAGGATATCAGATTTTAAAAAGAAAGAGATAAGCCATTATCAACAGCAACAATAATAAATCGTGGAAAGAGCTACTCATGAATAGAATTACAAGAGATGTGAAACGCCAGCCTTTATCATACTGTAATTAGGGGAAATAGCAGCTGACTGAGCCACCTTGAGAAAGGTGCATCTTACTAACTACTAAACAAGGTCAGGCTGAATGGAAATAAAATGCAGGTACTCTTTCTTGAGTAATGACCCCCAGTTTTCACTTGAAAAATTCCTATTCAGTTCTGGAAGAGTTTCAGGCATTGACTTCTCTGTGAGAAATTCTTTAACCCTGTTGTTGCTGTTGAGTAGGCCCAGGGCTCATGAGGACCCCATGCACAACTAGATTGGATCATTGTGATCCACAGGGTTTTCAATGACTAATTTTTGAAGTAGATTACCAGGCCTTTCTTCCTAGTCCTTCTCAGTCTGAGAACTCCACTGAAACCTGTTCAGCATCATAACAACATGCAAGTCTCCACTGATAGAACGTAGTGGCTGTGCTTGAGGTACATTGGCCAGGACTCAAACCTAGGTCTCCCACACGGAAAGGGAGAATTCTACCACTGAACCATAGCTGCCCCCTCTCTAACACTAGCCCAACCATAAAATTTTCCTATTCTGATAGCACCATTCATATGCTTCATTCAGAGCACTTACCACATTTCACAGATGTTAATTTATTTTGTCCACACTCATATATCTCTAGCACCGTAGATAGAAGAATCTTGAGAGTAGGGGTTTTGCCTTGTTCATATTTGTCAATGGCATGGAAAGTGCTTTGCCACTATGCTGATGAAGTAACAGGTAAAGAGGAAGAAATAACAATATTTTAGATAAAAACTTCAAAAGAGCATGAAAAGTAAATTTGAATACATCAAAATAAAATGAACTCTCAAAAATTTAAACCCATATACATTGGGTAACAAAGTGTGAAAAGCACAAAACCTGAATAGGAAGTACATTCCTTAACAGCAGTGCTTGTGAAAAACGTAGAGAATATGTTTGTTGATTTTATTCTCAATGTGGGCCAACTGTACGAAGAAGATATTGTGATTCTATTAGTATTTTAAAAATGCATGAGAATGATACATAGAATAAGCAAATCACTAACGCACTGTACTTTTATCAAGTCAGAACACTTTTTATTTTTTTTAATTTATTTAGTAAATACATCCAAAAGCATAGCAATATGAACAGTAAAAACATTTCCTTGAATCATAGATCCTCGCTTTCTAAGTTATCACACTTCCTAAACTTTTCCATAAGTTTCCGTATGGTCACATAAGAAAATGCAGTTACGTATTAACTCTCCCCCCTCTTTTTTACACAAAGTACATACATATATGTTTTCAATTAAAAGTATTTCTTTTACTATTGCGTAATATCTGATTGGATGGATGGTTTGAATTTTATCCAGTCCCTTACAGATGGATATTATAGTTATATGGAATTTTAAATATCACTTCAGTGAAAATATTGTTTATTTCACATGTAATTTTGTAGTATATACTTAGACATGCAATTGCTGGGTTACAGTGTTATGGCTGAAATTTTTAATTTTAACACAAACTATCAAATTGTCCTTCAATAGCATGGACTTTAAATACATTTTGATGCAATGCCCATACCTTTGTATATTTTTTATTAGGTTATTATTCTGTTTCTGATTAATCTCTAAAAGCTTCTGGCATGTTAAAGAAAGAAACACCTTTTTTGGGTATGAGCTTCCAATATTTTTTCCATTTAGCTATTTGTCTTTTGACTTTGTTTATGGAATTTTGGGGGGCCACTCAAAAAATAATAATTTTACTTGATATAAACAAGTTTTAAATATTTTAATATGTGATTCTAGATTTTGTCATGGTTTAATTAAAACTTTCTGTTATTCAAAAAATCTTCCATGCTTTCCTATAGCATATTTTGTTTGTTTCTATTTAGGTTTTTTATATGCATTTTGGATTAATTTTGCAAAGCCAGAAAAAAAACAAACCCATTACCGTTAAGTTGATTCTGACTCAAAGTGACGCTATGGGACAGAGCAGAACTGCCTTATAGGGCTTCCAAGGAATGGCTGGTGGATTCGAACTGCTGACCTTTTGGTTAGCAGCCAAGCTGTTAACCTCTGTTCCACCAGAGCTTCTAATTTTGCATAGGTTTATTTAATTTTCTATTTATATTTTGAAATATTTGATATTAATCTTGTATGGTTTGAGTTATGGATCCAATCTTTCTTCATGATCACTATCCCTTATAAGATTGCTATGAGTCAGAATAGGCTCAATGACAATGGGATACAATCTGTATACTGCACAAATAATGCAAGAATGTGAACTATATGAAGAGGAACACTGCATCAGGATTGGAGGAAGACTCATTAACAACCTGCTATATGCAGATGACAGAACATTGCTTGCTGAAAGTGAGGAGGACTTGAAACACTTACTGATGAGATCAAAGACTACAGCCCTCAGTAGGGATTACACCTCAACATAAAGAAAACAAAAAATTGTTACAACTAGACCAAAAAACAACATCATGATAAATGGAGAAAAGACTGAAGTTGACAAGGATTTCATTTTACTCGAATCCACAATCAACACCCATGGAAGCAACAGTCAAGAAATCAAGAGACACATTGCCTTCAGCAAATCTGCTGCAAAAGACCTCTAAAGTTTTGAGAAGCAAAGATGTCACTTTGAGGACTGAGGTGCTCCTGACCATGGTGTTTTTAACTGCCTCATATGCATGTCACTATGAGTCGGAATTAACTCGACGGCAACGGGTTTGGTTCGGTTTTTTATATGCATGTGAAAGCTGGACAATGAATAGGGAAGACCAAAGAAGAACGGACACCTTTGAATTATGGTGTTAGTGAAGAATATTGAATGTACCCTGGGTTGCCAGAAGAACTAAGAAATCTGTCTTGGAAGAAGTACAGCCAGAATACTCCTCAGAAGTGAGGATAACTAGACTTTGTCTCAAGTACTTTAGACATGTTATCAGGAGGAGCCAGTCCCTGGTGAAGTACATCATGCTTGGTGAAGCAGAGGGTCAGCAAAAAAGAGGAAGACCCTCAATAAAGTGGACTGACACAGTGGCTGCAACAAGGGGCTCAAGCATAACAATGATTGTAAGGATGTCGCAGGACTGGGCAGTGTTTTGTCCTGTTATACATTCGCTACGAGTTGGAACCAACTTGATGGCACCTAACAACAACCACATGCATTCATTCCAGGATATTTATTCATTTGCCCCTCTATTCCTGTAGTTTTTCGATGGCACTTCTGAGTCAGAGTGTCTGAGACAGAAAGGCCAGGAACATAGAATTTCTTGTGTCTAAAGAATAGTAAGCAGTTGTAGTGAGCATCACTTTTGAGTAGAAGGTAATTGAAAGCTGATGTACTTGGCCCATCCACCTTTTCTTTTTTCATGTTTACCTCAAATGCCATATGTTCTAGAAGTTTCAGGTCCAAGATGGCAGAACCTCTACCTACCTAGATATCTGAGTTAGCATGAAGACCAGGATCATATCAATCCGTGCTACACATGTAACATGAGCAGAGATAAACCACTGAAAATTGGAAGTTAATAATGTGGCATAGTCTCTCCTAGCTGGAATAAGAAGCCACATCTACCATGTATTAAAAAAGAAAAAACACATGTATATTTAAACCAATTTCTGAACTGTATGTTTGTTTATAACAGTCTGTTTGTGAGAAGAAACATACAACATTGCCCTTTGTTTCCTTAACAGAAATGTATTTGGCAGATTTGATTTAGCTCAATGTAGTAATAGGCTGATAACCACAGAATTTTAGCATCGCCTTTGTTCTATAAAGACTCTAAGACTTGAACAGAGAGTTACATTTTGAGGTCGTGTCAATATTTACCAATACCATTTTGCATAGAAAGAGATTTTTAAAATTTAAAAAAACATTGGCCAAGTTTATACTAACCCTGTTGCTGTCGAGTTGATTCTGACTCACAGTAACCCTTTAGGGCAAGATAGAATTGTCCCATAGAGTTTACAAGAAGCATCTGGTGGATTCAAACTGCTGACCTTTTGGTTAGCAGCTGAACTCTTAACCACTCGCCACAAGAGTTCCAAGTTGATAATATTGGTACCCAAAGGTTTGTAAAAATATATTCTTTCTATATAAATGCTGCATTTGAGATTTTAGTCCATTACCATCGCTATAAACCTTGAGTAACTTAAATAGCTGTATTTACATTTAATTGCTCAAAATAGACTAATAATTAACATTATAACTATAATTTTAAACACATGTAAATCAGAGTTGGGTTGCTTTTGCATTCATGCCAAAAATTCAAATTTTGTAAAGTGAACAGAACACTTTTAAGTACACTGGCATGTATATATTCCTGCTGTATTTGCCACACCTGGAAGCATATTGGCAGGCATTTGAGCCACTTTAGTACATTCTGGCATCTTGGCAGATACTGGTGCAACTGCCTAAAAGTCAAGGAAGTTGGTCTGGTACACATTCGAGTGTTGAGAGCCATTCCTACGAGAGCATGCTTCCTGGAGGAGCGATTATGTGAAACTTTTGTATCTTTTGGCTTTTGTACGGTGAGATAAGCCTTGCAAATATGTTTACTATTACCTTTGTGTTACTGGGAAGGCATGGTTACTGACATTTGGAAATACTCAAGGCAATGAGTTATTTTGGGAGTGAAAACAGTTTGTGATCCTCTTACTGGGTCATGGGACCAATATGTACTGCCTGTGTGATGAGCTTCATGGGCCATGGGACAGATATGGCCCGCTTGCTTTAGTCACCTCCCTGATGACACCTTTTCTAACGTGCTCACCTCCCTGATGAGACCTTTTATAAAGTGCCAAATGATGTTCAGTTCAGTAAGGATGGAGAGCACCTCCTGGTTAAGACAACAAGAGGGCAATGCACTTCCTTGCAAAGGGTGCAAAGTAACTTTATGTGTCACTCCAATTTTTCTAAAGTTTCACTCATAATCAAACTTGATAACAATTATGTGCAGCATGTGCAATGTCCAATTAGTATTTTGTGTGTAATTTTGGAAAGTTGAGTAAGACAATGTGAGGCACTTCCTGGGCCATGGGACAGATATGGCCCACTTGACACTGGTACCGTACTTTTTCAAACAATAAAAAACTACCAACAAACAATGATTCAGCATCCATTCCATCAGTGAAAAAATATGGCACCATAAAAATTTTCCAAACAGAAAATAATAATTCATAGTTTAAAGGGTTATTAAAAATGCATTTATCTGACAAATACAGCTGAGAGCTACTAATTATTTGACATTCTAATTAAAAAATAAAAGCAACTTTGAAACAACTTGGAAATTTCTAAATCTCTAGAGCAATCTCTGCAGAAAAGAAACAAAATCACAAAAAAGAAAAAATTGCACAGAATTTTATAGAGTTTGCAGATCCTATTAAAACTGTAAAATAAGTCTGCTAAGTAGAGATAATAGTTACAGATAATCCTTGAAAAGATTTTGCTAAGTCCCTGGTACAACCAGTAGTTTTTGAAAGAATATAATTATATTTACCTCAAAAGATAGAATTAAATAAAATAAATTTAAAGTCTTTGGAAAGTCTCTGGGACACAAATGCCAAAAACAATAATAATTATTATTATTACTATTAAAGAAAAAAGACAAGCTTATGTATGGAAAATACAATTTTAGAATAAGTATCAATTTAATGCAACAGTTTTAAAATTTTTATTTTAAGCTTTGAAATGCAATGAATGTCCATTACTTAAAAACATATTCAGAGAGTTGAAAGGAGTGAAAATGTCAAATATTGTCTTTTCTTTACTCTAGTGTTTGGCTGTTGTGTTCTATGAAGTGTCAAGAATAAAAATCTTGCAGAATTAAAATTTAGTATGTAAATTCACTCAATGCTATTCACTCAGAATGCTATTTTACCCACCATCTCTAATGTATGTTATTATTTGTCTTAGTTATCTAGTGCTGCTACAACAGAAATACCACAAGTGGATTGTTTTAACAAAGAGAAATTTATTCTCTCACAATCTAGGAGTTAAGAAAGAGAAATTTATTCTCTCACAATCTAGGAGTTAAGAAAGAGAAATTTATTCTCTCACAATCTAGGAGGCTACAAGTCTGAATTCAGGATGCCAGCTCTAGGAGAAGTCTTTCTCTGTCGGCTGTAGGGAAGGTCCTTGTTATCAATCTTCCTTTGATCTAGGAGCTACTCTGCGAAGGAACTCTGGGTCCAAAGAATGTGCTCAGCTCATGGTGTTGCTTTCTTGGTGGTATGAAGTTCCAGGTCTGTCTGCTGCCTTCTCTTTTTTATATCTCAAAAGAGATCTACTTAAGACACAAACTAATCTTGTAGATTGAATCCCGTCTCATTAACATAACTGTCACTAATCCTACCTCATTATCATAGAAGTAGAATTTACAATACATAGGAAAATCTCATCAGATGATGAAATGGTGGACAATAGCACAATACTGGAAATCATAGCCTAGCCAAACTGATATATATTTTGGGGGGACACAATTCAAACCATGACACCACTGATTTCATTCAAACTCAAATAAGGGACTATAAAGTCTCTAATAAAACCTTTGTATGAGGGAGAACAGGAATAGTGAGAATAGAAAATCAAGTTGTTGTTTTGCCTGAAGGGATATGAGGAGGTTCCATAGTGGTATTGAGGTGAAGAAAAACATTGTATCACTTGCTCAAGTACTAGTAGCTAGAATTACTGGTATAAAACTGAAATACGACAACGGTAATGCATCATTTTGTATGTTTGGTCTAAAATATTATTTGTGAATGCTTTATAATTAATGTGAACATTTTTACATATTTTCCAAAATAGTAATTTAAATCATTAATATTAGTAATAGAAAAATAAATCATGTTCCACTTTATTGACGCTTTTGTTTATGTCTTGCTCTGTTGTTTATGTGCCTCTTGCTGTTTACTAAAATTTGGCCATGCCAATATTTTTAGGTTGATTTGATTTATAGCACCTTCTGCAGTTACGTGATTGCTGTATTCTTGCCAACCACTTCAAGATTCATCTTGTGCCTGTACTTTAATTGTTCTGGAAATTAGCTGGCATGAGTTTCTCTTCTCTCTCTTTATTTGATAATTTTCCAAAATCATCAAATAACTTTCTGCCAACCTTTTACTAATATAAGTCAGCTCTACTTTTTTCTTTTGCTTTTCATGACATTCTCTATATCTAGCCATACTTTATTATCTTGTAGAAAATTCGAACTGTGGAAGATTTACCCATAAATTTGAATGTTGTTTCCACTGAAGCCTTGTAAATGATTATATTTGATAAATTTGACTTGATTTCATTGGTGTCTTCACTTACAGTACTACATGCATTTATATATTATATATTGTATTATATTAATACAAAACAGATGCATTAACTGTAATATGTATATTATACATATAAGTAGAATATATACTTTATATACATGTCAAATACGTGTGTAATATACATTATAAATAGAGTATCTGGCCCTGCATCTCCCATCACTTGTCATAAATTACAAATAACTCCAGGCATAATTGTATTGATTCTCCCCAATTCATCTTCATCAATCCATAAACTTATACTAAAAAATAGCTTAATTTTAAAATAATTAGTAGATTTCCTGTTTTTGAAATTCTGTCCAGAGAATTCTTATGAATCTTTAATACACTCTGAATGACTATACACAAGTCAGGAGGTATTTCATGACTATATCTTCCCTAATTTATATGTAATACTTATGAGTTGTGTATGAAACTCATTTTAATCATATACTAATTACCCAACGTTATAGGTTGAATTGTACTCCCACCCCCATTACCCCCCAAAATGATATATCAAAATCCTAACTCCTATACCTGTGAGGAAACTCTGGTGGTATAGTGGTTAAGAGCTATGGCTGCTAACTAAAAGGTCAGTAGTTTGAATCCACCAGGCGCTCCTTGGAAACTCTATGGGACAGTTCTCTGTCCTGTAGGGTCACTGAGTCGGAATTAACTTGATGGCAGTGGGCAGGTAGTACCTATGAACATGACCTTGTTTGGAAATAAGGCCTTCAAAGATGTTATCAGTTTATCAGTTAATATGTGGTCCTACCAGAGTATGGTGGATCCTAATCCAATCCGAGTGGCAAACAGACACACAGAGACACCCAGTTGCAGACAGCTATGTGAAGATGCATCCACAAGCCAAAGAACCCACGAAGCACCTGGGGTTACCAGAAACAGGGAGACACAAGGAAGCGTCTTTCCCTAGAGCCTTTGGATAGAACATGGCCCTGCTGACTCCCTAAATTTGCACTTCTAGTCTCCATATCCGTGAGATAATAAATTCCTATTGTTCAAAGCCACCCACATTAATGGTATTTTGTTACAGCAGCCCTATTTAAATGTTTTCCATGCTTACATAAATATGTGCTATATATATATCTTAACTGTGCATACAAATACAGATGGAAGAATTTATATATATTTGCAGCACAAAATATTATATCATATATTCTTTTTTGTTATTTTTCTAATTAAGCAACAGCTCAAGGGAATCTTGCCACACCAACAAACATGGCTTTATATTTCTGTTTTTGACACTTTTTTTTAAATGTAAACTATGGGAGAAGACAAATCAGAACCATTTTATTAACTCATCATAAAAAATATCTTTCAAATGTACTAAAATAATCAAAACGGTTTTCCAAAATTCTCCTCACAGATCCGACCTACTTAAAATACCTAGGCAATAGATTGCAGAAGGTAAAATTAAAAAAATTTAGTGTCAGAACAGGTGGGTTTTAATATTGTTCCGTCATTCTCTTCCAACCTAATCTCGCTTTGCTTTAATTTTCCCCTCAGGAAAAAGGGCAGTAATAGAATTCCATCAGGATTGCTGTTGGACCCAAATGAGCTAATACATGAAAAGCATTAATAACGGTACCTAGTTGTTTTTGTTGTTAGCTGCTATTGAGTTGGCCTGGACTCATAGGTATCTTTTGTCTGGTCCCAGTGGTGTCACTGGGGTAATGCTCAGGGGTACAGACCACACCAGGTGACACTGTCAGAGGGTGTGACACACCAAAATGACCGTCTATAAAATTTTTGTGCAATATTTCAGCAGAAATTTTTATTTTTATAAAAATATTCCTGTACTTAGTTATAGCAATAAAAACATTTTTTGTAAGCCTAGCTTACACGTATCAATATACATACAAATCTAAACCTCTATTCTAATTCACTTTTTGAACCTTCTAATGTGCTGTGGTCAGAGCTGTCATTATTACCCATTTACAATGACGCTCTAAATCATGTGATTTCGTCTGCATGTGCTAAAAGCATGTGCTACTGTTTTGTTGCTGCCAGTATTTTTATACTTGCTGATTTTGTCAATTTTTTTGCTGTTTTAGCCACAATATTGTGGTAATTAGTAGTTGTGAACCTATATCAATAACTTGTTTTGAGAATGAAGTAGTAATTAAAGGAAAAAGTGGAATAAAAATAAAAAAGGCTTCTGTTAAGTTACTAATAATATTGTAATTCAAATTAGAAAAGTTTTACAAAATAATTTTGTTGTTTGTATTCATACAGTGTAAGAAATACTACGTTTAAGAAATTTACAACTATATTTTGCACATATTATACTATGATTAAATGGATAATGAACATTCCAAGAATTCTGTATGGTCTGGTATGGGAGGAGGTCTATGGGGGGTGAGTGACACCATGAGTTACCGCACTGGGAGACACCAACCCTAGTGGTGCCACTGCCTGGTCCTGCACCATCTTCATGACCATTGCTATGTTTGAATCCATTGTTTCAGCCACTGGGTCAGTCCATTTCACTGAGGGCCTCGCTCACCTTCACTGACCCTTTACCAGTCATTATGTCCTTTTCTAGCTATTTATTAGTCTTTCCTGATGACACCCCCAAAGTAGTGACACAAACTCTCTCCATCCTCCCTTCTGAGGAGCATTTTGATTGATTTTCCTCTAAGGCTGATTTGTTCATTCTCCTGGGAGTCCATGGTTTGTACCACCCAAGGGCTGTAACTGCTCTGCATTTTATCCCCTAATTCTTTGCTATTACCATTCCCTTCTTCACACTTTTTTTCTCTTACTCGACTTTTAGTTGCAGTTTTTTACTTTATTTTACAACTGTTGCATCAGTTTAAAAAATCTGATGGGTTTTCCACATTAATAGCCGTGAACACGCAATCAAACTACATATTCAGACAGTCAGCTGAGCCAGCTCAGGATACTCCATTACAGATATTAATGAAAGACTTAGAATGGAAAAGGCATTTTTATTTGCTTCACATGAAAGAGTGGTTGAGTAAATGTCATGGAACCCATGAAGACAGCACAGAAAACAAATAAGCAAGCAAACAACAAGCATAGCGCAAACAAAAATTAATGTGGAATTCAACAGATGTAGAGTCTAGTCCCAACTCTATAATTATCTCTTTCAGTAAGTTGGCAAAATCACTTAACAGCTCTCGATTTGAGTTTTCTAATATTTAAATAAACTGAGCTAGATATTTTATTAGGAGACTTTCTTCTCTATTTTTCAAGTGACTTCTACCGTTATCTGTCAAAAATGCCCTTCCATATATCTGGCTAGATTTAAATATTCATGGGCTACCTCTTTTTTATCCTGAAGACAAAGAAATGATTCCAATTTCTATTTCTCAGAGAAAGTAGGCTAAACTATTTAGACTGATTTTAAATAGCTTTATTTTTAACTTTCAGAGTTACGTCTGTCTTTGAATTGGTGGAAATGCAAGAGTAACTGAGTAGAAATGATGATATTGGATAAATTACATTCACATGAGACCAATTTGTAGGTAAGACATACAAAAGGCAACGAACTGCTTAACTCTTTTCTGATCTGAGTGTGCCACATAAGGTAGGGATAATGTCATTTTCAACGTGTATAACTAATATAACTAATATACTAAATGGAAGCAAATGTTCAGGGGTATGAGAAAAAATATATAAGGCAGTATTATTGCCCCGAATTAGCTTACAGCAAAACATACTATAAATAGAATATGATACATAAGTATTTGGTAAATTTAAGAAATGTTAATTCCATGAGCAAATAAATATGTGAGTAATTAGAAATGATATTATTTGTAAGAAACATGTTGAGACATTGTTTCTATATTTTTAAATTGATATATAAATATTTAAACTGTATTCTATCTATGGATATAGAAAAATATCAGAATGTGTCTAGACATTACATAAAATATTACATATTTAAAGTTATAGTATAATGTAGTAACATGTAATTATGTAATATGCACACAATACATCAATATGTCTATCCATCTTTTATACTTTATTTTACTATTTGGTGCTCAATATACTCTAGTTCTCATGAAGTATAAAGGGTAAAATTTATATTAGTGTGTAGCCCAGTTGGGGCAATTCTACTCTGTCCTGTAGGGTCGCTATGAGTCGGAATAGACTCGGCGGCACTGGCCTGGCTCTGGTATCCCAGTGCTTTTCAAATTTCAAAGTGCATTGAACTTCCCTGGGGTATATGACAGGGTATGACAAAATCATCCTCGGATACATTGGTTCAGTGCGTCTGCAGAGAGGAGCAGGAGTTTGGATTTTTAACAGGCAAATTTTGAGAAATATTGACCTAGTTTTTCAGATTTCTTTAATTGTAAATGCTCTTAAATGAAAAGAAACAATGGAAACTCACTCACCCTGATTTGATCTGAAGCAAAACAAGCAAAAAAAAAAAAAAAAAACCAATTATTTTTTGAAATATTTACGTTTACACATGTCAAATGTAGATGTATTATACTTTGGGGAAAATACCATTACACGTTCTCCCTGTCTGTATTTTTACTTTGAGATCCTTGTATCTGTTTTTAAACTCAGTTATTGCTGCTTTCCTAGGTGGAAGTGAAATAAGATTTCTGAGGGTGGGAATATAGATTAAAGTTTGTTCATTTAATTTTACAGTTGAAGTCAAACTTTACATATTATATTTTCCATATTTGTCTCCAATCTTGGTCAAATAGCTCAAAGGATATTCTTGCCCTTGTTGCTTTTCAAAGTTTGCTGTAAAGGCTGAAAAATGACTTTGACAATTTTTCTTGATATTTGCCATTCTCTTCATTGCTCCTGGTTATGCCTCGTTGTACCATGTTCAACTATCCCTCTTCTGCCCTGAATGTTTACCCATGTCAAAGGCAGATGCTTTACTCTAAATTGAAATGAGCACCATGGCAGCAGAAAACATGAGTGTGGTGTATCGATGCAATAAATAGAGCCTACATAAGCATGCTCAAGAATTTACAAACTGCAGGAGTAAGGATTAAAAATCACTCAGACAAGAGCATTAGGAAGTCTTGGCCTGACCTTTATTTAATGGGCGATCACGTTTCAGCACCAGGACTTGGCTCCAGCAGTGCTGTGCAGTGTCTAGCAAGCAAATCATTAATATTTATCCCCCATGCTGCTGAGAAGAATACAATCATAGCTATTGGCATTAATTCCTATTTACTAAACTGCTCTAACAACATATTATATTACAAGTAGGAGAACATTTTTTACTCCTGCCTGCATAATTTTACCCTATCCTGTTTAACGGTTTCCAAAAAAGCTAATACAACTGGAAAATTCTCCCACACCCTCTTGGTTCGATATTTCTGTAGACACTTCAAAGTGTGTAATCTGGTCCTGACAAATATATGTGAATTTAGGTTTACAGCATCTATATTTATTCATACAAATATAAAACCAAATAAACACAAAACCATCATGAAATCTTATACATATTTAACTATTCTCTCATTCTAATATATGATGAAGTGGAGATTAATAAACCTTTTTTTTTCAATATTATGGTGGATAATTCAAGTAATTAATCAAATGTGTTTGGACCTTAACTACAGATTGGAAATTCAATTCAGTCCCAGAATTTGCTAAAATTTTTAGAAAAGAACCGATTGCCATTGAGGTGATTCTGGCTCATAGTGACCCTGTATCAATAAATTCCAGTGAGTGTGGGTAATATTTTTGCAGAAATGGAAAACTGCCTTTTCGCTATGCATGCTTTCTTTTTCACTTAGTAAAATAATTTCAGTTTTACCCAGTCAAGACTTTTTTTCCTCCTTCCTTGAAATTAGGCTTGATCAAAAAGATAATTGCAACATCTGAGCAAGTTTCTAGGAGGACTTTTAAAGAGGAGAACAGAAATTTTAAGAATAAGACCCTCAGAAACATTCGATTTTTCTCTCCTTTCTCTATCATCAGTATTCAATTAATGTTGCCATTGCTGTTGTCATAACATCTCACACCTAGGCCCTTTCTTCTTATTCTTCCTGCTCTTCATCTAGTCTATGACACCTGTATATACACATCTAAGGGGTAGCCACCTGTTTCCTTCTCTCATTTTCAGTTCTTTATTTTCTTATTTCTCCAATCATCCTACACACACCAAATTAATCTTCTTTCATCACTTTCTTTTTCTCCTCAAAATACTTTATTAGCTCTGCATTGTCATACACACACCCACACACCTGAGTCTAACATTCAAGAACCTCTTCAATTTGGCTACATGATAATGTTCTATTTCTTTCCCTCCATATTCCAATACAAATGAGTTGGGCCTATAAAAACAGACTATTCAAGGTGACTTGTTTTCTGTGTCTTCACACCTGGAAATGTGCCTTATTTCATTCTGTATGCATATCCAAATATTGCCCATTAGTTATCTCCCTGCTCAAGGCCCTTATCTTCCATGGAGTTTTCTTTTAGCACCCTAGAAAAGCATACTTTCTCTTCCTTTAAGTGTTTGTTTGTATCCCCCACACACCTGTCAGTTTGTCAGACTGTGGGGGCTTGCATGTTGCTGTGATGCTAGAAGCTATGCCACCGGTATTCAAATGCCACCAGGGTCACCTATGGCAGACAGGTTTCAGCTGAACTTCCATACTAAGACAGACTAGGAAGAAGGGCCCAGTGGTCTGCTTCTGAGGTGAATTAGCCTGTGAAACGCTTATGATAGCAGGGGACCATTGTCTGATACAGTGCCTGAAGATGAGCCCCTCGGGTTGGAATGCACTCAAAATATGACTGTGGAAGAGCTGCCTCCTCAAAGTAGAGTCGACCTTAATAACGTGGATGGAGTCAAGTGTTTGGGACCTTCATTGGCTGATGTACAAGAAGAAATAATTGCAAACATCCATTAAAAATCGGAACCTAGAATATATGAAGTTTGAATCTAGGAAAACTGGTAATTGTCAAAAATGAAATGGAACATGTAAAGATTGATATCCCAAGCATTAGTGAGCTGAAAGTGACTGATACTGTCCATTTTTTAATCGGACAATCATACGGTCTACTATACTGGGAATGACAGCATAAAGAGGAATGGTGTTGCATGCATTGTCAAAAGGAGTGTTTCAAGATGTATCCTGAAGTACAATTGTCTTAGTCATCTAGTGCTGCCATAACAGAAATACCACTAGTAGGTTACAAGTCCAAATTCAGAGAGTTGACTCCAGGGGAAGGCTTCTCTCTCTGTTGGCTCTGGAGGAAGATTCCTTGTCCTCAAACTTTCCCTGGTTGAGGAGCTTCTCAGGCGCAAGGACCCTGTGTCTAAAGGATGTGCTCTGCTCCTGGTGCTGCTTTCTTGGTGGTATGAGGTCCTCAAGTCTCTGCTTGCTTCCCTTTCCTTTTATCTCTTGAGAGAGAAAAGGTGGTACAGGTCACATCCCAGGGAAACTCCGTTTTGGATCAGGGAGGTGACCTGCGTAACCCTTTTAACCACAGGCAGAGATTAGGATTTATAACACATAGGAAAATCACTAAATGGAGGACAACTACACATAACCTAACCAAGTTGACACATATTTTTTGGGGGACACAACTCCATCCATTGCAATAATGCTGTCAGTGATAGCATAATATTCATACACCTACAGTTAATTAGACTATTATTCAAATTTACGCACCAACTGCTAAGGGCAAAGATGAAGAAATTGAAGATTTTTACTAACTTCTGCAGTCTGAAATTGATCAAACATGCAATCAGAATCCATTGATAATTACTGGTGATTGAAGTGCAGAAGTTGGAGGCTAAGAAGAAGGATTTGTAGTTGGAAAATATGGCTTTGGTGACAAAAACAATGCTGGAGATCGAATGATAGGATTGTGCAAGACCAATGACTTCAATACAAATACTTTTTTTCATCAACAAAAATTTTTTTTTTTTTTTTTTAAATGGTGGCTATACACATGGACTTTGCTGAATGGAATACACGGGAATCAAATTGACTACATCTGTGGAAAAAGACCTTGGAAAAACCCAATATCATCAGTCAGAACAAGGCCAGAGGCCAACTTCAGAACAGACTATCAATTGTTCATATGTAAGTTCAAGTTAAAACTGAAGAAAATTAGAAAAAGTCCAGGAGAGCCAAAGTACGACCTTGAGCATATCCCACCTGAATTTAGAGACCATTTCAAGAATAGATTTAATGCATTGAACACTAACGACTGAAGACCAGAAAGGTTGTGGAATGACATCAAGGGCATCATACATAAATAAAGCAAGAGGTCATTAAAAAGACAGGAAAGAAACAAAAGACCAAAACGGATGTCAGAAGAGACTCTGAAACTTGGTCTTGAACGTCAAGTAGCTAAAGTGAATGGAAAAAATAATGAAGTAAAAGAGCTGAACAGAAGATTTCAAAGGGCAGCTCTAGAAGACAAAGTATTATAATGACATGTACAAAGACCTGGAGGTAGAAAACCAAAAGCGAAGAACACACTCGTCATTTCTTAAGCTGAAAGAACGGAAGAAAAAATTTAAGCCTCAAGTTGCAATATTGAAGGATTCTACGGGGAAAATATTAAATAATGCAAGAAGCATTAAAAGAAGGTGGAAGGAATATACTCTACCAAAAAGAACTGATCTATGTTCAGCCATTTCAGGAGGTAGTATATGATCAAGGATGAATGGTATCGAAAGAAGCCTAAGGTGCACTGAAGGCGCCGGTGAAAATTAAGTTTCCAGGAATTGACAGAATACCCACTGAGATGTTTCATCAAATGGATGCAGTGCTGGAAGAAATTTGAAAGACAGCTACCTGGCTGGCTGACTAAAAGAGATGTATTTATGCCTATTCCCAAGAAAGGTGATCCAACCAAATGTGGAAATTATCAAACAATATCACTAATATCACATGCAAGTAAAATTTTGCTCAGGATCATTCAAAAGTGGCTACAGCAGTACATCCACAAGGAAAGGCCAGAAATCCAAGCCTGATTCAGAAGAGGACATGATACCAGGGATATCACTGCTGATGTCAGATGGATCCTGGCTGAAAGCAGAGAATACCAGAAAGATGTTTACCTGTGTTTTATTTACTAAGCAAAAGCATTCAACTGTGAGGATCATAACAAATTATGGATAACATTACAAAGAATGAGAATGTCAGAACACTTAATTGTGCTCATGAGGAACTTGTACATAGATCAAGAAGCAGTCATTCAAACAGTACAAGTGGATACTGGGTGGTTAATGGTCAGGAAAGGTGCGCTTCAGGGTTGTATCCTTTCACCACACTTATTCGATCTGTATGCTGAATGAATAATCCAAGAAGCTGGACTATGTGAAGAAGAACACGGTATTAGGATTGGAGGAAGACTCATTAAAAACCTGTGTTATGCAGATGTTACAACCTTGCTTGCTGAAAGTGAAGAGGACTTGAAGTACTTACTGATGAAGATCAAAGACCACACTCTTCAATGTGGATTACATCTCAACAAAAGGAAAATAAAAATCCTCACAATTGGGCTAATAAGCAACATCATGATAAACAGAGAAAAGTTTGAAAGTGTCAAGAATTTCATTTTACTTATATTCACAATCAAGAGCTTTGGAAGCAACAGACAAGAAATCAAATGACACATTGCATTGGACAAATCTGCTGTAAAAGACCTCTTTAAAGTGTTGAAAAGCAACGATGTCACCTGGAAGACTAAGGTGCACCTTACCCAAGCCATGGTGTTTTGAAATGTCTCATATGCATGGGTAAGCTGGACAATGAATAAGGAAGACCAAAGATGAATCGACGCCTTTGAATTTGATGTTGGCAAAGAATTTTAAATATACCATGGACTGGCAAAAGAATGAATAAGTCTGTCTTTGAAGAAGCACAACCAGAATGCCCCTTAGGAGCAAGGATGGCGAGACTACATCTAACACACTTTGGACGTTTTATTAGGAGGCTTCAGTCTCTGGAGAAGGACATCATGCTTGATAAAGTGAGGACCAGTGAAAAAAAGGAAGACCTGATGCAAGGTGGATTGACATAGTGGCTGCAACAATCGGCTCAAACTTAACAATGATTGTGAGGACGGCACAGGGCTGGGCAGTGTTTTGTTCTTTGTACATAGGGTCACTATGAGTTGGAACTGACTCAATGGCACCTAATAACAATATAACAACAAGTGTTTATATAACACCTATTGATGGTGACATTCATCTGATATTGGTCAGATACAACTTTTGGTTGATAAAGAATTTAACATGTTCTTCACCTCTCCAAGTACCTCAAATAGAAAATACCACTTATACTGTATTTTACACCTCATAGTTTATATTCACAACACCCAGCTTATTGTAGTTTTAGACAAATAATTGAGAATGTTCATTTCATATATCTAAATATTATTTCACCACAGTTTTCATACCTTATGTAAACGGAAACTCACAATTTTTCTGTCCTTCCTGATATATAGCTATTTCTATTATTACAGAATACTCTAATTAATCCTAGAGTATTGCTTGACTTTTGTAAACCTAAGCTCACTGGCGTCCTCAAAGATTAATTTTTTAATTGAATGAGAAACAAGAAGTAAATTTAAAAAAAGAACTCTTAAGAGTTCCATGGTAATTTGAGAACACATAAAAATGGTAAATTAAAATGCATATTAATTTTAAAATAAAGATATGAATAAAAATATTAAAGTTCATTTTTTTTTTTAAATTTTGCTTATAGTTATTTATTAATGGCTTACCTACTCACCAAATGCTATACCAATCAGATTCTTTTCATAGATTTTTCTAACTGGAGGTTGTTATTGTTAGCTGCCATCAAGTTGGCCCCTGGCTTATGGTGACCAATGCACAATGGGATGCCATCATTATGATCCATAGGTTTTTCATTGGCTGTTTTTTTGGAAGTAGAAATAAGGGCTATTTCCCATTCATTTCTTGGTCAGAAATTATAAATATAACCTGAAAGGTAGCAATTCTTATGATCCTCACATCCCATGGTAAAGTGGGAATGAAAGAAAAGTAATAGAAATACCTTAATCTCTTATTGCAGAACTTGGATATCTCTTGATTTCTGGAATTTTATTCAGAGTTATAGTTGCTCTTCTAATATGTTAACAATAGATTCCTTCTTATATTACATTGAATTGAATTTCTGTCATACACAATTTAAACCAGTTGCAGTCTAGTTGATTTTGACTCAAGGTAACGTCATATGTGTTGGAATAAAACTGTGCTCATTTACAACTTAACCAAAAACCCAAATCTGTTGTTGTCAAGTCGATTCCAACTTATAGCGACCCTACAGGACAGAGTAGAACTGCCCCATAAGGTTTCCAAGGAGCAGCTGGTGGATCCAAACTACTTAAATCTTGGTTAGCAGCTGTCTTTGTTAACTAGTGCTGCTATAACAGAATAGCCGCAAGTGGATGGCTTTAACAAAAAGGAATTTATTCTCTCACAGTCTAGGAGGCTAGAAGCCCAAATTCAGGATGCTAACTCCAGGGGAAGGCTTTCTATCTCTGTCATCTCTGGAGGAAGGCTGATCTTCCCCTGGTCTAGGAACTTTTTAGCACAGAAACCTGGGGTCGAAAGGACATATTTCCCTCTGGCTCTTCATTCTTGGTGATAGGACATCATCAGAATTGTCTTTGATATCCATAATTTCACCAACAGTCTCTTCAAGGCAATCTAGGCTTTTACTACTAGGCACTTTAAAACTTACAGCCTCTGCCCATTCACAGTTTCAAAACTGCTTTCACATTGGAGGTATGTGTTAGAGCAGCACGCCACTCCCCTGGTACAAATTCTGTCTTAGTCTGGAATCTCCGCTGAAACCTGTCCACGGTGGGTGATGCTGCTGGTGTTGGAAATCGGTAGTGTAGTTTCAATCATCACAACATACAAGCCACCACAGTACGTGTGGCAAACTGAATAGATACATGAGGTATTTGCCTAGGTGCTGCTAGGCCAATTTCTTTTAAGTGTAACTTTAAAAAAAAAAAAAAAAAAAAACCTAGCACAGCGTGCTTACAAAAATAGTTCATGGGAGGGAGGGCAAAGCTGGCAAACAAAGGTCGAAGGTGCATCTTATTTGCTTAAAATATGGTAATTAATCTATATCTTCAGAAATCATTTGTTCAAGTTTAAACAAAATTGCAGGCTTTCAATCAACAATCTAACTTGTACTTCTGAAATAATGATCTAAGGAGGTATCACTGAATCATACTGCATTTGCTTAAAGACATGAACCTATAGTGCTGTGTCTTAGGCCGGGTTCTCTAGAGAAGCAAAACCAGTAAAGTGTATAAATATATATAGAGAGAGATTTATAGCAAGGAAATTGCTCACGTGGTTGTAGAGGCTGGGACATCTCAAGTCCGTGGGTCAGGCTAGAGGCTTCTGGTGATTCATGTAGCCTTAGGGGCTGGGAAACCCAAGATTGGCAGGTCAGCCAGCAGGGTTTTGGCTCACAGGCTGTGCAGTCTGACAGATCTCAAGATGAGCAAGCAAGATGACATCCAAGCTGCTAGCTCAAGCCCCAAGTACCAGAGGTCAGTTGAACTAGAACCAGCTGCAGGATCCAGAGCGAACCAAAGCCAGAGGGTTTTGTCAGAAAGCCTACCTATACTGGATGCAGGCCAACCCCCAACAAAACCCACTTTCAATAGATTGCATACTCATAGCAGATATCATCATGGAGGTGATCACATTATATCAAATCTCTTCACACATTATACGACTGTCATACTATATCATAACTGCCAAACCACTGAGAATCATGGCCCAGCCAAGTTGACATACAACCTTAATGATCACAGCAGCTGTAACTGTTAACCACTATGCCACCAACGCTCCATATGCAACTTAAACCCATTGCCTTCGAGTCAATTCTGACTCACAACTTAGAGGGTTTTAATTAACCTAACAGCAATGTCATTTAAGTGTTGTCAGGCTTAAATAGCATGTCACACTGTATGTGAAATACTTACTACTCATTCCCTTTGAATAATGGACCAGCGGTAGGGCAATGGGAGTGGCCTATCCAGGGAATAGGAGAGGAAGGAATGCATTGTCAGTAGGAAATTTAAAAACTTTAATAAAATTACCTCAACACTGACTTGCTTTATTTAAAATAATAAAAAAAAAGTGTATGTTGGCAATTTTAAATAATCTTGGTGACAAAACACTCCTTGCTGAAAATAATCTTTTGTTGGTCCATGTGCATTTGGCTATTGTTGAATAAACACACTCACAAACACATACACAGTCACTTCTAATGAGTGCTTTTGTATTACATACACTTTAATAAAAGTCATATTCCATGTGAATGCTAATCAAGAGACTCCCCAATAATACAGTGAGCCTTTGAGACACTAGGGCCTAGATATTATTTATCTCTTTGGTTAAGTGCTCAGCTGCTAACAGAAAGGTTGGCAGTTTGAACCCACCAGCTCCTCCCTGGAGAAAGATTTGGCAGTCTGCTTCTGTAAAAATTAAACCAGAACTCACTGCTGTGGAGTCAATTCTAACTCATGGTGACCTTATAGGGCAGAGCAGAACTGCCCCATAGGGTGCAAGGGTATCAATCTTTAAGTAAGCAGACTGCCGCATCTTCCTCCCACTGAGCAGCTCGTGGGTTCAACTTTTGTAAAGATTCCAAAACCAAACCAAACCCATTCCTGAAGAGTCTATTCTGACTCACAGGAGCCTAGAGGACAGAGTAGAACTGCCCCAGAGGGTTTCCAAGGAGCAGCTAGTGGGCTCGAACTGCCAATCTTTTGGTTGGTTAGCAGCCAAGCTCTTAACCACTGCACCACCAAGGCTTTCTAGCAACCTGACAGGGCAGATCTACTCTAGCCTGTAGGGTCACTATGAATTGAAATGCACTTGAAAGCAACGGGTTTGGTTTTGGTTTTTTGGAGAGTTAGTTCATACAATTCAGAGTCATTTTAGCTTCTTTAGGATACAATTCATATCACTCACGCCTGTGGTACTACATATTCCTATATCTAAACAGTTGATTTGAATACAAACAATAATGACACAGAGATGGTAAATAGGAAGAAGCAGAACCTGACTTACTTCAGTTACATCATTGCGTATGTATATAATTATGTGCACCGTGTGAAAATTTGTTGGAAATTCTTTACATTTTTGGGAGTGTTCCTTCATTTGCTTTTTCTTCCTTTTTTAAAAAAATACATTAATAAAATTAAAAATGTTAACCCTTTTATCCTTTCCCATTTCCTGTGCTGTACTGTTTATTTAGTTTTAATTTTATATGTGTATTTGTTTATAAGTTAATGAATTTATTTGTTCAATTTATTTTACTAGATTATTTACATAAAAAAATTTTAAAAGTCCACTATCTGTCTTCCATTTCTTTCTAATTTCATGATTGTCACTAAAAAATGATTTTGTCATAGAGAATGAGGAGGTTAGTTAAAGATGATGGGCTAGCAAATATAAAATGTGTCATTGTTCCTCTTCCTTAAAAAACTCCAGATATGCAGTGGGATGGTAGAGACTTTTTTTATAATATATATATATATCTTAAATATATTTTAGTTATATGTGTGTGTATATATATAGAGAGACATGCGCATATAAGATAAAAATGTATGGGCTACAAGAAAATCATGTCATTATTTTCTCTTAGATTTATCTTACTGAATCAGCAAAATTCTAATATTTCAATATTTTATGTCTACTGTTTCCACTATATATTTCCACTACTATATACAATGGCATGGACATTTGCTCTCATTTCTATCTTGTTTCTATTTTCTATAAGTTGTTTTTACAAACACTTTTAAAAAAGGAAAAATGACCACCAGCACCTGTCTCATTTTGAGAGGCAAGATCTTATCACTGACAGCTAATCAATAAAAAAAACAAATGAAAAGTAATAATGTCAGACTCCAGAAGTACGGTTTTTGTTCCTAGCCTGAAGCGAGGGTTCACTGATATGCTAAAATCAATCAATCTTCCCTCAGACTGAACCTAAATCTTAACAGTTAAATCTTTAAAAGTACCATATGCAGAGCATCCCGCTGCTTCCTACTCAGAGGCCACAATAGGCCAGACCATCACTGCCTTTCTCTGCCTCAGGCCCTCATAACCAAGACAGATCACCAGGAAGGCTAACAACTGACCCCAAGAGTAGAAGGGGCAAGGCAACGGCGCCAACTTTTCTTGCTAAGCAGATTATAAGCAACCTCCTTGCACCCACTGTGATGAAAGCCATTTCCAGCTTTCTGAGGAGCAGGCAGTAAGCTGACTAAATGCAAAGCTGGCTGGTGATCAAATCCACTGGAAAGTAATGGCCAAAGGGCTGGAAAGAGGCTTGCATAGGCGTCATAATCTATCACTAGAAAGACAGGAAGCACAATGCATGCCTTTGCTGGAAATTGTTTACTTCATCATGAGAGAAAGTAAAAGTCATAAAAGCTTCACAGTAACGTGTGGAAGTTTTTTTTACGTATGCGGCTTGCATACATTTGATTCCTTAAAAAACATTAAGAAACTGTGATTTTCTCCATGTGTCTTATCTGCTTAATCATGAGTCTGCCCTGAGTCTTGCCCTTTTGTAGTCTTTCTCATAGAGTTGTGTTAATCATTCAACACACTCGATTAATTAGAATATCAATGACCTTGGAAAAGTAAGAGCTTGAAGTGTAAAATAGGGTACTTGGCAAAATTAATAAGACATGTATTCTCATATTACCTCCTTGTGATCCGGTTTTTATAACTAAAATATGAGGAATTATCTCACATTGTTTCGCATAGGAAAAGTGAAACAAATCCTTTAGGGAATAAGAAAATCGCAATAACTCTGATTTACATTTTGGAGAAGAAAAAAAAGAAAGCAAACTTATTTCAGTGAGAAATGTTTGCACTAGGCAAACTGTATCTGCAGCAGTGATCCTAATAACAAACAGCATGGAGACCCTACAATGAAAGAGAGAGTCAGGGTCTGCATTTTTCTCCTTACACTTCTGTATTATCAGTAATGCTTCTACATCCCCAGGCTACAAATCACTTTTATGAATTTAGCTGTCTTTATCCTATGTTACCCTTCCTAGTTTAGTCAAGATTAGATTCAGAAAATCAGAAACAATTGGAGCTAGGTAGGCCTAGAGAGACCATCTGATCCTATGCCCTCATTATACATCTGAGGAAATTGAGGTCCAGGAAGGGTAAGAGCTTTGGGCAGGGTCATAGGACTTCATATTTAATAGCAACCTGCAATTAAATAGACATCAGTTTATCATCCAAATGCCGTTAGCACTATCTTTCTTTCTTCCTTCCTTCCTTCTTTCTTTTTTTTCTTTCCTTCCTTCCTTCCTTCCCTTGATCCCTTCCTTCCTTCCTCGCTCGCTCTATTTCTTTCTTTGTTTCTTTCTGTTCGACAAAAGGTATGGGCATTTCCCGTGGCATTTACTGCTATGCTTCTAGCCTCATGAAACTGAAGTTAATTAAACATGTAACTGGGGAATTAAACCTAATCACGCAGAACAAGAAAATATCATAAGGCCTTTAGGTAAAGACCCAAAGGGAGCTATTCAGCCTAGGGTAGCATTGCCATTCTTCTTCCAAATCTTTACAGGTATGTAGTGTACATATTCTCTGTTAGTGATAATAACCATACATCTACAAGGAAGTCTAGTTAATACAACTATTATTCAAATTTAAGCAGTAACCACTAATGCCAAAGATGAAGAAACTGAAGATTTTTACCAAATTCTGCAGTCTGAAATTGATTACACATGCAATCAAGATGAACTGATAATTACTGGTGATTGGAATATGAAAACTGGAAACAGAAGAAGAATCTGTAGTTGGAAAACATGACCTTAATGATAGAAAAGAAGAGGGAGATCACATGATAGAATTTTGTAAGACTAACGACTTACTCATTGCAAATACCCTTTTCAACAACATAAATGGCAACTCTACATGTGGACCTCGCTGGATGGAATACACAGAAATGAAATCAAATACATGTGTAGAAAGATAACAATGAAGAAGTTCAATGTCATCAGTTAGAACAAGGCCAGGGGCTGACTGCAGAAGAGACCATCAATTGCTTATGTGCAAGTTCAAGTTGAAGCTGAAGAAAACTGAAACAAATTCATGAGAGAAAAAGTACAACCTTGATTATATCTCATCTGAATTTAGAGACATCTCAAAATTTGACACACTGAACATTAATAACTGAAGGCCAGAGGAGTTGTGGGAAGACACCAAGAACCTCATACGTGAAGAAAACAAAAGGTCATTAAAAAGGCAGGAAAGAAAGAAAAGACTAAAATGGATGTCAGAAGAGACTCTGAAACTTGTTCTTGACCATAGAGTAGCTAAAGCAAATGGAAGAAATGATGAAGTAAAAGTATATATATATATATATATATATAAAAACTCGTTACTGTCAAGTCAATTTCGACTCATAGTGACCCTATCAGATAGAGTAGAACCGCCCTATAAGGTTTCCAAGGAGTTGCTGGTGGTTTTGAACCGCCATCCTTTTGGTTAGCACCCAAACTCTCTTAACCACTGCCCCAGCAGGGCTCCATACACACACACACACACATACATATATATATATAAATATATATACACCACAAACACACACACATAGGTAGAACAGTGGTTAGAAGCTACACCTGTTAACCAAAAGTTTAGCAGTTTGAATCCACCAGCCATCTGTCAATGGAATATATATATTCTTGGAGTTCTTTGGTGGTCCAAATGGTTAAGCACTTGACAGCTACTAGCCAAATAGTTGGCAGTTCAAGCCTACCCAAAGATCTCTCAGAAGACAGGACTTGTGATCTGCTACCATAATGTCACAGCCTTGAAAACCACATGGGGTCACTATGAGTCAGAATTGACTCAAAGAACTAAAAACAACATTTTAGCCACTTAATGAACCTAGGTTTTTCTGATATCTCTTCATTTGTTTAAAAACTTCTGAAGCATATGAAGTTAGGCAGGCACTGAGCTCACTCTTTAATATTACTCCCCTTATTAACTTTTATTTACTGTATCTATCTAATCTATTATCTATCTACCATCTCTTACCTAACTATGTATACACAGTTTGTACGTAGTGTCCAAGTGTTCACATTTGCCCATTACTTATCCGTTGACTTGGCTTGATGAAACTTAAGTGAGAGTTTTCTCTTTCCTACAGATTTCTGAACTTCAGCTTGCCCTTTAAGCTTCAGCAAGCACAAAGGTAAGAGGATTCTTCCTTCATGCCTTATTCCAAGAACTTGCTGACTGCAAGTGTGTAAAGGACCAGGAATTCTTTGTTAAACCACCCCATTGTGATATCTTCTTACTTTCTCCTGTTTGCTCCACTCCCCCACAAAATTCCTGCTAGCTTTGCTTAAAAACCAGTTGCCATGGTTTTGATTTTGACTCATGGCCACCCTATAAAAGAAAAGCCTTTTACTCTTTGTTATAAATTGAGTAGTATCTCCCTCCCAAATACCCAAAAACAGAACCCATTGCTGTCGAATCAATTCTGACTCATAGCAACCCTATAGGACAGAGTAGAACTGCCCCACAGAGTTCCCTCCCAAATATGTGTTGTAAATTCTAATACCTATACCTGTGCATACCGGAACCCTGGTAGCTCAGTGGTTAAGAGTTTGGCTGCTAACCAAAAAGATTAGCAGTTCAAATTCACCAGTTGCTCCTTGGAAACCCTATGGGGCATTTCTACTCTGTCCTGTAGGGTCGCTGTGAGCCAGAATTGACTCGATGGCATTGGTTTTTTGTTGTTGTTGTTGTTGCTGTTGTTTATACCTGTAGATGTAATTGCATTTGGGAATAGGGTTTTCTTTGTTATGTTACTTAGGCCACAACAGTGTAGGGTTTATTTTAAGCTCATCACTTTTGAGATATAGAAAGAGCAGATTTGACACAGAACCAGGCAAGCACAGATGGGGGAAGGTAAATGCCAGGCCACATGAAGATCACCAAGGAGATGTGGAACAGAATTTGAAGAGACAAGGAGTTTCCCCTAGAGCCAGCAGACAGAGAGTATTCCCCTGGATCCAGTACCTTAAATTCAGACTTCTAGGCTTCTGAAATGTGAGAAAATATGTTTCTCTTACAGTCACCCACTTGTAGTACTTCTGTTAGAACAGCACTAGATAAATAACTAAGACACTGTTTAACTTTGAGAAATTCATAGGTTGTACTGTTTTTTATGAAAAAAAAAAGACTCTCCTTATCCTTACTGAAGTCTGGGTTGTTATTTATTTTACACTAATAAATGTCAGTAATTGACTTATCAAAAAGAGATTTTATTTTAAAGAGTGATTTCTACTCAACAGTTACCAATTTATTTCTTCAGCTCTTTGTATATTCCTGTCGTATGAGTCCTCTGCTTTTAGTTTACTAAAAGTCTCTTTCAATAACTTATTCTTAATTCTCAACCTTCTTAAACTGTTATCTTTTATTATCATACATTGACCAATGTTTTTAACTGATATATAACTTAGCTTCAATCTTCCTCTTTCTCCACTATGGCTACATCCAAAATTACACTATTCTAGCACCTTCAGTCTTCATTCATCTCTGTGTCTCTTCCATTGAGGGTTTTTTCATTTGGTCACAACTGATCAAATTCTCTTCTATTCCTTCCTCTTTTTCTTGGATACATTGCAGCTCTTTTTCATCTAAAGTTTCCTTTCAACAAATATTTCTCTTTCATTCTCTTCTGGAATACCCAATTGATAGCTTGCCATCTTTATAGATAAACATATAGTCCATGTCCTGACTGTCATTCCAAAATTTTGACCTTTTACTAAAAATGATATTTCCACAAAAATAACATATACCAAATCAAACCCATTGCCATTGAGTCAAGTCTGACTCATAGGGGCCCTGTAGGAGAGAGCAGAACTGCCCTATAGGGTTTCCAAGGATCAGCAGGTGAATTCAAACTGCTGAACTTTTAGTTAGTAGCTGAGCTCTTAACTACTGTGCCACCAGGGCTCCAAAATAATTTATGCAAACTATTAAAAAACATTAAAACAATCTAAGCTAATAAAAAAAAAAAACAGAAAACCCAGTGCCAGTGAGTCGATTCTGACTCATAGCGACTGCCTGGCGGATTTGAACTGCAGACCCTTTGGTTAGCAGCCGTAGCACTTAACCACTACGCCACCAGGGTTTCCGGTGTTACTCCAAGTGCATCTAACCTAATAGACCATTAAAAATAGCCTCTGAAAGCTTTTATAATTTTTATAAAATATGATACTCTCCTCAAAATTTTCTATGCTGAATTACATACTTGATAATATCTTTGACACTCTTAAGTAGTAGTGGCTTTGAGGCAATTTCACCATCTTGAGTATGGATTTTTTTCTCAATGCTGGTATATAAATGATATCTTCACTGTAACTACTTCACGAGATGAAAGTAAATTTGTAAAATAATATATTATTTCCTTTAGTAGCTTTATGGATTCTAAAATTGAAGTGTCAGCAGGTTCTGACTCACTTCTGAAACTATAATACATATTAAAATGTGCTCTTCCTCTTTTTCATACTGAAGGTTACTGTCTTAGTTATCTAGTGCTGCTATAACAGAAATACCACAAGTGAATGACTTTAACAAAGAGAAATTTATTCTCTCACAGTCTAGAAGGCTAGAAGTCTGAATTCAGGGTGCCAGCTCCAGGGGAGGGCTTTGTCTATCTGTCAGCTTTGGGAGAAGGTCCTTATCATCAATCTTTCCCAGGGCTAGGAGCTTCTCAGGGCAGAAATCCTAAGTCCAAATGGCACACTCTGCTCCCAGTGCTGCTTTCTGTGTGCCATGAAGTTCCTCTCCTCTCTATTCCCTTCTCTCTCTTATATCTCAAAAGAGATTGACTCAAAATACAATCTAATATTGTAGATTGAGAACTACCTCATTAACATAATTTCCTTTAATCCTGCCTCATTAACAACATAGACGTAGGATTTACAACACGTAAGAAAATTACATCAGGTGACAAAATGGTGGACAACCACACAATATTGGGAATCACGGCCTAGCCAAGTTGACACATATATTGGGAGGGGACACAATTCAATTCACAATACTCTGTCTTTTGGCCCCCCAAAATTCATGTCCTTGTCACCTTTAAAACACATTCACCCATCATACCATAGCAAAAGACTTAAATCAATTCCAAGTCCAAAATTCCTCTCCATCTGTGAAAGCTAAAATACTAGTTATCTGCTTCCAAGGTACAGTGGTAGAAAAGTCACAAGCTAGACATTTCCATTAGAAATGGGAGAAATTGGAGGGAGAGAATGGACAATAGGCACCAATCAAGTCAGCAGAACACATTACTTTGATTCTCAAGGCTTAAAAATAATCCTCTGTTCTCTGAGACCATTTGGACAATGATCCTGCCCTCCAGACTCTGGGGGTTGGCCATACTCTTCAGATTCTTGGCAGAGACCCTTCAGCCCTGTGCTTCAGCTCCACCTTCTAGTTGCCCATTGGAATGACAACTCTGCTCCCTTACATTTGGGTAGCCCCTTTCTCCTAGTCCATCTGAGTGGTGACTGCACCCCTTCAGCCCCAACAGGCCCTATTCTTCTGCCCCTTGTACATGGCAGCCCTGTCCACCTCAGCTTTGGGTAGTAGGTCTGGGCCCATCCCATGGCACTCACAATAGGTAGCCTCACACTCTTGAACTGAGTTGGTGAAGATCTGAATCTTTGAAACCCTGGAGGCTGTGGCCCTGTCCTTTGAAACCCTAGAGGTCATGGCTCCATCCTTTGAGACCACAGAGGTCATAACCCTACCCTTTGAGACTGAAGCAGCTCTGCTTCCTGTGTTCCTTGTCTCTTCAGTTTCTATTTCCTAGTTCCTTGGCTTCTCAGCCCCTCAGGCCCTTGGGCCAGCCTGCATCTGCCCTGCTTGGGCAAGTGTTACAAAGCTCTTTAGTTCCACCAATAAGTAACCAGGGTCACCACCTCTGTCAGGAAGACTTCTGTGCAAAGGCGCTCGGCTCTCTTGCTCCATGGGTCAGCTCCAGCACTGTCTTGTGCTGGTCTCCTGGTTCTGCTACTGCTGTTTCTCTACTGCTTCTCCTTGCCATCTACACCATCTCCAGCGTAATAGCTCTTTTCACTTCCTTCTTAGTCCTCACCAGAATTGTCTTTGATACACATAATTCCACCAATAGTCTCTTCAAAGCAATCTAGGCTTTTATTGTTAGGCACTTTAAAACTCTGCCAGCCTCTACCCATTCACAGTTTTAAAACTACTTGTACATTTTAGTTATCTGTTAGAGCAGCACCCCACTCTTTTGGGAAAGCAAAACCAGTGAAGCATCTATATCTATCTATGAATATGATGGCACTGGGTTTTTATACAGAGAGAGAGAGAGATCAAGGAAAGTCCCAAATCCATAGTGAGGCTAGAGGCTTCTCTCAACTCACATAGCTGCAGGGGCTGGCGAGCCCAAGATCCAGACCTTACAGGCTGACGAATCCTAAGATCAGCTGCTAAGCTGCTACCTCATGTCCCAACAAGTAGAGGTCAGATGAACAGGAGCCATCTTCAGGATCCAGAGCAAGCAAAAGCCCGAAAGTCTTGCCAGAAAGTCTACCTATATTGGATGCAAGCCACACCCCCAGGAAACTCTTTCAACTGATTGGCTACTGACAAATCCCATCATGTAGGTGCTTACATCATGATATGACTGCTAAACTACATCATAACTAGAAAACCACAGAGAGTCATGGTCCAGTAAAGTTGACAGACAACCTTAACGATCACAGTTATATTAGCAAGGTGACAATCACATGATTTCTTAAATATAAAAAAATTGTTTCCTAAATATGGGTCAACTGACCACTTGCATCAGGCTCACATATGAGGTGTGTATGTTCTAAATACAAAGCCCTGGGCTCCATACAAATCTACTCAATTATTTCTTGGGATGGGCTTGAATCTTTGTGTTTTTATAGGCTCCCAGGTGATTTCTCTCATGTATCTTAGAGAATGAGGATCATTGATAATGAGGAATAAATGGGGGTATTTTTAGCAACACTTGCATGTTCACCTTCTCAGACAAATGCAATAAAAATAATTTTACTCATATCCACTACTATGTTTAGTTTCTTGTGAGTGAGTACTACCAGCGAGATAGCATACTCAGCTCTCTATCAAGCTAGAAAAGGCACATAATATTTATAATGTTTTTCAATCACTGAAATTCTCCACAGCCAGCTTTCTCAAATTTCTCAACACCTGTTGGTAAAATCTCACATGGCAGCTCCATCCCTGCCACTGCAGGGTGGAGCTGCAGAGACAGCAGTAGTAGTAGCTAGAAGATCACATATTGGCAATCAGTGCCCTGTTCAAATACTGGGAAAGGGAAGTGCTATAGGTTTCAGTTCTTCCACCAAAATCCACGTAGCTCTGCCTTAGTAGCACCTTTTCTCATACCACCTGGAATCCCAGCACAAATCTTCCCATGGGGCATCACCATGTTCTCAAATAAACCACCCATCTGAATATTTCTTTTGAAAATTAGATGAAATTTATACTCTATTCATAAAAATCTACATACATAAAAGTTTGCATGTGACTCAGTATATTCACCCTCTGGGTAAGTTTCAGTGCTCTATATTTCTCTGAAATGATCTGTAAATTTTTCTGACTTGTTACTTGTCCTTACATTCTATATTAAGAACTATATTTTGGATTCTATTTTGAGCCTCTGCAAAGTTAAGATTTTTATCTTATTTTACTGATTTCTTGCTTGGGCCAGTCATTTCACCTGTCTTAGCCTACATTTCATCACGTGGAAATAATCTTTAAGGTCATCTTCAGGCTTCAAAATCTATGAATTCAATTATTTCTTGTATCCTAGCATATAACAAGATGATGTATTAATATGCTTTAGTTAGTGTTGAATTACCCAAATGGAAGTCTAAACACATGATTAGTTTCAAAACAGAGGTCCCAAAATATTTTGGGGAACAATTTAGATAATAAAATTTTTCTAAAAGAAGTCATTATGGTAAATAAACCCCTATTGTGGTATTTTGTTCTTATCAAGGTTTAAAATATTTGTTTATTAAATTATAAATGACTGTAGGAATTTACACAACATTTTCAAGTGTAGGGCACCTAAAATGCTTAATTATACTATTATGGGTTGATTCGTGTCCCCCCAAAATATCTGTCAACTTGGCTGGGCCATGATTCCCAGTATTGTGTGGTTGTCCTCCATTTTGTGACTGATGTAATTTTCCTATGTACTGTAAATCCTAATCTCTGCCTATGGTTAATGAGGCCATATTAGATTATGTTAAAGAGAATTAGGGTGGGATGGAACAGCCTTACTCAGGTCACATCCCTAATCCAATGTAAAGGGAGTTTCCCTGGGGAGTGGCCTGTATCACCTTTTATCTTACAAGAGATAAAAGGAAAGGGAAGAGAGCAGAGAGTTGAGGACCTCATACCACCAAGATACAAGGGCCAGGAGAGTAGCGCCTCCTTTGGATCCAGGGTCCCTGTGCTGAGAAGCTCCTTGACTGGGAAGACTGATGACAAGAACTTTCCTCCAGAGCCAACAGAGAGAAAGCTTTCCCCTGGAGCTGCCACCCTGAATTTGGATTTCTATTCTACTAGACTGTGAGGGAATAAACGTCTTTTTGTTAAAGCCGTTCACTTGTGGTATTTCTGTTATAGCAGCCCTAGGTAACTAAACCCATACATATGCTAATTTTTCATAAATATACTGTATTCAGTCATCTGTTCTTGGATTACATCAATATTGACAGATGATATAAATACAATGATTGGCATTGGTTATTTAATTTAAAATAGGTGCTCTAACCACCCTGACTCAAGTTAATATTGAGTTTTATGTCATTCTGTGTGGGAAGAGTCCTTATAGAATTGTTTTTTATAACTTAGCAGACCAGTTACCCTACTATCGAATAGGTGGCCATTACCACATGGTACTGTTTCTGTATAAAGTAGGCCAACTGTGATTAGCTAAAATTATACAGGTTTCAATTATAAGATGGACATAATGGATTGATGGAATTTGGGAGGAGGTAGTGCTTCAGATGACACAAAGAACTGTAGTTCCAGCCCATTACTCTCCCCCGTTAGAATCCTTAGGCTTTGGAACAAATTATACCCTCACCCCAAAACTGGATATTTTAGAAAATATACATTGGTGTTAGAATCAACAAAACATGCTCGTTTTGCAGATATAAGACAGAAGAGTAAAACATGACTAAAAGTCTCCTACTTTGAGTTACTGTTGGAATTCTCAGAGATAAATAATAAAAATGAAGCAGTTTGGGGAAGAAAAAAAGGTCTAAATTATGAATGATTTTATGCACACAGATTTGTAAGATTTATGTATCAGAACAATCTATCAGCAAAACCCTCTCACACTTTAAAAAAAATTGAGTTATGATTCTCAAGTCCAAAATTCATGCTTAGGAATTCCTTGGGGACTCGATTCTATATGTAGTTCTTCAATTTAAAGACAGTTAAGGACATATATAATCAAGCTTCATCACCATAAATTAGGTTATTATTATCATTATTTTTAATACAGAGAGTAGCTGGGTGTTATACATGTAGGTGCCAGTAGACTGGAGGCAAAGGACTGTGGGAACATACATGTTAGGAGAGAGGAGAAAGAGGAGCAAGTTTTGCTTAAACATATTCTTGTTTTTCAGGAAGGCTCATCAGAGCAACTGTTCCCTTAATTTTTTTCATTTATTAAAGCAATCTATACCTGTGTATGGAAACCCTGGTGGCATAGTGGTTAAGTGCTATGGCTGCTAACCACGAGGTCAGCAGTTCGAATCCGCCAGGTGCTCCTTGGAAACTCTATCGGGCAGTTCTACTCTGTCCTATAGGGTCACTATGACTTGGAATCAACTTGACTGCAGTGGGTTTTGGTTTTTTGGTTTATATCTGTGTATAAATGTAAATTATGTATATATATGTATACACACACATATATATATGTAAAAGGGAGCCCTGGTGGCACAGTGGTGAAGTGCTCTACTGGTAATCAAAAGGTAGGTGGTTGGAACCCACCAGCTGCTCTGAGGAAGAAAGATGCCACAGTCTGCTTCCGTAAAGATTACAGCCTTGGAAACCTTTTGGGGCTGTTCTACTCTGTTCTATAGGGTCACTGTGAGTCAGAATTGGTTTGCCAGCAATGTTTTTTTTTTTTTTTTTTTTTTATATATAGTTATATAATTATAAATGTGGATTTTAGGGGAAGAAATGTTGGTTTGAAGTGTGTTGTAGAAAACACTAGCTTAAAAAATCTATAATCTTGCATTTGCCAAGGTGTGTTCTTGGGATGAGGACACGAATGATAGACATGAGGGAATTTAGTGGAACTCTTTAAAGGCAAGGTTTAACCTCTACTTCCAGTGAAGCAGAGATGAGAATGCCGAAGACACAGATTTTTATATGAATATTTTACCATGCCGTATAAAAGCAATACCATAGACAATGTCTCTACAATTTGTCTTTCTTTCTTTTGTTTACTGTGAGCTTTGTAACCTGAACTTTAAGATATTTGCCCTCTGTGGATGTTCATGCTTAAAATAAAATTTTGCTTAGTTATGTGGTATGACATTGTTTTAAAAACCCTTGTATTTTAAAATTTCTCCTTTTAGTAGTTCCTATTACAGAATATTTTTTAAATTTACTATGCTGTATTTGCATATTATCTTGTTATTACATGGTTTTGTACATGAATGCAGATTAAAGTACATTTTTAAAATGGATTCTAGTTCCAAGTGACAGTTCATACAGTTAAAAGAGAAAGTTCCTAGAGTACTTATACCACTGATATTGTAAAATGTCACATTAGGCATCAGGTTCTATTTTTTAATACCTGTTTTTCTCTTAATAGTCAAACACGACAACAACAACCACATCAGCAACAACAGGTCATTGTGTACTGCCTTATTGACATTGACATGCATTTTTATTAAGACATATAAATATTTGGCTTATGACTGCACATTTATGTGGAGGTCATTTTGTACAAATTTTATTTGGGAATATTCTGTCTAGTATGAGTAGGCAGTTTTAAATTTCCACCGCTCATAAATCATTCATACACTCACTTCTTGTCCATTTCTGTTTTGTTTATTTAGCACTGTAATGCTGTGATGAACATTATTGAAAGGACAGAGGTTCTTTGTCACAAGGGAGACAAATTCTGGAATGAAAGGTTGTAATCATAACTTTGGAGTTTCTTCAAAAGTATAGATGAGCCCAATGACTACATTGTCGGGAAAGTTATTACCATGAGCACCAAAATCCATTTGCGACTGGACTTAACATTACACAAAGGTGATGTTCACATTAGCATGTTATTTATTTTCACTCTTAATCAGTCCTGTATTAACAGTGTTTTGTGTTACTGATTACATTAAGCCTCAGTTGTGAAGTAGGACTAAATAACATACCTAAAATTTTTAAAACTAAATATATTGATCCTTTTTTGAGAGACATTGTTTTATTTTTCAGAAGCACAACAGCCCTTAGAATTTTTAACAATACCTCAATGAATGACTATCATTAAGTAAGACCAAAATAATTACCTACAGTTAGCTATCAGGCCTCATCAAAGATTCTTTTAACATGTTCTAAGAAGCACTACTGCATTTAAGGGAGAAAATAAGCCCTTTAAAAAATAAAACTAAAAATAAAAAAAGAATGTAGTTTGCAATCTGTATCATTTAAAGTATGTGTTAGATAAAAGTGATCTCTCTTTGCTTCTGTTTACTTATTGAATTAAATATATTGGTTGGTTTAATTTTTTTGTATTCTAGCAAAAAAACTATAATGATTTGAAATAGGTCATTTACAAAGGGTTCATGCAGTCAGTAACTTGAAATTAACTAACTTTTCCTTTTCCCTTTTTTAGGTTGAATCGTATGAAAATGTAAATTTTTATTCAAAAAAATGATTGGCGTTTGGCAATTTCCTATAGCCAACTATATATTAGTAGAAAATAATGTGAAAAGTCTCTGTGATTTTTGGAAACTTTCTCTTTGCCTGAATATTGGGGACAAGCAGGCTAAATTTTGTGTAAAACAAGTCATGTATTACCTATTCCCTATCCAGTTATTTTCCTAAAGTAACTTCTAAATATAATACAAACTGGGTTTTAAAATATGTCAAATAATACGCTGAATGCTAACATAATTATTTTGTTCAGATTAGATATTCTTAATTTTATTATGCCTAGCTTTTTTTTTTTTTTAATCACAGAGGAACAAAAAAAACCTACAGAAGTATTCTTTCCAGAACTCTTCCTATTGGAACAACCTTACACAATAATAAGAGCCTTGGTGGCACAGGGGTTAAGAGCTCGGCTGCTAACCAAAAGTTTGGCAGTTCGAATCCACCAGCCACTGCTTGGAAGCTCTGTGGGGCAGTTCTACTCTGTCCTATAGGGTAGTTATGAGTCGGAATCCACTTGGTGGCAACAGATTTGATTTTTTTTTGGTTAACGCGATAATAAATTACAAAATCGTATACAAGTAGTCCCGCAGCGACTCCATCATAGGTCAGTTCTAACTTAAGGCAAATATCTCCTTTTTTTCAAAAAATCATTATTATTGCCTTTTATTATCAGTATCTTTATAAATCCTGTCTTTGTCTTTGGGGGTTGGAAACATTGCATATAAACTTACAGATACATTTTAATAAATACATTAAAAAATAGACACATCATAAAAATTTGCTCCAACAATAAAGAGTTGACATTTTGTCAGTTGTAGTAATAGCTTCACACGTGGAATGTTCTAGATCATGTGAATCATCCCTGGGAATGGGGATGGTGTTTCTAGTTAAAAAATTAGTGAGAATTGTCTGTATGGTCCTTTCCTTTTTTTCTTCATATATTTCATGGTAACATCTCACTGCTTCCTGAATCTGCCTAGTGATTACAGCAAAGTGATCAATGTTTAGGTCCATGTTTTCAAGCAACTGAAGCCCCTGATTTAGTTTAGAAAAAAATCCCACCAAATTCTTTCGCTGTAAATTTTTTTTGACAACTTCTCTCCCTCCTCGTCCTCATTATTTCTTTCTTTTCCAGCATTTCTTTCTTCTTCAAAATACTTTAAGTACTGATCTGCAAATTACCCATCTTCTTGATGTATGAGCTGGTCTTCATCGGTAATACCAAGTTCTATATTCAAGACTCTTGCCATACCAACAATTTTTCCACTCATCTCTTCAATCATATTATCCTGATCGAAATGTTAACGTAACTCAGCAATTTTCCCACATCTCCTGTATGCGTTTTCTGGCAACTTCCTCCCAGGAAGATGCAAAGTTCTGGATACAAGAATGGTCTTAGGGGCAGCTTGTCATAACTCAGATATGCAACAAGTCAGGGACTACCCGTACATATAAAAATATGCATCCTTTTTGCATCTAGATCTGGAAAATTTTAGAAGATCTTTGCATGGTTTTCCTTTTTGTTAAAGTAGTGGTGTTGATATAGTAAAGAATTTAGGTAAGAACAATTCTGAATAAACCTTTCACACAATGTTAATGTTTAGATTTGCTTTTATGTGTTTTTTGATTGTTTTAAATATCATAGTTCTAGCAATAACACAGAGGACGTTTGGAGTGTGCTCAGAACTGATGAGGGAAGCTATCAAGTTTCTTACAAGTGTTTATCAGTACCTACTTTTTAATAAGTGGTAGGCCTTATGCTATGCACTAAGATAGACATGGCTCCCATCCTCACAGGTGGAAAGTAGGTAATTGAGAATGACTCTGGGATTCATTCCATCGAAGACTGTGTCGATTTTATTGCCATTAGCCTAGAATGGAATACCAGTGAAGGTATTTGTAGAAAACAATTTGGGCATATTGAATTTCACATATCTTTATAAGCTATATATTTTTTATAAGCTATGAGTCAGAATCAACTCCATGGCAATGAGTTTGGAGCAGTTAGAGTTAATTTCTAAACTGAGGGAAAAGATTTTAATTGGAAATATAAGATATAGGAGGCATTGCTTATAAATTATACATGATGTCATAAAACTAGGTGAGCTCATCCAGGAAGAAGATGCCAAAGAAGAAGTAAAGAGAATCAAGGATGGAATCTTAGTAATGAGTGATAAATTTTAAGAAGCAAGTTTAAGAAGGCATTAAAAAAGAAAACTGAGAAGGAATAATCAGATTTAAAAAAAAAAAAAAAACTAGACAGAATGGTAACCTGCTTACACAGTCCTAGAGAAAGAATCTTAAGGAATGAGGGATATAAAATATTTTCCAATGCTATTGAGATGTGTACGGTAAGGAAAAAAAAAAAGAATTAGGAACTACTCTGGATCAAAATTATGGTCTGTAAGGAAAACATTTTCATTGATTGAAGAAGGCAGCATAGCATAATAATTAAAAGCATAGGCTGGAGCTAAACTACCAGAAATAAAATTCTTACATGGTCTGTGTGACATTTAATAAAGTATTTAATCTATCTGGGCCTTCGTTTTCTTATCTGCTACTGTTGATTTTAGGTGCCATCGAGTGAGTTCTGACTCATGGCGACCTTACCTACAACAGAATGAGATGCTGCTGGGCCCTGCACCACCCTCAAAATCATCGCTGTATTTGAGCCGCTTGTTGCAGCCACTGTGTCAATCTGTTACGAGGGGATACTAATACCATTTTATACAATGACGTAAGACTTAAGAGAATTAAATATAAATGATTCTTATTACAACAAAATGATGATTGGGTGTAATTTAAGGAAATAGAGATGTCAGATATGGCATATCCCTTTCAAGTTTCCAATATTTTCTCCTTTGAATTTTTTGTTAATACTATGTGTTTTCACCAATGAAGACATGCTAATTAAAAGACCAAATTAGAACTTTTGTTATGAATTATGGACTTTGGTACCCATTATCTGGGATCCTGTATGTCCCAGCAGCCTCTGGATGATATAAATCCTGCAGATATGAGTCAATGATAAAATCTTTTTTTATTTCTTGAAAATTTGCAAAACATAAGGTAAAACATGAAGTGCCTGGCAATACATTTTATTCTAGTCCCCTTCTTCTTAGCCTTTTTGTTATTTTTCATGAAACTTTTTAAAACATGGTACAATACATTCTTCTTTACTGCAAAAGCCGTTCTTACAGCCCAAATAAATAAAGCCAAGGGATTTTTTTTTTTAATCAGGAAAATTATCACTACAATGCATTCTTCATTACTGCAAAAGCAGTACTTAGAGGGAAAATAAAAAAAAAAAAAAGGAATTTGAATCTCGGGAAAATCACTACTATTATGTATTCTTTATTATAACAAAAGCGATACTAACAGCTAAGAAGCAGAAACAGCTGCCCTGGAACACTACAGAACCGCTCACAGCAGTGCATTCCACCTGCTACTTGTGGAAACGATGATTGGGCTCTAAGCTTGAATTCAAGGTAAGAATAATATATAAGAGTGCAAATCTCTTGAAAAGTACCACTGCCATGCCTTATTCCTTATTGGAAAGGCATTATTTAGTGTTCAGAAGCCAGAAAAGAAGGGGACCAGTAACACCTGAAAACAAAGAATGGTATAAAGAAGCAAATGGCCACTATGAATAAAGACTGGCAATAGCTTATTCTCACTATAAGTACATTCTCCCAGAGAACATAGTAAGGTTCATCTCACAGAAACAAAGACAAATATTTCACACGCACACTGTCTCTCATGGACACATCTCTTTTTATATCTATTCAGGGACTAAAACCACCAGTGATTCAAGTTTTCCACTTCATAGGTGTTTTTCCTCATTTTGTTTTTAGAGTAGTCTAGAACTCAGACTATAAGTAAGCCCTCTCATTTTATGTATGTATACATTTTTGATACACTTGAAAGAAGGATAAGACCAGTGGAGAGGAAGAATAGGGTAATGATGTAATGATGTATACAATTATTAAACTGAAGTCTTTGGTTTTCAGAGAAGTCAAAGTGAACAGGGAATCACGTGGATCAAAGTTTACCTTATACACTGCCCCCGTCCCTTACAACTTCTACTAGTGCAAGCTGACTTAGGCCATTTTTTTTTTTCTGATAATTGTTATGTCCTTTTAGTAAGTAACAATGTTCTTAGATAGTTTGATATAGGTGGGAACTACATTTCTTCTGCTTATTACCTCTGTACAAGTGGCATGGTACAATAAAGTCTCCAGTGGAAACTTGCAGTCAGTAAAAAGTTATTAACAAGCAAATGACAACAGGTATATAACCATTCATATAAGATCAGTCAGCTACTTGCTCTATTTTCTTGTAGGTCCTCTGTTAATAAACCCTTTGTAAATGTATCACTTTGAGGAGGAAACAGCAATATTCAAATAATAAGATCAGAAAAACTCAGTTGCCCCTTTTGAGGAAAAATGTCACTATATTGTTCTGAAGTAAAATTAATTGATGATGAAAAACTTCTACACTTTTCACTAAAAAATAAAATGATGACTTAACTATGATGTAGGGGAGAGAGAAAGAAATCCTATAGTATAAGCATATATAAATTTTAGTTATGACTGCAAGAAGACATCAAAAATTAAAAGTAGTCAGGTACTGAATTGCTGTGCTGAGGGCTGTGAGGACCATGGTCTCGGGGAACATCTAGCTCAATTAGTATAACATAGCTTATAAAACAAAATGTTCTACGTTCTAATTTGGCCTCAGTGATAGGAACAATGCTGGAGATCAAATGACATAATTTTGCATTACCAATGACTTCTTCAATGCAAATACCTTCTTATACCAACACAAACTGAGACTATATACATGGACCTCACTAGAAGGAACACACAGGAATCAAATAGACCACATCTGTGGAAAGAGACAATGGAAAAGCTCAGAATCATCAGTCAGAACAAGGCCAGGGGCCACCTGTGGAACAGACCATCAATTGCTCATATGCAAGTTCAAGCTGAAACTGAAGAAAATCAGAGCAAGACCACGAGAGCCAAAATATGACCCTGAGTATATCCCACCTGAATTTAGAGACCATCTCAAGAACAAATTTGACACATTGAACACTAGTGACCGAAGAACAGAAGAGTTGTAGAATGACATCAAGGACATCATCCATGAAAAAAGCAACAGGTCGTTGAAAAGACAGGAAAGAAAGAAAAGACCAAGATGGATGTCAGAGGAGACTCCGAAACTTGCTGTCGAATGTCGAGTGGCTAAAGCAAAAGAAAGAAATGATGAAGTGAAAGAACTGAACAGAAGATTTCAAAGGGCATCTAGAGAAGACAAAGTATTATAATGACATGAGCAAAGGGCTAGAGACAGAAAACCAAAAGGGAAGAACGCACTTGACGTTTCTCAAACTGAAAGAACTGAGGAAAAAATTCAAGCCTCGAGTTACAACAGTAAAAGATTCTATGGGGAAAATATTAAATGACACAAGAAGCATCAAAAGAAGATGGAAGGAATACACAGACTCATTACACCAAAAAGAATTAGTCAATGTTCGACCATTTCAAGAGGTAGCAAATGATCAGGAACCAAAGGTACTAAAGGAAGAAGTAGAAGCTGCTCTGAAGGCATTGGCAAAAAACAAGTCTCCAGGAATTGACAGAACATTGAATGAGATGTTTCAACAAATGGATGCAGCCCTGGAGGTGTTCACTCGTCTATGCCAAGAAATATGGAAGACAGCTCCCTGGCCAACTGACTGGAAGTGATCCATATTTTTGCCTCCTTCAAGGAAAGTGATCCAACCAAATGTGGAAATTATAAAACAATATCATTAATATTACACGCAAGCAAAATTTTGCTGAAGATCGTTCAAAAAAAGCTGCAGCAGTATATCAACAGGGAACTGCCAGAAATTCAGGCCAGTTTCAGAAGAGGATGTGGAAACAGGGATATTACTGCTGATGTCGGGTAGATCCTGGCTGAAACCAGAGAATACCAGAAGGATGTTTACCTGTGTTTTATTGACTATGAAAAGGCATTCGACTGTGTGGATCATAGCAAATAATGGATAACATTGCAAAGAATGGGAATTCCAGAACACTTAATTGTGCTCATGAGGAACCTGTGTATAGATCAAGAGGCAGTTGTTCTGACAGAACAAGGGGACACTGATTGGTTTAAAGTCAGGGAAGGTGTGTGTCAGGGTTGTATCCTTTCACCATACCTATTCAATCTGTATGCTGAGCAAATAATCCGAGAAGCTGGACTATATGAAGAAGAACGGGGCATCAGGATTGGAGGAAGACTCATTAACAACCTGCATTATGCAGATGACACAAGCTTGCTCTCTGAAAGTGAAAAAGACTTGAAGCACTTACTGATGAAGATCAGAGATCACAGCCTTCAGTATGGATTGCACCTCAACATAAAGAAAACAAAAATCCTCACAACTGAGTCAATGAGGAACATCTTGATAAAAGGAGAAAAGATTGAAGTTGTCAAGGATCTCATTTTGCTTGGATCCACAATCAACAGCCATAGAAGCAGAAGCCAAGAAATGAAACGACACATTCCATTGGTAAATCTGCTTCAAAGGACCTCTTTAAAGTGTTGAAAAGCAAAGATGTCACCTTGATGACTAAGGTGCACCTGACCCAAACCATGGTATTTTCGATTGCATCATATGCATGTGAAAGCTGGACAATGAATAAGGAAGACCAAAGAAGAATTGATACTTTTGAACTATGGTCTTGGTGAAGAATATTGAATATAATATGGACTTCCAAAAGAATGAACAAACCTGTCTTGGAAGAAATACAACCAGAATGCTCCTAAGAAGTCAGGATGACAAGACTGTATCTTACATACTTTAGACATGTTGTTAGGAGGCATCAGTCCCTGGAGAAGGACATCATGCTTGGCAAAGTACAGGGTCAGCAGAAAAGAGGAAGACCCTCAGTGAGGTGGATTGACACAGTGGCTGCAACAATGAGCTCAAGCATTACAATGATTTTAAGAATGGCAAAGGACCAGGTAGTGTTTAGTTCTGTTGTGCATAGGCATTGAGCCAGAACTGACTCAATGGCACCTAACAACAAAAACAAAAAGTCTGTTCAAAGAAATCTCAAATATCTCTTAGTCTTAGCTGAGTATAAAAACTTTCTGAACTTAGGCTGATTAAAATTTACTTTTACTTCAAAGTCACTTTTTATTCCAGTTAATGCTTTCTACAAAGATTGTCAACATGTTCCATATAATGACTTAAATTTCCAATTACACATAAAGCCATACTGAACTTTAATTGGTAAAGTTGAAAGAAAAAATTAAACCTGTACCTCTTAATATATTTTGAAGAGATGGCATTGAAGTTATTGTTCATTTTATCACTCAGCATCCTTTTTAATAAAGACATATTCAAGAACTTAATATTCTATTTCAAAGGAAGAAAAGTTATACATTTTCTTGACTTTGAAGTCCTTTTTTACTTTTCTATTGTAGACCTTACAACTTTATTTCTTTTCGTCATAACTATTGGAAATTTAGAGACACGTTTTTACTATTATCAACCATTTCTGATTTTATTACGCTTTTTTTGTCATATTATCCACATTGATAAGTGCTCAACTACTATCTGACTGATGGTTTCAACCCACTCTGAGGCACCTCATAAGACAGACATGGTGATCTGTTTCTGAAGGGTCCCAGCCTTGAAAACATTAGTTCTACTTTGCACACGTGGGTTCACCATGAGCCAGAGTCAAGTCTATGGCAACTAACGACACGATATAATCTGCTGTCTTTAATATCCTTGTTTACTTACTATATACATATTTATTTAATGAAGTATAAACCATGCCATGTCATTATATCATTTTGCAGCACACAATATTTTAATGAATTGTTTATTTGATTCTAAATAATTGTTCATTACCAAGAAATAAAACATTTTGGGTGGGGATACAGACCCAATCAGGCATGTCAGTAATGCTGTTGTCATAAACAGAGAACATCCCGTGGAGCCAGCCATCTGTTTACAGGTGTATACTTTTGAAAGCACATTTTTCTTAGACAAGTTACCTTCTTTGAGCCAGAGCGTTTGGATAAAACAGGAAGAGAAAATGGTGAGGTTACCTGGCCACCCTGTGAAACTGAACCAAACCTCATGAAAAGTAAAATAACACGGACTAGCTGGATAGGGCTTCCTTTCCTACTGTGGAATACAGTATCACATTAATTCTTTATCATATATGTTTCAAAATAGTGAAATTTGAACTATAAGTTCATTATACATCTCTGGACTTGCGTTAGATAAAAATAATAAAATATTACAGTCATCCCTTGGTATCCATGGGGGACTGGTTCAAGGACACCTCACGGATACCAAAATCCTAGGATGCTCAAGTCTCTTATATAAATTGGTACAGTGTTTGTATTATATAAATTGATGCGGTATTTGTATATAACCTATGCACAGCCTCCCTTATAATTTAAATCATCTCTAGATTACTTACAGTACCTAGAACAATGTAAATGCTATGTAAATTGTTGTTATACTGTATTGTTTAGGGGATAATGACAAGGTGCAAGGTGAACAGTGCTCACACAACTAGTGCTGGGCATGAAATGGTGGAAGGCCACAACAAGGTATGCCTATATATCACCGCATTTTCATGGTGGGTTCACTGTAGCGCTTGGCATAGAAAATTCAAGTTTTATTTTTTGGAACTTTCTTTAATTATTTTTGATCCATGGTTGCTTGAATCTGCAGATGCAGAACCCTTGGATAAGGAGGGCCAATGCCGTATTTTCTTCAGAAAATTCCATTAAAAAATTCATTGCTGTTTTCCTATACTTTGTTTTATAAAAATAATTAAATCCATTTATTCTTAACAAATACATATATTGATTGCCTTCTGTGATTAAAGCCAGTACTAGCCAATAGGAACTTAGTGGTCAATTAAAAAAAAAAAAAAGTTTAATTGCCTCAGAGCTTATATTTTTATATTCTAATTTCACAAGCTGAAAGAACTGAAGAAAAAATTCAAGCCTTGAGTTGCAATATTGAAGGATTCTGTGGGGAAAATATTATACAATGCAGGAAGCACCAAAAGGAGATGGAAGGAATACACAGAGCCCTTGTACCAAAAAGATTTAGTCAACATTCAGCCACGTCAGGAGTTAACACTGATCAAAAACTGATAGTACTGAAGGAAGAGGTCCAAACTCCACTGACGACATGGCTCCAGGAACTGATGGAATGCCAATTGAAATGTTTCAGCAAACAGATGCAACTCTGGAAGCACTCACTTGTCTATACTAAGAAATTGGAAGAGAGCAACCTGGCCAGCTGACTAGAAGAGATTCGTATTTATGCCCATTCCAAAGAAAAGTGATCTAACAGACTGTGGAAATTATTGAATGATATCATTAATACCACACACAAGTAAAATTTTGCTGAAGATCATTCAAAAACCATGGCAGCAGTACATCGACAGAACTGCCAGAAATTCAAGCTGGATTCAGAAGAGGACATGGAACCAGGGATATCATTGCTGTTGTTAGCAGGATCCTGGCTGAAAGGACAGAATACCAGAAAGAGGTTTACCTGTGTTTACCTGTGTTTTGACTGTGTGGACCATAACAAACTATGGATAACATTGTGAAGAATGGGAATTCCAGAACACTTAATTGTGCTCATATGGAACCTGTACATAAACCAAGAGGCAGTTGTTTGAACAGACCAAGGGTATAAAAAAATGTGTGGTTTAAAGTAAGAAAAGTATAAGTCAGGGCTGTATTCTTTCACCATACTTATTCACTCTGTATGCTGAGCAAATAATCTGAGAAGCTCAACTATATGAAGAAGAACGGGGCATCATGATTAGAGGAAGACTCATTAACAACCTGGGCTATACAGGTAACACAACCTTGTTTGCTGAAAGGGAACAGGACTTGAAGCACTTACTGATGAAGATCAAAGACCACAGCCTTCAGTATGGATTACATTTCAATACAAAGAAAACGAAATTCTCACGACTGGCCCAATAAGCAACGTCACGAAAAATGGAGAAAAGGTTGAAGCTGTGAAGAATTTTATTTGGATCCACAATCAACGCCCAAAGAAGCAGCAGTCAGGAAATCAAATAACACATTGCATTGGGTAAATGTGCTACAAAAGAACTCTTAAAAATGTTTAAAAAGCAAAGATATCACCTTAGGACTAAAGTCACCTGACCCAAGCCATGATGTTTTCAATTGCCTCATATGCGTGTGAAAGCTGTTCAATGAATAAGGAAGACCAAAGAAGAATTGATGCCATTAAATTATGGTGTTGGCAAAGAATACTGAATATACCATGGGCTGACAAAAGGATGAACAGATCTGTCTTAGAAGAAGTACAGTCAGAATGCCCCTTAGAAGCAAGGATAGTGATTAAGTCTCACGTACCTTGGACATGGTATCAGGAGGGACCAGTCCCTGGAGAAAGACATCATGCTTGGTAAAGTAGAGGGTCAGGGAAAAAGAGGAAGACTCTCAATGAGATGGATTGACACAGTGACTGCAACAAGGGGCTCAAGCATAACAATGATTGTGAGGATGGTGCAGGACCCAGGCAATGTTTTGTTCCGTTGTACATAGGGTCATTATGAGTGAGAAGTGCCTCAATGACACCTAACGACAACAACAACAATAGGAGAAACAGACAATAGAGCATCAAAAGTAAATACATATTTGTGTATAATATATATATATATATATATATATATAGTAATGAAAAGCACCACACAGGAAATTTAAAAAGAGTGCTATGATATATTGCTGAATTGATCCCTTCAGATAGTGTGGACAGGGGAGAAGTTTCTACAGAGTTAATATTTAAGTGTAAAGCTAAGTATTTTGAAAAAAAAAAAAAAAAAGATCCATAAGGAGCATTGTAGGCATTAGGAACAAATTTGGTAACAATATTGATGTTTTGGAGAAATAAAGAGCAGAATTTGTTGGCTTAAAAGTAGTGCCAGGATAGAGATGCCTTCTACTTAGTTGGAGAGGTTAATTGATGCCCAGTCATGTGTAAAATAGGATAAGGAGTATGGCTATTATTCTATATAGATTGGGAAGTAATTAGAGAGCAATAAGCATGACAATAGCATGTTTTTGATTTATGTTTTAAGAAAACTACTCTAGATTTTGTGATGGTAACTTATGATAAGAAGAGAAGTATATATTCATGGGGGACCTGTTGGGAAGCTATTGATATAATCAATGAAAAAGAAGATAGTATCTTGGGCTAAGATGGTAGTAGTTGATACAGAAAGTAGATGGATTAGGACAATGCTACCCTGGTGTCTTAGTGATTAAGAGCTAACCAATAGCACAGCAATTCAAATCCACCAGCCACTCCTTGAAAATTTTATAGGGCTGTTCTACTGTGTCCTATAGGGTTGCAATGAATAGGAATCAGCTCAATGGCAACAGGTATACAACAGGCATAGATGCAGAGAGAATGACATGCTAATCGATTGCACGTTTATTGTGAGGGGGAAGAGAAGAAAAATATGCAGGGAAACATATTTTTGTTTACTTGGGAAAGCTGTGTAATATATGACTGCAAAATGTGGGGTGGGGATGCTGTGATGAATTCAGGACAATGATAAGCATTGGTCATATTAAATTGAGATGTGTATTACATATTCCATTGAATATATCAAGTAAGTACTTATGTATTGGATTATAGTCTTCGAATGTGGTGTTCAGATCAGCCGATACAGGATGTTAACTCTTATTATGGATTGTAAAGACATTGGAGTGGATAGGATCATTTCAAAAAGGTATATAAGTGAGAGAGAGAGAAAGAGGGACAGAGATCTAAGCCCTTAAGCCATTCCAAAATTTAGAAATGAAGTACAAAACCAGAAAACTACTCAGAAATGGAGCAACCTATAGAATACAAGAATATTATAAATTAGGTTTTCAAAAATCAATAGATAATATTGCAAGAAGAAAGGAATTGTTATCACTGAGAATGAATCTTAAAAGGTTAATTACAAAAAAAAAAAACCCACAATAAAATCTCCAGATTCTTCAACTTGAAGACCACTGATTAAGTTGACCTAAGTGTAATCAACAAAATGATAAGAAGAGACCTAATTAGGGCGTGTCTTAGCTATCCAGTGCTGCTATAAAACACAAACACCACAAGTGGATGGCTTTAACAAACCCAAATTTACCTTCTCACAGTTTAAAAGGCTAAAGTCCAAATTCAGATCGCTGGCTCTACTGGAAGGCCTTCTCTCTCTGCTGGCTTTGGGAGAAGACCCTTGTCTCTTTTCACCTACTATTTCTGTGTCTTAGTGATCTTCACGTGCTTCGCATTGGCATCTGTCTCCTCCATCTGTGCTTCTTTGATTCTGTTCCTAATGTGCTCTTTTATATCTCGAAAGAGACCAGTATAAAGCATATCCTCCTGCTCTGATATGGCCTCATTAACATAAAAAAGAAAACCCTATTCTCAATGAAAATAAATGCACAGGCATGTTATTATTGCTGTTACGCGCCATTGAGTGTGTTCCCACTCACAGTGACTCTATAGGACAGGGTAGAACTATCCCATAGGGTTTCCAAGGCTGTAATCTGCCACGTCTTTCCATTACTGAGCCACTGGTGGGTTTGAACTGCTGATCTATCAGTTAGCAGCTGAATTCTTAACCACTGCATGACCAGAGCTCCTTTCCACAGGTGTACCCGTTGCCACCAAGTTGATTCTGACTCATAGTGACTCTATAGGACAGAGTGGAACTGCCCCAGAGAGTTTCCAAGGAGCAGCTGGTGGATTCAAACTGCAGACCTTTTGGTTAGCAGCCAAGCCCTTAACCACTGCACCACCAGGGCTCTTCCACAGGTATAGGGGTTAGGATTTACAACACATATTTTTGGAGGACTCAATTCAATCCATAACAGGATGAGATAAAAAGAGGATGAGAAGTGAGTAATCAAAGAAATGAAGAACTACCTATAGTTAGTTAGTTATTGTAAATTTTATAGATAATTCACCAAAATAACACAATTAAAATTAAGAATCCATGTTATCCAAGGTCTGGCACTGAGCAACGAAAATATTTTAAAATAATATTAAATTAAAAAATTTTTCATATGTAATTGCTCCAAAACACGGTGTAATGTTGTTGCTGTTGTTAGGTGCCGTCGAGTCAGTTCCAACTCATAGCAACCTTATGCACAACAGAACGAAACACTGCCCAGTCCTGTGCCATCCTTTACAATCGTTGTTATGCTTGAGTTCATCGTTCACTGTGTCAATCCACCTTGTCGAGGGTCTTCCTCTTTTCCGCTGACCCTGTACTCTGCCAAGCATAACGTCCTCCTCCAGGAACTGATCCTTCCTGACAACACTTCCAAAGTATGTAAGATGCAGTCTCCCCATCCTTGCCTCTAAGGAGCATTCTGGCTGCACTTCCTCCAAGACAGATTTGTTTGTTCTTTTGGCAGTCCATGGTATATTAAATATTCTTTGCCAACATAATTCCAAAGCGTCAATTCTTCTTCAGTCTTCCTTATTCACTGTCCAGCTTTCACATGCATATGATGTGATTGAAAATACCATGGCTTGGGTCAGGTGCACCTTAGTCTTCAAGGTGACATCTTTGCTCTTCAACAGTTTAAAGAGGTCCTTTGCAGTAGATTTAGCCAGTGCAATCCGTCTTTTGATTTCTTGACTACTGATTCCAAGGCTGTTGATTGTGGATCCAAGTAAAATGAAATCCTTGACAACTTCAATCTTTTCTCTGTTTATCATGATATTCCTCATTGGTCCAGTTGTGAGGATTTTTGTTTTCTTTATGTTGAGGTGCAATCCATACTAAAGGCTGTGGTCTTTGATCTTCATTAGTAAGTGCTTCAAGTCCTCTTCACTTTCAGCAAACAAGGTTGTGTCATCTGCATAACGCAGGTTGTTAATGAGTCTTCTTCCAATCCTGATGCCCCATTCTTCTTCATATAGTCCAGCTTCTCTGATTTTTTATTCAGCATACAGATTGAATAGGTATGGTGAAAAAATACATCCCTGATGCACGCCTTTCCTGACTTTAAACCAATCAGTGTCCTCTTGTTCTGTCCTAACACCTGCCTCTTGATCTATGTAAAGGTTCCTCATGAGCACAGTTAAGTGTTCCGGAATTCCCATTCTTCTCAATGTTATCCATAATTTGTTATGATCCACATAGTCGAATGCCTTTGCATAGTCAATTATACACAGGTAAACATCCTTCTGGTATTCTCTGCTTTCTGCCAGGATCTATCTGACATCAGCAATGATATCCCTGGTTCCATGTGCTCTTCTGAACCCGGCATGAATTTATGCAGTTCCCTGTCAATATACTGCTGCAGCTGTTTTTTAATCATCTGAGCAGAATTTTGCTCGTGTATGATATTAGTGATATTGTTCTATAATTTCCACATTTGGTTGGATCAACTTCCTTGAAGTAAGCAAAAATAGAGATCACTTCCAGTCAGTTGGCCAGGGAGCTGTCTTCCATATTTCTTGGCATAGACAAGTGAGCACCTCCAGTGCTGCATCTGTTTGTTGAAACATCTCAATTGATATTCCATCAATTCCTGGAGCCTTGTTTTTTGCCAGTGCCTTCAGAGCAGCTTGGACTTCTTCCCTCAGTACCATCACTTCCTGATCATATGCTACCTCTTGAAATGTTTGAACATCAACTAATTATTTTTTGTATAATGACTGTGTATTCCTTCCATCTTCTTTTGATGCCTCCTGTGTCGTTTAATATTTTCCCCATAGTATTTTTCGCTATTGCAACTTGGGGCTTGAATTTTTTCTTCAGTTCTTTCAGCTTGAGAAACGCTGAGTGTGTTCTTCCCTTTTGGTTTTCCATTTCCAGCTCTTTGCTCATGTCATTATAATACTTTGTCTTCTCGAGATGCCCTTTGATATCTTCTGTTCAGTTCTTTTACTTCATCGTTTCTTCCTTTTGCTTTAGCCACTCGACATTCGACAGCAAGTTTCGGAGTCTACTCTGACATCCATCATGGTCTTTCCTTTCTTTCCTGTCTTTTCAATGACCTCTTGCTTTCTTCATGGATGATGTCCTTGATGTCATTCCACAACTCTTCTGTTCTTCAGTCACTAGTGTTCAATGTGTCAAATTTATTCTTGAGATGGTCTCTAAATTCAGGTGGGATATACTCAAGGTCATATTTTGGCTCTTGTGGACTTGTTCTGATTTTCTTCAGTTTCAGCTTGAACTTGCATATGAGCAATTGATGGTCTGTTCCACAGTTGGCCCCTGACTTTGTACTGACTAATGATATTGAGCTTTTCCATTGTCTCTCTCCATAAAATATAGAGGTAGTCAATTTGATTTCTTTGTGTTCCTCCTGGTGAGGTCCATGTGTATAGTTGCCATTTATGTTGGTGAAAGAAGGTATTTGCAATGAAGAAGTCATTGATAATACAAAATTCTATCATTCGATCTCCAGCATTGTTTCTATCACTAAGGCCATATTTTCCAACTACTGATCCTTCTTCTTTGTTTCCAACTTTCACATTCCAGTCACCAGTAATTGTCAATGCATCTTGATTGCGTGTTTGATCAATTTCAGACTGCAGCTGTTGATAAAAATCTTTTATTTCTTCATCTTCAGCCCCAGTGGTTGATGCATAAATTCAATAATAAATTTGAATAATTAACTGGTCTTCCATGTAGGCATATGGATACTATTATTATTATTATATTATATTATCCTATCACTGACAGCATTGTACTTCAGAATAGCTCTTGAAATGTTCTTTTTGACGATGAATGCAACACCATTCCTCTTCACTTTGCCATTCCCAGTATAGTAGACTGTATGATTATCTGATTCAAAATGGCCAATACCAGTCCATTTCAGCTAACTAATGCCTAGGATATCGATGTTTATGCATTCTGTTTCATTTTTGACGATTTCTGATTTTCCTAGATTCATACTTCGTACATTCCAGGTTCCGATTATTAACGGATGTTTGCAGCTGTTTCTTCTCATTTTGAGTCATGCCACATAGGCAAATGAAGGTCCCAAAAGCTTTACTCCATCCATGCCATTAATGTTGACTCTACTTTGAGGAGGCAGCTCTTCCCCAGTCGTCTTTTGAGTGCCTTCCAACCTGGGGGGCTCATCTTCCAGCACGATATCAGACAATGTTCTGCTGCTATTCATAAGGTTTTCACTGACTAATGCTTTTCAGAAGTAGACTGTCAGGTCCTTCTTCCTAGTCTGCCTTAGTCTGGAAGCTCAAATGAAACCTGTCCTCCACGGGTCATCCTGCTGGTATCTGAATACCAGTGGCATAGCTTCCAGCATCACAGCAGCACGCAAGCCCCCACAGTACGACAAACTGACAGACACATGGGGAATCGTGTAATATAAAGATAATTATTTATAGGTAATTAAACAAAAATAAAGAATGTGTCATTTCTGCAAACTGAAATTATATTTACAAACTGAAAAGTTAATCAGAAATAAGTGAAATTTCATATAGACAGTAAGTATTTCTTTTAAATTTATAAATTGGCAGTTCTAAAAGACTGAATATCAGATGAAAAGCTTACGTGGGGCTCCTGGAGGTACTATTCAAGAAAGTGTGGAGGCCCCCACAGGGCTGGGCCTCCGGAATTTTTATCTGTCAGACTAGTCCACACTCAGTCAGCAGTAATAACCTTTTAAGCATTCCAGCCAAACTCAGGTCCATTGGAAGTTTCTTCTCTCAGTAAATTGTAATTTTTTATATCTGTCCTTATCGTCAGTATCCAGGGCAGTGGCTTGCCTTATGGATCTAAGAAGACACGTCGATTGTCAGTTTTTTAACTTTTATCTTGTCAGGACAGGAGAGATGACTTCCACGCTCTTAACGTGTCAGATCAGAATCACCTCCACATGCATATTTTAAAGTTTTTTTTTTTTTTTCTTTCTGGGCTATTATATGGTATAAAACCAAACCAAAGCCAAACTTGTTGCTGTTGAGTCGATTCCAATGAACAGTGACCCTATAAGACAAAACAGAACTGTCCCATAAGGTTTCCAAGGAGGTCTGGATTTGAACTGACAACCTTTTGGTTAGCAACTGAACTCTTAACCAGTATGCCAACAACTGTATGGTAAAGAGAAAGTATTTCAGAAGTACCTCTCTTAAGGAAAGCAATGCTGTGAACCTTGGTTCTCTTAAGCAGAGTTTCTGCCAAGTCTTTGGAGATCCCGATATGTAATTCCTGCAGTTGTGATAGAATGTGGACAGTGATCTCATGGAGGTAGAGCTGGGAGAGTGCCACTGGGTTGTTTGACTTGCGTTTCTGTAGTTTACAGGGGTAAGGCGTCTGTGAAAGCTTCTGATAAAGTGGATATGTGCTATTCCAGAAAGAAAGCCAGCGTGAGACCCGGTTAATTCCTACCCAAGAATACAGCTTGGAAGAAGAAGAGAACCCTCATAATGACAATCTATGGGTAGTGGACCTTCAATGACCCTGAAACAAAAAGGAACCAGGCAACCTACGGAAAAAAACTCATTACCTGTGGCCTGAGAGTTGCAGTGAATGGTGACCCAGTGCTGAGAATTTTTAAAGAACCTGGAAAGCTCATAATGAAAGAAAAGACAGACAAAGCCCATCTGTAGGGCTCAGAGAGCTTGAAGGGAAGGAGCAAACCAGGAACTGTCTTATAGCCTAATTTTTATTTGCACCTGGAAGAAAAATTTTACGGTCTTGAACTTGTCACATTGTAAATACTAAATGCAGACTATGTTTTGTGAATTAAAGTGACTGCCAGAGTAATGTCTGTTATTAAATTTGTGCAGAAAATTCATGGCTTTGCTGCATTGCACAGGGACATTGGAAGATCAATCCCAAATAAAAATTAAAAGGGACAGTAGGGGCAAATATATAGATGCCTTTTGGTTAAAATCTACTAGTTATCCTACATACATGTTTTAAGTATGACATTGCAGGGACATTTGTTTAATCAGGAATGCTGTGAAAATAATAATAACAGGACTTAACTGAGACTAGGTAAGGAATAAAGTGAAATGAAAAAATTATTATTTATAAATAATATATATATGTAGGTATATACATAAAGGAGAGTGTCAGAAGAAGTGGGGTATTTAATATTAATTGTGAGAATGTGGTAAGAAACTAGAGAAAAGTCAGAGCATGAGTGGACTAAGAAAATGGTCTTCGAATTGATCCACTTTGGATCCCTCTGAGTTAATGCCAAGGCAACAGATACATGAGAATTAAATGCTATTCTGATGCTGTTTGGCTTGGAGAGATGCTCTCTGTTCTTTCTCCTCCCATAAGCCTAAGGTTTAAAAATGTTATAGCCAATCCAGAGAGTTGAAAGTTACCTTCCAACCTGAAATCAATATCGTGATCAGTTAAGGTTTATCAATGTTGATATAAGATATATTATTAACATCCTAACTGTGGACAATGCTCATGCATTATCTGATTAAGACGATAGATCCAGTTATTTTACAAAGTATGAACAGCTTCAAAATGTTAACCCTGGAAGTACTTTCAAAGCAATATAATAAGCTCTTCTCTTAAAAGATGAAAATATCATCTGACCTTCCCAAAATAGGAGTGACCAGTATTAGAATTTAAGTGTCCTAAATACACCAGTCCAACAGTGTTAGTATATGCAAAGTAGTGTTTATTCTCCCATGCTCGACCAATTTACGAAAGTATTGGAAAACTCTTTTGGAATATTGTTTACATCCCTGTGATTAAACGGCTTGTCTTTAATAAGGTAGAAAGAGGATTAGTGAAAACATACAGGCAATTTCAATAAAACCACAACACACACGCATACACACACATAATTAATTAACCAGCTCTGTGAGACAGCTATTAATGGTATTATTCAAAATACCAGAATGAATTTCCTCATATCCATTATTATTCCTTTATAAACCTGGTACAGCTAGCAGTAACCTTGAGTGTGTGAATAAGATTAAAAAAAAAAAAAAAAGATGCAAAGAATATAGCCATTGCAGGACAGCTGACTGTACATTCCTTATTTTTTAAAAAATAAAGTGCTTGCACATTTTCAGAGCATCAAGAAGGTGAGTAAGGTTTTAAAATCCTTGTTCTTCACTGCATTTCAAGTAGATGTTAATGGGAAAGCAAGGACAGACCGTCAGCAACCATTTCAACCTAGGGTAAACGCATGTGAAAATCACAATAGTGCACAAAATCTGCTTGTTCTTTTCTTGATGTACTTTTTGTTTACTAAGCAAGATTAGTTCTTGGGAAAGGACAAGATTAGAAGAAAATTCAATTGATCAATTTATAAAATGGGTACACAGAGGCCAAATACGTGCCCTTAAAATAAAGCAAATTTAAGGAATGGCCTCTGAGAATAAAGGGATATGTTTCTCTGTTTTTTTTTTTTTTTTACCTTCTGCTAGAAACATGTGCATTTGTCCTTAAATTAAGTCTGTAATTTAAATTCTCACTAGCTATATCACTATACAAGAATAGAATCCATTACATAGGATTCTTTTAAAAATTCTAAAAATATTTTGAGAATATATAAAACAGTTCAGTCAATTATCCACAATATATCCCTTGAAATCATCATACTTCAATGGACAGAGTACATATAAAAATCAGCCCTTCAAGTCTAAATGCACCCATTACACGCCATAAATTCACTTTTCTCCTAGACATAGAGAATAGTACTAGCTATTCACTGTCTTGGATGAATTAAGAAAACTGTCATTCACACCCTAATCTGCAGGGTTTAATTCTCTTCCCATATAGAAATTTCCTTTTCTAATAGATGAAAGCACTGTGTATATATGTCATAAGTAATGACCAATTTGTAATATAAACTTTTCCATCTCAGGTCTTACTTGATTTCACGTCGTACTTTTCAAATATTTCTCAGAATGTCGGTTAATCCTATGGTCTGAACTACAGGTACATAATTTGTATGACTGCAAACTTATTTTTCCAATAATAATGATGGTTTATTTTCAGGGTTAATAGAATATACATGTGTGAGTATGTATCTGGTATAGTTTATTACACATTATATCATACAGTGATTTACCAAACATATATCAAAAAACCAAACCCATTGCTGTCAAGTCCACTCCAAGTCATAGAGACCCTAAAGGGCAAAGTGGGACTACCCCACAAGGTTTCCAAGGAGTGCCTGGTGAATTTGAACTGCCGACCTTTTGGTTAGCAGCCGTAAATCTAAACCACTACATCACCAGGGTTTCCATATATATAAGCATAATGCACTTTTGTGCTAGACATCATTCAGGAACATTTAAAAATATAAGGTAGGGAATGATATAAAACTGACATTAAGTCATAACTCTTACTCTGCAGAAACTTACAGAGTTAAGACATTAAAACAAATAAGACACAATAGCATTTGCAATGTAGCATAACTGAGGTATGTTCTGAAAGGAAAGAAATGCATCAGTCATACAACCCTGAATATATCCTTCCCACTACAGCTTTCCTGAACATTATATACTACACAGAATGTACTCCAGAAAGGTATATTCTATTTCACTCCAGAGCTTTAGACCCCAAACACTCTGTCAGCTCCTATCATGGAGAAGTGAGCTGGAGCTGATGTGAATCTCAGGCAACTAGGACTCCTGCCCTAAGCCCATTGTGCCAGTGGGACCCTATCTGTTATTGTTTTAGTTATGGGAACAGAGAAGGCAGTCAGGAACATCTTTGGAGAAGTGCAGAATTGATGAAAAGAATGAAAAAAACCAAACCCAGTGCCATTGAGTCAATTCCGACTCGTAGCGACCCTATAGGACAGAGTAGAACTGCCCCATAGAGTTTCCAAGGAGCGCCTGGCAGGTTCAAACTGCCGACCCTTTGGTTAGCAGCCGTAGCATTTAACCGCTATGCCCCCAGAGTTTCCGACGAAAAGAACAGAATCAGAAAAAAAAACAAAATAACCTTCTCAGAAAATGTCTACATATAGACCCACTTTCAGCCCTCTAGCATATTAATGAATTGAGTAGAAGTCAGTGCTTGGAGAATGTCCCTCACCACTCTAGCAATTATGTCCTTAGAATGTTTGAAAAATGCAAGGATTTTGTCTTTTTAAACTATCATTTTCTACTATATACCTTGATTGAATGATTGATTGAATGAATGAGTCATGTCATCCATGGAAAAGACTCATGGACGACCTTATGTTTTTAGCTGATGATGGTACTCAGCCAACAAATCTTCTGTAGTAGGATTCCTACCTATTTCATGACATTTGGCTGAGCCCATTCAAATGCTCTAGGAACGTTATCATCAACATCACCCTGATCATAAGGCTAGGTACATACCAACAACTGCTACATAAACAAAAGTACACCATATGCCCGGTGTCTTTTTGACAACTCATATTACAACATATGTACAAATATCCATCATCCCCACAAGTTTCCTTCTACTCTTCTAATCTCTCTCTCTCTCCGTTCCACTCCCACTCTCACCACTGCACAGGCAACAGCTGCTCTGCTTTCTGTTCACAATATCTCAGTTTCTGTTTTCTAGATTTAAGTGTTGAAAATCACACAATATAGTTTATTTTATCCACCATAAATAGGAAAGATTAAGCTATGTTGTGCAGCGTATCAGTACTTTATTCCTTTTAGTTGTCAAGTAGTATTTCATCGTGTATGTAAAAAAACAAGTTTATTCTTTTATGCATATTGTGATTGTGCCTAACTTTTAGTTATTACAAATAAAGCTGCTAAGATATTTTGTTTTAAAAGCCTTTCTGTAGACATATAGATTCATTTCTCTTGGAAAAACACGTTATAGATCCAGGGCCAAGATGGCGGACTAGGTGGACGCTCCCGCGGATCCCTCTTGCAACAAAGACTCGGAAAAACAAGGGAATCGATCACATACATAACAATCTACGAACTCTGAACAACAAGCACAGACTTAGAGACGGAGGACGAACAAATACGGGCAGACAGCGACTGTTTTCAGAACTAGGAGCCAGCGCACCAGGCAGGTGACCTTCGGAGCTCGATCTGGGGCAGAGCCCAGGGGGGCAGACGGCACAGAAAGGGGGCCCACCCCTTCCCCCCCGAACCCATCCCGGGAGGAAGTCTAGCAGGTTGGCGCGGGCGGCGTAGGGGCGCAGCCGGAGGGAGAAGCACCCGGGAGGCAGTGACTGATCTGGGAGGGGGGAGAACAGTGTCCCAGCTGGGGTGCCGTCCCGCCGGGAGTTAGGCGAGAAGCCGACGGGGCGCGAGCGGGGGGGGGTCAACTATATTTCCCTAAAGTGACCCCAGGGCGGGGCCCACACGTTCGTGCAGGAGGACGCACACCCAGTCCACGCGTGTGGCGCGACACACCAGAGGGAGAAATCCCCGGAAGTGTCTGGTCTCAAAGCAGGGAAAGCAGCATTTCAGACGGGGAGCCATTCCGCTGGGATCTGGGCGCACGCGCGCGCGGGCGGGGCATGAGCGCGGGGTCCATTTTTATTATCCTGAATTGACCCAGGGGGCGGGACCACCTGGGCATGTGAGTGACGCCCTCCCAGTTTGCGCGAGAGGTGTGGCACACGGGAAGGAGAAGTCCCCGTGAAGAAGTGATTGGTCCCGAAGCGCAGAAAGTAGCGTCCCAGATGGGGTGCCATCCTGCCGGGACTTGGGCACACGCACAAGCGGGGCGTGAGCGCGGAGTCCATTTTTATTGCCCTGAATTGACCCAGGGGGCGGGCCCACTTGGCCGTGCAGGTGACGCCAACCCAGTTCGCGCGAGAGGTGTGGCACACCGGAAGGAGAAGTCCCCGGGAGGAAGTGACTGGTTCCGGAATGGGGAAAGCAGCGTCTCAACCCGGAAGTCATCCCGCTGGGATTTGGGCGCGCGCACGGGCGGGGCGTGAGCGCGGGGTCCATTTTTATTACCCTGAATTGACCCAGGGGGCGGGCCCACCTGGCCGTGCAGGTGACGCCAACCCAGTTCACACGAGAGGTGTGGCGCTCCGGAAGGAGAAGTCCCCGGGAGGAAGTGACTGGTTCCGGAACGGGGAAAGCACCGTCTCAACCCAGAAGTCATCCCGCTGGGATTTGGGCACGCGCACAGGCGGGGCGTGACCGCGGGACCCAATTATAATCGCCTGAATAGACCCTGGGGGCGGGCCCACCCCTTCGTGCAGGAAACGCCTACCCAGTGCCCACGAGCGGTGCCGCGCACCGGAGGAAGTCCCCAGGAGGAAGTGACTGGATTCCGAGCAAGGAAAGCAGTGTCCTAGCCAGGGACCCGTCCAGCCCGGATTTTGGTGAACGGGGGCGGAGCGTGAACGTGGTGTTCAGATCTATATTCTGTGGTGCTACACTCCTAGCTCTCAGATCCCTCCCCCACCCTCCCCAGGCGACCCCATTAACATCCGAATACCCGGAGCCAGAGAGAGAATTCAGATAGGGATCTGACTGCATTTTTTTTTAGCTGACTACTTGGAAAATCTAGTTTCCCAGTGATGGCTCAGAGACAGCAGTCCATATCAAACCACATAAAGAAACAGACCATGACAGCTTCTCCAACCCCCCAAACAAAAGAATCAAAATCTTTCCCAAATGAAGATACAATCCTGGAATTATCAGATACAGAATATAAAAAAATAATTTACAGAATGCTTAAAGATATCACAAATGAAATTAGGATAACTGCAGAAAAAGCCAAGGAACACACTGATAAAACTGTTGAAGAACTCAAAAAGATGATTCAAGAACATAGTGGAAAAATTAACAAGTTGCAAGAATCCATAGAGAGACAGCATGTAGAAATCCAAAAGATTAACAATAAAATTACAGAATTTGACAACGCAATAGAAAGTCAGAGGAGCAGACTCGAGCAATTAGAACGTAGACTGGGACTTCTGGAGGACCAGGGAAACAGCACCAACATAGCTGAAAAAAAATCAGATAAAAGAATTAAAAAAAATGAAGAAACCCTAAGAATCATGTGGGACTCTATCAAGAAGGATAACTTGCGAGTGATTGGAGTCCCAGAACAGGGAGGGGGGACAGAAAACACAGAGAAAATAGTTGAAGAACTCCTGACACAAAACTTCCCTGGCATCATGAAAGACGAAAGGATATCTATCCAAGATGCTCATCGAACCCCATTTAAGATTGATACAAAAAGAAAAACACCAAGACATATTATCATCAAACTTGCCAAAACCAAAGACAAACAGAAAATTTTAAAAGCAGCCAGGGAGAAAAGAAAGGTTTCCTTCAAGGGAGAATCAATAAGAATAAGTTCAGACTACTCAGCAGAAACCATGCAGGCAAGAAGGGAATGGGACGACATATACAGAGCACTGAACGAGAAAAACTGCCAACCAAGGATCATATATCCAGCAAAACTCTCTCTGAAATATGAAGGAGAAATTAAGATATTTACAGATAAACACAAGTTTAGAGAATTTGCAAAAACCAAACCAAGACTGCAAGAAATGCTAAAGGAGATTGCTTGGCCGGATGACCAATAATATCAGGTACCAGCACAATACAAGGTCACAAAACAGAACGTCCTGATATCAACGCAACTCAAACAGGGAAAGCACAAAAACAAACAAATTAAGACTAATTCTAAAAAATAAATAAATAAACAAAATAATACACACAACAGGAAATCATGGAAATCAATAGATAAACGATCAAAATAATCAAAAAGAGGGACTAAATATAGGAGGCATTGAACTGCCAGATGGAGAGTGATACAAGGCGAAATAGAAGGATACAAGTTAGGTTTTTACTTAGAAAAATAGGGGTAAATAAAAAGGTAACCACAAAAAGGAATATCAATTCCATAACTCAAGAAAAAAGCCAAGAAAAACGTAACGACTCAATAAACACAAAGTTAAACATTATGAAAATGAGGATCTCACAAGCTACTAAGAAAAACGTCTCAGCACAAAAAAGCATGTGGAAAAATGAAATGGCCAACAACACACATGAAAAGGCATCAAAATGACAGCACTAAAAACTTACTTATCTATAATTACGCTGAATGTAAATGGACTAAATGCACCAATAAAGAGACAGAGAGTCACGGACTGGATAAAAAAACACGATCCATCTATATGCTGCCTACAAGAGACACACCTTAGACTTAGAGACACAAACAAACTAAAACTCAAAGGATGGAAAAAAATATATCAAGCAAATAATAGGCAAAAAAGAAGAGGAGTAGCAATATTAATTTCTGACAAAATAGACTTTAGACTTAAATCCGCCACAAAGGATAAAGAAGGACACTATATAATGATAAAAGGGACAATTGATCAGGAAGACATAACCATATTAAATATTTACGCACCCAATGACAGGGCTGCAAGATACATAAATCAAATTTTAACAGAATTGAAAAGTGGGATAGACACCTCCACATACATAGTAGGAGATTTCAACACACCACTTTCGGAGAAGGACAGGACATCCAGTAAGAAGCTCAATAGAGACACAGAAGACCTACTTACAACAATCAACCAACTTGACCTCATTGACTTATACAGAACTCTCCACCCAACTGCTGCAAAATATACTTTTTTTTCTAGCGCACATGGAACATTCTCTAGAATAGACCACATATTAGGGCATAAAACAAATCTTTCCAGAATCCAAAACATCGAAATATTACAAAGCATCTTCTCAGACCACAAGGCAATGAAGCTAGAAATCAATAACAGAAAAACTAGGGAAAAGAAATCAAATACTTGGAAAATGAACAATACCCTCCTGAAAAAAGACTGGGTTATAGAAGACATCAAGGAGGGAATAAGGAAATTCTTAGAAAGCAACGAGAATGAAAATACTTCCTATCAAAACCTCTGGGACACAGCAAAGGCAGTGCTCAATTTATATCGATAAATGCACACATACAAAAAGAAGAAAGAGCCAAAATCAGAGAACTGTCCCTACAACTTGAACAAATAGAAAGTGAGCAACAAAAGAATCCATCAGGCACCCGAAGAAAACAAATAATACAAATTAGAGCTGAACTAAATTAATTAGAGAACAGAAAAACAATTGAAAGAATTAACAAAGCCAAAAGCTGGTTCTTTGAAAAAATTAACAAAATTGATAAACCATTGGCTAGACTGACTAAAGAAAAACAGGAAAGGAAACTAATAACCCGGATAAGAAACGAGAAGGACCACATCACAACAGAACCAAATGAAATCAAAAGAATCATATCAGATTACTACATAAAATTGTACTCTAACAAATTTGAAAACCTAGAAGAAGTGGATAAATTCTTGGAACAATACTACTTACCTAAACTAACACATTCAGAAGTAGAACAACTAAATAGACCCATAACAAAAAAAGAGATTGAAACGGTAATCAAAAAACTCCCAACAAAAAAAAGTCCTGGCCCAGATGGCTTCACTGCAGAGTTCTACCAAACCTTCAGAGAAGACTTAACACCATTACTATTGAAGGTATTTCAAAGTATAGAAAAAGACGGAATACTACCCAACTCATTCTATGAAGCTACCATCTCCCTGATACCAAAACCAGGTAAAGACATTACAAAAAAAGAAAATTTTAGACCTATATCCCTCATGAACATAGATGCAAAAATCCTTAACAAAATTCTAGCCAATAGAATTCAACAACACATCAAAAAAATAATACACCCTGATCAAGTGGGATTTCTACCAGGTATGCAAGGCTGGTTTAATATCAGAAAAACCATTAATGTAATCCATCACATAAATAAAACAAAAGATAAAAACCACATGATCTTATCAATAGATGCAGAAAAGGCATTTGACAAAGTTCAACACCCATTTATGATAAAAACTCTAACCAAAATAGGAATTGAAGGAAAATTCCTCAACATAATAAAGGGCATCTATGCAAAGCCAACGGCCAATATCACTCTAAATGGAGAGAACCTGAAAGCATTTCCCTTGAGAATGGGAACCAGACAAGGATGCCCTTTATCACCGCTCTTATTCAACATCATACTTGAAGTCCTAGCCAGAGCAATTAGGCTCGACAAAGAAATAAAGGGTATCCAGATTGGTAAGGAGGAAGTAAAGCTATCACTATTTGCAGATGACATGATCGTATACATGGAAAACCCTAAGAAATCCTCCAGAAAACTACTGAAACTAATAGAAGAGTTTGGAAGAGTCTCAGGATATAAAATAAACATACAAAAATCACTTGGATTCCTCTACATCAACAAAAAGAACACTGAAGAGGAAATAACCAAATCAATACCATTCACAATAGCCCCCAAGAAGATAAAATACTTAGGAATAAATCTTACCAAGGATGTAAAAGACCTATACAAAGAAAACTATAAAACTCTGCTACAAGAAATTCAAAAGGACACACTTAAATGGAAAAACATACCCTGCTCATGGATAGGAAGACTTAACATAGTAAAAATGTCTATTCTGCCAAAAGCCATTTATACATACAATGCACTTCCAATCCAAATACCAATGTCATACTTTAAGGGAATAGAGAAACAAATCACTAATTCCATATGGAAAGGAAAGAACCCCCGGATAAGCAAAACATTACTGAAAAAGAAGAAGAAAGTGGGAGGCCTCACCCTTCCTGATTTCAGAACCTATTATATAGCTACAGTAGTCAAAACAGCCTGGTACTGGTACAACAACAGGCACATAGACCAATGGGACAGAATTGAGAATCCAGATATAAATCCATCCATTTATGAGCAGCTGATATTTGACAAAGGACCAGTGTCAGTCAGTTGGGGAAATAATAGTCTTTTTAACAAATGGTGCTGGCATACCTGGATATCCATTTGCAAAAGAATGAAACAGGACCCATACCTCACACCATGCACAAAAACTAACTCCAAGTGGATCAAAGACCTAAACATAAAGACTAAAACGATAAAAATCATGGAAGAAAAAATAGGATCTACCCTAGGAGCCCTAATACAGGGCATAAACAGAATACAAAACATTACCAAAAATGATGAAGAGAAACCAGATAACTGGGAGCTCCTAAAAATCAAACACCTATGCTCATCTAAAGACTTCACCAAAAGAGTAAAAAGACCACCTACAGACTGGGAAAGAATATTCAGCTATGACATCTCAGACCAGCGCCTGATCTCTAAAATCTACATGACTCTGTCAAAACTCAACCACAAAAAGACAAACAACCCAATCAAGAAGTGGGCAAAGGATATGAACACACATTTCACTAAGGAAGATATTCAGGCAGCCAACAGATACATGAGAAAATGCTCTCGATCATTAGCCATTAGAGAAATGCAAATTAAAACTACGATGAGATTCCATCTGATACCAACTAGACTGGCATTAATTCAAAAAACACAAAATAATAAATGCTGGAGAGGCTGCGGAGAGACTGGAACTCTCATACACTGCTGGTGGGATTGTAAAATGGTACAACCACTTTGGAAATCCATCTGGCGTTATCTTAAACAGTTAGAAATAGAACAACCATACAACCCAGAAATCCCACTCCTCGGAATATACCCTAAAGATACAAGACCCTTCGCACAAACAGATATATGCACACCCATGTTTATTGCAGCTCTGTTTACAATAGCAAAAAGCTGGAAGCAACCAAGATGTCCATCAACGGACGAATGGGTAAATAAATTGTGGTATATTCACACAATGGAATACTACGCATCGATAAAGAACAGTGACGAATCTCTGAAACATTTCATAACATGGAGGAACCTGGAAGGCATTATGCTGAGCGAAATGAGTCAGTTGCAAAAGGACAAATATTGTATAAGACCACTATTATAAGATCTTGAGAAATAGAAAAAACGGAAAAGAACACATACTTTTGTGGTTACAAAGGGGGGAGGGAGGTAGGGAGGGAGGGAGAGGGCTTTTTATTGATCAATCTGTAGATGGGAACTGCTTTGGGTGAAGGGAAAGACAACACTCAAAACAAGGAAGGTCAGCCTAATTGGACTGGATTAAAAGTAAAGAGGTTTCCGAGATAAAATGAAAGCTTCAAAGGTTAGCGAAGCAGGGGCTGGGGTCTGGGGAACTTGGTTTGAGGGGACTTCTAAGTCAATGGGCAAAACAATTCTATTATGAAAACACTCTGCATCCCACTTTGAATTGTGGCACCTGGGGTCCTAAATGCCAACAAGCAGCCATCTAAAATACATTAATTGGTCTCAACCCACCGGGAGCAAAGGCAAAGGAAGAACACCAAGGTCACACGACAACTAAGAACCCAAGAGACAGAAAGGGCCACTTGAACCAGAGACCTACATTATCCTGAGACCAGAAGAACAAGTTGGTGCCCGGCCACAATCGATGTCTGCCCTGTCAGGGAACACAACAGACAACTCCTGAGGGAGCAGGAGACCAATGGGATGCAGACCCCAAATTCTCATTAAAAGACCACACCTAATGGTATGATTGCGACTAGAGGAATCCCAGAGACAATGCTCCCCAGAACTTCTGATGGCACAGGACAGGAACCATCCCCGAAGACAAATCATCAGGCATGAAAAGGACTGGTCAGTGGGGGGGAGAGAGATACTGATGAAGAGTGAGCTAATTAAATCAGGTGGACACAGGAGAGTGTGTTGGCAACTCTTGACTGGAGGGGGGATGGGAAGATAGAGAGAGAGGGAAGATGGTAAAATTGGCACGAAACGAGAGACTGTAAGGGCTGACTCAATGGGGGAGAGCAAGTGGGAGAAGGGAGTAAGATGTATGTAAACCTACATGTGACAGACTGATTGGAATGGTAAATGTTCACTTGAAGCTTAATAAAAAAAAATAAAAAAAAAACACGTTATAATGGAATTGATGTGTTAGGTGGTAGGGATATATTTAACAGTTAAAGAAAATCCTTTTTTCTTTTTTTCAAAGTTGCTTTACTGCTTCACTAAATTCCCTCTAGGAATGTATGGGAGTTCTAGTTGCTCCAAATCCCCATCAACGCTTGGTGTGGTCATCCTTTTTACTTTGAGGAGTTCTAGTTTGGAAACCCTGGTGGTGTAGTGTGTAAGTGCTATAGCTGCTAACCTAAAGGTTGGCAGTTAGAATCCACCAGGTGCTCCTTGGAAACGCTATGGGGCAGTTCTACTCTGTCCTATAGGGTTGCCATGAGTCAGAATTGACTGGATGGCAATGAACTTTTTTTTTTGGTTTTAGTGCTGGTATCTTATTGAGGATTTAATTTCCCTTTTCCTAATCAATAAGAGGGACAGGGAACTTCCAAAAATTTAACCCAGATTCAGAAAAGGAAGAGGAACAAAGGATATCCTTGCTGATGTCAGATGGATCTTGCCTAAAGCAAAGAATACCAGAAAGATGTTTACCTATGTTTTACTGACTGTGAAAAGACATTCAACTGTGTGTATCATAATGAATTATGAATAACATGCAACTCAACAGCACTGGGATGTGAAGAATGGGGATTCCAGAACACTTAATTGGCTTATGAAGAAACTGTACTTAGACCAAGAGGCAGTTGTTCAAACAGAATAAAGTCAGGAGAGATGTGTGTCAGGGTTGTATTATTTCACCATACTTAGTCTGTATGATGAGCAAATAATCTGAGAAGCTGGACTATATGAAGAAGAATGTAGCATCAGGATTGGAGAAAGACTCATTAACAACCTGTGATAATCAAATGAAACAGCCTGGCTTGCTGAAAGTGAAGAGGATCTGAAGCACTACTGATGAAGATCAAAGACCACAGCCTTTAGTATGGATTGAACCTCAACATAACAAAAAAACAAAAACAAATGTTGCCATGAAGTTGATTCCAACTCACAGGGACAAAATCTTCCCAACTAGACCAATAAGCAACATCATGATAAACAGAGAAAATATTGAAGTTGCCAAGGATTTCATGTTACTTGGATTTACAACCAACGCCCACGGAAGCAGCAGTCAAGAAGTCAAATGACGCATAGCAGTGGGCAAATCTGCTGCAAGAGATCTCTCTTTAACATGTTAAAAAGCAAAGATGTCACTTTAAGGACTAAGGTGCTCTTACTCAAACCATGGTGTTTTCAGTCACTTCATATGCATGTGAAAGCTGGACAAGGAATAAAGAAGACTGAAGAACAATTGATGCCTTTGAGTTGTGGTGTTGGTGAAGAATACTGAATATACCACGGACTGCCAGAAAAATGAACAAATCTGTGTTGGAAGAAGTACAGCCAGAATGCTTATTAGAAGCAAGAATGGCGAGACTTCATCTTACATACTTTGGACTTGTTATCAGGAGGGACTAGTCCCTGGAGAAAGACATTACGCTTGGTAAAGTAGAGGGTCAGTGAGAAAGAGGAAAACCCTCAACAAGATGGAGTAACGCAGTGGCTGCAACAATGGGCTCAAACATAACAACCATTGTAAGGATGATGCAGGACCAGTGTTTTGTTCTGCTGTACGTAGGGTCAGCATGAATCTGAACTGACTTAACGGCATCCAACAACAATAACAACAATCAATAATAATGCTGAGACTCGTTCCATGTGGTTATTTACCATCTTTCTTAGTGAAGTGTTTCTTAAATTATTTGCCTGATTTTGTGGTTCTTATTTTATTATTGTGTTATAAGGGTTCTCATATGTTCCAGATATAAGTGCTTTTTCAGATATGTTTTCCAAAATTTTCTTCCAGTCTTTGACTTACGTTTCCCTCTTTTAAGAATACTTTTTAAACAGCAAAGATACTAATTTTCATGAAGTTTAATTTAATGATTTTTTATACTTTATGTTTATTTCAATATTAAAGAAACATTTGCCCACTCAAAGTCACTAAGATTTCTTCCTATGTTTCCTCCCTGGAATTTTTAGTATGATGGAAGGGTTGAGGTTATTTTTTTTTTCCTCTTTTCTTCCTTCCTTCCTTCTTTTTTCCCTCCCTCCCTGCCTCTTTCCTTTCCTTCCTTCATCTTCCTTCTTCCCTTTATTCCTTCCTTTCTGTTTTTGCATAGAGAATTCCCGTTGTTCCAGCAACAGTTGTTGATAATATTATCCATTGTCCATTGAACTGACGTGTGCCTTTTTCTAAACCAATTGACCAGGTATGTTTAGATTATGTAGTTCTCCATTCCTGTATTTGTCTACACATATCCCACATACTATTGATTACTGTAGATTTACGATTTGAAAATTAGTAGTAAATCTCCTCCAATTTTGCTCTTTGTTTTCAAAGTTTTGTTTTGTTTTAGCAACTTGAGATCTTTTGCATTTACATATAAATTTTAAAACCAACTTGTCAATTTCTATTAAAAAGTTTGATCCTATTTTGATTATTATTGCACTGATTTTATAGATCATAGTATATCTAGGGATTTTTTAATATCTCTTGGCAATGGTTGTCATTTCCAATATAAACATATTCTAAAACTATTTCACAATTTAGTTCTTTTTTAAATTCAGTTTCTCAGTATATAAAAATACAAATGACTTTTATATATTGACCTCAGATTTTTTAATCTTGCTAAACACAATAATTCTAGTAGCTCTCCCCACCAAAAGCTTACACATTATCATTCATCTGAAAATAATGAAGAGTTTTTCATATTTATTTTCAATAGAGATGACATTTACTTATTTATTTACTTACTTAATTGCACTGGCTAAAACCTCAATTACAGTGTTGAACAGAAGTGAGAATAATAATAATACCTTTACCATAAAGGAAAAGCATTCAGTCTTTCACCATTAAGGATAACGTTATCTGCAGGTATTTCATAGATGTCTTTCATCATACTGAGAAAGTTTCCTTCTATTTATAGTGTGCTGAAAGTTTTATTAAGAAGTGATTTTGGCTCTTGTCAAATTATTTTCTTCACTTATTGTGGTGTTATGAATTGCATTGTGTCCTCTAAAAATATGTGTCAACTTGGTTAGGCCGTGATTACCAGTATTGTCTGTTTGTCCACCATTGTGTGCTCTGATGTGATTATTCTATGTATTGTAAATCCTAACCTCTATGATGTTAATGAGGCAAGATTAGGTTATGTTAAAGAGGATTAGAGTGGGATGCAACATCCTTACTCAGGTCACAGCCCTGATCCAATATAAGGGTAGTTTTCTTGAGGTGTGGCCTGTATCACCTTTTATCTTACAAGAGGTAAAAGGAGAGAAAAGCAAGCAGAGAGAGAGGGACCACATACCACCAAGAAAGAAGCATCGGGAGTGGAGCTCATCCTTTGGACCCGGGGTCCCTGAGCTGAGAAACCCTGAGACCAGGTGGAGATTGATGACAAGGACCTTCCCCCAAGCTGACAGAAAGAGAAAGCCTTCCCCTGGAGATAAGGCCCTGAATTTGGATTTCCGGCCACCTATGCTGGGAGAGAATAAATTTCTGTTTGTTAAAACCATCCAATTGTGGTATTTGTGTTACAGCAGCACCAAAAATCTAACATATCTGGTGCTACAATATGATGAATTATATTGTTGAATTTTGAAATGACAATCTAAATTTATATTCCTTGGACAAACCATACATATTCTATATAACTAATCTCCATATGTATATATATTTTTTGATGAAATTTGGTTAAACATTTTTTCAACTACTTTATGATTTAGGTCAGATATTTTCTTCACTTGTAATATAATTGTCTAGTCTTTGTTATGAATTTAATTGTTTCCTCTCCAAAAAAAATTATGTGTTGAATTCCCAGCCCTTTACCTGTGAATGTGACCGCGCTAGAAAATAGTTTTTTTTGTTGTTGTTGTGTTAATGAGGTCATCCCAATGTAGGCTGGGTCCTAAACCTAATCAACTGTGAGTTACAAAAAGACCATGGTAGACACAGAGACACATGCTGGGAAATGACAAGTGACAAGTGAGAACCTGTCTATCAGTAAAAGAATGCCAAGAAATACTGGCAGACATCAGAAACTAGATGAAAAGCAGACAGAAGAAATTGATGTGGCTGAGGCCTTTTTGGACTTCTAGTCCCAGAGCCATGCAAAAATAAATTTGTGTTTTTTACAGTCACCCACTTGTGGTCTTTTTGTTACAGCACCATCAAGTATCTAAGAGGTAATTTGGTTCTAGAGAGTGAGGGTGTTGCTACAATAAATACCTAAAATGTGAGAAGGGATTTGGAGTTGGATAATGGGCATGGGTTGGAGAAATTTTGACATGCTGGATAGTAAGAGCCTAGATTGCTTTAAGAGAATGTTGGTGGTATTATGGACATTAAACGTGATTCCAATGAGAGTACAGAAAGAATTGAGAGCTTTGGGAAAATTGTCTCTCATCATGTCAAGAATATTGCCAGAAACGTGGATGTTAAATGTGCTTCTGATGAGGCTATAAAAAGAAATGATGAACATGTTATTGCCACTATGAAAAAGGAAATCCTTGTTATAAAATGACAAAGAGCTGTCTGAATTATGTGCAAATGTTTTGGGGAAAGTAGAGCTTGTAAATGAATAACTTGGCTAATTTAAATATTTAGCTGAGGATATTTCTAAGCAAAATCTTGTTGATGCATTGTGTGTTTTTTTTTTTTGCTTGCTTATAGTAAAGTCAGGGAGGAAGGAGCTATATTTAGAGATAGACTGAGCAAAAAGAAAGCCAAATTAAAGATTTAGAATACTAAATTGTAAAAATGAAGAGTATGCCCTGGCAAGGACAGACACTAAGGATGTTGCTACGCAAACATTTACTAAAAATGTTAGGCATGTGACTGATCGATCTAATTAACAGCTACAGCAAAAATTATGTCAGCTTAGACTGAAAGGTATAGACACAGAGCAAAATGAAGGAAAGCTGTCTATCTCCTAGAATTCCACTGCCAGAAAACAAGTCAATGGAGCTACCTGTTTGAAAATATCTGTTGTGCTCCATCGTAAAGAAAGGAACAATCATGGAAATTGAGCAGGACCATTAGAAGGAGAAAGGTGTGCAGGGCCACTGCTTCTTTGATTTCAAAGTATGGAGCTGTGAACCACTAAGTTGCAAAGAGTGGGGTCAAGGCCATGTGTGTTCTGGAGGCTGGAGCTACTATTCTGGTGGACCAGAAAGGAGAACATGGTAGACAAGCCTCTGCAAAGAATCTAGAAAGTATGGCCAACACACAAGGTCCAGAAGGTGGGTCCATTGCTCAGGTGTGCCTAGAAAACCGAGGATTATTTTCAAGCCTTGAGATTTAATTACTTGCCCTGCTGGATTTTGGACTTTCTTGACACTCATGATGTGACTTCTTCTTCCATTCAGTTTCTTCCTTTTGGAATGGGAGTAATTGCATTGTGCCTATTCTACTGTTTTAACTTGGACCCAGAGTCTAAGTCATGCTTGATTTATATGACCCAAAAGATAAAAATTTGGACTCAGAGCCAATGCAGGAATTGGTTAAGGCTTTTGGGGATGCTGTGATAGGGTAAAAAAAAAAAAAAAAAAAAAAAAATTTAAATATTGAAAGACATGAATTTGGGGGGGGATTAAATGGTAGAATGTTGGAATTGAATCGTGTCTCCAAAATTACATGTTGAGTTCCTGACCCTTTACCTGTGGTTGTGATCCTGTTTGGAAATAGAGTTTTTCTTTTGGTATGTTCATCAGGCCATACCAGTATAGAATGGATCCTAAACCTAATCACTTATGAGTTATAACAAGATCAGAATAGACACAGAGAAACACATGAAGAGGAGAAAAATTATACATGAGTACCCATCTATAAGCAAAGGAATACCAAAGATTGCTATCAGACATCAGACCCTAGGAGAGTAGCTGACAGAAGGAATCGACATGGCTGAGACCCTGATATGGACTTTTAACTTCCAGAATTGTGGAAATATAAATTTCTGTTCTTTAAAGTCACCCACTTGTGGTAGTTTTATTACTTCATCACTAGGTAACTAAGGCAGTCTTGAAATAAGGGTAATGCTAATCCTTATAAGGAGTTGTGAAATTTTTCCTTTTCTTCAAGTTTGTATTAAAATGTCTTCTTTTACAAGCTTGTATAAAATTGACACACATATATATATGTGATCAGACAAAACATGATTTGCACGGTATGAATCTCTTACTTGAGTTTGTTTTTTTTTGTGTGGCTCTCATTACAGTTTATTTTGGTAAATAATTTCTATAGACGTGAAAGGAATATGTATTCTGCTGTGAAGGTCTAAAAATGTCACTTACATTAAATTGGTTAATAGTATTGTTCAAATCTTTTATACCCCTATAAATATAGTGTCTACTTGTTCTATAAATTACTGAGTAATATCTAAATCTTCAACAATAATTTTATATTTGCCTTTTTTTATTCTAAATCTGTCACTTTTTTCTTCATGTATTTCAAAACATTCTTCTTACATACATAAACATTTAAGATTTTTTCTGTCCTCTTTATAAATTGACTCCTTATCACTATATAATGATCCTTTTGTCTTGGCAATATCAGTTGCTTTAAAATCAATTTTGTCTAATGTTAACATAACCTTTCAAGTTTTCTTTTGACTAATGTTAATACTGAAAATCTTACCCCTTTACTTTTAATATACTTATTTCTTTTTTTCTAATTTTCTTGTAAGCATCGTATAGTTTGATTTTGTTTTGTTTTGTATGCAATCTCATAATATCTGCTTCTTAATTAGGCTCCTTAGAACATTTACATTTAATGTGTTTCTAATAAAAAAAAAAAAAACACTGCTGTCGAGTCAATTCTGACTCATAGCAACCCTACAGGACAGAGTAGAACTGCCCTATAGATTTTCCAGGGAGCACCTGGCGAATTTGAACTGCTGACCTCTTGATTAGCAGCTGTAGCACTTAACCACTACGCCGCCAGGGTTTCCGTGTTTCTAATATCTGACTTTAAATCTACTATCTTGCTTTTTGATTTAAATTTGTCTTATTACCTCTTTGTTGCCTTTGTCCTCCTTCTCCTCCTCCCATGAATTTAGTATGTTATGCTTGTTTTTAAAATAGTAACTATAACTCTTTGTTTTGTGTTCCTGTGGTCGTTTTTTAGAGATAATCTTTAACTTTCACAGGTCCCTAGGTGATTCAAACAGTTTGTACTCCATTACTAACCTAAAGGTTAGTGGTTCAAACCCACCTAGGTTTGGCAATCTGCTTCTGTAAAGATTAAAGCCAAGAAAATCCTATGGAGCAGTTGTACTCTGTAAAACATGGGGGTACCATGAGTTGGAATAGACTCGACAGCAACGAATTTTTTTTTAGCTTTCACGATTTACTTTCAAATGACACTGTGCTATTTCACATATGTTTTAAGCACCTTACTAGTGTATACTTCAATTACACTCTTCTTGGCTTTTGTTTGTCGCCATAAATTTTCCTTTTACATATGTTATAAACCATAGAAAAAAGTTATTATTTGTATTTTGAACAAGAAATTAACTATAAAGAAATTTAAAAGACTAGCAAAACATTTTGTAATTACACATATATTTGCTGTTTTCAGTGATTTTAATTCTTTCATGTAGACGAAATTTCCAGGCTATTGTTTTCCTTCTGCCTGAAGAAGGATGTCCTTTAACATTTGTTGTAGTAAAGATTTTACTGATTATGAATTGTGTGACTTTTTTTTTTTTTTTTTGAAAGATACATTGTTGTTAACAGAATTTTAGGTCAGCAGGTTTTTTTTTTTTTTTTTCTGTTTCCTGTATAGTAATTGTGAGGAAGCAGTCCTTCAGATGAGGCCATCTGCTGTGGTCTTCCTGCTCATCCCTCTTCTGGTATCTTTGGGGTTTAGAATGAAACACTACCATGTGCCTCCTGCTTCCAAGCCTAATGGTTTACCTAAATATCAGCAAGTTTAAAGAGATACAATACCTGGCTTGGTACCAAGTTGCCTGGCCACACCACGTCTGCAGTAGTGGGTCGTGAAGACCATATTCACATGACCCTAGTAACATGACCCCTGCTGTATAAACCCAGGTGGATGAAGTTCCTTCTGGTCACTCAGCTATGGTGTTAGTGTGAAAAACTTGTAGCAGAAATTCTAAATCCAGCTAATTAAGCTACCTGGCCGGGGAGGACAAGGTAGGCCCCATTTTGTTTCCCCTCACCTACAATGCCAGGTGGAAACATGTATGGAAGTGTTCTTTCTTTCCACTGGGACAGTTTTCAGAAGCCAGGCAGACTAACCAGTCATATCACTGTGCAATTTTGAGTCCCTCATCTACAGTGCATAGCAGGGCCTACATAGAAGTTTTCCATTTCCACCCAAACAGCTTTTGAGCTGGTGGGAGCACTCATTTGTTATATGGTGTCTGCTTCCTTTTTAAGTAATAAAAGCTACTTTCTGTATGCAAACACGTTTGTGCTCTAATTAGAGGTGTGTGATATTCATGGAGCATCCATATTAATTATTAGTTCCCTTTTCTAATGGCCTCTTGGCTATTTATAAATAGGGCACGACCTGTGAGTACCTGGCAGTTTTGGCATGGTGACCTAGAGTAATCTAAAAATCTTGCTCTTCTTTATTCTGGCTTGCATTATTTTCAACATGAGATATGCTGTCATTTTTGTTCCTCTGTATGCAGTGTGTTTATTTCCTTTTATTGCCTTCCCAATTTCTCTTTCTCACTGGTTTTAAATAAGGCGACTAAGATGTGCGTAGGTAAAACTTTTTATTAGGGATTTACTGAGTATTTGGGAAAGTTAACTTATACTTCCCATCAATTTCAGGAAATACTTGGCCATTATTTCTTAAATGATTTCCTTGTTCCTCCCCCCTTTTCAGCACTTCAGTTATACCTAAACCCTTATATAACCAAAAACAAAAAACTCAAACCCATTGCTGTCGAGTTGATTCCAACTCATAGCAACCCCATATTACCAAGAAAAAAAAAAAAAAAACCCAGTGCTTTCGAGTCAATTCTGGCTCATAGTGACCCTATAGAACAGAGTAGAACTGCCCCATAGAGTTTCCGCGGAGCGCCTGGTGGATTCGAACTGCTGACCATTTGGTTTGCAGCTGTAACACTTAACCACTATGAAACCAGGGTTTCCAACCCCGTATTAGATATCCTGAAATTGTCCCAGATGCACAGTTCTGCTTATTTTTATCTTGGTATTTTTTTTTTTCTATTTGACTTTCATTTCAGATAATTTTTATTGGGGCAGTTGTACTCTGTTCTATAGGGTTGCTAGGAGTCAATTGACTCAACAACAGCAGGTTTTTGGATCTTTATGTTTACTTCTTTTTTAAAAAAAATTTTTCATCCCCTAATGTGTTATTAATAATGTCAAGTAAATTTTTCATCATAGACTTTGTATTTCTTATGTATGGATGTTTGATTTGGATCTTTGAAAAAATATATCTTCTGTGTGTCTACCTAACAGGTTCACTCTTTCCTCTACCCTCTTGAGCTTATAAAATATATTTTTGTAATTTTTTATGTCCTTATACCATCTTTTTTTATCATTTTTCAATCTGTTTTTCTTGATTGATCTATTTCTTGGTTATAGGTTCATATTTTCTTCCTTCTTTGCACACATAATAATTTTTTATTGGATACCTGACATTGTGAATTTTACATTGTTCTGGAAAAATAAAGTTTGATTGTTCTAGTTCTTGCTTTAAACTTTGTTAGGTGAGACCAAAGCAGCTGTTAGTGCAGAGCTAGTTTTGCCCCACTACAGAGAAATATCCCTTCTGAATCCCTACGGCATGCCTCATGAATTGTGAGATTTTCAATATGGCTGGTTGAAACAGAAACTACTCCTGGTCCTTTGTAAATTCTTGAGTTTATTTCCTTGGCTCATTTCAGGTGGTTCTATTCCTAGCCTCAGATAATTTTAGATTTCTACAACTTTCTCTCAGTACACAGCTCTCTACTCTCCAGTACTCTGCCCTGCAAACACTAAAACTATTACTCTGCCCACACTTACAACTCTGTCTCCTCAACTCAAGAATAACACTGTATTCCCTCTCTCTCACTGGAACCTCAAAGCTTTCTCCATGCAGTAAGTTGGGACTATTATAGAATTCACCTCATTCATTTCCCTTCTCTCAGGAATCGGTTCTGTGCTGACTGGTGTCCATTTTTTAAATATATTGTAACCACTTTTTTTTTTTTTACTTCAGAAGCTTAAGTGTGATCCCTATTGTTCTAGTTTGACCAGAATTAAAAGTCTTGAAATTCTTGAGATATTCCTTAAAAACAAAAACTTCCTATTTTCTTGAAAAACATTCAAATGTATCTCCAGATTTTCAAATATATCTTCAGGCCTTAATCTAGCAGAAAATCCTTAACATTCATCCATGCAAAATATCAATACATATTATAAGGACTTTGGGTGGTGCAAGTGGTTTGAGATAGACTGGTAACCCAAAAGGTTGGCAGTTCAAACCCACCAAACTACTCTGCAGAAGAAAGGCCTGACAAGCTACTTCTGTGAAGATTACAGCTAAGAAAACCCTATCAAGTAGTTCTACTCTGTAACACATGGCACTGGGGACCAACTTGATGGGGCTAATAATGACAACAACATATATGTATACATATATAGCAGTAACTTTTTGTAGAAGTTTAATAAACAACTTTTATAGGAACATAATGATCATATCAACCCAGGGAAGACTATAATTATATACCAGGATTTGCTTATCTTTAGGAAGAATCACTTGTCCATTGGTGTAGATGCTTATGAATTTCCATTGCCAATACAACACATCTTATCAGTCTTTGTAGTAGCCATATACATGGCATTCAAAGCATATACACAGAAAACATAATCATTTAGTCTCATTTCAAAAATGTCAACTAGAAAATAAAAGTATGAACAATATTCATATTAATACTTCTAAATGGGTTTTACTATTTCACTAACAAATACACAACTAACAATACATCTGAACTCCTTTTATTTTAATGAGACAAAAAAAGATTAAGTAAACATTTTACAAAAAAATAAAGCTTAGAAAGTTGGAAAAGATGTATGATGTTTCTCAGATTTGAAGACTAAAGGTAGAATTTTATTCAGAATAGAAAATTACTAAAAAAAGTGTACGTTGATCATTATTGAAAAAAATAATTATTCTTTCTAGCTGAATGAGGATGATTTTAAAAATTATGGAGAAAAATCTAATGAAATAATTTCATTCCATTAAGCAGTGACAGTGTTTAGAGAAGAATGTTCAAGGCAGTGAAATATCTCAAATGGGTGTCAGCTATGTGTCAGCTCTGTGTCAAATGTGTCAACTGTATAATAAGCTTTAGTCAAGCAGATTTTCATTACCAGTTGATGAAAGCATCCTGCTTGAAAAATGAAGCTTTATTGCCAGAATTTGTAATGTTCATGAAGAAGGAAAAAGTCACAGAGGAAATATGTTTAACTCTTAAAACTCTAAAATATATTTCCAAAACATGCAAAAAAAATACATTTTCCAATGACATTTATGTAAGAATGGAGTACCATGCAGTGTAGTCAGTAACGTAGTTTAGCCAACATAAAAAGTAGCATCAACTATTTCAGCATTTTATTACACTGTTCGATTTTGACACTTAGTACCCAAGAACCTCAGTGAAAGGCTTCACAAATAAAGGGATGTTATCCATGCTATGACTAACAATCCCTTGACTGATAGATAATCTTATAAACAATGCAGAAAACTTTTAACAGATTTTTCTACACAGGTGAATAAAGCTGTTCATTCAATAAAACTTTAAAAAGATCTTGTTCATTTTTAAATGTTTTTATAAAAATTGAATTCATTTAATAAACAGATATCTAAATGTAATTTAGATTGAAATATTAAAAATAATGTCACGTATCTTTCAGATACATTTTAAAAGTTAAATCAAGCTCATCTGAAGCCACACAAAAATCAGGGATCAATCATATTAAAATGAAGGTGATTATCATGGCTTTCATAGAGAAATATACTATCTACATATTACATCGTTCTTCAAGAATTTTTCAGTTTCTAGCTCTACATCCATTATATAAGAATATGATTACATATAGTGGTTTAGAAACACATTGTTCTTATTTGGATGTTATTTAAAAGATGTTGCTGAGTTGGTTTAAAGAAAATGTCAAAATACCAAAAGTGTAATAAGGTAAAATTCATCCTTTAAAAGATCCAAATATATAGTATGAGATAGTAAATTTCTAATCCCCTACAATGACGATCGGAATTTAGACTACCTAGAAGAAAGAGATTTCTATTTTCAAAGCAATATTTAAACACTTTCTTCCATGTCACCTTAGAGCATAGTAAGAATTGAAGACCAGAGTTGAAGCTTGCGTTATCTGGAATGAGCCCAGATGGCAGTTTGGTCTAGATCTGTGTCCTTTATTACTCAGTGCAGCACACAGTGATGTGAACAAAATGAGGTATCTTGTGTGTGTGTATGCGTGTGGGTGAAAATGAGTAATTACAAGGGAACAGGGTTTTCATTACTTACCTCTGTAAAGATTACTAATTTATAGTACGATGGGAGATATATTTCTCAACATACAGACTCAAGAACTTTTATTTATTGATTTATTAGGGAAAAAATGCTTAAAACCTAAGTATCATTGAAATTCACCAAAAAGTATCACCATAAAACCTTTTATATCCTACAATATGTTAATATTTTAGATAGCACTTTTGGAAATATATCAGGAAGCACTTTCTTGTGCTTTCAACAGATTACATTATGAATTGCATGTCTTACATTTTTGAATAATATGTACATATTACACAATTGTAACAATTTAATTAAAGGAGTGTAAAATATAAAACTTGTGTTCTGAACACATCCTCAAGTATTCCCTTAGATCACATTATTTTCTGTTAGAATTTGTAAATAAATTTTTTTTTATCAGCAAAGCATTTGGGCACCCAAAATAAAATGCAAGCATTTGGGTACCCAAAATTGTTATATTTAACATTTAACAGATAAAAAATAATGTGAATAAGGTGAACAAGTGCAACATGAGAACACAGAAACGTTTAAGAGTTTTTATAAATAGTTCCAGTTTCCTTTCTAAATGTCGAATAGTAACTGTATATTTTACATGCAACAAACACTGAAGGGTGCTTGCTAATATACTTCAGAAATGACATTTTCTTAGTACGACCTTTCTTTCTAACAATAACTTACATTTTAATTAAATTGGACCATTTTCATCACATGCCAAATATCTCAGTACCATACATTTTCACCCTCTTTTGTCAAAAGGTCATAGGCTTAAATAATTATTGAGATTAGCAGAATTGATAATTTATGAGAAAATTGCATGTGCATGGTAGTTTTTCTTTCATTAAAGTGAAACTTGCTAATACTTGGAAAGATTTGAAAGAAAGAATGTAAGAATAAAATGGCTCAGATGATTGTAAAAATCATAAAATTGGAAAACTTGTCTCTATGGGCTCCAGAATTTCTGTTATCCCTCTGGATTTTTAACTGCTGTTCAGTTTTGGAAAAGCCATCAATGAACATATGAAGAGCTGAGTTAAATCATGAAGGATCCTATCCCATGAAGAAGAATCTCTATGCTGTAAAAAAAAAAAAAAAAGTTTAATAATTACTTGTATAATGAAATAATCATAATCATAAAAATAAGATAAAATCAAAATTTAATAATAAAAAACCCACTATCACCAGAATCCTCCAGTGTCCTATTTTTGTTTCTGTTTTAGATAAATTTCCTTTTTATTTTTTAACTATTCATGTAAAGTTTCATGGAATACAGTATCAAATGCTGAAAAAAAGACAAAAAATAAGATTACTTGTAAAAGTAATACTCCAATATTTTATTCAAGCACTCAGAAAATAAATAAATGAGATAATTTCAGATGGCCATTTAATATATAAAATTAAATCAATCTGTACAATTTTGTAACTTTTTAAAATTTAACTCTCGTTTTACAAATGGATTCATTTGCCTGTATATAGTTAACCTGTTAGGAATTAAACACCTTAATAGTTTATGGTAAAAAATTGTCCAATTACTTTTGCCTACCTGTTTTATCTAATCCTCTTTTCTGAAGATGTTATCGGAGGATAGCCTCTGTTCTTGTCTTCCATGTAGGAAAGAATTCAAACGCTGAGACAAATAGTGCCAAGGGAGCAGAGGTTTATTAGCTTAGCAGAAAGTTAGTAGCGAAAGTACACTTAACTAGGGAGTGTGAAGCGGCCTACTCGGGTACAGAAAGAGTCTGAGTGCCTCGATACAGTTGTTCTCTTGGGGCTTTATACCCCTTTTCTCCTACCTCTCCCTGTTAATGTTTAACTACCAAGTCAGAGACCCCTGTAGGGACTATATTACTGAAGAATGTCACCACCCCTGTCTCTTCCTCCTCTTGAGTGCAAGCTCTCCCCCTTCCCCTTACAAACAGGTTCTTGTTAGGATCCCTGGTGGGGAAGTAGTTAAGAGCTGCAGCAGTTCAAATCCATCAGCTGCTCCTTGGAAACCCTATGGGGCCAGACAGCTCCACTTCCTGGCAAACTTATGTAAAACAGAAATAAATGTTACCTGGTCCGTTTCATCTTCATAATTGTTGGTTTTTTGTTGATGATTCTTTATGTATCTTCTCAGAATTTATTTTTATGCCTGTAAAAGCAAATAAGAAACTCCCTCTCCCCTTTTTTTAAATGGAAAAGTCACCATACAATGTGTTTTGCTCTTTGCTTTGATTTACTTATTTAACTAAACAATGTGTGTTGGAGTGGATTTCAGAAAAAAAAAAAAATTAAAAGACTATGTTTATTTAATGCAGCTTCAGGTTTTTTGTTTATTTGTTTGGATAAATTTGTCATAATGTATTTTATTCACTCTCTTATTTATATGCTTAAAAAAGATAGTTACAAATAACAATGCAATTACTTACCTTGTAGTTATTTCATACAAAGAAACATCATTTAAATTAGTAAGAAGGACAAATAAAAATAAATACATAATGGATATCAACAAATAGTTATCATAAAAGGAAATATAATTAAAAAAATTAAAAATCCATTGCCATCAAGTTGACTGTGACTAACAGTGCCCCCATGAGCTACAGATTAGACACGCTCCATAGAATTTTCTTGGCTGTAATCTCTACAGAAGCACATTGCCAGGCCTTTCTTCTGTGGCACCACTGAATGGCTTTGAATTGCCAACCTGTAAAAAAAAAAAAAATTTTTTTTTTTTAGGTTAATAGTGTAGTATAAACTTTTTGTGCCACCCCAGAACTTTTTTAAAAGAGAAATACAAATTAAAACCATCTTAGGCACCATTATGAAGCCCTTATATTAGTGAAAATATCAAAAGTTTGATAACAAAAATCAATAGCAAAGATATAAAAATGTAACAATATAGGACAAGAAAACATGTGCTCGTTTAAATTAACGGTAGTGCTATAAAATGAAACCACTATGGAGAACAACTTATTAAAATTAAGTAATTATTTTAATATATTGAAAAAAATAAAAATATGTTCACTTTTGAACTGATTTCCACTTTTGGTGATTTTTTCCTACCGATATAGGTGCATATGACTATATTAGATTTACTTATTATAGCTTTTTTTGTTTGTTTCAAAAAATATTTTAATATAAAGATCCATCAAGAAAGATTGGTTAAATAGATTGTGATATTATTGTTTTAATGGAATAGTATCCAGTTGTATGGAGGAATGAGGAGGCTTGAAATAAGTGGATATACAAGATTACAAAATGTTATTAAGGGAAATAAGCAAGGTTCAGACTTTCCAATATAATATGCTACATTTTGTGGAAAAAGAGGGAAACATTACTTAGGTACTGACTTGACAGCAACGGGTTATATTTATAATTGCTTAACTCCCATAGTGATTTTTTACAAATGGCCTTAATCTTTTACACTCTTTTCATCAAGAGGTGAGGAAGAGAATGTGCCCTCCCCCTGAAATTAGGGAGGTTTGTAACTCACTTGTAATCTATAGAATGTTTCAGAATCAAATGGTGTCAGAAGCGATGCTGTGTGAGCAAGAAACTCTGGAAGAAAACATAAGAAATTAAACTAATGTGTATTTGTGGTGTATTGAGGTGGAATCCAAGAAGGTGAGGCACAGGACAGTAGAAAAGGAGGAGGCAGAATCTATTAACAGCATAGCTTTTTATAAGTTTGGATGTTTGAACTATGTGGATGCATCACTGCTAATGAGTTGAATGTGTACCAAAAAAAAGGAAAATTAAAATGATTGTTTAGAGATATGCGGGTGGTGGAGAAGGTGTCCTGGAGATGTAGTGGTTAAAGCGCAAAGGAAAGGTCAGTAGTACACATCCACCAGTCCTGCCCTGCGGGAGAAAGATGTGGCAATCTACTTCCTTAAGGATTTACAGCCTTGTAAATCCTCTGAGGAAACACTGGTGCCATAGTGGTTAAGTACTACAGCTGCTAACCAAAATGTCAACAGTTTGAATACACCAGGCAGTCTTTGGAAACCCTATGGGGTAGCTCTGTTCTGTCCTATAAGGTTGCTATGAGTCAGAATCGGCTTGAGGACAATGGGTTTAGTTTTTTGGTGTTATGGGTTGTGGAGAAATAATTTTGTGTTTCTCAGAGCTGGGGCCTTATGCATATGTTTTGGAATCCCCTAAAGCAAGCCTTGGGATGTTAAGTTACAACTGTGTAGATAGTGAGAGAACTCCAAAGAACTTAACCTAACTCCAGGGTTATGATTTTACATTTTATGGGGAAACGAAGCTTGAGACCTTGAAGACATAAAATTTGGAGACAGTGGAGCTTAACTAACCCTATAAAAGGTGCATGCATTTCAGAAGTTTAAAATGAGAACTCAGAAGCCTTTCCATCCTGCCTACAAGAAGCAAGTTTTCCCACTGTAGAGCTAAGGATCAGCATGAATCCATTCCCTCCACATTTCTACTTCTCCAATACGGTTGACAGCTGCCCCCACAGTACTCTCTCTCCAACCCTAGACACGTGGAGCTAGGTCACAGCTCACAAGTTAAAAGGACACTGCCCTTCAGGCTCCCAATTGGGCAGACTCCAGCTTCAATTTTAAGAGGTCCACAGGACACCCCAACTTTTTGCCCTGCTGGCCGCAAATTTGGGGCTGGATTCCTACTACACCTTCAGGATGACAGCTGCAGGCTTTCTTTTTGACCTGCTAGTTCCCAGTGCCTCTTTAGGTTTGATAATTCACTGGAACAACTCACAGAATTCGTGGAGTGGATACCATACTTACCACTACAGACCTTAGTCGCCAGCACAAATTCTCAGTTGTAGCTGGGAAGTCCCAGACCAAGAAACCCCAATTGCTCCAAGGATTATTTCTCTGGGGCCAAGGACAAAGGCAACTTTTAATGGTACAATTAGGTCCATTATCCCACAACACACCTCTCCCCTTTTTGGGAGGTGAGAGACAGGCAGTTGCATCTTTCTCCTCTAGTTAAACAGACGTTGTATATTTTTCTCCATCCCTCTCTCATGGAGTATTCCACCACCTCATAGATGATTTTTCCATCTTGCTTTTATTGCAATGGCTCAGAAGAAAGAACTTAGGCAAAAGGATAGACTATAAAAGTCCTATACGATATATGAATAATAATTATTTCTCTGATCCAGAAGACCACACTTGCACATTGAAGAGAAGCAACAGCTGCAAAAATCTATTAATAATCCCAATGTGGAATGTACAAGGTATTATTAAAGGAAAATTGAAAGTTGTCAAAAATTAAATGGAACACTTAGAGATTAATATCTTAGCAATTAATGAGCTGAAACCAGACTAGTATTGACCATTTTGAATCTGATAATCATATAGTCTACTGTGCCAGGTATGACAAATTAAATAGGAACAGCATCACATTCATTGTGAAAAAGAATATTTCAAGATTTAACCTGAAGTACAGTGCTTTCAGTGAAAGGTTATTATCCATTTACCTACAAGGAAGACCAGTTAATGTGACTATTATTCAAATTTATACACAAACTACTGATGCCAAAATGAAGATTTTTACAAACTGCTGCAGCCTGAAATTGATCAAATGGTCAATCACAATGCATTGAAAAGTACTGGTGATTGGAATCCAAATGTTGGATGAAAAAGAAAGTTTAGTAGTTGGAAAATTTGGCCTAGATAATAGAAATGATGATGGTGATCACAAGATAGAATTCTGCAAGACCAAAGACTATGCATTGTAAATAATTTTTTTTTCAAAAGCAAAAATGATGACTGTACACATGAACCTCACCAGACAGTTTGCATAGGAATCAAATCGATTACATCTGTGGAGAGAGATTATGAAGAAGCTCAAGATTATCAGTCAAGACAAAGCCAAAGCCAAGGACTGACTGTAGAACAAACTATTAATAATTGCTCATATGTGAGTTCAAGTTGAAGCTCAAGAAGATCAAATTACTTCCAAGAAAGTCAAAATATAATCTTAAATGCATCCTGCCTGTACTTAGAGGTCATCTAAAGAAGAGATCTGATGCACTGAACACTAATGACTGAAGACCTGAAGAGTTGTGGAATGACATCAAGGCCATCTTACATGAAAAAGTAAAAGGTCATTAGAAAGACAAAAAAGAAAGAAGAGATGTCAGAAGAGACTTTTAAACTTATTCTTGAGCACTGAATAGTTAAAGTGAAAAGAAGAAATGATGAACTAAAAGAATGGAGCAGAAAATTTAAAAGGGCAGCTTGAGAAGTCAAGGTAAATTATTATAATGAAATGCGCAAAGACATGGAGTAAAAAAATTTAAATGAAGCACATAGTCAGCATTTCTCAAGTTAAAGAATTGAAGAAAGATACAAATTGAAGGGTTAAAAATTGAGATGCTTCCCCAAAAAGATGAAATCCTGGAAATGCTTACTTATCTATGCCAAGAAATTTGGAAGACAGCTACCTGGCAACCAACTGGAAGAGATCCATATTTTTGCCCATTCCAAAGAAAGGTGAACAAACAGATTGCAAACATTATAAATGTGGACAATAATATCATTGATATCACATGCTAGTAATATTTTGCTGAAGATAATTCAAAAATGGCTGTAGCCATGCATCAACAGAGAAGTGTCAGAAGTTCAAGCCAGATTCAGAAGAAGATGTGGAATGAGGAATATCATTGCTCATATCAACTAGATCTTGGCTGAAAACAAAGCATACCAGAAAGATAATAATCTGTGTTTTATTGACTATGTAAATGCATTCAACTGTGTGGATCATAACAAATTATGGATAACATTTGGAAGGATTGAAATTCCATGACACTTAAGTGTTCTCATGAGAAACCTGTACATGGATCAAGAGGTGGTAGTTTGAACAAAACAGGGAATTACTCTGTGTTTTAAAATTGGAAAAGATGAGTGATGGTTGTATTTTCTAACCTTGCTTATCCAATCTATATACTGAACAAATAATTGGAGAAGCTGGCAGTATGAATAAGACTGTGGCATCAGAATTGGAGGAAGGCTCGTTAACAACCTGAGATATGCAGATCATTCAGTCTTGCTTGCTGAAAGTGAGGACACTTGGAAGCACTTACTGATGAAAGTAAAAGACTACAGCCTTCAGTATGGATTAACTTAAAGAAAATAAAATCCTTACAACTGAACCAATAAACAACATCATGATAAATGGCAAAGAAATTGAAGTTGTCAAGGGTTCTTCTTGGATCAATAATCAATGTCCAAGGAAGCAGCAGTTGAGAAATCAAAGGATGTATTGCACTGGGTATATCTGCTACAGAAGACCTCTCTAAAGTGTGAAAAAGCAAAGATGTCACTTAGGTGACTAAGGTGTGCCTGACCCAAGCCATGGTATTTTCCTTTGGATCATGTGCATGCAAAAGTTTGACAAGGAAAACTGAAGAATTGACACCTTCCAATTGTGGTGTTGGAGAAGAATATTACATATACCGTGGACCGTCACAAGAACAAACAAATCTTGGAGGAAGTAAAGCCAGAATGCTCTTTAGAAGTGATAATGGCAAGAGATCATCTCACTTACTTTGGGCATGTTATCAGGATGGACAAATCTCTGGAGAAAGACATCATCCTTGATAAAGTAGAGGTCAGCAAAAAAGAAGGAGACCCTCAATGAGATGGATTAGTATAGTGGCTGCGACGATGGGTTCAAACATAGCAACATTTGTAATGATTGTGCAGGACTGGGCAACATTTCCTTCTATTATACATAAGGTGGCTATGAGTTTGAATGAACTTGATGGCACCTAACAGCAACAATATGTATCAAATAATATAAAATAAAATAAAATATATATAGTGGAGGTTCAAGAATATGATCTGAATGACCAGTTAGGGATATATTGCATTTCTCCTGGAAAAAGTATGTCTTGTGCTAGGGAATTAATGAAAGGTGGAGATGGTGAGAAGTGTCAGAATTTTAAATATATTGTGAAGATGTAGATAATAATATTAAAGATTGATTGGAATGGCAGTACAGATAATGAAAAGCTTTAAGAAATATGCTGACCTTTTTTGCTGAACAACAGTGTGAATAGATTTGTAATTCAGTGGAATAGGCAATATCTTGTCTCAGAAAATTTCCATTTATAATAGGTTGACTTTTGTTGAAGACAAAATCATAACAATGTACTATTATGCTAAAATTCATAAATTCTCAATCGGACATAAATATTTGAATTCATATTGTCAAATTTTGTGGATTTTCTTTGGAAAAGATGATAAAGAATATCAATTTCGATGCTTAAATTCATGATGATTTTTACAAAACTGTTTTTCCACTAAATGTGGTACAATTACTTAGTGGATAAATTTCCAAAGCTTTTTAAAATATCAGTTTAAGAAATCATGGAAATTACTCTAACTAAAACTTAGGTGCAGATATATTTATAAAGTCTTAAAGGTATGGAAATTATGGCCTATACCAAGTAAAGTTTTCTTGGAAAGGAACATACAGATTTAAATTGATCCTTACTGTTACTTTGCTCTATTTCTCCCTAGCCCAGCTGAAATTTATCTCTTCCTTCCTTCTTTCCTTTCCTTTCTATTCTTTTCAGAAGAAGAAATGGATGATCTGGAGAATTTCTAAATGTGGATAACTTTACCTACAATTCAAATAAATTTTAAATAAATACAATATATGCAAATAGATTCACCTACTGTTCAAATAAATATTAAATCTACAGATAAATTATATTTAATAGTAACATTCATTTGGCACTTTATCATATAGAATGTAATTCTTTGTGTATTGTTTTGCTTAATAGTGACATCTGTTCTGTGATAGTTATAAAAATAGTATCTGTATTTAAAATAGATGAAGAAAATAGCACCAAATTTTTTTTAAAGAATCTGGTCATGATCATACCACTAATCATTTAATTTCTGTCACAGTGGTCATGATACCAGAGAAGATTATTATCCTGACTCATAGTGACACTATAGGACAGAGAAGCACCACCCCATAGAGTTTCCAAGGAGCACCTGGTGAATTTGAACTGCTTACATTTTGGTTAGCAGCTCTAGCTCTTAACCACTACACTACCAGTGTTTCCTTTATAAAAATACAAAATAAAAATAGTCATAATTAATTAGACTTTCCTTTCTGACATTCAGAAAATTCTGTCCTTCATTAATTCTTTAGACCACTAGATGACTAATAAATGACATATAAATCTCAAGGCTAACTATTTATTATCCAGAAACCCAGTGCTGTCCAGTCGATTCCGACTCACAGTGACCCTATAGGACAGAGTAGAACTGCCCCATAGAGTTTCCAAGGAGCACCTGGTGGATTTGAACTGCTGACCCTTTTGTTCGCAGCCATAGCACTTAACCACTAGGCCACCAGGGTTTCCATTTATGTGACATATTCATGTGACATAAATTGGTAATACTCAAGTTAACCAGGTTCTTTTTACTTGGCCATTTTCACAATTCAAAAAGATTTTGACTCTCTTGTTAAGGAAGGGGCAATTGTAGGAAAAAGTTTGCTTCTTAAATGATAAAATAAGCACTTATAAACCTGGTTGAAAACCTAATCATAAAAAGAACCCAGAAACGTAGGAAACCTTGATAAACTTACATCAGTCTTCCCCTGTTGCTTTCTATGGGCTTTCCTCATATTGTAAGTGCAATAACCAATTAAGTATCACCTTTGTCCATGAAAGAGAACTATCTCCTATCATAAAGCAAAATAAAAACAGTGTAATTAAAAACTTGATAGAGAACAAGAGATTCATAAATGATAGAGCTGCCGGTAACAAAAAGTAGCTAGGTTTCCTAGTTTTTCTCTTAATATATATTGATAATGTATTTTGCTAGATCAGATGAATCTCACAAAGTATAAAATGAGCAGCAACCAAAACAAATATTTGTTCACACATATTATCTATACACATACGTGCTCATATACACACACAGGGTGTTGTAAAGCACGTCTTTTCGTTTTTCTTTTTTTCCAGTAACATATGCATGAAATAATATATGACAATGAATTATCTGGGTTTCTATTTTGTCATGAAAAAATGAGAGCAATATGCTGAGATATAAAACTTAATCTCATGTAAAAAGTCAAGGTTTGAATATTTTTGATTATAAGCAAACAAGTATCCCTTTAGCTTTCTATATTAATCATGGTTCTTAGTAACAGCCAAAAACAAACTAAATGAAAAAACTCTAACACATTAAGTAGGAACATATTTTTAAAAAGATTTTTTTTTGAAATGTACTTCATAATTGATAAAAGAATACCTAAAAATTGGAAGAATTAATATCTGCCTTGCATGGTGATTTTCAGGACTAGGAATAATACATCTGAAGTACCTGAAAATTTTAAGATAATCAAGGTGTATTATTTATTAGTTGAACTGAAATATGATAGAAATAGATTACGGCTTATAAATATATTTTATAACATGATTCTAAAACAAAGCATGCTAAAACAATTTCAAAAGTATTGATTTATCAAGTGCAAACTTCCCAATTACATGGAATGTAGGCCAGTGAATCTATGATGTTTTTATTCTTGACCTTCTAGGTTAGTGGCATTTCCTATAATTAAAGAGAACATTAAACTATTTCTTGAGTATTTTAGGATTATAAATAAATTTACTAACATAAAAACTTTATGAAAACACATGTTTATTTATGCTAATAAATTATATTCTTAAATCTGCTATAATAATAAAATATAAAAAGGGACAAACAGTAACTTGTTTACCAGCCATCATGCCATTTATACATATAAGTAAGATAGAACGTGGATCAGTACTGTAATAATTCAGAGCTGAGGGCACTCTTGGGAATCAAATACAATTTTGTTTTCTTAAGGTTTAGATTTATTATCTTATTAAGAATGTCCTGAGTGATAGCTACAAAATGTAAAAATAAATAGACGAATTCCGCATTGAATCAAGGAACCCTAAATAAAGATTTCTATCTCCAGCACACTAGATTGCAGAGATTATAGAGAACAAAGAGAATAGCTCCATTTGACATGCACACTTAAACTGTTAGATTCTGAAATTTACAACTAGCTAATTTGGCAGGGTTATCCTTAAAAAGGGTTACTACAGCAAACATACTGCAGTACTCTGAAATTAAGATTATATAAATCTGTATTGTGATAGATCGTGACTACAGGCATGTCAAAAAGAGATTAGAGTCCTTTCTTAATTATTTCAGCTTCTGTATTGAAAAAGCCACCAAGAATTTGTTTGAGTTGAAGATGTCTGAAATGCTGTTAACAAGAGAGTAAGATTTTGCATTGCTGCCATGTGGGTGTCCTTGTCCTGGGACTAATAGAATGCTGGTCTAGAAAAGCCGTAATGAAATTAGCTCTGATTATTCCCTGTGGAGGTGTTTTCTTTTATCTGGGAAGTTCAGTAATTATTATTATTTGCAAACCCTATAAAATTGGAATACCCATATTATAATTTCTATGGCACTGCTCTGTTCCTATCTATAACATGTAGATTTTCCCCAATTCTACTACGAGTTTTGCCTATTCCATAGAAACTAGCTAACCCACAATAATGGTATTCTTCTTAACTTTTCTAAAGTAAATGTTTTGTGTATCATATAATTTACCTCATGTCCATTGTTGTTGTATACTGTCAAGTCAATTCTGACAGTCTAACAGCTGGTATGTTGCTGAGCTCTTAGTAAATAAGATAACTCGTGAACTTTATATACGTATGTGTGGTATTTGAACATATGAATGTGGGTTTATATATAAATTATGCTGAAACGCTTTATCTGTGATAATTTTAACTAATTTTTAAAGAAATTCCTGGATAGTACAAATGGGTAAGCACTGGATTAATACCTTAAAGACTGGCAGTTCCGCACCAGGTAGAAGGGCCTCAGAAGACAGGCCTGACAATCTGTTCCTGAAAGGTCACAGCTTGAAGATCATATGGAGCAGATCTGCTCTGCAGTTGACTTGGCAATGACAACAAAAATTTACTAACTTGTACCTATATTTTCCAAATATGTAACTATGTCCAAGTGAAGAAAATATTCTAAAAACTCCATAAAGCCAGCTGGAATTGACCGATGCCATTGAACTGTTCTGTTATCATCATCACCTTAAGCTTTCTAATTCTCCATTTCTTCAACTGTATAATGGGGATAAATAGAAATCCCTAAGTCGTCAAGAAAAATTGCCAACATGATGTATATGAGGTGCTTAGCATAGTCTTGTTCACACAGTAAATTCTAAAACACATGGCTGCTAAGAAAGGAAAATATGACCTTCTTATAAGACCAAATCTAAATTTAAAAAAATTCAGAAACAAAGGTACCTCAGTTCATGAGGTTTTCATGCAATATCAAACAGATGATAATAAATAATAGTAATACCACTAATAATAGTAATTCTTTCTCTTGTATTTAATTGGTAACATTCTTCACTAGGTTAAAGTAGTTTGCGTTTCTCTCGTTATTTAGCAAAATTATATATAATTTTATTCTGTGCTTTTCTATTTATTTTTTGTTATATTGACATCAGAATTAATTACTTAAAGAACTAAAATCTGAGAACTCCTTACAAATTTGAAAGTAAGTCAACCTAGATATTGTATGGAAACCGTGGTGGCATAGTGGTTAAGAGCTATGGCTGCTAACCAAAAAGTTGGCAGTTTGAATCCACCAGGTTCTCCTTGGAAACCCTGTGGGGCAGTTCTACTCTGTTCTGTAGGGTCGCTATGGGTTGGAACTGAGTTGACAGCAACAGTTTTTTTTTTTTTTAATTAATATATCCTACTGTCACACACAAAAAAAAACTTCCACAGAATGCATATAATTCCATTTAGATAAATGCTACCAAAAGTTGATTGTATTCAAAGGCTACTGGATAAAGAAAAGAAATTCCTCTTTATTATTTTTCAGTATTTAAAAGTGAACTTCAACTGTCACAGCTAATAGAATCCTAAGGAAATATACCAACTAAATGTACTGTGGTATCCTGGACAGGATCCTGAAAAAAAAAAATGAGATTAATTAGGTAAAAACAAAGAAAATCTGAATAAAGTATGGATTTTAACCAGTAATAGGTTCTTGAGTGATGCAAACTCTTTATTCTTGACTATTAAACTAAAGGTTGGAGGTTCAAATCCTCTCAGTGGTGTTGCAGAAGAAAGGCCTGGCAATCTACGTCTGTAAAGATTGCAGCCAAGGAAACCCTATGAAAAAGTTCTACTGTTTTACATTGGGTCTTCATGAATCAGAACAGTCTGAATGGCAGTGGGGTTTTGGGTTTAATTAATAATAATGTATCAATGTTGGTTCATTAATTGTAGCAAATTTACCATGCTAATGTAAGATATTAATAATAGGAAAATCTGGGCAGGGAGTACATGAGAACTCTGTATTATTTTCTTAATGTTAATATTCATCTAATAATGCCGTCGAGTTAGTTCTAACTCATAGTGACCCTATGTAGAACAGAACAAAACACTGCCTGGTCCTGTGCCATCCTCACAGTCGTTACTATGTTTAATCCCATTGTTGCCGCCACTACATCAATCCATTTCTTCGAGGGTCTCCCTCTTTTTCGCTGACCCTCTACCTTACCAAGCATGAAGTCCTTCCCTAGGGGCTGGTCCTTCCTGATAACATCTCCAAAATTCGTGAGATGAAGTCTCCCATTCTTGCTTCTGTGGAGCATTCTGGCTGTACTTCTTCCAAGACAGATTTGTATTTTCTTCTAACAGTCTGTGGCACATCCAAGATTCTTCACCAATACCATAATTAGGAAGTACTCATTCTTCTTCAGCCTTCCTTACTCATTGTCCAACTTTTGCATGCATTTGAGGCAATCAAAAATACTATAGCTTGGGTCAGATACACCTTAGTCCTCAAAATGACATCTTTGTTTTTTAACACTTGACAAAGGTCCTTTGCAACAGATTTGCCCAATGCAATATGTCATTTGATTTTTTGACTGCTGCTTCCATGGGCATTGATCACGGATTCAAGTAAAATGAAATCCTTGACAACTTCAGTATTTTCTTCATTTGTGATGATGTTGCTTGTTGGTCCAGTTGTGAGGATTTTTGTTTTCTTTATGTTGAGGTGTAATCCATAATGAAGGCTGTAGTCTTTGATTTTCATCAGTAAGTGCTTCAAGTCCTCTTCACTTTCAGCAAACAAGATTGTGTCATCTGCATATGGCTAATTGTTAATGAGTCTTCCACCAACCCTTACACCACATTCTTTTTCATATAGTCTAGTTTCCTGGATTATTTGCTCAGCATATGGACTGAATAAGTATGGTGAAAAAATACAAACCTGACACACTCCTTTCCTGACTTTAAACCATGCAGCCATCCCTGTGTTCTGTTTGAACAACCACCTGTAGATCTATGTGTAGGTTCTTCACGAGCTCAATTGAGTGTTCTGGAATTCCCATTGTTCCCAGTGTTATCCATAATTTGCTATGATCCATACAGTCGAAGGAAGCATCAGGATTGGAGGAAGACTCATTAACAAACTTTGATATGCAGTTGACATAGCCTTGCTTGCTGAAAGTGAAGAGGACTTGAAGCACTTACTGAGGAAGATCAAAGACTGCAGCCTTCAGTAGATTGCACCTCAACATAAAGAAAACAAAAATCCTAAAAATTGGACCAATATTCAACATCATGGTAAATGGAGGAAATATTGAAGTTGTCAAGGATTTCATTTTACTTGGATACACGATTAATACCCATGGACGCAATAGTCAAGGAATTAAGTGACATATTATATTGGGCAAATCTACTGCAAAAGACTTCTTTAAGGTATAAAAAAGCAGGAAAACCACTTTGAGGACTAAAGGAGCCTGACCCAAGCCATGATATTTTCAATTGCCTCATAAGCCCATGAAAAATGGACATTGAATAAGAAAAACCTAGTAAAAACTGACGCCTTCTAATTATGGTGTTGGTGAAGAATACTTAATATACCATGCACTGCCAGAAGATGGAACAAATCTGTATTGGCAGAAGTACAGCCAGAAAGCTCCTTGGAAGTGAGATGGCAAGATTTCATCTCACATACTTTGGACACATATCAGGAGGAGCCAGTCTCTTGAGAATGACATCATGCCTGGTAAAGTAGAGAGTCAGGGAAAAACAGGAAGACCCTCAAAAAGACGTATTGTCACAGTGGCTGTAACAAGGAGTTCAAGCATAACAATGATTGTGAGGATGGCACAGGACCAGGCTCTGTTTTGTTCTGTTGTACATAGTATTGGTGTGAGCTGGAAGAGACTTGACGGCACCTAATAACAACATTGGACATTTCCACTTGAGCATCAAAACTGAACTCCCAATCTTCCCCCAGAAACTTGAACTACGTACAGGTTTCAATAAATTCATTAATGGAAATTTTTCGTTTCCACTTGTTTCTCCCTTCCTATTTTTTTTCACACTCCATGCAATCTATCAGCAACCCTTTTGGGTTTACTTTAAATATATATTCAGAACATAATCACTTGTTAAAAGAATATACCATCCTGGTCTCCTAGATGGGTTTCTTCCAACAAATTGTGTGTGGAAAGTGAAATAGAAAAATAGTCCTGTAGCTTCACTGCAGAGTTCTACCAAACTCAGAGAAGAGTTAACACCACTACTACTAACGGTATTTCAGAGCATAGAAAAGGATGGAATACTAACATACTCATTCTGTGAAGCCACCATATCCCTGATACCAAAACCAGGTAAAGACACCACAAGAAAAGAAAATTATAGACCTATATCCCTCATGAATGTAGATGCAAAAATCCTCAACAAAATTCTAGCCAATAGAATTCAACAACATATCAAATAAATAATTCTCCATGACCAAGTGGGATTCATACCAGGTATGCAGGAATGGTTCAACATTAGAAAAACAGTTAATGTAATCCACCACATAAATAAAACAAAAGACAAGAATCACCCGATTTTATCAATTGATGGAGAAAAGGCATTTGACAAAGTTCAACACTCATTCATGATAAAAACTCTCAGCAAAATAGGAATAGAAGGAAAATTCCTCAACATAATAAAGGGCATCTATACAAAGCCAATAGCCAACATCACCTTAAATAGAGAGAGCCTGAAAACATTCCCATTGAGATCAGGAACCAGACAAGGATGCCCTTTATCACCACTCTTATTCAACACTGTGCTGGAAGTCCTAGCCAAAGCAATTAGGTTAGATAAAGAAATAAAGGGCATCCAGATTGGCAAGGAAGAAGTCAAAGTATCTCTATTTGCAGACGACATGATCTTATACACAGAAACCCTAAGAAATCCTCCAGAAAACTACTGAAACTAATAGAAGAGTTCAGCAGAGTATGGGGATACAAGATAAACATACAAAAATCAGTTGGATTCCTCTACACCAAGAAAAAGAACATCGAAGAGGAAATCACCAAATCAATGCCATTTACAGTAGTCCCCAAGAAGATAAAATACTTAGGAATAAATCTTACCAGAGATGTCAAAGACTTATACAAAGAAAACTACAGTACACTTCTGTAAGAAACCAAAAGAGACTTACATTAAGTGGAAGAACATACCTTGCTTATGTATAGGAAGACTTCACATTATAAAAATGTCTCTTCTACCAAAAGCTATCTATACATTTAACGCAATTCCAATCCAAATCCCAATGACATTCTTTAATGAGATGGAGAAACAAATCACCAATTTCATATGGAAGGGAAAGAGGCCCCAGATAAATAAGGCATTACTGAAAAAGAACAAAGTGGGAGGCCTTACTTTACCTGATTTTAGAAACTATTACACCACCACAGTAGTCAAAACAGCCTGGTACTGGTACAACAACAGATACGTGGACTAATGGAACAGAATTGAGAATCCAGACAGAAATCTACCCACATACGAGCAGATGATATTTGACAAAGGCCCCAAAACAGTCAAATGGGGAAAAGATAGTCTTTTTAACAAATGGTGCTGGCATAACTGGATATCCATCTGCAAAAAAAATGAAACAAGACCCATATCTCACTCCATGCACAAAAACTAACTCAAAACAGATCAAAGACCTAAATATAAAATCTAAAACGAAAAAGATTATGGAAGAAAAAAATAGGGACAATGTTAGGAGCCCTAATACATGACATAAACAGTATAGAAAACATTATAAAGAATGTAGAAGAAAAACTAGATAACTGGGAGCTCCTAAAAATCAAACACTTATGCTCATCCAAAGACTTCACCAAAAGAGTAAAAAGACTACCTACAGACTGGGAAAAATTTTCAGCTACGGCATTTCTGATCAGTGCCTGATCTCTAAAATCTACATGATACTGCAAAAACTCAACTGCAAAAAGACAAATAACCCAATTAAAAAATGGGCAAAAGATATGAATAGACACTTCACTAAAGAAGACATTCAGGTAACTAACAGATATATGAGGAAATGTTCATGATCGTTAGCCATTAGAGAAATGCAGATCAAAACTACAAAGAGATTTCATCTCACTCCAACAAGGCTGGCATTAATCGAAAAAACAAAAAATAATAAATGTTGAAGAGGTTGTGGAGAGATTGGAATAATTCTACACTGCTGTTGGGAATGTCAAATGGTACAACCACTTTGGAAATCGATTTGGCACTTCCTTAAAAAGCTAGAAATAGAACTACCATATGATCCAGCAATCCCACTCCTTGGAATATATCCTAGAGAAGGAAAAGCCTTTACATGAACAGACGTATGCACACCCATGCTTATTGCAGCTCTGTTTACAATAGCAAAAAGATGGAAGCAACCAAGGTGCCCATCAACGGATGAATGGATAAATAAATTGTGGTATATTCACACAATGGAATACTACGTATCCATAAAGAACAGTGAGGAATCCGTGAAACATTTCATAACATGGAGGAACATGGAAGGCATTATGCTGAGTGAAATTAGTCAGTTGCAAAAGGACAAATATTGTATAAGACCACTATTATAAGAACTTGAGAAAAAGTTTAAACTGAGAAAAGAACATTCTTTTGTGGTTACGAGATGGGGGTGGGAGGGAGCGTGGGAGAGGGGTATTCACTAATTAGGTAGTAGATGAGAACTACTTTAGGTGAAGGGAAAGACAGCACACAATACAGGGGAGGTCAGCACAATTGGACTAAACCAAAAGCAAAGAAGTTTCCTGAATAAACTGAATGCTTCAAAGGCCAGTGTAGCAGGGGCAGGGGCCTGGGGACCATGGTTTCAGAGGACATCTAAGTCAATCGGCATAATAAAATCTATTAAGAAAACATTCTGCATCCCACTTTGAAGAGTGGCATCTGGGGTCTTAAACGTTAGCAAGCAGCCATCTAAGATGCATCAATTGGTCTCAACCCACCTGGATCAAAGGAGAATGAAGAACACCAAGGACACAAGGTGATTACGAGCCCAAGAGACAGAAAGGGCCACATGAACCAGCGACTACATCATCCTGAGACCAGAAGAACTAGATGGTACCTGGCCACAACCGATGACTGCCCTGACAGGGAGCACAACAGAGAGCCCCTGAGGAAGCAGGAGAGCAGTGGGATGCAGACCCCAAATTCTCATAAGACCAGACTTAATGGTCTGACTGAGACTGGAAGGACCCAGGTGGTCATGGCCCCCAGACCTTCTGTTGGCCCAGGACAGGAACCATTCCCGAAGCCAACTCTTCAGACATGGATTGGAGTGGACAATGTGTTGGAAAGGGATGCTGGTGAGGAGTGAGCTTCTCGGATCAGATGGACAGTTGAGACTATGTTGGCATCTCCTGCCTGGAGGGGAGATGAGAGGGTGGAGGGAGTTAGAAGCTGGTGAAAAGGACACGAAAAGAGAGAGTAGAGGGAGAGAGCAAGGTATTTCATTAGGGGGAGAGTAACTGGGAGTGTGTAGCAAGGTGTGTATGGGTTTCTGTTTGAGAGAATGACTTGATTTGTAAACTTTCACTTAAAGAACTTTAAAAATTATTTAAAAAAAATAGTCCTGAATAACATGAATTTTGTGTGAATTGATGGTCATTGTGATAGCATATAGAGGAATAGGAATAGATTCTCCAGAAAGGTTAAGTGAAATAGAAAAATAGTCCTGGATAACAGACAACTTCTGTGTGAATAGATGGTCATTCTGATAACATATAGAGGAATAGGAGTAGACTCTGCAGAAAGGTTAAATTTATATACGCTCTTAGTTGAAGTGTTCTGGATATCATCAAGAATATATGTAGTGTCCAGTAACATACAGTGTATTAGAACTTTGAGAAGAGATCTTTGGAGAGTCAGCGAACCGTAGCTATGTACGTAAGGGTGAGATCTCCCACACCCCTCAAGGGGGGAACATATTTGCACACACAAATGCACAGGTTTGAAAATACTTTTACGGAGTTTACAGATCTCATTAAGACCCTCAGAAAATTCTCTCATTTTCTCATAGAAAGATACCTACGAAATCAGGAAAGTCCAATGGTTATTTTCTTGCATTTACAGATTAAACTCATTAAAATTTTATGAGTAAGATGGTAACATTTACTGAAAAATTAGATGATTTTTCTAAAAATATAGATTACAAGATTTTACCAAATTACATATTTATAAAGGTTAAATCGGTATTATATTCAGTGCTACTTTAGTTGAGACATATCAGAGTGGATAAACCAGAAAAACGAAACCCATTGCCATCGAGTTGATTCTGACTCATGGCGACCCTACAGATAGTAGACTTGCCCTATGGGATTTCTGACCTGCTGACCTTTTGGTTAGCATACGAGCTCTTAACCACTATGCTACCAGGGCTCCATCAGAGTGAATAAGTAATGTTATTTCAGAAAATAGAAATATTCCCTCAATAGGTGAGTAGTTCCTCAAACTGTTTTGTCAAAGCAATATAAATGACCTTAAGAAAGACTTTATTCCAAACCTTACCTATATAAAAAAAGCGCTATAATATATTAACACCATTGGACTTTGTTGATTTCTGACCAAGAGTGAATTGTTAAAAGGAAGTGGTAGGTGTAGTAGTTATGTAGTATAATTCTAATGTATTCTTACCCACAAAGGATACTGAATCTAGTATGATGATCCATGTGATAAGAACAATGGAGGTAAAATATTTTTTAAATAAGCTATGTTTTTTAATTCATTAAGATAGTATTTAAATTATTTAAAATAATATTCATAAATGTTCATTGTGTTCCCATTAGAATTGCAAGCATTCAAAGAATATTCCTGGCTATGGTGGTGGGTCTCCCTGATCTCAGCTGCGTGCTTGTCCTTTTAACTCCTTTGGCAACCTGTTTACATCTCTATCATAGCAATTTTATGATGCTGTGGTTTATCATCTTTTTAACATTGATCTAACTTCCTCGACTGACTGTAGATGTAGTCAGGGTTATCTTCCATCTATATTCTCAGCAACTAGTACACTACTAGGTATATAGCAATACTTAATAAGTAAATTGCTTAATAATTTCTGAAGAAACTACTTTGAACAGGAAAAACCACCCTATATACAATACGGCTAAAATCAGACTCCTTACCTACAGCTCTGAATTCAAATAATGGTTTCTGGATTTTACTTTAGCTGTCTATTTCTAAATAGAATATTTTGATCTATTATGTCTATTTTCATTAATAGTTTTTATATCTGTAAATGTGTCAATACACTGCTATTCCAACAGTGGTGATGGGTGGGATGTATACCAAAACTTGGTTTTCTGAGAAATCGCATTAATAATGCATGTTCACTATCACTTTTAAATTAAAAACTGTAGTTGTTACAAGTTAATAAGAAAATTGAACTCCGGTTGTTTAGTGGTTAAGCACTCAGCTGTGAACTTAAAGGGTGTTAGTTTGAACCCATCAGCCACTCCATGGGAGAAAGATGTGGTAGACTGCATCCATGAAAATTTAGTGCCTTGGAAACCCTGTAGGGCAATTCTACTCTGTTATACGGCTGCTATGAGTTGAAATTGACTTGTAGCAATGGGTAATAGGAAAATTAATGGATATATAAAACATACAGAATAAAATATATTTATGTATATTATTTCGGTATATTTAAGAGCCACTTTAATTTTTCTCCCTTAGATAATATATACTGAAAATATCATAACTTGTATTTATTTAAATAATATCCTTCTAGTTTTATCTAATTTTTAAGATATGTTATTTGAGGAGACTAAATGACATTACTTAACTTAGGTAAATTTTCAAAAAAAATTTAAGGTAGTTTCAGTACATTCAAAAGATTCTTTTTCAATTTACTCATTGGGGAAAAAAAAAAAAAGAGAAAACAAAAAATTCTTTACTGAATTTCTCCATTTCTCCAAAACTGAGAAGTTTGAAAAAAGATACTTTGTTCTCATGTGTCAATTAGTTAAAAAGTATGTGCAATACAGTTTCAACTTGTTATAACTGCGATATTATTAGATCACTGGGTCAAGTATGAGAAAGAAATCCATTTTGCTGAAATTATGTGACGTGTTTTACCATGCAGGGAAATGCCACTCTAATTAATTTCACACAGAGAGTAAAACCACAAAATTGGGAATCCCACAACTTCGTCTGTAGCCTTCAGTTTCACATCAACTCATTTTACCCATTGCCATCAAGTTGATTCCGACTCATAGTGACCCTATAGGACCAAGGACAACTGCCACATAGGATTTCCAAGGCTGTAAATCTCTATAGAAGCAGGCTGCCTCATCTTTCTCCCACAGAGTGGATAATGGGCTCAAACCACCAACTTTACCATTAGCAGCCGAGCGATTAACCACTGTGCCACCTGGGCTCCCAACTCACTTTAGCAACAGTTTTAGACACTACTGTATACGATAAGAGTCTCTAGGTGTGGCAAACAGTTACGGGCTCGGCAGTCAGCCAGAAGGCCACCAGTTTGAACCCAGCCAGATGCTCATCAGAAGATAGCCCTGGGGATCTACCTCCAAAGGTCATAACCTTGAAAAATCTATAGAGCAGTTCTACTCTGCACACAAGAGGTTGGCATGAGTCCGAATTGATGCCACTGCAGTTGACAACAGCAATGATGTTATTATATATGATAACGGCGATAACGTCTACTATGTTTAAACAGATATTTTGTAATTAGAAAAACAGCAAGAGAGAAAAGTTGAATGCTACATTTTATTATACCCTATATAAATGCTTTATGTCTAAGTTTGATGCTTAAAATTGTTCTTAGTGATGAGAAAGTGACTTTGGTTTTCGTACAATATTTTTTTTCCAAAGAAAATACCCACTGAGCACTTCACTGTAGTTCATTATATTGACATTGCCAGTTCAGTCAAGTCTCCCTAAGAGGCAAAGTGGATGAAAACTTCAAAGTTTTGTATTTATATCTTGATTCACTCTGCTTGGATTTATCACATTGTGACAAATTTATTACCAGAGCTTTGTCCACTCTGAAGATTCCGATAGAGTTTCTTTATGAAATATAAAATATGTCTGCAGGATCATACAAACACCCTATGACTGAGTGCAGCCTTTGTTAGACATCAGAAAGGCTACATTGTATTGCATTGTTGGTAGAGGGTTTCTATTTTATATCTTTGACTTTATTTTCATGTAATTCTGACCCCTCCCCTGACAGCTTTTAAGATATTCTCCTGTCTGTACTCTTTCCTAATATTTTCATATTCTGTCCCTGAAAGAAATTTGATATGCTTTTTAAATTGTATATTATGAGCACCTGGCTGTTGGTGAAAATAGAATTACTTCTTTGCTTTGTGTTTTTCTAAAGTTAAAACCTCATTTTTTTGTTGTCATTCTTGTTCTATCTCGATGTTGCTATTCAAATATATAAATATATATTGTATTGTACTTAACTGAATTTAGTAAGAATGTCACATATTATACCTTTTCAAGCAGACAGTACTGAGCTCATTGAGGAGAAAAATGTTTCACTGGGCAGCACAAAGAGTAATTTATATTAGAAATAAATAAGGCAGAAAATTATAGTTACTGATGAGAACAGCAGAGAATATTTACAAATTTGGGGTGGGGGGAAACAAGATTCATCTATTTTACTTATCCTTGCCTGAATGAGATTTTTAAAAAATTACTTGCAAATTTATATGTCTAACCCCAATCTTGGGGCCTTGGTTGCGCAGGGTTAACAGCTCTGCTGCTAACTAAAAGGTCCTCAGTTCAAATGCCCCAACTGCTCCTTGGAAACCCTACGGGACAGTTCTACTGTGCTCTGTAGGGTCACTACGAGTCAGAGTTGACTCAAGGGCAATGAGTTTGTTTTGTTTTTTGTTTTAGCTCCAACTTCACCCTTCGACCAATAATCCACATATACAACTGCCTGTATGCATTTTTGTTTGATTGGCATCTTGTACTTAACATGACCGAATAGAATTCATTTGGCCTTAAATTTCACAAGTTATACCTTCACCTCAATCTTTCCTGTTTGTAAATAATGATAGAACCATATTTACTGAGTTGTTCAATCTGCAAATCTAGGAGTTATTTTGATTCCTCTCATTCCTACACCAATACGCTTAATCCTTCAACAGGCTTATGGATTCATCCCCAGAATATATGCTCAACGTTATCACTTTTCTTTATGTTCAGTATTCTTACCATTCTTCAAGCCTTTTTTTTCTCATCTAGATTTTTGCAGTAATCTATAAATTCCATTCCCACACACCTTTGCTTCTCTAAAAATATGTATTCCTTATAGTATTCAGAGGGAATGTTTTAAATACAGGTCATTCCACCCATGAGTTAGAACTCCCTAGGACCTTTGTTTTAAACTCGGTGGGGCAGTTCTACTCTGTCCTATAGGGTTGCTATGAGTCGGAATCGACTTGATGGAACTGGGTGCTGCGTAGGACCTTTGTACGGTAAGCTAGCAAATCCTCAAATGACTAGTTCCTTCTTGATATCAAATTTCAGTTTAGAGAGGCCTGAATTGACCAACCTTTTTTTCTAAATTACTTCTATATCCTAGGTAGGCTCTACATATCATTTGGTTTTATTTATTTCATAGCATCACTTACTGAATTTCATTTGTTTATTTACATTGTTTTTCTCTTCCTTCTGCCTTATTTCCAAAACCTTGAGCAATGCTGAACGCACAATCCTCACTCATTATACATTTGGATGAATGAATTCAGGGTTTCATTGAGCATGTTTATATTCCAGCAAACTGTTACGTGAAGTCATGGCTTGCCAACATAAACTCTGCCAACCTTTTCCTGACACAGCTCTACATTCATGAGTGTGTGAAATACAGTTTCAAGGAAAAGTTTTTTTTCACTTATTAGAAAAGAGGTTGCCAAGCAGGGATCAATAATGCAGGTATCATACTTTATTGTTAAGAAAATGTTTAGAGTTTTGGATGTTACTGTGTTCACTCGAATTTTAGCACTTATTGTAGGTTTAAAGGGTAGATCCACACATTGTTCTATTCAGAATCAAATATATCTCACTTATGCTTGCATTTTAATAAATTTACATTAATAAAGGAAATATGTTTGAATGTGGAAAATAACAAGTAACTTCTTTGAGTGCATAGGAGCCTTGGTGGTGCTGTGATTAAGCACTCCGCAGCAACTGAAAGGTTGGCAGTTAGAACCTGCCAGCCACTCCACAGGAGAAAGATGTGGCAGTCTGCTTCCATAAAAGTTTACAGCCTTGGAAACCCTATGGGGCAGTTCTACTTTGTCCTGTAGGATTGCTATGAGTTGGAGATTGACTCAACAGCAACGGTTTTTTACTGAATGCATAAGTACTATGTCATGTACTCCCCTAAGTGCTTTCGTAGACCACTAATATTTATAACACACCTATCACTGATATTCTCGTATTAATCTCTGTCTCAAAGATAATGAAACTGGAGCCTAGGTTATAAACTAGTAAATGGTAGAATTAGAATCTTCTAGGCAATCTGGAACAAGAGCCCATGCTTTATACTTCTAGGCTGTCAGATTCATAACAACAGAGGCTATTTTATGCTTGCTGGTTTCTGAGGCTAAACTTTCAACTTTCTCCTCTATTATAAATATATAGATCTATAGATATAAATATGTGTATATATATATATATATATATATATACCTCTGCAGTTTTTTTGGTGTTTTTGGTCTCTTTACATAGACACACACATAAATAAATATACACACACAGATATGTATTTGAGGTAAGTCATAAAGTATTGCTACTAGGGTTTCCAGTTCATAAATACACGGGTTTATTCTAAGCAAAATGTGCTTGAACATGTCTCTGTGATCGGTGGATGGCTACAGACAAGTTCTCTAAGTAATATACTTTTCTTAGTCTGGTTAGGGTGCCTTCAAAAAACAAAAAAAAAGGGTACTTTCGTGCCATGGAAAAAAATGATTTTGAGGTCAGGGCTAATATAGAATTTTTAATAAAACAAGTGGACATCTCAAATCATCAAAGCTTTGCAACAAGTTTATAGGATTGCTGCTTCACATAAAAAAGCAGTTTTTAGATGGATCAAGCATCTTAAAAATGGTCAGAAAGACCTCAAAGATGAGCCAAGAGAGGGAAGACCACTCAGAAAGTTATGGCGACTGCTGTTTGGGATTTCAAAGTGGTAATCTTCATAGATTTTCTCAAAAGACAGAAGTTTTTAAGAAAACTGAAAACTGCATCGTTGAGAAAAAGGGCGGAAAGCTTGCACTGAGAAATTTTTTTCCATCACAACAATACACCTGCTTATTCTCCGAGGGTAGCAAGGGCTGTCCTACAAGAATTTCACTGGGAAACCTTACCCCTCCACCCTACAGCCTTGATCTTGCATCTTCAAACTTTTTTTTGTTCCTAAAACTCAGAGAACATTTAAAAGGAATAAGATTTGTGTCCCTCGAAGATGTCATCTTGACAAGGAGTAAATCAAAGATAGCAGAATTCTTCAGGGAGCGGTTAGAGAGATGGAAACACCACATTCAGAAGTGTATAGACCTAGAAAGAGTAAATGTCAGGAAATAATAGCTTTGAATTTTGATATTTTTGTTTAATAAAGGTTTGTATTATTTTGTAGTAATACTTTCTAACTTACCCTCAGGCAAGGAGCCCTAGTGGTGTAATAACTAAGTGCTCGGCTGCTAACCAAAAGATTGGAGTTGGAACTCACCTATTTTCTCTGTGGGAGAAAGACCTGGTGATCTGCTTTCCTAAAGATTACAGCCATTAAAGACCATATGGGACAGTTCTACTGTGTCTCAGGAATAGGGTCACTATAAGTAGGAACTGTCTTGACAGTACCCAATGATAGCAATACGTACATGGATATGGATACATAGATAAATAGTCACTAACATACATTCCTTTAAATTTCAAATTGTTCCATTAAATTTCTTTTTCATTGTATCTGTTACTCAGAATCACTACCATAACTATAGGATTTTTTTTCTGATGCAAGAGAGATTATTAAATAATTTTCACTTGAGATAGCAAAACACTGCAAAGTCTAAAACACTGAGAAAACAGCATTACATTTTTGATAATAATTCCCAAAAGCCAACATAATGTTTGCCAAAATCAAATTTTTTAAATAAAAATCAGAAAGCTTGGTAAAAATGAATTGTTCCACCTGATACCATTATTTAAATTTTATATTGTCACAGCAAATTTGTTTTAAAGAAAAGACTTCTATGGAATTTAACAGCACAACCATATTTTGTATACATGAAGTTTCAATCTTCACAAAACTATATTAGGAAATAAAAAGTAGTCAAAAACAATCCATCAGAGATATCAAGAAAACTGAATTTAGCATTTGAAATAATTATTTTTAGCTGTTGAGGTCACCAGCCTCAAGGAAAACACTGGGATGCTTTTTTCTCCATTTATAATTTATTGAATGTGATTCATCTTAATCCATTTAGAGAATTCCTGCTGCTAGCTTTATGATGGCATTTTGCATAGATTTTGCTATAGATGACTTTCATTTATCTTTACTTGTTTTATTCATGATTGATATGCAAATATCTCCCAAAGCAAATTACCATATATGTTTGACAAAATGCAACACATATCATTTTAAAAAAATTACAATAAAATACATATTTAAAATAACATAATATTGTTTTCAAAGAGGGCATTAAGGCATGAGTGTTTAATGTGTTTGTCGGTTTCACAGTTTTTTAGTTAACCCTAGAGGCTGTAACATTGACCTTGGTATCATTCTAGTCTTACTACAGCATGTGGCAGGCAATTTTGAATTGCTAATGCAAGCCCTGCTTTGAGAACGCAAGCCCTGCTTTGTGAATAGGCATAGAAGTCACAAAACATGCTTTACTGTTTTGCGCTAACAGTGGACCTTATCTCTCCAATTCATATTTCAGTATTGCCTTAAATACATTGTACATTTTAATAGTTAAAGAAGGATAATTATGATTAATGTTAAAGTAATATTTTGCCCCATGGAGTTCCCAAGGGATGCCTGGTGGATTCGAACTGCCACTCTTCTGGTTAGCAGTCGTAGCTTTTAAGCACTATGCCACCAGGGTTTCCTATAAACCTTTTAAGACTGTATAACTTTCCTTTCTTCAAATTTTTCACATTTATTACATATGTTTATCTTAAAAGGAAACCTGGGTGGAGTAGTGGTACAGAACTACAATTGCTAACCAAAAGATTGGCAGTTAGAATCCACCAGGCACTCCTTGGAAACCACATGGGGCGGTTCTGCTTTGTCCTATAGGGTTGTGATGAGTCAGAATTGACTCGATGGCAATAGGTTTGTTTTTTGGTTTTTATTGTTTGGTTGGAGACCTGGTGGTGCAGTGGTTAAGAGCTATGGTTGCCAACAAACAGGCCAGCAATTTGAGCCCACCAGCTGCTCTTTGGAAACCCTATGGGGCAGTTCTACTCTGTCCTGTGGGATTGCTATGAGTCGAATCAACTCAGCGAGGCAATAGGTATTGTTTGGTTTAAAGAAGTCTTCAGGGGAAATTTTTCATTTTAGGCTTAAGTTTAATTCCTTCTACATGTATCTTATCAATACGATTATTGTAATTTTAAGTAATTCCTAAGATTCTCTTAACTTTCTGATGACACCAATATAATTTATTTCCTTGATTATATCTTTTTTATCAAAAACATAGGGTCTAAGTTTATAAAAAACCCCAGTGAGATGAATTGCCACAACAGCCACAACAGTGGACTCAAACACACCAATGACCACGAAAACGGCACAGGCAATAACGTTCCCCCCATTACACATAAGATCACCATGTATCAGAGCCTACAGGATGGCAACGGACAACACATTTTTAAAACAGATAACTTGTTAAAAATTATCAGATCATTTTTTTGAACATTTGTACTTTTAACTTGTCTTAACTGTAAAATAAAAACATATTTTCCTTCTACTAGAGGCCATGTTCAAACTCAATGAAAAATTCAAAAAGGAAGTATTTCATTGTAATATTTTCTAACATCGGTGTGTGCCAAAGTTTGCACTCAAGATAGTCAAAGTTAGATTAGTTCCAGGCCGAAATAATGCTGCTTCCCTCAATATTTTAATGGGCAGTACTTGACTAAAATTTTATTAAGGTCCTGAAACCTTTAACCCAGCTTTTTTAAAACTGTTTTAATTATACTACTTCATAACTTTCCTTCCCTCTTCTTTTCCTGAGTATTTTGTCTCTTCTCTGCTCTTCATTTCTCCTCTTCCCTCTCCCTTCTCTCTTCTCCTTTTTTCTCCTTTTCAATTTGAAAACAATAAATCGACCACACAGTGTACTCTATAGACAACGGGAGGGCAGACCTATTGAGGTAAGACCCTACCTCAGTGTTTATAGAATTGCTGGGTTTATGTGAGTTGTTTTTCCTCTCTAAGTTTCCCCATTTCAATATAGGACTTGTCTTATTAAATATTTTTCTCTTCTGTACCTCCTACTTCTTTATGTCTTGGAAAAGACATGCATGTTTTCCAATTTAAATAAAAAGGCATATCATCATTTTAATATATTGCCTTGTATTTATATTTGTTAAGCTAGCTCCTGGAATCAATCACTTACTTTATATCTACTATGTGACTAGCAGGGTACTAAGATTTTCCATAACAAAATAGAAGAATGTATGAGTAAGTACAAAAAAAAAAATCTATTAGTAAACCCAGGAAAAAAACCCAGTGCCGTCAAGGTCAAGTTGATTCCGACTCATAGCAACCCTATAGGACAGAGTAGAACTGCCCATAGAGTTTCCAAGGAGAACCTGGCGGATTCAAACTGCTGGCCCTTTGGTTAGCAGCTGTACTAACAGTAACCATTATGCCACCAGGGTTTCCCTATTAAAAAAAAAAAAAATTAGTAGTAGAGAACTCAAAATGGGCATGATAGACCTAAGTGGGTTTTAGAAAGAAGGTGAATGTTGATTTGAGACTTTAAGGAAGATAATACTGCATGTTTTTGAATGGAGAATAATAGAATTAAAAACAGTTGTGAGGCATATTGCGTGAGGCCAACCAGAAGACAGAAACCACACAGTGAGTTAAAGAGAAGAGTTTTAACAGAAAAAAAAAAAAAAATCATTAGACTAATAAAAAGAATAATTATAAGATATTACACGTCATCAGGAATTATCAATCGCTAGATAAAACTTTATGTTTTGTAAAGGAGAGGGCCAGTGAAAATGAAAAAAAAAAAAACCCTCCATGAAATGGATTGACACAGTGGCTGCAACAGTGGGCTCAAAAAAACAAACGACTGTGAGGATGGCACAGGACGGGTCAATGTTTTCCTCTGTTACACTTAAGGTCACCACGAGTCAGAGCTGACTCAAGGGCATCTAACAACACTAACGATGGATAAGCTATAAGGAAAATCTTTTTGGTACCCTAGGACTGAGAGACAGAACCGAAAGAAAAACAGATGTGGATTTAGGATCCTTTTGCTAAGCGGAGGGTTCAGACATCATTGATTAAGATCTAAGTTTACCCACTGGATACCATGGAAGTATGCTGAATTGCCCAAGAAAGTGCTGGTCCAAAGTCCCTTGGAAGGAGAAGCAAAATCTGCCTCATGAGCCAGGGAGCAGATAAACACTAACTAACGGGATGGGAATCCTCCAGAGCATAGGCGATCTGTTTCAGGCTCTGTAGAAGAACCCTCTAGGGCACAGGGAGGCCATGCAGAAGTATTTGCAAATGTAGTATTGCTTGGTGGAAATTCTCCCAGGTCACAGTCAATCCAGGCATCACCCTGCAGAAGGAAAGAGGCACAGCTTTCTGTGTTCAGAGGACCATGGAGAAGATTATCAGTAGGTTGAGACTGGAGGTTACTAAGAGACCACGTTAGGGACATGTGTGTTGGGTCACGCTCCACAGTATATCTTCACACCCATACAGCTCACCCACCATGCAATAACCATAAGGCATAATGAACCCCTTCTTCCTGCTAAGTCCTGACAGTGCCCTCTATTGGGGAATCTTAGCATCACACTCACTTTAATGGAGCAATGCATAAAGAAATTCCACCTATGATCACAGGTGACAATAAATCAATAACTGGCACGGAGACGGGGATTGCTGAGACATGTTTCCTGATATGAAATACCTACTTTTTGTATGTTCACACTTTTTTCCTACTTTTTAAATACAAATTGACATTCAACTGTATAGAAATTGTCTTCTATAGTATTGCATTCAAATTTGTTTCAACAATATTATAGTAGCTTTTACCTGTTAAAAAAAAAAAATTTATCTCCCAGGGGAAAATGTTTTATTACTGCCAATAGAGGGAAAAGAGGAAGAAAAAAAATATTTCTGATGGCAAGTCTGTAAGCAGTTATGCACATTTTCTTATTTAAACTTAAAATGAAGTAGTGAAATTATTGCTCAAATGTTAAGTAACCATCTTGAAACCCATTATATAGTAAGAAAAAAGAGAAATAAAAGTAGCTGTTTAAGTCATCTGAAGTCATAGCCTACTGTATACTACAGTTCTTTACAATGTACCGATGTGTGGAATAACACACATTACCACAATATTTCCATTTGCAACTGTTCTTGCTTTCAGAAAACACTGAACACAACCCCCTTCTATCTATTTTCTAAGAGTTTTGATTTTATGTTTTTTTTTTTGTTGTTGTTCTATAGTTCAGCATCTCATTAGTAGAAAGTAAAAAATATAGTCATAATACTTTTGGATTTCAGGACAAAGATATTTAAAAAAAAAATTTAGGAGACTCTGAAACTTGCTCTTGAACATACAGCAGCTAAAGCAAAAGGAAGAAATGATGAAGTAAAAGAACTGAACAGAAAATTTCAAAGGGCAGCTCAAGAAGACAAAGTAAAGAATTATAATGATATGTGCAAAGAGGACTTGAAGCACTTACTGATGAAGATCAGAAACCACAGCCTTCAGTATGGATTACACCTCTACATAAAGAAAACGAAAATCCTCAAAACTGGACCAATAAGCAACATCATGTTAAATGGGAAAAAGATTGAAGTTGTCAAGGATTTCATTTTACTTAGATCCACAATCAACACCTATGGAAGCAGCGGTAAAGAAATCAAAAGACACATAGCAATTGACAAATCTGCTGCAAAAGACCTCTTTAAAGTGTTGAAAAGCAAAGATGTCACTTTAAAGACTAAGGTGTGTGATATTTTCGATCACATTGTATCCATGTGAAAGATGGACAAGATGAGGAAGACTGAAGAAGAATTAATGCCTTTGAATTGTAGTGTTGACAAAGAATGTTGAATATACCATGGACTGCCAAAAGAATGAACAAGTCTTTCTTGGAGGAAGTACAACCAGAATGCTCCTTAGAAGCAAGGATGGCGACACCACATCTTACATACTTTGGGCATGTTGTCAGGACTGATCAGTCCCTGGAGAAGCACATCATGCTTGGTAAAGCAGAGGGTCAGCGAAAAATAGGAAGACCCTCAACGAGATGAATTGACGCAGTAGCTGCAACAATGCGCTTAGGCATAACAACTGTTGTGAGGATGGCACAGGACCTGGTAATGTTTCCTTCTGTGGTACATAGGGTTGCTAGGAGTTTGAACTGACTGCAGAGCACGTAACAACACGCATTTTAAACATCTGAAAGACGTAGCTTATTTACTTTATAATACAGCCATTCTTTTCTTCTCAACAAGGTGACTTGACATTGTCAAGTATAAATGCTCTCTTTAGTATGCTAGTGAAACAGTGCTGTTTATTGCTAATTAGGAAGTCTTAATATAATTGAAGCCCATTGCCACTAATTGCTACCCTGATAGAACATGTCTATATACATACTAATAGCTTGAAATACACTTTCCTTTTAGTGAGAAGAAAATGTCCTGACAGGAATACTGCCACTGCTCATTATTTCTTTCTGCAAAAGAAGAAGCCCAAGAAGAAAAGAGGAAGAGAAAGAGGAGGAGGATGAGTAGGATGAAAATGAGGAAAACAAAGAAAAAAGAGAAAAGGAAAGGGAGGAAAGAGAGAGAGAAAGAAGGAAAGGCAGACATAGAGACAGGAAATAAAGCAGAGGTTACCAGGAGTGGGGGGAGTGGAGACTGTGTAATAATTAGTCAATGAGTACAGAATTTCTGTTAGGGGTAATAAAAAACTTTTAGGCATAGATAGCTGTAATGATTGTACAACATCATGAATGTAATTTATGCCTCTGAAGTGTAAACTTAAAACCGGTAAAACCGGCAAATTGTATGTAATATCTATTTTACTACAATAAAATGAAATAAAAAAGGGGTTGTGGGGAGGTATTTTCACATTGAGGAATACAGAATTGTTTACCCAAAACAAACAAACCAAAAAATCCTAAAAACTATACTTAAAACCAAAAAACCAAACCCATTGCCTTCCAGTCGATTCTGACTACTTGGAGTCAGGTAATTTTGGCTTTCAAAATCCAATCCTGCAACTTAATAGTTTGTGCCTTGAACAAGACAGTTAACCTGTCTTTTTAAGTTTTAAGGAGCCCTGGTTGCTCAGTGGTTAAGCACTTGAATGCTAACTGAAACGCTGGTCGTTTGAGCACACCCAGTGGCTTGCGGAGAAAGACCTTCCATCTGCTCTCCTAAAGATTAAAAAAAACAGCATAGAAAATCTTATGGAGCCATTCTACCCTGTCACGTGGGGTTGCTATGAGTTGAAAATCAACTTAACAGCATCTAACAACAAAGTTTAAGTTTATAATAAAATTTATCAATCGTTTTTGTTATCACATGTATTAATTACAGGCCTGACACAGTCTAATCATATTTCATTGTCAGATAAAAATCTATATTAAAAAGTTGTGTTTTTTTTTTTTTTTTAATCTTTTAAGACAGAGAAATTGTTACGGTATCTTATGTAGTATGAAACCCATGACTCTAGGGCACTAAATGTATCCAATGCCTTTGTGTTTGTAAGCATTAGTTCTGTCTATCGAGAAACTGGGTCTTTGGCTAGAATTCCCGCTTAGTGTCATCCAGAATGTAATGTTGGTGACGGCTAATGTACAACGTTGTTTTTTACTATAATTAATTCATCTAATTTGAAAATATATAAAACGTGGAAAGGGTGGCTAACCATTGAAACAGGCTGCTCAGCCATATTGAAAACCCCAATCAACACCTCTTCCCCCCTCTCTTTGTCTTGGTAACCACAAACTTGTTTTGAGCAGGAAGCCGCAGCAGGGAGTGGCTCCATCCACTGACTAGCCCTAGTTACACCTTGAAGCATGCACATATTGAAATCACATCCTTCAACTGACCTCCTCCCCCACCCCCAAATATAGGCATGGGAGGGCTAAAGGCAGAAAATTCCGGGTACCAAACCCAACCCCCTGACACTATTGGAAACAAAAAGCTCCCAGCCCCCTTAGTGAGCGAGCACGAGCACGTGGCTTTAAGGTCACTAGACCCCAGGTGCTCCTTGTATGCGCAGACAATAAACTTGCCACTTTCTGCTTCCATTGCAATCAGTGCCTGTCTTATTTAAATCGGCTAATAAGACAGGACAAGAACCCGAGTGGGGTTCGTTCTGTTACACCATCACATTACAATAGAATGAGACTAGTATGAAATATAAGTTTTCACATAAAACTGTGCAATTAATGCTACAATTAATGATTAATCCTTGCTGCAATGAATGATTAAAGCTATTCATAATAGCAGTGTTTATGAGTATATGCCTTGGGAAATTTTTTGTTTTTAATTTTTTCATTAGATAATGTGTTAATTTATTATTATTCACAAAATGCATTGCTTCCAAAATAATTTAGTTATCTCAAGAACTTACATAGACTATAGGGAATTAAATTTATTACAAAAACAGAGCAATGAAGTCAAGGGAATATAGATGCAAAAAAGTCAGATGTTCTCAAAAGGAAGTTCATACACAGATCTTCACTTCAGGGATCACAATGCCTCCAGAGGCCTGCAGGTAATACAAATGTGTGAAGCATCTGGGTATAAGAAACAGGCAGGTGATGCACTAATGAACTAGAGAGCACATCCACCCTTAAAAGTATTCATGTTTACTAAAAAACAAATAAAAATCCTGCCAGCAAAGTAAAATAAGTCAGCAGGCCCGATTCAGAGTTGTTGTAGTATGCCATCAAGTTGCTGCAATGAATGATTAAAAGTTGTTATTGTGCGCAGATGAGTTAAATCTCCCTCAAAGAAATCCTATGCAACAGAGTAGAACTACTCCTCAGGGTATTCTAGGCTGAAATCTTTACAGGAGCAGGTAAAGTTTGCCAGGCCTTTTCTCCTGTGGAGAGTTTGGTGGATTTGAACCACTGGTCTTAACCATTGTACCACCAGGGCTCCTTACTGCTGATTTGCCCCATTATTATACCATTAGTCCTATATTTGTGTCAATTTATCATCAAATGAACATATAAAATGACAAATATTAGCAGTTCATATTAATTAAAATAATATATAAAATCTATTTTGGAGGGTAATGTATACATTAATTAATGAATAAGTGATATAATATTAATTTTGTGCCCAAATGATGCTGCTGAAATATTTATGAACATGTTTCTTTCAAGCAAATATAATGCTTTCTGTGATTATTTATACTTATCACAATTCACTTCCTGATGAATTAAAAATTTCCCTACCCTGACTCTGATTCAAGACCTGGTCAGCAAATAAGAGCTTTCATAGACGTCAGCTGCCACAGTAGCAACTTTCGTTAGTTAAAACCAGATATCGCTGGAATTCAGATATAGTTATATACAGAATACTTCTTACCTGAAATTGTTCTTTTAGGAAACTGCAACTATGATTATATTATGTATCATTGAGAGAGACCATACATGTATGAGGTACAATTCAGGTACTTCACAAATTTAATTCTGCTTACAATACCCAAGGCTGAAGGTCATTTGGAACTCAATTATAAGGCAATCCACAGTAAAAATATAGGAATGCTTCTGTAACGGTTGATAGCCACCTCTAAAGCCTACTGAGTTCCCTCTTGCCGCCCTGGACGATTTGCCTCCTAATGCTGTTGAATCTTTGGTTCTCTTCAGAATTCAACAACCAAAACATTAAAACAAAGCACATCAGAAATTTTAAAAAATTTAAAAAAGTATTATGCAACATTTTGTATACTGAACAGAGAGAACTCTTGCCTTTTTTCCCCTCATTCGACTTCTATATAGTGTAGGTTTCCTTTCTGGAAAACTAATTAGGTCAGGAGAAAAAAAAATGTATATTAATAGTTGAAGGTTTCCTTGGTGAAATAGCCAGTTTATAATTGTTATGGATTAAATTGTGCCCCCACCAAAAGATACACAGAAGTTCTAATCCCTACGCCTGTGAATGTGTTGGTGTAAAATAGGCAGTTCCATAATAATAGTTGAAGACTGCAATACTCCAGTTTCAATAAAGGATGAACAGAATATCTAGAAAGATCAATGAGGAAAGAGGGGATTTTAATAATGCTATAAATCATGGCCCATCTATCAGTTGGTCACACTGTGGTGGCTTGTGTGTTGCTGATGTTGGAAGCTAATACCACCAGTATTTTAAATAAAAAGATCATTTACCCATGGTGGACAAATTTCAGTGAAGCTTCCAGACTATGACAGACTATGAAGAAAGACCTGGTGACCTATGTCTGAAAATTAAACAATTAAAAATTTATGGATCACATCAGTATATGGCCCAATATAGTGCTGGAAGATAAGCCCCCTAGGTTGGAAGGCAATATACAATAGCCGCAACAATGGACTCAACTCAAACATACCAAAAATAATGAAGATGGCGTAGGACCAGGCAATGTTTTGTTCTGTTATACCGAAGGTCATTATGAGTTGGAGCAGTTTCAATAGCAACTAACAACAGCAACATAAACCAACTAGACCTAACAGGCGTATATAAAATACTCCACCCCAAAACAGCACACCACATATTCCTTTCTAGTTCACATGGATCATTCTTCAAGAGAGACCATATGTTGGTCACAAAATAAGTCTCAATACATTTAAAAATATTGATATCACACAAAGGATCTTCTCTGACCACAATGAAATAAAACTTGAATAGTGGAACAAAAAATGGAAAATACACAAAAATGTGGAAATTAAACAATATGCTATTGAACAAGCAATTGGTTGAAGAAGACAAGAAGTGACAAATTAAAAAATATTTAGAGTAAAATGAAAATGAAAACACCATGCACACAACTTATGAGATGCAGTGAAGACAGTACTCTGAGATTAATTTATAGTGGTAAACAACTACACTGAAAAAGAAGACAGACCTAAAATCAATAACCTAATTTTGCAACTTCAGGGACTAGAAAAAGAAAGAAAGAAAAAAAAAGAGCAAGAAATTTAAATAAGCAATATCCAAAAAGGGAAGGAAGAAGTAAAACTATCCTTTTTCACAGTGTCATTATCCTATCTGTAGAAAAATGCCAAGGAATCCACAAGAAAGCTACTAGAGGTAATTAATAAATCCAGCAAAGTTGTAGAGCACAAGGACAACACACAAAAGTCAGTGTCTGTATACCAGTGATGAGCAATCTGAAAAGAAAATTAAGAAAACAATTCTATTTACAATAGGATCTAAAAGAATAAAATACCAGGAATAAATGTCATTAAGGAAGTGAAAAACTTGTACACCAAAAACTAAAAAAATTTGGTGAGTGGAACAAATTAACCATTTCATGGGTGAAATTTTTTTTTTTTTGAATTTTGTAATGATGCCATGTTATTTCACTAATGGAAGAGATGCTGAATCATGGTAGTTGGTAGTTTTTTTTTTTTTTTTTAATTATTATTATTTGAAAAAATGGGGCACCAATTGCAAGTGGGATGTATTGGTTCCACGTTCCATGAAGCACATCATACTTTTGGGACATATCGATCCCACGGTCCAGGAAGTGCCTCACAAACTGTTCCCCCCAAATAACTCATTTACCTGAATATTTCCAAATTCTGGTAACTGTAACTTCCCAATAACACAAAGAAAATAGTAAACATACTTTCAAGCCTTATCTCACTGTACAGAAGCCAAAAGACAAAAAAGTTTTACACAATCACTCTTCTAGGAAGCAAACACTCATACAACTCTCAACACTCGAATGTGGCACAGACCAACTGCCTTGTTTTTTAGGCAGTTGCATCAATATCCACTAGGAGACTAGAATGTATTAAGGTGGCTCAAATGCCTGCCAATAAACCTCCTGGGTCAGAAAATATAGCTGGAACATATACGTGCCATTGCCTGTTAAAGCTTTAAAGATGACCTAAATAAATGGAAAGACTTTCTGTGTTTGTGGACTGGAAGACACTTTAGTATCGTTAAGATGTCAATACTACCTACCAAAAGCTACCTATAGGTTCAACACAATCCCTTTCAAAATTCTAACAGCCTTCTTTGTAGAAATGGAAAAACCGTTCCTCAAATTTCTGTGGAATGCAAGGGGCTTCTAATAGTCAAAATAATCTATAAAAATAAGAACAAAGTAGGAGGACTCACTCCTTCTGATTCAAAGCATATCATAAAGCTACAGCATTCAAAGTAGATTGGTATTGGTATAGTCATATAAACAAATGAAATACAATAGAGTCCAGAAATAAACCTATACATATATGGTCAATTACTTTTGACAATTAATTTTTGACAAATTCATTCAATAGGAAAATAATAATATCTTCAATAAATGGTGCTGGGATAACTTGACCTCCATATGGAAAAGAATGAAGCTGGACCCATACCTCACACCATATGAAAAATAATTCAAAAGGGATCAATGACGTAAATGTAAAAACTAAAACCGTAAAACCCTTAGTACAAAACATATGAGTAATGATTTGGGACATAGTTGTTGACAATGGATTCTTAGATATGACTCCAAAACTATATACAACAAAATAGATAAATTGTACTTCGTCAAAGCTAATAACTTTCATGCATTAAAAGACTATCAACAAAGTGAAGAGACTACCTACAGAATGGGAGGAAATATTTGGAAACCATGTATATGATAAGAGTTAAATATTCAGCATATATAAAGAACTCTTATAAGTCGACAACATAAATACAAACAATGCAATTAAAAACTAGACAAAGTATAGAAGTAGGAATTTAGCCCAACAGGGTATACAAATGCTAATAAGCACATGAAATATGCTTAAAGTTATTAACCATTGGAGAAATGAAAATCACAGTGAAATACCACTTCTTCCCTGCTGTTGTTGCTGTTGTTAGTTGCCATCAAGTCAGCTCTGACTCATGGAGACTCTATGTACGACAGAACAAAATATTGCCTGGTCCTGTGCCATCTTCACAATCATTGGTGCTCTTCAGTCCATTGTTGCTGCCCCACTCATCTTCCAGCCTGATATGGGACAGTATTCTATTGTGATCCATGGGGTTTTCTGTGGTTAATTTTCAGAAGTAGATTCCTAGCCCTTTCTTCCTATTTTGTTTTAGCCTGGAAGCTCCTTTGAAACCTTTCAAAGTGGGTGACCCTGATGGTATTTGAAATAATCAATGGAATAATGTTCAATATTATAGCAATACACAAGCCACCACAGTATAACAAAGTGACAGAAAGGCAGCGGCCTCTCCAACTAGGATGGTAGTTTTCAGAAACTTGGAAAACAAGAAGTGTTGACAAGGATGTAGAGAATTTAAAACGCTTATCTATTGCTGGAGGGAATGTAAATGGTGTAGCCATTGTGCAAGACATTTGGGTGGTTTCTCAAAAAGATAAGAATAGAATGACCATGTAGCATTGTTGTTGTTAGGTACTGTAGAGTGGATTCTGACTCATAGAGACCCAAGTACAACAGAACTAAACACTGCCCTGTCCTCATCCATCCTCACAATCATTGCTATGTTTGAGCCCATTGTTGCAGCCACTGTGTCAATCCAACTCATCGAAGGTCTTCCTCTTTTTAGCTGACCCTCTACTTTACCAAGCATGATGTCCTTCTCCAGAGACTGGTCCCTCCTGGTAACATGTCAAAAGTACATGAGACAAAATCTCACCATCATCACTTCTAAGGAGTATGCTGGTATTTTCTCCAAGACAGATTTGTTTGTCTTCTAGCAGTCCATGGTATATTCAACATTCTTTGCCAACACCATAATTCAAAGGCATTGATTCTTCTTCAGTCTTCCTTTTTCACTGTCCAGCTTTCGCATACATATGAGGTGCACAAAAATACCGTGGCTTGGGTCAGGCAACCTTGGTCCTCAAGGTGACATCTTTGCTTTGTAACACTTGAAAGAGTTCTTTTACAGCAGATTTGCCCAATGCAATACGCGCTTTGATTTCTTGATTGCAGCTTCCATGGGTGTTGATTGTGGATCCAAGTAAAATGAAATCCTTGACAATTTCAATCTTTTCTCCTTTTATCATGATATTGCTTATTGGTCCAGTTGTGAGGATTTTTGTTTTCTTTCTATTGAAGCATAATCCGTACCAAAGATGGTAGGCTTTGATTTTCATCAGTAAGTACTTTAAGTCCTCTTCATTTTCAGCAAAAAAGATTGTGTCATGTGCATATTGCAGGTTGTTTAATGAGTCGTCCTCCAATCCTGCTGCCCTGTTCTTCGTGTAGTCTGGCTTCTCAAATTATTTGCTCAGCATACAGGATTGAGTAAGTATGGTGGAAGGATACAGCACTGACATACACCTTTCCTGACTTTAAACCATGCAGTATCCCCTTGTGCTGTTAGAACTACTGCCTCTTGATCTATGAACGGGTTCCATATGACCACAATTAAGTGTTCTGAAATTCCCATTCTTCACAATATTATCCATAATTTTTTATGATCCATACAGTCAAATGCCTTTGCAAATTCAATAAAACACAGGCAAACATCTTTCTGGTGTTCTCTGCTTTCAGTCAATGATATTCCCTGTCCCACTTCCTCTTCTGAATTTGGCTTGATTTTCTGGCAGTTCCCTGTTGATGCACTGCAGCAACTATTTTTGAATTGTCTTCATATAATTACCTTAAAACCCAGCAATTCCTCTCCTGGGTATGTACCTAAAAGTCATGAAAGCAGAGACTCAGACAGGTGTTGGTATAGACTGTTTATTACAAATAACCAAAAGGTGGAAAATAACCCATGTTTCCAACATCAGACAGATGAATAAACAAAATGTTTATATACATATACACCTAGTGCTGTCCAGTTGATTATGACTCATAGAAGCTGTGTAGAACAGAGTAGAGCTGCCCCAAAGGGTTTACCAAGGCTATAAATCTTTACAGAAGCAGACTGCCACAGCTTTCTCCTGTGGAGCAGCTGGTGGGTTCAAACCAAAGACCTTTTGGTTAGTTAGCAGCTAAGCTCTTTAACCACTGTGCCACCAGGGCTCCTTTTATGTGTGTATAATGGAATATTATTTAGCCTTAAAAGGAAGTGGAATTCTGATGCATGCTCTGACATAAACAAACTTGTAAAACATTAGACTGAGTGAAATAAGTCAGAAAAAAAAAGACAAATAGTGTATGATCTCATGTCTATGTAATATCTAGAATAGGCTGATGTATAGAGATCAAAGTTTATTAGTGGTTACCAGTGATGCGTGGGGGACAACGGAGGAGATATTGCTTAAGGGGCACTTTGTTTCTGTTAAGGGTAAGGGAAAAATATGAATGCAGATAGTGGGGATGGTTACACAACTTGGCGACTGCCATTAGTTTCATTGAAACGTACACATAAAAATGTTGGACTTGACAAATATTTTGTTATATATATATATACATTTTACCACAATAAAAAAAGGAGGAAACTCTTAAAAAGGTAAAGTCAGTTAGAGTTGGAAGAGTAAGATAATAAATTTTTTATTATAAAATTTAAAAATAAATTGTGTTTTATAATCACGCACATATACATTTGTACATGTATTTAATTAAATAAAATGTGTTAAAAACTGATTTTATACAAATCATGCCAGTTAATACTCAAACCAAACTTAAGAATATAGAGTAGGAATTATTAATATTAACCAAAGAAATATCCAGGCTTCTTAGGGGAATACTACAAAGACTTTTCACATCAGGTAGTGTGACTTGGATCTATTAAACATTTTTAAGTGTTTAGTAACATGAAAAATTGGAGATTTTGAGAAAATTTAATTAAATAGATATGATGGAAAGCTAGAATTAGAATGAATACCCAGGATAATATTAGAATATCCCAGAAATGAGCTAATGGAATCTAAATTAGATATGTAAGAATAAATGTAAGAATAGGCATGGAGAAAAACCAAGGAATCCACATAATAATTCATTGCATTATATAATTTAACTTATATATAATTTACTTTATATCAGAACCCAGACATATGTTAAAAACTATGGAGTAGAAATATTTAGAATTTGGTCTGGTTGAGAGGCAGGATTGAGAGATACAAGTATTGCTTTGAGAAGAAAAACAAGTGTTAGTAAGGCTTGTAATGAACAAATTTAGTCATTTGTCCAAAGCCTTAGTTAAATAGCAAAGTAGTAATGTGCTCTAAACAGACATTTATGTGATCAAATTTCAGAGAAAAGGTGGTAAAAGAAACTGACAATAATCATCTGGCAATGTTGGACTTGACCTGTGATCCTCAAAAACAGTGAAGGGTAAGAAATCCTGCCACAGCTTTGTGTTGAGGAAAAGGCTTACTACAAAGACCCAGCCTTCCTCATATGACTTAGGTAAAACTCATGGATGTTTGCTTATTACAGTGACAAAGAAAGATGCAGGTCTTGCACGTTCCCATTCATTACCTCATAAAGAATTACCTGAACTGTTAGGCCCTGTGATCAGCTGGAACGGCCTAGCTGACTGGGTAAAACATTCTCTGATCTAGTGTCCCCCTCAAGCCACTCCTGCTCATTCCACTTCGCCACGCCCAGTTCTTTCTAGCTTTATTTGCTCCTCTCTATAAAGGAAAAACCCTATCTTCTCTAACCCATGAGATCTTATGCTCCGAGCATTGTAATAGCCTTTTGCAATAGTCTCCGTATCCCTGTTGCAGTAGTTGGCTTGCCCTTGCAATATTCTTTCAAATAAACACTCTCCTTTCTAATTCTGCTTTTTATTTTTATTTGGCACATAAACTACAAAAGCTAGTAAGCATGGAGAGTTCAATCAAAGCATCATGGACAAAGGTCTGAGCTTTTTGGAACGTTTATTGGCTAGGTTGAAAGGAAAAAATAATAATGATATAAAAAAACAGTCGGTCAAGATACAAAGAGGGAAGGCAGTCGAGAAGCAAAGCCGTCATCTTCACCTGTACCGTGAAGGCAGGGAATAGAATTAGCTCAAGGAAAATGTCCAGAACGGATGTGTAAAATTTGTTTTGTGCTCCCTGCATCCCCAGGCTCTCCCTTTTTATTCATCTCGGCTTTCTCAGCGTGTTTAATTTTCATCTAAAAGATCATTTCTTGGGAAATGCATTCTGCATTTTTAATGAGATTTCAAGACAGGCTGATGCTGCTGGTTCACAGACCGCAATTTGAGTATCAAGGCTCTAGAGGAGCAAACGTCAGCACCTCAAATCTCTCCTTCTCTGTGATGTCCCATATTCTAAAATCAAAATTCTCATTTTTTAAACGGTATTTTTATTTTGTTAAAAGCAACAGAAAATAAATACAGGATTTCCTCACAATTCTGAGATTTAAAGTGTACTTTGAAAGGTACAATTTAAAAAATCACTTTTTTCCAATTATTATTGGGATGCGACATCACACAGCATTCCTGATACTATTAAGCAAAATAAAACAGAGCCCCATAAAGCATATTATGATTTTTTACAATGTTAGCATATACAGGTGGCTTTGTGCTTTTAATTGATCCCCAAATACCAGATCCCTGGACTCATAGGGGTTTCATTTTTTTCTTCCAGTTTGGTGTTTCCCTGTTTTACCTACCTAGAAGGCATCACCTGTCACCTTTGCTTCCTAATGAGTTCTTGAAAACCATCTGGGGGCAGCAGTCTGCATCCTAAGGAATCAAATAGCTGTCACTCTGCACGAAATTACTTCCTACCCTCCTGAGCCCAGAAAGCCAAAGTCACTTTTATTCTTGTTTTTTTTTTTTTTTTTACTCATTGCAGAATATTTTTCCTTAATACGTAAATAAATTGAATATTAAATAGAAGTTTCTAGGCTTAGCATATATTTCTCATCTCCAAAAGCTTATTTGTACTATTATGACTAAAACTCTTCAATGGGCTCTCTGGGATTATATTCCAGAAACAACTGTGACATTTAGAGATCTGGGAGTAGGCAAACAATTGGAGCTCATTTTAAGTCAAAGTTATATGGGCTTGTTATTTCAGATCTGATCAAATCAACTTGATGTTTTGTTTTGTTTTCAGAATACTCTATGGAAGGAATTTTAAAAAAAGAGTTTGCATTGATTAAAAACCCTTAGACTGTTTTCTTTCTTAGCTGGCAGAAGTATGGAGAGATGGAGGAATGGAGAAATGGAACTTACATGGAGTAGCGAACTGTTCTGAGACCAATTCTATAAATAATTTCTATGCCTTAGTAGCTAAAGGTCCATCACGATATGTTATTTGGGAACCCTCCACTGACAAGTTCATGTCTACAAATCTTGATATATAAAGCAGACCAATTACTATTGCCCAGGGAACAAATCAGGTTAACACAAACAGTCTTTTCACTTAAAGTCCAAGAAAGACTCAAAGGCCTGGCTTCAATCCCCATGCAGAAATTGATGTAGGGTGAAGGAATTGATCATTCCTCCAGTTTCCCAAATGAAAGAGCAAAGTTTTATTAACTTTTTCCACTCATTACCATGCTCCTACCCAAATAACAAAAAATGCTTAGTTTGAGGAAAAGTAGTATTAATTGCAGTTATTTACAAAATTTTTTTTGCCAATTATATCTAATTACTCTTTAGCCATTTAGAGTTACAGTTATCAATAAGAGTTCAATTGACTTTTTTATGAATTTTATTTGGTTTTCATTCAAGGGTTTGTTTAAGGATGCTCAGCCTCTAAATTTGTGACTTGACCACATATTTGCCAACATATGTTTCAAATAATTGCTTAGAATTTATAAATTGATTTAATATGAAGCACGTAGGTTAAAGATACGTTCTAGTAAAAGTGACTTTACTGCTAACTGATAACCACCCAGAACCAAAGGCAGATAGGCGAGGAAAGACCACATAAAAAAAAAAAATAGAAGGGAGGAATTTGCAATTTCAAAGAAACACAGGCAGAAAACTACGATCTGAAATCATAGTTAAATTTTTCTCACTATCCAACTAAAATTTTTAAAAATATTTGTTAGCAATAAGAGTTAAACTTTGTACATATTAGACTGAAGAAATGTTTGAATAGAAATATTAGAAGCATCGCTTTGAAATTGGCACTTAGTCATAATTGCTGAGATAGCAGTTAAATATTGACCAGAAGGTCAACTGCACTTGATTTCAGTTCAACATCTCAATTTTTGAAAGAAACTATCACTATTTACTAATGGATATTTTCATTGCAGTTACACAGAAATAAAATGTGGGTTGCAGGAAAAATGTTTGGTGTAATCTTCTCTGCATGTTTTACATTGCTGTGCATATTTCTCTGCTTCAAAAAGATACATTTATCCTGCTGTCCACAAAATCAGTCCTTTTGTAGTAATGCTGAAGAAAGAAAAGTCACTTGATTGGTATGCCATGTAAAATCCTTCAGAGTGTACGCAATGGATTTGCATTTGGTAGTATGGCCATATTTTAACAGAGAATCTTCCACGCATTTTATTTGGATTGTGCTTCTGTGAATGTCACAAGGTCTTTTCTCAGCTTCAGCTGACATATATTATTGAATGGAGTGAAACCAATCATAGTAGTTGTTAGCTGTATGACTCTAGAAAACTCCCTAACAATTCCTCATGGGATATGCTAAAGTAATACTAAAATAGATTATTAGAAGTCAAATGTCTTTGGGCAAAAATAAATTGCTTCCTGAGCTATTAAGGCTGCTGTGCAAGCTTTTTAACTTACAAAATATGATTCCTCATTTCATACAACTTTTTAAATTTCTCTCACTTATTGTAACTTCCACTTTTTCTTTCACTCACGGTTGTATGAGATCTTATTTATTTTTAACACTATTGAAGTTGCATTACTTTCATTGATTTGGAGCTGTGTCAAAGAAATCTTTTATATTAGTTCATAATTTCTTAAAATTCCCCAAGAAAAACTGAGATTAAATAAGAGAAAATGCCACTTAATAAGAAGTACTTGTGAAGGAAACATAAAGCATACTCATGGATCAAAAATAAACAAGGAATAGGGAATAGACACAGAGCGAGAACTGGGCCAAGGGATATTCACAGCTACACTTAATTGAGTTCCTTGTATCTGTCAATAATTCAATATAATTTTGTCTGCAGTGTTCGCAACTATTTTGTATTTTCCACCATTTGGTATTTGTGCCATTTTTAAGATTTTCTAAAAGTCATACAACCTTTAATTAAGAATTTGTACTCCCATCTACAAGTTCATAAATTTTCAACAGATAACACTAGCCAGTAGTTAGGGCTCCGGTTAGATTTAGAAGAAGATACATCATACCAAAATATTTGGGAATACTCAAATGATTTACAACATTCATTATTTTAATTAATTTATTTAACTAATTAATATTCTTACATTTGTGGGGTGTTCTGAAGCACCTACTTGTAATTTGGAAATAGAGAGTATTTGTCCTTAGTCACGTCGTAGTCTATGAATACTGAGCACGAGCTCTGTATAAGACAGTGGTGATGAAAATCCTGCTTTCAGTCATTTCTAGCAGTTTCTTAAGAAGAAATAAAGATGAGTATAAAAATAACTACATAACTTCATGTTTTTGTTTTCTACTGTAATATGACCTGGTTTTCAAAGCCAAAAGATTTCTTCATTCTCTATAATCTCTTTAAACATCTATGGTACATTTTTTTTTCTGTAATATCTGAAATTTTTTTTTTTGTAATTTGTAGCAATTTAAACTTTATACTAGTTATGTCCAGATAAATTATAATTTCGCTGATGGTAGGAATAAGCCCTATTTTCTATTTCACATACATCTAATCATTTAGATTTTTTGGGTATCCTTGATGCTTATAAAAACCCTTTAATTATTAAAGATTATGATCGTTCTTGGTATCGTTACTTGCTTTGATGAATACAAGTAGAAGTGAATGTAAAGCTGTCTCTCTATCTACTGAAACATGTTAAAACTAAGTAGTATGTAAGAAAATTATATCATTATAGGTAGTATTAAAAAATTAAGATTGAAATGCTATGTGCAGTCTACAAAACAAGAGAGATGTTGCAGGACTGTGTTTTTAACATCAGTATTCGATACATGTTATTAGTCAATTTTGTACAACTTGAGGAATTTAAACAGATAGATAGCATCACTTTTAAATTTGGTTACATGTTTTAATAATTTATAATATTCTAAGTAATCAGTATTGACACGGTTGTTAAAAATCATGGCAGCATAATTACACATCATGTAATCTTGTTTGTTCTTTTGCAAAATATGAGGTTTGCAAGATGACATTTAACTGTAAATAAGGGTAGTCTCCAAATTAATGTTTTCAAAATTAAAATAAATTCCAGAATTGAGAGTATTCCAAAACTACAAAAGCTTTAGCTCAGACAAGTGAATACATTTTAGAACATTAAAAGAAAGCATAACAGATGTTCCCAAGGAATAGGAAAATGATAACAAACAAACAAACAAAAAAAAGTAAGATGCTGAACACAGGCCATGAAACAAAACATTAAGCAAAATGAATAGCATCTGGTGAGCTGTATATCTCAAGTGTTTACAGCTGTGAATGAATGTGCTGATATAAAAATAAATAGGAAGACAACATTTGACTGCAGAGAAATGTTGAAAATCACCAAATAAGTGCAAACTATGAAAATCTCAAATTGAATTAATCGAACTTTTGTTGCAATGTACTGAACAAATAAGCAATTATCTGGCTTGATAAGTATTAGATTAGATCAAATCTAAAATGCATAATATATAACATAATAAAATAGCAATATTACATCAGCAAATTCATAAGGTCCAAAAAAAATTTGATAGAAATCACTAATAATCATATTGTAATTTAAATTCATAATTTATAATAAGTATTATTATTATTTTAATAAGTAATGTTTTAACTAATCATTTCATAGAAGCTTGCTAAAGACTATTTGAAAATAACAGGAAAACTAACTTCTACATCCCATCATCTACATACATTAGGATCAAAGATGCAAGGAGTACTTATAGGAAATATAATGAATGAGTTTTGACTCTCTGTAGACTAAAAATCCCCCAAAACTCATGGATTTTCTATGATGCGCTTTTTTTCTGTTTTGTTTCTTATCTTTTCTGGTGGCTTTATTACTGTCATTATTTTCTCTCTTTGTATTTATTCCTTCCATTAATTTAGCAAATATTTCTTGGGCACTCATTACGAGCGATACCTTTTCAGATCTTTAGGATACAGCAATGAACCAAGAAATCAAAACCCTATACCCATAGGCCTTTTATTCTAGTAGGATTAAAGAAGCAATAAACACAATAAATAAGTAAAACATATAGTAAATTTGAAAGTGACAAGTGTTATCAACAAAATAAAACAGTAGGAAGCATAAGAAATATGGGGCTTGGATAGGTTTTTTAAGAGCAGGATGATCAGGGGCCTTGCCGAATAGGTCAGATTAAAGAACAGATTTATCTTCTTACTAAGAGAAATTTTTGTGTCTACTCTTCCAACCCGATTGTATTCCTACAGTGCCCTGAATGTTACACTTTAAATAGAATTTAATACATTTTCAAATCCTACTATTGAATTCAATTTTTCTTGCATTTTCAAAAATTTAAGCAGGGCTTTTTTTTTCAAATTATTCTACCATTCACGGTTTCTGTCTTTTTCTGTTTCATAGAATAAACATCTCCTTTCATATTTGAATAATATCAACTATTTCAAGATGTTTACTTGTTTCTTATAGAAAATGATTCTCATCTGTATTTCTGGGTTATAAGGGAAACTTCCCTTTTTCTGAATGATACTACATTCTGTATAGATTTTATCATTGTATTATTTCTTGCTGTGTAACAAATTATCACAAACTTAGTTTAAAACAACATATATTTATTATCTCACAGTTTCTGTAGGTCAGAAATTTGGGCACAGGTCAACTGGGTTCCCTGATTTAATATCTCACAGGGTTGCAGTAAAGGTGTTGGCTGGACTGTGATCTCATCTGAGGCTTGACTTGGACATGATCTGCTTCCACCATCCCTCAGGTTGTAAGCCAAATTCATCTCTTTGCATCTATAGGACTGAGTTCCCAATTTGTTGCTGGCTACTGGCCAGGACACTATGAGTGGGAATCGACTCGACAGCAAAAGGTTTATTGGCCAGGGAACAATCTTACCTCCTAGAGACTTCTCATAGTTCCTTGGCATGTATCCCTCTCCATTGACCCTCTTGCAATATGGCAGCTCACAAGGAAGAATGAAGAACACCAAAGACACAGGTAATTATGAGCTTAAGAGACAGAAAGGACCACATAAACCAGAGACTACATCAGTCTGAGACCAAAAGAACTAGATGGTACCCAGCTATAACCGATGACTGCCCGGACAGGGAACACAACAGAGAACCCCAGAGGGAGCAGGAGAGCAGTGGGATGCAGACCCCAGATTCTCATAAAAAGACCAGACTTAATGGTCAGACTGGGACTAGTAGGACCCTGGAGGCCATGATCCCCAGACCTTCTCTTAGTGCAAGGACAGGAATCATCCCGAAAGCCAACTCTTCAGACAGGGATTGAACTGGAATATGGGATGGAAAATGATACTGGTGAAGAACAAGCTTCTTGGATCAAGTAGACACATAAGACTATGTTGGCATCTCCTGTCTGGAGGGGAGATGTGAGGGCAGAGGGGGCCAGAAGCTGCCCAAATGGGCACAAGGGGACAGTGTGGAAGGAAGGACTGTGCTGTCTCATTAGAGGGAGAGCAATTAGGAGTGTATAGCAAGATATATGTAAATTTTTGTATGAGAGGCTAACCTGATTTGTAAACTTTCACTTAAAGCACAATAAAAATTAAGTAAAGAAATATAAATATATGGCAGTTCACTTTGGCTCAGGGAATGCAGCAGAAATGGAGAAAGTTATCACTTTTATTCATGCTAGCAAGAGAGCTTATACACAAAGCGTAATAGTGAGAATGACATCCCATCATCTTTGCCATATTCTATTGACTAGAGCAAGGCAAGGGTCCTTATCATGCTCAAACAGAGGAAATTAGGCAGTGGATAAATATGGGGCCAATCTAGGGCCTGCCTGCCACAATTACAAGTGTGAATGCTTCTGCTCAGGCCTGGTTATTTTCAACAAGCAATATCACGTCCTTAGCTCCCTGTACTTTCAACTTATACTTTGGCAGTGTTAGCCTCTCATATACGGTTCTTCAAATGAAATTAATGTGTTATGCTTAAGTGGCATCCATATAGTGATGTTTTATGACAAGACTAGAGAGAATAGGTGCAGCTTAATAAACTTTCTCTTACCAACATAATAATTTAAATATCATTTCTTGATTTAGTCTTTGTCCTTCACGTGGCCATTTTCCTATGCTATTATGACTGCCAGGGTACAAAGCATGTTGGAAAATTTCCCTCCACTCCAAGCTTTATTACAAACATAAATTTCTCAAAAAGCGTATTCAATCAAAAGAATTAATCTTGATAATTATGCAGTGTTGGTCATGTGTTTTGGCTAGGGAAAGGTTGAAATTTTTTCTCTAGCCAATTTGCAAGATAGTTTCCACATAGTTTAGTTATGATAGCCTTATATTCTTGTTAGTACATTCCCTGCAATCCTAAATTAGATGGAAACAAAACTAATGAATTAAAGTTGATCTTTACCTACACTGGAGCCTTTCATCCAATTATAAATGAGAGTGTGGTACTTGTAGTTCAACTCAAATTATTGGTGCTGTGGTTTGTAGAAATTTCCCCAGACATTTTAATTTTATATTCATTTGCATTTTTTTGAGAGTTCACGGTTTACATGCTCCTTTATTATATGTCATCATAGTTATTATAAAGACAAACTGATAGTGGATATATCAGGCATAGACATACAAAGCATAGTTAGGTGACATATTAAAAGAGAATTCTTTTATTTATCATTGACTTTATTATAGTAATATAAATTGTACAGAAGAATTTTTAATTTAATGATGATTTTCAAGCTTATTAATTACCATTCTTTATTTATTACTACATTTTATAAAAGATACATTTTCGTTATACCTACTGTCTTCTACTTTGTCAATATGTAAAATGGTAATTAAAATTATTTTATTATTAATTGACCTATATATGTTTCAAATTTTATTGATTTATATGATTTAATTTTGCTAAGAAAAAGTAAAAGAAAATTTAGATTCATTTGAAAAACAGCACTGCAGATGGAACAAATTAGTTGGGTTTATATTTTCTGAACTTTCCTACCATGCACTAGTTAGAATCGTTCCAATAAATAATGGTAATGAACAATCTTATCACTGCTCTTCAATGTTCTTGCTAATAAATTAAATCATAAGCTTCAGTTTAACCACTAATTTTGCATTTTAAAGAGTTTTAGAGTTTGAAGATTTCAAAAGTTTAAACAGGACTTTTAATGTCAGAATTGAATAATGTAGTTACACTTTCCAAAGTCTCAGTGCTTCTAACTGGCTGAGAAGATCATGTTATTAATCACCTCAAAACTAATTCAAATTGTGGATCAGTAGGGTGGTCCTTTTTTCTTCTCTATGGACAGGAAACTGTGAAGTTGAAGGTACAGGGAACTGTGAAGTTAAAATTTAAGAAGTCTAAATCACAAATTAAAAATTTACCTTTGTGAGAAAAAGTAAATTCCAATCACAAATAGCAGTAATGATATATATTTTGAGAGATCTGTGAAGAATGTAATACGTAAGAGGTGAGGTGCAGAGTGAATCTATTAATAAAACTAAGGATTCTTTAAAACAGAATATAATATTGCAACACATAATTCTATTTTTTAAATATCATTTTATATTAAAATTGCTGAAGCTTCAGAAATTTAAAAACAACAACAAAAATAGTTTTCTCTGATTTCTCAGTCATTACTATTTTGCCAGTGTGGAATATATTCTGATTTGCACTGTTCTTCTCTTAAGCATACTGTGATTTTTTTCTTCCCTGACTGACAGGTATTACAATATTTGTTAACATCATTGATAGGAAAGTGCAGTTAAGAAAGAGGAGTAGATACAATTATGTCATTCATTACTCTGATTCTTTCTGATAAACAAATATGTTTTAGTCATCAAATGATATTTTCTCTATCATATTTGATTATCACTCTGATATGATCGAAAACATAGTATGCAACACTGGATTCAATATCATTTGAGACTAAAATAATACTATGCAATTATTTTTAGAGCATGTGTTCAGTTATAAGGGCAGCAGAAAACAACTGAAGGATATCTCTACTTTCACCTTAACTGATATTATCTCTCTCCATTTGTCTTAAGCTTAACTCGATGAGTTATTAGGTAGTATTTCTGCATTACTTTTAATTACTTTTACCGAAATCCTGACCATATATTAAACTCTATCTAAAGCCTTTTAAAATTAACATGGAAACTTTTATATTTATACAGTTCACATGAAATCTGAGATACTCTAATAGTGAGTAAAAATATAAATTCATGCCACATCCATACTCTTACATTTTCCTAGAGAACATTTTAGCCTTAAAAAAGATTTAAGAGGTCTATGAAAACATTTCTTTTTGCAAGAACGACTGATGAAAAGAGAAGAATTATTAAAAAAAAGCATAGGTATGAAAAGGGAGGATATTACAGATTCAGTAAATATGGGAGAATTGATAGGAGAATTCTATTAATGACTACATGCTAACAATTTTTAAGACTGGAATTAAATGGAAAAATTTTATTATAAATAATTCAACTATACTTTCTCATGATACAGTAAAAAAAAAAAAAGCTTGAATTGTCCTATAATATTTTTAAAGTTGAAGCATTGTTTAAATAGCTGTGCATGAAACAGAAATACAAAACTCAGAGGATTTCATGCAAGAAATCCACCTAACTTCAAAAAATGATCCTTCCAATTATTGTCTTTAGAAAAAAAGAGAACTGCTCCTGATTCATTCAATGAGATGGGCTTAACCTAATAACACTGCAAGGTATTAAAGATGCATTTTCCTCAGGAATAGAGTTATAAAATGTGTAAAAGAAAAAAAAAAACAAATTGAACTCAATGTAATTCTAAAGGCATTATATGACCATCAAGTATATTAAATCTCATTTTCAAATATGGTATAGTATTTTAGATATTATTAATTGAATTGTTTTAAATATCTATAAATGTCATTTGCCACATGAATACATTAGAGCAATCCATTCCAAAAAGTTCTCTAGGAAAGAGACAAGACCCCATGCCACTTTGCATATTTAGAGGAAAGTTGGAATTAGGTCAGAAAACTAGTAACAGATACCCCTTTTTGAGAGTAAAATTTTGTGTTCCTTAGGCTAACGTATTGAAGTATAACATTTCTATGCTGCCGAGAGAGGAAGAAATAAACCTCTGGTCTGTTCCCCCACAGATGATTTGGAGACAGGGAATTTAAAGAGTTAAGGATGTTTGCTTTAAAGAACAAAGACATAGGTGAATAACTGGTGTGAAAGTATGGCCATAAAAATGTATTTATGTTAAGAATAGGAGACATAACAGAATATCTATATGCTAATGGCAATCATCCAGTCAAGAATAAATAGCTGATAATGTAGAAGAGGGTAAAGACTTGTTGAATCGTTGTTCTTAAGAGAAAGAATGGGATCTATTTCAGAAATGGAAGGGATAGTTTTAGAAAGGACTAAAAAAAAAAAAAATAGTGAGATAACATTACACACTTACTCAAAGGGTTAAAATTAAAATGACTGATCACACCAAATGTAGGTGAGTACATAAAGGAATGAGAGCTCTTATACACTGCTGGTAGAAATATAGAATAGCACAACTGCTTTGGGTGAAAGTTTGGCAGGTTCTTAAAAAATTAAACGTACCTCTGCCATATGATCCAGTCACTCCACTCTTGGGTATTTCCCAAAGAATTATGAAAGCGTATGCCAATACAAAGACTTTACACGAATGTTCATAACAACTTTTATTCACAATAGACCCACACTGGAAATAACCCATTGTCCATAAACAGGTAAATGTATAAACAATTATGGTATATCCCTATGATAGAACAGTACTCAGTAATAAAAAGGATTCTCTATTAATACACATGGATGAATCTCAATTATGATGGGTGAAAGAAGCCAGAAAAAAAAAGGAGTACATATTAAATAATTGCTTTTATATAGAACTCTAGAATATATCAACGAGTCTACAGTGGCAGAAACCAGATCATTTGTTGTCTAGGAGAGGGATTATAAAGGGGCACAAGGGAACTTTTGGAAGTAATAGGTGTATTCAGTATCTTGAACGAATTGATGGTTTAACAGTTTTCATGTATGTCAAAATGTATTAAATTTTATGCTTTACATATGTGCAGTTAATTAAGTGTCAGTTATACTGCAATAAATTTTATTTTAAAGCTGTAAAAAGAATATCTAGAATCACAGACAGGAGGCAAAGTACTTGGAGGTAGACTCTAGTAGACTCTTAAATATAGTGGAGGGATGTAATGAACATTATCTTTTGATGGTGTAAATTTTCTCAATGATAGAATATCTAGTACCATAGATAGTAGTTATCTATGATACTGGATACATACTAAATACATGGAGACAGTCCAGAAGACTCATAAATATGGTATACGGGGGTTATGAACATTCTTTTCTGATGACTTAAATTTTCTGAATGAATTAGGAAGCAAAGTCTTGCAAGTGAGGATGATGAAAGTTGTTTTAGGGGCTTGAAGAGAAGGAGAAGGTATGGAATAGTGGTCTAGTGAAGTGGGAGAGCATATAGATTAGGGATGTAACCATATTTCCTGTTATCATTAAAGTACCACCTGAAGTCCATGACCATGGATTAAAAATAAATTAATTGTAATTTTGTGTTTTTTTCTCCAGGAATATTCACTATATGTTTTCAAGCACGCATTACAGGAAGAATTGAATTAAAACCTACTTTTTGTTTTCCCAACTAAGAAAGGGAAATCAAGAAAAGGAGGAGATGGAAAATGTTTGAAGCTCAGCAACATAAAAGAGTAATTGTTCTTTTGCCACATATATAGCAACAACAACAACAACAACAAAACAAAAATAACAAGACTAGATTTAAACTCATCCCAATATATCAATGGCGACTCTGCCATTACCAATACTCTAAAAGTCATTCGCTCACTTCTAAAAGCTAACCAATGATATCAGCCACGGCTCTTAACTATGCTTTATCTACTAAAACTCAACATTCTCAAACTCCTCTGCTTCTGAAAGTCTACAACCTCTGAACTCCACGCATCTCCAAATTCAACATCTTATTTCCAGTTTGTGTCATTAAGAGGCATTGTGTTCCATAAGTAAACCATTCCCTTGCCTAGAAAACAATAAATTCAGCTTTCCCACCACCCACAACATATTAAGTGGACCCCTCCTTCAACAGGGACAAGGGAGTGGACAGTATGTACAAGGGTGTGATTACAATTGTATATCATGATGTTTAAATTGAGTAAAAGAAGAGTAAGGATTCAAGGAAGAGAGGAACAATGCAAAGGTGGTAGGTTCAATGAATAACAGTTACTGGTCAGGAAAAGAATTATTGGAGTCAGAGTAGAAAAGTGAGTGAGTTCAAAATACAGTGGTTTTCAGATGGGTACACATGATTTTGTGATGATAGTGAGTTTTTAGTTGTATGCACTTTGAGAGTGAGAAGCTGAGGTAAGGAAAAGAATCAATCATTAGAGAAGAAGAATTCAAGGAACTGGGTGGCAAGAGAACTAGGATAATTATGATATATGTAGTAAAATTGCCAATAATTAAAGTAGACACAGTATCAAGATGAATACTCTTAGATAAGGACAAAATTTACTAATAAAAGAGGAGAAATACTTGGTGGTCAGTAGACAACAACAATAAGTTTCATGTGCAATAAATATAATCTTACAAAGTCAGATTTAAAGCTATGCCTGCCCAAGATGTAGGAAGAAAGTGACATAGAGGAGCATGGAGACTCCTTAACTACATTCAAGCTCAGTGGTAAAAGTGTCACTAAGATAAAAATGGAGGACAAAATTATTCTTTTAGAGGGTTTCATGGGAAATAGTATTCTCAGGGAAGGATTAAATTTCCATTACAGCAAGAACTTGCAGGAAATATTCAGGGAATATTAGTATCGTTAGCCATCATCCAGTTGGCCACTGACTCATAGCAATCCCATGCACAATAGTAGAATTGCTGCCTGGTCCCGTACAATCCCAATTATCAGTTGGGGATTTGGCCATTGTGATTCATAAGATTTTCATTGCCTGGTTTTCAGAAGTATATAACTAGACCTTTTTTTCCTATTCTGCCATAGTCTAGAAGCTCTGCTGAAACCTATTCAGCTCCATTCAAGTCTGCATTGACACACAGGTGGTGGTTGGGTAATGAGGGACATTGTTCATGAATTGAAAGGTAAAAATTCTACCACTGAACCATCATTGCGGTCATTCAGACAAAATATATTATGAATCTTTCTAGTAACAGACTGAGTATGGAGAAAGCATGAGGAATGCATGAAGTGTACCAGGTTCTCCTTCCCATTGCCGTTGAGTCGATTCTGACTCACAGCCACCTGATAGGACAGAGTAGAACAGCTCCATCGGATTTCCAAGCAGAGCATGGTAGATTTGAACTGCCGGCCTTTTGGTTAGCAGCTGAGCTCTTAACCACTACACCATAAAGAAACTACGTTGGTGAATTCCAGTCACTTCTGTATCTTGGAAGAAGAGGCTTGGTCTGGGGCTTTCCTTTCTTTCCTGTCATTTGAGTAGAAAGCCTACGGAAGATTAGTCTTTGATCAAGGGTTGCCTTCATTCTTGCCTCCTTTGAGGGCAGGACAAATTTGTTTTGAGTGTGTGCTCTTTCTTGAACTATAATGTTGTTAATGGAATTTAGCCTTCAGGGAGAGATGAATATTACCTTGAGCAATGAGATTCCAGCTTAACCCCTCTATTATCTTTTGTTGAGTAGTTCTCATTGCTTTTTATAGGACTTAAATGTGAAAATTAAAATATGAAACATTATCTTTATAGCCTTCCACTTAGGAACTCATAATGTTAGAGCCATTTAGATAATCATTCCTGTAGCTCAGTAAATTTTGAGATTCTTTTTTTTTTTTCCGTTAAAAAAGCTTGTATGTTTTTTCTTATTTTATGGATCTGGTAGTCTATTCTTCTGAATGAGGTATGTGCGCATATATACATGCAAATAAATAAATTCATACCCACATGCACACTCATTCTCTGTATATATTATTAATTTTCTTATGATTGCATAGTCTATTTAGGAGACCATTGAAGTTTCCATATCATCTTAAATCTCAACAATATGAAGATATTCTAGATGGTTTTCTGTTCATTTTATTATAGATCAGCAGAAGGTAGCTTGAGATCTGAAAATCATGATAATTTTCTTTTATTCAAATATTTTTACATGTTTTATTGCATTGAACAGAATAATATCACTTTTCAGTTATGATAGGTTGCTCTTCTCTGTTTATCAGAAGTGAGAAAAAATAATTTGTCTGATCAGTCAGGGGTCAGGATCTCGATTGATTTCTCCAGTAAGGAGGCCATACTTGGTGCGGCAAATGCAATTGGGATTGCCATCTGAAAAAGCTTATCATTATCTATTGTCATTCTTCAAAACCTATCAGTTTTTGTCCTTGCTAACCTGAAGAATTGAGAGGGCCTCTAATTGAAACGGAACCCTCTGTATCTGTAAAGGTTTTCTGGTAGAACTAAACTTTACAACTCCCTTGGGTATGTTGTATTGACATCAATTTTCTATTTTTGTTGGGTGCAGTAATACCAGTACCCTAACAATTTGGTAGTTCTTACCATAATAGCCTTTCCTTCACAGAAATCCACTGTGAGAATGGTTGCCAGTTGCTGAGCTATCAGTTCTTATTAAACTTGCAAGAAATGAGGACATAAGAACTGGCTGTATTTGTGGTTTTCAACCCCCACCCTGGACACTTTGTGAGGTAAAACTTGGCCAAGACACCCTCTTTATGCCTTTCTCTTCTCCTTTGTCTGATATTAAAGAACAGATAGAAATATGGAACATTTGAAAACAAAAATTTTATATTCTATAGCTTCTGAGTTCAGGAAGTCTGTTTCCAAGCCGATGAAAGATAAAAAGAAAAATTTCTAAGTTCATATAAGTAGAGTGCTGGGAAGATTTTAGGAGGGGATGCAGTATATGCCAAATTTTCTTTCATGGATTTCTCTTGTTAATCTAAAGAGGACTGAAGGAGAACAGGAGATTTAGGGTAATACCGAATAAGATAGAGGGTCCCATTAGCCATACTCATTGCCTTGAAGTCAGTTCCTACTCAGACTAACATATTCTCTACCCTGGCCCTCCCTGAGTAATCCTGGGGAGAGGGAAAAGCATGTGAGAGAATCTTCTGATAGGTTCAGAATTAAATAGCAAAACAAACAAACAAAAAACCTTGTGTTTGATGAAAAGTAAAACTTGTAGATATGTCCTGCATTTCTGCAAATGTACGAACCACAGCAAAATATGTCAGGTAACATAGCTTAACCACTTTCATGAGGGAATGTGCGTGGTCTGGAAAAGTCAAAGAAGATAAAGTACTACAGAATATGAACCAACCTGACAATACTCAAAAAGGTTCTCCGTTGAAATTATAGCATCCCATCAGTCTAGACTTCACGCACAATGTTTGCGTCTAGGCCTGGCAGGGGGTAGGGAGAATGAAATTACCAAAGCAGCTTCATGGAGAGACCACAGCTGGATAAATACCTAGAAGTAGAACAGCTGTATCAAATGTATCTTTGCATTTTTAAGAAACGGTGAAACTGTTACCCGAAGTTGATCATTTTACATTTCCAATAATACTGTATGAGAGTTAGTTTCTCCACATCCTTACCAATACATTGAATGGTCAGTCTTTTTCTTATTTTAGATGTTCTAACAATTTTTTTTTTAACAGGAAGTCTTTCTCCCATGGAGCAGCTGGTAGGTTCAAACTGCTAACCTTCTGGTTCAACAGCCAAGTGCTGTAACAACTGCACCACCACCTTCCATAAAAATTACGGCCTTGGAAACCCTATGGAACTGTTCTACTCTGTCCTATAGGGTCACTATGAGTTAGAACTAACTCAATGGCAATGGTATTTTTTTTAATGGGAAGAAGTTGTACCTCATTGTGCATTTAATTTACATTTCCCCAATGACTAATGATATTTAGTATTTTATTATCTGTTTATTGCCATTCATGTATCTTCTTCTCTTGTAAATTGTCTGGTTTTATCAATTGTGTTGTTTACTTCCATATTATTGAGTTTTGAGAGTTCTTCATATATTCTAGATGTAAGCCCTTTATCATCTGTATGTTAGGCAAATAATTTCTTACACTATGATTTATCTTTCATGCACTTAACAGAGTCTTTAGACGAACAGATTATCTAAAAAAAAAAAAAGGATTTCCTAATTAACAATTTGTTGTTTTATGGATCGTGTTTTGGAGTCATATTTAAGAAACATTTACTTAACCTAAGGTCACAAATATTTTCTTCTGCGCTTTCATCCAGAAGTTTTGTGGTTTTAAGTTTTAAATTTAAATGTATGATTCATTTTGAGTTAATTTTTTATACATGGTGTAAGATATAAATAATCAAGGTTTATTTTTTTGCTAAGTATGTTGATAGACATCCCCATGAATATTTCACCTTTCTGTGTGATCTCCTCCCACTGAGTGAAAGCATTTTCAGCCAATTTAAGAATATTTGTATTAAGAGACAGTCCCTGAGTAGTACAAATAGTTAACATGCCCATCTGCCAAGGAAAAGGTTTCAGTCCACCCAGAGGTGCCTCAGAAGGTAGGACTGGCAATCCACTTTCCGAAAATCAGCCACTGAAAATCCTAAGGAGCACAGTTCTATTCTGACACATGTGGGGTTGCCATGAGTTGGAATTGACTCAAAGGTCACTGGATGGGTTCAGAATAGTAAAGCTTAATGTTTCCTCTCCCTGGAGATGTTCCAGGGTAGTTAATATAAAGGCCCCCTTTCACCTCCCCAGACTTAAAGAAGAGTTTTCATTTCAGAATAAAAATGATATAGCTCTCTCTCTTCAATCTCTTCCTTTCTGAAGGGATGGAGGGAGGTAGGCAGATCTCCAGCAGCCCTATATAAGATTAGTCTTCTAAATTCAGGTTTCCTCTTATGTAATGCACCACTGTACATATGTAGGTGTTATCTGGATCTCTCTGGGTCACTTTGTGAGGAGAGATAAAATACATTGCTCTGGCTGCTGCTTTTTGCTGAGGGTAATAAACAGTCTTTCCTACTCAGAGGTCTTATGTCTCTTGTAAGTGCATGTGTATGCTTTTGTCATTCAGGTCTTGTACATCTTTTGTCAAGTTTGTACCTTAAAAAAGTGTATATTTCATATTTTGATGTTATTGCAAGTGACATTTTTCCTTCAATTTCTATTTGTTCCTAGTAACAATAAATACATTTTATTTTTGCATATTGGTCTCATATCCTGGGTAAACTATCTCAGTAGTTTTACTACGTTTTTAAGAGATTGCTTCAGATCTCTTAACTAGACAATTATGTAAATAGGCAATTGATCTTAACTAGACAATCATGTAAATAGACAATTGAGAGTTTTACTTCCTCCCTTGTGGCATGAAAGCTATATGCTTATTTTTCTTTACCTGTTGCACTAGCTGAAATCTCCATTAAAATGTTTAACAGAGCTGGCGAGAACAAGCATTCTTGCTACATTCTTGGCCTTAGGGAAAAAGCTTTCAGTCCTCAGAGTAGGCATGAAGTCACCTATATGATTTTTCATAATCACAATTCTTTTATCAGTTTGAGGATTACGGTGGTTATTGTTATGTGTCAACTTGGCTAGGCTATGATTCTGAGTTGTTTGACAAACACTATGTAATTGTCTTCCATTTTGTGATCTGATGTGATCAGCGATCAGTTGCAAGCAGTTTCCCTGGAAATGTGGCCTGCTTCCAGTGTATAAATGAACGTTCTAGAAAAGCTTGCTCTCTCTCTGAACCCTGCAATCTTCTCATCATCGGACTTTCAGTCCTTGGAATTTAAGCCAGAAGAGGCCTCCAACCTGTCACCTGACCTGCAGATTTTGCATTGGTCCGCACCTTCAACCACATGTATCAGTAGATGTCTTCGGCCTGTCGTTTGACCCACATATTTGGGGCTTGTCAACCCCCACAATTGCTTGAGCCATTTCCGCACAATTATGTGAACCATTTCCTTGAAGTAAATTTCTCTCTATACATATATCTATATATTCTTCCCTGGTTTTGCTCCTCTAGAGAACCCAGACTAAGACAAGGATATTTTTATCTGTCTCTAGCTTGCTGAGAGTTTTGAACAGGAATAGATGCTGGATTTTGTCAAATGCTTTTCTGTCTTTATTAAAGTGATCCTACAGTTTTACTTTTCACATTTTTTTTTTAACATAGTAAATCGCATTGATTTCTTTTTGAATGCTAAACCAAACTTGTATTCTCTGGATAAAACCCCATTTGTTTTTGATGAATTATCCTTTTAATATACTTTTGGATTTGGGTTCCTAAATTTTCTTTTAGAATTTTTGCAAATAAATTCATGAAGGATATTGGTCTGCAGTTTTATTTTTATTAGAGTGATGCTGGCCAGGGAATATTTCCAAACTTCAATTTTCTGGAAGGTTTTGTGTATAATAGTTGTTATTTCTTCCTCAAATGTTTAGTAAAATTCACCGTTGAAACCATCTGTGTCTGAAGATTTCTTTGAGGAAAGGTTTTCAAGTACAAGTCAATTTTGTAATAGATACAGGTTAATTCAGGATACCTATTTATTCTACAAAGAAATTTTATAATTTTTGTCTTTTAATAAATGTGCCTATTTCATCTAAATTGCCATCATCTCTGGGACTCCAACGGCATGTTACACGTCTGATGTTGTTTGCAGTTCACTGATGCTTTACCATATTTTTTAACCTTGTTCATTTGTTTTTTTTTTTTTTTCTTAATATGTCCTTCACATTGGACAATATATGTAGATTGTCTTTGATTTCAATCACCCATTTATCTGCTGTCTCCAATCAAATGTTGATCCTATCTATTGGAGTTTTCATTTTGGTTATTGTTCTAGTGTTTATATTTGGTTCTTTTTTATGGTTTCTAATTTTCCTCTGCACTTGTTTTGTGTTGTTGTTAGCTGCTGCAAAGTCAGCCCCAGCCCTTGCAGATCCTATACACAATGGAACAAAACACTGCCTTGTCCTGCAACATTCCCACAATCGGTTGCTGATCACGTCATTGTGACCCATAGAGTTTTCATTAGCTTATTTTCAGAAATAGGCCAGTCCTTTCTTCCTAGTTCTTCTTAGCCTGACAACTCCACTGAAACATGTTTAGCATCATAGCAACACAAAAGCCTCCAAAGATGGGCAGTAGCTGCACATAAGTTGTGCTGGCCAAGAATTAAACCCAGGTTTCCCACGTGGAAGGCAGGAATTCTGTCAACTGAACCAATCTGCTACAGCTACTCATTTTTTAATTTATTGTATCTATATATTGTCCATTAGTTCTTTAACTGCTAATTATGATTTTAAGTGTCCACTCAGGGTCAATTTTTATTGGCTGCTTTTTATTTTGACTATGGCATAATGTTTCTTCTAATGGTCAGTGTTACTATTACTATTATTATTTTACACCAGGTTTTATGAGTGACAGAATTTTAAAACTCGGGATCCTGTTCCTTTTTTTTTTTTTCTGAAAAGTGTTCATTTTTATTCTACTTGATATTTATTTTTAACGGAACCAACTTTCAAACATTATCTTCCCTGTGGTGAGCAGCAGCTGAAATCTTTGCTCAGTTCTTTTAATTGCCCAGATTTTCTTTTGCTCTTTGAATCTTGGCATCTCTCCCATTTGTGCAGGAATGTCCCTTTTTAGGACTTCTCCCTTATTAGAATCTTTTCTCTCACTTAACGTTTCTGAAAGCTCTTGACTTTGTTCTCTGACCACTCACGCCAGTAGCACTGGGGGTATTGTTGTATGCCTTGTTGCCCTCTAGTGTGCAAACTAGGCTATGACTTCATGTGAAAAGTCAAATAAATGCACTTTTTCTATAGTACCCACACTGTTCCTTGTTTTTCAAGAGTCTGTTGCTTTCTTGTTTCTGATTCCTTTTGGGTTCTCTCCAGCACCTTCAAATATTTGAATTTTAAAAAATGTATTCTGTTCGGAGTTTATGGTTTGGGTATCTGAAAGCAGAACCCCAATTCGTACCTATTCATTACAGAATAGAAATCATTATTGTGCTTTTATCTCTTCCTCTAAGAATTAAGAAAAAAAAATCCTCAATGATTTTGGGCTGAGTTGTGTTATATAAACAAACACATAATTAGAACATCACTGAACTAATGTGAATATAATTAAGGTAGCACACCTGGAAAGTGATTACCCAAATCAGTCTAAATTAAATGCCCTGGGTATTTACATTTACTCTTAGCATAAAATCAAAACTTTAATGAAATAGCATATTATATATTTTTTTTGTAGAAAAAGAATAAGTCCTTTAAGTTTGGAGGTCCCAAAATGGTTATTATTGTTCTGAAAAACGTTGACAGTAACTCTAAATGTGCAACAAGTGTTACAACTTTTCACATACAATTTGAAGTACTCTCAGGCTATTAAGAACAATTGTTAACGTTTATGGAAACATAAGAGAAATGACTTATTTTATGTTTAACATCTTCCCAGAAGGGATAAAGTTTTGCAGAGGAATGCTAGAAAAAATTGAAAATGCTCATAAAGCTTGGGCTGTCTCAGCAGTGCACAGCACAGCACATTCATGATTTATATCTATTATTATCCTCCAAAGATATTTCTTGATATATATAAAAAAAGAAAGCCCCTCACTTAATGCTCACCTATTTTTACCACCCTTTCTATTCCTGTGTTACTAAGCAACCAAAATACCCTAGGAAAAAAAGATTTGTAACATTTTCACATATATCATAAACAGTAATCTACCCCAAATGTGCTCTATATATCAAATAAAAAATAATGTTTTCTTGCTAGTGTTCTCTAGGATTTACAGGAGTGTCACAACGCCAAAGTTTTCTATCACGATATATTTTATAGACAGTTTTACTTGAGGCAGAATTGGTACTCATACAGACAGAAAGTTCCACATTTTTATCTTTTTAAAAGGACCTACATTGTGACAATTTAAATTCTTTGTCCCTTCTGTTATATCAAGCAGTAAAAACACCCACGGTCTGATGCCTTTCTGCTGTCTTTATGGATACCTTTCAACTTTAGCCTTTATTTTTGTTCTCTATACCTTGCTCTTTGTGATCATCTCTTCTTCTATTATATCTTATCAATATTACTCTGTCTCTTTAAAAAAAAAAAACTATAGCTTTTATAGCAATGTATGGCCTTAGTATCTAGTGAAAATCTAGTTACTGCATTTATCATAAATTCTAGATAGGATCTTGAGACACAATAATAGACCTTTTAAACAAACCCTGTAATACATTAACCTATTGTGGATTCAATTTGTATTTTATTTTTCTTTTCTTGGTCAAGATTAAAGCATAATATTGAGTAAAATTTTGAGCCTACAAAGAAAAACAGCTATCATTTGAGTCATAAAGCACACTAATGGTAGAGTACTAACATAAGTCTTATTTTATCTTTTATACTATTAAGGATTTGGGAAAATGTCATACCATTCTTTAAAATTGACATCAGGTCAAAATTTTCTGTTGAGAACTTTAATACTGAGAGGCATCTGACTAATAGCTTCTTTGATAGTAGCAGATTTTTTTTTTAATGTTTTAGAAATCAAAGTAAGAGTGATATATGTGTGATTGAAATGGGTGTGTCTGAAAACTAAGCATTTTAACTTGTACTAACAATTTTGAGAGGTTTTTAAAATGTATATTCGTGATTTATTTTACCAAATAACTGACACTATACATACTATTAGCTTTTACTTCAATCCTGGATTTCACTCCATTGCTAAACCTCATCCATGCCCTGATCCTCATCAAATCACACTCCATATTTGAAATATGGAGTTGCAAGTCAGCTTGCTCTTTTACTTGTGAGACTCATTTACTACTAAGCAACTCTCAATCCTTAGTCTAAAGGTACAGTCCAATTTATCCTTTATTTTATACTATGTTAAAGATTTTAGCTTTTTTAAGATTTTCTGCAAACTCCTGGCCTTAAATTTTATATTTCTTCTGACTCTGGACCTCTGCATTTTCAAATCTTGTGCTTACACCACCTTGCAATAGTTAGGACAAAAGTTAAGCTATAACAAAGATTTCAGCAAATTCAGTGCCTTATTGAACAAGAATTCTGCTTATCTCCCATGTAAAGACCTGATATGAATAGTCTAGGTCTCCAGTTATCTTTACTCAAGGACCTAACTCTCTTCAATATGTTTTGTCACCCTCTAGGCATTACTGTTTTCTGGATGGCAAAGAAGTGACACTGTCCTATCCGTATTTCTGCTGGCTGGAGGGAGAAACAAATATCCTGAGATTCTGAGGCATCACAAGGACATATTTGTTCACATTTCATTGAGCATGTCTTATAGCAAGGTAGGCTAGATAATAAAGTGATTCTGGAAAACTCTGTCCTCCCACAACTGAAATTCCAAGGATGTATTTTTTTTTTTTTAGCAGAAAGTTAGTGATCACAGAATACATAAATATGCATGGGTGTCCACACATGCAACACATTTACCTTTTCTGAAATGAGGTATGCAAAGCATCATATAGTTACTGCATCCATCTACAATTCCAACATATGGGTGATATGCAAACCTTTCCACCAGTTTACTCGTGGCTTAGGCTTATTATGAATCAAAATATTGAACTCTCCTGTCCAATATACCTTTCTTAGTTATCTAGCACTGCTATGACAGAAATACCACAAGTGGATGGCTTTAACAAAGAGGGATTTATTCTCTCACAGTCAGGAGGCTAGAAGTCCAAACTCAGGGTACAGCTCCAGGGGAAGGCTTTCTCTCTCTGTCAGCTCTTGGAGAAAGTCCTTGCAATCAATCATCCCCTGGTCTAGGAGCTTCTCAGCACAGGAACTCTAGGTCCAAAGGCCACACTCCCCTCCTGGTTTTTCATGCTTGGTAGTAGGAGGTCCCCATCCCAAGTTTTAGGGTCCCATTTCTTCCCAATCAATGTCCTCACTTTAACTTCAGACACCACTAGAGGTTGGAAATTCAGTTGGTCTTGTAACTCAGCCACTCTTATGATAAGACTCTGGGATTGGTTTTCAGCAATATCAGGTCTGTTACTACAAGAAATAAGACTTTCTTTCAAGGCACAAGTGGAAACTTTGAGATCATTTATGCAGTGCTTGAGTTTTGACTCTGAAGCCCTGAGCTCATCTCTTTCTTTCACCACTTTGTCTAGAGAAAGTAGGATCAGCCAGCCAGGTTTCTTATACTTCTCATTATGACAAAATTATAGAAAGGAATCAAATATGCCATCACCCAGAACCTTACCTCTCACCAATACCTAATCTATTGGTAATGATATTTTGTGCATTCGTATTGCCACCTGACCCTATGGATTAGCACTGCCCTCTTTCCTACTGGAAGTAGAGTGATCAAAATCATTAAGACTAATCAGATTTGAGAATCAATTTAGAAAATTAATTCTTACAATTTTGTTTCTCTAGAACCCCACTTTCTGTACCAAATGTCTTCAGATGGGTTCTTAAGAGAAGCAAAACTAGTAAAGCATATAAATACATATATAGAGAGATTTATATCAAGGAAATTATTCACATGGTTGTAGAGGCTAGAATGTCCCAAGTTTGTGGGTCAGGGTGGAGGCTTCTCCTGATTCACATAGCTGCAGGGGCTGGTGAACCCAAGGTCAGGGGGACAGACAGCAGAGCTTTTGCTTGCTCTGGATCCTGCAGCTGGCTTTTGTTTGTCTGACCTCTAGTTCCTGGGACTGGAGATAGCAAGTTATGTGCCATCTTGCCTGTCAATTTTGGGACTCATCGGTCTTCCCAGTCTGTGAGTAAGAGCCCTGCTGTCTGACCTTCCAATCCTGGGCTTTCTAGTCATCACAAGAAACAATCTTACCCAATATTTTTGCCACTCCATAACAATTACCAAAAGGTCAGCAGTTTGAGTCCACCAGCCACTCCTTGGAAACCCTATGGGCCAGTTCTACTTTGTCCTGTAGGGCCACCATGAGTCAGAATTGACTTGACAACAATGGAATTAGTTTCATAACAAGTCTAATCAACTTTCTAGCTTACAATATCATTTTTCTTGCTACCAATTTCTCAACCTCTAAGCCAATTCTAAATATTTATTATTACTTTAAAATGAATTAATAATTCCACATTTAAAATTTTTCTCAGTTTCATTTTCTAATACAGTAAACATCAATAGATATGACCTCCATTAATAAAAGCTCTTGTGAACTTCAATGGCTTGTAGGAATGAAAAGAACCAAAATGTTTGGAAGCATTGGTGTCATCTGTATCGTTGAACCTGATTCATATTTGTCCAAGCTACTGTTGTGGAGAGGGAGAAAGAGAGCATGAAGAAAGCACACATCTTCTCCTAAGGCTGGTAGTTAGAAGTGGGTAAGTCCAAGACACATAACCACATCTAACCATCTAACTATGTACTCATCTAACTATGATTACATTGGATGTGTAGTCCAGCCGAGAAGTAAAGTACAGTTACAAGTCTATTACTTTGAATAATTTCAAGGGACTGCTATCACCATCATACTTTGCAATATAGCCTGATACACCATAGAAATGTATGACTTTAAATTCTCTGGTTAGATTCCCACCATTATTCCCAACTTTTTAGTGCATAAAGGGGCTAATCCTTTATGATTCCACAGGAGAAATAGGGGAAGATATTCATAGAAGACCTCAGAAAAGGAAGAGGTCCATATTTATGCCTATTCCAAAGAAAGGTGATCCAACCAAATGCAGAAGTTATCGAACAATATCACTAATATCACATGCATGTAAAATTTTGGTGACGATCATTCAAAAGCTGCTTCAGCAGTATATCTACAGGGAACTGACAGAAATTCAAGCTGGATTCAGAAGAGAATGTGGAACCAGGGATATCATTGCTGCTGTCAGATAAATCCTGGCTGAAAGCAGAGAATACCAGAAAGGTGTTTACCTGTGTTTTACTGATTATGTATAGGCATTCGACTGTGTGGACCACAACAAATTACAGAAAACACTGTGAAGAACGTGAATTCCAGAGCACTTAATTGCTCATGAGGAACCTGTACATAGACCGAGAGGCAGGTATTCAAACAGAACAAGGGGATACCATGTGGTTTAAACTCAGGAAAGTTGCACATCAGGGTTATATCTTTTCACCATACCTATTCAATCTGTACGCTGAGCAAATAATTGTAGAAGCTGGATTCTATGAAGAACAGGGCATCAAGATTGGAGGAAGATGTATTAACAACCTGTGTTATGCAGATGACACTACCTTGCTTGCTGAAAGTAAAGAGGACTTGAAGCATTTACTGATGAAGATCAAAGACCATTGCCTTCAGTATGGATAACACCTCAACGTAAAGAAAGCAAAAATCCTCACAACTGGAGCAATAAGCAATATCACGATAAAGGGAGAAAAGTTTGCAGTTGTCAAGGATTTCATTTTACTTGGATCCACAGCCAACACCCATGGAAGGGGCAGTAAAGAAATCAAAAGACGCGCTGTATCAGGCAAATCTGCTGCAAAAGACTCCTTTAAAGTGTTGAAAAGCAAAGATGTCACCTTGAAGACTAAAGTTTGCCTGACCCAAGCCATGATATTTTCAATAGCCTCATATGCATGTGAAATCTGGGCAATGAATAAGGAAGACTGAACAGGAATTGATGTCTTTGAATTGTGGCGTTGGCAAAGAATACTGAATATACCATGGACTGCCAAAAGGATGAACAAATCTGTCTTAGAAGTGTAGTCAGAATGCCCCTTGGAAGCAAGGATAGTGAGATTATGTCTCACATACTTTGGACACGTTATCAGGAGAGATGAATCCCTAGAAAAGTATATTATGCTTGGTAAAGTAGAAGGTCAGTGAATAAGAGGAAGACCCTTAACAAGATGGATTGAAACAGTGACTGCAACAATGGGCTCAAGCATAGCAATGATTATGAGGATGGCGCAGGAGAGGGCAGTGTTTCGTTCTGTTGTACATAGGGTACTATGCGTCGGAACCTATTCGACAGCACCTAACAACAACATATATATTTATATATAGATTAGATATTTTTAGTTCCCAAAGTTCTTCATTTGCTGCCTAGCAAATAGGCTGTTATCACTTCTCATCACTCTGCCTTTCTGGGCCTGACCTCAATGACTTCTTGCTCTTCACCAGTCACCACACTTCCGATCTCCATTCTCCAGCTTCAAGTTCTTACCTCAATTTATAACAAATTATAACAATTTGATTAACAATTAAAAAAAAAAATTGACTCTACTCTCAAATTATATACTTAAACCCTTCAATATATCCAACTAATGCTTGCTTCTGGTTAACATTTTCTGCTAGTAGGACAATCTGGTAGGAAGAAAAATAAAGTGTTGGAAAGTGTGTCTGTATTCTTTGTGTTGAGACAGCAAGTTACTGAAAGCTTAATGGAGTTATGGGTTTGGGGGACCATTTCAAAACAATTGTGATAAATTCACAAGTTTAAGTTGCTATGTTTTCTGAGGAAAAAATGGAAATTTATTTTAAAATTGTTAAAAATATAGATATTTGAAACTATTTGCAGAACTTTAAAATATCACATAAAATCAGTAATGTTAAATTTGTTTATGACTTTGATATGCTTAATCAAAATATATTGCAGAATGTCAGTTACACTACATTTATTACATGGTATGCAAAACATACCCAGCATACTGTCTTGTCTTTCTATTCATTTTTAAAGAAATTTTATTATACTCTATTTACTTTATATCACTGAATATTTTTTATTCTTTATTAATCTCTTTTTCTGCCTCCTCTCTCATATTCTTCTTTATATAAAAATAAACTGAAATGCTTTTATTTTCATACTTAATAAACTTTTTGTTAGAGCTTTAATTTCTTGTTCTTAACTAAAAAATTACATATAGCCAAAATGACAAGTAGAAAATTAAATTTACTTTTGATGATAAAATGAATTCCTTTATGTTGCCTTTTGCCTTGGTTCTGCGGAAAAACAGTTCGAGAGATGTTTTCTCTAAGCCCTGTGGAGTTACATTTGCCCTAGTTTTCCACCTCAGAGGATTTTTTACTTTTGTCCAGGTTAATTGACATTTCCTGGGTAAGCAGTAAACAACTTGATAGTTTGATACTTTTTGTCTGGCCCCGGGCTGTAGTCTACCCTGTGATTGTTCTATTTTACACACCTTACAGAGACTAGTCAAATAAATAAAGTCACTGTAGCCTAATATGCAAATGAAGTGGCTGTGGCCTACAGAGAGGGGGTTGGTCAGTTCATGGCCCTGGTGGGAGGTCCATGCCTTGAAACTGACCAGGAGTTTGCTTGCAAGCAGCCAACCCGCCAAGGCTGGCAGACAGAAAGAGAAGAAAAAGTAAGAGAGGCAAAAAGGTAGAAGAAGCAGAGAGAGAGAGAAAGTGAGCAATCTCCTAACACAGCTGTAACATGGTTCAGGTGTTGGAACACTGAAGACTTTGAGAGACCCAGAAGAGGCCCTTATTTGCAGTCAGTGGTGACAGCAGAAACCCGTTGCTAGGAATGTAGATAAGATAGCTGAACAAAACTGCTTCCCTGGTATGAGCAGTATCAGTTAGCACTGGAGAGACTCATGGCAGGGAGGATGAAGGCAGAGAGGCCTGTCCTAAGAGGGTCAAGAGAAAGCTCGTCCTGAGAGGGACAAAAAGAGGCCTGTTCTGAGAAGCTGAGAGGAGGCCTACAGGGCTGATAGAGGGCATACCTGGCAGAGAAAAGGGCCTGCTTGTTTGCTTGCATGGCCAAGAAGCTCTGAGAGAGCTGTCCTGCACTGAAGAAGGGAGAGATGTGCTCTCTTCTTCTGGGGAGCCTTCCAGACTCTGCCTACAGGCTTCTGATCCTAACCCATAGTTGTAGCCTGTTGGTCCTGATCCTGAGCTGTACCCTATTACTTCCTTAACAAACCACTTAACTGTTAGTACGGTTTGTGTGTTCTGTGTGGCCATTGCAATGGACTATTGAACCCAGAAGAAAAGTAGAGAGCACTGTGGGAGAGAGAGCTGGTGTCAGAATTGGTAAAAAGGTTGGAGAGTACAGGCATGTCTGACCTTCACCTCATAGAGATCAACCTTGTGCTGTTCTTGATTCTCATTATCCCCTGTAAAGTTAGACAGGTTCTGATACCACTACTACCATTTCACACTTTGGTTTATGGCTTTTTCTTTTCATTAATGAAAGTTTTCTGCCTGTCTGTCTCTGCTTCAATCTCTATTTTTTTCCTCTCCTCCTATGCTTAGTTTTATGTATGTGTGTAGATGGGTATAGTTTTACAGCAATATAATGAACATTTAACATTATCATTAATTTTATAATAAATATCTTTGTAAAAGCCTAACTTCATTCACTCTGTTAAAACTATAAATGTATGTATTCAAAAGGGACTTTAAATGATTTTTTTTTTCCAACCATTTAAAAGTGCTCTTACTGATACATTTGAATGCACTCATTAATCTTGAACACACTCTTCAAGACAAATGTGCTTTAGGGTGCTGATTGATGCTCATGATTTTGCCCACTTCCCAAATATGTCTAACATAATAATTCACTTTTCCTCAGAACTGACGTTTTTATTTTGGTTAATGTGAGTAATGTAAAAACGTATCATTTTATCACATAGAATATCACATTTAATTCAATGGAAAATCTCGTCTGAGATTGCATGTGAGAAGTATCATACAGAGAAAAAAAAAAAATTTGCTTATCAGCCGGTAGCTCACAGGTTTTAAACAGTCTGTTCAATAATTACTGAGTTAATAGGTCCAATTGATGGTTGATATAAACACACTTCAAACAAAGAAATAGGACTGTCTTTATTCTGATTTTTTTTCAACTAAAATTTATGCTATAAATACATATATTTATATTTACATATTTGAGTGACATTTGGCATTTTCATTGAGTAGAACATTTCAAACATATCTGTCTTTTGTTTGGCAGATATGACAACAAGCTATTCCTATGGTAAAGGCTGGTTTGAAATCCTCCATTTTGCATATCTCCCCTTTTATGGTTAAGAGCTCGGCTGCTAACCGGAAGGTGAGTAGTTCAAATCCACCAGGTGCCCCTTGGAAACACTATGAGGCAGTTCTACTCTGTCCTCTATGGTGGCGATGAGTAAGAACTGATTTGACAGAAATGGGGTTTGATTTTTCCTTTTACATGGTGGCACATTTTGATGACATTTCTGATTTTATTTTCATCTAGGTTTCCTTTTTTGGTGTTATTATCTTATTTTATCACACTAATACCCAATCTGATCACACTCTGTATAATGTGCTCACTTTTTTTAGACCTTGCAATATCTATTTTATTAAGAGGTCTGTTTTTTTTTTTTCTTAATTTTATAAGATTAATCACTGTGTATACTTCTGATACAGTTTTCTGGCTTATTTTGAAATTTCTTGTTCACGTGATATATAACAGTGTGTGCATTTTTCACATCCTCCTAGTTATGTTAATGTTGTTTATTCCACATAGACATGTTAGGCAAATGGTTAACTCTAGAAAGTCAATTTTGTAATTCCATTTCTTGACATCTGTCCTTCAAACTAACTTTCTCTTGGAATATGTTATCTTCTGATCAAATTAATTAATCTTTTTCTGGTTACTCAAACATTTAGGTTGCTTTAGTTGTGGATTTCATCTTAATATACTACAAAGGGAAGATATACCTTATCTTTTTTTCTTGACATCATCAAATTCCATAAGTCTTGAATTTGTAAAGACCTGGGCACTGTTAAATACTTTTAACTTAGTCATTATTTTTCTTTCTTTACCTCAATTGCTTCAATAATATGCATCAATTATTTTTTGAAACATAAGCTATCTTAAACACCCCTCTTTTAGGGGGTAAATTTAACAATGTTCTCCTATTCTGTCACACCTAACTTAAATTGAACTAATTATCAGTCTATTATAGTGTAACATTTAGGTCTCTGATTTAGAAACAGCATTTTTTTTGCACAAATTTAGAGTTTTTTTTTTTTTTTTTTTTTTGGTAAAAGCCATTCAGAGATAATGCCATTTGGTTGCTAGCCATTTGATATTGGTTGACTTAAGTTGTGACTTGGCAAAATAAATTAAAGGGTAGTATGGTGAAATGTACTAACCATACTACCAGAAAGATGATGTAATAGTATCAGCTAAAGTACGTCTGGATTAAAATTACTGAAGAAATTTTTCCTTGATTTTCTTTTTTTTTTTTTTTTCTTTGCATTGCTAAATAACAAAGAATTTATTTTAGGGCAATTTAAAAATATTGCAGATGTATCTAAAATAATACAAGCACAAACCAACTAATAATGCCATTCTATTATTTCTCTCTCTCTCCTCTCCAGTTGCTGTTGAGTCAATTCTGACTCAAAAGGACCATTTAAGACAGAATAGAGCTCTCTCATAGGGTTTCCAAAGAGCAGCTGTTAGATCCAAACTGCCCACCTTTTGGTTAGCAACTGAGCTCTTAACCACTGTGCAACCAGGGCTCCTTTTATTATTTAGTCACCATTAATATATTGCAATATGTTGTATGTAAATTTCATATCCAGGTAAAAATGCAGAAATCATAAGTAGGCAACCAACTGAATTTTCACAAACCAAACACAATAGTATTACAAGCACCCAGATAAATAAATCGGCATCACCAGAACTCCAGAAATGCCTTTGTATCTTTTCCAGTCACTGAGTCTCCCAGGGTAACCACAAATATGACTTCTAATACCGTTGATGAATTCCACATATTTGGACTTCAGTTGAGGGGTATTAACAGTTTGTATACTTTGTACCCGTCTTCTTTTATTCAACATTATATTTGTAGTAACATACATAACACTGTATGAAGTTATTTGTTGTTGTTGTTAGGTGCCATAGAGTCAGTTCCAACTCAGAACTGCCTTATGTACAACAAAATGAAACACTGTCCAGACCTGTGCCATCCTCATAATCTTTGCTATAGTTTAGCCCATTGTTGTAGCCTCTGTGTCAATCCATCCCATTAAGGGCCTTCCTCGTTCTTGCTGACCTTCTATTTTACCAAGCACGATGTACTTCTCTAGGGATTGATCCCTCCTGATAACATGTCCAAAGTATGTGAGACATAGTCTCACGATCCTTGCTTCTAAGGGACATTCTGGTTGTACTTCTTCCAAGACAGATTTGTTTGTTCTTTTGGCAGTCCCTGGTATATTCAGTATTCTTCTCCAACACCGCAATTTGAAGGCATCAATTCTTTTTCAGTTTTCCTTATTCATTGTCCAGCTTTTGCATGCATATGAGGCAATTGAAAACATCATGACTTGGGTCAGGTGCACCTCCGTCTTCAAGGTGACATCTTGGCTTTTAAAGAGGTCTTTTGCAGCAGATTTGGCCAATGCAATGCGTCCTTTGATTTTTTGACTGCTGCTTCCATGGGCATTGATTGTGGATCTAAGCAAAATGAAATCCTTGACAACTTCAATATTTTCTCCATTTACCATAATGTTGCTTATTGGTCCAGTTGTGAAGATTTTTTTCTTTATACTGAAGGTGTAGTCTTTGATCTTCATCAGTAAGTGCTTCAAGTCCTCTTCACTTTCAGCAAGGAAGGTTCTTAATGAGTCTTCCACCAATCCTTATGGTGCACTTTTCTTGATATAGTCCAACTTCTCAGGTTATTTGCTCAGCACACAGGTTGAATAAGTATGGTGAAAGAATACAAATCCTGATACACACCTTTCTTGACTTTAAATCACACAGTAACCCCTTGTTCTTTTCCAAAGAGTGCCTCTTGGTCTATGTACAGGTTCCTCATGAGAATAAGTGTTCTGGAACTCCCGTTCTTCATAATGTTGTTATCTACACAGTTGAATGCTTTGGCATAGTCAATAAGCACAGGTAAACATCTTTCTGAGATTCTCTGCTTTCGGCCAGGATCCATCAGACATCAGCAATGATGTCCCTCATTTCACATCCTCCTCTGAATCTGGCTTGAATTTCTGGCAGTTCTCTCTTGATGTACTGCTGCAACCACTTTTGAATGATCTTCAGCAAAATTTTACTTGTGTGTGATATTGGTTTTTTTTTGATAATTTCTGCATTCTATTGGATCACCTTTCTTTGGAATGGGTACAAATTTGGATCTCTTCCAGTCAATTGGCCAGGTTAGCTATCTTCCAAATTTCTTGTCATAGCTGAGTGTGTACTTCCAGTGCTGCATCTGTTTGTTGAAATGTCTCAAGCAGTAATCTGTCAGTTCCCGGAGTCCTGTTTTTCACCAATGTCTTCAGTGCAGCTTGAACCTCTTCCATCAGTACAATCAGTTTTTGACCATATGCTACCTCCTGAAATGGCTGAATGTCAATAAATCATTTTTGGTAGAGTGACTCAGTGTATTCCTTCCATCTTCTTTTGAAGCTTCCTGTGTTGTTTAGTATTTTCCCCATAAAACCCCCCCCTAAAAATCCTTTAATGTTGCTACTTGAAGCTTGAATTTTTTCTTCAGTTCTTTCAGCTTGAGAAACACCAAGTGTGTTCTTCCCTTTTGGTTTTCTAACTCCAGCTCTTTGCACATTTCATTATAGTACTTTTCAAAGCACTATTCTTTGTCTTGTAGAGCTGCTCCTTCAAATCTTCTGTTCAGATTTTATTTTATTTTATGACTTCTTCCTCTCACTTTAGCCACTCTAAGCTCAAAACAAGTTTCAGAGTCTCTTCTGACATCCATTTGGATCATTTCTTTCCTGTTTTTTTGATGACCTCTTGCTTTCTTCATGTATGATGTCCTTGCACAACTGGTCTGGTCTTCTGTCATCAGTGTTTAATCTGTCAAATATATTCTTGAGATGGTCTGGAAATTCAGGTAGGATATCCTGGAGGTGGTACTTTGGCTCTTGTGGTCTTGTACTAATTTTCTTCAACTTCAGCTTGCATATGAGCAATTGATGGTCTGTTCCACAGTCAACCCCAGCCTTTTTCAGACTGATGATATTGAGCTTTTCCATGTGGTCTGTTTCTACAGATGTAGTCGATCTGATTTCTGTGTATCCATCTGGCGAGGTCCAAGTGTATTGTTGCCCTTTAAGTTGTTGAATAAAGGTGTTTGCAATGGAGAAGTTGTTGGTCTTGCAAAATTCTATCATGTCATCTCCAGAGACTTTTCTATCACCAAGACCATAATTTCCAATCCTTTTTCTTTGTTTCTGACTTTCACATTCCAATCGCCAGTAATTATCAATGCTTCTTGATTATATATTTTATCAAGTTCAAACTAAAGAAGTTGGTAAAAATCTTTAATTTCTTCATCTTTGGCAGTAGCAGTTGGTGCATAAATTTGAATAATTGTCGTAATAACTGGTCTTCTTTTTAGGCATATGGATATTATCTATCACTGACAGCTTTGTGCTTCAGGATAGATATTGAAGTGTTCTTTTTGGTGATGAATTTGGTGCCATTCCTCTTTAATTTATCATTCCTGGCATAGTGAGCCATATGATTCTCTGATTCAAAATGGCCAATACCAGTCCATTTCAGCTTACTAATGCCTAAGATATAGATCTTTATGTGTTCCATTTCATTTTTGATAACTTCCTATTTTCCTAATTTCATACTTTATACATTCTGTTTATTAAGGGATGCTTGCAGCTCTTTCTTCTCATTTTGTCATTTTGAGTCATGCCACATCAGCAAATGAAGGTCCCAAAAGCTTGACTTAGTCCATATTATTAAGGTAGATGCTACTTTGAGGAGGCAACTCAATGATTGAGTGCCTTGCAACCTGAAAGCCTCCTTTTCCAGCACTATATCAGTGTTCTGCTGCTGTTCGTAAGGTTTTCACTGGCTAATTTTTTTTTCAGAAGGAGACCACCAGGTCTTTTTTCCTAGTCTGTCTTAGTCTGGAAGGTCTGCTGAAACCTGTCCACCAAGGGTGACCCTGCTAGTATCACAGCTTCCAGTATCACTGCTACATGCAAGTCTCCACAGTAAGACAAACTGAGAGATTAGTGGTTGTATGAGTTGTAGTTTGTTTATTTTCATTGTTTTTGTTGACTCTGAATATTGCTGATATGAACATTCTAATAATTTTAGTAGCTTTATGTATGCATTTATGCTGGATGTATAACTAGGGATACAATTGCTGGGTCATAGTATATCAGTAAATTGTCTTAACAATTTACTCTCCAACCAGCAATGTCTGAGAGTTGAAGTTGTTGCATATCCGCAGCACTTGGTATTGTCAGTCTTCGGTTTAGTCATTCTGGAAAGTGTGTAGAGGTATCTCATCATGATTTTTATTTGCATCACCTTAGCGACTAATCAAATTAACTGTTGTTTCATCTATTGTTTAGCTATTTAGATTGCCTCTCTTGTTTGACGTGCCAGTTAAGTTTTTTAAGCTTTTTTTTGCTATTAAACTGGGCATCTTTGTCTTATTTATGCTCACGGGTTCTTTGTATATTTTGGATTTAGGTCCTTCGTCAGATACCTGTATTGCAAATATCTTCTTTCTCCCTGAGGGTTTTCATTCTATCAATGGAATCTTTTGATGACCAGAAATTCTTTTCATTAATATAGCCAACGTTATACATTTTCCTCTTCTTCTGGTTAATATTTGTGTGTGGGTGTACTATTTGAGAAATATTTGCTTGTCATCCATCATAAAGACATTCTCTTATGCTCACTTTGGAAAATGTATTATTTTATCTGTAGCTGATTTACTTTCCAACTAGAAATAATGTTAATGAATGTTCTGATTTAGAAATCAAAAAGCTTTCCATAATGCATATTCACTTTACCCAGAACTAATTATTGAAAAGCCTGTAAGTTTGTTAATTTTAAAGAATATTGTATTGACTATGTGATATGTAAGTTGATTCATATGTATGTTTCAAGATGTTATCTCTTCTTCAGTATTTCTTTGGTTTCTTGTCCTGTATTATTTTCTTCTATATTATTTATTGGCTTTGATTACATCCTTCATTTTATTTTATTTTATTTATTTCCTTGTAATGTAAGCATATGCCATTGATGATTTCCTTTTTTTTTAAGCTGTTTAAATGTAAGCATTCAGACTATAAATTTCCTTATAGAGATAGCCTTGATTTCATCCCTCAGGTTTTAGTGCTGAATTGTAAGTATCATTTTGTTCAAAATTATTTTATGTTCTAATTTCTGTTATGACAGTTTATGTGGCTCTTCAGAAATTTAGAAGCTTATTTCTAAATTTCCAAGCAAGTGAAAATTTCCTAGCTCTCTTTTACTTTTTTACTTCCAGATAATTTTATACTGTGCTCAGAGAAATATAATAAATGATTCCAATATTTTAAAATTTGTTGAAGCTTGTTGTATGAACAGGATATAATTTATTTATATATCGAATAAATATATAATGTTGAATACATATATATATTTCTTTTGAATATATACATATATCCAATAAACATTCTATTATATAGTCCCTTTTATTTAATTATTCTTCGTAGATGTTTTATATTTTTTGTGTTATTGTGTACTTCTTTTATTTTCCATTAAGAAAGGCAGATTAAAATTTCTGTATTTGCATATTTTGTTGGGTTTCTTCCTTTAGTTTTATCAACTTTAAATATTATTTTTTTGGGTGCATATGGATTCAGAATAGTAATATCTTCTTTTATTTAGATTCAAAATAACTGACAGTATCATGCAATATTAGGATACATAGTTACTAGTAATGTGAAAAAATCAATGGACATTTTTTTTTAATTTCTCAAAGTAAGTGTTTACTATACTCACAACTTCCCACACAATCTGTACTTCAAAATTTGCAATTACAATTTCGAACTATTTTGAGTTAAATGCCTCTGTCATTTGGAGCTGTGAACATTGTAAGTTAAGTATTTGACTATATAGGGTATTAGGACAAAAGTAAGACAAGGATACTTTTATGTGTTTGCAGGCAATGTAAGTCAAGGACAGAGAGACCAAAGCCATGTAAGTCAAGGACATAGAGACCCAAGCCGTGTAAGTCATGGAAACTTCTAACCCTTTATTATTGCTCTGGGAGCACTAGAAAACCTTATCTTTAGGGATAGCAGGAAAGACATACTTGAAATGCAGTAGCAAAGTCAGGCTGCAACCTGAGGCAGCGTAAATATGTACTAACCTTAACTATCTTTAAGGACAATTTGAAGATCTTTGATAGAGAAGCTGTAAAAGGAGAGAAAGAAATTGAAGTAAAACAGTTCTTGACAGAAAATAAGTTTTAAATTGATGATACCTTTAATGCTTAACATGGTATATGCCTACTTCTATAAACAGTCAAATCATTTGGAGCCACTTCTGAAAATAGAGAAGAGGCAAGGATTCGTCAAACAAGTCAATGGAACCTTAATCCATTTCAATTTTGGTAATAAAATTTAATATGCTCCTTGTTTTCACTAAATTAGTCAATATAGGCATTATTAGCAGGTGAACTGTAAGAACTAGATAAAAAATGCAAATGAATCAGTTTAACCATAAAAAAATCCACAGTTTCCTTAAAAAATATATTTTATTATTTAAAGTAGAGTTTTCACTGTAGCCTGGAGGAAGGGGAATAACACGAGGGGACTGGTATGAAATTACATCAGAGAGATTGTAGCCTGCTCTGCATGGTCTTGTATATTGTATTAATAAATTTTAAATATGGACTAAATAAATGAAAAGCCATTTGAGCATTTAAGTTTGGAAGTCATATAATCCTATTTTTATTTTACATAGTAAAATTTAGTTTTAGCTTAGGAATGGATGAGAAAGTAACAAGAAAGAAAAGAAAGAAGGTAGGAAGGAAGAAAAGGAGAGAAAAAGTGAGAGACAGAGAAAACAAGACAGAAAAGGATGCTCAGGATCAGTTAGAAGAGGCTCTTAATCCAGTCAAGAGAAAAAATGGTATCTTTGAATTGGAGCCTTGATTAGGTTGGTAACAGTGGAGATTAGGAGTTAATTTGGTGCAAAAACTAATGAGAATACATGAATCGAATGTGGAGTTGATATGAGGGAGAACTATCAAGAATCATTTCCAGTTTTTAGACATTAAGGTCTGGGTGATAAGGGCACACGAGGAAGGGAAGGAGACCCCTTTAAAAATCTGATAAAATTCCTTCACAAATGCTTATATCCCAAAACATTTGCAAATTTTGTTTTTACATTTATACCCTTGAAAACTGTCTACAGAACCAGATGTCAAGATATTGAGTTTATGATCTAGACAAACTAATACTATATTATGACAGGATTGCAACTATCTGTACCTCCCTTCCCCTTATTTTTTTAAATCAACAATGCTATTTTTGACTAAATTTTGACCCAGTACATGGCTGCTTAGCTATTGATTATATTTCTAGAGGTGGGCATGATGCTAGTTATTGATCAATGGTTGTTATTTATAGTTACCTCTGAGTCAATTCTGACTCATGGCAACCCCATGTGTGCAGAGTAGAACTGCTCCATAGAGTTATCAACATATGAGTTCAAATGATGCATGTACCTACAGCTTCAAACTTATTCAAATGAAGTTATTAGTGCTTTGTGTTCTGCCCCTCTCTTCTTGTTATTTTAAATACCACTGTGGAAGGGGACAATCTGAGCACAGCCTGCCTACTTTCCCTGTGACCTACAAACAAGCCTTGTGCTTAGGACCAGATGTGTTGGCCTGGCTCCTTGAATAAGGTGAGATTGTGGGCTGACTCCCTTTCTAGGGCATCTTGACCCAAAACACATCCCATAGCAGCTGGTGGCCTATCAGCATATCCCTCTTTCCCTCTTGGCTCAAGCACATGTTAACTTTTCTAGAAATAGCTTAGCAAAATGTGTGCATTGCATGGCGTCTGGCCAACCCCAGCTCTACATTTGTTCCCATCTGGGAGAGAATGAGATCTCTCAATGGCAACATGAGAAGAGGTGTGCAGAACACCAGCTCTGTGTCAGCTGCAGGGAGTGACCTACTGGCAATGTGAGACCAACACCCACTATTGAAGCTGACCTTGCTCTGTCTCTTTTCTATGTGAGTAAAGTGTTATCCCATCACTGTTTGCAAGTTATATTTTTATTGGCAATCCCAGACATTAGCTTGGCAGTTTGGTTCAATGTGCAATGTCGACAACAAACATAGCAGTTATCCTGTTTCAACCATAGAAATGAAAAGCGACAACCTAGGGGATACTGATGAAACAAGAAGAATCAAACCTGGAACACAACCCATCTACCCCTCTTACCCCAGACTACTGCAAGAGGTAAATAAGTGTCTACCTTACTTAAGTCATTTTATTTTGGGGGTCCCTTTTTAAAAAATAACACCTGGATTATATCTTAATTATTACTTTATGGAATATATGTAAAATTTTGAGTTTTTATGGACTTTTTAGGAGAGATTTTATAGCTTTAATTGGATATTCAAAGATCCAAACATGATTAATAACTATTGCTATAAATTATTTTAAAATTATGTTGTTGTCATAAGTTGCCATTGGGTCAATTCTGACAGTATGTGTGCATGGTAAAACTGCTCCAGAGGGTTTCTGAGGCATTTTGGAAATAGATTGTCAGGCTTGTCTTCTGGGGCACCTCTGAGTGGGTTTGAACCACCAACCTTTTGGCAACTAGCTGAGTGCTTAATCATTTATGACACCAAGAGACTCCTTGAAAATTATGTTAAGCTGTAGAGATTTTCTCATGCATATCTTGTTTAAATCTACTATTTTCTTTCTCTGTATTAGGAAAAAAAAGATAAAAACAAACAACAAAATAAAAACAACATCAGCAACTAAAACTTCTTGAAATGGTAATTCATTTTCTAATTTACCGTAGCAATGTAAAAATGAACTTTGGTTTTCACGTTAGCAAATACAAAATTAACTGGTTTTCTTCATCTGGACACACATGCCCACTTCATGAATTTGGAGTCAAAGACTCCACAGGTGCAAGAAGCCTAGGAATGTTAATTGCTTGTTCATGTAAAAAACCCTGGCACACTAAAGCCAGCATGTTTTACTGATATGTCACTTAGAGAATCATACTTATTCAAGTACAATCATTTCCATTTGTGGATGTCAACATACCTTAACAATAAGGTTGTTTTGGACATTGAAAGCAGCAGAAAGTCTTGCCAGTTATTATAAGAAAATGAAAATATCAAAGTACGGTATTGATTGGCTAACCCCAAGGATTCACCTTTTTACTACTTATTTTGTTTGCCCTTCTATGAATATTTAAATCAGAGATATCTGTAAGAACTACTTTTAAATTTACCTTCATAATATATCTTTTTGATTCAATCTCAGCCAACAAATTTTGAATTATTTTATGACTGTATATTTTCTGGAAACCCTGGTGGTATACTGGTTAAGTGCTATGGCTGCTAACCAAAGGGTTGGCAGTTTGAATCCACCAGGCGCTCCTTGGAAACTCTATGGAGAAGGACCTGGCAGTCTACTTCTGAAAAAAATTGGCCGGTGAAAACCTTGTGAACAGCAGAAAACATTGTCTGATATAGTGCTGGAAAATGAGCCCCTCAGGTTGGAAGGCACTCAAAACACGGGGAATAGCTGCCTCCTCAATGAAGAGCAGACCTTAATGATGTGGATGGAGCCAAGCTCTCAGAATCTTCATTAGCAGATGTGGCATGACTCAAAATGACAAAGTTGGAAGAAACAGCTACAAACATCCAGTAATAATCTGAATGTGGAATGTATAACAAATGAATCTAACAAAATAGAAAGTCATCAAAAATGAAATGGAGCACATAAAGATTCATATAGTAGGCATTAGTGAGCTGAAAAGGACTGGCATTGGCCATTCTGAATCAGGCAAGCATATGGTCTACTATGCCAGGAGTGACAATCGAAGAGGAAAGATGTCACATTCATCTTCGAAAAGAACATTTCAAGATTTATACTGTTGTACAAAGCTGTCAGTGATAAGATAATACCCATATACCTACAAGGAGCCCCAGTGACAAAGTGGTTAAGAGCTAAGCTGCTAACCGAAAGGTTAGCAGTTTGAATCCACCAGCCAATGTCACTCCTTGGAAACCTTATGGGGCAGTTCTACTCTGTCCTACAGAGTCACTATGAGTTAGAATTGACTAGAAGGCAATATTTTTGTGTGTATGTGTGTGTGCAAGGAAGATCAGTTAATATGACTGTTATCCAAATTTATACGTTGATCACTAAGCCCAAAGATGAAGGAATTGAAGTTTTTACCAATTTCTTCAGTCTGAAATTGATTGAACACGCAATCAGGATGTATTGATAATTACTGGAGATTGGGATGCAAAATTGGGAAACAAGAAGGGTAATAATTGATAATTACTGGAGATTGGGATGCAAAATTGGGAAACAAGAAGGATCAGTAGTAGCTGGAAAATATGGCCTTGGTGATAGTAATGATGCCAGAGATCGCATGATAGATTTTTGCAAGACCAAAGACTTCTTCATTGCAAATACCTTTTTTCAACAGCATAAACAGTGACCTCACCAAATGGAATACGCAGGAATCAAATCAACTACATTTGTGGAAAAAGACAATGGAAAAGCTCAACATCATCAGTCAGAACATGGCCAGGGACTGACAACAGAACAAACCATCAATTGCTCATATGCAAGTTGAAGTTGAAGCTGAAGAAAACTAAAAGAGTCCAGGAGAGCGAAAGTATAACCATAAGTATATCTCACCTGAATTTAGAGAACATTTCAAGAATAGATTTGACATATTAAACAATAATGACTGAAGACCAGACAAGTTGTGAAATGACACTGAGGACACCATATATGATGAAAGCAAGAGATCATTAAAAAGACAGGAAACAAAGGAAAAAAAAAAAAAACAACAAAAAAAAATGAATGTCATAAAAGACTGTGAAGCTTGCTTTTGAACATAGAGCAGCTAAAGTGAAAGGAAGAAATGATGAAGTAAAAGAGTTCAGTAGATTTCAAAGGGTTTCTCTAGAAGACAAAGAAAAGTAGTAAAATGACTGTGCAAAGACATGGAGTTAGAAAACCAAGAGGCAAGAAAAAGCTTGGCATTTCTCAAGCTGAAAGAACTGAAGAAAAAATTTGATCCTTGAGTTGCAATGGTGAATGATTCTATGGGCAAAAAAACTGAAGGACACAGAAAGCATCAAAAGAAGATGGAAGGAATACACAGAGTCACTGTACCAAAAAAAATTAGTCAACGTTCAGCCATTTCAGGAAGTAGCATATGATCAAGAACCAATGGTACTGAAGGAAGACGTCCAAGCTGCACTGAAGACATTTGCGAAAAAACAAGGTTCCAGGATTTGGTGGACTACCAACTGAGATGTTTCAACAAACAGATGCTGCACTGGAAGTGCTCACTCATCTATGTCAAGAAATTTGGAAGACAGCTACCTGGCTAACCTATTGGAAGAGATCCATATTTATGCCTATTCCAGAGAAAGGTGATCCAACAGGATGCGGAAATTATCAAACAATATCATTAATACCACATGCAAGTAAAATTCTGCTGAAGATCATTCAAAAGCAGTTGCAGCAATGCATCAACATGGAACTGCCAGAAATTCAAGTCGATTCAGAAGAGGACGTGGAAAAGGGGATATCATTGCTGATGTCAGATGGATCTCGGCTGAAAGTAGAGAATACCAGAAAGATGTTTACCTGCTTTATTGACTACACAAAGGCATTCAGCTATGTGGATTGTAATACATTATGGATAATATTTAGAAGAATGGGGATTCCAAAATACTTAATTGTGTTCTGGAAGAACCTGTACATGGATCAAAAGACAGTTGTTTGAACAGAACAAGTGGATACTACTTGGTTTAAAGTCAGCAATGGTGTGCATCAGGGTTGTAGAATTTCACCAAACTTATTCAATCTGTATGCTGAGCAAATAATCCATGAAGCTGAACTACGTGAAGAAGAATAGGGCACCAGGATAGGAAGGCTCATTAACAACTCGCTATATGCAGATGACACAACTTTTCTTGCTGAAAGTGAAGAGGACTTGAAGCACTTACTGATGACAATCAAAGACTATGGCCTTCAGTACGGATTACACCTCCACGTAAAGAAACCAAAAATCTTCACACCTGGACCAATAAGCAACATCATGATAAATGGAGAAAATATTGAAGTTGTCAAGGATTTCATTTTACTTGGATGCACAGTCAACACCCATGGAAGCAGCAGTCAAAAAATCAAAGGATGCATTGCATTGGGCAAATCTGCTGCAAAGACCTCTTAAAAGTGTTAAAAAGCAAAAACGTCACCTTGAAGACCTAGGTGCTCCTGCCCCAAGCTGTGGTGTTTTCAATTGTCTCATATGCGTGTGCAAGCTGGGCAATGAATGGGGAAGACTGAAGAAGAATTGACTTGACGGCAGTGGGTTTGGTGGATGGGTTGTTGAATTATGTTAAAATATTTGTCTATTTTGAATTGCTTTTTCTGAAACTAATATTTCAAGATCAAACTTTAAGGTTGAAATATTTTGTGATTAGAATTTAAGAAATATTTTGACATGTAAAACCAAAGTCTGAGATACTCAGAGAGGAATATTCCAGAATTTTTCTATCCTCTAGAACAAAATAGGCTAACATTGTAGGTTTTTAAGAGAATTCATTGGGATTATGCATCTTAACACAGCTAACAGAAACCTAATATCTTTGGGTAGTAAACAAAAGTATAATTTTTCCTCGTATATCAATTTCCCCATTGGAAAATGACACTGATAATGTCAAAAATGTATTATGCAACCCAAATCAATTTTATTTGTGATAGGTGAATTTTGAGGAAACATCAACCAGGTTACTAGTGGGTTGTTATTGATGTTAAAGCAGATAAAGCAATAAGAAGGAGGATGACAAACACACAGCATTCGAAAAGCCATACACAGCCAGGTGAAAATAAAATCTTTATGAGGAACGGAAGAGTGAGAATGAGGCCAATTTTTCTTCTTCCTCTAAATAGGCTGTCAACAAGTGTCAGTGGTCAAATGCAATTTAGAATGGTTAGGAAAATGGAAGATCTATACACGTTGAAGAACTCTGGGTGCGTGAAGGTTAAATATATAAAGGTACATATTAATATACATAAATACTTCCATATATATACTTGAAGAACCAACATAGACGAAAGAAAGCATCTACCAATATATTTTATTTTTCTTGTTTTGCTTCCACAAAACATAAGAGTGAAGTAAAACAAAATAAGTAAATCTATTTGTCTCATTTAAAGCAGCTATGAAAACATCAATACCAATACCATTTACAAGGGAAAATTTTGTAAGGAGTCCACTTTACAAACACTGAAAAATTCTGTCCATGAAGGGACTGTAGACTTAGGTCCCTAGGTAACATCTAGTTGTGATGCCCACAGGACACTATGATTTAAATCATGGTTAAAAGAACATCAGAGTGGGCCACTGCAGCTGTTGCTGGGCGTCTCCATGATCTGAGCCCATAATTAACCCCGGGCAACGTCCACTCTTTACTGAGGCCGAATGGAAGCCATGAGCAGGCGGACAATCCCTGTAAGTGCTCCTCCACAGCAGTTCTTTCACAAGATGCACAAGGTGCAGACGCTGAGATCACTGGGCCTCAGGGGGGTTCCTCTTGGGAAACAGTTCTCTCAGCAAATATCCCAGGATGCCAGAGCTAGAGACCTGACAGATCATGCCTTCAGGGGCTATTGGGCTTTTCCAAGGAATCCACACTGTGAATTGAGTATGGAAACCTTGGTGGCATAGTGGTTAAGTGCTATGGCAGCTAACCAAAGGGTCGGCAGTTCAAATCCGCCAGACGCTCTTTGGAAATTCTATGGGGCAGTTCTACTCTGTCCTATAGGATCGCTGTGAGTAGGAATTGACTCGATGGCACTGGGTTTGGTTTTTGTTTTGGTCTGCTTTAGAAATGAAGGCCCTTGCTGTGCATGGGAACCCAGGCTTCTCTGATATCTCCTGAAAAGGAAAAGAAAGGGAGGTTATTTATTTAAATTTGTGAAAAAAAGAACATCAAAATAAAGTCAAAAGTCAGGATTATTGTTAAATATTTTTGAAAATCGAATATATATGTCAAGACTGGAAGCTATTTCTTTTATCTGAAGTGAATAAAAAATTGGCAGACATAATTCGGCTAAAATAGGTCTGAAATAGCTCAAGAAAAGTAGCAGATACATTTGGTGTTTAACGGGGGAGTGCAACTGCTTAGCAGGCTTAGGTTATGGAGGGATAAGATTAGCTCCTTATTATCCAGGGATTTTCATTTACGGAATAAGAAAGAGTTGCTAACAAACAGAAGACTCTCATATATGCCTCAGATAGAATAATTAAACGTGCTTCCATAGATGTGTTTCAGTTGTGAAAACTGAGGACGTAATTACGTTTTCTTCAAAGTAGAAAAATGTATGCTAAAAAATGATATAAACTTTTCAAGAATTTTTTTAAGCTGCTCTAAGAAACAAAGTATATTTTTAAATAGTCCCCAAATATTTTGTTCCTCATCTTCTTTTCATTTTGAACATTTGAATGTACAAAAAAACATGCCTAATGTTGGCATATTCTTGAAAAGTTTATATCATTTTTTAGCATACATTTTTCTACTTTGAAGAAAACACAATTATGTCCTCAATTTTCACAACTGAGCAGTTTTAGGTTGACAGAAAAACTGCACAGAAAGTAGAGAGGTTCCACATGTACTGTCTCTCTCTGTAGACTTATTCTCCTACTATTTTCATATTACATTAGTGTGATACATATGTTGCAACTGATGAACCAATATAGTACATTGCTATTAATCAAAGTCCATAGTTTACATCAGGGCTGACTCTGTGTTGCACAGTTGTATGGGTTTTGAGAAATGCATGGTGTCATGGGCCTACCATTAAAGTATCACGCAGAACAGTTTCACTGCCCTAAAATGCCCTGTGCTCCAGCTATTCATCCTCCCCCCTACCCCCTAAACCTCGGAACATGTGTTTTGTTTTTTTTTTTTTAATTCAGGGAATCCAGAGAAAAAATGATAAATGAAGGAAGTGAAGATTTTGGAAGAAATCAGAAAACATATAAGAAACCACCATACCATTAAACAAAGATTTCCAAGTCGCCAACGAAGGCAAAATGAGTTGTAGTTTGAATTTTTATGTACTTTTTTATTTTAGTGTTTGGCAGCCAAAATTAGAGCTGGAGGAATACCTAGAAGCAAACCAGTTGCCCGTCGAGTCGATTTCCATTCATGTTGACCCTTGTGTGTCAGAGTAGAACTCTGCCCCATGGGTTTTCAATAACTGAGTTTTAGGAAGTAGGTCACCAGACTTTTCTTCTGAGGCACCTCCGGGTGGATTTATCCTCCAACCTTTTAGTTAATTGTCCAGCATGTTAACTGTTTGTACCACCCAGAAACTCGGAACAAACATCCGAGCTTATAATATATTATTATTGTCTAACATTTCTCTTTTATCATTTTGTTTTATTTTTACCTTCAGTACCAATCCCTTATCACTGTCAGGGATTTTTGTGTGTGTGTTTCATGCATTTTCTTTGAATCTACTATCCATAAGTTTATTTACATCCACACACACACGCACACCAAACTGACACGTATATATATGTACACACACTTTGATTTGTGTATTTAAAAATGTTATAAATAATATTTTCATATAAATTTATTGTATGTATATTTTTACTTTGGAAGCCTTGGAGGCGTAGTGGTTAAGTGCTACGGCTGCTAACCAAGAGGTCAGCAGTTTGAATCAGCTAGTCACTCTTTGGAAACTCTAAGGAGCAGTTCTACTCTGCCCTATAGGGTCTCTATGAGTCAGAATGAACTCGACGGCAGTGGGTTTTTGGTTTTATATTTTTACTTCAGAATTATATTTTTACTTCAGAATTATATTTTAATATTTGTTTACATTTTACTTGAAGACTGTGCCTTCCTTATGACCACTACTTAATATCTTCTCAAAATTATATGTATAAATTACCATTATCTGCAAGAAGCTTGTAGATTGTTGCAAACAATTTTCTAATACAAATGGTGTGGCAATAAAAATTTGAGTTAATGTCTTCTTTTGCCAGTGCAAAATTTCTCTGTAATTGGTTATATAGTTTCATATTTTTTGAAATATAACATCATACAAAATCTGAAAAATTATTTACTGGCAAATGTGAATATATAAAAAAAACTAAAAAGTAATAAAAAGTGAAAGTAAATAAGAAAAATGTTAAGGTAACTGAAGTCAAAGTGAAGAGAAAATAAGATAATTAAGCCTAGTATCTACTGTTTTATCTAGAGTTATTTTAGAAAGGGCAAAAGGAATAAATGGAAAGTGAGGACTCAGATAAAATCATATGGATTAAAGTAAAATATAGGGGGGAATGTTTAAAGAGTTTATATATATATATATATAAAACTTTAATGTCATATATATGTATATATGACATTAAAGCTCATGATAAATGTGAGGTCAAAGCAATTACAAAGGTGTTTGAGAAAATTGAAAAAGTAAATGTAAGAAGAGATTTTTAAAAACTAATTATCATTAGAACAAAACATACCTCAGTTAAATCTAAGGCTATTGAGGGCAATCTGGAAGCAAAACAAATAATAATTTATTTTTGATTTAGCAATTGGCAGAAAATTTCATGTTACTTGGATACAAGTATATAATTAGAAGTTAAAAAGAAAATTAAATAAATTTGGGCTATTTAGCTAAAAGATTGTATAATTTTTTTTCAGTGTAAGATTAGGTATGTACTGTGAAAATCAGAAAACTTGTTAAAAAAAAAAACACCCAAAGAAAAATCTCACTATATTGATATGAAATAACAGATAAATTAGGAAAAAAATTGGAGTATTTTTTAAATAATATTTCCTATTGGCAAAATAATCCTGGATTTCATGGAATTCCAGTTAGTATTACATATAAAAATCACACTCATTTGTATATGAAAACTTGTGAATAAAACACATATACCTTTTGCCATGGAGTTGATTCCCACTCATAGCAACCCTATAGCGCTGAGTAGAACTGCCCCATATGGTTTCCAAGGCTGTAATCCTTATGAAAACAGATTGCCACGTCTTTCTTCCATGGAACATGCTGGTTGGTTCAAACTGCCAACATTTTGGTTAGTAGCTGAGTACTTAACCACTGTGTTACCAGGTATCCTTGATACACATATAATTGTCCAGTAATAATTGAATAACAATGAAATCACAAATATAATTTAAAAAGTACATTCATGTATATGAATGTGATCCAAAGAGTAAAATCAAAAAGTTTTTCATAGTCAAGCAACTTTTCTATGGTGATTATTATGCAATAGAATTAAATGAACAGAAATACTAAGAAAGCAGTTCAAAGGACAATTTACATTTACATTTGATTATAGATGTCTTTTATATAACTTACAAATTTTAGATTTAAAATAATACTTAAATACATTAAAATTAAAATTCTGTTAAAACTACAAATAAGTATAAAAGTTAGGGTAACTTTATATACATGTATTGGAGTATTGGTGGTTCAGTGGTAGAATTCTTACCTTCCATGAGGGAGGCCCAGGCTCACTTCCTGGCCAGTTCACCTGCAGGTTGCTTTGATGCTGAACAAGTTTCAACAGAGCTTCCAGACTAAGAAGGACTAGGAAGAAAGACCTGGCAAGTACTTCTAATAGTCAGCCAATGAAAACCCTGTAGATCACACCAGCCCTATCAAAACTGACAGGCTCAAGACCAGGCAGCATTTCATTCCATTGTGCATGGGGCCACCCTGAGTCAGGGGCTGACTAGACGGTAGCCAATAACAACAATATTATATTGGAGAAACTTTAATGTTTATATCCTAACAGTAAATGAACTATCAAAAACATACTCCTAATTTGTAAAATAAAACAAACTTTATATTTATGTCCACCTGTCATTTCTTTGCACTCTTAAAATAAGCGTGCTTAAGATACTCAAAAGTAGTGATTTTAATTCAACAAAAGAAAAAAATGAAGACAAAAGTACACCTACAAGTTTATTTTTTTTTTCTTTTCCTCACAGAAAGTTGTCAATTTAAAGTTGTTCCATTGCTAATTATGTGATACTATTTGTTTAACCTTAAAACCTATTTTTTTCTATCCCTTCAGTAACAACACAATTTAAAATATGCTTGAATTTGATCTCTGCTGAGTAATGAAAAAAACAAAGTAGAACCCAGGAAGCTTCTGTTAGTGCTAGAATGTGTTAATTGAGATAGGCAGAAATCGATTACCTGCCAAGCCTAAATTTGACATCAATTTTTTACGTGACAGAATTGGAAATGATATAATTTTTTTTTGATCCATCATGAAAATTTTTTGGTATTAAAAAATACTTTGTCCTAAATGTTGTAGAGATTAATTATTTTATCACTCTTTCACTTAAACATATCAGAGTATTTGTATTAGATAAATGTATCAGAATTTTGTCATATAGCTCAAAATGTTTAACAGACTATTTTAACTATATTGCCTAATATTCAAAAATACAATTGTCATTCAAACAACAGAGTAATAAATCCCAGTGAAAGAAACAAAACAAACAAAAACTTCAAATGTGCTCTTCTGACTAATTATGAATTGCCTATCTTATGCAAATGTGACAACTCTTTCATTTATGTGTCTGTGTTTAAAGCCCTCTTTGGAATTCTGTGGATGCTTATTCATATGCTCAGATATTTCTTGAAAGGATAAACTTCTGTTAAACACAGCTATCTACAGAAGCATTATAAAGTTTTTAATTAATCTACAGTGCTTCTGGCTCATCCAAGTTTACACCTACTTCCCGGGTGGGCTTGGGGCCAATGAATGATTAATGCAGGGATATAAAGGCTTGGCCCCTGTCCCATTACCGAACAATTATGATGGGCCATTTCATGTCCAGAATGCCCCACTGGTATGGTTGAGCCCTTCATAGCAACTGTGTTGCAGAACAATTTCTCCCTTTGCCTAATTCTGCTTTTTTTTTAATTCCATCCAAAGGTGTTGGTCCCAAGAGGAAGCCGAATGTCAGGCTAAAGACTTAACTGTAAATACAGTAAAGTAAAGCTAAACTCCCAATGAAGGCAGTCTCCTCTGGAACCCTGACTGGAAGAGAATAAGATATGGGATAGTAGCATCTGGGTTGATACACCTGAAAATCTTGACTCTCCAGTTTCCTTTGCTCATCATGAGCCCGGAGAAGTGACCAACTATTACGTTTTGAAGACTTGCTCTTCCTTTTTTTTTGAAGTCTCCCACGCAAGACGAAAAATCTACCCCAAGGAAGATTGTTAGGTGAAAAATTCAACATATTTATTTGATCAAACTTACTAATTGTGTTTTTCAAATATTCTGCATAAATATTTTATTTTCTACTGAATGTTAATTTCTGATTTTATTTTGTGAAAATATTCTACTATAGTCTTCCTGTTAGCCCAAAACTAAAACCATTCCTGAAGCCAACTCTTCAGACAAAGATTAGACTGGACTATAAGACATAAAATGATACTGGTGAGGAGTGTGCTTCTTAGCTCAAGTAGACACGTGAGACTGTGTGGGCAGCTCCTGTCTGGAGGCCATATAAAAAGGCAGAGGGAGACAGGAGCTGATTGATTGGACACAGGAAATACAGGGTGGAGAGAGAGAGTGTGCTGTCACATTGTGGGGAGAGCAATTAGGGTTAACAATATGTGTATATAAGTTTTGGTATGAGAAGCTGACTTGAATTGGAAAGTTTCACTTAAAGCACAAAAAAAAAATAAAATAAATTTAAAAAATATTGTACTGTATTAGATTGTCATTTCTTGCAATTTTAATTTTACATATTGTGATGCTATGTTTTTAGATTATAAAATTTAAAATTAAATTAGATTCTTGGTGAGTTATATAATCACTATGAAATGCCTATGTGCGTACTCTTGTAAACTTTTTTACTTTGCATTCTGTTATGTCTGACCTATGTTCTTGATAATCTCATTTGCTTGATGTGTCATTTTCCATTCCTTACTTTTCAACCCTTTTTGTTCATTCTGCTTTTAGATGTCTCCTAAACTATCATACAAAATGGCTTAATATTTTTTAACCCAATTTGTCTCTGCTTTTTAAAGGGAATTTAAGTTATTTATACATTAAGTAAATTTTTTTCATTCTTTGTGTTAGCACTTTTCTGTTTTTGTTTTGTTCTCTTCTGTTTTGTTTTTTTCTGGAGTGATCTACACAATTCTTACATTACCCAGTTCACTTTTTAATATTCTGAAATTCGTGTATGTTAATACTATTGTTCTACTGCATACTCTTAAAGATTTAACATGCATAATTAGATATATTTTCATCTAAATTTGACAAGAACTCTACCATATTTTTGACAGCTCCACATACTACACTCCTTATTTTTGGATTTTCTGGATTTTTTGTTTTAGGTTTTTGTTCATCTTACACTTATGGCAAATATAAATACATCAAATAATATAGGTTTCTTTTTTTTTCACCACTGGTGTTTAAAATCTTTCCTATTTTTTTCTCTGCTTCTGCTTAGCCTACCTCCTGTTCCCCCTTTCCATTTCATATCTTATTTGTGCTTTCAAGATTACCAAAACTATCCAGATGACAAAATAAGCCCCTTGCCGTCATGCTCATCTTATCCAAATTAATATCCCACATTGCTCTTATTTTCCAAAATCACAGAATATTCAGGCATACAATGAACTTGTACTTTGATTTTCTACAGCTGATAAAATTTCATCCAGTTGGGTCTCCTGAAATGAGCCTAGGTTACCTATAACTATGATTTTCTGTGTTATCCTTGACTGAGTTGATCTTAGATAAAGCTTATAGATTTTGAATTATTTGATGTGTAAATGATTATACCTTTTAGCATGTCTGCTGTTGCGGTTGTTAGGTGCCACTGAGTCCATTCCAACTCATAGAGATCTCAGGCACAGCAGAGCGAAACGCTGCCAGGTCATGCCCCATTCTCACTTTCATTGTTATGCTTGAGCTGATTGTTGCAGCCACTATGTCAATTCATCTCGTTGATGGTTTTCCTCTTTTTTGCAACCCTGTGCTTTACCAAGCATGATGTCTTTCTACAGGGACTGGTCCCACCTGATGACATGTCCAAAGTACCTGAGATGAAGTTTCACCATCCTTGCTTCTAAGGAGCATTCTGGTTGTACTTCTTCCAAGACAGATTTGTTCCTTCTTCTGGTATACATGGTATATTCAATATTTCTCACCAACACCATAATTCAAAGGCATCAATTCTTCGGTCTTCTTTAATCATTGTCTGGCTTTCACATGCACGTGAGGTGATTGAAAATACCATGGCTTGGATCAGGTGCCCTTTAGTTCTCAAAGTGACATCGTTGCTTTTCAACACTTTAAAGAAGACTTTTTCAGCAGATTTGCCCAGTGCAACATGTCTTTTTATTTCCTGACCACTGCTCCTATAGGTGTTGATTGTGGATCCATGTAAAATGAGTTTCTTGACAACTTCAATCTTTTCTTTGTTTATCATGACGTTGGTTATTGATCCAGTTGCGAGGATTTTTGTTTTCTTTATATTGACTTATAATCCATACTGAAAGCTGTGGTCTTTGATCTTCATCAGTAAGTGCTTCAAGTCCTCTTCACTTTCAGCAAGCAAGGCTGTGTTATCTGCATAATACATGTTGTTAATAAGTCTTTCTCCAATCCTGATGCCCAGTTCTTCTTCATAAACTGCAGTTTATTGGATTATTTGCTCAGCATACAGATTGAATAGGTATGGTGAAAGGATACAACCCTGAGGAACACCGTTTCTGACTTTAAACCACTTAGCATCCCCTTGTTCTGCTCAAACAACTGCCTCTTGGTCTGTGTACAGGTTCCTCATGACCACAATTTAGTGTTCTGGAATTCCCGTTCTTTGCAGTGATATACATAATTTGGCATGATTCACACAGTCGAACGCCTTTGCAAACCAAAACCCACTGCCAACGAGTCAATTCTGACTCATAGTGACCCTATAGGACAGAGTAGAACTGCCCCATAGAGTTTCCAAGGATTGCCTGATGGATTCAAGCTGCTGTCCTTTTGGTTAGCAGCCATAGCTCTTAACCTCTATGACGCCAGGGTTTCCAAATGCCTTTGCATAGTCAATAAAACACATGTAAACTCCTTTCTGGTATTCTCTGCTTTCAGTCAAGATCCATTTGACATCAGCAATGATGTCCTTATTCCATGTCCTCTTTTGAATCTGGATTCAACTTCTGGCAATTTCTTGTTGATGTTCTGCTGTAACCGCATTTGAATGATCTTCAGCAAAATTTTACTTGTGTGTGATTTTAATGATATTGTTCAATAATTTCTGCATTCATTTGGATCACCTTTCTTTGGAATAGGTACAAATATAGATCTTTTCCAATAAGTTGGTCAGGTAGCTGTCTTCCAAATTTCTTGACATAGACAAGTGAGCACCTCCAAGTGCTGCATCCATTTATTGAAACATCTCAATTGATATTCTTTCAGTTCCTGGGGCCTTGTTTTTCATCAGTGCCTTCGGTGCAGCTTGGCCTTCTTCCTTTAATACCATTGGCTCTTGATCATATGCTTCCTGCTGATATGGCCGAACATGGATCAAATCTTTTTGGCACAGTGACTTTGTATATTCCTTCCATCTTATTTATTTATTTACTTGTTTGTTTGTTTGCTCATTTGTTCATTCATTATTTTTTGTTTTTTATTTTTATTTTTTTTTTATTGTGCTTTAAGTGAAATTTTACAAAGTAAATTCATTTCTCATTAAACAGTTACTACACTTACTTTTTCATGATAGTGGTTACCGAAACCTGCAGTGTGTCAACACTTTCCTATACTCTATCATGAGTTCCACATTTCTATTTGTCCAGCTTTCCTGTCCCCTCCTGCCTTCTCATCCTTGCCCCTGGGCTGGTGTGCCAATTTAGTCTCATATACATGGCATGTGTTATTGTTTGCTTTATAAGCCTGTCTATTCTTTGGCTGAAGGGTGAACCTTAGGAGTAACCTCAGTACTGAGTTAAGAGGGTATCCAGGAGCCATACTCTTGGTGTTTCTCCAGTCTTTGTCAGACAAATAAGTCACGATTGCCAAAGCCAGCTGGTATTCTAGGCATCATGGACCACCCTTGTGATCAATGCCTTCCATCTTCTTTTGATGTTTCCTGTATTGTTCAATATTTTCCTGTACAATTCTTCAATATTGCAACTCAAAGCTTGAATTTTCAGTTTTTTCAGTCTAAGAAATGCTAAGGATTTTCTTAACTTTTGGTTTTCTAACTGCACTTCTTTGCACATTTCATTATAGTACTTTGCTTGGCTTCTTGAGCTGTCCTTTAAAATCTTATGTTCAGCTCTTTGACTCCATCAATTCTTCCTTTCACTTTATCTATTCTGCATTCAAGAGTAAGTTTCAGAGTCTCTTCTGACATCAATTTTGGTCTTTTCTTTCTTTTTAATGACCTTTGGCTTTCTGCATGTATGATGTCCTTGATGTCTTTCCACAATTCATCTTCTCTTTGGTCATTAGTGTTGAATGTGTCATACCTGGTCTTGAAAGTATCTCCAAATTCAGGTAGGATATACTAAAGTTTGTATTTTTGCTCTCATGGGCTTGTTCTAATTTTTTTCAGCTTCAATTTGAACTTGCATATGAGCAATTGATGGTCTGTTTGCAGTCAGCCCCCAGCTTTATTCTAACTGATGATATTGAGCTTTTTCATAATCTCTTTCCACAGATTTATTAGATTTGATTCCTGTGTATTCCATCTGGCAAAGTCCACATGTATAGCATGTGTAGCTCTGATCATTCTTTCTGTCTTCAAATGTATTTTTAAAGATTTTCTAAAAGTATATTTGGGGATATGTTTTCCTGTGTTAATCCTCTCCTCTTCCAGCTGCATTATTTTGAATTTTTTTTTAAGGGAATGGACAAACAGAAGCAAAAATCTGATGGTGGTCAAGATGAGCAACTGCTATTGATTCTGTTAGAACTCCTGCTATTTTACATTTACAGGAGTTGGGTGCTGGCTGAGACTGTCAGTGCCACGAGTCCTTTATCTATATTCTTTTTAATGTTCAATCTGTCTTTTGTTTGTTTTCTTATTTTTTCTTTTTTTGGTGGTAGCAGTTTGGAAGATGGAAAGGAGTACTTCATAATATGATTATAAAATGAATTTTCAGTCCAAAATATGTTATGGATTGAATTGTGTCCCCCAAATAGTATGTATTAAAATCCTCACCCCATATCTATAAATAGGTCCCTGGGTGACACAAATGGTTTGCATTGGGCTAATAATCAAGAGGTTGGAGGTTCAAACTCATCCAGTTGCACCACAGAAGAAAAATATTTGGTACATCGCTTCTGTAAACATTATACTCACTCAACTCATTGCATTATAGCAAAAAAAAAAAAAAAAAAAAAGCCTATGGAGCAATTCTCCTTTGTAACACATGGTGTTGCCATGAGTAGGAATCTTCTTGGCAGTATATATATATATCACATATATATAGTGATTAAGAGCCCAGCTGCTAACCAAAAGGTCAGCAGTTCTAATCCACCAGCCACTCCTTGGAAACCCTATGGGGCAGTTCTACTCTGCTCTATAGGGTCGCTATGAGTTGGAATCAACTCCAATGCAATGTAGCCTTTTTTGGAGCACTAGTGGCACAGTGGTTAAGAGCTCAGCTGCTAACCAAAAGGTCGACAGTTCAAATCCACCAACCACTCTTTGGAAACCTTATGGGGCAGTTCTGCTCTGCCCTATAGGGTAGCTATGAGTTGGAATCAACTCCACAGTAATGGGTAGCCTTTTTGGAGCCCTGGTGGTAGAGTGGTTAAGAGCTCAGCTGGTAATTAAAAGGTCAGCAGTTAGAATCCACCAGCCACTCCTTGGAAATCCTATAGGGCAGCTCTACTCTATCTTATAGGGTCGTTAAGAGTTGGAATTATCTTGATGGCAGTAGTTTGTTTTGTGTGTTTGTGTATATATATATATACCTATAAATATGATACTGCTTAAAAAAAAAATTTTTTTTTTAGAGTTATGTTAATTAGGTCATACCCTAGTTGTGTGAATTCTAAATCTAATCACTTCTGAGTTATAAAAAACCAAAATGAACACACACACACACAGGGAGAAAACAGAAGACAGGCTGTTTCATTACAAGGATTGCTAGCAGCATACTAGAAGCTGATATAGACAAGGAAGTTCCACCCTAGAGAGCCATGCCCAGAATTCAGAATTGCAGCCTTTTGAACTGTGAGAAAATAAATTTCTGTTCTTTAAAACTAACCACTTGTGGTATTTCTGTTACAGAATCACTAGATAGCTAAGACAACATATTTCTCAATTCACACGCATCAATGATTTAGTGACAGAATACCCTAGTACAAGGTTATTTTTAAAATAAAGCTTACATGGCCAAAATTTATCTTTTTTATTCTACTTATTGTCATTTTGATGTGAAGTTGTGAGAATGTAAATCAGAGATGTTTACTTCATTTTTAATACTGTTTATTTCATGTACTCATGGAAAAAATCAATCATATTGAGTAACAAGTTTATATTTTTATTTTACTTTCACATTGATCTCTGAATATTAGGGTAAAGGTGCTAAAGTTAGGATAAAAGGAAACAAACTGAACAATAACAACAAAAAAAACCCAACAAAAATTCCAATGCTTTTCTGTAATATTAAGAACCACTTATTTTAGCTATCTAGAAATAAGTCAACTGTTTTATAAAAATTATAACTAAAGTATGTTAAAATAGTATTTGGAAGAAAAGATTTATTAAATTAAATGTATCACCTATAATTTTAATAAAAGGTGACTTTTTTTTACCAATTTATATTTTAAACACAGTTTTGACATTCCATGGTATTCCTAATTGCATGAAATATGTATTCCAGTATATTTCCCTTTAGGGGATTATGCTAACCAAGGTATATTGATGAAAAACATGGTAATGTAGATAAATTGATAGTGACAGATACAATTTCTTAGTATTAATTTATGTGAAAAACAGACCTTAAATAAGACTCTAGGGAATGATAAGCATCATGTATAAATCTTCCTTTTTTACTCCTCTCCCTTTTTGAAAGAAGTTTTATATAACAATGTAATGTTTTCTAAAATCCATCGTTCCAGAAATGGGTTCCAATTTAAAGAAAATACCCAAACCACAGTGCTTTCTGTAGTTATTGAGAAATTATTTTGTGGTCCTTCTGTATTTATTCACTATCGGAGATATTAAGAAATAAGCTATTGACTTCTTTTTTTAGTTTTTTTTAAGTGAAATTATGCAGCCCTCTTCTGTATGCTTGTATGAGTATGCATGTGTATAAAGATACGTACTAACACTACAGCTCTCAAAGAGATAACAGCCGATTATATGTTTCATAGCATCACAAACTTAGCATTGTTGAATAGAGAGCTGTACTATCTGTCATTAGGAAATGGTAAACTGAATTTATATTTAACACAGTCTTTAGATTGGGGCATGTTATGGGTTGAATTATACAATAAATAAGATGCATATTTTTATTAACTGAGATTTGACTATACGGTAATTTAATGGAATATATCATTTAGCTAAGGATCCCCAGTTGCACAGTGGCTGCTAACCAAAGGTGGCAATTCAAGCCCATGAGCCACTCCACAGGAGAAACTTGTGGCAGTCTGCTCTCGTAAGGATTATAGCCTTGGAAACCCTATGGGGCAATTCTTCTCTGTCCTGTAAGGTCGCTATTAGTCAGACTGAATTTGATGGCAATGAGTTTGGTTTGGCTGGTTTGGGTTAGTAGCTTTGCCTCTCCAAGTGAACTAGTCAAGCCAATCTTTATTAAGCCCACATTTCTTCTAAGTTTGTCTAAAAGAATTTTCTACTTCTAATATAGTTTTCATGGAGAAGAACCACTGAAGGTTTTCTGCTCTCAGGTGTACATATGTTGTTGAGAACTTATAAAATCTCAACTCTTAGTGTACCTGTGGTACATGTTTCTTGTTGCATTTGGCATATCTTTTCAATTTTCAGTGATGAACTAAGACTAACTCTACCCTTTAACTTTAAATTAACAGAAGACAGACCAATGATCTGGAACAGTAAAGTCATAGTCAAGAACTTGTAGTCATGTTTACCCTGAAGAAGAATGCCTCCTTTGTGAGAACAAGCTGCCTTGGGACCACAGTGGGTAACCAGGATAGTGCTGTGGGCAGGGCAGAGGTTTTGATTCCTTCTGTCTATGAGCTGATCTATGTGTTTTTATGGTGGACCTGATTTTAAAACTACATTTATGTATGCCACGAATGAGCAAATTAAAAAAAAAAAAGCACACTTCCTTTTTTTTGCCTATGCAAACCCAGGTATAAAACTTTCTCTTCCGTGTTATTGTTATTATTTGCCGTGGAGTCAGCTCCAAGACATGGAGACCTTATATATAAGAGAATGAAACACTGGCTAGTACTTTGCCATTTCCAGGATATTTGATATGTTTGGACCAATTGTTGAGGTTATTGTGTCAATCTTATGAAGAGTTTTCCCTGACCCTCTACTTTATCAAACATGATGACATTTTGTAGTGATTGGCCTTTGTTGATGACATGCCCAAAATAAGCAAGGATAAGGGACATTCCAGTTATATTTCTTCTAACATTTATTTGTTCATTCTTCTAGAAGTCCCTGGTATATACAATATTCCTCACCAATGCCATATTTCAAAACCATCAATTCTTCTTCAGTTTCCTTATTCATTGTCCAGCCTTTGCAAGCATATAAGGCTATTCAATGTGAGGATTGCTTATCGGTCCATCCTCACAACTGGACCAATAAGTAACATCATGATAAATGGAGAAAAGATCGAAGTTGTCAAGGACTTCATTTTACTTGGGTCCACCATCAACACCCATGGAAGCAGCAGTCAAACAATCAAATGACACATTGCATTGGGCAAATCTGCTGCAAAAGACCTCTTTAAAGTGTTGAAAAGCAAAGATGTCACCTTGAAGACTAAGGTGAGCCTGACCCACGACTTGGTGTTTTCAGTTGCCTCATACGCACGGGAAAGCTGGACGATTAATAAGGAAGACTGGAGAGGAATTGACATCTTTGAATTGTGGTGTTGGTGAAGAATATTGAATATAACATGAACTACCAAAAGAAGGAACAAATATATCTTGGAAAAGGTACAACCAGAATGCTTCTTAGAAGCAAGGATGGTGAGACTATGTCTCACATTCTTTGGACATGTTATCGGGCAGGATCAGTACCTGGAGGACATCATACTTGGTAAAGCCGAGGGTCAGTGAAAAAGAGGAAGACACCAATAGATGGATTGACACAGTGACTGCAACAACGGGCTCAATCATAACAACAATTTTGAGGATGGCACAGGATGGGACAGTGGTTTGTTTTGTTGTGCATAGGGTCACTATGAGTTGGAACTGACTGGACAGCACCTAACAACAACAAGGCTATTGAAAATGCCACGGCTTAGATCAGACACACCTTAGTCCTCCAAGTAATGTCTTTGCTTTTTAAGACTTTAAAGAAGTCTTTTGCAGCAGGTCGCTATGGGGCAGAATCAACTTGATAGCAACAGGTTTGGCTTTTGGGTTTTATATAGAGAAAAATTTATTTCAAGGAAATGGCTCACACAGTTGTGGAGGCTGGCAAGTCCTAAATCAGTGGAACAGATGTCAGGCTGAATGCTTCTTTTCTTTGTAATATTTTGTTGAATTTTTGGCAAAAGTTTACATAGCAAGTTAGGTTCCCATTTGACAATTTCCCCACAAATTTTTCAGTGACATCAGTTACATTTTTCACAATGTGTCAACATTCACTTTAATTATGTTCAGTTTGTTTCATTTCCAGTACTCTAGTTTCCCTGTCCCCTTATCTTCTCATCTTTGCCTTTTTTTTTATACTGTAGATGAAGGTTTACTGAGAAAACTATCTTACATCAGATTACAAAATGGAGAATAATTACATAATACTGAGAATCATGGCTGACCCAAATTGACACATAACACTAACTCTCACTGTCCATCCCTTGGCAGTTTAGCATCTGTACACATCTCCTTAAACCATATATAATCTCTATATAAAGATAATAATAAAATCATACTTGTGCCAAACATGATACAAGTAACATTGAGTACAACAGAAAAGGCAGTAGCCCCATTTACGTCTTATATTTTATAATAAGCATAATGGTATAATTTTATAATAAGGAACTGCTCTGTCACTTTGTCGTACTGTGGTGGCTTGCATGTTGTTTTGATGCTGGATGCTAAGCCACAGGTCTTTCAAATACCACCAGGGCCAACCATGGTGGACAGGTTTCAGTGGAGCTTCCAGACTAAGACAGACTAGGAAGAAGGACCTGGCAATCTACTTCTGTGTTAGACCTCTAGTGCTAGTATAGCAGAAATACCACAAATGGATGGCTTAAACAATCAGAAATGTATTCTCTCACAGTTTAGGAGGCTAGGAATCTGAAGTCCGGGCTCCAGCTTCACAGGAAGGCTTTCTTTTCTCTGTCGGCTATGGGGGAAAGTCTTTGTTATCAGTCTTCCCCTGGTTTAGGAGCTTTCCCAATCCAGGAATCCCGGGTCTGACAGACACACTCAGCTCCTGGCTCTCCTTTCTTGGAGGAAGTAGGCCCCATCCTCTCTGCCTATTGTCTCTTTTATATCTCAAAAGAGATTCACTCAAGATACAACCTAATCATGTGGATTGAGTCCTGCCTCATCAATAACACTTCCTCTAATTTTGCCTCACTAACATCATAGAAGTTAGGATTTACAACACATAAGATAGTCACAGAAGGGTGAACAACGACGCAATGCTGGGAATCATGGCCTAGCCAAGTTGACATACATTTTTTGAGGACACACTTCAACCCATAACATTCCATTGTTGGCCCCCAATGATTCATGTCACCTGTAAAACACATTCACCCCATTATATTTTCATCCCAAAATTCTTAAATCAACTTCAAGCCCAAATTCCATCCTGGGGCAAAATTCCTCTTTATCTGTGAAATCTAGAATATGAGTTATCTACTTCCAAAGTACAAAGGTGAAACAGGCATAAGGTACACATTTTCATTACAAATGGGAGAAATTGGAGGAAAAGGAGGAATAACAGGCACCAAGCAAGTCATCAGAACACATCACATTAGCTCTCAAGGCTTGAAAATAATCTTCTGTTCTCTGAAACCATTTAGGCAATGTCCCTGCCTTTCAGACTCTGGGTGTTGGCCACACTCTCCAGATTCTGGGTGAAAATGCCTCGACCCTGGGCTTCAGCTCCACCTTCCAGGCCCACTGGAATGGCAACTCTGGTCCTTTGGCTTTGTGTGGTCCCACTCTCCTAGTCCACCTGAGTGGCTCCTCTATCCCCTCAGCCTTGGCAGGCCCCGTTCTTCTGCCCCTTGGGCATGGCAGCCCCATACCCTCAGCTTTGGGTAGCCTATCCGGCCCCAGCATCCTGCCACTCATGAAAGGCAGCCCCACACTTCAGAATTGAGTTGGTGAATATCTGACTCTGTGAAACCTAGGAGGCCACAGCAGGCTGTGATACCATCCTTTGAGACCCCAGAGGGTCTGCTTCCTATGATCTATGTGTCTTCAGCTTCTGCTTTCTTTTTTCTTTTCCTCTGAGCCCCTTATCCTCTTGGCCTGGCCTGGCCCCTATCCTGTTTGGGCAAGTGTTACAAAGCTCTTTAGGTACTGATGAGTGCCTAGAGGCACCCCACTCCACCAGTAAACCTCAGCCAGAAGGCACTCAGCTCTCTAGCTCTGTGGGTTGGCAATCCCAGCTCCACTGATAAGGGCCCAGAGGCATCCCACTCTGCCAGAAAGCCTCCTGCAGAAAACATTCAGCTCTCTTGCTCAATGGGTAGGCTCCTCCACCATTTTATAGCAATCTACTGGTTCTGCAGCCACTGTTTCTCTGCTGCTGCTTTTCACCGTCTGTGCCATCTCTGGTGTTACACTTCTCCTCACTTACTGCTGAGCCCTCACAAGAATTGTCTTTGATGTCCCTGATTCCAAAAATAGTTTCTTCAAGGAAATTCAGGCTTTCACTATTAGGCACTTTAAAAATCCTCTAGCCTCTACCCAATATTCAGTTCCAAAGCCACTTCCATATTGTAGGTATCTGTTAAAACAACACTCCATTTTGGGTACCAAATTCTGTTTTAGACATCTAGTGTTGCTATAACAGAAATACAACAAGTGGATGATTTTAACAAATGGAAATCAGGATCAGTCACACCTGCTAATACAGTAACTCCCTTCTTTGCCTATAGATCCAGTTCAGTGGATTCTGTGCTGTGTCTCTTGGTGGGAGCATTTTTCCCTTTGGAACTAAGACCTCTAGACAAGCAGAGCAAAGGGGTGCAGAGACAGAAGGCAAAAGTATTGCAAGTGGGTCAGTAGAGGTAGTAGTGCTACCTTCATTTCCACTCCTTGATTCCTGGACCCCTGAATCCTGGCTATAGCAAAAACAGCACCATATATTGGATACTGGTTTAGAGCATATACAGCCTTCTGGAGAACATTGCCCCAACCCTGCAGGGTATTGCCGCCTAGCTGGTACCATATTGTGTCTTTAGAAGGCCATTCCATCGTTCTATCAAGTCAGCTGGTTCAGGACGATGGGGAACATGGTAAGACCAGTGAATTACATGAGCATGAACCCACTGCTACACTTCATTTGCTGTGAAGCAAGTTCCTTGATCTGAGGCAAGGCTTTGTGGCATACTATGACAGTGCATAAGGCATTCTGTAAGTTCACAGATAGTAGTTTTAGCAGAAACAATGCATGCAGGGAAGGCAAATCTGTGTCCAAACTAAGTGCCTATCACAAGAACAAGACTTTGCTCTTTCCATGATGGAAATAGTCTAACGCAATCAACCTACCACCAGGTTGTGGGCTGATCTTCCCTAGGAGTGGAGGCATATCAGAGACTCAGTGTTGATCTCTAATGATGGTAGATTGTGCACTCAGCAGTGGCTGCAGCCCAGTAGGCCTTGGTGAGTGGAAGTCCAAGTTGCTGAGCCCATGCATAACCTGCATCTCTGCTACCATGCCCACTTTGTCCATGAGCCCATTGGGCAATGACAAGAGTGGCTGGGGAATAAGTCTGACTGGTAACCACAGAACGTGTCATTCTATCCACTTGATTGCTAAAATCCTTCTCTGCCGAGGTAACCCTTTGATGATCATTCACATAAGACACAAATATTTTCACTTCATTGGTCCATTCAGAGAATTCCATCCACATGCCTCTTCTCCATACCTCCTTGTTGCCAATTTTCCAATGGTTTTCCTTCTAAGTACCTGACCATCCAGCCAAATCACTGGCTGCTGCCCATGAGTCAGTATACAGTCACACATCAGGCCATCTCTCCTTTCGAGAAAAATGAACAACCAGGTGCAGTGCTCGATGTTATGCACACTGGGAGGATTTCCCTTCACCACTATTCCTTCAGGGGCTCCCAGAGAAGGGCTGCAAGTGCTACCGCTGTTGACTTCCGAGTGGTGCCTTTGTATTGCACAGAACCACCTGTAAACCAGGCAAGAGTTTTCCTTTCCTCAGTCAACTGATTGTGAGGAACTCTCTATGAGGCCATAGGTGAAGACTGGGAGAAGGAAAGTAATGTGACAAGAGCGGAGGCCATGGACATTTGGTCACTTCCTCATGTAACTAACTTGTGCCTTTAAATCCTGCTCTGGCCTAATCTCATATATGCCACTTCCATTCAATAATGGAGTGCTGCTGTGCCCATCTGACTTTATGACTCTGTGGGTCAGACAACACTCAGTTTATGAAGGACAGCTCAGGCCACATAGTGACTTGGTGGTCTATGGTTAAGCGTTCAGTCTTTATTAAGGCCCAATTACAAGCCAAAAGCTTTTTCTCAAAAGCAGAGAGTGGCAGAGCTTTACTCCAAAATGCTAAGGGTCTACGCTGTGATTCAACAATAGGGGACTGCCAAAGACTCTGTCATGGATTGAATTGTGTCCTCCAAAAATATCTGTCAACTTGGCTAAGCCATGCATGAGCCCCAGTAGTGTGTGATTGTCCACCATTTTATGTGCTTTCCCTATGTGTTGTAAATCCTATCACTATGATGAAATGAGATGGATTAGTGGCAGTTATATTGATGATATATACAAAATTAGATAGTGTCTTAAGCAAATCTCTTTGAGATATAAAAGAGAGAAGTGAGCAGAGAGACACAGGGACCTCATACCACTGTGAAAACAGTGCCGGGGGCAGAGCACATCCTTTGGACCTGAGGTTCCTGTGCGGAGATGCTCTCAGACCAAGAGAAGACTGATGACAAGGACCTTCCTCCAGAGCAGATAGAGAAAGAAAGCCTTCCCCTAGAGCCAGGGTCCTGAATTCAGACTTCTAGCCTACTGGACTGTGAGAGAATAAACGTCTCTTTTTAAAGCAATCCACTTATGGTATTTCTGTTATAGCAGCACTTGATAACTATGACATACTCTAAACAGCATCTTTATCTGCCACTGACAATTCAAGTACCATTGGTTCAGCTGGATTATATGGCCCAAATGGCAGAGCTTCTTGCACAGCAGTCTGAACTTGTCACAGAGCCTTCTGTAGATCCTAGCCCCAGTCAAAACTAGTAGCTTTTTAAGTCACTTGATAAACCGGAGTAGCACACCCAAATGAGGGATATATTGCGTCCAAAATCTGAAGAGGCCCACCAGGTGTTGTGCCTCTATTTTAGTTGTAGGAGAGGACAGGCGTAATAAATTACTCTTCATTTTAGAAGGAATACTTACCTCAACATGCCCTAAACCACTGGACCCCTAGAAATTTCACTGAGGTGGAAGGCACCTGAATTTTTGTCAAATTAATTTCCCACCAACTAGTATGCAAAATGTCTTATCAGTAAGTCTGGCTAGAGTCCTTCACAATTCTTTCTTACTAGCTCTGTCAGCATAATGTAATCAATGTACTGGAACAATGTGTCTTTTGGAAGGAAAAGATGATCAAGATCAACTAGGACTAAATTATGATATAAGGCTGGTGCTTTGATACTGTCCTGAGATGAGAGAGTGAAAGGGTGTTGCTGGCCTTGCCAGCTGAAGGAAAACTGCTTCTGGTGTTCCTTTGAAATATTAATAGAAAAAAAGACATTGGCTAGATCAATAGCTGCATACCAGGTACCAGGAGATGTATTAATTTGCTCAAGCAATGAAACCACATCTGGAAGAACAGCTGTAATTGGAATCACCACCTGGTTAAGTTTGCGATAACCTACTGTCATTCTTCAAGATCTGTTTTTTCATACGCCAAATAGGCAAGTTGAATGGGGATGTGGTAGGATCACCACTCCTGCGTTCTTCAAGTCCTTGCTGGTGGCTGCAATCTGCACAATCTCTACAGGAAAGCAGTATTCCTTTGGTTTACTATTTTCATAGGTAGTGGTAGTTTTAATGACTTCCATTTTCCTACCATAATAGCTCTTACTCCACATGTCAGGGATCCAATGTGGGAATTCTGCCAGTTGATGAGTATATGTATTCCAATTATGCATTGTGGAACTAGCGAAATCACTACAGGATTTGTTCAGGAAACCACTGGACCCACTGTGAGATGGACACGAGCTAAGACTCCATTAATAACCTGACCTCCATGTGCCCCACTCTGGTAGACCACAGTGATATTTCGGGTCTCCTGAAGTTAATGTCAGTTCAGAGTTAGTGTCCAGAAACCATTAAAAAGTCTGATTATTTCCTTTTTTCCCAATGAACCATCACTCTTGTAAAAGGCCATAGATCCCTTTGGGGAAGGCTGGGAGAAAAATTAACAGTATAAATCTTTGGCAGTGTAATGGAGTCCTTCCTCAAGGAAACTCAGGCTCCCCTTCATTCAAAGGTTTATGGGTCAGTAAACCTGCTTACGCCTGGTAATTCATTGAGGGACCATGACTCTCCATTCTGGTAATTCAAGTTAGACTACCGTTCACTTGAACTAAAATTCTTCTGCTTGTATGTGTCAAGTAAACATTTAGTAGATTTCCCACCTATTTTACTCCTAGTGACACCATGACTAAGTAGCCAATGCTGTAAATCTATACACATCAGGTTATTCTGATTACCTCTTTGACTCTGCTGTCCATTACAGCAACCATGCCCACCTTTTCTTTGTCAGTTGGGTGCCATCACTTGGCCCCTACCACCACAGGACCCAATCAGCCCCATTGTAGTTAGGTGTCTTAATTCAGTTAGGGCAGTTCCTACTGTCAAATATGACTTACATAAAAAAGCAATCAGTACAGTCTTCGAGGATGCCAGAGCTCCCTTCCCAAATCTGTTCCTCACAGTTGTGGTAAAAGGTATGTCCTCCGGACACTCCATGGATAGATCTGTGGGTCCAACCTGATAAATTCACTCTCACATTCCAATTTCCCTAATCCTTTGAATACTTCTTCTACAGTATAACAAGGCAGGCCTGGCATTTCAACTTGACTTATGTGCTTAATCCATGCTTCAGTGAACAAACCAAATAAACTATTAGACTCTTTTCTAACCTCGAGCTGAAACATTGAATTAAGAATCTGTTCTTAGCGGGCCAATATCAATAAACTCTGACTGATCCAACAATTTATGTTACTTATATCATTATCCTATACCTTTAATAGCCATTCAAATACACATTCCCTAAGTTTCCGTTTGTATATATATATATATTAGAAAAGTCTAGGAGTTCTTTTGGAGTATAGTGTGCCTCCTCCCAGGCCACACTTTGTAGTTTGCCTATTGGTGCTTGCTGGGACTTAAATCTAGCTATAGGCCCAGAAGCAGAAATGGGTGGTAGGGATGGATCCTGGTGACATTCAGCAATGTCTTGTAAGGCATCTGCCTCAGGTGATGCCCCAGGCACCACCCCAGATAATATCTCAGGCAAAGGTTCTTCAGGCATAAAAAAAAATAAATTTTTTTATCATAGCTGGGTTAATCTCATCAAATGGGTGTGGAAGAGACAATGGTTTTGCTGGGAAAGATGGTTTAGTAGACAAAGATGGAATAATCTTTTCTGATGGGAGTAAGTGGGCTGGTTCTGTTGGCAGGAGTGATTCAGCAAAATTTAGGTGCTCAATGTCTTGAGTTTTCTGATTATCTGCCCCTATGTCCCCTTCCCAAGTTTCCGAATCCCATTTCTTCCCAATCAATGCCCTCACTTTAACTTCCGATACCATTCTAGGTTGGGAATTTAATTGGCTTGATAATTTAGTCACTCTAAGGTCATCAGCCACTTTAAGACTAGCCAGACTTGAGAACCAATTCAGAAAACTCAACCTGACGTTCTTGTTCCTCTAGAACCACTCTTGGCACCAAATGTCTTACACTGGGTTCTTTAGAGGAAAAAAACCAGTGAAGCATACATGTATAAATGTATATAGAGGAAATGACTCAAGCAGCTGAGGAAATTAGAAAGTCCCAAATTCATGGGACTGGATTTTTCTGACTTAGGTGGTCGAATGGGCTGAGAAACCAAAAATGTGCTGGTCAGATGGTAGGCTGCTGGCTCACGTCTCAAGAATCAAAGGTCAGAGGATGACGAGTAAGATGCAGGATTGAGAGAGGGCAAGCTTTGCCAGAACCTCCTTATATACTGAGTGCAGGCCACACCCCCAGGGAAACTCTCCTTACATTAGATAGCAAAATGAGCATAATTACATAATACTGAGAATCAGGACTGAGCCAAGCTGGCACATAACATTAACCACCAGACTAGGTGGTACTAATGCTGCCACTGTCTGGACCACATTTTGAGTACCAAAAGTTCATTGGCTCAAGAAGCGCAGGTGTGATATACGTAAAGAATAACAGGGATGCCAAACGTTTGAGAATATTTTCATTCATTTGGAGGGTCTCATTATCATATTATCCCAGACAGTTAAGTAGGAAAGGAAGAAAGTAGCACCAGCATTTGGAAGTCACAAGAATTTCACTGCTAGAAATTCCCAGTAACAGTTATGAGTTGGGGGAGAGGGTGAAGGATGGGGTTGGCTAGAAGGTGAAGGGGCACTTTGAGTGCAGTTATAAATATTGCTTTAGAGATGGGTTAAGAGGCTTAAAAGGGTTATCATTCTCTAATAATAGTACAACTTGAATGAAAAGAGAAATCTGGGCAAAGTCTTTGATTGTTTTCATCACATTAAGTATATTTGCAATAACCAAAAAAAAAAAAAACTCATTGCTGTCAAGTCGATTCTGACTCATAGCCACCCTACAGGACACGTAGAACTGCCCTGTAGAGTTTCCAAGGAGTGCCTGATGAATTTGAACTGTCAAACTTTTGGTTAGCAGATGTAGTTCTTAACCACTAGGCCACCAGGATTTCCATATTTGCAATATAATATATAAAATGCCATATAGGCATTTTTCATTACCCTTTCTGTCTTCTCTACAATCTTCCTCTTTCACTTTCTCCCGTTGATTTTGGCCTTCTATGGGAGCTCAAACATGCTTATTTAACACTCTTAACTGAAGAGCTTCTTGTAAAAACCCACTTTTTAATTAAAAACATATTTAATTTTGTGCCTTCTTACAATGCTTTTGTACCTGCTTAAGTTTTTACTCAGTTTAGATTCCACTTGCTTACTTTTTAAAAAATGTTTTTAATTTGGTATTTAATTTTTTTTTTTCTCTCAAAGTGATTCAGATACTCTCTATATAGAGCAGAACTCCTTAACTCTGGGTGCACATTGGTATTACCTAGGAGATGAGAAGACATAAACAAGTAAAAAAGGATGAATGCCTAACCCCACCACCACCCCAGATGTTTGATTTAATAGTTCTCCGTGCTAGTAGGTGTTAAAATAATCTCTCTTGATAGTTTTAATGTAAAGACAGAGATGACAACCAAACTACAAACTACAGATTCATTCCCAGGCTTTGGAGAGCACCATTCCAACATTTTGGTGAACTGGCTACAGCTACCACAGCACTTGGCAGTGCTTCTCATGAATAAGAAATTCTGTACAAAAGCCAATCAGCAAAAACACTTAGAGCTTTAGGTTGTCAGTAACATTCATATGATCTTTTTTTTTTTTTTAAATGAACGTAATAGCCTAATCAGCTTCATCATTTGGTCCCAATAATGTGAATCCTAAATCACAGGCAAACCCAGTGCAGCTGTGTCCATATTGTCCGCATTGTTTCATTCATGAATAAATACACACAGTAATAAACTACTATAAATAAAATTAATCACATACGCTTGTGCACAGAATAGGAGCCTGCTGAAAGTCAGGCTGTTTTTGAATCTATGGACCTGTCGGTTCCATCTTTGTGGGTAAACATTCACAGATGGATACATACATGTTCTCTACTAAAAACACCTGCGAAGAGATCCTGGAAAAGTTTCAGAAAAAGTTGAATCATTTCAAAATTTATTTTACACTACCTGGGGATTGATAACTTTCCTGGAGTTTTCCTTAGGGAAGCATGCTTAGAATACTAAAATTTGTTTATTGGTGCAAAGAAAGGAACTCTGATATAATAAATGTTATTGTTTTGTCTTTCCTTCATTCCTTATATGCTAATTTATTCCTCCCTCACTTAGTCATTCATTACTTACTGCATAGAAATAATTCTCTAAACAAGTGGACAAAATACAAAAGATTCTGCCAAAATGTACTTTGTATCTCCTATCCTAATAAATAGGGTTAACTCTTGTATATTGTTAAAAAAAAAAAAAAAAAATTTTTTTTTTTTTAAATTGTTAAAAGTACTGCTTAATTCAAACTCGATCTTTCTTATTCTTAGGCTTAATATTGTTCCTGCTTAGATTTTCAGATACTTACATTCTTCAGTTAATAAGAAAATAAAAAAAAAAAAAAACTGTGGATTAGGTAGCTGTCTCACTCCTATTTTTATTTAATATTTTTTCACTTCGCTTATAATTAGGCCCTCAATCTAAGAGCTGTTCTACTCTGACCCTATCCTATATCCTTACATTTGTTCTTGACTCATGAACAGATTTTAAAGACAAGTTATGTTCACTCCTATAGAGAAAAAATGCCCCCTCTAAAAACGTTTTAAGCTCCAGGGTTGCTATGGTTATTACCAACGACAAAAGTTAAATAGGCTTGATCACCATACTAGGTAATTAGGCCCAGAAACAGAACAAGCATCAAAAATGTTCATGGGTTAAGAATGCTGGGAAGCCATCTCTCAATATGATGTTTTAATGTGATCTGTGTTCATGGTGTTGTGACACATTTGTTGACAGCAAAATAAGTAAATATTCTGTTTAGGAAAATAAAAATGTTTCCTGCATAAAAATAACAGCTTACCTGAGCTTGACTAACCATCTACCCCATGCTGAGCTGTCGTACCAGACTATGATGACTTCTGTTGAGTTGATTTTGAAAGCAATAAGATCCGCCTGGCACTTACACTGCCTGGCAGCATTTCACATGCTGCTCTACTTTCTTTGGTTGTCGTTAGCTGCTGTCAAGTCAGCACCCAACTCACGGTGCTCAATAGGATAAAGCATTGTGATTCACAGGGTTTTCTTCAACTGATTCTTGGAAGTAGACAGCCAGGCCTTTCTTCCTAGTCTTTCTTAGTCTGAAAGCTTCACTGAAACTTGTTCAGCATCATAGCAAACACACAAGCCACCAGTAACAAACAAGTGGTGGTTTCACTTGAGGTGCATTGGCCAAGAATAGAGCCCAGGTCTCCTACATGAAAGGCGAAAACTCTGCTACTGAACCATAATTGCTCCCACTTTTCCTGTCAGCCTTGCAATAATTCTAATCATTAAATATAATCAGTGGATGCAATTATTTATAGCAAAATATAATATATGTATGTCTTAGTCACCTAGTGCTGCTATAACAGAAATACCACAGGTGGATGGCTTTAACAAACAGAAATTTATTCTCTTACAGTCTTTTTGTCTAGTAGGTTACATGTCCAAATTCAGGGCGTCAGCTCCAGGGGATGGCTCTGTCGGCTCTGGAGGAAGGTCCTTGTCCTCAATCTTTCCCTGGTGGAGGAGCTTCTCAGGTGCAGGGACCCTGTGTCCAAAGGACCCACTCTGCCCCTGGTGCTGCTTTCTTGATGGTATGAGGTCCCCAACTCTCTGTTTGCTTCCCTTTCTTTTATCTCTTAAGAGATAAAAGGTGGTGCAGGCCACATCCCTGGGAAACTCCCTTTACACTGAATCGGGGAGGTGACCTGAGTAAGGGTGGTGTTACAATCCCACTCTAATCCTCTTAACATAAAATTACGATCACAAAATGGAGGACGACCACACAATACTGGGAATCATGGCCTAACCAAGTTGACACATTTTGAGGGGGGGACACAATTCAATCCATGACAATGTAATAAGTGAATAGCATGAGTCTGACTCTGTCCATTCAAGTCCTCAGAGAAGCAAGATGAAATTAGATATGAATGAGGTGTATTAGGAGAAAACCCTGTGTGAGAGAAAATGGAGAGGGAGCCAGGAAAGGTTGGGAGATTTAGGTGACTGATATGCAAATCTGACCTAAATAAATGAGTGAGGGAGGAAAAGTTGGGGGGAAATGTTGTAGACTTTTGTGCAGACTAAGGAAGGTTCAGCAAGGCCACCTGGGAGTCTTCGAGCCAAAATCGTCCATCAGGGAGTACTATCTCTCTAAGGAATGGGCCTGATTTAATACCCCTGTCAAACTCAGTTGTTAGCTGGGAGCAGTCCATGGAAGTTTAGTTTCAATGTGAGTGCAGTTATGGATTTTAAAGCAGAGCATTTGGGGCCAACAGTTAATTATGTTCAAACCAGTCGAAGGTGTCAGAAGCACCTACTCAGGGCTTCCACAGTCTAACCCTTGTGCACACAGATCTATCTCGTTTTCACACAATTTAGTAAGAAGCTACTCCATGTTTCCAGACCTGTATTGCTGAGGAGTTATCCAGCTACAAACTAACCTAACATTATAAGAACAGTTTTACACATGCTTCTTCCATAGTCATTGATGTTCGTACTGTTAGGTGCTATTGAGTTTGTTCCACTCGTAGCCACTTTATGTATAATAAAACAGAACACTGCCTGGTCCTGTGCTAGCCTCAAAATAGCTGCTATGTTTGAGGCCTTTGTTGCAGCCACTGTGCTAATCCATCTTATAGGGGAACTTCTTTTTCTCTGACTCTGTATTTTACCAAGCATGATGTCTTTCTCCAGGGACAAGTCTCTCCTGAAAACATGTCCAAAGTATGTTGCGAGACAAAATCTCCCTATCCTCCCTTCTAAGGAGCCTTCGGGATGTATTTCTTCCAAGACAGGTTTGTTTATTCTCCTGGCAGTCCATGGTATATTCAATATTCTTTGCCAATGACATAATTCAAAGGATTCAATTCTTCTTCGGTCTTCTTTATTCACTGTCCAACTTTCGTGTGCATATAAGGTGATTGAAATACAATGGCTTGGGTCAGGCATCCCTTAGTCCTCCAGGTGACATCTTCATTTTTAAAACTTTACAGAGGCATTTTGCAGCAGATTTGCCTAATGCAATGAGTCCTTTGATTTCTAGACTGCTGCTTCCATGGGTGTTGATTGTGGAGCCAAGTAAAATGAAATCTTTGACAGCTTCAGTCTTTCTGTTTATCATGTTGCTTATTGGTCCAGTTATGAGGGTTCTTGTCTTATTTGTGTTAAAGTGTAATCCATATTGAAAGCTGTAGTCTTTGATCTTCATCAGTAAGTACTTCATGTCAACTTTCAGCAAGCAAAACTGTGTTATCTGCATATCGCAGGTTGTTAATGACTTTTCCTCCAATCCTAATGCCGTGTTCTTTTTCATATAGTCCAGCTTCAGGGTTATTTGCTCAGCATACACACTGAATAAGTATGGTGAAAATAGACAATCCTGAACCACACATTTCCTGATTTTAAAACATGTGGTATCCCCTTGTTCAATTCTAATGACTGCCTATTGTCTTGGTCCATGCACAGGTTCCTCATGAACAAAATTAACGTTCTGGAATTCCCATTCTTAGCAATGTTATCCATAACTTGTTATGATCTGCATAAGTGAATCCTTTTGCATAGTCAATAGAACACAAGTAACTATCTTCTGTCATTCTCTGCTCTCTGCCAAGATCCATCTGACAATGATATCCCTGATTCCATATTTTCTTCTGAATCTGGCTTGAATATCTGGCAGTTCCGTGTCGATGTACTACCGCAACCTTTTTTTAATTATCTTGAGTAAAATTTTACTTGTTTTTGTGGTATTAAGGATATTGTTTGATAATTCACACATTCTGATGGATCACTTTTCTTTGGAATGGGCACAAATATGAATCTCTTCCACTCGGTGGGCCAGGTAGCTGTCTTCCAAATTTCTTGACATAGACGATATAGCACTTCCAGTGTTGTATCCATTTGTTGAAATATCACAATTGGTATTCCATTGATCCCTGGAGCCTTGTTTATCACCAATGCCTTCAGTAAAGCTTGGACTTCTCCCTTCAATACTGTTGATTCTTGATCATACTCTAGCCTCTGAAATGGTTGAAAGTCAACCAGGTTTTTTTGGTACAGCAACTCTGTATATTCCTTCCATTTGCTTTTGATGCTTCCCGTGTCATTCAGTATTTTGTCCATCCCGTTGCTATCAAGTCAATTGCTACTCATAGTAACCTTTCTTCAGTATTGTACCTCGAGGCCTGAATTTCTTCATCAGTTCTTTCAGGATGAGAAATGCTGAGCATGTTTTTCTTTTTTGGTTTTCTAACTCCATGTTCTTGCACATTTCTTTATAGTACTTTAGTATATCTTCTTGAGCCACCCTTCAAAACCTTATATTCAGCTCTTTTACTGATATGTTCAAGAGCATGTCTCAGAGTCTCTTCTGACATCCATGTTGATCCTTTCTTTCTTTCATGTCTTTATAAAGACCTTTTGTTTTCTACATGTATAAGGTCTTTGATGTCATCCAACAACTTGTCTGGTCTTTTGCAATTATTGTTCAATGCATCAAATGTATTCTTGAGATGGTCTCTAAATTCAGGTGGGACATACTCAAGGTCATACTTTGGTTTTGTGCACTTGTTTTAATTTTCTTCAGCTTCAGCTTGAGCTTGCATAAGAGCAATTGATGGTCTGTTCCGTAGTTGGTGCCTGGACTTGTTTTGACGGTTGATATTGAGCTTCTCCATCGTCTCTTTCCACTGAAGTAATTGATTTGATTCTCATGTATAGTCAGTCACCTTTTATGTTATTGAAAAAAAATATTTCCAATTAGTAAATTATTGGTATTGCAAAATTCTATCATGTGATACCTAGTATTATTTCTATCACCAAGACCATATTTTCCAACTTCTGATCCTACTTCCTTTTTTCAACTACTGCATTCCAATCACGGGTATTTGTTAATGCATCTTGATTGCATATATGACCAATTTCAGACTGCAGAAGTTGGTAAAAATCTTTAATTACTCTATCTTTGGCACTTGTGTTTAGGCCATAAATTAACTGGTCTTTCTCGTAAGGCTATGAATATTATCCTACATATCACTGACAGCATTGTACTTCAGGATAGATCTTAAAGAGTTCTTTTGGAAATCCAATGCCATTGCACTCAATTTTTTATTACAGTTACAGTAGACCATATGATTGTCTGATTCAAAATGGCCAATACCTGTCCATTTCAGCTTACTAATGCCTAAGGTATTGATCTCCATGCTTTCCATTTCATTTTTAATGACTTCCAGTATTCCTAGATTCGTACTTTGTACATTCCACATTAGGATTATTAATGAATGTTTGCAGATATTTCTTCTCATTTTGAGTCAAGCCAGCAAATGAAGGTCCTGAAATCTTGATTCTATCCATGTCGTTGATCCACTTTACTCTGAGGAGACAACTCTTCTCCAGTCATATTCTGAGTGCCTCCCAAACGGAGGGTCCCATCTTCTGGTACTATATTAGAAAATGTTTTGCTGCTATTCATAAGGTTTTTGTTGATCCTGGATACCTGGAGTATCACCTGAGTTGGCTATGGGCTTGTTGTATATTTGTGCCCTTGACCTGTAAGGCCCTCAAAAGTGGAGTTGCAGAGTAGGGCTCCTGATTATGACTCTAAAGGAACTTCAGAAGAAGAGATGGTGTGTTCTAAGTTATTATTGAGAAATTAAAATATTTTCTTGACTGCCAAGTAGCATCAGGATTGGAGGAATATGCATTAACAACTTGTGATATGCAGATGACACAACCTTGCTTGGTGAAAGTAAAGAGGACTTGAAGCTCTTACTGATGAATGTCAAAGACTACAGCCTTCAGTATGGATTGCACCCCAACATAAAGAAAACCAAAATCCTCACAACTGGACCAATAATCAACATTATGATAAATGGAGAAAATATTGAATTTGTAAAAGATTCACTTTACTTGGTTCTACGATCAACACCCATGGAAGCAGCAGTCAAGATATCAAATGATGCATGGCATTGGGCAAATGTGTTGCAAATGACCTCTTTAAACAGGTCTCTTCAAAAACAAAGATGTCACACTAAGGACTAAGAAGTGCCTAACCCAAGCCATGGTGTTTTCAATAGCTTCATATTTATGTGAAAGCTGGACAATGAATAAGGGAGACTGAAGAAAAACTGAATCCTTTGAATTATATTGTTGGTGAAGTATATTAAACATACCATGGACTGCCAGAAGAACAAACAAATCCATTTGGAAGAAATAAAGCCAGAATGCTCATTAGAAGGGAGGGTGGCAAGACTTCATCTCTCATATTTTGGATGTGTTATCAGAAGGGATCAGTCCCTGAAGAAGGACATCAAGGTTGGTAGAGTAGAAGAGTAGAGGGTCAGTGAAAAAGATGAAGACCCTCAACTAGATGGATTGACACAGTGGCTGCAACAATGGGATGTCACCTAACAACAGTGTCTCTGCCCAGAATAGAGAAAACGTTTGACACAGGATAGTTTTCCTTGATTGTTCTCCAGCTTTCAGACTGTGGCCCATGATCTAATGTCATAAAATAATTCCTCTCATTGTGAAAACATCAATCCATCAATTGTTATTTTGTGAAAATTTTTTTTTTAAGAATATAGTTCTGTCTATGTTTTTGAGCATGTGTTTGTCTACATTCAGGTCAAAGATTTAGGAAAGGTATCTAAATGTATTCTTTATAACTATGAGGAGCTATGATTTTAGTGCCTATATATAAATCTAGGCATTTTTTTAGCCTAAGTTTACAAATAAAAAATCCTGAATGAACAAATATGAACAGTGATTTTCTTTGAATGTTACAATGTGTGTATGTGTGCATTTTCCTAAATTGTATGCAGTTATTATGTATTAGTTTTTTTAATGATTAGAAAGAAAAAAAATAACAAGAGTTCAAATATTTCAGAAGTGCTTGAAATGATTGTGTGTTACGGTTGCAATAATTAGGAAAATATAAATAGAGGGGTTCAGAGACTAAAGAGATAACTTCGTTTTTTAGGGAAAACAGAAAAGCCCTCATGGTGGTGGAAGTTTTGAATGGGCATTTGAATGAGGGTTGGAGTTTAGATATAAAAATAAGGAAGAAAACAAAACAAATCCTGTTGTTGTCAAGTTGACTATGACTAAGGAAAGGGATATTAATGGCAAGTGAATCAGTTTAAGGGATACCACCAAGGTCTTTATTGAATAGAAATCTGAAGACAGTTTACTTCCCCTAAACCATACATGATAATGAAGGTAAAATTGTGCACTTTTTAAAGGGTGATACACACACACACGTACACACACACATGCATATATAACCCTGTTTGTTGTTTCTTAACTTTTTTCTTTGACACTACAAATACTTTTTCAGATTATACTGGGCAACATAAATATTTTGTAATCTTTTTCTTAAGGTAGTAATAAAAATAAAAAATATTTTTTCAATATGCCTGAGTACACACAGACTCACAGGTATTACCTTGCTTTAGACAAGAGTTCAGAAACTACAATCTCAATAAACATATTTTATCATCGAAGATTTCATAGATAATTCAGCTTAAACCCAGCGCCATCAAGTCAATTCCGACTCCTAGTGACCCTATAGGACAGAGTAGAACTGCCCCACAGAGTTTCCAAGGAGCACCTGGCAGATTTGAACCACCGATCCTTTGGTTAGCAGCCATAGCACTTAACCACTATGCCACCAGGGTTTCCCCTAAGGTGATGGTCTGTCGCCCAAAAGGCGACACTCTGTTGCTAGACAGCTACAGGTTTGAAGCCTGCACCCCAGGCCATTGAGGATCATCAGACCTTCATTTCTAAATTTCACTATTAACTTTAGAAAAAATGAAATAAATATTATGCATAAAATTATAAATATTATCAAAACGGAGTCAAGATGGTTTGCATTTTTTAAAAATTTGGATTGAGCCAAGATTTCTTAAGCATGATTTTATGCAATTGTAATAAAAGAATCCAACAAAATCAACAATTGGAAATATTCTGGGTCACAGCACTGGTCACAATTACTACTTTAAGTATAATTTTTTTAAAAGTGTATTAATGAAATTATATTTACGCACATCATATAACCAGTTGCCAGTGAGTTGATTCTAACTCATGGGGAACTTATCTGTGTCAGAGTAGAACATTATAGGATTTATAATAGCTGTTGTTTTGGAAGTAGATCACCAGGCCTCTTTTTCAAGGCACCTCTGACTTGAACTGTCAACCTTTCAGTTAGCAGTCAAGCTTGTTAACCTTTTGCATTACCAAGGGACAACTCTTAATTGAGTTACAAAATATAACACCCTAATTATGCTAACTCAACACAAGTATTAATAATTTCATATTACTTTGAATTATTTGTAGAATTAGAGTCTAACTCAAATGTTTAAAACTTTAGGAACATCTCAACTAGCTATATAAAGGTCTACCACGTTTTAGCACAAATAATGCACACATTCTGCATTTATTTTCTGGCCTCACCCTCCCCTCAGGAGGCACCCTCACAAGGGCCACCATATCAACCCTCTTCCACATCTTGCTTTAAGAAAAAAAAAAAAAAAAATTTGCATAGCCCACTTAGGAAAATACCTTGTTGGGGGAGGGTGTGGCAGGCAAACAGATGCAGGTGTGTGTTATTTGCATAAAAATGCAGTTTATGCAAAAAACTACAAATTACTGAAGAAACACACCAAAGGTGTTTTAAATGAATTAAGAGATATGCTGTCTTCATTGACCAGAGCCTTAATATCTTTAACATGTCAATTCTTTTGAATTTCAGTCTAATTTAATGGATACAGGTTGTAATTTATTCTCTAGCAGAGGAAGTATAAAGAACAAATACAGTTTTAATTTATTATTGCTTAACTTAAAGTTTTGGGCTATTAAATGTCTATTATGACACCAAATTATATCTTGGTAAGTTCATTCTGATCTTCAAAATAAACCAATAAACAAAAACAAAAAAAAACAATACTATTAATTACTGCAACTATAATCACAGAATTAATATGTTCATAATGAATTTTAATGTGAAAGCACCAAACCAAAAAACCAAACCTGTTGCTGTCTAGTCGATTCCAAGTCATAGAGACCCTACAGGACAAAGTAGAGCTGCCCCACAGGGTTTTCAAGAAGCAGCTGGTGGATTCAAACTGCCAAACTTTTGGTTAGCAGCCATGATAGCTCTTAACCACTGTGCCACCAGGGCTCTTGTGAAAACATGTTTGCTAATATTTTTATTGCTACAGAAATAATATTCTTTGAGTGTAGGAACTAGCATGATGTCAACTGTCAAAAACACACGGGTCTCACAATGAGATAGCTAAGGTTTGGTTATTTTAAAGGAAAAAAACTTTTTAAAATGGTATTTATCTTGAAGCTTTCTTTTTTAATGCTCTTAATAATCTCATCAATTAAAAATCCTGTGAGTTATTAAGTTACTCAGCTTTGGTTACACATGCTTTTTATTTCTGCATATATGAATCAAATATCCTTGATATATATTAAATCAGAAAGAAGAAAAATCCAGTTAAATTTTATCATCAGTGTTTTTTTTTCTCCACGGTGTCAAACTAAATGACTCAGGCACAAGAGACTAAAGTCTCCAAAACATATTTTATGAACATAGAAGAAAAAACAGCGAGTAGATGGACTCTGAAATAGAAGGATAATATTAATAACTGTAGTATTGCTCTTACAACTCTATGGAGTAAGTGGTGCATACTGTTTTCATTTCATGGTGAGTACACTGAAGCATACCCAGTCCAGACCCAGTGCCATTGAGTCAATTATAGAGATATTAATTGTGTATCCTGACAATCTGACTCAAGAACTAGTAGTGGTGCCTATGGTTAAGGCGCTCAGCTGCAGTTCAAGTCTACCCAGAGTCATCTTGGAAAAAAGGGCTTGGTGATCTACTTCCAAAAAACCAGCCATTGAAAATCCTGTGGAGCACAGTTCTACACTGACACACACGATGTCTTCATGAATTGGAATCCACTTGACAGCAACTGACTTTTGGTTTTTGTAAATGCCTCAGGAGAGATCAGTCCCTTGAGAAGGACATCACACTTGGCAGAGTACAGGGTCAGCGGAAAAGAGGAAGACCCTCAACAAGGTGGATTGACACAGTGGCTACAACAATGAGCTCAAGCATAACAATGATTATAAGGATGGCGCAGGACCGGGCAGTGTTTCGTTCTGTAGTGAGTAGGGTCGCTATGAGTCGGAACCGACTCGACGGCACCTAACAGCAACAACAGTATAAGCAATGTGTTGTTTTGCCATTGCGATGAGAGCCATTGAGAGACTGTAATTTTATTGCTGAAGAAGTTAGATTGTTTCAGAAGTTCTCATCATGAGACCAGTATGTTCAATAGGTAAGTAACCAAAGTAAACTCTAAAGAATTTAACTGGCATATTCCAGTGAATATCAACTCAATCATTTATGTTCAACTCCAATTTATATCACTTACTAGATGAGCAAGACCTCAACGAGATGGATTGACACAGTGGCTACAACAATTCTGAGGATCATCCAGGACCAAGCAGACCAAGTTCTGTTGTATGTATGATCACTATGAGTCAAAACCAACTCAGTGGTACATGACAAAATAACAACACCTAAATGTATAACTTTTATAAAATTAATATATTTTCAAACGCTTGCATATAACATTTAAATATTAACAAGCCCTATATTTTTTAGGTCCACTGTGAGACTACGATACATAATTTTTAAAAAACATTGATTAAATTTTCAACTTCTGAATGAAATTGATAGAAACAAATAAGCAATATAGTTGGAATTGACTTGAAGCTAACACCGATAACAACAGTATAACATTTATTAAAATGCCCATCAAATAGCTAATTTTCAGATCAACTACTGAGCCCTTCATCCACTCAAAAATTTACGTTATGAATGGATGAGAGGAGGTAGTCCTTCAGTGGCTCAGAAGGCTATGATTACTCCCTGTTCCTTCCCCCCTTACTAGCATCTTTGGGCTTCAGAAAAAACCATTGCTCCTTTTCCCTGAAACCTAATGGTTTGTCTCAATAAGCAGCAAAGCTAAAGAGATACAATTCCAGGCTAGCGATTCCAGCCTGGTGCCCTCATGTCTGACTATTCTCCTCTTCAAGCGATCAGGTGGAAAAACTTGCACTGTGCTCTGTGCAATGAAATATACAAGCCCTGGAAAATAAAATCAGGTCGGGGAAGAATCTTGAGATCCTTTGTCCACAGGGAAAAGAGAGGGGGTGTCGGTGGAAGTTTTCCAACCCACCTGGAAAGCTTTTCAGCCACGGGAGACTGCTTATGTACACTGTGTTCTGTGAGTAATTGCACTGTGTTGTACACAGTTTTCTGTGAGTAATTAAAATACCTTACTATTGTCAACATCATGTATGTGTTTTTGCATAAGACTTGATCAGGATAAATGAACGAGACACTCATGGAATGTGTGAGATTTAAGGTTGTGTGTCATTTTGGCTGGGCCATGATTCTCAGTGGTTTGCAGTTATATAGTGATGTAGTTATCCTCCATTTTGTGATATCATGTAAGCACCTCTGTGATGTGATCAACCAATCAGTTGTACGGGGAGTTTTCTCAAGAGCGTGGCCTGCGTTTAAAATATATGAACGTTCTGACAAAGCTTGCTGGCGTTTGCTCACTCTGGATCCTGCATCTGACTCATCATTATCTGACCTCCAGTTCTTGGGACTTGAGGCAGTGACCTGCTGTGATACCTGCTGATTTTAGATTCATCAGCTTCCACTGTCGGTGAGCCAGCAGCCTTCTATCTGACCTACCGGTCTTGGATTTGTCAGTCCCTGAAGATATGTGAGAAGCCTCACAGCTTGACAACTGACCCAGGGACTTGTGAGTTATTTCCTTGAGATGAATCTATATATCAATCTATCTATACTCTTCACTGGTTTTGCTTGTTTATAGAACCCAGCCTAAGACAGAGTGGTTGGAACCAATGGGTGGAATTCTCGCCTCAGTACTCTGGTGTCTATTTGGGATCTGGAAACAGCTTTTAAGGCAACCTGCTTTTATAATGCAATGGAAATTTTGCAGAATTATACTTCAAAATATTTCCATGACATCATCTGCTTCAAACTAAATATCCATACTATTTTTCGAAAGTGGTTATGATATGTATTATGAGGCAGTTTTTACTTAGAACATTTTGACTTTAACACTTTAATCATACTTTTGAATCAAGTGTGGATAGCATTACATACATTTATAGTTGGTTCTTAGGAGCCCTTAGTGAACTATAAAATCTTCAAATGATGAACAGTAAATAGCTAGGCTTAGGATCACTGTAAAGTGTGAAGATCATTCTATCCAAGCAAGAAAATCTGTTGCAAAATTCAATACAAGATGTGATGATGACAGCAATCAATTGACTACCCACAATACAACCTGGCGTGAACAATCTAGCATGCTTCAAGCACAATCTCACATGAGTCTTCCACTTTTGAAGCAAAGTTATAACCAAACTTGCTGTAATGAGCTATACTGTTGATATGAAATTATGATTATTAGTCAACGTGATGGTATCTCATTCGTATTTTAAAAATTAAACACCTGAACATTTAATTGGTTTTGTTAAACTATCAGTTGTCATTTAGAGCAAATCATTAAGGTAATGCATAGAAAACCAAGGCAGCTGTCTAGAGGCCAAGAATAATTGCCGCTGAATTCATACTAAAACTGAAGCTCAGTTTTTCCATCAGGTCAGAAAGACCCGATGTGATTAAGCATTTAATGTCATCAAAAAAGAGAAAATAATTTGATCTGCACATTTCATTTTAGTTGGACTAATTCCCATTGGTTGGAGTATATTGAGAATTCCCTCTCACTACTGAATTAACTTCTAACTAATAAAACTGATGTTTACAAAAGCATTTTAAATCAGTTTAATGTCTATAGAATGATAGAATCTAGTCAGATCTAGACTTATACAGATGGAAACAAAATTGCAGCTACTGGAAATATTTTAATGGGCTATCACCAAAAAAAATTTTTTTTTTATCACCAGATTGGAAGATGGCAAGACTTTGTCTCACATATTTTGGACTTGTTATCAGGAGGGATCAGTCCCTAGAGAAAGACATTATGCTTGGTAAAGTAGACAGTCAGTGAAGATGAGAAGACCCTCAAAGAGATGGATTGACCCAATGGCTGCAACAATGGGCTCAAATATAGCAATGATTTTGAGGATGGTACAGGGCCAAGCAGTGTTTCCTTCTGTTGTGCGTAGGAACTGACTAAATGGCACCTAACATCAACAACAACGTCACCAGATCAGGCTTTCCCAAAATTAGTTTTCTCACTATTTTGTGGAAATGTTACCATTATTTTTTATCTACCCTTAAACTATCTCCATTTGTTATCCCTTTGGATCAAAAAACAAAGGTTAAAAAAAAAATAGTCTTGAGAATGCCACTGTAAATATTCAATTAATGGAAAAAGAGATACAGATTTCGCTACTCTTATCTCATCAGCATTTGAATCAGCTTCTCTGATTTCAAAACTGAAGACACCTTCATTGAGAAAAAACAACTCAAAGTTTGAAAACATTGTGTGCCTATCACGGTAGTAAACAATTAATAGAATTTTAATGAAGAGTATAAGAATATAGGATTGGAGGGCTCACATTAAGATCACAAAGTGTAAAATAGAGAAGGATGATATTGTGATAATTAGTTTTGTGTGTCAATTTGGCTAGTGTCTAGCACTCAGCTATTAAATCAAACTAATCTAGATGTCCCTGTGAAGGTATTTTGTAAATGTGATTAACATCTACAATCAGTTGACTTTAGTAGAGTTTATGCTCAAAAATCTGGGTGGGCTTCATCCAAAACTGAGGTTTTCCTAAGAAAGTAGAGATTCTTCCAGTGGATTTCAGAGTTAGCTCCTCCCCTACAGTTTCCAGCTTATTAGCCTGCCCTACACAATTGGCTTTCTAGCCCCCACAATCATATAGACAGATTTCTTGAAATAAATATCTGTCTCTCTCTCTCTTCTCTCTTTCACTGACTATAAACCAAAAACCAAATTTGTTACCATCAGGTCGATTCTAATACCCTAGCTGTTCTGTGTCTCTGGTAGAACCTTGACAAGTACAGATATGAAAGATGATTTTTGCTTGAATCAATATTTAACAATGATTTTTAAAAAATTCTGCTAAATAATTTAATAAAGCTTTCCTTTGAGTTTCAGAAAATATTTGTCATTAGATATGAAACTTGGTGTAAAACACTGAACCCTTCATTTTATGATCATTCCCTGGCAAACTCAGGTGATAATGTTTTAAAAATACATTTTTTTAGAAGTCTGAAGTCATAAACATCACTATAAGCACTGATCCCAGACTACCATGTAATCAATACTACCTTCATTTTGGGATGAGATATATCAATTCTTAGTTACCACTGATAGTAATTATAAAACTGAAATATATGGATCTTATTTACGAATTGTTCATCTTCTAGTCTTGAAAAATGCATACTGTAATACATTAGATATAATAAGTAAAATACCAAAGTTAACATTTTCATGGTGACATTTAAAATAAATACTAAACTATGTTAATGCGCATTGGTTAAATTATTTCAAATACCAAGGGTAATGTTAGCACGTTTTTTCCTCATGGAATGATGGGTTTATATTAAGAAGTGTAGAATTGTCTGCTAACTTACATAAAGCTAGTCTCATGAAATTAAGCAAGCCAATTAAAGACTTCTTATGTTTTTAGACTTCTAACCTATTTTTCAGATATGCAATACAGATAAGAGCTATATTAAAAGGAAAACAATGATAATTGACAAGTCATAATTGGATTGGGGCTAATTAAAACACAATCAAATTTCTTTAAATGGTTTGTGTTGAGCAATAGTTCAGCTATGTCTTACCAACACTTAAAATGTTTTTCAAGCTACATTATTTTCATTGTTTTTTTTTTCCATTACTCAGTTACTGTCAATAGGAGATTATGTGTGTGTAAGTGTTCCTTGTGCACTTAAAACATGGACTTTCCTAATGAAATAGCAATGTATTAGCTTTTTCGAAGAGCACGTTTTATTTTGTTCATAAAAAATATTTGATAGAGGTATTTTAGTAGTAAGAATGTTGCAGATTTTTTAAAGAATGTTGTTATGGATTGAATTGTGCCCCCCCCACCCCCAAATGTGTGTCAACTTGGCTAGGCCATGGTTCCCAGTATTGTGTGGTGGTCCTCTATTTTGTGATCTGATGTGATTATCCTCTATGTTGTAAATCCTAACCTGTAATATTAATGAGGAAGGATTAGAGGTAGTTTGTTAATGAGGCAGGGCACAATTTACAGGATTAGATTGTATCTTGAGTCAATTTCTTTTTAGATATAAAAGAAAGAAGTGAGCAGAGAGAGTAGAGGGACCTCATACCACCAAGAAACAAAAGCCAGGACCCCTTTGGACCTGGGGTTCCTGTGCTAAGAAGCTCCTTGACCAGGGAAGATTGATGACATGGACCTTCCCCCAGAGCCTACAGAGAAAAGGCTTTCCCCTGGCACCCTGAATTCAGACTTCTAGCCTCTTAGAGTGTGAGAGAATAAATTTCTCTTTGTAAAAGACATCCACTTATGGTATTTCTGTTATAGCAGCACTAGATGGTTAAGACAAATGTTTATGAGAAAGCCTAAGAGATGAAGAGTTGAAATTTCACTGAGTTTGCAAAAATATCTTTATGATGGTGCAAGATTGGTAATATATGTTATATGTACACAGAAATTACAACTGAAACTAATTTTCGTTGTAAAATAACACCTGGTAACCAGGTCATATGGAGCCCTGGTGGTGCATTAGTTAAGTCTGGCTGCTAACTAAAAGGTCAGCGGATTGAACCCACAAGCTGCTCTGTGGCAGAAAGATGTGGTGATCTATTTCTGTAAAGATTACAACCTTGGAAACTCTTTTGGGCAGTTCTACTCTGTCCAATGGAAACCCTGGTGTCATAGTGGTTAAGTGTTATGGCTGCTAACCAAGAGTTTGGCAGTTCAAATCCACCAGGCGCTCCTTGGAAACTTTTTGGGGTAGTTCTACTCTGTCCTATAGGGTCGCTATGAGTCAGAATCGACTTGACGGCAGCGGGTTTGGTTTGGTGGGTTTACTCTGTCCTATAGGGTCACTGTAAGTTGGAATTGGCTTGAAAGCAACAGGTTTTGAATGGTTTGGTTTAAACAGTTCATGGTATATCTATAGCTAAAATATAACTTCCTGAGCAGAGTCTAAACACATTAACAAAACAACTCGACTATTTGTGGCTAAATTCGGCCTCGTCATTTCAGAAAACAGTTCTAAGGGTTCTCCTTACTAAAGAAAAAAAAAAAAATCATTGGTCACAGTACCAATGGTTGTAACCAGTTAATAAGGGTGTGTGTGGGGGAGGCAGTAATGATAGGAGCATGGCCCTTTTCCTTTTTCTCCTTCTCTTTTTCTTTCTTTCTTTTGAAGAGTTTCTTGGTTGGAGTTGATATGAAACAAATTGGAAGACCATTTCTCAGTAGAAAAAAAAAAAATTTTTTTTTTTTTTTTTTGTGTAATTGGCCAGCTCACAAAGAGTAGAAAGTTCAGCTCTCCTACCTTTCAACTTTCCTTCTTTGGGGTCACCTGAACTTCTATGGTTGTAGGCTGTTAGCGATCTCTTCCATGTAAAAGGATTTCTGCAAGTGCTCCAACTAGTTTACTAGGTTTTCCTTTGGATCAATTAAAAACAAACAAGCAAAAAAAAAACTGCTGTCATCAAGTCCATTCCTGTTCATAGCGACCTTATAGTACAGAGTAAAACTGCTTCATAGTTTCTCAGGAGCAGCTGGTGGATTTGAACTGCCAACCTTTAGGTTAGTCTCCCTAGCTCTTAACCCCTGTACCACCAGGGCTCCTTTGGATTGATATGAAAGCTTAATCATAACTCAGTATTCTTTTGGCTGACTTTTCCCCTGGGTGAGGCAGTGGTTAAGAGCTATGGCTGCTAACCAAAAACATCAGCAGTTTAAATCCACCAGCTGCTCCTTGGAAACCCTATGGGGCAATTCTACTCTGCCTTATAAGGTTCCTATGAGTTGGAATTAACTTGACATCCATGGGTTTTCCCAGATTTTCAAAAGGAAATTTTATTGAGGCTACTCATTAAATATTGTTTTAATATCACCCCCTCCCAGAACAAAAAATAATTTCTAAAATAGGAAATAAAAAAAGAGAACATTTAAAAAGATGGCATTGGAAAGAAAATATGGATGAAATTTCATTTAAATTTCAATATTACTAAAAGCACAAGAATGCATTATAACAAAATGAATGAGTGTAATGTAGGTTTCATATTATAATGTTAAATATTTCAGCTGCCAGATTTTAAAGAAAACTAGAAAAAACTTGGTGGCACTGTTTTTTTTTTTTTTTTTTAGATCTATAGCTCTATCTTAATTATAAATTAACATGAAAATCCTAAATAATATCTTAGCCATGATAATTCAACAATATTGTAAAAGAACTCAGTATTATGACTAAAAAGGGAAGGCACATGTGATTACTGTGATGTTTCAGAATTTAGAAAACTATTAGCCCAATTTCTCATGACAAAGTGATAAATCTTCAGTTCATATCAAAGTTTGGAAAAATCAAAGTTTCAACACTCATTATGATATTAAACAGTAATGCAATAAAGAGAAAAAGCACTCTATTAAAATGAGAAAAATAACACAAATTTACACAAATAAACTAAATCTCATTTTCTTTCTATTAAATTCAGAATAATTTAGGTTAATACCTATCAACACTACGATTTTACAGGTTTTTTTGTAGGTACTGTCAGTGGTTAAAAGCTCAGCTGCTAACCAGAAGGTCAGCAGTTCAAATCCACCAACTGCTCCTTGGAAACCCTATGGGGAAGTTCTACTCTGTCCTATAGGGTCGCTATGAGTTGGAATCAACTCAATGGCAATGGGTTTGGCTTTTGTTTTTGTCGTAAATGAAAATAGAAAGGAAATTCAATAATAGGGATAAATCTTGGAAATAAAGGGGCAAAATTTGCAACTCCTAGATGAGGATGTAAAAATGACAACAGTTACCATGACCACTTACTTAGCAACTTTGAACTTTGGTGCTTAGTAAGGACGTAGAAAACAAACAAAAAAAATTGTTTTTAATACAGAAAATATCAAAAAAGCAGGGAAAAATTTTATTAGTTATCTAGAATATTGAATATTAAAATATCAAAGGAGCAGACTTTCCTCCCTCAAAGGAGTCCACACTGACCAAGGCTTATTTATTTACAGCCACATTTACATCAAAGGGTCTTTCGGTTCAGGTTTTTCATCACTTTAACATTCCACATTTATTAGAAAAGCACGTTCAAAACACTGTATACAATTCTCCTTCTCTTCACACATGCACACACACGCACACACACACAGAGATAAACATGTTCAGAAGGAGATAAACCATAGCTTAATTAAGATCTCTTTTGAAAGTTGGAAAATGGAAAAAATAGTTATTTCAATCTAACCCATGTCTCTATCTTTTCATAATATAAACTTAAAAATGAAATTCATATACATACTTAAAACTGTAACTGTATTTACTTATTTTGGCTGTCTAATATCCATTTCTCAACACCTTTTGTAAGAGTACCATAATTTTGGTTTTGATTCCCACCTTTTCCCTAAGAGTATCACGTGCTTCATAGTAAATGGATACCATTCCATTATGAAGTTAGGAAAGACTGATTTTCTTAATTTGATTAGTATTTCTCATTTCCTTCCCAGAGTAATTGGCTAAAGGGTGGGCATTAAGTCTTACTTTTTTTTGACTGATTTCTGAGGTAAAGTTTACTGTGACTCCTAGAAAAGACTCTTCATTGATATTCCATAGATGCTACGTGGCAAGACATGAGTAAGGAAGCATATTGGCAACAGAGGCTGCTGGCAGTCATCCTGCTACCGTAAGGAAAGTCAGTCTTAGAAGGAAGAAGATATTTTAGAAGACAAGTTTCATAAGAAGAAAATCTGTCTTTTTTGTTGTTACCATTGTAAAACCTGGATCAACCTTTACATTAAATTGATCAAATACATGGACATTTCAGTTGAGTAAATATTACAATTGTTTTAGCCTATTTAAATTGAGTTTATTTTTAGCTTACTTCTAAAAAAAAAAATCCTCTATTTGTAATCAAAAATCAACTATTTTTCACATTTTTTTTTGCAAAATAATGTGTGTTAAAAGTGATAAAATTTTCCCAGCCAACTATGTAAACTGAGGATGCTGCTCATAGCTGGAGATGAATATCTGAAGATTTTCCACTCCTCATTATTTAGTGAAGATTAAGTTTATGCATAAAAAAAGGTGCGATATCTCCTGAGCATTCCAGTAATTTCTTGGAAGTGTTAGGCAGTTACATATTACAAGCTAAGAAAATCAGATACTAAATTTCATATTTCTAGATCATAGCTGCTATAATAAATCATATTGATTAAAGGACAGTTTTAGAGGGGTTATTTTTTACATATTAAAGTAAAAAATTAAGTTTAAACTGTCTTCGCTAAGGAGGTCATTTTTATCTGTGATGATTGAGGTTGTGTGTCAACTTGGCTGGGCCATGATTCCATGAATCTCAGTGGTTTGACAGTTATGATATAGTTTGGCAGCTATGTAATGATGTGATCACCTACATAATGAGATTTGATATAATGTAATCACTTCCATGATGAGACCTGCTATGAGCTGCCAATCAGATGAAAGGGAGTTTCGTTGCGGGGTGTGGCCTGCATCTAATGCACGTAGACTTTCTGGGAAAGCTCTTGGGCTTTTGCTTGCTGTGGATCCTGCATCTGGCTCTTGATCACCTGACCTCAGATTCTAGGGACTTGAGCTAGCACCTTACCTGGTGATCTTGGCTTCGTCAACTCCTGCAGCTACGTGAGTTAGGAGAAGCCTCCAGCCTGACCCATGGACTTGGGACTTTCCAGCCTCTACAACAGCATGAGTCATTTCTTTGTTATAAATCTCTCTCTCCATATAAATATGTATAAATAAATGTATGTGTATACATATAAGTATACATATAACCAGTGCCATCGAGTCGATTCCGACTCATAGCGACCCTATAGGACAGAGTAGAACTGCCCCATAGGGTTTCCAAGGAGCACCCGGCAGATTCGAACTGCTGACACTTTGGTTAGCAGCCATAGCACTTAACCACTATGCCACCAGGGTTTCCCAAGTATACGTATACCTGTGCATATATATGTATACACATAGGTACATACACACTTCACTGGTTTTACTTCTCTAGGGAACCCAGCCTAAGACAGTACCATTTTAATCCGTAAGCAGTTATGCACCATAACATCACAGTAACAAATTGCATTCTTTTTTTTTTCCCCACATTTTTTTTAATTGTGCTTTAGGTGAAGGTTTACAGAGCGAATTAGCTCCTCATTAAACAATTGATACATACACTGTTTTGTGATATTTGTTGCCAACCCCATGATGTATCAACACTCTCCCCTTCTTGACTTTGGGTTCCCCATTTCCATTTGCCCAGCTTTCCTGTCTCCTCCTGCCTTCTTGTCCTTGCCCTTGGGCTGCTGTACCCATTTAGTATCATACACATGGTTGAGCTACACGTATTATTGTTTGTTTTATAGGCCTGTCCAATCTTTGGCTGAATGTACTTTAGATGAAGGTTTACAGAACAAACTAGTTTCTCATTAAAAATTAGTACACATATTGTTTTATGACATTGGTTAACAACCCCATGACATGTCAACAACCTCCCTTCTCAACCTTGGGTTCCCTATTACCAGCTTTCCTGTTCCCTCCTGCTGTCTAGTCCTTGGCCCTGGGCCGATGTGCTCCTTTAGTCTCATTTTATTTTATGGGCCTGTCCACTCTTTGGCTGAAGGGTAAACCTCAGGAGTGACTTCATTACTGAGCTGAAAGGGTGTCCGGGGCCCATACTCTCAGGGTTTCTCCAGTCTCTGTCAGGCCAGAAAGTCAGGTCTTTCTTTTTGAGTTAGAAATTTGTTCTACATTTTTCTCCATCTCTGACAGGACCATCTATTGTGATCCTTGTCAGATCAGTCAGTGGTGGTAGCTGGGCACTATCCAGTTGTACTGGACTCAGTCTGGTAGAGGCTGTGGAAGATGTGATCCATTAGTCACTTGGACTAACCTTTCCCTTGAGTCTTTTGTTTTCTTCATTCTTTCTTGTTCCTGAAGGGGTGAAACCAGTGGAGTATCCTACATGGCCACTCACAGGCTTTAAAGAGCTCAAACACCACTCACCAAAGGAGAACATAGAACATTTTCTTTATAAATTGTGTTATGCCGGTTGAGCTAGATGTTCCCTGATACCATGGTCCCCTCAGCCCTCAGCCCAGCAGTTCAGTTCCCTAGGGAGTTTGGATGTGCCTGTGGAGCTTCTATGACCTTGCCCTGTATTGTGTACTGTCTTCCCAGTATTGTGTGCTCTATTGTGTTCTGGCTTCCCCAGTATTGTGTACTGTCTTTCCCTTCATCAAGGTTACCACTTATCTATTGTCTGTAACATGGATGAATCTGGAGGGCATTATGCTGAGTAAAATAAGTCAATCACAAAAGGACAAATATTGTATGAGACCACTATCATAAAAACTCATGTAAACATTTACACACACAAAAATAATCTTTGATGGTTAGGAGGGAGTTGAGTGAGGATGGAAATATTTTTAGCTTTTTAAGGAAACGTCGTCTTGTTCTCCACAGTGGTTGTACCATTTTACATTCCCACCAGCAGTGCGTAAGAGTTCAAAACTCCCCATACCTCTCCAACATTTGTTATTTTGTGTTTTTTGGACTAGACCAGCCTTGTTGGGGTGAGATGGTATCTCATTGTAGTTTTGATTTGCATTTCTCTGGTAGGTAATGATTGCGAGCATTGCCTTAATGGTCTGTTAGCCCCCTGAATGTCTTCTTTGGTGGTCTGTTCATATCCTTTGCCCTTTTTTTAAAAAAAATTGGATTATTTACCTCTTTGTTATTGAGGAATTGCAGTATCTTGTAGATTTTAGAGATTAGACTCTTATCGGATATATCTTAGCCAAAAAGTTTTTGCCCGTCTGTAGGTTCTCTTTTTACTCTTTTGATGAAGACTTTTGATGAGCATAAGTGTTTGATTTTTAGGAGTTCCCATTTATCTAGTTTATCTTCTGGTGTTTTTCTTCCATGATATTTATAATTTTAGATTTTATATTTAGGTCTCTGATCCATTTTGAGTTAGTTTTTGTGTATGATGTGAGTATGAGTCCTGTTTCATTTTTTTACAGATGGATATCCAGTTATGCCAGCAACATTTGTTAAAGAGACTGTTGGACTTTGGGCCTTTGTCAAATACCAGCTCCTCATAGGTGGATGGATTTATGTCTGGGTTCTTGATTCTGTTCAATTTGTCTATGTGTCTGTGGTTGTACCCGTACCAGGCTGTTTTGACTACTAGGGCAGTATAATAGGTTCTAAAATCAGGTAGTGTGAGGCCTTCCACTTTGTTCTTCTTCAGTAATGCTTTACTTAAAGGGGCCTCTTCTCTTTCCATATAAAGTTGGTGATTTGTTTCTCCATCTCGTTAAAAAATGCCATTGGAATTGGATTGGAATTGCATTGTATCTGTAGATCACTTTGGGTAGAATTGACATTTTCACAATGTTGAGACTTCGTATCCATGAGCATGGCACGTTTATTCACTTAGGTAATCTCCTTTGGTTGCTTGCAGTAGCATTTTGTAGTTTTCTTTGTATAGGTCTTTTATGTCCCTGGTTAGATTTATTCCTAAGTATTTTATCTTCTTGGAGGCTACTGTGAATGGTATTGATTTGGTGAAGTTCTCTTTGTTGGTGTAGAGTAATCCAACTGATTTTCTTGTTTAGCTTGTATCCTGATGCTTTGCTGAAATCTTCTATTCCAGTAATTTTCTTGTGGATTCTTTGGGGTTTTCTGTATATAAGATCATACCATCTGCAAATAGGAATACTTTTTCTTTACCACTTTGGATGCTCTATATTTCTTTTCTTTTTTGCCTAATTGCTGTGGCTAGGACTTCCAGCACAACGTTGAATAAGAGTGGTGATAAAGGACATCCTTGTTTGGTTTCTGTTCTCAAGGAAAAGACTTTCAGCCTCTCCCTGTTTAGAATGATATTGGTTGTTTGCTTTGTATAAATATCTTTTGTCATGTCGAGGAATTTCCCTTCTATTCCTATTTTGTGGTTTTTCTTTTTTTTAAATCAGGAATGGGTGTTGGATTTTGTCATGTGGCTGTTTTGTTTTACATATGTGATGGCTTAAGTTGATTGATTTTTTAATGTTGAACCATCCTTGCATACCTGGTATGAAACCCACTTGATCATGATGTATTATTTTGGTATGTTGTTGAATTCTGTTGGCTAAAATTTTGTAGAGGATTTTTCATCTATGCTCATGAAGGATACTGGTCTGTAATTTTCTTTTTAATGGTGTCTTTACCTGGTTTTGGTATCAGGGTTAGGCTTGCTTCTAGAGTGAGTTCTGGAGTAGCCCCTCCTTGTCTATGTTCTGAAATACCTTTAGTAGTAGTGATGTTAACTCTTCTATGAAAGTTTGGTAGAATTCTCCTGTGAAGCCATCCAGGCCAGGGCTTTTTTTGTTGGGAATTTTTTAATTACCTCTTCAATCTCTTCTTTTGTTATTTTTTTATTAGTTTTTCTACCTAAAAAAAAAAGTAAATTTTTTTTCTACCTTAGTTTGTGTTAATTTAGGTAGGTAGTATGTTTCTAGTAATTTGTACATTTTATGTTTTCAAATTTGTTGGAGTATAATTTTTCATAATATTCTGTTATGATCTTTTATTATTTCAGTTGAGTCTTTTGTGATATCACCCATCTCATTTCTCATTTGGGTTATTTGCTTCTTCTTCTTTTTTCTTTTGTCAGTTTTGGTCAGTGGTTTGTCGATTTTGTTGTTCTTTTCAAAAAAGAAACTTTTGGTCTTCTTGACTATTTTAATTGTTTTTGTATTCTTTATTTCATTTATTTCTGTTCTGATCTTTATTATTTCCTTTCTTCTTGTGCCTGAGGGCATCTTTGCTGCTTTCTTTCTCTTTGTTTAAGTTCTGAGATTAATGTTTTGATTTTGGCCCTTTCTTCCTTTTGGATGTGTGCATTTATTGCTAAAAATTTACCACTAAGCATTTCTTTTGTTATGCCCCAAAGGTTTTGGTAGAATGTGTTTTCATTCTTATTTGATTCTATGAGTCTCTTTATTCCATCCTAGATTTTCTCTATAACCCTGCAGTTTTTAAGCAAGGTGTCGTTCAGTTTCCATGTATTTGATTTTTTTTCCTTGCTGTTTCTGTTATTGATTTCTGCTTTTATGCCATTATGATCAGAAAGATGATTTGTGTTATTTTAATGTTTTGGGTTCTGTTAAGACTTGTTTTGTGACCTAAAATGTGGCCTCTTCTGGAGAATGTTTCATGTGTGTTGGCAAAGAATGTATACTTGGCTGTTGTTAGATGGAGTGTTCTGTGTATGCCTTTAAGGTCAAGTTGATTGATTGTGGCATTTAGTTCTTCCATATCTTTTTTGAGTTACTTTCTACGTGTTCTATCCTTCACCAAAAGTGGTGTGTTGAAGTCTCCTACTATTATCATGGAGCCATCTATTTCACTTTTTAATGCTGTTAGAGTTTGCTTTATGTATTTTGGAGCCCTCTCATTGGGTGCGTATACATTTATTACGGTTATGTCCTCCTGGTGTATTAACCCTTTATTCATTATATAGTGTCTTTCCTTATCCTTTGTGTTGGATTTTGTTTTCATGTTTATTTTGTCAGAGATTAATGTTGCCACTCCTGCTCTTTTTTTTGGTTGTTGTTGTTTGCTCAATATATTTTTTTCCATCCTTTGAGTTTTAGTTTAGGTCTTTGTGTTTATGGTGTGTCTTTTTAAAAGCATATAAATGGATCATGTTTTTTTTATCCATTCTGCCACTCTGTCTCTTTACTGGTACACTTAGGCCATTTACATTCAGTGTAAATATTGATAGATATGAGTTTACTGTGGTCATTTTAATTTTTGTGTGTGTGTGTTGACAGATTCTTTAGTCCACTTAATTTTCTGTGCTGAGTTCTTTTTCCTTACGGATTTTCTTTTCATCTTTTTCATTATTGTTGATTTTGTGTTTGCTTAGTCTTTATGTTTTTCTTTTTTTATTTTGATGTGGTTTCTTAGCTTCCTTTGTGGTTACCTTGAAATTCACCTTTATTTTTCTAAGTTTAAACCAATCCTTTATTTCTTGCTATTGCCTGAACTTCCTCTTCATATGGAAGTTCTATGACTACACTGTTTATTCCCTCTTTTTTGTTTTGACATTGTCATCGTTTACATATTGACATTTCTGGTTCCCTATTTCAGTCTTTCAGCTTTGTTTTTGTGAATTCCCTATCTGGGGTGAAAACTGGCTCATCTATCCAGTGTCCTAGTCTTGAATTGTTGGGTGATGTTGTTGATTCGTTGATTCTGTAACCAGAGAACTCCCTTTAATGTTTCTTGTGATTTTGGTTTGGTTTTTACAAATTTCCTTAACTTCTGTTTATCTGGAAATGACCTAATTTCACCATTGTATTTGAGAGACAGTTTTGCTGGATATATCATTCTTGGCTGGCTATCTTTTCCGTTCAAGGCCTTATATATGTCTTCACACTGCTTTTTAGTCTTCATGGCTTCTGCTGAGTAATCAGAGCTTATTCTTATTGGTTTTCCTTCGTAGGTGACTTTTTGTTTATCCCTAGCCACTCTCAGGATTCTGTCTTTGTCTTTGGTTTTTGCAAATTTGATCATGATATGTCTTGGTGAACTTCTTTTGGAGTCTATCCTGTATGGGATTCGTTGAGCTTCTTGGATAGATATCATCTTGTCTTTCATGATATCAGGGAAATTTTCTGCCAGAAAATCTTCAACAATTCTATTTGTGTTTTCTGTTTTCCTTCCCTGTTCTGGTACTGTGATCACTTGTAGGTTTTTCCTCTTGATAGCGTCCCATATATTTCTTAGGCTTACTTCATTTTTTTATTCTTTTGTCTGATTTTTCCTCAAATAAATTGGTGTCAAAGTATTTATCTTCTATCTCACTAATCCTGACTTCCATTGTCTCAATTCTTCTCCTACAACCTTTTATTAAGTTGTCTAATTCTGAAATATTATTGTTAATCTTTTGGATTTATAGTTGCTATCTCTCTGTGGTTTACAGCAACCTGTTAATTTTGTTGTTTTGGTCTTGTATTGTTTTCCTGAATTCTTTTATTTCTTTTTTATGTGTTCCTTGGCTTGCTGTCAGTTTTGCCAGATCTCCTTCCTGGTCTCTTAAAGAGCTCTGTATATTAGTCTTTCGAATTCTTTCTCAGGTAGTTCCATTACCTTATCATCCTCTGGAAGGTTTCTTGATTCTTTATTTTGGTCACTTGCTGGAGTCATCTTGACCTGCTTCTTTATGTGATTTGATATTGACTGTTGTCTCTGATGCATCAATAAGTTATTCTATCTATCTATCTATCTATCTCAAACAATATCACGAATATCAAATGTAAGTAAAATTTTGCTGAAGATCATTCAAAAGTGGCTGCAGCAGCCTATCAACAGGGAACTGCAAGAAATTCAAGCCAGATTTAGAAGTGGACATGGAACAAGGGATATCATAGCTGATGTCAGATGAATCCTGGCTGAAAGCAGAGAATACCAGAAGGATGTTTACCTGTGTTTTATTGGCTATGCAAAGGCATTCAACTAGGATCATAACAAATTATAGAAAATATTGTGAAGAATGGGAATTCTAGAACACTTAATTGTGCTCATGAGGAGCCTGCATGTAGATCAACAGGCAGTCTTTCAAATAGAACAAGGGGATACTAGATGGTTTTAAGTCAGGAATGGCACATGTCAGGGTAGTATCCTTTCACCATATCTATTCAATCTGTATGCTGAGCAAATAATCTGAGAAGCTGGACTATACGAAGAAGAATGGGGCATCAGGATTGGAGGGAGACTCATTAACAACCTGTGTTATGCAGATGACACAAATGTGTTTGCTGTAAATGAAGAGGACTTGAAGCACTTACTGATGAAGATCAAAGACTACAGCCTTCAATATGGATCACACCTCAACACAAAGAAAACAAAATTCCTCACAACTGGACCAATAGCAACATCATGATAAATGGAGAAAATATTGAAGTTGTTAAGGATATAATTTTACTTGTATCCACAATCAACACACATAGAAGCAGCAGTCAAAAAATCAAAGGATGCATTGTGTTGGGCAAATCAGCTGCAAGAGATCCCTTTAAAATACCAAAAAGCAAAGACGTCACCTTGAGGACTAAGGTGCATCTTACCCGAGCCATGGTGTTTTCAATTGCCTCATATTGCATATGATACCTGGACAGTGAATAAGGAAGAACAAAGAATTAACATCTTTGAATTGTGGCATTGAAGAAGAATATTGAATATACCATGAACTGCCAAAGGAATGAACAAATCCATCTTGGAAGAAGTACAACTAGAATACTCCTTAGAAGTAAGGATGGTGAGACTACATCTCACATACTTTGAACATATTATCAGGAGGGATCAGTCCCTGGAGACGAACAACATGCTTGGTAAAGTGGAGGTTCTGTGGAAAAGAGGAAGACCCTCAACAAGATGGATGACACAGTGGCTACAATAATGGGCTTAAGCATGGTAATGATTGTGAGGATGGCACAGGACTGGGCAGTGTTTTGTTCTGTTGTATATACAGTCACTATGAATCAGAATTGTTTCAACAGCATATCACAGCAACAACATCTATCCACCTATCATCTATCTATTTATTGCATGTTTGTTTACTGTGTCCTGAATTTTCTGTCGTTTGTTTGTTTGTTTGTTTTGGTATGCCCAAGTAGGCTGAGTGTGTGAGATACTTCAGTTGTTGGCATCTTTAAAGCTCTCATGTCTTGTCTACAGGTGGTAAGGGCATCTAGTAGGCGTGTTACCCCAGGAATCTGTTCATGTTTCTTGTAGGGGAGCAGCACATGTGTCCAGGCTGTTGGTCACCAAGTGTGTGGTACAGACTCTCACCTAGAGTCCTAGGCTGGCAGTGCTGCATAGGGGTGTTCAGAGCAGGCATAGGTACCTGGCTACAATGGGGGACTATGCGTGGAGCAAAGCAGTGGGCAGACAGCTGCCCCTGAGTGCCTGGGTGGAGGGCTTGTCCATGTTCCCTAGAGAGTGTGTTGGTTGGGGGGGAGTATTGCAGCTGGTCCTTGGGCACCTGTTGGCTATAGGGCCTGAGAGTCACCACTAATTCTCAGACACCTGTCACAGGTGGCTAGATGGAGTGAGTGGTACCGCCAGCCTTCAGGCTCCTGGTGTGGGTGGATGAGGCCCATGCTGGACAGTGTTAAATGTCACAAATCTGGAGCTCCCTCTTGGCTGCTGCAGTTGAAAATGGTCTCCAGGTGTATACCCTGCTTTTTTATGCTAATGAGGGCATGTGGTGTTGAATTGGCCCACACAGATCTGGGCAGGGGTGAAGGGTGCTGCAAGTTCCTGGACCCATTATGCCAGTGTCTGGGTGAAGGGGCAGGGTCTCCCAACCAGCTCTGAGTTTCTGACTTTGGGGGAGTGGCTTTTTTGAATGCCTCAAGACTGGTGTGGGAAGGGAAACTCTTAAGTTCCTGGCTTAGGTGGCATGATGTTTTTTAATACTGTGGGAGCTGGTGTCAGAGCAGAGTGGGTGGGGAAGGATGAGAGGAAGGAAGCATTTCTCTGCTGTGAAACTCTGGGAGAGGAAGGGGTTATTTTGTCCCCATGTGGTAGGTTAGAAGCTTGCACTTAACTTTCACAGATCTGGTGCTGCTACTACTTGGTTCTGGCGGTGCGTGCAGATTTGCTACTGCTTGGCTTCATCTGACGTGGTGAGGCTCCCCTTTGAATCATGCTGCTTGCCTTAGCCCATGTGCACTGGGCAGACTCAGCTTGCAGGGCACTGGAGCTCTTTCAGTGTGTACTTCTACACTGCTTTTGAATTGTCTCTACTTCCTCCTGCCACTCAGTCCACTGTTTCAGCTTTAGGTTTGATGGTTAGGGTTCCCAGATTTTCATATATAATCGATTAGCTTGTTTTCTTGAATCTTTGTTGTAAGAGGGATGACAGGAAGTGTCTTACTATCCCACCATTTTGGCCCTACCTCCAACATATTGCATTCTAAAGCCTGTATTTGCAGCTTGATCTTTGTACAACTTTGGAACTGACAGTGCAATTCTTGTGTATGTAAAAGATTATTGGATGCCTGTGCATTGCTTTTTAAATTTTGCTAAATTTATATACCTTTCCTAGAACTCTGAATTTTATATTATATAACTACAAGGTTAATTTTTTTAAAAAATATATTGTGCTTTAAGTGAAAGTTTACAAATCAAGTCAGTATCTCATACAAAAATTTATATACACCTTTCTATATACTCTTAATTGCTCTCTCTAATGAAACAGCACACTCCTTCCCTCTGCTCTTTCTTTTTGTGTCCATTCTGCCAGCTTCTGATGCCCTCTGCCCTCTCATCTGCCCTTCAGATAGGAGATACCAACATAGTCTCATGTGCCTACTTGATCCAAAAAGCTCATTCTTCACTGGTATCATTTTCTGTCCCATTGTCCAGTCCAATCCCTGTCTGAAGAGTTGGCTTTGGGAAAGGTTCTTGTCTTGGGCTAACAAAGTTCTGGGAACCATGACCACCAGGGTCCTTTTAGTCTCAGCCAGACCGTTAAGTCTGGTCTTTTTACAAGAATTTGGGGTCTGCATCCCACTGCTCTCCTGCTCTCTCAGGGCTTCTTTGTTGTGTTGCCTGTCAGGGCAGTCATCGGTTGTAGCTGGGCACCATCCAGTTCTTCTGGTCTCAGGACCCATACCTCACACCATGCACAAAAATGAATAAAAATGGATCCAAGACCTGAATATAAAATCTAAAATGATAAAGATCGTGGGAGAAAAAAATAGGGACAATTTTAGGAGCCCTATTTTTAATACATGGCATAAACAGTATACAAAACATTACTAACAATGCAGAAGAGAAGCAGATAACTGGGAGCTCCTAAAAATCAAACACCTATGCTCATCCAAAGACTTCACCAAAAGAGTAAAAAGATTACTTACAGACTAGGAAAAAGTTTTTAGCTATGACATTTCTGATCAGCACCTGATCTCTAAAATCTACATGATACTGCAAAAACTCAACTACAAAAAGACAAATAACCCAATTAAAAAATGGGAAAAAGATATGAACAGGCACTTCACTAAAGAAGACATTCAGGTAGCTGGCATATACATGAAGAGATGCTCATGATCATTAGCCATTAGAGAAATGCAAATCAAAACTACAATGAGATTCCATCTCACTCCAACAAGACTGGCATTAATCCAAAAAACACAAAATAATAAATTTTGGAGAGGTTGTGGAGACACTGGAACACTTATACACTGCTGGTGGGAATGTAAAATGGTACAACCACTTTGGAAATTGGTTTGGAACTTCCTTCAAAAGCTAGAAATAGAACTACCATACAATCCAGCAATCCCACTCCTTGGAATATATCCTAGAGAAATAAGAACCTTTACACAAACAGATATATGCACACCCATGTTCATTGCAGAACTGTTTACAATAGTAAAAAGATGGAAACAACCAAGGTGCCCATCCACGGATGAATGGGTAAATAAATTATGGTATATTCACACAATGGAATACTATGCATCAGTAAAGAACAGTGAAGAGTCTTGAAACATTTCATAACATGGAGGATTCTGGGAGGCATTATGCTGAGTGAAATTAGGTAGTTGCAAAAGGACAAACATTGTATAAGACCACTATTATAAGAACTCAAGAAATAGTTTAAGCAGAGAAGAAAATATTCTTTAACGATTACGAGAAGGGGGAGAGAGGGAGGGAGGTAAAGGAGTGTTCACAAATTAGATTATAGATAAGAACTATTGTAGGTGAGGGGAAAGACAGCACACATACAGGAGAGAGCAGCACAACTGGACTAAACCAAAGAAGTTTCCTAATAAACTGAATGCTTCTAAGGCCAGCGTAGCAGGGGTAGGGGTTTGGAGACCACGGTTTCAGAAGACATCTAAGTCAATTGGTATAATAAACTCTATTAAAAAAAAACATTCTTCATCCCACTTTGGAGAGTGGCATCTGGGGTCTTAAACGCTAGCAAGCGGTCACCTAAGATGAACCAATTGGTCTCAACCAACCTGGAGCAAAGGAGAATGAAGAACACCAAAGACATAAGGTAATTATGTGCTCAAGAGACAGGAAGGGCCACATAAGCCAGAGACTACAAGTTTAATTTTTATTGAAGCTTAGCCTGAAGTTTTTTAAACTGATAGATATCTGCTGACTATTTGAAAACGTGACCATTCTAGACTTCAAATACCTACCATGTATTAAGAAGTACTGGAAAAAATAATTATTTTAGTCCTCTAACAGTTGTAAAGTTCTGGTGATACTGACTTCAAGATGAATCTTCATTTTTAAAATGTTAACATGTCTGAGAATCTGCAACAGAGGTAAGGCAGAGGTATTTTAGAATCAGAGTGTAGTGGTTGTAGTTCTTCTGACACCTTGGTAGATCCAGATGCAGGCACTGAATAACCCTTGATACTGTTTCATATTTATCCAATTTGGCATCCAGGAGATTCTAAAGACATGAAATCAACTAAAGAAAGATCAGAAGACTTTGGGTAATGAAAGTAAAAACAGAGCAACTCTTTCAATTCCATTCATTAACACTAATTGTAGAATATAATACTAATTTGGAAACCCTGGTAGCTTAGTGGTTAAGTGTTATGGCTGCTAACCAAAGTGTCAGCAGTTTGAATCCTCCAGGCACTCCTTGAAAACTCTATGGGGTAGTTTTACCCTGTCCTATAGGATCACTATGAGTCAGAATCAACTCGAAAGCACTGGATTTGGTTTGTTTTTTATCCTTTTAGCTTCAAGTATATGGTTTATCCTATTAAAAATTATTAAGGTAAAATATTTATGCAGTCTGTTCCCAATGAAAGAACCAAAAATCTGGAGGTTGTATGTGTTTCATCACCAGGAATTTTCACTCCTAAAATTGTGAAATTACTAAGGTGGTTGTTAATGCTCAGAATTGAAGGAATCCAATTGAGATGTTCCAACAGGCAGATGCAATGTTGGAAGCACTGACTCTTCTATACCAATATATTTGGAACGCAGCTACCTGACCAACTGACTGGAAGAGATCCATAATTGTGTCCATTAAGAAGAAAGATGATCCAATAAAACATGGAAACTATAGAATAATATCATTAATATCACACGCAAGTAAAATTTCCTGAAGATAATTGAAAAATGGTTGTAGCAATACATTGACAGGGAACTGCCAGAAATTCAAACTGAATTTAGAAGAGGATGTGAAAGAGAAATATGATTGCTGAAGTCAGATGGATCTTAGCTGAAAGCAGAGAATATCCAAAGAGGTTTACCTGTGTTTTACTGACTACAAGAAGGTACTTGACTGTGTGTATCGTAAAAAATTAAGGATACCATTGCGAAGAATGGGAATTCCAGAACATTTATTGCTTTCATATGGAACCTGTACATAGATCAAGAGGCAGTTATTTGAACAGAACAAGGGATACCTGCATCGATTAGAACTAGGAAAGGTGTGTGTCAGGGTTGTATCTTTTCACCATACTTCTTCAATCTGTATGCTGAGAAAATAGTCCAAGAATCCAAATTATATGAAGAAGAATTGGGCATTGGATAACAACTTTTGATATGAAGAAGAATGAACAAATCTGTCTTGGAAGAGTAATGTCAGAATGCTCCTTAGAAACAAAGATGGTGAGACTTTGTCTCAGGTATTTTGGACATGTTATCAGAAAGGACCAGTCCCTGGAGAAGGATATCGTGCCTGGGAAAGGATCAGTGAAGAAGAAAACTGTCCATGAGATGCTGACAGAGTGGCTGCAACAATGGGATCAAACATAGCAACGATTGTCAAGATGTTGCAGGACCAGGCAGCATTTTGTTCTGTTGTGCTTGGGGTCACTGTGAATTGAAATCAATTTGCCAGCAGCTATTTTTTTTTTAACAACATATTCATTGCTGTGGAGTTGATTCTTACTCATAGCGACCCTGTAGGACAGAGTAGAACTGCCCCATATGGTTTCCAATGAGTAGCTGGTGGATTGGATCTGTGGACCTTTTTGGTCAGCAGCTGAGCAGTTAACCCCTGTGCCACCAGGGCTCCAAAAACATAACAACAATATGCAAATATTAATATCAATAACACTTTTAAATGGTGCACTGTGAAGAGCATTTAATACAGTTGGTAACATACGCAAATTATATGATTTGCAGTAACAAAATATGGTGAATAATTTTTTATATAATTTATTCATTTAATACCATTTGAGCACTTCCAAATATACAGGCTTTCTTCTTAAGGCTTTTTTTAGAATATAAACTTTGGGTAGAAAATTTATAACGAAAATGTTATATAGTAAACTCATTCCAAAAGCACATATTTGGATGGCAGTGAATTTTTTTTCAGTTGAAAAATTCATTGATTTGGACTCCAACCACTTGTTCCAGTGGATGAGTTCCTCTTCCTCTTTGAAGGAGAATGCCTCAATCTGTGCTTTGGATCTCTTTTCAAGGATTTCTCTTTCACCCTTTATTTTTCATTTATTTTCTTCAATATGCAATCAGTTTCTCTCAACTGGCATCTTATTTTTAAAAACATGTTCCTCAAATCTCTTCATTTCAAAAATCAGTGACAACAGCAGCAACAGATCTCTGAATCACTTTTTCTTTCTGTTACCAATCTGCATTCAGCCTTCCCACAGAGTGTTTTCAAAATATGTGCCTATATATTCTTACTGTTTTTATCTTGTCATCTATATGTTTTGTAATTAATGACAACTGTCTTCTACCTCACTCACTGACCAAAAATCCTACTAAATTAAACCATAGCTCTGTGTTACTAAAGAAGCCCTGGTGGGCAGTGGTTAAGTGTACAAGTGCTAACAGAAATTTTGGCAGTTTGAAACCACCAACAGCTCTGCAGTATAAATATGTGGCAGCCTGCTTCCATAAAGATTACAGCTTTGGAAACCCTATGGGGCCGTTCTACTCTGTCCTATAGCATTGCTACGAGTCAGAGTCAACTTGACAAAAACAGGTTTGGGTTTTTTATTTTTCCTGTGTTCCTAGAGTCAAATCTCATTCCATCTCTTAATGATCTTCTCCATTCTATCCGTATATTCCTTTTTGCTTTATCTTTTCTTTTGCAAATATTTTTGAATTTTCTTTCTACCTCACTGACCACTCATTCAGTCTCCTTGCAGAATCATTTTCATCTACAATAGTAGTATAAATGGAGTATCTCCAAGTGTCTTAGTTACCTAGTGTTGTTATAACAGAAATATAACAAATGGATGGCTTTAATAAAGAGAAATTTATTCTCTCACAGTTTAGGAGGCTAGAAGCCCAAATTCAGGGCACCAACTCCAGGGGAAGGCTTTCTCTTTCAGTAGACTCTTGGGGAAAGGTCTTGTCATCAATCTTACCCTGCTCTAGGAGCTTCTCAGCACAGGGACCCCAGAGTCCAAAGGGTGTGCTATTCTCCTTCTCTTGTTTCTTGGTGGTATGAGGTCACCAGTCTCCCTGCTTACTTCTGTCTTTTATATCTCAAAAGAGATTGACTTAAGACAAAACCTAATCTTGTGGATTGAGTCTTTCCTCATTAGCGTAACTGCCTTTAGTCCTGCCTCATTAACATCACACAGGTAGGATACAACACATACGAAAATCACATCAGGTAACAAAATGATAGAAATCTCTTAATAGTGGTAATTGTGGCCCAGCCAAGTTAACACACAGTTTTGGAGGACAAAATTCAATCCATGACACTAGGTTTGGACCTAGAAAGACTTCTTTTCTCAATCTACGTCTCTCTGGATGATCATGTCCGTATGCTTGGTTCCAAATTCACTTGTTGTTTTTAGTTGTTGTGGAGTTGGTTGTGACTCATAGTGACCCTAGGTACCACAGAATGAAACATTGCCCAGTCCTGTGCCATCCTCACAATCATTGCTATGTTTTAGCCCATCGTTGCAGTCACTGTGTCAAGCCATCTTGTTGAAGGACTTCCTCTTCTTCACTGACCCTCTACTTTACTAGTATGATGTCCTTCCCCGGAGACTGGTTCCTCCTGATAATATGTCCAAAGTTCTGGAGACAAAGTCTTACCATTCTCACTTCTAAGGAGCATTCTGTTTGTACTTCTTCCGAAACAGATTTGTTCATTCTTCTGGCAGTCCATGGTATATTCAATATTCTTCTCCAACATCAAAATTCAAAGGCATTAATTATTCTTCAGTTTTCCTTATTCATTGTCCAGCTTTAACATGCATTCAAATTCACTTACACACAGAAAACTTACACATTTATATTGTCAGTCCAGAGCTCTCCTTAGAGTACATGATAGAATATATCAGTTTGGCATCTCCATTTGGCTTAACACTTCGCACTCAAAATTCCAAAGGGGGAAGGAAAACCTTAGATTCCCCCAAGGAAATATCTTGCACTGTTATCTATTAATAAAAGTCGGTTTCAACTATTTAGTTATATAGGATAGAAACTTAGGAGTTTTTATCTGCATCTTTATTTCCGTCCCCATGCCACACAGAAATCCAGTTCATCACCATACCAAGCCCTATTTTTATGACCTATATCATGTCTCTCAAGCCTATGCACTTCTCCTGATCATTTCATATTCATTCTCATTCTCTTTCTTTCTACCTCTTTTTCTTCCAGTCTATTCTTCAAGCTGAAACCAGAAAGCCAAAGCGCAAATGTGATATTGACGCCAAGGCTTTCTTTAAAACATTTAATTACCTCTTCATTTTTTTAGACATAAACATGAATCTTTAATATTTGTCCCAGGACATGCTGTGTGATCTGATTTCTCTCTGTCTCCCAGCATCATCTCAAAATGAAATAACGTGATTAACTCTAGATTTTAAATAAAATTACTTATAGAATTAAAATATATATATTTAGAAATATAACATAAGTTTACATTTAGATGATTTTTCACAAAGCAAAAGCACTCATACAACTCTCAGTGATACTGAGAAGTAGAACGTTAACTGCAACCAAGTAGCCTTCTCATGTTCCCCCTAGTTGCTTCTTGACACTTTCCTAAGAAGTAACTCTTCTGATTACTAACACTGTAGATTAGTTTTCTCTATGTTTGAAATATATGTAAATGGACTCACATATTACGCCTTATTTTGTGTCTGGCATATTTCACTCAAGATAAGATTCATGTCTATTCTTGTATTAAACAGAAATGTATTCATTGCTTTTGTAGCTGGTTGATGGATATTTGGGTTGCTTCAATTTTATTAGCTATTACAAATAATGTTAAAACTAGAATTTTTATACATGTCTTTTGGTACACATATCTGTGGTTTTGTGTTACCCACCACTAGTATATACTCGTGGACCTCGCTAGACAGAATAAACAGGAATCAGATTAGATTCACCTATGTACATGGAGAAGCTCAATATCATCTGTCAGAACAAGGCCAGTGACAGAGTATAAAACAGTCAATCAATGCTCATGTACAATTTCAAGTTAAAGCTGCAGAAAATTAAAACAAGTTCATGAGAGCCAAAATATGACCCTGAGTATGTCCCATCTGAATTTAGAGACCATCTCAAGGATAGATTTGATACACTGAACACTAGTGATAGAAGACTAGACAAGTTGTGGGATGACATCAAGGACAGCGTACATGAAGAAAGCCAAAGGTAATCAAAAAGACAAGAAAGAAAGGGAAAAAAAAAGGATGTCAGAAGACACTCTAAAACTTGCTCTTGAATGTAGAGTAGCTAAAGCAAATGCAAGAAATGATAATGTAAAAGAGCTGAACAGAAAATTTTGAAGGGAGGCTGGAGAAGACAAAGGAAAGCATTATAATGATATGATGAAGTGTGCAAAGTCCTGAAGTAAGTTTGTTCAGCATTTTTCAAGCTGAATGAACTGAAAAAAACCTTAAGCCTCGAGTTCCAACATCAAAGGTTCCTATGGGCAAAATATTGAAGGACGCATGAAGCATCAAAAGAAGATGGAAGGAATACATATTGTCACTATACCAGAAAGAACTGATCAACATTCAACTATTTCAGGAAGTACTATATGGTCAAGAACTGATGGTATTGAATGAAGCAGTCCAATCCACAATGAAGGCATTGGCCAAAAGCAAGGCTTCAGGAATTGATGGAATACTAATAGAGATGTTTCAACAATTGGAAGCAACACGGGAAACAATCAACTATGCGAAGAAATTTGGAAGACAGCTATCTGGCCAACTGACTGGAAGAGATCTATATTTGTGTCCATTCCAAAGAAAAGTGATCCAACAGAATGCAGAAATTATTGAACAACACCATTATTATCACATCAAATTAAAGTTTTGCTGAAGATAATTAAAAAACTGTTGCAGCAGTACATCGACAAGGAACAGCCAGAAATTCAAACCAGATTCAGATGAGGGTGTGCAACAAGGAATATCACTGCTGATGTCAGATGGATCTTGGCAGAAAGCATGGAATACTAGAAAGATGTTTATCTGTGTTTTATTGACTATGCAGAGACATTCAACTGTATAGATCACAACAAATCATGGATAACATTTCGAAGAATGGGAATTCCAGAATACTTTATTGTGCTCATTTGGAACCTGTACATAGATCAAGAGTCAACATTCTAACAGAACAAGGGAATACTGCATGGTTTGAAATCTGGAAATGTGTGCGTCAGCACTGTATATTTTCACCTTACTTATTCATTCTGCACGGTGAGTAAATAATCTGGGAAGCTAGACTAGATGAAGAAGAACATGGCATCAATTTAGGTGGAAGACTCATTAACAACTTGCAATTTGCAGATGACAAAACCTAGTTTGGTCTGTTCCACCCCTCCTGGTGCTTAACAGCTTTGGCCCCTATGGTATGCACATGAGGCCCACCACCACTATGTTCCAGAACCTGTTTCCCTCCATCAATGTGCACGAGATAAACCTGAACACCATCAAGTGCTGCCTCTCCTCATTTGACTCCCAGGAGCTGGATTTCTGCCATTACAGCATCAAAGTCATCCCTGTGGGCACAAGTTACTGGAATGAAGAAATTTCTCCAGAAGTTTCCCAACATGAGTTGTGTGCAGGACGCCACAAAGCCACTGGTCATGGGAGCTAGACAACAAAGATGAGCTTGATGGGGAGCATAACATTAAGGAAGTACCTCGGGCCACCACCGGGTGTGGCAACATGTGGGCCTAGCAGAGTGACCTGTGGCTTAAGAGATGGGTACTCAGATGATGCTGCAGCTCATCAAGATCCAAGGGTGTGTAGGGGAGGAAATGTGCTGTTCCGTAGTGTCCTGCACAAGACAGAGGAGGAGCTGCAGGCCATCCTGGCTGCCAAGAAGGACAGGTTGCTGCAGAAGGCCCAGAGGCAGGACCAGCAGGCCCAAAACCTGCAGCACAAGAGGGGTCAAAGAGATGCCCACAATAAGAAGAGCCTGGAAAGCATGAAGAGGACACTCAGCACAGTCTGATGGAGACAGGGATGCTGAGGACCCCAGGGCCCAGCTGAGGCCAACGGGCCTGGCCGACCCGAGGAGGAGGAGAAGGAAGAGGAAGCTAAGTACCAGCAGGCCGTGGGAGAGGAGCCTAAAAGCAGTATTCTCAGGGCTGACCAAGCCGAGACAGCTCCCCAAGCCTCCACTCAAGAAGGAGCGGGTAAATGACCAGAGGACTGACCAAGGTGGTGACCTGAGGCCTCCAAAGCCCAAGGGCAGGTCCTGCAGAGCCCAGGCCAACCTAGGGCCCAGAAGGGCTGCCAGGGGCATGTACCTGGTGGGCCTGGTGCAGCCGTCTGAGCGAGCGGCTGGAGTCTGAGCCCCAGCAAGGCCGAGGGAATGCCCCAGACTGGGGTCCAGAGACCCTGCCCTGGGGCTCCCGCTGGGCTCCAGGTGCAGCTTTCGGTTTCCTTATATAAAGGAGCAATTTCCTTAACTCCACCCTCACTCCCACAATAAATGAAGAAAAGTAAACAAACAAACAACAATAAAAAAAACTGTCTCCCTTCTTTTCTCTGAGGGGTGCCCACAGCCTCACTTGGTAGCAAGCCGGTCCAGCAGCCCCTTGCCCTGGGCAGCAGGTGACCCAGCCACTGGAGGCGTGGGAGCCCAATCAGACTCCGAGTGCCCCAGTTAGGCCAGCACCCTGGACCGGCCCTGGAGGGGAGTACTGTGTCACCAAGACTTCTCCGCCACTGTCTAGTGGTCGGAGCCTCCAGTCTGTGACCTTCACAGGGCTGCAGGCAGCACTCTTGGCGAAACCGACCAGTTCTCACTTGAGGAGTCCACAACCAGAGCTGCCCCGGAGGCACATCGTACAGCAGTCTTCCCTCCCCCTCCCTCAAAGACCAGGTATTTGCCTAACATCCCTATCACATAATGTCCTATTTCATAGAACGTATCATGAGAAGTCATGAGGGACTAACATTTATTTAATACATAAATTAAGAATTATAAAATTTATTTTCTCTTCATTTATTCCTCCTCTAACGCTCTTCCTTCTTTTAGGTAGATCTTAGTTTTTGATCTTATCCTTTTCCTTCTTCCTGAAGAATGTTTTTTAACATATCTTGCGAGGCAAGTCTACTGTCAACAAGTTATGTTTGTCTGAGAATGCCTTTATTTCTCCTTTACATTTAAAGGATATTTTCACTTGAAGCAGAGTTCTAAGTTGGTGTTTTTCTCTACCAACACTTTAAATATTTTATTCCACTCTAGGTTGCATTATTTCTGAAGATAAGTCTGAAGTAATTCTTATACAGGTTCTTCTATAAGTAAGTTGTCCCTCCTCACCCACCCCCCATCCCCATCCTCTGACTTCTTCCAATTTTTTTTGTCTTTGATTTCTTCAGTTTCAATATGGTATGCTTAGTTGTAGATTGCAAATATTTATATGTATATAAACCCATTGCCGTTGAGTTGATTCTTACTCATAACAACCCTTTAGGACAGAGTGGAACCGTCCCATAAAATTTCCAAGGATGTAAATCTTTACAGAAGCAGACTGCCACATCTTTCTCCAGCTGACCTTTTGGTTAGTAGCCAAACTCTTAACCACTGCACTGCCAGGGTTCCATATATATAAGTTAAACAAACAACAAAATTATAGATATATATTTTATATATATACATATGTGATTTGTTTTGGTTGTTTTACTGGGAGAATATTGTAAGGTGTATAGTCCACCATGTATTTTGGAATAGAAATCTATTCCTTCAGACCTTAGCAAATAAGCCCCAATTCAGGTATTCCTTCTTAGATTTCATAATCTGACATTTTTTTCTAGTGTAGCAATTATTTAATTTTAATTAAATTACTTAAATTTAACATTTGCCTGTATGGCATGTTTTTTACCACCAAAACACCTAACTTTTTGTTCAAGGAAACAATTTTTTTTTTCCAATTTACCTCTGTATCTTTTGGAATTATTAGAGTGATTGAGTCTATGGAAAGATTTACCAATCAATCATTTGTAAGTAATTTGTTTTTAATTACATATTATTATTTTTTAAATTTACTATCTCCTATTTTTCAACTTATTTATATAAACTGTTTAAAATTAATTTAAGTACAGAAAGAGAGGTTTCTGATGAGGAGATTCAGATTTCATAGGCATGGGAGTTTTGACAGAAAATCGTTTTAAAAAATTGAAATCATGTCAAATAATGTCAATTATGATACCAATATGTACAATATCTAAGCGTGTATGTGTAAAATTCTGTTTCCAAGGTGCTAAGATGAGACCATACCCATAAAACCCATTGCTGTTCAGTTAGTTTAAATTCATAGTGACCCTATAGCTGAGGCCATACGAGGCAAAATTTACTAAAAGGGAAGTAAAAGCTGCAGCACTCAGTTTCACTAGAAAACTCAAACAGAATAACTCTCTGCCAAATTAGAGCATAGCAAGTGGATCTGGAGTCATACAGAAAAGGTTGCCTAATCATTAGTCATTGGAAAATATGACATTGGTAATAGAAACGATGCCAGATATCTCATGATAGAATTTTGTAAGAACAATGACTTCTTCATTGCAAATACCTTTTTCCAACAACATAAACGGCAACAATACATATGGACCTTGCCAGATGGAATACACAGGAATTAAATCAACTACATCTATGGAAAGAGATGATGGAAAAGCTCTATATCATCAGTCAGTAAAAGGCCAGGCACCAACTGTGGAACAATCAACTGCTCACATGCAAGTTCAAGTTGAAGCTGAAGAAAATTAGAACAAGTACCTGAGAGCCAAAGTAGGACCTTAAGTATATCCCACCTGAATTTAGAGACCATATTTATCAAGAATAGGTTTGAGGCATTGAACACTAATAACTGAAGACCAGAAGAGTTGTGGAATGGCATCAAGGACACCACACATGAAGAAAGAAAGAGGTCAGTAAAAAGACAGGAAAGAAAGAAAAGACCAAAATGGATGTCAGAAGAGGCTCTGAAACTTGCTCTTGAATGTCAAGTAGCTAAAGCAAAAGGAAGAGATAATGAAATAAAAGAGCTGAGCAGAAGATTTCAAGGGGTGGCTCGAGAAGAAAGAATTATAATAACCTGTGCGGTGGGTGCAAAGACCTGGAGTTAGAAAACCAAAAGGCAAGAATACATTTGGTATTACTCAAGCTGAAAGAACTAAAGAAAAAATTCAGTCTTTGAGTTGCAATAGTAAAGGACTCTATGGGTAAAATGCTGAAGACACAGGAAGCATCAAAAGAAGATAAACGGAATAAACAGAGTCACTGTACCAAAAAGAAGTGGTTGACATTCAGTCATTTCAGGAGGTAACATATGATCAAGAACCAATGGTACTGAAGGAAGTCCAAGCTGCATTGAAAACACTGGTGATAACCAAGCTCCAGGAACTGACAGAATACCAATTGAGATGTTTCAGGAAAAGGGTGCAGTGCTGGAAGAACTCATCCATCTATGACAAGAAATTTGGAAGACAGCTACCTGGCCAACCTATTGGAAGAGATCCATGTTTATACTTATTCTAAAGAAAGGTGATCCAACTGAATGCAGGAATTATTGAACAATGTCATTAATATTACATGCAAGTGAAATTTTGCTGAAGATCATTCAGAAGTAGCTGCAGCAGTACATCAACAGGGAAATGCCTGAAATTCAAGCTGGATTCAGAAGAGAATGTGGAATCAGGGATATCATTGCTGATATCAGATGAATCCTGGCTGGAAGAAGAGAATACCAGAAAGGTGTTTACTGTGCTCATGAGGAACCTGTACATAGATCCAGAGGCAGGTGTTTGAATGGAACAAAGGAATACTGCATAGATTAAAGTCAGGAAAGGTGTGTGTCAGGCTTCTTCTATCCTTTCACCACACTTATTCAATCTGTATGGTGAGCAAAAAATCTGAGAAGCTGGACTATATGCAGACAACCATGGCATCAGGATTGGAGGAAGACTCATTAACACTCTGTGATATGCAGATGATACAATCGTGCTTGCTGAAAATGAAGAGGACTTGAAGCACTTATTGATGAAGATCCAAGACTACAACCTTCAGTGTGGATTACAACTCAAAGTAAAGAAAACAAAAATCCTCACAACTGGGCTAATAAGTAACATCATGATAAATGGGGAAAATATTGAAGTTGTCAAGAATTTCATTTTATTCCGATCCACAATCAACGCCAATGGAATCAGCAGTCAAGAAATCAAATGATGTATTGCATTGGGAAAATCTGTTGCAGAAAGATCTCTTTCAAGTAAAGCAGAAATATCATGTGAAAGACTAAGGAGTGCCTGACTCAAGCCATGGTGTTTTCAATCGCCTTATATGCATGCAAAATTTGGGCAATAAATAAGGAAGATCTAAGAAGAATTGATGCCTTTGAATTACAGTGTTGGCAAAAAAATATTGAATAAACCATGGACTGCCAAAAGAATGAACAATGAATAAACCTGTTTTGGAAGAAGTACAGCCAGAATGCTCGTAAGAAGGGAGAAGGACAAGACTTCATCTCACATACTTTGGGCATGTTATCACAAGTATTCAGTCCCTAGAGAAAGACATCATGCTTGGTCAAGCAGACAGTCAGTGAAAAAGAGGAAGATCCTCAAGGAGATAGATTCGCACAGTGGCTGCAACAATGGGCTCAAACATAACACTGATCGTGAGGATGGTACAGGACCAGACAGTGTTTGGTTCTGTTGTACGTAGGGTCACTATGAGTCAGAACCAACTGGATGGCACCTAACAACAACAACAACAATCATTAGTCTTCTTACTTTATACTTCAGTGGCAAAAGAAAAAGGTGGATTCTATTCATATTTGTTCTGGGAATAAGCTGCCATGCAAACTGGTAACTGTTAATTTATGATATCAGAGTAGAGTAAATAAAGAGTCCTTCCTCCTGGGACTACGGTGGGGGGTGGGGGTGGTTGAATGGTAGTGATATTTAATTTAGCCCTTGAAAAATAAGTAGAAGAGTTCTGGTGGCAAGGTGGTTAAGAGCTCGGCTGCTAAACAAAAGGTTTGCAGTTCGAATCTACCAGCTACTCCTTGGAAACCCTGTGGGGCAGTTATAATCTGTCTTATTAGAGTTGCTATGAGTTGGACAACAGCAATGAGTTTTTTTTTTTTTTTTCTTGTTGTTTACTGTAGGTAAAAGTCAATAGAGGCATAAAAGTTAATATAAGAAAAGATGCTATGGCAGAATAAAATTAGGCTATTTCTATGAGAAATGAAAAGATATTTAACACACAAAGATGGATTTTTTATGAACCTCACATCCAGATATAAATCAATATTATTATTTCAGATTTGAGGAAACAGACTTAGAGAAATAAAATCCCTTGTACAAGTAAACAGAGCAATGACGTTGTAGCATTGAATTTCAGTCCAAGTTAAACTAGCATAGCTCGTATGAGGGGGAGATAATATAGGGTGTGATGAAATTGAATGCAAAGCTAGGGAAAGAATATGTCATTTTACAAACAATATTAATCCTTTTAAAATTTAATTAGGGAAATTATATGTATTTTTAATAGCAAGATTTTCATATCATGCCCTGGTAAACTGTGACTACATAAAGTCTTTGTATTTGGGGGTCAATCTAATTTAAAAAGAGTGTTATTCTCATTAGACAGGGTTGTTCTCACAGAATTTGTTCATTTTTTCATTTTGGAAAAATATGCTCAATCATTACATGCTACAGATGCTACTGTTGACAAGCAACATCTACGGATGAGGCAGAGTAAGTAACTCTTCTCTGTTTATAGCCTCCCATATGCCTCATATAACACTATATGAACTAGATAAAAAATTTATGTAAAAGTCATTTCTCAAAGTGACTAAGACATCTTGGTTAATGTCTTTGACGGCAGTAACAGAATCAGAAATTTACATGAAAAACAGCGTTTAAATAATGGCACAATTAGGTGAATTGATCTTGAACTAATGAACAAATTGATTAAAAACATCAACTTCTGCTCAAACTTTCAGTAATCATTAAGTATAACTTCATGTATTCCTTAAAGCTGTTTTTAAATTACAGCAAATTGTACCATTTAATTGAATAGCTATAAAAAGGAAAAATAACTACTTTCCAAGTTATTGAATAGGTATTCCAATTTTGCCTTTAAAGATCTAGATTTCGAAGAGTCTTGATATCTAAACAATATATTACTGGGGAAAGTGAAATTTCAATTTATTTCACAGCCTATAATTTTTTCCTCACCTTCTTAGCATTGTTCTTAGAGGATTTTTAAAAGGAAGTGCAAGTTTTCACAATCTGTTGCTACTTTCTTTCCATACCATACTTGATAGGCAGGCCCATTGTCCTGCTTCCACATTTGTGTGGTAGACTGAAAAATCCTAGAAATTTTCTCTGCCACGCTGAAAAATGTGTAAGGCTATACTGACTGGATGTGGACAGTGATTCTTTCATAGTTGGCTTAGATGTGATGCTTTGACTCTATTCTCTGGCCATAGACATTTGCCTCACCTTCTTAATTGTGTATGAACTCTTACAGTTGAAAATAACCCACTAAAATTGCTATTCTCTATCTTTATGAGATTATCCTAAGCTTGGATACATAGCTTATAAATACTCACATAAATATAAAACTTCCTTACTTCCCTGTTTTTACATTTTTTATTTCACTTTGCCAAGAAAATTTGAGATCATAATATGCTATTTATTGTCAGAGATTTTGAAATGGGACATGGGACCTAAGGGGCCATGCTTTTGCAAATCATTCTGTTTGAGGGCAAGACATGTATTTTTTGGGGGTAGAATTTGCCTCAAAATTTCAGAATTGCTTTCTTCTGTTCAAATTATGACACTTAATTTCATGGTGTAAGTTTACTAATTATCAGTAGATTAGTTGACCGTTGCTGTTCTTAGGTGCTGTTGAGTTGATTCAGACTCATAGCAACCCTATGTACAACAGAACTAAACACCACCCAGTCCTGTGCCATCCTCAAAATCATTGTTATGTTTGAGACTATTGTTGCAGCCACTGAGTCAATCCATCTCATGAAAGGTCTTCTTTTTGGCTGACCCTCTACTGAGCATGATGTCCTTCTCCAGGGACTGGTCCCTCCTGATAACACGTCCAAAGTATGTGAGATGAAGTCTCGCCATTCTGGCCTCCAAAGAGCACTCTGGCTGTATTTCTTCCAAGACAGAGTTGTTCGTTCTTCTGGCAGTCCATGGTATATTCAACATTCTTTGCCAACACCATGATTCAAAGGCATCGATTCTCCTTTGGTCTTCCTTATTCATTGTTCAGCTTTCACATGCATAAGAGGCAATCGAAAATATCATGACTGGGGTCAGGCACACCTTAGTCCTCAAAGTGACATCTTTGCTTTTTAACGCTGTAAAGAGGTCTTTTCAGCAGATTTTTCCAATGCAATGCATCCTTTGATTTCCTGACTACTGCTTCTACGGGTGTTAATTGTGGATCCAAGTAAAATGAAATCCTTGATGTCAATCTTTTCTTTATTTGTCGTGACATTGCTTATTGCTCCAGCTGTGAGGATTTTTGTTTTCTTTATGTGGAGGTGTATCCGTACTGAAGGCTGTAGTCTGTGATCTTCATCAGTAAGTGCTTCAAGTCCTCTGCACTTTAAACAAACAAGATTGGGGGGTCTAGTTTTGCTAAGTATTGCACACTTTTTTTTCTTTAACTGCTGTGGAGTTGGTCCCTGAATCATGGTGACCCCATGCACAACAGAACAAATTTCTCCCTGGTCCTGCACCATCCCCATTATTGGATGCAGATTGAGTTGTTTTCATTGGCTGATTTTTCTGAACTAGGTCCCCAGGCCTTTCTTCCTAGTCTTTCTTGGTCTAGAAGCTCTGCCTAAACCTGTTTCTGTTCTATCAACCATGTAAAGCATCTTTGACAGGCAGGTTGTGGGTACACTTGAAGAGCCTTAAAGGGGAATGGAATGTGGGTCTCCTTCATGTAAGGTGACAATTCTACCACTGAGCCCCAAATATCCTAGTCTTGTTGCTGGTTGTTGTCAAGTTGGCTCTGATTCATAGTGGCCTTATGTGTAATAGAATGAAGCTTGAGTCATATGCATATCACAGGTTGTTAATGAGTCTTCTTCCAATCCTGAAGCCGCATTCCTATTAATATAGTCCAGTTTCTCAGATTATTTATTCAGTGTACAGATTGAATAAGTAAGGTAAAAGGATAAAACTCTCCCACTATCTCCTGCAATTTTAAGTCATGTAGTATTCCTTTGTTCTGTTCAAATGACTGCTTCTTGAAACAGGTACAGTATTGCTTGAGCACAGCTACTTGACCAGGAATTCTCATACTTCATATGTCATTCATAATTTTTTTATGATTCACACGGTTGAAAGACATTGCATAGTTAATACAAATAAACATCTTTCTGATATTTTCTGGTTTTGGCCAAGATTCATCTGACAATGATGATATTTCTCCTTTACATGTCCTGTTCTGAATCCAGCTTGAACTTGTGTCAGTTCCCTGTCAATATATGGCTATGGTCATTTTTGAATTATCTTCAGCAGATTTCATTACCATGTGATATTAATGATAGTGTTTGAAGATTTCCACAGTAAGTTTGATCACCTTTCTTTGAAATTGGCATGAACAAGGATTTCTCCCCATCTGCTGGCCAGGTAACTGTCTTTGAAATCCCTTGACATAGACTAGTGAGTGCTGCCAGAGTTGCATTCATTTGTTGAAGCATCTTATTAGGGTATTCCATCAGTTCCTGGATACTCGTTTTTTAACCTGTGACTTCAGAGCAGCTTGAACTTCTTCATTCAGTACCAACAGTTCTTGATCATACGCTACCTGCTGAAACAGTTGAACGTTGATCAGTTCTTTTTGATACAGTGACTCTGTGTAATCTTTTCATCTTCTTTTGATCGTTTCTTTGTCAATCAATTTTTCCCCATAGCATCCCTCAGTAACTCATGGCTTGAATTTTCTCTTCAGTTTTTTCAGCTTGAGAAAGGCTGATTGTGTTCTCTTTTGGTTTTCTAATGTTCCTGCACACACATATAAATCCTTTCATGTAGATATTCCTATTTCTGTATTTAAATGATTTTATAAGCTTATATTCAATAAGTATTATTGCATATTGATATTTTATAAAAATAACTTTATAATAAGTGTACATTTACCAATTTGAATTCTTAGATCATTTGCATATTTTAACAGCAGTATAGCCAGAGTAGACTGAAATAGCCAAGCTATATTTCTGGAGTGAAAAAAAAAAAAAAAAAACAAGGCTAGTTTCTTGCATAGAGTATCTTCCTGCTGGAGAGAGAGTTCACACAGAGGCACAACTGCAGCTCAGTAGTATGCTTCTGAATGGAAAATCAGACTGATGGAATTACAATGATTTTAATGAATATTTCTCTCTCTGATACATTACTCTTGTTTATCTCAGGCCTTTATATCAGTCTGAGTAACTGAGATGGATGACGATCCACTACCAGCCATCTGTTCTCACTTGCCTTTACCACAGCGTCCTAAATTACTTAAAATATTTTTCAAAACATTTTAAAATGCCCATGTTTTAGTTTATATTTCTGCTTAGATACTAATGGAAAATGTGTAGAGTTCTTGTATTTCATCAATGAAACCTTATAAAAATATTACACATCAAAATTTGGAAAATATTAAAATGGATTCTTTAATAAAATCAACCATAAATTATTTTCTCAAAAAGTTTAGAAAAATTAGGGGAGATATGACTGAACTCCGTTAACTGTAATACAGAGAATGCGAGTCTGTACATTTTTCTGTTGCTGCCGTACAGTTACCGCGGACTTAGTGGCTTAAAAGAACACACTTTTTTTTTTTTTTTTTTTTACAGTTCTGAATATCAGAATTTCAATCTGAATTTTCCTGAGCTAAAATCAACCTACCAGCAGGGCTGTATTCCTTCCTGGAGACTCTAGGAGGAAATCTAGTTTCTTGCCTTTTCTAACTTCTAGAGAGACCACCTGAATTCCTTGCTTGTATCTTTCTTTCATCTTCAAAGCCAGAAATGGTGGACTGCCATCATATTCTGTAGGCTGCCATCTCTCATATTCTGTATAGACAGGAAAGAGTCTTTGCTCTTAAGAACTGTTGTGATAGATTGGGTTCACCTTGAATATCCAGGACAACCTCCCTATCTCAAGGTATTTAACCTTAATTACATCTTTTGCCATGTAAGGGAATACAACCACAAACTGCAAGGCTTAGAGTGTGGACATATTGAGAGGAAATTACAAGCAGAATTAAGAATTGCGTCCTTGCAATTTTCTGTCCTCTCTCAAGGACCAGCCTTTTTGTTACTGTTTTTTGTTCCTAGGTGCCCTCAAGTTGGTTTGGACTCATAGCAGTTCTATGTACAACAGAGCAAAACACTGCCTGGTCACACACCATTCTCACAATCGTTGCTGTGTTTGAGTTCATTGATGTAGACACTATGTCAATTCATCTCATTGAGGGCATTCCGCTTTTTCACTAACCCTGGCACAGTGGTTAAGAACTTGGCTGCTAACAAAAGGTTGGCAGTTCGAATCTATCAGCTACTCCTTGGAAACCCTGTGGGGCAGTTCTACTGCCCTATAGTGTCACTGTGAGTCAGAATCAGTTCTAAGGCAACTGGTTTTTTACTTTACCAAGTATAATATCCCTCTCCAGGGACTGGTCCCCCCTGATAACATGTCCAAAGTACTTGAGATGAAGACTCTACATCCTCACTTCTAAGGAACATCCTGGTTCAACTTCTTCCAAGAGAGATTTGTTCCTTCTTCTGGAATTCTATGGTATATTCAATATTCTTCACCAACACCATAATTCAAAGGCCTCAATTCTTTTTCAGTCTTCCTTATTCATTGTTCAGCTTTCACATGCAAATGAAACAATTGAAAATACCATGGGTTGGTCAGATGCACCTTATTTCTCAAGGTAACATCTTTGCTTTTGTAACAATTTAAAGAGGATTTTTACAGTAGATTTGCCCAATGCAATATGTTGTTTGATTTTTTTGACTGCTGCTTCCGTGGGTGTTGATTGTAGGTCTAAGTAAAATGAAACCCTTGACAACTTTAATGTTTTCTCCATTTATTATGATGCTGCCTATTAGTCCAGTTGTGAGGATTTTTTTTTTATGTTGAGGTGTAAACCATACTTAAGGCTCTAGTCTTTGATCTTCATCAGTAAGTGTTTCAAGTCATCCTCACTTTCAGCAAGCAAGGTTGTGCCATTTGCATATTGCCAAGTTTTTGATCAGTCATCCTTCGGTACTGATGTTGTATTCTTCTTCATATAGTCTAGCTTCTCAGATTATTTGCTCAGCATACAGATTGAATAAGTACGAAAAAAGATAGAACCATGATGCACACCTTTCCTGATTTTAAACCATGCAGTGTCCCCTTGTTTTGTTTGAATAACTGCCTCTTGCTCTATGCACAGGGTCTGCAAGTTCACAATTAAGTGTTCCTGAATTCCCATTTTCACAATGTTATCCATAATTTTTTATGATCCACACAGTTGAAAGCTTTGTATAGTCAATAAAACACAGGTAAATATATTTCTGGCATTCTCTGATTTTAGCCAAGATCTGTCTGACATCAGCAATGATATCCCTCATTCCGCGTCCTCTTTTGAATCCTGCTTGAATTTCTAGCAGTTCTTGTTGTACTGCTGCAACCACTTTTCAACTGTATTTTGGAAAATTTTATGTGCGTTTGATATTAATGATAGTGCTGGCTAACTTCCACATTCTGTTGAATCATCTTTCTTTGGAATGGGCATAAATATTTATCTCTTCCAGTCAGTTGGACAGGTAGTTGTCTTCCAAATTTCTTGGCATAGATGAGTGAGCACTTACAGAATTTCACCCATTTGTTGAATCATCTCAATTGGTATTTGGTCAATTCCTGGAGCCTCGTTTTTCGACAATGCCTTCAGGGCAGTTTGGACTTCTTCCTTCAAAACCATCTGTTCTTGATCATATGCTACCGCCTGAAATAGTTGAAACCAACACTTTTTAGGAGCCCTAACTTCCAATCTCTATCTCTCCAGCCAAGTGTGACATCTAACATCCTGAGCTACTGTTTTCTGTTTTTTTCTCTATTCCCCTGGATCAGAGTTGGCAAATGCTTTAAAGAAAAATTGTTGTTAATATAGGGGTCACCTTGATATGCTACTCTCTAGAAACTATTCCTCAACTCATCATGTTGTATTTTAGTCTTCATTATAAAAAAAAAAAAAAATTTTATCTTCAGTCACTTTATACATTATTTTAGCTTTTTCAGTAGTGGGAAGTACAGTGTTACAGGTACTTTTCCACTCTCCCCAGAAAATGGAAAGATGCTGGAATACTGTATATAAAAGTCATTTATTTTATTAGTAAAGATATTGAGCATTCCGTAAGAAACTCCCCCTGTTTTGTGCAGGCAACGGCCACTACCCATATATCTGTACATAATTATCTTTTATTCCAAATCTTTGCCTAATTACCTAGGATCTTTTCCTCTTTGCCTTTTTATTTTTATCAGTATAGATATGTTATTGATGAATTAACTCTTCCTTTGTCTGAAAATCTATTTTTTACTCTGTTCAAATAAATTATCTCTGTAGAGAGTCTGAGATAGCCTTCATTTTCTTAAAACCAAAACCAAACCAAACCCAGTGCTGTCAAGTCGATTCTGACTCATAGTGACCCTATAGGGCAGAGTAGAACTGCCCCGTAGAGTTTCCAAGGAGCACCTGGAGGATTTGAACTGCCAACCCTTTGGTTAGCAGCCGTAGCACTTAACCACTACGCCACCAGGGTTTCCTTCATTTTCTTAATTCTGAAAATTATTTCAAGCTTTCAAACTTCTATTTTTCTCATAAAAGAAACCAGTTTTTTAAAAGCAAAGAAGTTTTCTTAACACAGCCGAGTGCTTTGAAGGCTGGAGTAGCAGAGACAGGGGTCTGGGGACCATGGTTTCAGGAGACATCTAGGTCAATTGGCATAACAAAATATATTAAGAAAACCTTCTGCATTCCACTTTGGTGAGTGGCATCTGGGATCTTAAACACTAGCAAACAGCCATCTAAGATGCATCAATTAGTCTCAAGCCACCCGGAGCAAAGGAGAATGAAAAACACCAAAGAGACAAGGTATGTAAGCCCAAGAGACAGAAAGGGCCACATAAACCAGAGACTACATCAGCCTGAGACCAGAAGAACTAGATTGTGCCTGGCTACTACCGATGACTGCCCTGACAGGGAACACAACAAAGTATCCCTGATGGAGCAGAAGAACAGTGGAATGCAGACCTCAAATTCAAATTAAAACGCTAGACTTAATGGTCTGACTGAGACTAGAGGGACCCCAGAGGTCATGGTTCCCAGACCTTCTGTTAGCCCAAGACTGCAACTGTTACTGAAATCAACTTTTCAGTAACTGGACTGGACTATAAGACAGAATGATACTGGTGAGGAGTGAGCTTCTTCACTCAAGTAGACACATAAGGCTATGTGTGCAGCTCCTGTCTGGAGATGAGATGAGAAAGCAGAAGGGGAGGAGCTGGTTGAATAGACAAGGGGAACACGGGGTAGAGAGGAGGAGTGTGATGTCTTATCAGGGGGAGAGCAGCTAGGCGTACATAGCATAGTGTGTATAAGTTTTGTATAAGAGACTGACTTGATTTGTAAACTTTCACTTAAAGCACAATAAATAACTTTTAAAAAATTAAAAAAATAAAAGAAACCTTGTTTTAATGTAATTATTGTTGTTTTTAATTTGAGGATTATTTGATGTCTACCTTCCACTGCTTTTAAAATTTCCACCTGGTCTTCGTTTGCAGCATTTTTTTTTTTTAAACGAGATTTTTTTTCTTTGATTTTTCTTCCAACTTTGTATTTTAGGAATTCATAAGTCTGTAACTTAATTTATTTTGCACATTTTTATATCTCCATATGTCTAGGTTTTATTTTTATTTTGAGAGCTATCTTCCAGTTCACTACTTTTCTCCTCAGCTGTATCTTTATTTTCTCATAATTTTTCATAGCTTTCTTTAACTATAGTATAACAGTAAACTGAATTAATTTAAATATAAAGCATGATAAAGTTTTACATATGTACACATCTGTGTAGCTGCAACCTTCTAAAGATATTTAACATTTATAACACCCCCACAGGCTCCTTCATGCTCATCTTCTAGCACTATATCAGACAGTGTTCCGCTGCTATTAATAAGGTTTTCACTGGCTAATTCTTTTCAGAACCAGACCACTGGGTCCTTCTTCCTACTCTGTCTTAGTCTGGAAGCTCAGCTGAAACCTGTCTGCCATGGGCGACCCTGCTGGTATTTGAATACCAGTGGCATAGCTTCCAGCATCACAGTAACACGCAAACCCCCACAGTATGACAAACTGACAGACAGGTGGGGGGAGGGGTATGCTTTGGGTGACTTTTACAGAACAAATTATCTTTTCATTCAAAAGTTTATACACAAGTTGTTTTGTGACATCGATTGCAATCCCTGCATTGTGTCACCACTTTTCCCCCTTTTTTTTTCACCCCGGGTTCCTGCTGTCCATTTGTCCAAGTTTCCTGTCCCTACCTGCCTTCTCTTCTTTGCTTTTGGGCAGGTGTTGCCCATTTGATCTTGTATACTTGACTGAACTAAGAATCACATTCCTCACGTGTGTTGTTTGTTTTAAATGCCTGTCTAATCTCTGGCTGAAAGGTGTATTTCAGGGCCGGCTTCAATTCTGAGTAAGCAAAGTGTCAGGGGACCATACTTTCAGGGGTTCCTCTAGGCTCTGTCAGACCAGTAAGTCTGTTTCTTTGTGTGTGTGTGAATTTGAATTTTGTCCTCTATTCTTCTCTCTCCATTGTGATCCCTGTCAAAGTAGTGGGCACCATCTAGTTGTTTTGGGCTCAGGCTGGTGGTGGCTGTGTGGTTCACGTGGTCCGTTAGTCCTTTAGACAAATATTTTCCTTGTGTCCTTGGTTTTCTTCATTATCCTTTGCTTCAGACAGGATGGGACCAGTAGATGTATCTTAGATGGCCACTCACAAGCTTTTAAGACCTCATACCCCACTCATCAAAGTAGGATGTAGAACATTTTCTTTAATAGGTAGATTATGCCGATTTACCGAGATATCCCTGGAGAATATAGCCCTCAGCCCTCAGCCCGAGTAACTTGGTCCCTCAAGGTGTTTGGATATGCCTATGAATCTTCTATGACTTTGCCTTGATCAAGTTTTGCTGCCTTCCTCTATGTTATGTGTTGCCTTTCTCCTCACTAAAGTTACCACTTGTCTACTATCTAGTTAGCGATTTCCCCATCCACTTCTCCCCCTTCCTCATAACTATCAAAGATTTTTTTTTTTTTCTTCAGTGTGTAAACCTTTTCTTGGGTTTCTATAATAGTGGTCCCATACAAAATTTGTCCTTTTGTGATTGACCTATTTCGCTCAGCATAATGCCCTCCAGATTCACCCATGTTGTCAGATGTTTATCGGAGTCATCATTGTTCTTTATCGTTTCATAGTATTCCATTGTGTGTATGTACCGTAATTTGTTTACCCATTCATCTGCTGATGGGCATTTAGATCATTGCCATCTTTTTGCTATTATGTATAACGCTGCGGTGAACATGGGTGTGCATATGTCTATTCATGCAACGGCTCTTATTTCTCTAGGATATATTCCTAGGAGAGAGATTGCTGGATCATATGGTATTTCCATTTCTAGCTTTTTAAGGAGGTGTCATATCAGTTTCCAAAGTGGTTGTATCATTTTGCACTCCCACCAGCAGTGCATAAGAGTTGCAATCTCCTCCTCTCCAACATTTGTTATTTTCTGTTTTTTTGATTAGTACCAGTAATGCCGGGGTGAGATGGTATCTCATTGTAGTTTTGATTTGCATTTCTCTAATGGCTAGAGATCATGAGCGTTTCCTCACGTGTCTGTTAGCTGCCTGAATGCCCTCTTTGGTAAAGTGCTTGCTCATATCCTTTCCCATTTTTTTAATTGGATTATTTGTCTTTTCGTTGTCAAGGTGTTGAAGAATCTGTAGATTTTAGAGATTAAACTCTTATCAGACATGTCATAACCCCATATTTTTTCCCAGTGTGTAGGTTCCCTCTTTACTCTCTTTTATTCAGTTTTTTGATGAGCATACATGTTTAATTTTTAGAAGATCTCAGTTATCTAGCTTATTTTCTGGTGTTTGTGTATTGTTAGATATGGCTGATATTGCGTTTGTGCCATGTGTTAGGGCCCCTCTCATCGTCACTATTTTTTTCTTCTATGATCTTTATAGTTTTAGGTTATATTTTTAGGTATTTGATCCATGGCATGAGGTATGAGTCCTGTTTCATTTATTTTACATATGGACACCAGTTTTGTCAGCACCATTTTTTAAAAAGACTATATTTTCCCCATTCAATGGACTTTCCACCTTTGTCAAAGATTAGCTGACCATAGGTGGATGGATTTACGTCTGGTTCTTGATTCTGTTCCATTGATCTATATGTCTGTTGTTGTACCAGTACCAGGCTGTTTAAACTACCATGGCTGTATAGTGTACTCTAAGATTAGGTAATGTGAGGCCTCCTACTTTGTTCTTTTTCTTCAGTAATGCTTTGCTTATCCAGGGCCTATTTCCTTTCCATATAAAGTTGATGTTTAGTTTTTCCATCTCATTGTAGAATTCTGCTGGTATTTTGATTGAGATTGCATTATATCTGTAGATCGCTTTGGGTAGGATTGACATTAGCACGTGAGCATAGTATGTTTTTTCCATTGATGTAGGTCTCTTGGTTTCTTGTCGTAGTGTTTTGTAGTTTTCTTTGTATAGGTCTTCTACATCACTGGTCAGATTTATTTTTTTATTTTTTATTTTATCTTTCTAGGCACTACTATGAATGGTTTTGTTTTCCTGATTTCCTTTTCAAAGTTCTCTTTGTTGGTGTGTAGGAATCCAACTGATTTTTGTATGTCAATCTTGCATTCTCTTACTCTGCTGAATCTATTAGTTCCAATAATTTTCTTGTGGAATCTTTGGGTTTCTTGTAAAACCTTTGGGGTTCTCTATGTATAGGATCATGTCATCTGTGAATAGAGATAGCTTTACTTCTTCCTTTCCAATTTGGATGCCCTTTATTTTATTTATTTATTTATTTATCTTCTGGGCTTATTGCTCTAGCTACGGCTTCAAGCAAAATGTTAAACATGAATGGTGATAAAGGACATCCTTGTCTTCATCCTGTTCTCAGGGGTAATTATTTCAGCCTCTCTCTATTGAGAATGATGTTGGCTGTTGGTTTTGTATAGATGCCCTTTATTATGTTGAAGAATTTCTCTTCTATTCCTATTTTATTGTCAGTTTTTATCAGGGATGGGGATTTATCAAGTGCCTGTTCTCCTTAAATTGAGATGATCGTGTGATTCTTTTCCTTTGTTCTATTTGTGCTGGATTATGTTGGTTGATTTCCTAATGTTTAGCCATCCTTGCATACTTGGTGTGAACTCTGCTTCATTGTGGTATATTATTTTTTTGATATGATGCTGGATTGGCTAGAATTTTATTGAGAATTTTTTGCAGCTATATTCATGAGAGATCTTGGTCTGTAATTTTCTTTTTTTTGGTGCCTTTGTCTGGCTTTGGTACTGGGGTTAATCTGGCTCCATAGAATAAACTCGGGAGTAGTCCTTCCTTTTCTATGCTCTAAAATAATTTGAGTAGTACTCACGTGAGCTATTCTCTGAATGTTTGATGGAATTCTCCAGTGAAGCCATCCAGACAGGGTTTTTGTTTTTCTTTTTAACCTCTTCAGTCTCTCCTCATGTTATGGGTCTGTTCAGATTTTCAACCTCAATTTGTGTTACTTTAGGTAGGCAGTGTGTTTCTAGAAATTTGTGCATTTCCTCTAGATTCTCAATTTTGTTGCAGTACAATTTTTCATAGAATTCTGTTATGATTCTTTTTTTTTCAGCTGCATCCGTTGTAATGCCCCCCATCTAATTTCTTAGTTCAGTTATTTGCTTCCTTTCCTGTTTTTCTTTTGCCAGTTTGGTCAATGGTTTGTCAATCTTGTTGATCTTTTCCAAGAACCAACTTTGGTCTTGTTGATTCTTTCCTATTGTTTTTCTGTTCTCCATTTTGTTTATTTCTGCTCTAATCTTTATTATTTCCTTTCTTCTAGTGACTGTGGCCTTCTTTTGCTGTTCTCTTTCTATTTGTTAGAGTTGTAGGGCTAATGTTTTTCATTTTGGCTTGTTCTTTTTTTTCGATGAATGCATTTATTGCTATAAATTGACCTCTGAGCACTGCCTTAGCTGGGTCCCAGAGATTTTGGTATGATGTGTTTTCATTCTCACTTAATTCCAGAAATTTTTTTTTTAATTCCTTCCTTGATTTCTTCTATTACATTGTTTTTAAGTAAGTTGTTATTCAGTTTTCATGTATTTGATTTTTTTTCTTTTCCTTGTTCTTCAAATTATTGATTTCTACTTTTATGGTGTTGTGATCAGAGAGAATACTTTTTATTATTTCCACATTTTGGATTCTATTGAGGGTTGCTTTGTGGTCTAAATTGTGGTTTTGTTTGTGATCTCTTCTGGAGAATGTTCCATGTATACTTTTCTGCTGTTAGGCAGAGTTTCTGTATATGTCTCTGAAGTTAAGTTGGTTGATTGTGGCCTTTAGATCTTCTGCATCTTTGTTGAGTTTCTTTCTAGATGTTCTGTCCTTTACCAAGAAAGGTGTGTTTAAGTTTCCAACTAATATTGTGGAACTGTCTATTTCTGTTTTCAGTACTGATAGACTTTGTTTTATGGATTTTGGAAACCTGTCATTGGGAGCTTAGATATGGATTATGCCTTCTTGGTGGATTGTCCCTTTAATAATTATATAATATCTTTCCTTGTCTTTTACAGTTGACTTTGCCTCAAAGTCTATTTTATCTGAGATTAGTATTGTCACTCTTGCTTTTTTTTTTTTTTGGTTACTTTTTTTTATAATATATTTTCCATCCTATGATTTTTAATTTATTTATGTCTTTGTGCCTAAGGTGTGTATTGTGGACAATATATTGATAGGTCATATATATATATTTAATCCATTCTGCCACTCTCTGTCTCTTTATGAGTGCATCTATTTACATGCAATGAGATCAGCATTAGGTGTGAGTTTATTGCTGCCATACTATAACAGTTTTTTTATGGTGCTGACATTTTCTTTTTTCTTCGTACTTTCCTGTGGTGAGTTCTTTTTGTTTGTGTATTTTCTTTCCTTTTATTATTATAGCTTTTGTGTACTGCATCTTTATATTTTTCTTTTTTTTATTTTGATGAATAGATTTGTTAACTTTCCTTGTGGTTCCCTTGAAATTTACACTTACCTTCTGAGGTTGAACCAGCCTTTTTTTACTTCATATTGCCTTGATTTCCTCTCTATTTGAAAGTTTTTTGCCTATATCATTTATCCCTCCTTTTATTGTTTTGATGTTGTCATCATTTACAGATTGACGTCTGTTTTCCTGTTTTAAGTCTTTTAACTTTGTTTTATTATTGAAAGTTCTTTACCTAGGTTGGTATCTGGCTGATGTTGTCCTGTGTGCTTGACTCATACTGTTGGCTAATATTTTGGTACTCTAATATTTCTTGTAAGTTTGGTTTGATTTTTATGAATTCCCTTAATTTCTGTTTATCTGGAAATGTTCTAATTTTGCCATTGTATTTGAGAGAGAGTTTTGCAGGATGTATTATTCTTGGTTGTCAGTATCTTTCTTTGAAGGTTTTATATATGTCATCCCACTGTCTCTTGCCTGCATAATAATCTGCTGAATAATCAGAGTTTAGCCTTATTGTTCCCCCTTTGTATATATGACTTTCATTTTTCTTGGGTTGCTTTCCAGATTCTTTCTTTGTCTTTGGATTTGGTAAGAGTGATTTTGACATGTCTTGGTGAGTTTCTTTTGGGGTCTGTCCTATACGAGGTTCGTTGAACATCTTGGATGGTCAGCTTTTCAAGTATTATACTTCAGAAGTTTTCTGCCAGCAAATGTTCAGCATTCTTCTCTATGTTTTCTGCTTCCCCCCCTCCTTCTGGAACTCCAATCACATGCAAATTTTTGCTCTTGATTGTGTCCACATAATTCTTAGTTTTTCTTCATTTATCTTCATTTTTTTCACCAATGATTTTTCCCCAAACATAGTGGAGTCCATGGGTTTGTTTTCAATCTGCTCTTCTGTCTTCTATTGTTATGAATTTGCTCCTAAAACCTTTTATTGAGTTGTCCAATTTTAAAGTTTTGTTGTTTATCTTTTGGATTTTCTGGTTGCTGTTTTTGTATGATTTCTAATTTTTCATTTATTTTGATATTTTTTCTTGTATTATTTTCTGGAATTCTTTCTTTGCTTTGTCTGTGTTTTCTTTGATTTTGGCTGTTTTCGTTGTCTTTTTCATGATTTTTTTCTATTCCCCCCCCCCCTTTTTTTTTGTCTGTTTTCCTTGATCTCTTTCCTAATCTCTTGGAAAGCCATACATAGCAGCCTTTTGAATTTCATAGCAGGTAGTGCCACTGACTTTTCTTTTACTGGAAGGTTATCTATTTATTTTGGTCACTTGCTGGATCCATCTTTTCCAACTTTTTTTTTTGATATATGTTTTGATATTGTCTGCTTCCCTTGAAACATCAAGGTATTATTTTCTTTATTGTATGTTCATTTTTTGTTTTGTTTTAATATGTCACAGATGGTGGTATGTGCACGATTTGCTGCTTGCTCATTTGTGAGCATGATAGCTCTCACCACCTTGTCTGGGTTGGCAGTGGAGCAGCAGAGGGTGAGACTGCTTTGCTGTACACTGGCTGATGGTGGATTATATAGATGTTGCATGTCTTCTTATGTTGGTCCAGCGGTGTGGGTGCATTCACAGTCCCTTGCCAGATGGGCTGGGGTGTCAGATGGGGAGTGTTATGAGCTTGTTTCCCACCATTCAGTAGTTGAAAGAGTTGCAGAAGGGGAGGTGCAGTGTGGATCTGGTACAGTGGCAAACCTGAGCACAGAGGATGCTAGAGCCATGGCAGCACTTCGGGGTCTGATGGAAAGAGGGAAGGTGGTGTATGGGGCTAGGTGGGAGGGAGAAAGAATAGAAAAAGAAAGAGAAAGAAAAAAAATAAAGGGATGGCATGGCAATAGATGGCAGGTGGGGGCAGGGTAGACCTGGGGCCCAGCAGGAAGGGGGTAGGTGGCGTATAGTGCTAAGTGGGAGGGAGACAGAAAAGAAAGAAAGAAAATAATAATAATAAATGGCTGTGTGGTGGGGGCTGGTGGCTTGGAGCAGGGTAGACTTGACACCATGGCAGGCTCATGCACTGGTAGCATTCTATCTGTGGTGGCATGAAGGGGGCTGGTGAGAAGGGGTAGAAGTTGTATACAGGGCTAGGTAGGAGGGAGAAAGAGAAGTAAGAAAGGAAAAAAGAGAAAGAAGGGGAAAAAAATGGTGGCTCAGTGGAAGCCAGCAAGCGAGGGTGGGGCAGACCTGGGGTGGCAGTGGGCCAGTAGCTCTCAATTTGCAGCAGCACAGTGGGGGCCAGCAGGGAGGAGGGGAGGTAGCATACAGGCAGAAGGATTAGGGACAGGAAAGCATGTTTCTCTGGGTACCGGGTGCTTTGTCACCTGTTGGGGGCTCCGTGAAGTTGTCTTCCCATGCTCCTTGCCTGGGGTTGTTGCTGGCTGTGCTCCAAGATGGCAACACTGTTCCATGTTAATTGATAGAGGACCTCTACTCCATATCTGTTCTCATTCTCTATTGGCCATCAGTTTCTTCTTCCATTCAATGTTTGGTCTAATTCTTTATCCCTACATTTGATGCTTAAGTTCCTATATTTGATGCTTAGGGTTTCAGGATGGACGTTTGCATCTATTTTACTTAGCTTTTTCAGGTCCTTGCTGCAAAGGTAAGACATGGTGCATCTGTCTAGGGTCCCATGTTGGCTCTGTCTCTGATTTTTTGTTTCAGTTAACAGAAATAGAAAAGGCAAAATATTAGTTTTATTACTTTGTTATTATACCATATTTTATTGTAATAATTTTGGGATATGCTACTTATGCCCTTATATTTTGTTTTAGATATTTCTAAAATCACTCACTTCAAGTACATTTTATACTCACTTTTCTTGATTCGTGGTTATTTCTTATTAATTATTAAATGGATATGTTGCTATGAAACAGAAAAAGATAAAAAATAAACAGATTTGGCACTATATATTATTTGGTGAAACTGAATAAAATCAAACTATGCCCATTATTTAATATGCCATCTGTTTTCTCTCAGGCACAAAATTTCATTATTGGGAATTATAAATGAGTATTACCTCCTTCAAAAAACTGACAATACATTCAACTCTCATTACTTATGAAAACTATCTTGGCCCTTAGCAAACCATATGAGCAGAAGAATCCAGCCTTTAAACAAATTAGTTCATTTTACAATACACACAAAACCTAAATTTTTCACAAGTCTCAAATAGCTTAGGCCTAGCCTCTTTGTCGACATAACTTAAATGCTAAAATTATATATGGCTCTTCATATTTACCTCTATTCACAATGTTGACCAATGGTCAAATAATTTTTCATCTTTTTCTGGGACCAGAAAGGCTGATGAGAAATCATGCATTCTGGTAATGATTTTCTCATACTTTGGAAGTGTCATAGCACTGCCTCTGATTCTGGGTCTTTTTCTTACAAACGTAAACAACTGGGCGTGTCTGTTTTCTATGGCTGTTTGGAACACTCAGAGTCAAAGTTGCACATGCCTGACGTGATTGTGAGTGAGCAGAGCTCTAGCCCAAAATTCACATTTTTTAATGCCCTTTTACTAAAAACACATTTTTAAAGAACTTCCTTAATTTCTGTCTATAAAAAGAAAAAAAAATTCATACTTTTAAGTCAGCCTGTAGACATCGAGTTGGGTTTCCAGAATGGAGTGTTGAAAAGGGTGGAATTAGGTGGAAAATTCTTGATAGGAGTAAAAAATGTGATATTAAAACCCTCTCTTTGCTCATGTTTAGCCTATTTTATACAGTTTTGGATTTTCTTCATCAATGGCTTTGTTTCTTCTACCAAAGAGAAGTGAAACTTGTTCTCAAATGAATAAATAAAAAATAACCCTCTGAAATAACTACCAGTGTACTAATTATGCAACAAACATGATCTGCATTTCACTTTCTGATAACTGGGTACACCTTACTACAGAAGGATAAATACCATTTTAACAGTGGCTTTTAAAACATTTTTTTTTTCACAGTATTGGCTCTCTTACACCCACATATTTTGAGAAATATCATTGTTATAAAAAACCCACTTATTGCATTTGAAGTGCAATTATTCTTGATGCATATTGGCATTTTTTTCCAGTATGTGAATGAATGAATGAAACATTTTCCTACGGAAAAAATATTAACATTTTACGTCTCCTAAGTCTTCTTAAAGGTGTTGGAAATCACTATACTGATATAAAAGTGAGTTATCCATATTTTATAGGGAATAAATATTTCCTTTCAATAATCTTTAAAATACATAAAAACATTAAGTATACAAGTTATATGCTATGAATAAATATAAATAAAATAAATGAAAAGTCAGAAACAATAAAGAGACTTATTTTTCGAACTGGGACATGATAAGAAAAATAGACGTAAGGTTGGTGATAAGGACACATTCAATAATGAACTAGGTTGTCAAATGATAATTTATACTCCTATAAAAAATGTGTATGCTTCTACTAAGAAAGAAGAAGGAGAGGAGGGGGAAGAGGAATGGTGAAAAAGAAGAAAAAGAAGGAGCAGGAAAGGAAAGAAGAAATAGATGCAGAAGAAGAAGTAGAAGGAGTAGAAGAGAAACTCGTTATTATGTGGAGAGACATTTCATAGAGGAACCAATCATCGCCTTAACATGGACCGTCATCATGATTAAAATATATCAACCACACAAATGTTTATTATGTATAGGTAGCAAAGCTTCATTAAAATGCGTCCAATGTCACAAAAAAGTTAAATCAACTCATTTGCTATTTTATAAGTGAAATAATTTTGCAAACAGAATAAGCAAGACATATTTAAATTTTAACATATTTTTTCCTTAGTGAGATTATATTAATACATTCTAAATCATTCATTTTATTTAGAGATGGGCACTTAAATGTATTTATTTTATAAGTGCTTTGTGGGTGGCATTATTGAAACATTGCCAAGGCAGGAACTATTTTAAAATGTGCAATAGCTGGTACACTTGGGAAATTTATAGACCTGGAAAACTAATTTAGGTAGGAAGTTTAAATTCAGGGAAATAAATATGAAAAAAAAAATGTATATACTCAATATAGATTTATTTTCCTGTTTTTAAACAGGTAACATATTTTCTCAAATAACTTTTATTGTCACATAGGCATACACATATTAACTAATTACACATTTTTATTTTATTTCATAAAATTTATATTGTGAAATATAAATCTTGTAGATATCAAATGTAGAAGTTAATTCAATGTATTATTGACCCCTCTGTCCACAATGATAAATTTTTATTTTAATTTTCTATATTAATATTTTTATGACCTGCACAAAACCCTTCTTCTTAAAAAAGAAGTCCTTTTTTTGCTACACGAATGCTAGTTGTGTATATTAAATAAGTTGGTCAAATAATTCATGCATGATCTTCAGGAATTCAGTGACAATATTAAATCCTTAAATATATTACCCCAAATGCATTAACATAGTTTCAAAAATTATTTTTGAAATGCCCGTCATGGCATCACTAATAATGCTAGAAAAGCAGTTTGGTTATACTTAGCTTTAAGAACTTTCATTAAAAAATGTTCTGTGTAGAATTATTAAATTCCTGTAAAATATTAGATTGTTACCTAATTAAACTTAAATACAGAAAAACTTTCCAAAGTAAAATATTTTATATATTGCTAATTTAAAAACTAACTCATTCTTTTGAATGACAATATGATTTTTCATATTAAAATTATTTTCATATTAAAAAGAAACTGCATAATCAAATCTGAAAATGCCTTGATGAGATTAAATTTCTCATTTCAGGGAAATTTTTTATCACAGTATTATTTCCGCCGGCTATTGTTATCTAAATATAAAGAATCTTTGCTAAATACCAGTGCCACCCTCCTCAGACAAAGAAAAGCAAACAACCACAACAAAAACATAGTACAAATTTAGAGAAAATGAAAATAAGATAATCAAGGAAAATAACAAAGAGAATAAACTAATTAATGATACTCTAGAATTGGGGAAGATAATGGGGAATCTACTCCAGGGCACTTGGTGGGACCCTTGGCTTTTTCCATTCTTTAAATACTCACATCAACTGTTATGAAAGCCATTACAGCCTGTCATTATCAGTTATTTACTTTTTCTTTGATTTTCATCATAAAACAAAAGGTTATTTAAATATCCCTCAGCATCTGATAAGTGTTAATAGTATTTAAAGCATCCTTTTATGTTTATTACGAGGTTATTTTTCACTAAAGGAACACGTCCCTATTTATAAGGCATGCCAAAATATATTATTTTTATCTGAAAAGATGTAAATCATTCACAGGCTTTTTACAAATATCAACTGATTAAACAAGATGTGATTTTACAATATTGTAATATCTATATTTTTTTCAATGAAAAATGCTTTATATGTAATTACTCTTGTTACTTAGTTAAAAAGTTATTTATCCTCGATTAGTATTTAATGGCAGCCAACAGTGAGATGCAAAGATTAGCACAAATAGCCTGCATTAATATGAAAATGCTTTACAGATTGAAGGAGGCTATTTTCACCAATATATTTTGGGTATGTCCAAAGAGGTCCACATTACAAGTCTACATTACAGGTTTTCCTTCACAAATCTACATTCTGGCAGCGTTATCTGCAGTTAACATGCATTCAAGAAGAATATTTGAATTTCTGAAATTATGCCATGTGAACACAAGTTCGTTTTACAAAATAGTAACGTGAGACAAGTCCATCATTTTTAATATGTGAAAATCTTCTATGCAAATTTTTTTAAATGACATTTTTTTTTAAGTTGATCCAGACCTGAGAACAAGATCTCAAAGTAAAAAGCATGACTAAAAGATTCCACTTCAATAAGAAAAAAATAATAAAGAAATGTGAGGTAATATGCTTAAATTGATTATATAGAAAATTATATTATATTTTTAAAATCACTATAAGCAACTGAGCAATATGCACTAGTTATTTTTAAGTGAGGGGGCTACAATCAAAATTCAATTTTTAGGTAATTATATTACCATATTAATAGAAACAAGTTAAATTACACCAACTTGGACAGAAACATTAGTAAGACAGTAAATTCAGAAATTCTAGTAGTAACATATAAGAGTCTTATTTTTCAAAGCACAATGCTGCCAAATTAAATCTTGAATGGATGTTAATGTTCATTTGAGTCTATAATTAATGACTTGGCCATTAAATTTACTCATTGAAGATAGCTATGAATCATTGCCCATGTGTTGTTGGCAGGTAGAGGGACTGTAAATTAAGCAATAGCTTCAACCTCCTATTTAAGGTTCTCTGAGTACCTGAAGGAGAAATAGTAGTTGTGGACATTTTATGGTTGATTTATAATAACTATCCATTTGGAGTGAGGTACACACTATTGTTTAGATGGCCGTAATTAAACACCACCAATTAAAAGTTTAAAACTGGGTATCCAACTTCAAAATTAAAGGTATTGTGTTGTTTCTTCCTTTTTATCTAAAAATAAATATAATGACTGGTTGAAAATTCTGAAAAATGAATGGCTACTATGCCCATGAACTAATAAAAAGCATGGTTTTTGATTAGTGCAAATTAAGAATAGCTTTAATATTGTGAATTTTTGTAAAAATATGTATGAGTGCAACTTAGCATTTCTCAGAGGGAAATACTTTTCTGTAACATGGAGTGGAATCTAAACCTTGGTAGAAAGGAGATTATACTCTGAAACAGAAGTGTATTTAGTGCATATTTAGTAATATAAGGAATGAGTTGACTTAATTATTAAATATATATTTAATGTTATACCTTTATGTCCCACATCTATTCACTTGGGACAAGCTTGTATTTTTATGTTCTAGGATTTTAGTAATGACTTTGCTGTAGTAGAAAACTTAAAAATATTATTTTTCCTATAATATTGAAACATAAGGTAGTTTTCCCTAAAAAAAAAAAAAAAAAAAAGCATTATCTTCATGAATCCTATGGATTAGAAAGTGAAAGAATCTAAAAAAAAAAAAAAAAAGTCTACGGTAAGATATTTAGGAAATAGACAATCTCTTCATGCCACCATTTTGTTATAGCAATTTTTACTTTCTCATGAAATTCAGTGAGTACAGAAGAATATGCTCCACCCATAAATCTTTTAGAATTTAGGATATTTTGGATCAGAGTTTTGGATGTTCATTTCACATTATGTTAAGACCATGTGTAGAGTTGAATAGTGGCCTAACTGTTATTTCTCCAGTACGGCTTGCCATTATTTCATTGCATTTGCAGTAAGACTTCTATTTAACTTTCACTTTCCCAACAAGCCAGCTTCTAAATTCCTGACAGAAGGCTCTGAAGACAGAAGCAACTTCACTTCTGTCTGCTTATGATACTCATTTGAAAGATGAATTCGTGAGTTGGCAGGGATGCAGCCCATATAGCCTGGTTTAGCTGATTATCATATCTTAGCAAATGAAGAGAGCCCTAGGGCATTAAGAACTCTCAGCCATTAATATTGGTTTTGCCACAAGGCAGTTACATAAATTGACAGTTTGGCAGAGGCGTGACTCTGTGCATAGCTTTCCACTGATTACTTCTGAAATGCCATTAAAATTCCGAAGTTCTCAGCTACTTACAGTTTGATTTAAAGCACCAGACTTCCTTTATGGAGACAAAAAATTTATATGGATCATCTTGATATTAATGATTTTTATTACACTGTAATTTATCGGATTGAGTACTTTGTCTTAAGCAAAAATTGTGAAAATAGAGTAAAATGGTTGATTTTTTTCCTGACAGGCCAACTGTATAAATGACCATGATTTTGCCCTGTGAAAAGACCCTGTAAATATAGTAAGATGATAATTAAAGGTCACGTGGACCATGCTTAAAAATTTTAATTAGGGCTGTATAAGAGGTCAAGTAAAAATTTTGAACTCATGTTCATTAAGATTTTTAATTGATGTAAATCATATTAGAAAACTAAAAAAGTGTTTTCCATAAAAAGATGTTTTTAAAACAAAACAAAACAAAAGGCTGTAAAAGGATACCTTATTTTTAAAAATGTATGTCAATGGTAAAAGTGTTGCATTAAGAACATTTTTACTCTGTTGTTAGTTGCTATCCAGTCAGCTCTGACTCATGGCAACCTTACATATAACAGAACAACATGTTGTCGGGTTCTAAATTATCTTTACGAAAATTAGTATGTTTGCGTCTATTATTGCTGCTATTGTATCAATCCATCTCATTGAGGATCTCCCTTGTTTTCCTTGGCCCTCTACCAAACAGAGCGTCCCTTTCTAGAGATTGGCCTTTGCAGATGATGTGTCCAAAGTAAACAACCCGCAGTCTTGCCATCCTGACTCCTAAGGAACATTTTAGTCACACTTCTTCTAAGATTGATTTGTTCATTCTTTTGGGGTCCACTGTGTATTCAATATTTTTTGGCAACACCTTAGGTTCAAATACATTAATTCTTGCTCTGTCTTCCTTTTTCATTATTCGACTTTCGCATCCATTTTAGGTAACTGAAAAAAATGCGTGATTTAGGTCACCTGCATCTTAGTTATCAAAGTGATATCTTTGCTTTTTAAAACTTTACAGAGTTCTTTTGCAGCACATTTGCCCAATACAATATATTGTTTGATTTCTTGACTGCTCATTCCATGTATGTTGATTGTTGAAAGTAGAATGAAATCATTGACAGTTTTAATTTCTTCTACATTCATCATGATGTTACTTATAGTTCCAGTTATAAGGATTTTTTCCCTTCCTGTTCAGTGCTTCAAATCATCTTCATTTTCAGCAAGCAGGGTTTCATCATCTGCATATCACTGGTTGTAAAAGTCCTCCTCCGATCCTGATACTACATTCTTCTTTATACAGTTCTGCTTCTCAGATAGTTTTTTTTTTTTCAGCATTTAGATGGGATAAAGTGCGAGAGTACAGCCCTGTGCAACACCTTTTCCAAATTGGAACATACGATATCCTCTCGTTCTGTTCAGATGACTGCCTCTTGATCCATGTTCCATATGAGAACAATTAGGCGTTCTGAAATTCCCATTCTTCACAATGTTATCTGTAATTTGTTATGATTCACACAGTCAAATGTCTTCACGTAGCAATAAAAGATATGTAAACATCTTTCTGGTATTCTGTGCTTTAGGCCAACATCTATCTGACAACTGCAATGATATCCCAGGTACTATGTCCTCTTCTGAACCTAGCTTAAATTTCTGGCATTTCCCTGTGGATGTACTGCTGCAACATGTTTTAATTATCTTTGGCAAAATTGTACTCGAGTGTGATGTTAATGATGTTGTTCAATATCTACATCCTGCTGGATCACTTTTCATTGGAATAGGCACAATTATGAATCTCTTCCAGCCAGTTGGCCAGGTAGCTGTCTTCCAAATTTCTTGGCATAGGCAAGTGCTCCCAGCATTGCATTAGTTCATTGAAACTTTTCAGTTGGTATTCTGTCAATTCCTGGAGACTTGTTTTTCACCAATGCCTTCAGTGAAGCTTGGACTTCTTGTTTCAATACCACTGTTTCTCTATCATATGCTACCTCCTGAAATGGTTGAACATCGACCAGTACTTTTTGGTACTGACTCTGTGTACTCCTTCCATCTTCCTTTGATGCTTTCTTTGTCGTTCAATATTTTGCTCAATGAATCCTTCAATATTGCAACTCAAGGCTTGAATTTTTCTTCAGTTCTTTCAGCTTGAGAAATGTCGAGGGTGTTCTTTTCCTTTGGTTTTCAAATTCCAAGTGTTTGCACATTCCATTATAATACTTTACCTTATCTTCTTGTGCTGCCCTTTGAAATCTTCTTTTAAGTTCTTTTACGTCATCATTTCTTCCATTTGCTTTAGCTACTCTATGTTCAAGAGCAAGTTTCAGAGTCTCTTCTGACGTCTATTTTGGTCTTTTCTATATATATACCATTGAAAAGAGCCTTATCATCTGCAAACTTCTAGACCATCTTCCTCTCAGCTAAGATTAGACAACTTCATCACTTTCTTCTCCACGCTGATGGTTGGTGATTTCAGCATCCAAGTTGACAAGTAACCCATTACCCTGAGCTCTCTGCACTTTGACTGCCACATCTTCAATTGTATTTCCCTCTTCTCTTCAGCCACCAAAACCCAGAATCACTCCAAGACCTGTCATCAGAGTGACACTAAGCACTAATCATTAATGAAAGCATACTGCTTCCTGAAAGCAACTTCCTCTCTTTCTGTGCTCCTGCGACATTTTCAGCTATTTCTATCACTTACATCATTTGAACTTCAATTTATTGCATGAACTTAAAATAATCTTTTTATCTTTACTCATTTTCCTACCTATCCAGCTTTTATTCTGTAGCCAACATTAAGATATCACGCTCACATATTTGCTTAGTTATTTTACCCTTCTGTCATTTTTTGCATGTACCTGGCAAACCTTTATACCTGGGAAGGACTTAACTTTGTTTTTCTCTACTTGCACCTGAGCAGTGAAGTTCTGCTAGACACACACACACACACGCACACACACACACACAAACAGAAGCAAAAAATACCTAAAAGGAAAGTCACTCTAAATTCATGATTTATTACCCAAACTAAGCTCTCAAAAGTTCCTAAGAAACTTATTATCCTCCATTAACAATTTACTCTTCCACAGTCTTCAAATATGCCAAATCTTTATCATATTCTTTAAACCTCCTACCCTTATCCCCATTGTTTTCATTACTTAATGCAAAAGGTCCAAATCCCTGTTCACAAATGTGTAAATCTACTTTTACAGGATATCCTCCACTTTGCTTTTTCCTTCTTGCTTTAAAAGATGTGTCTTTTGCTCTAAGAGAGTCCATTCAAAGCCACGTCTTCCAATTAGATTCTTTCTCTTAATTCAGAAAGCTGGACAATGAATAAGGAAGGCTGAAGGAGAATTGATGCCTTTGAATTATGTGTTGGCTAAGAATATTCAATATACTGTGGACTGCCAGAAAAACCAACAAGTCTGTCTTGGAAGAAATATAGCCAGAGTGCTCCTTGGAAGCGATGATGGCGAGGCTTTGTGTTACATACTTAGCACTTGTTATCAGGAGCGAGCTGTCCTTGAAGAAGGACATCATGCTTGGAAGGTTAGAAGGTCAGTGAAAAAGAGGAAGGCCTTCAGTGAGATGCATTGACAAAGTAGCTGCAACAATAGGCTCAAACATAGCAGTGATGTTGAGGATGGTACAGGACTGGGCAATGTTTTGTTCTGTTGTACATAGGATAGCTCTGAGCCAGAAATGGCTCACAGCACCTAACAATGATATTAATATAGTAATGTGCTCAAGAACCTAACCATTAAAAAATGGATATCCCTTGTTGCACATTTCAATGTAATCTAACTTTTCCTGTTTCTTCACATCCAAATCTAGAAAGAAATAGTTATATGTGCAATTGTAGTGGAATTTTATTGTTTTCTGACAGTTATCCTTACTCCTTTTCATGATAACAATGCCGAAACTGCTCTTGATGAATTACTGCTCCTCTAGTCTGATTTATGTGCTTCAAGTGGAGTTGATTTTATCTTTGGCTTCAGAGTTGAAAGTATGACTCACAGCCTGGATAGTCAAAGTTTGCATCCTTGTTCACTGTCTTGTTTAAAAATGGCTTCCTGTTTCAATCAGAGACAATCAAAGTTAACAGTGAACTTCTGCTGGGATTAAAGAGAAGTACTTTCTCTTTTCTCACCAGACCTAGAAGTTCAGCAAATGTTAAGCCTAGTACTGCCGGTCCTGCCTATTGAGAAAGTTAGTATAAGAATCAAGTAAAAATATAAAATATAGGACAGTAGAATCAAAAAAAGGAGAAAGACAGGCATCCGCTAGCATACTTTTAAGGCCTAGATTGAGCTTTACCTCAAGATTTCTCCCTGAACTTTTAATAATGGAAGTAAATACATGATTGTTTTTATTAGTTTGAATTATGTGCCCTTTATTTTCACCTGATATTCTTGAATATAGGTTTAATTGCTTTGTCATTTTACTCATACTCGTACTCTAATGTAGTATATAACCCCCCCTGCATTACTTCAACAAAGCAATTCTGCTATGATCACCAAAGAGTGTTAGTTGAAAAGATCAATTAGATCTTGTTTTGTTTTGTTTTTTCTCACCTTACCTCTCAGAATCATTTGCTAGTGCTTACCACATGCTTCTTGATATAACACTGGGTAATTATGGATATGGAATCTGAACAGCCTTTGAAATGGCACAATGCTGTTTTCTAAGATTTGAGTTTCAACAGAGATCTCAGGGATGTTGGCTCTTTGGTTCAGTAGATGATCTTTCCCTAAGGTGTCAACTTCCCATTAGTGCCCACATATTTACAACATTAGATTCATAATTTATATTTTTTCAGTTTATGTGTGTTTGTGTGTGTGTTTTAATGCTGAAGGTATTGGAACTAATATAAGCAATGAGTATACATATGTTTCCATAGATATTTTGTACAATCTTGATAGATTGAGCCTCGATAAGAAGACAGCTTGATTCTGGGAGGACTGTTTTTTTTTTTTTTTCCCTTCCAAATTCAGGTTATGTGATTCAGCAGCACTTTTAGTAAGCTTTCTAATCTTAACTACTCATTACATTATGTGAGTGTGTGTATGTGAGTATGTGTGTTCTTGCAGAAGGGAAGTAAGGAGGCCCTAAATGATGAAATTTAATTAGAAAATGATTCATGGAAAATTCCTTAGTTCCTGTGAACAAATTTTACCCTCTGAATAATTTTTGAAATTCTTGTAATTTGTGTTTATGGTTCTAAATAATCAAAGTAGTGAAGATTAACTTGTTGAATATCTGTTAACACTGGGAATTTCAATGAGTCTTATTTCAGTACAATCCATTTATGTGGAGTTAAAAATTTATATATATATATATATATGTATAATAGTTTAACAATATTCCAGTTATGGGCCGTTTCCACAAGCCCTATCAAAGAACACAAGGTCTCAAGTAAGACTGAACAGCTTAATACTGCAAGAAATATGATATTCTGCCAACAATTCTTACTAAAATTTATGGAGGAACAGATTTTGCACAATCATTAAATGCTGCTTATTCTGTGTGATGATTTTGTTGTATTGGATTTATTGCTTATAAAATGATTCTGTATGCTAATTTAAACGGATAGAGGGTCTGCTATGGGGTTCGCATGCGTGAGTGCATGAACGCTTTCTTATGCTATGCCTGGGTGTTCTCCAATCATGTCAAAGAGTAAAATTGGAATTGCTATAAAAATACTTATTCCGTGAAATATGAAAATTTTTTACCAATACATTGAGTAAAGTGAGGGACAAATTCAGAGACTTGAAAAATTTCAAACTCATTCACAAAAATAAAGGAACAAACATTGAGTACTTGGCATTATGTAGATAATTTTTAAGGGAGGCAGCAACCATAACTTGGCATTTGAAGATGTTTCGCAATTTTAACAGCTTTGTAGTTTGAACACATAGTTTGGTGTGACACTAATTCACAAGGTGTAAGGAATAAGTTATAGCTATACAGTATGCAAAAAATACAGTATGCAAAGAGGAGGAAAAATGGAATTTTGAAATAATGAGGAACATTTTATGATGCTCTTCCAGGACAGTAAGCACATGGGTCTTCAAGTAAGTACTGTTAATGTCAATAAACAGTACACGTGAAGAATGCTGAAACAGCAGATATTTTGTAATGTATATTTACCACAATAAAAAAAGAAGTATAATAAATGATGACATACCTAAAATTAAAAAAATGTAAAACATAAATTACTTTACAAATTATTGTATTGTTTCTACATTTCAACCTGTTTAATACTTATTTAAAATTATTTTTCATATTAAATGATTATCATTGATTTATACTTCTCAAAAATTAAAATTAATAATAGTCTTCATTTACCATCATTTTCTCTGAGATTATCAATTACCTTATTATCTATAGTGACACACTTCACATGGAGAAAAATATTCTCCTCAGAGAAGATTCAACTGATTATGTCAACAACTTGATATATTTTTAACAATTAAATATAACTTTAAAAAAATTTCTGGTAATTTTGTTAAAATTTAAAAATGATATTAAAACACTACATTCTATAGAAAATAAAAGAAATAGATATGGTAAAATGTATTGTAGCTTATTAACATGTACTGAGTATAATTTTCTAAGTTGTAATGGTGTTCACTTTATAAATATAAAAGGTATTTATACTTTTTATGCATAGATATAGATTGTTTTTATTTCTTAGGATGCATTTTATTTTAAATATATCATTTTTTAATATTTTTATAAATTCACCAATACAAAAAATAATTTGTCAACAAATTAATATTTTAAAACTTTAAAAATATATTTAGTAACATTTTCACCATTACAATGTCCCAGTTTGGTTATTATGTTATATGGTTGTCTCTTCCATAACTTTCTTTGTCAATAAAATTAGCTAAGTTATATTTCATGGAGACTGAATATGTATTGAAACCTCCTGTACAACATCTTTGAAATGATGTGCATTATAAAACATGTAACTATATAAAATAATAGATATCTTATTAAACTAAAAGGTCTAACATAGAAAAGAAGTAGGATTGGCTTGCAGCATAATATCACATACCAGTGCGTGCATAGACAACCTGTGCAAATGATGCTGCAAATATTGCTTTATTTCCAAAATTGGTGGATGTCAAGAGCAGGACAGGACACGTTGGTGGCAAAGAAGTATGATACTGGGTACTCATGATTGAGCATTATAATTGCTCACAGTTTGACAGTGTCTTATAAAATTAAACATACATTTATCATATCTCCATTGCTTTATGAGGTAGTTGTACAACAGAAAAGAAAACAGGACTATGCTTTGTTTAAGCTTTTGGCTTAGGAACAAAATTTTACAGCAGTTTTATTAATGATAGCCAAAAACTGAGAACAAGCTGAATGCCCTTCAACAGATGAACAGATAAACAAATTGTTGTATATTCATATAATGAAATACTACTTTGTCATAAAAAGAAACAAAATATTAACGTACATAACGTGGAAGACTGTTAAATGTATTACACTGGGAGAAATAAATGATAATCAAAGGAATATATAATGCATGCTTCCATCTATATGAAACTCTAGAAAAGACATATGTAATATACAGTACAGTGAAACGTGTGACAGCTTCAACTCAATGGGACTGCCTTGTTTTATGAGGTCTCTCAGGTTTTATGCCTCTGATGGTGCAGCTTTAGTGCTTTTTTTTAATCTTTCCTTTTAGTGGAAAATATTTGTATTTTCCTTCTCTGACAGGTTTCTTACTACACAGCATCTGGCTTTCGCAGGTTTTACTGTAATAGTAAAAAAAGAAAAAAAAAGATCATTGGTTGACGGTAGTCAAATGTGGAGAGGGGAAAATTAAATGAGAAACAGCATAATGGATTTGTTTTTTTTTAGGTTGATGGAAATGTTTTTGTTTGGGTTAGTGATTATACTTTTGTCAAAATTTATTAAATTACACACTTAAAGTGAAAGAAAATTTATTTAATTGGATTGGCTATAGAACAATACAGGTAAAGTTTATAAATAAACTAGTGCATGAAATCGATCAAAGAGAACACTTGGTAAGATGATATAAAGAATGTTGTAAAAAAATGATGGATAGATGAAATTATAAGACTAAGGGTCTTATTGGAAAAAATAAATAATAGAGTGGAGGAAGGTGTATTATTTTAAGGCATATATTCTTTGTTTATTCTCTTATTGATTAACCTACAGACTATAGCATGCACTCTTGATTTATTTATACGTAAATAGAATTAATATTTTACCAACTCCAGGAATTTAGATAATTTTGTGTCCATTTTCCATTCCACATTTTCTTACAGTTGTTTTCCTGTATTTATTTTGAAACCAACAAACTATAACTATGATTTCTATTATTATTCTTAATACTATTAGTGAATTTATAATTACTTTGGAGAAGCTTGGTAGACATATCCTTAAGCAAGCGATTAAGTTTACCATCACTGGCAACAATTCAAGTTGATATCACGTACCTCTTGATATGACATGGTAAGAAGGACATTTCACCCCCATGATATTCTTCACAAAAATCAACAACCACAGGTTATTCGTGAGAAGACATCAGACAAATTTAAATTTAGAAATATTTTATAAAATTCCTGCCCAGCACACTTCAAAAGGGTTAAGATTATGAAAAACAAGAAAATACAGTATTGTCATGGATCGAGTAGACTAAGTAGACACGATGACTAAATGCAATGGTGTATCCTAGACTGGATTTAGAATCAGAAAAAAGAGATATTAGTGAAAAATTGGTAAAATATGAATAAAGTCTGAAATTTAGTTATTGGTATTGTGCCAATGTTAATTTCTTAGAGATGATAATTTTGATATGATCATGTAAAATATTAGCATTTGGGGAATCTGGTTGAGGGCTATAGGGAAACTTTTTGTACTACCTTTTTCACCCCTTTTTTTGTAAATCTAAAATTATTTCAAATTAAATTAAAAAAGCCAATCACCGATCTTTCACCATCTTCAGTAAGGGAAAAATTTACAACCCCTTTCTTCCCAAACACCCTATTGTGCTTTCCTGTTTCTTTCTTTATTTTTTTTACATAGTACAGAAATGTCATATTGACAATATTCTACCTGGCTTTCTTATTTATTTGGTTTCTTTTCTGTCTTATCGCCTTTAAACTTAAAGTCTATAATGATGGAGATCTTGTTTGTTTACTTCATTGCAGCATCCCCTGTAGCCAGAATTCAGTAAATATTTGTCAAACTGAATTACTCAAGCACTTTCTAATTTAGAAATATTTTCTTAATATAATAACTACCAGGATCTCCTTATTTTGAGGTGCAAGAAAGATATTTATGTTGCAAAGTTCCAGTCAAACACCAACAATACATTCTAGAATTCACAGTGCATATCTAGTTAGTTTTCATAGAAATTATACATAAATTTTCTTAACAATAATTGTTGTTTATATTGGATGCTAGCCTATTCTGTTCAAATAATGTTATATCAGGAGTCAGCGTTCCCATTTCAGGCAGTTTCTATCTGCTTTCAATAGAGAGTTAATGATATTGTTTTTGGTATAAATTATTGTAATAAATTGTTAGATAATAAGATGCCATTCATAGTGAATAATGAGAGTAATGGAATCATGGATAACCAGATTATCTTTTAGAATGAAACTAACTCCACCATTATGAAAATGGCATAAGTTTAAAATTATAGTTTAAAATATGTTTTATGAGTTGTGTTTTATGGTAAGACTTTGATGCATATCTCTTTGAAATTTTTCTTCTTCATATGACAGCCAAATATAACATATGTTTCTGTTAAATCTTAGGACATTTTGTTGTCTACACAAATCTTTGACTTTTTACCCACACTTCCTTAAAATTAATTATCTTTGTTCTTGTTCTGGAACATTTGATGGATTAAGAGGCTATGATTTGTGTATGAGATGCTGAATACTAAAATGGATAAACTTGTCTCATCCATTAATTTAGTAGTAGCTCAAATTAATAAGGAATGACAGAAATAAAATGAGAAGCAACAGCCCAGCACATAACGTTTTGTTTAAATTCAGAGTACTGTTTTAAAATTGACTAAATTTTCTCCACATTCTGTAGTTTCATTATACCCGAAATACTGAGGGCCCCTCGTTCTCTTTTCAGATATTGTAGTTTTGCTGTACAAAGTTTATTTATTTATTTTACATTTGCGTGTGTGTGTGTGTTTCTTTATTATTTTATGTTCCAACGGTGAGTTTTATAACTTGTAGACATGAACTTGTGATTTCCTATGTATTCTTAGCTTTGTTATGGTGATTTTTCTAACAAAACAATGAACTTTGCTCTCATTTCCACCCAGTCCAGACCTATATTCGGCCTTTCAACCATTTGCCAGAATCCCTGGGTGGCGCAAATGGTTATTGCACTGAGCTACTAACCAAAATGTTGGAGGATCAAACCTACCCAGAGGCACTTGGAAAGAAAGGCTTGATAGTCTTCTCCTGAAAAATCATCCATTGAAAACCTTATGGAGTACAGTTCTAGTCTGACACTCTTGGGGTTGTCATGAATTGGGGTCAACTCAATGCCAAATTTTTGTTTGTTTGTTTACCGCTTGTCTTTTTTTTTTATTGTACTTTAGATGAAGATTTACAGAGCAAACAAGTTTCTCATTAGACAATTAATATACATACTGTTTTGTGACATCGGCTGCCAACCCCACGACACATCAACACTCTCTTCTTCTGACCTTGGGTTTGCCATTACCAGCTTTCCTGTCTCGTCCTGCCTTCTCATCCTTATCCCTGGGCTGGTGTGCCCAATTAGTTTCATTTTCTTTTATGGGCCTGTCTAATCTTTGTCTGAAAGGTGAACCTCAGGAGTATCTTCATTACTGAGCTATAGCTGTAGAAAGTTTGAGTATTTTTGTATTATCCAAAATCTTCCACCTGTTTTTTTTTTTTTTTTTACTTTCCTCTATTTTCTATTTTGTAATTTCCTGTTCTTTGTCAATATTTTCAAATTTACCTTTTACGAGTTATTTTCAACTTTCTATCTGACAGCTCTAATATCTGATTATCTCATATTCTGTTTTTTGGTGTCCTTTGTGTTTTCTCTTGGTTTTTAGTCACATCTTTATATACTTAGGTGTGATTGGTTAAGTAGCATGCATTGTATTTTTAAAAAGTGTAGCGGAAATTTGACATTTTCTTCTTCCAGTGAGGACATTTTACCTCTTCTGGCCAGAAATTATGTTTGCCAAACATCACTCTGATTGGATAAGAAGGGACTGAGATGAGTTCAAGCTGGTGTTTAATTGTGTGAAGTTTAGATTTATTTCTCACACACCTTGCATCCAATATAAAGCCTGAATGGCTGCCAAGGCTCCCCTTCTTTGACATTATTTAAACCTCAGCCATTATTTCTCCAGCCTTATAAGTCTGTGGAAGATTCTCAACTTTCAGCATCTCAGTCACAGCATTAAACAATGATAATTCTTCAAGAACTAATGTGGGTCCATGTCAGTGAGCTTGCCACTCTGGTATTTTTTTCTCTCATCACATGGTCCTACAAATATACCCACTCCTCACTTATCGACTATCTCATTATTGAACGTTTTGCAGTTACAATAGTAAAAAGTCTACTCTCCAACTATTTTGCACATTAACGATGTATGTCTGGCAGTAATGAATGCTGAGGCACAACATAAAAGTAACTTTGGCTGTGATTGTTAGGATCATGTGTCAACTTGGATGGGTCATATTTCTCAATGGTTTGGCTGTTAAACCCATTGCTGTAGAGCAAATTCCAACTCACAGTGACCCTATAGGACAGAGTAGAACTGCCCCATAGAATTTCCAAGGAGCTTCTCGTGGATTCGAACTGCTGATAATGATCTGGAATCCTCCATTTTGTGATCTGATATGGCCATCCTCCATTTTCACATAATGCCAAATTTCACTTAATGGCCTGGTCTTTGTAACCTAACCATGTTAATAAGTGAGGAGTTGATGGCATTGTTTCCTTGATAAATCTTTGCTGTTCCAAAACAACTAATCTACATTACAGGAAGTAGAACTCCTTTCTTGTATTTTCTATATTGTTAAAATTTAGAATATTATATTTCCAGTAAATTAAATGTAATATTTCATGGTCTTTTTCTATTCTATGTTACAGGTCAATATGTTTCCAATATAAATACATGATAAATCATATAAGATAGAAAGAAAGCTATCTAGATAGCTATCCATCTGTCTATTTAAGTATACAGACAGATGATAGATAGATAGATATGTAGGTAGGTAGAGTGAGAGAGTGAGAGAGAGGTAGATAGATGATAGATAAATATGTTTTGTAGAGTTGGAAATTTTTCCTGATGTCATTAGATGATGTCCCTTGGAGTATATATATTTTTACACAGTCAAGTTTAAAAATCTGCATGTTCAGTGAGTATAATTTTTTTAATTAACACACTTAACTGTTTGTTTGCTTATTTATACCTTGTTGCCTTTACTGTTTATCAGGGACAGATTATGCAAAAAAAAAAGAGATTTAAAAATTTTGTATAAATGTCTTGTTTTCACATATATCACTCTTTTCCACTTCATATCGTCCTCCAAACTTCTGCTTTCACCCTTTTTTTCTACCTTCATTACTCATCGTAATGTTTTATTTATTCTTCTTTAACTTCTTTTTTTTTTATGGTAATTGTTGATTTAAAAAAATGAATAATAAAAATCAGTTAGATTCCTCTACACTAACAAAAAGAACATTGGAGAGGGTATCACCAAATCTATACCATTTACAATAGCACCCAAGAAGATAAAATACTTAGGAATAAATCTTACCAGAGACATAAAAGACATATACAAAGAAAACTACAAAACACTGCTGCAAGAAACCAAAAGAAACCTGGATAAGTGGAAAAACATACCTTGCTCATGGATAGCAAGACTTAACATTGTAAAAATGTCTGTTCTACCAAAAGCGATCAATAGATACAATGCAATTCTGATCCAAATTCCAATGACATTTTTTAATGAGCTGGAGAAACAAATCACCAACTTCACATGGAAGGGAAAGAGGCCCCGGATAAGATCATGGAAGAAAAAATAGAGACAACACTAGGAGCCCTAATACATGGCATAAACAGTATACAAAACATTACTAACAATGCACAAACACCAGAAGAGAAGTTAGATAACTGGGAGCTCCTAAAAATCAAACACCTATGCTCATCCAAAGACTTCACTAAAAGAGTAAAAAGATTACCTACAGACTGGGAAAAAAATTTTAGGTATGACATTTCTGATCAGCATCTCATCTCTAAAATCTACATGATACTGCAAAAACTCAACTACAAAAAGACAAATAACCCAATTAAAAATGGGCAAAGGATATGAACAGGCACTTTACTAGAGAAGACATTCAGGTAGCTAACAGATACACAAGGAAATGTTCACGATCATTAGCCACTAGAGAAATGTAAATCAAAACTACCATGAGATTCCAACTCATTCCAGTAATGCTGGCATTAATCCAAAAAACACAAAATAGTAAATTTTGGAGAGGTTGTGGAGAGACCTGAACACTTATACACTGCTGGTGGGAATGTAAAATGGTACAACCACTTTGGAAATCGATTTGGCATTTCCTTAAAAAACTAGAAATAGAACTACCATATAATCCAGCAATACTACTCCTTGGAATATATCCTAGAGAAATAAGAGCCTTTACAGAAATAGATATATGCACACCCGTGTTCACTGCAGCACTGTTTACAATAGCAAAAAGATGGAAGGAACCAAGGTGCCCACCAACGGATGAATGGATAAATAAATTATGGTATATTCACACAATGGAATACTACACACATCAATAAAGAAAAATAATGAATCCGTTAAACAGTTCATAACATGGAGGAATCTGGAAAGCATTATGCTGAGTGAAAATAGTCAGTTGCAAAAGGATAAATATTGCATGAGACCACTATTATAAGAACTCAAGAAATAGTTTAAACAGAGAAGAAAATATTCTTTGATGGTTATGAGAGTGAGGAGGGAGGGAGGGAAGGAATGGGTACTCACTAATTAGATAGTAGACAAGAACTATTTTAAGTGAAGGGAAAGACAACACACAATACTGGAGAGGTCAGCACAGCTGGACTAAACCAAAAGCAATGAAGTTTCCTGAATAAACTGAATGCGTCAAAGGCCAGCGTATCAGGGGCAGCGGTTTGCAGACCATGGTTTCAGGGGACATCTAGGTCAGTTGGCATAATAAAATCTATTAAAAAACATTCTGCATCCTGCTTTGGAGAGCAGCATCTGGGGTCTTAAGCGCTAGCAAATGGCCATCTAAGATACACCAATTGGTCTCAACCCACCTGGAGCAAGGAAAAATGAAGAACACCAAAGACACAAGGTATTTACAAGCCCAAGTGACAGAAAGGACCACATAAACCAGAGACAACATGAGCCTGAGACCAGAAGAACTAGATTGTGCCTGGCTACAACTAATAAGTGCCCTGACAGGGAACAAAACAGAGAATCCCTGAGGGAGCAGGAGAGCAGTGGGATGTAGATGTCAAATTCTCGTAAAAAGACCAAACTTAATGGTCTGACTGAGACTAGAAGGACCCCGGAGGTCATGGTCCTCAGACCTTATGTTAGCCTAAGACTGGAACCATTCCCAAAGCCAACTCCTCAAACGGATTGGACTGGATACTCTTGAGGAGTGAGCTCCTTGGATCAAGTAGACACATGAGACTATGTGGGCTTCTATCTGGAGGGGAGATGAGAAGGTACTGGGGAACAGAAACTGGCTGAATGGACACGGGAATAGAGGGTGGAGAGAAGGAATGTGCTGTCCCATTAGGGAGAGAGCAACTGGGAGTGTATAGCAAAAAAAAAAAAGAAGGTGTACATAAATTTCAGTATGAGAGACTGACTTGATTTGTAAACTTTTGCATAAAACTCAATAAGTTGCTTTAAAAAAAGATTTAAAAAATAAATAAAATGATTTTTAATGTTGCCAAATAAATTCCAAGCAATTTCTACATATGCCTTAGGTATTTCTTAGAATTTGTCTGTTGATGTTAAAAATCTATTATTCTTTTCTTTATTCTTTTACAATGACCACTTACCACTCAATTTTGAATTTATATATTTTATTGCGTTTGTCTTTTACTCATAAAAACAATGAAATCTTAATTTCTTTGAACCTCCATTATTTGAACTTTAAAATGAGAGGTTGAGGTTGTATTAAAGAATTATAGTTAGTGCTATAATTTGGATGGGCTATTTTTATTAAGCATAAAATTCTTACAATATTTTTACAGAGCAGTTGTTATTGTTTTTTTCATGTACTAAAAGCAACATTGTTCCCTGTCGATACACTGCTGCAAAGACCACAGCCTTCAGTATGCATTATACCTTCACATTGTTGTTCTCGTTAGGTGCCATCGAGCCAGTTCTGACTCACAGAAACCCTATGCACAACAGAAAGAAACACTGCCCAGTCCTGAGCCATCCTTACAATCGTCATGCTTGAGCTCATTGTTGCAGCCACTGTGTCAATCCACCTCTATGAGGGTCTTCGACTTTTCTGCTGACCCTGTACTCTGCCAAGCATGATGTCCTTCTCCAGGGACTGATCCCTCCTGACAACATGTCCGAAGTATGTAAGATGCAGCCTCTCCATCCTTGCTTCTAAGGAGCATTCTGGTTGTACTTCTTCCAAGGCATATTTGTTGGTTCTTTTGGCAGTCCATGGTGTAGTCAATATTCTTTGCCAACACCACAATTCAAAGCTGTCAATTCTTTTTTGGTCTTCCTTATTCATTGTCCAGCTTTCACATGCATATGATGGGATTGAAAATACCATGGCTTGGGTCAGGCCACCTTAGTCTTCAAGGCAACATCTTTGCATTTCAACACTTTAAAGAGGTCCTTTGCAACAGATTTACCCAACGCAATGAATATGTCTTTTGATTTCGTGACTACTGCTTCCATGGCTGTTGATCGTGGATCCAAGTAAAATGAAATCCTTGACAACTTCAGTCTTTTATCCGTTAATAATGATGTTGCTCATTGGTCCAGTTGTGAGGATTTTTGTTTTCTTTATGTTGAGGTGCAATCCATACTGAAGGCTGTGGTCTTTGATCTTCATTAGTAAGTGCTTCAAGTCCTCTTCACTTTCAGCATGCAAGGTTGTGTCATCTGCATAATACAGGTTGTTAATGAGTCTTCCTCCAATCCTGATGCCCCGTTCTTCTTCATATAGTCCAGGTTCTCTGATTATTTGCTCAGCATACACACTGAATAGGTATGGTAAAAGAATACAACCCTAACGCACACCTTTCCTGACTTGAAACGAATAAGTATCCCCTTCTTCTGTCCAAACAAACTGCCTCTTGATCTATATATAAATGTTTCTCATGAGCACAAGTAAGTGTTCTGGAATTCCCATTCTTCGCAATGTTATCCATAATTTGTTATGATCCACACAGTCGAATGCCTTTGCATAGTCATTAAAACACAGGTAAACATCCTTCTAGTATTCTCTGCTTTCAGCTAGGATCCATCTGACACCAGCAATGATATCCCTGGTTCCACGTTCTCTTCTGAAACCAGCCTGAATTTCTGGCAGTTCCCTGTCGATATACTGCTGCAGCCATTTTTGAATGATCTTCAGCAAACTTTTCCTTGTGTGTGATATTAATGATATTGTTCTATAATTTCCACATTCAGTTGGATCACCTTTCTTGGAAATAGCCATAAATATGGATCTCTTCCAGTCAGTTCGCCAGGAAGCTGTCTTCTATATTTTTTGGCATAGACGAGTGAGCACCTCCAGGAGTGCATCTGTTTGTTGAAACATCTCAACTGATATTCCATCAATTCCTGGAGCCTTGTTTTTTGCCAATGCCTTCAGAGCAGCTTGGGCTTCTTCCTTCAGTACCATCAGTTCCTAATCATGTGCTACCTCTTGAAATGGTTGAACATTGACTAATTCTTTTTGGTATAATGACTCTGTGTATTCCTTCCATCTTTTTTTGATGCTTCCTGCATCGTTTAATATTTTACCCATAGAATCCTTCACTATTGCAACTCGAGGCTTGAATTTTTCTTCAGTTCTTTCAGCTTGAGAAATGCTGAAAGTGTTCTTGCCTTTTGGTTTTCCATCTCCAGCTCTTTGCATGTGTCATTATAGTACTTTACTTTGTCTTCTCGAGATGCCCTTTGAAATCTTCTGTTCAGTTCCTTTACTTCATCAATTCTTCCCTTTGCTTTAGCTGCTTGATGCTCAAGAGCAAGTTTCAGAGTCTTCTGTGACATCCATCTCGGTCTTTTCTTTCTTTCCTATCTTTTCAATGACCTCTTGCTTTCCTCATGTATGATGTCCTTGATGTCAATCCACAACTCGTCTGGTCTTTGGTCACTAGTGTTCAGTGTGTCAAATCTATTCTTGAGATGGTCTCCACATTCAGGTGGGATATACTCAAGGTCATATTTTGGCTCTCATGGACTTGCTCTGGTTTTCTTCAGCTTCGGCTTGAACTTGCACATGAGCAATTGATGGTCTGTTCTACATTCTGCCCCTGGCCTTTTTCCAACTGATTATATTGAGCTTTTTCATCGTCTCTTTCCACAGATGTAGTCAATTTGATTTCTGTGTGTTCCATCTGGTGAGGTCCATGTGCATAGTCGCTGTTTATGTTGGTGAAAGAAGATATTTGCAAGGAAGAAGTTGTTGGTTTTGCAAAATTCTATCATTCGATCTCTGGCATTGTTTCTATCACCAAGGCCATATTTTCCAACTACTGATCCTTCCTCTTTGTTTCAACTTTCGCATTCCAATTGCCAGTAATTATCAATGCATCTTGATTGCATGTTCCATCAATTTCAGACTGCAGCAGCTGAGAAAAATCTTCTATTTCTTCATCTTTGGCCCTAGTAGTTGGTGCATAAATTTGAATAATAATCATATTAACTGGTCTTCCTTGTAGTCATATGGATATTATCCTATCACTGACAGCATTGTACTTCAGGACAGATCTTGAAACGTCCTTTTTGATGATGAATGCAACACCATTCCTCTTCGAGCTGTCATTCCCAGCAGAATAGACTATATGATTGTCTGATTCAGAATGGCCAATGCCAGTCCATTTCACCTCACTAATGCCTAGGATATCGATGTCTATGCGCTCCATTTCATTTTTGATGATTTCCAGTTTTCCTAGATTCACACTTCATACATTCCATGTTCTGATTATTAATGGATGTTTGCAGCTGTTTCTTCTCATTTTGAGTCATGCCACATCAGCAAATGAAGGTCCTGCAAGCTTTACTCCATCAACGTCATTAAGGTTGACTCTACTTTGAGGAGATAGCTCTTCCCCAGGCATCCTTTGAGTGCCTTCCGACCTGGGGGGCTCATCTTCCAGCACTATATCAGACAATGTTTAGCTGCTATTCAGATGGTTTTCCCTGGCTAATGCTTTTTCAGAAATAACTACTGGGTCCTTCTTCCTAGTCTATCTTAGTCTGGAAGCTCAGCTGAAACCTGTCCTCCATGGTGACTCTGCTGGTATCTGAGTACTGGTGGCATAGCTTCTGCCATCACAGCAACATACAAGCCCCCACAGTACGACAAACTGACAGATACATGGGGGTACCTCCATATAAAGAAAACAAAAGTCCTCACTTCTGGACCAATAAGTCACATCATGATGAAAAGGGAAAAGTTTGAAGTTGTCAAGAATTTCATTTTACTTGGATCCACAATCAACACCCATGGAAGCAGCAGTCAGGAAATCAAAAGATGCATTGCAATGGGCAAATCTGCTGCAAAGGACCTCTTTAAAGTGTTGAAAAGCAAAATGTCACCTTGAAGACTAAGGTGCTCCTGACCCAAGCCATGGTATTTTCAATTGCATCATATGAATGTGAAAGCTGGACAATGAATAAGGAAGACTGAAGTAGAACTGATGCCTTTGAACAGTGGTGTTGGGAAAGAATATTAAATATACAAGGGACTGCCTAAAGAATGAACAAATCTGTCTTGGAGGAAGTATAACCAGAATTCTCCTTAGAAGCAAGGATGGTGAGACCGCGTTTCACATACCTTGGACATGTTGTCAGGAGGGATCAGTCCCTGGAGAAGGACATCATGCTTGGTAAAGTACAAGGTCAGTGGAAAAGAGGAAGACCCTCATCGAGGTGGATTGACACAGTGGCTGCAACAAAGGGCTCAAGCATAACAAATGTTGTTAAGGATGGCACAGGGCCGGGCAGTGTTTCCTTCTGCTGTACATAGCGTCACCGTGAATTGGAATCCACTTGATGGTACATAACAACAACAGGAAAAGCAAGATAATCATTGTGATTTTGTTTTTACCAATAGATTGATAGGAAACCTTGGTGATGCAGTGGTGAAGACCTATTATTGCTAACCAAAAGGTCGGCATTTTGAATCCACCAGGTGCTCCTTGGAAACTCTGTGGGGTAGTTCTACTCTATCCTACAGGGTCTCTATGAGTCAAAAACAACTCGATAGCAATGCGTTTGTTTTTTTTCATTTTTATAGAGAGGCAAACCATGCTAAAGTCACTGTAAAATTGAATTTGGTGTATGTGTGTATCAACTGAAGATATAGTTCCTCTACTAAAAATAATACTGAACAAAAGCATTAGAGTTAATGATTTATTATTATTTCTCTATTCATTATATTGCAATGGTTCAGCCATCCATGAAATTTATTTAATATTTTGTAACCATACATAACCTACTTCAGAATAGGAGGTTCCCATGTATAAAACTGAATGTAACAAAGGTGGGCAAGCTATATGATGCAGAAGTTATCAATAGTCTGGTCATTAATTTATATCTTTTTGAGTTAAGGTAAAAATGTTAATGATATTCTAAATATGGGAAGTTTAGAGAATGAGCATCACTTGCCTGAGCCAGGTGTGAGCAGGACATAAGAAAGCAGAAATGTGGTGTATACCTCAGGAGGTTAGTGGTGGAGCAGTAGAGTGGACAATGACCACCTGCTATGTTCCCTGGAAATTCCTAGTACTTTCTTTTCAAGAAACTTGGTCATTCAGCTTTGCCTGAATTTCCACAAATTCATTGTGTGCTTGTAGTATACCTGCAACAGGTATCACTCAAAGTCATTTTCAATGGTTATGTAAGAGTTATTTATAAAATATTGCGTTTTGCCATTAAGATTTCTTTTGAGGTATTATCTAGCTTGGTCTATATGATAGGTACTGGAACTAACTTCTAAAAGATTATTGATCTTTTTCGAATACAAATATATGCTAAAAGAAATATACACTTCACATCACTACATATTTAAATAATATGTCAAACTCCGAAAAGCTATTTCAACTTTGGGTAATAATAAGTAATTGAGAAACTGGGTAAAAAAATTCAGTCATGCAATGAGTGTACTGACTTCCATAAATATACTTACTTAAATGCATGTTTTAATATACTTGTTAAAAATAATTGTATTTGATAAATAACATACCTAATATATTTGTTGGAGAATGCTTGAATATGTTCACACTGATTTAAATAGCAAATGACTCCAGTAAAGAAGAGGACAATAACTCTATAAAGTTAAATTTGAATGTATAAACATTTTCTCCCACTGGACCCCAAGCTAAATTAAGCTTATGTAACTTGTGCAGAAATGCTATCATATCAATCTTTCTCTGTTCCTACTGTCAGCATTTCATAGTATTTAAAAAAAATTCAGAAGTGGAATGAGCAGTCTTACAGTTTAGTTCAATCACCCAGATGTTCTTTCTTAACATGCTTTTCTCTGAGGGATAGGAAGAACAGGTGGTAATTGCATGGTGGCAAAAAGAAAAAAGGAAAAATACTTTTTTTTTTTTAATGTAAATCTTCCCAAATCAGTTATTTTTTTTAATAGTCACAACTCTTCTAGCAAGAACATGTTTCTTTCTAAGCTGCTTCCTTTTGGCCAAATTCTATTTAGCCTATTTCATATCTTAGACTTTGCCACAGGCACAAACTGTTGTATGGTCAGTGTTTTATAACAATGATCCCGAAACAGACTGTCTGCATCAGTTTTAACTCAAAATGTATTCTGTATTTCTTGCTAAACTGCCAACCCTGTGGCTTAAGCTTATTACCAAAAACATAGAAAACGCAATTTGTTGCTTCATGCTATTTTGATTTTTTTCCTTTTTAATATTTCTGTTATTTGTTTCTCTTTGTATCCTGAAGAAATCCCTTATCAGTAAAAATCAGGAAAAAAAAATAAATTATCACTTCTGAATTCAGGTAACTTATTGTAAATTAGTAATAGCAAACATCATGAAAAATTACCAGACTGTTACAGCTGATCAGTCTAAAAATATTGTGGCTGAAATTCATGAGCCAGGGAATTCATTAGAAGTATGCCTTTTGATTATTTAGTGGAATTGTCCCTTTTAGGACATGAAAGATATTTCCTATTTAAACTTAACAATGGAAAATTTAGTATTTAGCACTGAAATTTGTATATGCAATAAGATCTTTTTTCCTCATTCACTTTGCTTAATTTATTTTTACCTGATGGCCCTATATTAGGGTTCTAAAAAAAGATCGCCCTTCCATGGGAGACCCATGATAAGTAAAATAAGTGGGGATTTTTCTCCGAACCCCCCCCCAAAAAATTAACAATATAACTTGGGGTTTGGCAAACTTTCTCTTAAAGGAGCAAATAATAAATATGGCAGACTGTGATCCATGTGGTCTTTATTGCAACTATTTAATTCGGCCATTTTAGAACAAAAGCACCTATAAACAACTTGTAAACAAGTAAGTACGGCTGTTTTTTGATAAACTTTATTTACAAAAGCATGAAGTGGGCTGGATTTGGTCCAGAGGCTGCAGTTTGCCAGCATCAGGTATAAGTAAATCACATATATTTGCCACATTTAATGCTGAATATATTTTTAAATGAATGGTTCATTTTTTCCTGTTTTCATTTATTTAATATTCAGTTGAAATTTATTCCATTATTCTTATACTCATTTACATCACATTTAATTTTTTCACATCCAAAAAAAAAAATATTGTAGAGATCTCCAGCTAAAGATTTAATTCATAGAATGAAACAAAGGCATTAAAATGTAGATGACAAAGAAAGTAGGAAAATCTGTGCATTGCAGGGTGTTAATTTTTATAAATGTATGAAAAATTCAGGTCAGCTAGACATAATAGGTTCATCTCCATTTTGCCCTATTATTTAAAGATAATAATTTTAACATAACAAATACTCACTCTTTGCATTGAGTTGATTCCAACTCATAGTCACCCTTTAGGAAAGAGTAGATCTTTCTCCTGTAGAGCACCTGGTGGGTTTGAACCACTGACCTTTTGGTTAGCAGCTGAGCACTTAACCACTGAGCCACAACGGCTCCTTAGGAAACACTTAGCATCTATTTATGAACTTGCCTTAAACTATATTTGTTGAGAGGAAAATAGTGGTTAAATACAGTTTTATTGACGTTTTACCTTCAATTTGTTTTATTATATTTTTAAATTTATATTGTATTATTTATATATTAAAATATATAGCATAATAATATTATAATTTTATTTTAAATCTATCTTCTTTCAGTGCTTCGGGAAGGAAAATTTTCAAAGAAGAACAACTAGATCAGCCTGAGATAGGAGTATCTATTTATATACTGAAAAAAATGGTAATGCCGTGAGTCCTCTGAGCATGAAATTAAATAAATGGGAAATTACTACAAAAAGTAAAATACCATTGCATTTTATTTCATATATTCAGAATATTACCACTACTTGTATTATGCTTGTATTATACTAGCTTAATATTTTGATGAAAATCAATGTAACATTCTCAGAAAAAAATTTTTTCCTCTTTAGAGACCTGAGATATATGTTGCGAACGGCTTATAATTAAAAGGATTATTTGCAGAAGTATGATATAGGGTCGTTATGAGTTGGAATCAACTCCACAGCACTGGGTTTTTTGTATGATACGTAGTAGAATTTTAGATTCCAAATCTAGGATCACTGGATTTTGTGTCTTAAAATGTATTTAAAATAAATTAATTCTCAGGTAAATCTAATAAATATCCTGTTGGAATTTTTTTTATTCTTGTTCCATTCTAGTTTTCAACCTTTAAACAAATTTTTATTTAAGAAAGAGTCTATGAACAGGCATCGTATTTGCATATATGTATGCATATATATATATATTTACATATATGTATGCATATATATATTTATAGTTTATTTTGTTTTTGTTGTTCAGAATATACACAGCAGAACATACAGCAATTCCACAATTTCCACATGTACAATTCAGTGACATTGATTACACTCTTAGAGTTATGCAATCATTCTCACCCTCCTTTTCTGAGCTGTTCCTTCCTCGTTAACATAAACTCATTGTCCCTGACATTTCTTATCTAACCTTTCTAGTTGCTATTGTCTTAAAACAGCACAATGTGCAAGGCAGATATCCTTTACCAGTTAAGCTAAACTATTGTATGGCTTTAAGACTTTCAGGGATATTTTTGGTTTAAGATTTAGAAATTTTCCTAGGGTGAACATTTCAGGAGTTATCCAGTCTCACAGTTCCAAAAAGTCTGGATTCCATTAGAATTTGAAAATCTGTCCTGCATTTGGTTTAGGGTTATCCCAATTAATTGGTCTAATATTATGTATAGTGCTTCTGTTCTACTTCCTAGTTTGTTGTGCACTTCCTGGGCTCTTGAAAGCTTGCAAGCAGCCAACCTAGGTAAAACAATTGGTCTCTACTTGAGTGGAGCAACAGAGAAAGAGGTAGAGTCAGGCACGAGAGGAGGAAATGGAATGTGTGGTTAATTGCCTCTATGAACAACTGCTCCATTTTTCATGAGACCAGAAGAATGGTGTCCAGCTACTACTACTGAACATTTTGATTAAATATTCTATAAAAGAATCCTGATCAAAAAGGAAAAAATACATATATATTTCTTCTGGGTCTTTGATAAGCAATTTCTACGAAAGGAAAGAGAAATAAAAATGATAAATCTATTAAAATTATAACTCCTGTTGACCCTGTAAGAAATGAAGAACCACAATGTATTTTCTTACTCCATAATTCAAAGTTAATTTTTGAGCTTAATTTTAAATATTATTATAATAGTGGATATTTAGATTTTAGCTGGGGTGACTAACTTATCAAAAACGTTTTCACAATTGTGTTTATGTTGTAACTCATTTTGATTAATAGCATGTATTCTTCTTGTATATAAAGCGGCATGGGTTAATACTACCTCAGGTGAAAGTAGAAGAAAATAATTTTGAGCCTTATATATTGCCTTTGGAAATGGGTGAATCATTAGGAAAAAGATTATTTATACCCATATTGCAGATGTCAATGATTTTCTATTCAGGCTGTAATATAGGTTTTCTTTTCTTTTTTTCCCCCTTAAAATGCTGTCTTGATTTAGTTTTGAAACAGTGGATGGGGGTCAGTCACTGTTCCTTCTGCAGTGTTGATTAAGTCCACCTTCCAACCACTCCACTTGTTGGGCTCGCACACTCCTAGGCCATTATTTACCTACTATAATTCCCCAGGGGCCAGGTACCCAAAACCTAGGGACAGCCTCTATTCCACAAAGCCTGCAGTATTGTTCAAAATACCCAATCCCCAGGAAACCCACAAAACCTAGCCAACCCCCCTCTGCTTGCCATATATAAGTCATCTTTTACAAATTATGCTTGTTTTGACCTTGTCTCCAATTCTGTCCCTGTCACCCTATCTCCTGGTATGCTATTCTCCCAGGGTACTGTGATATAATAAACTTCTTCTTTCTTGACATTTGTTTCCAAGTCGGTGTGTTTTACCATACCTGATACAATGCAGCTAAGGTACATTTAAAACACAGGTGTACATCGACTTCTTCTAATTTAAGAAAAGCTAGGTGTTATGAAGGAAAAAAATGATTTACAGATCAATTGAGTTGTGATGGTAATAAATTATTAGATATTACATTTTGGGAAAATACTTATTGACAAATTAGAAATCTAATTGTATAATATTTAACATGTTAAGACAGTGAGTCCATACTTGTATACGGCGATAAGTCAGAATTCTTGTCCACTTTTTTCCATAAAGTAAATTGTTTTTCAATGCCACTGTAAATAATTACCTCTTTTCCTACTGCTTTGCAATGCTACCTTTATAAAAAATAGACAAGTTTATATTTTATTTTTTATTTGCCCTCCTCACGATAAAACTTCACAGGGTTGGATTATTATGACTTTGATGTGTGCTTGTACATGTGAAAAGTTTTGTGCCTGTGCGTGTTTGTACAGCTATATATACAGCCATACATTTATATGGCTGTAAAAAAAAAAATACCTCTTTTTATATTTGTTTTTAAAACGTCAACAACAATTTTGGATGTTATATAAATATGTATTATCATTATTATGATGATGTTCTCAAATAAATCAAATAGCTTGATTTATTCAGGCACTTTACCATAAACCCTATTAAAAAATTTTGCTATGAAGTTGTATTACATTATTGGTTACAAAAATTTCAAGAGTAAAATTTTATTACACTTTTCATTAATAATGAATTGTTGCTAATAATTTGTTTTTTATTGTATTTGTTCTAAACTTTCTAATTGTTACATGAGAAGAAAAAAAAAACAAACCCATTGCTGCCGAGTTGATTCCAACTCATAGGAACCCTATAGGACAGAGTAGAACTGCCCCACAGAGTTTCCAAGGAGCACCTGGTGGATTTGAACAGCCAACCTTTAGGTTAGGAGCTGTAGCTCTTAACCACTACGCCACCAGGGTTTCCAAATTGGTATTGATTTTTGTATGTTGATCTTATATCCAGCACATATGCTGCTGCACTAGCTAAGTTATTTGTTCATTCACTTGCTTTTCTAAATAAGTCCTCGCATTACCTGTAAATAATGGCAATGTTCTCTCCCTTTGTGTGTTCATGGCACTAATTGTAGTTTTCTTTCCTTAAATCATTATGTATATCCTACATCATTGCCCAGAATCAATAAATGTTTCTTTCAATTATTTATGCAGTACTTCCTGATTATATTCTCTTTCTTTGATAATTTCAGCTAAGGGTATTTTTAATGTTCTAAGTCTGCAAATGACTTGAACATATTTTTATGAAGTAGTGAATATAAATTTCTAGGTTCAACTTTTTTCGAACAACAAGTAGCCCAAGACTCTGGTTTCCTGAGAGGTGTATAAAAAAATAGGTGTCTCTATGATGACTCTGCCTGTCTGAGAGGAAACTTTTTCTAGACTAAGTACAGTCAAAGAGAACCCAGATATTGAAGTTTTCTTAGTTTTGGAGTCAAAGAATGAATATTGGAAAGACTGACAGAGCTGGAATTCATGGTGCAGAGTAGTAAAGAGGAAGAAACAACAAAGACAGACTTCCACAAATCAACATAGAGTTTCACTTGACTCCATTGAGGAATATTACGTTGAAATTCCTTGAGACCAGCAAAGATATACAAAGGAGCTGTAACCTGAATAATGTTAACAGATTAATCGAGGGTACCCAAGTTACAATAAGTCACAATAGAGAGATTTCTTGGCATTTAGAGATTCCAGGCAATCAGCATAGTAGTAATAGCAGAACTAAACTGGACCTAGAATAAAGGCCAATATTGACCTGTCCTATAAAATTAAAAAAAAAAAGCCATAAATGTATCACACTAAACTTCAAGTAGTTTAACTGCCCACAAAAATACACTTGAAATCTTCTTTAAAAAAATACTACGTATACCAAAAATTAGGATACTGTAACCCTAAAAAGGTAAAATGTCATTCGAAAGAAACAGATCCTAAAATGACAATGATGTTGAAGTCAACATTTAACAGTTTTAAGTGGCTATCAAAAAGACATTTAAGCATTTAACAAAAGAAAATAGGAAAATAGTGGAAGATTAAAAAAAAAAAAAGACCATGTGTAATTTTCTAGAGATGGAAAACAATATAAACTACATATTAAAAAATTTTTCATGGGTCAAACAATAATATATTGGACACTAAAAAATATAATATGAGTAAATATAAAGACGTACCTATACAAACCACCCTAATCTGATGCTTTCTAATGTGTAGCCTCAGTTACACAAAGTGGAATGTCAAGTGCTTAATAGTCACACACAGATATTGGCTCTGTACTGAATTTTGCATATTATAAAGCATTTTCATCATTGCAGAAATTCCTATTGCAAAATGCTCATGTAAACTAAAGCAGAGAAAGGAAATGTTGTTAACTAATTAATTAATATACTGGAACCAATGCCTCTGAGTTCCTTGGGATAATGTGAAGTAATCTAGCATACATTATCATAAGGTTCCTAAAATATGGTAGTGTGCAGAAAAGCATTTGAAGAAATAATGGGCTAAAATATTCATCAATTTAATGACTATTACAACACATAGGTTTAAAAAGAGCAGCAAACGTCTCTTCTTATCAAACGGGATAATCAGTAAGACATCCAAACCAAGTTGTTGTTGTTAGGTGCCCTGGAGTCGATTTCATCTCATAGTGGCCTTATGTACAACAGGATGAAATGCTCCCTGGTCTTGTGCCGTCCTCACAATCATTGTTATGCTTGAGCTCATTGTTACAACCACTGTCATTTCATCTCCTTGAGGGTTTTCCTTTCTTTCACAGACCCCTGCTAAACCAAAAGACATAATAATATAATGTGTGAAAGCCAGTGTATACATAAAAAAACATACAGTTGGTATTAAATGCACTTGTATGATTAGCAGTGAATGGACTTTTCTGTAGTGCTAAAATAAAACCAGACCAATCATTGTCTAATCATGATTGGGAGAAAATACAAGGGTTTAATGGAGTATTAGGCTGTCGACGCCCTTACCTACTGGTTAAGCTAAACCATACTATGGAAAAAAGGTATCTTTGTGGCATTCTTCACATAGTTTCTCAGATGTGGAGTTTGAGGGTAAGGACAGAATTTCTTGCTATTTTTCCATCTTGTCAGAAATCTGAAAAAAGTTGCAGATTGGTTTTCTCTAACATTGGCCTATGGTCCAATATTGGAGTCATTTTCCCCAATTAATTCAGTAATATAATTTATGAGACATAATCAAGATAACAGTGATGATGAAAACTTAGACCTAGATGTAAATGTCACTGTATTGGTTTTATTCGTCACCACATTTGGAGTTAAACAGGCAATCTGTGTTGGAAAAAAAGGGTAGATGGGTAGGAAAAAGTGTAATGGTTTATTATATGCTTATTTATTTAAAATATATTCACAGTAATGCTTTTGAAGGAAAGTTTTAAGATTAAATAAAATAATTTTATTTTTCAGTGTTTTCACATTCCTAGAATTTGAGCAGATAATCTGAGAATATTTAAGGGGACAGAGAGACAGAGAAAGAGAGGAGTTCGGTGTTACTAGATATGACTGCTATGAATTAGTGATGTTACTAATTTTGACCTTTAGGAAACTCTTATGAGTTACTTAGTGAATTCTGAAAGCTAAATTAACAACAGCAGTGAAGTGGATAATAGGAAAAGATGATAATGGGATGAAATTAAAGAAAACTACAGTTTATGGTTTCTGTATATTTTTTAAAATATGGTAACAAAAAACCAAAAACCAAACCCGTTTTTGTCGAGTCAATTCCAACCCACAGCAACCCTACAGGACAGAGTAGAACTGCCCCAAAATGTTTCCAAGGAGCTGCTGGTAGATTCACACTGCCGACCTTCTGGTTCGCAGCCATATCGCTTGACCACTACTCCACCAGGGCTCCAAAAATATGGTAAGTATTCTTAAAAACAATATTCTTTATTAATTTTTTAATCTACATTAAATAATAAATTCAGAAAAATGCTAATTGCCATCTTTGGATTATTCAAATAACAGTAAGGACTCCAGAAAATATGATAATGACATTTCATTTTCATCTCCCTAAATGTCATCCTATTTTTAAAAGTCTGCAATCCTAAAATGGGTATAAAGATATACAATTATGATAGTCCAAATGTAAAATATCATTTGAATATGTATGATGCTGGTTAACCTAAGCAAGGATTTTAAGTATTTCAGAAAGAACTATTTTCATTTTTCCCAATTAATAACACAGTTGCATTAACAGTACCTCTCTTTCATGCCACGTTTTTTTTCCCCATTTGCCATCAAGTCGCTTTTGACTCATGGTGACCCCATGATGTCAGAGTAGAACTGTGCTCCATGGAGTTTTCAATGGCTGATTTTTCAGAAGGAGGTGGCCACTTTCTTCTCATTGATCTTTGGGTGCATTGAAACTTCCAACTTTTGGGTGGCAGCCAAGTGTGTTAACCATTCATACCACTCGGGGACTCTTGCAAGAAGTATAGCCAGAATGCTCCTTAAAAGGAAGGATGGTGACACTTTGTCTCATACACTTTGGAGATGTTATAAGGAGGGAGCTGTCCCTGGAAAAGGACATCATGCTTGGTAAAGTAGAGGGTCAGCAAAAAAAAAAAAAAAAAAGAGGAAGATCCTCAATGAGATGAATTGACACAGTGTCTGCAGCAATAGGGTCAAACATAGCAATGATTGTGAGGATGGCACAGGACCAGACAGTGTGTTTCATTCTGCTGTGCACAGGGTTGTTGTGAGATGTAACTTCCCGAAAGGCACCTAACAACAACAAATATTTATTTACCCCATTCACCATGCTCATTCCCATGTCACTATGCATGGGCAGTTATCCTAATGTGCTTGATAGCTATACTTTTGTGTGGATGTGTTTTGTACAAGATGTGTTATTTTTCTGTTTATATATTTTAATTCATATAAGTAGGATTATGAAATAATCTCATCTGTTTTTCACTCAGCCCTGTTTTGAAAACTTATCTTGATTATTTCATGTCCATTAATTCAACTTGCCAATAAATATTCCACAGCATTCATACATTTCCCTGGTGTGCTTTCAACTTCATTCTAACACCAACAATGCTACAATCAACATTCACTACTGAGCTTTTAATATCTGTATTTATTAATATTATTCTGAATGTACACATTCAGTTTCTCAACCAGAAATAATTATTTTTTTATGAAAAATAGTAACCACATGTTTCCCCTGTGCCTCATTTCTTACCCATGGGCAACCCAATGAAAACCAGATGACACCCTTCACTTATTAGGTCCATACTTTAGGCAAGTAATTCACAAATATGAATTTGATTCACTTGTATAGGAAAAAAGCCAGCTGTCATCAAGTACCTTATGAGGGAGTCTCCTGGAAGAGTAATGGGAAGGATCATGGATCTTACTCTCACACTTTGATATGGACACAGATCTCTCCAGAGAAGAAATAAGACCAGTTTTTCCAAGTTTACAACCTAGGCGTTTGTTTCTTTTGAAATGCAAACGCCTATAAAGATTAATTTCTAAATCTCTCCATTGTTTTCTGGGTAATTCAGTTACCCTTTGGGTTAATCCAGGTTCATATTCTAGAATGTAACTGTTTCGCTGCTGGGGTGAAAAGAGATGATTTATTGTTTTTTGGATGGGAGCAATTAGATAGGTACACTATTAAGGAGACAAATGGCTGCTGGCCCACTTCATACGGTATGTGAAAATTAAATGTTCCTGGGTAAGTGAAAGAAAACTTTCTCTATCTTCATAGCATGTTTGTTTCTGTGGCTCAAGAGTCTAGATTTTACAAGTACACCAAAAAACCCAGGGGAGATTTATTTTCCCACATTTGGATACATCAATGCTCATTGAGCTGTCGGAGAATTTCTGTGGGCTATATGTTCAGGAACTGGATTAATGGGTCTCATACGTTTAGTTTTTCAAACTGCAGCACCAGTCTACAGTGTTCTAATACAAGACATTTTCTGTATTCCAACATCTATGGAAATTCTTGGCATTATCTAGCATTTTTATATTTATAAATCTTACATCTATAGTCATTGATGTTTTAATTTCCAACTCACTTATTAATGATGAGTTTGCACATCACACTATGTGCTTGTTAGCCTTTTAATAGTTTTTTTCTTACATCCCTTACCTATTTTTCCTTTGAGTTTCTTCTCCTATACATTGTCTTCTTTTTGATTATTCTATCATATCCTTCGATAAGCAGATGTATTTTTTAATTTTAAATATGTTTTCTGTTTTGGGCTTTTTGCTTCAAAGGTTATTGTCCATCCTTATACTTTATATTGAAATAACTTTATAGGTTTTTCATTCAATTCATATCTAGTTCCTCTTCATATAAAGGGCGTGTAAAGAATGTTTTATTTTTCTTCATTATGAGTTAGTATTTTTAAAATTATCTGCTCAAATATATATCAACTCCCCAGTGATATTATATATTTAATTTCAGTTTTTAAAAGCAGCCTTTTTCTATTTCTCTATTCTGTCCCACAGACGTGTGCCTTTTATTTTTTTCATCTGTATTCATACACTTTTATTGTGATGACCATAAAGTATGTATTTGTACCAGGTAGGAAATTTGGTCTGTTCCGTTTGCACAGTTGGCTCTTCTACTTTTTTTTCTTCTTCTCCTTCTGCTTCTGGTTCTTTTGCTTCTTCTTTTTCCTCCTTGATCATCATATATTTTATATTATATGCTATATTATTATTTATTATTCTATTTTTATTATATTTATTACTGTATTATATTATTCTTTCTTAATGCAGTTTTTTTAAAATTAAAATGATTCTTAAAAGTTTATAATGTGTCTTATATATCCAGCTGGTTTTTACATATTTATTATTATATAAGGAAAATGACATTTTATCTGTAACAATCACAGATTTAAATTTGTTTGGTGGTTTACTCAAATAAAATATGACATTAGATTATATAATTTTTCTTGACTTGCATAAAAAAGTATAAGATAAATGCGGGTAAAGATTTCTCAACTTTTTTCTCTGAGATATTAAGGCACTGTTTATGTACACAATGAAAGTTGACTTATCTGGCTGCAATAAAGGTATGACTTTTGTTGAGTGTTATGTTGGGGTCCCCAAAACCATCATCAGGCTCAGTGATTTGACAAGACTAATAAGAGCTGTTATACTCATGAATAAGTTTTGTTATAGTGAACTGACAGAGATTGAAATCACTAAAAGGAAAAGGCACATGAAACAAAGTCCAGAGAAACCAGATGCAGTAGTGAAATGACAAAGATTGAAACCAGTAAAAGGAAAAGGCACATGAAACAAAGCCCGGAAGAAACCAGGTGCAAGCTTCCGGATGTCTCTTCCCAGTCTGACAACAAAGTGTTGCTGACCAGGGAAGCTCACCCTAGCCTTGGTGCCCAGGGTGTTTCACTGGGAGTTAGTTACATAGGTATGCGATACCTGGATAACTTAGTTTAGCTCTTTAGGTCTTCAAACTACACACACACACACACACACACACACAGAGTTGACATGAGTTGGTATTAACTCAATGGCAACTTTTGTATATATATATATATATATCATATATACAAGGAGCCTTGGTTTCACAATGGCTAAGCACTAAATTGTTAACTGAAATGTCAGTGTTTTGAACCCACCAGGGGCTCCTTGGGAGAAAAGTCTTGGTGATCTGCTGCTATAAAGCTTACAGCCTAGGAAACCCTGTGATGCAGTTCTACTCTGTCCCACAGAGTTGTTATAAATTGAAATCGACTAGACGGCACACAACAACAACGTCATATCACGTCAATGCAACCACTTGCACTCAGAAAGGAGTATTAAAATATTTATTTTAGATTTCTGATAATACTAATTAGTGTGTTTGTGGCATATTTCCTGATAACGAGACCTGCCTAAGTGAAAAACGTGCTTTTTGTCAGATAAACAATAGCTTTGGAGGTATGATTACAATATATGTGGCTATATTTTGTCTAGTTGTTTAAATGTCAACATTTTGTGCCAAGGAAAGGTATTGTAGTGGTGTAAGTTTGTTTTACATAAGACCATTTTTACCAATAAAAGTGAAATGATATGTGAAAATTAAATGTGCTAAAAATTAGAAAATATGTATTTCTGCTAACCCTGAAATTGTCCTTTAGAAATTTTTTATTTGTGAATTGTCCTTACGGAAACGTGTTCATTTCTTGTGTTCCATACTTAATGAAATTAGTTGTAGCTGTCAAAGCATCTACATGAAAAAATAATTTCAAAACAATTTTGTACAGTATCAAATAATGCTAGAAAAAATTGTATTTGAAATTATGATGAATACTTTCTTAGTTTTCTAGTGCCACTGTAACATAAATACCACAAGCCAGTGGCTTTAAAGACAAAAATTTATTTTCTTACACTTCTGGAGCCTAACTGATCAGATGACTATGCTACAAATCATGATCATGGACTTGAGATTCCTTGCGTTCTTCATTTCATGAAGCATAACAATATAACATAACATGACATAATATAGCAAATCTTCAAGTGTACTTGCTTACAAAAATTCAAGATTCTGACTATATAACTCATGAACTTCTCTATAAAAATACAGTGCTTTTTTTCAGAGCAGCATGAAATTTAGAGATGATTTAACTCCATTTGTCCTTTTTAATGTTGAGAAAGTGCACAATTTTTCTGTAATTGCTTTGAATTCAAAGATGTCTTTTCATGTTAACTACAGTCATCATTGGATGGGAGAAAACCCACTGGGTGATAGATGATTTCTTTGATGAAAGGCATACAAAAAAATCTCACAGGCTCACTTTAAGAATTAAACTTCAGTTTGGGCATATATATAAACTCTTTATATATATAAGTCTTTGTCTTAGTTTTCTAATACTACCGTATCAAAATACCACAAAGTGGTCATTTTAAAGAATAGAAATTTATTGTCTCAATATTTTGAAGGCTAGCAGTCCAAATCAAAGTATTGGCTGTGTTGATTCCTTTAGAGGGCTCTGAGAAAGGAACTGTTCCATGCCCCTTTACTAGAATCTCCAGGCAATCTTTGCTCCTTGTTTTGTAGATGCATCCTCACATAGTGTTTTCCCTCTTACGTGTTTCTGTGTCCAGTATTCTCTCTGTAAGACACCTCACAGATGGAATTAGAACTCACCTTACTCAGGTATGGCACTATGCTAACAGCTGATAACATCTCAAAGACTATTTTCAAACAGGGTCACAGTCACAGGTACAAAGGTTATGACTTCATCATGTCGTTTTTGGGGAAACAACTAAATCCATAAGAGCCTTCTAAAAGTCATTTTATAATTGGCAATCAACCTTTGTAGCAGTGTGTTTGTTTAGACTTAGCTTCCCTTAAAAAAACAAATTCTCACTTTTGTATTAAGTATACACCAAAAATTCATTCCTTTTCCGTTTTTGTTTTTGGTGAGATATCTTTAAATACACGTTTTTTAATTCACTTTTGAAGCAACTGTTGGTGAAACTATATTATTTTATACCCCAGGATACAGAAATGAATTAATAATAATTCCAAGGGGAGATATCAAGGTTGTGTAGATTTGATAAATTGAATTGGAATCTGAACAGTGGTTATACATTATTATGTTTATTTTAATTACCAATAAGAACTTTAAGATTAACATTTAGACAAAGGGAGAAATTATTCTTGGAACTGTTGGAGCATTCATAAATAATACATATATATTTGCCAGATAGTACCTGAATTTTAATCAGTTACCTTCTGCCCTGTAGTCATGTGTTTATACACAGGTTATATAATTTATTTATCAGTAGCACCCTAATGAGTAATGAACACATACTTTTATAACATCTGTAATGCAAAAACTGAAACTGCAAGGGGATTCTTTTCTCTGTGGTATATGCCTGCCTTATTATTTGTTGAACTTTTATTTTAAATACACAAAATTCAATTTTTCTTCACTTATTGAATCTATGTAAAACTTATTGTGGGCCATTCATGTTAGAAATGAAGAAACAATGATTAAACTCTAGATCATACACTTACCAAAAATGTAGTCAGTTGGTTGTGATTAAAAGTCATAAATATATAGAAATATTACTTGTACATTTGTCAAAGGACGTTTACCTAAAATAGATTGTATAAGTATCCTTAAAGAATATTTATTAACAAAATCGTTTCTGTTTTAAACTGTGTTAATTAGAAAGAAAACATTTGATAGCTTGAAGAAATTTAAACTTGTCTGTCATTTTGTACTACTGTGGTGGCGTGTGTATTGAAGATCCCAAATATGACCTTGAGAATATCCCACCTGCATTTAGAGACCATCTCAGGAATAGATTTGACAAAATAATGACCAAAGATCAGACAATTTGTGGGATGACATCAAGGACTTCATACATGAAGAAAGCAAAAGGTCATTAAAAAGACAAAGAAGAAAGAAATGTCAAGAAAGAGATGTCAGAAGAGACTCTGAAACTTGCCCTTGAAAGTACCATAGCTAAAGAGAAACAAACAAAAAAAATGATGAAATAAAATAGTTGAACAGAAGATTTGAAAGGGAGGCTGAAAAAGACAAAGCAAAGTATGATAATGAAATGTGCAAAGACCTGGTGTCAGAATACCAAAAGAGAAGAATTTGCTCAGCATTTCTCAAGCTAAAAGAACTAAAGAAGAAATTCAAGCCTCAAGTTGTAATACTGAAGGATTATTATGGGCAAAAAATTGAATGACTCAGGAAGCATGAAAAGAAGATGGAAAGAATACACAGAGTCACTGTACCAAAAATAATTGCTCAACATTCAACCATTTCAGGAGGTAGCTTAGGATCAAGAACTGATGGTACTGAAGAAAGAAGTCCAAGCTGCACTGAAGGTACTGCCAACAAACAAGGGGCCTGGAATTGAGCTGTTATGACAAACAGAAGCAAAGCTAGAAGCGCTCACTTGACTATGTAAAGAAATTTGGAAGATAGCTACCTGGTCAACGGAATGGAAGTAATCCATATACATACCCTTTTCAAATAAAGGTGATTGAATGGAATGTGGAAATTATCAAACAATATCAGTAATAGCACACTGAAGTAAAATTTGCTGAGATAATTCAAAAATGGTTGCAGCCGTACATTAACAGGGAACTGCCAGAAATTCTAGCCAGACTCAGAAGAAGGTGTGGAACAAAGGATATCATTGCTGGTGTCAGATGGATTTTGTCTGAAAGCAGAAAATACCAGAAAGATGTTTACTTGTGTTTTATTGACTATGCAAAGGCATTCGACTGTGTGGATCATAACAAATTATGGGTAACATTGCGATGAACAGAAATTCCAGAACACCGAATTGTGCTCATGAGGAACCTGTACATAGGTCAAGAGGAAGTACTTCAAATAGAATAAAGGAATACTGCATGGTTAGAATCAGAAAAGGTGTGTGTTGGTGTTACAACATTTCACCATACTTGTTCAGTCTGTATGCTGAGCAAATAATCCAAGAAACTGGACTATATGAAGAAGACACAGCATCAGGATTGGAGGAAGACTCATTAATAACCTGCAATATACAGATGACATTACTTGCTGAAAGTGAAGAGAACTTGAAGCCTCACTGATGAAGATCAAAGACCACAGCCTTCAGTATGGGTTACAACTCAACATAAAAAAACAAAAATCCTCACAACTGGACTAATAAGCAACATCATGATAAAAGGAGAAAAGATTGAAGTTGTTAAGGATTTCTTTTTACTTGGTTCCACAATGAACATCCATGGAAGCAGCAGTCAAGAAGTCAAAGGATGCATTGCATCGGACAAATCTGCTGAAAAAAGACCTCTTTAAAGTGTTAAAAGCAAAGATGTCGTCTTGTGGACTAAGGTGCACCAGGCCCAAGACATGGTATTTTCAATTGCCTCATATGCATGCAAAAGCTGGACAATGAATAATGAAAACTGAAGAAGAATTGATGTTTTTGAATTATGGTGTTGTCAAAGAATACAGAATATACCATAGACTGGCAGAAGAAGAAAACAATTCTGTCTTGGAAGAAATACAGGCAGAATGCTCCTTAGATGTGAGGATGGTGAGACTTCGACTCACTTACTTTGTACATGTGATCAGCAGGGGCCAGACCCTGGAGAAAGACATCAAGCTTGGTAAAGTACATACCCAGTGAAAAAGCAGGAAGACCCTGAATGCAATGAATTAGCACAGTCACTGCAGTAATGGGCTCAAACATAGAAGGGATTGTGAGGATGGAACAGGACTGTGCAGTGTTTGGTTCTGTTGTACATAGATAGCGTTGCTATGAGTTAGAACTGACTCTCAGCACCTAACAACAACAACACATTTAAACCAGAGATCAGTGTATAAATAATAGTTTAATATCTCTCTAACAGCAATGCTATCACAAAGAAGGAACACTTCACTTCTGCCCTCCCATGTACTCCCTCCCTGCAAAAAACAAAACGGTTAAAGCTTTGATGCTCCAACTCTCTGTCATACATTAATCTGTGAATACACTTAGAATCATTCTAGAACACTTCATATTAGATAGGAATTATACGTTCTTAAAGTATGGCTTGAAATAAATCAGTTGAAATGTCTTAATCTAGTGTCTTTTTATGCTTTTTTCTGGTATTTTTTTTTTTCTGGTATAGCTTTGATTATTTGCATATACCATATTTTCCAATTAAGAAATTTATTATACTAAAATGAATTGTGAGTTTATTTGTAACCTCAAAATCAATACTTGCAGCACTTTTACTGTCATATGTGGACATGCCCAGAGGGTCAAAAAATTAGATTTGCCTGACAAGCATGACAGCTGAGCCAAACAAGGTGACATTCTGCTTTCTTATTTCAGGTCTCATACTGCAAACAAGAGCTTTTTTTTTCATGGTCTACTTAGTGCCAAATACTTTTGCATTTTTGTTCTTTTTGTTGGTGATTTTACTGTCTAAAATGGCCCCCAAGCACAGTGCTGAAATGCTGTCAAGTGTTCCTAGGTGCAGAAAGAATGTAGTGTGCGTAACAGAAAGTACCTGTAATAGACAAGATTCATTCAGGCATGAATGATAGTCTGTTGACAATGAGTCCAATGGTAATGAATTGACAATATACATTAAATACAGTGTCTTTAAACAGGACACACATACAGCATAGTTTTGTATTGATTGGTTGATGAAAATATTACAATCAGAGAATTACAGTAACCTAACTGTACCTTTCCTAGGAGCAGTGTTCTGTATTCTCTAAATCAGTGTTAGCAGAAACTTCATAGGGCAAAACTATGAAAAATAATGAAAGTTAACTCTATTTATATTTCCTTCATGGATAATTGGTTCATTTAAGCTTTATTAACCACTCCTTGATTCAGCATTTTTTTTTATGACCAGTTTTGGTAATTAAACATGTCTATATTTTTATTAAAAAATTTTTATATTTTTATAGATGATAAGTTGATAATGTACTGAATAAAGAGGCCTGAAACTTCCATAGTTAATAATTGATTATGCCGATTTTTCTCACATCTTAAAAACTTCTCTGCAAAACTTTTATTTTCATGTGATTATAATAATACATATATGAGCAGTTTTTCACTTTAGTCTTTTCTGTAATCTAAAAAAAAAAAAAATACAAGAAAAGTAATGTGTGTATTCTTGCTTGATCACCATGTCAGGACCAAATGGGAAAAGAAGTACCCTGGCAAACTGGAGACTAAATGTCCCATCCAAAAAATGCCGCAACTACTTGATGCCATGGGGAAATATAATTCTAGTGCAATCGGACTTTCCTTCTTATTAAATGAAGCTACGGATCCTTATTTTATTTTTTTTAATTTTTATTGAGCTTCAAGTGAACTTTTACAAACCAAGTCAGTCTGTCACATATAAGTTGATATACACCTTACTCCATACTCCCACTTTCTCTCCCCCTAATGAGTCAACCCATTCAGTCTCTCCTTTCGTGTCCATTTTGCCAGCTTCCAGCCCTCTCTACCCTCCCATCCCCCCTCCATACAGGACATGCCAACACAGTCTCAAGTGTCCACCTGATACAAATAGCTCACTCTTCATCAGCATCTCTCTCCTATCCACTGTCCAGTCCCTTCCATGTCTGATGAGTTGTCTTCGGGAATGGTTCCTGTCCTTGGCCAACAGAAGGTTTCGGGACCACGACCGCTGGGATTCCTCTAGTCTCGGTCAGACCATTAAGTATGGTCTTTTTGTGAGAATTTGGGGTCTGCATCCCACTGATCTCCTGCTCCCTCAGGGGTCCTCTGCTGTGCTCCCTGTCAGGGCAGTCATCGGTTGTGGCTGGGCACCAACTAGTTCTTCTGGTCTCAGGATGATGTAAGTCTCTGGTTCCTGTGGCCCTTTCTGTCTCTTGGGCTCATAGTTATCGTGTGGCCTTGGTGTTCCTCATTCTCCTTTGATCCAGGTGGGTTGAGACCAATTGTTACATCTTAGATGGCCGCTTGTTAGCATTTAAGACCCTAGACGCCACATTTCAAAGTGGGATGCAGAATGTTTTCATAATAGAATTATTTTGCCAATTGACTTAGAAGTCCCCTTAAACCATTGTTCCCAAACCCCCACCCTTGCTCCACTGACCTTTGAAGCATTCAGTTTATCCCGGAAACTTCTTTGCTTTTGGTCCAGTCCAGTTGAGCTGACCTTCCATGTGTTGAGTATTGTCCTTCCCTTCACCTAAAGTAGTTCTTATCTACTAACTAATCAGTAAAAAACCCTCTCCCACCCTCCCTTCCTCCCTGCCTCGTAACTACAGAGGTATGTGTTCTTCTCAGTTTATACTATTTCTCAAGATCTTAATAGTGGTCTTATACAATATTCGTCCTTTTGAACTGACTAATTTCACTCAGCATAATGCCTTCCAGGTTCCTTCATGTTATGAAATGTTTCACAGATTCGTCACTGTTCTTTATCGATGCGTAGTATTCCATTGTATGAATATACCACAATTTATTTAACCATTCATCCATTGATGGACACTGTGGTTGCTTCCAGGTTTTGCTATTGTGAACAGAGCTGCAATAAACATGGGTGTGCATATATCTGTTCCTGTGAAGGCTCTTATTTCTCTAGGGTATATTCCGAGGACTGGGATTTCTGGGTCGTATGGTAGTTCTATTTCTAACTGTTTAAGATAACGCCAGAGAGATTTCCAAAGTGGTTGTACCATTTTACATTCCCACCAGTTCCAATCTCTCTGCAGCCTCTCCAACAGTTATTATTTTGTGTTTTTTGGATTAATGCCAGCCTTGTTGGAGTGAGATGGAATCTCATCATAGTTTTAATTTGCATTTCTCTAATGGCTAATGATCGAGAGCATTTTCTCATATATCTGTTAGCTGCCTGAATATCTTCTTTAGTGAAGTGCCTGTTCATATCCGTTGCCCACTTTTTGATTGGGTAGTTTGTCTTTTTGTGGTTGAGTTTTGACAGAATCATATAGATTTTAGAGATCAGGCGCTGGTCGGAGATGTCATAGCTGAAAATTCTTTCCCAGTCTGTAGGTGGCCTTTTTACTCTTTTGGTGAAGTCTTTAGATGAGCATAGGTGTTTGATTTTTAGGAGCTCCCAGTTATCTGGTTTCTCTTCATCATTTTTGGTGATGTTTTGTATTCTGTTTATGCCTTGTATTAGGGATGCGAACGATGTCCCTATTTTTTCTTCCATGATCTGTATCGTTTTAGTCTTTATGTTTAGGTCTTTGATCCACTTGGAGTTAGTTTTTGTGCATGGTGTGAGGTATGGGTCCTGTTTCATTTTCTTGCAAATGGATAGCCAGTTATGCCAGCACCATTTGTTAAAAAGACTATCTTTTCCCCAATTAACTGACACTGGGCCTTTGTCAAATATCAGCTGCTTGTATGTGGATGGATTTATATCTGGGTTCTCAATTCTGTTCCATTGGTCTATGTGCCTGTTGTACCAGTACCAGGCTGTTTTGACTACTGTGGCTGTATAATATGTTCTAAAATCAGGTAGAGTGAGGCCTCCCACTTTCTTCTTCTTTTACAGTAATGCTTTACTTATCCGAGGATTCTTTCCCTTCCATATGAAGTTGGTGATTTGTTTCTCCATCACATTAAAAAATGACATTGGAATTTGGATTGGAAGTGCATTGCATATATAGATGGCTTTTGGTAGAATAAACATTTTTACTATGTTAAGCCTTCCTATCCATGAGCAAGGTATGTTTTTCCAATTAAGTAGGTCCTTTTTAGTTTCTTGTAGTAGTACTTTGTAGTTTTCTTTGTATAGGTCTTTTACATCTTTGGTAAGATTTATTCCTAAGTATTTTATCTTCTTGGGGGCTACTGTGAATGGTATTGATTTGGTGATTTCCTCTTCAATGTTCTTTTTGTTGATGTAGAGGAATCCAAGTGTTTTTTGTATGTCTGTCTTATAACCTGAGACTCTGCCAAACTCTTCTGTTAGTTTTGGTAGTTTTCTGGAGGATTCCTTAGGGTTTTCTGTGTATAAGATCATGTCATCTGCAAATAGAGATAATTTGACTTCCTCTTTGCCAATCCAGATGCCCTTTATTTCTTTGTCTAGCCTAATTGCTCTGGCTAGGACCTCTAGCACAATGTTGAATAAGAGTGGTGAAAAAGGGCATCCTTGCCTGGTTCCCGTTCTCAAGGGAAATGCTTTCAGGCTCTCTCCATTTAGACTGATGTTAGCTGTTGGCTTATGTTGAGGGATTTTCCTTCAATTCTTATTTTGGTGAGAGTTTTTATCATAAATGGGTGTTGGACTTTGTCAAATGCCTTTTCTGCATCAATTGATAAGATCATGTGGTTTTTGTCTTTCGTTTCATTTCTATGGTGGATTACATTAATGGTTTTTCTAATATTAAACCAGCCTTGCATACCTGGTATAAATCCCACTTGGTCATGGTGGATTATTTTTTTGATATGTTGCTGAATTCTATTGGCTAGAATTTTGTTGAGGATTTTTGCATCTATGTTCATGAGGGATATAGGTCTGTAATTTTCTTTTTTTGTGGTGTCTTTACCTGGTTTTGGTATCAGGGAAATGGTGGCTTCACAGAATAAGTTAGGGAGTATTCCGTCATTTTCTATGCTTTGAAATACCTTTAGTAGTAGTGGTGTTAACTCTTCTCTGAAAGTTTGGTAGAACTCTGCAGTAAAGCGGTCCGGGCCAGGGCTTTTTTTTGTTGGGAGTTTTTTGATTACCTTTGCAATCTCTTTTTTTGTTATGGGTCTATTTAGTTGTTCTACTTCTGATTGTGTTAGTTTAGGTAGGTAGTGTTTTTCCAGGAATTCATCCATTTCTTCTAGGTTTGCAAATTTTTTAGAGTACAATTTTTCGTAATAATCTGATATGATTCTTTTAATTTCAGTTGCTTGTGTTGTGATGTGGCCCATCTCGTTTCTTATTCAGGTTATTTGTTTCCTTTCCTCTATTTCTTTAGTCAGTCTGGCCAATGGTTTATCAATTTTGTCAATTTCTTCAAAGAACCAGCTTTTGGCTTTGTTAATTCTTTCAATTGTTTTTCTGTTCTCTAATTCATTTAGTTCAGTTCTAATTTTTATTATTTGTTTTCTTCGGGTGCCTGATGGATTCTTTTGTTGCTCACTTTCTATTTGTTCAAGTTGTAGGGACAGTTCTCTGATTTTGGCTCTTTCTTCTTTTTGTATGTGTGCATTTATCGATATAAATTGGCCTCTGAGCACTGCTTTTGCTGTGTCCCAGAGGTTTTGATAGGAAGTGTTTTCATTCTCGTTGTATTCTATGAATTTCTTTATTCCCTCCTTAACGTCTTCTATAACCCAGTCTTTTTTCAGCAGCGTATTGTTCAGATTCCAGTATTTGATTTCTTTTCTCTGATTTTTCTGTTATTGATTTCCACTTTTATGGCCTTGTGGTCTGAGAAGATGCTTTGTAATATTTCGATGTTTTGGATTCTGCAAAGGTTTGTTTTATGACCTAATATGTGGTGTATTCTAAAGAATGTTCCATGTGCGCTAGAAAAAAAAATTATACTTTGGAGCAGTTTGGTGGAGAGTTCTGTATAAATCAATGAGGTCAAGTTGGCTGATTGTAGTAATTAGGTCTTCCGTGTTTCTCTTGAGCTTCTTACTGGATGTCCTGTCCTCTGAAAGTGGTATGTTGAAATTTCCTACTATAATTGTGGAGGTGTCTATCTCACTTTTCAGTTCTGTTAAAATTTGATTTATGTATCTTGCAGCCCTCTCATTGGGTGGATAAATATTTAATATGGGTATATCTTCCTGGTCAATTGTCCCTTTTATCATTATGTAGCGTCCTTCTTTATCCTTTGTGGTTGATTTAACTTTAAAGTGTATTTTGTCAGAAATTAATATTGCTACTCCTGCTCTTTTTTGATTGTTGTTTGCTTGATGTATTTTTTTCCATCCTTTGAGTTTTAGTTTGTTTGTGTCTCTAAGTCTAAGGTGTGTCTCTTGTAGGAAGCATATAGACGGATCATGTTTCTTTATCCAGTCTGAGGCTCTCTGTCTCTTTATTGGTGTGTACAGTCCATTTACATTCAGCGTAGTTATAGATAAGTATGTATTTTTTTATGTGTTTAGTGTTGTCATTTTGATGCCTTTTTATGTGTGTTGTTGACAATTTCATTTTTCCACTTAGTTTTTTGTGCTGAGACATTTTTCTTTGTAAATTGTGAGATCCTCATTTTCATAGTATTTGACTTTATGTTTGCTGAGTCATTACGTTTTTCTTGGTTTTTATTTTGAGCTATGGAATTTTTATTCCTCTTTGTGGTTACCTTAATATTTACCCCTATTTTTCTAAGTGAAAACCTAACGTGTTTTGTCCTATATTGCCTTGTATCCCTCTCCATATGGCAGTTCTATGCCACCTGTATTTAGTCCCTCTTTTTGATTATTTTGATCTTTTACATATTGACTTCAATGATTCCCAGTTTTGAGCTTTTTTTTTTTTTTAATTAATCTTAATTTGTTTTTGTGATTTCCCTATTTGAGTTGATATCAGAATGCTCTGTTCTGTGATCTTGTGTTGTGTTGGTATCTGATATTATTGGTTTTCTGACCAAACAATTTCCTTTAGTATTTCTTGTAGCTTTGGTTTGGTTTTGCAAATTCTCTAAGCTTGTGTTTATCTGTAAATGTCTTAATTTCGCCTTCATATTTGAGAGAGAGTTTTGCTGGATATATGATCCTTGGCTGGCAGTTTTTCTCCTTCAGTGCTCTGTATATGTCATCCCATTGCCTTCTTGCCTGCGTGGTTTCTGCTGAGTAGCCTGAACTTTTTCTTATTGATTCTCCCTTGTAGGAGACCTTTCTTTTACCCCTGGCTGCTTTTAAAATTTCTGTTTATCTTTGGTTTTGGCAAGTTTGATGATAATATGTCTTGGTGTTTTTCTTTTTGGAACAATCTTAAATGGGGTTTGATGAGCATCTTGGATAGATATCCTTTTGTCTTTCATGATGTTAGGGAAGTTTTCTGCCAACAGATCTTCAACTATTCTCTCTGTGTTTTCTTTTATCCCTCCCAGTTCTGGGACTCCAATCACACTCAAGTTATCTTTCTTGATAGAGTCCCACATGATTCTTAGGGTTTCTTCATTTTTTAAAATTCTTTTATCTGATTTTTTTTCAGCTATGTTGGTGTTAATTTCCTGGTCCTCCAGATTTCCCACTGTGCATTCTAGTTGCTCGAGTCTGCTCCTCTGACTTCCTATTGTGTTGTCTAATTCTGTAATTTCATTGTTAATCTTTTGGATTTCTGAATGCTGTCTCTCTATGGATTCTTGCAACTTATTAATTTTTCCACTATGTTCTTGATTAATCTTTTTTAGTTCTTCAACTGCTTTATCAGTGTGTTCCTTGGCTTTTTCTGTAGCTTGCCTTATTTCATTTCTGAGGTCATTCTTGATGTCTTGAAGCATTCTGCAAATTAGTTTTTTATATTCTGTATCTGATAATTCCAGGATTGTATCTTCATTTGGGAAAGATTTTGATTCTTTAATTTGGGGAGTTGTAGAAGCAATCATGGTCTGCTTCTTTATGTGGTTTGATGTCGACTGCTGTCTCTGCGCCATCACTAAGATATTGCAGTGATTTATTCTGTATTTCCTCACTGAGTCTTATCTTGTTTTGTTTTCTTTCAATATACGTAGATGGGCTACTAGATTGCACTGTCTTGAGTGTTGTAGCCCTTGAGTCACTTATGACCTATTACCAGCTGGTTTGGGCTGTTACCAGATATATATGCCTGAGTCCATTCACTATTCTTGAGTAGAATCTGATTTTGGGTCATCAAGTGTGTGATGCACACTGTCACCTATCCACCTTGAGAAGTAGTGGTGATAGTTGTGTGTACCAGATTGTAGTAGCAGCTGGGGTTCACACTCCGGGGGCGGGGGGCAGGATGCTGACAGGTTTCCCCCAAGTGTCAGTGAGGTAGGTGTGTCTCTATTCCTAAAGCGCTTTGGTGGGTGGGCTCTACAGCTGTACCTTAGGCCCCCATGCAAGTACCTCTACAGATTGGTAGGTGTTACCCTCCTTAGACCCCTAAGGCAGAAGGCTAGGTGGTCTGGGGGGAGCTTCAGCCCTCAGTTCCCTGTTGTGGGTCAGTGAGGGCTCTGTTGAATAAGCAGAGATATCAGACCTGGGAAACTTGTCTTTCCAGTAAATCGGCTAAAAAAAATGCAGTCAGTCAGATCCCTATCAGAAATGCCTTTGCATTATAATAGCCACCTTGTTCCCTATAGGGATGAAAGCCCAAGACTGTGGATCGCATACGCTTGGCTGGAGCTTGTTCTGTGTTTCTAGTCCAATTAGGGAAGAATTTTTGGTCCCTGGGTTTTTTGTGGTTGCATCTCTCAGGCCAGAAGAACGGGTTAGGGAAAGACCAAAAAAAAAAAGAAAAGAAAAAGAAAAACTGCAGAGCAGTTCTCCCTCTGGCTCAGGAAATTCCAATGTTAATGAAGGGGAGGGGAATGTTCAGAAAAACAGGAGAGAGTAGTACCCCGGAATATAGACAAAGTTACTTATCTTGCTTGGGATGACTGTTTTATCTGAGATTCCTGAGGGGCGCATCGCCTGTGTGCTCTGGCTGGGTAGAGATTGCCCCCGAGGGTCAGGCCCGCGTCCCGTGCTTGCGCTGTCTCAGAAGCCTCGGTCAGTTCCTCAGCTGCCAGTCCAAAGCCCAGCGTCAAGGTTCCCCGGCTGGGATGCTGCACTCCCGGCTCAAAAACAGTCGCTGCCTCCCAGTGACTTCTCCTCCCACCAGCCGCATTGCCGCGCCACCCGTGTGGACTGGCTGGGCCTCCCCAGGTCAGTTCAGGGGGCTGGGGCTGCACCCCATGTTTGCATCATCACAGGATGCTGTGCTTAGCTCCCCTGCACCCAGTCCAAAGCCCCATGCCAAGTTTCCCCGGCTGGGACGCTGGCTCTAGGCTCCGAAAACAGTCGCTGCTTCCCCATAGTTATTCGTTCTCAGTCTCTGTTACTCAGGTCAACTCTTTAAATCTGTGTTTGTGGGTCAGGGTTCGTAGATTGTCATGTATGTGATCAATTCACTTGTTTTTCTGAGTCTTTGTTGCAAGAGGGATCTGAGGTAATGTCTACCTAGTCAGCCATCTTGGCCCCCTCCTGGATCCTTATTTTGATGAAAAATTATTTCACTTTGACTTGGAAAGAGATTATAATTTATTTTAAACACTATTATGAGTATAGAAGCCCTGGGGCAGTTCTGTGAAACCCTGGTGGAGCAGTACTTAAGAACTACGGGTGCTAACCAAAATGTCAGCAGTTTGAATCCACTAGGTGCTCCTTGCAAATTATGGGGGCAGTTCTACTCTGTCCTATAGGGTTGCTGTGAGTCAGAATTGTCTCAAAGGCAATGGGTTTTGGTTTTTTTTTTTTTGTGGCGGGGGGCAGTTCTACTCTGTCCTATAGGGCCTCCATGAGTCAAGCCCTTGTCTGCTAACTGAAAGGTTGGTGGTTCAAGCTCACCAGCTGCTCCATGGAAGAAAGATGTGGCAGTTTTCTTCTGTAAAGTTTACGCCCTTGGACACCCTGTTGTACAGTTCTGTCCTGTAGGGTTGCCATCAGTCAGAATCAAATCGATAGCAATGGGTTTACCTGAATATAACATACAAGAAAAAAACAAAGTGAGATAATGATAGTGATCTAGATTTTTAAGTTAATTGTGTGAATAGTTCTTCACTGTAATTTCAAATATATTTTCTTAATCCCCACTATGTATGTATATACCTATATACAGTGGGGATTAGTTTTTTTATGTATATAGGTATAGAATCAACTCACCATAAGTTTAATCTTTTTAAGTTTATTTGGTTCATTTTAATTTTAATTTGATCATTATTGACAAAAGCATATCAATTTTATTGCTATCTTTTGTTTTTATATATGAAACCTTGTTCTTCCTATTTTTATAGATGAAATTTACTTATCATTACATACTCTTTTTAAATTCTTGCAGTTATATTTAAAAGTCACTTCCCAATTTCAGCTATGATGCTGTTGTTAGAAAACCAATATACTTGTATATAATAACTGAGAAGAATGGCCATAATACAGCTTAAAAATGAAATACCTCTTTGAAGAATTGAGGATTTTTTGAGAAAGGCACACTTTAAGGCTCAAATTTAATTTGAGGAAACTGAAGTTCCCTTGAAAATGAAGGTACATTGAGTGTGAGCCCAATGTTGTACCTGACAGTTTTGTATTGATTTCATGTGCCAATTATTAAACTGCAGAGAAAAGAGGCTGTGGTGTTAGAAATAGTTAGTTGGCAACAGGAGGCAAGTATTGTGGATCCGAACAGGCAAAAAAAAAAAAAAGAAGAAAAAGAAAGGGAGCAGACATTCATTGGCCTACATATCAGAGATATGCAAAGGACAGAAAGGTGTGGGAGGCATACTACTCTGATTTTTTTTATTATTATTATTATTCTCAAAGATGTTTAAGACTAGGGAAGGTGAGGCCAAAATGGCAGGGTAAGGGAGAGATGGTTCAGAAGCAGAGAGGAGTTGCCAGAATTGACCTAGTGGGAACATGCACCCCATAGGCCAGACCTGCTGGTGCTAGCAAGGTGAGGCAAGCAGTGGCATTCAGGACTCATTTTCCACAACAGAAGAGACTGAGTGGCGGAGAGTCCACTCACACCTACAGAAACATTGAAAAGTGGCACTCAGTTGGCAACAGATACGGACATGAATCTAACCTACTGTACAGATCAAAAAACACCCCTTTGGGAAAAAACCTCCTTCCCTTTTACCTGCCCCCTTCCCACTCTGCACTGAGTCCAAGCCAGCTTCAGAGATTGCTGCATCCCATGCACTGGAATTAGGACTCATCATGTGCCCTGAGACATTCTCTGGCCTTGGAGAGGGAACAAATTAACAAACATGGAAAAATAATCTGCCAGCTCCCCTAAGCCTGGAACTCTGGGCAGGCACAGCTCCTTTGCTTAGGCACAGGCATAAGAGGTCCATAGACTTTGAATGCCTTTCTCCCCTGCAGAGACCTGTGTAGGCCCATTTCAAGAGCTGTGGCAAGTTCATGACATTGGACACTGCTCTACCTATTAAGCAGGGTCCTCACCTACCCACTTCAGGGGCCTGAGGAGTGGTGTCTCCACATACACCACCTAACCACTGGTGGCAGGGGGCCAAGAATAAGCAGTGCCTCCAAGTCCTTACACCAAACAACACTGGGTGCCCATAATCCAGCCGAAAAATCCACCCACCTGTGCACTGTAGAAAGAAGGGAAACACTTTCCTCCCAGACACTCAAGAGCAGCTGTCAGCTCTCTGCCTTGCTAAACACATGATACCCTACTGCTGCAAGACATCTGTGCCTACAACAATCACTGCTGCCTATCTAGGACTGTAGGTGAGAGTCTGCACCCCACACTTGGTGACTGACTACCTGGACACCTGAGCTGAATCCACACAAGAAAAGTAAATGGATGCCGGCGCTCAAAATCCTAGTAACACTCTAACCACCAGATGATAGGATGTTAAAGTTTCCAAGAGGCTGATAACAAAACTAGTTCACACAAGTAGCCTATCTGGGCATATCAAAACAAAACAAACCAAAAAGCTAGGACACAGTAAGCAAACATAACATAAAAAATACAATAACTTATTGACAGCTTGGAGACAACTGTCAATATCAAATCACATAAGGATGCAGACCATGATGGCCTTGGCAAGCTACCAAAACAAAGATTCAGAAAATCTTCCTGATGAAGAGAACTTCCTGGGATTACTGGAGGTAGAATACAAAATATTAATATACAGAATTCTTCAAGAGATCAGGAAAATCAAGCAAAACACAGAACAAGACAAGGAGCACACAGAGCAATAGAGGAACTCAGGAAGATTAGAGAAGAGCATACTGACAAATTTAACAGGCTGCAAGAATCCATAGAGAGACAGTAAACAAAAATTCAGAAGATTTCAGTATTAGACAACTCAATAGAAAGTCATGGGAGTAGAATTGAGGCAATGGAAGTCAGAATAAGTGAGGTTGAAGATAAAGCCTTTGACATCAACATGTTTCATGAAAAATCCAATAAAATAATTAAAAAAAATGAAGAAACTCCAAGAATTACATGGGACTCTGTGTATCAAGAGGAATAACCTATGAGTGATTGGATTACCAGAACGGGAGGGGAGGGGAGGAAATAACAGAAAATACAGAGAGAATTGTTGAAGATTTGTTGGCAGAAAACTTCCCTGATATGGTGAAAGATAAGAAGATATCTATCCAAGATGCTCATCGAATCCCACATAAGGTACATCTGAAAAGAAAGCCACTAAGATATTTTATAATCGAACTTGCCAAAACCAAAGATAAAGAATTTTAAGAGCAGCTGGGGATAAACAAAAAGTCATGTAAAGGACAGTCAATAAGACTAAGTTCAGACTACTCAGCAGAAAGAATGCAGGCAAGAAGGTAATGGGATGACATATACAAAGCCTTGAAGACAAAAATTGCCAGCCAAGAATCATATGTCCAGCAAAACTTTCTCTCAAATATGAAGGTGAAATTAGGACATTTCCAGATAAAAAGAAGTTTAGGGAATTTGCAAAAACCAAACCAAAACTACAAGAAATATTAAAGGGAGTCCTCTGGTTAGATAATCAATAATATCAGATAACAATCCAAGACTAAAACACAGGACACAGCAATCAGATAACAACCCTGAGAGAGAAATCAAAGAAATAAAGATAAAAAAACTCTCCAAACAGGGAAACAGCAATGTCATTATGTAAAAGATGAAAACATTAAAAAAAAAAAAGAGGGACTGAAAAATGTAGTCATAGGTCTTTCATATGGAGAAGAAGCCAAGGTGATATAAAGAAATAAAAGATTGGTTTAAACTTAGAAAAATAAGGGTAAATAATATGGTAACCACAAAGGAAACTAACAATCCTACACAATAACAACAAAAAAAAAAAACAAGAAAAACATAGAGTCAGCAAATACAAAATCAACAACAATGAAAAAGAGGAAAAGAAAATACATAAAGAAAAATGACAGAACAGACAATTAAGTGAAAGAAAGAAACCATCAACAGCACACACAAAAAAAACATCAAAATGACAGCACTAAATTCATACCTATCCATAATCACGCTGAATAAAAATGGACTAAATGCACCAATAAAGAGACAGAGAGTGGCAGAATTGATTAAAAAAAAAAAAAAAAAAAAGGTCCATCTAAATGCCACCTGTAAGAAACACAACTTAGACTTAAAAACTCAAAGGATGGAAAAAGATATATTAAGCAAACCTCAATCAAAAAAGAGCAGGAGTGGCAATACTAATTTCTGACTAAATAGATTTAAAGGTAAATCCACCGCAAAAGATAAGGAAGGACGCTGTACAATGATTAAAGGGCCAATACACCAGGAGGGTGTAACCATATTAAATATGCACCCAACCACCGGGTTCCAAAATACATAAAACAAGCTCTAACAGCATTGAAGGAGAGAAAATCAGCTCCACAATAATAATAGGAGACTTCAACACACCACTTTTGGTGAAGGACAGAACATCTAGAAAGATGCTCAATAAAGACAGAAAAGATCTAAATGCCAATATCAATCACCTTGACCTCTTATTCACAAACAGGAACAATCCACCCAACGGCAGCCAAGTATACTTTCTTCTCCAACATACATGGGACATTTTCCAGAATAGACCACATATTAGGCCATAAAGCAAGCCTTAACAGAATCCAAAACATCAAACTATTACAAAGCATCTTTTCTGACCATAAAGCCATAAAAGTATAAATCAATAACAGAAAAGCAAGGGAAAAAAAACATTAAACATATGGAAACTGAAGAATACCTTGCTCAAAAATTACTGGGTTATAGATGAAATTAAGGACAGAATAAATAAATTCACAGAATTAAATGAGAATGATAACAATTCCTATCAGAACCTGCGGAACACAGTAAAAGCATTATTCAGAGGTCAATTTTTAGCAATAAATACACATATCTACAAAAAAAAAAAAGCAAAAATCAAAGAATTATCCCTACAACTTGACCAAATAGAGAGCAGCAAAAGAAGCCCTCGGGCACCGGAAAAAAGCAAATAATAAAAATTAGACCAGAATTAAATGAAATAGAGAATAGAAAAACAATTGAAAAAGTTAACAAGACCAAAAGCTGCTTCTTTGAAAAGATCAACAAAATTAAAAAAACCATCAGCCAAACTGACAAAAGAAAAACAGGAGAGGAAGCAAATAGCCTGAATAAAAAATGAGATGGATGATATCACAACTCACCCAACTGAAATTAAAGAATCATAAGAGAATACTATGAAAAATTATACTCCAACAAATTTGAACACTTAGAGGAAATGGATTAATTTCTAGAAACACATTACTTACCTAAAATAACAAACAGAGGTAGAACAACTAAATATACCTATAATAAAAGAAGAGATTGAAAAGGCAATCAAAAAACTCCCAACAAAGAAAATCCCTGGCCCTGACAGCTTCACTGGAGAATTCTACCAAACTTTCTGAGAAGAGTTAACACCACTACTACTAAAGGGTAGAATACACCCAAACACATTCTGTGAAGCCAGCATAACCCTGATACCAAACCCACTACTACTAAAGGGTAGAATACACCCAAACACATTCTGTGAAGCCACCATAACCCTGATACCAAAACCAGGTAAAGACACCACAAAAAAAGAAAATGGCAGAACAATATCCCCATGAACTTAGATGTAAAAATCCTAAACAAAATTCTAACCAATAGAATTCAACAACATATCAAGAAAATAATTCACCATGACCAAGTGGAATTCATACCAGGTATGCAGGGATGGTTCAACATTAGAAAAACAATCAATGTAATTGATCACATAAACGAAACAAAAGATAAGACCCACATGATCTTTCAATTGATGCAGAAAAGTCATTTGACAAAGTTCGACATCCATTCATGATAACAACTCTCAGCAAAATAGGGTTAGAAGGAATATTCCTCAACATAATAAAGGCATTTATACAAAGCCAACAGCCAACATCATCCTAAATAGAGAGAGCCTGAAAGCATTCCCCTTGAAAACTGGAACCAGATAAGGATGCCCTTTATCACCACTCTCATTCAACTTTATGCTGGGAGTCCTAGTCAGAGCAATTAGGCTAGAAAAAGAAATAAAGGGCATCCAAATTAGTAAGGAAGGAGTAAAACTATCTCTATTGGCAGATTATAAGATTTTATACACAGAAAACCCTAACAAATCCGCAAGAAAACTACTGGAACCAATAGAAGAGTTCAGCAAAGTACCAGGATACAAGATAAACATAGAAAAATCAGTTGGATTCCTCTACACTAACAAAGAAAACACTGAAGAGGAAATCATGAAATCAATACCATTTACAATAGCTCCCAAAAAGATAAAATACTTAGGGATAAATCAAACCAGAGACATAAAAGACCTATACAAAGAAAAGCTACAGGACACTACTGCAAGAAACCAAAAGAGACCTACATAAGTGGAAAAACATGCCTTGCTCATGGATAGAAAGAATCAAAATTGTGAAAATAGCTATCTTCCCAAATCTATCTATACATACAACGCAATCCTGATGCAATGGCATTTTTTAATGAGATGGAGAAAAAAATCACCCATTTCATATGGAAAGGAAAGAGGCCCTGGATAAGTAAAGCATTACTGAAGAAGAGCAAAGTGGGAAGCCTTACACTACCTGATTTTAGAACCCATTGTAACACCGCAGCAGCCAAAACAGCCTGGTACTGGTACAACAACAGATACATAGACCAATGGGACAGAATTGAGAACCCAGACATAAATCCATCCACATATGAGCAGCTGATATTTGACAAAGACCCAAAATCATTTAAATGGAGAAAAGACACTCCTTAAAAAATGGTGCTGGCATAACTGGATATCCACCTGCAAAAAAAAAAAAAGTGAAACAAGACCCATACCTCACACCATGTGCAAAAACTAACTCAAAATGGATAAAAGACCTAAATATAAAATCTAAAACGATGAAGATCATGGAAGAAAAAATAGGGACAATGCTAGGAGCCCTAATACATGGCATAAACAGTATACAAAACATTACTAACAATGCAGAAGAGAAACCAGATAACTGGGAGCTCCTAAAAATCAAACACCTATGCTTATACAAAGACTTTACAAAAAGAATAAAAACATTACCTACAGCCTGGGAAAAAAGTTTTTAGTTATGACATTTCTGGTCAGCATCTGATCTCTAAAATCTACATGATACTGCAAAAACTCAAAAACAGAAAGACAAATAACCCAATTAAAAAATGAGCAAAGGATACGAACAGGTACTTCACTAAAGATGACATTCAGGTAGCTAACAGGTACATGAGGAAATGCTCGCGATCAAGCCATTAGAGAAATGCAAGTCAAAACTACAATGAGATTTCATCTCACTCCAACAAGGCTGGCATTAATCCAAAAAAACACAAACTAATAAATGTTGGAGCGGTTGTGGAGAGACTGGAACACTTCTACACTGCTGGTGGGAATGTAAAATGGTACAACCACTTTGGAAATTGATTTGGCACTTCCTTAAAAATCTAGAAGTACAAGTACCACATAATCCAGGAATCCCACTTCTTGGAATGCCCCTCCTCACATGAAGATATATATGCACACTCATGTTCATTATAGCACTGTTCACAATAACAAAAAGATTGAAACAACCTGGGTGCTAATCAAGGGATGAATGGATAAACAAATTATGGTATATTCACATAATGGAATACTATGCAACAATAAAGAACAATGATGAATTCGTGAAACATCTCATAACATGGATGAATTTGGAAGGCATTATGCTGAGTGAAATTAGTCAGTTGCAAAAGGACAAGTATTGTATGAGACCACTATTATAAGAACTCAAGAAAAGGTTTAAACACAGAAGAAAACATTACTTGACGGTTAAGAGAGTGGGGAGGGAGGGAGAGTTGTATTCACTAAGTGGATAGTAGACAAGAATTATTTTAGGTGAAAGGAAGGATAACACACAATACAGAAGAACTCAGCACAACTAAGAAGTTTCCTGAATACAACCAAACACTTTGAGGGTACAGTAGCAGGGTTGGGGATCTGGGGACCATAGTTTCAGGGGACATCTAGGTCAATTGGCATGACAAAGTTTATTAAGGAAATGTTCTTCCTCCCACTTTGGTTAGTGATGTCTGAAGTCTTAAAAGCTAGCAAGCGGCCATCTAAGATGCATCAATCGGTCCCAACCCACCCGGAGCAAAGGAGAATGAAGAACACCAAAGACATAAGGAAAATATGAGCCCAATAGACAGATAGGGCCATGTAAACCAGAGACTTCATCAGCCTGAGAGCAAAATAACTAGATGGTGCCTGGCTACCACCAATGACTGCCCTGACCGGGAATTCAACACAGAGTCCCTGATGGAGTGGGAGAAAAATAAGGTGCAAAACTCAAATTCTAGTAAAAAGACCAGACTTGATGGTCTGACTGAGACTGGAAGGGCCCAGAAGACATTACCCACAGACTCCCTGTTAGCCCAGAACTAAAGCCATTTCTGAACCCAACTCTTTAGACAAAGTTTAGACTGGGCTATAAGACATAAAACGATACTGGTGAAGAAGCTGCTTCTTGGCTTAAGTAGATAGTGGTAGATACATGAGACTAAATGGGTACTTTCTGTCCAGAGGCAAAATGAGAAGGCAGACGGGACAGGAGCTGGTTGAATGAACATAGAAATACAGGGCAGAGTGGAGGAGTGTGCTGTCACATTTTAGGGAGAGCAGCTATGGTCACATAATAATGTGTGTATAAGTTTTTATATGAGAAGCTGACAAATTGTAAATGTTCACTTAAAGCACAGTTAAAAAAAATGTTTAAGACTAGGGATTGAAAACTTCAGAAGAGATCAGGCTTTTGTTTCTAGACACATGGAAAAACATGTATTTCCCAGTTATTTTTGCTAAATCCCTGGGGATTAAATATTAAAACAAACATATAAAGATTCTGAGAGGTAGAGATAAGGCAGCCCAGCTAAGGATCTCAGAGCCCAAGGAACAGCACAATGATGAGTTCCTTGGGTTTACTTTTTGGCTCATAAGCTCCTAAATTGAAGCTGAAGAAACCAGCAACCCAGAAATGCCAATAGGGACAGACTAAAATGCCCCAACAAAAGCCTACTCTGTGTATGTAAAAGAAAACACACACACACACACAAAACAGCATGACAGAAAAATTTGAGACAACACATGTCAAACACCACGGAAATATTGCTGTCAAAGAAGGTCAAGAAGGGAGCCAGGAAGTGGAGAATTCCATCCCACCATGCAGTAACATGGTGAGAAAATGCCGAAATTGTTAAATATGTGATCCTAGGCCAAATGGCTATCCATAAGTAAATAGTTAATCTTGACCGCAGTTATATACAAATTTATTCCAAATGAACCACAGACCTAATGTGATATGTAGAATAATAAGGTTTTGAGAAACCATCATAGGTCCATACCTTTATTAACTTTGAATATTAAAAGATATCTGCAACAGGACATTAAATGCACTAACCGTCAAGGTACCATCTGACAAATAGAGCTTCATTAAAATTAAGGATTTACGTCTTCAAAAATTGCCATTAAGACTGTAATTTGGGAAGCCACAAAGTGGAAGAAAATATTTGCATAAGGTATTTTATACAGAATATACAAAGAATCAAAATAAATCAATAAGGTAAAGAGAAATAACACAGTAGGAAAAAAAAGTAAAAAATCTTGGCCAGGCACTTCTTAAATAGTATATGCAAAGAACCAACCAATGTATCAAAAACATGCATAGTTTCATTAGTTATCAAGAAAATAGGAATATAAATCAAAATGTAATTATATTATTGGGAAGAAAAAGTTTATAATAGGTCTTTATAGCCTTTCTTCTACTCTCTGGATTGTAGCTTTTCATCATCGCAATGTATCTATTAATTTAATCTCACTATGTTCGTATCTCAAAGAATTTACAAGAGTAGAGCATACTTAGGATAAATAAGCACCCAACTGTCATGATTATTCATTGAGGAAAGAATAAACAATGTTAGCTGAGATGGAGCCGCACTAAAGAAAAGGAACTGGTAATGTACCACTTGGAGGTCCGTGGCATCTATCGTCTATTCCTTGTATCATTTATATCTGTTTCTGTCCCACATTAGAACCACTCTGTCACCAGCCCTGCAAGTTCTTAGCCAGAATAAATCTCTATAAAAGCTGGATACATAATGATTATTAGAACAACCTACTTTCTCTGTCATTGACATTAAAACAGCCCTGCAATGCCCCTTCAAGTTTTTCTTCCTCAATGGCCAGAAAGTTAGCTGGCTTAATTTGTTTTCATAGCAGAAAGACCTTATAATTTAAACATCTTAACTCTTGGTTTCTTTGATCATTTAGGATTATAATTGCTGCCAACATCCATTCACTTTTAGTAGTGGGTATGGAAGTATTAACATATAAGAAAGTGTATCCATGTCAATAAACTCTCCATCCTTTAGTCTTAATTTGTCTCCTTCTTTCTCCCTCTTCCTATTTAAGGCCCTCAAAAGCTGCTCACAAATGTGCTTCCTTGTTCCTACTTTTACATGTTTACCAGGTTCTGATACTATTTTTGTGAATATTTGTTTCCCCTACCACACTATGTTGAAACCTGACCCTAGTTATGTATTTACTGTCAAGAAAGGAAGGCAAAGACAGCCCTTGAAAGACATCTGTTGTATGTAAGGACATCACACTTTCTTTAAGAAAGGGAAAGAGAACCGTTTTTCTGGCCTTGAGGATTCAGAGGAAGATGGATGTTAAGGTTTCTTAGGTGTATCCACCCAAATGTTTCCGTGACAGGTTGCAGGGTCCCACTGCTTTTTTCACTGGGCATTGACTTTAGCAAGAAAGTTCTGTAAGGCCTGTACATTCTCCCCGTTTGGGTCTATGCTTATGATTAAATGTTGGGCCTGATATTCATGACACTCTACCTTGTAATTATAGAAGATAAGGGTCTCTTTAAATGTTATCATAGGGGCCTTTTGATTTATAGCACGACGGATTTAAGGTTTTAGAATTGAGCTTATTATTTCTTCTCCAAAGCTTTCAATGTAATTAAAGACCTGCCTACCCCTCAATACTTATAATTTATCCAACCCAATTCAAATGCTAAGGATTCTACCCATAATCCTTGCTTCCCCTTCTATTTCTATCACAGTCCCATCACCACTGGTTAGAGGCTTAGAATTGTTATTTAGAAGTATGCTAAATTTTAATTACTTCCTGACTTTCCACTAGCAATAAAGTCCTAACAGTAATTTGATCTTTGAGTTATCTAGTCCCAGATTCTCTTTGGAAGAATCTGATTTCTCTGGCCTCAACAAAAATTGGTTGTACCAATTATCTAAATTTGTGTTCCTCAAAAATAGAACCTAAGTTGAGACGTTTTGTGTAGTAAATATATTTTGTATCAATAATACTACTGACATATAATAAAGGCACTCTTAAGAAGCAGTGCTGGGTGAGGCAGGAAACTGACACACATAAGGGGAAATAGGCAATATAAGGGCACATAATCAAGTCTGCTGCTGTGGGGATCAGGGGTTCTATTACCTGGGGCCACTAAGAATTATATAAGATGTTTTCCAGAATTTCCTCCCTGAAAAATAAAACATTGGCACATGGATTATCTGTCCCACATTCTCAATTTTTAAAAATTACAGTGGGGGAGAAGGACTTAACTCCCACCCATGTTTGGGCTGTACTTTTATGCAGGGAGGAACAGCTCTTTCCGTGTCAGACGATATTTTCGGGCAGAATATGGAAAGATGCATGTCACTGGGTGGGGCATTAACAGGGAATAGGAAATTGGACCTGTTCATCATAGCTGCAAGAAGCCTTGGTGGTGCAGTGCTTACGCACTTCGCTGCTAACAGAAAGGTTGGGTTTTGAATCTACCAGCCTCTCTTGGGAGAAAGATTTTGGCAACCTGCTTCTGTAAAGATTAACCAAAAAAAAAGATACGAATCTGTTGTTGTCAATTGATTCCTACTAATGACAACCCTATAGAACAGCATAGAATTTCCCCATAGAGCTTCCAAGGAGTGGCTGGTGGATTTGAGCTACTGCCCTGTGGATAGCAGCTGAGCTCTTCACCACTGTGCCATTAGGGATCCATAAAGATTACAGCCTTGGAAATCTCATGGGACAGCTCTACTCTGTCCTATAAGGTCACTAGGAGTCAAAATGAACTCGTTGGCAACAAGTTTGCTTTTTTGTCTGTTTATTTTGTTTTACCATAGCTGCACCTTAAATTGGAGCCCTGTTGGCATAGAGGTGAAGAGCTATGGCTGCTTACTAAAAGATTGGCAGTTTGAATCCACTAGCTGCTCCTTGGAAACCCTATGGGGCAGTTCCACCCTGTCCTACAGGGTCACTATGAGTTTAAATCCACTCGACAGTAATGGTTTTTGTTGTTGTTGTTTTTAACAGGGAAGCTTAAGTTAGAGCTTGAGAGGACATGTTGCTGGGTACTGGAGAAATCAGCTCTACCATCAATTCATGTATAATGCTAAAAAAAAGCACGAAAACAATTGAGCTAGGCATAGAGGAGGAAATAATTCAAAATATAGATCTTAGGCCTATATGAAGATTAAAAATTCCTACACTTTTCCCCCATTTGGGTTAATGTAGCCACAGCTTAATAACCTGTGTAATGCAACCACGTATCTCCATCCAAAAAGAGCCATAGCGGTAAAGTGGTTAAAGTGCTCGGCTGCTAACTGAAAGGTCAGCAGTTTGAACCCACCAACTGCACTGGGGAAGAAAGATGTGATAGTCAGCTTCTGCAGGTTACTGCTTGGGAAACCGTGTGGGGCAGTTCTACTCTGTCCTATAGGGCTGCCGTCAGTTGGAATCAACTTGATGGCAACGGGTATCTCCATCCATGCATTGATTACATCACCCATTAATATTTTTAATTATCATAGATACAGAAAGGAACACTGGTGGTGCAATGGTTAAAGTGCTGGGCTGCTAAACCAAAGGTCTGTGACTGAAACCTACCTAACAGCTCCAAAGGAAAAAGACCTACTGATCTGCTCACATAAAGATTATAGCCTAGGAAACCCTATGAGGCAGCTCTAATCTGTCCTATAGGCTCACTATGAGTCAGAATTGACTCAACAGCACACAACAACATAGATATAGAACACTTTCAAAGTAAATCTTCGACCTCAACCAAGAGAGAATAAATGATTTAAGAGGTAAATATATAAACTGAAATTTAATATCTGTCTAACTACAGGTATTCCCTTACTTACGACGAGGTTCCAGTCCAAAGAATCTGTCTTAAGTCAGTACTGACATAAGCCGAACACCTCATTTCTTTTTTTTTTAGTTTTCATTTTTTTAATCAATATCTTTATAAATTCAGCAGTGTTTTGGACAGTAAACCATAAAATTAAGAATCTGAGAGTGAATATCTGAGAATGATAAGATCAGCAAATTACATGCTGAAACGTATTACCAACAATGAGATATACAAAACAAAAATGGAGGGTTGTTAAGTACGGTTCATCTTATATATGTCCAAAGTCAGGGACTACCTGTATATAGATATAGACATAGACATAGACATAGACATAGACATAGACATAGACATAGACATAGACATAGACATAGACATAGACATAGACATAGACATAGACATAGACATAGACATAGACATAGACATAGACATAGACATAGACATAGACATAGACATAGACATAGACATACATATAGATATAGATATAGATATAGATGATATAGATATAGATATATAGATACACATATATGTGTGTGTGTATATAGATATATAGATACACATATATATGTGTGTGTGTAAATATATATATATATATATAAACCATAAAAACCAAACCTATTGCTGTCAAGTTGATTCCAGCTCATAGAGACCCTATAGGACAGAGTAGAGCTGCCTCACAGGATTGCTAAGGAGCTGGTGGATTCAAACTGTCAACCTTTTGTTTAACAGCTAAGCTCTTAACCACTGCACTACCATGGCTCCTGGTATATATGTATGTGTGTGTGTATAAATTTATATATAAATTTTATTCTAGTTAAGGCATTCACAGCCTTTGGTTTTAAACATTCCCTGTTTTTACTATACTTAAGATTTGACTAGACAAAGTTAATATGGAAAAATAGCAGAGTTTAGTTTTTGCATTTGTTTTCACTTAAAAAACCAAAACCCGTTGCTGTTGAGTCGATTCCGACTCATAGCGACCCTATAGGACAGAGTAGAACTGCACCATAGGGGTTCCAAGAAGCGCCTAGTGGGTTTGAACTCCTGACCTTTTGGTTAGTAGCCATAGCACTTAACCACTACGCCACCAGGGTTTTCACCCAATAAAATGTATATTCATGAAGCAAAATTCAAGATAAACCCTTTTCCCAAATTCAATGTATTTAGAAAATTTTTGTTAAAGCTCATTTTCCATTTCTATATGGACATTTTTTTCCTACCAAATTCTTGAATTTCTGAATACGAGTACGTGTCATAGCACAGAATAGTTACCGTGGCACTTTCTGAAGTAATAATCAATGTTTGGATTTTTATAGTTTTACAGGAATGGCTCTACGAACATTATTAAAATTGTACTCATCCATAAAATACTTGAAGAAATAACCACTAGATATTAGTGGAGTCAAAACCAAAACCAAAAACAATGCAATCTTTCAGGAGCTAGGAAAATTAATACAGGATAGTATTCAGCACTGGAAAAACTCTGAAAAAAATAATACCTGGCAAAAGAGGATGCAATAATAAAATAGTAAATCCAATGTTTTAACATCTGGACACATATTTGATACAATTACTATTCTGCTAAAGCAAGGGATATTTATAATTTGTTTTTCTAAAGATGATGGTGTGGATGTACTTTTCTTGTGTATTCCAAAGCCTTCATCCTATACAATGATTACAAGAGAAGCCACTACATTCACAATGAGGCACAATCTTCCTAATCCTTTGGGAATAATAATAATAATCCTAGCGAGTCTAAAATCTACCTGAAAAGTGTTAAGAATATTAATAAATTTCTACTTTTTTATCATGCAGTTTTCATAGCAATCAGTACTGTTTCAGTACACAGACGGGTACCCTAAAGCCTGTAGCAAGCACTGTAGAGTACATGTATATAAGATTCCCAACAAGGCTAGACTTATTTATGCATAAAATTTATTCCACACATCATATTATTGAAATGTATATATTAATATTGTTTATACATAATCACAGATACTGGCTATGTAATAATTATTGTTTGAATTTATTTTAAGGATATTTTATTGTTGGTAAACTCAAAACAGAAAGCAAACGACCAAACGGTACAAATGCCACATATAGAAGTAAGTTCTTCTTTCTAAAACTTAGAAGACAAAAAAATTCTCACTACAGCACTAATCTGAGAAGACTAAATCACTTTGAAACTTTATCAAAATTCAAGTGTAAATGAAAAATTTTTCAGTGATGAAATGTCCTCAATAGCGTTGATAGATCTACATTTTTAAGGGGAAAAAAAGCCATATTTTATCCTGGGCTTTAGACATTGATAAATTTATCACAAGGAAACCTTTCTGGTATGCAGCCCATACAACAGTGAAATGTTGCCTGTTGTGAGAATTTACGGCCATAATGCGATATTCATAGTCCATCCTTTTATTTATTGTAGAAGTCTCCTGAATACTGGTAAAGTTATAAATGGAGAATTAAATTACAAAATGTAGTTGCAATTCAATCCAGGATTTCCCTACAAGTTAGAAAAGAAAAAAAAAGTTTGGAAAATAATTTAGGAACACAATTTAGTTTTTATATGTTAATAATTCAAAACATAATAAAATAAATTATGTAAGATTATGCAACTTAGTTAAATGAATCACTTAAGTCCATTTGGAAACAATCTTGAGAAACTGGGGGTAATCTTGTGAAATTAGGGGTAGGAATCTACATGACAATTTTTATGTTTAGTTAAATATGGTTCTATGGAATTTATGCTTTAATATTACGCAGATCAACAGGGAAATGGAAAATGAAAAGAAGTCTTAGGGAGAAAACATTTTATTTGCCAATTAACTTCAAAGAATCTTGGAGAGTTCACCTTGCCTTGTCAGATCAACCCATGGCACTCAGCTGCTAACCATAAGGTTCGTGGATCTAACCCACCCAGCAGTCCCTCAGGAAAAAGGCTTGGTGATCTGCTTCCATAAAGATGACAGCCTAGAAAACCATAGGGTCCAGTTCTATTCTGTCACATTATGGTCCAGTTCTATTCTGTCACATAGGGTCACTATGAATAGATGCTATAAGTTGAAATTGACTCCACAGCACCTAACAATAACCAAGATCTTAACAAATATGGAATGTATACTTCTTTTGTAAAGTTATTTTTAAGCTTCAAAGAAAACATTAAAAGCAATAACTTTAATTAAGTGATGCTGTTAACTACAAGTTGTATATAAATAAATTATTCAATAATAGCAAAATCTATCCCAATAAACAGCTAAAAACATATTTTTACTAAAAAGAAAATTAAACAAATAATTAAAATTAAATAATTCACTAATACATAATAAAAACAAAATTATTAATTCTACTCTAAGCTACCCTGAAACAGGATCCTTTATATTACAAATGGGGAAAGTACATAGAATGCTGGCTAGAAAGGAAAAATGAAGTTTCTGTAAATAAAATGAGAATATAATTGTAACTGGATCACAAGTTATATATTTTACTTATTTCATATACAAATATATATATTTTTTAATTCCTATAATTTATTGACTGAGAATGAATTCCAATGTATTAGTTTCCTGGGTCTATTGTATCAAAGTACAACAATGTGGGAGGCATGTAAGAATGGAAATTTATTGTCTCATATTTCTGGAGGGTAGGAGTTTGAATTCAGCTTGTTGGCAGGGCCAGGCTGTTTCTAAAGTCTTTAGAGGAAGATCCCTTTTTATGTCCCCCAGCTTCCGGTAGTCACAGGTGTTCCTTGGTTTGTAGCTTCATCTTCACATGGCATCCTTCTCTCTATGTCTCTTCTCTTCTTGTGTAAAGACACCAGTCAGATTGGATGCTGATGTCTCATCAGGTGAAAGGATAAGTAGTCTTATCTCATTTATGGGGTTGTTTTGAGATTATATGACCTAATGTGTTTCAAACACTTAGAATAGTTTTTTGGCACATAATGTATGTGTATTCATCTACTCCGCAACCATTTGTTGAATAGCTTTTCTTTTGTGATAATTGTTATCATTGTTAGTTGCCATTGAGTCCATCCCCACTCATGGTGAACCCATGTGTTACACAGTAGAATTGCTCCATAAGGTTTTCTTGGCTGTAATCTAGAAAGAAGCAAATTGCTAAACTTTTTCTTCCATAGTTTAACTGGGTGGATTCAAAGCTCCAACCTGTAGGTTAGCAGTTGAGTGCAAACCGTTTGTATCACCTATGCGACGGCAGTAGTTTAGTGGGTTATGGACCTTTTTATGATAGTTACTAGGCATAATTGAAAAATAAAGAAGACATTATCCTATCCCTAAACATGAACACCAAACCAAAAACACCCGCTGCTGTAGAGTCAATTCTGACTCATAACAACCATGTAGGACAGTGTAGAACTGTCCCATAGAGTTTCCAAGGAGCCCCTGGTGGAGTTGAACTGTTTAGCAGTCTTAGCATTTAATCACAACGCCACCAATAATTATTAAAAGGATAATTTGTTAAATGAACTTATATGGAAATAAATCAAAGGATTTTGAGATTTAATTGAAAGGATGCCAGGGAAAAACTTAGAAGGCCTTGTTCTTTCTCTTCCCAAGGTTTCAGTAACCTACTGAGTGACCATAACTATCAACCTACATATTCCGTTATCAGCCCTGAAATACGTGCAATTATATGTTTGAGAAGATGTTGCTCATTGACATAAATTGTATTTTTCCTATTCAGGATAAGAAACATGTTTTAATAAACGAACTTTAAGGTTTCTCTCAACTTTGAAACTCCATGGTTATAATAGACAAATTAATAAGCAATTGACATTTAGTAACTAAATCTAAACTCCTGAAAATGACAAGCTTAATTAGGTCATCAGCATTTTAAACAAACATATTGAACTAGGTATAAATTTTATGAAAGCCTGATATTTGTAAGAAATATGAAAAGAAAACCAAACTTATGAGTATTTAGTATACCTGAAGGGTTAACAAAGCCAACATAAAAAGAGATTAATTGAATGATTATTTTTGTATTCATTAAATGCATTCTTTAAAATTTATTTTTTTCTTTAAAGTTTGTGATCTGGTAAGGATTTTACCTAGTCATGAATACCTAAATTTTGTATTTATAATAATACAAGTTATAGTCAGTATCTTTTATAGGAATGAGAACTTAAACCTTAGAATATAGGAAGATGCACAAACTGCTATTGCAAAATATTAAGGGACTTAACAAAGATAACAAAGAAGAATGTAGTAAACTCCTCCAGATATCTTTTCATTCAAATGTCCTGTGAACTTTTATTGGCATTATTTCATGTAAATCATTGTTTTTATATGTACCTTAGTCACAGAAATAAATGGAGAGATTGTCCTTACCAGTGTATTGATCTCCACTGGATTACTACACACAAGCAGTAATGCATCAGACAAGAAACAGCTTGTTTTTCTGCACTGGCTGTGAGATGTCAGGGTGAGTGAAACAATGATAGCAATATTAATATATCACCTTCAGGTGACAGTAGAAATAAGAAAGCTATTGATTTTCTAACATCTTTAAAATCAGGAATAAATCATTGTCTCATGAAGAAAGTGACATGTTTATCCATTCAAACCTCACCTTTTATAATCAATTTGCATAACTTGTTCTACTTTCAATATTTGAAATTTAAGAGTATAAGTAGATAATTCCATTTCAAGATAATAATTCAAACAGATAAACTTTATCACCCATACTTTTCCAAAAATTTAAAGGAAATACCAGAGAAATACAATAGTAACAGATACACATTATACCTTGAAATTAGAGGAAGGCTGTCGCCTATGGACCTGCAATTTCTAATTATTTCTATAAACTTTCAAAAAGTTGCATGAATTTGGGGAGAGGGGCAGTCTGACCAACTGGTTAAACAAACACAAAAAAACAACAAAAAAAGTTTGACCTGGACATTAAGTATTAGGGTAAAAGAGCATCGGTGAATTCATGACATCAAATAAAATTCAAATAGAAAATCCGAACAAAGAGAGAGAAAAAGAGGGGATGGGGAGATTAAAAAAAGAGGAAGAGGAGAAGGTAGAGCTAAAAAAAACAACAAATAATTAAAATCAATTTACGTGAAATGGAAAATAGAAAACATACACAAATAGATATGCTCTGACAAGAATTTACAAGTAGAGAAAAAAATTTTTCCGTGGAGTATGTAAGGTTATTTACAAAGTAATATATATGATTAGTTTTGGATTTTCTGTACCAGAAAAAAAAAAAAATGGAGCATATTCTAGAGCAAGTAAGGCAAATATTATAGCTTACATTTTATTAAACAAATTCTTCCTGTGATAACATGAAGAGATTAAAAAAAAAAAAAAAAAAGCTGAGGTAAAAAATGTAAAATCAAAGTAAAAAGTTCTTTTAATTTTCAACCCAGGACAGTCCAGATAAATGCAGTGTTTCTAGACTAAATGGAGAGAATAGAAATAGATATTTTGCCCATTACTTTTTATTAGAAACCCCACGACCCTCCTTATATTTGCTTAGCATAGGCCCATTTGAGGTTTCACAGTCCTTAGTCCTTAGCGTAACACCTTCACTTAGAGCCTGTATTCACAGATCCTTTCTACGTTCCAAGGAACATGCAGTGTCTATGCAATTTAAGTTCTGCCAGAGAAGAGGAATAAAATAAATTATTATTAATTAATTAAAAAAATTAGCAAAGCATTTGGTAGCAACCAAAATATGATAAACATTACTGCTGTGGGAGAAAGAGCTGGCAATCTGTTCCCGTAAACATTACATCCTAAAAAAACTCTATGGGACAGTTCTACTTTGTCACATGGGGTCAAGATGAGTCAAAAATCGACTGGACAACACCTAACAGCAACAACAGCATATAAATTATTAGAATTAATTATGAGTTATATAAGCTGCCGGCTACATGGTCAATAAAAAACATTGATTGCGTTTCTATGTGACAACAGTCTTTTATAGGATGACAAAAAATAGTATAAAATGTCAAATACTTAGAAATGAATGTAAAAAAAGTGCCACAACTTTACAAAGAAAACTATAAATCATTTTTAAGAGAAATTAATCATGACTATAACAACCCATGACCATGGAAACAGCAACCAAGAAACCAAACGACTTATTGCATTGAGACAATTTCCTATAAACAAATTCTTTAAAGTGTTAAAAGGCAAAGGCGTCACTTTGAGGACTAGGGTGCGCCTGACCTGAGCTATGGTACTTTCAGTTGCCTCATGTGCACGTGAAAGCTGAACAATGAATAAGGAAGACTGAAGAGGAATTGATGCCTTTGAATTATGGTGTTGGCAAGGAATATTGAATATACCATGGACTGCCAGTAGAATGAAGAAATCTGTCTTGGAAAAAGTACGGCCAGAATGCTGGAGAAGGACACTATGCTTGGTAAAGTAGAGGGTCAGTGAAAACGAGAAAGACCCTCAAGCAGATGGATTGAAACAGTGGCTGTAACAATGGGCTCAAGCATAACAAAGATTATGAGGATGATGCAGTACCAGGCAGTGTTTTGCTTGGTTAAACATAGGGTCACTATGAGTTGGAACTGACTCCAGGGCACCTAACAACAACAACACAGCAAATGAAGGAAAAATACATTTATTTTAAGTTTTTTTTTTTCAAATCAATCAAGTTTCTTCTCAAATTAATATATATGTTTAATACTAGCCCATAAAACCCCAGTAATTTTTTTTTTGTGGAAATTGGCAAGATATATCCACTATTTATATAAAAATGTAAAAGGAAAAGCATAGCAAAGGCACACTGAAAAAGTAAAACAATATGAGAAAACGATGCTTACTGTAGAGTAACAGTAATTAGGATAGTGTGACGTTAAGAATAGACCAATGGGATAGAATAGAGTTGAGAAACACCAAAGCATATCTGGCTACTTGATTTCTGACAATGTTGTGGCTAGAAGTAGAGAAAAGGCAATCTTTTCACTAAATGATTGGTCTTCATATTTGAAAAATTTGAATTTGAAATCCACAACACTGAAAATAAATTACAGATTTATAACTGTTACAATCATTAAATGTAAAACAAAAAAAAATCTAGGAGACACTAAAAATACTACCTTCATAATTTTTGCAGTGAGTAATATTTCTTAAACAGGACACAAATACTATTGACCATAAAAATTAAAATTAATAAATCAAGCCATTTTTAATCAGAAAGACATAGAAAAAGAATAAGAACATAAGGCACAAAGTGGATATAGATTTTAAGAACCTAACACATTAAGAAAAAAAAAAATACCCAAAATGTAATAATGCAAATACTTAATGTAAAGAAATTCAGACCAGAATAATACCATCAAAGGACCAAAACAACCACTTCACGAAAGATGATGAACGAATAGCAAATAAATATACAAAACTCTGCTCAAGGTCTGTAATAATACAAATAACAATAATGATATGCCACTACACCTGAATTACAGATTAGTAAGGCTTAGAAAAGTAAAAATAATACCAAATTTTAACCAGGACATAGAATAAGAGTAACTTCCATGCTGTGCAGAAGGAAATGCAAATCAGCATGTATATTTTGAGGAATTGTTTGTCATTGCCTACTAAAGATACACTTATGCATACGCTATGACCTATCATTTCCATTCCCAGAGATACATACCTGAAAAAAAAAAGTACTCATTTTCATTATATCAGATGCAAACATGTTTACAGAAGTAATGTTCATAATATCCTAAAACTCAAGCAATCCAAACATTCTTCAACAGTAGAATGTGTAAATAATTTGTAGTATTTTATTCAAGGCAACATCACGGCATCAAAACAGAATGAACTGCTGTTGAATGCAACATAGATTAATTTCACACATATATTGTTGAGCAAAAGAAGGCATATAAAATATTATTTATTGTATGGTTCCATTTACATACAATTCAAAATTGGTAAAATAATTTCTTGTTTTATGACCCATAGTTGATAACATTGGATAGATATGTGTTAATTGAGAAAAGTCATAATTAGAGGTCCTACATCAAAAATAGTACTCTGATACATACAAAAATAAAAATTGAAATGAATACATACACACAAATAAAAAGGGTGGGAATCATATATCCATCTGTGATGATTAACAGTGTGTCAACTTGGTTGGGCCATGATTCTCAGTGTTTTGACAGTTGTATAATGTTTTGATCAATTCTCTGTTGAAATTTGATATGCGGTCACCACCACGAAAAATCTGCTGAGTGGTACTGGTGGGGCCAGGGCCTGTGGCAACTCACCACCCCTTCAGCCTTTATCTCTCTGCCTTTCGCCACCTACTTCCTTACTGCTTGCCTTGCCAAGGTTTTTGAGTTGTTCTGAATCCTGCAACTGCCTCCTGTTTGTCTGACCTCCAGTTCTTGGGACTTGAGCTATCAGCTTCTTTGCTGATCTTGGGATTCGTTGATCTTCATGGCCTGTGAGTGGGAGCCCTGCTGATCTTGGGTCCACCAGGCTCGGCAGCTATGTGAATCAGAAGAAGCCGTTCAGTCTTGCCTGCCAATTTTGGGATTCCTCGATCTTCACAACCTGTGAGCAAGAGCCCTGCTCTCTGACCTGCCGATCTTAGATTCTCCAGTGCCTGCAGCTATGCGAATCCAGAGAAGCCTCTATCCAATGCACGGACTTGGGACATTCCAGCCCCTACAATAACATGAGGCGTTTCCTTGATATAAATCTCTCTCTGTATATATTTACACTCTTTACTGGTTTTCCTTCTCTAGGGAACCCAGCCTAAGACACCATCCAATACAGCACACTTGATATTTCAATAGAGTTAACTTTAAAAGATTAATGAACTACTTAAAAAAAAAAAAACTAGCAATTTGTCAATGTGTAAATTCAAAAAATTTTACAAATGAAAATAAGCAAATAAAAACTATGTAATGCATCTAGTTTATGGACTAGAAAAACAAATATATGTTATAAAAATTAGAAGAACAAAGAGCTTTGAATTTCATCCCAGGTATAAAAAATATCACTTAATTTTTTGAAATGTTCAATTGAAGTAATAATTGAATCTAACTTTATTAATCAGAGAATGAAATTCCAGAAGTGTTTCAAGAAGGTAAAAACTTTTATTCATACAGGTATTTTATATATGATATAATTGAAAGTTCAAAATGAAAACAACTTAAAAATTTTTGTCTTTAAATTATAGCAATTTTGCAAAAGTGTATTTATATGTGTATTTCCAAATATATATGTGTTTATATATTTTTTAAGAGTTCTCTAATTAAGGCCAACAACATTAGTTAATTGTTTTATCTTTAAAGCATCTTAATAATGAGCTTTTCATATAAATTTTATCTTCCATCCTAAAGTTGGTAATATTTTATATATATATTTAAACACACAAATATATGTACATATATATGAATATAATCACCCTTTTAATCTTCCAAATTCTGTGTTTAATTTTATTTCATAGATAAGGAAATTTAATTATTTCAATGATATTCATGTTTCTTGATGAAAAGTAGCTAAAAATTTGAAGTAAAACAGAAGCAAAGACGATTAGCTACTCTGTCCTTTGCATAGTAAATTACTTTTAGCCACCAAAGTAGTTATATGTGACTATTTATGCCATTTTGCACATTTCATTATAATACTTTGTCTTCACTAGCAGCCCTTTGAAATCTTCTGTTCAGCTCTTTTACTTCAATGTTTCTTTCTTTCAATTTAGCAACTCTATGTTCAAGAGCAAGTATTACAATCTCATCTGACATCCTTTTTTTTCTGTCTATTTAATGACCTTTTGCTTTCTTCATGTATATGATGTCCTTTGTGTCATCCCAGAACTCAAGTTAGAAAACCAAAAGAGAAGAACATGCTCAGAATTTCTCAAGCTGAAAGAACTGAAGAAAAAATTCAAGCCTCAAGTTGCAATACTTAAGGATTCTATGGGCAAAAAAATTGAGCAACACAGGAAGTATCAAAATAATATAAAAGGAATACACAGAGTCACTGTACTAAAAAGAATTGGTCGGCATTCAAACATTTCAGGAGGTAGCATATGATCAAGAAGTGAAGGCCCTGAAGGAAGAAGTCCAAGCTGCACTGAAGGCATTGGTAAAAAAACAAGTCTCCAAGAATTGACAGAGTACCAATTGAGATGTTTCAACAAATGGATGCACCTCTCGAAGTGCTCACTCTTCCATGCCAAGAAGTTTGGAAGACAGCTACACGGCCAACTGACTGGTAGAGATTCATATATGTGACTATTCCAAAGAAAAGTAATCAATGGGACATAGAAATTATCAAACAATATTATTAATACCACATGAAAGCAAAGTTTTGCTGAAGGCAATTCAAAACCAGTTGCAGTACACCAACAGAAACTGCCAGAAATTCAGGCCCAATTCAGAAGAGGATGTAGTACCAGGAATATCAGTGCTGATGTCAGATAGATCCTGGCTGAAAGCAAAGAATACCAGAAAGATATTTACCTGTTTTACATTGACTATGCAAAAGCATTAAACTGTGTGATCATAACAAATTATGGGTAACATTGCAAAGAACGCACATTCCAGACCACTTAATTGTGCTTGTGAGAAACCTGTACATAGATCAAGAGCCAGTTGTTCGAACAGACCAAGGAGCTACTGAGTGGTTTCAAATCAGGAAAGGTATGCGTTAGGGTTGTATCCTTTCACCATACCTATTCAATCTGTATGCTGAGCAAATAATCCAAGAATGTGGACTATATGAAGAAGAATCTGGCATCAGAATTGGCGGAAGACTCATTAACAACCTGCGTTATGCAGATGAAACAAACATGCTTGCTGAAAGCAAAGATAACTTGAAGTACTTACTGATGAAGATCAAAGACTACGGCTTTCAGTACGGATGGATTATGCCTCAACATAAAGAACAGAAAAATCCTTCCAACTGGACCAGTAAATCAACATCATGATAAATGGAGACAATATTGAACTTGTCAAGGATCTCATTTTACTTGGATTCACAAACAATGCCAATGGAAACAGCAGTCAAGAAGTCAAACAATGCATTGCATTGGGCAAAACTGTTGCAAAAGACCTCATTAAAGTGTTAAAAAGCAAAGATACCACTTTGAGGACTAAGGTGAGCCTGACCCAAGCCATGGTATTTTCAATCTCCTCATATGCATGTGAAAGCTGGATAATGAATAAGGAAGACCAAAGAAGAATTGATACCTTTGAATTGTGATGTTGCGAATAATATTGAATATGCCGTGGACTATCAGAAGAACAAACAAATCTGTCCTGAAAGAAGTACAGCCAGAATGCTCCCCATGGGTGATCACGGCGAAGCTTCATCTTATGTACTTTGGTCGTGTCATCAGGAAGGACCAGTCCCTGGATATAGACATCATGCTTGGTAAAACAGAGGGTCAGTGAAAAAGAGAAAGACCTTCAATGAGATGGGTTGACACAGTGACTGCAACAATGGCCTCAAATAGCAATGATTGTGAGGATGGCACAAGACAGGGCAGTGTTTCCTTCTGTTGTACAAGTGGGTCATTATGAGTCAGAGCCAACTTGATGGCACCTAACAACAACAACTTTATGTCATATCTTTGAATGTACTGAAATGCATACCTATGAATTAAAACCGTAATAAAATCGAGAAGAAACTGGATTTACTATCACTGAAATATCATCAGGCCATTGCAATCATAGAACCTATTTAAACTGAAACTGGGCTTGGAGAAATTAAAACATTTTGTGTAATACAAAATTTAATACAGTTTGGATAATTCAGGAATGGTCAAATTACTAATTGTTATATTATTTTTATTCTGTAATTGAATAGGAGGGAAACAAGGGGAGCAATAGTGGATAATTGTTGTTATCCTCTATCCAATAGAGCAAGTTGTTCCTCTTTTTAATGGATCAAATACTGGCGTACATAGACAAATATTTTAGAAAAATTCATCCATTTACATACAAAGAATATTCAAACGTACAAACATACATACAATAGCTTTCATATTACATTCAGAAACAAACCTAATATAGGCTTTAGGTAAACCATATGAGAGTAAAATAATAGGCACAGTATGGGGCAAAATATCACTCAAAACCTGGGTAAGCCTTCTAGCACATCACGTTTACTCACTGGTAACACTGGTAATCATTCATTTATTCATTCATTCAACAAATGCTGGTATAGCTGCAGGGCAAACGGCAGCAAACAAAACAATGTCCCTACTCTCATGGTGTCTATATTTACAGGAGAAGAAACTTCCACCACATATGTAAACAAACAAGTAAACAAAATATGCTCACATAATAGTAAAAAATATAAGAAAGTACTGGGGTGCAGAATAACAAATCTCTTTGAGTACCCCTTATTTAAAGATTGTATTTTTTTCCCTCTATCAATCCATATATAAATTTAGTAAATACAGATCCCTCCATTGTTGTTTTCTAATGAGAAAGTTGAAAATCACGAGCACACAAAAATTCTAAATTTATCTCTGTACCTTCAAAATGTTTTCATCATAGCAATAAGTGTTCGTCAAATATCCAGTAGATAAACCCGTACACATGAAAGTAAAAATACATTTGGCTTCAATAGACAGCTTATTTGATCCATATTTGGAATTTGTAATAAATTGCCATAAAAATGAGCCAAATAGGCTAGGTTATCCTTCTGCAAGAAAGCTCCTCCATTTTTTATGCTTCCATTTGTATTAAGCATTAAACTCAAACAAATAAATAGTGGAGGAAATAGTATTTCATAAGTAAGTGTTGGTGCTCTATTTGCAAATGAACTGAACACTTAGCTCCAGGCCCTCTCTTAAATACCATGAATATAAATATTAAAAATTATCATATATACTCTAAAGATCTTTAGCATAAGGGACAGATTCATGCTTTAGCTAATTAAAATTTGTTAAGTTGTAGTTATATGCCACTGTTTTTTGTTTTGTTTTTTGCTGTTTGCTTTTTTTGTTTTTGGTGTGAGTGTGTGTGTGTGTCTGTGTCTGTGTGTGTTTGCTTTTAGCAGCAGAGAGAAGAATCAAATGACCTAGTGTTTAAGGGAAGTTTTAAGAAAGTTTTATCAAAGAAGGTAAATTGTAAAGTGAATTAGGAGGACATGTAGGAGTCAGCTAGGCACAAAATATGATTGCAGGGTACAGAGGTACTGCTTAGACAGGCAATGTAAAACCATCGAAGGTGGAAATCCAGAGACAGAGAGATCACTTAGTATATTATCGCAGTCATACAGAGAGGAGGACGACAGCCTTGCCTGTGGCAATGTCAATGTAGATGAAAATGGGGACAAAAAAATGAGAGACAATATGACTGAATGTAGAGGATTTGTTCAGACTTGAATGTAGGCATATGAGGACAAAATGAGTAAATATTGATTTCGATGGTCCTAGATTGAGTTAATGGTGTCAATTGATGAGAACCTGGGGAAAATTCTGGGGGACAATTCAGGGTTGGGATGGGGGATATATAATTGTGATATGTTCAATTTTAGGTTCCTAACTGCATCAGAAGGAAACCCTGGTGGTGTAGTGGTTAAGTGCCACAGCTGCTAACCCAAGGGTCAGCAGTTCAAATCCGCCAGGTGCTCCTTGGAAACTCTATGGGGCAGTTCTACTCTGTCCTATAGGGTTGCTATGAGTCGGAATCGACTCGACGGCACTGGGTTTGGTTTGGTTTTGGTTTAGTTGCATCAGATATATCCAGTCTAGTAAGTTTTTTGATAGAGTAAAAATGAAAGATTCCAGAGTAGTCAGCTTTGGTATCATTTTTGAAACATTGGCGTGTATCCAAACTTAAAAGCAAAATGTATGGTGTAAAGTAAAATATTCTCTGTATTCTAGGGTGTAGTTCTGCAGAATATAAATAATTAGGGAGTTGATAAAAAATCACCTCCAATGTAGGAGGAAAAGAAGACAATAAGGAGAGAGAATTATATGGAAAGCCAGAGTCAGAGCTAAAGTAATGTGTAGAAAGGGAAGGGAAGGGAGGGAGGGAAAGATCAGAAAGAAAGTATTTTTTAATGTCAGATGCTACAAAGTAGCATGAAATAAGGCCTGATAAATATTGGAAATATTATCTAAGAGGTTATTCCAGAACTTTTGCACATTTAGCACCTCTCTTTTAGTGGAGTAGGAAACCCTAGTGGAGTAGTGGTTAAGAGTTTGGCTGCTAACCAAAATGTCAGCAGTTCCAAGCTACCAAGCCTCCTTGGAAACTCTATGGGGCAGTTCTACTCTGTCCTATAGGGTCGCTATGAGTTGGAATCGACCTCGACCGTGATGAGTTTTTTATTTTTGTTTCTTTGTTTTTTTAGTGGAGTGATAAAGTAGCTGTAGCAAACTCATTTTTTTTTTTAAATGAACTGAAGTGAATTGCATTATTCTAATTCACTTAACTTCCTGTTTTCTTATACTAAGCCAATTCAGATAATAATGCTACTTGCTTACCCCCTGAAAACATTTGGCTTTTTGACATCCTGGATAAAGGGAATAACCTGAAAGCAGTGGACTGATAATCTGAAGAGAAATGAGAAGTAGGAACAATAAATATGTACTTTTTAATTTGATTATTTCCTGTCAGAATCTTGGTGCTGTTTCTATTTTCTTGGCTTTGCTTTCGTTTCTTCTTTTAAAAAAATTGTTTTAATCCTATTTTTAAAGCAATAATACACACAAAAGTGCATATATAATGAGGGTATAATGTGATGGATTTTCACAAACTGAATAAATCTATACAGATAAAGAGACAGACTATTTCCAAAACCTCAGACACCCTCATTATGCCATTCTGAGTCATTATCTTGCCCCCTAACCCCATAAGGGTTACTACTTTGGGTTGGCTGAATTTTAAGATAGACCCCAATGATGCACACCTCTCAATACTCCCCCCTGTGTAATCCCCTCCTTCTAGTGTGGTTTGGACCTAGTGATTGGTTTCTAACACATGGCATATGGCAAGGGAGATGTGAGGCCACTTATGAGATTAGGTCACAAAAGAGTGTCACTTCCATCTTGCAGGTACTCCCTCACCCCCCTGCCTTCTCGTTGCTTGTTCTAATGAAGCCAGCTGTCATTTTCCTGAGCTGCCCTCTAGAGAGGTCCATGCTGCATGGAACTGAAGGAGGTGTCTAGCCAACGGCCAATGAGGGCCTGAGGCCTTCAGTCTAACATTCTGCGGAGAACTAAATCCTGCCAATCATGGAAATGAGTTTGGGAAGAGACCTCTCATCCAGCCTTGGTCAATGTCTTGATTGCAGCCTCGTCAGAGATCCTGAGTCAGAGGATCTAGCTAATACTCCCAGACTCCTGGCCCACAGAAGCTGCGATGATATATGTTATTTGCTCTAAACCACTAAGATTTGGGATAGTTTGTTACACAGTGATAGGTAACTAATATAATATTATTCTAACTCCTAAATAGGCTAATTTTCCCTGTGTTTAAATTATATATAAATAGAATCATACAACAGGTTTTGCTTTGTTTTTGGACTGTCTGCTCAACATTATGTTTGTAAGAATTATTTATACTGATTTTGTGTTCTATTTTTTTTAGTCTTCATTGCTTTAAGATGTACATCTGTACAGTTTCAACAATGGGACTATAAAAATAATGCATCTAACCATATTTTAGAACATAATAGCTTCTGTGTAGACAGCAAAAGAGAGGAAGAACCTCAATGAGGCGGATTGATGCAGTGACTGCAACAATGGGCTCAAACATAGCAACGACTGTGAGGGTGGTGCAGGACCAAACAGGGTTTCATTCTGTTGTACTTAGCATCTCTATGAGTCAGAACCAACTCATGGCATCTAACAACAACAACAAAAACATACTACCTGTATATGGACAAATTAATATAAGAATCAGTCTTGAATATGGGTCTATGTTTTGAACTTGAATTACAATGGTGCAGTAATCCAGATATGATACCTGATTTTACGGTATTTACAGGACAAGAGACAAGGAGATAATTAAATATTTCTACACTAAACTATGACATTATACTTATAACTATTGCTCCATCAGTGAGCATAAAACAATGGAAACCATGTTAGTAGAATTGACAACGTAGTTAATAAATTTTGGTGACATTCCCTACATGTGTAACGTAGGGTTCTAGAAGTGTGTTATTAGTTGCCACTGAGTCAGCTCCAAATCATGGCAACCTTATATAGTATATGACAGAACAAACTTTGCCCCATCTTGCGCTGTCCTCATAATCATTGGTAAGGTAAATTCATTGTTGTGGCTATTTCTAGAAGTATAGGTAGCCATTGATTATATCAGGAGCATAAACAGGGCATTTAATTCAACAGCATGTACAAAAGCTCTCTGAGTTAGATGGATTTCCATTAAAAGAAATGAAGTTATGATGGGGGAATTTTTGAATAATATAGAATTAACATTGTTTAGAACTAGAGAGACACTAATGAGACTTTAAACACCTCTAAATGGGGGAAGTGAAAACCAGGTTATTAAGAATTTTGCCTTCGATCACCTAGGCAAAAGAGAAAAACAACAGTAGTAACTGGATTCTGCGTTTTCTGATTCTAAGTTTAATATACTTTCATTTTTTTTAATAATTTTTAATGTGCTTTAAGTGAAAATTTACAAATCAAGTCAGTATCTCACATATAAACTTACATACACCTTACTACTACTCCCACTTACTCTCCCCCTAATGAGTCAGCCCACTCCCTCCTTCCAGTCTCTCCTTTCGTGACCGTTTTGCCAGTTTCTAACCTTCTCTACCTTCCCATCTCCCCTCTAGATAGGAGATGCCAACACAGTCTCAACTGTCCACCTGATACAAGTAGCTCACTCATCATTAGCATCTCTCTCCAATCCATTGTCCAGTCCAATCCATGTCTGATGAGTTGGCTTCGGGAATGGTACCTGTCCTGGGCCCACAGAAGGTTTGGGGACCATGACCGCTGGGATTCTCCAGTCTCAGTCAGACCATTAAGTCTGGTCTTTTTATGAGAATTTGGGGTCTTCATCCCACTGTTCTCCTGCTCCCTCAGGGGTTCTCTGTTGTGTTCCCTGTCAGGGCAGTCATCGGTTGTGGCCAGGCACCATCTAGTTCTTCTGGTCTCAGAAAGATCTAAGTCTCTAGTTCATGTGGCTCTTTCTTGGGCTCATAATTATCTTGTGACCTTGGTGTTCTTCATTCTCCTTTGATCCAGGTGGGTTGAGACCAATTGATGTATCTTAGATGGCCTCTTGTTAGCATTTAAGACCCCAGACCCACACTTCAAAGTGGGATGCAGAATGTTTTCTTAATAGAATTTATTTGGCCAACTGACTTAGATGTCCCCTGAAGCCATAGTCCCCAAACCCCCGCCCTTGCTCCGCTGACCTAAGAAGCATTCAGTTTATTCAGGAAACTGCTTTGCTTTTGCTCCAGTCCAGTTGAGCTGACCTTCCCTGTACTGAGTGTCGTCCTTCCCTTTACCTAAAGTAGTTCTTATCTACTATGTAATCAATAAACAGCCCTCTCCCACCCTCCCTCCCTCCCCCCCTCGTAACCACAAAAGAATGTGTTCTCAGTTTAAACTATTTCTCAAGTTCTTATAATAGTGGTCTTATACAATATTTGTCCTTTTGCCTCTGACTAAATTCACTCAGCATAATGCCTTCCAGGTTCCTCCATGTTATGAAATGTTTCACAGATTCATCATTGTTCTTTATCGATGCGTAGTATTCCATTGTGTGAATATACCATAATTTATCCATTCATTCTTTGATGGACATCTTGGTTGCTTCCAGCTTTTTGCTATTGTAAACAGTGCTGCAATAAACATGGGTGTGCATATATCTATTTGTGTGAAGGCTCTTATTTCTCTAGGATATATTCTGAGGAGTGGGATTTCTGGGTTGTGTGGTAGTTCTATTTCTACCTTTTTAAGGAAACGCCAGATAGAGTTCCACAGTCATTGTACCATTTTACATTCCCACCAGCAGTGTATAAGAGTTCCAATCTCCCCAGCCTTTCCAACATTTGTTATTTTGTGTTTTTTGGATTAATGTCAGCCTTGTAGGCGTGAGATGGAATCTCATCGTAGTTTTAATTTGCATTTCTCTAATCGAGAGCATTTTCTCATGTATCTGTTAGCTGACTGAATATCTTCTTCAGTGAAGTGCATGTTCATATCCTTTGCCCTATTTTTAATTGGGTTGTTTGTTTTTTTGTGGTTGAGTTTTAACAGAATCATATAGATTTTAGAGATCAGGCACTGGTCGGAGATGTCATAGCTGAAAATTTTTTCCCAATCTCTGGGTGGTCTTTTTACTCTTTTGGTGAAGTCTTTAGATGAGCATAGGTGTTTGATTTTTAGGAGCTCCCAATTATCTGGTTTCTCTTCGTCATTTTTGGTGATGTTTTGTATTCTGCTTATGACTTGTATTAGGGCTCCTAATGTCCCTATTTTTTCTTCCATGATCTTTATTGTTTTAGTCTTTAAGTTTAGGTCTTTGATCCACTTGCAGTTAGTTTTTGTGCATGGTATGGGTCCTGTTTCATTCTTTTGCAAATGGATATCCAGTTATGCCAGCACCATTTGTTAAAAAGTCTATCTTTTCCCCAATTAAATGACACTGGGCCTTTGTCAAATATCAGCTGCTCATATGTGGATGGATATATATCTGTGTTCTCAATTCTGTTCCATTGGTCTATGTGCCTGTTGTTGTACCAGTACCAGGCTGTTTTGACTACTGTGGCTGTATAATAGGTTCTAAAATCTTTTTCAGTAATGCTTTCTTATCCAGGGGTTCTTTCCCTTCCATATGAAGTTGGTGATTTGTTTCTCCATCACATTAAAAAATGCCATTGGAATTTGGATCGGAAGTGCATTGTATATATATCGGAAGTGCATGGCTTTTGGTAGAATAGACAATTTTACAATGTTAAGTCTTCCTATCCATGAGCAAGGTATGTTTTTCCACTTATGTAGGCCTCTTTTAGCTTCTTGCAGTAGTACTTTGTAGTTTTCTTTGTATAGGTCTTTTCCATCCCTGGTAAGATTTATTCCTAAGTATTTTATCTTCTTGGGGGCTACTGTGAATGGTATTGATTTGGTGATTTCCTCTTCGATGTTCTTTTTGTTGATATAGAGGAATCCAAGTGATTTTTGTATGTTTATCTTGTAACCTGAGACTCTGCCGAACTCTTCTATTAGTTTTAGTACTTTTCTGGAGGATTCCTTAGGGTTTTCTGTGTATAAGAACGTCTCATCTGCAAATAGAGGTAATTTTACTTATTCCTTGCCAACCCAGATGCCCTTTATTTCTTTGTCTACCTAATTACACTGGCTAGCACCTCTAGCATAATGTTGAATAAGAGCGGTGATAAAGGGCATCCTTGTCTGGTTCCTGTTCTCAAGGGAAATGCTTTCAGGCTCTCTCCATTTAGAATGATGTTTGCTGTTGGCTTTATATAGATGCCATTTATTATGTTGAGGAATTTTCCTTCAATTCCTACTTTGATGAGAGTTTTTATCATGAATGGGTGTTGGACTTTGTCAAATGCCTTTTCTGCATCAATTGGTAAGATCATGTGGTTTTTGTCTTTTGTTTTATTTATATGGTGGATTACATTAATGGTTTTTCTAGTATTGAACCAGCCTTGCCTACCTGGTATGAATGCCACTTGATCGTGGTGGATTATTTTTTTGATATGTTGTTGAATTCTATTGGCTAGAAATTTTTGAGGATATTTGCATCTATGTTCATGAGGGATGTAGGTCTGTAATTTTCTTTTTTTGTGGTGCCTTTACCTGGTTTTTGTATCAGTGATATGCTGGCTTCATAGAATGAGTTAGGTAGTATTCCATCATTTTCTATGCTTTGAAACACCTTTAGTGGTAGTGGTGTTAACCCTTCTCTGAAAGTTTGGTAGAACTCTGCAGTAAAGCCATCCGGGCCAGGGCTTTTTTTTGTTGGGAGTTTTTTGATTACATTTCAATCTCTTTTTTTGTTATGGGTCTATTTAGTTTTTCTGCTTCTGATTGTGTTAGTTTAGGCAGGTAGTGTTTTTCTAGGAATTCATGCATTTCTTCTAGGTTTGCAAATTTGTTAAAGTACAATTTTTTGTAATAATCTGATATGATTCTTTTAATTTCAGTTGGGTCTGGTGTGATAAGGCCCTTTTCATTTCTTATTTGGGTTATTTGTTTCCTGTCCTCTATTTCTTTAGTCAGTCTGGCCAGTGGTTTATCAATTTTGTTAATTTTTTCAAAGAACCAGCTTTTGGCTTTGTGAGTTCTTTCAATTGTTTTTCTGTTCTCTAATTCATTTAGTTCAGCACTAATTTTTATTATTTGTTTTCTTCTGGTGCCTGATGGATTCTTTTGTTCCTCGCTTTCTATTTGTTCAAGTTGTAGGGACAGTTCTCTGATTTTGGCTCTTTCTTCTTTGTGTATGTGTGCATTTATCGATATAAATTGACCTCTGAGCACTGCTTTTGCTGTGTCCCAGAGGTTTTGATAGGAAGTGTTTTCATTCTGCTTGCATTCTATGGATTTCTTTATTCCCTCCTTAATGTCTTATATAACCCAGTCTTTTTTCAGCAGGGTATTGTTCATTTTCCAAGTATTTGATTTCTTTTCTCTAATTTTTCTGTTATTGATTTCTACTTTTATGGCCTTGTGGTCTGAGAAGATGCTTTGTAATATTTTGATGTTTTGGATTCTGCAAAGGTTTGTTTTATGACCTAATATGTGATCTATTCTAGAGAATGTTCCATGTGTACTAGGAAAAAAAAAGTGTACTTTGCAGCTGTTGGGTGAAGTCTATAAGGTGAAGTTGGTTGATTGTAGCAATTAGGTCTTCCGTGTCTCTATTGAGCTTCTTACTGGAAGTCCTATCCTTCTCTGAAAGTGGTGTGTTGAAGTCCCCTACTATAATTGTGGAGGTGTCTACCTCACTTTTCAATTCTGTTAAAGTTTGTTTTATGTATCTTGCGGCCCTGTCATTGGTGCATAAATATTTAATATGGGTATATCTTCCTGTTAAATTGTCCCTTTAATCATTATTTTTAGTGTCCTTCCTTGTCTTTTGTGGTAGATTTAAGTTTAAAGTCTATTTTGTCAGAAATTAATATTGCCACTCGTGCTCTTTTTTGATTCTTGTTTGCTTGATATATTTTTTTCCATCCTTTGAGATTTAATTTGTTTGCATCTCTAAGTCTAAGGCGTGTCTCTTGTAGACAGCATATAGACATATCGTGTTTCTTTATCCAGTCTGATACTCTGTCTCTTTATTGATGCATTTAGTCCATTTACATTCAGTGTAATTATAAATAAGTATGAGTTTTTAAAAAAAAAATTTTATGAGTTTAGTGCTGTCATTTTGATGCCTTTTTGTGTGTGTTGTTGACAATTTCATTTTTCCACTTACTTTTTTGTACTGAGAAGTTTTTCTTTGTAAATTGTGTGTTCCTCATTTTCATAGTAGTTGAATTTATGTTTGCTGAGTCTTTACGTTTTTCTTGGTTTTTATTTTGAGTTATGGAGTTGTTAGAGCTCTTTGTGGTTACCTTAATATTTACCCCTATTTTTCTAAATAAAAACCTAACTTGTGTCATCCTATATTGCCTTGTTTTCCTCTCCATATGGAAGATCTATGCCTCCTGTATTTAGTCCCTCTTTCTGATTATTGTGATCTTTTACATAATGCCTTCAATGATTCTGTGTTTTGAGCATTTTTTTTTAAATTGATCTTAATTTGTTTTTGTGATTTCCCTATTTGAGTTGATATGAGGATGTTCTGTTCTGTGACCTTGTGTTGTGTTGGAATCTGAGATTATTGATTTTCTCCCCAAAGAATTTCCTTTAGTAATTCTTGTAGCTTTGGTTTGGTTTTTGCAAATTGCCTAAGCTTGTGTTTATCTGTAAATGTTTTAATTTCACCTTCATATTTGAGAGAGAGTTTTTCTGGATATATGATCCTTGGCTGGCAGTTTTTCTCCTTCAGTGCTCTATATATGTCATCCCATTGCCTTCTTGCCTTCATGGTTTCTGCAGAGTAGTCTGAACTTATTGTTTTTCCTTTGTAGGTGACTTTTCTTTTATCCCTGGCTGCTTTTAAAATTTTGTCTTTATGTTTGGTTTTTGCCAAGTTTGGTGATAATATACCTTGGTGATTTTCTCTTTGGATCAATCTTCTATGGGGTTCGATAAACATCTTGGCTATGTGTCCTTTCGTCTTTCATGATGCCAGGGAAGTTTTCTGCCAAAAGATCTTCAACTATTCTCTCTGTATTTTCTGTTTTCCTTCCCTGTTCTGGAACTCCAATCACATGCAGGTTATTCTTCTTGATACAGTCCCACATGATTCTTAGGGTTTCTTCATTTTTTTTTTTTTTTTGATTCTTTTATCTGATTTTTCTTCAACTATATTGGTGTCAATTGCCTTATCCTCCAACTCCTCCACTCTGCATTCCAATTGCTCAATTCTGCTCCTCTGACTTCCTATTGAGTTGTCTAATTCTGTAATTTTACTGTTATTCTTTTGGATTTTTGAATGCTTTCTCTCTATGGATTCCTGCAGCTTATTAATTTTTCCACTATGTTCTTGAATAATTTTTTTGATTTCTTCAACTGCTTTAACAGTGTGTTTCCTGGCTTTTTCTCTAAGTTGCCTTATTTCATTTCTGAGGTCATCCCTGATGTCTTGAAGCATTCTGTAAATTAGTTTTTTATATTCTGCATCTGGCAATTCCAGGATTGTATCTTTGTTTGGGAAAGATTTTGGTTCTTTAATTTGGGGAGTTGTAGAAGCAATCATGGTCTGCTTCTTTATGTGGTTTGATATCGACTGCTGTTTCTGAGACATCTATAAGATATTGTAATAGTTTATTTTATATTTTCTCACTGAGTCTTATCTTGTTTTGTTTTCTTTCAGTATACACAGATGGGCTACTAGATTGTGCAGTCTTGATTGTTGTAGCCTTTGAATCACTTTATGTCCTATTACCAGCTGGTTTGGCCTGTTACCAGATATATAAGCCTAGGAGTCCACTCACTATTCTCAAATAGAATCAGCTTAGGTGTTCTGATTTGGGGTCACCAAGTGTGTGGTATAGACTGTCACCTATTATCTTAGATGAGTAGTGGTGATAGTTGTGTGCACCAGATTCTAGTAGCAGCAAGGGGTCACACTCCAGGGGGGCAGGTTGCTGACAGCCTTCCCCCATGTGCCAGAGAGGTAGGCGTGTCTCTATTCCTAAAGCACTTTGGTGGGTGAGCTCTGCAGCTGTTCCTTAGGCACCCAATGCATGTACCTCTAAAGAATGGTAGGCCTCAGTGCCCTCAGACCCCTTTGGCACGTTGCTAGGTGGTTTGGGTGAAGCTTCAGCCCTCAGTTCCCCACTATGGATCAGCGAGGTGTCTGTGTAATAGGTAGATGTCAGACCTGGAAAACTTGTCTTTCCAGTGATCCCCTGAAACAATTACAGTCAGATCTCTATCAGAATTGCCTTTGCATTATAATAGCCACCTTGTTCTCTGTAGGGATGAAAGCCAAAGACTGTGGATCTCATATTCTTGGCTGGAGCTGGTTCTGTATTTTTATTCCGGTTTAGGGAATTCAGGGAAGGTTTTTTCCCTGGGTTGTTAGTAGCTGCCTCTCTGAAGCCAGGAGAATAAGTTAGGGAAAAAAAAAAAAACGCAGAGGGCTTCATTCCCTGGCCCAGGAAATTCCAGTGTTAATGAAGCTTCTCGGGGCAAGGAGGGCAGGGATCAGATAGATAGAAGAGAGTAGCACCCAGCAATATAGACAAAGTTACTTATCTTGCTTGGCGATGACTGTTTTATCTGAGATTCCCTGGGGGCGGGGGTGTAGCCTGTGTGTGCTGGCTGGGTCGAGATTGCTCCTGAGGGTCAGGCCCTCATCCCCTGCTTCTACTGTCTCAGAAGCTGTGGTCAGCTCCTCAGCTCCCAGTCCAAAGCCCAGCACAAAGGTTTCCCAGCTGGGAAGACACACTCCAGGCTCCAAAACCAGTTGCTGCCTCCCAGTGACTTCTCCTCGTCCCAGCCACGTCAATGTGCTGCCTGCATGCCCTGGTTGCGCTTCCCTCTCGGGAAGCCATGCTCAGCTCCACTGAACCCAGTCCAAAACCTGGTGCCAAGGTTTTCTGACTGGGACGCTGGCTTCAGGTTCCAAAAATAGTTGCTGCTTCCCCGCAGTTGCTCGTTCTCTCATTAGCCGTGTCAGTGTGCAGCCTACTTGTGCTGGCTGAATCTCTACCGAGGTTACCCCAGGGGGCTAGGAGTTAGGGCTGTATCCCTTGCCTGACCCACCTCAGCAAGCCACAATCGGCCTGCCACTTGGCACCAGGAAACTGTGAGGGCTCAAGGCTTTGGAGTGGGACGCTGGTTCCAGAAGCGGTTGCTGCTTCAGGGCACAGCTTTTCACTCCCCTGTCACTCAGGCCAACTCTTTAGATCTGTTTGATGGTCAGGGCTCGTAGATAGTCATGTATGTGATCGATTCACTTGTTTTTCCGTGTCTTTGTTGCAAGAGGGATCCGTGGTAGTTCTACCTAGTCAGCCATCTTCTTTCATTTTTAACAGCGAGAATATAAGCAGCATATACAGGTGACTTCTTAAGTGTTTTCATTTATGTATACTGAGTCTAAAATCTCTTTATGAAGTGTGATTATATTATGTGATTATTACGTTAAAAAGGAAATATTAATTCAGCATGTGAAATTTGGGAAATGTATATTTTTTCACTAAATTTCAATAACTGGATAAAAATGAACACCTCTTCTTCCATCTCCTGAACCATAAGGTTTGCTAACTCTACACAGCTGTAGAAATTTAAATAACTGCCATGTGGGGACAGGGTGAAATTTAGCCTTTTCAAGCAGATTTTTTTTTTTCTCTAGCAATGACATATTGTCTCATCAACACATCTAGGAGCTTCTATTTTTGAAATGCTTCACTTATCACTTGTGGAGTGTTGAAATGGAACCTATTTTTTCTCCAAAGAGAACATTCTTTAGCAAAAACAGATTGTCTCATCTGCATTAAGAAACTGTCCCTCATGAAATTGTCTATTGAGACAAGCACATGCTTTCTGTCTGTAAAACTTGCATACTTAAAAATCTAAACTTTTATTTATTTTTGAATGCTGATATTTGTTAGGAGTTAAAGATTTAACTGAGTTGACATTCCGTGTATAACCCAATTGTTCTATTTAAAAAACGTCAAGTAATACTTCCATACGAGATCATTTAAAAATGATGAACAGTGTAGATACAAACTGACCATGGAAATTCCAGATAATTTTTTGGGGTACTCAAAGTGTTTCCCACCCACTCCAAAAACAAGAGTAAGGAATATTGTAATATAGGAAAGAAATATGTTTAAAAAGAGGGATGTGCAGATGAGAAAAAGCTTGGGGACGTGGAGTTACTATGGCCAGGGAAGTTGCCTTCTTCGCATCTGATGACCTGAAGTGAAGTAACAGATGGCTGCTTCAGGAGCGAGCTCAGGCTTTGATGGCAGATAGTTTAGGTTCCAATCTGAGAACAACATCCTGGCTGCTGATGATATTAGGCAAGGCACTGATACACTAAAAATCTCAGTTTCGGAGGTGTGTGTGTCTGCATGTGTTTCAATCTACAGAATGAAAATAATAATGGTAAGTAACACGTAGGGGTGAGTGAATATCACATGCTCTTTAGCATATAGTGTACTTAACCTCTACCTACACATCATTTAAAGATACACTTTATCATTTTCTTATTTCTGTTTATTAATTTTTTTTAATTTTTATAATATTTAGAAAAGGACTGGTTTATAGTCTAAAAGTTTAATGAAGTTTTACAAAATGAGCCCCCATGCAACCAACCATAAAACTGATATTCAAATCAAAGTAGAGAATATTCTAGGTATCCCATCCCTCTCCCCTCATTGCTCTGTTTGAGTCATCAACTCTGCAAAGGTAGCCACTATCTGGATTTCTAACTTCATACTTTTTTTTCCCGTGAGTTTGATTTCATATAGATGGAATGATATAACATGTATTTTATTTTTGTGTTTGCCTTTTTGCATTCTGACTTGTACTCTTGGAATATTTATTAGTAATCCTGTTGAGAGAAGGGCACCAGCAAACAAATATATCTAGCTATCTCTATATGAGGGAAATCAAACTGGTTCTTTTTGTCTCCACAGTATCATTTAATTATAGACAGAAAAGGGCAGTATCTGCCAAATTCCATGGGAAGTAAACACTCAGTTTTCTGCCATATAATATTGACTTTGGAAATCTTGGTGACATAGTGGTTAAGTGCTATGGCTGCTAACAAAAAGGTCAGCAGTTCAAATCCACCAGGAGCTCCTTGGAAGCTCTATGAGGGAGTTCTACTCTGTCCTCGAGGGTCGCTATGAGTTGGAATGAACTGGACAGCAACAGTTTTTTTTTTTTTTTTCCCTAACATTGACTTTAAAATACAAGTAGAACATATATTCTCAAATATGCAATAATTCAGGGAACGTAACTCCCAAATTTGTTCCTAAAAAGAAAACCAAATGCTATTTAATGATAAAATCCAGTCATCTAATTGATTGAATAAAACAACTTTTTTTCTTCATTGGAAATTTTAATATTTTATTAGGAGGGCTTTAGAATGATAAGCAACCTTAGAGAGTAGTTAAAAACATTGCACTGCTTAGGGGGACATGAGATTCTGTTAAGGGTGATGGAAAAATTTAGAAATGGATAATGGTGATGACTGAACAACATGAACATAAATAATGTCACTGAATGGTACACGGAAAAATGTTGAAATGGCAAATGTAAATAGAAAAAAAAAAACAGCATTGGACTAAGACTTCCTTTGTTCATATACTGGCTTTACACTAGCGCTATGACCAAGGGCAAAGTGTTTAAAGTCTCTGTATTTTTCTGTTTTTTTTTTTTTTTAAAATGTTACAGGATATCACACTAACTGTCTTCCATGTCTTCTAAGCAATATTTTATACTTTTGTTATTGTGTGCTTTGAGATACATAAATTTCTCCAAATTCTCTTTTGTGTCTCTTTCAGGGATAAGAGCATGTGTGTGTGATCCACCCCAATACTTAAGTAGTGGTAACTTATTTTTTTTTCATATTGCAAAAGGCATACCCAGTGCCATCGAGTCAATTCCGACTCGTAGAAACAAGTAGAACTGCCCCCACAGAGTTTCCAAGGAGCGCCTGGTGGATTTGAACTGCCGACCTCTTGGCTAGCAGCCGTAGCACTTAACCACTACACCACCAGGGTTTCCATGCAAAAGGCATAGGGATATGTATATATCAATTTAGATATAAGTATAAGCCTAGACATATATAGACATATACATATATCTTCCAATATCACCACTGTGTTCTTTTTCATAGATATCTGTTCTTATTTCATTTTTACTTGTTTTTTTCATAAAATATATTTTTTTCTTAGTCTATATTACTTATTTATATTTTTGAACACTGCCATGGATTCAATTACGCACCCCCCAAAGATGCATGTATCAATATGGCTGGGCCATGATTCCCAGTACTGTGTGGTTGTCTTCCATTTTGTGATTGTAATTTTATGTTAAAGGAAATTAGGGTGGGATTGTATTGCCCTTACTAAGATCACATCCCTGATCCAATGTAAAGGGAATCTCTGTGGGGTGTGGCCTGCACCAACTTTTACAAGAGATAAAAAGAGAAGCAAGCAGAGAGTTGGGGGACCTCATACCACCAAGAAAGCGGTGCCTGGAGCACAGCACATCCTTTGGACCTGGGATCCCTGCACAAAAAAGTTCCTACTCTGGGGAAAGACTGATAAGGCCAACAGAGAGAGAAATCCTTCCTCTGGACTTCTAGCCTACTTTATTGTGAGGAAATAAATTTCTCTTTGTTTAAGTCATTCACTTGTCTTATTTCTATTACAGCAATACTAGATAACTAAGAGAAACACCCTAATTTTTTTTAATATAATCACTGTAAGCATTGTCTATAATTAATTAATATGGATTAAAATTATGTGGTGATTATTTATTTACATTGTTAACTTTCTTAACATTTGATTTCTTTTCTTGAGAAGGAATTTAATTTTACAAGCTTATTTTTAACAGGTGAATTTTTGTTGTTGTTGTTGTTATAGTTATTCCTCTCTGAAAGTGTTGTGTAGCTGCTTTCGCCTAACCCCCAATTCTCAACCTTAATGACACAGATGGAGTCAAGCTTCTTGGATTTTCATTTGCTGATGTTGCACAACTCAAAATGACAGCAGCTACAAACTACTGTTAGGAATTAGAACCTGGATGTAAGAAGTATGAATCTAGGAAAATTGGAAATCATCAAAAATGAAATGGAATGCATAAAGATCAATATCCTAAGCTGAAGTGGACTGGTATTGGTCATTTTGAATTGGACAACCATATACTCTACTATGCCTGGAATGACAGCTCGAAGAGGAAAGGCATTTCATTCATCAACAAAAAGAACATTTCAAGATCTATCCTGAAGTACAACGCTGATATTATCCATGATAGGATAATATCCATACACCTACAATGAAGACCAGTTAATATGACCATTCAAATTTATGAAATTGACTACTTCTGTGGAAAGAAACCATGGAAAAGCTCAATATCATCAGTCAGAACAAGGCGAGGGGCCAACTGCAGATCAGATCATCAATTACTCATATGCAAGTTCAAGTTGAAACTGAATAAAATTAGAACAAGTCAATAAAAGCCAAAGTACGACCTTAAGTATATTCCATCTGAATTTAGAGACCATCTGGAGAATATATTTAACGCATTGTAAGCAAATGTCTGAAGACCAGGCGAGTTGTGGCATCACATCAAGGACTTCATACATGAAGAAAGCAAGAGGCCATTAAAAATACAGGGGAAAAGGAAAAAGACCTAAATGGATGTCAGAAGAGACTCAAACTTGCTTTTGAATGCTGAGTAGCTAAAACAAAAGGAAAAAATTATGAAGTAGAAGAGCTGAATAGAAGATTTCAAAGGGCAGCTCGAGAAGACAAAGTATAGTATTATGATGACATGTGCAAACACCTAGAGATAAAAAACCAACAGGGAAGAAAATGCTCAGCATTTCTCAAGCTGAAAGAACTGAAGAAAAAATTCAAGCCTCGAGTTGCAATACTGGAGAATTCTATGGGGAAATATTAAACAATGGAGGATACATCAAAAGAAAATGGAAGGAATAAACAGAATCACTACACCCAAGCCGTTCAACTATTTTAGGAGGTAGCATATGATCAGGAACCAATGGTACTGATGGAAGAAGTCCAAGCTTCACTAAAGGCATTGGTGAAAAACAAGGGTCCAGGAATTGAGGGAATATCAACTGAGATGTCTCAACAAACGTATGCAGTGCTGGAAGTGCTCACTTGTCTATGCCAAGAAATTTCGCAGGCAGCTGCCTGGCCAATCGACTGGAAGAGATCCATATTTATGCCTATTCCCAAGAAAGGTGATCCAACTAAATGTGGAAATTATCAAACAATATCATTAATATCACATGCAAACAAAATTTTGCTGATGATTATTCAAAAGCGGCTGTAGCAGTATATTGACAGGAACTGCCAGAAGTTCAAGCTAGATTTAGAAGAGGACGTGGAACCTGGGATATCATTGTTGATGTCAGGTGGATCCTGACTGAAAGCAGAGGGTACCAGAAAGATGTTCATGTGTGTTTTATTGACTATGCTAAGGCATTCCACTCTTTGTAAAATAACAAATTATGGATAACATTGTGGAGAATGGGAATTCCAGAATTCATGAGGAATCTGTACATGGGTCAAGACGCAGTTGTTCAAACAGAACAAGGGGATATTGCATGGTTTAAAGTCAGGAAAAGTGTGCATCAGGGTTATATCCTTTCATCATACCTATTCAATCTGTACGCTGAGGAAATAATCCAAGAAGCTGGACTTTATGAAAAAGAACAGGGCATCAGGATTGAAGAAGACTCATTAATATCCTGCGTTATGCAGATGACACAATCTTGCTTGCTGAAAGTGAAGAGGATTTGAAGCACTTAGTGATGAAGATGGAAGACCACAGCCTTCATTATGGATTATACCTCAACATAAAAAACAAGAATCCTCAAAACTGGGCCAATAAGCATGAATGGAGAAAAGATTGAGGCTGTCAAAGATTTCGTTTTACTTGGATCCACAATCAATGCCCATGGAAGTGGCAGTCAGGAAATCAAAAGACACGTCACGTTGGACAAATAGGCTGCAAGAGATCTCTTTAAAGTGTTGAAAAGCAAAGACGTCGCCTTGAGGACTAAGGTGCTCCTGACCCAAGCCATGGGTTTTTCAATTGCCTCATATACATCATGAGAAAGCTGGATGATGAATAAGGAAGACTGAAGAAGAACTGACGCTTTTGAATTGTGGTGTTGGTGAAGTATATTGAATACACCATGGACTGCCGAAAGGACGAACAGGTCTGTCTTAGAGGAAGTACAACCAGAATGCTCTTTGGAAGCAAGGATGGCAAGACTTTGTCCCACATACTTTGGACATATTGTCAGGAGGAATTAGTCCCTGGAGAAGGACATCATGCTTGGTATAGAGTCAGTGAAAAAGGGGAAGACCCTCAGTGAGATGGATTGACACAGTGGCTGCGACAATGCTCTCAAGCATAGCAACGATTGTGAGGTTGGCACAGAACCGGGCAGTATTTCGTTCTGTTGTGCATACAGTTGCTATGAGTTGGAACCAACTCGAGGGTACCTCACAACAACAACCCCCAATTCAGAAGTAGATGTTATAAAGCCAGCTGCTATTCCTATCATTTTATGACATTGGGGTATCACTCATCCTGTTACTGAGCTGGAACTAATAACACGTGGTGTGGTTTGCTTTCTTCTTTCTTTCCTCTCTCCTTTGCCTCTATCTTTTATAGAGACTTCAGAAGTTTATTGCAATCTGACAGGTCTTAGAGCATTCTCCAGGTCCCTCCACACCGATATTTTCCTCATCAGCATTTTCTCCAATACGTTTCTTGCTCTTCTAATTCCACCTTGGTGTCTGTTTCTTAGACCTGGACTAACACTGGTTATATCTTCTAAGATAAGGACAAGCTATCACAACTTATATCTTTCATTAAGAAAGAATAAAGCTGGGTATGTCTCTATGCCTTTTGGATACAGCATATATTGAGTTAGGACTACTATCCTGATATACTTTATAACCCACAATAACCCACACTTTATAGATGATGTGAAAAAAAAAATCAGTTTCGAGTGGGTCCAAGAGGGATAGATGTCTTTTTAGCAGGTCCTGTGATATAAGTAGCCCTACTCTTGACAAAACATGATTTGGTAGAGCGTATACTGCTAAGGGGATCTGTAGTAGATAAGGTTATCTTTTATTCAGCTTACACTTATCATTTCATGTAGGGCACTTTGTGAAAAGCTATTGGAAAAAGAAATATAAATCAAGTATAATTCATGTATGGCTAATTTCAGTGTGTTTGTATAAGTTAAAAGTGAATTTCTATTGCACTACACACAGCCTTACTCATTGATGGCCCTAAAAGAATATAGGCAGGGTAAACCATTCCGGTGTGCATCCATGATCATCCACTTCATGTTTAGAAAAATTGCCTGAGATTAAGTTACACTTTGACTCCTAAGTTGTGATGATGAGAATGACTGGCTGGCCAGAGCCCTGGAATGAATGAGATTGGTATATTTTTGACAAGAATTAATGGAGGGCAAACCAAAGTTTCAGAGAACTGGCCTACAGAGCTAATAGCCTACACAAGTCACAACCTCATCTACCCTGAGCCCAAAAGAACTAGATGGTGCCTGGCTACTACTACCAACTGTTCTGATCAGGGCCACAATAGATGGATGCAAATAGAATGGAAGAAAAACATGGAACAGAAATCGAATTCTTAAAAAGTCCAGACTTACTGGGTCAGTTGATACTGGAGGACTCCCTGAGACTACTGCCCTGAGAGATACTCTTTAAACCTTGAACTGAAACAATTCCCTGAGTTTGCCTTTTAGCGAAATAACAGATTGGCACACAAAATCAAGACTATTACCTGTGAGTACAGGCTCCATTAAAAAAAAAAAAAAAAAGCTCTGTGAGAGCAAAAGGTCAACAATTATTCTAAAAGATGAAAAGACAAGGGAGGCAGAGAAACAGAATAACCAGAGCACAATTAATGAGAATGTTGACACATTGTGAAAAATGTAACTAACGTCACTGAACAACATGGGTTGACATCGTCAAATAGAGGTCCAATTTGCTGTGTCAGCTTTCACTGAAAGCCTAATAAAATATTATTAAAAAAAAAAAAAAAAAGAGAGAGAAAAAGAAGTTATGGAGGGCATTGTGAAGAAACAATATAATGGGCTGTGGGAGTGACCAGATCACAATGCGTGAGGATCACAGTATGTTTTGTTAATGATCAGTTAAAACACCCCCTGCAGAAGATTCATTAAACCAGGGGGACAGGTTTATTTGTCCAAAACAAAACCAAACCTTTTGCCATTGAGTCAATTCTGACTCACAGCAACCCTAAAAGACAGAGAACTGCCCTATAGGGTTTCCGAGAAGCAGCTGGTGGATTTGTACTGCTGACCTTTTGGTTAGCAGTCATAGCTCTATATCCACTACGTCACCAGGGTTTCCTCTCTTGGTCCAGTAGATGTTAATCAGATGAAAAGCAGCCTGTTTACTCAGTCACCCCAATATTTGCATATGAACCCATGGACGGCAGAAATAAGAACTATGCATGATTCCAACACCATGAACTGCCTCTCAAGGCTGATTACCACTAGATGTTTGATATATTGGCAGGAAAGGTCTCTACTGAGCTCATGATATACCACCATCCCTCAAAAAGATCAAGTGGGTCATGGGTGGAAAATTAATTGCATCGAATTCTTCACACCTTAGAAAGTGTTTTAATTAGTGTTTAAAGGGATTGGAACATATTCCAGATGTGGGTTTCCTTTCATTATTTACAGTCTTTACTAGTACAGCCTTTTGAATGTTCACAGAGGTCTGATTTATCAACATGTGACCCCACATGACATTTCTTCTGACTAAATGAGTCACTTAATGGCAAAAGAGTTGTGAAAATGAGCATATGAAAATGGGGAATGCCAGTCCTGCCATATATTGCCCTTTCCAAAATTTAATGATCTTATAGAGCAATGGAATAGCCCCTTAAAGTCTCAGCTAAAGTGCCAATTTAGAGAGAAACCTGTGAGGTTGGCACACTGTCCTTTAAGATGCAGTATATATCTTAAATGATGTTTTATCCTCAATGGGAAAAACCTGGACTCAGAAACAATTGGATGGGCATAGCAGTGGCCCACTCACCATCACTCCTGGTATTTGTGCTTCCTATGCTTGCAAATTTAAGTTATTTTGGCCTAGAGATCTTTGTTTCAAAGTGGGGAAGTTTCCACCAGGGTCTCAGGAAGAGTCCCACCAAACTTACAGCTCAGTCTATTGCTTGGTTATATCGTGACCTACTTGCCAGGGAACCAGTAGGTAAAGAATGGCAATACTTTACTGGTAGAATAATTGACTCTCTTTTTCATGAGAATTCATGGGGCAATATGTCGATTCATTAGGGTGATGCATGGTAGTTCCAGGACCCATTTTTAACTTGGCATGAACAACTAAAGCAACCATAGCATGATGAAGTCATGGTAACCAGGGGTTCATGCCACCAGGAATACCGCTTGAACTAGAAGTGGTAACTGAGGGTGGGATCAATCTAACATAAGTGGAAGTGAGAGAACACAATGAATATAACCTTGAGACCAAATGCAGCACGACCTCACTAATTCCCCCTCTATGTTTTCCAAGAAATTACGGCCTATCTCCCACCTTACAGGAAACACAGAAGGGTAGAATAAATTTTACATAAGATACATGTGAATCTGACCAGTCAAGGGATGGACTTTGGCAGACAACTGAAGTACTCTATCCAGATCCCTTCAAATCTCTTGCATAATTTCTGTCCTTCTAATTACCAGCACCTATGTTCTTCTTTGGGGCCAGTGCTCAGGTTCCGAGCAGTTTTGTCCCTAAGTACAGAGAGTTGGAAGAATATGGGAGTTACATTTTCCAAAGGTAACCCTTAACAGATAACTAACTGTTGTGGTAGTGTAAAAATCCATCTCCCTTGACTTGAGTGAAGAAAAATTCTTAGTCTTAATTTATATTCCAGATTTCCTTTACAAGATAAGGCTGAAGCTACACTCCATGGAACTTTGATTAAAATAATTCCTGTGATGGGCTTCCCTGTCCTGCTTTCCTTACTTTCTTACTGGATTCTTACTTACGATAAATTTAACCCTCAAAGTGTTTATGGAAAATTTGCCCTCAGAGAACTTCTGACAAGGTACCTGATAATGAAGATACAATTCTTACCTTAATGAAGCTTATTTTATTATGGGATTTATGGACAATAATAATAAATAAAATAGAGATTGTATCAATTTTTATGCATGCCATAAACAGCCAAATCCAGTTAATAATAATTACAATGTTTTAGATAAATTATCAGAATCTGACATCATTATCTCCCTACTCCTCTGCTGCCAAGTTTCGTAAAACTGCTCTGTTAAAAGTGAATGTGAACCTCGGGGGTGGCGGAATGCAGAATCTCCATTTTTCCGTTCTTAGTTGGATGCATGTAAATATTCTCTGAAGATAAACTACAGACACACCTTGCCCAGGAGCACTGTACGCCCTCTCACCTAATCACTGGAGACTACTTTAATCATGAATTGTACCCCCATACAGAAAACAACTACTCTGTAAGATAAATTTGAACTGACAACTAATAATCATAGATCTAGGAGGAAAACTCTCACATTAAAAGAAAAATAACTCTACTCATCAATATGACAGAATGAAAGGACAAAGGGAATTCCTGCTATGACATCATACCAATTAGTGAGTGAGAAAATATAACCAAAAAGCAATAATTAAAAAAAAGCATAGCTATATTAATAGGAGATAAAATATGCTTTATCCAATTGCATTATAGAAGATAATATGTAACATCACAGGAACAGTTAATCAAGAAGATATTACATGTATAAACATGTATGTCTATAAAAATATAATCTCAAATATATATAAAATAAATTATTAAAATTAATCTGGAGATAATTGTTACCTATACTAAAAAAACCTAAAACCAAACCCATTGCTATTGAGTCGGCTCTGACTCATGGAGACTCTATAGGAGACAGTAGAACTGCCCCAGAGAGTTTCCGAGGAGTGCCTATAAGGTTAAATAAAAGTAAAACACTGACTAAGATGGCTGTGATTTAAAAAAAACGAAAAAAAAAAAAAAGGGTTGTTGAAGATGTGGAGAAATTGTATCCCTCACCCATTGCTGGTGGAATTGTAAAATGGTACAGCCACTGTGGAAAACAGTTTTTTGGCTCCTCAAAAATTTAAACATAAAAACCAAAAAAAAGGAATTGAAAGCAGGAACACAGACAGATACTTGTACAACATTCGCTGACAAACTCTTAACAATGGCTAAAAGGTGGAAACAGCCTACATTCCATCAACAGATGAATGGGTAAATTAAGTATACATACGTACAACAGAATATTACTCAGGCATTTTTTTTTTTTATGAAGAGAAATAAAGTCCTAAAACATGCTACAACATGAACAAAACTTGAAAACATGCTGAGTGCAATAAATCAGTCACAAAAGATCCAATATTGTATGATCCCACTTATTTGAGATACCTAGAATAGGACGCATACAAAGACAAATGTTTATTAGTGGTTGCCAGCAGCAAGCAGGTTGGAGGGAAAAAAGGGTATTCATTGCTTAGGAAATACTGAGCTTCTGTTAAAGATGTTGGAAAAAATTCAAAATGGATAATGGTGATGGTTTCACGACATGATAAATAAAATTAATGACTCAAAACTGTACATGTGATGAATATTGAATTGCATGTTTTGCTACACATATATTTACCATAAAAATTAAAATTGCCATAATAATACCATATAATCCATGGATACATACATATTTAAAATGGAAAAGACATGGGAATGACAAGCAATACATATATACAATGGAATGGACATATATACAAGTATGTATGTTATTAATTATGTATATATGTGTGGTTTTCAGTTCTGGAGTAGGATTGGGAAAAGATAATAAGATTGGGAAGGGATACACAAACACTTCAATAAAATTGTTGGTTTTTTTCAGTGAAGAAAGAAAGGCTGTAAATGAGAAAGGGTATATTAATAATACCTGTGTATATTGAGAATTTTTATTTTTCATAATTTTACTGACCCAGAATATCAGAGTGCCAGAAACTAGGAATAAAATTTGTCATCACGTTAAAGAAAAGTTGAGAGGCTTCCAGGTCTAATGTTTAGGTGGGGAGCAATGAGCATCAACCTGTCATCCCACAGATGACCTTATCTCAGAATGGGATGCTCTGACTTGTCTACACAGAAACTCAAGCCAAGGGCAGTCTTCATAAAACATGCATAAATAATAATCTAAATATATCTCACATTGTTAGATGATAAGTAGGGGAGAATGAGTAAAGCTTATAAAATAAGAAAAATAAAACATTTATGAATTTCAGAAAATTTGCATACTTCTTAAAAAGTCCCTTAACAGAGTATAGAAGGAAATCTCAGAAAACTGTCATCTCTAAAAATATTATCAGAAAACAAGGCACCCATGGTGTCTTAGTTTTTTAGTGCTGCTATAAAGAAATGGCACAAATGGGTGGCTTTAACGAACAGAAATTTGTTTTCTCATAATTTAGGAGGCTAGAAGTCCGAATTCAGGATGCTGCTTCTAAGGGAAGGCTTTTTCTCTCCATGGGCTCCTGAGGAATGTCCTTGTCTCTTTTGAGTTTCTGCTCCTGGCTAATTTTCATGTGGTTTGACATCTGTCTCCACCCATCTCTGCTTACTTCTGTATGCCTAATCTGCTCTTTTTGTACCTCATATATGTTTGGCTTAAAACACTCCCTACACTGATATGGCCTCTTAACATAACAAAGAAAATGCATTGTCATTTGGGATTACAGTCTCAGGTATAGGGGTTAAGATTTACAGTGCATATTTTTGGGAGACACAATTCAACCCATAACACATGGAAAATAACATAAAGCCATAAGGTGGAAAAAATGAAATAAAAGGCCCCCAGGTTACAATGATACATCAATTATATTAAATTTAAAGATAGGTAAATAAAAGGAAAAATATACTGATGTGATAAGTGAGAGTTTAAAAAGAAATGAAAAGGGAACTTAAAAAGTTTTCTAGTAGAAGATGCTGCAGTGAAACAAATTGCACTGTGTTATCTCTCTGAAACTACAAATACAAGTATTAAATACTCCTTTCATGACCCAATTATTTTCCACTTTGATTTTTTGTTGATATGATGTGTTTTCATTAGTGGAATCCATGCTGAATCATTGAGTGTGTCTGAATTTTTAGTAGATAATTTATGATACAAACTTTGTGGGACACATATGTCATTCTGGACTCTGGAAGTAGAATTGATGGGATGCATGTGTCCGTCTGGACTCTGGGGGTAAGATCAGTGATTCAGCAGGTGTATTGCATCTCATCTGATTGTGTTGCATCTCGTGCTGGTGCTTGAAAGTGAGGTATCCCCATGAACATGGAATCACCATGAGAAATGCAACTTCCAAATAACACAACTGTTGCCACTGCCGTCAAATCAATTTCAATGCTTATCTTGCTGTACAAAAACCAAAAGAGACAAAAATCTTTGCACAGTCATACATCCAGGATGCATTGCCTTATACAGTACCTTATAAAAAGAGTAATTTGGAGCACGTGCCAGTTTCTTCCATTTCAAACAGCTATACAAGTTCCCTTCTGCCAGCAGCATGTATTGTCAGTGGGAAAGTAGCTTCCCAAGAAATCTGAGAGGCAGAAAATGTTGGTGGATACTGTATGCCCTATGAATCATGAAGGGATACAGAGCTAAGTTCCAAAGATAACAATATTATATTTTTATCAAAATGAAGTTGAAATATGGTAGAGTTGTACAATGAACAAAAATTAAAAAAATAACCATTATAGATGGAGAAGACTTGAACAACATAACCACATAATTAGACTGAGCATCTGCCATTAGTAACCCTTATACACACAGACAAGCCCATACACATCAACATAAGCATACATAAAAATAGAGACTTGACATGGAAATCCAGATATGTTAGGACTTCAGGCTACTTTTATTGCATTGCTCTATCTTTCCATATCATAGTCCAAGATGGCTATTCAACCTTTAGCCATCATGTCTACGTTCCAGTCATTCCAGGTTAAGGAAAATTTCTGAAAGTATCAGATAATATTTCCATTTACATCTTATTGGTCAGAACATATTCAAATAGCCAAAGATTACCCCTGGCCTGTTGCAATCTTTTTTTTTTTTTTTTAATGTTGGCATCGTGTAGTTGTTCTGTGTTGCTGTCAAATCAATTTCAACTCCGGCAACTGCATGTGTTCAGTGTAGAATTGTTCCACAGGGTTTTCTGGGAAGTAATCTACAAAAGCATACCACCAGGTCTTTTCTTCTATGGTACTGCTGGATGGGTTCGAACTGCTAACCTTTACCTTAGCAGCTGAGCACAAACCATAGAGAATTGTATTAGTATAATAAGACTGGAAAACAAGTAAAATACATGAAAATTTATTTCTGGAGAAAAAAGAAGGGAAAATTATTGAAGACAGAGGTGGCTTCAAATGTGTTGGTAAAATGGTAGGGGCAGGTCTCTTAATTTTACTATTATTTTTAAATCGTATGTGTCATTTATACAAAAGTATGACCTATAAAAATAGTGAATTTTAAAAATGATCATTAACACACACTTACGTAATGTCTAGGTTATTCTTCAGGACTGGAACACTCATCAGATGCAGGGTGTGTGAACAATAGCTCCCAGTTAAGTACCACTCTGGTGAGCTGCCTCACACAAAACCATTTTCCCTCCATGAAGTAAGCTTATATCCATTGGCCAGTATATATGAGGGGTGGGGAATTGTATAAAGATCTTATCTCTTTAAGGCCATCATACCTCCAGGGCCCCCTGCAGGTTCTTCTGAGACTTTTTTGTAGTTTTTCACCTCCTCCCTCTGCCCAATCTTACTTCCTGCTCTTCCCTCAAAGGTTAATCCTTAGGACACTCCCTAACACACTTCTTGAATGCAAATCTCCAGCTCAGAGTCTACTTTCCAGAAAACCTGACCTAAGAAAAAGAGGACGGTGGTTAATGCTGGTATTATGTGTTCACAAACATTTAATCACTTGTTAGATGAAACATTACACAAAAATTGGAAATATTTTAATGGCAAACTATTGATGAACACTGTTGTAAAAATATCATGACTTTTTTTGTTTTCATGACAATGCAAGAACAACATTCAATTTTGCAAGTACATCCCTATTGAAGATTTAGTTTGTAGAAAAAGAAAAATCTATTTCAAACAACTGGATAAATTATGGGTAACATAGCTAAATTATTAATTTTCAAAGAGTATAAAATGTGACATAGTTTGGAGGGAAGAAGGAGTGCTAAATAAATCAATGGTGATTTTAATAAACTAGAAGCTTTTAGGTACTAAATCTGTCTGCATCTGATCTGAATTGCAATTACCTGTCAAAAATTCATCCATCATCACAAGTTCCAAACAAACTTTCTTGGCACCAGATGTTTGAGGAAAGCTATTTCATATGGCAAATTTGTCTTGTGGTTTACAGCATCCTCAGGAATGACAGAAATTTCAGAGAATATTTCAGTGCAATGCAGCAATAACCTGCTAGTTGCAGGAAATCATGATATATGTATTTTCTATAACATAAATATATGCTTTACACAAAAACCATTCATTCATAAATGAATGGTTTAACTTCCATTGTTCCAAACACCTAAAATCCTTTATTCCAGTATTTTATAGGAATGCATAGAATTGTATATTTCAAAAATGGATTTTGAATAAAACATTCTCATTTTGTCATATTTTTAATTTTTAAAAATGTAAGTTGTATTTGAATAAAATTATCTCAACATATAAGTACTTTGTAGTCTCCATTAGTAACTTGTGACAGATTGGGAATAATATCTAAAACGGCATTGATTAAAGGAAACACTGGGGAAATCACTGGTTAAAAATAACTATTGTTTCTAACCTTAGGTCCTTCACAGTTACTCACTCTTTGAAAACAATATTTTTTACTTTTTAGGTTTTACAGCAGGAAAGTGCATTTCTAATTCAATTTTTTCTTGATGACACAAATTCTCATTTATAACTAAGTATACTTCTTGGTACATAATATATTATCATCATTATAGATTCATTAAATGTATGGATGCTTCTCATTCTTTATCCATTTTATTACTTATGTTCGTATATTTTTAAAAGTATTTATTGCTTTGTGACTAAAAATTAAAATATTTTAAAATAATAATAAAGGTTAATACATTTTTGTGACTTTAGGGCAGTAAAAGTTTTCTTAGATAAGCCAAAGAAAATAATTGCCATAATTTTAAAAAGTAATAATAATGTAGACTTCTCAACAAAATTTCTGCTAACCAAAAAATATCATCACAAAATGAGTAGGCATGCCACAAATTGGGAGAAAATATTAACAAAACAGTTTTAAAAAAACTTCTACCACTCAATAACAAAAAGATAAAAAATCAATAAAACATGGGGAAATTTTTACATACAATGAACAAAAGAAGATTTCTCAGTAGCCAGTAAACATCTAATAGAGTGTTCAAACTTATCAGTTTTAGGAAATTAAACTATAACAACAATTAGATAACACCTCCAACAATATAATGACTAAAATCAAAATTACTGAAACAATAAAATGTTGACAAGTACATGGAGCAAATTCAACCCTCAATCTTTGTTGAGGGGCTATAAAATATTACAATCATTTTGAAAAATGCTTTCTTTTTTTCATAAAACTAAATACACAACAATATTAACCAGCAATTTCACTTGCAACTTTTATTGAATGAAATACAACCTATGTTCAGAAAAATAAAAGCAAACAAACAAAAAATCCACTGTAACTCATAATGTCTAAAACTGGAGATAGACAAATTGTTCATCAATAAAGAATGAAAAATAAAATCCAAAAACAAAATCCATGCTATATTTGTATAATTTAAATATATTTATATAATGAAAAAATTAATTTTAAAAATACACTCAACCTGATTAATTAATCTCAAGCATTGTGTTGATTGAAAGAAGTCTTATATAAATTAGTTGAACATATGGTTAGCTTTTATGTAGTATCATCAGAAGCAAAATTAACCTACAGTGGAAAAAATTAAAAGAGTGATTGCTTCATGGGGTAGATCATGGTGGTTAACTGGGAAAGGACATGAGGACATTTTGTGAGGTGTTAGTAGTAGGGGTTTACAATACAGAGGTGTATGAAATTGTCAGAACTCTGAACACGTGTTCTTAAGATTTGTGTATTCCATTGTACATAAATTTTAGCTAAAATTAAGTGCAATTGTATTAAATTCTACCTAATGATATGCATGCTACATTACTTAAGGAGATCTATGAAATTTACATTAAATTATACTAGAAAAAGGAAGATGATATGATGAATAGTTAACAAAATCAGTAGGTATATGAGCCACAAAAAAACCGGAAAACCAAACCCATTGCCGTCGTCTAGTAGATTCCGACTCATAGTGACCTATAGGACAGAGTAGAACTGCCGCATAGAGTTTCCAAGGAGCACCTGGTGGATTTGAACTGCTGACCTTTTAGTTAGCAGCTGTAGCACTTAACCGCTACGCCACCAGGGTTTCGAGACAGATGATCAGACACGTATAATAAAGGTAACCAGTTACGTTTGAGTTGATTGTAATTTGTGGTAAACTCCTGTGTTACAGAGTAGAACTTTGCTGCATAAAGTCATTAATGGCTATAATATTTTGAAAGTAAACAGTCAGGTCTATCTTCCAAGGTTCCTCGAGGTGGGTTTGAACTACCATTCTTTCAGTTCATGTTGTTGTTGTTGGTAGGTACCATCAGGATGGTTTCGACTCATAGCAACCCTATGTACAACAAAAAGAAACACTTCCTGGTTCTGTGTCACAATCAGTATCATTGCTACGTTTGATGTGAATCCATCTACTTGAGGACCTTCCTCATTTCCACAGACCCTCTACTTTATCAAGCATGATGTCCTTCTCCAGGGACTGGTCCCTCATGATAACATGTCCAAAGTACACGAGACAAAGCCTCACCATGCTAGATTCTAAGGTACATTTTGGCTACACTTCTTCCAAGACAGACTTTTTCCTTCTTCTGGCATTATGTGGTAATTTTCTCCTCTAGCATCGTAATTCAAGTGCATCAGTTCTTCCTTGGTCTTCCTTATTCAACTTCCAGGTTTGCATGCATATGAGGTGATTGAAGATACCATAGCTTGGGTCAGGCATACCTTAGACTTCAAAGTGACACTTTTTCTTTCTAACACTTTAAAAAGTTCTTTTGCAGCGGATTTGCTCAGCGCAATATGCTGTTTGATTTCTTGACTGCTATTTTCATGGGTGTTGATTGTGGACACAAGTAAAATGAAATCCTTGACACCTTCAGTATTTTCCCCATTTATCATGATGTTGCTTATTGATCCTGTTGTGAGGATTTTGTTTTGTTTTGTTTTCTTTATGTTGAGGTGTAATCCATTCTGAAGGCTGTAGTTTTGATCTTCATTGGTGAGTACATCTGTCCTTTTCACTTTCAGCAATCAAGGTTGTGTCAACTGCATATCTAAGGTTGTTAACCAGTCGGCCTCCAAACTTGGTGCTGTATTCTTCTTCACACAGTCAGTCCAGCTTCTCTGATTATGTGCTCATCATGCGTATTGAATAAGCATGGTAAAAAGATACAAACCCAACACATACCTTTCATGATTTTAAACCACACAGTATTCTCTTGTTCTGTTCAAAAGGCTGCCTCTTGGTTGGTGTATAAGTTCCACATGAGCACAATTAGGTGTTCTGGAATTCCCATTTTTCACAATGTTATCCATAATTTGTTACGATTCACACAATCAGGTGGCTTTGCGTAGTCTATAAAACACAGGTAAACACATTTCTGGTATTCTCTGCTTTCAGCCAATATCCATCTGACATCAGCAATGATATCCTTCATTCCGCAGCTTCTTCTAAATTGGGCTTGCATTTCTGGCAATTCCCTGTTAATGTACTGCTACAGCCATTTTTTAATTAACTGCAGCAAAATTTTACTTGCCTGTGATATTAATGATATTGTTAGATAATTTCCACATTCCCTTGAATCCCATTTTTTTGGAATGGGCACAAATATGGATCTCTTCCAATTGGTTGTCCAGGTAACTGTCTTGAAAATTTCTTAGCATAAAGGATTGAATGCTTCCAGCATTGCATCTATTTGTTGAAACATCTTATTTGATATCCTGTCATTTCCTTGAACCTTGTTTTTCACCAATGCCTTCAGTGCAGCTTGGACTTCTTCCATGAGGACCATCGGATCTTGATCATATGCTACCTCCTGAAATGGCTGAATGTCCACCAATTCCTTTTGATACAGTGACTCTGTGCTCCCTGCGTCGTTGAATCTTTCGCCCGTAGGATCTTTCAATATTGCAACTGGAGCCTTGAACTTTTTCTTCAGTTCTTTCAGCTTGAGAAATTCTGAGCATGTTCTTCCCTTTTGTTTTCTATCTCCAGGTCTTTGCACATTTCTTTATAATACTTTACTTTGTGTTCTTCGGCCACCCTTTGAAATCTATTCAGCTCTTTTACCTCATAACTTCTTCTGATGGCTTTAGCTGCTCTGTTTTCAAGAACAGTTTTCAGAGTCTATTCTAACATTCATTTTGGTCTTTCCTTTCTTTCTTGTCTTTTTAATAACCTTCTGCTTTCTTCATATATGATGTCCTTGGTGTCATACCACAACTTCTCTGGTCTTTGATCAGTAGTGTTCACTGTATCAAATCTATTCTTGAGATGCTTTCTAAATTCAGGTGTAGTATTTCCAAGGTCATACTCATTTTAATTTTATTCAGCTTCCACTTAAACTTGCATACGAGCAATTGACAGTCTGTTACACAGTTGACCTCTGGTCTTGTCCTAACTGATGATATTGAGCTTCTCCATCGTCTTTTTCCACAGATGTAATGATTTGATTCCTGTGTATTCTGTCAGTGAAGTCCATTTGTATAATTGCTGTTTATCTTGTTGAAAAAAGTATTTGCAATGGATAAGTCATTGGTCTTGATAAATTCTATCCTTCAGTCACTGGTAACATTTCTATCACCAAAGCCATATTTTTCAACTATAGATCCTTTTTCTTTGTTTCCAGCTTACACACTGCAATCACCAGTAATTACCAATGTATTTCGATTACATTTTTGCTCAATTTCAGACTGCAGAAAATGGTAAAAATTTTCAATTTCTTCATGTTTGGTATTAGTGGTTGTGGATAAATTTGAATAATGTTCCATTAACTGATATTTTTGTAGGTGTATGGATATTACCCTATCACTGACAGATTTGTACTTCAAGATCTTGAAATGTTTTCTCTGTCTATGAATTTGATGCCATTCCTCTTCAACTTGTCATTTCTAGCACAGCAAACCATAAGATTGTCTGATTGAAAATGGCTGATACCAGCCCTTTTCAGCTCACTAATGCTTAGGATATGGGTCTTCAAGCATTCTATTTCATTTTTGATATCTTCCAAAATTCTTTGATTCGTACTTAATACATTCCATGTCCTGATTACTAATGGATGTTTGCAGCTGTTTCTTATCATTTTTAGTCATGCCACATCAGCAAATGTAGGTCCCAGAAGCTTTATTCCCTTCATGTCATTAAGGTCGACCCTATTTTGAAGAATCAGCTCTTCCCTAGTCATATTTTGAGTGTCTTCCAACCTGAAGAGCTCTTCTTCCAGTGTAATATCAATGTTCTGATGCTATTCATAAGGTTTTCACTAGCTAAAATTTTTGGAAGTAGATTGCCAAGTCTTTCTTAGTCTATCTTAGTCAGGAAGCTCCTTGAAGCCTGTCCACCATGGGTGACTTTGCTGACATTTGAAATATTGGTGGCAGAGCTTTCAGCCTCACAGCAACATAAAAGCAACTGCAATATGACAAACTGACATAACTGGTGGCAAAATGTTCTCCATAACTTTACTGAATAGAGGAATGGAAATCAAAATGATAAGGAGATATAACAACTCACTTCTCATAATTGCTAAAATAATTATTTTTTGGAAAAGTAATCACATCTAATGCTGGTGAGGCTATAGAGAATCTGGACCACTTACACATTGATGGTGGGATAGAAAATGGTATAGTCGATCTCAGTGATCAAAGCTATCTGGCACTGTTATAAAGATAGACATATAGACCAATGTAATAGATTTGAGAGCCCAGAGTAAGAATGTACATCTACAGTTAACTAATCTTCAACAAGGGTAGCAAATCTATCAGATGAGAAAAAAGAGAAACCTTTTATACTTTAATAAATGGTTCTGGGACAACTGGATTTCCACATACAAAAGAAAGAAAGACCCATATCTCACAACATATACACAAACTAACACAAAATAGATCAAAAGCCTAAATATATGACCTAACACTATAAAACTCTTGGAAGAAAATGTTGAGGTACTAATTCGAGACCTATCCTCAACAGCAGATCCTTCCTTACACATGGCACCAAATCACAGGCAAAAAAGACAAAATAAACAAATGGGATCTCATCAAAATTAAAGATTTCTGTATAACAAGGTACTTCGTCAACTAAGTAGAGACAACTAACAGACTGGGAGAAAAGTTTTGGGACTTATAAAATGGGCAAGGGTCTAACACCCAGAATATACAAAACACTCATACAACTTAACAAGAAAAAGAAACAACTCAATAAAAAAATCAATGAGACCTGAATAGGCATTTTACCAAAGAGGACATTCAAATGGCTAAGAGAACTTGAAAAGATGCCCAACATTATTATCCATCAGAGAGATGTAAATCAGAACCACATGAGATACCATTTCACTCCCACTAGGATGGCTGAGATAATAAATAAGTAAATGAAATATAAAATATTGGCAAGGATATAAGGATTTTGGAGCCCTAATCCATTGCTGGTGGGGATGCAGAATGGTATAGCTGTTGTGAAAAAGTGTGGTGGTTCCCCAAAAAACTAAAAATAGAACTACCATATGACCCAGCAATCCCACTCCTAAAGGACTTGAGGGCAGAGGCAAGAATAGCTATGTACACCAGTGTTAATTGCAGCACTATTTACAATAGCCAAATGGTGGGAAAACATAAATGTTCATCAATGGATGACTGGTTAAACAAAATGTGTACATACATACAATGGAATACTACTTAGAGAATTGCAGTCATGATACATGCTACAACAAGATTAAACTTGAAGACATTATGCTGAGTGCAGTAAATCAGTCACAAAAGGACAAATACTTTATGATCTCACTTACATAAAATGACAATAATACACAAATAGATAGTTTATTAGTGGATACCAGAGATAGGAGAGAGAAGGGGATCCATTGTTTGGAAAGCAGTGAATTTCTGTTTATGATGATGGGATATCTGGCACAGATTAAGGGAATTGTTGCCCAATTGATAAATGTAGTCCATGCCCCTCAGCCGTATACCTGAAAAATGTTGAATTGGTAAATGTTATGTTATATGTATTTTTACCAAAAAAAAAAAAAAAGGGTACAGCTGATGCCACTTATTTACAACCAAATATCTTGCAGTATTTGTTGTCTTGGTTTGGAAGTTTAGGGTCACGATTCATGGCACACAAAAGTCAATCAACTCAATATTATTCTTCAGTGATTCTGTTCTACCTCCTAGTTCATTGCATAGTGCTTGGGGTCTTAAAACCTTGCAAGCAGTCATCCAAGACACAACAATTGGTCTCCATTACCTGGAGTAGCAAAGGAAGAAGGAGAGTCAGAAATTGTAGGAAGAAATTGAGTGTATGTTTGGTTGTCTCCATGAACAACTGCCTCCTATTCTGTGAGACCAGAAGAACTGGATGGTGCCTAGCTATATTACTGAACTTTTTGATGAAAGGCTCATAGAATAATACTGATCAAAAGGGTGAAAATGTGGAACAAAATTTCAAATTCTCAGTGGAATCTAAACTTTCTGGAGCTATAGATGGTGGATAAATCCCCGAAACTATTGTCCTGAGATAATCTTTAAATCTTAAACATCAAACCAAAATTATCCCTGAAATCTTTTAGTTTAGCTAAATTAGTAAAATATGTCTGCCTTAAGCACTGTACTCTTTCAAATAATTATCTACGTGGGATCAAAATGACAATAGCATCCTAAAGGGTTAGATGAGTTTAGGGGCAGTGATTTTATGTTAATGGTGGTGGAATAATTTGGAAAAGTATAGCAAGAATGCAGTCAATGTCACTGAATTTAACATGTAGAAATTCTTGAAACAGTGTATCTTTTGTTGTGTATATTTAAAAATATATAAATAAATCAAATACAAAAATATAGTTTAGCTATTTTCTACAAAATTAATCCTGAAAGTACCATATGACCCAGCAATTAAACCCTTGACCATTTATTCAAAATGAATGAAAACATATATTCACACAAAAATTTAATGAATGCTCACTACAGCTTAATAAGTAATAACCCAAAAGCAGAAACAATGCAGACAGTCTTCAACTGGTGAATGTTTAAATAAAGTATGGTGCATAGCTACCATGGGGTATTAGAAATATAAAGAAACAAAAAATTGATAAATGCAACAACTTGAATGAATTTCAAAGGAATTATGCTGAGGGGAAGAAAAAAAATCTGCTCCAAAAGTTTACGTGAATAATATATTATTCTTTTATTTTACTGTTACATTCTGAAATTGACAAAATTATCCAAATGAAAAACAGAGCTGTGGCTGCTAGGAGTTGGTGTGGGAGTGAGAGGTGGGTGTTGTAAAATGGTAAAATGAGAGATCATTGTGATGATGGAACTCTTCTGTAGCTTTACTGTATCATGTCAATATCTAATTTGTTATTGTGTTATGGTTTTGCAAGATATCACTGTTTCTGTAAACTGGGTTAAAGCTAAATGGGATTACCCTGTATTATATTTTTTTTCAGCTGTATGTGAATCTATAACTATCTCAAAACAAAAATGTTTAATAAAGAAATGTTAAAAAAAAACTGGAAATAGATGAGCAAAGTAAACGATCTTAAGTAGTAGGAATGTAATAAGGAAGGTTGAGTAGAGATTAATAGACTTAGATAATAGATAAAGGTCAAAGTTGGCTCCTTGAAAAATATGAATAAGATTGATAAACTCTTGTAAATACTGAAATGAAGAGCGAGAGAGAAGAGGGAGAGAAACAATAGCAGTATCAAGAAAGAAAGGGATATTATGGACAACTATATGATAAACAAATGTGATAACATGGGCAAAATTGATTCAAAATAAAATTTTAAGAAAGCTGAAAACCTTACATTTGTTAAAAACAATAAAAACAAAACAAAATAACAACAACAAAAAAAAAAAAACGGAATTTGTTATTAAAACCCCTCTAAAAATCTATAGGCCCAAGCCATTTTACCAGTGATTTATTAAAATAAATGAGTAAACTTAAACACTAAATAGACGATACATACGTTGTAACTTTGGTGAAGGGTAATACAGTACACGATACTGGTGAAGCCAGCACAACTTGTGCAAGGCAAGGTCATTGAAGCTCCACAGACACATCCAAACTCCCTGTGGGACTCAATTACTGGGCTGAGAACTGTGATGATCATGGTCTCCGGGAACATCTAGCTCAATTGCCATAACATGGTTTATAAAGAAAATGTCTTACATTCTACTTCGGTGAGTAGTGTCTAGGGTCTTAAAAGGCTGTGAGCAGCCATCTAAGATACTCCACTGGTCTCACTCCTTCAGGAGCAGCAAGGGAGAATAAAGAAAACTAAAGACACAATGAAAAGATTAGTCCAAAGGACTAATGGACCACACCTACCACGGCCTCCACCAGACTGAGTCTAGTACAACTAGTTGGTGCCCAGCTACCACCACTGACTGCTGTGACAGGGATTATAATAGAGGGTAGAGGAAAGAGCTGGAGAAAAGTGTAGAGCAAAATTCTAACTCACACAAAAAAGACCAGACTTACTGGCTTGTCAGAGATTGGAGAAACCCTGATAGTAAGGCCTCCTGAGTAAAGTATTTTAAGGAAATGTACAAAGACCTAGAGTTAGAAAACCAAAAAGGAAGGATATGCTTGGCATTTCTAAAACTGAGAGACTGAAGAAAAAATTCAAGGCTTGAGTAGCAATACTGAAGTACTCTAATAGCAAAATATTGAATGACGAAGCGTCAAAAGAAGAGGGAAGGGACACACAGAGTCACTTTACCAAGAAAAATTGGTCAATGTTCAAATATTTCAGGATGTAGAATGTCATCAAGAACCAATGGTATTGAAGGAGTAAGTCCAAATTGTACTGAAGGCACTGGCAAAAACAAACTTTCAATAATTGATGGAATACCAGTTGAGATGTTTCAGCAAATGAGTGCAATGCTGTTAAGTGTTCACTGGTCTATGACAAGAAAATTTCAAGACAGCTACCTGGACAACCTACTGAAAGAGACTCATGTTTGTGCCCATTCCAAAGAAAAGGGATGCAACATACTGCAGAAATTATCAAACAACATCATTAAAATTACGCACAAGTAAAATTTTGCTGAAGATAATGCAAAAAAGGTTGCCGCAGTATATCAACAGGGAATGTCAGAAAAACAAACTGGATTCATAAGAGGATATGGAACAAGGGATATTATTGCTGATGTCAGATGAATCTTGACTGAAAGCAGAGAATGCTGGAAAGATGTTTGCCTGTGTTTTTTGCCTATGCAAAGGCATTCAACTGTGTGGACCATAACAAATTATGGATAGCATTGCAAAGAATGGGAATTCTAGAACACTCAATTGTGCTCATTCAGAGCCTGTACTTAGACCCAGAGGGAGTGATTCAAACAGAACAAGGTGATATTGGATGGTTTAAAATCAGGAAATGTGTGTGCGTCAGGGTTGTATTCTTTCACCATACTTATTTAATCTGCATGCTGAGCAAATAATCCAAGAAGTGGGACTGTATGAACAAGAATGTGGAATCAGGTTTAGGGAAAGACTCATTAATAACCTGCGATAAGCAAATGACACAACCTTGCTTGCTGAAAGTGAAAAGGAATTGTAGCACTTACTGGTGAAGATCAAAGACCACAGGCTTCAGTATGGATTATACCTCAACATAAAACAAAAATCTTCACAACTGAACCAATAAGCAACATTGTGATAAATGGAGAAAATATTGAAGGATTTCATTTTACCTGGGTTGACAGTCAATTGACAATCAGTGCCCATGGAAACGGCGGTCAAAACATGAAAGGACATATTTCACTGGGAAAATTTTTTTGCAAACAACCTCTTTAAAGTGTTAAATAGCAAAGATATCACTGTGAGTCCTAACGTGTGCCTGATCCAAAAGATCCAAACCATGGTATTTTCAATCACCTCCTCTGCATATGAAAACTGGACAATGAATAAGGAAGACCAAAGAAGAATTGACTCCTTTGAATTGTGGTGTTGATAAAGAATATAGAATATACCATGAACTGCCAAAAGAACAAACAAACCTGTCTTGGAAGAAGTACAATCAGAATGCTCCTTAAAGGCAAGGATGGCGAGACTACGTCTCAGGTACTTTGGACATGTTATTAACAGGAATCAGCCCCTGGAGAAGGACATCATGCTTTGTAAAGTAGAGGGCCAGCAAACAAGAGGAAGATACTCAAGGAAATGGATTCACACAGTGGCTCAACAATAGGCTGAAACACAGCAATGATTAAGAGGATGGGCACAGGACCAGGCAGTGTTTTTTTCTGTTGTACATAGGGTCACTGCGAGTTGCAATCAATATGTCACCGAACAACAACAACAACATTTTCATGTATTAAAATCAACTAGTATGAATTTAATTAATAATATAGTTAGGTTACTCTATTTTCTTTACTATTGAAAAACATGTTTAAATAATACACAGTGATTAAAATTGAGAAGGAATACTGTTTCGTAGATTAGAAATTTGAAGTAACAATGTTAATTCTATTATTTAAAATTTGCATTTATGCTTATTTTAATTTTTTATGATGTATAGTGAATGTACTTGGATTTTGCCATATTTGGTTAATCTTGATTTAAATAATACTCCTCTTAAATTTTTTTGTTATGAACATTCTATAGTTCAAATTAAATCTCACTATATTGCTTTTTTTCTCAAAATACTAGAAACATTTGCAAGAATATTTTTGTCTTCCTATAGTGAAGCTGGAAACCCTGGTGACATAGTGGTTAAGAGCTATGGCTGCTAACGGAAATGTCAGCAGTTTGAATTCACCAGGTGCTTTTTGGAAACCCAATGAGGCAGTTCTACTCTGTCCTTTAGGGTCCTATGAGTTGGAATCGACTGGATGGCAACGGGTCTGGTTTTTGCTTATGTGAAGTCGCAGCACTGGTGATGCAATGGTTAAGAGCTTGGCTGCTAATTTCGACTCCACCAGCTGCTCCTTAGAAACCCGATGGGGCAGTTCTACTCTGTCCTATAGGATCACTACGAGTTGGAATCGACATGATGATAATAGCTTTGTTTTTTGTTTTTATAGTGAAGTCAGAGGGATTCTTATTACTGAAAGTTATGGCTTTGGAATAATCATGAAATTATATATGTCTATACTTTTGTTTTTTTATACTAAGCCATTTATTTATGCTAACTTTGTTGCTATTTTCAAAATTTCCTTAAGAAATTTGCATAATTTTGTGTTTCTACCAGTTGAAATTTATTAAGGAGTTATTTTATTTCAATAGGAATGATTCAAAAGAATATCTGGAGTGTCTTATTGACAATATCTTTTCTATGGGATAAAAATTCTGGATACCATTTTATATCTGTCTTGTATGTTGTTGTTGTTGTTAGGTGCCATTGAGTCAGTTCCAACTCATAGCGACCCTATGCACAACAGAAGGAAACACTGCCTGGTCCTGCACCATCCTCACAATCGTTGCTATGCTTGAGCTGATTGTTGCAGCCGCCATGTCAATCCGCCTCGTTGAGGGTCTTCCTCTTTTCCGCTGACCCTGTACTCTGCCAGCATGTCCTTCTCCAGGGTCTGATCCCTCCTGACAACATGTCCAAAGTACGAAAGACCCAGTCTCGGCATCCTTGCCTCTAAGGAGCATTGTGGTTGTGCTTCTTCCAAGACAGGTTTGTTCATTCTTTTGTCACCCACTCACCAAATCCATGGTATATTCAATATTCCTCGCCAACACCACAATTCAAAGGTGTCAACTCTTCTTCGGTCTTCCTTATTCATTGTCCAGTTTTCACATGCATATGATGCGATTGAAAATACCATGGCTTGGGTCAGGTGCACCTTAGTCTTCAGGGTGACATCTTTGCTCTTCAACACTTTGAAGTGGTCCTTTGCAGCAGATTTGCCCAATGCAATGCATCTTTTGATTTCTTGACTGCTGCTTCCATGGCTGTTGATTGTGGATCCAAGTAGAATGAAATCCTTGACAACTTCAATCTTTTCTCCATTTATCATGATGTTGCTCATTGGTCCAGTTGTGAGGATTTTTGTTTTATGTTGACAGTTTAAGCAAATTAAGCAAAATCTTCATTTTGTGTATGCATGTGTGTGTGCCCCTTCTTGTGAGGAAAAACTAATTTTCCCTTAGGGAAAACAAAAATGTACTTCTTATATTACACAGATTAAAATTCCTATCTTCATGGGGCATCGTTATAAGCATAAGGTACATTTACAGGAAAAAAAAAAAAGAATTGTAAGGGAGCCATCAAATAGACATAGTGGCCCATATCAGTGTGCATTAAAAATAAAATTGTAGCTGACAAAAACGTGTTGTGATTAAAAATTTTATGAATGTTTTCTGGATCCAGTGTTCTTATGTGTCATATAGTCTATGCCAAGCATCATAGGTTTCAATTCTTTTAGATAGACAGGAATTTCTTGTTATTCTTTAGTAAATTACATATAACGGCTTATACTAGAAGTATTAGTTTACTCACCAATGAAATTTATTTTGCTTCTGCAAATGTATTTGCATAATTTAGTATTATCATGGATTACCAGGAAAAAAAATAATAAGGATAAGAAATGCTATTACTTTATCAGTCCATTGGCATTGAATCAAATCTGATTCAGGGGGAACTTACAGGACAGAGAACTGTCCAATAGGGTTTCCAAGGCTGTAAATCTTCACAGAAGCAGGCTGCCATGTCTTTCTCCCACAGAACAGCCAAGCACTTAACCGCTGTGTCACAAGTGCTCTTAATTTTTTTTTTTATCAACATAACTAATTCATAACATTAACAATGTGAAAATAGATCTGGGATTAAATATTTATTTCAAACTCTACAGGCTAAACAAAAAGAAAAATTTTTTGAATATTGTCTATATTCCAAAATCACCACTGCTGAAACATAAATGTTTGAAAGCTCATAGAAAATACATGACCTGATATAATATTTGCACATGTTGAAATGAATATTCTGTTCCATTTGCATATGAATGAGTTTATTACAAAATATAAAAGCAGGATATTAATTTATTTGCTTATGTTTTTGTCTGTGAGAGTAAGTCAAAAAGTATTTCTACAAAATCATTGAAACATTTATTAAACAGAAATATCAAAATGTGGAGCTATTGTTTCTTGAGATATCCTCCATCTAGGCCTATACGTCTCTGAAGGTGGTGTTTCCATCTCTCTAACCTTTGCCCAAAGAATTCTGTACTCTTCGATTTACACCACGTCAAAACAGCAGTTTTGGCATCCTCGAGGGACTCAACTCGTGTTCCTTTGAAATGTCTTTGAGATTTGGGAAAGAAAAAGAAGTCTGAAAGGGTAAGATCAGGGACGTAGGCTGGGTGGGGTAAGGTTTCCCAACAGAACTCTCACAGGACAGCCCTTGCTACCCTTGAGAAATGAGTAGGTGCATTGACGTGATGGAAAAAAGTTCCTTGGCTCAACTTTCCTGGCCTTTTTCTCACCAATGCAGTTTTCAATTTTCTTAAAACTTCATTATAAGCCCCCATGATCGTCCTGTTTCCTTCAAGAAAACCTATCAAGATTACTCATTTGGAATCCAAACAAACAGTTGCTATAACCTTCTGAGCAGTATTCCTTCTCTTGGCTCATCTTTGAGGTCTTCCTGACCTTCCTTAAAATGCTTGCTCCATTGAAGAATGATTGTTTTCTGTACGGTAGCATTCCCATAAACTTGTTGCAAAGCTTCAATGATTTGGAAAATGTCCACTTAAGTTTTGTTAAAAATTTGATATTAGTCCTAACCTCAAAATCATTTCCCCCCCCCATGATGCAAAAGGTAAACACTTTTTTTTTTTTGAAGACGCCTTAAACAGACTAAGAGAAGTGCATTACTGAAAGAACTTGTCTGCAGCCATCCACTAAAGGAGTTAACTTATCTTCAGGGTATATGATAAAGATTTCCAAAGATATGATGTAATTTGATTCCAGCAATACATAAGAAGGAAAACACAACATGGCCATGTGGAGTTATATAAGGAATGAAACATTAGTTTAATGCTTAAAAACTAATCAGTGTAAATCAACAAATGAAGATATTGGAAGAAATATAAGTATCACAATAGTTACATAAAAAGCATTTGACAAAATTTAATACCAGTTTATAACGAAAACTCTCAAAAATTATGAATGAAATGGAACGTTTTCAGTCTGAGAAGAGACACCTATGAAATTGTATCATACCTACTAGCAAAAAACTAGCTTCTTTCCCAGTAAATTTAGGAAAGGACAAAAATGTCCAACTTGACTACTTCTGTTTATGATTTTATTGAAAGCCTGGCCACATGATCGTGAAAGAAAAAGTAATAGATTTAAACAATGTTTTAAATTAAAAAACTCTTTATTGGCAAGAAAAATGCTTATTTATATTGAAAATGTCAAATATTCCACAAAATTGCTGCTAAAAATGAGGAGAGTTAAAAGATTGCAGAATATAAGATCAACATAGCAAAACTGGTTAAATTTTCATATTATAAATAAATGATTGAGAATTACAATTTCAAAAGCAAATCATTCGATTTACAATGCATCCAAAGACAGAAAAATGATTAAGGAGATGTATAAAAAAAATGTAGTTGATTTTTACAATTAGAAGTCTAAATGCTAAAAAGAGAATTGAAAGGAGACCTAAATAAATAAAGAGATGTAATACACGTGGACAAATATATTGGACAAATGTCATATATGGGCATATACAGGAAAGACAAATATTGTTAAAATTTCAGTTCTCCAATTGTTCTAAGGATTTAATTCTATAGATTTAATTACAAAAAATATTCCTTCAGACTTTTTCTTGTTGAAATTGACATATTTGCCCTAAGCTTTACATGGGAATAAACAGAGCGAAGAATATCCAAAATAATTTTGAAAAATTTGAAGAAATGTGGAGAATTTACCTTCACATGATTTATTTCAGAAATTATTATAAAGCTACGATAATCAAAACAGTGTAGTACTTGTATAAGCATAGATATACAGATTGATATAGCACAATATTACCAGAAATATTACCAGACATAGACCAGAACTTAGTGGTCAATCGATTTTTGGCAAAGTACCAAGAAAATTTATTGGAAAAAGGCTAATTTCAGAGTTTGAAAGATGGAAAAAAATGAATTCCAACCGTTTTCTCATGTCACACATAGAAAATAAGCTCAAAATTAAATATACATATGTAACCTAAAACCCCTCTTATTTTGAGAATGCTGTTATAAACCAAGATCCAGGTGCTACTGGTGCTTCTAGTATCTCTAAGCTGGCAGAACAAGGAAATATATTTGAAAAAGTAACTCATGCATATATACATGCATATACATATTTTGTATGTATTCATATATATATATATTACAGTAGGAACATACGTTTACCTAAATGTGTGTGTATATATATGTGTATATATACATATATGTATATATACACACAAGAACCAAAACCAAACATGGTGTTGAGTTGATTCAAACTCAAAGTGACCCTATAGAAGAGAGTAGAACTGCCCCATAGGGTTTGCAAGGAGTAGCTGATGGATTCGAACTGCAGAACTTCTGGTTAGTAGCTGCTCTCTTTATCACTGTGCTATCAGGGCTTCATATATATAAATATATAAATTCATATAAATATATTTATTTACACATAAATACATTTTTTACACACATATATAAAAATATATTTATATGACTATGATATCCCTTGTTCTACATTCTCTTCTAAATTCTGCTTGAATATCTGGCAGTTCCCTGCTGTTATACTCAGCACGAGCTCTTGAATAATCTTCAGCAAAGTTTTCCTTGTGTGTGATGTTAACAATACTGTTGGATAATTTCCACATTTGGTTGGATTGCATTTCCTGGGAATAGGCATAATATGGATTTCTTCCAGTCAGTTCGCCAGGTAGCTGTCTTACAAATTTTTTTTTTTTTTAATAATTTTTATTGAGCTTTAAGTGAACGTTTACAAATCAAGTCAGTGTGTCACATATAAGCTTATATACACCTTACTCCATACTCCCACTTACTCTCCCCCTAAGGAGTCAGCCCGCTACCTCCTTCCAGTCTCTCCTTTCGTGACAATTTTGCAAGTTTCTAACCCTCTCTACCCTCCCATCTCCCCTCCAGTCAGGGGATGCCAACACAGTCTCAAGTGTCCACCTGATACAAGTAGTTCACTCTTCGTCAGCATCTCTCTCCAACCCATTGTCCAGTCCCTTCCATGTCTGATGAGTTGTCTTCGGGAATGGTTCCTGTCCTGGGCCAACAGAAGGTTTGGGGACCATGACCGCCGGGATTCCTCTAGTCTCAGTCAGACCATTGAGTCTGGTCTTTTTATGAGAATTTGGGGTCTGCATCCCACTGATCTCCTGCTCCCTCAGGGGTTCTCTGTTGTGCTCCCTGTCAGGAAAGTCATCGGTTGTGGCCAGGGACCATCTAGTTCTTCTGGTCTCAGGATGATGTAAGTCTCTGGTTCATGTGGCCCTTTCTGTCTCTTGGGCTCATAGTTATCGTGTGACCTTGGTGTTCTTCATTCTCCTTTGATCCAGGTGGGTTGAGACCAATTGATGCCTCTTAGATGGCCGCTTGTTAGCATTTAAGACCCCAGACGCCACATTTCAAAGTGGGATGCAGAAAGTTTTCATAATAGAATTATTTTGCCAATTGACTTAGAAGTCCCCTTAAGCCATAGTCCCCAAACCCCCGCCCTTGCTCCGCTGACCTTTGAAGCATTCAGTTTATTCCGGAAACTTCTTTGCTTTTGGTCCAGTCCAGTTGAGCTGACCTTCCGTGTATTGTCCTTCCCTTCACCTAAAATAGTTCTTATCTACTAACTAATCAGTAAATAACCCTCTCCCACCCTCCCTCCCTCCCCCCCTCGTAACCACAAAAGTATGTGTTCTTCTTAGTTTATACTATTTCTCAAGATCTTATAATAGTGGTCCTATACAATATTTGTGCTTTTGCCTCTGACTAATTTCACTCAGCATAATGCCTTCCAGGTTCCTCCATGTTATGAAATGTTTCAGAGATTCGTCACTGTTCTTTATCGATGCGCAGTATTCCATTGTGCGAATATACCACAATTTATTTAACCATTCACCCGTTGATGGACACCTTGCTTGTTTTCAGCTTTTTGCTATTGTAAACAGAGCTGCAATAAACATGGGTGTGCATGTATCTGTTTGTGTAAAGGCTCTTATTTCTCTAGGGTATATTCCAAGGAGTGGGATTTCTGGGTTGTATGGTAGTTCTATTTCTAACTTTTTAAGAAAATGCCGGATAGATTTCCAAAGTGGTTGTACCATTTTACATTCCCACCAGCAGTGTATAAGAGTTCCAATCTCTCTGCAGCTTCTCCAACATTTATTGTTTTGTGTTTTTTGGATTAATGCCAGCCTTTTTTTTTTTTGGAGTGAGATGGAATCTCATCATAGTTTTAATTTGCATTTCTCTAATGGCTAATGATCGAGAGCATTTTCTCATGTCTCTGTTAGCTGCCTGAATATCTTCTTTAGTGAAGTACGTGTTCATATCCTTTGCCCAATTTTTGGTTGGGTTGTTTGTCTTTTTGTGGTTGAGTTTTAACAGAATTATATAGATTTCAGAGATCAGGCACTGGTCGGAGATGTCATAGCTGAAAATTCTTTCCCAATCTGTAGGTAGTCTTTTTACTCTTTTGGTGAAGTCTTTAGATGAGCATAGGCATTTGATTGTTAGGAGTTCCCAGTTATCTGGTTTCTCTCCGTCATTTTTGGTAATGTTTTGTATTCTGTTTATGCCTTGTATTAGGGCTCCTAACATTGTCCCTATTTTTTCTTCTGTGATCTTTATCATTTTAGTTTTATGTTTAGGTCTTTGATCCACTGGGAGTTAGTTTTTGTGCATGGTGTGAGGTATGGGTCCTGTTTCATTTTTTTGCAAATGATATCCAGTTATGCCAGCACCATTTGTTAAAAAGACTATCTTTTCCCCCATTAACTGACACTGGGCCTTTGTCAAATATCAGCTGCTCATATGTGGATGGATTTATATCTGGGTTCTCAATTCTGTTCCATTGGTCTATGTGCCTGTTGTTGTACCAGTACCAGGCTGTTTTGACTACTGTGGCTGTATGGTATGTTCTAAAATCAGGTAGAGTGAGGCCTCCCACTTTCTTCTTCTTTTTCAGTAATGCTTTACTTATCTGGGGCTTCTTTCCCTTCCATATGAAGTTGGTGATTTGTTTCTCCATCACATTAAAAAATGACATTGGAATTTGGATCGGAAGTGCATTGTACTTATAGATGGCTTTTGGTAGAATAGACATTTTTACTATGTTAAGTCTTCCTATCCATGAGCAAGGTATGTCTTTTCACTTAAGTAGGTCCTTTTTAGTTTCTTGCACTAGTACTTCGTAGTTTTCTTTGTATAGGTCTTTTACATCTTTGGTAAGATTTATTCCTAAGTATTTTATCTTCTTGGGGGCTACTGTGAATGGTATTGATTTGGTGATTTCCTCTTCAAAGTTCTTTTTGTTGATGTAGAAGAATCCAAGTGATTTTTGTATGTTTATCTTATGACCTGAGACTCTGGCCAACTCTTCTATTAGTTTCAGTAGTTTTCTGGAGGATTCCTTAGGGTTTTCTGTGTATGAGATCATGTCATCTGCAAATAGTGATAGCTTTACTTCCTCCTTGCCAATCCGGATGCCCTTTATTTCTTTGTCTAGCCTAATTGCTCTGGCTAGGACCTCTAGCACAATGTTGAATAAGAGCGGTGATAAAGGGCATCCTTGTCTGGTTCCCGTTCTCAAGGGAAATGCTTTCAGGCTCTCTCCATTTAGACTGATGTTGGCTGTTGGCTTTGTATAGATGCCCTTTATTATGTTGAGGAATTTTCCTTCAATTTCTATTTTGGTAAGAGTTTTTATCATAAATGGGTGTTGGACTTTGTCAAATGCCTTTTGTGCATCAATTGATAAGATCATGTGGTTTTTTTCTTTTGTTTCATTTATATGGTGGATTACATTAATGGTTTTTCTAATATTAAACCAACTTTGCATACCTGGTATGAATCCCACTTGGTCGTGGTGAATTATTTTTTTGATATGTTGTTGAATTCTATTGGCTAGAATTTTGTTGAGGATTTTTGCATCTATGTTCATGAGGGATATAGGTCTGTAATTTTCTTTTTTTGTGGTGTCTTTACCTGGTTTTGGCATCAGGGATATGGTGGCTTCATAGAATGAGTTAGGTAGTATTCCGTCATTTTCTATGCTTTGAAATAGCTTTAGTAGTAGTGGTTTTAACTCTTCTCTGAAAGTGTGGTAGAACTCTGCAGTAAAGCTGTCTGGGCCAGGGCTTTTTTTTGTTGGGAGTTTTTTGATTACCTTTGCAATCTCTTTTTTTTGTTATGGGTCTATTTAGTTGTTCTACCTCTGTTTGTATTAGTTTAAGTAGGTAGTGTGTTTCCAGAAATTCATCCATTTCTTCTAGGTTTGCAAATTTGGTAGAGTACAATTTTTCATAATAACCTCATATGATTCTTTTAATTTCAGTTGGGTCTATTGTGATGTGGCCGGTCTTGCTTCTTATTCAGGTTATTTGTTTCCTTTCCTGTATTTCTTCAGTCAGTCTGGCCAACGGTTTATCAATTTTGTTAATTTTTTCAAAGAACCAGCTTTTGGTTTTGTTAATTCTTTCAATTGTTCTTCTGTTCTCTAATTCATTTAGTTCATTTCTAATTTTTATTATTTGTTTTCTCCTGGTGCCTGATGGATTCTTTTGTTGCTCGCTTTCTATTTGTTCAAGTTGTAGGGACAGTTCTCGGATTATGGCTCTTCTTTTTGTATGTGTGCATTTATTGATATAAATTTACCTCTGAGCTCTGCTTTTGCTGTGTCCCAGAGGTTTTGATAGGAAGTGTTTTCATTCTGCTTGCATTCTATGGATTTCTTTATTCCCTCCTTAATGTCTTGTGTAACCCAGTCTTTTTTCAGCAGGGTATTGTTCAGTTTCCAAGTATTTGATTTCTTTTCCCTAATTTTTCTGTTACTGATTTCCACTTTTATGGCCTTGTGGTCTGAGAAGATGCTTTGTAATATTTTGATGTTTTGGATTCTGCAAAGGTTTGTTTTATGACCTAATATGTGATCTATTCTAGAGAATGTTCCATGTGCACTAGAAAAAGAAGTATACTTTGCAGCAGTTGGGTTGAGTGTTCTGTATAATTCAATGAGGTCAGGATGGTTGTTTGTAGCAATTAGGTCTTCCATGTCTCTATTGAGCTTCTTACTCGAAATCCTCTTCTTCTCCAAAAGTGGTGTGTTGAAGTCTCCTACTATAATTATGGAGGTGTCTATCTCACTTTTCAGTTCTGTTAAAGTTTGTTTTATGTATCTTGCAGCCCTCTCATTGGGTGCATAAATATTTAATATGATTACATCTTCCTGGTCAATTGCCCCTTTAATCATTATGTAATGTCCTTCTTTATCCTTTGTGGTGGATTTAACTTTAAAGTCTATTTTGTCAGAAATTAATTTTGCTACTCCTGCTCTTTTTTGCTTGTTGTTTGCTTGATATATTTTTTTCCATCCTTTGAGTTTTAGTTCGTTTGTGTTTCTGAGTCTAAGGTGTGTCTCTTGTAGGAAGCATATAGACGGATCATGTTTCTTTATCCAGTCTGAGACTCTCTGTCTCTTTATGGGTGCATTTAGTCCACTTACATTCAGCGTAATTATAGATAAGTATGTGTTTAGTGCTGTCATTTTGATGTCTTTTTATGTGTGTTGTTGACAATTTCATTTTTCCACATACTTTTTTGTTCTGAGACATTTTTCTTTGTAAATTGTGTGTTCCTCGTTTTCATAGTATTTGACTTTATGTTTGCTGAGTCGTTATGTTTTTTTTGGTTTTTGTTTTGAGTTATGGAGTTGTTATACCTCTTTGTGGTTACCTTAATATTTACCCCTATTTTTCTAAGTAAAAACATAACTTGTATTGTCCTATATCGCCTTGTATCCCTCTCCATATGGCAGTTCTATGCCACCTGTATTTAGTCCCTCTTTTTGATTATTGTGATCTTTTACATATTGACTTCAATGATTCTCTGTTTTGAGCGTTTTTTTCTTTTTAAAATTAATCTTAATTTGTTTTTGTGATTTCTCTATTTGATTTGATATCAGGATGTTCTGTTCTGTGACCTTGTGTTGTGCTGGTATCTGATATTATTGATTTTCTGAACAAACAATTTTGTTTAGTATTTCTTGCAGCTTTGGTTTGGTTTTTGCAAATTCTCTAAGTTTGTGTTTATCTGTAAATGTCTTAATTTCGCCTTCATATTTGAGAGAGAGTTTTGCTGGATATATGATCCTTGGCTGGCAGTTTTTCTCCTTCAGTGCTCTATATATGTCATCCCATTGCCTTCTTGACTGCATGGTTTCTGCTGAGTAATCTGAACTTATTCTTATTGATTCTCCTTTGTAGGAGACCTTTCTTTTATCCTTGGCTGCTTTTAAAATTTTCTCTTTATCTTTGGTTTTGGCAACTTTGATGATAATACGTCTTGGTGATTTTCTTTTTGGATCAATCTTATATGGGCTTCAATGAGCATCTTGGATAGATATCCTTTCATCTTTCGTGGTGACAAGAAAGTTTTCTGCCAACAGATCTTCAACTATTCTCTCTGTATTTTCTGTCATCCCTCCCTGTTCTGGGACTCCAGTCACACGCAAGTTATTCTTCTTGATAGAGTCCCGCATGAGTTTTACGGTTTCTTCATTTTTTTTAATTATTTTATCTGATTTTTTCTTCAGCTATATTGGTGTCAATTACTTTATCTTCCAACTGCCCCACTCTACATTCCAATTGCTCGAGTGTACTCCTCTGACTCCCTATTGAGTTGTCTAATTCTGTAATTTTACTGTTAATCTTTTGGATTACTGAATGCTGTCTCTCTATGGATTCTTGCAGCTTATTAATTTTTCAGCTATGTTCTTGAATAATCTTTTTGATTTCTTCAACTGCTTTGTCAGTATGTTCCTTGGCTTTTTCTGTAGATTGCCTTATTTCATTTCTGAGGTCATCCATGATGTCTTGAAGCATTCTGTAAATTAGTTTTTTATATTCTGCATCTGGCAATTCCAGGATCGTATCTTCATTTGGGAAAGATTTTGATTCTTTAATTTGGGGAGTTGTAGAACCAATCATGGTCTGCTTTTTTATGTGGCTTTATATCAACTGTTGTCTCTGAGCCATCACTAAGATATTGTAGTGATTTATTCTATAATTGCTCACTGAGTCTTATCTTGTTTTGTTTTCTTTCAATATATGCAGATGGGCTACTAGATTGTGCTGTCTTCTTTGTTGTAGTCCTTGAATCACTTATATCCTATTACCAGCTTTTTTGGGCTGTTACAGATATATAGGCCTACGAGTCCATTCACTATTCTTGAGTAGAATCTGATTTTGGGTCATCAAGTGTGTGGTGCAGACTGTCACCTATCCACCTAGAGAAGTACTGGTGATAGTTGTGTGCACCAGATTCTAGTAGCAGCAGGGGTTCATGCTCCGGGGGTGTGGATGCTGACAGGCTTCCCCCAAGTGCCAGTGAGGTAGGTGTGTCTCTATTCCTAAAGCACTTTGGTGGGTGGGCTCTGCAGCTGTACCTTAGGCCCCCAATGCAAGTACCTCTACAGATTGGTAGGTTTCACCCTCCTTAGACCCCTAAGGCAGGAGGCTAGGTGGTCTGGGGGGGGAGCTTCAGCTCTCAGTTCTTGTTGTGGGTCAGTGAGGACTCTGTTGAATACACAGAGATATCAGACCTGGGAAACTTGTCTTTCCAGTAATCCGCTAAAAGAATTACAGTCAGATCCCTATCAGAAATGCCTTTGAATTATAATAGCCACCTTTATCCCTGTAGGGATGAAAGCCCAAGACTGTGGATTTCATATGCTTGGCTGGAGCTGGTTCTGTGTTTTTAGTCCAATTAGGGAAGGATTTTTGGTCCCTGGGTTTTTTGTAGGTGCTTCTCTCAGGCCAGGAAGATGGGTTAGGAAAAGACCAAAAAAAAAAAAAAGAAGAAAGAAAGGAAAACCACAGAACCCTTCACTCTCTGGCTCAGGAAATTCCCATGTTAATGAAGCCGCCTGGGAAGGGGAGGGGAGGATTCAGATAAACAGGAGAGAGAATAGCACCCCGGAATATAGACAAAGTTACTTATCTTGCTTGGGAATGACTGTTTTATCTGAGATTCTCAAGAGGCACGTCAACTGTGTGTGCTGGCTGCGTACCCTTGTCCCCGAGGGTCAGGCCTGCATCCCGTGCTTGCGCTGTCTCAGAAGTAGTGGTCAGTTCCTCCGCTCCTAGTCCAAAGCCCAGCGCCAAGTTTCCCCGGCTGGAACGCAGCACTCCAGGCTCCAAAACCGGTCACTGCCTCCTCGTGACTTCTTCTCCTGTCAGCCACGTCACTGCGCTGCCTGCGTGCACTGGCTGGGCTTCCCCCGAGGTCACTTCTGGGGGCTAGGGCTGCTTCCCGTGCTTGCGCTGTCTCAGGATGCTGTGCTCAGCTCCCCTGCACCCAGTCCAAAGCCCGGCGCCAAGGTTTCTTGACTGGGATGCTGGCTCCAGGCTCCGAAAACAGTCACTGCTTCCCTGTGTTTGTTCGTTCTCAGTCTCTGTCACTCAGGTCAACTCTTTAGATCTGTGTTTGATGGTCAGGGTTCGTAGATTGTCATGTATGTGATCGATTCACTTGTTTTTCTGAGTCTTTGTTGCAAGAGGGATCCGAGGTAGCTTCTACCTAGTCAGCCATCTTGGCCCCACCTCCCAAATTTTTTGGTATGGACGAGTGAGTATCTCCAGTGCTATATCCATTTGATGAAACATCTCATTTGGTATTCCATCAATTCCTGGAGCCTTGTTTTTTTAGCAGTGCCTTCAGGGCAGCTTGGACCTCTTGCTTTAACACCATTGATTCCTGTTCATATGCTACCTCCTGAAATGGTTGAACTTTAAATAGTTCTTTTTCATATAGTGGCTCTGTATATTTCTTTGGCTTTCTTTTGATGCTTTCTGTGTCATTTAATATTTTCACATAGAATCCTTCAATATTACAACTCAAGGTTTGAATTTTTTTCTTCAGTTCTTTCGGCTTGAGGAATGCCAAGTGTGTTCTTCCAAAAAGTATGTGTCTATATATATATATATATATATATATATATATAAAATATAAATAGATTTGTTTATATACATGTTTATTTCTTTACATAAATGTATGTGTATATATTTATTTATTTATATTTATACTCATATATATGTATATATATACACACACATATTTAGGTAAATATGAATTCATACTAAAATCTCCAACTCTAATCTAGTACTAGAAACCCTGGTAGTATAGAGGTTAAGTGCTACGGCTGCTAACCAAGAGGTCGGCAGTTCGAATCTGCCAGGTGCTCCTTGGAAACTCTGTAGGGCAGTCCTACTCAGTCCTATAGGTTCGCTATGAGTCAGAATCGGCTCTACGGCAGTGGGCTTTTTTTTTTTTTTTTTTGGTGGGTAATCTATTAATCTAGTACTACGTGAATCATTTTAGCTATCTCCCTTTCTTGTCTGTATTCTCTGACTTCAGCAGTAGAAATATGTCACCCACCATTTACTTAATTGTTCAAATACACCACACATATGTAGGAGTATCAGAATTGATATCCTGTGAAACTGTGTGAACAACTATACTAACTAGAATACAGTGCTTATGTTCAGTCCCCTTTGCCTTCAGTCTTACATTCTGCACTCATTTCTGAGGTTATTTAGGTCACAACTTTTCCTCCAGTCTCTTCAGTAATATCATTTCATACATTTGTAATATGTTTAGATTATTCTGTCACAGTCTGCATTTTATATTGAGATCCCCAAACTTCACTTACATATACATAAAATTTAGCACAAAATAAGGTTAACTCTGTGCTGTAAAGTATTATGAGTTTTGAAAATATGTAGTGTCATGTAACTACATTAACAATATTATACCGAACACTTTTATTGCCCTGAAAGTTCCCCTCTGCTTCACATATTAACCCACCCAGTCCCCAAACCCCTAACAATCACTGATCTGTTAGCATTTCTATAGGTTTGCTATTTCTAGCTTGTTACATAGATTATATCTGGCCTTTCAAAGCAGATTCCTTCACTTAGGGTTTGATATTCATCATATTTAGTCATGGCTTCGTAGCTCAGAATACTAATACATGGATATACCGTAGTTTGTTTATCCATTCACCTATTGAGGAACATTTTTTTTTGCTTCCAGTTTTTGGTGATTGTGAATAAAGCTGTTATAAACATTCATGTGTAGGTTTTTGTGTGGACATAAATTTTCAAATCAGTTGCATACATATCTCGGAGTGTGATTGATTACTGGATTATATTTTAAGTCTATGTGTATATGTGATTGATTACTGGGTATATTTTAAGACTATGCATTTAAAAAAAAAAAGCTGTTGCCATCAAGTCGATTCCACCTCACAGCAACCCTATAGGACATAGTAGAACTGCCCCATAGGGTTTCCAAGGAGCAACTAATGGATTCAAACTGCCAACTTTTTGGTTAGCAGTCAAGCTCTTAACCACTGCACAACCAGGGCTCCATGTACCATGTATATATAGTTTTGGAAGAAACTACCAAACTCTCTTCCAAATTAATTTTGCTATTTTGCATTTTTCCATCATGAGGAATGAGAATTCCTGTAGCCCCACATATTTACAAGCAACTGGTATTGACAGTTTTTGTTGTGTGTTTATTTTTAGCCAGTGCATAATGGTATTTCATCATAGCTTTACTTTACATTTAAATAATGACAGGGGTTGACCAGAAACTTTTCATATATTTCTTGCCATCCCTATATATTCTTTGGTGCATTGTCTGTTCAGAAGTTTAGCTCATTTTTAAATGGATTTTTTTTTTTTAATTGTTAAGTTTGAAGAGTTTTTTAAGTATTTGCAAACAAATCTTTTACCAGATACATGTTTGGTAAATGTATTCTCGTCCTGGGATGGATTAACAATAAGCAAAGCATGCACAGATTTATATTAAGCAAGGCACTCACAGGCTTCCTTGTGTTCACTTACTAATCTGTAGGGCACAGCTTTACATAGGCTTCACCACATCCTTGATGTGTTGAAAAACAGGTGAAATTGTGCCCTACAATTTAGTAAGTAAGCTCAAGGAAGTCTGTGTGTAACTCACTTATTGTGTAATCTGTCCCTGCTCCTAGTCTGTACCTTTTCTTTTAATACTCTTAACGATGTCTTTCATGGAGCAAAATTATTTAAATTTTAGTGGAGTTCAACTTATTATTTTTCACGGATTATGCTTTGGTGTTACATCTAAAATCTTATCACCTAACCCAAGGACACAGATTTTCTCTTGTGTTTTTAAAGATATTTTATAGCTCTGCATTTTATATTAAAGTTTATGATTTATTTAGAGTTAATTTTGTGTATGGTGTAAAGTCCATGCCTTAGTTTCATTCTTCGCATATAAACATCCATTGTTTCAGCCCCATTTATGAAAAGTTTCACATTTCTCCATTGAATTGCCTTTGGGCCTTGTCAAATATCAGTTTGTGTGTCTTTCTGGGCTCTCCATTCTGTTCCACTGATCGATGCAGGTATTCTTTCATCCATACAGTGTTATGTGAGGGAAGAAAGTTTGTTATGTTAGTGTTTCATTTCCACACCCATACCAATACTCAACATATAGAAGGCTTCATAAATTAAGGTGGAGAAAATTAATTCTTTTTTATAATCTCAGTAAGGATTTGTGTATTTTTAACAAGTTTAAAGTGTAATAAATTTGGCCTGCACAATCATTTTGGCCTGGTGTTTGTTACAGTGAAGATTATTACTTAAAGAATAAATTTATTTATTAACTATGAAATAATGCCAAATTTATATTTTTTTCTTGAATCAACTTCGTAAATTAGTGGTTTATAGTTTGGTTCTTGTCTTAGTCATCTAGTGCTGCTATTACAGAAGTACCACAAGTGGATGGCTTCAACAAAGAGAAGTTTTATTCTCTCAGAGTCCAGTAGGCTAGAAGTCCAAATTCAGTCGCTGGCTCAAGGGGAAAGCTTTCTCTCTCTGTCGACTTTGGACGAAGGTCCTTGTCATCGGTCTTTCCTCGGTCTGGGAGCATCTCAGCACAGGAACCTCAGGTCCAAAGGGCATACTCTGCTTCCAGTGCAGCTTTCTTGGTGGTATGAGGTTCCCAACTCTCTGCTTGCCTCCCTTTCCTTTTTATCTCTTGAGAGATAACAGGTGGTGCAGGCCACACCCAGGGAAACTACCTTTACATAGGATCAGGGAAGTGACCTGGTAACGGTGTTACAATCCCACTCTAATCCTCTTAAACAAAATTACAATCACAAAATGGAGGACAACCCCAGAACACTGGGAATCATGGCCTAACCAAGTTGGTACACACAATTCTGGGGGATATAATTCAATCAATGACAGCCCTTTTCATATAAGTTTTAAAATTTGTAGGAAGAAAGCATCATTATTTTTGTTTTGCCTGTTTCTAAACACCTTCTTGACCTGCACTGAACCTGTTGACATACTCTGACCTAAGTTTGGTTTAAAATACAGATATATGTTAAATCTGGATATTTTACTATCCAAAATAAAAATCACTGTCTTTCCAATGGAATACTTTGCTAATTTGTGTTTGTTTTAATTACTGATATACGAGTTTTACCTCTATTTACCTATAATTTATCCACAAGTTTTGGCTTTTTCTTACTTATTTTGTGGTGTGGTTGGCTTTAGTTTTTTCTCTATCTTTTTTCACTGTATTGTTTTGAGAGCTATACTTAATCTCATTATTAATTTAGTGAATATTCTTCTCCTTTCAATATATATAAATAATTTAGTAAGTCTAAAGTTATTTTCTTAACCCCAGTCTCCCCAAAACATGAATAATTTAAATATTTAACCTATGATCATTCACCACAAAATAACTACTGCTGTTGCCTATTGGTTTATTTGTGTCTTTTTTAGCTCCCTCAAAATAGACATTATGATCATTTTATGGAAAATGTTTTATGTTTTTTCTAGAAATTTTATTTGTATTTTAAAAAAAAATTTCATAGTCCTTTACACTTGTGGGATTACATCTTTTTCTTTCTGAAACACTTCCCTTGTAAATTCCTTGACTGCATATTTTTGGTGGTAGTATTTTTATTTTTTGGATTACCTGAAAATGTCTTTAATTCATCCTTCCTCCTGAAAAATAACATAATAAGCAGAATAGTGCCCTCCAAAGTTGTCCACATCCTATTTGTTGTTGTTGCTAGTTTCCAGGGATGAGTCAGTGACCAACTCATGGTGACTCAATGCACGACAGGCCTTGGTAGAGGTGATCCATAGGGTTTTCGTTGTCTGATTTTTTTCATAAGTAGATCATCAGGCCTTTCTTCCTGCTCTATCTTACTTTGTTCTATCTTAATCAGCTGAAAACTGATCAGCATCATTACACACAAGCCTCAACTGACTGACAAGTGGTGCATTGGCTGGAAGTGAATCTGGGTCTCCTACATGAAAGGTGAGGCAGAAGAAAAGTCAGAGAAAGAGATGCAAAGATATAAGCAGGGTAGGAGAGGTGATACTTTGCTGACTTTGAAGATGAATGAACGGGGCCCTGAGACAAGGAATGCAGTTGGCCTATAGAATCTGGAAAAGGTGAGAAAATATTTTCTCTTAGAGCCTCCAGGAAAGGATACAGCATTTCTGAAACCTAAATTTCTGCTCATTAAGTTCAGTTCTGAACTATAGACTTATAAGATAACGAATTTCCATTTTTATAAGCCAGAACACTTAATTGTGCTCATGAGGAAACTGCACGTATATCAACAGATGGTTATTCAAAATAGAACAAGGGGATACTGCTTGGTTTAAAGTCAGGAAAGGTGTGCTTCAGAGTTGTATCCTTTCACCGTACTTACTCAATCTGTATGCTGAACAAATAATCTAAGAAGCTGGACTATATGAGGAAGAATGGGGCATCAGGTTTGAAGGAAGTTTTAACCTGTGATATGCAGATGATACAACCTTGCTTGCTGCAAGTGAAAAGGAGTTGAAGCACTTACTGATGAAGATCAAAGACCACAGCCTTCAGTATGGATTACACATCAAAATAAAGAAAACAAATATCCTCACAACTGGACCAATAAGCAACATCATGATAAACGGAGAAAAGATTGAAGTTGTCAAGGATTTCATTTTACTTGGATCCACAATCAACACCCACGGAAACCACAGTAAAGAAATCAAAAGACATATTGCATTGAGCAAATCTGCTGCAAAAGAACTCTTTAAAGTGTTGAAAAGCAAAGAAGTCACGTTGAAGACTAAGGTGCACCTGTTTGAAGCTGTGGTGTTTTCAATCACCTCATATGCATATGAAAACTGTATGATGTACAAGGAAGACCACAGAGAATCAATACCTTTGAATAGTGGTGTTGGAGAAGAATACTGACTATACAATAGACAGCCAAAAGAATGAACAAGTGTGCCTCGGAAGAAGTACAATCAAAATGCTCCTTAGAAGCAAGGATGGGGAGACTATGTCTCACATACTTTGGATATATTGTCAGGAGGGATCGGTCCCTGGAGAAGGACATCATGTTTGGTGAAGTAGAGGACAAATGAAAAAGAGGAAGACCCTTAATGAAATGAATTGACACAGTGGGTTCAGCAATGCGCTCAAGCATAGAAATGATTGTGAAAATGGGGTAGGACCGGGCAATGTTTCCTTCTGTTGTGCATAGGGCCACTATGGGTTGGAGCTAACTCAGCGGCACCTGACAACAGCAACAACATGTGCTACCAAATTTGTGGCAACTTATTAAGGCAACCATAGAAAAACAATACAGATACTCTTGCTTGGTACAAAAATTTTTAACTTGACAGACATAATTCTTCTCTTCCTCTGTTTTTACCATGCTGCCTATTTAATGTTTAGGTGAAAATTTTTTTTTTTTTTTTGACCAGCTAGTTTTAAGATTTCACTTTATCTTTATTCTTCTGTTTGTTGCTATGCTTTGTCCATTTATTCAGCTATGGTGTTCTTATGATTCATTTCTTTCACTATTAAAAACTTTTTAACTCCTCACTATCAGATAGTTCCTCTACTCCGTTGTCTATAACCCCTTTTTCTAGACCCCTACTTAGACATTTGTTAGAACTTTTTATGCTATCTTCCGTATCATCTTACTTTCTTTGACTTTTTTTAAATCTCTCTTATGAATTCTGCTTTATTTCTGCATGTCCAAGTACAAGGTTAAAAAAAAAAAAACTACATGTTTATTTTGCTATATTTTGGGGTTGTCTTTATTAGAAAGCTTTTATTTTATAGATTACAGTTTGGAGACAACTTGCTGATGGATAATTTTGAAAATATTTCAGAGAGGTGTTTGCTTCTGTTTCTTGACAGGGGTCAGTAAATGATATCATTTTGATAACCATCCAGAAGCTTTTGATTTTCCCTGGCTTAATTGAAGCTAACCTGATATAGCTTCTTCTTCTTGACTGCCAGCATGCTCATTGGTTTGTTTGTCTATTGTATATGTCTATTTTCAGATTCATTTTGCTTCTCTTGGCATGATCGTGTATATGTGTGTGCATCAAATTCTGTTTGCTTTATAACCAAAGTGCTTATTATGTTTGTATAAATATATGCCAATATGTAACATTTGCTTTCAGAAAATTGGTAAATTTTAGTAGGAGGTTAACTCTAACTAAACTCAGTACCGTCAAGTCGATTCCGGTTAGTCATAAAAAATTCAAAAGATGCAATTAATTTTTCAAAAAATTTTCATTACTATACAGCTCCAGCTTTTTTTTTTTTTTCAAAATTTATTCTAGTCTCTATAGGAGATAGAACAGAAATTGAACCATATCCTGCCTTCAGAGAGCTTCTTATATAGAAAGTCATCTAACTGAAATTTATACTGTAAACTTGCATGTGAGTGTATATTTTAGACAAATGTGATATATGAGAGGCAAGTAATAAGCATTGTGAGCATTATGAAAAAATAGCCCTGATTTTTAAAAGTTTCTAGATGTTCATATTGAAGTAACTTTTATCAGTATTTAGGAAATATTTACCCATCAATAATCTTATCTAAAGAGGAACATAATGGAGAAATATAAAATGCCAAGGGATTTAGTCATTAGTATAAAACATTGTATGTCCTTCTGTTCAGTTTAAAACCATCTCCACAAAATACACATGCAGCAAAATATAATTAATTATAATTATAAAATATTAATAAATATATTAATACGGTTAATATGGAAACTTTAACTTAGTGTTGTTTCCCTTTTTAGATTTGTTGATGGATGAAAAGTAATCATCAGCCTTTCATCTTGCCTACAGATATTTTGAAAGTTTGAGACTTTTCTGCCCTTAAGGAAAAGCATGCTTAAAAACATATATCTTGAAATAAAAACAGAATTTGATCTTGTTGTAAAGGTAAAGAAATTGTTGGAGGAAAATTTTTGGGAGTTAGCAGTCAGGGTTGAAGACTGGAAAAGTGACTCAAAATACAAGTGAGGAGACTCAGAAAATGATCAAAGAGGAAGAAGAATTGAACTCTCTCCTCCCAAACAACAAAATATCATTTTTAAGTCTCATTAACACCAGCCATTGACATAAGTAAGGACTTGTAGCTCTGTGTATCAGCATCCTATTCATTAGTTACCCAGGATGTGACAAGATTTTCTGTACATTTAAATGTATTATTCCATATGAATTCAGGTACTTCTTTATTATACCTCCAGAAACACAAGGGTTTTAAATTCATGGTGGTGGGAAATAGGAAGATAAGCCGTGAACCAGTTTGTCTAAACAGAATGAAAAAGAGACACCAGGGTTAGGACACTCATTAGAGATAATATTTATGAGCAAATAAAAAGAAAAAAAAGTGTCAGTTTATTAATAGTTGTTTTATACCTGTAAAGTGAAAAATTTAATAATAAGATTAGATAAGAATGGAAAATTTATGCAGACTTTTTTTTTTTTTTAAGCATTCAGTATCTTTGCATTTTTCTAGATTCAAAACACTGTATTTGTTCCATCTCTTTAGTTTGGAAAGATATATTTGTGTGTGTGTGTCATGTTATGGTGCAGGTTTTCAGAATATTGTTTTAAGAATTCAGTGAATTGATGAATAATATGTATGGCATAGAGCAAACAAAATAAATAATAAGAACAGTTACTATCAAGTTCACTGTGAATCAAGAAGACTTCATGTGTTTCAGGGTAAAGCTTTGTTCCATTGGATTTTCCATGGCTATTATCATTTGGAAGTAGTTCACCAATCCTTTCATCTGGGGCACCTCTCGGTTGGTTGGAAGTGCCAAAATTTTGGTTAATAGATGAGCTCATAACAGTGTCAGCCAGGGGCTGGCATATAGTAAGCACTCGACAAATTTTAATGTTGTTGTGATTGTTGTTATATTTTGTTATTATTTGAGTCACATATCAAACAGGTCTCAAATTTTAGCTTGCACTCTTTTTATCAGCGGTATCTTGTGTAGTGCACATTTATAAAACATAGGGAGTAGGAGAAGCATAGTTTCTTCTGATACGTCCTGAAAAAAAAAAAAAAAGGTTTGTTCCTATTCTAATTGAAATTGAAATAAGCCTGGAATTTAGAATAAGTTGGAGCTATATTTGAATTTTTTTAAAAAGAAGGATATAATCTACTCTAGATGAGAACAAAGTATATACTCACTAAGAAAATGCTTACCAAATGAAAAGATTTTTTGAAATTTAATTGTATTACTTGTGTATATTTTTAACTACTTAAAAGTAAAAAAAAATATGATTCTTCTATTTAGCCATATTTTTATTATTGAGTAAGAAATTTCACTGATAAGTGATAAATGGTTTAGGAACAAGTATGAGGTAGATAGAAAAAATATCAAAGTTAAAGCAAGGTTTTTTGAACTCTGGTGAGCAGATAAATTATGTCTTTGAAGCCGATTCTGTATTCATCTAATGGGTAAAGCTTAATGTAATGGTTGCTTAATGTTTATCTATATAGAGCAATGTGAAGAAATTGCAGTCATGAGCTATTTGAAAGTTTTTTAATGACAATCTAAGGAACTATGCTGATGCCTTTAATGGATTTGAAATGATTAAATGGAGAGTATCAGCACATTAGAAGTGATCTGGAAATCCATGAGGCATGTCCTCAGTAAAACGGTCATCAGGCCAGATTCCTTGAATAGCACATGACTGAATGTCAAAATAAAAGGTCAAACCATGCTGGAATTTAAACTTAAATGTACAGACATCACTATATACATACATACATATATATATATAATGTACATAAGTTAGAAAAGTAAAAATAATTCCAAGTCTACTCAGAAAAGGCTCAACATGGCCATCTAAGTCTTCATAGAAGTTATTTATCATAGGAATGATTTTCTTCATATTATAATAGTTTAATTTATGAATTGAATGTTATATATTTATGTATATTTAGGGAAATGAGATCAGACAAAAATACTGACAAGCTTTTTTTATGAGAATATAACAGAATCAAATATTTCCAATTTCAACCTTCTATAGTTTTTACTACCTCTACTAGAACTTTAAAATTGGGAAATTGGACATTGTGTAAAAAAAAAAAAAACTTTGAATAAGTAGAAATTATTAAAAATGAAAAATTCATGATCTCCCCATTGCTGGATTTCTAGCAATTGATTATCTTTCCTGATGACATGTCCAACCTAAGCAAGACAAAGTTTCACATCCTCGCTTCAAAGGAGCAGTACATTGTAATTTTCCAAGACTGATTTGTTCATTCTTCCGGCAGTAATAATAGCAATAATAGTACCAAAATATATGGTTCTTATTTTTTGCCTAGAATCCCTGGTGGCATAACAATTAAGAGCTCAGCTGCTAACTGAAAGGCCAGCAGTTCAAGTCCACCCAACAGATCTATAGGAGGAAATTGTGGCAGTCTGCTCCCTTAGAGGTTACAGCCTTAGAAACCATGTGAATCAGTTCTTATCTGTCCTATAGGGTCGCTGGGAGTCAGAATCGACTCAACAGCAATGGGTATATATATATATATATATTATATATATATATATATAATATATATATAAAGTCATTATTCAAGGTAATTTTCATATATGAAATTATTTAATAATCCCAGTGAGCATATATGAGAAGAGAACTATTATAATCTCTATTTTAGAGGCAAGGGAACTGAGCTACAGACAGTTTAAGCCATGTGGTCATGCAGCTATTAGCTGAAAAAGGTAATCCTATGCTAGTACATATGAAGGGAGCCTAAAGGATTTTGTGTCTTCTGTCTATACATTTATTAAGGAAAAAGAGATTTCCAACACTCAGTGCCCCAAATGAGATAGAAAGGCTGTATTTAATTATCACTACAGTCAGTCATCATAGAACCCATCATCTCTGGGAACAGAAATTGTGGTGAGGTCATATCCACAGAGCTTAGAATCTATTTTATCAGGGAGAGCAGCTAGTTCAGCTTCAGGCTTTCAGACTGTTTCAAAGGAGAATTCCCATTTGAAGCCTAAGAAAATAAAATGGGTGATATGTGAGTACAATTTATTTCATATAGAATAGGAATAGACTTTGGTGAAAGACCCTTCAGACTAACGTCTGTCTTTGACATATTTAAACTTTTAACTTTTTGAAAATATAATCTTAATTTAATTGGGTTCTTGAAAGAAGGAAGTAACCAGCTTCTCTTAATTTCTATCATTTCGTCCTTTGATTTATGTTACTTTAACTTCTTTCCTATTTTGGTGATTTTATATTGCTTTCATTTTTCATTCATTAGGTAAGAGGAAGAGCCCATGCCACGGACATCATTACAGAAAATTCCACTTTCCCTCTCCTAGCACAGCCCTGGCAAGATCCATTAACCGAAACATTAAGACCCTTTCAGGACTGGTGGTATATATATAGCTACCACTTACATTTTTTAACCTCTTTGGTTCATTGGGAAGCTACTGTCCCACTGGCAGTACATGCTGCCAGCTGGCACAGCCCTATGTAACAGTTTGAAACAGGAAAAGCCTGCATGCGCTGTAAATTATTATTTTTACAGGGTATTGTATGAGGTGGTGCTCAATCATTGAATTTTTGGTACGAGAAACATGAATTAAAAAAAAATTCTTTTTGGTACACATATGTACCTCTGGACACTGGGGATAGAATTTGTGTTCACAAGGACTACACACATTTACCTATGGACTCCAAGGGCACAATTAGTGGAATGAGATATAAAATAAAAAACCATATTTTCTACCAAAAATCCAGACACACGCAATGATTCAGCACGTCCTGCATTACTGAAAACACGGCATCGACCAAAAATTAAAAGGACAAAATAATCGTGTTACAAAAGGGTTAGTAGAATTCTGCTCAGGCCTCCAATCTCAGAGCCACGGCAAAAAATTGATTTGGTCATTCAATGCCAGAGTCGCAATGCGTTTTTACTTTGTTTGTGACTTCGTGGATAATTTAGTGAAAAGACTATCTGGTGCTGTCATACAATTACCATATTAAACCCAAAGATAATAAAATAAATTTGAGTATAATTAAATAGAGCAGGATAAAGGCTAGAAACGATCTATTGAAATATTATTATTGGAGAGTGTGTACTTAAAAGTAAGTCATATGTTAAGGACTTTGAAATATCAAAGTCATGAAGGCACGAAATATCTTATTAAGTAATCTAAAATCCATTTAAATTGCAAAGCTAGCATGTTAGCCAGGAACGTTCTTAAATAAGTAGGACGAATCATCAAAATCACCTTGAAGTGAGAATCGAGAGGCATACAGAAGTAATATAATCTGAAAGTTAAAATAATAAGAGTACCTCTAGCTAAGATATTAAAAATATTACATAAGTACTAAAGCTAAGATAGTATTATGGGCATACTGGTATGGAGCCCCGGTGAAGCACTGGTTAAAAGCTTAGCTGTTGCCCAAAGGTCGGCAGTTTGAATCTACCAGCTGCTCTTTGGAAACCGTATGGGGCAGTTCTATTCTGTCCTATAGGGTAACTGTGTCGGAGTTGATTAGATGGCAGTGCGGGTTTTTTTGGATTGTTTTATATATATATATATATATAATTTTACAGACAATAATTAAAGTATTTAGCAAGTACCTGTCATACCTGAAATTCTGTAAGAACCATTTAAAATATATTTGGGAGCATAATACTGAACTATTTTAGGTAACGTGTCAGGGCATACTTATCACTTTAAAAAATATTTTTTGAAAAATCCCTACCATTACTATGGCCAATTACTTTGATCCCTCATGTAGTAAAAAATTATTGTCAAGCCATTAATAGAAATCAGAACTTTCAGAAACCAGTTGAAAACATGACTTTATTTGCTAGTATAATGTACATCATGCGGTAAAGAAAAGATTTTCAGGCAATTTTTATGGTGAAATTTTGATAAATACCAGTAGGCATCATAAGTTTATTAACCAATTTTTTTTTTATGTAGGTGATATTCACACAACAGAAAATTTATCATTTTAAAGTGTACAATTCAGTGGAATTTAATACATTCACTATATATTGGGTAAGCACCACCTCTATCAGTCAAAATGGTCCTTAGAAGTAAGGATGGCAAACAAGGTAATTGTGGCCCACCAAGAGGATTAGTCAGTTTTGCCGTCCCTCTAGACTTAAAAGAGAGCCAATTCCAGAACAGAGAGAGGATCCCACCACCACCCAGGAAGGACAGACAAGAACAGAGCATGTCTTCTGGACCCAGGATTACTGTGCGAAAAGCTCCTGGAACCAGTATACAGAAAAAGAGAGCTCTAACACTGAAGATGCAGGAGAGGCCAGCGGGAGATGGTGCAGTCGGCTAGAAAGCTAAGTGACTTTGGACCAAGGCTAACTGGCAAGTTGGTGCCTCTGGGCATTTACTGACAGAGCTAAAAGAGCTTTGTAACACTTGCCCAAGGAGGGCAGAAGCTGAGGGGCTAAAAGAGCTTGGTAACACTCACCCAAGTAAGGCAGAAGCCAAAGGGTCAGAGAGAGGTGTGCCTGTGGCACAGCTGGGAAGAGGCTGTCCTGATGGAAGAACTGGATGCAGAGTATCCTGCACCTGAATTGTAATCTGTTATTTTCTTAAAAACCCCATAATCATGAATATTGTCTGTGAGTTCTATGTGGTCACTGCAGTGAATTATCAAACCCAGCAGAGAAGTAGAGAATACCGTGGGGGGGGACGGTTGGTGTCAGAACTGGTAAAGATCATGGAGAGAGGAGGCATGTCTGACCTCTGCCTCACAGGAATCAGTCTTGGGTTGTTGATCCTGATTCTCCTACCCCACTGTGGATTTAGAAGAGGAGGTCAGACGCCACACCCGCACCATTTTTACAATGACGCAGGACGAACAGTGTTTCATTCTCTTCTGCACACGGTCGCTAGGAGTCAGAATCGACTTGGTGGCATCTAACAACGATAACAACCACCACCTCAATCTAATTCCAAAATATTTTCATCACCAAAAAAGAAATCTATTGACAAGTCTGTTCCCAATTTCCCTTTCCCTCACCAATTTGCCCTGTTTCTATAGATTTTTTTTTTTCATTCTGAATATTTCATATCAATGGAATCATACATTATGTGGCCTTTTGTAACTGGCTCCTTTCACTTAGCATAACGTTTTTGAAGTTCATTCACTTTGCAGCATGTATGAGTACACCATCTTTTTTTGGCTGAACAGTATTCCTTTGTATATACTGCGTTTTCTGTATACATACACCTGTTGGTAGACATTGGAGTTGTTTCCACTTTTGGCTATTACAAATAGCACTGCTATGAATATTTGTATACAAATTATTATTTGAACACCTGTTTTAACTTGTTTTACACATATATCTCAGAGTGCAATTGCTGGATCATATAGTAATTCTGTGTTTAACTTTTTGATGAACTGCTAAACTGTTTTCTACAGCAGCTGTGCCAATCTATTTGCCCATCAGCAATGTAAAAGGGTTCCAGTTTTTCCAACACCAACACTTGTTGTTTTCCATTTTTTATTCTAACCTAGTGCCCATAAATCTCTGAAAGAGAAAAAAAAGTTTATTTCTTTGTGATATTTATGAGAAAGCTGAAAACTACTGCCTATGCTCATTAAATAATAATTGCCTTTGAATGATAGATGTGGGTCTGGATTGCCAAATGAAATTGACTGTGAGCGATTCTCCCACCTCTCTCAATATTCAAATCGATGGACTGACACAGAGTTAGAATAATAACAATGTCAAACTGTTACTCTGTCTCAACTGAGGGTCATAGCTAAACTTTCATCACATTGGATACTATAGTAATCAATTGTGAAACTTCAGTAGTCCAGTCCTAACAGAATATGTAGTGCATTGTGGACTACTTTGAAGGACTGTAAATAGGGTATCCACACCATGACCTAGGATTTGGATAACACCCATGCCACTGCATTCATGACATTAATTAATGTTACAGTAAAAAAAAAAAAAAAAAATGGGACAGATGAAACAAATAAACCAATGGATTCAAGTAAATACTGTGTATCATCTAAACTGTGGATTATGACAACAAGCAACAACAGCAAAAAATATTCAGGAAAGAGATCTAATAAATTCAATACTATATTAAGCTGGTTGGTCAACTTTTTTTGACACCCAACTGAAATATTTAATCTAGATCTTTTTTTTCCTAATGGATAACATTCCTGAACCGTCCCATTATTAGATACATCATAATGTTATAATTAGCAGTTAGATTTATTTTTGAAATTCTATACCTCAAAAAATTTTAGGTCTTGCTTATTTTATATATTTTGTTCAAAACAAATTATGTGATATCAAAGAGGAAGAAATAGTTCAAAGACTTCTTAAATTTCAGAGAAAATGGCAATTTTACATGGTTCACTTAATGCAAGTGTCATGGTTATCATTTTGGGCCAAACTCCCTGAGATTAAAGGTTGATATGGCAACAAAACTTTGATGATTTCTCATAAAGGCAATTCTGAATGTGACAAAATTGGCTCTAAAGTCACAGGGTTTATTATTGAACAAGCAATTTATTGTGTTTAGTTTCTTATATAAATACTGTGAACGTCCAAAATTAAAAAAAAAAAAAAAAGGCCTGATCAAGAATCTCAAACATGCTTTAAAGTAAATGACAGCAACAACATAAAAGCTCTCTAGACTTGAGATTCTGATTAAAGGGTTCCCATTGTGGCACTCTCTTCTAGAAAATATATAAATCAAGTGATTACGATTACTCTATCTTTTTTAAAATTGACCTGTAAGTTACTGACAGAAAATCAATACGTTTCAAATGAAAGATAATAATGCAATAACCACACTCAGCTTAAACATGAAAAAATGTAAAACGATCGATATGATAAAGACCCTGTGAGCTTGATGTTTTAAAAATAATGACAGAACAGTACATTCATATGAAAAGGTCATTTTGCCCGCAAAACACTCTCTGCAAAACCACAGTGCTAAACCTGAACATTAATTTTCTCTAGGTTTTAATATATTCCTAAATCCTACAAATGCAAACATTGGATTCGTTTTACATCTTCAAAATAAGCCTCTGGGATAAGATTACAGCTCTGCAGGTTATTATCTTAAATTTTTATCATCCACCTTGTATATTTGCAGAGGAAAAATCTATTTAAACATTACATATTTTCAATTAGCATAAGTTTAATAGTTTATGTGTCTAGAAAAATACAAATTTTCTTCAATTTAAACTTTCATCTCTGAATCTAAGGACTGCAATTAATGTAGGTATGCCGTAATAATCTTTGCATATCCTGAATGCCCATGCCTAGTAGAAGGCCCACTGATCTCTCAGTAAGTAACCATTCGTGGTGATAATTCAAATAAAAATCAAAAGGCAGTTTATTTTATTCTAAGCAGAAAAGCATACTAATTTCATATGTCAAAATGTTTATTAAAAATATTCATAATAAAGATACCAAAGCTACACTTCCACATTACACACCATCATGCAGAGTATATAGCTAGGTCAGAAAGTATAGAGGAATCTTAAAAAAAAAATAATAATTTGGGAGTCACAATCCTGTTGTGGCATACACATTTTGTGTTGGAAGTTCACTCTATAAAACACCATTTAGAATCTACTAGTGACAAAATTAGGAGCCCTGGTGGCACAGTGGTTAAGAGCTCGGCTGCTAATCAAAAGGTCAGCAGTTCAAATCTGCCAGATGCTACATGGAAAACCTCTGAGGCAGTTCCACTTTGTCCTGTAAGTTCACTATGAGTCAGAATCGACTTCCTGACAACGAGATTTTCAGTGGTAAAATTTGATGGTCATAAAGAAAGCCTCATTTATTCTGGGTTATATCTAATGACTTCAGATTTTTTTTTTCCTGTGCTGTTGAGATGTAGGATAATATACTAGAACTAACAAAAGTGTTGTTAACAGCCAACCTAATTTCAGATTGGTCTCTGCTACTTCCATTCTTATGACCTTGTGTATTTGATTAATTTCTTTAATTCTCTCTCTTTTTTTTAATTCATATCATAATGATGTTATTATAATTAACTACAGAGAAAGTTTTTTTTGGAATTACTGTTAATGTTTATAAGTTTCTTGGTATGCTGTATGTATTCATTAAATTATAGATAATCTTATTTACAGTGTTGTAAATTAATATTGAACTTATTATTTAAAATTCCACCTCTTGGTCTGAGTTCCTTTATTTATTGAGGGCCTAGTATATGCTTGACAGCAGAAAAGTCCTGAAAAGAGAAGTAAAGTCACAGATAAATTGCCCCAGCTTTCAGAGTGTTTCTGGCAGAAAAGACAAACCTTAAACATGTTCTGTCAGTAAAGTTTTATGAGTGTTTTGACAGGGGAGGTATCAGGATATTATAGGAAGATAAATTAAGGGCACCTAGGGATATCAGATTAGGCTTCTCTAAGAAAATGACAATTCAACTGGGATCTAGAAAAACGAGTTATAATTAGATAGGTGAAGGAGGGAATGTACAGAAATAAAACATCACTTAAAGTGGCAATTCTCAACGCTGGCTGCACATTAGAATTATGTTAGGGAGTTAAAAAAAAAAAAAATTATCTCCAGGCTGCACCTAAGATCAATTAAGAGAATGGGACCCAGGTATGAGCAACTTTTTAGTGGCCCCCCCACATGATTCCAATGTGTGGTCAATTTTGAGAAACACTGACTCAGAAATAAAAAGGGTGAAATTTTGAAGAAACTATTTCAGTTGCACAAAAATTTACAATGGAAGAAAAAGAGTGTTAGAGATCAGTGGTCACGAATGCCAAGGTTTATCCTTTTTGATGAGAGAGTTTCAGTTTTTTGATAATAGCTAATAAAGTATGATGTGAGCTCTCTTTTTTCCTGCATTTACAGCTCCTAATATCTTCACATGTTTCTATTATGATACAATTCCATGTTTCCTTTTTTCTGAACACACTCATTTATGAATAGTGTTCTTATAATAAGTTAATCAGAAGATATTAGTATCCTTAAATGGATCTGAGGAGAGTGAAATATACTCACCTCACTTGCCTCAAGTTAGAAAATGTGTTTGCCACTTTATAAAGGATATTATAATGACTGAAATAAACTTGAATCTATAGAATACTATAGAAAAACACTGGACTTGAAGAACAGAGACCATGCATATGCAGTACTAATACTTCACAGTGTGCCATTGGCGAGTTAGGTCTGCCATTACATTGTGAAGGGGACAAAGAAGGAGAGTGTTATGAATGGCAATTTGGGGTGGCCGAATTATGGCTTCTAAGATGTTCTCTTTATTTTTTCTTAGTTCTGTTTCTGTAATATAAGTCACATATCCTAAGTTCCTATGTAATACTCTGATTTCATATACAAGCTGTTTATCTACACAGTGTTAACACTGAATGGACTTATAATGAACTCAATTGCAATATAAACATGAGTTTTATTATGCAGATGACTTCGTCTCAAACAAACAATATTTCAAACACTATGTTTTTTGACTTTGTGAAAAATAATTACCCTCATTACGTCTTTGACACTAACTCTGTACAAAAAGGCAATAGGTTATTTACTATGCTATATAAATTGTGGGATTCTTAAGGAGATGAATTTGAGTATGGCATTACAACGCTTTGAAACACAGAAGAAATGTTATAAAATAGTACAGACTGTTTTAATTATATTTTATTTTGTTAAGTATATGATAATTATTCATGCTTGAATTTTCTTAAAATTAATAATAATGCATAATTTTATTAAGCATTAATATTCTAGGAAATGTTTTATATTTTATATTAACTTTTCTAAGATCTCACTAAAATCCTATGAAATAGACACTATTATTAGTTTCATTTTACAAATGAAGAAACGCAAGAGAGAAAAAATACCTTGCTCACTAAAAAAAAAAAAAAAAACAAAACTACATAGTATTAAATACCACTTATGAAAATCTGGCTTCATGGTATATTGGAATTAGTTCTGTTTCAATTTCACTTTCTGTTTAAATAATTATTTCATTAGCATGAAGAATAATCTATTTGAATCATTGAATCAATAATCTCTTTGAATCTATTGAATCTATAGAATCGTTGATTTACTTGAATCTAATTAATAACCCACTCTAGAAAAATGTGATGGTCTGTTTCCACAAAGATTACAGCCTTGGAAACCTTATGGGGTGGTTCTACTCTGTCCTGTAGGGTTGCTATGAGTAGGAATTGACTTGATAGCAATGGGTTTTTCGTTTGTTGCTGTCGTTTTATTTTACTTTTTGGTATATGTCAAGTTAGTAGCTAGGACTAGAGGTATGATGGTAAACATGAAAAAATATGGTCTTCATGAAGCTTGCAGCCTGCATTCCAAGGAGGTATCAGGCCAAGCTAAGCAAACAGACACATGTGTTAGGTAATATTAAGAAAGTTAATAATGGTCTAGGGTACAGAACAACTTATGTGGTACTGTATTTTGCATTAGAATGATTGAGAAAAAGTATCTCTAAGCAAGGTTGCTTGAAGTGAGATTTAAAGGGCAAAAAAATGAGAAAACCTATGAAGCAAATGGTCGAAAGCAATTCAGCCAGATAAATCAGCATGTTCAAAGGCTGAGGAACCAATATGGCTGTAGTATGGTCATTAAGGAAAGAATGACATAGGATATGATTGGATCATGCATGGTCTTAGGAAATCATCATAAAATATGATATTTATTTAAATCCAAAAGGAACTCATTTAAAAGTTATATTTTGTATTTTTAAAGTTTTTTTTTAATTCAAAGAATATTTTCTTTTTTTCTCTACTTTCTAAATTCTCCTCTATGAAAATACATTTTTTTTTTAACTTGAAAAATATTACAGGACATCAGGGTTTGGTTCAGAAATGTGAAGAGCTTGGAAGTCATCACTCCCATTCTTATAATGAAAAAGTGGAAAAAATTGACAATCAATTACTTTTCTTGAACCTATGAGAGAACCCATGAAAGCACAGGGCAAACTACCACCTTGAAATCTGGAGAGACATGCACATAGAAGGGGATAAAGACAACAAGGTCTGACTACCTGGAGAAGAAGCCCAGTAGTCATAAACCTGTACCAAACCCCATTGCCATCGAGTTGATTCTGACTTATAGCGACCCTATAGGACAGAGTACAACTGCCTTATAGGGTTTCTAAAGAACAGCTGGTGGATTCAAATACAGACCTTTTGGTTAGCAGCTGAGCCCTTAACCACTGTGCCACCAGAAACCAAGAGGTGATTACCTGGAGAAGAAGCCCAGTAGTCGTAAACTTGTAGGAACACTTAAATATAATTTTGATGAAATGCTGAAAGCTGATTGTAGACTAACATAAAAAAAAAGACTGAGAAATTCTTGGAACTGCAGTCTTAGTGAGCCCTCCAAAATACTGTGTTTTTCTCCTTGAAGACCCCCACAGTGAGGATACAAAGAAGATACCCTTATTGCTCTGGAGGGGGTTGAGAAACATTAAGCATTATGAATCACAGCCAGAGCCTTCTCCATACCAAGGGATTACTCTTCTGAAAAGAATTTCATCTAAGAGCAATTCTGAAACATTACTGTAGCTTAGGAAACATAATCCTACAAATTTCAGCCTCTTCTAGCCTTTTTGCCTCAAGTATATGGGACAAATAAATGGTGGGAGGAGCACTGCTTCAAGAAAATAGATTGGGAATATAACAGTCAGAGAAAGGAATAAGGAGTAGTGAGCAGAGTGCAAAAAAAAAAAAAAAGGTATTCCAATGGAAGAGGGACAGAAATTTTACTGCAGGTCACTCCCCTGAAACATAGCCCCATTAAAAACTAGTAGCTATTCAGAAGATTGCAGACTGCTATCCCTCCAATACACCCCATCACTGTACCTTCAAGGCTCCAGTATAATAATAGAATACAGCTAAAATAGCTGCAAAATAAAGTCTCTCTGAGGAGCAGAGAAATCCCAAAGCCAAGAGGAGAAATGAAAACAGGATGCTTAAGGGATTTAAAGCCTCTGGAGTCCCGGTAGTGCCACGGTTAAGCATTGGCTGGTTGTTAACCAAAACGTTGGTGGTTGGAACCCACCAGCCACTATACTGGAGGAAGATGTGGCAGTCTGCTTCCATAAAGATTTATAGCCTTGGCGCTTCCTCAAAAAGCTAGAAATAGAACTACCATATGATCCAGCAATCCCATTCCTTGGAATATATCCTAGAGAAGTAAGAGCCTTTACACGAACAGATATATGCACACCCATGTTCATTGCAGCACTGTTTACACTAGCAAAAAGATGGAAACAGCCAAGGTGCCCATCAACAGATGAATGGATAAATAAATTATGGTATATTCACACAATGGAATACTATGCATTGATAAATAACATTGATGAATCTGTGAATCATTTCATAACATGGAGGAACCTGGAAGGCCTTTTGCTGAGTGAAATTAGTCAGTTACAAAAGGACAAATATTGTATAAGGCCACTATTATAAGAATTGGAGAAATAATTTAAACAGAAGAAAATATTCTTTGATGGTTATGAGAGGGGGGAGGGAAGGAGGCAGGGAGAGGGGTTTTCACTAATTAGTTAGTAGGTAAGAACTATTTTAGGTGAAGGGAAAGACAACACACAATAGAGGAGAGGTCAGCACAACTGGAGTAAATCACAAGCAAAGAAGTTTCCTGAATAAACTGAACACTTTGAAGGCCAGCATAGCAGGGGCTGGGGTATGGGGACCGTGGTTTCAGGGGACATCTAAGTCAATTAAGATAACATTCTGCATTCCACTTTGGAGAAGGTGTCTGGGGTCTTAAATGCTACCCAGTGGCCATGTAAGGTACATTAATTGATCTCAACCCACCAGGATCAAAGGAGAATGAAGAACACCAAGGACACAAGGTAATTATGAGCCCAAGAGACAGAAAGGGCCACATAAATCAGAGACTACATCAGCCTCAGACCAGAAGAACTAGATGGTGCCCAGCTACAACCGATGCCCACCCTGACAGGCAACACAACAGAGAAGCCCTGAAGCAGCAGAACAGTGGGATGAAGACCCCAAATTCTCATTAGAAAAAACCAGACTTAACGGTCTGACTGAGACTAGAAGGACCCCGGTGGTCATGGTCTCCAGACCTTCTGTTAGCCCAAGACAGGAACCATTTCCAAAGCCAACTTTTCAGACAGGGATTGGACTGGACAATGGGATAGAAAATGATACTGGTGAAGAATGAACTTCTTGTATCAAGTAGACACATGAGACTATGTTGGCATCTCCTGTCTGGAGGGGAGATGGGAGGGCAGAGGGGGTCAGAAACTGGCCAAATGGATAAAAAAGAGAGTAGAGGGAAGAAGTGTGCTTTCTCATTAGGAGTAGAGTAATTAGGAGTATACAGCAAGGTTTACATAAATTTTTGTATTAGAGACTGACTTCATTTATAAACTTTCACTTAAAGCACAATAAAAATTAAAAAAAAAAATTTACAGCCTTGGAAACCCTATTTGCAAGTTCTACTCTGTCCTATAGGATCACTATGAACTATGAGTTTGAATTAACTCCACGGCAATGTGTTTTGGTTTTTTTTTTTTTTTTGGACTTATGCCTATGACTACCATTAAGGAAAGACTAACTCATGGCCACATTAATAGAAATCTTCACAAAAAGGGCTTATTTGCTTCAGTTCCTATTGCCCAGTGTGATAGGTCAGATTTGCAACAAGAAAAAAAATCACAAGCCTTCCAAAAGATAAGGAAAAAGAGTCTGGAATGATAAAGGAATTGTTAGAACTAGACTCAGATTTGGCACTAATGTTGGAATTATCAGACAGAGAATTTAAAATAACTACATTGAATATTTTAAGGGCTCAAATGAGAAAAAAAAATAAATGGCATTCATGAACAGATGGGTAATACATCACAGAGGTGGAAACTTTAAAGAAATAATCAAGAGGAAGTGCTAGAAATGAAACATAAAAACAGAAATAAAAAAAATGCTTTCCATGGATTCATCAGTAGACTTGACATGACTGAAAAAAGGAAAAAAGGCAGTTAAATTGAAGATAGGTCAATAGAAATGTTGAAACTGAAATGCAAACAGAAAAAAATAGAACTGAATATCCAAGAACTGTGAGCCAATATAAAAACTTGTAACAAATGAAAAATTAGAATATCAGAGAGAGAGAATGCAGTAAAGGAAATATCTGAAGCAATAATGGTCAAGAACTTTCAAAATTAATGACATGAGCCATACAGCTTGGGAGCTCAGAGAATATCAAGCAGGATACATACCAACAATAACAAAAACAACAAAAAGCAAAGAAAACAAAATACTTCCTAGGCTTATCATATTCAAACTGTAGAAAATCAAATAAAGTGCTGGAAGTGCTCACTACGCAGTGTCTCCTTGTTTTGTACAGGTTCCTCATGAGCACAACTGAGTACTCTGGAATTGCCATTCTTCACAATGTTATCCATAATTTGTAGGGATTTTTTACACAGTTGAATGCTTTTTCATAGTCAATAAACCACAGGTAAACATCTTTCTGGTATTCTCTTCTTTCAACCAGGATTCATCTGACATCAGCTATGATATCCCTGGTTCCAGGTCCTCTTTGGAATTCAGCTTGAATTTCTGGCAGTTCCCTGTCAATATACTGCTGTAGCCGCTTTTGAATGATCATCAGCAAAATTTTACTTGTGTGTGATGTTAATGATATTGTTTGATAATTTCCACACTCAGTTGGTTCACCTTTCTTGGGAATAGGCATAAATATGGATCTCTTCCAGTTCCTTGGCCATGTAGCTGTCTTCCAAATTTCTTGACATAGATAAGTGAGCACCTCCAGCCCTGCATCTGTTTGTTGAAACATCTCAGTTGGTATTCCATCAATTCCTGGAGCCTTGTTTTTCGCCAATGCCTTCAGTGCAGCTTGGACCTGCTTCTTCGATACCATCGGTTCCTAATCTTATGCTACCTTCTGAAATGGTTGAACATCAACAAGTTCTTTTTGGTAAACCATATGGGACAGTTCCACTCTGTCCTATAGGGTCATTATGAGTAGGAATCCACTCAACTGCAACAGATTTTTTTTTTTTTTTTGGAGTTGCCCAGCAAGAAATGTTTACAAAATATTCGAGAGAGCCAGAAAGTAATATAGGTCAAAAATTTGGATCTACTTAAATGAAGGAAAAGCATCAGAGAATGAAAAAGTGAAGGTAAAATAATTTTTTTTTTAATTCTTAATTGATCTAATGTGTATCTGCTAGACGAAAGGTCAAAGTAATTACTGTGACAATGCATTGGGTGATTATAGCCAATGCCTTCGGTGCAGCATGGAACTCTTCCTTCAGTAACATCAGTTCTTGATTATATGCTGTCCCCTGAAATGATTGAACATTGGCCAATTCTTTTCAGTACAGTGGTTCTGTGTATTCTTTTCATCTTCTCTTGATGCTTTCTGTGTTGTTCAGTATTTTCCTGGTAGAATAGGTTAAAGCTAAAAGGATGGAAAAAGATACACCATGCTAACACTAGTCAAAAAAAAACTTTGAGTGGCAATATTAATTTCAGATAAAGCAAACTTCATAAGAAGGAAGTTTATCAGGAGGAAAGAGGGGAGTTACATAATGATAAAATTTCAATTGTTCAGGAAGACATAACAATTTTAAATGTCTACGCACCTAACAAAAAAGTGTCAAAGTATCTGAATCACAAACTGATATAAATTAAAGGAGAAATGGATAAATTCACCATTAAATTGGGGGACGACAATGCACCTCTTTCAGTAACTGATAGATCAAGCAGGCAGGAAATCAATAATGAGATACATAACTTAGAAGCACTATCAATCAATTTCATCTAACTGACTTTTATACATTACTGAATTCAGCGACAGTAAAATACATGTTCTTTTCAAGATCACATGGCACGTTCTTCAAGACAGGCCACATTTGATCATATAAAACATGCTTAAAAAAAAAAAAGTATTTACCTAACCACAGTGGAAGAAACTATAAATCAATAACTAGAAAACAGCTGGGATAAACCCCAAATATTTGGAAATTAAACAACCCAATGGTTCAAAGAATAAGCCTTAAAAAAAAAAAAAAATTAAGTAATTAAAAACTATTTTTACTGAATAAAAATGGCAATTTAACTTATCACAATGAGTGAGATGAAGTCAAACCCATGCTTAGAGGAAATTTATGGCATTAAATATGTATATGGGAAAACAAGAAATATCTAAAATTAATAACCTAAACTTCTACCTAAGGAAACAAAGGAAAAGCTAATTAAATCTAAAACAATCAGATGAAAGAAAGTAATAAAAATAAATAACTGAAACCGAAAAAGAAAAAAAAAATCTGTTGTTGTCGAGTTGATTCCGACTTACAGCAACCCTACAGGACAGAGTAGAACTACCCCATAGAATTTCCGGGGAGGAGTTGATGGATTCGAACTGCCTACCTTCGGATTAGCAGCTAAACTTTCAATCACTACACCATTAGAGCTCCAAAGAAAGCACACATCAGTAACAATGAAAGCAGGAGACCAATAAAGAACATTAACAAAAGCAAAAGTTAGTTTTTGAAAGTATCAATAAAATTAATAAAACTCTAGCCAAGTTAACCTTGATGGGAACTAACAACAATGACTATGCTAAACAAGCAACAAAAAAAGTACGCCCATTACCAAAATCAGAAATGAAAGAGAAGTCAGCTCTAACTGAAATTATAAGTGATTATTACTAACAACTCCATGCCCCCACATTTGACAATTTAGATAAAATGAACCTATTCCTCGAAAGATATAACTATCAAAACTCACATAAAGAGAAATAGATAACTCGAATAGCCCTTTTTCTATAAAAGGACTTGAATAAACAATTAATTACATTTCAAAACAATAGCACAAAGCCAAGAATGTTTTACTGTTGAGTTCTATCAAATATTTAAGGATGAGCTAATGCCAGTGGTATATAAAGTTTTTCAGAAAATGGATACAAAGGGAACATTTCCTAAATCATTTAATGAAGTCAGCCTTATCTTTATACCAAAACAGAAAATTCAATTTCAACAAAAGAAAACTATAAAACAATATCTCATAGGCACAAAAATCCTTAACAAAATATCATTGGTTTAATCTAACAAGGTGTAAGAAGGATTACAGTCCACGACCCAGTGAGATTTATTCCGAGTATGCAAGGCTGATTCAACATTAGAAAATTAATCAAAATAATCTACCACATCAACACGCACAAAGGCCATTTCAATTGATTGTGAAAAAATTCAATACGCCTTCATGATAAAAACTCTTAGCAAGCTAAAAATAAAGATGAACTTTCTCAACTTGATAAAGAACATCTGCAAAAAACCTATATATAGAATCCTACATAATGGTGGATGACTACACTGTTTCCCCTGAGGCTGAGAAAAAGATAATAATTTCCTCTTTCACCCCTCCTATGCGACATAACACCAGGAGCCCTAACTAGTGTGTACAGATTGGACAGGAGAATATAAAACATGTTTTATAGATGCACATGAGTTGAATTATACAAAAAAAAAAAAAGAAGAATCTACAAAACAAAACAAAAAAACCCTTTCAGAATTAATAAGCAAGTATGTTTATCAAGGTTGTTGGATATCTACAAAGTAGAATAAATTATATTAACAATGAACTGCTGAATTTAAAATAAAAAAAAAAACAGAAAATAGCACCAAAAAATGAGTAAACTATAAATTTAAAAAGTGCACAAAATGTGTATGAAGAAACTGTCAAATAACTATACAAATAATTAAAGAAAGAAAAAGAACACCTTAAAATAATGAAGAGATATTCCATGTTCATAGAATGGGAGCCAATAATTTTTTAAAATAATTTTTATTGTGCTTTAAGTGAAAGTTTACAAATCAAGCCAGTCTCTCACATATAAACTTATATACACCTTAATACATACTCCCATTTACTCTCTCCCTAATGAGTCAGCCCACTCCCTCCTTCCAGTCTCTCCTTTCGTGACCATTTTGCCAGTTTCTAACCCTCTCTCCCCTCCCATCTCCCCTCCAGACAGGAGATACCAACATGGCCTCAAGTGTCCACCTAATACAAGGAGCTAACTCCTCATTAGCATCTCTCTCCAATCCATTGTCCAGTCCATTCCATGTCTGATGAGTTGTCTTCGGGAATGGTTCCTATCCTAGGCCAACAGAAGGTTTGTGGACCATGACCGCTAGGATTCTTCCAGTCTCAGTCAGACCATTAAGTCTGGTCTTTTTATGAGAATTTGGGGTCTGCATCCCACTACTCTCCTGCTCCGTCAGGGGTTCTCTGTTGTGCTCCCTGTGAGGGCAGTCTTCAGTTGTGGCTGGCACCAACTAGTTCTTCTGGTCTCAGAATGATGTAAGTCTCTAGTTCATGTGGCCCTTTCTGTCCCGTGGGCTCATAAATATCTTGTGACCTTGGTGTTCTTCATTCTCCTTTGATCCAGGTGGGTTGAGACCAATTGATGCATCTTAGATGCCTGCTTGTTAGCGTTTAAGACCCCAGACCCACACTTCAAAGTGGGATGCAGAATGTTTTCTTAATAGAATTTATTTTGCCAATTGACTTAGATGTCCCCTGAAGCCATAGTCCCCAAACCCCCACCCTTGCTCCGCTGACCTTCGAAGCATTCAGTTTATCCAGGAAACTTCTTTGCTTTTGGTCCAGTCCAGTTGAATTGACATTCCCTGTATTGAGTATTGTCCTTTTCTTCACCTAGAGCAGTAAATAACCCTCTCGCACCCACCCTCCCTCTCCGCTCTCGTAACCACAAAAGAATGTGTTCTTCTCAGTTTAAACTATTTCTCAAGAACTTATAATAGTGGTCTTGTACACTCTCTGTCCTTTTGCCTCTGACTAATTTCACTTAGCATAATGCCTTCCAGGTTCCTCCATGTTATGAAATGTTTCACAGATTCCTCACTATTCTTTATCGATAGGTAGTACTCCGTTGCGTGAATGTACCATAATTTATTTAACCATTCATCTGTTGATGGACACCTTGGTTGCTTCCAGCATTTTGCTATTGTAAACAGTGCTGCAATGAACATGAGTGTGCATACATCTGTTCATGTAAAGGCTCTTATTTCTCTAGGGTATATTCCGAGGAGTGGGATTTCTGCGTTGTACGGTAGTTCCCTTTCTAACTTTTTAAGGAAACGCCAGATAGGTTTCCAAAGTGGTTGTACCATTTTACATTCCCACCAGCATAAGAGTTCCAATCCCTACGCAGCCTCTCCAGTATTTATTATTTTGTGTTTTTTGGATTAATGCCAGCCTTGTTGGAGTGAGATGGAATCTCACCGTAGTTTTGATTTGCATTTCTCTAATGGCTAATGATCGAGAGCATTTTCTCATGCATCTGTTAGCCTCCTGAATATCTTCTTTAGTGAAGTGCGTATTCATATCCTTTGCCCAATTTTTGATTGGGTTGTTTGTCTTTGTGTGGTTGAGTTTTAACAGAATCATATAGACTTTAGAGATCAGGTGCTGGTCGGAGATGTCATAGCTGAAAATTTTTTCCCAGTCTGTAGGTGGTCTTTTTACTCTTTTGGTAAAGTCTTTTTTTTTTTTTTTAGACGAGCATAGGTGTTTGATTTTTAGGAGCTCCCAGTTATCTGGTTTCTCTTCGTCATTTTTGGTAACGTTTTGTATTGTGTTTATGCCTTGTATTAGGGCTCCTAACATTGTCCCTATTTTTTCTTCCACGATCTTTATCATTTTAGTCTTTATGTTTAGGTCTTTGATCCACTTGGAGTTAGTTTTTGTGCATGGTGTGAGATATGGGTCGTGTTTCATTTTTTTTTTGCAAATGGATATCCAGTTATGCCAGCACCATTTGTTAAAAAGACTATCTTTTCCCCAATTAACTGACACTGGGCCTTTGTCAAATATCAGCTGCTCATATGTGGATGGATTTATATCTGGGTTCTCAATTCTGTTCCATTGGTCTGTGTGCCTGTTTTTGTACCAGTACCAGGCTGTTTTGACTATTGTGGCTGTATAATAGGTTCTAAAATCAGGTAGCGTGAGGCCTCCCACTTCTTTCTTCTTTTTCAGTAATGCTTTACTTATCCGAGGCTTCTTTCCCTTCCATATGAAGTTGATGATTTGTTTGTCCATCACATTAAAAAATTTGGATCGGAAGTGCATTGTATATATAGATGGCTTTTGGTAGAATAGACATTTTTACTATGTTAAGACTTCCTATCCATGAGCAAGGTATGTTTTTCCACTTATGTAGGCCCCTTTTAGTTTCTTGCACTAGTACTTTGTAGTTTCCTTTGTATAGGTCTTTTACATCTTTGGTAAGATTTATTCCTAAGTATTTTATCTTCTTGGGGGTACTGTGAATGGTATTGATTTGATGATTCCTTCTTCGATGTTCTTTTTGTTGATGTAGTGGAATCCAAGCGATTTTTGTATGTATATCTTGTAACCTGAGACTCTGTGGAACTTAGTTTCAGTAGTTTTCTGGAGGATTCCTTAGGGTTTTCTGTGTATTAGATCATGTCATCTGCAAATAGAGATAATTTTACTTCCTCCTTGCCAATCCGGATGCCCTTTATTTCTTTGTCTAGCCTAATTGCTCTGGCTAGGACCTCTAGCACAATGTTGAATAAGAGCGGTGATAAAGGGCATCCTTGTCTGGTTCCCGTTCTCAAGGGAAATGCTTTCAGGCTGTCTCCATTTAGACTGATGTTGGCTGTTGGCTTTGTGTATATATATATATATATATATATATATATATATATATATATATATATAAAATATAGATGCCCTTTATTATGTTGAGGAATTTTCCTTCAATTCCTATTTTGCTGAGAGTTTTTATCATGAATGGTGTGGGACTTTGTCAAATGCCTTTTCTGCATCAATTGATAAGATCATGTGGTTTTTGTCTTTTGTTTTATTTATATGGTGGATTACATTAATGGTTTTTCTAATATTGAACCAACCTTGTATACCTGGTATACATCCCACTTGGTCATGGTGGATTATTTTTTTGATATGTTGTTGAATTCTATTGGCTAGAATTTTGTTGATGATTTTTACAACTATGTTCATGAGGGATATAGGTCTGTAATTTTCTTTTTTTGTGGTGTCTTTACCTGGTTTTGGTATCAGGGTTATGGTGGCTTCATAGAATGAGTTAGGTAGTATTCCATCATTTTCTATGCTTTGAAATACCTTTAGTAGTAGTGCTGTTAACTCTTCTCTGAAAGTTTGGTAGAACTCTGCAGTGAAGCTGTCCGGGCCAGGGGGTTTTTTTGTTGGGAGTTTTTTAATTACCTTCTCAGTCTCTTTTTTTGTTATGGCTCTATTTAGTTGTTCTACCTCTGTTTGTTTTAGTTTAAGTAGGTAGTGTGTTTCCAGAAATTCATCCATTTCTTCTAGGTTTGCAAATTTGTTAGAGTATAATTTTTCGTAATAATCTGATATGATTCTTTTAATTTCAGTTGGGTCTGTTGTGATATGGCCCATCTCATTTCTCATTGGGGTTATTAGTTTCCTTTCCCGTATTTTTTTAGTCAGTCTGGCCAATGGTTTATCAATTTTGTTAATTTTTTCAAAGAACCAGCTTTTGGCTTTGTTAATTCTTTCAATTGTTTTTCTGTTCTCTAATTCATTTAATTCAGTTCTAATTTGTATTATTTGTTTTCTTCTGGTGCCTGATGGATTCTTTTGTTGCTCAGTTTCTATTTGTTCAAGTTGTAGGGACAGTTCTCTGATTTTGGCTCTTTCTTCTTTATGTTTGTGTGCACTTATCAATATAAATTGACCTCTGAGCACTGCTTTTGCTGTGTCCCAGAGGTTTTGATAGGAAGTATTTTCATTCTCATTGCATTCTATGAATTTCTTTATTCCGTCCTTAATGTCCTCTATAACCCAGTCTTTTTTGAGCAGGGTACTGCTCAGATTCCAAGTTTTTGATTTCTTTTCTCTGATTTTTCTGTTATTGGTTTCTACTTTTATGGCCTTGTGGTCTGAGAAGATGCTTTGTAATATTTTGATGTTTTGGATTCTGCAAAGGTTTGTTTTATGACCTAATATGTGATCTATTCTAAAGAATGTTCCATGTGCATTAGAAAAAAAGTATACTTCGCAGCTGTTGGGTGGAGTGTTCTGTATAAGTCTATGAGGTCAAGTTGGTTGATTGTAGTAATCAGGTTTCCGTGTCTCTATTGAGCTTCTTACTGGAAGTCCTGTCCTTCTCCAAAAGTGGTGTGTTGAAGTCTCCTACTATAATTATGGAGGTGTCTATCTCACTTTTCAGTTCTCTTAAAGTTTGTTTTATGTATCTTGCGGCCCTGTCATTGGTGCATAAATATTTAATATGGGTATATCTTCCTGGTAAATTGTCCCTTTAACCATTATTTAGTGTCCTTCTTTATCCTTTGTGGTGGATTTAACTTTAAAGTCTATTTTGTCAGAAATTAATATTGCCACTCCTGCTCTTTTTTGATTGTTGTTTGCTTGATATATTTTTTTCCATCCTTTGAGTTTTAGTTTGTTTGTGTCTCTAAGTCTAAGGTGTGTCTCTTCTACACCGCATACAGACATATCGTGTTTCTTTATCCAGTCTGAGACTTTCTGTCTCTTTATTGGTGCATTTAGTCCATTTACATTCAGTGTAATTATAGATAAGTGTGAGTTTAGTGCTGTCATTTTGATGCCTTTAGTGTGTGTCATTGACAATTTCATTTACCACTTACTTTTTTGTGCTAAGATATTTTTCTTTGTAAATTGTGTGTTCCTCATATTCATAGTAGTTGAATTTATGTTTGCTGAGTTGTTATGTTTTTCTTGGTTTTTGTTTTGAATTATGGAATTGTTAGACCTCTTTGTGGTTACTTTAATATTTACCCCTATTTTTCTAAGTAAAAACCTAACTTGTATCATCCTATCTCGCCTTGTTTTCTTCTCCATATGGAAGATCTATGCCTCCTGTATTTAGTCGCTTTTTTTGATTATTGTGATCTTTTACATAATGACTTCAGTGATTCCCTGTTTTGAGCATTTTTTTCTTTTTAAAATTAATCTGAATTAGTTTTTGTGATTTCCCTATTTGAGTTGATATCCGGATGTTCTCTTCTGTGACCTTGTGTTGTGTTGGTATGTGATATTATTGATTTTCTGACCACAGAATTTCCTTTAGTAATTCTTGTAGCTTTGGTTTGGTTTTTGCAAATTCTCTAAGCTTGTGTTTATCTGTAAATGTTTTAATTTCACCTTCATATTTGAGAGAGAGTTTTGCTGGATACATGATCCTTGGCTGGCAGGTTTTCTCCTTCAGTGCTCTATTTATGTCATCCCATTGGCTTCTTGCCTATATGGTTTCTGCTGAGTAATCTGAACTTATTCTTATTGATTCTCCTTTGTAGGAGACTTTTCTTTTATCCCTGGCTGCTTTTAAAATTTTCTCTTTATCTTTGGTTTTGGTAAGTTTGATGATTATATGCCTTGGTGATTTTCTTTTTGGATCAATCTTAAATGGGGTTTGATGAGCATCTTGGATAGATATCCTTTTGTCTTTCATGATGTCAGGGAAGTTTTCTGCCAACAGATCTTCAACTATGCTCTCTGTATTTTCTGTTATCCTTCCCTATTCTGGAAGTCAATTTTAAAGAATAACGATGAATCTTTGAAGCATCTCATAACATGGGTGCATCTGGAGGACAATATGCTGAGTGAAATAAGTCAATCACAAAAGGACAAATGTTGCATGAGGCCACTACTGTAAAAAGTCATGAAAGTTTTACACACAAAAAGAAACAACCTTTGATGGTTAGGAAGAAGGGGAGGGGTGGGAACGGAAAAACACTTAATAGCCAAAAGATAAGCAGTAACTTTGGTGAAGCATAAGACAGTACACGATACTGGGGAAACCAGCACTACCTGCACAAGGCAAGGCCACGGTGGCTCCATAGACACATCCAAACATCCAGAGAGACCTAATAGCTGGGCTGAGCACTGTGGGGACTATGATCTCAGGGACATCTAGCTTAATTGGCATAACAGAGTTGATAAAGAAAATGTTCTACATTCTACTTTGGTGAGTAACGTCCGAGGTTTCAAACGCCAGTGAGCGTCCATCTAGGATACTTCACTGGTCTCATCCCATTGGGAGCAAGGAAGAATGAAGAAAACTAAAGATACAAGGGAAAGATTAGTCCAAATGATTAATGGGCCTCATCTACCATGGCCTCCACCAGATTGAGTCCAGTACAACTAGATGGTGCCCAGCTACCACCACTGACTGCTTTGACAGGGATCACAATAGAGGGTCCCTGACAGAGCCTGGAGAAAAATATAGAACAAAATTCTGACTCAAAAAGAAAGACCAGACTTTCTGGCCTGACAAAGACTAGAGAAACCCTGAGAGTATGGCCACCAGATACCCTTTCAGCTCAGTAATGGGGCCACTCCTGAGGTTCCTCCTTCAGTCACAGATTGAGCAGACCCATGGAACAAAACAAAACTAAAGGGGCTCACCTGTCCTGGGGCAGGGACTGGCAGGCAGGAGGGAACAGGAAAGCTGGTAACAGGGAACCCAGGGATGAGAAGGGAGAATGTTGACATGTTGTGGGGTTGTTAACCAATGTCATACAACAATGTGTTTACTAACCGTTCGATGAAAAACTAGTTTGTTCTGTAAACCTTCATCTAAAGTTCAATAAAAACTAAAGAAAGAAAGAATAATTAGGTTTCAAGAAATAAAATAAAATTTAATAAACTACACCTAAGCATTTAGTGAAGCCCTGGTAACCAGTGGTTAAGAGCTGGGCTGCTAACCAAAAAAATGAGCAGTTCGAATCAACCAGTCGCTCTTTGGAAACTTTATGGGGGAAGTTCTACTCTGTCCTGTAGGGTGGCTATGACTCAGAATCGACTCCATGGAAATGGATTTTTTTTTTTTTTCTTAAGCACTTAGTAAAACTGCTTAGACCAATTATACCAGAGAAAAACCATAAAGCTGTAAGAGAAACAACGTACAATAACTTCTAAGAGCAACGGTAAGAATTTTGGGTGACATCTCAATCGAAAAGATTTTAACAGGAAGAAAATATCATGATGTCTTTAAAATTCTCAGAGAAAATGGTTTCTATATCCTTTAAAATTTCTTTGAAAATTGAAGGTAAAATAATGATATTTTCATAGAAACAAAATTTGAAGCCATCAGTTACAAACAATTACATGAAGAGAATACTAAAAGGAGTATTTTGGGAAGTAAAATGATTGCACAAGGCAAGAGGGAAATGAAAGAAAAAAATAAACAAGGGAAAAGTGAGTATGATTTGGCTTAAATATATATAAAAACGAATCATATGGGAATAATGATACATACTGAAAGAATAGGGTGAGTTATAATGACATATAGTTTTAATGGTATAAGGGAAATAGTAAAAGTTATTATTTGTATGATTATGTAATAATTAAGAATGCATGTTGTGTTCCAAGATAACCACAGAAAGAATAGAAAAACATCGCGTAATTAGTTAATGAAAAAAAAATTATTAATGAGAAATAAATATTCTTTTCATCAAAATAAATGTATTAAAGGAGAGAAAAAAGTGCATAAGTAGAACCATTAAATTAAAATACTAAAGTTATTTGCTAAATGTAAACACAGATTTCTCAGCAAATAAGTTACAATTAAATGGCTTAAACACATCAGTTAAAAGGTTTGTATTTTAAAATTGATTAAAATTTCACAAATAGTATCTATGTATAAGAAACACAGCAAACAAAAATTGAGAAAAGTTACAATTAAAATAACAGGAAAATATATAGCAAGCAAACATTTTCAAAAGAATACTGGTTTATATATATATCCTTCACAGATTAATAAAGCAAAAAGCATTAAAGGAGATCTTTATAGTGATAAAGATGAAAATCTCACCATAGAGTTATCAGCACTTTAAATATGTACTGAATGGCAGTTTCAAAATACGTAAAAAATACAAAACACAAAACAGTAATGGGAGACTTTACCTTGTTGTTGTTGTTAGGTGTCATCGAGTCAGTTCTGACTCATAGCAACCCTACATAAAACCCTACGCACCATCCTTACAATCGTTGTTATGCTTGAGCTCATTGTTACAGCCGCAGTGTCAATTCATCTTGTTGAGGTCTTTCCCTTTTTCGCTGACCCTCTACCAAGCATGATGTCCTTCTCCAGGGTCTTATCCCTCCTTACAGTATGTCCAAAATATGTGAGACGAAGTCTCACCATCCTTGCTTTTAAGGAGTATTTTGCCTGTACATCTTCCAAGGCATATTTGTTCATTCTTCTGGCAGTTCATGGTGTATTCAACATTCTTCACCAACACCACAGTTCAAAGGTGTCAATTCTTCTTAAACCCCACCCCATTGCCAGGTTGGTCAATTCTTAGGTCTTTCTTATTAATGTCCAGCTGTCACATGCAAATAGGCAATTGAAAACACCTTGGCTTGGGTCAGGCGCACCTTAGTCTTTAAAGTGACTTCTTTGGTTTTTAACACAGGACTTCACCTTATTTTCAAATAACCAATAAAACAGATAGCAACAAAATCAGTTACAGTTTAACAGACCTGTACAATAAACTAACATTTACAAACAAAATGTTGAGCAAAAGAAGTCAAAGACGCTTTGAGAGTTTGGAGCATTTCCTGTTAATACACAGGGTACTGAGTACTTGGATGTATTTATTCACTTCATGTAAATTTAACAATTTTAAATTATTAATAAGTGTAATAATAAATTTACAGTTATTATTGTGCACATTGTATATGCTACATTGCTGTAAAACATGTTCTAAAATGAAATATCATTCACAAATAAACACATACAAGTTTATTGTGTGGTTAAAAAAAAAACTTTACAGCTTGCTCTTGAAAGGAAGAAAAAAGAACATTTCCAGTTCTCTGAAAATTTTGGAGAGTTTTCAAGATAATACATTGAAATATTTCATCTTGAAACCTTTTCTTTGTATCACTCATCTAAACATTCCATGAAGTCAATCAAATACCTTGATTCCTTTTCCTACCTCAAGACAGAAAGAGAACATTTTGAATGACCATCTCATTAAAACTACCTGGTAAGGGGATTTTATCAAAGGGAAAAAGACAAAAACAAAATTTAAATCTTTAAAATATGCAAGACATATTGGCCAAACAATTATACCCATTTCATTTGTTTGTTTGAACACAATGTTCAATTCCCCTACTTAACACCATTGTGTTACCTCACGTAAATCAGAGTCATATTCAATCCTTCTTCAAAAAAGTGAAGAGTTAAGGTTCAATCACTGCTGGAAGCTAAAAATCCAAGGGACCTAAGTGATGGTCATTTCTTTTCTGCTTTATGAAGACACTTTCTGCATATGAAAAGACCATGGACTCAGTGATTTATTTATGAACATCATCATATGGTATAAACAATTGGCTGGACTTTGCCAGTTATTGTAGCCCAAATCTTTAATACTTGAAATATTAACCCTTGGCCTTACATTGGTTTCATTCATACATATTTTACACATTTTGTGTAGAAGCAACACAATGTTCTCATAATTTTCACAGAGAAATCAAAATGGTTAATATAACTTTTCTGTTTGCCTGTTTGCTTAGTATCCCCATAAGTCCAAATAGGTGACTCTCTAAACCTCTAATTCAGTGGGAAAAATAATGTGTCTATTATATTTATTTCCCCCTGGTCATTAAAACCTCAAATTGCATAGAGTTGAGTGTTCTGGGAAATAAAGTATATATATATATATATATTCCAAGTTGGTTATTAGCTATGATACTAAAAGTTCTGCAGTGAAATGTTTCTGTCTAACACTGGAAAAAAAAAAAAAAAAGGGGCCAAAAGAACAGAGGTTCAAAAGAACAGGGGTTCAACAGAGCAGAGGTTCGAAACTCAAATGTCATAAAACTCAAGAAGTCACTCGAGGGATGTTATGGATTAAATTACATTCCCCCCAAAATATCTATTATAAATCCTAACCCCTATGGATGTGCTTATAATCCCATTTGAGAATGGGTTGTCTTTGTTATGTTAATGAGGAAGGATTGGTATAGGGTGTGTCTTGAGTCAATCTCATTTGAGACATAAAAGCGATTAAACAAGGGGGCAGAGGATGAGGTAAAATAGATGCCAAGAAGCATAGAGATCTCTAAAGGACCAGGAAACAGAAACTGAAAAGACAAGGGCTTTCCTCTGGAGCTGTCAGAGAAATAAAGCGTTTCTCTAGAGCTCGTGCTCTGAATTCAGGCTTCTAGCCTCCTAAACTGTGAGATAATAAATTTATTTGTTAAAGCCATCCATTTGTGGTATTTCTGTTATAGTAGCACTAAATAAATAAGACAGGATTTGGTACCGAGAAGTGGGAGTGCTGCTCTAACAGATATCTGAAATGTGGAAGCAGTTTTGGAATTGGGTAATGGTTAGAGGCTGGAAGAGTTTTAAGGCGTCTCATAGTCAAAGCCTAGTTTGCCTTGAAGAGACTGTTGGTGGAACTGTGGACCTCAAAGACAATTCTGGTGAGGGCTCAGAAGGAAGTGAGGAGCTATAGAGAAAGTCTCTATCATCTTAGAGAATACATATGGCATCAGCGACAGAATGTTGCTACAAATGTGGTTGATAAATGTTCTTTTGGTGAGTTTTTAAAAGGAAATAATGAACTTATGGTTGAACAATGGAGGAAGGGCAATACTTTTTTTTTCAGTGGCAAAGAACTTGTCTGAATTATGTTCAAATGTTTGGTGGAAGGTAGAGCTTGTAAGTGATGAACTTGGATATCTGGCTGATGAGATTATTAAGCAAAATCTTAAAGGGGCCAGATGGTCTCTCCTTGGAACTTTAGTAAAATGGGAGAGGAAAGAGATGTACTTAAAAATGAACAGTTCAAAATGAAAACAGAAGTTAAAGATTTGGAAAATTCTGTTGTACAAACTAAGGACATGTGTCCTAGAATGTTCAGCAAGGACATGGCTACACAATCGTCTTTTTTTTAGAAGAGATTAGCCTGTGACTGATGGATCTAACCAACTACCACCACAGAAAACCCATCAGCTTTGACCAAAGGGAAAAGAAAAAGAGATGAGAGAAAAAAAAAAGGAAAGAACTCTGTCTGCCTCTTGGAATTCTACAGGCAGGAAACAGGCCAAAGGAGCTACACCTGTTGTCCTCCAAGAAAAGAAAAAGCCATCCCTGGAGCAGCTCAGAAATAAGCAGAACTGTTGGAAGGGGCACTGGAAGCAGGGCCTACTTGGTTTCAATAGATGGGGCCATGGTCTTCTGGATCTCAAAAGGTAGGGCCGGAGGAGGTGGGGCCAAGATGGCCGACTAGGTGGATGCTACTGCGGATCCCTCTTGCAACAAAGACTCAGAAGAACAAGTGAATCGATCACATACATAACAATCTATGAACCCTGAACAACAAACACAGATTTAGAGACAGAGAATGAACAAATACAGGGAGGCAGCGATTGTTTTCAGAGCCTGTAGCCAGCGTACCAGTCAGGTGACCTTCGGTGCCTGATTTGGGGCAGAGTTCAGGGGGGCAGACGGCATAAACAAGGGGCCCAGCCCTGGCCCCTGAACTCATTCCGGGAGGGGGACCAGCCAGTTCACGTGGGCGGCGTGGCAGCGCAGCTGGTGGGAGAAGTCCCCGGGAGGCAGTGACAGGTCTTGGAGAGGGGAGAGCAGTGTCCCAGCCGGGGAACCATCCCGCCGGGATTTTTGCGGGGCGCGGGCACAGCATAAGCGCGAGGAGCAGCTCCACCCCCTGAACTGACCCCGGGGGGGGGCCCAGCCAGTTCACGCAGGCAGCGTGGCAACACAGCCGGTGGGAGAAGTCCCTGGGAGACAGTGACTGGTCTTGGAGCGGGCAGAGCAGCATCCCAGCCGGGACTCGCGGCCACGGCAAAGGCACGGGGAGCTGCTCTGCTCCCCTGAGCTGACCGCCGGGGGGAGCCCAGCCGATTAGCAGGGGCGGCGCGGCTGTGGGACGGGGAGTCCCCGGGAAGCAGTGACTGATTTTGAAGTCGGGAGTGCACCGTCCCAGTAGGGGAACCTTGACGCTGGACGTGGGGCTGGCAGCAGGGGATCTGACCGTGACTCCAGCGGGCCAGACCACCCGGGGGTAATCTCCACACAGCCAGCACACATAAGTGATGCGCCCTGTGGAAATCTCAGATATAATAGTCATTCCAAGCAAGACAAGCAACTCTGGCTATATTCTGAGGTGCTACTCTCCTATCTCTCTGATCCCTCCCCCACCCTCCCCAGGCGGCTTCATTAACATCCGAATAGCCTGAGCCAGAGGGAGAACTCTGATAGGGATCTGACTGTTTTTTTTTTAGCGGATTTTCTGGAAAAACTAGTTTCCCAGTGATGGCTCGGAGACAGCAGTCCATATCAAACCACATAAAGAAGCAGACCATGACAGCTTCTCCAACCCCCCAAACAAAAGAATCAAAATCTTTCCCAAATGAAGATATAATCCTGGAATTATCAGATACAGAATATAAAAAACTAATTCACAGAATGCTTCAAGACATCACAAACGAAATAAGGCAAACTGCAGAAAAAGCCAAGGAACACACCGATAAAGCTGTTGCAGAACTCAAAAAGATTATTCAAGAACATAGTGGAAAAATTAATAAGTTGCAAGAATCCACAGAGACACAGCATGTAGAAATCCAAAAGATTAACAATAAAATTACAGACTTAGACAACCCAATAGGAAGTCAGAGGAGCAGACTTGAGCAATTAGAATGCAGACTGGGACATCTGGAGGACCAGGGAATCAACACCTACATAGCTGAAAAAAAATCAGATAAAAGAATTTAAAAAAAATGAAGAAACCCTAAGAATCATGTGCGACTCTATCAAGAAGGATAACTTGCGAGTGATTGGAGTCCCAGAACAGGGAGAGGGGACAGAAAACACAGAGAAAATAGTTGAAGAACTCCTGACAGAAAACTTCCCTGACATCATGAAAGATGAAAGGATATCTATCCAAGATGCTCATTGAACCCCGTTTAAGATTGATCCAAAAAGAAAAACACCAAGACATATTATCATCAAACTCACCAAAACCAAAGATAAACAGAAAATTTTAAAAGCAGCCAGGGAGAAAAGAAAGGTTTTCTTCAAGGGAGAATCAATAAGTTCAGACTGCTCAGCAGAAACCATGCAGGCAAGAAGGGAATGGGATGACATATACACAGCACTGAAGGAGAAAAACTGCCAGCCAAGGATCATATATCCAGCAAAACTCTCTCTGAAATATGAAGGCGAAATTAAGATATTTACAGATAAACACAAGTTTAGAGAATTTGCCAAAACCAAACCAAAGCTACAAGAAATACTAAAGGATATTGTTTGGTCAGAAAACCAACAATATCAGATACCAGCACAATACAAGGTCTCAAAACAGAACGTCCTGATATCAACTCAAAAAGGGAAATCACAAAAACAAACAAATTAAGATCAATTAAAAAAAATGTATAATAATACACATAACAGGGAATCATGGAAATCAATAGGTAAAAGATCACGATAATAAAAAAGAGGGACTAAATACAGGAGGCATTGAACTGCCAGATGGAGAGTGATACAAGGCGATATAGAACGATACAAGTTAGGTTTTTACTTAGAAAAATAGGGGTAAATAACAAGGTAACCACAAAGAGGTATAACAACTCCATAACTGAAGATAAAAGCCAAGAAAAACGTAACGACTCAACTAACATAAAGTCAAACACTATGAAAATGAGGATCTCACAATTTACTAAGAAAAATGTCTCAGCACAAAAAAGTATGTGGAAAAATGAAATGGCCAACAACACACATGAAAAGGCATCAAAATGACAGCACTAAAAACTTATTTATCTATAATTACCCTGAATGTAAATGGACTAAATGCACCAATAAAGAGACAGAGAGTCACGGACTGGATAAAGAAACACGATCCATCTATATGCTGCCTACAAGAGACACACCTTAGACTTAGAGACACAAACAAACTAAAACTCAAAGGATGGAAAAAAATATATCAAGCAAACAATAAGCAAAAAAGAAGAGGAGTAGCAATATTAATTTCTGACAAAATAGACTTTAGACTTAAATCCACCACAAAGGATAAAGAAGGACACTATATAATGACAAAAGGGACAATTGATCAGGAAAACATAACCATATTAAATATTTATGCACCCAAGGGCTGCAAGATACATAAATCAAATTTTAACAGAATTGAAAAGTGAGATAGACACCTCCACAATTATAGTAGGAGACTTCAACACACCACTTTTGGAGGACAGGACATCCAGTATGAAGCTCAATAGAGACACGGAAGACCTACTTACAACAATCAACCAACTTGACCTCATTGACTTATACAGAACTCTCCACCCAACTGCTGCAAAGTATACTTTTTTTTCTAGCGCACATGGAACATTCTCTAGAATAGACCACATATTAGATCATAAAACAAACCTTTGCAGAGTCCAATTCATTGAAATATTACAAAGCATCTTCTCAGACCACAAAGCAATAAAACTAGAGATCAATAACAGAAAAACTAGGGAAAAGAAATCAAATACTTGGAAAATGAACAATACCCTCCTGAAAAAAGACTGGGTTATAGAACACATCAAGAAGGGAATAAGGAAATTCATAGAATGCAACGAGAATGAAAATACTTCCTATCAAAACCTCAGGGACACAGCAAAAGCAGTGCTCAGAGGCCAATTTATATCGATAAATGCACACATACAAAAAGAAGAAAGAGTCAAAATCAGAGAACTGTCCCTACAACTTGAACAAATAGAAAGTGAGCAACAAAAGAATCCATCAGGCACCAGAAGAAAACAAATAATACAAATTAGAGCTGAACTAAATGAATTAGAGAGCAAAAAAAAATTGAAAGAATTAACAAAGCCAAAAGCTGGTTCTTTGAAAAAATTAACAAAATTGATAAACCACTGGCTAGACTGACTAAAGAAATACAGGAAAGGAAACAAATAACCTGAATAAGAAACAAGAAGGACCACATCACAACAGAACCAAATGAAATTAAAAGAATCATTTCAGATTACTATGAAAAATTGTACTCTAACAAATATGAAAACCTAGAAGAAATGGACGAATTCTTGGAAAAACACTACCTACCTAAACTAACACATTCAGAAGTAGAACAACTAAATAGACCCATAACAGAAAAGAGATTGAAATGGTAATCAAAAAACTTCCAACAAAAAAAAACCCTGGCCCGGATGGCTTCACTGCAGAGTTCTACCAAACTTTCAGAGAAGAGTTAACACCACTACTACTGAAGGTATTTCAAAGCATAGAAAATGACGGAATACTACCCAACTCATTCTATGAAGCCACCATCTCCCTGATACCAAAACCAGGTAAAGACAGTACAAAAAAAGAAAATTATAGACCTATATCCCTCATGAACATAGATGCAAAAATCCTCAACAAAATTCTAGCCAATAGAATCCAACAACACATCAAAAAAATAATTCACCCTGATCAAGTGGGATTTATACCAGGTATGCAAGGCTGGTTTAATATCAGAAAACCATTAATGTAATCCATCACATAAATAAAACAAAAGATAAAAACCACATGATCTTATCAATTGATGCAGAAAAGGCATTTGACAAAGTCCAACACCCATTTATGATAAAAACTCTTACCAAAATAGGAATTGAAGGAAAATTCCTCAACATAATAAAGGGCATCTCTGCAAAGCCAACAGCCAATATCACTCTAAATGGAGAGAACCTGAAAGCATTTCCCTTGAGAACGGGAACCAGACAAGGACGCCCTTTATCACCGCTCTTATTCAACATCGTACTTGAAGTCCTAGCCAGGGCAATTAGGCTAGACAAAGAAATAAAGGGCATCCGAATTGGTAACGAGGAAGTAAAGTTATCACTATTTGCAGATGACATGATCTTATACACAGAAAACCCTAAGGAATCCTCCAGAAAACTACTGAAACTAATAGAAGAGTTTGGCAGAGTCTCAGGTTATAAAACAAACATACAAAAATCACTTGGATTCCTCTACATCAACAAAAAGAACACCGAAGAGGAAATAACCAAATCAATGCCATTCACAGTAGCCCCCAAGAACATAAAATACTTAGGAATAAATCTTACCAAGGATGTAAAAGACCTATACAAAGAAAACTACAAAGCTCTACTACAAGAAATTCAAAAGGACATACTTAAGTGGAAAAACATACCTTGCTCATGGATAGGAAGACTTAGCATAGTAAAAATGTCTATTCTACCAAAAGCCATCTATACATATAACGCCCTTCAGATCCAAATTCCAATGTCATATTTTAAGGGGATAGAGAAACAAATTACCAATTTCATATGGAAGGGAAAGAAGTCCTGGATAAGCAAAGCATTACTGGAAAAGAAGAAGAAAGTGGAAGGCCTCACTCTACCTGATTTCAGAAGCTATTATATAGCCACAGTAGTCAAAACAGCCTGGTACTGGTACAACAGGCACGCAGACCAATGGAACAGAATTGAGAACCCAGATATAAATCCATCCACATATGAGCAGCTGATATTTGACAAAGGACCAGTGTCAGTTAATTGGGGAAAAGATAGTCTTCTTAACAAATGGTGCTGGCATAACTGGATATCCATTTGCAAAAGAATGAAACAGGACCCATACCTCACACCATGCACAAAAACTAACTCCAAGTGGATCAAAGACCTAAACATAAAGACTAAAACGATAAAGATCATGGAAGAAAAAATAGGGACAACCCTAGGAGCCCTAATACAAGGCATAAACAGAATACAAAACATTACCAAAAATGACGAAGAGAAACCAGATAACTGGGAGCTCCTAAAAATCAAACACCTATGCTCATCTAAAGACTTCACCAAAAGAGTAAAAAGACCACCTACAGACTGGGAAAGAATTTTCAGCTATGATATCTCCGACCAGCGCCTGATCTCTAAAATCTACATGATTCTGTCAAAACTCAACCACAAAAAGACAAACAACCCAATCAAGAAGTGGGCAAAGGATGTGAACACACATTTCACTAAAGAAGATATTCAGGCAGCTAACAGAGACATGAGAAAATGCTCTCGATCATTAGCCATTAGAGAAATGCAAATTAAAACTACGATAAGATTCCATCTCACACCAACAAGGCTGGCATTAATCCAAAAAACACAGAAGAATAAATGTTGGAGAGGCTGCGGAGAGATTGGAACTCTTATACACTGCTGGTGGGAATGTAAAATGGTACAACCACTTTGGAAATCTATCTGGTGTTATCTTAAACAGGTAGAAATAGAACTACCATACAACCTAGAAATCCCACTCCTCGGAATATACCCTAGAGATACAAGAGCCTTCACACAAACAGATATATGCACACCCATGTTTATTGCAGCTCTGTTTACAATAGCAAAAAGCTGGAAGCAATCAAGGTGTCTATCAACGGATGAATGGGTAAATAAATTGTGGTATATTCACACAATGGAATACTACGCATCGATAAAGAACAGTGACGAATCTCTGAAACATTTCATAACATGGAGGAACCTGGAAGGCATTATGCTGAGCGAAATTAGTCAGAGGCGAAAGGACAAATATTGTATAAGACCACTATTATAAGATCTTGAGAAATAGTAAAAACTGAGAAGAACACATACTTTTGTGGTTACGAAGGGGGGAGGGAGGGAGGGAGGGAGAGGGTTTTTTATTGATTAATCAGTAGATAAGAACTGCTTTGGGTGAAGGGAAAGACAACACTCAATACATGGAAGGTCAGCTCAATTGGACTGGACCAAAAGCAAAGAAGTTTCCGGGATAAAATGAATGCTTCAAAGGTCAGCGGAGCAGGGGCGGGGGTCTGGGGAACATGGTTTGAGGGGACTTCTAAGTCAATTGGCAAAATAATTCTATTATGAAAACATTCTGCATCCCACTTTGAAATGTGGCGTCTGGGGTTTTATATGCTAACAAGCGGCCATCTAAGATGCATCAATTGGTCTCAACCCACCTGGAGCAAAGGAAAATGAAGAACACCAAGGTCACACGACAACTAAGAGCCCAAGAGACAGAAAGGGCCACATGAACCAGAGACCTACATCATCCTGAGACCAGAAGAACTAGTTGGTGCCCGGCCACAATCGATGACTGCCCTGACAGGGAGCACAACAGAGAACTCCTGAGGGAACAGGGGATCAGTGGGAGGCAGACCCCAAATTCTCATAAAAAGACCATACTTAATGGTCTGACTGAGACTAGAGGAATCCCGGCGGCCATGCTCCCCAGACCTTCTGTTGGCACAGGACAGGAACCATCCCCGAAGACAACTCATCAGACATGAAAGGGACTGGTCAGCGGGTGGGAGAGAGATGCTGATGAAGAGTGAGCTAATTATATCAGGTGGACACTTGAGAGTGTGTTGGCAACTCTTGTCTGGAGGGGAGATGGGAGGATAGAGAGAGATGGAGGCTGGCAAAATTGTCACGAAAGGAGAGACTGAAAGGGCTGACTCAATAGGGGAAAAGCAAGTGGGAGTACGGAGAAAGATGTATGTAAACTTATATGTGACAGACTGATTGGATTTGTAAACGTTCACTTGAAGCTTAATAAAAGTTAATAAAAAAAAAAAAAAAAAAGGTAGGGCCACAACTTCCAGGGTTTCAAAGAGTCTGTCTTCTCCAGCTTAGTTCCAGAGTGTGGGGCTGCCTTTAAGGTATGTCAGGGAGATGGGTTCATCTCCCAAAGCTGAAGGGGTGGGGCTGCTATGCCCAAGGGCAAATAATGAAGACTGCCAAGGCCGAGGGTGTAGGGTCACCACTCGCTCATACGGACTAGGAGAATGGGACTGCCTAAAGCCAAGGAACAGAGATGCCACCTCAGAGGTCCTGAAAGGTGGAGCTGAAGCCCAGGGCCTACGGGCCTCCACCCAGAATCCTGAGGGAGTGGCCAACACCCAGAGTCTGGAGAGCAGGCCATTGCCCAGATGATCTCAGAGAACAGAGAATTATTTTCAAGCTTTGAGAGATAACGTAAATTGTTCTGCTCTGTTTTGTACTTTCTTGGTGCTTGTTGGAAACTCTGGTGGCATAGTGGTTAAGTACTACAGCTGCTAACCAAAGGGCGGGCAGTTTGAATCCACCAGGCGCTCCTTGGAAACTCTATGGGCAGTTCTACTCTGTCCTATAGGGTTGCTATGAGTCGGAATCGACTCGACGGCACTGGGTTGGGTGGGTTGGTGCCTGTTATCACTTCTTTAACTCCAATTTCTTCCATTTGTGATGGAGATGTCTACCTTGTGCCTGTTCCACCATTGTACTCTGGAAGCAGATAACTTGTAGTCTAGATTTCACAGGTGCACAGATGAAGAGAATTTTGTCCCAGGATGGAATATGCCTGAAGTCTCACCCACATTTGATTTAGAATATTTAGAAAATGAGATATTGGAGTTGATTTAACTTTTGAGATGATATAATGGGGCATATGTGTTTTATATGTGGCCAGAATATGAATTTTGGGGGGCCAAAATGTGGAATGTTATTAATAGAATTATGTCCCTCAAAAATATGTGTTTTAAATCCTAACCTCTATGCCTATGGTTATATTCCATTTGGGAATTGGTTGTCTTTGTTATGTTAATGAGACAGAATTAATGTAGGGTATATTTTAGGTCAATCTCTTTTGAGATATAAAGGGTATTAAGCAAGGGAGCAGAGGACAGATGGGGTAAGATAGATGCCAAGACACACAGAGATCTCCAAGAAATCAGGAAGCAGAAGCTGAAGAGACAAGGATCTTTCTACAGAGGTGGCAGAGAGAGAAATCCTTCCCCTAGAGCCAGCACTTTGAATTTGGACTTCTAGGCTCCTGAACTCTGAGAAAATAAATTCCTGTTTGTTAAAGCCATCCACTTGGGGTATTTCAAGTGTAGAAACACTAGATAAATAAGACAAGGGACAGTCTGTAAGTCAGCATCCTGTAACCCCTTCACATTTATCTAAGCAATACACAAAGTATCTGATAAAATAACAAGAACCTGAACAAAGTATCAAAATCTGATCAGAGATGGGGACAGATGGGGACAGACGCTCAATTACATATGTGGGAATGGGGATGGGTAGGGAGATAAATGCTTCTACTGAATTTACCAAAAGGAATCGTATGTGAAAAATGTTCACATAAACTGCAAATATATTAATGTAAATGTATTTACTATAATTTTTTAAAATTTAAAGTAAATAATGCTTTCTTCAGGGAGGGAGTAGAATCATATACTTCAAATGACCTTATTTAGTGGAGCTAGTATTACTGATTTTTTTTTAGTATTACTGATTTAGAAGTAATTAACCGTATATAATTTATTAGATGATTTTTTAAATTAATAATAGATTGTTCTCTCTTTTATTCTGATTTTTAGAATTTACTTATTCTGTATTGTAAAACATAGCTTTTGCATTTTTTAATTGGATCCCTCAACATTAGGATGGGTTGATGATAGGTTTTATAATACTAGAGTTTCCTAACCATCATTAATGTAAAGGGGCAGTTTAGCTTTGTACAAAAGTTTGTTATCCTTGGGCCATAAATAAGAGGCCATAAACTAGTTCTTCTGGTTTCATGAGCACAAACTATATGGGAGCTCTAAGACATGAAGCCACATTTTTCTTCTATAAAATTGAAGTAAATTGATCTAATTTTATAGTGTCTGCAATATTTAAATATGTGGGTTTGCCTAAATGTTTATGTATATATATATATGATACAGCCAAAGTGTTTAAAGTGATAGAGAAGACAAGTGAAATAAGGTTTTGGTGTAAAAAGTAATGTGGTCAGTAACAGATTTGTCTTCATTATAATGGCAACAGATTTGCAAAACTAAGTAGAATTTAGAAAAGACTTTGGAAAGCTTATCTGTCATTCCATTTACAGGAAGCATTGAAAATTACTTCTGCTCTATACATGTGTATGCATTACTGTAAAAAACCAATATAATACAAACATGTAAAGCAGTCAAGATGTTGCATTTTAACCACATATATTGATCTTGGCTAGAGGCATTTCCAGTCCCTGGAGGTAGTTGGATTAGTATTTGAACTACCAAGAGACCTCTCATGCTCTAAAGCCAAGTTCTTGGAAAATAAGAAAACGTTAATGGGCATAATTTATTAGATTTTTTTTTTCCACAAGAATACATTTCTCTGTAGTTTTGTCCTGTGTCTTGGGGCACACAATTATGTGCATGTATTTAGATGTGGAAGTATTTAGAAATTGTATTTTACTGTCCCTTGAAATTACTTTCAGAAAAATAGTATCAAATAATTTATAATTATCAACAACCCTGCAGTAATTTGCTTATGCTTCACTGTTATTTTTATTCAATAATGTAGGTTCTACAAAAAGTAATACATATAAGGTACTTTGCCTTTCCTTTGTTTTAAAGATAAAATATAGATACTAAAGAAATGAAACATATACGGTTATTTCATATTTCTGTGCATTATGTTTTCATTTTGTTGAAATGGTTTTGTCCTGAATACTAATTTAAGGTGCTGATAAAAATTATACACTAATCTTTGTCAAAGAGTAAGAACTTGCACTCTGTTCAAATAAAAATAAAGAGATTTATTGAGGAATAAAACAATTTGCAAACTGGGCGGCAACCCTGTAGACAATACAAAGTTGCTCCAAAGCATGGAGGGAGAGGCATGCTTTTATAATAAAAATATAGAAAGGGAGTGCATGATGGTTGCATGGCCACAAAGTAGATACATTTTCAGCAATTCTGTTTTCAAGTAACTTCTTGGAACATCCTGACTAAACTAATTCTCCTACGATCACATTCCTGATTGCCAAACTTATGTGCTAACGGTTGCTCTGCTCGGGGCAAGAACCAGGCTGGTTAAACAAGATGATTGACAGGGGGCCAGGGTCTTCTGATCCCACCCAGCCAGAAGCTCAGGCTATATGAGCATGAATGGGAAGAAGTCAAAGTTATATTCCTAGGAACGAAAAAGCAGGAGCTTATATTAAAATGGAATTTTGATTAAGACCTTATGTCAGCCATTTTATTCTGCCAAGTGCCTCAATTTTGCTAGCACATTCTCCCCTTTTGTTCAAGCCTCCACTTGGGGCCACAGTAGAGTTACCTTTCTTCTGCAAGGACTTTTTGGGTGTTTTAGGCTCAAGTATCAACTGCAACAGACCTTCAGGTCATTCAGCTAATTTTCTTCTTCACGTTATCATATCTGTAGACCTCATCTTAAGGGTGAGTTGCCTTTCTGCAAGGCCACTGCTGCAAACAGAGTTGAATTTGGAAGAACAACTTGGGGAACCACATATAGAGAGTACCAGACCTTAAAGTGATTGGGTAAATTTTCTTCTTCACCTTGTCCTACTGATAGGTCTTATCTTCATAGTGAGTTGACTTTCATTAGGGTCAGTGCTGCAAACAGGGCCAGATTTGGAGTAACAACTTGGTAATCAAAAATGCTAACTCAAGGTGTGAAATCGGTTACTTGCTTTGTTCTATAAATTTGAGTTCTTCAAGATATATAACTCTTTGTAGTGTGGGGAGTTGCAGTGAAGTTACAGGTATTAGAGTAATATTTCATAATACATTTGATTACACATATAATGAATAAGGTAATTATTCCAGTTTGTACCAGTGAGTGTAACCAGGAGCCAATGACTCTCATAATGAGCTAAAGATATCAAAAAAAAAGAAGGAATAGTCATAGGGGATATTGAATGCAACTAAGTAGCCTTGTGATCCATCTTTGTAAGGTCTTGTGCTACCTCCCTGGAGGTGTTTATCCAAGAGTAGCAAGAGGTATCAGTAATAGCACACAGTCCTCCTTGTTAAAAGGAAATTTAAAGCTATAATTGCTGGCACTAGTTATTGATAGGGCTAATTTAATAAATGCATTTTCTCTCCAAGAATCAGAAGAAACTGTTAGAAAGAAAAGGATAAGTCTTAAATGGGCTTTCATAGTGAACAAAACTATTAAGAAATAAGACCACAGGTATACAATAAAACTAGTAGCATAAGAATAGCTATGGTGATAAAGCAAGCTGCCAGATATTTCAACAGGTTGCGTGGAGTCTTGTTCCACGACTAGCTGTCTATCTTAGATATCATTTCCTTCCAGTTGCCTAGGCATGTATTTCAAAGTGAGTTTCAATTCTCTAGAGGGTTGAGAAGTCCATAAAGATTCCTTGGCTTTCTTTAATTGGGACAAGTGGATCCAAGTCTTAACTCCCTTTAATTTGGCAGCACATGGATTAATAAGGAGAACTAGATATGGTCCTTTCCAATGGGATTCTAGTAAATCCTTCAATTGATGTATTTTCCAAAATACTTAGTCTCCCAGAGCTATGATAGGCTGGATTTAAGATACTGATTTTTTTTTTTTAATTGTACTTTAGATGAAGGTTTACAGAACAAACTAGTTTCTCATTAAACAGATAGTACACGTATTGTTTTACGACATCGGTTAACAACCCCACAACATGTCAACATTCTCCGTTCTCAACCCTGGGTTCCCTATTACCAGCTTTCCTGTTCCCTCCTGCCTTCTAGTCCTTGCTCCTGGGCTGGTGTGCCCCTTTAATCTCCTTTTGTTTTATGGGCCTGTCTAATCTTTGACTGAAGGGTGAGTCTCGGGAGTGGCTTCATTACTGAGCTAAAAGGGTGACCATGGTCCATACTCTCAGGATTTCTCCAGTCTCTGTCAAGACAGTAAGTCTGGACCTGTCCTGGACCCTCTATTGTGATCCCTTTCGGAGCAGTCAGTAGTGGTGGCCAGGTACCGTCTAGCTGCACTGGACTCAGTCTGGTGGAGGCCATGGTAGATGTGGTCCATTAGTTCTTTGGAGTAATCTTTCTCTTGTATGTTTAGTTTTCTTCATTCCTCCTTGCTCCTAAAGGGGAGAGACCAGTGGAGTATATTTGAAGGAGATGCCTATTTTTGTTAATTAAAGGCTTTTCTCAACTGTGAAAGATACTTCAATATCAGCTTTTTCTTTTTTTAAAATTTCCAGCACAAATTCATTTAGCCAGTTCCTGGCACAGTGGTTAAGAGGTTGGCAGCTAGCCAAAAGGTTAGCAGTTCGAATCCACCACCCACTCCTTGGAAACCATATAGGGCAGCTCTACTCTGTCCTACAGGGTCACTATGAGTTGGAATCAACTTTATGGCAAGGGGTTTGTTTTCAATTTCAAGAAATTAGGTAAACTTCATAAATTTTTTAGTCACCACTTTCTATAAGTTAAACTACATTTCAAGTAATTGAGTGGTAAATAATAATATAAATAGCAGACATTTTTATAAAAGATATAACTCACATGAAATTTTATTATGATTAAGGACAATACATCTGGGATAAATTTATATATATATGAAAGGAAATAATCATAAGGATGTGCAGCTCAGTCTATCATATATGCTTATCAGTATCTAAATTCTTGCTAATATATTGATTATTAAAGGTAGCATTTAGGAAAAATGTAATTTTATAGATAATCCATACAGTAATTATGCCTTTTTCAATCATATTAGTATTAATTTATATTAACCAAATGTATTTTTAAGGAAGCATTCACTGCCAATTACATGGTAACCTATCAATTTTAGTACCGCTATTATTTCCTCATTGTAATTGATATTTGATATTTTCTCAGGGAAGTAATCTTTCTTTTCAATGAATTTTTCTACAAAATTTAATTATGTTTAAAGTTATGTGGTTCATTTAGGCTAGAATATTTAACTTTTTATGCAGTACAATGAATGAATCACTATTTTATTATTATATTTGTATTATTTTGTTGTTGAGAAAATACATAGCAAAACATACCCCAATTCTACCAATTTTGCATGTACAATTCAGTGACATTGATTACATTCTTCAAGTTGTGCAACCCTTCTCACTCTCCTTTTCTGAGTTATTCCTTCCCCATTAACATAAACTCACTGCCTCCTAGTGTTTCTATCTAATCTTTCAAGTTTCTGTTGTCACTGTGATACCATATAGATAGTTCTTAATAGAGCATAATGCTGAAGGCAGACCTTTTTTTTTACTAGTTAAGCTACACTATTGTTTGGTTTTAAGAAGACTTCATGGAATATTTTTGGTTTAAGATTTAAAGATTATCTCAGGGCAATATTTTCAGAGGTTCATCCAGCCTCCATGGCTCCAGAAATTCTGGAGTCTATGAGAATTTGAAATTCTGTTAAGCAGTTTTTTTTTTTTTTTTCCTTTTGATCAGGATTCTTTTATAGAATCTTTGATCAATATGTTCAGTAATGGTAGCCCAGCACTATCCAGTTCTTCTGGTCTCATGGCAAAGGAGGCCTTTGTTCATCGAGGCAATTAGCCACACATTCCATATCCTTCTCCGATTCCTGACTCTTCCTCTTCCTGTCTTGCAAATATAGACCAATTGTCATGCTTTGGACGGCCACTTGCAAGTTTTTAATACCTCAAGCACCACACAACAAACTAAGAGGTAGAACAGAATCACTTTTATATGGCCTTTCTAGTCATGGTCTTGTAACACACAAAATGATTGGCCTGGAGTATGCAAATTGGTGACTTATGGTCTACCAAGGGAATTGGTTAGTTCTTGGTCCTGCTGGGAGAACTATGCCTTGAAATTGACAATGAATAGGCTTATAAAAGGGCCCTGGTAAAGGTCCAATTCCACAGGCCCCTCCTAAACCTCAATACCATCAAGAACACTCCAAAGCCAAACTCATCCTTTGGACCAAGGACCTGAGATCCCTGCCCTGAGAATCTCCTAGGCCCAGCAAGAAACAGTGGAAGTGAGCTTGGCGGCCCACTAAGCCAGGCGGCTGCGGTGGGCTAACCAACCCATGAGATGAGCGCCTTTGGCAAGAGGCTTCTGGGCAGAGCTAAAAGAGTTCTAACACTTGCCGGTGCAGGGCAGAGTCTTAAGTGTACCCCAGGCAGGGGTTGCCTTGGAGAGTCTTGGCAGGAGTCTTCCTACAGCAGGGCTGAACCAGATGCCTCTGGGAAGAAGCCTTGCCAGTGGAGCTGAAAGAGTTGTAACGCTTGTGCGGAGCAAGAGAAGCCTAAGTATTTGCATACAGGGATTTCATGCTTCCCCGCCCCCATCCTTCCCGCCGGAAATAGGGGCCCAGGTCGTGTGGCAGCAGGAGAGCCCCTCAGGCCTGGGTAACACGGCAGAACAGAAGCCTCCGGAGGCTTGCAGGCCCCTGAGCAGCGTGGTAGTAGCCAGAGGTAGGGGTGATAGGAAGACAGCGGCTAACATCTGATCTGGACCACGGGTGCCGCCCAGCGACGTAAAAATGGACACGGGTAAATTGGGGAGGGGTAAGCGGTTCTCCTTTGAGAATCTGTTGCTATTGTGTACTGTTTTCTTTCTATAAATAGTAATAATGGATTTCACTTTGCCAACACTGTGTGTCTTGTGTGTGGCTTGATCACAGATGAACGTTAACACCCATAGAACGGCTGATGCCAGTAGGCGAATGAGTTTTATTCCTAGCACATTCCCTGTGCAATGCAGATAGACAAATATGTACATACACTACATTTAAAGAATTGTGAACAGATCTTATGTATTTATAAGACACACTCAACATGGAAGAATTGGCTGTATTTTGTAGTGTAGTGTAAAATGTAAGGTGTTAAAAATGTAAATATGTTTTTTGCATGAAATGATACATGTTCCATGTTATGGATGAGCTTTCTCAAGGAATAATTCTTATCTTAAAACATTATATATAAAAATAAATTGATTTATCTGATTAATTAATTTGCTACCTCTTCTTCTGAGTTAAGGCACAACACTATTTGATCTTTAAATGTGAAAGAATTTATGGAATTAATTGAAATCTCTATAGCACTTGAACAGTGCAGAGCACATCTCTCTATAATTATCCACCTTGCTCTTGATATAAGGTTACAACTTTCATATGAGAAAATTTTAAGTATCTATTTTTTGACTGTCTCACTATAGAAGATGACGACAGTGATGAGGATGTTTGATTTAAAAAATGCACACACAAAACAAAAACCTCATTTTGTCCTGATCAGAATTATTAACCAAATAAAGCGTATTTTTAGTATTGATGTATGTTATCTCACTGAGCATATAAAATGTGTGGTAATGTTGCTGCCCTACTCATGTCCCATCAGTAATTTTACATTTTCATCCACACAAGACTGACTTCGAACTGCCAGCTTATATAACTTTTTCTCGTAGGGTTTTCTCTGACCTGAGGAACCTGCTGTGCATGCTGGAAGTGCCAGGAAATTAACACACCTCTGGGAGCAAGACTCAGAGTGTGATTGATTGAAGCTGATGAAGAAATACCCTGAGGTTCTTTGCCTCCAAGTGAGACAACAGTGAGCTGTGTGCTCTAAGCAGAGTCCCATAGTTCTAAACCAGGAATTATCTTCAGTTGCTCACCATGGTAACTTCCTTAATAAAGTACCCTATATTGGTTTCTTTTCCTTCCCCTTCTCATTTCTCTTCTCTCCTACCAATGCTTCCTGGAAACATCTTCCAAATAAACTAATTTTATGCAAATCTTTTTATCAAAGTCTGATCCTGGAGCAACTCAAAATAGTGCAAACAGACCAATAAAAAGTCATATCCAAAATTCTGCCAAATCAAGTCAATAATAAATAAGATGTTGGGAGATAGGCTTGCTTCTTATTTAAGAATACTGTTGAAATTGGGTCAGCAAACAGCTTCCCCAGCTTCTTATATCTGTCAGGGGGAGCACTAAAAGAAAATCCTGGTTAGAGAGGGGATTCTTTCTTCATCATCTTTATTTGGTAAAAGCTGACAATGCGTTCTGCTCATCAGATTTTATCTTTTGTACAGGCAACTAAAGACAGGGGCTGGATTTTCTGATCCATTAGTTAACCTGCTTTAATCTCCTATAATTTTTACCCTACACAGTGAAACACTGAGATGTTACCATCCTCCAAAAAAATTCCATTCTTTACCTTGATTAGATGACTTGGTGGTTAGGTAGAATTCTTCATTTTCAGCTCAGTGTAAACATTGTTTTTTTTTTTTCCCCCGGTGGATTTTTTTTTTCTCCCTCACTAAACAAGATCTAATTAACCCAGCAAAGTCCTACAATTCTAAGAAGAAAATAATAAATTAACAAGGAAGCCTTTTTGAGATAATAGTGAGAAAAGTCAATATCCCTTACAACAACTTGGTTTCCAGACATGTGTGTTTCTGGCTACTTAAGAAACAGTTTCTGATGTTGGTTGTTAGTATAGTCTTTGTAATGTATTTTTATAATGTGTTTTGTAATGCTTTTTTAATCATCTAGTTCTGTTTAAGCTTGTTTAAGGAAATGTGAGCAAGAGCCTATTTCCTCTGTTATTTTGCTGTACTTTTACAGAAGCATTATTCTAGAAAACCATGATGGTAAACGATGGATTCAATAAATTCAAGGCTAGTGCTAACAGAAGTGTTGGGGGCAAGGAAAACATACACTCGGTGTAATAGTTTATTCAAGTGAGAAAAAAATCACTGATCATCTGTCAAGAAGTCAACGAGTCCCTATGCAGCAGGGAGATTCTAGTTGACTTGCCACACTTCCATAGATTCAACAACTAAGAAATCAATGAGCCCAAGTGGATTTAGACAGGTGATAACTCATGTCACATCAGTAAGAATAGACTCCATGTTTTCATTGAGTCCCTTTGCTCCTCAAGTCCCACAGATTCAATGAAGACTGAGTCAAGGTGAATGCTGCAAACACAGAGGTCTGTGTTAAAAGTGAGGAACCCAGAGGTTAAGAAGTCCCCAGTAACATAATGGTGTAAGCAAACAACCGAACCTATGCCCCAGAGGAAGACTTTATCTATAATATATACATTACATGTATGTGTATTAAAATGTCAGGAAAAAAAGTTTCTTCTAGTTTCCAAGGCTGTTTCTTAAGGCAATATCCTTGAAAAGATATTCTTGTACAACAGTTGTCACAAGACAGGTAGAAACACAGTGCAGAATTGCCTCCAACACCCTCCATGATGAAGGGGCCCGATGTAATCAGTGTATTACCAGGTACTAATAAAGTTTGCCCTATAATAGGTTTAGCTTTAGTCTCTGCTTTTGGAAAGTTAGACACTCCTCATTAGTAGGACCAGATGAATATTGATGTACAGAAATCCATTTTGTTAGCTCATGGATTATTTCTATTGTAGTGTTGGCACTGTCACCGTTTTGTTAATGATCCCACTGAGGAAACACTGGGTTACCTGAACAGACACCAACTGATATCAAAGTGTTTGAATGGTATTGTTTACCTTATTATTAAGAGCCTCCTCTGTAGGGCCCTTTGGTGGCTGTCTTAACAAAAATACCGCAAGTTGATGGCTTTAACAAACAGAAATATATTTTCTCATAGAAAGTATTATTAAACCTGCCTTTGACTTAAGCTTTTAAAAACTTATACTAAATAAATCCATTTATGTTAACATATTTGCAGTTTTATGTGAGAATTTTGCACAGATAATTCCTTTTGGTAAATTCAGTAGAGGCATCTATCTCCTCACCCCACCCCCATCCCCACATTTGTGATTGTTTGTCACCAACTTTGATTAGATTGTTAGACTTTGTCCTGGTTCTCGCTATTTTATCAGATACTTTCCATATCCTTTAGGTACATGTAAAGGGGTTTCAGGATGCTGACTTACAGATTGTCCCTTGTTTTAGTTATCTAATGCAGCTATAATAGGAATACCCCAAGTGGATGACTTTAACAAACATGAGTTTCTTTTCTCACATCTACTAGGCTAGAAGTCCGAATTCGGAGTGCCAGCTCGAGGGGAAGGATTTCTCTGCCAGCTCTGGAGGAAGGTGCTTGTTTCTTCAGTTTCTGCTTCCTGGTCCTTGGAGATCTCCACGTATTTTGTCGTTTATCTTACCCATCTCTCCTTCTGCTTACTTGTTTAGTTTCCTATATATCTCAAAAGAAATTGAGTCAAGACACACCCTGCATTAATCCTGCCTCATTAACATAACAAAGGCAGCCCATTTCCAAATGTCATTATAGCCATAGCAGTAGAGGTCTGGTTTACAACACATATTTTGGGGGGCACAATTCAATTCATAACAGTGGCCATCCTTACACTCTCTTCCCTTAATTTATACTGTCTTTAAATCTTTTTTTTTTTTTAAATCTCCTTTCCAGTGTCTGTCATCATCATTTGTTTAGTCTTGCCCTTCAATGCCCTGACCATCTAGACTAACCATCAGGAATTATCCATGAATTTATGTGGATACATATCTCTGGTCATCTCTTAATTATGAACAACCAGATATATACTTCAAAATCTTGCCCAGTCTACTTCATTTCATCCCATGGCAGGGGGATAGTGATTCTTGAGTCCACTTGTGAGGTGCCAGCATTCCTCATATAACTGTACATAGGGAAATCCTTCTGGGGCCAAAATGGGAGTGAGCTGAGGGAAAAAAGAGCCATTGCAGGAGCAATAGGTTTCACTGGTGCTTGAGGCACTTAGTTATGTCATTGTTGTTGTTGTCATTATTAGCTGCTATGGAGTTGGCCTCCAACTCACAGTGACCCCATGCACAATGGAATGCAATGCTGCCTGGTCCTGCACCTTCCACATCATTGGTTGCTGATCAGACTATTATGATCCATGGAGTTTTCATTGACTTTCAGAAGTAGATCACCAGGCCCTTCCTCCTAGCCTGTCTTAGTCTGGAAGCATTGCTAGAGCTTGTTCAGCATCATAGAAACATGCAATCCGTCTGTGACAGTCAAGTGGTGATGCACATGACGTTCATTGGCTGGGAATCTAACCCAGGCCTCAGAGAAGGGAGATGAGACTTCTCCTACTGAACTACCAACGTGTTTTGTCATTGTTGTTAGCTGCTGTAGAGTTGGTCCCTGACATGGCAACCTCATGCACAATTGAATGAAACATTGCCCAGTTCTCTACCCACCCGCACTGGACATTTGTGATCCACAGGGTTTTCACTGGATGATCAATTCTTTTGCTTGGTTCGTCAGTTCATGAGAGGCAGTTCAGATTCCATAGTGGCAACACAATTCAGAAGTTTAGTCTCTATGTGTTTCAACAATAAACCAGGGATTGAGAATAGGTATTTTATGAAAAGAACATCTTTTCTTCTTAATCTGAGTTTGTTCTGTTATTCCATTATTGTAGCTTGCAGAGATTTCATACAACAAACCAATCTGATCCAGAAAATGTGAGTAATATTTCTTCCAAGTTATTGAGCCAAAATGCTAGAGCACATTGTTCTCTAGTCCAGCTGAAGATCTTTATCTTGCTTTGGATTTGGATAAAAACTGGCAACAGTAATTTTCCTCTAGAATCTCCAAATGATTGTCACAGGAAGGCCATGCTACAATGGCCTACCTACATAAAACCCTGTCAAAAAATATATCTCCCCCATATCTGTTTCAAATTTCAAGAAAAAAAATCTTATTGGATTGACTCAAATCATACTTTCAACCTTTGAAAAATCACAATGAACAGAAAAAAGAAGTCTACAGTTTTGACTAGGTCTAGGTCATGAGTCTTTCTCTATGTCCAGAGAATAAGAGGAGTATACACTAGCTGCCTGAAGAGAAGGATATGGAATTTCAAAAATAAGATAGTGGCTGTGAAAATGTAGGAACCAGCTCCACCCCTAAAATTTTTTCGAGTTGATATGCCATATTGATTTTTTCTCGGATTTAAAAAAAAAACCTGGCTAGCCTTAACAAACGATAGGGTGTGAATAGTTCTAATGTATTATTTCAGGCGATAGTAATTCTAAAACTTTATATAAATTAAATGTAAAAATAACTTGTCTCCATCAAAGAAAGGTGGACAAAGCAATGTTTCCAAAAGCGTGTTTTATAGAACTCTAGGAAAAAAAAAAAATTTTTTTTTTTTTTTTTTTTTTGGGAAGACAAGATTCTTCATGCACACACACAATTAGATTAATAAATTGGAGATGCAAATTGATGCCTATTTTTCTAGCAAAAATCTTGAGAAGTCTAATAAGGAAAAATTTTTAAAATGTTAATTCCTTAATTTGGAACATTTATGAAGACATAGAAACTTTTATCAATGTAGGTCCTGCTAATGTGTGACTACTAATTATAGAACATTTGGGGAATACTAAGTAGAAGAAATTAATATTTTTTAATCATTAAATAAAATTATTCTATGTGCTAATGTCACATTTATTCAAGTACATGGGAGAATCCTCAGATGATGTGAATTTTTAATCCTTAGCTAACATTTCCTTCCACTTGATAGGATACGTAATTTTTAAATGGAAGTGAACGCTCTAATGCAATATAAAGTGGTTCATTTCTGTGGTTCAGAGAAAAAAAATAACAGCTATTCATGATATTCAAAGCAACTGCTAAGTCTTTAGTCATATTCCCTTTTACAGAGTCTGTGGATCATTGAAACACAACATTCAGGGGCCTGTGATGCCGCCTTAATGAAAACTGCTCGTGCGCTTACTGCTTCAGAATCCCCATGAATATAGAAGGCAATTATGTGAACAGGTGCAGCCAAGTAACTATGTTTCATGCTCACTGAAATATCACAAACATTTAAATTTAATAAAGTTAATCCACAAATATGTACTTTCATACATAACAATAAGTTAATATACATTCATGAAAATGCAAATATAGAAGTCAAAGCCTGGAAAGTGATTAACTTTCCTTTTTAGCAAATGGATACAATAATTTCAGCTCCATGCAAGATTCTTTCTACAGATGGAATTAATTTAGAAGTAAAAACAGGTTGATATATTTTCACCAACCTTACAGTATTTGCCGTAGTGAAATTGGGTGATTCATATTAGTAGGAAACATAAAAGCAAAAGGTAAATTTTTGATTTTCTAGGATCAGGACCTATAATAACTATGGCATGCAATATTGCAGAGTCAATGATTTCATCAAAAAGTTAAGTAAAATTAAATTTATAAAAACTAGTGTTTTCTTACTAAAATCAATAAATATTTTTAAAATTTGTAATAAAAACATATATAATAACACTGCACTGATTCATTAAAATTTTCCTGAGGAGAAATGATAAAAGTAGCAGTAAAAAAAAATTAATTATTAATTCTAATTCTAATACTGTCAAGACCTCTTGGCACTTCCTTAAATTAATCCTTAATCCCAATAATAATAGTAGGTCTATATAATTGTATCTGATATAGAAGGATTAAAGAAATTGTAAGGAAGATCTTATGGCTATTTTGTGAATAATACAATAAGTATAGACTTATTGTCTGGAATAATGCAATTAGAAAGTACAAGGGTTTTTTTTGTTTTTGTTTTTTAAGGTATGTGGGCTTTCAATTAAATATTTTTCTGAAAATAATCCAGATCCTATGCAATTTATCATCTTCAAGTTTCCAGTATATGAGATAGAATGACTTGTCATATGGAAAGGCAGTAAACTGTGACACATAATCTTAAGTAGCAGTAAAGAGAAACATATTATGAGATTACATATATGCTCAAATTATAAGAGCATTTAAGTGGTTACTGTAAATATGCTTAATGACTTAAAGAATAAGACAGAAATAATGAATAAAAAGATGAGAAATCACAGCAAAGTAATGAAAATAATTTCTTGAAATAATAGAAATTTGAGAACTGAAAATACAATACTGAAATAAAATAAAATACTAACTGGGTTTAAGAGAAAATTTGGAACTGCAGAAGAAAGAGTCATAGAACTTGGAGAGAGGCAAAATGAAAACAACTAGTCTAAAAAAATTAAAATGTATATAATCTAAAAATATTGTATGACCTAAGGTATATTCAATTAGATTTCCAGTAAGATAAGGAAAGAATAGGGTAGGAAAAAAAAAAGAATATAGTATTTCCAAAATCCAGAGGAAATATGTCAACCATTTGATCCCAAAACTCCAAGAACAAAATGCGATAAAAGCAAAGAAAACCAAAACTAAGCATGTCATAAATTTCTGAAAATCAAGTATGATAAGAAAATTATAAAGCAGCTGAATAAAAAAGAAAATATTACATAAAAGGGAAGAATTATACAAAGAACTGCTAACACATCATCAAATAAAATGAAGGAAAAAAGTAACAGAATACAATTTTTCGAATACTCCATTAGGAAAAATATGGCCATCCCGAATTCTAAATCCAGCAAAGAAAAATTCCCCATAATGAGAGTGAATAAAGATACCTTCAAACTTTTTTAAGCCAGAGGATTTGTCACCAGGAGAAACGCACTAAAAGAAGTGCTAAAGGAAACTTTTCAGAATAAGTAAAAAAAAAAAAAAAAATTTTTTTTGAATAAGTAGGCTGTGAAAATTTAAGTATGCATATTTTACCTGCAGAACATTAAAATGAAAAGAGGTAGAGCCAAAAAAGCTAATAGAGGAAATATAATAAAATAGTAACAAAACAATGAGTACTAAAACTGACCAAGGAAAAATAAGGTAATAATGGAGGAATGGCAAGGTGGACAAGACAGATGGAGGAACTAAAATAGCAAGATGGTAGACTTAAGCCAAACCGCAGCAATAATTACAGTAAAAGTTAGTGGAATAAACATTCCAATTAAAAAGAGAAAGATTATCAAACTGGTTAAAAAAAAAAAAAGAAAAAAAAAAACAAGAACCAATTTCAAAATAGTAAAATCTTACAGACTTCATTTTCTGATCATGGTAGAATTAACTGAGAAAATAACAACAATAATATATATGAAAAATCCTCCAACGTTTGGAAATAAAGCTGAATGCATTTTTTTCTTTTTCTTTTTAGTTGAACTTTAGATGAAGGTTTACAGAACAAACTAGTTTCTCATCAAACAGTTAGTACACACATTATTGTATGACACTCTCACTTCTCAAGCCTGGGTTCACTATTACCAGCTTTCCTGTTTCCTCCTGCTTTCCAGTCCCTACCCCAGGGCTGGTGCGCCCCTTTAGCCTTGTTTTTTTCCATGGGCCTGTTCAATCTTTGGCTGAAGGGTGAACCTCAGAAGTGACTGAATTACTGAGCTGAAAGGGTGTCTGGGGGCCACACATACTCTCAGGGGTTTCTCCAGTCTCAGGCCAGCAAGTCTGATCTTTCTTTTTGAGTTAGAATTTTGTTCTACATTTTTTCCAGCTCTGTCCTGGACCCTCTATTGTCATCCCTGTCAGAGCAGTCAGTGGTGGTAACCAGGCATCATGTAGTTGGACTTGACTCAGTCTGATGGAGGCCGTGGTAGATGTACTTTAGACTAATCTTTCCCTTGTGGCTTTAGTTTTCTTCATTCTTCCTTGCTCCTGAAACAGTGAGACCAGTGGAGTATCCTAGACTGCCGCTCACAGCCTTTTAAGACCCCAGACACTACTTACCAAAGTAGAATGTAAAACATTTTCTGTATCAACTATGATATGCCAGTTGAGCTAGATGTTCCCTGAGACCGTGGTCCCCACAACCCTCAGCCCAGCAATTCAGCTCCTCAGGGAGTTTGCATGTGTCTGTGGAGCTACCATGACCTTGTCTTGTACTAGTTATGCAGGCTTCCCCAGTATTGTTACTGTCTTACCCTTCACCAGAGTTAACTCTTATCTATTGTCTATTAAGTGTTTTTCCATCCCTACCCCTCCCCTCCCTGGTAACCACCAAAGATCGTTTCTTTTTGTATGTAAACCAAGCTGAATACATTTTAACAAGTCATAGGCAAAAGAAAAAAAATCTCAAGGGAAATCAGAAGATACTTCAGACAGAATGATACTTAAACACAGCGTAGCTTATCAAAATATGTGATATGCTTTTAGCAGCACATGGAAATACAGTTTCATCCCAGTTATCTACTGCCGAAGGGTAAAACACTCTCAAACCAAGTGGCTTAACAACAACAATTCATTAGTACCTCTTATGGTTTTGTCTTTCAACAAGCCTCATTTAAATTGCTCTTGCTTATTGCCTCTCCTTCAGTTGCAGTCAAATAACAACTGGGACTGAAAGCGTCTGGTTCCGTAACTAGGATCCTCCCACCCCAATAAGGTTGCCTCCCATGGCTGACATTTGATCCTGGTTGTTGACTGTTGGCTCAGATGGGACCGTTAAAGTACCTACATTGAGTACCCATGTAGCTTGGTGTTTCTCACGACATGGATGCTGAGTTCTGAAAGGGCGTGACTGAAATGTAAAAAGACAGAAAGGCGAGGCTGCTAGACCTGATAATCTTTATATGTGAAACTGGAACTATTTGAAAGCTGTTGTGAAATCGGTTAAAACCGTTCAAATTTAAGCCATTCAAATAGTAAGGAAAGTGAAAATGGGATTATATAATGATAAGAAGAAAGAAACTATAATTACATTTTTTTGTTTTTTTATGCTCATAATTATGCATTATATACGTGTGTGTGTATATATGTATATATATATATACATGTAAAACCGAAACCAAACCTATTGCCTTCGAGTAGATTCTGACTCATAACCATCCTATAGGGCAGAGCAAAATTGTCCCACAAGGTTTCCAAGGAGCAGCTGGTGGATTCGAACTACAACGTTTTGGTTAGCAGCTTGATCTCGTAAACACTGTGCCACCAGGGCTCCATAGAACAACATATGTGTATAAAAATGATAGGTATATCAATGCATAAGAAGTAACAAATTGGTGAGAGAAGAGGGGTGAGATTTTACATTTATGTTTGTCTAAACTCACATTTTTCTCTGTTATAGTGCCGTGTAAATTTGAATCTTTTAATGATAATGTATTCATATATTATTCTTGTAATTGAAAAAATTAATTGGTAATGAGTAAATCACTACAATATTATACACACTGCTGTGTGATAAACATGTGCACACAATGCCCATGATAAATTAGGGAAGTAAAACGAAACAGTGATTCAAGAAATTTAATCACAGAATTTATTTTTATAATTTTAAGAAAATAAACATCTTATCCTTTGGTATGAAGAGCCAGAGAAGGTGAATACTGAAATTAGTACATTGGCCAAGAAAGAGAGATATGAATTTGCTCATTTTCTCTTTCGGAAACAATCTCACTTATAGCCTTTCCTTTGCACCCAAGAAGTTGATTTCACAGGTAACTGAAAAACAAAAACACTCAAATGGAGAGGCCAGAGGCAAAAACAGAGAAGTGACAGGGGCTTCTGTGTATAGGACTCACAGAACACAAAATGCCAATGGTTTCTAATCCAAATCCATCTTTATGGTATCATATTCTTCATCGAGTGTTTATGGATCTCACAGAGACAGCTTGCTACTCCGAAAAGAACTAATTCTCCTAACACCACCAAGTCATTCTAACTAAGACCTTTTCAAAATGAAGATGTGATCCCATTGCTCTATTTGGATTAGTGCTTCTAAGTACCTGTTTGGTCCTTCTAAACCCCATTTAATCTGAGGACATATTTCTGCCTACTTGTTTTACACTCCTGCCAGATCCATCTGTTACACTCTTCTCCTTGGATGAGGTCCTTTAAGAACTCCTGCTTCCAAATGACTGGCGAAACTCTTAGGCTGTTAGATGATGCTTCTGCAAGGTAGTGGCGGTGAGATTTTGTCAACAATAGCTCATACATTTTTATAGCTTCTATTCCATCCCTCATTGTATCAAAGAAACACTGTTCTGTATGGGAGCAAATTATAGACCTGAAGCTGGTTCATGAAATTTGGTAACTTCAAGAACAGAAAAGACTGCAAATACCAAAGGCATTTATATTATTGTAATCTATGTTATTTTAATAGCAACCTAGTCCCTAGACAAGAATAATGGTGCATTCCAAAAGTAATAAACATGTTACCATTGAGAACTATTTTCAGAGAAAATAAGAACTGCACGAAAATATTATTTCTCCAAATTCTACTTAAATAATATGGTTCTAACTGGTTAAAAAAAGAAAGCATCTTGAAAATGAAAATTCAAATAAAAGTAAAAACATAACAGTTTAAATCTAAAATTAAAAAATAAGTAAAACTTCCTCAACACTGCAACTCAGAGACTTTTGAAGAATTTACACACAGACACCTACCTCTCTCTCTGTCCACCTCTCTCAGGAGCTAGAAATATCTATTGATAAATATGTGATAAATATGTAGAGCAGAGTTACTCTTAATTACTTTTAATTAAAAAGTTAGAGTTGGGTTTTTGTTTAAACTATAAATACGGTTTTAAGAAAATCACATAAATGTGAACTAGTAAAAGAAAGTTTAAGGTGTGGGAGAGAAAACTGTAAAGGTTTGAAAAAAATCACAAAATCTAGGGGAATTTTTAAGTCAATTTACTGTGCATAGATATTTTTTCCTGCATCTACCTTTGTCCCAAATGCCTTGATCAAATCTTCTTTGGTCTAGTGTGATCATAATGAGTCTGTCTTCATTTTAGTGGTAAATTTAAAAGTAAGCAGGTAATCCAGTTTTAGTTTTGGAAATGTTTCTATAGCCCTTAAAAAAAGATACACGCTCAGAAGAAGAAATCATTTTCTCTCTTTGGGTGTGTGGTGTGTGAAAATGTAGCAGCTGAGGCTCTTTGATCATTACTGGAGGGCGATGACAATATTGATGATGGTAGCTGCAGATTTGGGCAGTGTTTGGATCCTTAAAGACATCCCTGAGACACTGAATTAGCTATACCCTGCTCTACTCAGAAACATAACGTTATGTGAAATAATGCATCTTCTTACTTCTTGGATTTTTCTATTACTCTTTTTTTTTTTCCAGTAATAGAAATAATCTTGATACATTAACAGAAGACCAACATTTGTCAAAGTTGTTAATAAGACTCACCTGGGACATTGTTTTAAAAAACAGCAATGCCCAGACTAAACCCTAGACAAGGTAAGTCACAATCTCCAGGCATCAGTTTTTTGTTTTTTTTTTAAATTTTTCCCATTGATTCCAATCAGCAACCAAAGCTGAGGACCACTGAGGTAGACGGGTGAGTTTCCTATGCAGGCCTATAGATCTCTATCAACAATAATTTCTTTCTGGTGCAGGAGAGGGTAGGTTTTGGGGTCTCTGTAAGTTACAGTCTTCCCTCTGGAGCAGGGGAACAGATAACTGCTTTACTCATTATTGGAACTTGTTGTTGGGTGACTTTGAGTTGGCCCCAACTCATAGCAACCTTATGTATAACGGAAAAAAATGTTGCCTGGTCCTGCACCATCTTGACAATTGTATGTTTGAGCCCATTTTTGCAGCCGCTGTGCCAATTTGATCAGACAGTGTCGTATTGTTTTCCATAAAATTTTCAATGGCTGATTTTCAGGAGCAGATTGCCAGACCTTTCGGAACTTCTGTTGAAACCTGGGTGACCCCACTGGTATTTGAAATGCCAGACCATAGCTTCCAGCACCAGAGCAGAAAGCAAGCCACCATAGTAGGACAAACTGACAGATAGGTGGTGGTTATTGAAACTAATTTAGCTTTATTCTTCTATCTCCACTGAGCAAGTCTAAGTTACCACAGGCTTTTCTCTGTCTCTCCGTTTGACAATCTGTAATGTGGGAGTGTTCACTTTCTTAAGAGTTGTTTGTGCTTTATCTTAAGGGACACATCATTTTTTCTTACAGCTTTTGAATATTCATAGAAAAATGGATGGACCAAGAGAAAACTGGCCATTTGTTCCTTAGGAAATAATTAACTTAATTTTTCAATAATGATCATTAACCTAAGTACGTAAAGCTCATGTTGGCTTTTTTGTTTGTTCTTGTTTTTATAAATGGCGATGGAAATTTGCATGAATTCCACTGGAAAAACATCTGCTATAACCTTTTCAGAATCTCTAATTATGGTGCCTCTACTCTGACATTTCTGGAAATCTAAGCCCTATTTTCTAGGAATGGCCCAAATAATTGATTCATTGGTGGCATCTTTTAGGGATAGCAGCTGCTTCCCCAACATGGGTTTTGCTCCCGCCATCTGCATGACTACTTCCTTGTACCAAGGAATGCACTCCAGGGGAGGCCATTCCCCTGGTGACTTTTAATCAGCTGTATCATTGATCAGAAAATTCAGGCTTGCAGAATTAATCCTGCATCTACAGGGAAAGGAATGTTCTTTTTGACACTACCCAGTGGAGAGCAGAAACCTAAAGGTTGTTAAGAACCCTGGTCACAGGGTGACCATAGTTTTTGCGCCTGAACAAAGGCACCTTCGTCTTACCGTCCTTCCCCTTCTCCCTTGCACTCCAGTGCATATACCTCTCTAAAGGTTTATGCTGAATAAACCCAGGACCCTCAGGTCCCTTTTGCCCACCTCCTATGCCGCATCCAGGGGCATACATGATGGAGGTCTTTTTCCTTCCTCATGATGAATTCTACCCTGTTCCTCTTCATCCTGGTTACCGGGTAAGTAATAAGCTTGTGATCATACCTCCGAGTAATGCTGTTACTTTGCTAGATCTCACAGCCCTGCACAAACTTACTGATTTTTCATTCTCAGCACATTGCACATCTCTCCTCTCCTCTCCTCTCTCCTTTTCTTTTCTGAACTGTTATTTTTGGTTTATATTTTCACTGTCAGTTCAATGAGATGTTTGCAAGAAGCATGATGAAAGTGTGTTTTGCTCCAATTACTTATTTCCTTCTGTTTTTCAACTTGAAGCCTGAGTTTAACTTTGGGATTATGGGATATTATAGCTTCTCCACATATTGGGATTTATTTTCGATGATTCAATGGTGTTTTCAATGGAGAGATATTCTGTAGTGTCTTCTATTTGTGCCGTCCAACAGAAATCACTGAAATATGTATTATGAAATACATGCATAGAATTTTTTCTACTTTAATATTCTTTAAAAACTTGCATTGTTATTTGGGAACTTCAAAATCAGATATCTAGACAAGTTTTTAATGCATGTTTATATATGGTGTACTCAGCTCCATTAATCAGCCTACTACACAATTTGTGTGTTATTTTCTTATTAAATTATTTTATAGTATTTGTTTAATTATGTGTTCATTTAAAAATCATTTATGCCCTTTTATTTCCTAAATCAGAGCATTATAGAAGATCATTCAAATTACCAGTAAATATCTCCTTTTTGTAATATGTTATCCTTTTTTAATTTAAATAATAAAAATGTAAAACAATTTATCTTACTTTTCCACACAAGGGATTTATAATTACTATTGAGAGGCACAGGTTTCAACATCTATCTATTCAACCAAAGCATAATGGTTACTGTTTTTCTACCCTTATGTTGCTTAAAATATTCATGGTGTATTTTAGGCCATTATTTCTTTAAATGTTCTTCTGCACACCACCATATTTTAGGAACTTCATTATTTGTACAGAGCCCTGGTGGAGCAGTAGTGAAGAGCCCAGCTGCTAACCCAAAGGTCCGCAGTTTGAACCCACCAGACTCTCTTCAGAAGCCCTAGGGGATAGTTCTTCTCTGTTCTATAGAGTCAACACAAGTCAGAATCAACTCAATGGCAATGGATTTGGTTTTTTGGTTATACATATTAAATTATTTGAATTATTTTTATCACCACTGTAATTTTATTTATTCACTTCTAATTAATTATTAAATATTTAAAATATGCAAAATAACAAAGAATATTGTAATTAATAAATTATGTAAAAAACAAACTGAAGGAAGGAACTTTATTACAATTAAAGACCCTGTATGTCTTTCCCAAAAGCATTGCCTTGCCTATCCTAAATACATTCTGATACCCTCAATTTGGAGTTTATGATAAATGTTATTGTTTAAAGTTTTGTAAATACAGGACAATGTTTTGCATGCCTCAAACATTTTAAACTGGAATTTATTCTATATGTATATTCTTTCAACATTTTTTCTTAATGCCGTGTTTGAGTAAATCTGTTGACATAATTTAAAATAGTGCTGATTATTTTATTTTTATTGATTAATAGGATTTACTTTATAATTATATGATTTATTTAGCTTGTCTATTTTTTATTAGGGAAACCCTGGTGGCCTAGTGGTTAAGTGCTACGGCTGCTAACCAAAGGGTCTGCAGTTCCAATTCACCATGCGCTCCTTGGAAACTCTATGGGGCAGTTCCACTCTGTCTCACAGGGTCACTATGAGTTGGAATCGACTCGAGGGCACTGGGTTTGGGTTTGGTTTTTGGATTTTTTATTAATTTATCTTATTTCTTTTTATTCTTTTAAAACAATGCGTCTCTATTACTTTTTTTTCATTTCGCCGTGTGTGTATATAAATAATGATTCTCGATTTAATGTATGCATATTTATGTACCACTCAAGTTTCAGTTAAAAAAAAACAATAGATACTGCTAAACTGTCTCTTAGTATTTACTGACATTAAGTTTTGCCTGTTTTATAAGTGTGAAATATTATCTCACTTTAGTATTGATTTTCAGTTTACCTGTTACTAGTGATATTTAACACATTCAAATTTTTTAACCATTCAAGTTTTCTCTTTTCTATTCATAAATTTGGCAAATTTTGTTTTTGTTTTTCTTTTTGAATTTTAGAATATTCTGCATATGTGTGTTTTGTGTGTTTATATATGAATATACTAATGTGTGTGTGTGTAGCAGTTAAGTGCTATGGCTGCTAAACAAGAGGTCGATAGTTCAAATCCACCAGTCGCTCCTTGGAAACTCTGTGGGGCAGTTCTACTCTGTCCTATAGAGTCGCTGTGAGTCAGAATCAACTAGACGGTAGTGGGTGGAGTGGGTGTGTGTGTATAATTTTTGATTATGTGTTGCAAAAATATTGTTCATGATCTTTGGGTCTTGATTCTAGAAGTTTGTAACAGCAAAGTGGTCTAATTTACCAATGTCTTACTCATGGTTTTTGTTACTTGTGCCTGAGAAATATCTCTCCTGAACCTAGGACATCATTTTTTTTTCCTAAGCATTTTAAACTTTTACCTGTACATTTAATCATCTTTCCTGCAACTTTTATTAAAATGTTTGTTCTTGCCTCACTGATCTCAAAGAAACTTGTATGATTTTTTTCTTATACCCTTAAATCTTCTCCTGGGCTCTGTCTCTCCATCAATACCGCAGTGAGTTTATTAACAGAGGTGTACAAAAAATATAAAGCTATCTGTTTATGACGCCCTAGCTCTTTTTGCTCCTTCATTAAAGAGAAGGGTGTTGGTTTTATAAATGTTAGAATTTATTTTTCAAATTATCTAAATGAATATTTAATATTTATATGGGTATTGAATTAATTATGTAAAACTATTTAGAGAAATTGGCATATTTATCATATAAAAGTTTAAAAGTTTCATATCCTCCTTGGGAAGTGACACTATGATCTTTATGAACTGACTGTATTTATCCTTCTTGATATCTTTTTTCCTTTAAGTAGGTTTTGTATGAATATTTTTGTTTTTCCATATTCTTGGAAAACATTGGTATATTTGATCATTTTTCATTTAGAATGAAATGTAGTGAGAATGTAGTGGCATCTCAGTGTCTGCTTAATTTGAATTACCCTGAAGAAATTGAGCACTTTTTCATGTTTTAATTGCACATTTGAACAGCTTCTTTTGTGAAGTATCAATTCAACACTGTTGTTCATTTTGCTAATATCTTACCTCTGTTATTAGTATTTATTTATAAAAGCCTTTTTTTTATTTCTTTTCTATGAAAAATCTTTTGCTAGATATATGTACTATGAATATTTTCTTCTATAGCGTGAGTTGCTTTTCACAATCTCAATGGCATTTTCAGACAAAGCAAAGTTCTTAATTTTATTATGATCTAATTTTCTGTTTTTTTTAAAATGGGTAGTATGTTAATGTGCCCCCAGACATATGTCAGTTTGTCCTATTGTGGTGGCTTGCTTGTTGCTGCGATGCTGAGAGCTATGCCACTGGTATGTCAAATGCCAACAGGGTCACCCATGGTGGACAGGTTTCAGCAGAGCTTCCAGACTCAGAAAGACTAGATAGAAGGATCTGGAGGACTACTTTGGAAAAACATTGGTGAGTGAAAACCTTATGAATATCAGGAATACATTGTCCCTGTGCCAGAAGATGAGCCCCTCAGGCTGGAAGGCACTCAAAATACAACTGAGGAAGAGCTTACTACTCAAAGTAGAGTTGACCTTAAGGACATGGATGGAGTAAAGCTTTTAGGACCTTCATTTGCTGGTGTGGCATTACTCAAAATGAGAATAAAGAGCTGCAAACATCCAATAATAATTGGAATGTGGTATGTATGAAGTATGAAACTAGGAAAATTGGAAATCATCAAAAAAGAAATGGAACACATAAAAATCAATATCCTAGGCATTAGTGAGCTAAAATAGACAGGTATAGCCCATTTTGAATCAGAAAATTGTAAGGTATACTATGCCAGGAATGATGAATTGAAGAGGAATGGTGTTGCATTCATCATCAAAAAGAACATTTCAAGATCTATCCTTAAGTACAATTCTGTCAGTGATAGGATAATACCCATATGCCTACAAGGAAGACCAGTTAATGAGACTATTATTCAAATTTACTAACCAGCCACTAATGCTAAAGGTGAGGAAATGGAAGATTTTTACTAACTACTATCTGAAATTGTGAAACCAGCTGTCGTTAAGGGAACTCACAAGGGAAGTGGGATGACAAAACTTCCAACATTACTTTTTTGTTGGTCTGTAGGGTCGTGATGAGTCAGAATTGACTCGATGGCGCTGGGTTTGGTTTGTTTTTTTGGAGCAAAAAAAAAAAGCATCATTTAACGCTACCCTTGGTCATTGCTCTCTCAAACAAATGGATGAACACTGAAGTTTCCTACACTTAGAGCACATTCTGTCACCACTATCTTTCAGGGTTGCTCCTAAATGGGAAAGAATGGGAAAGCTGGACAATGAAAAGGAATACCGAAGAAAAACTGATGCCTTTGAATTATGGTGTGGGTGAAGAATTTTGAATATACCTCGAACTGGCAGAAGAACAAAAATCTATCTTGGGGGAAGTACAGCCAGAATGCTTCTTAGAAGTGAGGATAGCAAGACTTTGTCTTATATACTTTGGACGTGTTATCAGGAAGCTCAGTCCCTGGAGAAGAACATCATGCTTGGTAAAGTAGAAGGTCAGTGAAAGAGGAAGACCCTCAATGAGTTGGATTGATACAGCAGCCGCAACAATGGGCTCAAGCATAACAACGATTGTGAGGATGGCACAGGATTGGGCAGTGTTTTGTTCTGCTGTACATGGGGTCGCTATGAGTCAGAATCGACTTGAGGGCACCTAACAAAAACAGCAACTTAATTGGGGTCATAGAGTAGTAATAGTACATTTTTGACTTGCAAAACCACACCAAGTTGACTTACCTGGAAAGTAACCAGATGTTTTTCTGCTCTACCACCTGGTCACAGAGACTGATCTATTAGTGTATTCTGAGGGAGAGTCATCAATGAAAGCTATGGAGGTGATGTGAGAGCCCAGGTCATCTTTTCGAGAAGTGTGTTTATGCTGTGTATACTTGCTAATAACCAATCTTATCCCATATATACTACTTTCATCATAAAAGGATTGCTGCTTTGCATGCCTGACCTTTTGACCTTAGCTAGCATTCTGATAGGTCAGGTCGTATAGTCATTAGTGCATAGTCCTGTGTAGTAGACTACGTGATTTACAGTTACATTTGTACAGATCAATAGGGTTTTATTTTTTTAAGTATTTTTTTATCACCATAATTATTCTGTATTTTCTGCCAGAGCCTAAACTGGTAAATAAATTGAAAATAAGAGGGATCATTCTTTTATATTTTTAACTTGCATCCTTTTAATCTAACAATATTACTAGTCTAATCTCTACCATCCCTGTCAGGGTGCAATATTGTTTTGATTTATTTATTATTTTTTTGTTTTTGTTTTTGCAAGTGGGCTGTTTCAGAGGACTTCCACTTTCTTGTCTTCTACCATAATAGCTCTTACTCCATGTGATAAAGATTCAGTGCAAGGCTTCTGTGAGCTGTTAATTATTTCCAGCCCAATTATGCTTTTGAGAATCAGAAAAATAAGCACTGAATGTGTTTAGAGACATCCAGGACCAGGACTCCATTTCTTATCTATGACTCATTCTAACACAGGGCCCAATGTCAGCTCAGACTGCTTATCCATTAGCCCTTAAATATATCCTAGAATCTCATTTCCCTGGTGTATAGTAAATTGGGTAAATGGCCCTTTGGAGAAGGGCAAAGGCAATTGCTACACTGTTATAACATTACAGATTCCTTCTTTAGGGGAAACTTGAACTTTTCTTCAGTTCATATACTTTTTAGCTGGGAACTGTGTCATGTCTGGAAGCTGGGTGATTTTCATGTTCCCTTGAGGCAGTTGACATGACCCTGTTACTCCATACTTGATTTTTTTTATTTTGTAAAAAAAAAAATTATTACTTGCAGCTGCCCCATTCATTACCTTGTACCATAAAGAACATGGTTTATTAATCATAACCATATAATCCTATTGGTCATGCTTCCCCGCTTGCTTCTATGATCCTGCTGCCTTCTATATATAGTAATTGTATTTTCCTTGTCTCTGATAGTTAATTGTTGATAGCCAGAGTTGTATCATCCCCATGGATACTAGGAAACCCAATTCACAATATTCTTACTATCACTACCAACCGACACAAGATAACAACTACTCGTATTCCTAATGATGACAGTGTCTTCTTCAACAATACTTTTCTTATTGCCTTTATAAATAAAGTATCTTCTGGGATCTTGAACTTTTGGGCTGTAGGGTCTTGTTTGATAGGTCCATTCTAGCATGTCCATTTCAGTCTTTTGATCCCTTTCTCAATTCTCCGCAAAAGCAGTCTATCATCTCCACTTAATTTTTGTAGGCCATCATTTTCTCCAAGTTCTAGGGAGCCCATCTCCAAAGCATATTTATGATTGGTTTGGTGTGCCCATGCAAATTCATTAAATCTTAGATAATGGGACAGTGCTCTCATATCAACAAATTCTCCCTTATTCAGTCTTATACTCTTCAAGTCATAACCCCTTTTTCCAGTATATTATCAAGGCCTTTGCATGGCCATATTCTCCAAGTTCCTAGACGTTCATATTAACAGCTACTTCAGTAACTGACCTCCCTCTTCCCTTACCATAGCTATCATTTTGCCAGTCAGACTATGCTAAGATTTGACCCTATTTACTGGTGTAATGGCCAGGAGCATAAGAGAAGGCATTTCTTCTTCTTTTTTTTTTTTTTTTAATAATTTTTATTGAGCTTTAAGTGAACGTTTACAAATCAAGTCAGTTGGTTACATATAAGCTTATATACACCTTACTCCACCCACTTACTCTCCCCCTAATGAGTCAGCCCTTCCAGTCTCTCCTTTTGTGACAATTTTGCCAGTTTCTAACCCTCTCTACCCTCCCATCTCCCCTCCAGACAGGAGATGCCAACACAGTCTCAAGTGTCCACCTGATACAAATAGCTCACTCTTCATCAGCATCTCTCTCCTAACCATTGTCCAGTCCGAGAAGGCATTTCTTGAGGAGAGAAATTATTTTCTTGCAAGAACCAAGTCTAAGTGAATGTCTTTACCATGTCTTTAGGAATGAGTTGGGGGTAAGAATGGGGCTGCTGTTCTCTAGCCAGGGAGAATGAACCACTTCTGCAGGTCAATAGAGCTCAGTAAAATTCAGGTTCGATCTTCTCAAACACATGAACAAAGATATCCACATACTAAAACTAAGGGTCTCATATCTTTAACAGGGCCTTAACTTTGGTGTTGAATATTGTCAAAATGTTAATTTATCCTTTGAATAAATTCTGCTTTTTTACATTCAGAGCTCCAAACTGGTCTAAAGCACAGTGGCCTTCTAGGAGAAGGGGATATAGGTTTTCTGACTCTCATACTGAATTTGGAAAACTGATTTAGCTGATCATATCATTTTTTTCATTTCAGTGTATAAGTTGTTCTAATAACAGCCACTCCATCCTACAGTTTTTATAATTATCATGCCTTATATCTCTCAAATGCTAAAAATACCACATTGTTTAATTCACCTCCATTCACCTCTATCACAGACCAATTTTCCACATTTAAGGGCTTGTTACCCAAAGGTCAAAGACTATAGCATTTAGTATGGATTATGCCTGAACATTAAAAAAAGCAAAAACAAAAACCTCACAACTGAACCAAAAAACAACATCATGATAAATGGAAGAAAAAAAAATTAAAGTTGTCAATGATTTAATTCTAGTTGGATCAACAATCAATGTCTAAGGAAGCAGCAGTCAAAAAAAATCAAATGATGAATTGCAATCTCCATAAAGTTTTACAGACCAAAGTTGTCAATTTGAAAACTAAGCTCTGCATGTTCTAATTACCTCATATGCATGCAAAATCTGGACAATGAAAAAGGAAGACAAAGGAATAGATGCATTCAAATTGTGGCACTGGCAAAGAATATTAAACACATCATGGATTGCAAAAAGATTTAACAGATCAGTTTTAGAAGAAAAACAATCAGAATGCTCCTTAGAAGCAAGGACGGCAAGACTTAGACTTGTTAACTTTGGACACATTAGGAAAGACCAATCACTAGAAAAAGACATTGTGTTTAGCAAGTAGTGGGCCAGAGATAATGAGGGAACCACTTAATAAGATGGATTGACAAGATAGCCACAACAGTGGTCTCAGACATACCACCGACCTTGAAGATGGCACAGGGCCGGACATTTCCTTCTGTCATACGTAAGACTACCATGATTTAGAGCTGACTCAATGGTAACAAACAGCAACAATAACAATAACATTATTAGTGCTACAGCACTCTGGGTTTATCACTATTCCACTTGATTTAAAAAAAAAAGTGGTTCCTATAGTCATTTCTTTAGTGATAAACTAAATTGGGAATCGTATTTCTAATGTACACTTCCTAGATAACTTCCAGCACCAACTATTTTAGATTAGGCTCTTTGGAAAAGATTTATTAAATAAATCAATGTTGCTGGGTTGGGGGTGGATAAGAGTGTGAAGAGAGCAGGACAGCAAAAACAGGAAACCAAACAATGGTGTAATTTGAGAGGATAGCTTCAGTCTGATCCTTCAGGGAAATTGCGAAGTGTAACTTAGCACTTAGAGTTGTTCTGACCCAAGGCAAGTTATCTGGTTTTCAATCTTCGCATCCTTTAGGTATTGAATAAAAGATGCACCAGGTGAGGGAAATGTAAAATCCCAGGAATGCCAGCTTTCTTTGCCTTTGGCCAAAGCAAGCTTCAATAACCCAAGAGTTGTTTTCCAAAAAAATGTCACAAGTGATTGCTCTTGGAAAAAATAGAATATTCGATTTAGGGAATCAATAGTGGTTAGGAAGGATGCAAGAGGATCAGAGTGGAGCACCAACATTTTATTGGGCATTTACTGCTTTTGTGTGTACGTTTTAAGAAATGTTACTTCTCTATCGTTACAATTATATTCTTCTTTTTCTTCTAAAAGTTTATTTTTTACCTTTCAAATTTAGAATTTAATTTTATTTAGATTTGATATTTTTGAATGGTGTGAGTTAGGGGTTGAGATACATATATTTCCATATTGATATTCAATAAATATTCAAATAATTAATCCTCAGAGTGTACAGAGCCCTGGTGGAGCAGTGCTTAAGAGCTCAGGCTGCTAACCAAAAGGTCGGCAGTTGGAATCCACCAGCCTCTCCTAGGAAACATTATGAGGCAGTTCTACTGTGTTGTATAGGATCATTTTGAGTCAGAACTGATGGGTTTGGTTTTTGGTTGAGTGTGTGCAGAAGAAATGCCATATCAGGACCATATGTATTAGAATAGTGTTTAGCCAGCACCAGGACACAGTTGCAGTATGTTCCAAGGGAAAAGGAATTGCAGTACAACAGCAAAAAGACTCACAATATGCATCTGAAGATACTGGGAAGCAGTACCAGGGTAAAAAGTGACATTTAAAAGGCTTGTGGGCCATGGAAGAGACAGATACTGAGACAAGAAAGAGATCGGGCTGGCTGAATTAAATAAAGACTGCATTTCAAGACCCTGTGTGCTTGACCAGCTATAATTAAATAGTCTCTGAATCTAAACCTAAGTGCAAACCATCATATAACTTTGCTGCTGGCACCTGAAAACTACTTATAATTAACAAACTAAGCGCTCAGACAAGATAAGGGGCTACATTTCAAGGCCCTGTGTGCCTGACCAGCTATAAACTGTTGATAATCTTCCTGAGTTGTTTTTTCAAGGCCTCACTAGGTACAGAGCATATGCAGTAAAGATCAATGTGGCCTATAGATGACCTTCCATGTGAGACAAACATGAACATCGACCCCTCGCTGGGTCTCAAACCAAGATCCAGAGGCATCATACATGCACAACATGCCAGAATAAGTCCTGCTTGACAATGCAGCAGCCTTTGTGACAGACTCCATCTTAGTTCCGGCAATCTCTGCAAGGAAGTCCATCCTGAATTCCAACTGCGTGCGCATGTGATTTTCATAATCGCTCCCCTTCTCCTAGAAATCTCCACCCATCTAATGAATAAAGATAATACCTTTTTCCAGCCTAAGAACTTTTTTAAGCTATAGGGAATGTTTTGTCCAGTGAGAGACTGGAGGATAGCGTAGGTAGAAACACCTCTCCCTCTCTCCCACGCAAACCTTTTACTCTGTCTCTAATGAACCTTTGTTCCTGTGGAATCTCTGAGCCTCTCGTGGTCATTCTTGATGAGAAGAAGGTAAGAACCTAAGCAGGGCTTAGTCCAGACAATACCATCGGGCTTGTTCTCGGACACGTACAAGGCACCACTGCTGGCATCTTCCAGATAAAGCTAAGGAAGAATTTGTTGATATCATGGTGTTATTCAGGAATAGACATGGATTTGAAATTAGGTCATTTATGTCTGACCTTATTTTTAGTGTCTTCTCATTCATTTTCTTTCAGTGATAAAAAACATTCATAAGACTTTCGTAAGGAAAATGTTAAAGAAATAGATTAAATTCAAATTAGTCGATAGTCTCGTCTAACTCTCCAGGATGTGTTGGAATCTGTGAATCCCAGAAATAAAAAGTAAAATGTTAATTTGAAAGTTTCAGCTGCAGACCATATATGGTTGAGGTGCCATCAAGGCGGTTCTGACTTACAGCAACCCTACGTACAACAGGATGAAACATTGCCTGGTTCTCACAGTCATAGCTGTGTTTGCACCCATTGTTACAGCAACTGGGTTAATCCATCTATCTCACTGATGGTTTTCGTCTTTTGCTGACCCTCTACTTTACCAAGTATAATGTCCTTCATCTGGAACTGGTCCTCCAGATAATATGCCCAAAGTAAGTGAGACAAAGTCTTGGCATCCTCACTTCTATGGAGCTTTCTGGCTGTACTTCTTCCAATACAGATTTGTTTGCTCTTCTGGCAGTCCATGGTATATTCAATATTCTTTGCCAACATCATAATTCAAATGCATCAATTCTTCAGTCTTCCTTATTCGTTTTCCAGCTTTCACACGCACATGAGGTGATTGAAAATGCTATGGCTTAGATGAGGCACACCTCAGCCCTCAAGGTGACATCTTTGCTTTTTAATGCTTTAAAGAGGTCTTTTGAAGAAGGGTTGCCCAATGCAATATGGCATTTGATTTCTTGACTGCTGCTTCCATGAATGTTGATTGTGGATCCAAGTAAATGAAATCTTTGACAACTTCAATTTTTTCTCCCTTTATCATGATATTGTTTAGTGGGCCAGTTGTGAGGATTTTTGTTTTGTGTTGGGATGTAATCTATACTGAAAGCTTCAAATCCTCATCAATAAATACTTCAAATCCTCTTCACTTTCAGCAAACAGGGATATGTCCTCTGCCTATTACAGGTTGTTAGTATTCCTTCATTATTTCTTCATATAGTCCAGCTTCATGGATTATTTTCTCAGCATACAGATTAAATAAGTACGGTGAAAGGATACCACCCTGATGCATGCTTTTCCTGATTTTAAACCACAGAGCAAGTGAAAAATCAAACCAAACCCATTGCCATCGGGTCGATTCCAACTACAGTGGCCATACAGGACTGGTTAGAACTGCCCCACATGGTTTCCAAAGAGAGACCGGTGGATTTGAACTGCCACCCTTTTGGTTAGTAGCCATAGCTCTTAATGACTGTACTACTGGGACTCCAAACAGACCACATGAGGACCCCAAAAATACATTAAATTTGGTAGATCCAGGAGGAAAAATAGTGAGTGTATTAGAAACCAAGATGTGAGGAACAAGGTTCTGAAAGTGAAAGAAAAAAGAAATAGGTTATACTACAATGACACGGAGTCTCAGAAGTCTCTATTCAAAAAAAAAAAAAAAATTCTAAATGAAGGAAATTAAATGTGAAAAACAGCTTGCCCATTGAAAGTTGAAATATATGGGTTCCAACTGTATTGATTTCCAAGAATTTGACAATAAATAAAATGAGCAACTGTTTTGAAGTCAGTTCCTCTTGTGGGCCAGTGAGTCCATACTCAGTAGGGTTTTATTGCTTTGCCAGGTCTGTTTGCCAGAGGGTGAGAAAATGACTAGCGCTGGCAAACTCATGTCGCAGTTCAGAAAAACTTGTAGAACATCCACACCTGGTTAAGCTGCCTTTTCTGCCAATACTTCTCAACAAGTGATGAATGATCTTTCCCTGAATCTGCTAAGCTTGAAAAATGTGAATCCAATATTTTCGGTGGGATTGTCCACCTTTATTTAGGCATAGAGGCAAGCAGATTGTAAGGCTGGAGAGTTAGAGTTGTGATAGCTTCACCTGTGCCTCATGATCCAGACATTCTCAAGATGGGTCTAACCTTGTCTTTCACCACCGTAGGAACAAAAAAAAAAACCCTAGTTTATGTTGTATATCTCTCATTTGCAAAAACGTGTCTTGCCCTGGGTCTTAGTCATCAGTGACGTTTTAACAGAAATACCACAAACAGATGGCTTTAACAAAGAGAAATTAATTTTCTCACAGTGTAGTAGGCTAGAAGTCCAAGTTCAGGGTATCAGCTCCAGGGGAAGGCTTTCTCTCTCTGTTGGCTCTGGAGGAAGGTCCTTGACATCAATCTTTCCCTGGACTAGGAGCTTCTCTGTGAAGGAACCCCAGGTCCAAAGATGCTCTGCTCCTGGCACTGCTTTCTTGGCGGTATGAGGTCCCCAGCTCTCTGCTTGCTTCCCTTTCCTTTTATCTCTTGTAAGATAAAATGTGGTGCAGGCCACACTCCAGGGAAACTCTCTTTAGATTAGATCAGATCGAGCAACAGTGTTACAACCCACCCTAATCCTCTTTAACCACAGCAGAGATTATGATTTATAACACATAGGAAAACCATAACATGGAGGACAACCACACAATACTGGGAGCCATGGCCTAACCAAGCTGACATATTTTGGGGGGACACAATTCAATCCATGACACTCTCGTATATACCTAGTGGGACTTGGCAAGTGGCAAAATTTATAGGTCAAAATGGAAATGAAACCCTGCATGGGAAATCCTCTTTAATTTTTTATTTTATTTTTAATTAAATATTGTATAACAGTGACTATGAACAGTCGATTTAAAAAAATGAAGCCTCTCCCAAGTGTCTCCAACTTCCTTAACCCCAGAGATAACTACTGTCATCAGTTTGTGTTTATTATCATAATTCACTACTTCGTACTTGCAACAAGCTCTGAATATTTCACAGCAAACATATAGTATTTATAAAGCAGAGACACATCTAAAAAAACTGAATTTTGATGCCCAATAACTCATACCATATGCCATTCTGAACCTAGAGATTTTAGGTTTGTAATAAATAAATAAATAAATGTCAGCTTGATAGATTATACTGTCTTTTCCCTTGTTCCTTCTGTAAATAAATGAGGAGACAGTTTTTAGCTCAAGTTGATCTATTTGAAAACAAAAGAGAAGAGTGTAGACTTTGTGAACAATGGTTTCTGTTGCTTCCAACCAGCTATTAAAAGCCTTTGAGCATCTCATGCCTTACAGAGTTGCATCAGTTCGATTTTTGTCACACTAGGTAAAGTTATTGCCAGCAATGACAAGAGAGAACTCATTGGAAATTAAAATTAGGACCTGGAGGAAAACAAATATTTAGGAGGAGGTCTCATTTTCCATGCCCCAACCGGATACTTTTACCTGGTGTGGACAGAGTCCTACAGACATTACATAAGCCTGTGTGCCAAGTACATTGAGTAAGGCCGTTTATCCTTCCTTCTTTCTCTGCCTTCCTCCCTCTTTTCCTTCCTTCCTGTTTTTAATTTTGATCTTCATGACTATAACTTTGTATAGCATCCACAATCCCACCTCACGTTAGCCAAAGGATAAGAAAAAATATATCTCCTACCCTGTCTAATGTCTGTTAACTTACTAAAGTAAGGAATAATAAAATGAATATATATTTCTCTTTCATCTTTTTGTCTAATTCTGGATTTTAGTTAATAGAATTAAATGTATTAAATTTTAAATGTTCAGTATACTTATACTGTGTACTGCCGGAAGGATAAACAAATTTGTCTTGAAAGAAGTACAGCCAGAATGTTTGTTAGAAGCAAGCACTTTACACAGTTTGGACATGTTATCAGGAGGGACCAGTTCCTGAAGAAGGACATCATGCTTGGTAAAGTAGTGGGTCAGTGAAAAAGAGGAAGACCTTCAATAAAATGGATTGACACAGCAGCTGCAACAATGGGCTCAAACATAACAATGATCGTGAGGATGGCACAGGACTGGGTAGCATTTTATTCTGTTGCACATAGGGCTGCTATAAATTGGATTTGACTCAACAGCACCTAACAACAACTATATATGTAGTGACCCTATGCACAACAGAAAGAAACACTGCCCGGTCCTGAGCCATCCTTACAATCATTGCTATGCTTGAGGTCATTGTTGCAGCCACTGTGTCAATGCACCTTGTTGATGGTCTTCCTCTTTTCCACTGACCCTGTACTCTGCCATGCATGATGTCCTTCTCCAGGGACTGATGTCCGAAGTATGTAAGATGCAGTCTCACCATCCTTGCCTCTTAAGACAGATTTTTTTCGTTCTTTTGGCAGTCCACGGTATATTCAATATTCTTTGCCAACAACACAATTCAAAGGCGTCAACTCTTCTTCGGTCTTCCTTATTCACTGTCCAGCTTTCACATGCATATGATGTGATTGAAAATACCATGGCTTGGGTCAGGTGCACCTTAGTCTTCAAGGTGACATCTTTGCTCTTCAACACTAAAGGATCTTTGCTGCAAAGGACAACTACATATATATATGTATATATATATGTACATATATATATATATACATATATATATATATATATATATATATATATACACGCACACACACATACTTATCTTGGAAACCCTGGAGACGTAGTGGTGAAGTACCACAGCTGCTAACCAAAAGGTCAGCAGTTCGAATCTGCCAGGTGCTTCTTGGAAACTCTATGGGGCAGTTCTACTCTGTCCTATAGGGTCACTATGAGTTGGAATCAACTAGACAGCAGTGGGTTTTTTTTTATATATACTTATATTTTACTTAACAAATACATTAATAAGTTAATGTTAAATATGTATTTATGTAAGTAGACCCTGGGTAGCAGAAATGGTTAAGCGTTACTACTAACAGAAAGGTTGGTGGTTCAAACCTACCCACAGGCTGCTTGGAAGTAGTTCCCGGTAATCTGCTTCTGAAAGGTCACAATCATGGAGCACATTTCTACTCTGAACACATGGGGCCACCATGAGTGGGAATCAGCTGGTTGGCAACTATCAACAACAACAACACTTATATACTTATATATTACTGAATAATGCATTAATATATTAATGCTAAGAATACATGTATATTACTAAATATATATACCTAAGTATTACATGATTTATAAATTTTGAATGATTTATATATTATGAATTAAAATTATAAAATCTGCGAATACCAGACTATTCATAATTTTCTCTTTCTCCATACATTCCCTTTCAAATTTTGTTCGTAATTTTGTATTTTAAGGTTTAAAACATTTACATCTGGCCCTGAGTCCTAATTTCATTTGTTTTAATGACTCTTATTATAAAATTAGAAATAATACGTAGAATCATTAATTTTGATGTATTTCATTCCCACATCTCTTGTTTTTCTGAATATCTTCCTCTGGTAATTCTTAAGTAAGAGCTTATAAGAAGCTATTTGGTGAGAGCTGACATAAAGTTAAAAAAAATCTCTGTTCAACTAGTTTCCTGAAGACTTTATAGGCCTTGCTCTATTGTCTTCTACGTATGAATATAAGAGTGAAGAATGCCCAATGAATTAAGCTATTTCACCATATCAGTGACTTGATCTTTAACCCGACTGCCAAATAAGTTATTATTATTATTTGTTATTTACTAATCGCCTGTACCCAAAACCCGGTGCCGTCAATCATCTGTAGTGAGGTATAAATTGCAAACAATAAATTTATGCACTTTAAGTGAAAAGCATAGTGTGTATAATTATCACCATAATCACTTTTTTTTTAACCCAACATGTCCACTTGTAATTTACTCACACTAAAAAAACATTGATATGTTTCATTTACTATAGATTTTCTTTGGAGAGAAATTCATATAAATGTAATAATTAAATACGTGCTTTTTCATGTCTATTTTCTTTCACTTGATCTGATAATTTTCAGGTTCATTGGTGATATTGAGCATACCAAAATTTGTTCATTTACATTTCTGTGAATTATTCCGTATTATGGCTATGCTATAATTTGCTTGCCCATTTACCTGTTGATGAGCATTTTGGTTGTTTCCAGTTTTGCCTATTATGAACAAACCTGCTCTAACTATTCATGTGCAAGGCTTATAGTTGTTATATGTTTTCTCTACCCTGAGGAAATAGTAAGTAGAGCAATTGGTGGAGTCCCTGGGTGGTGCAAAGAGTTAATTGTTTGAGTACTAGCCGGAAGGTTGGCAGTTCAATTCCATCCTTAGGTGACTTGAAAGACAGGCCTGGCCATCTGCTTTCAAAAGGTCATAGCCTTGAATACCTTATTGAGCAGTTCTATTCTGCACACATGGGGTCACCATAAGTCTGAACGGACTGGATGGCAACTAATAAAAACAACAACATAGTAAGCCTACATTTAATTTTATATGAGAAAGTATGCTTTTGAAAATAGTGGTAACATTTCATATTTATCCTAAAAAATATGTAAAATTCTTATTGCTATATATTATCACCAGATTAGAATAGCCAGTTTTTTAAATAATAACTATTCTAGTGAGTGAGACATGAATGACGATTAGTGATTTTCAGCATCTTTTCATGTGCTTATTTTCCATCCTCTTTTGTGAATTTTTTTGTTCAGGTTTATTTTTTTCTAATTGTTAAGGATTATTCATCTTCAATCCTTTAATGGATGAATTATTATTATGGTTATTTTGGAATTTTTTGGTGATACATGCTGAATCATTGCTTGTTGGCAGTTTTTTATTATTTGGATAACTGGGGTGCCAGTTGCAAGCGGGCCATATCAGTACCATGTTCCATTAAGCACATTGCAAATGAGGTACGTATGGGTATCATGGCCCAGGAAGTTCATCACACTTCCTGGTTATAGTTGAGCCATAAACAATCTTAATCAACTTTCCAAATATACACATGAAATATTAAATAAAAGTTGTACTTGCTGCACAAAAAATTGTTATCAGCTTGTGTTGTAAATACTCTTTATACATTCTGGATAAAAATCTTTTGTCAGATACTGATACTGCAGATATTTTCTCCCTGTCTGTGGTTTGCTTTTTCATTTTCTTCAGTTATTCTGACACCATTTGTTGAAAAGATTGTCTTTTCACCTTTGAATTACATTGGTGCATTTCTTAAAAATTGAATCATCATATACGTGTGGGTCTAATTTTTCATTCTATTTGTTCAAATGATTTATACACTTATCATTATGCTAATATCATATTCACTTGTTTACTGTAGCCATATATTGTTTGGAAATTAGTATTTGACCTGTAACTCTCTTTTTCAATTTTTTGGGCCTACTTTAGGTCCATCTAATTTCTATATGAATAACAGAATCATCTTGTTAATTCCTAAACATACCTGCTTGGGTTTTTTTTTTTTTTTAATGTACCAGATTTTTTGAGATATAATTCACATGGCCTAAAATGCACCCTGTTAAAGTGTCCAATTCAATGACTTTTAGTATGTTCACAAAGATGTGCAACCATCAACACAATCAAATATAAAGCATTCTTATCACTCCAAAAAGAAATCCTATACCAAATAGCACTCGTTCCCCATTGCCACTCAACCCCTCCCTAGCCCTAGGCAACCACTAGTCTATTTTCTGTCTCCGTAGATTCGCCTATTCTGGACATTTTGAATAAATTATTCATACACTACATTTTATTTTGCGACTGGTTTCTTTTCCCTTAGCAAAAGATTTCAAGGTTCATCAATGCTGTAGCATATATTAATATTTCATTCCTGTTTCTTGCAGAATAATACTCCTATCATATTTTATTTATCCATTTATCAGCTGATCAACATTTACACTGTGTCTATTATTTGGTTATTATGATTAATATTGCTGCAAGCATTTAGTAGGCTGTTAAGCTCTTTAGAAATTTGTTCATTTTATCAAGATTTTCAAATCTAAAATATAGTGCTATGTTAATTTTTAACATATCTATATCACTTTTTTTTTTATATCACTATATCACTATATAGATGGCACTGGGTGGTTGGGATATCACTATATCACTATATCTTGTTTAATTTTTCTCCTGTTCTCATATACATATTTTTCTTAGCTATTGTAATATTTTTTGTAATAAAAATGGCAATTTTTTTTTACATCCTCCTCTGCCTGAACACCCACAGTGTTCTATAAAAATATATCTGCCTTTGGTGTTTGGATTCAAATTAGTTTTGGATTTAAGTTACAGTATTTTTTATTAATTTTATACTTTTTTATCAGGATAAAAAAAAGTACTTTTAAAGAAAAATTCTTTCACTCACAACACACCATGTGATCATGTGTAGAGAAGACTTTAGAGCCCATATAAGTACCACTGGACTCTAACTGGAATCCGAGTCCTTTAAATCAGAGTCTTTTGAGGAGAATGCATTTCTCTATCCAGTAAATTATAGCCTAAGTATGTACAAATAATGCCATTCTTTAAAAAAAAATGTATATCCAAATTCATGCATGTGAATTCATATACAAAAATATGATAGCTTTATTTCTAAATCTCTAAAATTCAGTATTAGCCAGCATTATACAGATGCCATTTCCTAAGTTAATCAGACCGAAAACCACTTCTGGCTTTTGCCTGAATTACCCAGATGCCATGAGCAAAACCAAGGCTTTGCCCTGAATTATCAAGGTACTTAGAGACGTGTGTACTGGACCAAAAAATCAACTAACATATGCTTTTCCTCAGCTCAACAGTTTTTTTTTTCTCCTCATTTGCATAGAAAATATTATACATCTTGTTATATAAATAAGTATTTTTCAATTACTGCAGGGTACTTACATGTAAAAATAGTATCAGCTTTAAGCTTTTAGTCCTTTTACCAACAAGTTGTTTTCCATCAAAATATTTATTTACTTCTCACTTTCTTATGATAATGGACATCTATGTAGGCAATAAAAGATATAGATAGAGCTCTAAATGCGTTCTATGTATATGCTGGAAAAATACAGTTGTCAAAACAATTAAAAGCAAAAGTCTTGTCATTAATCGATCGATATTTTAAAATCATTCTCCAGAAGTATTGCATTTGTGTGTGTATGTGTGTGTATGTTTGTGTGTGTTTCCCTGGTTGGGGCAAACGGTTAAGCGTTTGGCTACTAACTAAATGATAGGAGGTTCCAACACACATAAAGGTGCCTAGGAAGAAACCTGGTGATGTGCTTCTGAAAGTTTGCAGCATGGAAAACCCAATGGAGTGTGGTTCTACTCTGCAACACATAGGGTAGCTGAGCTAGAATCAACTCAATAACAACTGATTACATACATGCATAATATACATATTTACATATATAAGTGTATTATGCACGTATATAATCAGTTGTTATTGAGTTATATATATATATATATATATTCCTTAACAAAGGAAGTGCTTGCCAAGTCACATTTCGAAGGATGAAGACAAAGACAGGAATGAAAAATGTAGCCAATTTTTTGCAATCAATATAAATTTTGCTACTGTTTTAGTGAAGGATAACATTGCTGATGTCAGATGTATCTTGACTAAGAGTAGACAAAACCAGAAAGATGTTTACTTGTTATTTATTGACTACACAAAGGCATTTGACTGTGTGATCATAACAAATTATGGATAAGATTGTGAAGAATGGAAATTCCAGAACACTTAATTGTGCTCACGTGAAACCTCTACATAGAAAAGAGGCAGTTGTTCCAACAGTATAAGGGCCTACTACATGGTTTAAAATCAGGAAAGTTATATGTCAGGGTTGTATCCTTTCGCCATACTTACTCAAATCTGTATGCTGAGCAAATAATCCCAGAAGCTGGATTATATGAAGAAGAAAACAGCGTCAAGATTGGAGGAAGACTTATTAACAACCTGTGTTATTCAGATGACACAACCTTGCTTGTTGAAAGTGAAGAGGACTTGAAGCACTTACTGATGAAGATCAAAGATTACAGCTTTCAGGATGGATTACAAATTAACATAAAGAAAACAAAAACCCTCACAACTGGACCAATAAGCAACATCATTATAAATGGGTAAAACACGGAAGTTGACAAAGATTTCGTTTTACTTGGTTTCACAACACCCATGGAAGTAGCATTCAAGATATCAAACCGTGTATTGCCTTGGGCAAATCTGCTGCAAAAGACCTCTTTAAAATGTTAAAAAGAAAAGATGTCCCCTTGAGGACTAAGGTGTACCTGACACAAGCTATGATAATTTCAATCACTTCTTATGCATGTGAAAGCTGGACAATGAATAAGGAAGACCAAGAAGAACTGATGCATTTGAATTATGGTGTTGGTTAAGAATAAGGAATATACCACAGACTGCCAGAAGAAGAAACAAATCTATCTTGGAAGAAGTACAGCCCGAATGCTCCTTAGAAGAGAGGATGGCTGGACTTCATGTCACATACTTCAGACATGTTATCAGGAGGAACCAGTCCCTGGAGAAGGACATCATGCTTGGTAAAGCAGAGTGGTCAGCAAAAAAGAGGAAGACCCTCAAGTAGATGGATATACATAGCAGCTGCAACAATGAGCTTAAACACAGCAACGATTGTGAGGATGGTGCAGGACCGGGCATTGTTTTGTTCTGTTGCATAAAGGGTTGCTATGAGTCGGAACCTACTTGATGGAACCTAACAACAACAACTATTTTAAATATTAAAAATATCATTTTAGTGTACATTGTAAGCAGAGTGGATGTAAATGACTATAACAAATGATATTACAAATAATTACTAATAAAATTTATGAAGCATTAAATGTATATGTGAAATATTTCAAAATATAGAATAAGACAATGATTTATACACTATTCATCTTATTGCAGATTATTTACCAAATAAAACATTCTTAATGGCCTTTAATAAAAATCATGTCAAAGTCCATTACATAATATTGAGTAATGCTTTTTGAATGCCCAGTCATATTTGAAGCATTTTAAATGAGATTATAAAAGGCAAAGTATTTTTTTATTTAAATGGTCATATAAAGAGCTATTTACGTCAAGATACTGTGTTCCATTATTGTGAGTATTACCAGTATGATATTTGAATACAAAAACAAAGAACGTTGCCATTAAGTTGATTCCGATTCACAGTGACCCTGTAGGACATGGTAGGACTGCCTCATAGGGTTTCCAAGACTGTAAATCTTTACAGAAGCAGACTGTCATATCTTTCTCCTGCAGAGCAGCTGGTGGGTTCAAAGTGCCAACATTTTGGTTAGTAATTGAATGCTTATACATTGAAATACTGACTTTTATTTCCCTTAATTAACTTAAAAAACTTAGGTATATTTAAGAAACTTTATTGAGAGAGGAAAGCAAGGGATGTACAATGAAAAGAGCAGAGCTATTGTTATGCAACAACTTGAATTGAATCCTGTCTTCAAAAACGTATAAACTCTGTAGCGTTAAGCAAGGTAACATCTCTTAACTTCAGTTCCCTTATCAATCAAACCGAGATCGTAATAATATCTATAGAGAGTTCTTGAGATACAAAAAATACAGTATATCTAAAGCATCAAACCCCAAAATATTATTGTTATAATTTCTCTCAGGATGCTGTTTACTACATGAAAAGTAAATAGTCCTCACAATAGACTATACTAATATTAAATATGTGTCTTTGACCTTCTTGTTTCTCCTAGGATGATTTGTAATGCCTTTTCACCAAATCATCAGAAGAGATTCCTAAGATTTGTTTACTGCAACTTCAAGTATATTGCAATAATTATTAAAATAGGCTGTGGGTGGCAGCAAAATTTTTCAAACAGCATTTAAAGAGCAGCTTCTGGTGTACGGAGCAAATTTATGAAGATTAATAAAAACACTACATATATAGTTCTCAGGTACATAAATACAAGTGATGCTAGGTCCTTCTCTATGAAAGTATATCTATCTTATCTTTAAGCTACATATATGCAGGCTGCACCAATATTCTAGAGAAGAGGAATGAATGTTGTCGTTAGCTGCAGTCCAGTTGATTCTGACTTAGGGGGACTCCATGTGTGCAGAGTACAACTGCTCCATAGGGTTTTTATGGCTTCCTTTTGGAAGCTTATTACCAGGACTATCTTCCAAAATACCTCTGGATGGGTTGGAACTGCCAAGTTTTTCACTAGCCATCCAGTACTTAAAGGTTTGCACTACTCAGGAACTCAAACGGAAATGAATAGATATGGTCAAAAAATGTTATGTCTGCTTGACATTTATAATATCCTCTTCATTTATGTTACAGTTAATGACACTGCATAGAATAAGATCCGTCTTTTTGGTTAGTGTTTGTAAAATATCTGCAAAATACTAATGTAAAACACTTCTGTTATCAGTTAGGAGAGATACCAAGTTAGCAATAATCAACCTGGTAATGATTATACTCATGCAGGCACTAGTTTATGAAAAAAAAAAAAAAAAAAAGAGACAATATAAAATAAGTCCTTTGATGTTGCCATGTTTATTTTTGCAATATGAAGCAATGAACTTATATTATTATCATTTGTTCCACAGCTAACCAAAAAGTCGGCAGTTTGAATCCACCAGACCAAAAAGTCGGCAGTTTGAATCCACCAGACACTCCTTAGAAACTGTACGGGGCAGTTCTACTCTGTCCTATAAGGTCACTATTAGTGGGAACAGACTCGACAGCAATGGCTTTGGTTTGGTTTTTATATTAAATAAAACTTAGTTATTAAAACGTATACATTTACTTTGGGATTTATAAAAGAAATCCTGAACTAAAGAAAAATAACAATGGAATTGTCAAAATCAGTATATACTGCTAATGCCGGAGGGACTGACTTAATTCTATCTATGAAAACGAACTAATTATTCTCTAAAACTCTAAATGATTATGTAACAGAAATAAGTCTAGATGTACATTATTAAACTATTCATGTACATTTTATTATATATAAAATGAGCTGAATATTACACTAGATTAGATTTGAATAACATGTACTCTACACAGATCACCATTATTTTATTTCTTTACGAATTACCTTTACAAACTGCAGCACTCCATACATTTGGTTCAAGATATATTGTTAAAGTCACGATCACGTTTCCATAAGATGTGTGGCAAGAGATTTTTGGTACAATTATACTTCCTGTTGAAGATGAGATTCAGTGTGTTCAGTGTGGAGCCCTGGGGAATTCTGAAAATAATCAGAAGCCATCTGGCAAATATTGAAATAGCTGAAGAAAAGAGAGGCTTGAAGAAAGTATAACTTCAATATGTTTATTAGTATGTACTGAAGGAAATGAACTAAAACTTCTAAATTGCAAAGACAATACAAATCTTAGAAGAAAACAGTTTCTAAGCCGGAAGTATTGAGATCATATATAAACTGTTTTAAAAATCGTGTCGATTGATTAATTAGTTGGTTGTTTTTTACTTACACAGAAAATGATAAAATTACTGAGACTACTTGTGCTTAAAATTTCAGTGAATTGATGTCACTTTTCCCCACATACTCTTTCAATATTTTAAAAATAAAATATGTTCCAAATAATACACCATATCCTGAAAGAAATGTGGTCAGCAGTGGTCCTGGAACATGTTTACTGTAGAGTTTTGCTTTTTCCCCACCATGTATTTTGTTTCCGTAATGTTTAATGGTTTTTCAAATCCATGCTAATGAAATTCGTTTGGATGAAAACTGCTTGCATTAAAAGCAAAACCTGAAGAAAGGCATAAAACATGAATAATAGTATTCACACAAAAACAAAACACTCTGGGCCACAAGATGTCACTGTAGTTCAAGCAAGATATGGTTTTCTATGGATTTAACTAGAAAAGTGAATGTATTTACCCTAATTTATACATTTAATCTGCTTTTGATTGTATTCCAGATATTTTTATAATGGACTATAGAATTAAAATGAAGAAAGGTATAATTTTTAGATAGAGTAATTTTCATCTAATTTTTTAGTAGTCACAATGATAGATGCTAGAAGAAGTGACAAGTCAGTTCTTCAGTCTTTGTGAAGAAAGAATTATAACGAACAATTACAATAAGAACCAATGAGTTTTGGGTTTTATCCTTAACTTTTATTTGTATAAAATAGCATATCGTTCAAAGTATAAGATCTGGATTTAGACTGTGAGTGTTCATATGCTATCTTTGTGGTTACGAACTGTATCTTAGCTGTATCCATTTTATTCATCTGCAAAATGGGAATAATAGTCGTAACTACTTCATAGGACTATCATGAATTAATAAGGAATGCCTAGATCAAGGCCTTAATATAAAATGTTTTTAATATGTATTAGCTATTATTAGAGAAATAATTAGATATATATGTTCTGACCATATTTATTTTTCATGTATTTCTGAAAGTTTCATTATGTATTACCTTCAATTCTATAATACGGAATGTAGTTTTCAATATCAAATAGATGCCTTATGGGTAGGGACTGTATATTGTTTCATTCCCCTATTACTCAAATTGGAGTCCCTGGGTGGTGCACAGAGTTAAAGTACTTGGCTGATAACTGCAAGGTTGGAGATTTAAGTCCACCAAGAGATGTATTGGAAGAAAGGACTGACTCTCAACTTGCAAAAAATCAGCCCCTGAAAACCTTATGGTGCACAGTTCTATTCTGACACCCATGGGGTCATCATGAGTCAGAGTCAGCTTGGAAGCAACTAGTTTTTATTCATGGTTTTGGCAACCATCACTGAGAAAATATGATTTGTTATAAAAATAAAAATGCAAATAGAAACATAAATAAACAAAAACTAAACTCATTTCCATTGAGTTGATTCTGACTCAAAGGAACCCATTAGGATAGAGTAGAACTGCCCCATAGGGTTTCCAGGGAGTGGCTGTAGGATTCCAACTGCCAACTTTCTGCTTAGCAGCTGAGATCTTAACCACTGCACTACCAGGGCTCCAGCTAGAAGTATCAAATAAAGTCCATGTCAAAAGCTTACAGATATGAAGAACAGAGTTTTTAAAGGCTATCATAACATTATTGAGACTCCAATATAAATTTTAGACTATCATTATAATAATTAGAGATAATATTCAATAAGACTTTTTAATGTGCCGGGCAAAGTGTAATGCGTGTTATAACTTAGTTAACTCTCAAAATAACTCTATAAAGTTGATGATATTTTAAAGGTAAAGCAAATTAATTCTCGAAAATATTAACTAATAATTAGACAAAATATGCCATGTATAATACATGAAACCCTACTTTATCTTTCCCAGTAATTAATCAAAAGGATACATTCCATACGATAGGCATTGGAATCCTGTCAAAATCAACAATGGCAAAGTATAGTTTTGTATTATTATCATAGTTTTTCATGACAGCAAATAAGGACTTGTCGTAAATAACTATTTGAATGTGTACAAAATTATATACACTCTCATTTTCAATATAAAATACTATAAAATACACACAAATAGCCACCGAAAAACAATTTTGTGCCTTGGTCTCAAATAAATAGTCAATCGTCACTTAATGTTTGAAGGATTGACTCTGGAACACAGGAGCTAGAGGCAATAGATAACAAAGATACTATCTAAATGATAATTATCCTGCACACAATTTGTCACATTTTCGGATGATCTGCTTAGGTCAAGAAAAGCTTTTGTGCTGAAAAGTGTTTCAAATAATTCTTTCAGAACCACCCTCAGGATTAGTTTCAGAATCTCAGCAAAAATGCATTGATTCTGAGGTCCTGCCTCAAGAGGTTTTGAGTTTCCATGTACAAGCATGAAAATAGTAGTTTCCTGTGAGTGAAAACCCTAAATTCAAGGTGAACTAGACTAAACCAAAAAAAAAAACAAACCCATTGCCTTTGAGTCGATCTTGACTCATAGCGACCCTGTAGGACAGAGTAGAACTGCCCCATAGACCTTCCAAGGAGCACCTGGTGGATTTGAACTGCTGACCTTTCTGTTTAGCAGCCATAGCACTTACCCACTATGCCACCAGGGTTTCTGGATAGACTAAGCAGAATATTTTCCAATTAGAGATTTTGCCCAGTAGAAAGGTTCAGGCTTGAACACTAACTAGCTGTATGATCCTAGGTTTCTTGTTTGACTCTTTTAGCTAAATATTCAACTAGATCCCAGAGAAATTTACTTTGTAGGGTTATTATGTGGATTCATTAGATAATATATGGAAAGTATAAAATGTAGATCCTAGAATAAAAAGCTGCTCAGTGATGATTTTATACATAAACATTAGGTTTTTTTTTCCTAATTATATTCTCAGGATAACAGTGCCTCACCATACATTAACAAATATTAGGAGAGTTTTGACACCTCTATTAATCTATTCTAAATTTTTTTCATTGAATAAGTATGTTTAGAAAGTGAAGTGAAGAGTATATCATAGAAGATGGTGGAGTAGGAAGCTCCAGGAGTAATACTGCTCAACAGCCAGGAACTATTAGAATCAACTATTTTGTACCTCAAGAGTCCAGATGAACATTTACAGCATCCAGAAGAGTAGTTAATGAAGAAAAGATGATAAATTTCAGTTACTGTTGGTATTTTTGCATGCCAGATACCTCCCCTATTTCCATCCCTGTGCCTGGCAGCTGTGGAAACCACAGCCCACATTCTTTGTATGTCTTGCTGGTGCCAGCATGGGCAAAAGGAGTTCGTCCTCCACACACTGGGGTTGTGTGGTTCAATCTCCATGCCTGGTCACTGAAGGACCAGCAGAGAGACTGACCATTCTTTTAACTCTATTAGATTGAAGAAGCTTCCTGGGTAGCATTTGTGCAAGGAATTTAAAAAGACACCACCTTTTTTTGTTTTTTCCTATATTAGATTTAGGATATCTCTGTTAGGTCATTGGCTGTGGAGATAATGGAACAGGGACTTCAGTGACTACACATGACAAAGAATATAATCCTTGCAAAATACAGTTTAGTGAAGTCATTAAATGAATAATTGTAGCTTCCAACATGTAACAACAGGAATTTCTGGGGAGGGGTGATATTTTATTTCCAAAGTAACCATGTTATGAAATTCAAACTATTTAATTCTCAACAAAATTTAAAAGCATACAAGAAAACAGGAAACTATGGTCCATTCACAAGAAAAAAAAAAAAAAGTATCATCACTGAAGAAGCTTAGACATTGGATTTACTAGAAAGAAGACATTAAATTTACTGAAGCAAATGCTCATAGAGAACCATGTACAAAGAACTAAAGACAATCAGGAGAGAACAATGTATGAAAATGTTTCTAATATTAATAAAAAGAGAATTTATGAAAAGGTACAAATAGAAATTATTGAGATGAAAAATACAATAACTGAAATAAAAAAAATTACTAGAGTGTTTTGATGATGGATTTTTGTAGGCAGAAGATAAAATCAATAACTTGAAGAGAGGGAAATTGAAATTACCTAGTCTGAGCAACACAAAGAAAGGTAAATTAAAAGGAACAGGATCTAAGCTATCAATAGAACACCATTCATCTAAAACCAAATGAAACAACATTGGCAGAAGTGATGAACAAAGAAGATACAAGATGTATAGAAAACAAATAGTAAAATGACAGAAGTAAGTCCTGCATTATCAGTAATCACTTAAAACTTAAATGGATTAAATTCAACAATTAAAAGACAGGGATTGGCAGAGTGGAGAAAATGATCTAATTATATGCTGCTTACAATAAACTTGCTTCATTTTTTATTGTGGTAAAGTATATGTCATAAAACATTTGCTATTTTAAAGATTTTAACATGTATAATTCAGTGATATTAATTGTGCTCAACATGTTGTATAAGCATCACCACTATTTGCTTCCAATATTTTTTATATCTCTTAACAGAAGCACAGTGCTCCTTTAGCAATAACTCACACTTACCAAGCCCTGGAAATGACTAGTAAACTTTGGTCTCTATTCATTTGCCTATTCTAGATATTTCATGTAAGTAGGAATACACAATATTTGTCCTTTTTTTTTTTTTTTTTACTTTTTTCACTCAACAAAATATTTTCAATGTTCATCCATGTCCATTAGAACTTAATATGTTTTTATGGCTGAATAATATTCCATTGTATGTACATGCCATATTTTGTTTGGCCATTCATCTGTTACTGGGCATTTGGGTTGTTTACACTTTTTGGCAATAGGGGCAATTGAATCCCAATTTGATAAGGGCCAGGTGGTAACACTGTAATGGAGTGGCGAGTCAAAGCAATAATCAGCATAGTCTAACTCAGAGACCCACATTGGCCAGTTAATCATGATGTCTCTAGCAATGAATAGATGGGAAGTCTATTAAACTTTTATTTGATTTGTATAAGCAAAAGATTTTTAGGTCAAGTGAACAAAGGTCTAACTTGAATCACGAATTTAGATGGTCATATCGCATTCAGTTCACAGATTTGAGCAAGTTTACAGACGCACAATGCCTTGAGTAGGGATGTTGGGTCCCTAGGAAGGACCCCACTATATTTCCCAATGTTTTTGTTGTTGGTGTTTATTATGCTCCCCGCATTCCCCAAAGAGACATAAAGTCCTTTACCAGTGTGACTGTGTGTTGGGGAAAAGGAAATAACCAGAATTTTGGCGGATTACTAGACACTGGCTCTGTACTAACACTACTGGCAAAGCAGCCGAAATGTCACCAGTTGGGTTAGAAGTGTATGGAAGTCAACTGATCAATGGTGTTTTAACTCAGATCTATCTCCCAGTGAGTTCAGTGGGTTGCCCAATCCACCCCATAGTGATTTCCCCAGTTCCAGAATGCATAAGTGAAGTAGGCATACTTGGCAAATGGTAGAATCCTCACATTGGTTCCCTAACCTGTGGAGTACGGGCTCTTATGTTAGGAAAGACCAAGTGGGAGCCACTTCAGCTGCGTCTACCTAGGACAATAGTAAACCAAAAGAAATACCACATTCTCTGAGGAATTGCAGGGATTAGCACCACCATCAAGGATTTGAAGAATATGGTGATGGTGATTCTCACTACATTTGCATTCAACTCATTTATTTGGCCTGTCAAAAAAACAGGCAGATCGTGGAGAATAACAATGGTTTATCACAAACTTAATCAAGTGATGACTCCAATTGCAGTTATTTTTCTAGTTGTGGTTTTATTGTTTGAGCAAATTAATACATCTCCTGGTGTATAGCTATTGGTCTGGCAAATGCTTTCTTTTCTCCATGACTGCTAGTAAAGACCACCAGAAGTAGCTTGCTTTCAGTTGACAAGGCCAGTAAAATACTTTCAATGTCCTACCTCAGGGGTATATCAAATCTCTAGCTTTATGTCATAATTTAGTCCACAAAGACCTTGATTTCCTCTTCTACAAGACACCACACTGGTCAACTACATAGATGACAGCATGCTGTTTGGATCTGCTGAGCAAGAACAACAACTACTGTATATTTATTGGTAAAACGTTTGTATGTCAGAGTAGGCAGTGAACCCAACACAATTTCAGGGACCTTCTATCTCCCTTCTAAGGAGAAATATATGTTGTTGCATCTAGCCCATCCTACAAATAAGTGTCTTATGCTTCCGGCCACAGGGGCATTTAAATGTAACCTTCAATTCTGTGGTGGATTGGTTAGTCCAAAGAGGAATCTTAGCCTTTTTTTAACTGTGACAAATGAATCTAAGGTTTTATTCCCTCTAATTTCGCTTCACATAAGTTGGTAAGGAGAACTAAGTATAGCCTCTTCCAATGAGTTTCTAATGAGTCTTTCTTTGATGTCTCTTCCCATAAACATATTCCTCTGAGGCAATGTTAGGCAGATTTTAGAAGTCTAGTTTCTGTTCATCAAAGGTTTCTCTAACCTGTGAAATATATTCTTTAGAATATTGGATTAAAGGCTGGCAATACTTCAGTAATTCAGGTTGAACAATGTTAGGGTCGGTGTAGGCAACATAAGGAAGTACCTTGGGCCTCCCAGTAGTTATGTCAAAGGGGATAGAATTTTAAAAAAGGAGGTACAAAGCCTAGTGAGTTTTGGAGGCAACATCCTCCTCACTTGGTTGTGCTACTCTGACCCATTTACAGAAAAAAAAAAAAAAACCCGTTGCCGTAGAGTCAATTTGGACTCATAGTGACCCTACAGGACAGAGTAGTACTGCCCCATAGAGTTTCCAAGGAGCGCCTGGCAGATTCAAACTGAAAGACTTGAAAATATGCTAGTATAGAATGCAGCCCAGGATAAAAGAAGATTCTGAAACGGGTCCAGGCTGCCTTGCAAGCTGCTCTGTCTCTTGGTCCATATGATCTGGCAAACCTAATGGCACTTGAGGTGGCAGTGGCAGGTAGAGGTGCTGTTTGGAGCCTTTAAGAAGCCCCTATTGGAGAACTACAATGCAGACCCTTAGGACATTGGAGAAAAGTCCTGCCATCATATGCAAATAACTACTCACCTGTTAAGAAACAATTTTTTGCTTGCTACTGGGACTTGGTTGAAAATGAATGTTTTGTGATGACTTTGTTATTGTCTTTATTTAGAAATTAAGTATGGTTTGAGAAGATGTGAAAGATCCGTAGTTGGCACAATGGTTTGCACTTGACTACTAACCAAAAGATTAGCAGTTCAAATCCACCCAGCTGTGCCATGGAAGAAAGCCCTGCTGATCTATTTCTGTAGTATTACACCGTTAAAAACCCTGTAGTGTTCACTTCTACTCTGAAATACACAGGGTCACCATGAGTCTGAATAGACCGGATAGCAACTTTTTTTTTTTTTTTTTTACAGATATGTCTATGGGTGCCAAGTCGACAGGAGGTGGACAATTACAGTTAATTTTATGTGTCAACTTTGCTAGGCTACAGTGTTCCGTTGTTTGGTCAAACACTAATCTTGATGTTCCTATGAAGTATTTTCCTGCGATTAGCATTTAAATAACTTGGCCTGAAATAAGCAGATTATTCTCAGAATGTGTGTAGGCCTCGGCAGATCGGTTGAAGGCCTTAAACGCAAACTGGAGGTTTCCCAAGGAAGACTTCCACTTCCAGGCTATAAATAACATACTGCCAGGATTCCTCTTTTCCCTACAACTTGACCTATGATTTTCGACTCAAGATGGCCAGAATTTCCAGCTTATCAACTGATATGCAAATTTTGAATTTGCCAAACTCCATAATCCTGAGCCAATCCCTTGAAATAAATCTTTCTCTTCTCTCTCTCACTTTGTATGTATATGTGTTTTTCTGGGTGCTGGTATACATATAAGTAGATGCATGTCTATAGACTATATCTATCTCCATCTCTATCTAAATATTACTGGTTTTGTATCTCTTAAGCACCCTAAGGCAACTTTATTAAAATTGTCATGGGGGGAATTTGAAGGAAAATATGTAGGAAATATTTAGCTATTGTGTAACCTTTAAAAGATATATTTTGTGTCAATACAACCAAAAAACTGTTTTTCCTTTTAGACACAAGTAGCTTTTTTTTTTTTCTAAGTTCTTGTTTTAGGATTCCATTACACTTGTGGTCTTTAAAACTTCCCACACCTCCAACTTTACTAGAGAATGGAAAATCTTCAAAAAACAGATTTTGCATTGTACAATATTATATAAAAAAAAAAATTTTTTTTCAATATTATATACGCTCTTCAAAATAAGTATCATGAGACTTGTGTTTTAATATAATGACCACTAGCAGCATTGAAATGCTACAATGATGTAAGTTTGAAGTAATGGCAGTTATTGAAAGAAAATATTCTTATTCATAAAATGGTATTTTTTGTTTAAGTTTAAGTTGGTAGCACAAATAAGAAACCCTTGATTAAATTCAAGCTGACCATTTAAAATATATTTTGCTACAATTTGATATTTGAAAGTGATTTTAATATGTATATATATTTTTTAGTTTCAATAATACAGTTGCTCTATATAAATGAACTGAAGTATTCATGGGAAAGATACAGGAGATAAATTAAAGGGGGGAAAAAAAGGACAGATGTGCTATTGGCATTGATGCCAAGATCCCTGCACTTGATGATGAGCGAATAAGGTCACAGCAGATGGTGGAGAATTAGAAAACTAAGAGAAGAAAAAGATATTAAAAAGAGAGCAGTGCAACACCTAACACCAGAATTCTCATTATTATCTAAAATAAATTAACTTTTGTAAAAATTAGTCTAAGATATTTATTCCTTCATATTAAAGAAAAAAAAAACCCAAACCCATTGCCATCAAGTAGATTCTGACTCATAGGGATCCTATAGGAGAGAGTAGAATTGTAATCTTTATGGAAGGAGACTGCCACATCTTTCTCCCAAGGAGTAGTTGGTGGGTTCAGTTAGTAGGTAAGCACTTAACCACTAAGCCAACAGGACTCCTTACTATTATCATGTAAAAACCAAACCTGTTGTCATCAAGTTGATTCCAGCTCATAGTGGCCCTACAGGGCAGGGTGGAACCACCTGACATGGTTTCCAAGGAGCGGCTGGTGGATTTCAACTGCCTACTTTTTGGCTAGCAGCCTAAACTCTTAACCACTGAGCCACCAGGGCTCCACTTTTATCATATATACTTCTTAAATTCAAGTGTTTATGGGTACAGAGCAACTGACTAAAGCCGAAGTAGTACATATCAAGGGTATCTGTTCTTAATGAATTATTTTCTACGAGTTATCCCCTGGCCTACATATATACTTCTATTTATGATCCCACTATATAAGCTGTTCTTTTTGCTTCTCTGTAGTATCATTTGGAAACCCTGGTGGCGTAGTGGTTAAGTGCTACGGCTGCTAACCAAAGGGTCGGCAGTTCGAATACACCAGGTGCTCCTTGGAAACTCTATGGGGCAGTTCTACTCTGTCCTATAGGGTCACTATAAGTCAGAATTGACTTGACGGCACTGATTTGGTTTATAGTATCATTTAGCTTAATGCTTTCAGCTCTCAGATAAAATATAAAGAATATGTTTAGGTTGGAAACCACCACCTGGGGATGGTGAGCTGAGGCAAAATGGTTGAGGGGTTAACTGACAAAATTAATTTGGGCATTGAAAGTATAGAGTATCAAGAGGTGGAGCCAACATGGTGCTATAGACAGAAGCACCCTGCCATCCTTCTGCAGCAAAGACTTGAAAAACTAAGTAAAATAAATACAAATGTCAATCTCGGAATCATAAGTACCAAATGAAGGAATAAAGAACTCAATCAAGCACCAAATGGAATAAGAAACTGACAGTGAACAGGGAACAAGGAGAGTTAGGAAGTGGAGGTCCCATACCAGCTAATGTGGCCAGGTTCGCCATCTTGTCCTCCAGTCACCAAAGACCTCGGAGAGCACTGGAAGGCAAATTCACAGAGCTCCCAACAGTAAACAGAGCACCAAGTAACCAGGGATACACACTTCCCACCCCATCCCCTTCTTCCTTGTACAAGGCCTCTTCTGCTTGCCAACAGACCCTGTTCACTCAGCCAGAGAGACACTAGCTCACTGCCACTAGGGCCCACTCTGCCTCCACCAGCCAGCCCCTTTAGCACCATTTTTTTTGTTTATTTTTGATATATATATGTATTTTTTTTTTGCTTTTTTTTTTTTGTCATTGTTGCTTCGCTTTCTCTCCCTTTCTTCCGTTTCTTTCTCCCACTCATGTAGCCCCATGTGCCAACCACTCTGCTTCTTAATGCGCTGTGAATTTTTGGTTTGTTTGCTTTTTTTTTTCTCTGCTTCTTTTCTTTTTTTTCTGTTTCTTCGCTTTCTCTCCTTTCCTTTCTCCTACCCACACAGCCATGGGTACTGCCCCAGATCTTTCTGGAGGGGCCATGCTGCACATTTCAGTTGTAGAGTCACAGTGCACAGCCTCCCCTGATTTGCACCACCATCACCGACTAGCTTCCACAGCACCACTTTATTTATTTTATTGTTTGTTTTTTTTTTGTTTTTTCTTTCTTTTTTTTTTTTGGTTATTGTTTCTTCTCTCTCTCTCCCTTCCTTCCTTTCTTTTCTCCCATCCACCAAGCCCCATGTGCCACTCCCAACTTCTTGGTGGGCTGTGTTGTATTGCTCAGCTGGAGAGCCTCTGGCACATGGCCTCCCAAAGTCTGTGCTGTACTCACAGGCCAGCTCCGTTAGCAATATATTTTTTTATTTATCTTTACCCTTCTCCTTTCCCTTCTCCCTCCATCCTAGGCCCTGTGATGCCTCTGCCCTTTCCTGACAGGCAGTGCTGAGGCACCTAGGGGAGAGATATCGACTCACTGCCACCCAAATTCCAAACCACCCCAATGGACTGCACCTCCGCCATAATATTTTTGTTGTTCCTTTTAATTTTTTTATTTGTTTGTTGGTTTCTTCTCTTTCCCCCCTTTCTTTTCCTTTCTCCAGCTTGCCTAGCCCTATGTGCCACCCATTCCACCTCTGGACAGGCCAAACCACACTACTCAGCTAGAAAGCCACCAGCACATGGCCTTGCCATGTCTGCCTGACTCCCACACTCTCCCTCCTACAGCACCGCCATTTAATTTACTTTTTTCTTTTTTAACTTCATTTTTTATCTTTTTTTCCTCTCCTTTCTCTTCTTTCACCCATCCACTTAGCTCTGAACATCACATCCTCTCCTTTCCATCCTTCCTATCTGCACCGAGTGCCAAATGCAATGTCCCTGAGTGGTATAGACACATTCCCCTGGACCCTGCCTTCCACTGCCCTGCAATTATGCCTCTTTGCCCCCAGTTTGGGTCATAAAATACACATCTCCACCACTCCACCCCTGGTAGACCCACCATGCTGCATCATACTTAAGTGATCAGTCCTGCTCACCTAGATAAGGTGATAAGAAGTATCATGCCTACAGGTGAACAAGCAACAAAACACACCCAGCCCATTTGCCCAAGCATAACCAAATAAAACAAAAAATCAGGACAAAACAATCACTCTACAAACAATACAAGAAGAAAATAATTCCTGAATGTCCATGAGACACCAGACAATATCAAAACATATTTAAAAAACAGAAGGTGTATCTAGGCGGAGATCAAAATAAAATACCCAATGATATCCTATTAGAAGAAAAAACACTGGAATTACCTGATAGTGAATTCTGAACGCTAATAATCAAGGTCCCCCAAAAGATGAAGGAAAATACAGGCAAAACTAAGTAAAGGAAAAAAAAAAAAAAAAAACCACAAAATCATGGAAAATACAGACAAAATCACAGAAAAGACAGACAAAACAATGGAAGAAATCAGGAAAATAATGCAGGAATAAAATGTCAAAATCATACAAAAATATCAATAAGAAATCCAAAAGATAAACAAGATTTCGGAAATGGATGGTGTGTTAGAAGGATTTAGGAGCAAATTTGAAAAATTTGAAGACAGGATCAGTGAAATTGAAGAAATGCATGCAGAGCAAAACTGCTCCATAGGGTTTCCAAGGCTGTGACCTTTAGGAAGTAGATCATCACATCTGTGCTCTGAGGAACCTCTAGGTGTGTTCAAACTGCCAATCTTTCAGTTAGTAGCTGGACACTTAACTGTTTGCGCTACCCAGGGACACCCTGCTTACCTGTATTCACTTGAAAAAAATTACTATTTATTTTCATAACTAGATATAAATATCAAGAGATTTTATTTAGGTCTTGTTTTTCTATGTTAATGCTATCATTTCAAGCATCAATTATACTCACTGATTTGAACTATTATAATTTTCTGATAATTGAAAAGAAAGAACTTGTCTCACGATGTATATTTTGCTCATGTTATGCTGTCAATTTTACATATATATATTTAATCCCTGATGGCCCAAATGGCTTTACCACGTAAAACACTGGTTTTCTCTATCAGTGATGGAATAACAGAAGGGCTCCAGCCATTAGTGATGTAGTTAATTATCTGAAATTATGCTCATAATTGGGAGGAAATGCTTCCAAAGATTCAATTTGTTAATGGTGTTTTAAAAGTCTAAATATTGGAAGGAACTAACTGTAATAAAAAAAAGTAGACAAAACAATAGGCAAGATAAATACCTAACTGTTATTAATCAAAGGGCAAGTAAAATACATATTCAATATTCATTTAAAATATAGATTGTCAACTTAAATTTATCTCTAATCACTAACTTGGCAGGGATTGAACTCTGCCTTCTGCCATCCATTACTAATGAACTTGTGTATAACTTTTCCAACATCAAGCTTTTTGCTTATAGATTCTCTGTCTTTGCCTTCACTATATTCCAGCCAACACATGCAGAATGCTATTCCTTTTATAGGATCAGAATAAAGGTGTTGAGTGACATCAGTCCCCATTCACCACAAAGGATGGAATTATATTAGTAATTTTGTAGAAGAAAAAGGCATTAGCAAATTATAAAAAGGAGTGGGGTAATATAACAAAATTAATGAAATATGACCAAGTGTATTAAATTAAACCATTTTCTTATGTCATTATTTCATTGAAATTAATATCAGAATTAAAAGCTAAGGATATTATAAAAAAAGGATATTACTATCATTAAAACAAATATTGTATATATCAGAGGCCAATTTCAAAATTACAAGACTAATATTCTCACTACACTGCTCTTTGGGATAATGAAACAATAATAAATTATCATTTGCCTGTAGTTCTTGTTGTGGATTCCAGTAGTTCTAATGGCATTCAGATTGAATGAAGCATTAACAAGGGATCTAAAATGTGGTATCATTAAAAAGGCAAAGAAAAGTCATTTTAATCTAGAGTATTGTAAAACAATGTCAAGCTGATTCATGGAATAATATTAGAATATGGCTCTGTCCAAAACCAATAAATGTCTGTCTTATGCTAAAGCCAATTTGATCACATTGATCATTCTAGCATGGTACTTGCAATATGACTTGATAGTATGAGGGGTCCAATTGCTAGGAGTTGTTAAAAGATTATGGATAAAAAAATGCCTGTTTATTTATGTATATGCACTTAGCATTTAAGACAAAACTTGGTAGATGGGAAAATGTACCCATGACCATAACAGTTAGATATATGAATACATTTTATGTATATTCCACAAAACTAAATACATAAATATAGACATAGACAACAACATAGAAGCCTCAACTGACAGTGGGTGGTGGCTGCTCATGAAGTACATTGGCAGAGAATTGAACTCCAATCTACTGCATGGAAGGTGAGAATTCTACCACTGAACCATGACTGCCCTCAGAAAAAAGTATAGATTATCACTATTCACATATATCATGAGATATATAAATTAGAGTAATAAGAAAGAACGAAGGCCTTCAAGGCCAAACTCCTCAACAATGTGTACGTAAGGCTATTAGATTTTGTCTATTTATCAGTGTCTTGTCCTTGATAAACTTACCGACTGCAAGTTCATAGATATACACATATTTCTATATACATTATTACTACAAATACATTTGTCAAAATTAAACTATAATTGAAAATCCTTTAGAAAATACTTTAGGTTAAATTTATCACAAAATTAGTTGCTTCTTGATGCTGATGTCCATAGAGTCAGCTTGAAGTAAAACCAAAAGGCATTAATGCAACATATAAAATTATTAATTTGACTATGAAGCAAGATTCAGAAAAAAATGAACACACACAGTATGTTAAAAATAAAGACGTTTCTTAAAAAAAACAAGAGCTGTTACCACACCTAAGTGTCTGAATATGTACCATCTTATTTTTAAATTTTTTTTTATTTAAAAAGTTTTTATTCAGATTTATTATTTTTAAATTTTAGAACAACAGTGATTTAAAGGCTAAATGTCACTTTGGTAATAAATGTATCAAAGTACTTCATTTCTGAAGGGTCCAAAATGTATGCGTTATGATACTATAAAGCCAGTAAAGATAAGGAAGTATTTAGAATGTGTGTATTAGGCACTATGACAGACTACTATTTTCACATATGACAAGTAATTGAATCCTATGATATAGGCAGGGACAACTTACTCAATAAGCAAGGTAAACACGTGCTTAGGGCATCAACCAAACAGAGGCACCAGTTGTCCAAAGCAAAGACCCATAGATGTCAAGCAGACAAGACACAAGGAAAAGCAAGTACCACAGTGGAAGGGAACTGGGAGGGCACTAAATGAAATTGATACCAGCTCCAGTGCATGAGATTCTGCCAGCTGGAAATAAAATTCATGCAGGGTAAGAGGGTGTTCACGCTCAAGGTTGTTTAAGCTATGAGGCCCCATCACTTCAATAGCTTCCTTGACATCTGTCTCCTACTATCCCCTCCCGTGTAATTGAAACTCCTTATCTCAGCAGGTCTCTTGGGAGTACGTAATTTCTTTCTCATAAAGAAGAGGTAGGGGTGCACTGTGGAGTCTAACTCTTGCTTTTTTCACACAATGTGTAACTGGATCCAACATAAGCAATTACTGGGCAAGGATGGATTATTTTAATAGCTAGCTGTTCTCTGATTCATTTTGAGAGAACTGTCTTGAACATCCACATCTGCTGTTCCAGCAACTCCAGCCAGGAGAGCCAGCAATGCTCTTTGTCATGATACATACATAAGGGTATGTTCCTATGCACGTCCTGGTAAACAACCAGTGGGAACTCCAGTCCCACATGAAGTGCTAAAGCCAGGGAACTTGAATAAATTGAACACTACAATTAATTCAATCAGCTTACTTTTTAACTGTATACCGTTTACATACAGATTTATGCCCTAAATTTTATAAACAATAATATATATAACTTTGATTTTAAAATGTATTTGGCATACAAACAGACACAATTTGTCATACATTTAATATAATAACATGGGTAATAATTTAATTTACTACTAACATAGAAAACCTCCAAAAAAAGAAAATGTCCAAAAAGTACTGGAAATATATATATATGTATTTTGTATATTTATATATATATAATACATTTATGTAAATGTATTGAACTTATTGCTCAGGTTGGTCCATTATTAGCAGGTCTCATCTCAAAATAAGGTAACACAGGAAAGGGCAACCCATTGTATAAGTCTAAAACAACATGTGAAGAATTAATAAACTTAGGTGATAAAGTTCAATCAACTATTTTCAGTGGAATAAGGCTCAACATTTCAGTTTATCTGTAGATGCCACTCCTGATTTTTCTCCTACAGATCAGCTAAATATTGTTTTTAAGATATGTATCTCCAAACAGATGGGCAGTGCAGGCGGTAGCAAAGAGTACAATCCTGGACTCATGCACTCAGATTCTAGGTGCCTTAGGAAATATTGCTGAACATCAAACACAGAAGGAGATAACAAAAGAGAAGCTGTAAACATCACCAACAAAATGCAAAAGCTGTAGCATGTATTTATGTACCAGTTCAGACTTGACCAGAATCTTGGTTCTAGTGTCTCATCAGAAAACTGGCCCTCACTGTGGGCATCTGCTTGAATGTCCGGTTGACCACTACAATTTGTTTCCATAGTTTGTGGCCTTAAAGAAAGGTAATTTTTATCTTCCATTATCTAGTCTTCAAAGTGGTAGATTAAATACAATTTCGCTGATGGCAGGCCAAGAATTGAAAACAACAGGACAAGGCCAGTAATATGAAATATTGTCTAAGGCAGGGGTTAGCAAACATTTTTTTATAATGGGCCAGATAGTAAACCTTTTAGGCTTTGCAAAGCACATATGACCTCTGTTGAATATATATATATATCAAAGAATATTGAATACACGGTGGACTGCCAGAAGAACAAACAAATCCATCTTGGAAGAAGTACAGCCAGAATTCTCACTAGAAGCAAGGGTGGCGAGATTATGTCTCACATACTTAAGGTATGTAATCAGGAGGGAACAGTGCCTGGAGAAGGACTTCATGCTTGATAAAGCAGAGCATCAGCGAAAAAGAGGAAGACTCTCAAAAAAAATGGATAGACACTGTGACTAACAACGGGCTCAAGCTTAAAAACAATTGTGAGGATGGCACAGACGAGGTAGTGTTTTCTTAGGTTGTACATAACATTTCTATGAGTTGGAAACAACTTGATGGCACGCAACAACAATTTTGAGAAATATTTAATAAAAACTGACAATTTTATGTAATTATGTTAGTCACTACAATACTATTCCAACTAACTAAAGTTTCAAGCAGCAGCAAATGGGTAAAGATATAAATTTGAAAAAATAGTGATAAAATGTAAGTAGATAATATATGAAACTGTACAACTGCAGAAAATATATGATATTTTAGTAATAATATTTAATATTTCCCTTTATGACTATGTTCTAGATCACAGTTTCTCAACCAATTCCTTAGACTGGAAATTGTATAAAAGTTCTCAGACTGTAAATAATTACATTAAAAATACCCAATGAAATTTCAGGCAAATCTTATATTTAAAAAATAAAGGCCACTTTTCCAAAACACTGGTAATAATAAAATATTAGGAATTTAAATAACAGATGTTGAGAATTCAAATAGTAATCATTAAACCAGGTTTTTTTCCAAACCATTTAGGAAAAGACATCTACTCTGTCTCTTTAATAAAAATACAGCATTCTCTCAGTTTGCACTCATGAAAAGGTAATTATTAAAGATATACAATAATTATTTAAAAGGTACATTAGAAATTTACTTTTTGATTATTAACAAATCATTCTTCATAATCAAACCAAGTAAAAACATAGCTTCTGTTTACACAGCAAGTTAGTTTCTGGGTTCATTTTTAGATGATTTACAGGGCGTGGGGGGACAATATAGAGCTGAAGAGAAGGAATCCGCATCATAATTTAATCAAACTATTACTTCAGAAATGAAAGGAGCAATAAAAATCACCTACCTAGGCCTTTCCCAAAGAATGTTGCATACTCATTAAGAGTCCATTGAAGAAGTGCTTCATGAAATTATTTTCTCTTTAAAAAGATTATATTAGGACTGGGGCCAAGATGGCTGACTAGGTAGACGCTAGCTCGGATTCCTCTTGCAACAAAGACTCGGAAAAACAAGTGAATCGATGATCACATACATGACAATCTACGAACCCTGAACAACAAACACAGATTTAAAGAGTTGACCTGAGTGACAGAGATGGAGAACAAACAACTACGGGGAAGCAGCGACTGTTTTCAGAGCCTGGAGCCAGTGTCCCAGCTGGGGAACCTTGGCGCTAGGCTTAGGACTGGGCGCAGGGGAGCTGAGCAAGGCATCCTCTCAAGGCGCAAACACAGGAGCAGCCCTACCCCCCTGAACTGACCCTGGGAGGGGGCCAAGCTGGTCCACGCAGACAGCGCAGTGACGTGGCTGGTGGGAGAAGTCCCGGGAGGCAGCGACTGTTTTTGGAGCCGGGAATGCAGCGTCCCAGCCGGGGAAACTTGACGCTGGGCTTTGGACTGGCAGCGGAGGAACTGACCACGGCTTCTGCGGGCCAGACCCTCGGGGGCAATCTATACCCAGCCAGCACACATAGGCAACACGCCCTCTGGACTCTCAGATAAAATAGTCATCCCAAGCAAGATAAGCAACTTTGGCTATATACCGGGGTGCTACTCTCTCCTGTTTTTCTGAACCCTCCCCTCCACTTCCCAGGCGGCTTCATTAACATTGGAATTTCCTGAGCCAGAGGGAGAACGGCTCTGGCTCAGTGGCTTTGCTTTTCCCTTTCTTTTTTTATGGTCTTTTCCTAACCCATTCTTCCGGCCTGAGAGAAGAAACCACAAAAAACCCAGGGACCAAAAATCCTTCCCTAATTGGACTGAAAACACAGAACAAGCTCCAGCCAAGCATATATGATCCATATCATGGGCTTTCATCCCTACAGGGAACAAGGTGGCTGTTATAATGCAAAGGCATTTCTGATAGGGATCTGACTGCATTTTTTTTAGCGGATTTACTGGAAAAACAAGTTTCCTAGGTCTGATATCTCTGTTTATTCAACAGAGCCCTAACTGACACACAACAGGGAACTGAGGGCTGAAGCTCCCCCCCAGACCACATAGCCTGGTGCCTTAGGGGTCTAAGGAGGGTGACACCTACCAATCTGTAGAGGTACTTGCATTGGGGGCCTAAGGTACAGCTGCAGTGCCCTCCCAACAAGGTGCTTTAGGAATAGAGACACACTTACCTCACTGACACTTGGGGGAAGCCTGTCAGAATCTTGCCCCCCCGGAGTGTGAACCCCAGCCGATAACAGAATCTGGTGCACACAACTATCACCACTACTTCTCAAGGTGGACAGGTGTTAGGGTGCAGCACACCCTTGATGACCTACAATCAGATTCTACTCAAGAATACTGAATAGACTCAGGCATATATATCTAGCAACAGCCCAAACCAGCTGGTAATAGGTCATAAGTAAGTCTAGGGCTACAACAAACAAGACAGCACAATCTAGTAGCCCATCTATGTATTTTGAAAGAAAACAAAACAAGATAAGACTCAGTGAGCAAATATAGAATAAATCACTGCAATATCTTAGTGATGGTTCACAGACAGCAGTTGATATCAAACCACATGAAGAAGCAGACCATGACAGCTTCTACAACCCCCAAAACAAAAGAATCAAAATCTTTCCCAAATGAAGATACAATCCTGGAATTATCAGATACAGAATATAAAAAACTAATTTACAGAATGCTTCAAGACATCAAGGATGACCTCAGAAATGAAATAAGGCAAACTGCAGAAAAAGCCAAGGAACACACTGATAAAACAGTTGAAGAATTCAAAAAGATTATTCAAAACATAGTCGAAAAATTAATAAGTTGCAAGAATCTATAGAGAGACAGCATGCAGAAATCCAAAAGATTAACAATAAAATTACAGAATTAGACAACGCAATAGGAAGTCAGAGGAGCAGACTCGAGCAATTAGAATGCAGAGTGGGAAATCTGGAGAACCAGAGAATTAACACCAACATAGCTGAAAAAAAATCAGATAAAAGAATTAAAAAAAATGAAGAAACCCTAAGAATCATGTGGGACTCTATCAAGAAGGATAACTTGAGAGTGATTGGAGTCCCAGAACAGGGAGGGGGGACAGAAAACACAGAGAAAATAGTTGAAGATCTGCTGACAGAACACTTCCCTGACATCATGAAAGACGAAAGGATATCTATCCAAGATGCTCATCGAACCCCATTTAAGATTGATCCAAAAAGAAAAACACCAAGACATATTATCATCAAACTTGCCAAAACCAAAGATAAAGATAAAATTTTAAAAGCAGCCAGGGAGAAAAGAAAGGTCTCCTTCAAGGCAGAATCAATAAGTTCAAACTACTCAGCAGAGACCATGCAGGCAAGAAGGCAATGGGATGACACATACAGAGCACTGAAGGAGAAAAACTGCCAGCCAAGGATCCTATATCCAGCAAAACTCTCTCTGAAATGTCAAGGCGAAATTAAAATATTTTCAGATAAACACAAGCTTAGAGAATTTGCAAAAACCAAACCAAAGCTACAAGAAACACTAAAGGAAATTTTTTGGTCAGAAAACCAATAATATCAGATACCAGCACAACACAAGGTCACAGAACAAAACATCCTGATATCAACTCAAATAGGGAAATCACAAAAACAAATTAAGATTAATTGAAAAAAAAAATGCTCAAAACAGGGAATCATTGAAGTCAATATGTAAAAGATCACAATAATCAAAAAGAGGGACTAAATACAGGTGGCATAGAACTGCCATATGGAGAGGGATACAAGGCGGTACAGGACAATACAAGTTAGATTTTTACTTAGAAAAATAGGGGTAAATATTAAGGTAACCACAAAGAGGAATAACAACTCCATAACTCAAAATAAAAACCAAGAAAAATGTAACAACTCAACAAACATAAAGTCAAATACTATGAAAATGAGCATCTCACAATTTACAAAGAAAAACATCTCAGCACAAAAAAGTAAGTGGAAAAATGAAATTGTCAACCACACACATAAAAAGGCATCAAAATGACAGCACTAAAAACTTATTTATCTATAATTACGCTGAATGTAAATGGACTAAATGCACCAATAAAGAGACAGAGAGTCTCGGACTGGATAAAGAAACACAATCCGTCTATATGCTGCCTATAAGAGACACACCTTAGACTTAGAGACACAAACAAACTAAAACTCAAAGGATGGAAAAAAATATATCAAGCAAACAATAAGCAAAAAAGAAGAGGAGTAGCAATATTAATTTCTGACAAAATAGACTTTAAACTTAAATCCACCACAAAGGATAAAGAAGGACACTACATAATGATAAAAGGGACAATTGATCAGGAAGACATAACCATATTAAATATTTATGCACCCAATGAGAGGGCTGCAAGATACATAAATCAAATTTTAACAGAATTGAAAAGTGAGATAGACACCTCCACAATTATAGTAGGAGACTTCAACACACCACTTTCGGAGAAGGACAGGACATCCAGTACGAAGCTCAATAGAGACACGGAAGACGTAATTACAACAATCAACCAACTTGACCTCACTGACTTATACAGAACTCTCCACCCAACTGCTGCAAAGTATACTTTTTTTTCTAGCACATATGGAACATTCTCTAGAATAGACCACATATTAGGTCATAAAACAAACCTTTGCAGAATCCAAAACATCAAAATATTACAAAGCATATTCTCAGACCACAAGGCCATAAAAGTGGAAATCAATAACAGAAAAACTAGGGAAAAGAAATCAAATACTTGGAAAATGAACAATACCCTCCTGAAAAAAGACTGGGTTATAGAACACATCAAGGAGGGAATAAGGAAATTCATAGAATGCAACAAGAATGAAAATACTTCCTATCAAAACCTCTGGGACACAGCAAAAGCAGTGCTCAGAGGCCAATTTATATCGATAAATGCACACATACAAAAAGAAGAAAGAGCCAAAATCAGAGAACTGTCCCTACAACTTGAACAAATAGAAAGTGAGCAACAAAAGAATCCCTCAGGCACCAGAAGAAAACAAATAATAAAAATTAGAACTGAACTAAATGAATTAGAGAACAGAAAAACAATCGAAAGAATTAACAGAGCCAAAAGCTGGTTCTTCGAAAAAATTAACAAAATTGATAAACCATTGGCTAGACTGACTAAAGAAATACAGGAAAGGAAACAAATAACCCGAATGAGAAACAAGAAGGGCCACATCACAACAGACCCAACTGAAATTTAAAGAATCATATCAGATTATTACGAAAAATTGTACTCTAACAAATTTGAAAACCTAGAAGAAATGGATGAATTCCTAGAAAAACACTACCTACCTAAACTAACACAATCAGAAGTAGAACAACTAAATAGACACATAACAAAAAAAGAGATTGAAACAGTAATCAAAAAACTCCCAATAAAAAAAAAAGCCCTGGCCCGGATGGCTATACTGCAGAGTTCTACCATACTTTCAGAGAAGAGTTAACACCACTACTACTAAAGGTATTTCAAAGCATAGAAAATGACAGAATACTACCTAACTCATTCTATAAAGCTACCATCTCTCTGATACCAAAACCAGGTAAAGACATTACAAAAAAAGAAAATTACAGACCTATATCCCTCATGAACATAGATGCAAAAATCCTCAACAAAATTCTAGCCAATAGAATTCAACAACATATCAAAAAAATAATTCACCACGACCAAGTGGGATTTATACCAGGTATGCAAGGCTGGTTTAATATTAGAAAAACCATTAATGTAATCCACCATATAAATAAAACAAAAGACAAAAACCACATGATCTTATCAATTGATGCAGAAAAGGCATTTGACAAAGTCCAACACCCATTTATGATAAAAACTCTCACCAAAATAGGAATTGAAGGAAAATTCCTCAACATAATAAAGGGCATCTGTGCAAAGCCAACAGCCAACATCATTCTAAATGGAGAGAGCCTGAAAGCATTTCCCTCGAGAATGGGAACCAGACAAGGATGCCCTTTATCACTGCTTTTATTCAACATTGTGCTAGAAGTCCTAGCCAGAGCAATTAGGCTAGACAAAGAAATAAAGGGCTTCCGGATTGGCAAAGAGGAAGTAAAATTATCTCTATTTGCAGATGACATGATCTTATACACAGAAAACCCTAAGAAATCCTCCAGAAAACTACTGAAACTAATAGAAGAGTTTGGCAGAGTCTCAGGTTATAAGATAAAGACGCAAAAATCACTTGGATTCCTCTACATCAAGAAAAAGAACATCGAAGAGGAAATAACCAAATCAATACCGTTCATAGTAGCCCCCAAGAAGATAAAATACTTAGGAATAAATCTTACCAAGGATGTAAAAGACCTATAGAAAGAAAACTCCAAAGCTCTACTACAAGAAATTAAAAAAAGACGTACTTAAGTGGAAAAACGTACCTTGCTCATGGATAGGAAGACTTAACATAGTAAAAATGTCTATTCTACCAAAAGCCATCTATACATACAATGCACTTCCAATCCAAATTCCAATGTCATTTTTTAATGTGATAGAGAAACAAATCACCAACTTCATATGAAAGGGAAAGAAGCCCCGGATAAGCAAAGCATTACTGAAAAAGAAGAAAGAAGTGGGAGGCCTCACTCTACCTGATTTCAGAAGCTATTATATAGCCACAGTAGTCAAAACAGCCTGGTACTGGTACAACACCAGGCACATAGACCAATGGAACAGAATTGAGAACCCAGATATAAATCCATCCACGTATGAGCAGCTGATATTTGACAAAGGCCCAGTGTCAGTTAATTGGGGAAAAGATAGTCTTTTTAACAAATGGTGCTGGCATAACTGGATATCCATTTGCAAAAAAATGAAACAGGACCCATACCTCACACCATGCACAAAAACTAACTCCAAGTGGATCAAAGACCTAAACATAAAGACTAAAACGGTAAAGATCATGGAAGAAAAAATAAGGACAACCTTAGGAGCCCTAATACAAGGCATAAACAGAATACAAAACATCACCAAAAATGATGAAGAGAAACCAGATAACTGGGAGCTCCTAAAAATCAAACACCTATGCTCATCTAAAGACTTCACCAAAAGAGTAAAAAGACCACCTACAGACTGGGAAAGAATTTTCAGCTATGACATCTCTGACCAGCGCCTGATCTCTAAAATCTATATGATTCGGTTAAAACTCAACCACAAAAAGACAAACAACCCAATCAAGAAGTGGGCAAAGGATATGAACACACACTTCACTAAAGAAGATATTCAGGCAGCTAACAGATACATGAGAAAATGCTCTCGATCATTAGCCATTAGAGAAATGAAAATTAAAACTACGATGAGATTCCATCTCACTCCAACAAGGCTGGCATTAATCCAAAAAACACAAAATAATAAATGTTGGAGAGGCTGTGGAGAGATTGGAACTCTTATACACTGCTGGTGGGAATGTAAAATGGTACAACCACTTTGGAAATCTATCTGGCGTTATCTTAAACAGTTAGAAATAGAACTACCATACAACCCAGAAATCCCACTCCTTGGAATATACCCTAGAGATACAAGAGCCTTCACACAAACAGATATATGCACACCCATGTTTATTGCAGGTCTGTTTACAATAGCAAAAAGCTGGAAGCAAACAAGGTGTCCGTCAACAGGTGAATGGTTAAATAAATTGTGGTATATTCACACAATGGAATACTACACATGGATAAAGAACAGTGAGGAATCTGTGAAACATTTCATAGCATGGAGGAACCTGGAAGGCATTATGCTGAGCAAAATGAGTCAGAGGCAAAAGGACAAATATTGTATAAGACCACTATTATAAGATCTTGAGAAATAGTATAAACTGAGAAGAACACATACTTTTGTGGTTACGAGGGGGGGAGGGAGGGAGGGTGAGAGAGGGTTTTTTACTGATTAATTAGTAGATAAGAACTACTTTAGGTGAAGGGAAGGACAATACTCAATACATGGAAGGTCAGCTCAACTGGACTGGACCAAAAGCAAAGAAGTTTCCAGGATAAAATGAATGCTTCAAAGGTCAGCGGAGCAAGGGCGGGGGTTTGGGGACCATGGTTTAAAGGGACTTCTAAGTCAATTGGGAAAATAATTCTATTATGAAAACATTCTGCATCCCACTTTGAAATATGGCATCTGGGGTCTTAAATGCTAACAAGCGGCCATCTAAGATGCACCAATTGGTCTCAACCCACCTGGATCAAAGGAGAATGAAGAACACCAAGGTCACACAATAACTAAGAGTCCAAGAGACAGAAAGGGCCACATGAACCAGAGACCTACATCATCCTGAGACCAGAAGAACTAGTTGGTGCCTGGCCACAACTGATGACTGCCCTGACAGGGAGCACAACAGAGAACTCCTGAGGGAGCAGGAGATCAGTGGGATGCAGACCCCAAATTCTCACAAAAAGACCATACTTAATGGTCTGACTGAGACTAGAGGAATCCTGGTGGTCATGGTCCCCAAACCTTCTGTTGGCACAGGACAGGAACCATTCCCGAAGACAACTCATCAGACATGGAAAGGACTGGACAGTGGATAGGAGAGAGAAGCTGATGAAGAGTGAGCTAATTATATCAGTTGGACACTTGAGACTGTGTTGGCATCTCTTGTCTGGAGGGGGGATGGGAGGATAGAGAGAGAGGGAAGCTGGCAAAATTGTCACGAAAGGAGAGACTGGAAGGGCTGACTCATTAGGGGGAGCGCAAGTGGGAGTACGGAGTAAGGTGTATATAAACTTATATGTGACAGACTGACTTGATTTGTAAACGTTCACTTGAAGCTCAATAAAAGGGAATTAAAAAAAAAGACTATATTAAATAACAAGCATCCATTAAACTCATAAAACATTCCTTCCAATACAGTGTGTGATATACCATTCTCAGAAGTATTGACAGTGAATAAAAACAGTAAAAGTCATCAGGACAAAAAATAGCTAAACAAACTGAAAACCAATGGTTTGTCTTAGATCCATTAGTGAATTGAGGTCACAGGACAAACTGCAATCCCAAAAACTGGAGAGAAAAGCAAATATGGGGAACACAGATCAGTTTACCAGAAGTTGCCGGAGCCTTAGCTGATAAAGCTCATCCCACTGCTGAGATGATTCCCACTCACAGCAACTCTACAGGATAGAGTAGAACTGCCTCATAGAGTTTCCAAGACTATAAATCTTTACAGAAACAGACTGCCACATCTTTTTCCCTTGAAGAGGCTGGTGGGTTCAAACCACTGAGTTTTTGGTTAGCAACTGAGTGTGAGTACATTCATCACTGTGCCACCAGTGCTCCTCTCAGTAAATGATAGGAACACTTACATGGTAGTGTCAACAAAAAGGAGACGCTGTGGATGAGCTTCAGAGCTAAAACTCAGGAAGGCCAAGTATTAGGGGGCCTAACACTTTCTTAGGTTTTACCTCCAGAAACTCTACCAATGAAGAGCAGAGAAAATTTCCTTCTTATTTAGGCATAGGGAGGGGAAAGGTAACCACTTTGCAATATTCCCAGGAGAAAAGTCACTATTTTAAAACAAATCCAGATTGTTCTAGAGAGCAAAGTCCTATCCAGCAATGGAAAAGAGTTTGCGAGATCCTTATTTATCATGCGGGAAGGGAAATGGCCCAACTCCAGCTTCCTAGCCTTTCTTTCTGATCTAAGGGGAAGGGAGATGGGGCTGAGAAACACTTATGAAAGTCACAGCCGAGGAGCACAACCTACCAAAGGACTGAGACCAAATCATATAATTACAGAATGTGTCCCCTCCTGCTATACTTACCACCACAGCAACAGGGCTTCCGTAAAATAACAGTGGATTACACCTGATGGAACTGCAAGGTTCACAATCTATTTAATAAAAAAAAAGAAGAAAAAAATTAGGTAAATCCAATGACAATGGGGAAAACAATAACGAGGAAATTAAATAGAGGAAATTCCCCCTCACATCTGCCAGTTTGTTGTACTGAGAGGGCTTCTGTGTTGCTGTGATGCTGGAAGCTGTGCCACCTGTATTCAAATACCAGCAGGGTCACCCGTGGTGAAAAGGTTGCAGCTGAGCTTCTAGACTAAGGCAGACTAGGAAGAAGGACCTGGCAGTCTACTTCTGAAAGGAATTAGCCAGTGAAAACCTTATGAATAGCAGCAGAACATTGTCTGATATAGTACTGGAAAATGAGCCCTTCAGGTTGGAAGACATTCAAAATATGACTGCGGAAGAGCTGCCTCCTCAGAGTAGAGTGGACCTTAATGACATGGATGGAGTCAAGCTATCGGACCTCCATTTGCTGATATGGCACGACTCCAAATGAGAAGAAACAGCTGCAAACACCCATTAATAATTGGAACCTGGAATGTATGAAGTATGAATCTAGGAAAATTGGAAATAATAAAAAATGAAATGATACACATAAAAATTGATACTCTAGGCATTAGTGAGCTGAAATGGACAGGTATTGGTCATTTTGAATCAGACAATCGTATGGTCTACTATGCCAGGTACTATGCCAGAAAGATCAGTAGTTGGTAAATATAGTCTTGGTGATAGAAACAATGCTGGAGATCGCATGGTGACTATACACATGGATCTTCCCAGATGGAATACACAGGAATTAAATCAACTATGTCTAAGATGACAGAAAAGTTCAATATCATCAGTCAGAACAGGGCCAGGGGCCTACCACAGATCAGACCATCAATTACACATATGCAAGTTCAAGTTGAAACTGAGGAAAATTAGAAGTCCATGAGAGCCAAAGTACAACCTTGACTGTATCCCACCTGAATTTAGAGACTATCTCAAGAATATAATTGACATGTTGAACGCTAATGACCGAAGACCAGACAAGTTGTGAAATGACGTCAAGGACATCACATATGAAGAAAGCAAGGGGCCATTAAAAAGGCAGGAGAGAATGAAAAGACCTATATGGATGTCAGAAGGTCAGAAGAGACTCTGAAACTTGCTCTTGAATGTCGAGTAGCTAAAGCAAAAGGAAAAAAATGCTGAAGTAAAAGAGATGAGCAGAAGATTTCAAAAGTGGCCAATTTAAAGTGTTGAAGAGCAAAGATGTCACCTTGAAGACTAAGGTGTGCCAGACCCAAGCCATGGTATTTTCAGTCGCATCATATGCACATAAAAGCTGGACAATGAATAAGGAAGACCGAAAAAGAATTGACGCCTTTGAATTGTGGTGTTGGCAAAAAGTATTTAATATACCAGGGACTGCCAAAAGAATGAACAAATCTGTCTTAGAAGAAGTACAACCAGAATGCTCCTTAGAAGCAAGAATGGTGAGACTGCGTCTTACATACTTTGGACATGTTGTCAGGAGGGATCAGTCCCTGGAGAAGGACATCATGCTTGGCAGAGTACCGGATCAGCAGAAAAGAGAAAGACCCTCAACTAGGTGGACTGACACAGTGGCTGCAACTATGAACTCAAGCATAACAACGATTGTAAGGATGGCTCAGGACCCGGCAGTGTTCCATTCTGTTGTGCATAGGGTCGCTATGAGTCAGAACCGACTCGACAACACCTAACAACAACAAGAAAATAGAGGAAACCCTGATGACGTATGGTTAAGAGCTATGGCTGTTAACCAAAAGGTCGGCATTTGGAATCCACCAGGTTCTCCTTGGAAACCCATGGGGCAGTTCTACTCTGTCCTATGAGGTCATTATGAGTTGGAATTGACTCAAGAGCAATGAGTTTAAGGAAACAGTGTGCTTAAATATTTGTCAATAGAAATTTTTCAAATTGGAAAGTGAAGAAAAATTAATTTTCAAAATGGAACAGCATACTCAAGAAATGTGAGACAATAACAAAAGGCGTAATTCATAAGAAATGAAATACCACAAGGAGAGAAAGAAAGGAACAGAAAAAATATTTGAAGTAATAATGGCTGAGGGTTTTCCAAAATTAATGGTAGAAACAAACTACAAATCTCTGAAGCCCAGGTGTCTTAGTCATCTAATGCTGCTATAACAGAAATAACACAAATAGATGGCTTTAACAAAGAGAAATTTATTTCCTCACCGTAAAATAGGCTAAAATCTAAATTCAGCATGTCAGCAGTAGGGCGAGTCTTTCTCTCTCTGTTGGCTCTGAAGGTCCTTGTCTTCAATCGTTCCCTGGTTGAGGAGCTTCTCAGGTACAGGGAACCCTGGTCCAAAGGATGCATTCTGCTCCTGGCACTGCTTTCTTGGTGGTATGAAGTCCCCACTCTCTCCTAGCTTCCCATTCCTTTTATCTCTTAAGAGATACAAGGTGGTGCAGGCCACACCCCAGGGAAACTCCCTTTACATTGGATCAGGGATGTGACCTGGTAAGGGTGTTACAAGGCCATGCAAATCCTCTTTAACATAAAATTGCAATCACAAAATGGAGGGCAACCACGGAATACTGGGAATCATGGCCTAAGCAATACACTAATTCTTAAAAAAAAATAATTCTATCCATGACACCAAGGAATACCAAGCAGAATAAACGTCCAAAAATCTACATTTAAGCATTTCAAATGTAAACTAAAGACAGAAAATCTTAGGCTATCCGGGGGGGTAAAAACAAAACAAACAAACAAATAATCAAAAACCATCTTACCTCTAGAAGAACAGAAATAAGAATTGAATGCCCATCAGAAACCATGGATGGAAAAAGAGAGCGAATTAAAATATGTAACAAACAAACAAAAAAACCAACCCTTGCCATCTAGTCTCCTAGCGACCCTATAGGACAGAGTAGACAGCCCCATAGGGTTTCCAAGGAGCAGATGGTAGAATCAAAATGCAGACTTCGTGGTTAGCAGCCAAGATCTTAACCACTGTGCCACCAGGGCTCCAAAAATATGTAAAGAGGATAAGAATTTTGTTTCTACCAAAATTATCCTTTACAGGTGAAGGAGAAATACTCGCCCCAACAAACAAAAACTTAAGGAATTTTTCAATAGTAGATCTATCTTGCAACAAATATTATTTAGAGAGAAGGAAAAGCATATAGGTCAGAAACTGAAATTTACATAAAGAAAGGAAGAGTGTCAGAAAAGGAACAAAGAAAAAAAAATAAGAACTGGAGATTCAACACAGTTTGAAAAGCATGGTCTTAACTAAATACAAAGAGGGGGACACTGTCCCAGGAATACCAATCAACTCCACATAAAACTGGCAGTACTGGACACTCCAAAAGAACAAGTGTTATAGAATGCAGGATAATGTAATTGTAAAACCAAACCAAACCCGTTGCCGTCAAGTCAATTTCTAATCATACCAACTCTGTAGGACAGAGTAGAACTGTCTCATAGGGTTTCCAAGGAGTGGCTGGTGTTTTGGACTGCTGACCTTTTGATTAGCAGCTGAGCTCTTAACCACTGAGCCACCAGGGCTCTGATATAATTACATTATCTGTAAAAAGTGATAGTTTTAATTTTCCTCTTTCTGTTTTTTAGTTCTCATTTTTTTCTTGTCTAAATGTGATATGTAGAAGGAGAAATGAATCAGGTGACATTGTAGCATTTAATTTCTTACAAAAATATTTGCAAAAGCTTCAACATATGATCTTATTACACACATAAAATAATCTACTCTTAGAGACTGTACAAAGGTTTAAAAATTGAGGTTTCTGGTATATCTGATAAGGCTGGTTCAGGCTTAGGCCCAGCCCCATTCTGTGACTCCTGCTTCTGCATTCCTGAGAATGTAACCTTGACTCCTTCTTAGACATAAGGTCTTGGGCCTCTGGCTGGGTAGAACCAGCTGACTAACTTCTTCTCATTCGTATACAAATGACCTTGGGCCTCTGGCCAGCAGACTCTGGCCCCCTATCAGTCATCTCCTGACAGCCTTTCAAGCACATACTTACCTTTTACAATTGTGTGAGTGTACTCAATCCCCTTAACCCACATATACTGTTTTAACCAATCCCAATTAAATCCTGCTTCAAGATATTCCACCTTTTACTTTACTGATTGCTCGCCTACCATTCAGATGTTTTGTAAACCAAGTTTCTGATTCAACCCTATAACTATGTCCAGATAGCTGTAGCTTTTTGGAGTACTGGCTTTCACTTTGTGAGATCTTGACACGTCCCTGGCTCAAGCTGTCTTTACTTTCAGCAAATCTCCCTTGATTTCACATTTAAATAGAGTACACTTCACTTTTGTTACTCTACGACAAGGTGTACCTGGAAAATAATACTTTCATAATTGTAAAATTAGATGGTGTTTCCAAATTGATTCTTTACATTATTTTAGATCATTTCACATGATCAGGTGTATTAATTTCAAAATCGTTAAGTAAATTTACCCCATTTTTATAACATTTAAATTTTATTTGGGGAACATGAAATATTTTCTGCTATAATATTTTAATAAACCAGTATTTCTTGGCATTTTATATTAGTATGATGCATTCATTTGCAGATAGTGTTTTTGGATATTTGCAGATACTTAACAGTGTAAAAAAAAAAAAGTTTTTTTTTTTTTTTTAACAGTGTGCATTAGAGTAGTGTTTCTGCATTTTATTTTAAGCTTACTTGTTTACTTGTTAAAAAGTCCATAACCAATTCTTCTCAAAAACATCAATCTGATGTATTTTATGTAAACCAAATGAGCAACTTGAGGTATATTAAACAATATGTCATAAAATCACAAAATGCATTATTAATCTGTGACTAATTGAATAGAACATGGTAGAAGGTCAAATTTTTATTAATGTCATTAATCTTGTTGATGAGTTATTGAACATCCAAGATTTTAAATGCATAATAAAAATTGATCCCCATAGCCGCCCTGTTTTCTATTTGACAGTTTCATTGAACATCACCTCTTTGGTGACACAAAATAATTATTTTTTAACTCAAGCAGCATTCAGGATCTTGCAGGGGATGAAATTTATTACTAAAAGTTATAGAAAGCGGGTCTACATTATTGATTTTAAGAGAAATCCATATTAATTTGGTTTTGTAAATTGCTTTACCTACTTCTGTTTACTAGTGGTCATGAGGTAAGGAAGAGCAGATCAGGTTGTGACATTTGCTTAATGGCTAAAACCCACTGATTCATTCTAGCAAATGTGCGTATTTTTATGGTGCATGCTGTTAAATTCTGAAACCCTGTAGTCTTTGATCAAATAGAATTACAAAGTTTGCACACACTCATGTAAATTCAACTAGACTTGTTTTTAACATGGTGCGTTTGTACTATTTGGGACATTTTTATTTTATATGGAGCCCTGGTGGCACAGAGGTTAAGAGCTCGGCTGCAAAACAAAAGGTCAGCAGTTTGAATCAACCAGGTGCTCCTTGGAAACCATATGAGGCAGTTCTACTCTGTCCTAAAGTGTCACAATGAGTTGGAATCGACTCTATGGCAATGAGTTTGGGTTTTTTGCTTTTTTTTTTTACTTGGTATAGCTCATCTTGGAAACCCTGGTGGCATAGTTGTTAAGTGCTACAGCTGCTAAGCAAGAGGTTAGCAGTTCGAATCTGCCAGGCACTCCTTGGAAACTCTATGGGACAGTTCTACTCTGTTCTACAGGGCCGCTATGAGTCGGGATCGACTCGACGGCAGTGGATTTTTTGGTTTGGTATACCTCATCTTGATGTATCATTTGAAGGTATAGTTTTAGATTTTATTTCTAATTTTTTGTAAAAGAAAGTAACAATTTTCTTAAAACAAGTTGCCACAGAATCTGCAAATATGCACATTTCCCCTTAGCTTTATCCTGGATTAAAGCATTTCTTATAATTTTAGAAAATCTATAGTGGTTGGAGCATTATTTTAATTCTCTTTAAATATAGAGCAAGGTACTGCAGAATGATACATGGCAATGTCTCTTCAATCCCTTAAAAAGAACAAGATGAAGGTGTGGTCTGATTACGCAGTAACTAGCTGGATTTGGAAGTGACATTAATGGATTAATATTGGCATAAAGAAGACTCTCCAGTGATTTTTACAAGATTCTTTCCTTGTTCCTGTCTTAGTCAATATAGTTATGGGTAAGATGAAGATACAGATATCTTGTCCACAAGTTTTGTCTCTTACATAAAGCTTAGAGAGATTACAAATACATCTGTATTCTTTATCTAGAGCCATCCTGATCTCCCACCAAAACCCGAGCTCTCCAAATAAAGGAATTTTTTTTTGTTGTTGTTCATTTTGTTTTGTCCGTTGTTGTGTCTCTGGAATTCAGTATGTAATAATAGGTTCTAAGTAAATACTTGCTGAATCAATAAACAAATTTGTGAGGGCTATAGGAAACCCTGGTGGTGCAGTGGTTAAGTGCTATGGCTGCTAACCAAAATGTCGGCAGTTGAAACCCATCAGGCGTTCCTTGGAAAGGCTATGGGGGCAGTTCTACTCTGTCCTCCTATAGGGTTGCTACGAGTTCGAATCAACTTGAAAGCAACAGGTTATGAAGAATATCAAGTGGCTTGTTATTACGTCACCTGACTAAAGATAAATGTGCTAAAATATATATTTGACTTGAGAAGAAAAGACTTGGAAAGACACTATACACTATATACACTCCACAATATCCAGAAGAATGTCCATTAAAAGAGAGATTAGACTTTTTCTGTCAATTCCCTTTTAATGGTTAACAACTTCAGCAAGTTATATTGTTTTAATATGATGTGATATTTTCTAAAAAAAAAAATGGTCTAAAGGATTGCATGGGTGCATTATATGGTGATGAATTACTTATTATTGAGTGGCATTAAAGGATAGCCCCAAGATCAAAATATTTTCATAAACTTGAGCCATTAGATAGTAGTCTCACTTGGCGTTAATGTTCTTCATATCCCTAAAATTATAAGATTTTAAAGTACTCTTACAAAATCCATCTAAAATTGTCACCACATCAAGCAGGAATTGATTTCAAGGATCCAACAAAATTACAAACAATAGTGTTTCAATTAAATTATAACTTTGTTGTCATATTTGTTTAATAAAGCACATTACTATATTCCAGTATTTTTTTCTATCATATTAGTTATTAATAATATATCTTCAACTGTTTTCTATGTAGGCTGGATACTCTTTCCATGCACGAAGCTGGGGCAATAGTAAGGCTCGACATATCCATTTCCTCTCTCTCAAGGGTTGCTTTGTTGTTTTGCCTGACTTGCATGGCTACAAAGTTTTTTTTTTTTCACAATATTTTATTCATTTTATCATTTATGTCAGTTCAGAGGGTAAGTTTGGTCCCTGCTATTCTATCTTGGCCAGGAGTAAAAACCAGTACAATCTTTTTAAATAGCAGTTTTGGCCTATTACACAGAGCTTGAAGAAGAACAATTACTTCTACGTACAAATAAAATCAAATAAGTTGAATTTTTTTTCAAGCCGAGACAAGATTAAGTTTATTAGCGTACAGAGTGATTTTAACTATATGATAATACTGCTATAATTTAGTTTACTCATCATTTATATTTCAAGTAAATATGTGTACAATATTTATTGGATAACTCAAAAAATATATTTAATAAGTACAATTTCTAAGAAAGCTCATCTATTTACACACAGTGGCCAGTTTGGAAAAAAAAAAGGGAAAAACGGTGAGAACAAAATGCATACCCATTAAACAACCTTCTGAGGCTACTAACCTTACATCAAATGTAATTTAATTAAACCATGTTTCATAGAAGACCTAGTATTCAATCCATTAAACTTAAAATTATTATGTCAGACAGAGAACTCATATATGGTATTTTTGGTGGCATTAGTTTATGTATAAAGTGTGAAATACGATAATTTGATTTTATCAAGTGTTAATTATAAAATTATATTTTTGTTTTGAATATCAAAATATGTTAAAATAGTTTTTTACATGTTAATACCATAATTATTATTTGCATGGTACAGCATGACTTATAACCTTTTTTTTAATTAAATTATCTGTGACTTCAGATTACTCTAAGATTAGTGTTCCAATCCAACATGAAAATATATATGTAACTATTTTTTTAAAAGAAGGTTATTTTTAAGAACCAATTTAACTACTTAAGCCTTCTAAAAAGAGTTCTATTTTAATTCCTTATTACATTCTAAATATTATATTTAAGAATTAATAATATTGGTTCTGATTTTTAATATGTTGTTAATATCTTCAGTGAGATATAGAAACTGCTTAATATTGACTGTAAATATTTTACAGAATAAGACAACCTCGGTTTTAACTTAAATAACATAAAATTTTCATTTACATATATTTGGCAAAATTATCTAAAAATAATCTATCTTAGGTTGCAGTATATATTTCTCTTCTCATTAAAATATTAACTCCTAAAAATGATCTTTTAATTAAAGGTTAAATTACACTTCCCTGGATACACTAACAGTCTAATGATTTCCAAGGCAAACACAATGTACTTTGTCAGGGAAATAAACTTATTGTTATGAATTTAATCATTTTCTTTAAGAAAAGTATTATGCACTTTTTTACTCTTTCATTTCCTAGTAAATATATACATATGAAAGTTTTTCTCATATTTTTGTTAATTAAAAAGTTTTTTTAAATAACAAATCTGAGGTTAGCAAACAAAAAAGGTACACTTTATACTAACATAACCATGACGATATCTATTTCTATGAAATATGGTGAACTAAGGTTTGATGGCTTTTTGCCAAAACTCAATAATACAGAAACTATGTGTCTATCTGGAAACTAACATCACCAATGGGAGTGTCAGAAAGTATCAGAAGGGAGTCCTCAATTTCCCAGTCTTTTTTATTCTTATTATCTATTGAATCAGACATTCTGAAGGGCTCACTCAAACACTGAAATTTGTCATCACTTGGAATTGCTTCACCTTAGAAATTATAAAATTGAATAACACATTCATAGAGCTCATCTTTTGATTTGTAATTATATCTGTTACATGCAGTAGAATACATTTTTAATTTATTCATTGTTTTATAATATATTTTATTGCTGTTGTTGAGATTATACACAAAACATGCAACAATCCAATAATTTGTACATATAAAATTCAGTGACATTGTTATATGCTTTGACTTTTACAACAATTCTCACACTCTTTTTCCAAGTTATTCCTCCCCCATTCACATAAACTCACTGTTCCTAAGTTTCCTATCTAATCTTTTGAGTTTCTATTGTGAATTTGATCCCACACAGAGATCTTAAAAGAGCTCAATTTATAAGGCAGACATTCTTTACTAAGTTAAGCTAAATTATTGTTTAGTTTTAAGAAGACTTCAGGGAATAATTTTGGTTTTAAGGTTTAAAGATTATCTCAGGGCAGTAGTTTCAGGGGTTCATCCAGCTTGCATGGCTCCAAGAAGTCAGCATTCTGTGAAAATTTAAAATTCTATTCTACATTTTTCCCCTTTTGATCAGGATTCTATATCTTATTTAGTGTTTCTGTTCTACCTCCTATTTCATTACATAGTGCTTGGGGGTCTTAAAAGTTTGCATGTAGCTATCAAAAGTACAACCATTGGTCTCTATTCCCCTGAAGCAACAGAAGAAGGAAAGTCAGGAATAGGAGAAGGAAATGGAATGTGGGGTTAATTGAGTCCATGAACAACTGCCTCCTTCGCCAGGAGACCAGAAGAACTGAATGGTTCCTGGCTACCATTACTGAACATTTTGATCAAAGGCTCTATAGGATACATTTTTTAACTCTAACACTACCTACTATGTAGTAATCTTCTCTGTTTTTCCCTATTTATACAACAATATATCAGATTCCTCCCTCAGTCTTTATTTTAACTCCTTTCTTGCCATCATCCTCAACCCTTAAATATCTTCAATTTTCACATTCTTTTCTTATTTTCTAGCACGGTTATATCCAGCACTCACTTAATGTAATTGTAACCTAGACAATGCAAAACATGTGGGAAAAATCACAAGGTGTCAACAGTTAACACAGTCACAGGTTTATATTTTCCATCATCAACAGGGTTCTGTGTGCTATATGACAGCCCACGCAGTCATCTTTCCTTGTACAATTTCAGCTTTGTGTTTATAATCACTTCAATAAAAGTAGTACTTTAATATTTTTTATCTTAGGTAATAAAATTCTATAATTAAAATGTACATTAATAAGCCAGAGTAAAAGTTAAAGATCAAGAACATCATTTCAGAAATAAATGACAGAAAATAAAATACGCAAAGAGGTTTCTAATAAATTAATTAGAAATACACGTTTCCAAATCAAAAAACCTGGGAGAAATCCTTAAAGAAGAAAACATATGGAAAAATATTTAGGCTTGCAGTGGTCAGTTTTCTCTTTCCATGCTTCTTTTAAGGGACAGATAGTAGCCTATTTCGTTGGTCTGAGCAAAGAGGGAGGCTGTACCTGATTTTATGAGAAAGGATGAGTTTTATCATTCTTTTTTTCTACTTCCTCAGCATGCACTTATCTGGTTGATTGTTCAATCTCCGCCTCTTTTTCAATGTCTGACTTATCTGGCTGTTCTCTTTGTATTATCCTGGGGAGTCCACTTTTGGGATAGCACCTAAGACTCAAGAAAATGTGTATCACTGGCAAGTGCATTGAGAGCTACTCTTTTCCTGCTTAGACTGAAGAACAAATTTTTTAAAGGTTTGATAAAGCCATTTTGCCCAATCTGAAAACATCAGTGAGTAGTTGCTGATGGTCTTTAATATTCTAATAAAAAGTGACATATTTTCCCTTTTAAGTTTTTCTCAGAATAAAAAAGTATTGAAATGTTTGAGAATGTGTATATATTTATAAGCTATAAATAACTAAAACTATAAATGATGAATTCAAATATCAAACAAGATAATTAGAATAAAATTTAAAAAACAGAAACTCTAATTTTTTTTTTTTTTTAGAATAGCCTAACTACAATAAAACATATTGCTATTACTAACATAAATAGCTGGGAGAAAAATACAATGATATAAAATTAAAAAATGAGAATAAGGAAATAACCACAAACATAAAAATAACATAAAATAGTTATATTAATATTTCTCTTGAGTTTATGCAAATGCATTTGGAAAATGTATACAGTAACACAAGCTTTTTTTGAGCACAAAATTAGGCAAATAGAACAAACTATAACAACATAGAGTCTAAAAATAGATTCAGACATAAGGATTCTCCTGAGTTATATTAAAAAAAAAAACTAAAGCATCAAGGAAATTCAATGGGAAGGAATGGTCTTTTTGATAAATGTTTCTGAAAAATTAGATATCTGTATGGAAAACACACACACACAAAGTTGTCTTTGAACCATATCTCAGACCATATGGAAAAAAATTAATTTGAGATGGTTCATAGACTCAAATGCAAATGTTAAAACAATAAATCTTCTAATATTGATACAAAAAATATATTAATACAAAAGAATATGAAATTAGTATTTTTTAAACAGGACACAAAATACAGTACCCATCAAGGAGAGAGAGAGAAGGTTGGCAACCGAATAGAAAAATCTATAGCTGACAAAGGACTCTAATGCAGAATTCATATAGAAATACTGCAAATTTATAAGGACAAGATAACCCATTAAAAGGTAGAAAAAAACTTGAACATGCATGTCAAGAAACAGGACATGGAAACGGCCCATAAATTTAGGAAAAATTGCTGAACTAGTCATCTAGAAGATGCAAATTAAAACTATAATAATACATATTTCCACAGACAATTAAAAAAAATAAAACATGCAGTATAACTGAAACCGTCATATATATTTTTGAGGAAATACATTTGTTCAACTCTTTCGGAATATTACTAAATTTCAATTGATGCTTGCCTATGACATAACAAGTCCATATCTAGTTATATAACTGCGAGGTATAGAACCACTTTACCTTTTGGTCCTGGTTCTGAGAGTTGGACCACATATAAAGTTAATGAGTAATGGCCAATCCGATTAAGAGGAATCGCCTGATGGCCCAATGCTGACTAAGCCTCAGGAGGGCCATGGTGAGGCTAATAAAAGCCTGAGAAGACAGAGGCTTGCTGGCAGTTCCTGGGTTGGAGAATTTGAATGTTTTGCTCTTGGAGGAGGGATGGGCATGTCCCCTGGGGACAAAGCACTGTGCTAAAGAATACCCTCACCCCCATCCTTGTCCCAGGATAGAGACATCAGCTGTGGGGAGGAGGGGAGGGAGTGGATAAGCCGTAGGAAATTCTTCAGAAGAAGCCAGCTCCAGTAACAGCAGAAACCCTATGCCCTGTAACAGTGCAGGAGCAGAGGAAACAATAGTAGAGTCCAGGGGAAAGCAGAAGCCAGCCTCCACTGAATAAAGAAGTGGTAGCAGAGTGGAATGAGAGGATTTGGCCAAGAACTATAACAAGGGCTGTTATAGCACCAGAAGCAGGAGACCATGAACAGGCCTTGACAGTGGCTGAAACCGTGCCCGAAGTGCAGGACACCTGAGCAAAGCCCTCTCTGGAGTGCAGGGAGGCCCTTGGAGTAGGAGTTGCCCTCAGAGCAGTTCTGAACTGCTCAGTTCAGGAGTATGAACTGAGTCTCAGTGTACTAAAAATAGGGGGTTGGCATAGCTGTATTCTTTCCGGAGGCTCTTGGGAAGAATCCATTCCCTTGCTTTTTATAGCATCTGGAGGCTGCTGGCATTCCTTGGCTCAGGACCCTCTTCCATCTTCAAAATTGCAATGTTGGATGTAGTCCTTTTTGTACTATCATCTCTGGTTCTCTCTGTTCTTCTTTACCTTTCCACTTATAAGGACCCCTGTGATTACGTTGGGTTCACCTGGAAAACTATGGTCATCTCCCCATTTCAAGGTTATCTGATTAAAACCCATAACAACTAGCAACTGTAATTCTATCTGCTATTTTCACCTCACTATGAGCTGGAGTCGACTCGATGGCAATGGGTTTTGGTTTTTTGTTATGTATGAAACCCTGGTGGCATAGTGGTTAAGAGTTAAGGCTGCTAACCAAAAGGTCAACAGTTTGAATCCACCAGGCACTCCTTGAAAACCCTATGGGGCAGTTTTACTATGTCCTATATGGTCGTTATAAGTCGGAATTGACTCATTGGCAATGCAGTTGGTTTTGTTATGTAACTTAACCTATTCATAGGTTCCAGGGATTAGGATATGGATGTCTTTGGGGAGGTGGGGTGGAGAGTTCATTATTCTGCCTACCACACTATCTATATATTAGGGTTGCCTATTTTTGTGTATCCCTAGCTATATTGACACAGTGGCTGCAGCAACGGGTTCAATCATAGCAACAATTGTGAAGATGGCGCAGGATTGAGCAATGTTTCCTTCTGTAGTGCACAGGGTCACTATGAGTCAGAACCTACTTGATGGCACCTAACAACAACAACATGTATCCCTAAACTCTGCAGTCAGGTGCGCTGGAATAGTAGTGTCAGCAAGTACAATAACCATATCCAGAATCAGACAGTAGTATTCCCTAATTTGCATCCATAAATTTGAGGAATGGCTAGCAGTCTAACACTTTGCCACCTTTTTTTCTGGCCTTAAATCCAGTCCTACCTTGAATATTACATATCTAATTCTTCTTTTTCTTTTAAGTGCAAGAGTAAGAAACTGGCAAGTAGATTTATAATTAGAAGACTCCTTGTTCCTAATGCCTCGTGTAACAGAACAAAATCAAACACTCCATGTCTTTTTTAATCTGGTTAACAGTTTAAAACTAACTTTCCTTTGTTGAGAGGGCACATATTCAATGGGTGGCAGCCTCACACCTGTCTTGTGGCCCCAGTTGAACATAAAGATAAAAAATCAGTAAACAAAAGAGTGTTTCTGATTACTCAATACCCATTTATTAATATAATTTATTCAATTACAAGTATTCCACCATTCTATATAGTGCTCAATTATGTATTATTATGCCTTCATTTTACCCTTGATTAATAACACTGCAACTTGGAGCACAGTGGGCAAAAGAGAAAGGCTTATAAACCTCCTGTACTTGAAAATATTCACTGTAAGTGTCCCTCTAGTATAGGTTTGCTTTTGGAATATAGATGATTATGCTTACCTAATACATAGTTACATTAATTCAGATATGTCAAGACAATAGCAAGTCCCATATCAAACATTAATGAACTGTTTTATTTGTTACGTAACAATCATATCACACAAAACAGAGGTACAGTTATTTGCTTATGAAGAGTTGTTCTCACAGAAGTAATGAATAGAAGGAACTCTAAGTTACATATAAATGAACAAGCTAGTTATCTTTCTGAGGAGGGCTCAATAGACATTCTATTTACCAAGGCATTAGTGAGAGGACAAAGCCATGATTGAAAAATTTGGTAATGGCTGTCCTTTAACACTGTTACAGAACCAGACTCTCCTGTATCAATGGGGTTAATAGGATCCCAGAGTAATAGAAGCAAGTCAGAGAAGTGCTTGAGATAAATGATGAAACTAGAAAAATAATGAATGAGTATGAAGTTAAGTTCTTTTGCCCCAATGGAAGGTCCCACATTTTGCCCAATCTTCAGACACAAGCCAGTTCTCAGACCAAGAACTCATTGACTAAAGGATTGCCTAGGTTCCCATGATGAAGGATTATGCTACATCAGAGCAAACAAACATAATCATGATTCCCCAGATTCTTCCCCAAGAGACCAGGTTATCAATGTAGGAAACCATACAATAGTTAAAAGGGAATGCCAAGATATTTTTAGGGCTTTGCATACATGATTTGAGATGATATTGATACATGAGAACTCGAAGTGTCTTCATGGCCTTCATTAAAATAAGAGTGAATGGGGATTGAGTAATTAATGGAATCGTACCCCAGATGCATCTCACATTTGGTCCACTGGGCTCAGAGACACATAGCAGATTATTATTTCAAGGTTCCAAATGTATAATCTGAATGAAAATACTTAGTGGTTGATCAAACCCTTAGTTCTTTGATCTCTAGAAAATAAATTTTGTCATATAAGTCACAATGCTGTTAGCATAAACTTATATTCAAAAACATCAGGCATGCCAAGTCCCCAAAGGAACATTCTAACTGAGAGAGAGCAGTAGACATTTTTATAGGGCTTTAGCAAGAGATCTACTAAAGCTCAACTAGTCATAAGTACAGTTAGTCAAAGATTCTTATTGGAAATGGGGACAGTTATTCTTGTGGGTTGGCAGTTTATGTTTAGCCTGTATGATTTTTTAAGGAAGGTGGAGCACACGAAAGGAACAAAAGAAAAAATCAAACTCGTTGCCCTCAAGTCGATTCCGACTTATAGCAACCCTATACGACAGAGCAGAACTGCCCCATAGGGTCTCCAAGTAGCAGCTGATGGATCCCAACTGCTAACCTTTTGGTTAGCAGCCAAACTTTTAACCACTGTGTCACCAGGGCTCCATGGGAGGAACAGTTAGAGCCTAAGATCGTGTACCAGAGGTGGTGGGGATGAAAGTTATGAGAATACCATGCTGAAAAATGACCAGTCTTCCAGTTTCTCTTATAGTAGTTATAGTAGAAAAGTCTAAGAGGAAACCCCTAAAACTGCCTACCAAGGTCCAGTCAAGCAAAACGACAAATGACAGAAACAAACCCACAACAGGAACAGATTATAGACACCGGAATTACCAATTAAAAAAAAAAAAAATTTGTAGCCATCCAGTCTATTCAAACTCATTGTGCCCTCATGTGTTAAAGACTAGAACTACTCTAGAAGGTTTTATTGGCTGTAATTTTAACAGAATTAGATCACCAGGCCTTTCTTCCTTGGACACTGGGTGAGTTTAAACCACGAACCTTTAAGTTCGTAGTCGAATGCAAACTGTTTTCACCACCCAGAGAATATACTTACTTTATTCAAAGAGATAAATCATGTTATTCAATTTCATCAGAAATCTATGAACTCTTAAGAGTGAAATTTTCTGTTTGTGAAAAACCAATAATAAAAAAATAGCAACTAAAAATTAAAAAAAAATAATAAAATGATAAACAAAATGTTTTACTTTAACAGAAAATTAAATATGGCAAAAACAATTCAGTAAATTGGAAATTAAGACTGAAGAAACTAGAATAAAACATGGATAAATGAAAATACAGGTAAAAGATGTTTATTCAAAGTCCTGGAATGAAACAAAATGGAAAGAGTCAATATTTGAATTGCAAATGGCTGAGGATATTCATGAATGGATGAAACATTAAAATATAAGAAACCAAACAACAGAAGCTGAATAAATTAAAAAATATATTTAAACACATCATCCCAAAGATGCAGAAACTACAGAAGAATAAACAAGTAAAAATTCTAAAAGATGCAAAGGATAAGATATCTTAAAAAGAAAAACAGCTGAATTCTCAATAGCCAAAATGAAAGGTAGAAGGTATTGGTACTATATCTTATTTATGATAAATTAAAATGAGCTAAAATTATATAGCCAGGAAGAAAGAAGTTGGATGAAAAGACAAATGGGGTTATTTTTCAACCATCTGATGAGCACTTAAAAAAAAAAAAAGCAAAAAACCTGTTGCCTTCAAGTGAATTCCAAACGGATTGTACAAGATGCTCATCAGGTAGAAAAAAGTGACTTAAGATGGAAATGTAGGGATGCAGAAAGAAATGGAACTATGAGAGTTGTTCTTAAGTTTTTGTACTCACTACCATAGTTACAAACAGGAACTTATTTGTTTTACCCTCTGTATTTTGCCAGTATTGTGAATATTGAGAATACCATGTACTGACAGAAGAATGAACAAATCTGTCTTGGGAGGACATACAGCCAGAATGCTCCTTAGAAGCAAAGATGGTGTCATGGATTGAATTATGTCCCCAAATACATGTGTCAACTTGGTTAGGCCATGATTTCCTCCATTTTGTCAATGCAATTTTGTGTTAAAGAAGATTAGGGTGGGATTGTAACACCCTTACCAGGTCATATCCCTGATCTAACATAAGGGAAGTTTTCCTGGGGAGTGGCCTGCACCACCTTTTATCTCTCAAGAGATAAAAAGGAAAGCAAAGTGAGCAGAGAGGGAGAGTCATACCACCAAGAAAGAAGCAATGGCTGCAGAGCGCATCCTTTAGACCTGGGGTTCCTGCACAGAGAAGCTCCTAGTCCAGGAGAAGATTGACAAGAAAGACCTTCCTCCAGAGCCGAGAGAGAGAGAGCCTTCCCTGGGAGCTGATGCCATAAATTTTGACTTCTAGCCTACCAGACTGTGAGAAAATTAATTTCTCTTTGTTAAAGCCGTACACTTGTGGCTTTTCTGTTATAGCAGCACTAGACGACTTTGTCTCACATGCTTTGTACAAGTTATCAGGAGGAATCAGTCCCTGGAAATGGACTTTATACTTGGTAAAGTAGAGGGTCAGCAAAAAAGAGGAAGACCCTCAATGAGATGGACTGACACAGTGGCTGTAATAATGGGTTCAAACATAGCAATGATTGTGAGGATGGCTCCGGAGCTGGCAGTGTTCCCTTCTGTTGTACATAGGGTCACTATGATTCAGAACCAACTCAATGGCACCTAACAACATAACAACATCGTGCCAATGTTGTGGGTATTCAGCTACTCCCTGTCAGACATCTGTATTGATTGAATATATATTTTCTAATGTGTTGTTTTCTTATTTTGAATGTTATTCTGATACTGGTACCAATTATTAGGAAGAATTTTTCATGTTTGTATGTGTGTTTTCCCAGATAAAATGTTCCACAGGGAAACAAAACCATTACAACAGGTATAAAGCTTATAAACTGATGAATTTCTGTGTAAGACAATTTCAAATATAAAAATGTTAACATTGGTATCTCTGTTAATAATCATTTTCTGTCTTTAATATTCCACATTTAATGTTTGGAACATCCAAGCAATTTTTTCTTATAACTAGATATAAGCTCTAATTGTAGGAGAAACAGTAGGAATATTAGAGGAAGAATCAATTTTTTTTATTTTTCTACTGCTCGGGGAAAGAAGACAATATTTTTGTCATAAGGCTAAAACATAAATTCATGACTTGAGTATGCTACAAAAGAGTGTGAAGAATTTTGTGAACATATATAATAATATTTTCTTTTTGTTATTAAACTGCTTATGTTACTTATTTGATGTTATTAAAACTATCTTTGCAGTGTTATTTTTACAAGATACTGTTTTAAGAAAACCAAACTCATTGCCCTTGAGTCCAGCTCATAACAACTCTTTAGGATGGAGTAGAACTATTCCATATGGTTCCTAAGACTGTTATCTTTATGGAAACAGACTGCCACATTTCTCCCGTGGAATCCCATGAATTCCAACCACCAACCTTTGGGTTAGCAGCCAAGCCTGCATCAAGGTTTTATCCTTTCACCATACTTATTCAACCTGTATGCTGAGCAAATAATCCAAGAAGATGGACTATATGAAGAACAGGACATCAGGATTGGAGGGAGACTCATTAACAATCTTCAATATGCAGTTGCCACAACCTTGCTTGCTGAAAGTGTGGAGGACTTGAAGTACTTACTGATGAAGATCAAAGACCACAGCTTTCGTTATGGATTACACCTCAATATAAAGAAAACAAAAATCCTCACAACTGGACCAGTAAGCAACATCATGATAAAGAGAGAGGAGAATGAGGTTGCCAAGGATTTCATTTTACTTGGATCCATGATCAACACTCATGGAAGCAGCAGTCAAGAAATCAAATGATGTATTTCATTGGGCAAATCTGCTGCAAAACACCTCTTTAAGGTGTTGAAAAGCAAAGACGTCACTTTGAGGACTAAGGCGATCCTGACCCAAGCCATGGTATTTTTAATGTCTCATATGTATGTGACTGCTTGAAGGTGAATAAGGAAGACCAAAGAAGAATGGATGCCTTTGAATTATGGTGTTGGTAAAGAATACGAGATATACCATGGACTGCCAGAAGAACGAACAAATCTGTCTTGGAAGAAGTACAGTCAGAATGTTCCTTAGAAGCAACAAGGTGAGACTAAGTCTCACATATTTTGTACATGTTATCAGGAGGGATTAGTCCTTGGAGAAAGGCCTCATGCTTTGTAATGTACAGGGTCAGCGAAAAAGAGGAAGGCCCTCTGTGAGATGGATTGACACAGTGATTATAACAGCGGATTGAGCATAACAATGATTGTAAGGATGGCACAGGACTGGGCTGTGTTTTGTTCTGTTGTACTTAGGGTTGTTATGAGTGGAACTAACTTGTCAGCACCTAACAACAAGAACTCTTTTAAGACACCTGAACTTTATAGATTAAATATGAAGTTAACAAGTAACATGCAAAAAGTGTGTTTCTAGTTGGTTGTTATGGTAGACAACTGTTAAATGGCTAGATATTCACCAATGATCTCTGTTTCCCTATGTGATTCCCCCCCTCTTGAGCGTGTTCTGGACTCATTTCTAATGTATAGAATAAAGCAGTTGTGATTGGATGTGACTCCTGATAATAGATTATAAGAAACACTGTGGCTTCTGTCTAGGAAGCTCTATTTGGCTGTTTCTTGTGAAGTTCCCTCTGGAGAAAATCAGCTGCCATATCCTGAGGCATCCCTCTGAAGAGTTCACATGAGTAGAGTGAACAATCCTTCCAATTTTTAAGGGGCATAGGATTTTCAGAGTTAAAACTAGAAAAATCCTGGAAAAAAAAAATTGTCATGCTACATGTGAATAAGCTTGGAATTAGATCTTCTGAGTCCTGCCAACAATCAGGTAGTGGGCTTGGATGTAGTTTACACCCAGTCTAGCACTGAGATAATATTATCAGCTGCAGGGACAGCTGAGACTTTGCAGTTTTCCGAGGGACTTGAGCCAGAACAATCAGCTAATCTGTTTCCAGATTTCTGAGAATCAGAACTCTGGAAATAGATAATAAAAAAATTATTTAGGGTGGTCAATAAAGATCTTTCTAATGAGGAAATAATTAAGCAGAAAATAAAATCTAGATAGGATATAAATCAAGTAGAGTTGTGTAACAAAAGTGTTGGGAGAGACAGTTTGCCATGGACATTGACTGTCCTTACGTGCTGATGATCTCAGTTTGCAAAGATCATTTGTTTTCTGAAACCGAGCAGGTTCTGTGCCTAATATTACACTGTTGAGTATGAAGATCTAGGCAATCCCAGCATAAGTATCATGTAACTGGTCAGGGCCCAGAGTAAAGAGACTGTCCAATGTGCCAGTGCTACAAAGTATGCTAGTTTCTGAAAAGATGCTGGGCCTATGGCCCTAGGTTCTTCTCCTGTAATTGAATCCACTTTGTGTGCTGGTGGAAACCCTGGTGGCATAGTGGTTAAAAGCTATGGCTGATAACCAAAAGGTCAGCAGTTCAAATCCACGAGGTGCTCCTTGAAACTCTATGGGGAAGTTTTACTCTGTCATTGAGGGTCGCTATGATTTGGAATCAAGTCAACGACAATGGATTTGGTAACGGGTTTTGTGTGCTGGTGTCATCCAGCCCTCTGTGTCACACTGTGAGAACTGGGGCTTGGGGAATCAGTCCAAATATACTGACAATCTGTCTATTGCTTTTTCTGTGAGTAGTAAAGTTCTTTGTCTCTAACCCAGGCGTATCATGTCATTGACCCACATCTAAAAACAGTTACAAGTTAGTTTATTAGTTTTCAAGTAGGGTAAGAATCTCAGAGCCTTCATAGTTATTGACAAAGAGCATTTTAAGAAAATGGAATAGAAACACAGAGTTGTTTAGGAGGGAGTGTGCTTGGAATTTTCAAGGAAAAATGTAAAGAAAAACATGATGAATGATGAGTGAGAGGGTGAGAATGGTAGCTGCTGATATTGGAGATGTGCCTGGGGTAAGATCACGTAGGCATTTATAGGCCGCATCAAGTACTTTGGATTTTATTCCGAGTGAGATAGGTGGGTAGCTGTTAGGGGGTATTGAAGAGAAGAATGGCATACTCTGACTTATATTTTCAAATGATCATACTGGCTTCTATGTGGAGAACAGATTTTAGGAGGGTGAGTGGAGAAGTTGGGGAGATTAGTGAAGAGAAGTTGAATCGTTTAGTTGAGAGGTGACATTTTGGCCACAGCGGTAGTAGCAGAGTCGATGAGGACTGCTTGGAGTGCTTGGAGTCTCAATACACTACAGAGGAGTTTGGTGTTTGATTAGATACAGGCTTTGAGGGAAAAGAAAGTTTTTTGGTCTGTACAACTAGAAAAGTGAGGGTAAATATTAGGGACTTAGTTCCAATTTACATTCAATTATATATAAGGAATAAAAGCAAAGAGTACATAAAGATGACTTAAAAGCTGAAATCTGGCCAACATTCACTGATTTTCTCTATTATACTGGAATTGAATTTTTTTTTTTTTTTTTGCTGTGGAAAACCTGTTGTCTTTTCCTCCATCTTATCCATCTGATTAAAAGCTGATATATGGAATTAATTGCAAGTTTATCTTTGTTACTGTAAAAGTGACCAAAAGTGAATTATCTTAAGGAAAAAGGGGAAATAAATTGTGAAACTAATTTCTTTATGTGGCAGCTGACTCTGGAGCATGACCAAGAAACAACATTCATTGGCAATTGTTAATAATCTATTGAAAATGGCAACTTTATTTTGAATGCAGAAGTTCCCAATAGATTATAGTGCAGCCCATATGCTTTCAAATCAGTTATCAACATTTTAAATATCTAGGTACTTACTAATATGTATGATTAATTATAATATACATGAGATTTGCTTTCTAGTATTTTACATCTCCCACTATTATCTTACTGCTGTTCAAAATACTACGTATATGATTTGAGTTGTAAAATTACTGCTGTGCATCATATGCAGTCATATCTATACATTTTAATTGCAATTTCAACAGTGAATAGCTATTAAAATGAAATAACTAAGCATTGCATCCAATATCAGATGTAAAGTATTGGCCCATTAAATTAATAACATGCATTCATGATTAAATGTCTGTAGCTGTAAAGACAGTTTATAATTATGGAAACAACATCAGTTAATCAAGATTAACTGTATATCATGTCACAATTTGTAGCTAAAAGATTAAAGAAGATAAGTGAGAAAATAATTTACAATTGTATACTTGCTTTTGAAAAAGGTTTATGTTATGCCTATGTTAATCCTTGCTTATTTAGAGTGTCATGCTTTCTTTTTTTTTGAGAGAGAGAAATTTAAAGAGTTGGAGTTATAGGTACTTCGAAGGAAGTATTTATACATATTGTCATTGCATCAAAAAACACAGTGGCTACCCATTGCCTGAAGAATAAAAATCAAGCAACATATCTTGTCTCAAAGGTTCTGTAGTATCTTGCTTGTGTCTGGCTTTCTAAAATTACCCTATACTTCACACTTTCACATTTACGAAGTTCCACGCTCAGAAGTTTCCTTTCAGATCCTCAAACACAGGAAGATTTTTCCCAGTTTAGGATTGTCACCTGCAGTAATGCTTTATCCCCACTGACTGATTTCTTCTTAACCTTTAGCTCTCAGAAAGGCCTTCTAAATACCCCATCTGAAATAGGGTCTTTTTGGGTTATCTTTTGCAGAATCTCCCCCCACTCCACCTGCCCCAAGGGGATGCGTAAACATGAAAAGTATGTATTTAATAAGAACTTAAAACTTAAGATTGTGACAAGATTTTATAATATTTTTATCATTCTATACTCAAATGTCTTTTAACATGTTTTTCTAGAATAGATCAACATTTAAATTGTAGAACACTTTAATAAATGAACTTATATGCAATTCAATAAGTAGTGGTGGCTATTTTTTTTTTTGATAAATACTAAATTACTGTTGGGAATAAATAAAATCCAAGGATTTTCATAATGGACTAATGAACATATTCTCCTTTATATTAATTACAGGTAAACTATTATTCAGAAACTTGAACTGTTGCCAAAGTCATAAACTCATAAGTGACAAAATTAGAACCCTCTAATGATTCCATTTTCCTGTATTATTTCTATTTTGTTTTTGTAGTCAGTTTTTATTGGTATGTCTTTAATTCTTTAAAGGTAAGATCAGAGAATGTTATCACACCTGCGCAAGGCTTGTTTGCTCTTGGATCCATTCCTGCTGTTTTCCTACTTTGTTTTGTATCAGAAGGGGCATGTTTCCTGAAAAATGTGATTTGCTTAGATGTTGACTTACATTTTTTCCCTGACCCTAATGATTTGCAGAATTCTAAGAAAAGCTTCCTAAACAATTTAAAATTCTAAATTATAACTGAAATTCCAGTAAGCTGTGAAATTCAGTGCTGTAACGTGGTGAAAATTGTGCTTTTATGGTCATAGACGACTAGCTACGTTAGGGAACTACCCTGTTGAAGAACAGCTAGATCCTGGATAGTATTCAATCTTAGAAACATTGCTAATTGTTTCATAGCTGAGGCTGAAGCTATAGGGCAGAAAAAAGGGGTGAGGGGAACAAAACTTAGGGGCCATCAGGCAGTGCTGATGGAACAGGCTGCTCAGCCAGGTCTTGAACAGTACCTGAGCCAACTTTTTTTCCTTCTTTTCTTCTTTCTCTCCTTTCCCTCCACAGCCCATCCCTGCCTCCAAGTAAGAGCCTGATGTTAGCTCCCCAAATGGTTAAGTGTTGACCAATGTTTCCTCTAAGACTGTGGAAAACAAGCGATATTGATCTAAGCCTGTCAAATAAGATGAAGGATGGTGCCAGCTACCCCCTGAGCTGATGGGATAATGGCAGGAAAAGATCAACATGTTTGAGATACGACCACGGAAACCAAACCGAAGAAAGAGAGGGCACATACACAAATCCCTAAAACTTATGGTCCCTTTTCCCTTAGAAACTTGAGCTGATCGGTAGTCTGGTGAGACAGATGACTTTAGGAGGAGATCATTGCCCTCTGTCTCCATATACCAGTATATCTAATAAAGATTTTGCTACCCACCTTACCCCTGTCTCAAGAAATGGTTATTTGCGGCAGGCAGCTCTAACTTGTGAAATTGCGATAAAACTGATATCAGTATATCCAGGCTTGGGTTAATAATACAAAGAAAAGTTATGCCTAAGATTCAAGCACTGTATGAGACTTCCTAGTCTACCTAAAAAATTCCTTGGTCCAAGGAAGACGCTGGCTACCTTCTGAAACAGAATACAATTCTCTTTTAACAACACTTCCCCCAATAAAAACAAGAGTCCCACGTATTAAGGTCAAACTCTGAGTTTGAAATGAAAAAACAAACAACAACAACAACAAAAAAAACACATAGGAAAGACACCATGAGCAAGATTCAGCAAACACAATTAAAAAATATATGTATAAGTATATATATATACACATACATAGAGAACATCAAAGACTGAAGATATTCAAATTGTCAGACACAAAAAAGAAAACACTCCAAAAAAAGTTTCCACAAGTAAACGATGCACTTTTAAACATATGAAGACTGTTAGCCATATTTTTATGAAAAAAAATTGTTTCACTAAAAAATTGAGTTAAAAAAAAAACTAAGCACATAGTTTAGACAGAAAATTAGACACAGTTGAGCAGATACTTTTTGAATTATAAAATACATGTGTAACCAAAGGGTTGGCAGTTTGAATCCGCCAGGCACTCCTTGGAAACTCTATGGCGCAGTTCTACTCTGTCCTATAGGGTCGCTATGAGTCAGAATCAACTCGACGGCAACGGGTTTTTTAATGTGTAAAAGTGCATAAGGTAAAAATATTTCCTTATAATTTAAATCTCATTCTATGCTGCATAAATATGGAGCATAGAATGAGATTTAAATTATCTCTTATAAGTGTTCATAAAATAATAGAAATAATGGATATAAAACTTAATTGTTACAAATACATCCAGGTATATGAAAAATATGAATCAATATATTCAGGTAGGAAAATGTATTCCAAGCAAAACAAGAAACAAAAAAGCCGTACTTAAACATATGTACTAAAACTCCAGGACATCAAAAACAAAGAAAAACTGCAAAACAGCTAAAGAAAAATTTATATAGTAATGTTCAATTAAAGATGTGCAAATATAATGATCATAATTTCTCCAATCAGCAATGGAAAACAGAATGGAGTCACAGTTCCTTTCAAAATAAGAACACAGGAAAGGCAGGAACACCAGTCAGGGCGGAAAGCACTTGCCTGGGTAGTCTTCTCTCCCTCTGGGGACGGAGGGATTTGGAGACAATGGAGCTTGGCCACCAACCCTTTTTAGGGAAGAATTTGGTAACATTGGGCCAGGATTGCCTTCTGCCACTGAATGGCAGGACCAGGAGATGTTAGATCTGGGATACCATCTGCTGCTGAGTGGGTAGTTGGGAAAAAACAGGTTTGACTGCCTCCTGCAGCGGGGTGGAGTGAGGATTCGGGATATGAGCGGTCTTGGTTTTTCTGTTTCTGGTAGAGACAATGAAGAGATATCAAGCCACAGTGGTTTTGATCAAGTTCCAAGTTCTGTAGACAGTAGGCCTTCCTCTTTCTACCCTTCTGAGTTCTATGATTGTCTACTACATTATTTCCTGTTTTTTATTAAACTCTAAAATTCGTAGAGAAATTCGTAAACCCTAAGACTACAGCTCAATGAATAACACTCCAGAAGAATTAGTAGAGGAGGCTCATCACCAGCATCTCAGAAACGTACCTCTTGTCCTTTACTTGTTTTTAATTTCTCTCCAAAAGAAACCACTACTCCCATACCTGACAATATAGATCAATATAGACAATATTGCTCAACATTTTTTTTTCTGCTCCCAACAAGAAGAATTTTTACACATTTTATTTCCTAATCTTCCCCTTCCATGAAACTCTGTATCAGTTTTGTATTGTTTGTATATCCTTGCTTTATAAGTAATAACATGTAAGAGTTTTTTTCCCTCCCACAAACCAATTTTTACTTCCTTGGAGGTAATGTCACCCTCATTGATAATTTCCATAGTTAAGCTTTTTTGTTTGTTTTTTGGTTCCTAGATAAAAAGAAAAAAAAAAATTTTTTTTTCTTTTTATCAATCAATATGGAGCCCTGGTGGCACAGTGGTTAATAGATCGGCTACTAAACAAAAGGTCGGCAGTTCAAATCTAACTGCAGCTCCTTGGAAACTTTATGGGGTAGTTCTACTCTGTCCTATAGGGTTGCTGTAAGTTGGAATCAACTCAACGGGAATGAGTATCACTCAATATATTTTGTATAAGATTCTTTCAACATCTCAAGTCCTTGAGATACTAACTATGCTTTTTTTTTTCTGGTTAAATCTAATTGCACGATAGGTAGTGTTTTTCCTTAAATGTTTAGATCAGTCATGTAACCTCATGGTCAACTGGGATTTATCTAAACTAACCCCTGGGATCAATGTAGACAATATGATGAGGGATCCTTTTTACTTCAACATGAAATCTTTTATGATAATTATTTCTCTTGACGCATACCAGCCAATACAATCATATGTAATCAGAGCTATGACTACAAATATATGTATACCAAAACAAAACAAACCCAGTGCCGTGGAGTCACTTCCAACTCATAGCGACCCTATAGGACAGAGTAGAACTGCCCCATAGAGTTTCCAAGGAGCACCTGGTGGACTTGAACTGCCAACCTTTTGGTTAGCAGCTGTAGTACTTAACTATTATGCCACCAGGGTTTCCATATATATATATATGTATGTTCTCTAACCGTGGACTAAGGAGTCCTGGTGCTGCAGTGTTAAGTACAGCAGTAGAAAGATGTGGCAGTCTGCTTCTGTAAAGATTACAGCCTTGAAAACCCTTTGGGGCAGTTATAGTCTGTCCTGTAGGGTTGCTATGAGTCGAAATTAACTCAGTGGCACAGAACTACAATAACAACAGAGACAACCACAGACCAAACTGAGTTAGTTTGATTTTTTGTATTTTCCTTTGCTCATTAGAGGATAGATTTATTTTACTCTTTCGTTAAGGACACCCTTTGGGTTACTGATCTAAATAAGAGTTATATTTTTCTAGTCTTCTTTTCACAACTACCCAAGGCCCTTTCTACTTTAACTCAGCTGTCAATGGATTATCATGATTGACAAACACCCATATATTACCAATGTATATGGAGTCTGTTTGCTACTCTGGATTTGTCTTCATTTGTCATTTTTTGGTGTTCTTATAAATAAGTATGCTATGTTTTGTCCAGGAAGTTTTTTTTTAGGATATTTAGTCTGATGTTTCAGAAACAAATAGGTATACCGTCAGTATTTTGTCCTTATATCTTATATTGTCCTTGGATATATATTTTCTTTTTTATCAATAACGAATTCATTAAGAAATGTATCATATATGTTTAAGTACTCTTCTAGAATACTGCAGTGTTTTCAAAAAAGGTTAGTAAGTAGTCTTTGTTAAATAACAAAATGTGGTTACTCTTATATACCAAAACTGAAACAATGTGATATTTCAGTGATGATAGTAAAATACAGAAAATACACATAGAAAATATTTTTTGTGACAGATTTTAGGCCAATATCAAACGACTTGAGTGTGATAGATGCTTAGTGCATCGTATTAGATACCATTACCAGCACCAGTGACTACAGCCACTGATTTTAATGTAAAAAATTTTATAAACTGAGAACTAGATACAGTCCTTGTGTGTATCTATAATATACACACAAAAGAACTGTTTCCTCCTTAAGATTAAACATATATAAACACATCTCAAATTAAACACATCTCAAATTAAGAAGGGTAAAAATCATTCCTCCTCAAATCCAAAAATCATCTCAAAAAAATCTAGCTGTGCAATTGTCAAAATTATATAATAGTGAAATAAATATTTTCTACATATGTCTCAAAATACAAAGAAAATATCATTATGAATAAAATCAGACAATGAATTCTTTAGTGTAATTGTGATTATTAAGTTTTCACAATGAACTTTTTATTTTAGAATAGTTTTAGATTTACAGAAAAATTTCGAACAGTACAGAGTGTCACCTTATGTCCTATACTGAGTCTCCCCTATTATTATCATGTTACATTAGTCAGTATTAGTGAGCCAATACTGGTACATTATTATTAGCTATAGTCCATAGTAGAAACCCTGGTGGTGTAGTGGTTAAGTGCTATGGCTGCAAACCAAAAGGCTGGCAGTTTGAATCCACCAAGCACTCCTTGGAAACTCTATGGGGCAGCTCTACTCTGTCCTATAGGGTAGCTATGAGTAGGAATCGACTCGATGGCACTGGGTTTTTTTGGGGTATAGTCTATAGTTTTTTCAGATTTTCTTTTTTTTTTTTTAACTATTTGTTATACACACATGCACACACACATAGGAATTACAGCAATTAAAACGATCGCAGTTTGTATTTCTGAGGTGGATGAGGTGACGGGTAAGTTTTGTTTTATCTGTGTTTTTCTGTATTTGTTGAATACAATAAGAAGGCTGGGGAGGGAGACGCTCGATCTATTTTCTTTCTTTTCTTTTATTGTGCCACAGGTAAAAGTTTACACAATAAGTTAGTTTCTCATTAAATAATTAATACACAAATTGTTTTGTGACATTGGTCTCCAACCCCACGATTTGTCAATACTCTCTCCTTCTCAACCTCAGGTTCCCCATTTCTATTCGTCCAGTTTTTCTGTCCCTTCCTGCCTTTTCACCTTTGCTTTTGGGCTGGTGTGTTTATACCTAATGTCTCCTCTCTCTTCTAGGATCTCATTTAAGGTATTACATTATATTTAGTCATCATATCTTCTAGGTGTCTCTTAGCAGTAGCAGTTACTACTGGTGGCCTTGATAGTTTTGAGGAATAGTGGTCAGGTATTTTAGAATGTACCTCAAATCAAATTTGCCTGCTGTGTTTTCATGCATAGATTGTGGTTATCAGTTTTGGGGGAGGAGGACCACAGAAGTAAAATGTCATTCTGATCACAGCACATAAAGGATACATACTATCAACATCACTTATTGCTATTGATGTTAACTTTGATCATCTGCTTGAAGTAGCATTTGTCAAGGTTCTACACTCTAATGTTACCCTTCCCAGCCCCCCTTTTCATACTGTACACTTTGAAAGGAAGTCACTACGTGAAACCCATGCTTAAGGCGTGTGCTCTATCTCTGAAAATGAAGTGTCTATAAAAGTTATTTGAAGTTCTTTTGCATAGGAGATTCTCCTGTTCTCTCCCCCATTTGTTTATTGATTCAATCATTGCTTTAGATCAGTGTATATCATGGATATATATTTTATAATTTGTTTTACAAACCAATACTATTTATTTTGTTTGTTGTTGCACAAGCCATTTTAGCTTTAGTCATGGGGGAGGTCTTCTAGTTGAGTTCTGTGTTCATTTGAAAGTTCCTTATCATTTGTGTGTGGATACATGTGTGTTTTGAGTACTTTCTTACTCTACAAGATATTTCAGGCTCATATTGTGTATATCCTGGAGCATCTTAGTATCAGTAATTTCTCCAAGAAATATATGGGTGGTAGGTGTATTCATTACTACTGAGGTGGTGTTGCTTCTAGGACCTCGCTATTGACAGAGGAAGGAAATACACATGCATATACAAACTCGTGTATATACACGTATCTTCAAATATTTCTATATGTAACTGTGTCTGTGTTAAACTAAATGTAAGTACATGCTGATATCTCCAACTCTCATCCATTACTGCACTGATTCTGGCCTTCCCTTGCTTGTTTGTAACTGCCTACTCTAATCTCAGAGCCCTGGTGGTACAGTGGTTAGAGCTACAGTGAGCTATGAGTGCTAACCAAAATGTTGACAGTTCGAATCCACATGTCGCTCCTTGAATACCCTACCAGGCAGTTCTATTCTGTTCTATAGGGTCTCTACGAGTCGGAGTCGACTCATGGCAATATTTTTGGTTTGGTTTCTTCCAATCTCATTATGTTTTTAATTTGCATTTCCTAAAAAATAGTCATGTTGAGCATCTTTACATATACTTCTGTACTATCCATATATCCTCTTTCCTGAAGAATCTCTTCAAATATTCCCCCCACCCCAAAACTTTTTTTTTTTAATTGATTCTTTTCATACTATTGATTTTGAGTTCTTTACGTATTTTGGATACTTTTTTTTCCCTAATACATGTTATTTGGAGATATTTTATTCCATTAAACAGCTTGTCTTTGTATACTTTTAACAGAGTTGTTCACAGAGCAAAATGATTTAATTATGATAAAGGCCAATTTAACTTTGTTTATGGAACATGCTTTCAGTATTTCAGTGATTTAAATCTGTTATTGCTTTCCAGTATAACAATTTAATGCTAGATTTCCCTCTAAGTGTTGATTTAGTTACATTTTACCAATTTAGGTATGATGTTTTATTATTTTATTAAGCTAAATGCATTTTTAAATTACCCTTGAAACTTCCTTTTTGATCAACTATTTTTAGAGATATATAGTATTTAATATCTAAGCATTGTAAATGTTTTTTTCTGTTATTAATTTCTAGTTTAATTATACTTTCAAGACATTTAAATCTACTAAGGTTTGCTTTATTGTCCAACATGTAATCAATTTGGCCAATGCAGTTAGGAGACGCTTTAGAGTAAATAGTGTTTGTGGTGCTTGTTCAATAGGCGACTAATGACAGACGATAGTTGTAATCATTGAAGAATGGGGTGAATTTCAAGGCATTAAAAGCAAGACATTGAAAAAAGCAAGACAATAGCCTCAAGGCAGATAACTAATACTAAGAGATGCTCTGAAGGCCAGGAGACTGTTAAGAAAATTTTTAAGAATATTTTCATTTCCTGAATATGCAGGGCAGGTTGTGCTGAAAATAAAGCCCAGAATCTGATTATACATGAGTATAAATATAAGCCTCAAGATCTCTCCCACACCAATGTCAAGACTTTGATAATAAGACTGGGAACCCAAGACTGGGATGAAAATAGTTGAGTAGATGAACCTGACAATCTTGAACCCACATATTCATTTAAAAGATTAAAAAAAAAAAAAAAAAGATTGGGGCTAGTAAATTCACCCTTGCTTCATTATCACAAGAGAGAAGGCACTCCTTGTTTCCAGAAAATAAATTTACGTAATACAAATACATTACAAGAAGATTCTTGTCCTCAACAAGATTATTTCCACTCTTTTCATTGACAAATGGCAAATAATAGTGTTAGATTTCAGTATGAGTTGTGCAAGTATCATCCCTATTCCAAGAGGAAAGAGTAACTGCAGGACATGAGTAACGTGTATTGGTAAGAATAGGGAAGACACATGTGGCAGGGTTTTGATGTTGTAACTGGGGCATGTAATAGGAGAAATTTTGTTCACATTGGAAAACTAACCAGATGGTTGAGATTTAACTTTCTGACAAAGGCCCATGGAGCAGGTCTAAGAAAAAATCTTTGAAATATGAATACAGTGACTACCTGCATTAGATAAGTTGAAGATGCCAGAGCTTCTTGTGTCATTGTATTGATGCAGAGTTCAAAATGCATAGGGAGATAGAAATGTTAGAATGCATTTACTGTTTTGACCCAACAACAAAGGCTGTAAATCTCTCATATTTTGACCAAAAGTTATTTCCACTATAAAACATGGGAAATGATCTCTCAATATGTTTTACTTACTTTGAGAATTTTAGCGAGTACCTTGTTATTCCCATATTCCATTTCCATGGGAACAAATGAATTTTGGTTGACTGCATTTTCTCATTTTTTTTCTTTATTATCCTCCCAGAAGCCTTTTTAAAAATAATTTCCTAAACTCTCTCATAAAACTTTAATACCATAGATAAAGCTTACACTTTTTATTAAATGTAGGGCTAATGACTAAATAAAATTTAAGTTAAAAGTTTAATTTAAAATAAAAAAAAAAGCCATTACCATTTAACTTAACTTCATAACTGCATTTGCTGAGTTACTTTTAATATACTCAGAAAAAAATTACATCTCCTGATGAAAATAAAAGTGAGTAATTGGGAACAATCTGGACCTAAATGGTTTGCCAATTTTCATTGAATTAATTTTAGTTTTTGAATGGAGTACATCTCTTGGCTGTCTCTTTTCTCCATACACTGCCTTTTCATGGTTCAATATTAAAATAAAATAAATTGTAATAATTTGTATAACAAGGTGAAACTTGAACTGTCCTTGAGGCAGCTAAATTTACAAACCTTTAAAAAATTTCTTTTTGATTTGATAACCTCAGGGCAATGATACGCAGGTTTGTTGTTGCTGACAGGTGCCGTTGACCCTACGTACAACAGAATGGAACATTGCCTGGGCCTGTGCCATGCTTAAAATCATTGTTTACTTGAGCCTGCTGTTCCAGCCACTATGTCAATCCATCTTGTTGAAGGTCTTCAGATCCTCTACCAAGCATAATGTCCTTCTCCAGAGACTGGTCCCTCCTGATAGCATGCCCAAAGTATGTGAGATGAAGTTTTGCCATCCTGGCTTCTAATGAACACTTTGGCTGTACTACTGTGGTGACTTAGATGTTGCTGTGATACTGGAAACTTTGCCACTGGTATTTCAAATACTGGCAAGGTCACTTTTGGTGGACAGGTTTTTGCTGAGCTTCCAGACTAAGACAGACTAGGAAGAAAGACCTGACATTCTGCTTCTGAACAAATTGGCCAGTGAAAACCTTATGAATAGCAGTGATATACAGTTCAGAGACAAAAAATTACATTTAGTTGTAGACATATTTACTAATATAAAACTGTTATACTGGCAGGTATGAAGTACTACACAAATTTTAGGTGAGGTAAAAGCTCTGAAAGCAATCCAAGATTCATTGAGCTTACATATGTTTTCAATTAAATTGAAGTGATGGCTAAGAGGTAAATTAAAAAAAAAAAATCTAAATTATTTATATCAATTCTTCATGGAAAATTATTATCTAACATGAAAATCAGTAATATAGAATTAATGACCTATTTTTACATGTTGACCATAAGATGGCTATGATCATTCCGTTATGAATCGATGGTTATAAAATACATGTCCTACATATTAGTAGATATCAGACCAAAGCTCTTTGTTGTTGATTTTGTTAATCATGTCCCAAACTTGTCCATATTTTTTTTTTTGCATTTATTTGCAACTTATTATTTATAAAATGAGAACGTTTAGGGATTACAAAATTGCTAAACAAAATATTTCACCCTTTTAATCCATATGTCAGCAACCTTTTTCTGTAATGGGCCAGAAAGCAAATATGACATGCTTTGGGGGTCATAAAAACTCAATTCTGCTATAGTAGTTAGAAAACAACCATTGGCAAAATGGAAGGAAAGAAGTGAGGCTGTGTTCCAAGAAAACTTTATTTTGTAAAAACAGATTAATGGTCAGATAAGTAACCCCTATTCTATTTGATACTCTAAAAATAACAAAATAGTAGTAAGCTGTAATTATGGAACTATTTCAATGTGTTGTGACATTTTGAATGAAGAAATCACCACATTCAATTTAATCTCTAGTCAAGGGATCTCTATATTTACTTGCCCTATTAAGATTTATTGAACACAGTTGTTTTCAGACAGCATGATAGAATATGCATATACAAAGATATGTGTACCTAGATATTATACTGCACAACTATTAGGTTTTATTTTCATTTTCAAAATTAAGTCTTGACTCAAAAGTTTGTTGCAAAAAAACCCCTTGATAAATGAAATTATCCAATACAATAAAGCAGTTGCTTACTTTTTCTCACTTTCTAAAATGTTTATTGAAGTATAAATTTTGTAGAGGAGTATCAAAATTAAATTAGAACTCTTATCTTCCTTATTGACATTGCATATCAGGCTTGTAGATACTGGTAATGCAGTGATACCCATTTATCATTTGAATATTCCTGGAAAATATTTCTAAGTCTTTCTCAAGAATGGCTAGACAAGATGTCAAAAAGGAAAATATGCTCAATTAGTCGCTTAGAGTGAACAGGGTTTATTGAGCATTAAGCTGTTTGCACACAGGGAACATCAAAGCCAAAAGTGGTGGGAGGTCATTCAAGTAGGGAATGTATAGAGTTTGTAAAGGCAGTTTGTGAAGGCAGTTGGGGGGTTTCCGGTAGGCAAGTTACAATGACTGGGTATTCAAAAAAGCAAACCCATTACCTTCAAGTGGATTCCAACTCATAGTAGAACTACCCCATAGAGTTTCCAAGGAGCGTTTGGTGGATTAGAATTGCTGACTTTTTGATTAGCCGCCTAGCTCTTAACTATTACATCCTATGTCTAATTGGAGGGAAAGTTCTACAAAGCTGGGGTCTTTCTGTCATTGGTTCTATAGCTATTCTAGTCCGGTGGGAATTGATTGATTCTGGTACTGTAACTCAGAAACATTTTTAACTGTAAAATTCTTTTCGGAATGTTTTTGCAGTAGGAACATTTTAAAAACTACCTATTTTTCTGTCAAGGAAGCAGCCATTAATTTTTAATTCACATTTAACAAAGGAAAAGAGTGTTGACAACAACAAGATTAACAGTGGTGTGGTTTTTAACCAATCAAGTCTATTATTAGATATTCTACCAATGTAAATCCAAAACCTGATTACCATCAACTTCATTCTGACTTATGATGGACCCATGTGTTTCAGCATAGAGTTCTACTCCATAGGGTTTTCAGTGGCTGTGATCTTTCAGAAGTAAATAGCCAGGCCTTTTTTCCAAAAGGCCTCTGGCTAGATTTAAACCACCAAACTTTCAATTAGTAGCCATGCTCGTAAACATTAATGACATCCAGGGATCCTAGTACCAAGGTAAACTCAAAAACCTGTTGCCATCACGACAATTCCAACTCATAGCAACCCTTTAGGACAGAGTAAAACTGTCCCATAGAGTTCCCAAGGAGCACCCGGCGGATTCGAACGGCTGACCTTTTGGTTAGGAGCCATACCACTTAACCACCACACCATTAGGGTTTCTAGTACCAAGGTAGTAACCATTAAAAAAAAAAAAAGATGTTTGAAAGCACCAAACACAGAGATAAATAAGTAAACAAGCAAACTTGGCATATACAGAAATTAGAAAAAATATAAGACAAATGTCTGATAATCACTATTGTCAAGAAAGATATTACAAGTAACTGTGGATAAATTTTAAACAATTAAATGTAAATGAAAATGTGCTTATCAAATTCTGCATTAATGTGCCAGTATCCACACGAGTAAACAACTTTAAGTTTTGTTTATTAGCTAGAAACAGGATGGTATTATTGAAAAGTCAGTATCTGGTATGTTACAGCAAGTCTCTAGTGTGAGTTTTCTAGCTCAATGAAAAATGTGATTTTTTTTTAACATCTGTGTGGAAAAATAGAATTTTAACTTTTTAAAATAAATAATGAACCAACTTTTCTAAGGTTTGAAAAAGTACAAAAGTTCTATTTCTATAAGAATATGTACTTTAAAAATGCTGGCATCCAGTTTTTTTCAAAGAAGTACTTCACATAATTTGACAAGTGTATTTTTATGTTTAAACTTATTCAATCTGGGAATAGCTCATTGTTTTGCAGAACAATAAGGCATTTCTTACTGGGGAAACTTGAATGACAAACATCCAACTCAAATACTTTTTAGAAAGATTAAGTGACAAAATATACACCTAGTCGATAAAGGATTGTGTTCAATAATTGTTACACTATTTTGTTCCATTACTGAGGCATTAAATTAGGAATTTACTCAAAGGACTAACGAAGAAATTTTAACGTGCCATACCTTTATTTTTGTTGCCTTCTTGAATAGCAGTTTGTCCAAATAAAATAATTATATTTCTCAGGAAGACTGCAAGGCACTCGTTTAACTGCTAATGCTTTGAATTACCATAATGGGTCTTCTAAATGTGGGTTCATGGAAGACCAAGTAATAATAGAACCTTTAGGGGCCCTCCTCTCAGTGAGACTAATGGAACTGCTGAAAATATGTGTTTATTTCCCTCAATCCCAAGTGGATGATTAAGATAGATAATCTTAGTAAATCTATCTCTAACGACAATAACAATCTTAGTAGTTGGCATAACCCTCACATTGGTTTCCAGACCTGCAGAGAAATAGCCGTTAGGGTAAAACCGGCCAAGTGTAAGCCTCTGAAATGCTCCATGCCAAAATAGTGAATCAAATGCAATACAGCATCTCAGGAGAAATTGGGAGACTGGTGCTGCCATAAAGATTTCAAGGATATAATACCTTCTTTATATGTCCTCAGGGAAAAATCAGATGAATTATGACAGAAAATGGTGAATTAATGCAGGCTTAACTAAATGGTAGACCTAATTGCAACTGTTGTGTAGACTTGGGTAGGTCCACAAGTCCTCTGGTACGTGGTATGTAGTTACTAATTCCTCGAGTGTTTACTTCTTTGCACCCAATTGATAAGGAGACTGTAAAGGAATTTGTATTTCTATTTCAAAGTCAGCAGTGTGCGTTCATTATCTGGCCCTCATCAAAGGGTAACTTTTCTGCTTCCAGAAAGCATGGTCCCCAGAAATTGTAACCACTATGAGGTTCTACAGAACCTCAGGCGATACATAATGATGATTAGATCTGGTGAGCAAGAAGAAGCGAGTGCCCTAGATTCTTAGTAAAACACATGGTGATAAATTTCATGAAGTTCCAGTCCCTGCTATATTGGAAACTTATTTGTGAATCTAGAGGTCTGGGGCAAGGTTGGTCACCCATTCTAAGTTAGACCGGTTGTTTGTCTCACTATGCTTATAATTTGAAAGAGACACATTGTTTTCTGAGCTGTTGTACCGATATAAGACATAGATATAGCCATAGACATATAGATACATGGATATATTTAATCATCTTAAAAAAAAAATCACTGTTCAAACCTTCGTTACCATGGGTTACTTTTGCTTGTTTTTGAACTTCATATAATTGAGATCGTACAGCATGAATTCTCTTGGGTTTAACTTCTTTCATTCAGTATTATATCTTTGAAATTCTTTCATGTTGTCACACGGGTCAGTAATTTGTTTGTTCTTTGCTGCGCAGTATTACATTGTATGAACATACCATGATTTACCCTTTTTACTGCTGATGGATATTTGGGTTGTTTCTAGTTTTTGGCTGTTATAAAGATTCTGTGAATATTCTTGTACATATCTTTGGCATACATAAGCACTGTTGAGGTATAATTTATACTAATGAACTCCATGCGTTTACACATGCAGTTCAATGAGTTTTGACAAATGTATTCACTATGTAACAACCATTATGAATAAGATAGAAGGCATTCTGTTTTCCCTAGAAAGTTCCTTTATTCCTCTTTGCAGTCACTATAGACTGCCACCATGCCTCTGTACACATACACACATGGCCCCAAGCAATTAGGGATCTGTTTTCTGATTAAGTTTATCTTTTCTAGAATTTTCTGATAAAAAACCATGCAACATACACCCTGGCTTCATGCCATCCACAAAATGTTTTTGACACACACCCATATTGTTTTTGTGTATCAGTATTTTTTTCCTTCGTATTGCTGAAGAGAGTTTTATGGTTGTCGCTGTATGGATGCATATCATATTTTTAATCCATTCATTTGTTGATAGAAATTTGGGTTGTTTGTAGCTTTTTGACTATTTTGAATAAAATCGCTATGACATTTGTGTATAAGTCTCTAGGTGAATGTATGTTTTCTTTCCTTAAGTAAATGCAAACTCTTTTCCTTAGCTGTGTAGTGCCACCAGCAATATATGGGAGTTCCAAATGTACTGTGCCCTTACAGATATCTGGTTTCATCAGGTTTTTTTTTAATTTCAGTCATTTTAGTGCATGTTCAGAGGTACATCATTTTGGTTTTGCTTTTCGTTTCCCAAAAGACTAATGATGTTGAATACCTTTTCATTACTTTAGTTACCACTCAAATATCTTCAGTGGTTAGGGATTTGTTAAATCTTTTCCCTCAGATTGGATGATCCTTTTCTTCTTACTGAGTTTCTTGTTTTGGTTTGCTTTTTTATTGCATTTTTATTATTATAGTAAACACATATGTATATTTTATAGATATATTATAAATATTGTGTTATTATACAGCATTTTAAATATATGTATGTATATATTTGTTGTTGTTAGGTGCCCATGAATTGGTTCCGACTCATAGCCACCCAGTGTATAACACAATGAAACACTGCTCCTTCCTGCGTCATTATCACAATTGCTGTTATGCATAAGCCCATTGTCGAACCACTGTGTCAATCCATCTCATTGAGGGTCTTCCTCTTTTTCGTTGACCCTCTACTTTCCCAAGCATGATGTCATTCTCCCAGGACTGATCCTTCCTGATAACAAGTCAAAAATACGTAAGACATAGTCTCACCATCCTTGCTTCTAATGAACATGCGGGTCATACTTCTTCTAAGACAATACTCTTCTCCAACACCACAATTCAAAGGCATCAGTTCTTCTTAGGTTTTCCTCATGTGTTGTCTAGCCTTCACATCCATATGAGGCTATTGAAAATACCACTGCTTAGGTCAGGCATACCTTAGTCTTAAAAGATGACATGCTTTTCTGAATCTGGCTTTAATTTCTGGCAATTCCATGTGGATATATTGCTGCATCTGCTTTTGAATGATTGTCAGCAAAATTTTACTTGTGTGTGATATTATTGATATTGTTCGATAATTTCCTCATTCTATTTGATCGCCTTTCTTGGGAATATGCATAAATATGACTGTCTTCCAGTCAGTTGGCCAGGTAGCTGCCTTGCAAATTTCTTGGCTTAGACAAGTGAGTACTTCCAGAGCTACATCCATTTGCTGAAACATCTCAACGAGTATTCCGTCAGTTCCTGGAGTCTTGTTTTTCATCAATGCCTTCAGTGCAGTTGGATTTATTTCTTCAGTACCATCTGTTCCTGATCATATGCTACCTCCTGAAATAGTTGAACATGAACCAATTCTTTTTGGAATAATGACTTTGTGTATTCCTTCCATCTTCTTTAATGCTTCCTGCATCATTTAATATTTTCCCTGTAGAACGCTTCAATACTGCAACTCATGGCTTGAATTTTTTCTTCAGTTTTTTCAGCTTGAGAAATGCAGAGCGTGTTCTTCCCTTTTGGTTTTCTATTTCCAGGTCTTTGCACATGTCATTATAATATTTTACTTTTTCTTCTTGAGCTGTCCTTTGAAATCTTCTTTTCAGCTCTCTTCATCATTTCTTCCTCTTTAGCTACTTGATGTTCAAGAGCAAGTTTCAGAGACTCTTCTGACATCCATTTTGGTTTTGCCTTTCTTTCCTGTCTTTTTAGTGACCTTTTTGTTTCTGTATGTATGATGTCCTTGACATCATTCCACAACTCATCTACTCTTCATTCATTAGTGTTTAATGCGTTAAATCTATTCTTGAGATGGTCTCTAAATTCAGGTCGGATATACTCAAAGTTGTATTTTGGCTCTCATGGACTTGCCCTAATTTTCTTCAGCCTCAGCTTGAACTTACATATGAACAATTAATGGCCTCTTCTGCAGTTGGCCCCTGGCCTTGTTTTTACTGATGATATTGAGCTTCTTCATCATCTCTTTCCACAGGTATAATCCTTTTGATTCCTGTGTCTTTATCTGGCAAGGTCCACATACATGTATTGTTGCCATTTTGTATTGGTGAAAAAAGATATTTGCAATGATGAAGTCGTTGGTCCTGCAAAATTCTATCATGCAATCTCTGGCATCATTTCTATCCCCAAGGCCATATTCTCCAACTACCGATCCTTCCTCTTTGTTTTCATCTTTTGCATTCCAATCACCAGTAATTATAAATGCACTTTTATCGCACAGGCACAATTCAGTGAAATCAATCACATTCACCGTGTTGGGCAACCATCACCACTATAGTTTTTCATATAATCTTGGTATAAGTATTCTATCACATATATTATTTGCCAATATGTTATTTTCCAATGTTATCCCAATTTGTGACTTTTTTAAAAATTTTCTTAAGACCGTTTTTTGCTAAGAAAAATTTGTTTTTATAACTTATCTTTTTTTTTTTATGGATTGTTTTCTCCTCTATATGTTTTTCTAGGAGCTTTTTAGTTTTATGTTTGATCTTAGGTGTTTGGTCCAGTTTGACTTAAGTTTTGAGCAAGTTATCAAACAAAATTCATTGCTGGCTTATAGAAATACAATTAATTTTGTGTTTTTATCTTGAGGTTGCAATCTTGCTAAATACATGTATTAGTCGTAGCAGTGTTTTTGTAGATTCTATCAGATATTCTAAATATACAATCATATCATTTACAAATAAAGGCAGATTTAATTGTCATTGGTTTTCTTTATTTTCCTCTTTCTGCTGTGGTATTGGATAAAACCTTCACTTCAAACAGAAATTGTGAGGGGGTATCCTTGCCTGATACCTCATATTAAGGGAGAAATAATTCAGTCCTTAACAACTAAGTGTGATATTAACTTTCTTTGTTAAAGATGATCTTTATCAAAATTAAAATTATAAAATATGATGAACCAGAGCTACAAGAAGAAATCTGGAACCCATTATTGTTGTTCTTGTCAGATGCTGTCAAGTCATTCTCACTCATAGTGGCCCTATGTTCAACAGAATGAAATGCTGCTGGCTCCCACACCATCCTCACAATTATTGCAGTATTTGTACCCATTGTTGCAACCACTGTGTCAGTCCATCTTGTTGAAGGTCTTCCTCTTTTTTGCTGACCCTCTATTTTACCAAGCATGATGTTCTTCTCCAAGGACTGGTCCCTCTGGATAATGTGTCCAAAGTAAATTAGAGGAAGTCTCACCATCCTTACTTCAAAGGCATTTTCTGGCTGTATTTCTTCCAAGACAGATTTTGTTCATTCTTCTGGCAGTCCAGGGTATATTCAATATTCTTTGCCAACACTATAATTCAAAGGCATCAATTCTTATTTGGTCTTCCTTATTCATTGTCCGACTTTCACATGCATATGAGGCACTTGAAAATGCCATGGCTTGGGTCAGGCACATCTTAGTTCTCAAAGTGACATCTTTGCTTTTTAACACTTTAAAGTGAACCTTTGCAGCAGATTTGCCCAGTGCAATGAATCTTTTGATTTCTTGACTGCTGCACCCGTGGACATTATTGTGGATCTAAGTAAAATGAAATCCTTGATGAACTTCAATATTTTCTGTTCATCGTGATGTTGCTTACTGGTCCGGTTGCGAGGATCTTGTTTTCTTTATGTTGATAGGTAATCCATACTGAAGCCAACCCACAGATCATGATATGTAATATCCAGAATATGACATACACTTTAGGTATAAAGAATTCCTACAAATCAGTAGAAAATTTGGCGTAGCCTTTTCATGAATCAGTTTAGAATCATGTATTAATTTAAAATTTTCATGTTATGTGCCTGGAAGAAATGTCTAAACAAATGCACTAGTACTGCATTTGTACACAAAGAATGCAAGGTAGTTTCATAAGAGAGCTATGCTATTCTTTTTTACAGCAACACGTGGAAGAGGATTGGCAAGGTGGTGCTTGTGAGGGTGCTTCAAGAGGAGGGAGGGGAACACTGTATTATCTGTGTAAAAATACAATAGTCTTGTACAATATTATAATAATAATATTTTGGGGTTTGATGTTTTAGATATACTGTATTTTTTGTATCTCAAGAACTATCTATAGATATTATTAAGATCTCGGTTTGATTGATAAGGGAACCGAAGTTAAGAGATGTTATGTAAAAATGTAATCATCCTCTATTTTGTGACCTTATGTGGTCATCCTCCATCTTCCCTTAACGTCAATTTTCACATAATGAGCCAGTCGTTGGAACCTAACCATGTCAGTAAGTGCGAAGGGGTGTACTTTGCTTTTTATTGTTGAGCCCCCCTTTGAAATTGCCTGTTCACCTCTTTTATTTCATTATTTCTTGCATCTGTTTAGCTGCTCTATGTTCAAGTCCAAGTTTTGAGTCTCTTCTGATACCCATTATATATATAGATAGATGGATATATATATATATGTAATATATATATATGAGCCCTGGTGACACAGTGGTTAAGAACTTGACTGCTAACCAAAATGTCAGCAGTTTGAATCCACCAGCCATTCCTTGGAAACCCTATGGGGCAGTTCTACTTTGTCCTATAGGTTTACTATGAGTCAGAATCGACTTGACGGCACCTACCAAAAACATGTATATATATCACATATACGGTGCCTTGTATGAGAATATGCTTTTCTATTGACAATAATTATTCAGCAATAAATCAATATTTAATGATGTAGAAGAGAAATAGTGAGGATTCAAGTCCTCACTATTAGTTATTAATGGAATCAGAAAAGTAATTTACAATAGCAAAAAATAATAATATTTATAAAGTACCTAGAGAAGAAATATGGATAAAAGGTACGTATGTAAAAAGAATTATAAAACTATTTTTTAAACTCAGTGAAAAGATCAGTGAAGTTTCCTTACCTGTCCTTGAGTAAGAAAGCTAAATATAATAAAGACGTTATTCTATTACAATAATTTACTATTTCACACATTCCTATGTAGTCTAAATCTAATTCAAAAGCATATCTTGTGGAATGTAACAAGTAATTTTTGCAGCGATTCCATAAGAAAAAATTGCTGTAATGGCAAATTGGAAAATAGTAAGTGCCCTATACAATCAAGTAGCACACACATACAAACAAACAACAAAAAACACAAATTTATGGCTTATAGACTAAATTCAAACAAAAAGAAAAAACAAAAGGAAAAAGGGTAGACAAGAAAAAAGTCATACTACTGACAAGGGTCCTAATAAGACAACATGAAATTCAGAAGTAATAGAAAAAAAGAAAAAACTTAGTTAAGACTCTTTAATTATAATCAAAATATTCATTATGCATAAAATGCCATCCATAATGTTAAGAGATGTTTTTCAGGCTGACAAACATAATTGAAACATATGTGGCAGATGGTTTCATATCTAGAATACTCTGAAGAACTCCTAAAAGTGATTACCCAGATGATAACACAATAGAATGATTGGGAGAATATATAATCAAGCAATTCAGAGTAGAACAAAAATATCTAAAATGTATATAAATGTATGCTAAACCTCACTGAGAATCAAATAAATGCAGTTTGAAACAGTACAGAATGCATTCCCCATTATATCGGCAAAAATCAAGTAAAATAATATTGAAAATTTACAGCATTATAATTGTCGAAGGAGATAGACATTAGCATATAATGAGAAAATAGAAATGGATCTAGGTTTTCAGAAGACAATTTGCAGTATAATAGTCTGGTATACTGGGAGTTTTAAAGCATCAAAAATGTAATGGCTATTGCATTCCTGAATGGGGTGCCAGACAAAATGCATATGAAATGACAAAGGGCTGTACAAAATGTCTTTTATGTGACTTTAAAACACAAACTCTCATCTTTGTTAATGGTAGAAAAGCTCTGGATGTTGATGATGGTGCACAAATCTGGAGAGCGTTTCTCTGGAGATACCTGCTGTGTGTTCCTGAGGGTGACTTTTATGAGCTTTATCTTTTTACCAGCCATAGCTTCTTTACCTGATCATGAAGATAATAAGAACAACTATCAAACCCACTGCTGTTGAGTCGATTCCAACTCATAGTGACCCTAAAGGACCGACTAGAACTTCCCCGTCGGGTTTCCAAGGAGCACCTGGTTGATTCAAACTACAGACCTTTTGGTTAGCAGCTGTACCTCTTAACCACTAAGCCACCAGGGTTTCCAAGAACACCTCTAGCATAGGGTAATTATGAAGATTAAATGAGATAATATGTTTACTTAGTTTGCTCCCTAACTCAAAGTAAAGACTCAATAAAAATCTATTTTTATGAACATTCTTATGTTTATGATTTTAATTGAAGGGAATTACATCAGATATTGTAAACTAAGAAAAATCTTCAATATTTAGGTTAGAGTAAATGCAATTCTTTAAAAAATATACAGATACTCAATATAGGCGATTTTTTTTCCTTTAGCTAAAGTCTTCAATATTTTCTATTTTATTCATTTTACATGCCTACTAAAATAGCTAGTTCATAAATGAAGCTTATGTCGTCACTTAGTTGATTTTGCCTCCTTAGGCAATGTGGTAATATGAAAATGTTTAAAACAGAGCTTTCTCTTTGAAAGCAGTAGAGGTTACAAACAAAATATTTGGTTAGTTTCTAAATGTAAGCCTGGAAATTGTCAATCTATTTCCAAATGTAATATTTGGAGAGTTCTAATTACTGCCAAGCTCACCAAACATTATATAGCCTTTAGCTGTTTTTATCCTGTTTGCCTACATTGTCTGTCTTTTATCATTTTTTTCCTTCTTTAAATGGCTATTTAGACTTCCACATTTGTAGCATTTTATTTTATTTTTTTTTTACTTAGATGGTAACCCAATGCAGAGATAATCTTCCTTGCTGGTGAAAATCACTTTATATGTCATTTCAACCTAACTTAGAACCTAGTTAGTAAAAGGCGCATAGTTTTAAAGCCAACTGTACAGCAGAGATGAATGAAAACTTGTGTTCAACTTTAAATGCGTTCAAATGTGGCTTATATAAACATTTACATTTTACATTTACATTTTAAAACAATGTTCAATAAAATATTGATAGCTTCTGTTTCAGTGCAGCCCATTTAAATACAGATACAATTTACTTGTTTTATGGACTGAATTGTGTCCCCTAAACATGTGAATCTTAACTCTTTTTTTTGTTATATTTCTTCACTCTGTTTTCTCTTCAAAATATTGTCACATCCTGAAATAATTGGTTCTTAGTTTTTTTTTCCTACTATTTTCCTCTATATCCTGTAAGATTCGTTAAGTCTATTTTTCCTATGAATACTTGTTTTCTGAATATTTTATTATCTGATTTATGATTTGATTTTCATAACAGAGACTTTAATATATGGTGTTCCTTGGTTGTCCATTTATAAAATGGTGACTGGAAGCTCTGTACTTGTGTGCATATGTGTTTATGGCAGGTACTAAGAAGGGAAAGTGGCATTTATTGGAGTGGAGGCCTCCAAATGCAGAAATATATAGAAAAGAGCTGTTCCAGAGAAAAATATTTCAGAGTTCCACATGCAGGCCGCAAGCCTAATTGTGCTGGTAAATGTCAGAGGTCCATTTTGCAGATCAGAGGTCAGCAATCTATGATCTCCAGTACAAAACCGGCATATCACCTAATGTACTGAGCACGAGCTAAGAAATTTTTTTTATGTATATTTTGGGAAAAATGAAAAGAATATTTCTGACACACGAAAATTTATGAAGTTCAAATTTCATGTCTCTGAAAATTATTAGAATTTGTTATGAATTGAATGAATAATGTCCACTATGCACGTTTGCTTTCGCAGACTTAACAAACATCGTTTGCAAAAAGTTTTGTCAAAAATAAAAGCTGAATGTTTTGGCTCGCCCTACCACAAAGGAGTTGTGTGTCACAGAAGTGGTAAACTTGTTTCGCTGCAATGTTTTGCAGCTGGGGTCTAGGTGAAAATTTTTTTCTGAAAGAGAAGTACCATCCTCAACCACTCTGTATTGTCAAACACTGAGTAGCTTTTAAAGTTAGCTTTGCTGTAGACTTGATTTTTTTTTTTTTTAAATAAATTCGAACCACAATTACAACGCAAAAAATGTGTTCATATGAAATACTACATTACTGTTTTTTAGAAGAAAACTAATGGTGTTTGACTTACTAGTAATGTCAAACGGCTTTACAGACTTCTCATGCTACGAAAAGTAGTGAGATGGCCATTCCTGCACACATTTGCAGCAGATACAATTTCTGAGCTCAAACTACCGTTCCAGCAGCATTTTTCAGACCTGGATGCAAGTTCAAAGGAAATTTCCATATATTTAACTCTTCCACTGAAAAGCTTCTGCCTAACCTGCCATAGAAATTGATTAATCTGCAGTATAATGACATGCCGAAAGGCAAATATCAATAGGAGAATCTGAGAGAATTCTGTGAATGCCTCCCCAGTCCTGAATAAGCTCAATTAAAATAGTATGCTCATGGATTTATAACCATATTTGTCAGAACCTACCTGTGTGAAAAGACATTTTCAAAGTTGAAATACATAAAACAAAGATCACCATTACCAGATGAACATTTGCAGTGAATTTTGATGATAAGGAAATACTAACTTTGAATTTTAATTAAGTGAAATGTTACTCCCCCTCTACAAATAATTTCATTCTTTCTATTAGTAGAATTATATTATAAAATATTATATTTAATTATTATTATATTTTAAAATTAATAACAATTTGTGGAAATCTTTTTTATCTCTTTTTATATAAGTACCTACTTATATACTTTTTTATGTAAGTACTTTTTTTATATAAGTACCTACCTATATACTTGTATAAAAAATATATATACTTATAGAAAAGATATATTTATATATCTTTTTTTATATACTATATATAAGTATACTTATATATACTTATATAAAAATATATACTTACATAAAAATACTTTTTTTATATAAGTACCTACTTACATACTTAAAAAAAAAAACTTACATACTCTTTTTATATAAGTACCTACTTCCTTGGAAACTCTTTGGGGTAGTTCTACTCCGTCCTATAGGGTTGCTATCAGTCGGAATCAACTCCACAGCACAGGGTACCTACATATTATCCACCATGTTGCCTCTTGGCCTTCAATGCCTAAAACACTTATTAAGTGGTTTTTGCAGAAAAAAATTTCTGAGCCACTGATGTAGATTTCACTTGATGCGTACATGTTCATTTTACAGCTGTATCCTTGCTCTCCTATTTATCTGATGATTCATAGTCCAGGCTTCCATTTCTGTTTGCTATCTTTCTTTTGTGTTAACTAAATAAACAACACGGCTGCATCTTAGAGAGAGAACTCTCCCTTTATGTTCATTCAATTTCCCTGAGTTGAACTCAATTTCACCAGCCTTCCACCTCTGTGCTGGGGATTTCTAATTCTGGAGATTTTGATGAGTTCTTATACAAAAAACATGCGCATAGACACTAGTCATTCAACATCTATTTTGTTTTGGTTTACACCCACCCACCTACCCAGTTCTGCTAAGTCGGGTACTGTTTTTCCATCCCTTTTCAGCCATCTGCCTTTCTGTCTTCTGTCTGTATGATCTTCTGTTGTATCCTGCATCAGATCAGGTCCTCCAGGAAGCAGAAACTGAGGTGGGTTTAGGAATGCCAGCAGTTTATTGAGGGATAACGCTGTGAATGAAAAAGAGAGAGGAAGCAGAACAGAGTGGCAAGGTCCTTAAACTCTCATGCACATTTGAAAAGATCTCAGCCCACTGAATGGAAGGCTCTGCAGAAGAGATTGCCCAATAGAGGAGTGCCACACTGGGGAGAAATGACCACAATCTTCAGTTATTGTCAGAGTTTTCCTGGGAAGACCATGGCTGCAACTTAAATTCTGAGGCAAATTCTGAAGGCAATGCAGATGAAGGCTGTTCGCTAACAACTACACTTCTTGTAGTCGTATGGCCAGATCTTTCTTTTTTTTTTGATGGTGAAATATGTATAACAAAACATTTGTTATTTCAACCAGTTTTACCTGTAACAAGTACTTTCTTGAAAGGGCATCTGAGCAGCAAACCTCCAAGGCTGGCACAGGGCACGCCTTGTGCTGCTTAGAGTCACTTTTATATGCACATCTGGGGAGTAGCTACTCCAGGATTCACTGGGCTTTTTTCTTAAGAGGAATTTACTCTAACCAAAAGGTCAGCATTTCTAATCCACCAGCTGCTCCTTGGAAGCCCTTTGAGGTAGTTCTGCTCTGTCCTATAGTGTTACTATGAGTTGGAATCGACTCCACAGCAACAGATAGGTAAGCATAGTTCCCATAAGTACACTTGATCTTGGGGAATGACAGGTACTCATTGTCTTCCTCCACATTGTATATTTTAAATTACCTTTGTTCTCAGTTATTGTTTTACTGGGTTCAGTGTCTTATCTAGGGATACGACTCAAGTGTTCACCCTTGAGTAGTCTGAAGCTCTGGTAACTATATTTTTTCTCAGAAAAGGTTGGTGTACTTGTCCAGTCAATCATAATTGGGCAAGGGAATATCATAAGACATCCAATGGATCTTTAGAATTTCACATGTACCCCTGTGTAATAGCAGTTCTACCTCCCAAGTGACCCCTGCCAAGAGGTTGACTTATTTTCTTAGCTACAGCTCTTTGGACACAAGAAGTTCAAGGTTCCCAGGAAGCAGCCATAGCTTTTAGTTTTTTCCTGGCAAGAGTATGCCCGTTTGAGGACAAGGACAGCTTGCTTCTTCTCTTTGGGGTTGCCGATGTTCAGCCTTTTGTACCATTTCCACTTACAATGAATTGAAGCTTGGCACCCCAGGACTCATGGTATGGCAAGACTGACAGGATCCAACTCAAGTGGTCTCACATTCAGAAATGCCAATCATAAAATGTTCCATCACTACTAGGGTCCAGTTGTACTAGGGTTTTTTTTTTAAATATGCAATTCTTTGATGCAAATTATATGACTTTACTCTGGAACCCAAGGGACCCATGTTGTTATTTCCCCAAGGGAACTTATATTAGCTTCACACTGAATGTTTTCCTACAATGAACACCGTAGGGTCTGAAAATCTTAAGGCCTAAATGGCAGGGCTGCATGTATCATAACCTGAACATGCTAAAGAGTCTTTTCTTCTCGGCCCTATTCAAAGTACTTAGCCCTTTGTGTCATCAGATATATGGGCTGGAGAAGTAGTCTTAGGTGGGAGAAATAACTTACCAGGCATTATGTTTCTTCTTTGTGGGTATACTTTTGAGGAGAATGGACTGGCATGCCCTTATCTACTAACAAACTAGACCCCTGAAAATTTTACTGAGGAGGCAGGTCTTTGATTCTTCATAAAATTTACCTCCACCTTTTGGAGTACACATGTCTTGCGGAGGTCTCCAATGTGCTTGCCACCTTCTTTTCCTCCTGAGCAGCAGGATATCGCCAATGTAATGTATTTCTCTGATGTATTCCAGGATGTTCACATGGCTCACATCTTTTCAGCTTATGTTATGATAGAGAGTGGAAGAATTAACATAGCCCTGGGGAAATTTAAGTCTAGTCCATGTGAACGTAAACTGTTTCTGATCCTCTTTTTTCTTGATTTGGATATAAAAAACACCACTGGTAAATCAATAACTGGATCTTATATAACTGAGTTATTAACCTATTTTAGCAAAATGTCATCTCTCGTATAGCAAGTACAACAGTGGCTGTAGCCTGGTTGAGCTGTGGAAGTCTGCAGTCATTCTGAAGCAAGTAGCAGGATTTTGAAACATCAGATATGTGATTTACATAGACATCTGATAAGGACGACTAATCTTTTATCCTTCAGACCCGTAAGAGTATTACTAATCTCTTCAATTTCCTCAGGGTTTGATATTGCTGTATTTTACTCTTTGGCCACTTTGAGAAGTTTCTTTACTATAAAATCTTTCCCACCCCACAGTCCAAAGACCCAATGTGCATCTTAGTCCAACTGTCAAAGTATTTCAATTCCAATTATACATACATGATTCCAACTCATAGCAACCCTGTAGGGCAGAGTGAAACTGCCCTATAGGGTATCCAAGGATCAGCTAGTAGATTTGAACTGCCAACCTTTTGGTTAGCAGCCGAGTTCTTAGCCGGTGTACCAACAGGGCTCCATACACTAAAACCAAAAACCAAACCTGCTGCCGTCAAGTCGATTCTGACTCATAGTGACTCTATAGGGCAGAGTAGAACTGCCCCATAGAGTTTCCAAGGAGCGCCTGGTGGATTCGAACTGCCGACCTTTTGGTTAGCATCCATAGCACTTAACCACTACACCACCAGGGTTTCCCCGTATACACCACATGGATAAAAATGACCAATATGACTAAGACCTTTCAAAAATTTTGTCAAAATATTAAAAATAATCTCACCGTCATTTTTATATAGAGAAATGAAAAAATAGTACAACTAATATTTAGCAAAGCAACTTAAAATATTAGAAAAATAAGAATTAAAGTTTATGTCTTTGTAAAAAGTTTATCAAGAATACATTGAACAGTAGTTACCTTCTTTTTGTCATCATTTAAATAACAATTTGAAGTGAACATCTTTTCTATGACTGGAAATTTGTCATTCTTTTAGTTTCTGTCAGACTCCAGAATTTTATCTTTTGCCTTTTTAATTTCATCATATATCTCCTAGAGTTCCTTTAATGAGAAATTTTTTTGCAGGCATCGCTTTCCTTGGACCATCTTCATCTTTTTCATGACACTACCTTCTTCATTTATGTCTGTAAATTCATCCTCACTAAGTCCCTGTGGCTGCATGTCTAAAGTATGTTGAGCAGCAGCAGTTCAACATTCCCTGTCAGCAGTTTAATTTGATTTCCATCATTATCATTTTTGGTTTCTCTCTGGCCATTTTTTTTTTTTCATTAGATTACTCATTTTGGACTTATCTATGGGAGACAACTAGGCAACGCAATTTCACTTATCCATCTCGGTATGTATTGACCAGTCATCTACAGATTTTAAAGCAATTGAAGTTATTAGTCACTAATCATGACTCGTTTGTATTTTATACGATCACTCACAGTTAATATACTGTGGTAACTGAAATCTAAATCGCATTGTTGGGGCTGTCTTAGTTTTCTAGTGTTGCTATAACAGAAATACCACAAGTGGATGGCTTTAACAAAGATAAATTTATTCTCTGACAGTCTAAGAGGCTAGAAGTCCAAATTCAGGGTACCAGCTCCAGGGAAGGCTTTCTTTCTCTGTTGGCTCTGGGGGAATATCCTTATCATCAACCCTCCCCAGTGCAGGGACCCCAGGCCCAAAGATTGCACTATTTTCCTGGCTCTTGTTTCTTGGTGGTATGTGGTCCCCATGTCTCTCTGCTCACTTTTCTCTTTTATATCTCAAAAGAGATCAACTTAATACACAACCTAATCTTGTAGATAGAGTCCTGCCTCATTAACATAACTGCTGTTAATCCCACCTCAATAACATCATAGAGGTAGGATTTACAACACATAGGAAAATCACATCAGATGACAAAATGGTGGAAAACCACACAATACTGGTAATCATGGACTAGCCAAGTTGACACACGTTTTTTGGAGGAACACAATGCAATCCACAACAGGGGGAATGGTATTTTTTTAACTAAACTCTGGTAATTGAAAATCATGCATATCGAATGCTAACAGAAGATGGTTTGTGTGAGTGTGTGTATGTGTGTGTGTGTAAATCCCCAAGCTCCAACCAATGGAATTAGAAAGTCTAGGGTGGAGCTTATAAATCTGTATTTCTATAGCTAGTGAGTTCTCCAGTTGATTCTGATATGTGCTAAGTTTTGGGATATCTATCTGTCTGTCTATAGCTCTCCTGGTATCTCTCTGTCTCTATCTGTCTCTCTACCTATCTGCCTATGTATCTGTCTATCTATCTGTCTGCCTATGTATCTATCTATCTGTCTATCTACCTACCTACCTATCTATCTATGGTGTCACCATCATTGCATGATGGTATATTTTGCTCTAGGGATGCATTCTCCACAACTCTGTCCTAGTCCAACAACATTGCCTGCCTTGATAGCTGCAAATTCTTGGCTCCTGGTGGCTAGGCACTATACTCTCCTCTACTGCTTCAGGTCCTATCATTCCCGAAGATGTTAAGGAGTCCAGCTTTTTGACCACTTCTGCGACTATCATCTCTGATTTGCAGAGAAGAGCTATCATTGAGTTTAGCAATGATGGTGACCTTTTCATCACTGATTTCTGATAAACTTCATGAAGGGGTATATTCACTGGGCCTTCCATTAGAACATTGTACTCTGGTGGATCTTCTATCCTTATATATGTACTCTAGTATGGCAATGACATTTTAATCCTGTCTGCCACAACAATTCCAATGTATTTGCTTCACACAGGATGGACCATTACTTTTAGGATCAGTGAAGTCACTCCATCTGAAGTCCTTACAAATCAATGGTCACACAACATATACCAAGGCTGTATTAATCTGCTCTTGAAAACACATCATTTCTGCCCTATCACCTGAGGTGCTTTTCAGGGTAGTAGATCTTGCATCCTGAAAGATTTAACCAGGTTAAAGAACTCTGTAGTAACAAAATTTATATTCTCTTTCCTTTCATCAAGTACTAGATTAAAGTCCAGCCACGTAGGTTTTCCCCTGGCTACTGTCAATGTGGGGCCCTAATGGTACAACGGTTAAGAATTTGGCAGTTCGAATCTACCAACCTCTCCTTGGGAACCATACAGGACAGTTCTACTCTGCCCTGTGGGGTTGCTATAAGTTAGAATCGGCTCGACGGCAACAGGTTTTGTCGTTGTTGTTATTTTATTTTGTTTTTCTTACTGTCAATGTGTTTCGGCTAAATCTTGGAACTTGTATGGGTTATAGATCCTCTTCACTATTATCTCTATCTATGTTATTTTTCAACTTAACCCTAATTACCAGCTTGGTATACAGAAGAGGAACTGAGGACAGACATACTGAGAAGAGGCCCTGACATGTTGGAGTGGGACCTCTACAGTGTCTTCCCACAGGGGAAATTCCTAACCCTTAAATGGGAAGAGGCTGGTGACTTCTTCTAGCTCTAACAGCACACAGGAATCTGGGGAGTCAAAATCTTTGCCAGCATTCACCCAGGTGTCCTCATCTCAGGTGGCATAATAGGTCAGTGTTCAATCCTCTTTGAAATTTGAGCAATTTATTACTCAATTTAGCCTCAGCTCTCCTGCTCTCTTACTGCTTGTTAACAACCAGAAAGCACTTCTATCCTTCATACTTAATTTTAATTTGTTTATTAACTACCTTCAGCTTGCAATTATCTCTCTGAGAGTATCAATGTAACTTAATAGCAGCCAGGCAGTTCCATCATCCTTGTATGTATTGTTCTAGTTTTCAAAATCTTATTCATAGCAAAATGCAGGGCACTCCCATCCACAGGGACGTTCTTTCAAATGATTGAGTGGATTTTTTAGCAATAGGTTTTTCACATAGTGACAGAGACTGTCTCTAATCCACACACTTCCTGGAATGGGGTAATCGTTGCCAATCAGGTAGTTGATGATTCCATCCTCAAATCCTATTTTACCACCAGCTTTCTTGGACCACTCTCAGTACCAACTGTGCCAATTCATGTCTTATGGAAGGCAGATGCTGAGATGGAGTTAAGAGTGAAAGCTTTACTGGAGGAATAATGCTGTGAAAGAAAAAGGGGAAAATCAGGAACAAGCAAGAAAATAATTTGGACTGTGAAAGTAGCAGGACATCCATGAAAGAAAATGGAGGAGGAAGCAAAACCGAGCAGAAAGGGCCTCAGACTACATTATCTTTCTGACAACGTCTCATCCAACCCAACAGGGAGCTCTGGAGCAAAGAAATAGCCAGGCCCTATTAACCTGACTATGCTCAGTCACTATAGGACAGAGTAGAACTGCCCCATAGGGTTTCCAAGGAGCGCCTGGTGGATTTGAACTGCCGACTCTTAGGTTACCAGCCATAGCACTTAACCACTATGCCACCAGGGTTTGGCTGGATAAAAATACCCAGAAAGAGCATGACTTCAGTTCAAACACAGAGGCAGATCTAGAAGGCTCTGCAGCTAAATGTTGACCTTAAGTTCACCCTTAGAAGTTGAAAGGCAAATTCTTTCTTAAAGGAGATCCGAGCAGTGTATCCCATTCCTGTTATATATCCTCTCTGGGTCTTTGTGTTTATGACTTCTTCATTCTTTGCCGAGGTTTTTAATCTGGCCTCAAGAGAGGCAAAAGTTGTCATACCTGTGTTCAATATGCCATCAATTTTTTTGTTGTAACAGTATAAAAAGGGTGGATAAAAAAATTTGAACACTGTAAATAATACGCTGAGGGGGAAAATCTTGAATAATAAGCATGAATAATTTCTGGGATTTCTTAAATATGTGTTTTAAATAATATTATTTTAAGAGCAAAAACCTGTTGCTGTCAAGTTGGTCCCAAGTCATAGTGAACCTATAGGACACAGTAGAAATGTCTCATAGGGTTTCTGAGGAGTGGCTGATGGAGTCAAACTGCTGACCTTTTGGTTAGCACCTGAGCTCTTAACCACTGTGCCAGCAGGTTAGCACTGGTATTTCTTTTTTTTTCTTGAATATGTGTTTATTTATATATAACCTAATCTACCAGATTGAGGTAAGGATTTTTTTCAAATGTTTTAGCTAGATTTTCAGCTGTGTATACAATACAATAAGTTAATGTTATATTTAACAAAAAAATATTTAATATTAAGAGCTTCTCTATGCATTTATATAGTATCAGAGATTTTGCTTAGTTATTAAAATAAAAAAAAATCATTGCTTTATTAAGCTACCCAAGCAATCCTGTCATTTGTCAGTAACCTAGAACTCTGGACATGTCTGTTGAAGTAAATACAGGGATTGGTGCTTATATGACTTTCCTGTAAGCCTAGATATGTACAGGAACACTTCTCTGGCCTGCTTGACAGCACTGATTTTCCCACTCTAGGCTTTTGGGTGTCTCAAAAAATCTAATCTTGGTATTAAGTTACATTTTCCCCAATAAATTTCAATCTATATGCTTCTGTTTTGTGGCTGAGTACCCAAATGAATGGCCCTTGGGTCACTTTCCCTACTAACAAGTGTAACATGACCACCAGTATCATCTTTCTATCACACATGGCATTATATCTCGGAACCACAGAGAAACAGATTGATGACACTCACAGATACCATCTAACTAAATCTCTGATATAGTGATTGCAAGAACTGAGATTTGAAAAACCCAGTGGGAATTGTAAGATCAGTGTTAGGATGAACTTGGTACATCAGACCAAGTGTCATAGTATTTTGGGGTGATGACTGCTGCAGTATAAAGAAAAAAATCTCACTGTGCCAGGTATGTTGAATAAGAATTGATAAATTGAACACAAATTAAATTTGAAAGGACTGCACTAACACAAAGTTAGAAACAATATTACAGGTGATCTGTATATTCATATACCTCAAAGTCATTTAATGTTTTTTAATAAATATTTTAATGCTTAGACCTTTATTAGGAACCAAAAAAAAAAAAAAAAGCTTGAGTGTTTAAAAAAAATACAAGTAAGAAATGTTACTGTTGTCTGATATGTCTATTTCAATGAACTGCCAGATCGTTCTGAAGTTACGTATTTTATTATTTCCTAATATTATCAGTCAAGAGAAATCAACTCATTAAATTATTTCAGTGGGAAAAAAAAAGTTTTCTGAATAATTTAGGATGGAGAGGAAAAAATGGGTACTGAGTGGCCTAATAGAATTAAAATTCCATGACCACTTAGAAGGGTCTTGAGCTAGTAATAGAAAGTCTCTGAATAAAGAATCAAATGCTCCTCTGATTCCTAGAGGGAAGGGTGTGTGTGGATGTGTGTGTGTGAATGACAGAGAGTGAGAGATAGAGGGAAACTATATGTAGAAGGAATTTTAAACTTTCTCTCATTGAGTTTAGATCCAAATAACTGCTAAAACACTAAATTAAATTATGAATTGGTCTTAATTTACAGGTTCTTTCTAGCCTCAATGACAATGTAATATCAATAAAATACAGATTAAAAGATGGAAATTTTGTAGCACAAAATATTAGATACTTCAGTATAAATCTAGAAAAAATGTACAATATTTACATGAGGAAAACTAAAAATACTCTGATGAAAGAAATCAAAGTAGATATAAATAAATGGAGAGATAGTCCAAGTTCATGGATAGGAAAATGTGATATTATTAAGATGTCAATTCTTATCAACTTGATCTATAGATTCAATGTAATCCCAATCAAAATCCAAGAAAGTTATTTTTGTCTATCCACAAAATGATCCTAATATTTATATGGAAAGGCAAAGGCCCAGAATAGCCAACACAATACTGAAGAACAGAGTTGGAGGACTAACATTCCCTGACTTCAAGGCTTCATGTAAAGTTACAGTGATCAAGCTAGTGTGAGAGTAGTGAAGGAGTAGACACAAAACCAGTGAAACATTATTAGAAAGCCCAGAAACAGACCCACAAAAACACAGTCAACTCATCTTTGACAAAAGAGAGAAGACGATTCAATGGAGAAAGGGTCCTCTTTTAAAAAAAATGGTACTAGAGCAACTAAACATGCACATGCAAAAATATGAATTTACATACAGAACTCACATGTTTTGTAAAACTTTACTTAAAATGTATTATAGACCAAATGTAAAAGGCAAAACTACACAATTTCTAAGTAACATAGGAGAAAGTATAGATGACCTCAGGCTTGGTGATGACTGTTTAGTCACAATGCCAAAAGTAGAGTCTATAAAACGACAACAACAACAGCAAAAATGATAAGTTGAACTTCACTAAAATTATAAAATTCTGCCCTGCTAAAGATTGTTAGGAAAATGAGAACAAAAGCTACAGACTAAGATAAAATATTAAATATAAGTATATTTATATCTGATAAAGGACTTGTATCTAAAATTCCAAATAACTATTAAAAACTCAGCAGTAACAAAACAAACAATCCAGTTATAAAAAAAGGGCTAAAGATCTGAACAGACACCTCACAAAAGATATAGAGATGGAAAATAATGCATAAAAAGGATGCTCAGTACCATATGTCGTTGTTGGGTGCTGTCGAGTCGGCTCCATCTTCTAGAGACCTTATGCACAACAGAATGAAGCACTGCCTGGTCCTACTCCATCCTCACAATTATTGCTATGCAAGAACCCATTGTTGCAGCCACTGTGTCAACCCATCTCATTGAGGGTCTTCTTCTTTTTCTCTGACCCTAATATGTCATTAGGGAATTGCAAATTCAAGTAATGAGATACCACTACATAATGGACAAAATCCAAAACACTGACAATGTTAAATGCACGCGTGGATGCAGGACTACAGAAGCTTTCATTCATTGCCAGTGGGATTTCTGTGAAAGACAGGCTATGGGAGTTTGAATGGGCTCAGGAGACACAGTACCGGTTCGGAATTCTGAATCCACCACTCATTAACTAGAAGACCTTGTACGAGTAAGTTCCTGATTTCTCATTGTGCTTCGGTTTATCATTTGTAAAGGGGGGCAATTGCACCCACCTCATAGGTTACGTATTAACGTCATACAGTGCTAAGAAGACTGTTTGATACATGGTGACCCACCAATAAGTGTTAACTCTTATATTAGCATAGATAAAACTGACAATACTAACACGATTCAAACATAAGGTGGTGGTGCCACTACCAGTCTTGGCTAGTTCTGCAAAGTGATGTAACTTTACTTGAAAATTAACCTACCGCACCAGTGGTGTAAGGCCAACATGGGCGCTCCCCAGAAGCTCACTTCCTGGTCTCTGTGCTGGCCATAATGCACATCCAGTGATGCCATCTGTCCACTGCTTTCAAGGGAAACTGGGAGCTGGGCCTTCCTTTCCTTTCCTGGACTGCTGCTCAGGCCACTGCACAGCCACAACCTCTCTCAGAGTGTGTCTAGAACTGCCAGAGTGGCACCTGCAGTGGCAGAGACAGCACGAATAAGACAGCAATGGTCTGAGCTCATTAACTGAAGCAGGTAAAGAGAAGCCTTTACATACCTTGATTGTGCAAAAAAACACTTGACTGTGATGTCAGGATTTGATTCCTGGGGACAGTGACAGGGCAGAGTCCTGTTTCCAGGCGACTTGCTAATAGGTACAGAGCATCCCTATAACAAACTAAATTCTCTCCACCCTGCTTTTGCAGATGGAGGTACTGGTGAAGCTGTTATGCTGATGGCATTTAAAGAATCACAGCAAAAGTTTGATCAAATGGTCAACATGGCCATCAGCACACATCAGTGAAATACAGGAAACTGACAGGCAAGTGTATGTGGACACCATGAAGCCAGCTATGCCAAACCTCAGATGCACCTCCTGTTAGGTTATGACCCATGCACTTGGAAAGGGGACACCCCACCATAGCGACACCCTCCAGTCCTACTTGGGGGCCACAGAGAGTTTGCCCAAGCCAGCCGTGGTGTCTCAGCACCCAAGTGATCACTTCTGCAACTATCAAGGAAGTCTTTGTTCTAATTCATTCTACGTCTGTCATTAATCTTGGAACAATTCCCCCTGACTGGTCGCAAAGTTAAAAGCTAATATTTGAGAGAGCTTGGAGTACCTGGGTTGTGCAAATGGTTAACACACTTGGTTGCTGACTAAAAGATTGAAGATTTAACTCCACTCAGGTGCTCTGGAAAAAAGGTCTGGAGATGTCTTTCCAAAAAACCAGCCATTGAAAACCATATGGTGTACTGTTCTACTCTGACACATGTGGGGATGCCCGCCATGAGTAAAAATTGACTCAATGGCAAGTGGTTTTAGAGAGGGCTCCCTATGCACAAGGCACAGCTTTAAGCATTCAGTGTGTATTAACTTACCCAAGATCACAAAAAAGCAGCAGAGCCTATCCTCAGAATTAAAAGAGTACCCGACGTCAGGTCAAATCGGTGGGGATAAGCATTGTGTAAAAAATGGTGTTGGGATACTCCATCTGAGAAAAATAATTCAATAAATAAATCTGAGTCCTTAAGCTTCACTTTTTATATACTATGTATGTTTCAAAAATAACCTCTACGTAAAAAAGAAAGTATGTAGATTCTAGACTAAAACTTGGGTGAATATTTTCATATTCTTACCATGGAGAAGCCCTAGTGGTGCAGTGGCTAAGAGCTATGCCAGCTAACCAAAAGGCTGGCAGTTTGAATCCACCAGCCGCTCTTTGGAAACCCTATAGGAGAGTTCTACTCTGTCCTGTAGGGTCGCAGTGAGTCAGGATTGACTCGGCAGCAAAAGGTTTGGCTTTTTGGGTTTTTTATCATGGAGAAGCATTTTAAAACATACTTACACAAGTCAGAAACCATTAGAGCAAAAAATTGATACAATAATATTTCAATACTTCTCTGCTCCCAGGTGAAAGGCAAATGTTAATCTGAAAAAGAAAATACCAAAAACCAAACCCTTTGCCATTGAGTGGATTCCAACTCATAGAGACCCTAGAGGACAGAGCTGAACTGCCCCATGGAGTTTCCAATGAGTGCCTGGTGGATTTGAAGTGCTGACCTTTTAGTTAGCAATCATAGCACTTAACCACTATGCTACCAGGGTTTCTGAAAAAGAAAAGAAAAGGTACTTTTTGTCAAATATTTAACATTGAATATCAGCTCACAAAATAGTTAATCTGGCTAAGATGTGGGATGTTTTTAATGTTTGCTGTAGTTATGACTCCGAATCTACTTGATGGCAAAGGGATTGGTTTTACTTTTTTATTTTGATAGTCAAAGTTGACAAAGGCTTCAGCTTTCTGTAGTTTCCTTGTTTGTATGTCTGTTTTCCTCCCTTTGTATTTGGGGCATTTCCCGAGAAACTTCTATAGAGTGTCTGTTTGCAGCTCTCCTGGATGTAATCCACCATTTGGAGCCTTGTTGATATGCTAACAAGGTGTCAAGGAGGGGAAGCATTCTGTAATCTTATGATAAGATCTCAATTTTTTAGTAAGTCCTGTATGTGACGTTCAGAGAATTTCTTAGCTTTGTTTTTTCTCCCTTTAAGTGTGACCAGTAGGTTAGAGAGGACTGGGATTGTCTAATTGCCCTTCCTCCAGGTCAAATAAGGAGCCCTCCTGGAGTAAGGGTTAAGCATTTGACTTCTAACCAAAGGCCTTTGTTATGGAGAATATTCTGGGAAAATTTCAAAGTGGTTACTTTTTACCTTCCAGTGCTTGAAGCCTGAGGGGATTCTTGTCTAATCTTTACCAAGAGAATTTGGTAGAACTCCTACAGGTAAAACCCATGAAAGTGTGGGGGCCCCTAAATTTGGGCTCCTAAGAGTTTTTAAGTATCAAGCTACTCTACATCAGCTCTAACAACTAAGTGGTCCTACCAGTCAGTGGCTCTATCAGGTACTTCTCCAGGTAAGTTGATCTCAGGTATGAGTCTCCATACTTACCTATCTCTGCAGCTTTCAGGGTGGTGGCTTTCACTGTGACATAAATCTTCTGATGCATTTAAAAAAAGTCACTGGTTTTCAGTTTTTTGACTTTCTTCTTACTGTATACAAGGGGGTTTTCAAGCTCGTAACATGTTAGAGATTAAACCAGAAGTCCCCTGACAGTTTAAGACTATTTTCTTTTTCTTGCTATAGAAGATAAGCAATATGATAAAATATTTAATGTTTTTTTTTTCACTTTCTAACATTCCCTTACTATCTTCTAAAGTTTACCTGAAAAGATTCTTGCTATTTTATTTAAATAAGATATGTTAAATTTATGCATTTGCTATCAATATAATTTATATATATGTAATATTTATTTGATTATGTGTTGAATAAATTATTGTATTACTGCTTTTTCATGGTATTCTCTTATTATTATTATTTATTACAATCTGCAGTTGTTGAGAGCTGATTTTATTAAACGTATTGTTTGCAAGAAAACAAAGTCAAAGAATGGATTACGCATAACGGTATTATTATGTCAAATTATTTTGAGAAGATTTGTATTCTGAGAGAATTTGTATTAGTTCTCTCTGGAAATATATTTTAAGAAGAGCATAATGTATGCTTAGTATTATATTCCTCCCTGGTGAACCATTAATCAGAGAATGTCATGCATTTCAACATTGTTGACATAAATTTACAAAAAAATAGTAATAATTCATATGACTCAATCAACTTTGTTTTTCAAGGACTATAATCCATGAGGAAGAATCAAATATTTGTCATTTCAAGTACACTCAAATCAAGGTAAAGTTGTATTTTTACCGTGTCTATCTTCGTGCGTACTAATAAAGGCACTTAATACATTATGCTTTGGGGGATATTGCTTTCATTTCTTTAGCTTCCCTCATTTGTTATTTTTCTGTGGATCACTAATCAATCTCATACCTCAAGCTGAGGGATTCTGACCTATTACAGAGGAGAGTTTTGATAAAGGTACATTAAAATGAAAGAATTCAGAACTGGAAGTTTATTTATAAATAAGTCTGTAACTTCTGAAAAAAAGGCAGGAGGGCATAATATTAAAAGCTAACATCATTAATTTGTTATAAAACATCATAGTATTTCAATGACAACAGATTAGAGTTATATGCTTCAATCTTGAAGATTATCTAAAATTGTTCATATCTTTAAGGGCATATACTTTTTTTTAATACTTTTAGCAAGAAAATATACATATTTTCTCACTCATCTCTAAAGTAATCCACTGGAAATTTCAGTTGATTTTACCTCCAAATGTTGTCTTAAATCCATATCCAGCTCAACTGCTGTCACTACTTCTACTGGAATTGTGTTCTACTTGTACTGCTACAGAAGCCCCGGTGGCATAGTGACTAAGCGCTCAGCTGCTAACCCAAAAGTCAGGGGTTCAAATGTAGCATCTGCTGCATAGCAGAACGATGTGGTCTTTGGCCTCTTTAAAGATTACAACCTTGGAAACCGTATGGGGCAGTTCTACTCTGTCCTATAGGGTCTCTATGAGTTGGAATTAACTAGATAACAACAGGTTTTACACTATTACAATAGTCTGCATTGTTCCTTATTCTAATCTTGACCTATCAACCCAACTGACTCTCCACAAAGTTGCCAGATCATACTCCATCTTAAGACTTTTCAAAGGCTTCTCATTCATGTTTGAATAAAGCTTTAATTTTCATAACTAGTCTATTAACAGTGATATGGACCAGATTTTGCTTAACCTTCAAACCTTATCGTCCCTTGTTATCCTTTCATATGGAGCAGTTTTAATATTTTTTAACACCCTTATTCTAGGGTCGCTATGAGTTGCAATCTACTCAACGGCAAAGGGTTTGCTTGTTTTTTCGTTTTGTTCTAGTTCTTGGGCTGCTGTTTTCTTGTTCTTCAGCAGAACATTCTAGCACTGGTTGGTTTACCTGATTCTACACAACTGTATGAATTAGCTGTCACGGTTAAACAAATGACACAAAACCTAATGTCATGAAACTACAAATATTTATTATTTCTTGTGATACTGTGGATTGAGTGAGTGATCCTTTTGACCAGCACTGGCTTGGCTGGGCCTAGATGGTCTCTCATGGACTGACTAACATCTCTGAATTCTACCTGGGATGGGTGCCTCATCTGTGGCTTCTGTCCTCATGGTCTCTAATCTTTCAGAGGCTAATCCAGTCTTGTTCACATAATGGCAAAAGGGTTCCAGTGCCAAGAGAAGGCAAACCCTTATGTATAGGCAGTTTTTAAATCTTTTAGTAACATTCTTGCTATTGTCCCATTTCCCAGAATAAGCCATACGATGAAGCCATAAACTAAGGAATACAAAAATAAACTCTCAGAAGTGGTAGCAAAATCACATGACAAAGGGGCATGCATAAAGTGGTAGGAGGAATTACGGAGGCCTTTTTTGCAGATAACTTTCCACATCAGTCTTTAAACCTATCCTCAATTTTCTCCTTCTTAGAGAGTTCCCTCCTGAAGCAAACCTCTTTAACATGAGTTTTGTATATTTTTCTACCCTCAGAAAATCTTACTCTTTTCTGCCCTGGCATGTATTATAACTGCAACTACAGATATTTTCATATGCAATTTGATTTTTTATTAATTATTTAGTATCTCTATTCTCATTACATTTTATCAGAACCTATGTTTGTTTTGCTCACCCCATATGCTCAATAGCCACATCAGTACCTGATGAACTAAAAATAGTTAATATTATTTAAAATGAATGATCGAATATTGCAATGGATGAGACGTGTAATCATTCAGTGGGATGAAAAATGTCTGAAAATTAAAAAACATCATGAATTTTAACAATTCAACATAGAATATGTAAGTATGTATGTGCGATGGACAAAATTTTTTCTTTTCCTATTGACTTTTGGTTATACAACTTTATGTTAGTGAAGTAAAATTAATTCATTAACTTTGGAAAAGGTAGGATTCAGAAAAAAAGCAGTAAATATAATTAAACTATTTGAGGCATGTCAGGAACTGTGTCTTTTAGGGTCACATTGTATCTTGCACATACTGAGAATTTACTTTTTGTAAAATGAAGGACAAGACCTACCGTAGTATCTGTTTTTTCCCATTATGCCCTACACCAAGCTGGGTAAAAGGAAAACACATCTTTCCATCCTTCCCAAATAATATAGTTGCAAAAAACGTTAACTCAGAAATTTTCGACAGATTTTTTTCTAAAAATTAAAAAATGTATTTTTATATGGCCCGGTCTACAGCAAAGAAATTTGTCAATTAATATCAAGTATTTAACTTTTCCAATGTTCCTTCGTAGCCATCCAGTATTCAAGACTAAATCCTATCTGTTGCACTTTAAATATCAGCTTGATTTTTGCCCCCATTTCTAGTTAAAATGCTTAGAACAAGGCTCATTTTGTTGGCCAGCAAAAACAAACAGTCCTAGAAATAAAGATGTCTACCTGTCTTAGAAACTATTCCCAATTATATTTGATTGTGAGTGTTATTTGTGTCTCTCCCTCTAACCTACTTTATTTATTATTTGTTTTAAATGCAAAATAAATTCTACCCAAGAGGAATTATGGTGAATAATTTGGTTTCTTTCTTGAATTGTAATAATGTAATAGAATGTATGGTAGACAGAAGACAGTGGTGTGACAAGGACAACACAAGGGCTTGTATGGGAGGAGCGACTGTACAAATCTGGAGAAAAAAAGAAAAAAGACTGGAGACTTGAGACAGTTGGATACAGGATGTGAAACCACGACTTGAAATAGAAGTAGAGGCTCATATTTAAACCCCGAAAGCTATCGGTGTGGACAAAATGATCCCTTGGTGATTCAATTCTGGATATAAAGGGGGGAACATTGGTTAGATGCGTGGATCTTAGCAAGGAGATTAGGCTGTGGAACAGGCTGTAGTTCAGTTAGAAATAAAATGAAATGAGAACTTGCAAATTCTGGTGAGATAAATTATAAGAAACTGGAAATATATTCCTTTTTTTTGCTCACATTTAAATATATATATATACACATACACAAAAAATAACTCACTGAAGAGAACATATGTAAAATTTATAATGGAATGATATACAGTGTGTATTTCACCACCAAAAGAAAAATTTCATTACCAAAACTGGTATAGTCTATCAAGTCTACCTTTTTTATATGCAGTTAAATAAGATCATGCAAGGAGTATTGTTTATGTGTATGTTTATTTTTTGGAATGAGACATTTTCTAGTAATGCAAAATACAATTTGACTTCTATAACAAGATACACAATCTAATTATTTAGTAGTGCTTATTATACTTTTCATCATGCAGTAAGCTATAATGTTATTATTGCTTACTCAGGTTGCCATTAAACATTTAAATGCATGTATAATAGCACAGAGTTTAGTTCAGAGGGAAAAAATTTTTTTTTTTTAAATTACACCATTGTGCGTAGATCCTCCAAGCTGGCCTATGCATATTTACTTATGTTCCAGCAGATGGTGCCCTTGCAACAGATATTCATTTTTCTCTTTACATGATTGGGGTAAAGGAGACTCCTTTATTTTCTTTTTCTGTGATAACATAGTCAGTATATACTCAGAAATATATTTTCTGAAAATATTCTGTCCCTTCTTCCCTATTTTTCTAATTGAAAGTATTTCAAAAACAGTTGGCGAGGCTTTTCTAGAAGTATGAAAATAAGATTGAAATCAGAACATTAATATAACTGCATGTCCACCCTCCCAGCCAGCTACAATCGATTTCTCTTCTCCTTCTCCTAAATGTAAACTCTTCACATTTATAAACGATTACCGCCTTTTGCTAAAAGTTTGTAGGCAGATGGTCTTTTGTTTAAATAACCTTCAAACAAGCAACACTATATCAAAATCCTGTTCCTTATCAGTAGAAGACCCTTCTGTTGTCTTAGATCGCGACCTGACCCTGACACAAAATTCAACTTCTCTGTTCCATCAGGCAATGTCTTAGACTATCTCTCCTTTGCCTGCATGTTTTTGAATTTGGTATGTTTTACCCTTGAAATTCTTAGGTATGTTGAAGGCATTGCCTTACAATTAGGAGCCCTGGTGGCACAAACAGTTAAGTGCTCAGCTGCTAACCAAAAGTTGGCAGTTCTAACCCGCCAGCCACTCCTCAGGAGAAAGGTGGCAGTCTGCTTCCCTCAACATTTGCAGCCTTGGAAACCCTGTGGGACAGTCCTATTCTGTCCTAGAGGGTCACTATGAGTCAAAAGCATCTCAATGGCAAAATCCGCAAAACGGAATTTAACCATTGTACCCAGTAAGAGTTAATAAATTTTAAATTGTGTTTAATGTTTTTTAAATCAACTCTCATTCATGTTCAGATTTGTATAAAAATCTATATAAGTACGGAATAACTTTGACAGTTTGGAATATACAAATATGCAAAAGTTGGGAGGAAAAACATGCCTATTGAGAATTTACTACGTGTAGGAGCTTTAGGTATAATACTTTGTTTATTCCTCACAACCAGTGAGTGAAATAAGCAAAGCATCATACCCATCTTACACAGCAGAAAAAAGTAAAGCTCACAAAGAAATAAAGTAACTCCAAAGTCACTCTCTATAATACCAACAGTCTTCACAATTTAATATGCATGAGCCATTTGTATGTACATATTAAAATATAAATTCATAGTCAAAAATTCATAGTCAAGATACCCAGAAATTCCAAATCAGTTAGGTAAGAGGTAGAGGCAACATAGGGATAGCTGTTTTTACAACAGATCTTAGTTGTTATTGATGCAGGTGATCTCTTTCCCAAATTTGAGAAGCACTACTCTGCACCTTGAAAACAAGATCTGTAAGACATGTTCCTGGTGCCCTTAAGTTTTGAATTATAACTTACACGCAGCAGTAAAGTGCTAATTAAAGGAATTGTGATAGAGTTTCCAAATAACTGTTGAAGGAGTTCAGAAGAGGGAAAAATAAAAAGTCATGGAAGGAATCATTTGAAAAGACTTTGCCAACTTTATGAGAAACACAGATGCAAAATGCACAGTTAAGAGAAGAGTAACATGGACAAGCACTTGCTGTGAACCTTGAGCATAATCCATGGAGGGCGAAGTAAGTGTATGGTGCCTTAGGACTTGAACAGAAGAATTCTGTTGCGCAGGTGAGATTGAATAGTAAAGGCTGGTAATGGTTGTTAGTATTAGTTGCCCTGTAGAATGATCTGTTATGACCCCTTCAGGTGTGCAGAGTAGAACTGCTCCAGAGGGTTTTCAAGGCTGTGACCTTTAGGAAGCAGATCGCCAGGCCCGTCTCCCCAGACACCTCTAGGTGTGGCCTAGCCACCAACCTTTTGACTAGTAGTCTGGCCCTTAGCCACTCATGCCACCCAGATGGATTAAATAAAAATATGCTAGTTAATATAACAGTATGAATTGGTTACTGGAAATGATAAAGTACTTGAAGAAAGAGGGAATTTTGAGAGAAAAGATGATTCATTTTTAAAGATGATAAACTATTCAAACGCCTAAGAGGAACAAGTCCACAGGGCATAGGAATCAAAAGAGCTCCAAAAAGTAATAAATAACAATTAGTATTATAAAAGTTTTAACAACTTCCAATTCTATACAGTTTTATATGACTACAGTGGTAGATATTACTGTAACGCAAATGGGATCCCTCCCATTTTTCCCTATGAAAAAGCAGGAGGTGAGGAAATAGCTTTTCATTTGAAGTAAAAATACCTTAAAAATATTCCAGCTCTGCATTTTACTAGCTTTATTAGTTTCATGTAATCATGAAATTATTTTGTCTCATTTATTTTATTTGCATATCTATGATTAAATATGCATTTGGGAAAATTTAATAAGATAATGTATTTGAAAAATCTATTAAAACCAACTTATAAAAAAGGCTAGGCATTGTAATCACTATGGTTGAAACTATTTTTCACTGACTTACTTTTTAGAATACGTATTTTACAAGCTAGAGAAATGCAGATGATAAATATGAATCAAACCAAAAAATAATTCATAGCTTAAAATGCAACTGGAAAGGAAGAACAAATTACTGAAAAGCCTGCTAACTAGTATATTGACAATGTCTTAAGACAATTTCTTTTTAACATCAGCTATTTTGGTTTAAGCATTACGTCTTAATAAAAAATTATTGATTTGCATTTTTTAAAGGACTAAAAACCTCTTGAGATTGCTTGGGTTTTGAAATTAGAAATTAGAGCTATTAAAATTCACTATATTATAGAAAACATATTAATGTCATGCATTTTAAATATGTAGCTGAGATTGGTTAAAATAGCCATGGCCAATAGTATTTAACTACTACCCCTTCTCTGAAAGAGAAGTTTGTGTACATAATTCTTTTGATGTTAGTTGCTGTGGAATCCATTCCAACTCGTGGTGACCCCATTAAGTAACACTGTAGGAGTGTTGAACAATGTTCTACAACAAAGTTATAGATGGTATTGTACTTTTAAGAAATCTTTTATTTTTAAATATTGAAACATTTCTATAAAAATTGTGTCATATTTGGTCTGGAATTGAACATATAGGGAAGATTTCCCTGACTTTTAGTTAATCAAATTTTCTCTAGTGGCAAAGCAGAAGATTCTGAATTTTCAGGTATCCTTTGGGGTGTCAGTATGTCACTCTTATCAGTATGGCAGGTTTTTGGTGCTCAAGTTTCCTACCTCTTACCCTTGATGAAGGGGGCAAGGTTGCTCCCTGGAAAATTATTTTTTGGAGATACTATATCTTCATGCAGGTATTGCACACAATTTGGTCCGAGTTATTCTACTCCGTGATGTATCACTTCCATTTTACATGATTTGAGCTTTGGTTCACCTCTTTTTTTTGCTATAGGTTTAGTCTAGTCTACCATATTACAGTAGAGATTGCATAGTACTTGATATGAATTGCTTCTTTCCAGTCACTCATTTGCTTTGTTGTAATGCCCAATTTATAGGTAGACTGACAGATGATAGATATATAAATAGATATAGATATCAATATTGATATTTGTATCTATATCAATATCTGTATGTTCTTATCAATATCTATATCTCTACCAATGGAATGTGGAAATTATAAAACAATATCATTAATATCACATGCAAGTAAAATTATGTTGAAGATAATTCAAAAACAGCTGCAGCAGTATATCAACAGAGAACTGCCAGAAATCAAGCCAGATTCAGAAGAAGAATATCATTGCTGATGTCAGGTGAATTTTGGCTGAAAGCAGAGAATACCAGAAAGATGTTTACCTGTGTTTTATTGACTATGTTAAGGCATTCGACTGTGTGAATCATAACAGATTATGGATAACATTGCAAGAAGGGAATTCCAGAACACTTAACTGTGCTCATGAGGAACCTGCATACAGACCAAGAGGCAGTCGTTCAAACAGAACAAGGCGATACTGTGGGTTTAAAGTCAGGGAAGGAAGTCAGGGCTGTATTCTTTCACGATACCTATTTGATCTGTACGCTGAGCAAATAATCCAAGGAGCTGAACTATATGAAGAAGAATGGGACATCAGGATTGGAGGAAGACTCATTAACAACCTGCTTTATGCAGATGACACAACCTTGCTTGCTGAAAGTGAAGAAGGCTGGAAGCTCAGTCTTCAGTATGAATCACACCTCAACATGAAGTAAACAAAAATCACCACAACTGGACAAATAAGCAACATCATGATAAACGGAGAAAATATTGAAGTTGCCAAAAATTTCATTTTACTTGGATTCACAATCAACACCCGCAGAAGCAGCAGTCAAGATACCAAAAGACATATTATATTGGACAAGTCTGCTGCAAACAGCATCTTTAAAGTATCAAAAAACAAAGAGGTCACCTTGAAGACTAAAGTGCACCTGACTCAAGTCATGTTATTTTCAGTCACATCATATACATGTGAAACCTGGAAAATGAATAAGGAAAACCAAAGAAGAATTGACACCTTTGAATTGTGGTGTTGGCTGCGAATATTGAAAATACCATGAACTGCCAGAAGAACGAACAAATCTGTCTTAGAAGAAGTACAACCAGAATGCTTCTTAGAATCAAGAATGGCAAGACTACCTCTCACATACTTTTGACATGTTATCAGGAGGGACCAGTCACTGGTGAAGGACATCATGCTTGGTAAAGTAGAGGGTCAGCAAAAAAGAGGAACACCCTCGAGGAGATGGATTGATACAGTGGCTGCAACAGTGGGCTCAAGCATAGCAGAAATTGTGAGAATGGCACAGGACTGGGCAGTGTTTCCTTCTGTTACACATAGGGTCACTATGAGTCGGAACTGACTCCACGGCATCTAGCAACATAACAATAACATATGCCTATCTATACCTCTAGGAAACCTGGTGGCGTAGTAGCTAAGTGCTACAACTGCTAAGCAAGAGGTCAGCAGTTCGAATCCGCCAGATCCTCCTTGGAAACTCTATGGGGCAGTTCTACTCTGTCCTATAGGGTCGCTATGAGTTGGAATCGACTGGACAGCAGTGCGTTTGGTTTTTTTGGTTTTATCTATATCTCTATCTTTTTAGCTATGTATTTTATCCTCAAGCATTTAGCATCAACCTGGGAGTTTTTTTTGGTTCAAAAGATCATTACGATGTGGAGGTTTTTTTCTGTTGACAGTGCACACAAAGAGACAAAGGGAGTATGTGCAGCCAACTTACAGGATTCCTGTTTAGAGTGCCCTATAGTTACGGGGCTACTTGATATATAATATACCCAAGGCCCTTGAGTCAATTCCGACCCATAGTGACCCTATAGAACAGTGTAGAACTGCCCCATAGAGTTTCCAAGGACTGCCTGGTGCATTCAAGCTGCTGACCTCTTGGTTAATAGCCGAAGCACTTAACCGCTTCGCCACTAGGATTTCCGATATATAGTATAGGCATATATCTATATTAAAAAAACCCAGTGCCATCCAGTCGAATTGGGATTCATAGCAACCCTATAGAACAGAGTAGAACTGCCTCATAGAGTTTCCAAGGAGCTCCTGGCGCATTCCAACTGCCAACCCCTTGGTTAGCAGCCGTAGCACTTAACCACTGCACCACCAGGGCTTCCTATATCTATGCATATATATGTATATATATATATATAAAATAAGGGAAATATTTTATTTGTTATCCAGATGTTCCTTAGCCTTTGTGTGTTTTGCCAGTGGAAGGAGCCAATCTATTGTCATTTCCTTTTTAACTTAAACTGTGCCTCCTTCTTGCCACATGATGCCTGTAGATTTTGGACATTTGATTTTTTTTTATATTATTATTAGCAACTTTTAACCTCTTTGTTTCACTTCTGTGATAACTTTGTGGATTGCTTATTTTTGCCTCTTCAATATTTTCTCCTTAATATTAGCCTTGTTTAAAATGACAATTTTTATAACAAATTTTTTTTTGAGAAAAAGAAATATATAATGAATAAAGAAGGATAAAAAAAAAGACTGAAATGGATTCAGCCAGACAGATAGAAAAAAACAGTTATAGAAAATTGTAAAATATTAATTATCATTTCTTTACAGGGAGAAAAATGGCTTTTCATTTTCAATTTCATGAAAAGGGAACTTTACTGTGGAATCTGCGAATAGCCACAGAAGATTCATCCCAGGAACAAGCAAACCCACACTGTAGCTTAAACATTTCATAAGGTGCACCTCTCAGACAATACAATTTAATTAGTTCCAGTAATTGAGTCTACCTGGTCAAGTCAATGGGGACTTCTTGGCTCTCAGTCACAAGCACAGATGCTTTTATGGTTGTCTTATCTGAATGCTCTCTGGAATTAGCCAAGGTGTTATTATCTTATCACTGCCTGAGGTTTTTTACATAATCTATTTAATTCATAGCCTCTGAGAAGATAAAATATGGTTGGTATGAAGTTCTTTATGTTAGAAATGTTTATTACAATCCTGTATGCCTATAGGCAATGGCTCATGATAATACTTTCCTCAAAAATCATCATTTTAAATAAATGAGAACATTACTTGTCATAATTTTCAGACAAAGAAGAATTATTTATTAAATTTCTATTGTGACTTTTAAAGTTGGTTGACTAGAATATGATTAGGTTATCCATTATTATGATAATCATGCATATGTTTATTGACATGCTCATATTTTCACAATTATTGTGATTGATTAGAAGAGTTATTCAATTTTACTATATTGTTAATAAACACATTTGGTAAACTCGGGTTTTTATAATGTATTCACGCAATAAAATATTTGGTGATTTGGTAGAAATACTCTTTTGCATTATAAACCCAACCAAAAACCCAGTGCCATCAAGTTGATCAGGTTTTAATTAACATACCCACCCAAAACCCAGTGCTGTCGAGACATAATTAGTTCCAATTATTAGTATCAGGGTAAACATTTGTGCCTCATGTGAGGTTTTATCTCACCTGCATTCTATATATTTATATAGCTGTGTTAGTCTTATGAAACACCTGGTAGCGTAGTGGTTAAGTGCTATAGCTGCAAACCAAAAGGTTGGCAATTTGAATCTCCCAGGCACTCCTTGGAAACTCTATGGGGCAGTTCTACCCTGTCCTATAGGGTCACTGTGAGTCAGATTTGACTTAATGGCAACAGGTTTGGTGTTCTGGTTAGTCTTATGAAGTCAACGAATATTCAAAAATTGTTTCTATGGGATTAGGTGATAGGTACAGTCTCTTCTTGCATTAATTCACAGCTGAATGGGCAGGATGCACAGAGGTTATTAATACATGGGAATAAACAACTATAAAATAAAGCAGGATGTGATCATATAAAGAAGGGTTCAATACAGGCAATGTCTCTCACTAGATATAAAGTTATTTACCCTAACTTCATATTTTTTATGGAAAAAATATTAGAAGATGCCTTGTACACAGAAGGCTCTCAAAAAATGTTAGCCATTATTGATACCAATATTTCAAGCTAAATAACATAGGGCTCATGGAGCCATCTTGGATATCAAAAAAGACACTGGGAGCAGATAATGTATACAGAATAAGTGTTTTTTTGGGGGGAAGCATAAATTGTCAGGGTGAGAGATGTCTAATTATGGAGCAAATGAGGAGCAATTGAAATTTTGTTTGTTTTATAGCTTAAATTCAATAGGGAGTTTTCATTGGAATTATTTTAAGAATTTAAACTGGAGGTTAAATGTAGAGTGGATTAGGGAGGAGAGACAGAAAATAAGAGATGACTACACACTGCAGTTTTTGTATAAATCCACATTGAAATCAATTTGCCTGATAATAAAGGAAAGACAGAATGGCCAGCAAAATCTTGTGTAATGAGAAATGTACTGGCAACTGTGTGGAGGTAGAGACTGAGAGGAAGATGGTAGAACATAAAAGTAAAAACATTACCAAAGACAATTCAGCTTTGTTACTGAAATAGTAAATAATGGGAAGAATACTTCTAAGGATGATTCTTGGGAGTAAGTTATTTTCTAATAAGATAGCAAGTTCTTTTTTTTTTTTAATATTGATTCCGGCATGGCAGTAAGTGCAGATGTCCAGTAGGCATTTGGAAATCATGTGGAGAACAAGCCATAGATTGAGACAAGTTATATTAATTTAGGGCTCTTGCTGATAAGGGAATTATTTTATGTGAAGTCATTCTGCAATTAATTCCTGGCTGTCTCATTTACTGCTGTCAAACTTGAGATAGATATCTACCTAAATAATTGAATATTATGGTCATTTACCAATAGAATGTATTCCTTACGTTTTATTCTGCTAAAGAGAATTCTTAAAATGATGCATAGCCCATTATACTTTCTTTCTTCGAGTCTACTGTGCTATGTTAGTTTCTCTAAAAGTGATTGAACTGTGACTTTTGAGGCAAGTGACTTGATTGAAGGAATGCATTTAGGAGAAAGGAAATAAGGCACGCAGGACACAACAAGGGAAAAAGCCAAGCAAGGATGTTCACAGTTGATCTCACAGGAGACTTGAAGCATATTTGCCCCACGAAGTTACTTCCAAAAGGGGTAGCCCTTTTTGACCCTCTGTCAACCAGTTATTGGCTCTGCTTGGATTGCCTCCTCCTGGGGTCGGGTTCCTCGTGCTCCCTAGATTCCATGAGGATCGGTATGGGGTGGCCCAGTGGGGTGCTGCACAAACAGTGTTTTCTTTTTTGTGTCTTTTTTCAATTTTATATGAAAACTGTTAGCAGGCCTGCTTGAACTTTTCTACACATGAAGAAAATATCTTTATTTATAATTGTCAGTATAGAATTCTGCACTGAAGAAAATATCTTTATTTATAATTGTCAGTATAGAATTCTGCACTCCTTCTCAGACATACATAACCATTCTTGAAAATACAGTGAAACCTGTGAGAGCCAAAACTTGACAGAACTGCCCTGTTTTTTCTGGTCTCACAAGTTTTCCACTTTTGACAGGGTGCAGTCTTACCATTCTTCTATCACACTCTATTAGTGGACAAGCTTCTGCCTTACACAGGTTCTGGCTTTTGCAAGTTTTACTGTTTGTTGTTGTTGTTTGTTGCTGTGTAGTCTATTCCAATTCAAATCAACCCCATGGATGCTGAGTAGAACTGTTTCATATAGTTTGGAAGACTGTGATCTTTCAGAAGCAGATTGCCAGGCTTGTCTTCTGAGGTGCCTCTTTGTGGGCTTAAACTGCCAACCTTTGGCCAGTAGCCGAGCACGTCACTGTTTTGGTACCCAGGGGTTCCTCCTTGAAAATATAATGCAGGATAAAAGTTATTACATGATATGTAGAAACACAGTAGAGATAGTCCTCCAACAATATAATTTTATTATTTTTTTAAATCCATTGTGAGACATCTTAATAAATTATTATTTGAGAGAGAAGAACTAATCCATAGCTCAAGACTCTTGAGAAAGTGATCTTAATTTTTGTGGCATGATTTTACCTGGTGTTGTTATATCTAATTATTACACTCAGGCTAATGACTCCCAAATTTAAATTTCAATTTAGATATAGCTTAGATTTCTCTCCTAAACTCAAGACTAATTGGTCTTAAAATGGTTATATATTAAAATGGTTACTTAATATTTTACATTTGATTTTTGGTAAATATTTCAAATTTTACAAGTCCAAATTGAACTCCTGATTTTGCTCCCAAACCTGATTCCTAAGGTTGATGGCAGCAGAAATTTTCCAATCTGCTTCTGTAAAGATTTATAGCCTTGGAAACATGGGACAGCTTTACTCTGTCCTATAGGGTCACTATGAGTCAGAATTGACTCTATGGGAACGGGTTAATTTTAGAGTGCATGTGGACAAGCAAAAGACAGAATAATCAATACAACTCTGAAGAACGGAGTTGGAGGACTGGCACTACTCTACTTCAAGGCCAACTTTAAAGCTACAGTGATCAGGACAGTGAGGAACTGACAAAGGAGCAGACAAATAGATCAGTGGAACAGAATAAATAGCAGAGAAATGGGTGCGCACAAATACAGTCAACTGATCTTTGACAAAGGAGCAGAAGGGAATTCAATGGAGAAGTGATAGTCTTTTAAACAGATGGTACTAGAACACTGGGCATCTACGTGAAAAAAGATAAACCTAGACATAGACCTTATATACCCTTTTTGTGGATAACTTTCTTTTGGGGGGAATTTTTCGATGATGTCATGTTTTTTCAGCAATGGAATGAATACTGGATCATTGTTCGTTGGTAGTTTTTTATTATCTGAAAAAATGAGGTTCCGGTTGCAAGTGGGACATATCAGTCTCTTGTTCCATGAAGCAGTCACACAATCATGACACATCAGTCCCATAGTGCATCATACTTCCTGGTTACACTTGAGCCATAAAGTATCTTACTCAACTTTACAAAAATCCACACAAAATACTAAATAAACGTTGCACTTTCTGCACATAATTGTTACCATTTTGCTTTACAGTGGGCCATATCAGTACCATGCTCCATGATGCACACCATACTCGTGGGACATATCAGTTCCATGGCCCAAGAAGTGTGTCACAAGCTTTTTTCAATCCCAAAAATAACTTATTTACTTTAATATTTCTGAATGCTGGTAACTGTACCTTCCCAATAACTCAAAGGAAATAGTAAATATATTTGCAAGCCTTATCTTACTGTACAGAAGCCAACAGACACAAAAGTTTCACACAATTATTCCTCTGGTAAGCATCTCCTCACAGGAATGACTCTCAGCACTCAAATGTGGTGCAGACGAACTTTCTTGTCTTCTAGGCAGTTGCACCAGTATCTACTATGGCACCAAAATGTACTAAAGTGGCTCAAATGCCTGCCAGTAAACCTCCAGGGGCAGGAAATATAACACAGGCATGTATATTGCAGGGTCTGTGAACCGGATATTTCAGAAAAATTAACTCGAAATGTATCATAGACGTAAATGTAAGATAGAAAATTATAGAAGTTCTACGAAATAACGTAGGAAAAATCTAAGTGACCTAAGTAGGATGATTATACAATACAAAATTAGTAAGTTGAACTTTATTAGAATTTAAAGCTTCTTCTCTGTAAAAGACACTATTAAGAAAATGAAAAGACAAATCATAACCTGGGATAAAATATTTGCAAAATACCTACCTGCTAAAGGACTTGCATGCAAAATACAGAGAGAACTGTTAAAACTCATCAATAAGAAAACCAATCATCCTATTATAATTATGAAAAGATGCTCAACATCATATGTCACTCAAACCCGTTGCTGTTGAGCCGATTCCGACTCATAGCGACCCTATAGGACACAGTAGAACTGCCTCACAGGGTTTCCAAGGACCACCTGGTGGATTCAAACTGCCAAACTTTTGGTTTAGCAGCCGTAGCTCTTAACCACTATGCCACCAGGGTTTCCCACAGGTCATTAGGGAATTGCAAACTAAAACAACAAAGGTTTACTACTAAGTACCCGTTATGAGACTGAAATCTAAGAATGACAAAAACAAATGCTGGTGATGATGGGGCAGCAGAAGCTCTCATTCATTATAAGTAGGAATGCAAAATGTTGCAGCCACTTTGAATTGCAACCTGACAGTTCTTTACAAAGCTAAAAAGGCTTACCATATGAATCAGCAATCATACTACTCATTTTCATCCAAATGAGATGAAAATGTATGCTCACATAAAAACCTTTATATCAATGTTATAGCAGGTTCATTCATAATTTGCAAAAACTGGAGACAAACAAGATATCCATTACAGTACATTACAGAACACTTTTACTAGCCTACAATGCCTTGTGCGCCACCTATCATGATGCCCCCTCCCCCTGAGCCCCTGGCAACTACTAATCTTTTTAGTCTTTATCATTTTGCCTTTTCCAAAATTTCATATTGTTGGAATCATACATTTTAAAGCTCTTTCAGAATGGTGTCTTTCATTTAAGACTTCTCCATATCTTTTTGTAGCTTGATAGCTCATTTCATGTTATCACTGAATAACTGCAGTTTATCCATTCTCCTTTTAAAGGATATCTTGTTTCCTTCACTTTTTGGCACATGAGCATACATTTTCATTTCATTTGGATAAATACTGAGTAGTATGATTCTCTATGTATTTTACAGTGAAGTTCTTTAGCAGATCAGTATTTTATCCCAGGTTATGATTTGTCTTTTTATTGTCTTAACAGTGTCTTCCACAGAGAAGTTTTAAATTTTAATATAGTACAACTTACTAGTTATTTTTTTTTTCTTTTACAGATTGTACTTTTGGTATTGTAGAGTCATCAACAAACTCAAGGTTGCTTAGATTTTCTCCTGTGTTATTTTCTAGAACTTCTGTAATTTTCTGTCTCACACTTCTATCTATAATACATTTTGAGTTAATTTTTGTGAAATATCCTGTTCATGGACCATGAGATACATATGCCCATGTTACATTTTCCGCCCCTGGAGGTTTATTGACAGGCATTAGAGCCACTTTAGTATGTTCTAGTAACATGGCAGATACTGGTGCAACTCCCTGAAAAAACAAGGAATTTGGTCTGTACCACATTTGAGTGTTGAGAGCCATTCTCATGAGGAGATGCTTCCCCAAGCAGTGATTGTGTGAAACTTTTGTGACTTTTGCCTCTGTACAGTGACATAAGGCTCGCAAGTATGTTTACTATTTGCTTTGTGTTACTGGAAAGCTATGGTCACCAGCATTCAGAAATATTAAAGCCAATGAGTTATTTTGGGAGTTGAAAACAGTTTGTGATGCACTTGTGAGCCATGGAACTGATATGTCCCACAGGTGTGGTGTGCTTCATGGAAGATGGTACTGATATGGCCCACTCTAAATCAAAATAATAACAATTTTGTGTAGCCACTGCAATGTTCATTTAGTGTATTTTTGTGAAGTTGAGTAAGATATTTTACCACTCAAGTGTAACCAGGAATCGTGATGCCCCATGGGACTGGTATGTCCGGAGTGTGTGATTTGCTTCATGGAACAAGGGACTGATATATCCCGCTTGCAACTGGCACTCCATTTTTTCAAATAACAAAAAACTGCCAAGAAACAATGATTAGGCAACCATTCCATTAGTGAAAAAACATTTCTACCCTGTCCTATACAGTCACTATGAGCTGTAATTGACTCAATAACAATGGGTTTGTTTTTTATATATCTAATAAGGATTTAATACCTAGAATATATGAAGAACTCTTATAAAAGTGTTTTATAAAATAAGCACAGCATTTCAGTGATTTAAAAATGTATATATACCTTTGTAGTGATAAATCTACTGGAAACAGGGAACCGAGCTTCTGTGAAAATAGAACGTTCAGCATGAAAGTTTATTAAGGTATTTAGTTGACAGATGAGTTCTATAACCTTTGTTCTTGTTTATGGGAAACATTTATATGACTGCAGTTCTAAAATCTATAAACCAATATTCTCATAAAAATTAAAACAAGCAAGACGTATTGGTTTTAGCACAGAATAGCATTTTTATGGACTCTTGTCTCTTCATAGACCACTTAGCTGTAAATAATCCATGCAGATAGTAATTAGATCTTTCCTGGTTTATGCATATAAACATAATGGTTATTCAAGTAACACAGAAATGTTTCCAGCTATTTTATCTTTAAAATATTCATATTCAAAAGCATGTTTGAAAGGTTCATTGAGCAGTTTTGAAATGAACTGTAATAGAAGTCTGAATGTTGAAATACTGTGTGTGTATTTCTTGTTTAGAATCAAGCCAGTAACTACTATAATCTATGGCAAAACAGTCAGAAACCTGTGGAATTTTGTTATTACATTAAAGTGTTCTTAGTCCATTCTGAAATTTAAAAAATAATAATGAAAATAACTTCTAAGTTATGGGTAAGAGATGGCAAAAAAAAAAAAAAATGATCTTAACCATACTGTAATTAAAAAATTTTGACATTTGTGTTGATAAACCAAAAAAAAAAAAAAAAAAAAAAAAAACCCATCCATTGCCATCGTATCGATTCTGACTCATAGCAACACTATAGGACAGGGTAGAACTGCCCCATAGGGTTTGCAACAAACAACTGGTGGGTTTGAACTGCTGACCTTTTGGTTAGCAGCTGAGCTGTTAACTAGTGTGCCACCAGGACTCCAACATTTGGGTTGATTCGGTTGTAGGTCGTATTATTTTATATAATGACCTCATGCAAATTTTGTCAATTATTTCACTAATGTCCCTTACAGCAAAAGAAAAAAAAAAAAAATCTGAACCTGAATCCAGTTCAGAATTTTATGTTGCATTTAATTGTCATGTTTCTTTAACCTACCTTAATACGGAACAGTTTCTCAGCCTTTCGTTATTTTTAAGGATCTTGATATTTTGTGGAATGTTCCTCAATTTAGGTTTGTCTGTTTTTTTTTTTGTTTTGATGTTTCATAATGTTTAGTTTAGGTTAGGAATTTTTTGCAGGAACATCACAGAAGTGATGTTTTACCATTCTCCAAGCATAACAGAAGTTCATGATTTCTATTTGTCCACCACTGATGTTAAATTTTCTCCCTTAGACAAATTAGAAACCCTGGTGGCCTAGTAATGAGCTACAGCTACTAACCAACAGGTCAGTGGTTTGGATCTACCGGGAGCATCTTGGAATCCCTACGGAGCATTTCTACTCTGTCCTATAGGGTCCTTATGTTGGAATCGACTGGATGGCAATGGGTTTTTGGAATCCCTGGTGGAGTAGTAAAGAGCTATGGCTGCTAACTAAAAGGCTGGCAGTTCAAATCCACCAGGCAATTCTTGGAAACTCTGTGGAGCAGTTCTACTCTGTTCTATAGGGTCACTGTGAGTAGAAATTTGCATTGCTATGAGTTGGAATCGACTGAACGGCAATGGTTTCTTTCTTTCTTTCTTCTTTTTTTTTTTGGTTTATTTAGGTAAATTGATGTCTGCCAGGTTTCTGCTTTGTAAAATTACTATTATTCCATTTCTAATTAATAAGTATCTTTTGAACACCATGTAAATATCTTGCTTCTCACCAAAATTTAACCCACCCATTTTAGAATCCATTGATGATTTGTGTCCAAAATGATTATTATAATGGTAGTTGTCAATTGATAGTTTTATAATTCCATCAAATCTTCTATATTGATTAATTAACCCAGCATTCTACATTAATAAGTAATAATAAAATAATTTCACTAAAATATGTGAAATTATTTTTATATATATCAATCATCTATTAATCTATTTCTAACGGTATCACTATACTAAAGGCAATTAGACAGGATCTGATTTCTAAATACTTATTGGATAGAAAATGACAATGTTTTCAATTATTCAGATTATGGCAAGACAAGTATACAGTATAGCAAATATTAAAGTGTTAATATTTAAATATTAATATAAATTATAATTAAAATAAAGATCTGCACTATAGCCCAAGACCATCTTCTAGTTAATGAGTCCCAAGAGGCAGAGCACCAGGTCCAATTGTCCTTCCTCTGTAAGGGTCATACCAGGGCGCACTTTTCTCTCTTGGATCAGAAAACACCAATATATATATATGAAGAAACCTGGGAGCATAAAATGGAGTCTCAGTGGGGGTGTTTTATACCCTTCTGGTCATGTACGCATATCCTTACTCTATAACCAGCCCAATGACAAAATTCTCTAAGGGTCTCACTGAGACTAGGTGTAAATTATCAATATTACTAAAACTAAAAACTCAATATAGCTTTCTGAATACTCCTTGGACCTACGTGTATAAACCAACGGTATTAATCAGTACATTTTACTGATTTACCGATAAATTAGCAAAACTGTATGTTTGATCAAAAGTCAGTGCTGTGCAGGTACATTTCTTATTTCAGTAAATAGCGCAGGCCAATTCCACTCCTGCTGAAATTAACCTTCACAGAACTAGCAGAACCAGTATGGATTTATAGATTCTTAATATATTTTATGGGTTATAATCTGTTAATATCATTATTTACTTTTTGGTCCTCAAATTATCCCTACTTTGACTAGTGAAAAAGCCTTCAAGGTAGCTCCTGTGTGCTTTAATATGTCTTCATCAGTTTTGATCACTTACTAACTTTCTGGGACATCGAAATAGTACTAGTTTATACTATAATTTCCAATCCCAAGCCCTGGATTCAACTATTTCTCCAAGAAACCCTGGTCCCTTTAAGTAGAGACTAGTATATGGAAACCAAGATCTCTACATTACGTATACTCATTGGTACTCAGGTTTTTTTTTTTTTTGTCTCTGACACTCTTAGCTGAAAAGACTATATACAAATATTAAGATTTCTATATATTTTTACATATTTAAAGCAGAAATTCATCTTGACAATTCTTATTGCAATTGAACACCACAGAGTTTCTTCTGGTTCTTCCCTTTTAATAAATTTGTAACACCCTTTACCAAAATAAGTTGTTTCAGAATTTTCTACCCATACCACTATGAAAAATAAACCTGATAACTAGAGTTTATTTATAGTTCTTGTTTAAACCTTAGGACCTATAGTTAAAATATTCTTTCTCACATTATTTCTTTGTTTCTTTATCTCTTGGGTTGTGGCTATAGAATTCATTTAAAAGACAAAGACATTTAAATCCATTTGTTTCTGTATTTTTTTTAGCCAGTATTTTAAGATTGAATATACGTAGAGTAAGATTAGTTTTAGCGATAATATCATTCACTGTTGGAAAACCATTCTAGAATAAGTTATTTCTTTTCTTAGCTTTTCCTCAATGTCCTCATTGAAAAAAATCAGGGGAGATGTAATAAACAGAGATAACGTAAGTAAGAATGTTATAAAGTTCCAAATAAGATATTGGTTAGTTTAATCAAGGCATTTTATTCAGGGCATATTATGTGACAGGCACAACACTCCGTTTCAGAAACACATCAGTGAATGAGACAGAAAAGTCTCTTTCCATTGCAGAGCTTAGAAGCAAGGATATTGAGGCTTTGTCTCACTTTCTTTGGTCACATCATCAGGAGGGACCAATTGCTAGAGAAAGACATCATGCCTGATAAAGAAGAGGGTCAGCAAAAAAGAGGAAGACCCCTATTGAGATAGATTTTCACAGTGGCTGCAACTATCTGCTCAAACGTAGCAATGAATGTGAGAATGGTACGGGGCCAGGCAACGTTCTGTTTTGCTGTACATAGAGTTGCTATGAGTTGGAGCCCACTTGAAGGCACCTAACAACAACAACAAAGCAGAGCTTTGTTGTTAGTTATGGTATAGACAATAAAAAATGAATAACACATATAAAATATACCAGATATTGAAGAAAGTCAGGAAAATATAAAGCAGAGTTAATACCTTGGTAGAGAATGTTGGGGAAGATCCCTGTTTGAGGATCTAATAAAAGTAAGAAGCAAAACATGTAAAAATTTGAGAAGGAAGCATTAGTGCCAGAAGAGGCAACAAGTGAAAGGACCCACAGATAAAAAAGTTCATGGATGTTAAGTAAAATCATGAGGGCAAGTGTGTCTTTATCAGAAGGAAGGAGGATAAGTGTGCTAGAAGACAGAGAGATTAACAGCAGTTAGATTGTGTCAGTGCTTTCAGACCATGGTAATTAGATAGATTTTATTCTACTTGGAATTCAGAGATTTGAGCAGAAGAATGCCATGATCTTACTTACAACTAAAACAAACCAAAATAACTAAAACAACTCTAGCCCATTTGTGGAGATGTGTGTGTGTGTGTGTGCGCATGTGTGTGTTGGGTATGTTGATAGGAAATAGTGGAAAGATGAAAGGAGTACCAGCAAGGTAGCTTATAACTAATAAATTAATCAAGTCAATAGATGGTGGCAGCTTGGCATTGTGTATAACAGTGAGGGTTGCAAATACAGAATATATTTTGGAAGTCTATTTGACAAAACTGGATGTAAATAAAAGGTAGACAAGAGTAAAAAATTAAATTCTGTTTTGCTCTGAGTACCATGACGAATGTTGGACCCTGGATTTCATGGCCATTGGAATAAGGATACATATGGTGTGGAAAATTGAGATTTCAATTTTGAACTTAGTATGCTTAAGATAAATATTATATCTTATTGTGGAAATGTGAAATAGGTATTAGATAAAAGATTCTGGGATTCAGTTAGGGGTTGGGGCTGAATGCATCGATTTGTGAAAGTGGTAACTAGATGGCACCTTACGTCATAAGATGAGCTTACGTAGCGATTAGTTATAACAAGACAAAAGGCCTATGTGCTGATCCTGGCCATATACCAGTTGTAGAGGACATGGAGAAGAAGGGACACAGCAAAATTTTCCAAGGAGAATAATTATAGTGCTAGAAGTAAAGGCAGGAGAGTTTGGCATAACAGAATTCAAGCAAAGTGTTTGAAGAAGGAAAGAATGATCAATTGTGTCAAATGCTTCAGAGAGGTAAAATTAAGTATGCGTTGAGAATTGACCATTAAGTTTTATAAAATGGAGATTTGTTGTAATTTGACAAGAGCTCTTCTCAGTAAAGTTATGAGTATAGAAGTTGGATTGGGGTTGATTAACGAAGGATTTAGAAAGTGATGAAATTCAGTACATGAATATTGGCATTTCTTTTGAGGAGTTTACTAGGGCTGAAAATTGGGTGATATTTGAAACATGTTGGTGCCTAGTTGTTTTTTAAGATGGAAAATAGTACTAAATGTATTTAGCTGGTGAAAATAATCCATTTGGGGTGGAGGCATTGAGCATGCAGAGGAGAAAGAGTAAATTACAGAAGATGCTTCTAAAATGTGCTGTTGTTAACTTTCTTAGAGTCACCCCTGACTGAAGGCAACCCCACACAAAATGGAACAAAATTCTGGCCTGGCCTGTGCTATCCCTATGATTGGTTGCACAGTGAACTCTTGTAATACAAAGAGTTTTTGTTAGCTGGTTTGCAGCCATAGATCACCAGGTCTTTCTTTCTAGTCTCTCTTAGTGATGAAACCAACTTTGTCACACCTGCAGGTCTTGTGGTCAATGGAGTGAAAGAGAAAGCACCCAACATTTGAGAGGACTTCAGGGCAACCACTGCCCTAAAGGCATAACCAAGGCTTATGCTGTTATTCTCATTAACATAGCTCTTACTCCCTCTCTACAGAAAATTTTTGTAAGTCTTTCATTTAGACTTAGGGAACATTCTTCTGTTAATGTCATGATTGTGTAGTCTGAAGGTAGTCACCCTTATGAATGCTAACAACAGTCCCTTTATCCCTGGCCACTACTCTTTTTCCCATCCCACAGCAGTGTAATATTACATCATTCCACTTTTTCCATTTGATTGCAAAAATCCACAAATATTAAAAAAAGATACATAAAAAAGACAATTTACAGTGAATTGAAATGAGTTATTTTTAATGATTCTTACCATAATTGTCTGTTTAAAAATTCAGTTGCATATGTGAAAAATGTGGGAGGAGGTGGGAAGAAAAGAAGTAGGGTATCTGTACTAATGCATCTTAGTGACAATTACGTTGACAAATAGATCCAGTTTCTTTAGAGCAATTAATTGGAATATTTGTTTGTTTTTTCCTCAGAGTGCATTTTCTTTTGACATGCACAAGAAATGTTTAGAAATTAATCTTCATTATTCCTATCTTAAAAAATCATTTAAAATAGCACTGTTCTATGTTTTCAATGTCTTATGAATAAAAATAAATTCTAGAACTATGATTAATTGATTTGCTTTCTGAAATCATAACAAGAAAATAATACTGTCTGCTGATTAGTTTTTCTTCTTAAATCCCAAGACAATTCAGCTGATTTTGGAACAAACCTAACCAATATCTCACTATCCATTCATTGTCAACTCTTGTATGGAAAATTATTGCTTATATTCAACCTAAGTAATTGTTAACCCATTCTTCACTTGCTGTAACTAACTGTTGAAAATAAAAGCCAATATCTTAACCAGAATGAAAATAAGACATATGTGTCTATTTATCTAGACAATTAATATCTATAACAGTTTTTAAAAGGAGAAACGCATTCTAATTAGCTGTATGTGAGTTAATTTCTTCTAAGGAAGTGTCTAAGAGTCGATTGGTCCTAAGATAAATGTTTCTTTAATTACATCTCCTTTAACATCCTTTGCCTCAAAGTCTATTTTGTTATTAGCCATGACAGTGGGTTCAGTTTGTGTGTGTGTGTATAAAAAAAAAACAAACAAACAAACAAAAAAAACATCTGGTTTAATGTGGGTCTTATGGAGATAATATATATTTGAGTCATTTTATTTACCTAGTATTACAATTCCACTTCTTTAACCACTGTTTAATTCATTTATATTTAATGTAATTATTTTTTAAATATCATTTTATTTTTCTTGTTTTTTGTTGAGAATATGCACAGCAGAACCCCTTGGTAGCCAAGTTGCTGCCAACTTACAGCAGCCCTGCAGGACAGAGTAGAACCGTCCCATAGGGTTTACAGGACTGCAAACCAAAAGGTTGGTATGTTTTGAATTTACCAGCCGCTCCTTGGAAACCGTATGGGGCAGTTAAACTCTATCCTATAGCGTTGTTATGAGTTGGAATCAACTCAATGGCAAAGGATTTGGTTTTGGTTTAATGTTTACGGATGCAGATTGTGACATCTTTCCCCCACAGAGTGGATAGTGGGTTGGAAGTGCTGACTTTTCCGCTGGCAGCCTAGCATTTAACCACTGTGCCACCAGGGCTCCTTATACACCAGTTCAACAGTTTTTACATGTACAATTCTGTCATGTTGATTATATTCTTCAAGTTGTGCAAATATTCTCATCCTCCTCTTCCTAATTGTTCTTCCACATTAACATAAACTCACTGCCCCCCTAAATTCTCTATCCAATCTGTTGCCAATTTGATCCCATACAGATAGCTCTTAAAAAGCACAAGGTTCAAGGTAGACATTCTATACTAATTAAGCTTAACTATTGTTTTTTTTTTAAAAAAAAAAAAAAAAAAAACCTTTTTTTTTTATTGTTTGGTTGGAAACCCTGGTGGTGTAGTGGTTAAGTGCTACGGCTGTTAATCAAATGGTCGGCAGTTCAAATCTGCCAGGCACTCCTTGGAAACTCTACGGGGCAGTTCTACTCTGTCCGATAGAATCACTATGAGTCGGAATTGACTCGAGGCACTGGGTTTTTGTTTTCTTTTTTTCGTATTGTTTGGTTGGAAACCCTAGTGGCATAGTGGTTAGGTGCTACAGCTGCTAACCAAAAGGTCAGCAGTTCAAAACCACCAGCCACTCCTTGGAAACTGTGGGACAGTTCTACTTTTGTTTGGTTTACAGAAGACTTCAGGGGATATTTTTGGTTTAAGGTTTAAAGATTATCTCAGGGAAATAATTTTATGTAATTATTAATATGATTGCTCTGTTAGTGGCTCCAAGACCATTCCCAAGTTTGATAATTCATCACAAGGATTTGCAGAATTCAGCATACAGTCATGCTCATGGCTATGGTTTATTAGAGTGAATGTATACAAAGCAAAATCAGGGAAGGCAAATGCCACATGGGCAAAGTCAAGAGGAAACCAGGTCCAAGCTTTCAAGAGTCTTTTCCCAGTGGCTTCACACAAAAGGCAAGCTTCATTCCTCCAGCAAAATGTTGTGACAACGCATGTGAAATATTGTCTACCAGGAAAGCTCATTAGAGACTCAGCACCTAGGGTTTTCCCTGGGGCCTGGTCGCATAGGTACCCCCAGCTTAGCATGTACCAAAATACCAGACTCCCAGAAGAAAAACAGATATTCAGCATAAACTGCATTGTTTGTATAAACATTTTAGGTTCAGTAAGCCACCCTTATCAGTTCTGGAAATGATGGGAGCCTACCTTAAATCTATAACACCTATTCGTCCAGCTTCTCAAGTGTAGATGACACCTGGAGATGTTCTGCATGGAAGTTCAGGAGCTGGGGTCACAGCCTGATGTCTCACGGTCAGCACTGCAGTTGTTCCCAGACACCAGCCAAGGCCTAACTTTGCAAGCAGGCCTTTCTGAGGATAGAATTCTCATCTCTACTATATTAACTATTTTTTGCACGATCCATTCCTTTGGCCTTTGGCCAATGAGTCTTTACAGCAGAATTATGATCGTCTTATAGTACCCCATCTAGCAGGATGAGGCCAACTTGCCGTGTTCATCTCAGTTATGCTGTTTGAGGGTTCTGAATTGAGTAAGTTAAAATGCATCCTCATTAACCGTAAAGTTGATCTTAGAAAAACAGATGACTTCTTCCTTAAGTTTCTTCATTGACACTTTTTATCTGGCCTGAGGCATTCATTTAGGCACAACACAACTTTGGCCAGTAAATTAAAGCTGACCAGAAAGTCTTTCATGGCTGAGGAAGCATCACGATAGTCAGGACACACACACAAGTACAATTCCAGAGGTAATATGAAGTAACCAAGGAAAATAGAGTCTAAAATTGTTATGCCCTCCTTCCCCAACCTCCCAAGCAGGACATACATTAGTCAGTAAATACAGGTTAATAGACTGTTCCACTCAATTGCTTAGGACACACCATTAGGAGGAATCAATTCCTAGAGGAGGACATCATGTTTGGTGAAGTAGAGGGCCAGAAAAGATGTGGGAGACCTTGAGTTACGTGGATTGGCACAATAGCAGCATCAATGGACTTGAAAATGCTGGTGATTATGAGGATGATACAGGACCAGGCAACGTTTTGTTTTGTTGTATGTAAGGTAGTCATGAGTCGAAGTCAACTGGATGGCAGATAACAACAACAACAAAGTTAGTAGGGCCCCCAGTGTGGCCTCTCACTCCTACTTCCTTCGGATTCTCAGTCCGTTCTTAGGATTTAGAGGAATTGCCTGAAAACAGACAGTTTAAACCATTTTATTTGTCCACAACACCTATTCCTCCACCTTCTCAAGTGTGGATGACATCTGGAGATGTTCTGCATGGAAGTGCAGAAGCTGGGGTCAACACATGATGTCTCAAAGGCAACACTGCAGTTGTGATGAAGCTCAGCAATCTGTTTTAATTCACTGTGTTCACAGAAGCTTGAAAGTACAGCATGAGAAGTTTTCCTTCGGGAAGAGAGGAAAGCTTGTAGGAACAATTCTGAAAAACAAATATCATTAATGTCCTCTTCCCTCCCCAACTCCTCCCCAGGGTTTTGTTTCCTTCTCCCTTGTTACAAAATAAGTGTGCCCCACTCAACAATCATAACTTTACAATTTCACATTTTTTCATCAACCTCCACAATTTGTGAGTCAACAACCTGCTGTCTCAACCTACGGATCTTGGATTTGTCAGCTCTGTAGCCTGCGAAGGGCCCTGGTGACGCAGTAGTTATGAGCTTGGCTGTTAACCAAAAAGTCAGCAGAGCAACTCCGCTAGCTGCAACTTGGAAACCCTATGGGGCAGTTCTACCCTGTCCTATAGGGTTGCTATGAGTTGGAATCGACCTGCAACTCCTTGAATGAAAGGGAGGCTGGGTCCCTTGAGAAAGGACCCCACTACACTGCCCAAAATTTTTACCATTAAACTTCCCTAAAGGGATCTATGGTCTTTTACTAGATTCACTGTTCACTTGGAAAAAGGAAATAATCAGACTTTTGGGGGATTACTGGACACTGACTCTGAACAGACACTAATTTCAGGAGACCCAAAGCGCCACTGTGGCCTACCAGTCAGGCTGGGGGCATATGGAGGTCAGGTAATTAACGGAGTCTTGGCTCATGTCTGTCTCACAGTGGGTCCAGTGGATCTCCGAGCCCATCCTGTAGTGATTTGCACAGTTTCAGAAAGTATAATTGGAATAGATACACTCAGCAACTGGCAGAACTCCCCCATTGGATCCCTAACAAGTGGAGTGAGGGTAATTATCATAGCAAAAGCCAAGTGGAATCCATTAGAACTGTCCCTACCTAGGAAAATAGTAAAGCAAAAGCAATACTACATTCCTGGAGGGAACTGCGGAGATTATTGTCACCATGAAGGAGTTGAAGGATTCAGGGGTGGTTATTACCACCACACCTACATTCAACTCTCTATTTGGCCTTGCAAAAGCACTTGGACCTTGGAAAATGACAGTGGATTATTGAAAACTTAATCAGGTGATGATGCCAATTGCAGCTGCTGTTCTAGATGTGGTTTCATTGGTTGAGAAAATTAATACATCTCTCAGTACTTGGTATCCAGCTATTGAGCTGGCCAGTGGTTTTGTCTAGATTCTAGCTTCAGAGGAACGCCAAAATCAGTTTGCCTTCAGCTGACAAAGCCAGCAATAAACCTTCACTGACCTCTTACCACTACCCTTACCCACCCACCCCCCCAAAAAAAGAATGGAAAAGCCATATGAAAGGTGATTTAGTGCCTGTCATGTGCAAGGGCATGAAATAAAATTTGCATGGCTTTAAAATATAAGCCAGGAGTGTGTTCATAGCAGACATTACTAGGGATAGGTTATATTCTACTCTTAGTGGCTTCTCTTCCAGTTAGCCCATTTCTAGGATATTAGTTTTAATCATTTAAATAGATTTTCAATGTCCCCCATAATGTATATCTATACTAATACTCCAATTTATTTTATACTTTATTAAAACGTGAAGAATTATCCTAGAATTAGTGGCTTATAGCATGCTGGTATGAAAGAGAATTGTCCTTGGCTATTTTGAAACAACATGTAAAATAGCTAAGTGCAGTTGTAATCTTCTCTACATAAGGCTGAATAAAAAAAACTCCAAAAAATGTTAATGACTTTATAATAAGAATGGCGATTTTTTTTTTTTTTTTAATTTACATTGTCTTTTGACAACTAGGGGTAAGCTGCAGCTCTCTTCTATTCTGTTCAGCAATGACCCATGTCATCTTCCCACTTGGATCCTCACCAAAAAAAAAAAAAAAAAAAAAAAAACGCAGAAGTTACAAGTATAACAAGGTAAAAAAGGAGAGAGTAGGCAGAAAGAGGCCATGCATCCAAAAGCTCCTATAGTTATTACCTCTGCTTGCATACCATTGGCCAAATCAAGTCCCATGGCCAAGAACACCATCAATTCAGGAAAGCAAGGTGTTCTTCCCACTGGAGAGTGCTGTCACATGACTACAGAAATGAGGTTCAATTCTTTTAAAGAAAACATGATTGAATAAATAGGAGCAATAATGGGACTCACTGTACTACCTTTAATGTTTATAATTCCACGTAATTTTCCAAATGCTTTGCATGCGTTGACGGCATAATCATATAAAATTGGTACGATAATAATTCCAATTTTATAGTTGAAGAAATTGAAGAATAGAGTTTTTTAAGGTGTACAAAGTTTCAACAAGGAAAAATTAAAACCCAGACTTTCTGCCTTCATAGTCAATCCCCTTAACTATATCATTTTTCTTAAAATTATGAGACAGATAACTATGAACCTATTATTATTATTATTTTCTAATTTGGCCAACTTCATTCTATCTGTATGCCTCCTATGCTTATCCAAATTAACCATTTGAGGATTTGAAGCTGTTAACAAATATTCAATTTGCTGGTAAAAAAGTCAGTCAATTCTCTGAAAATTGATAATAAAATAATATATATATTTATTTGCAAAATAGCTTATGCAGTAGTATCATGTGAAATATGTGGTCTTTTTTTATATTTTAAATAAGTTATTTATTTTTGTAGTTAATTTTGTGTTCCCTGCATGGCCCAAGTGGTTAAGTGTTCAACTACTAGCCGAAAGGTTGGCAGTTTGGACACACCCATAGGAGCCTCAGAAGACAGGCATGGTGATCTGCTTCTGAAAACCCTATGAAGCAGCAGCCCAACTCTGAGCACATAGGGTCACCATGAGTTTGAATACACTTGACAGCAACTAACAACAACAACGAAGCCATATTCCATCAGGTAGTATTGTATTTTTACACTAATAATGAAAGCCTTCTACATATGTTTGTCAACCGCTCCCTCCACCCATGAGGTATTTTTATAAGTGTACTATGATAATTTTTTCATGGCAAAAATTAAAAAAAAAAAAAATTGGCATAGCACACTTAAGAAAATACCTAACAGGGGAAAGGAGCAGTTGGCAAACAAAAGTACAAGGTGGGCATTATTTGCATAAAAATATGGTAGATTATGAACAATAGTTCTTCTACTAATAGATTTTATATTTTGCTTTGCTGGATGTTCCTCACAGATACATTTTTGACGGGACTGATTTTCAGTGTGCCCCATTTTCCTCCAGAAAAAGGGTGCACATGTAAACAAACTAGACAATAGAGCATGCTCTAGAATTCTAATGAGTCAACTGACTCAAACTCTGAAAATCACCTGAACTCCACAGACTCTTCTACCCTTTTGCCAGATTGTACCCTGGGGAGGCTGCCAATCAAGTTCTGCTACTGGACGCCTGGAGCAGCCTTCATTCCTGGTCTTTGTGAAAATGACGTTTCAGCTTTTCCTTTCACTCTCTTAGATTTCCAAAATTCTTCCAATAAAATATCTTTTCTTGGCCAAAGTTCATTTTATACCTTGTAAAGTTAAAGTTAAAAAAAATAAAAACAAAGAAACATACCAGATTACAAGAAACAAACTTCAGGAATACATGAAGTACTTGGCATTGTTTACTGCATCAGGATATAGTACAAGGCACTGAAGTACGCTCTTCTTAATATTCTAGGGTAGCAAAAGTCCACATAAAATACAGGCAAAATAGCACATTCATATGCCACTTACAGTCCTTCAAGCTAAGAACACATAAGAATGAAATTACTTCTAGCCTCTGTATATAGCATCACAGAACAATTGAATTATGTGATGAATTTGGAAATTCTGCTTCTGACTACATCTTATAGTATGAAGCAAGTATTCCAATCCTTAAGTTGTCACCTCAAGACTTTGTAAGATATTTAGAAAAAAAATTAGTGATGAAATTAATTCTTAAATATAAAAAGTTCAAAAAAGTTCTGCTTTGTTTTTAAATCACACACTAAAATATATTTAACGGTAATATCTGACCTGAAGTGATTAGAATATGTTGAGGTTGTTGTTTTTCGTTATCATCAAGTCAGCTCCAACTCATAAAGACCTTACGTATAAGAGAATATTATGCTGCCAGCTATAGGCAGTCTCCATGATTATATGTTTGAGCCCATTTTTGCAGCTATCATGTGAATCCATTTCATGAGGGTTTCTCTCATTTCTATTGGCCTTTATTTATTTTCACCAAAAATGATGTCCTTTTCTAGCAATTGGTCTTTCCTGATGATATGTCCTAAGTTGGCTAGTAAATATTTCACTACGTTCATTTCTAAAAACATTGTTTGTATTTCTTTGAAGATTGATGTTTTTCCTTTTGGCTATTGTTGTTATGTGCCCTGGAGTCGGTTCTGACTCACAGCAACCCTATAGGACAGAGTAGAGCTGTCCCATAGAGTTTTCAATGACCAGCTGGTGGATTAGAACTGTCAACCTTTTGGTTAGCAGCCAAGCTCTTAACCACAGGGTCTATTCAATACGCTTCACCAACATGACATCCAGCTCAATCTTCTGGCAGTTCCTTGTTGATTTTGAATTTTCTTCTGCAGAATTTTGCTAGTGTGTTATGTTACAGTGCAATAAATTACTTAATACGGCCCCTCTAGCCATGGTCTTTTGACTCACGCACAATGATTGAGTGGGACTATGCAAATAAGGTATACGGAACCTGTGATGCTTGTGCTTATGTGTCAAATTGGCTAGGCCATGATTCCCAATATTGTATGATTGTCCTCTATTTTGTGTGTTGTGGATCCTGACCTCTACATGTTGATGAGGCACAATTGGTGTAGGGTATTTTTTTTATGTCTTGGGTCACAGCCTTGAAGGAGAGCATGACCCAAGTCCCACCCTTATTAAGGTTAGGCCCCTCCCTGGGAAGTGGTCAGCATCTAAGATACATGTGCGTGTCTGGTAAGGATCTGTCTCTCTCTACATCTGGGTCCCCCATCTGGTTCCTGATCAATTGATCCCTGGTTCTTGGGACTGGAGCCAAAAGTCTGCTGTCTGACCTGCCAATTCTGGGATTTGCTCTCCTCCACAGCCCCTTAGGCTAGTGACCTATAGTGTGACCTGATTCACCAGCTCCCACAGCCTTGTGAGCCAGCAGCCTGATGTCTGAATTGTCGGTTTGGGTTCCTCAGCCCCTGCAGTCATGTGGGTCAGGAGAAGCCTATGTCTGACACATGAATTTGGGACTTGCCAGTGTCCACAACTGTATGAGTCATTTCCTTTATATGATTCCTTAGTTTTGTGAGACATTTCAGCAAATCAGGAAACCAAAGGATGGGAGGGAGAGTACTGAAGGGAGAGGGAGTAGTTGATGTCAGAGATGATGGAGTGGTACAGCAACTTGGAAAAGATGGACATTGGGACATCTTAAATCTCCGCTTCTTAGTAACCACCTTTGTAATGATCCTTATAAAAGAAATTATTAATTTATATATTAATTATATTGTTTGATAATTTCCTCATTCTCTTTGATCACCTTTCTTTGGAATGGGCATGGATATGGATCTCTCCCAATTGGTTGAGGAGGAAGATCTCTTTCAAATTTCTTTACATAGATGAATAAGCATTTACAGTGTTATATGTATATATATTTTTAAAGCATCTCAAATGGTATTCCATTAATTCCCGAAGCCTTGTTTTTCACCAATGCCTTTAGCAGAGCTTGAGCATCTTTCTTCAGCACACTGGTTTTTGATCATTTACTACTTTCTGAAATGGTTGCATGTCAAGCAATTATTTTTGGTATAGTAACTCTATATTTGGTTCACCTTCTTTTGATGTTTCCTATGCCATTCTTTTTTTCACCTGTAGAATCCTGCCCCCACAGATCTGTCAATTTGTTGTACTGTGGGCGCTTGTGTGTTGCTGTGTTGCTGAAAGCTATGCCACCGGTATTCAGATAATAGCAGGGTCACCCATGGAGGACAGGTTTCAGCTGAGCTTCCAGACTAAGACAGACTAGGAAGAAGGACCCGGCAGTCTACTTCTGAAAAGCATTAGCCAGTGAAAACCTTATGAATAGCAGTGGAACACTGTCTAATATAGTGCCAGAAGATAAGCCCCCCAGATTGGGAGGCACTCAAAAGATAACCGGGGAAGAGCTGCCTCCTCAAAATAGAGTTGACCTTAATGACATGGATGGAGTAAAGCTTTCAGTACCTTCATTTGCTGATGTGGCACGACTCAAAATAAGAAAAAACAGCTGCAAACATCCATTAATAATCGGAACCTAGAATGTACAAAGTATGAATCTAGGAAAATTGGAAATCATCAAAAATGAAATGGAGCAAATAAACATCGATATCCTAGGCATTAGTGAGCTGAAATGGACTGGTATTGGCCATTTTGAATTGGATAGTCTACTACGCTGGGAATGACAACTTGAAGAGGAATGGTGTTACATTTATCATCAAAAAAGAACATTTCAAGATCTATCCTGAAGTACAATGCTGTCAGTGATAAGAAAATATCCATATGCCTACAAGGAAGACAAGTTAATATGACTATTACTCAAATTTATGCACCAACAACTAAGGCCAAAGATGAAGAAATAGAAGATTTTTCTCAGTTGCTGCAGTCTGAAATTGATCGAACATACAATCAAGATGCATTGATAATTACTGGCAATTGGAATGCAAAAGTTGGAAACAAAGAAGAAGGATCAGTAGTTGGAAAATATGGCCTCGGTGATAGGAACAATGCCAAAGATCGAATGATAGAATTTTGCAAGACCAACGACTTCTTCATTGCAAATACCCTCTTTCACCAACATAAACAGTGACTATACACATGGACCTCACCAGATGGAACACGCAGAAATCAAATTGACTACGTCTGTGGAAAGAGACGATGGAAAATCTCAATATCATCAGTCAGAACAAGGTCAGGGGCCGACTGTGAAACAGACCATCAGTTGCTCATATGCAAGTTCAAGCTGAAACTGAAGAAAATAAGAATAAGTCCACAAGAGCCAAAATATGCCCTTGAGTATATCCCACCTGAATTTAGAAACCATCTGAAGAATATATTTGATGCACTGAACACTAGCAGCCGAAGACCCAGTGAGCTGTGGAATGACATCAAGGACATCATCCATGAAGAAAGCAAGAGGCCACTGAAAAGACAGGAAAGAAAGAAAAGATCAAGGTGGATGTCAGAGGAGACTCTGAAACTTGTTTTCGAACATCAAGCAGCTAAAGCAAAAGGAAGAATTGATGAAGTAAAAGAACTGAACAGAAGATTTCAAAGGGCCTCTCGAGAGGACAAAGTAAAGTATTATAATGACATGTGCAACGAGTTGGAGATGGAAAACCAAAAGGGTAGAACACGCTTGGCGTTTCTCAAGCTGAAAGAACTGAAGAAAAATTCAAGCCTCGAGTTGCAATAGTGAAGGATTCCATGGGGGAAAATATTAAACAATGCAGGAAGCATCAAAAGAAGATGGAAGGAATACACAGAGTCATTATACCAAAAAGAATTAGTCAATATTCAACCATTTCAAGAGGTGGCATCTGATCAGGAACTGATGGTACTGAAGGAAGAAGTCCAAGCTGCTCTGAAGGTGCTGGTGAAAAACAAGGCTCCAGGAATTGATGGAAAATCAACTGAGATGTTTCAACAAACAGATGCAGCGCTGGAGGTGCTCACTCATCTATGCCAAGAAATATGGAAGACAGCTTCCTGGCCAACTGACTGGAAGGGATCCATATTTATGCCTATTCCCAAGAAAGGTGATCCAACTAAATGTGGAAATTATAGAACAATATCATTAATATCACAACGCAAGCTAAATTTTGCTGACGATCATTCAAAAATGGCTGCTGCAGTATACTGACAGGGAACTGCCGGAAATTCAGGCCGGTTTCAGAAGAGGACGTGGAACCAGGGATATCATTGCTGATGTCAGATGGATCCTGGCTGAAAGCAGAGAATACCAGAAGGATGTTTACCTGTGTTTTTTTGACTATGAAAAGGCATTCGACTGTGTGGATCATAACAAACTATGGATAACACTGCAAAGAATGGGAATTCCAGAACACTTAATTGTGCTCATGAGGAACCTTTACATAGATCAAGAGGCAGTTGTTCGGATGGAACAAGGGGATACTGATTGGTTTAAAGTCAGGAAAGGTGTGCGTCAGGGTTGTATTCTTTCACCATACATATTTAATCTGTATGCTGAGCAAATAATACGAGAAGCTGAACTATATGAAGAAGAACGGGGCATCAGGATTGGAGGAAGACTCATTAACAACCTGCATTATGCAGATGACACAACCTTGCTTGCTGAAAGTAAAGAGGACTTGAAGCACTTACTAATGAAGATCAAAGACCACAGCCTTCAGTATGGATTACACCTCAACATAAAGAAAACAAAAATCCTCACAACTGGACCAATGAGCAATATCGTGATAAACGGAGAAGAGATTGAAGTTGTGGTGGATTTCATTTTACTTGGATCCACAATCAATTGCCATGAAAGCAGCAGTCAAGAAATCAAAAGATGCATTGCATTGGGCAAATCTACTCAAAGGACCTCTTCAAAGTGTTGAAGAGTGAAGATGTCACCATGAAGACTAAGGTGTTCCTGACCCAAGCCATGGCATTTTCAATCACATCATATGCGTGTGAAAGCTAAACAATGAATAAGGAAGACGGAAGAAGAGTTGATGCCTTTGAATTGTGGTGTTGGCGAAGAATATTGAATACCCCATGAACTGCCAAAAGAATGAACAAGTCTGTCTTGGAGGAAGTGCGGCCAGAATGCTCCTTAGAGGCAAGGATGGCGAGACTGCGTCTTACATACTTTGGACATGTTGTCAGGAGGGATGAGTCCTTGGAGAAGGACGTCATGCTTGGCAGAGTACAGGGTCAGCGGAAAAGAGGAAGACCCTCACCGAGGTGGATTGACACAGTGGCTGCACCAATGCGCTCAAGCATAACAACGATTGTAAGGATGGTGCAGGACCAGGCAGTGTTTCGTTCTATTGTGCGTAGGGTCACTATGAGTCAGAACTGACTCTACGGCTCCTAACAACAACAACAAGAATCCTTCTATGTTGCAATTTGAAGCTTGAATTTTTTCTTCAGTTCTTTTAGATTGAAATGTGTTCATTGTGTTTTTAACTTTGGGTTTCCCACCCAGATCTTTGCACATGGTATAATACTTCACCTTGTCTTCTTGAGTTGCCTTTGAACTCTTCTGTTCAGTGTTTTTTTTTTTTTTAACTTCATCAGTTCTTCCAGTTGCTTTACCTATGCTGCACTTAAGAGCAGGTTTCAGAGTCTCTTCTGACATTCATTTTGTTTTTTTTCCGTCTTTCCTGTCTTTTTAGGGATCTTTCACTTTCTTGATGCAGTGGTTAAGAGCTACAGCTGATAACAAAATTTCAGCAGTTCCAATCCAGCAGCCACTCCTTGGAAACCATATGGAGCAGTTCTATTCTGTCCTATAGGATTGCTGTGAGTCAGAATTGACTAGATGGCAATGGTTTTATTTTTTTATTTCTTTTCACTTTCTTCTTGTGTGAAATCCTTGATGTCTTTCTACAATTCTTTAGCTTTTTCATCAATACTGTTAAATGCATTAAATCTATTCTTGAGTTTATCTTCAGGTCAGATGTACCCAAGGTTGTAATTTGGCCCCCATGGACTCTTTTTGATTTTCTTCAGCTTCAACTTGAACTTGCATAGGAGCCATTGATGATCTGTTTTGCAGCTGGCCCTGGCTTTGACTTGACTAATTATTTGAGCTTCTGTATTGTCTCTTTCCAGAGATGTAGTCTATTTGATTCCCGTGTAGCCCTGTGTGGTCCATGTGTATAATCAGTTATGCTGTTGAAAAAAACTATTTTTGGTGAGTAAGTCATTAGCCTTGCAAAATCCTATCATGTGATTTATGGCATCATTTCTATCACCAAAACCACATTTTTCAATTATTAATCCTTTTTCTATGTTTCCAACTTTGCATTTCAATAACCAATAATTATCAATACATCTTTATTGTGCATTTAATAAATTACAGAGTGCAGCAGATTACTAAAAAATTCAATTTCTTTACCTTTTGGCATTCATGATTCTTTTAAGGATATCAACATATCCCTGACAGCACTGTACTTCAGGATAGATTTTGTAATGTTCTTTTTGAGGATGATTGCAATATTGTTCCTTTTCAGCTTGTCACTCCCATTGTAGTAGACCATACAGTTGTCAGTTTCAAAGTGGCCAATACTGGTCCATCTTAACTCACTAATTCCTAAGATATGAATTTTTAAGTTTTCCATTTCATTTTTGACACCTTTCAATTTTCCTTGATTCATACTTTGTACATCTTGTGTTCCAATTACTAACAGACACTTACTGCTGTTATTTCTCATTTTGAGTTGTGCAATATCAGGAAATGAAGGTCTCAAACTTCATTCACAACATTGAGGTGGATTCTACTTTGAGGTGGCAGTTTTTCCCCAGTTGTATTTTGAGTGCTTTAAAACCTAGGGCACTCACCATTCAACACTGTATTGGAGAACATTCTGTTGTGATCCATATATTTTTATTGGTTCATTTCAGAAGTAAATCACCAGACCTTTCTTCCTAGCCTGCCTTATTTAGGCATTTCCCCTGAAACCTGTCCACCGTAGGGACTTTGCTGGCATAGCTTACAGCATCTTAGCAGCATACACACCGCCAATGTAGGACAAACTGACAGACAAGTGGTAGAGAAAAATATATACATTGCCTTGTGTATTTCTTATGAATCATAAGTTTCCCTTCATAAACAATAATGATATGTTTCATTATAGCGTGCTTCCTCCAGGACAGTTTTATTATGAAATACTTGTATACCCCATATCACAATTCTGTGATCACAAAATTTATTAACACAGAATACATTGGGCCCCAAATTTTTTTTGTAAATCGCTGTAGAATATTGCATTTTTTTTTCCTACAAAATAATGGATTGAACTGGGTAAAAATTTCTGCTATAACTTTATTCTTCTTTTTACCAGAAAGACTGAAATATCAGAACTGTACATATTTACACAAGACAAACTTAGGCAGTACCGTTGATAAGCTTGAAACCACATATTTGGTATATTAGTAAAAATTATAATTATTAGAAGAATAAATATGCCTTACTGAATTTTTTCTTTTTGATGAGAATTATGCTGTTTAAAATGATAATATTTAACCTGGAAGAGAAGAGACTGGAATAATTTATTTTATTGTTCATTTTTTTATACATGAGGGAACTGAGTCAAAGAGTGGATAGTTAGGTTTTCTAAGGTCAAAAAGTGAAAGCATGGAGATTTTACTCCCTGGTATTTACCTAAAGGAAAAAATCACAAATATACCACACAATGCTTAAATTCCATAAATGAATGAATGAATAAATAACAAACAAATGACTAAATTTATATTGGACATACACGTGTGATGTGTATTTATGCATGCTGTTCTATATATTACATGTGTGTATATATATTATGTATATCGATATATTCATACTGCTAGAAGTGGGTAATATTTTCCCATTGCTTTTCCTCAGAAATAAATTTTTACATGCAAAATTCTTAATTTCTTTATTCTTATATTTGGAATTTTTGAAACTACAGCTAACATTCCTTTTTTCTAGTTTAATTAAACTGTCATTATTTTCATCTGTATATCATAAAAGCTATTTCAGAATACATAAGTATACAGGCAAAAGAAATGCATTTACCATGAATTGCAGAATATTAGCTACATGTAGAAAACATTTGAAGAAAATTAGTCTTTTGTTTTATATTAAGAACTATATACTAGGTTCTGGCAGAGGAATAAAAGCAACCTGCTCTACAGGCTTGAGGTATTACTATTTTTATTTAATTTTATTCATATTAAATATGTACTTCACATACTATAGACTTGTAAATGTGAAATTGAGTAAAAGTTCTGAAAACATAATTATCCACCTTAGCTAAATAACACTTCAGTAAACTTTCTAGAGTATTAAATAAACAGGCTGCTGAGATAAGCAATTTAAATACTATTCAGAGTAATTCCACATAATCCTTGTGATTTATATCTGTTACTAATGTGAAAAGCAGTTGGAATTTATCTGAAATTAGTCCTTGAGTCTGACTTTCAGGAGAACATGTGAAAACTTCCAGTGATTTTAGTCACTTGCACTTATAATTTAGTTATGAAATATTTTGAGTTTTTCTGTTATTAATCACACATGATAGAGGAATATTCTTGTAATAGTTGAGATAGTCATTGAGCTGACATAAAATGGATGTCCAGTAAATGTCTGCTAAATAAGAGTTCAGATGCTAACCAAAAGGTCGGCAGTTTGAATTCACCAGCCACTCCTTGGAAACCCTGTGGGGCAGTTCTACTCTGTCCTATAAGGTTGCTATGAGTTAGAATTTACTTGATGGCAACGGGTTAATTTTTTTTTTTTTATTTAAATAGAGATCTTTTTAATATTATTTTTTTATTATTAATTTACTTTTTTGTTTGTTTTCAGAGGAACACCTTCAATATGTTATGTGTATTCAAAAATGGATAAATATTAAAATGGAAAACCAGGTCATTTGGATATTTAGGTCCCTTCTCACTGCTTAATTTGCCTAGGTATATCTATTCTTCACAATGCTTTTGATTCTATAGTTTAGTTTTCAAAAATATCAAGAAAATTTCATAGAAATCCCAAGAAAGTAGTCAAACAGTTTTGCAGCCAAATTTATTTCTTTATTAAGCAACCATTTATTGTGCACGTACTATTTGCTGGAGACACTGTTTTAGGTAAAATTCTTTTAAAGTGAGACAAGCCCTCTGCTGTCAGAGAATATGCCATCCTAGTAAAGGATTGCACAAAGTTCTATTATCAATTAGAACATTATGTCAGAATAAAAAACTATGAATATTTAAACTACTATCACAACTACCTATATTTGTGTTAATAATATTATCATTACAAATAACTAAATACAACTTTTCTGTCCCCCACATTTTTTGGTTGCTTGCAAGATTATTCATATTTTTAGTACACATTTTATCATTTATTTTCTAATGCACATCTTCTTTTTTTTTTTTTGGGGCCACTGAAAACAAGTCTCAGTCTTCAAAATTTTAAAAACCAGTTCTTCTTAATAGAAAAAAGTAATTCAGGAGCAAGATAGTCTGTTATAGTAACATAGCTATTAAAATAATTGGCTAAGCTGCTTAAGAAAATTAATACATATGGTGATAATTTAATGTTCAGTGGTATAAATTGTTACTATTTATAATTACAAAATTATTTGTATTTTAATTAGTCAAATTTAGGTTATGTTCAATCAAATATTTTAGAAAATGTTAAATCATTCCCAAGTTTACTATGTCTGTAATAGACAGATAAGTGATATTTTTCTCCTGAAAAAATATTGTTTTTAGACATATTTGCTGCAAAACTGACAGTTTAGAATTCTGAAAATAAGTTAAATCAACAATATATTATTTTTAATTAGTACAATTGGGATGTGTTCATGTTTTCCAACAAGGAATTTCAAATCTCGAATATGCATTTGATGGATTACTTAGTCAATTTTTCCATCCTTATATTACAACAAACTGTATCATTTCAACTCTAAAATATTATTGCAACTTAAAAACCTTTAAAGACAAAGATTCTAAAATTCCTCTAGCAATGTATAACAATGTTTAATCTTTATTTTGCACTATCTACTAATTCACACCTGTTATGGATTCAATTTTATCCCCTCCAAAAGTATGTTGTAAATCATAACGCTATGCATGTGGATGTAATCCCAACTAGGAATAGAGTTTTCTTCATTATGTTAACGCGGCTATATCAGTGCAGGGAGTATCTTAAGCTAATCTTTTTTTGAGATATAATAGGAGCAGTTTAGGCACAGAAGAAACCAAGAACGAATGGGGAAAGACTGGAGATCACCAAGTTATCTAGGAAGAAAAGCTGAAAGAGACAAGGATTTTCCCCCAGAGTGGATAGAAAGAGACTTCCACTAGAACTGGTGCCTAAATTCAGGTTTTTGGCTACCTAAACTTTGAGAAAATAAAATTTTGTCCACTGAAGCAACTCACTTGTAATATTTCTATTATAGCAACACTATAATCAGGAGGCCTTCTTCCTTGTATTTGTTATGAATTCCACCAATGTTGAAGTAATTTACTAGTATCAGGACACTATCAGTTAGCACCATTCACTCTTGGAATAAACTTTAGTCATATACTTAGGACAAGTTTATGAAGACTGTAGTTAGTTTTCATGTATTTCTGCCAGCAATATATATATATATAAAGGAAAAACAATTGCTAGCCTATGACTTTTTCTTCTTACCTTAAACAAAACCTTTTTTCCTATCTCAGTCCTCAAACTCGTTATTAAGAGCAGCAGAGGGTAGGGCTAAGATTATATTGCCTGTGCATGTGTGATAAGGGTTGAGAAAATCAGTCTGAGAGCAAGTGTCCTTCAAACCCGATGTGAAAAAATGGGTTTATTGTTTGTAATAACTTACCTTGATTATTAAGAAGCAATTGTAACATCTCTTTCCCATTATATATATCCAAGGTCTCAAGATTCTATTTTCCAATGACCTAATTTATATATCTAATTGGAAATTTTTACAGCATCTCATGTTCACATGATCAAAAACTATCTCACTGTCTTTCTTCACAAAATTTAACTCCCTCTCCCACTGTTCACTATCTCTAGTATTGGCTCTACCACGCACCCAGTTGAGCATGTAGAAAACCGGAATTCATTCCAGGAGATTAGGGCACAAAACAAAGATTTTTTTTTTAGGTGTTTATTGTAATACCTACTTGAATATTTGCTGCTTTATTCTTAAAGTTGAGCTACATGAAATTTCCAAGATATGAGTGACATTGTGAGAAGATGAAAAATATTGATGGATATTTGTATTCCCCAAGAGGTTTGATTGACTTTACATTAAATAGGAAATGGCTTTACATTATCTTTTTTAAAAAATAAAGTGTAAACAGCAAGATATCAGTGTTCCTGCTTCACTTATGGTCCTCTGGGACTTCATTAGAGCCCTAAATGAAGAATTAAAAATTGTACGTGATCTCAGAGAAGACTATTAACCCAAGCTGAAAGTTGCTATCGCTTTTATGCTGTTTCTTCACAATTTTGTTACAAATAGTTCATATCAGTATGTATCTCAACTGTTTTCCTGCTTATTCATTCTTGGCAGTTATGAATTTACTGACTCCCCCATAATTTTCATTTTTCTCTGGCTTTTTTAAATTTTATTTTGGTCAATATAACATTGACTACATCAATGTTCATTTTTTACCCATGTAAAAAGACCTTAAAATTTAAAAAAGAAAATTTCAGCTTTTCCTTCATTGTCAGAGCATTTAATTAGTAACAATATGTATCTAGTAAATATCGCCTTATCCTTATGAACACAAAGCTTGAGAGCAAAAGTTTCTCTAAGCTTTACCAACAGTTTGGGAAAGAAATGATGGGTATCTGAAGTAAGAAATAGTTTTTGGGTTGGCAATAAGAAGATGAGTGTGAAAAGTAAAAAGGAAATAAAATGTATAGAACTTTGTAATAGATTGCATAGCATAAGTAAGAAGGTCAATGGTAACTTGAAATTTTCTGACAGAATGTAGAATGGAGAATGATGCAGAACCAAGATCAGGAAATGAGGAAAAAGGAAAGTTTAGGAAAAATTAGAGATTTAAATTTATATAAGTTTAGCATAATAAAAAACCTAATTTTAATATGTACATTTCCCACAAAAGCTCATATTCAATGCAACCCTATTGAGATATATACATAAACCAAAAAAAAAAAACAAACCCAGGTTGGTGGAGTCGATTCTGACTCATAGCGACCCTATAGGACAGAGTAGAACTGCCCCATAGAGTTTCCAAGGAGCACCTGCTGGATTGAGATATATACATACACACACACATATATTTATATACACACACACATATGTATATACACACATATATTAAGGACATATAGCTTGCATCAATGCAATATACAGTAATGTAAAAATTAACAATCATAAGATTCAAACAGTTATAGATGCCCATTGGTATCAATATCGTTACTAAAATTTGTACAAATCTTATTTTCTTTATCAGTACATATTTATAATTTTTAATACATTGGAAAAATGAGCAGTAAAAGAAATATCATAATATATCATAATATACTGCCTTTTTTTTTTTACTGCCTACTTAAATATTTCACAATGTAATCTGATTATATGTAAGAAACTAATAGTTGTTCTCTCATTCTTTAGACTTATTTTCTACCCACTCTACCAGTACTTATGATCAGATATTCCTCGATTCTCTCATAGGATCAAATTTATTTCATTATGGCTCTATATTGAAACTAGTTTAATTAATGAACTTAAATGTTAATTAAATTTTTACCTCACTGTTAATTACCAGTAGAGAATTTCTATATCTGGCCGATGCCTGACTAAATTTCTGAGGGGCCCTTGCTTTTCACTGATCCAAGAAAAAAGCCCTAGAAGATAAGAGTTACTCTTTTAGAGAACTTCAAAATATTGTATCTTGTTAAGATTAGATTCTTACATTTTCAAAATAATAATCTGGACATGTGTTCAAGGAATTAGAGAGTTTAAAGCCTATTTATTGCCATGAGTATTTATGAAATTAAAATTTTGGGAATTATCTGATAACCTAAGGAAGCTACTGTTAATAAGCTCTTGACTGTTCTCTGATAAAAAGTTAATTAAGACACCATTCAGCTAGCATATTTTGCTGTCTTTGATGTTCCTGTAATCATATCATTTGAATATGAATGAGATCTGGGCAAATGTGATAGTAGGTGAAAGTTAAGAGATTAGGAAAAGAGTTCAAACAACATGAATTAGACCTGTTTATGGGGCAATTTCCTATGCTTAATCAAATTGCCAGCAATGCCATATAATTTTTTTTTTCTATAAGGCTTGAGTATTTTTTTTTTTTGCTAGTGGATGTAAATGTGGAAGAAAGGCCTTTGCTAAGTATCTGACTTCATGCAGCCAATTTTCTAGTCTTGACAAACTGGGAGAGAAAACATTCAGAAAAACAAAGAGGAAAGGAAGGAAGAGAGAGAGATAAGAAGGAAAGAAGGGAGGAAGGAAGAAACGAAGGAAGGAAGGAAAACTAGATTCATGAGGGACAGAGAAAAATTAGTAAAATAACCTCCATAGCTATTAATTAAAGTCATTACATCTACTTCAAGCACTGTTACAACCTACTATGCATATGTCTGTTGCTTCAATAATTATTACTTAAGGAAGAGTAATAGGTAAGGAAGAGTGGAAAAATAAAACAAAAACAAATTGAATATATAAAAATGATATTTATTCAACTTAGAAAAACACTCTCAAAATATTAGTTAAATAAATTTAATTTATTGTGTAGCAAAAATTGTACAAATCAGCATTTATTCTTGAAAAGCATCTATGAAGCATAATATATTCTATTTCTCTTTAGAATAAGTACAAGATGTATGTGTTTTGATAAATGTTTACTGTATGAAATTTTATCATTGACTGAAGAGCTCTTCTATCCAGAAAACATGATATTTAGATAAATAACGAAGCGGGTACACCAATCCTTACCATTTGGAAGCTCTTTCGAAAAGAAATTACTTTGCCGAAGTTAATTATCGAGAACATATGCTAGCAAATCAAAGTAAGTGTCAGATAAGATTCTACATTTTACACAAAAAGAGGAATGCATTTCAAGCATATTCCTTTGAAATCATTTTAAAAATCCTATTTCACACTTATATGATTTTGCCTTTGGGAAAACATAGTACAAAACGTGGCTTCCTAGAAAAATTATGATGATACTAACAATGGTGTTCTAAGGAGATGTTGTTACAGATGCAGAGAAAGGTTAAGGACGTGCTCTGGCCAAGCACCTCGGAAATTACTCTCATAGAGAGTAAGCACCCATACCAGAACACTGTCACCGGCCTTGTATTTCTGAGTAACAGATAATGGAAAACCATCTGTCCATTGCAGTAACTTGCCAAAAGGGCAATCTAGGATACAATTTTACCGCACTATATTTAAAAGTTAAATAACAAACTATTTCTTAACATAGAAATAATAAATATTCTGGCTCAGGGTGAGAGAAAAGAAAAAAAAAAAGGTTTCTTCCCAAGTGAAAACAAGACATATTTTGATTAAACTCTTTTATCTCTGGTTTTCATTTACTTATTTTACTTCATTTATTTCAGTATATATAAGCATATTATACACATTTGTGTGTGTGTGTATATATATATATGGCTCAGTAGTTAAGAGCTCAGCTGCTAACCAAAAGGTCAGCAGTTTGAATCCACCAGCTGCTCATTGCACCCCTATAGGACAGAGTAGAACTGCCCCATACATCATATAATACATATATGTATGTATTCATTAATTCCACAGATATCCATTGAGTACTATAAGTTGCTCATGGTTTTAAGTGTTGGAAAAAATATAGAGAGGAATCAGATATGACGTTCTATTAAAGCATGTTTTTCATCTTCCCTGATATTTATAGCTACAGCAGAGATACTGATCTGTACACTATAGCATATGTGAGAAATGCTGTATAGATATGAGTAGGGTGCCTGTGAGTGGGAAGTAGGGAGTAAATCATAGGACAGCTACAACTTAAATGGAATGTAGTATAACGTGATAAGATTAATAGTATATACTGTTAGAAAGATGATGGAAATCAGTTTGTGCAACACTATGAGTGACAAGCAAAAAAGTGTAGAAGAATGAGATTCTTTGGTGAGTTTAAAAGTTAATCAATTAGCACCATTACTTAATACTTGAAACAAACTTATGGAAGTGGTAATGATTTGAGATAATGTTCTTAATGAAGAAAGCATAGATTTACACACTTTTTGGCTAATTATAATTTATTATTATAACAAATTGTGATATATCCATAGTTAGCAGGTCAATAGTCACAAGATAATGATTCAACCTTTAATCATCTTGAACAATGAACTAAATATGCTATTTATTTATTTTTAAATGAGTTTCAAAGTTATAAATGAACAGTATTTGGAATAAAAATTTAAATTTTGAAATCATTAAATTGACTTATGTAGAAATTCAACTTTAAATTGATCTCTTAGAATAAATACAGAGTATTTAACTTCACATAAAATGGAAAGGAAATCTATAGATGATCTCTAGATGAAAATGCTCCAAGCCTGCTGGTTATAATTTCCAAAGCATTCCCACCCCACAATTAATTCAATATGTAATCTGTAGTGTTTGTAATGGAATCAACATGATGTTTGCTATTTCAATAGAGATGCATTGCTAGGAGTTGGCATAGAATCAACAGCGAAGGGTTTGGTTTTTTGGTTTGACTTGCATTGCTCCATTTAGATTTTATTTTAGTACATAGCATACCGAAAGTGTAAGCTTTCTTTCACAAGTAACCTCCTTCTCACAGAGAGATTTAGTTAAAAGATTTTTATCATCACCGAATGGCATCTTCTAGGACAACCCATGAGCGGAGTCTAGAAGTGAGGCAACGAAGGGGTGAAATATCAACAACCTTTGGTAATGAGATGATTACCACTGTGGCAATTGGATTTACATGTGCTGGGAAAATTTGGGTGAGTATATAGACAAGCCTCAAGAGTATCCATACCTCCAACATGGATACTGTCAACATACAAAAATAAACTGGGTTTCTATGCACCAGCAAAGAGAAATCTAAGAAGAAATTAAGAAAACAATTCCATTTACAATGTTTTGCTGTTGTTGTTAAGTACCATCAAGTCGGTTCTGACTCATAGTGACCCTATACACAACAGAATCAAACACTGCCAGGTCCTGAGCCATCTCCATGATCTTTGTTATGCTTGATGTCATTGTTGAAGCCACTGTGTCAATCCATCTCATTGAGGGTCTCCCTGTTTTTCGCTGACCCTCTACTTTACCAAGCATAATGTTCTTCTCTAGGAACCATTCCCTCCTGAGAACATGTCCAAACTATGTGAGATGAAGTCTCACCATTCTCGCTTCTAAGGAGCATTCTGGCTATACTTCCTCTAAGACAGATATTTTCTTTCTTTGGCAGTCCATGGCATATTCAATATTCTTTGCCAACACCATAATTCAAAGGCATCAATTCTTCTTACATCTTCCTTATTCATTTTCCACTTTTACATGCATGTAAGGCTATTGAAAACACCACAGCTTGGGTTAGGTGCACCTTAGCCTTAAAGTGATAGCTTTGCTTTTTAATACTTTTAAGAGATCTTTTGCAGCAGATTTGCTCAATGCAGTGCATCTCTTGATTTCTTGACTGCTGCTTCCATGGGTGTTGGTTGTGGATCCAAGTAAAATGAAGTCCTGGAAAATTTCAATCTTTTCTCCATTTACCATGATGTTGCTTATTAGTCCAGTTGTGAGGATTTTCGTTTTCTTTATATCAGGGTGCAATACATAGTGAAGGCTGCAGTCTTTGATCTTTATCAGTAGGTGCTTCAAGTCCTCTTCACTTTCAGCAAGCAAGATTCTGTCATCTGCATAACACAGGTTGTTAATGAGTCTTTCTCCAATTTGTTGCCCTGTTCTTCATTCAGTCCTGCTCCTCAGATTATTTGCTCAGCATACAGATTGAATAAGTATAGTAAAGGGTACAACTCTTGACACACAACTTTCTTGACTTTAAACCATGCAGTTTTCTTTTGTTCTGTTTGAACAGCTGCCTCTCGATCTATTTACAAGTTCCTCATGAGCATAATTACCTATTATGGAATTTCCATTCTTTGAAATGTTATCCATAATTTGTTATGATCCACATAGTCAAACGCCTTTGCATAGTAAATAAAACACAGGTAAACATCTTTCTGGTATTTTCTGCTTTCAGCCAGGATCCATCTCACATCAGCAACACTATCCCTTGTTCCACATCATTTTCTGAATCCTATTTCAATTTCTGTCAGTTCCCTGATGATGTACTGATGCAACTGCTTTTGAAGGAACTTTAACAAAATTTTACTTGTGTGGTATTAATGATACTGTTTGATAATTTTCATACTCGGTTGGATCACCTTTCTTTGGAATAAGCATAAATATGGCTCTCTTCCAGTCAGTTGGCATAGATAAATGAGCAATTTCAGAGCTGCATTCATCTTTTGAAACATCCCAGTTGGTATTCTGTCTATTCCTGGAGACTTGTTTTTCTCCAGTGCCTTCAGTGCAGCTTTATAATAGTATCTAAGATAATAGTATATCTAGAAATGAGTAACCAGAAGTATGGGTTGTACAACAAATATTATAAAACACAGCTGAAAGAGATTAAAGAAGACCTAAATAAATGGAAAGGCATTCCATGTTCTTGGATTAGAAGACTTAAGATTCTTACAAAGTCAATATTACCCAATACAATCTACATATTCACTGCAATTCCAATCAAAATTCAGTCATTTTTTTAAAAATTCTTGCATTTCAATAATAAAAACACGAATACTCAGTTAAATGTAGAAAGGATCCGAAGAGAAATTTCTCCAAAAAGGACATACAAATGGCCAATACACTCAAGAAAAGATGGTCAACATCATTAATCATCAAGGAAATGTAAACCAAAGCCCTAATGAGATACCACTTCACTCCCACTAGGGTAGTTATAATCAAAAGGTCAGATAATACTAAGTGTTGACAAGGATGTGGAGAAATTAAGACCTTCATCCAGTGCTGATAAGAATTTAAAATGGTGAATCTGCTTTGGAAAAGTTTGACTGTTCCTCAAAAGCTTAAACATAAAAGCACAAGTATTGTATGAAACCATTGTTATAAGAACTTAAGAAAAGGTTTGAACACAGAAAAAAAATTATTTGATGGTTATGAGGGTGGGGAGGGTTGGGGAGAGGAAACCATTAACTAGACAGTAGACAAGGGTCAACTTCTGTGAAGTTGTGCGAATACATGGGAAGTTAGCACAACTAGACCAAAGTAAGGTCAGTTGGCATAACCTAGTTTACAAAGAAAATCTTCTACAGCTCACTTTGGCAAGTAGTATCTGGCAAAAACCCATCTAAAATACATCTACTCTTCCCATTCCACTCGGAGCAAAGGAGAATGAAGAAAATCAAAGACACAAGGAAAATACTAGTCCACAGGACTAAAGGACCAAACGAACCAGAAACTTCAGCCTGAGACCTGAAGAAATAAATGGTGCCCAGCCATCACCAGTGACTGCCTGACAGAGAACACAACAGAGAGTCCCATACAAGCAGGAGAAAAATGCAGAAAATTCACATAAAAGGACCAGACTTAATGGTCTGACAGACACCAGGGGAACCTCCAAAACTATGGTCCCTGGACACTCTGTTAACCCAGAACTGAAAAAATTCCTGAAGCCCATTCTTCAGACAAAGATTAGACAGGACTATGAAACAAAGAGTAATAAATGTGAGAAACGTGATTCTTAGTTCAATCAGATATACGAGACCAAATGGGCAGCTCCTCTCCAAAAGCAGGATGAGAAGGCAGGAAAGGACATGAACGGGACAAATGGACACAGGGAATCCAGGGTGGAAACGGGGAGGGTGCTGTCATATTGTGGGGATTGCAGCCAATGTCACAAAATGATATGTGTATAAATTTTTGAATATGAAATTTAAAAAAAGGGTCCCCCCAAAAGAAAAAGAGTCAGTATTACCCCAATCTACATATTCAATGCAATCCCAAACAAAATTCCAACAGTCATTTCTACAGAAATGAAAAAAAAAAAAAAAAATCCTCAGTTCTATATGGAATGGTGAGATGCCCCAGATAGCTAATGCAGTTTGACAAAAAGAATAAAGAGGAGTCAAAATACCTGATTTAAAAACATACCATATACAGCTGCGGTAATCAAAACAGCTAGGTACTGATATAACGATAGATGCATAGACCAATATAATTTGAGAGTCCAGAAATAAACCCATACATCTATGGTCAAACATCTATAGACAAGAGTGCTAAAACCTTTCAATGAGGAAGGAGGAGTTCTTCAATAAATGGTGCTGGGAAAACTGAATTTACGCATACAGAAGAATGAACCAGGATCCATGCCTCACATCATACACAAAAACAAATTCAAAATGAATTAAGAATCTAAATGTGAAAACTAAAACCAAAAAATTCCTCGAATAAAAGATAGGGGTGTGGCTGTTGGACTTAGTCTTTAACGGCAGATTATCTGATATAATAACAAAAGCACAAACAACAAAAGACTAAATAAATAAAAATTAAACACTTTGTTCATCAAATAATTTTATCCAAAAAAATTGAAAGGAAAGCCTACAGATTGAGAGAAAATTTTCAGGAACAATATATTCAATGAGACTGAATTACAAAATACATACAGAAATTCTACAACTTAATAACAAATCAATAACCCAATTGCAAAATGAGAAAAGGCCTGGAATAGACATTTCACCAAAGAAGATATTCAAATGGCCAAAAAACACACGGAAATATGATCAGTGTAGTTAGCCATCACAGAGATGCAAATCAAAAACCGAAATGAAATACCACTTCACTTCCACTAGGATGGCTAAGATTAAAAAAAAAAAAAAAGCATAACACACACACACATTAAAAAAAAACAGAAAAATGACAGGAATAAAAAATTGCACAGACTGTGTTAAACAATTTTGTGGCAGTTCCTCTAAATTTTAAACATAGAACGTAGATGTAACAATTCCATTCCTAGGTATATGCCCAAGGAACTTAAAAGCAGTGACACCAACAGACATATGTACACTAATGTTCATTGTGGCACTATTTACAAAAGTCTGCAGATAGAAATAACCTAAATGTCCATCGATGGATGAAAGAATAAACAAAATATGACACAAACTGTGATACATACGTACAATGGAATACTACTCAGCCATAAAGAGAAATAAAGTTGTGATACATGAGACAACATGGATAAACCTTTAAAACATTATGCTAAGTAAAATAAATCAACCACAAAAAGACAAATATTGTGTGATCTCAAGTATATGAAATGACAAGACTAGTCAAATGTATATAGACACAAGTTGCCAGGGTTAAGAGGAAGGGGAGAAATGGAGCATTGTTTGGGAAACTGTGGGTTTCTGTTTATGGTGATGGGGAATTTGGCTTTGATTAAGAGTAATGGTTTCAAAACATGAGTAATGTAATGCATATCACTAATTTGTACCCTTAGCATGTAACACAATAAGGTTGAATCAGTAAATGTTTTGTTATACGTATTTTTACAAAAAAAAAAAAAAAAATAGAGCAGCTGCTGATGCTGCTTAGGTATAACTAAACACCTCATGGGATTTGTTTTCTTGGTTTGAAAGTTTCGAGTGATGGTTTGGTGAAGCATTCCATTCAATTGGCCCAATATAATTTTTGGTTTTTCTGTTCTACCTCCCAGTTTGTTGGGTAACGCCTGGGATCTTAAAAGAATTTGAGCAGCCACTCAAGTTTCTATAGTCGGTCTCTATTCACCTGAAGCAAAAGAGGAAGAAAAAGAGTCAGAAATTGAAGGAGGAATTGGACTGTGTGTCTAATTGTCTCCATGAATAACTGCTTCTTTGCAGACCAGAGGAATAATTACTGAATATTTGTATCAAAGATTATATAGAAGAATTCTGATCAAAAGAAGGAAAAATGTATAACAGAATTTTAAATTCTCATGGAATCCAGACTTTCTGGAGCCATTGAGGCTATATGACCCCTGAAACTATTGTTTTCATATAATATTTAAATCTTAAACTAAAGCTATCCCTTGAAGACATCTTAAAAAAAAAAAAAAAAGTCAGTGGTTGCCACTGGTTCTGATGGCACAGGAGAGAGATGAATAGGTAGAACCCAGTAGATTTTTAGGGCAGTGAAACTATTCTACATGATACTGTAATGGTGGACACGTGACATTATGCATTTGTAAAAAAGCCATAAAACTGTACAAAACCAAGAGTAAACCCGAATGTAAACTATGGACTTCCATTAATAATAATGTATTGATATTGGTCCATCAATTGTAAAAAAATGCACCAAATTGATGCAATATGTTAATAATATGAGAAGCCACATGCGTGGGAACCTCTGTGCCATTTTTCTGTAAACCTAAAACTGTTCTAAAAAAAATAAAATTTATAAAACAAACACACACATGGAGACACAATAACAAAGAAAATATGGCTGGGGTATACAATCACAATTCCTGCTCATCACAATTTGAGGGCTGCACCTGAGTACATTAACATCCTGAAACTTCGTAAGAGGGCTGAGCGAAGCCTACAGGCTCTTTCTCTACTTCTTTAGTATTTTTTCTGCAATAGATGATCCCTTGTGGGCAGTAATGTAAGAAACAATGATCTACACACATAGTGCCCCAAGAGGTCCATCCATGGCCTTTTCCCCAAATCACTTTGTCTCCAGTCTTCCAGTCTCTCATCTTTGAGGAGCCTCACTCATCATTCAAGCTATGTGCTGTAGTGAAAATTTCAGTTTATGTCTTTATTTCTTATCAGTTTTTCCTACACCTAAATTGATAACCTAGGTGTCCTGCTTTAGGTTCAATTCAATGAGATTATTTCTTCTTTGGCAATTAATAGCAGCCAATTAATTTCACAACTGTGAAAATAACCATTGCCTCAGTATCTTTCAAACGTGTCATATTCTTCTTAAGCCACTATAATCTCTTCCAGAAGCACCCCATGACAATCCACTACAGATGAGAGTCTTAATAAGTTTGATATTACAACATTCCAGATATTAACACACTCATTTAGCCCCAACAATGTGATAGCTGATAACATCTGGCTGGCAAGTGACCCAAAGCCGATACCACATCCTGAAGGTCTATACTTAGGAGTATTTCAAATATCAAGTGTTTCAGTTTGGGTTCCCAGTCAAACAGTCTAAGACAAGGATTCAAGTGCAAGTAGTCTTATTATAGAGGTGGTTACAGGCGTCACCAGTAGGGGAGTGGAGAAAAGAGAAAGACAAATGAATTAAATCTATGAAGGTTGTGTTAGTAATTATGCTAGCACTTTGGGAAACTGGTTCTCTCATTTGTTAGGAATCTTTGAAAGACAGTGTAGGGCATGATTAAGAGTTGTCCCAAGGGCCAAAAATTATACCCAGTTTTCTTCCATCAATGGTTTAGGGTAGCTTCCAGAGTATTAATTCATTTGCACTTCTGAGCTGCCTCAAACACAGATTAAGTTTACAGATGCTTGCATTAAGAAGTCATGAGTGTGTATAAGAATGATAATGGACAATGAGGGGATGGGCAAGATACCACAGCTTTTGCTATACAGGTAGTCCTCAACTTATGAAGCGTTTGAGTTACAACCAATTGCACTTATGGCCAGGTTTTTTTTTTTTTTTTTTGTACATCTCATCCTTAGCAATATTTACTACATATACCATTGCAGTGTGTAATTTGCTGATGTTATTCTCTCTTCTCTGTTCTTAGGCCATATTTTCCTGCTCTTTTAGATTCTGTTTTCTGCATATTGGACTGCCAGAAGAAAAAACAAGTCTGTCTTGGAAGAAATACAGCCAGAGTGTTCCCTGGAAGCGAGGATAGCGAGACTTCATCTCATGTACTTTGTACCAGTCCCTGAAGAAGGACATCATGCTTGGTAAGGTCAGCGAAAAACAGGAAGACCCTCAATGAGATGGATTGATACAGTGGGTTGCAACAATGGGCTCAAACATAGCAACCATTGTGAGGATGGTGCAGGACCGGGCACTGTTTCATTTTGTTGTACATAGGGTCACTATCAGCCAGAACAAACTGGATGGTACCTAACAATAACAACAACATTCTGCATACTTCAGACAGTCCTAAACAGTGCACTGGTGTTTTGAACAATGTAGATTGTAAGTCTCAGGCTTCATCATATAATAATCTCCCATAAATATTTTAGACATTGACTTATATGCAGGGAGTAATGTCATGATAAAATCTGTAGATAGATGTTATTAGATATGGTGATACAGCAGATATGCTGCATGACTGAATAATGTTCACCCAAGAAGAGGTCTAGGAAGATAAGCCAAATCCAATAAAGCAAAATTAAATAAGGATTAGTGTAAAACTTTGAATTTAAGCCAAAACATTAAATGTATAATTATAAAATATCCAACCCCAAAGGCAAATAAAGCTTGGATTTATAAAGACATCAATAATAAAAGGCACCAATAATGAAAACATAGAAAAAAAGAGATATTCAACTTACATCAAAACCAACTTTTGATGGAGTTGTCAGAATGGAACCAGTTGTAAGTTGGGGACTACCTACCTACGTTGTTGTTGTTAGGTACTGTCCACTTGGTTCCAAATTATATAGCGACCATATGCACAACAGAACGAAACACTGCCCAGTGCTGCACCATCCTTACAATCATTGTAATGCTTAAACTCATCATTGCAGCCACTGTTTCAATCCACCTCATTGATGGTCTTCCTCTTCTCCGTTGACCCTGTACTTTGCCAAGCTTGATGTTCTTCTCCAGGGACTGATCCCTCCTGACAACATGTCCAAAGTATGTAAGATGCAGTCCTACCTTCCTTGCTTCTAAGGAGCATTCTGTTCGTACTTCTTCCAGGACAGATTTCTTCATTCTTTTGGCAGTCCATGGTATATTCAATATTCTTCGCCAGCATCACAATTCGAAGGTGTCAATTATTCTTCGGTCTTCCTTAGTCATTGTCCAGCTTTCACATGCATATGATGCGATCGAAAATACCATGGCTTGGGTTAGGCACACCTTAGTCTTCAAGGTGACAGCTTTGCTTTTTGACACTTTAAAGAGGTCCTTCACAGCAGATTTACCCAATGTAATGCGTTGTTTGGTTTCTTGACTGCTGCTTCCATGACTGTTGATTATGGATCCAAGAAAAATGAAATCGTTGACAACTTCAATCTTTTCTCCATTTATCATTGGTCCAGTTGTGAGGATTTTAAGAACAAAAAAAAAAAAAACTTACCTATAATATTGCAAAAATGCTTACTTTATCAAGCAATGTTACATTACAGGCATTGTTAGTTAATATGTCATAATAAACTTTTTGCTTTGGACAAAAGGCAAAATATATTTGATGCAGGCTAAAAGCACACTGATTAATTAAATTTAATTTGAAAATTAACTGAATCTTAGAAAATATAAACATTGCCATTTTAAGTAAAATTACTAGTTTTTAACCATTAAAAATATATTTCCTTCTAGAAACATACTCTCAGAAATGAATTAAAGCAAAGAAACTTTTAGATTATTATTAAATAGTAATTTATAGATTATTTTCAGTTAAATTACTTTTGAAATTGTGACCATAAGATGATTAAGTCCAGAAGAAAGGCATGAGAGAGAAATTAATTCTATGAAGTTTCTGTATAACTTTGTGGAAATACATTGTAGGGAATTGTTATATAATTAGTTATCTCTTAAATTCTCTGAAAAGACCAATAAATGGGGAGAATAAAAGTGGGCTGGTGGCAAATCATGTATTTTTAAAGGAATCAATCAATAAAACTTTATAAATTATTTGTATTCTTTTATTTAGATGTTTTCTTATTTCAAAATTAATATATTTCAATGTAATTGCTTTTGAATAAATGCAAAACATGTTTAGTTGTTCATTTAACAAATATTCACTAATATCTTGTGTATTAAGAGGTAGACAAAATATCATAGAGCTCTCCATCATGAAAAGAACAGAAATAAGGATAAATACCTTTGTTTCAATTTTGAGCAATGACAATTGGGAGTATTAAGAAAGAGTAAGTACAGATAGATAAATCATTTTTAGGCCAGGGGTAGAAGACAGAGTTCAACATCAAATACGTATTGATAGCTTTTTAATTTTCATTATATAGAGAAGTAGAGAGATGAAGCATTATATGGAAGGGAATGTGGGGGAGAGGGTAAGTTTATAAGTTGTAGGAAATCACTCCATAGAGAATAATTATGACTAATATAAGAGAAAGAAGGTATTTCTGGAATCAGTACATTAAGAAAGCAAGAGAGAGTAGCATTGGGGCATTTATGCAAAAATTGACCTGGACAATAGAGATTGTCAGTAGTGGTCAATGGGAGTAAAGTAAAGTTGAATGCATGCGCAAGAATTTTCTGTAGATTTGTTGGCAGGGTGACCGAATTCTCATTTCATAGCACTAATGTCCTCAATGAAATATGAAGAAAATTAATCCACTAGACAGTTTAATGAAGGTATTTGAGGAGAAAAAAAGTTTCAAAAGAGAGAAAAAAAAATTGGCATTGAGTTGATTTCAACTCATAGAGGCCCTATAGGACAGAGTAGAGTTGCCCCATAGGGTGTCTGAGGAGCTGCTAGTGGATTTGAACTGCCGACCTTTTGGTTAGCAGTCTAAAGCTTAACCACTGCAGCACCAGGGCTCCCCAAAAAGAAGAGGAGATATTAAATTCAGGTTTAGCTTACTAGAAAACTATAGGAGATTTGCCAAGAAGAGTTGAAAGCTGTTATGACCAGAGATCATTATCTTACGTGGAAGAGAATCCACCTTTGTCAATGTTTACCAGTATTTGCGTATGTGAAGGTATTTTTGGTAGAGTTCACACGGATGTTGCCAGTTGAGTAAAATGGAGGAAAAGTGGTCAAATTAGAAGTATTTTCAAAGGAATGATTATCATTATGGGGAACTGAGTCTAAGTGGGGAGCAAATACAGAAGGCATTAATAGAAAATAGAGGATTCAATGGATCAGGAGGTCGAGAAAAGAAAAAATTATAGTTAGTATAGTTGAGCAGCTGATCTAGAAGAAAAATGTAGATTCAGAGTAGGAAGCTGAAAATTGAGGTTTTTGTGTAATTTGAAAGTTTGGTGATGAAAAATTCTCTAAGTGGTGGTGGGCTACAGAGCAGCTGTAGGGAAGATACTAGTAATGAGGAGGGGATAAATGACTAAGAAACCGAAACAAATTATAATTTTGTTTTAAATTGTACATGATAAATAAATAAGAACTATTTATGAAGTGTATGATTTTTCTGTATAAAACTTCTCCATGAATAAAAAAAATATTATGTTTTCAAAAAGGAAAACACACAATAATATTACTGTGAAGCCATAACGTTGTAAAAGCTCTTGTGAAAACTCTCCCTAACCATTCAAAGGGACCACACTAAGTATCCTTATTTTCAGTTTTAGTTTAATGACTACCTAAAGAAATGGTGTGTCTAATCTACATCAATGACATTTTTTTGTCTTCAAAATGATTATTTCAATTTTGTAATGTATGCAAATGCAACTTTACATTTAGTATGTAATGCTGTTCAACTGCTCATTTTTAGTCAGTTATGTCAGGTTCTATTTTATAAGTAACTGGGAAGATATTTAATATTTAAAACAAAGCAAAAGAAAAATCGCTAGTACCAATAGGATGAGAAAGCAGGAAGGGATAGGAGCTGGCTGGATGGACATGGGAAACCCAGGGTGGAAAGGAGAAAAGTGCTGTCACATTATAGGGATTACAACTAGTGTCACATAACAATATGTGTATAAATTATTATATGAGAAATTGCCTTGAGCTGTGAACTTTCACTGAAAGAATAAAAAATATATAAATAAATAATTGGAAAATATATCTCAAATTAAAATAGATTTCGTGACAATTTCCATTATACAATAGTGTTAGGATTAAGGTGTCACATTCTATGTTTTCTTTTCCCAGGAGTAAATTAGAGTACTTAATAAATTAGCTGAGTAGATAAATCATTGAAAATAAAGCTGCTATTTATTTTTGTTTTTTAATGCGTGCACCTTGAGTTATAAAATTTGCATGGTTATTCAACAGTTAAAAACTTCTTTTTGTCCCCAAATTTAAAGCATATTTTCAGTTATAGACTGATTTTTGTCAGGTTTTATTATATTAGATATTACTTTCTTTAATTTATTGGATCTGAGTAAAACGTATTACAAAATATTTAAATTTCAAATTTTCTATATTACATCCTTTTTCAAAATGTCATTTCAAAATATGCAAATCACAACACGTTTTTATTTAAAAGTATGACTACTTTTCTCTTTCTTTATTAAATCTAAACAAATAGAATTCCAGAAACTATTCCTACCTGAGGTTTTTCATCTGTGTTTAAACTTATTTTGCATCATTATGTTTGAAACATTTGCTCTCAGCAACAATTAATATGAATGGCAGTAAATGGTTCCTCGTGAGACCTGGTTATCAGTTCATTGCTATGTGAAATGAATGTTTTACACACTCAAAAAAAAAGGTTTCACAAGGGAGGTTATGGATTAAACAGATGTAACAAGACTAACTTGTAGGCTTGTTTTCTTGTTTTCACTTACCTTCTATTGAGTAGAATATCATTGGAAGTGACAGGCATGGGACACCAGGAGGAGAAGGTGACATTTTATCTGATAAACTGGAGTGCCCATATATACTGATCAAATTGGAAGACACATTTTTGCTAAGATTTCTTACCATAGAGTTCTTTGGACTTCATAGCGAAGTCCAAAGAACTGCATTGTATCTCCGTAAATTCTTGAAAATTTTGGATCGTAAATTTTACCTCAGACTCCAGACACCCATTTCCATTAGTCCAGCCTCTGCTCTGCATCTTGTTGAGCCAAATAGCAAGATCGATTTCACAACCCACAATATATCCACACACAAATAAAACATTGCATACTTTATATCGAATGCAACGGCATGTACCAAGATTCAGAGAGGAAAGAGGGCAAAATTAAAGAAAGCAAAATGGACCTCTCTTTTTAAACACATACTTAAGATGAAGATGTTTAGTCAGTACCACAGACCTTCATTCACCATTCATTTGTGTATGTTCCCTCTTGTTCTGTTCTCTCCTTCATTCCCCATTTTACTATCTTTCCTTTCTCTCCCTTACAGAGACAAAATGATCATAAAATATATTTTTTCTTCATTTGTCTGCACATCAGTTTTGCCATTCTGTCTTGCTTTGACTGTTATAGCTACTTAAATGCTCAGGTCGTATCTTCTGTATCAGTTTCCATTAAAAAAATAAAATAGAGAGAGAAGAAAAAAGTAATTAACAACAACTTGATGGCTTAAAACAGTAGAAGTTTATTCTCTCAGTTCTGGAGTTCAGATATGCCAAATCAATGTGTCTACATGGATGCACTCCCTCTAAGGACTCTAGAGCAGAATTATTCTTTACCTCCTCCAACTTTCGAAAAACCAAAACCCATTGCCATCGAGTCAATTCCGACTCGTAGAGATCCTATAGGACAGAGTAGAACTTCCCCACAGGGTTTCCAAGGAATGGCTGGTGGATTTGAACTACCAACTTTTTGGTAGCAGCTGAGCTCTTAACCACTGCACCATGAGGACTCCAACTTCTGGTCGATGCAGGTATTCCTTGCCCTGTGGCTACATTTCTCCAATGTCTATTTCTGTGGTCATATTACCTCCTCTTGCCTGTGCAATCTCCTTCAGCCTCACTCTTCTTAAGGACAGTCATCATTGGAGCTAGGGCCCATTGGGATAATTCAAGATGACCTCATATTGAGATCCTTGACTTGATTGCATCTGCAAAGATCTTTTTTCCAAATAAAATCATATTCACAGATTATGGGGGTTAGGACATAAACATACATTTTGTGAGTCACTTTTTAACCCATTACATATCCTATCCCAAATGAATATTAGGGGGCTATTTTAAAATTGATTTCTTTCCTAAGAAGATTCTGTGTAGCAGTTGCAGATTTAGACTACGTGTTGCTTTCACTCCTTTACAAGTATTCTGGTGAGTAAAGTTGCAGAAACACAGAGGGAAAATGTGTGGATATTGTGTTGTGCGATTATTGCCAAAAACTTGTTTGTAATTTTCAATTTCATAATCCCTTCAATTTTTAATTTTAAATACTGTTTAATAGTGCATTATTCCCTTGTTTTTTATTTATATATTTTACAAATATTTGTTTCTGTTTGTAGTTTGTTTTTTAACCATTTGAAGGGAATCATACTGCTCTACCTGTTAGTGAACTTGAGTTAATATTGAGAGAATGAGTACCAAAGGTAGAATTGAAACAGCTCACCCAAATGGTGCCTTCGTTGTTGCTCACTCTCCTCTAAGTAGGCAGAGAAAGAGTGTTATTATCATAATGTGCCAGTAACCTGTGGCCCCAAATGAAAGGTGTTGTAGCTATGATTGCTAAGCCAAGGAGTCTCCAATGTTAAAATAAATAGTGTGAGCAATGAAGACCTTGCTATTGGATACAGAGTTTCGGGTAAACCAAAAGCAATAGAAATTCATTTCGTCAGCTGCTCAATAAGGGATTTAACTTTGTCCAATAGGTCCAATAGGATAGAGTGAGCTCCACTTGTGTACTTCACCACTACCATAGCTTAACTTTGATAGAGAATGGAAAGAAATATTAGGTTCAGGATTTGATGAGGTGCCAATACAGCAGGGAAAACAGACTGTGGCAGTGCTCATAGCCTGGAGCCTGCTGGATTTTGGCAGGTAGAGGGGTTAGAAACTAGCATAAAGCCTAAGAGGGGAAAAAAAAAAAACTTCCTTCTACCCTACCTTCTGCCATCCCCCCTGACTTCCTGATCTCCTTTTACTCCCCCCTACCAAAAAAAAAAAAAAAAAAAAAAAAACCCTTTGCCTTCCAGTCTATTCTGACTCATAGCAACCCTATTGGACAGAGTAGAACTGCCCCTTAGGGTTTTGAAAGAGCAGTTGGTGAATTCAAACTGCTGACCTTTTGGTTAGAAGCCAACCTCTTTAAACACTGGTCCACCAGGGCTCCCTTTTAATTTCCTGTTAGCTGTTTCTGGAAACAACCTGCACAATTGTTAAACTCCTTGGTCTAAGTACTCATGGGGACACAACATGCAAATTATTCTAATAGTGTTTAGAAGGAGCTAGTAGTGGGTAAATGAAAGCGACCTTCCAAATCGGGCCTTTTGGGACAATTCACTGTAGTGTGGCTTCTGCATCTGAATATATAATTGGTTTTGAGAGGTTACTTGTTTGTACTGCCACATAACATAAATGCAAGAAAGAGTTTTTTCCTCCAGGGGCTACTGCAGGTGTAGAGAGATGATTTGGGACATGTGACAGTGGGATAGTGGGATAGTGGGACCTGCCTGCTTCCTGTTCCCTCCTACTCCAGGTAGTCTTATAGAGACAAGAATATCAGGTGGAGAAACGGAAATTACAACTCTAGTTAAAATTGCAACGGTTGTGGGATCAGAAAGGACATTTTTCAATACAATAGTGCCACTTGCCTGATATAGTTACTAAGTACATACCTAAAAATAAAACAAACAAAAAAAACCAAAACAGTCATTATAAACAGGCTTGACTGCTAACTGAAAGAATATGCCTTGGTTGAAAGTCCTGGTGACCTACTTCAAAAAATGAGCCGTTATAAAATTTATGGAGTGGGTCACTATGAGTTGGAATCAACTCGACGGCACTGGGTTTTTTTTTTTTTTTTTTGGTTAGTCCTACTCTGACACATACGGGATCTTCAGGTGTTGGAATCAACTCCATGGCAACTGATCAGTTTTATCCTCCTTATAAGCTCTTGTTGACACTAAATGCCAAGCCCATGTAGCTCTTGTGACCCCCCAGTGTGAAAATCTGAATTTGGGGATGAGTGGACTTTCATTCTACTTGAATCAACAGTCAGTGTCCATGAAAGCAGCAGTCAAGAAATCAGCTGACATATTGCAACAAAAGATCTCTTTAAAGTTTTAAAAGTAAAGATGTTACTTTGAGAACGTAGGTGGGCCTGACCCAAGCCGTGGTATTTTTAATGGCCTCCTATGCGTGTGAAAGCTGGACAAGGAAAAAGGAAGACAGATGAGAATTCACGTATTTGAATAGTGGTGTTGGCAAAGAATATTGAACATATGGTAGACTGCCAAGAGAACAAACGAATCAGTCTTAGAAGAAATACAACCAAAACGTTCCTAAGAAGCAATGATGGCAAGACCTCAGTTCTCTTACTTTGGATATGTTATCCAGAAAAACTAATGACATCTTTCTTAGTAAAATGGAATGTCAGCAAATATGAGGGAACTCCTCAATGAAATGAATTGACACTACAATATCAATAGTGGACTCAAACATACCAGTGATTGAGAAGACAGTGCAGGACCAAGAAAATTTCATTCTGTTATATATAAAAAAAAAAAAAAAAATTAAGTTCACCATAAATTGGAGCAATTTGATGGCAAACAACAACAGCTCATTCTTGAACATAGAAAAGGTGAGAAGTGATCAACAAGCAGCTTTAGACAAATGGAAATGGTATATTCGAGAGCATAATCTGCCTGACCCTACCTAAGTTCATCTCTGTTTTACATGAAAAAATGGAAGTTTTTTTGCGGGAACCTCTATTGCTCACCCCATCTCCTGAATCAAAGTTGCTGGCTCCGTGGGGCACTCGATCCACAGAAGTTCTCTGAAATTATGGGTCTGGCTCACTGATAGTTTGGCTAAGTTGACAGCTGGTGATATCCACTGGGCTAGCAGTTTCCAGCCCCAGCTACAACTTTGAAAGACTAGCTTAGCTGCCTGAAGGACCAACTGGTACAATCAAAAGGCATTACCTTTGCTTTATTCCAGGAGTTAGCAAACCAAGATGTGCAGGCCAAATGAAATTCGTGCCCTGTTTATGCATAACCTGTGAGAGTTTTTTACATATTTAGTGGGCTGTTAAAAAAAGAAAAAAAAAGAAGAATATACAACTAAGACCAAATGTGGCCCATAACATCTAATATACTATCTGTCCCTTTCTAGAAAAAAAATTGTTGACACCTAGTCAGGGCTTCTTTGCTAGTTTCATGACAAATCTTTTTTTTTTTTTTTCTAATTTATGTTTTTAAAACGGAAGTCAATAATACAAAAGTACTTACCATTACTTCTCCTTTAGAATCACTGTGTTCTAAAAAAATAAGATCCCACACTAGCAGCAACAAGTATACCTTATATCTAGATAATTGTTCCTAATAATATTATTCTATGATATAAGGAACCCGGGCTCCTTAGAGAAATGCTTGATTCTAGGACAAGGTAGGAAACTAGAAGATGAGCCTATAGTATCTTGTAGTGTCGGAGAATAAGGAAGCACTCAGACACACACACACACACACAGGTAAAGTTATATCAAAGGGACATAGGAGCCAACAGAAAGACCTCCCAATCACCAAAGCTGTAAAAATATGGGCAATAAAATAAAGCAATATTATAACCGAAAGCATAAAATAGATATCAAGAGTTCATACTGATTTAAAATATGATTTAATACATGAACAAATGAGAGAGACTAGACAAATAATCCCATGCAGAAGAATTACAAATAATTTATGTAAACACTCAGCCCTCAAGAAGATGGAGTGTAACTCCACATGCCTTAAACCTGTGCAACACCTAATACACTCTTCCCAAAGATTACAGTAGAGAAATCTGGCCAACCAGGTGATTGAGGTTCATCTCATCAGTGATAAGTCATGTTCATAGTATGTACCTTGATACTCTGTGAGGAAAATGGCCCTTTACATTTGTGTTTTGCCTCCCCACAGTTCATAACTCCAGTCTAGTCATGAAAAAAAAAAAAAAATCAGACAGACCCAATTCAGAGACATGAGACATTCTGCAAAACAACTAACTTTGTTGTTGTGTGCTGTCGAGCTGATTGCAACTCACAGTGTTCTATAGGACAGAATAGAAGTGCCCCATAGGGTTTTCAAAGCTATAATCTTTGTAGAAGCTACATCTTTCTCCCGTGGAGTGGTTGATGGGTTCTAACCACAGGCCTTTTGGTTAGCAGCTGAGAGCTTTAACCACTGCACTAACAGGATTCCTTAAAAAACAGTTGAATTAATCAAAAATAGGGAAAGTCTGAAAAATTATCAGTAGTCTGTTATTGCTGATTACTGAAAATTCAGCTGTGACTCACGGTGATTCCATGTATAACAGAACAAAAAACGTCCGTTCCTGAGCTGTCTTCATGATCCTTGGTATATTTCACGCATTGTCACTGACACCGTGTCAACCCATCTCACTAAAGTTTTCCCTTGCAGGGCTTCCACTGGCCCTATCCTTTGCCAAACATGATGTTCCTTTCCAGTGTTTGGTTCCTACTGAGTATGCGCCCACAGTAAGGGAATTGAAGTCTCAGACACTATTCTGTGATCTATAGAATTTTCATCAGCTAATTTTTGGATCTATGTAACGAGGCCTTTCTTTCTAGTCTTAACTTCACTGTTTGAAAGTTCCACTGAAACCTGTCCGCCATGGGTGACCCTGCTTGTATTTGAAATATCAATAGCATTACTGTCAGTGTCATTACAACAAGAAAGCAACCACGTGGGACAAGCTGACAGATGGGTATTGGGTCAATAATCTAGAGAAGCCTAAAGAGACATGATGAGTAAATATATTGCGGTATTCTGGATGGGATTTTTGAACAGAAAAATGACATTAGGCAAAAACTAAAGAAATAAATTATGGACTTTTGTTACTAATAAAGAATTGACATTTATTTGTCAATACTGGAAACCCTGGTGGTATAGTGGTTAAGTGCTACGGCTGCTACCCAAGAGGTCAGCAGTTCAAATCTGCCAGGTGCTCCTTGGAAACTCTATGGGGCAGTTCTACTCTGTCCTGTAGGGTCACTATGAGTCAGAATCGACTTGACGGCAGTGGGTTTTTTTGGGGGTTATCAATATTGACAAATATTCCATATAATTATGTAAAATGTTAATAGTAGGAGAAACTGGTATGGAATATATGAGAATCCTCTGTACTATCTTTGTAATTTTTTCTGTAAATCTAGAACTACTCTAGATTGAAAATGATTTCATGAATTAATAGATAAAATTTTCAATGAAATAATTATCAAATAGATTTAAATAAAATTTAAAAGTTTATTAAACTTCCATCATGAAATTCACCTCCAACTATTGATTGCAAAGTTGTTAATGACATATAATTCTCTGCATTTTAATATCCAAACAGCCAAAGACTAAATTGACACTAAAATACTAAAATGTAAGGATGTAACATTGGGAATAAACAGAAAAAATGGGAGACTATTTTTAAAATAATGAAAAGTGCATGTCAGAACATGTGTTAAGGAGAAGTGTACATGGATTGGAAAGAAATTATAATCTTTTTTGACCCAAATATTGTTATTTGCAAAGGCTTCTTTATTTCATTTACAATTTTAGGTTTATTCCTAACTTTTGAGCCTAAAAGTTAACTTGGCAAGTTAGTCAAAAAGGACTTATAGAATTATTAGAATAGTCTAAACAGGGTTATCAGTTGTTCTTATACATATATATACACACACATATGCACACATGTGTTTAAACATCAAATAGACAAAGCAAAATGTATCAATACATTTGAATTCCTATAGGAATTAAAGAATTATTAATCAATAAAAGCTATCTAGTTATCCCAACTCTGCATTCTAGAGCCTCCCGTCTCTTTCTCTGAACTCTATGTAGGAACTGTACATCTAAGGGGTGCATTGCTCTGCACCCATCCACTCCAGTTAGACTCATTTTGGGGTCATGTTTCCAGATAGCTAATTGTGTAAAAGAAAAATTTGTTGAACTATATGCTTCATTTGGACATATCAAATATTTTCATCTTATCCATATGTAGAGAAGGTAAGCAGGGTTACTTAACAGAACATACAGAGCACACACTTTAGTGATAGATTTCAAGCAATAACTCTGTCCTTTTTGTAATATGTTTTTTTTCACATACCAGTTACAACTGCAATTTTTTAACCAACTGAATGTTATTCTCCTTTGAACATAAATTTAATCTGATATGTGTTTTGATTTTTGGTCATATGTACAGGGCTCCTGTTTAGGCAGGACAATGTGAATGGATAGAGTCCATGCTAAACAGGAGGGAATTTTACTAAGTGGAGAGAGGGGAGAGAGGAAAATGACAAATCAGATAACAGAGTCAGAACAAAGAAATAAGGCCACTGTGTTACCAAATATGTCACAGTAATGTTGTAGGTGGAAATATTAAGTACACAAAACCAAAAGATGGAGTGATATGCAAGTAAGAGAAATCAGAGCCGGTCAAGTAAAAACTCAGGGAAAGCTGAGGTGTTCCATTTATTTACAGCCTTTTATTGTGAATATGAAGCCCTGCTGGCACAGTGGTTAAGAGCTACAGCTGCTAATCAAAAGGTTGGCAGTTCATATCCATCAGCTGCTCCTTGGAAACTCTATGGGGCAGCTCTACTCTGTCTCTTAGTGTCTCTATGAGTTGGAATTGATTTGACTGCAATGAGTTTGGTTTTTGGTTTTGATTGTGAACATTAATGTGCAAGTGAATGAGTACATAGAATGCCCACCTGATGAGGATAAAGATTGTGTAAAAGCAGTCTGGCACCTTCCAACATTTACTTGGCCACTATTTTGTATTATAATAATGTTAATTTCAAGATTTGTTTGTAATTTAACAAAAGAGATTGAATAGATCAGTTTCATAATTGGTAACAAAGCTTAAATTGCATTCATAAACTAATTTCACAATGACATCCATTGCTTCGTATGCTGTTGTTCTTTCTAAATATTAGTAATTGATTGTTCCATGCTAGTAACTCAGTAAAAAGGCAATTCCTACAGCTGGTATTGAAAAACTCCAAGCACTTTTTCATGCACATTTGTATATAACTTTTAAAAGTTCAAAGTACTTAACATATGCAATTTATTCCTCATGTATTACAATACGGGTGAATCATGAAGTTAAGCAATGGAAGGTTAAGAGCCTTTGACCAAAGTCATAGCTGGATTGTGACATGTAGAATTTGAGTTCACGATTCCTGACTTCCAGGTCACTGGTCTGTCTATATTAATGTTTCATGTCAAATTAACTCCAATACAGAAGCTGAATGTAAATTACTCTGTGAAGAAAAAAAAAAAAAAAAACCTGTGCTACTTGATCTTGATGGCTATTTTAACTATTTTTAGAGAATTGACTGAAGTTACTAGTTTTCTCTCATATGATAGTTCCTTAAAATTAAATGTACTTTCAGAAATGTCCTATGATCTTTTACTACTACACTATTTAGTGTATAAATGAGCACTTTAATCATGATATTTTAATTCTTTTCAACTCTGACCTTATTACCTATATTTATATTAATGGATTTCTTCCTTGTAATGATCTACTTATGACCATTTAAGCTTAAGGAATACGTAATATGCTTTAAATTTATCATTAAAACAGAGCTTCTATGGTTTTTCATAATAAATTAATTTTTCAACTACGGTAGTTAATTTTTGGATTCGTTTTCAAAGACTTTGTATGGCAGTGACTGCATAATTATTGTTTTTGGATAATGTTGCGTATATTTCTCTGAAACCAGCAAAGTGCTAGTTTACCTGTACAGTTAGAGATGGAATTGTTCCCCTCAAAGAATACATGAAGTAAGCAAACTGTCTACATGGATTTATACTACTAGCTTCTGACCAGTCATCTGTTTTAAAAGAATTAAGTTTCAGTTACTAATGTTCCCTCCAAAATTGCTACCATTTAAGAAATATTTTATACTTAATTATACTTTAAATAATAAGTATAAAATGATGTACAGTAAAGGACAAAGGATGATGTTATTGATATCCTAACCAAAAAATCATTAGAGGGTATGTAGGCTTTTTAGATACTCAATTGCTTGAATTGTTTTATATTAATAATTTGAACTTTATTTGGAATTGGTTTATAGATTGGTAGTGCATTCATTTATCTCATTACTAAATGATATGTCTTTTCTTCAAGACTGAGGCAAAATAAGTTGGTCTAGATATACTCAAAATTTAAAGGAATCACTGACATTTTACCAAACTCTACTAGTCATACTGGCTCCTTTGGACAGAGATATTAAAGGTTTTTTTGTTTGTTTGTTTTTTAAAGGTTAAGTGGTTAAGTATATTCTTTTTTTGTTTTTTCTTTTCTCATAGGAAAGATATTCTTGTCCTAATTTGTCAAACCCCAGAAAGAAAATAACATTTTTATGTAAATTTTGGATTTACTGTGTTATATACCTTGTGTCAACAGAAGACTTTCCTATCGACCTAGCTTAGAGTTCTGTTTGATTCTATTATGAACCTATATTCTTTAATCGTCATCCTTCTTTTGTTAAAATCTGGTTAGCCTTACCTTGTTATTATGACCCGTGTGAACTTAACCTTCCTTTGACATATTGATGATAGTACATTTACTTTAAATTCTGTCCAGTAACATGCAACTTGCTAGATTTTACTTGAGAAAATGACAGTTCACATAATCTTCTATCTCATATCTTTGGTTCTTGAAGCCGTGGTATGATATCGCAAAGTAAATGGATTTTATCTATGATCCGAGCCCTTGTGTTAATACGATGTTCTGTAAACCATCTTACATATTTTTGTGTGGCAATTACTGTAGGAAATATCCTGATTGACTCTTAATTCTTTTCAAATTTTGTTAATGGAAATGTAAAGATGGTATTAATTTAATAAGTATTAATAGTTTTACTAAAAAAGAGTGGAATCTCTCAATTCAATCAAGTCTAACAATAAATAAGAGGAGAATTTTGATGAATAATATTGTTAATATGGAAAATTATGCTGAAGATAATTCAAAAACAGTTGCAGCAATACATCGACAAGAAACTGCTGGAAATTCAAGTCGGATCCAGAAGAGGACATGGAATGATGTCAAATGGATCTTGACTAAAAGTGGGGAATACTATTACATACTTCTAGATAGTCACAATCATTACTCCATCATCAACTTCATGTTTTACACAAATGTCACCTTAGTGAGGCTGATTCAGTCATCCTTTTTAAAATGCAGATGTCATCACACTTTCTATTCATCTTAACCTATTTTTTTTTCCTTTTTTAATGTACTTTTCACCTTCTAATATATTTTAGGATTTTTTAAAAAATATTTGCTTTTGTTTGATTTGTATGTTTTATTGTTTTTTTCCTTCTAGAGCTTTGGCTAAACAAAAGTAGGTATCTTTGTCTATTTTCTTTACTGATATATATCAAAGCATTACCAAAGTATCTGATACAGGGTGCTTACTCTGTATATATCCGCTGAAATGATGTACGAAAGTTAACAGAGAGGAGGAAGAGTATTAAAAAATCAGAAAAAATGAAAGCCACTGCAAATATGAGTGCTTTGAAAATTTAAAGGAATACTTGTCTTTATCCTATCAGTGAAACTCAAATAATCTAAATCTAATTATTTACAATAATGATTAATAGAAAGATAGAAAAAATGATCTTGTTTACAAATCTGCTCTAAAGGACCCATTTGAAGTGTTAGAAAACACAAGGATGTCCCTTTGATGACTAAGGTGTGACTGACCGAAGCCATGGTATTTTCTGTTGCCTAATGTGCATGCAAAAGCTGGACAATGAAGAAGGAAGATGGAAGAACAGATGATGCAGTCAAATTGTGGTGTTGATGAAGAATATTGAGTATACCATGGATTGACAGAAGAATAAACAAATCTATATCGAATAATATTGAATAATGTAAAGCCAGAATGTTCCTTAGAAACAGAATGGTGAGAGATTTTCTAACTGACTTGAACATGTCGTCAGGAGTTTCCAATCACTGGAGAAAATCACAGTGGTTGGTGAAGTACAAGTTCAGCAAAAGAGAGAGACAATCTCAGCTGAAATGGATTGACACCATGGCTGCAACAATGGCCTCCAACATACCAACATTGTGAGGAAGGTGCAGGACTGGGCAACATTTCATTCTGTTATATTTAAGGATATTGTGAGTCACAGCCAAATCAACAGTACCTAATGACAACCACATGAAACTTTGGTATGTTAAGCACTACAAGATTGTTTTTAATCTAGTAATTACTTAAATAACCCTAGCTACTTTTTTTTTTTTAGGTGTGGTCTGATTTGCTTACTTTGGACATGTTATCAAGAGGGATCAATTGCTTAAAAAGGACCTCATGTTGGTGAAGTAGAGGGCCAGCAAAGGCATGGGAGACCTTGGAGAGGTGGATTGGTACAATAGTCACAATGATGGACTCAAACATCCTGGCGATTGTGAGGATGATGCAGGACCAGGCAATGTTTCATTCTGTTGTACACATGGTCGCCATAGGTCAGAGTTGACTTGATGCCAGCTAACAACAACAACAATAAAAAGGTGGGTAGAAAGAACCACCAACAAATTTTCCATTAATAAATTTATAGAAGAGTTGTTACATTTGAGCTATTAAGATACGTGCAACTTAAATATTTGCTGAAATCTTACCATGTGCCAGTCACCATGTTAAATGATAACAGAAAACAACGAATACTCAAATAAGTTCCTACACAGTCATGTCACTAGGGTTGGTGTCACCCAATGCAGTAACTCATAATATAATCCTCCTTGGGCTGGGGAGCTGGCCAATGAACCTCCCCTCCCCTTTATCCAGTCCTTTACCTGTGTAAGGTCAAGTGCCATGCTGTGCAGCCCTCCCCTCCTGATCCCACCTTCTTTTGCTCCCTGCAGCTCCTCTTCTCTCCCATTGGTCAAGGTGGAGATCCTTCTCCCTTCCAAAGGGAAAGTACCATGGCTTGGCTGCCCGTACGCTGACTGGCAAGTGAGGAGGTGAGTGACACCAACCCTGATGATCCCACTGCCTTGGTGGCTCATCAGCTTGCCTTGCAGGCCCACATGCAGCTCCCACTGCAGTCCCTGGGATCATTTTTGTGTCACCCTCTCTGACAGTGTCAGGAAGGGAGGTCCTCATTCCCTGAACCTCCTAATGACAACACAGCTCCTACATCTACAAAATTATAGCATTGTGAAACAGAGAGTTAATTATAAAGTATTTATGCAAATAAATATAAAATCATGACTATTTATATGTACTTTAAAGAAGAACTGCATATGTATGAGTATGTAATACACTGTACAAACAATATTATATTGAGGATTTTTTTGGTACAGCCTAATTTTAGATATTAGTTTGACTTGAATATATATTTATATTTTTAAGGTAAAAAGAGATCTAGATCAATTGTCTTTATACCTTTTCTTAATATCCAAATTATTTCCCAAAAGAAATATCATTTGGTAGTGCAATATATCAACCATATGAATATTGACATAACTTGTTAGAAAAATCAGAATATTCCTAATTTTGGTTTTTACAAAACAACCAAGGACATAAATTACAAAGTTTTGTTTCTTTGAAGAAACTGTAGTTAATCAAGCTTCTGTAAAAAAGTTGATAGAAGAATTTCAGTATTTACCAGTGACTATAGTTCTTTTTTTTTTTTTTTTATAGTTCAGTCATCAAGTTGCTTAAGTGTCCATTGTGCCATCTCACCTTTCAATGATGTACAGACTTTTGTTCGTGGAAAACAGAGTGAATTCTCCTGGCAAAATGGTGTAACTGTTATTAAAAAAATTAGCCAGACATTTTCCAAGAGGAATAGAGCAAAATAAGATTCTGATCATACATTTATTTTATGTGATCTTTTTATAAGAAAATATCTGGTTTAAGGCAGAGACACCACAAAAAAGAAAATTACGGACCAATATCTCTCATGAATACAGATGCAAAACTCTCAAGAAGATTCTAACCAATAGAATTCAGCATCATATTAAAAAAAATAATAATACACCACGACCAAAAGGGATTCTTACCAGGCACACAAGGATGGTTCAACATTAGAAAATCAATCAAAGTAATTCACCACATAAATAAAAGAATCACATGATCACCTCAATTAATGCAGAAAAGGCATTCAACAAAGTCCAACACCCATTCCTGATAAAAACTCTCAATAAAATAGGTATAAAAGGGAAATTCTTCAACATAATAAAGGGCTTCAATACCAAACCAATAGCCAACATCATTCTTAATGGAGAGAGGCTGAAAACATTTCCCTTAAGAACCAGAACAAGACAAGGATTCCCTTTATCATAACTCATATCTAACATTATGTTGGAAGTCCTAGTTAAGGCAATAAGACAATAAAAAGAAATAAAAGGCATCCAAATCAGTAAGGAAGAAGTAAAACTGTTCCTATTTGAAGACAATAAGTTACTATACATAAAAAAAAAAAAAATACATAGGAAACCCAAAAGACCCCACAAGAAAATTACTGGAAATAATAGAAAGATTCAGCAGAGTTACAGGATACAAGATAAACATACAAAAATCAGCTGGATTCCTATACACCAATAAAGAGAATGGTAGAAAGGAAATTTAAAAAAGTACTAATGGCCGCTAAAAAAAATGAAATACTTAGGAATAAATCTAACCAGGGATGTAAGGCCTATACAAAGAAAAGTACAAAACACGACTGCAAGAAACCAAAAGAGACCTGCATAAATGGAAAACATACCATGCTCATGGATAGGTAGACTCAACATTGTGAAAATGACAATTCTACCCAAAGCAATCTACAAATACAGTGCAATCTCAATTCAAATACAAACAATATTCTTTGAAGAGATGGAAAAAACTTATCATTAACTTTACATGGAAAGGAAAGAGGCCCCAGATAAGTAAAGCACTATTGAAGAAGAATAAAGTAGGAGGACTCACATCACCTGACATCAGAACCTACTATACAGCTATGGTAGTCAAAACAGCCTGGTACTGGTACAAGGACAGACACATTGACCAATGGGACAGAATTGAGGACCCAGATGTAAATCCATCCACCTACGGTCACCTGATTTTCAACAATGGCCCAAAGTCCATTAAATGGGGAAAAAGTCTTTTTAACAAATGGTGCTGGCAAAACCGGATGTCCATCTGTAAAAAAAAGAAGCAGGACCCATACTTCACACCATACACAAAAACTAGTTCAAAATGGATCAAAAACCTAAATATAAAACCAAAAAATATAAAAATCATAGAAGAAAAAATAGGATCAACACTAGAGTCCCTAATATGTGGCATTAACAGGATACACACCATAACTAAAATACACAAACTTCAGAAGATAATCTACATAACTGGGAAATCTTCTAAAAATTAAACATTTATGCTAATCAAAAGACTTCACAAAAAAAGTAAAAAGAAAACTTATAGACTAGAAAAAACTGTTGGCTATGACAAATCCGACAAAGGTCTAATCTCTAAAATCTGCAGGAAAATGCAACACTTCTACAACAAAAAGACAAATAATCCAATTATAAAATGGGCAAAGGAGATGAACAGATACTTCACCAAAGAAGACACTCAAGCGACTAACAAGGAAATGCTCGCTATTACTAGTCTTTAGAGAAATGCAAATCAAAACCACAATGAGATACCATCTCACTCCAGCATTAATGGCAGGAATCAAAAACACAGAAAATAACAAATATTGAAGAGGCTGCAGGGAAATCAGAACTTTTATGCATTGCTGGTGGGAATGCAAAATGGTACAACCATTTTGGAGAACGATATGGTGCTTCCTTAGAAAGCTAAAAATAGAAATACCATAAGATTCAGCAACCCCACTCCTAGGAATATATCCTAAAGAAAAAAGAGTCATCACGTGAATAGATATATGCACACCCATATTCATTGCAGCATTGTTCATAGCAAAAAGTTGGAAACAACCTAGGTGCACATCAACAGATGAATGGATAAACAAACTATGGCACATACACACAAAGGAGTACTACACAACGATAAAAAACAATGATGAATCTGTGGATGAATTTCACAACATGAATGAATCTGGAGGGCATTACACTGAGTGAAATAAATCACAAAAGGACAAATATTGTATGAGACCACTACTATAAAAACTCATGAAAAAATTTACACACACAAAAAAACAATCTTTGAAGGTTATGAGGTAGAGGAGGGGTGGGGATGGAAAAACACTAAATAGACAATAGATAAGTGGTAACTTTGGTAAAGGGTGAGACAGTACACAATACTGGGGAAGCTAGCACAACTTGTACAAAGCAAGGTCGTGGTAGCTCTGTAGACATATCCAAACTCCCTTAGGGACCGAATTACTGGGCTGAGGGCTGTGGGGGCCATGGTCTCAGAGAACATCTAGCTAAATTGACATAACCTGGTTTATAAAGAAAATTGTTCTGCATTCTACTTTGGTGAGTAGGTCTGTGGTCTTAAACGCTTCTGAGCGGCCATCTAAGATACTCCACTTGTCTCAACCCATGTAGAGCAAGGGAGAATGAAGAGAATTAAAGACACAAGGGATAGATTTGTCCAACGGACTAATGGACCACAACTACCACAACCTTCATCAAACTGAGTCCAGTACAACTAGATGGTGCCCAGCTACCACTGACTGCTCAAACAGGAGTCACAATAGAGGGTCCCAGACATAACTGGAAAAAAAATGTAGAACAAAATTCTAACTCACAAAAAAAGAGGTTCACTGGCCTGACAGAGATTGGAGAAAGCCAGAGAGTGTGGCCCCCAGACACTCTTCTAGCTCAGTAATGAAGTCACTCCTGAGGTTCACCCTTCAGCCAAAGATTAGACAGACCCAGAAAAAAAAAAAAAAAACGAGACTAAATGGGCAAGGACTAGAAGGCAGGAGGGGACAAGAAAGCCGGTAATAAGGACCCTAAGTTCAAGAAGGGGAGAGTAGGGGAGAGTGATGATATATCGTCGTGTTAGTAGCCAATGTCACAAAACAATATGTGTAATGAGAAAACGTTTAATGAGAAGCTAGTTGGTTCTACAAAACTTCATCTAAAGAACAATAAAAAAAAATCTGGTTTATATTTACAGAAGACAACTTGAGATTTTAAAATATTTAAATATATACTAGAAGATCCTCTGTCTTTACAGAAAGTATCACTAGAAGCTACATAGATAAATAGTTCAGAAACACTTTGAAAAGACAGTCTAAGTAGAACTGAGAGTAAAATCCACTTCTATTCATTTTTTGCTAAGTATCAGGTCTACATCTATGAAGTTTTCATCATTTTAAAAACATTTATTTTATAACGTTATTTGATTATTTGACATGTGATGTAGCACTGAAGGAAACCCTGGCGGCGTTGTGGTTAAGTGCTATGGCTGCTAACCAAGAGGTCGGCAGTTGAAATCTGCCAGGTGCTCCTCGGAAACTCTATGGGGCCGTTCTACTTTGTCCTATAGGGTCGCTATGAGTCGGAATCGACTCGGCGGCAGTGGGTTTGGTTTTCTTGGTTTATAGCACTGAAGCATAATAAACAAATGTGGTCTTCATTCAAAATTTTTTCTGGAAAATTAAAAAAAAATGCTGAGATATTAAGTTGGTGACCTTAGACTGTCTTTTGCAAAATAGCATTTGATCTGATAATAAGTGGTTTATCATACTTTATATATGATGTCAATTTATACATAAATTGTTTAAATATAATGTATCATTGCACATGTTATTTATTTGATATATATAAATATATATATTTGTCACACAGTATTAGTATAATGTTGTTGTGTGCCATTGAGTTGATTTTGACTCTTAATGACCCAATAGGGTAGAGAGGATCTGTCCCATAGTGTTTCCTAGGCTGTAAATTTTTAGAGGGAAAATCACCAGGTCTTTTCGCCCACAGAGCCACTGGTAGATTCAAACCACCTACTTTTCAGTTAGCAGCCAAGCGCTTAATCTTTGCACTAACAGGGCTCCTTGTTAGTGTGATATAATACTTTATATTCAGTGAATTCAAGAAAAAATATTATTGAAGTTATAATAATTAATTATTCAGCACTATAACTCTATGCACTATATATATATATATTTTTTATAACTCTATGGGGCAGTTCTACTCTGTCCTATAGGGTCGCTATGAGTCGGTATCAACTCGACGGCACTGGGTGTGGTTCTTTTTTTCGGTATCCTGCTTTACAGCATTTGACTAATCAGCCGTTGATTATAGCAGCCCAGTGTTCCTGACTGCTGAAAACTGTATTGCTTTTAATGTAAATTATTGCTACAAAATCAATGACTCTTAAATCTAATTAAATGAACTAATGGATTTGGGCACAAGAAAAAAAATGAAGTTGATTAGATGTAAGCTTTTAGGAGTCCCGTTTCAGTAATGGATTTTCTGATTATAAACGACCACAGGAAAAAGTTCAAAAAGACTGCCTAGAAAGTGATTGTGGACTGAATACAATTATTCAACTGTTGTCACCTTCCTTCTCAAGATTGTTTTAGATAACAGTACAGTTAGACAGACCCCTGACAAAATTAGAAATCATTTTGACTGCTTCTTGGCATACTTATGGTCCTAGGCTTTAAAGTTAAAGTGTCTGGATAATCAGGAATTCATCTAATTTCCCCATTCCAATTGTTCTTCATTTGACCTTGGAATTTAATTATTGCATTTATCTGCAGATTTACTGAGATGATGCTGGTATTGATCCACACTTGAAGTGATTTTTGCATCTCGCTCTCTTGATCTCACGAGATAGGTAAAGGATTCAATTATTTATAAAGATCCTTGATGTTTGAACATTGTATAATCACACGACCATTTGAAAATATTAATTTGTCATCTTTATTTCCTGGGAGAACAATTCTACATGATTTTATTTAGAAACTATTCATGAAGAATTAATATTGATGATGGAATCAGTTGATCCATAGCGTTTTTTTTTCTTGATGTTACCTTCAAGTGTAAGTACAAAAGATAACATTGTAAAAGTGCAAATAAAACATTTAAATCAGAGTGATCATTTCATTAGCACTTAATTATTAAATATAATACCCCAAACCCATTTAATAAGCCTCTATTAATGACCACAGTGTTTCCCCCTGTAATAGGTTGAATTGGGTCCACCCAAAATATCTGTTAACTTGGCTAGGTCATGATTCCCTTATATGATTGCATGGTTATCTACCGTTTTATCTTCTGATGTGATTTCCCTATCCGTTGTAAATCCTATCACTATGATGTAATAAAATGGATTAGTGGCAATTATACTGATGAGGTTTACAAGATTAGATAATGTCTTAACCCAATCTCTTTTGAGATATAAAAGAGAGAAGCAAGCAGAAAGACATAGGAACCTAACACCACCAAGAAAGAGGTGCCAAGAGCAGAGTGTATCCTTTGGACCTGAGTTTCCTGTGATGATATGCTCCCACACCAAGGGAAGACTGATGACAAGGACTTTTCTCCTGAGCCGACAGAGGGACAAAGCCTTCCCTGGAGTTGGCACCCTGAATTCAGACTTCTAGCCTACTGGACTGTGAGAGAATAAACTTCTCTTTGTTAAAGCTGTCCATTTGTGGTATTTCTGTCATAGGTGCACTAGAAGACTAAGACACCATTACATAAAATTGACTCGTCCTCAAATAAATCCTCTAAGAACTGCATTTTAAAACCTAAGGTTTTTAGTTCATCTAAATTTTGTTTCTAAAACATACTGAGATTTGCTCTTTCACAAATCTTATACGTAATTTTAATTGTTTTTATAATGAATGCTTTATATTAATCTAAATTTACTGATTTTCATTGAATTTCTTTATGGAAGGAAATTCTTAATTTTTGTTCTTTTATCAAAAATATTAGGAAAAAATTGTTAAATGTACTGAATCTGGCTAAAGCAAATGAGCACTGACATTTTAAATGTAACTGACATCTTGAAAGTGCAAGCCTGAAGAATCTGAAAGTCAAGGCATAAAATTATGACAATTTGAGAAGTTATTTCATTACATTGTTTGAATTTTTACTCACATCTTTTTCTCCTTTTGTCACTTCTCTCACTATTTTACTTCTTGGAAAATGTAAAGATCATAAACATTCTGTGTTTTAAATATTTAAACAGATTAAGCAGTTTGTTGTATTAAATTGCACAAATATAATTGCTAAGCCTAGCTATAATCTGTTTTTCTATATTTGAATAAATAAAATATATTTATATTACTAATAGATGATAAAATGAAGCATTAATTTTTTTACTTCAAATCAGAATTTTTAAACCTTGGCATTAATTACATTATGGACTGGATAATTCTTTGTTGGAGACCAGGGGTCCTGGGCACTGTAGGATAGAGCATCTTATGGACTCTCTTAGTTTACTAGGTAGCCATAGCAAAATACCACTGTAGATTCCGTTAAAGAACAGAAATTTATTTTCTCACAGTTCAGGAGGCTAGAAGTCAGAAATAATGTCAGTACTAGGGGAAAATTCTTCCTTGTCTATTCCAGTGTCCATTACCTGCCAGCAATCCTCGGTATTCCTAGGTTTGTAGGTACATCTGTCTCCAACGTGACAAAGTGTCTGTCTTCACCCACTGTGTGTCTTTGTGTTTATTTTGCTCATTTTATATGGCACCACCAGAAATTACTAGGTTTTGGAACTCACACTATTCCAGTATGGCCTCACTAATACACAAAAAAGAAAACTCCTATTTCAAAGCAGGCTCGTACTTACAGTTTTGGAGCTTAGGACTTCAACATACATTTTGTGGGGGCACATTCAAATCATAATATGGACACTTAGAGCAGGGAATCTATAAAAACAAAAAAGATTAGCAGCTAGAACTAAGGTTATCATAAAATATATGCAAATGTGAAATATTGAGAAAAGATAAGGACCTAATATTATTGGGAGCAAATGCTGGTCAGTGTACCTTAAGCAACTCTAAAAGTATCTTGAATCTTCAGAGCTATTAGGAGGAAAAAAAAAAAAATTAAAAGAACCACACATTAAGCTGTTTGTGATTTACCACTATATTAAGAGATAGGAAGACATTGCAATTATTACAAAATGCTTTCTATGTACAGTTCATTAAGAAACACAATTGTAAGATCAAATATAACACTTCAATGTACAGTAATTATATTATTTAAGCATGTGATTATTCACTCAAGTGTTCATTCTTGAAAAATCCACTAATAATTTATGGTAAAATTATAAAATTAATTCCAAGTATTTCTGCCAAAATTGATGTCATTGTTGTTAGGTATCATCTTGTCAGTTTCAACTCATAGCAATCCTATGTACGCCAAAACAAAACACTGCTCGGTCTTGTGCCATCCTCACAATTGTCACTATGTTCGATCCCATTATTGCAGCGACTGCATCAGTCCATCTTGTTGAGGGTCTTTCTCGTTTTCCCTAATCCTCTACTATACCAAGCATTATACTTTTTTCCAGGGACTGGCCTCTCCTGATAACACATCCAAAGTATGTGAGGCAAAGTCTCACCATCCTCACTTCTAAGGAGACTCTGGCCTGTACTTCTTCCAAGACTGATTTGTTCTTTCTTCTGGCAGTCCATGGCATATTCAATATTCTTCACCAATGCCATAATTCAAAGGCATCAATTCTTCTTCAATCTTCCTTATTCTTTGCCCAGTTTTCACATGCATATGAGGTAATTGAAAATACTATGGCTTAGGTCAGGGACACCTTAGTCCTTCCTCAAAGCGACATCTTTGCTTTTTAACACTTCGAAGAGGTCTTTTGCAAGGAGATTTGACCAATGCAATGCATATTTTGATTTCTTGACTGCTGCATCCATGGGCCTTGATTGTGAATTCGAGTAAACTGAAATCCTTGACAACGTCAATCTTTTCTCTGTTAATCATGACGTTGCTTGTTGATTCAGTTGTGGGGATTTTTGTTTTGTGTTGAAGTATGAATCATACTGAACGCTGTAGTCTTTGATCTTCAGCAGTAAGTGCTTAAAGTCTCTTCACTTTCAACAAGCAAGGTTGTATCATCTGCATATCAGAGTTTGTTAATGAGTCTTCCTCCAATTCTGATGCCACATTCTTCTTCCTATAAACCAGCTTCTTGGATCATTTGCTCATTATACAAATTGAATAAGTATGATGGAAGGATACAACCCTGATGCACATGTTTTCTCATTTTAAACCACACAGAAAATCCATTCCAACAATTGCCTCTTCATCTATGTACCGGTTCTCATGAGCGCAATTAAGTGTCCTGGAATTCCCATTCTTCATAATGTTATCCGTAATTTGTCATCATCTACACAGTCAAACGCCTTTGTACAGTCAATAAAACACAGGTAAACATCTTTCTGGTATTCTCTCCTTTCAGCCAGGATACATCTGACATCAACAATGACATCCCTTGTTCCATGTCCTCTTCTGAATCTGGCTTGAATTTCTGGCAGTTCCCTCCAAATGTTTTTTAGTTATCTTCAGCAAAATCTTACTTGTGTGGCATGTCAATTATATTAGTTCGATAATTTCCGTATTCTGTTGGATCACCTTTCTTTGGAATGGGCACAAATATGGATTTCTTCCAGTCAATAGTTCAGGTAGCTGCCTTCCCAATTTCTTGGCATAGACAAGTGTTGCATGTGCCACTGTTGGATTCAGTTGTTGAAACATCTCAGTTGGTATTCTATCAATTCCTGGATTGCTGTTATTCACCAATGCCTGCAGTGTAGCTTAGACTTCTTCCTTCAGTATAATTGGTTCTTGGTAATATGCTACCTACTGACATGGTTAAACAATGACCAATTTTGGGGGGTACAGTGACTTTGTAATTGACATTTTAATTAACCAAATTGTTTTTCCAAAAATCATTAAACAAATATCTTACACATGGAGATACCAAGGAAAGCTAGTGTATCTCTTTCTCAAAAAAAAAAAAAAAAAAGGTATATTCAATAATAAATTGCTACTCACGACATGTGTCTGAAAGTTTACTCCATTATTACAAGACCCTTTCAAGAGATCTCCACTGTGTTCGGTCTCTTCCCTTTTCAGAATTCTTTTCGGTTACTTCTATATAATGTGATTTCAGCACAGTATCTATTTTCAGAAGTTTAATACCAAATAATTGTCTAGAGAAGACAGTTCAAATCTTCTCACAGTTATTTTCCCATATAATTTTTCATCCTGATTCCAGCCTTCCCTAAACAGACCCTCCTCCTCTATTGACATTGCAGGTTCATTGAGCAAATCATGACCTTGCACTTTTTCCTGGTTTATCATTTTTCTTGCTTCCTCCATTTTCTGTGTTAAAGTTCACATGATCCTTGTTCCCAGTACTCTTGGTTAAAAAAAACTTCTACTCTTCCTTTAAATTTCAGGTTAAATGTAAACCATTTATTTATGAAACATTTATTAATAATTATTATGTGGATGACATAGTGATAAATGTTTAAGATATATACAGGCTGACTTAATCATCCAAAAGCTCAGAGTGTACTAGAGGAGACAGAGAAGCAAACTCAAATCCCAATAAAGTGTGGTAAAAGTCTATAAAAATTCTGTAATGTAAAAATGCAAGAGTGGGTTGAAGAAACTGAAAAATAAATAAATAATTTGTCTGGGGCATAATAGAAGACTTCCTAGAGAAGATTTTCCAGCTACTGCAAGTAGCTTCTAGGAGGAATATATACACTGTATGCCTTTTTCCTTTTACAGTTTTCTCTGTGGTTTCTTCTATGACTTCAAGGAGAATTTGTTAGTCTTCTGTACACCATAGTCTATTATGTATTTAATTCAATATTTAAGCATCCAGTTTTAACAATTGCTGCTAGATTATAACCAAACCTTTAAAGGGACCTTTTCTTAACCATATTTTTGTCACCAGTGCCTAGGATAGAGAAACCAAACACCAAATATGCATATGAGTAAATATTTACTGAGCTTGACTCTGGGTTAGTTGTGAGAATAATGACCAAAAGTAATACTTGATTCAAATAAGTCATTTTCTATTTAGAACTTAACCTTCCTGTCTTTCCTTATCCCAAAGCCAAATTAAAACCCCACAGCCCATTGATATAGAGTCAATTCTGATTCACAGCCACCTGTAGGGCAGAGTAGAACTGCCCCATAAGGATTCCAATGGATTCTAAGGCAGTAATCTTTATGGAAGCAGACTGCCACATCTTGCTCCTGCTGGTGGGTTTGAGCCATAGATCTTTTAGTTAGCAGCTGTATACTAACCACTGTGCTATCAGGGCTCCTTAAATCCAAATTAAGCAATTGAAATTGATAAAACAAACAATCATCTCCAATAATACTTACTCTGTTGTTGAAACTTCCTTCCTTTAGTTATTTTTATTGTGGTGCAACAGAGTTTCCACAGTCCTTTTTACCTGTGGTATATTGGCCCAGATTAAAATATAGTTTAGAGTTACATTACTGGAGGACTTTTGATCCTACTCCCAGATCCAAAAGGAATTGATAAATTAAGTACTAGCAATTCTCAAAACTGTTAAAAATTATCTGTTTATTGGGGACAGGGTTCAATTAGGAAGTGTACGTTTCTCTTTTTATCCTACACTTTTCAACCTTAGACCCTCTATGGGATAGTTTGTATCTGCTTGTTTTAATATGAATGCAGTAGCTGGAGAATAATAATAACTGACTATCTAGACTGGTTTGAATATCCTAGGATCTAATTTCTGTCTTTTGGTGAAAGTCCTGGGAGTCTCGTAAAATTTCAATCAGCAAAAGTTTTCAGTTGTTCTTGTTTTATTGTTTTGATTTTCTATACAATGTTAAAGAAAGAAAGCAGGGGTGAATTGGAAATCAAGTGGAATCCCACTTACTAACAGTGGTAGAAATCCATCATGCTTCCTTCCTTTCATATTCATCCCTATTTCCAGCTAATCCAAAAAGAACAAATCAAACCCATAGCCTTTGAGTTGATTCCAACTCATAGTGACCCTATAGGACGAAGTAGAACTGCCCCATAGGATTTCCAAGGAGTGACTGGTAGATCCAAACTACAGACCTTTTGGTTTGCAGCCATGGCTCTTCACCACTGTGCTACTGGTCAACAGTTCCAGCTAACTAGTTAGGGTGCACATGTCCTGTCCTTCTCTTGCTCTTGGGTTTCTATAATCTAGTGGTCAGAGCTAGAAAACAAGCACCATGTTCTAGCACCTGCATGTCCCACCATGAGCAAGAATACAACTATTATTGAGGCAAAACAGAATCTGGGTCCATGTGCTCAGGATTTATTGAACAGGGCGAATCCTCGCTTGGAGTAGTCTCAGCCTGCCAGACCAGACAGTAACCCTTAGAAGTATTCAGAGATGATTAGCCAGAGGAAATTTAGGTTGTCTCCTTTCCCTTACCCTCCTCACCACTCCACAGGGGGGTTGAGTAACAGTACAATTTTCTCACACAAAGTCTCATATTAATCAAGGCCAAAGGGGATAGGCTGAGTCAATCTTTGGAATAAAATAGAAAGACGTAGACAAGCTTCTAGTTTTTGTTTCTTCATCAGCCTTAGTTATTCCTTTCCCCCTCTCTTGGCCTTTGATTTCCTTTCAGATCTCATGGGACTCCTGAATTGGGTATTACTCCCTCTTACACTCATTAACTTTGTTTTATGTGATTTCTCTTACTGTTTTAAATATGTCTAGCTCTAAGGACTACATCCTACAAGTGAGCTGTCATTAGAGAAATATGGGCAAGAAGATTGATCAGTCCAGGGATAAATTAAAGGGATCAAAGCAATTTTTAAATAGAGGCTGACATAGTATCTCCTTCGCATTTATTTACCCAGGGGGTAATAAAACTGTCCCTGACAAGAATGAATTTCCAGTGGCAGATGGATATCAACTGGGGTAGATGAAATTACCATGTCACTTCATGAAGATTTCTTCATAAGACATTTTCATTTAGGGAACTCACACAGTGATGCATAGTTTTATTTCCATAGTGTTACATACGGAGCCCTGGTGGTACAGTGGTTACAATCTCAGCTGCTAACCAAAAGGTTGGCAGTTTGAATCCACCAGACATTCCTTGGAAACCCTATGGGGCAGTTCTACTCTGTCCTATAGGTTCGCTGTGTGTCGGAATTGACTCCATGGCACCAGGTTTGGTTTTCTGATTTGGTTAATGCTGTGTATAACTCTGAAGAGTGTACCTTCCTAATTTATAAATTTGTGTATGACCTCTCTGATGCCTTTTTCACCTTTTAGAATTACACTGATAACAATAATGGCTCAAATATTTTTATACTACTTATTTACTATAATATTAGATTGTTTTGCTGGCCCTAATTTTCTTGCCTTTGAATAGAGTCACAGTTTACTGTAGTCTACTGGTTAGTTTGATGAAACATCTGAGTTTCAACTCTAAATTATAGTTTAGGGTCTAGTTGTCCAGTTCAAGAAGCACTGTTCAACACCCAAATAATAACAATAATAACACAGAAATGTCTTATAAAAGATATTATAAAGAATTTAGGTGTTTTTAAGCATCAGGTATAAATATCATATCTTCCTTACTCTTTCCCCCATTTTCTCACTCATTCACTTTCTCCTGAACCTTTTTCCTCTCAATGCCCCCAAATTCTCCCTTTCTACCCAAATACACTTAACTTTCTTTTCTCTACTCTGTTCCCTAGTCCTTTATTTTATAAAATCTCCTACTTTCTCCCTCATTTCTGCTTATTTTAAAATTCTAATTCATAAGAATGTGAGAATTAATATATAAGGAACTCATTACACTCAGGGATTCAGGAACACTGAGAATACTTTTATATTATTACACCTATGAGCCCACTCATGATATACCTTTGAACCATAATGACTAAGTGTGCGGGGTTTGATACTTGACATACTTGAGTTTGAGGCCTGCCTGGCTCTGTCACTGATGAGTTATATCAACATGTTCAAGTTACCTTGTTCAAGTTACTTAGGTTCTTTCAACTGCCCAATATTGAGGTAATAGTATAGTCCTCATAGGGCTACTAAAAACAAAACCTCACACACTCTATGTATCTCATTTCATTCTCACATCATTAGTCCCCCTGATTTGTGCTAATTTTTAGATTCTGATTTTCAGATTATGGGGATTAATAGATGAGGAACATATATATATATGACATAACACATTCCAAATGCAGACTGCAGTTCCTATGGCAGTGTAAGCACTCAAGAAATGCTAGATGATATAATAATAAAACAATAATTATTATTTAAATATTATACTACTACCGGTAGTAATTATTATTAGAGGAGGTACTGTCAATAATGCTGTTGAAAAGCAACTATAAATATCAGCACAGTGAATGAATATACATTTATTCTTCCCATGAGTCTATGGTTCATTTGGGTTGTGCTATTCATTTAAACAAGATTCATCAGGGTTCACTTGTAGGTTTATGATTAGCTCTGCATCAGGTAGAAAGTACAGCTGACCTTGATTGGATCCTTTCCACATCTATGGCCATGACTGAAAGACCTGGGCCAAATCCTCCCTGCTCCTGCATCTCATCCTTTAACCGTCTAGCCTTGGCATGTTTTCAAAGTAAAGGCAGAGATGCAAGAAAGTGAACACATATGCAAGTCTTCATGAGCCCAAGAATTGGAACTAGTTCACTCCCATTTTCACCATATTCTATCCACCAAAACAATTTACTTTGTTGACCAAGATTTAAAAGAAGAAAACATATTGCTTCTCTGAATGGGCATTAGATAGGGCCATTAATGCAATCACTATCACAGGCAGGTAGTACTGCTTATCAGTGAAAAAATATTTTATTAAAACACACATGCATTTTCTCATCTACTCTCACAAGAACTATATTTAAAAAAAAATCCAAACCCATTGCCATGAAATCGATTCTGACTCATGGTGACACATATGTTATAGTGTAGAACTGCTCCATAGGGTTTTCTTGATTGTAACCTTTATAGTAGCAGACAACAAGGCCTAAGAAAGGCCATAGAAGAACTATGGTACCACTGGGTGGGTTCGAACTGCCAATCTTTAGGTTAGTAATTGAGTACAAACTGTGCCACCCAGGAAGCTAAGGTACATATAATGCTGAATTTAGTGGTGATTTAAAAGAAACAAGCAAACAAAAAATTTAATAAAAAAGCAAAATATCAAGAAGGGTTTGCCAAACTTTCTCAAAGTTCATTTTTAGTAAATGGTGGAATTTCATCTACACTCTCCAAATCTCTTCATGTGAATGTCATGTGCATTCTGTTACTTGATGTCATCTTTCAGATCATAGCATAATGTATGTATAAGCAATTTGCATTATAAGGTGGTAATGATGATACAATATAATCATATATTCTGATGAACTCTCTGAAGATAAAAATAAATACTTAAATAATTTGGAATCTCTACAGAATAGATATAAACGACATGAAGTACTTATTGGTGAAGATCAAACACTACAGCCTTGAGTATGTATTACACCTCAACATAAAGAAAATAAAAATCCTGACAACTGGGCCAATAAGCAACATTTTGAAAAATGGATAAAACATTGATGTTGTCAAGGATATTTTACTTGGATCAACAATCACTGCCCATGGAAGCAGTATTCAAGAAATCAAATGACATATTACATTGGACAAATATGCTGTAAAAGACCTCTTCAAAATGTTAAAAAGCAAAGATGTCACTTTGAGGGCTAAAGTGTGTCTGGCCCAAGCCACGGTATTTTCAGTTGACGTGTATGTACACAAATCTTGGCAAAGAATAAGGAAAATTGAAGAAGAATTGACACCTTTGAATTACGGTGTTGGCCAATAATATTAAATATACCTTGGACTGCCAGAAGAATGAATGAACCTGTCTTGCAAGAAGTACAGAGAGAATGCTCCTTAGAAGCAAGGATGGCAAGACTTTGTCTCACATACTCTGGACTTGTTATCAGGAGGGAGCAGTCCTTGAAGGACATCATGTTTGGTAAAGTAGAGGGTCATCGAAAAAGAAAAAGACCCTCAAAGAGACGGAGTGATACAGTGGCTGCAACTATGGGCTCAAATATAGCTAAAATTGTGAGGATGGCACAGGACCAGGCAGCATTTTCTGCTGTTGTACATAGGGTTGCAATGAGTTGGAACTGTCTGTATGGCACCTAACAACAACATAGAATAGATGTGAATATAAGGTATGTTTTATCCCTGAATCTCATCTAAAGGGTATATCCTTACATCCTAGTTCTCCCAGGACAGTCTTAAGTTATAGCTGCTTTACAACATAATTAACTTCCTCTTTAACTGCAAATAGAATCTTTTTTTTTTTAATAATTTTAATTGTGCTTTAAGTGAAAGTTTACAAATCCAGTCAGTCTCTCACACAAAAACCCATATACATCTTGCTACACACTCCCGATTACTCTTCCCCTTATGAGACAGCCTGCTCTCTCCCTCCACTCTCTCTTTTCCTGTCCATTTCGCCAGCTTCTAACCCCCTCCACCCTCTCATCTCCCCCTCCAGGCAGGAGATTCCAACCTAGTCTCAAGTGTCCACCTGATCCAAGAAGCTCACTCCTCACCAGCATCCCTCTCCAACCCATTGTCCAATCCATGTCTGAAGAGTTGGCTTCGGGAATGGTGCCTGTCCTGGGCCAACAGAAGGTCTGGGGGCCATGACCACTGGGGTCCTTCCAGTCTCAGTCAGACCATTAAGTCTGGTCTTATGAGAATTTGGGGTCTGCATCCCACTGCTCTCGTGCTTCCTCAGGGGCTCTCTGTTGTGCTCCCTGTCAGGGCAGTCATCGGTTGTAGCCAGGTACCATCTAGTTCTTCTGGTCTCAGGATGATGTAGTAACTGGTTCATGTGGCCCTTTCTGTCTCTTGGGCTCGTAATCACCTTGTGTCCTTGGTGTTCTTCATTCTCCTTTGATCCAGGTGGTTTGAGACCAATTGATACATCTTAGATGGCTGCTTGCTAGCGTTTAAGACCCCAGATGTCACTCTTCAAAGTGGGATGCAGAATGCTTTCTTAATAGATTTTATTATGCCAATTGACTTAGAAGTCCCCTGAAACCATGGTCCCCAGGCCCCTGCCCCTGCTACACTGGCCTTTGAAGCATTCAGTTTATTCAGGAAACTTCTTTGCTTTTGGTTTAGTCCAATTGTGCTGACCTCCCCTGTATTGTGTGCTGTCTTTCCCTTCACCTAAAGTAGTTCTCATCTACTACCTAATTAGTGAATACCCGTCTCCCACCCTCCCTCCCACCCCCGTCTCGTAACCACAAAAGAATGTTCTCTTCTCAGTTTAAACTTTTTCTCAAGTTCTTATAATAGTGGTCTTATACAATATTTGTCCTTTTGCAACTGACTAATTTCACCCAGCATAATGGCTTCCAGGTTCCTCCATGTTATGAAATGTTTCACAGATTCCTCACTGTTCTTTACCGATGCCTAGTATTCCGTTGTGTGAATATACCATAATTTATTTATCCATTCATCCGTTGATGGGCACCTTGGTTGCTTCTATCTTTTTGCTATTGTAAACAGTTCTGCAATAAACATGGATGTGCATTTATCTGTTCGTGTAAAGGCTCTCATTTCTCTAGGATATATTCCAAGGAGTGGGATTGCTGGATCATATGGTAGTTCTATTTCCAGCTTTTTAAGGAAGTGCCAAATCGATGTCCAAAGTGGTTGTACCATTTGACATTTCCACCAGCAGTGTATAAGAGTTCCAATCTCTCTGCAGCCTCTCCAACATGTATTATTTTGTGTTGTTTGGATTAATGCCAGCCTTGTTGGAGTGAGAAGAAATCTCATTGTAGTTTTGATCTGCGTTTCTCTAATGGCTAATGATCATGAACATTTCCTCATATATCTGTTAGCTACCTGAATGTCTTCTTTAGTGAAGTGTCTATTCATATCTTTTGCCCATTTTTTAATTGTGTTATTTGTCTTTTTGCAGTTGAGTTTTTGCAGTATCATGTAGATTTTAGAGATCAGGGCTGATCAGAAGCATCATAGCTAAAAACTTTTTCCCAGTCCGTAGGTAGTCTTTTTACTCTTGGCGAAGTCTTTGGATGAGCATAAGTGTTTGATTTTTAGGAGCTCCCAGTTATCTAGTTTTTCTTCTACATTCTTTATAATGTTTTGTATGCTGTTTATGCCATGTATTAGGGCTCCTAACATTGTCCCTATTTTTTCCTCCATGATCTTTATTGTTTTAGATTTTATATTTATGTCTTTGATCCATTTTGAGTTAGTTTTTGTGCATGGAGTGAGGTATGGGTCTTGTTTCATTTTTTTGCAGATGGATATCCAGTTATGCCAGCACCATTTGTTAAAAAGAGTGTCTTTTCCCCATTTAACTGTTTTGGGGACTTTGTCAAATATCCACTGCTCATATGTGGATGGATTTATGTCTGGATTCTCAATTCTGTTCCATTGGACCATGTATCTGTTGTTGTACCAGTACCAGGCTGTTTTGACTACTGTGGCAGTATAACAGTTTCTAAAATCAGGTAAAGTAAGGCCTCCCACTTTGTTCTTTTTCAGTAATGCCTTATTTATCCGGGGCCTCTTTCCCTTCCATATGAAATTGGTGATTTGTTTCTCCATCTCGTTAAATAATGTCCTTGAGATTTGGATCGGAATTGCATTAAATATATAGATCACTTTTGGTAGAATAGACATTTTTATAATGTTAAGTCTTCCTATCCACGAGCAAGGTATGTTATGTAAGTCTCTTTTGGTTTCTTGCAGAAGTGTACTGTAGTTTTCTCTAAAGTGTTTTACATCTCTGGTAAGATTTATTCCAAAGTATTTTATCTTCTTAGGGTTTTCTGTGTATAAGATCATGTCATCTGCAAATAGAGATATTTTTACTTTTTCCTTGCCAATCTGGATGCCCTTAATTTCTTCATCTAGCCTAATTGCTCTGGCTAGGACTTCCAGCACAATGGTGAATAAGAGCGGTGATAAAGTGCATCTTTGTCTGGTTCCTGATCTCGATGGGCATGTTTTCAGGCTCTCTCCATTTAGGATGATGTTGGCTGTTGGCTTTGTATAAATGCCCTTTATTATGCTGAGAAATTTTCCTTCTATTCCTATTTTGCGGAGAGTTTTTCTCATGAATGAGTGTTGAACTTTGTCAAATGCCTTTTCTGCATCAATTGGTAAAATCATGTGATTCTTGTCTTTTGCTTTATTTATGTGGTGGATTACATTAATTGTTTTTTAACGTTGAACCATCCCTGCATACCTGGTATGAATCCCACTTGGTCATGGTGAATTATTTTTTTGATATGTTGTTGAATTCTATTGGCTAGAATATGGCTGAGGATTTTTGCATCTACATTCATGAGGGATATAAGTCTATACTTTTCTTTTCTTGTGGTGTCTTTACCTGGTTTTGGTATCAGGGATATGGTGGCTTCATAGAATGAGTTTGGTAGTATTCCATTCTTTTCTATGCTCCGAAAAAACTTTAGTAGTAGTGGTGTTAACTCTTCTCTGAAAGTTTTATAGAACTCTGCAGTGAAGCTGTCAGGCCAAGGGCTTTTTTTTTGTTGGGAGTTTTTTGATTAACTTTTCAATCTCTCCTTTTGTTATGGGTCTATTTAGTTGTTCTACCTCTGTGTTAGTTTAGGTAGGTAATGTGTTTCTAGGAATCCAAGCATTTCTTCTAGGTTTTCAAATTTGTTTGAGTATAGTTTTTCATAGTAATCTGATATGATTCTAATTTCAGTTGGGTCTATTGTAATATTGCCCATCTCATTTCTTATTTGGGTTATTTGCTTCCTCTCCCGTTTTCCTTTTGTCAGTTTGGCCAGGGGTTTATCAATTTTGTTGAGCTGATCAAAAAGCAGCTTTTGGTCTTGTTACTTCTTTCAATTGTTTTTCTGTTTTCTATTTCATTGAGTTCAGCTCCAATTTTTATTATTTGTTTTCTTCTGGTGCCTGTGGGTTTCTCTTGTTGCTCTCTTTCTATTTGTTCCAGTTATAAGGACAATTTTTTTGATTTTGGCCCTTTCTTCTTTTTGAATGTGTGCATTTATTGATATAAATTGGCCTCTGAGCACCGCTTTTGCTGTGTCCCAAAGGTTCTGATAGGAAGGGTTTTCATTCTCATTGGATTCTCTGAATTTCTTTATTCCATCCTTAATGTCTTCTATAATCCAGTCTTTTTGGAGCAGGGTATTGTTCAGTTTCCAAGTGTTTGATTTCTTTTCCCTGCTTTTTCTGTTATTGATTTCCACTTTTATGGCCTTATGGTCAGAAAAGATGCTTTGTAAAATTTCAATGTTTTGGATTCTGCTAAGACTTGCTTTATGACCTAATATGTGGTGTATTCTAGAGAATGTTCCATGTGCATAAGAAAAGAAAGTATAGTTGGTTGTTGTTGGGTGGAATGTTCTCTATATGTCCATGAGGTCAGGTTGGTTGATTGTGGTATTTAGATCTTCCATGTCTTTATTGAGCTCCTTTCTGTTCTTCACCGAAAGTGGTGTGTTGAAGACTCCTACTACTACTGTGGAGCTGTCTATCTCACTTTTCAATGCTGATAGAGTTTGTTTTATGTATCTTGCAGCCTTGTCATTGGGTGCATAAATATTTAATATGGTTATATCTTCTTGGTGTATTGTCCCTTTAATCATTATATAGTGTCCTTCCTTATCCTTTCCGATGGATTTAACTTTAAAGTCTATTTTGTCAGAAATTAATATTGTCACTCCTGCTCTTTTTTGATTGTTGTTCGCTTGATATATTTTTTTTCCATTCTTTGAGTTTTAGTTTGTTTGTGTCTCTAAGTCTAAGGTGTGTCTCTTGTAGGCAGCATATAGACGGATCTTGTTTTTTAATCCATTCTGCCACTCTCTGTCTCTTTATTGGTGCATTTAGTCCATTTACTTTCAGAGTAATTGCGGATAGGTATAAATTTAGTGCTATCATTTGAAAGTCTTTTTTTGTGTGCTGACAGTTTGTTTTTCCCTCTTGATTTTATGTGCTGAGTAGATTTTTCTTTATATATTGTCCTTTCCTTATCTTTGTTGTTGTTGATTTTATTTCTGCTGAGTCTGTATTTTTCCCTTGTATTTTATTTTGACGAGTAGGATAGTTTGTCTCCTTTGTAGTTACCTTATTATTTACCCTTATTTTCTAAATTTAAAACTAACTTTTATTGTTCGTATCGCTGTATCTTCCTCTCCACATGGAAGGTGTATGATTACATTTCTTAGTCCCTTTTTATTATTTTAGTGTCGTCTTCTTTTATATAATAACATCACCATTACCCTGTGTTGGGCTTTTTTTTAATCTTGCTTTGTTTTTTTGGATTTCCCTGTCTGGGTTGACTTCTGGTTGCTCTACCCAGTGTTCTAGTCTTGGGTTGATACCTGATATTATTGATTTTCTAACCAAAGAACTCCCTTTAATATTCCTTGCAGTTTTGGTTTGGTTTTTACGAATTCCCTCAACTTGTGTTTATCTGAACATGTCTTAATTTCACCTTTATATTTAAGAGACAGTTTTGATGGATATATGACTCTTGGCAGGCAATTTTTTCCTTCAGTGTTTTAAATATGTCATCCCATTGCCTTCTTGCCTGCATGGTTTCTGCCAAGTGGTCCGAGCTTATTCTTATTGGCTGTCCTTTGTAGGTGACTTTCCTTTTATCCTTCGCTGCTCTTATGATTATCTCTTTATCTTTGGTTTTGGCAAGCTTGATTATAATAAGTCTTGGTGACTTTCTTTCAAGATACCTTATGTGGAGTTCAATGAGCATCTTGGATAGATACCTTCCCATCTTTCACAATATCAGGGAAGTTTTCTGCCAACAAATCTTCAACAATTTTCTCTTTATTTTCTGTTATCCCTCCCTGTTCTGGTACTCCAATCACTCATAGGTTATTTCTCTTGATAGAGTCCCACATTATTCTTAAGTTTTCTTCATTTTTTTTAAATTCTTTTATCTGATTTTTCTAAAAATATATTAGTGCCAAGTGATTTATCTTCGAGTTCAGAAATTCTAGCTTATACTTGCTCAATTCTGCTCCTCTGACTTTCTATTGAGTTATCTAATTCTGTAATTTTATTGTTAATCTGAATTTCTGATTCCCGTCTGTCTACGGATTTTTCCAGCTTATTAAACTTTTCCTTGTGTTCCTGAATAATCTTTCTAATTTCTTCAGTTGCTTTATCTGTGTGTTCCTTGGCTTGTTCTGCGTGTTGCCTCATTTCCTTCCTGATATCTTGAAGGGTTCTGTATATTAAACTTTTATATGCTCCATCTGGTAATTCAGGAATGCACTAAAAGATCTCTGGGTTCTTTGTTTTGAGAGCCTGTTGATGTGGTCATGGCCTGTTTCTTTATGTGACTTGATATTGACTGTTGTCTCTGAGCCACCTATAAGTTATTGTATTAGTTTATGTTTGTTTACTGTGCCGTAGCTGCTTGCTTTGTTTTGTTTTGTTTTGGTATACCCCTATGGGTTGCTTGAGTGAGCTAGCTTGATTATTTTTGCCTTTGGAGCTCCGGTGTCCTGTCCCCAGCTGGCTAGAACTGTTATCAGGTATATCAGTCTAGGAATCCATTCAGTTTTCTTGTATGAATTCAGCTCAGGGTTCCAGGTAGCTGATATCAAATGTGTGGTACAGGCTCTGTCCTACAGTCTTAGAGGGGCAGGGGTGATTGGCATATCTACTGGTATCTGATTGCAGCAGGAGGTCACTTTCTGAACAAGGCAGGGGGCTGAGTACCGACCCACAAGTGTCTCTGAGGAAAACGTGTCTCTGTTCCCAGGAGCGTGCTGGTGGGTGGGTTCTGCAGAGGGCCCGTGAGCACCCAAAGATTTTGTTGTAAGGACTGGGAGGTACCAGTTATCTTTGGACACCTGTTACGGGTGGCTGGGTTACCTGAATGGAGCTACCAGTCCTTAGGTCCCTGTTCAGGGTAGGTGAGGACCTTGTTTAATAGGTAAAGCAATGTCAAACTTCAAACACCCACCTCTCCACCACACAGCTGAAATGGTTGGAGTTTGCCAAGAAGGGCCTATTCTCCTGAATTAGGCCCACACAGGTCCATGCAGAAAGGATAGGTGCTCAAGGTCCACGGACAGTTTATGCCTGAACAGGAACTGCTTCTGTCCTGAGCTCCCTGAGTTAATGGAACTAGCAAATTATCTTTTCCCTCCAGTTGAAAATTTTTTCCTTCCCCAAGTCTGAGAGGATGGCTCCAGGTGCTCACCAGGGTCTGTCTCATGCCTAGGGATTCAGCCGCTGAAGCTGGCTTGGGGGTGGGGGTGGGGCGCAGTAAAATATATGCAAGTACTTAGCTTTTGCTGAGAGCACGCGGCTCTCCTCAGGTTCCGGAGGTGTGAGTGGGCTGTGTGGCTGGCTGCTTCTCCCCGAGGAAACTGTGGTGGAACGCTAGTGCCAGCCCGTCGCAGCATCCGCTCCCGGAATGGTGCCTGAGGGCTCCCCACGATTCAGGTCCGGTAACTCCTCTCCATTTCTTAATGGCCTCTTCCTCCCCCTGCCCCAGTTCGTTGTCTAAGCTCACCTTCGATGCTCAGGGCTCCCAGCTTGTCACAAATATACTCGTTTCACTTGTTTTATCGGGTCTTTGTTGTGAAGAAGGCTCGAGGGAAGTGTCTGTCTATTCCACCATCTTGGCTCCTCCTCCTGCAAATAGAATCTTAATTCGATGTTGAATTATATTATTCCCTCTTATATACAGAATTTTATTATTATAGTTTCAAAAATACTTTGTGGTATGAAAATTTCTTTTATTTTCTTTAAAACTGCACGAGAATGAGCTTCTAACTGTAGTTGTCTACCATTATCTAGGGATATGTTTGATTTAGCTTATTTCTGTTATGGAAAAGTAAAGTAACAACCAGGGCACTAATATACAGAGCCCTGGTGGTGCAGTGATTAAGTGATACATTTTGGTTGGCATTTCAAATCCACCAGCTGCTCCTTGGAAATCCTATGGGGCCATTCTACTCTGTCGTTTAGGGTCGCTATGTGTCAGAATCGAGTTGATTGCAACAGGTTTAATATCCAAATGTGATTATATTTTTAAATTTTTATTCTTAATAATCATGAGAATTTTGCCTGAATTACAAAATGTTTGTTTTTCTCTTAGTTTAGTTTTAGATATGGATATTTAGGAAGTCAAACCGAACTCCTTCTCAAACTGTATTATATTAGTAACTGCTGTTGCCTTATTTAACAAGCTTTTGGTATGAAAATTGGGGCATGCTTTTTATTTCCTCTAAGAAAGAATTTATTTTTGTGTATGAGGTTGGAAAAAATTAATAATATTAATCAGGTAGGGTCTTTCTATACCCCACATTCCATGTTTTTTGTGACTGTTCATTAATGACTTTTAAATGAGTTTAACCTGATTTGATGTGAGAAAAAGATAACTTACTTCTAAATAAAATCGTTAAAAAGAGTGTCTCTCTCTTTTTTTTTTTTTTTTATCATTTCTATCATCTTGCTCATCTTGTGTGGCCCTCACAAGCTGGACAGTATGTTTTGTTTCCTCATCCTATGTATTTTATTTCTCATTTGCCTCTGATTGCATGTTAGGTTTTAGTTAAATCTTCATGATGATGGATTTGAGTGATGTATTCACTAGCTTGGTGTACATATGAAGGAAAAACCATTTCTCCTTTGCTCTTACTCTCAGAGCAATTTCACCTCACATTGCTGAATTCCAATGAGCACAATTTTGCAATAAATCTTTCCTGGTTTCTGAATATTGCCTCAGGCATAAGATTCCATTGAAATACTACTTAATTTAGGTTGCACTTCAGAAAGTAAAAGATTTCAATGTCAATTCTCTGCAAATTATTTATACCAATTTTGTGTAAATAATGGAAATGCCCATCATACCTTGATTTGACTAGTCTTTCAGTAGGGACTCTTTAAGCTTTCATAAAACTATGTTGTTCTGAATGGATATATGTACAGTGTTTTAAACTTGATTTTTTTTTAATATAAAGACTGCTAATATAAGTCATTTATCTATGAAAGAACTATGGAGAAACACTTAGGTGTTTGGAATTTCGATTATAAAGTATAATTGGGGTAAATATTATGCTAACAAATGTTACTAAACTATTAAAATGTTTAATGTTTCTTTTAAAACTTCCTTTTATTCAGCCATACTTATCTGCTGCTTTATAGCCTGTTTTGGCTGGGATGGGGTGAGTAAAATTTTATGGATACAATCAAGGTATCTCAAGTTTTAAACATTTAAATATGTCACCTCCTGAAGGCTTTAAAGTCAAATTAAGTTTTAGATTTTTGGATTTTAGTACTGCAAATATTTTGAAATTGTGTAATAAATAGTGTGTGCCGTTCAAAACCATATATTTTGCAATAGCAGATTGAGCATGCCAACCAGAATCCAACTGCTTAAAATGAGGAATAACACTTATATTCACAGCAATTTTTTCTTTCAGTATTTTCAAGTGTTTGAAAGTCAGGATTTTAATGCATGGTAGAATTATTAGCTCCAAGAAAGGAAAATAAACAGAAGCACCAATTACATAAAATTTTGTGTATAATAGATACTAATACCTTGTAAAAATTTTATGATTGAAAAATAATATTTCAATATAATTTTTGCTAGTTCCTGGAAAAGCTTGCTTCTCATATTTAATATAATTCTGTAAGTTAATCGAGAAATGCTTATGTTTTACTAAGGTTGAGTACATGTGTAGTTAAATAAATGCAAGATTTTAATGCACCAAATAATTACATTATTATAGATATGCTTCATGGAACATGGGACCAATGTGGCCCCTTACATTAGTCACCTCCCTGATGACGTTTTTTATAAAGTTATTGCCTCCCTGGAAACAGTCTGTGATTCACTTCTTGGGCCACAGAACCGATACGTACTGCATTTGCAATGTACTTTATGAAACATGGGACTGAGATGGCCCACTTGCAATTGGCATCCATTTTTTCTAATAAGAAAAAAAAAATAGTACCAGCAAACAGTGATTCAGTATCCACTCCGTTAGTGAAGAAATTAAAAAAAAAAAAAAAATTGCATCACTAAAAATTTCCAAAAAAAAAAAAAAAATTCAGTTTAAAGGATTAATTGACGAGAATTAACTGTGTGAACATTGTTAAGCTTTGACACTATTTGTTATTTGTATTTTTTTCTCCTGTTAATTATCTTCTCTTATTTTTTTTTAATCTTATCTTTTTTGTGTGTGTGTGGTGGACTTTTATGTTACAGTCTCACACAGCTTCCTGCGTCATTTAATATTTTCCCAGGTAAATTTTTTTTTAATTGACATTTCTTTAGATAGACTTTTCTAATTCTTATTGTCTTATGATAATTTTAAACGAACATGAATACTTTGGGCAGAGAAATAAATTCATGGAGTTCACTGGTAATTTAGCCCATCACAGTAGGTATATAATGTTAAAAAAAAAAAAAAAAAAGATTGAGGATTTGTATATATATATATATATATTTAGAGAGAGAGAAAATTCTAACACAGAAGTCTTCAGGGGTATTATATTTAAATGAGCACATAGGAGTTTTCCCTTTGTTAGGTTATATTTTGTTATTATTTCTGATAGTTATGCTTGCCAGAGATAAAAATGCACAGCTCTAAGAAAATACAAAGAACTTGTAACAACAGTATAGGACGCAGCAGCACAGCTATTGGGTCCTGAAATAAACTCGCCACTATGCAAGTGGGCTGAGCTAATAAGAGGTTAAAACTATCCTGCCATGATTAAAATACGTATATATGTATATATATGTAATTAAAAAATATGTTATGAGCACACAGACCCAGGGAACAACATACAGGACATTATGAAATACACTTTTTCAGATGATCCAAAAGTGTTTCAATTGTGGTTAAAGGATAAAGGGACAGATGCTTACATCGTCCATGAAGGCGTAATACTGAGGGCAAACGCTCTTGTCTGTTGCTCATGATTTCTCCAATAACACTAAGAGGCTTGATCTACTCATGCGTTTGTTAATGCCTCTGCCCTGCTAGTGCCCCTGCTTCAGGCAATTTCTTTATAGTGTTGAATGTTGGAATTATCCTATTCTGTATTTCTTCTGGAGTAATACTCAAAGTCTCTTTCCTCCAAAGAGTCCTTTAAACCACTCTCATTTAATGTAACCTCAGGTTTATACCATGTAATTTGTAATTTTTCTATCACATTACAATCTTCCCTATAATAGAATTACTGATTGGGTATGTCTGTTTTCGTCATTGCTTTCCATAAGGCTTAATTTAATTGTGCTCACGCAGAACTTTCACATACATACAGAGAAATAGAATAAGGAGATACTTTTTGGGTTGTTGTTAAGTGCAGTTGAGTCGATTCCAACTCACAGCAACCCCACAGGATAGAGCAGAACTGACCCATAGGGTTTCCAAGGAGTGGCTGGTACATTTGGACTGCTGACCTTTTGGTTAGCAGTGAAAATCTTAACTACCACGCTGGGTTTAAAATGTGAAAAAGTACACAGCAGGGTTGTATCATTTCTCATTAATTATTAAAACCGTATGCTGAAAAAATGATATGGAAAGCTGAGCAATATAAAGAAGAATGTGGCATCAGGATGAGAAGGGTACTCATTAAAATTTTGCTATATGCAGGTAACATGATTTTGCTTGTTGAAAGTGAAGCTATCTTGAAGCACTTACTGATGAAAATAAAAGACTACAGCCTTCAATATGGATTATACCTGAACATAGAGAAAATGAAAATCATCACAACTGAACCAATGTTATCATGATGGAGAAGAAATTGAAGTTATTGAGGATTTCTTTCTACTTGGATCAACATTCAGTGCTCATGGAACAGGACCAGATTACCCAATAAGCAATGTATGCAGTTTTACTTGTGAGTACTTTCAAAGATGTGGTGAAACCCATGTGAAATTGTTCACTACAGATTAGTGAGCAAACACAAGTAAGCCAGTGTCTACCTTGCTTAATGTAAGCTGGTGCATACCTTGCTTACTGGTTAATCCGTCCCTGCCATGGAAGAAGCAGTGAAGAAATGAAACATCATCTTGCATGGGACACATCTGCTGCAAAAGACGTCTTTAGTGTTAAAAAGGGCAGATGTCATCTTAATGACTATGGTGGGCCTGACCCAAGACACGGTCTTTACAATTGCCTACTATGGGTTTGAAAACTGGACAACAATAAAGGAAGGTCAAAGGATAATTGACATATTTGAATTGTGGTGTTGGCAAAGAATGTTGACTATGCCATGGACTGCTAGAAGTAGGAGCAAGGAAGCATAACTAGAATGCTCCTGAGAAGCCATGATGGGGAGGGCTCACCTTACTTACTTTGGACATGTCATCAGAGGCACCATCTCTAGAAATGGACATCATGTTTGGCAAAGTAGGGGGTCGGCTAAAATGAGGACAACACTCCATGAAATGAATTGAAACGGTGGCTGCAACAATGGTTGAAATATAACAAAGATTGTGAGAATGGCGCAGGATCAATGTTTTGTTCTGTTTTACTTTAGGTTGGCATGAGTTGGATCTTACTCGAGGGCAACCAACAAAAACCACAACATGTCCCCAGTGCATTGTTACTTCCCCCAAAAAAGCAGATAGATAGGACTGTATTTTTTCATCTGTTTTATCTGTAATGCCTAGATTATTGTTGGACACTATAATCATAGTATCTAACATTCTACAGGCTTACCATCCATGTCCCAGCTGCAGTTCTAAGTGCTTCCTACATATTATCTCATTCAATTTTCACAATAACTTCAGGAGGTACTGAGTTAATAATAGTTGACATAAGGTTAATTTTCAAAATGTGAAGATAATTCATATACCTACATTCCCACTTCATCAACCTGATACCAACCACTCATGTGACATTTTCTCTCTCTGCACCTAACCACCCAGAGTTGGGTCTCTACAAGTTAGGATCTATCCTTCCAGCCTCCAACAAATAGGCAAATGCAAGCCTCGCTGTTGTTCTCACTACGATTGCGCGTCCCATAATTCACTAAAAAGACTCATAGAACTCACAAAGATGATCTATGCTTACAGTTATCCATTTATATTAACCAGTAAGGACACAAAGAAAGAGATGCATCAGGCAAGGCCTGGAGAGTTCTTGGCAGGAGAGTTTTGTTGTCCTGGGACATGCGGTACCCTCTCCCACTCGTGGATGTCATCACTCCAGGAAGCCCCGAAAGAGAAAGTTCCAAGTCCCAGGGCCTCCTAGAAGACGTTGAGACCTCGATGTATATGTATAAGTGGAGCCTCAACACATATGCATGAGTCAATGAATATATATGATTGACAGCCTCCTTCCCTGAATTCTAACACCAGGGTGGGGTCTGTTGCCATGATGTGACCTGTATAGCCCCCTACTTATTTACACATGCATAGTTTGGAAAACAAGAGCACCTTAATTTCTTGGGCTGTTCCAAGGGCTATTTTAAGAAACCAAAAACTAAGGCCAAACCAAGTCCTTTATCCCACACAGGTACGAATTAGCTTTATCTTCTTTTACATTTTTTTTTTAGAAAGAGGCATACAGAGAATACAAATATTGTTCAACATGACACAGTTATAAGTGATAGAGCTAATTTTTAAACCCAGGCTGTTTGATTCCAAAGCATGCACTGTATGTGGCTTTAGCAAAATATGTATGAAGAAGCATTTAAGGAATTAATTTTATGGATTAATTTGGCTCATTTAAGCTAGGGTGGGGACTTAACTATGTATAAAAGAGCCTCTGTTGAGTAATGTTCTACAAATATAATTGGGCATGGCATTTTTTTAAGGGTTTAAAACATAATAGTGTACAAGATAGATGATATGAGTTACTGAAGAAGTCAACAGTTTGGTGGATGGTGATCAGAGAGAACAGAAAACAATTATAACCACGTGGGAAGGGACATATAACCCAGTTTTGGAATGGCAGGTAATGGTTCTTAGAAAAAAAAAAAGTCTTTAAGTCAAAACCTGAATGATGAATGGGGGGGGGGGTATCCAATTTAGAAATAGAAGAAGCAACTGGGGTAAAAAGGAATAAAGAAATTTCAAATCTAAGAATATCTATGTGAGATGAATTATAGACAGTAAAGTACGGGAAGTTCCTTGGAGCCTGAATAAAGTAATATAGCTTAATAGCAGATACTGCATTGAAGAAGATAATAAGAAAAGGATTGGAGAAAAAGAGATGTAGATCTCCCTCAATCTCTCTCTTTCTTTCTCTATTCCCATCTCTATCTAGAAATAGAGAAGAGTAAGCTATATTATTAATGATTCAATAATGAGTGACATAATTGAGCTTAAAATTCTAAATAATCATTCAATTTAGGTGATGAAAAACTGTCAGAGTGAAGAATGTTTTAGGAGGGGGAGCACTTACTGTAGCAGAATTTTAGAATGACATTTGCCCTCATTCCCAGTCAGAACTGACTTTGTAATTGGCAGGGCACAGTGCAAAATTAAAATGAGGGACCCTGGCTAGGAGCAGGGAAGTCAATCTTCTCTTGCCATAGAACCCCATCCTTACCCACATTCACTAGGTGATCCCAAAAGATTATGCCAGGTCAAGCTTGGTGCTTGGATCAGCACTGAGCAACAGGACTCTGCTATGTTGCCTGCTAAATACACCATTGAGCTATCATCCTAGAGCAGGGGTAACATTGCTCTTTCCCCATACAAAAAGCTAGAAGGCATTAGCCTAGCCCTGGCTTTCCCCAGGACTCTGCCCTATTCCCCACCAGGGGTGGGGGCAATGGAAGAACCTCAGCTTCACACTCCTGTCGATGTGATCCAGTAGCCACCCTGGGTGAAGGGCAGTAACACTGCTGGGAAGTGATGGGGAGGAGAAAGCTAGGTGAGCTTGGGGTTCTAGGGGTGGGGATCAGGCAGCTAAGAACTCATCCTAGGAAGATGGGAAGGTGGTCATAAGTGGCTTCACATATGAGCTGAGGCTCCAAGCCCTGGTGCATGACCTGTTCTACCATCAGGCTTCGCTTACTAATCACTTCACTTCAAAAAAATCCAAAAATAAAATTATTAAGAATGTCAAAACAGCAACCATAGAATATTAAACCTCAAGTGTGAGGCCTTTCTGAATAAAAAACCCTATGTGACTCTACTGGTCTCATACCCATGAAGCAGGTCCTTCTCCACAGTTAATAATTGTTTATGGCATTACTTATATTTTAATAATACTGACTCTTATTAAATGTAATTTAATCATCAATTTCCCCTTATCATGGAAATATATATGGATAGAGTATGTAAATTTTTACTTTAGAATAATTCTTACTTTTATATTTAATTCTAATGTTTATAGGGAAAATGTCATGTGTATTCTAGCATCATATTCAAAAACTGATGCTCATTTGTCTACCTTTACTCATCCATAATCAGAAGTTGCTTTCAAAATAACAGGTTTTAAAAATATGCTAGTTTGTAACCTTCCATTTTATTCATGCATCATTTCCATAAATGCTTTGTTAATTCTTTTAAGAAGCACCCTGGCTGTACTTTTAAGACAGATTTGTTCATTCTTTTTGCCAACACCATCATCAAAGCCTTCCATCTTCTTCCACTTTCCTTATTCATTGTCCAGCTTTTGCATGCATATGAACCTGTGCATAAGCCAAGAGACAGTCTTGAATAGAACAAGGGGATACTGTATGGCTTAAAGTCAGGAAAGTGTGTGTCAGGGTTGTATCATTTCAACATACTTATTCAATCTGTATGTTGAACAAACCGAGAAGCTGAATTATATGAAGAAGAACATGGATCTGGATTGGAGGAAGACTCATTAACAATGCCAACTATGCAGACGACACAACCTTGCTTGTTGGAAGTGGAGAGGACTTAAGAAGATCAAAGACCACAGCCTTCAGTATGGATTACACCTCAGAATAAAACAAAAATACTCACAACTGGCCCAATAAGCAACATCATGATAAACAAAAAAGATTGAGGTTGTCAAGGATCTCATTTTACTTGGATCCACAATCAATGCCCATAGAAGTCAAGAAATCAAATGATGCATTGCATTGGGCAAATCTGCTACAAAAGATCTCTTTAAAGTGTTAACAATCAAAGATGTCTCTTTAAGTACCAAGGTGCACCTGACCCAAGCCATGGTGTTTTCAATCACCTGATACGCATGTGAAAGCTGGACAAAGAATAAGGAAGACCTAAGAACTGCTGCCTTTGAATTATGGTGTTGGCCAAGAATATTGAATATACTGTGGATTGCCAGAAGAATGAACAAATCTGTCTTGGAAAAAGTATAACCAGAGTGCTCCTTAAGGTTTCCTCTTAAGTACTTCGGTCGTGTTATTAGGAGGTCCAGGCCCTGGAGAAGAACATCATGCTTGGTATAGTAGACAGTCAGTGAAAAAGAGAAAGGCCTTCAATGACATGGATTAACACATTGGGCTGCAACAATGGGCTCAAACAGCAACTACTGTGAGGATGGTACAGGACTGGGCAGTGTTTCATTCTCTTGTACATACGGTTGCTATGAGTCAGAACAGACTCAATGGTATCTAACAACAACATACCTGAAAAACTGAAATGTGGGAATAAAGATAAATATATAATAATATGTATGCAGGCAAATTTTCAGAAAGAAAAATACATTTTAGTTTAAATATCAAGAAAAACCCTCCTAGAGTAAGTTATTAGGATTAAGATTTCTGGGAACATAATGTTTAAAAGAAATATAACAATTTTTCATTTCTTTTAAATACCTTATGATTTCTTTTTAAGAATTAAAATGTTTCATTTTTTTTTATTACTTTCAAGAAATTTTTTTTTTGAGCTGTCTGAGACGTTAGCCAGTAGGTTAATATCAGCAGGAAATTTCAGACACTTTTCTTCCTTTTCCAAATTAGTTTGATTTTTTCTCAAACTGAGATTTTAATGTATTTGTCAGAATTCCCAGGGTGTTTTTAAAGCGCTTTGGGAGCTGGAGGCAAAGCAGCATTTAGTGAGGCTAAAACATCCCTTAGACTGGGCCCCTGTCCTTTTCTTTAGGCTACTGTACCCATTCTCTAAGGCTTTCGAAAGTCTCGCCTGTCCATGTTTATCCTTTTTCTTTTATAGAATTCAGGCAAAAGTATTTTTCTTCTTAAAAAATGGAGTTATTTAAGCACATTAGATTTATTTTAATTTTTATTATGTGGACAAAAGGAAAGAATGAGGTAATATTGATCATTGAGGTCCATAAGGAAAGACTGCAGTTTGAAAACTAGGAACAAAAAAAAAAAAAAACAGTCATTTCTGTAGTCTATGTCCTACGGGAACAGAACAAAACCAAGAAGGACTTCATGACCTGTAGGGGTATGTCTACATGTAATATGAAACAGTCTACAAAATGTTTCCTTTGAATCTCTTTTAAACACTTTAAAGATGGCGAACAGAGTGTATTTTAATTGTTGAAGACAATGAATAAAGGTGAAAGTTGACAAACACATGGAAGAAAGTTCTATATTTAGGAATGTGTTATTGTACCAGAAAGCATAGTATAAAATGTCAAACAAACAACTAAAACTAAGGCCATCGGCACTTTCCTACATTGCTCTTCTTTTACAATCTCAAAATTTGTGGAGAAGAATAAACAAAACATTCATCTTCCTTCCTTTTTTCTTTTTCCTTCTATACGATCATTTTCTTTCCTTTGTGCTTTCCCAGCATTGGAGAGTATCTGGATAATCCAATGTAAAGGAAATCATTATTTTCAGATTTCCATTTTTTAAAGTGCTATAAGTTTTGCAAACTAATCAAGGAAGCAAATCATCAAAGAATAAATATTTAATAACTATTCATCACACTAAGAATTTAAAGTACAAGGTATTACCATTACAATTTCCATATCACCATATTGATTCCTTAATGCAATATCTAACTTGCTTTAAGCGGTCTATAAATAAAGTATCGAAAAAGTCTTACAATATCAATATTCATTTACTTTTATTGATTAGTTGTCACTCTAGTTCTGGAACCAAATTAATCTATGCAGGATAATACTTTGAATTAAAAAAAATTAAATTATTTTTGTGAAACACTAGACGTATTATTTTCATAGCCTAGGGCAATAAATTCTTATAATTTTTTTCATTATCACAATTAATAACTTAATCTAGTATATTTCTAATACCCCAAAGAACATTTAAAATATCACATGTACCATAGTGATTCTGCTTTAATTTATTTTATTCAGTTTTAATCTACTCTAGTTATTTCATGCAAAAACATCCAGAGGGATCAAAAAACTCTATTTATAACCCGTTAATAGTTTGCCACCCTCAGTATGAAAAACATTTCCTTAAGTGATATAGAAAAAGAACACCATTGGCTATATTGTTTCTCCGTTGACAAGAGATTTTGCTATATACGTGTTATGTGGACACAGAAACTGCCTTTCAAGATTGGTGTCCTTTACTCTTCTCTTGTCCCGGTAGTAAGGAGGAAGAGTGCTCACCTTCTGATAAAAGAAATGTTTTTGCTAGTATTCTTATTTTCCTGTGTGGCCACTAAGTCTGCACTTCACTGTCTTTCTGCTCTTCAGAAAAATACCACATTTTCATAGTTGTCCTCAGTTGCTCTACCACTGGACCACAAAATGTACATTAGCTTCACCTCCACCTCGGCAGCTTTCTGACACTCCTTGTAAAAGGAAGTAAGTGATTCTTTCCCACTCCTAGATGAGACTTGGAACTCAGCCAAGGAAAATTAGAAAGAATCTGTAGCAGTTTATTGTTTGTATCCTATGTTTGGAAAAAAAATTTTGTCAAGTTGAATGGCTAAACCAATCTTTTTGGTTAGTGTTTGACTATTTATACAAATCTGGGATATAAAGGAAACCTCTTAGAATTCCACCATCTGTCAGTCAGTTTGTCATATTGTGGTGGCTTGTGTGTTGCTATGATGCTGAAAACAGTGCCACCTGTATCTCATATACAAATGAAGTCATCCACAGTGGACAGGTTTCAGCAGAGCTTTCAGACTAAGACAAATGAGGAAAAAGATCTGGCAATGTGCTTTCATAAATTAGCCAATGAAAACTTAAGGATAATAACAGACCTTGTCTGATATAGCACTGGAAGATGAGCCCATCAGGGTGGAAGGCACTCAAAATATCACTGAAGAAAAGCTGCCTCCTCAGAGTACAACCAAAAGGACAAAACCTGTCGCCTTCGAGTTGATTCCCACTTATAGCGATCCTATAGCAAAGTGGAACTGTCCCATAAGGTTTCTAAGGGATGGCTGGTGGATTTGAACTGCCAATATTTTGATTAGTAGCCAAGCTTTTAATCACTGTACCACCAGAGCTCACCTCAGAGTTGCCAAAAACCCAAATTCAAAGCCTTCTGGAACTTTGCTGATGTGGCATGACTCAAAATGAGAAATAACAGCTGTAAAACAATCATTAATAATCAGAATGTGGTCTGCACCAAATATAAATCAAGGAAAATGGAAAGTTACCAAAATACAAGGGGATGCTTGCAGATCAATATCGTGGCCATTAGTGAGTCATTATACCAAAAAGAATTGGTTGATATTCAATCATTTCAGGAGGTAGTTCCCCAAAAATATCTGCCAACTTGGCTAAGCTATGATTCTCAGTATTGTGTGATTGTCCACCATTTTGTCATCTGATGTGATTTTCCTATGTGTTGTAAATCCTCTCTCTATGATGTTAATGAGGTGGGATTAATGGTAGTTATCTTAATGGGGCAGGGCTCAATCTACAAGATTAGGTTGTGTTTCAAGCCAATCTCTTTGGAGATATAAAACAGAGAAGCAAGCAGAGAGACAGAGGGACCTCATACCACCAAGAATGCAGCACTGAGAGCATAGAGTGTTTTTTGGACCAGAGTTCTCTGCACAGAGAATTTCCTAGACCAAGGGAAGATTAATGACAAGGACCTTCCTCTGGAGCTGACAGAGAAAATCTTCCCCTACAGCTGGCACCTTGAATTTGGACTTTTTAGCCTCCCAATATGTGAGAGAATAAATTTCTCTTTGTTAAAGCCAACCACTTGTGGTATTTCTGTTATATCAGCACTAGATGACTAAGACATTATTTGGTACTAGGAGAGAGATGCTGCTCAAACAGATACTAAATATGTGGAAGCAGTCCTGAAACTGTGAATCGGTAGAAGCTGGAAGAGCTTTAAAGTTTCTAACAGAAAAACCTATGTTGCCTTGAAGAGACTGTTGATGGAATTCTGCATGTCAAAGACAACTCAGGTGAGGACTTAGAAGGAAGTGAGGAGACAGTGGAGACAGCGAGAAGCAACAGCAGAGAAATGGGAGCAGCAGAACCAGGAGACGAGTGTGAGACACCTCTGGAGCCCACCCATGGAGCAAGAGAGCTGAATGCCTTTGGCAGGAGACTTCCTGGTGAAGTAGGGTGCCTCCAGGCACTTATTGGTGGAGCTAGACTTGGAAGAAATACAGCCAGAATGCTTCTTAGAAGTAAGGATTTCCAGACTATGCCTCACATACTTTAGACATGTTATCAAAAGGGATCAGTCCCTGGAGAAGGACATCATGCTTGGTAAAGTAGAGGGTCAGAGAAAAAGAGGAAGACCCTCAATGAGATGGATCGACACAGTGACTGCAACAATGGGCTCAAGCATAACGATGATTATGAGGATGGCACAGGACTGGACAGAGTTTCATTCTGTTGTACATAGATAGGGTAACTATGAGTCAGAGCCAACTTGATAGCACCTAACAACAACAACAAAGAGCTTTGGAACACTTGCCTCAGCAGGGCAGACATGGGCAGTGAGGCCCGAGGAGCTGAGAGGCCAAGGAACCAGGAATCAGAAGCAGAAGAGACAAGGAACACAGGAAGCCGAACTGCCTTGGTCTCAAAAGGAGGAGTCACCACTCAGATTAACTAGGAGAATGGGGCCACCCAAGAAGAGGGTGCAGAGCTGCCACTCCAGGGGGCCTGGGATGCAGAGCTGAAGCCCAGGGCTGAGGGGCCTCCACTCAGAATCTGGAGAGTGTGTCCAATACCTAGAGCCTGGAGGGCAAGGTCATTGTATAAACTGTCTCAGAGGACAGATAATTATTTTCAAGACTCGAGGGCTAATGTAATGTGTTCTGCTGACTTACTTGGTGCTTGTTGTCTCTTCTTTCTTTCCGATTTCTCCCATTTTTAATGGTGATGTCTAGCTTGTGCTTATTCCACCATTGTGCTTTGGAAGCAGATAACTTGTATTCTAGATTTCACAGACGAAGAGGAAATTTTGGATTTTGAACTCGGTGTTGATTTAAGACTTTTGCATGTGGCAAGGACAGAAAGTTTTGGTGGCCAAAGGGTGGAATGTCGTGAACTGAATTGTGTCCCCTCAAAGTATGTGTCCACTTGCCTAGGCCATGCTTCCCAGTATTGTGTGATTGTCCACCATTTTGTCATCTGATGTGATTTTCCTGTGTGTTGTAAATGGTATCTCTACATCATTAATGAGGTGGGATTAATGGTATTATGTTAATGGGGCAGAACTCAATCTACATGATTAGGTTGCATCTTAAGCCAGTCTCCATCTATACCAAGAAACGTAGAAGGCAATTACATGGTCAACCAACTGGAAGAGATCCATGTTCATGCCCATTCCAAAGAAATGTGATCAAAGAGTATGCAGAAATTATCAAACGATATCATTAATATCACATGCTAGCAAAATTTTGCTGAAGGTAATTCAAAAATGGCTGCACTGTACTTTGACAGGGAACTGCCAGAAGTTCAAGCTGGATTCAGAAGTGGGCATGGAACAGGGGATGTCATTGCTGAGGTTAGGTGAATGCAGAAAATACAAAAAAATGTTTACCTGTGTTTTATCAGCTATTCAAAGACATTCAACTGTGCAAATCATAATAAATCGTGACTAACATTATGAGGAATGGAAATTCCAGAACACTTAGTTGTGCTCATGTAGAAGCAGAATCTGTACATGGATCAAGGAGTAGTTGTTGGAACAGAACAATGGGATTCTGCACCACCTAAAATTGGCAGAGGTGTGGAGCAGGAATGTATTCTTCTATCTCATTACTCAATCTGTATGCTAAAAATAAATTAAGAAGCTGGATATAAGAAGAACACAGCATCAGGGTTAGAGGAAGACTCATTAACAACTTGTGATACGCGGATGACACAACTTTGCTTGTTGAAAGTGAAGAGGACTTGAAACACTTATTGAAGAAGACCAAGGACTACAACCTTCGGTATGGATTAGACGTGCACGTAAAGGAAACCAAAATCCTTACAACTGGACAATAAGCAACATCATGATAAATGTTAAAGAAATTGAAGTTGTCAAGGATTTCATTTTACTTGGATCCACAATCAGCATCCATGGAAGCAGCAGTCAAGAAATCAAAGGATGTATTGCATTGAGCAAATCTGCTGCAAAAGATATCTTTAAAGTGTGAAAAAACAAAGACGTTACTTTGAAGACTAAGGTGTACTTGACACAACCTGTGGTTTTTCAATTGCCTCAAATCCGTGCAAAACTTGGACAATAAAAAAGGAAGACAGAAGGATTATTGATACATTCAAATTGTGGTGTTGGCAAAAAATATTGAATATATTATGGACTTCCAAAAGAATGAACAAGTCTGTTTTGGAGGAAGTACAGCCAGAATGCTCCTCATAAACAAAGATGGCAAGACTTCATCTCGCTTACTTTGGGCATGTCATTAGGAGGAAATAATCTTTGGAAATAGACACCATGATTGGCAAAGTAGGTCAGCAAAAAAGAGGGAGACTGTCATTGAGCTGGATTGACACAGGGGCTGCAACGATGAGCTTGAACATAACAATAATTGCGAGAATAGTGCAGTATTGTGCAATATTTCATTCTGTTAACTAAAAAGGAAAATAAGAATAATATGAGCAATAATAGCTCTTTTATCAGAAGGTGATAAAATGACTTGGAGCAGACTTGAGGACATCCAACATCAACAACTTAGAATATGCTTGTGAGGTTACAATAGGGTACTATTTCAAGTGTGCCAAACATCTATTTCTTTCAAATGACCCTGAATGTACGAACTAACTTAATACTGGAAACTTCAGGAGAGACCAAAACTCCAGTCTGCAGCAAAAACTTCTGTTAATGTTGCCAGAATATTTTTAATTATACTAATTAAAAGAATATAAAATGAACTGCACACTTATTTTGATCCAAGGACTCTGTGCACAACATTAAAGATTCTTTCTGTTGTGAATCATTCTCATTAACTGGCTCTACCTCTTTTGGAATCCATTGCCTCTGGCACTATAGGACAAACATGTGGCCTCTGCTGCCCCAGGTCACCTCTTCCTATTAAAAATTTGGAGCATATTTCAATCACAGTATCTCCTAGCAGCATCATAGAACCCACAGAAAAGAACAGATAAAATGGTATATGAAGAATACAATGTTCCCCTCAGCAATATGTTTCTCTAGACTTTAATGGTATATTACCTCCTAGGACCTCTCCTCAAATACAGTTTTGTAATGAGTGACTATATTCCAAAAGCTTTGGATTCCTTTCTCTAATTATTTGTTCTCTAGTTTCTGTCTCTTCAAGCTTCTTCGAGGCCATATACCAGTTAACTAATAAAGAATTAAATAATTATAAACACATTCTTGTGTTCCAACAGGTTCACTGAATTCAGATGGTGGAGAAAGGCACCTATTTTTTTATAAAAAAATTTACCCTAATGAATAATTACAATATTATTTGTTTGTTTTATGTTTGTTTGTTTTTTCCAGAACCCTCCGAGTTTATTTTAATACTTAGCAATTTCCTAAAGGTTTTGTTTTTAATCTTCCTTTTAATTATCTCTTTTCAAGAACTAGGTTGATATCAGATTCTAGTGATAGGTCTAGAGGGTACCAGGGGGAGGCATGACGAGAATTGGCTTTCTACAGAAGGGAAACTTCCCTAGGCAAAGGTGTTACAGATTCTTCAAACAAAACATGTTGTTGTGGTTGTTATTTTTAGTTGCTGTCAAGTTAATACATTTCAAAAGCAGAATACCTGTCCTATCTTTTGAGATGCCTCTGAATAGGTTCAAATCACCAACTTTTCAGCTCGTGTTTGAGTGCTTAATCATTTGTGCCACCTAGGGACTACATACAAACAAAGCATAAGCTCCATCATTCAAGGGAAGCATCGCTGCTTCACCTGGCAAAGTGAGTTCAGTGGAGCTAGAAGACAGGGGACTACACAGTTCAGAATCACACAAATCCTCCCACACTGTGCATTCTTGGAACCACACTCTTCCCAGTGAATGAAACATTTTCACACACAACACCTAGCGAGGTCAATTCATTTAATATTTCAGATCAGGTACCAGAAGGGTCACAGTAATGAATATCTATTATGCAGTTATTGAAGCCACATAGGTCATAAAACTCTCTACCTTCTATTTTGCACTTGAATTAATAACTTAGTGATTCGTGCTAGTGATTGAGCCATCTACTGTCATCAGACGCAACCATCCTAACCTCAGTTATTGAAATCATCATATTTATACTGTTCTAGGGAAGTAACTACTTAGCAATCTTTTTTTTCTTTTTTTTTTTTACATAATTATTTATTCTGATTGACTAAAGGTGAAAATATAATAAGCTAACTAATCATTGCAGATCAAGGCAGTCATATTTCTAATTCTGTATACTAATCAAATTTTCAATGTCACCATCTCCAAATTTTCCAATAACTAATTTCAGTTTTCCCCAAATTCACACAGAAAACCCATTCCATAATATAACTGATTTTAACATTAATAGAAACTAACACTGTTTAAGTAGTAAAGACACTTTTTGAAGGCATAATCTGCAACAAAAAAATCAAGATAAACATTAAGTATGCATGTTTAGAAAATGGGAAAAATTTAAGGAATGCCATCCTGCTGGTGGAAAACCTGGTGTCGTAGCAGGTAAAAGCTCAGCTGCTAACCAAAAGGTCAGCAGTTCAAATCCACCAGGCACTCCTTGGAAACCCTATGGGGCAGCTCTACTGTATCCTATAGGGTCGCTATGTGTTGGAATTGACTCTAAGACAAGGGGTTTGTTTTTTTGTTTATTCGTCTAGTATTATTCTCAAAATCATGCCAAAATAACAGTCTGGAGAAGACACTGCCGCCACATGACAGCACCACAGCCTCTGAACGTGCCTACCTGTGACTGCCAAAGAGCCGTTCACTGCAACTGCTTCTTTGACTTCCCTTTCGGTTATGTGCTTGTGGCCCTAATACCTCACAACACGTTTTCTCCTTTTCAAAATGGGCGATTGAGAGCTTGACATAAGTAATACCATAACGATACTCTAAGTAATCTATAAGCATTTTTTTTTTTTCTTTTTAATTGCACCAGCTGCACTGGTCTCTTTCCAAAGGGGTACAGAGCCCTCTCAGCTCCTGCGGACTTGGTTTCTCTCCTCTTCTTTGTTCTCTTGAGAAATGGCCTTCAGCCTGCAAGATGGCAGCTAGGAAGGCTACCTGACACTTTCACTCTGTAACTTTCTTTCTTGTTCCTTATCTCAGTCACAGTGGACTTGGCAGGCCAGTTCCACTAGCTGAGAGATTCTTACGTAAAATATGTAAGATTTTTCAGCTCGTTACAAACCTACAGATTAGAGTCCAGATGTCCCACATACATATCTTTAGTTTAATAAACAGTTTCTTGTAGTTGTTTTGTGATATATACAACCATCTGTGGGCTACATGCTTAAAAATATTAGGTAATCCTTACCAAAATGATACATAAGCTCTGATGTAAAAATTGCTTTTGGGGGACTCCATAAAGGGCAGCCCGTGTTGCTGTTGGGGCCTTCTCATTGGTAGCACCTCCTAATAAAACCTTCTCTCTGTCTCTGACTTGGAGTATGTTTCATTGGCTCAACTGCTCCAGGACACGGACCCCAATTGGGTAATACGCCCATACTCCAGTCTTAACAAGGGACCATTATTGTTTACAATATTTAAATCCATGAGTTTTCATTTATGCCACTTTTGCTTCCTTGTAAAATTCTTTTGTTATATACTATATTTTTACACCAACAATTCGCATCTTCTATGTTTGTTTGTCAACCATGCCCTCTCCTTCCTGAGAGGTGTTTTCATAAGTGCACTATGCTAATTTTTTTTTTTTTTTTAACGCAACACGTAAAAAAAATTGGTGTGGTGGTGCTACAAATATGCTTCACGGGGGGCTGACATGGTTGGCAAACAAACATAGAAGGTGAGTATCATTTGTGTAAAAATACAATACTCTGCTATTCTTAATTTTTTATTTTATTTTATTATTGCTATTATTACTGTCTATGTGTCATAATAGCTCCACCATAATTACTATTCATCCTGGAGTGAAAGCAATTTTATCCATGCTTTATTTGATGCTTACAAGTGGAAATGGGCCAGGGGAGCTGGGAGCCCTGGATACTTCTGTTCAAAGGGTACCATCTCAGAGCGCTTCTCACCAACTTCTTCCAGGTAACTTTTTCAATAGAGCTGCTATTTCTCAGGCCTTATCAATGTTCTTATAATTCTCTTTTCTGTTTCAGGATAAGGAAAAGGATTTCAAGCAAACCAATGACACTGAAGGTATCACAGGTATATTTAATGTGAAGAATTAATATTTATTTACCTTATTTTGATTATAGGGTTGCTATGAGTCAGAATTGACTAGATTGACTAGATAGCAAAGAGGCTTACCTCTTATTCTCTTTCTCCCATCCTGTCTTAACTGATGGCTGCCTCCTGTTGCTAATTCAACATAATAGCTGCTACTGTCTACAGTCTTCCCTGAGGTGCAGAGATGTGTGTAAATTATTTCCCAGAATATCCTGAAAGCGGGGTTTTAAGTTAGATTCCTCAAAGAGAGACAATTACATAAGATGTTGTGTTGTTGTTAGGTGTGATCAAGTCAGTTCTGAATCATAACAAGCCTATGTACAACAGAATGAAATAGTTCTGTGCCATCCTCACAGTCCTTATGCTTGAGCCCATTTTGGCAGCCACTGTGTCAGTCCATCTCATTGAAGGTCTTCTCCTTTGTCTCTGTCTACTTTACCAAGCATGACGTCCTTCTTCAGGGAATGATCCCTTCTAATAACATGTCCAAGGTTTGTGAGACATAGCTTCATCATCCTTGTTTCTAAGGAGCACTCTGGTTGTACTTCTTCTGAGACAAATTATTTCATTCTTTAGCAGTCTGCAGTATATTCAATATCCACCAACACCACAATTCAAAGGCTCCAATTCTTCTTCAGTCTTCCTTATTTATCATCTGACTTTTACACGTATATGAAGAGATTGAAAATACCATGGCTTGGGATAGGAGCGCTTTAGTCTTCAAGATGACATCTTTGCTTCTTAACATTTTAAAGAAGTCTTTTGCAGCAGAGTTGCCCAATGCAATGTGTGGTTTGATTTCTTGTCTGCTCTTTCCATGAGTGTTGATTGGGGGTCCACATAAAATGAAATCCTTGACAACTTCAATCTTCTCTCCATTTCTCATGATATTGCTTATTGGGAAGATGTTTGTTTTCTTTGTGTTGAGGTGTAATCCATACTGAAGGCTATGGTTTTGATCTGCATCAGTAAATGCTTCAAGTCCTCTTTACTTTCAGCAAGCAAGGTTGTGTCATCTGTAAAACACAGGTTGTTAATGAGTTTTCCTCCAATCTTGATGCCCTGTTCTTCATACGGTCCAGCTTCTCAGATTATTGCTCAGTGTGCAGATTGAATAAGTATGGTGTAAGAGTACAACCCTAACACACCTTTCCTCGCTTTAAACCACGCAGTATACCCTTGTTCTGTTTGAATGACTGCCTCTTGATCTATGTACAGGTTCCTCATGAGCACAATTAAATGTTTCCAGAATTCTCATTCTTTGCAGTATTATCCATAATTTATTTTAATCCACGTAGTCAAGTGACTTTGAATAGTCAGTAAAGCACAGTTTAACATCTTTCTGGTATTTTCTGCTTTCAGTCATGACATCAGTAATGATATCCTTTGTTCCACATCCTCTTCTAAATTTGGCTTGAATTTCTGGCAGTTTTCAAAAGTGCTATAGCCACTTTTGAATGATCTTCAGCAAAATTTTACTTGCCTGTAATATTAATGATATTATTTGATAATTTCCATATTCAGTTGGATTACCTTTCTTGAGAATAGGCATAAATATGAATCTCCTCTAGTCTTTTGGCCAGGTAGCTGTCTTCCAAATTTCTTGGCATAGACCAGTGAGCATAATCAGCACTGCATTCATTTGTTGAAACATCTTAATCGGTATTCCATCAATTCTTGGAGCCTTGTTTTTCTCCAGTGTCTTCAGCGCAGCTTGGACCTCTTCCTTCACTACCATCAGTTCCTGATCATATGTTACCTCCTGAAATGGTTGAAGATCGACCAATTCTTGGTGCTATAGTGACACTACTTATTCCTTCCATCTTCTTTTGGTGCTTCCTGCATCTTTTAATATTTTCCCCATAGAATCCTTCAATATTCCAACTCAAGGCTTAAATTTTTTCTTCAGTTCTTTCAGCTTGATAAATATCCAGCATGTTCTCACCTTTTGGTTTTCTAACACCATGTCTTTGCATATGTCATTATAATACTTTATTTTGTCTTCTGGAGCCACCCTTTGAAATCTGTCCAGCTCTTCTACTTCATCATTTCTTCCACTTCCTTTAGCTACTGAACATTCAAGAGCAAGTTTCAGTCTCGTCTCACATCCATTTTGACCTTTTCTTTCTTTCCTGTCTTTTTAATGACCTCTTGTTTTCTTTATGTATGATGTCTTTGATGTCATTCTACAACTCATCTGGTCTTTGGTCATTAATGTTCAACACCTCAAATTTATTCTTGAGATGGTCTCTAAATTCAGGTGGAATATATTCAAGGTCATACTTTGGCTCTCCTGGACTTGTTCTAATTTTCTTTAGCTGCATCTTGAACTTGCATAGCATCAATTGATGGCCTCTTCCAGTCGCCCCCTTGCCTGGTTATAACTGATAATATTGAGTTTTCTGTTGTCTCTTTCCACAGCTGTAGTTGATTTGATTCCTGTGTATTCCATCTGGAAAGGTCCACATGCATAGTAGAAGTTTATGTTGTTGAAAAAAAGTATTTGCGGTGAAGAAGTTGTTTGTCGGTCTTGCAAAATTCTGTTATGTGATCTCATTCATTGTCTTAGTCATCTGGTGGTGCTATAACAGAAATATTACAAGTGATGACTTTAACAAAGACAAATTTATTTTCTCACAGTCTAGTAGGATAGAAGACAAAATTCAGGGTGTCAGCTCCAGGGGAAGACTGTCTCTCTCTAGGCTTGGAAGAAGGTCCTTGTCATCAATCTTCCCCTAGACTAGTAGCTTCTCAATGCAGGAACCCTATGTCCAAAAGAAGCCCTCTACTTCCAGCACTGCTTTCTTGGTGGCAAGAGGTCCCCCTGTCTCTCTGCTGGCTTCTCTCTTTTATATTGCAAAAGAGAATGGCTCAAGACACAATCTAATCTTGTAGATTGAGTCCTGACTGATTAACATAACTGTCTCCTATCCCACCTCATTAACATCATAGAGGTAGGATTTACAACATATAGGAAAATCAGATGATGAAATGATGGACAATCACACAATACTAGGAATCATGACCTAGCCAAATTGATAAACATATTTTTGAGAGACACAATTCAATTCATAACAGGAATAGTTTCTATAGCCAAGACAATTTTTTCCAACTACCAAGACTTCTTCTTTGTTTCCAATACCAATTGCATGTTCAGTCTATTCCAGACTGCGGAAGTTGGTAAAAATCTTCAGTTTCTTCATCTTTGGCCTTAGTGGTTGGTTCATAAATTTGAATAATAATCATATCATTTGGTCTTACTTGCAGGTGTATGGCTGTTATGCTATACCTGACAGCGTTGCACTTCAAGATAGATCTTGAAATGTTCTTTTTGATGATGAACGCAAAGCCATTCCTTTTCAAGTTGTCATTTCTGGCATAGTAAACCATATGATTGTCTGATTCAAAATGGCCAATACCAGTCCATTTTGGCTCACTAATGCCTAGAATATCAATGTTTATGTGTTCCATTTTTAGAGTGGCTTTTGCTTTCCTGACCTCATACTGACTGGTCCAGTCTCCTATAAACACGGCAAAACTGTCTGCTTCATCATTTTGATCTGATTCTCTTCCATTTTTTGATGTGTAACTTATTTTTGAGATGTCTTAGAAGGACATGATCTTGGGTGATATTCCATGTAAGAAATCAGTGGTTGGTCCACATCGCTTGTATAGAATTTTGCATACAAGTTAAAATCTGTAGAAATATGTGCCCTTCCAGCATTCTATCTCATTTAATTCAAAATGCATGTATACTTTAGAGCTTCATTTTGTTGTTGTTATTTCTGTTCATCTTAGAAAGAATTTTGCTTTTTTTGAATTGTATTTTAGATGAAAGTTTACAGAGCAAACCAGCTTTCCATTAAATAGTTAGTACACGTATTGTTTTGTGACATTGGTTACCAGCCCCATGACTTGTCAACACTCTCCTTTCTCAACCTTGGATTCCTTATTACCATCTTTTCTGTCCCATCCTAGTTTTAGTCCTTGCCCCTGGCCTACTGTGCCCTTTAGTCTAGTTTTGTTTTTTGGGCCTGTCTAATCTTTGGATGAAGGATGAACCTCAGGAATAATTTCATTACTGAGTTACAAGGTGTCTGGGGGCATACTCTTGGGGTTTCTCTAGCATCTGTCAGGCCAGTAAGTGTGGTCTTTGTGTGTGCGTGTGTGTGTGTGTGTGAGTTAAAATTTTGTTCTACATTTGCCTCTAGCTCTGTCCAGGACCTTCTATTGTGATCCCTGTCAGAGCAGTAGGTGGTGGTATTCGGGTACCACCTAATTGCACTGGACTCAGTCTGGTGGAGGCGGTGGTAGTTGTTGTCCATTAGTTCTTTGATTAATCTTTCCCTTGTGTTTTTAGTTTTCTTCATTCCCTCTTTCTCCAGTTGCGGTGAGATCAGTGAAGTATCTTAAATGGCCACTCACAAGCTTTTAACATCTCAGACTCTACCTGCCAAAGTAGAATGTAGAACATTTTCTTTATAAACTACGTTATGCAGAAAGAATATTGCCTTGGAAATTCCTTTATCACATTATTTGAAAATATTTTTGATTTATGGTTTTGAGAATATATAGGTCAAAAAATATGTAAGTCAAAAATATTTTTGACTTACAGTTTTGTAAATACATTTCATGACACACCAGTTGCCATTTTGTGGATACAAACACAAGAGGGATAGGTAAACTTAAAAACAGTGGTCAAACTCTAAAATATTTTTTACTTTTATATATCTAGAGTAGCAAAGATGATTATCCTGATATCACCATTTTTATTTTAAAGATCATTGAATAGTAGAAAACAGACATCATTAATGAAATATTTTCATAAATGAGCAATGAAATCTATTCTAAAACAGATGAAAATCCTTTATTCAACCTGACAACAGACTAAGCAATTTTCCTCTCCTCACTGATTCAGTATAGTTTACTTAAGTTTTGGGAGAGTATTTTAAAATTAAATAAGATGATTAAGTTCCATCACTACGTACATCAAACCTTAAAATAAATACTGGATTTTTTTCTGGGTATGACACAAGATATTTATTTAGAATTTATAGTTGAGTTCTGGTTCATTCATCATCATTAAAGCAAAATTTTCTGCTTGGCAGCCACTAAATGGGCAGAAAAAAACACCATAGGTTTTGAATCCTACTTGAAATTGAATCAAACATTGTTAATGTGAACCCACAGTGCTAACAATTTAAAATCAATGCACAAAAATAGCCCAGAAAATCTATTATGCTTGGAGAGTATATTCTTTGAAATAAAATTCAATTAACATGTGAAAAGAGAAATTGTAAATGTCACTGCTTACGAATGGCTTAAAGTACAAATAATTTTTAACTTACCTCATGTTTATGATTCTGTTTTTGTTTTTGTGGTTAAAACCTGCAACAGATAAATATATTATGTGTGGGAGTGATGTGAAATTTAGATAAGCCAATCTATTCTTAAATGAGAATTATAATATCACAACTGGAATAGGTTCTAATTCTTAAACAGTATTATAGGTAACTTGTTGGGGAAAAAAGAAAACAAACAAACACAACTCCAAATAGGCTTCTCTATCACCCAGAAAAATTTTGAAAGGGGAGAATGCATATGTCTTTTTCTCCTCTACTTCCGTATAATTTTATTATAAAGAACTAGTATTAAAAAAAAAGTATAGTAATTATTAAAGAATGTGAATATTATCATCAAGAAGTAAAAAGCTGATAAAGCCTCAAATATTCAATATAATTATTTGTGTAAGGATGAGCTAGAGTAATTTTCCCTTATCAAGTATGAACTTAGATTAATTGAGCATGCATATTTCTCACATTAAATACACAGAATATAATACTCACATGTTATACAAATACTCAGATATTTGGGGGAAGGTATATTTTGCAGAAGGTTTACTTCAATGAGCCACATTAAATAATGGATAGAGCAGCTAGACAGAAGATCAAAAAGAAAATAGAGGACCTGGACAACACTATAAACCAATTAGACCTAACAGACGTTTATACAACACTTCACCCAACCACACCAGGGTATGAATTTCCTCCAGTGCACATGGATCATTCTCCAAAATAGATTCTATGTTAGGTCCACCCAAAAAAGAAAAAAAAAAAGTTTCAATAAATTTAAAAACATTGAAATTACCCAAAGTTATCTTCTACAAACATAGTGGAAAGAAATTAGAAATCAATAATAGAAGAAAACCCAAAAATTTCACATTTAAAAACACATTATTAAACAACCAATGAGCCAATTAAGAAATCACACAGGGAATCAGAAAATACTTAGTGACAAAAGAGAATAAAAGCACAAGATACCAAAACCTATGAGTTGCACCAAAGGTAATACTCAGGTGGAAATGTATATCTGTAAATGCTTACATTCAAAGAGTGTGAATACATAACCTGACTTTACACCTTGAAAAATTAGAAAATGAAGAGCAAAGTCCAAAAACCTAGAAGGAAGCAAATGATAAAGATTAAAGCAGAGATAAATGAAATAGAGGATTACAAAACAATAGAAACATATATTACCATATGATCCATCAACCCCATGGCTAGGTATATACTCAAAAGAGTTGAAAGAAGATACTCAAACAGACACATAGACGTTAATATTAATACAAAATTATCCATAATAGCCAAATGATAGAAACAACCTCAGTGTCCATAAACAGATAAATGCATAAACAAAATGTAGGCTATACAGACAATAGAATATTATTTAGCTATAAAGAGAAATGAAGTTCTAATACACATTCTTCACATGAAAGAACCCTGAAAACATTATGCTAAGTGATATAAGCAGACATATGCAGGAAATATTGTGTGATCACACTTACATGAAGTATATGGAATAGGTAAATCCATTCACACTAAAGAAAATTAGTGGTTACCAGGGGCTGAGGGGAAGGGAGAAGTGCAGAGCATTTGAATGCAGGTGTACTAAAATTGATAAAAATGGAATAAAGAAATAAAAATAGTAAGATACAGAGGAATTGAAACAGACAAGATGACTGTTGAATCGGAAGCTAGAAATAGTGAAAATCAAAGCCTCAAAAATCTTTCAAGGAAGGGAAAGACCTAATCTGGGCACTAAAATGATAGATAGCTCAAGAGGTTGTGGACGAGGAAATTACAATCTTCGTTAAAAAAAGACATTAAAGCACTACACCTCAGGAATGTCAGAGGAGATGGAAAGGGATCATGATAAGCAGGGTCACTGTGAGCTTTGGGCACGTTGTACCCTGCAAACAGGCACTTGGATGAGAGGGGGCGGATGGGGGGAAGCTTGTCAAGCACTGAACTCTGATGTTGGACTGCATGAATTCTGAGGAAGAAATATCATTTTCTAATTAGTTCGCCACAAAGTGGTGCCTTTTTCTAATCCATTCACCTAGAGGAAACTGATTTTCTTATTATTTCTTATTATTCTTATTCACAGAGTCTAATATATGCTTGATGTAGACTCTCTTTCACTGCCAAAATAATGGCAACAAGTTTACAGGAGAGAGGAAAAAAATATTCAAAAGTCAAAAAATTTGATAAGAAGCATTACATGAATTGTATCACCCCCTTCCCCCCTCCCAAAAAAAGATACCCTGAAGTTCTAGAACCTGTACTTGTGAATATAACTGTATTTGGAAATATTTTTTTTTAATTATATTAATGAGATCATACTGAAGTAGTGTGTATCAGAAACCTAATCCCTTCTTATAAAATGTGAAAACAGACATGGAGAGAAACACACATATGAGGAAGAGATTATATGAGGATCCATCTACAAGCCAAGAACTCCAAAGAAGGTCTGGAGCTACCAGCAAGAAGGACCCTCCCCTAGAACCAATGCTCTGATTTGGAATTCCATCTTCTATAGCTTTAAGACAATAAATTCCTATTCTTTAAAGCCACCTCTTCTTATACTTCTATTATAACAGGTTTGGGAAACTAAGAAATAATTTGGTACCAAGAATTGAGGTGCTACTGGAAGAAATATCTAAAAATGTATAAGGGGATTTTGAATTAGGCAATGAGTACAGGCTGGAAGGTTTCTGAAGTGCTTGATAGTAAGGACCTATACTGCCTTGAAGAGATTGTTGGTAGAATTACAAATATTAAGGGCAATTCTACTGAAGGCTCAATTTTGATAAACAGAAAGTTGTTAGAAAAGTGGAACTTAAATGTTCTCTGTTTGACACTTGAAAAGCAAATGATGAACATATTTTTGGGCACAGAAGGAAAGAAAATCCTTGTTATATAGTGGCAAAGAGGTTGTCTGAATTTTATTCAAATATTTTGTGGAAAGTAGATCTTGTAAGTGATGAACTTGGATATTCAACCAGCAAGATTTCTAAGCAAAATATTGAAGATATGGCATAGTTTCTTCTTGCTGTTTATGACAAAAATGGAGGAAGAATGGGATAAACTGTGAGATGAACTCTTCAAAAGAAAACAGGATTTGAAGATTTGGAAAATTCTGTTGTAAAATGTAAGAGTATTCTCTGGAAAAAACACTAAAGATGTGACTACACAACCATTTGCTAGAAAGATTGGAAGTGTGACATATAGACCCAATAAACCATCTCAGCAGAAATATTGTCAGCTTTAGGAGGCAGAGACTGAATGAAATCAAGAAAATCTGTCCAATTTCTGGAATTCTACAGGCAGAAAATGAGCCAATAGAGCTACTTTGTTGTGAGCATATGTTATCTTACAAGACAAGGAAAAGATTATCCCTGGAGCAGTTCAGAGACCAGTGGGGCTGTCAGAAGGAGTACTGATAGCAGGGATGCTTCTTCTTCAGTTTCAGAGGGTGAGGCAACCAACGAGGTTTCAAAGGGCGAGGCTGTGATTCCAGTGAACTGGGTGTACTGGGTAGCCACCAAAAGTTGTAAGGGCAGGAATAGTAACCAGTGGGATGGGAGAATGGGGAAGCCCAGGGTCAAGAGGTTGGAGTCACTGCTATTGCAGACCAAGAAAATGAGTTTGCCTGAAGATACAGGGATGGAGCTGCCATCTCAGGGGTCCCGGAAAGTGTGGCTGATGCCCAAGGCCAAGGGATCTCCTTTTAGAATGTAAATAACATGGCCATCTCCCAAATGGGCCTGGAGAACAACAAAGTATTTTCAAGCCTTAAGCTCTAGTGGGATTTACTCTGCAAGGTTTCAAATTACCTGGTACTATGACCCTTCTTTTCTCTCCAATTTCTCCATTTTCGAATGGGAATGTCTACCTTTTGTCTGTTTCACCATTGTACTTTGGAAACAAATAACTGATATCTTAGGTTTTATAGGTTCACAGATGGACAGGGATTTTGCCCCAGGATATACTACACCCAGTGTCTTGCCTATATCTAATTTAAATGATAAAGAAGATAAAGATTTAAAAATGAAAAAGATTTTGGACTTAGAGTTGATCCTGGAATGAGTAATGACTTTTGATGAGTCTATTTTTAGGGTGAGGTGAATGCAAGTGGGAAGGACAGGAATATTGTGGGGCCAGAGGTTGGGGTTTTACAGATTGTATTGTGTCCCAAAAAAAGATACATTGAAGTCCCATTCCCTCATCTGTGAATGTGACTCTGTAAGTTTGCTGATTCTTTCCTCTGTGAGATCAAATCTTCTGTGAGGCCCTCCAGTAAATTTTTAATTTCAGTTATTGTAAATTCCATCTGCAGATTTTTTGATTTATAGTTTCTCTTTGTTAATAGTTTCATTTTGTTCATGCACTGTTTTCTTCTTTCTCTTTTCAATTTTTGAACACATACATTTCAAATATTGTATAAGCATTTCCTCTTATCACTTTCCTACCTTGCTATAATCATCTAAGAGATAGTCCTGGGGCCTCTGGTTTGATTGTAAAACTTTCAATTTCTCTTTGATTGGAACATAGAGGGTCCTGATGTGTAGCGTGTAATGCTTCTCAAGCTGAAAGGGCTTGTTTTCCTTTCCCTGAATTAGGCCTCTAAACTCACAAAACCCATTGACATTTTTAACTACTGTATATAATAATTTTTTTTAGAAATGTTGCTTCTAATGTTATCTTTTTTACTGTTTTCATTATAACCCTTTATATATGATTTATGGACTGTCTGAAGAACTAACCTTTAAACAACGATCTATTATTTTCAGTAGAAGTAAGCTTATTATTGATTCATCACTTCCCAGGAAAAAGATAATGGGAATTGATCTACTCTGATTACAATATAACTGTAGACAGCAACAAACATTCCTTGTACACTTTAACACTTTATAACAGCAAATTTTTTGTTTGTGCTTAGGGAGAAGGAGATGAAGCCCACAGATTGAATATGGGTGGTTCTTGAGAGTTTTGGCTGAGTCTGATCAATACAAATCATAATTTCCTTACTGATCTTTAAATGCACTAGATTACTTCAAATGATAACTTGATGTATTGGCACAGCAATTTTTGACAATTTACATATATTATATATCTTTAAGAGACTTTTTACTATGAATTGTGAACATTTGTAGAGCCTTAAGCCATTTTTCAGAGGAATGGTTCAATTCAATATATTCAATTCAGTGTTCAATATATCTCATTGTATTCACACATAATACAAAATGTGGTATAATTATTATATTTGTACATATATGGAAGCTAAAATTTATGTTACTTAACTAAATAATTGAAGATCATACATGCAATTAACAGAAGTCTGATATGGACTATAATTGTGAGATTAAGTAGTCCAAGGGCATCAGAAGCTGCTTAATTAATAACAGGAAATTTATCTTAAAAGCTGAACTCAAGTAACCCAGATTCTGGCAAAAAGAAAATAGCTCATGCAAAGGACACATAGCATGTAGCTTTGGAAGCCAAGGGAGAATGCTTTGCGTTAGGTATAGTGAGAAACTCTTACTTTTCTGACGTGGGCATTTATAACAAGATGCTTTCAGTTACTTCTAGCGGGAATTATGGGCAGTTCTACACTGTCCTATAGGGTAGCTATGAGTTGGAATGGACCCAACGCCATGGGTATTACCCATGGAGACAAACAATTCTGCTCAAGATTATAACAAATGAAAGAAGGCCAGAGGCATGGTAGATTTATGGTTAGCTTTTTTTTTTTTTTTTAGTACAGTAGCTTAGTAACATCATCAGATAACCAGTTTTTGTTTACACTTTTCTTTTTTCCTTCTCTGAAATTTTTGGTAAGGTAGCTTTATCCTCATGCTACAAAAGGTTTACATTGCTATATATCACAGCTTAAAGTTACAAGAGGAAGAAAGACTGTCATCCCTGGGAGCGAGGAGAAGAAGCATTTTCTAGAATAATTATCAACAGACTTTCCCTCTTTCCTCCTTTAAAAAAAAAAAAATTTCCTAGCAGCTGGAAAGGGTTAAATCAATCAAGACCCACTTTCTGGGCTGTTGGAGCTGGACGAGTCTTCTTTATAACACAGAAACTCAGGAAGGAGGAGAGAAACTTTAATAATATTAGTGCTGTATTCAGAAGAAAGAAGAAAAAAATCTGTTTATAGCATGTGATGCTGTTCACCACAAAAAGGAATGCAAATTCCTGGGCAATTTTGCAGATGAGGATTATAACTTCAGATTTGAGGAAGTACATATTAAATTGTCTGATTTAAAGGAGAAAACAGAATGGGACAGGACCTATAGAGAGTGGTTTGGCTTAACAGCATAGATTGTACCCAAGGAGATTCTGAAAAGTCATCAGAAGACTTTGGAACAGAGTGGAACTGTTACATCAAACAGAGTCGTGGAGGAATTCTGAGAAGTAGTAAAGTAGAAGTAGAACTTGCTGTTGTTGTTTTTAGGTACTGTCAAGTCTATTATAATTCATAGTGATCCTATGTACAACACTGCCCAGTCCCGGGCCATCCTCACAGTAGTTGTTATGCTTGAGCCCACTGTCACAGCCACTGCTGTTTAAATCCATGTTGTTGAGGGCCTTCTTCTTTGTCGCTGACCCTCTGCTTTACTAAGCATGATGTCCTTCTCCAGGGACTGGACCCTCCTGGTAACATGTCCAAAGTATGTGAGATGAAGTCTCCTTATCCTTACTTCTAAGGAGCATTCTGGTTGTACTTCTTCCAAAACAGGTTTGTTCGTTCTTTTGGCAGTCTGTGGTATATTCAATAATCTTTGTCAAAATCATAATTCAAAGGCATCATTTCTTCTTAGGTCTTCCTTATTCATTGTCCAGCTTTCGCATGCTTATGAGGCGATTTAAAACACTAGAGTTTGGGTCAGGTGCGCCTTAGTCTTCAAGGTTACGTCTTTGCTTTTTAACATTTTAAAGAGGTCTTTTGAGCAGATTTGTCCAATGCAATGCGTCCTTTGCTTTTTTGACTGCGCTTGCATGGATGTTGTTTGTGGATCCAAGTAAAATGACACAACTTCAGTCTTTTCTCTGTTTATTGAGATCTTGATTTTTGTTTTATGTTGAGGTGCAATCCACACTGATGGCTGTGGTCTTTGGTCTTTATCAGTAAGCGCTTCAAGTCCTCTTCACTTTCAGCAAGGAAGGTTGTGTCATCTGCATAACACAAGTTGTTAATGAGTCTTCCTCCAACCCTCATGCCCTGTTCTTCTTCATGTCGTCCAGCTTCTCGGATTATTTACTCAGCATATACTTTAAAGAAGTATGGTGAAAGGATACAACACTGACCCACCCCTTCCCTGACTTTAAACCACTCAGGTTCCCTTGTTTTGTTTTAACATCTGCTTCTTGATCGATGTACAGGTTGCTGATGAGCGCAATTAAGTTCCCATTCTTTGCAATGCTATCCATAATGTGTTATGGTCCACACCGTCGAATGCCTTTGCATAGTTAATAAAACACAGTTAAGCATCTTTCTGGCATTTTCTTCTTTCAGCCGGGGTCCATCTGACATCAGCAACGACATCCCTGGTTCTATGTCCTCTTCTGAATTCAGCTTGAATTTCTGCCAGTTCCCTGTTGATGTACTGCTGTAACCTTTTGAATGAACTTTAGCAAAATTTTACTTGCGCGTAATAATAATATCGTTAAATAATTTCCTCCTTCAGTTGGATCACCTTTCTTGGAATAGGCATAAATATGATCTCTTCCATTCAGTTGGCCAGGTAGCTGTCTTCCAAATTTCTTGGCATAGACGAGAGAGCATTTCCAGTGCTTCATCTGTTTGTTAAAACATCTCAGTTGGTAGTCTGTCAATACCCGGAGCCTTGTTTTTCACCAAAGCCTCCAGTGCAACTTGGACCTCTTCCTTCGGTACCATCTGTTCCTGATCATACGCTACCTCCTGAAATGTTTAATGTCAACCAATTCTTTTTGTTGTAGTGACTCTGTATATTCCTTCCATCTTCTTTTGATGTTTGCAGCGTCATTTAGTATTTTCCCCGTAGAATACTTCCGTATTGCAACTCGAGGCTTGAATTTTTTCTTCAGTTCTTTCATATTGAGAAATGTGCAGTGTGTTCTTCCTTTTTGTTTTCTAAATCTCAGTCTTTGCACACACCATTATAATTATTTATTTTGTCTTCTTGAGCCACCTTTTGAAATTTTCTGTTCAGCTCTTTTACTTCATAATTTCTTTCTTTTGCTTTACCCATTCAATGTTCAACAGTAAGTTTCAGAGGCTCTTCTAACATCCATTTTGGTCTTCTCTTTCTTTCCCATGTCTTTTTAACAACCTCTTGCTTTCTTCATGTATGATATCCTTGATATTATTCCACAACTTGTCTGGTTGTTGGTCATTAGTACTCAGTTGTCAAATCTATTCTTGAGATGGTTTCTAAATTCAGATGGAATACACTCAAGGTCATACTTTGGTTCTCGTGGACGTGTTCTAATTTTCTTCAATTTCAGGTTGAACTTGCATATGAGCAATTGATAGTCTGTTCCACAGTTGGCCCCTGGCTCTGTTCTGACTGATGATAGTGAGATTTGCCCTCTTCTCTTTCCACAGATGTAGTCGATTTGATTCCTATGTATTCCATCTGGGTAAGTCCACATGTACAGCTGCCGTTCATGTTGTTGCAAAAAGGTATATGCAGTGAACTAGTCATTCGTCTTGCAAAATTCTATCATGAGATTTCTGACATCATTTCTATCACTAAGGCCATATTTCCCAACTGCTGATCCTTCCTTTTTTTCCAATTTTTACATTCTTATCACCAGTAATTTTCAATGCACTGTGATAGCATGTTCCACCAATTTCAGACTGCAGAAGTTGGTAAAAATCTTCTATTTCCTCACCTTCAGCCTTAGTGGTTGGTAAGAAAATTTCAATAATAGCTTAATTAACTGGTCTTCCTTGCAGGTGTAAGGATATTATCCTATCACTGATAAGATTATACTTCAGGATAGATCTTGAAATGTACTTTTTGATGATGAATGCAATGCCATTCCTCTTCAAGTTGTAGTTCCTGGCATAAAAGACCATATGATTGTCCTATTCAAAATGGCCAATACCAGTCCATTTCAGCTCACTAATGCCTAGGATATAGATCATTATGCATTCTATTTCATTTTTGACAATTTCCAATTTTACTAGATTCATACTTCGTGCATTTCATGTTCTGATTATTAATGGATGTTTGCAGCTGTTTCTTCTCATTTCGAATCATGCCACATCAGCAAATGAAGGTCTGGAAAGCTTGACTCCATCCATGGCATTAAGGTAGACTCTACTTGGGCAGGTACCTCTTCTTCAATCATATTTTGAGTGCCTTTCAACCTGAGGGGCTCATCTTGCATCATGACATCAGACAATGTTCTGTTGCTATTCATAAAGTTTTCTCTGGCTAATTCTTTTCGGAAGTAGACTGGCAGAACTAGCCTTGAAATTTTTGTTTGTTTGTTTTGTTTTATTTGTTTATAATAATTTGGAGAACTTTTTGGAAAAGCACATTTGGTAATAGCATCTATTTTTAATAGTTAACTATATAATTATAAACCAATATACTCTATCCTAATCTACTACTCTAATTAAGTTGAATAATAAAAATATAACCTTGTGTTTTCTTATTATGTATGATGATATCTAAAATTGTTAGTCTCCTTCTACTGTGAGATGACAACTTGATTTTAATTCATAAACTTGCTATTCCTATACAAATTCTCTCCTTTATATACTGATATTTATGTTATTCCTGGGAAAATTTGATATTAGCAGTATATGAAATATAATCTTGATTGTTTCATGCAGAGAAAAGTGCATATGTTGCATCATTACTTTATTTTAAAGTGATATGTATTTTATTTTAAAATATATTTTAAAAACATGTTTTTCTCAATGTGGAGATAAATAAAAGGAAAATGTTTACAAATTAGATATAGGTAAAAATATTCCAGATTTACATACACACTACCAACTTCCACAGAGACTCATTAATGCTGCTTGAGGCCTGGCTGTATCAATGCAATGACCTAGGTTTTTTATGGAAGTGGTACTCTTTGCATAATTCTTTATGTTCTTCATCTATTGTTTCTTTTATCTTTGCATTCCTGTAGGACAAGTGTAGAGTGGTAAATATGCTTCTACATTATCATGTATTTTCAATGAAATGTATTTATGTTAAATAAATTTTTAATCTTTTTGTGATTTTTTTTTTGTATTAGCTTTGATTTGTGTTTATACATGATTTTTTTTTTTTTAATCCCACATTACCCTTGCTTTTGAGGCTTTTTTATATTTATCCAATTGCACCAGAGCTATTATGGCCTTCTCTAGTTAAGAGGCGTAGATGTTAAATTAAGATTCAGTTGCTACGTAGCTAAGCTAAACTAAATCCTGGATACCATGTTAGCCAATATTTGCAAAGAGACACCTTGGATCAAGTTGAATAGTAAAAGTTATTGTTAAACAATGTGATACAAAATTGCGACAGAAAAAAATCACATTTTTTATCTCTTGAGAAATTAATCTGTTATGGCCAAAAATTTATTATTGCAGGTCTATTGGAAGATATAGAACAAGGGACATTATTGCTGTTGTCAGATGAATCTTGGCTGAAACAGAGAACACTTAAAAGATGTTTACCTATGCTTTAGTGACTATGTAAGGGCATACAACTCTGTGGGTCATAACAAATTATGAATAACATTATGAAGAAAAGGTATTCCAGAACACTTAATTGTGCTCTTGTGGAGCCTGAACACAGATCAAGAGGCAGTTGCTGGAACAGAACAAAGGGATTACGTGTGGTTTAAAATTGGAAAAGGTGTGTGTCAGTGTTCTATCCTTTCACTGTACCAATTCAATCAGTATGCTGAGCAAATAAGGCATCAGGTTTGAAAGAAGACTCATTAACAACCTGCAATATGCAAATGATACAACATTGCTTCCAGAGAATGAAGACGATTTGAAACACTTACTGGTGAAGTCGAAGACATTCAATATGAGTTACAACTGAACGTGGGAAAAGGAAAGTCCTCATAACTGGTCCCATAAACAACATCTTGATAAAGGGTGAAGAAATTGAAGAAGTTGTCAATGATTTAATTCTCCTTAGATCAACATTTAATGCCCATGGAAGCAGCAGTCAAGGAATCAAACATAATATTGCATTGGGCAAATCTGCAGCAAAAGGCCTTTTAAAATCATAAAAAGCAAAGATGTTACTTTACTGACTCTGGTGGGCCTGACCCAAGCTGTGGAAAGATGGACAATGAAATAGAAGACAGAAGAAGAAATGATGCATTCGAATTGTAGTGTTATCAAAGAATATTGAATATACCATGAACCGCCAAAAGAACAAATAAATCAGTCTTAGAAGAAATACAACCAAAATGCCCTTTAGAAGCAAGGATCACGAGCCATCACCTTGATTACTTTGGATGTGTCATCAACAGAGATTAGTCACTGGAGAAGGACACCATGCTCATTAAAACAGAGGCTCCTCAAAAAAAGGGGAGACTCTCAATGATATAGATTGACACAGGGGCTACAACAATGTCTCAAATGTTGTAAGGATGGCTCAGGACTAGAAAATATTTTGTTCTGTTATACATATAGTAGCTATGTGTTGTAGTCAACTCAATGGCACCTAAGAACAAAAACATTGCAAGAGAGCTAGATGTAGCCCAACTACTTTTTAACAAGAGAATACAAAACTATTATATAAAAATGCAATTATACATATGGGAAATTTCCCATGGTAAGCGTTTAACTTGTTTATTCTTATGGTTATTGATGATATCCTAATGGAGATAACAATAAGATTTTGAGGTCCAAGTGTCTCTAAAAAGAATCATTTCGGGAAAATTCGCTACCATACAAATGTATAAATTTGACACAAATGGACCTTCACTAAAATACGAGCTATAACATATTCTTAATACTTTCTTGGAAACTCTGGTGGGGTAGTGGTTAACAGCTATGGCTGCTAACTAAAAGGTCGGCAGTTCGAATACACCTGGGCTCCTTGGGAACCCTATGGGGCAGTTCTACTCTGTCCTATGGGGTCTCTATGAGTCAGAATCAACTCAACAGCAACAAGTTTAGGTTAATACTTTCTCAGTACTGGTGTTTTAATATTCGATCTCATTTTTGGAGACCTATGATGGTATATTTCTTTTTCTTTCAGTATTTCATCTTTGGGTTATGATTAAGTCAGTACTACTTAATAAGCAATCAACATTGACTATGAGTCACTGTCTGGAATTGGTCATTTCTAATTCTCTAAGCCAAGTTTTAGTACTCGGAGAAAAGAACAATTCATCTATTATGCAAATAGGCAGCATACTTTCTCTTTACACTGATATTATGAATCCAATGCATTCATCTCAGTGCCCCCTGCCTTGACATTCAGTGTTTTGGATTCTGAAGAAATAGTTAATTAGATGTGGAATTCACAAAGATAATCTCAAGTGACAGACCTTGTGGAATCTCTGTGAGATATGACTCCCTGTAGTCTCTGAGAATTTCTGCCTGTAGCATGTACACTTTATGTTTTCACAAGGATCAAAGTCATTTTTTCAGAAAATTGGATTAATAGCTAATGAAAATATCTCTAGCTTCTAGTAGAAAGTAATTTTCAAGTTTACTTACCTAAAATCCACCTGAAACACATGCTCTGATCTCAGCTAATGAAGCAAAGCAGTATGTTCCTCCTGATCCATCTAATCTGTAAAGTTGACATATAATTCTCAACTCTTTGAGAAATACATAATTAAATGATTGCTTATTTTTTAGAATGTGAGTATATTATTGAAAAAAATATGAATCACAAATTTGAGGCTCAGAATATTAAGAAAGATAGTAAAAAAAAATGCATCATGTCAAAGATTAAAAGAAAAAATGATCTTAAATATTATTGTCCTACTCATGACCCATGGGTTAAGAGTGAGTAGTCCAGGATATACTAATAACACTGCATTATTTTATATCCCAATACGATTAAGATTTTCTTCATTCTCAGAAACTCTGCAGAGTTTTGGTTTCAATTGAAATTCTATATTCTGAGGCTTAAAGTATATGGCCCCCATGTGTCTGTCAGTTTATCATACTGTGGGGGCTTGAGTGTTGCTGTGATGCTGGAAGCTATGCCACCAGTATTCAGATACCAGCAGAGTCACCCATGGTGGACAGGCTTCAGCGGAGCTTCCAGACTAAGGCAGACTAGGAAGAAGGACCCGGCAGTCTACTTCTGAATAGCATTAGCCAGTGAAAACCACATGAATAGCAGGGGAACATTGTCTGATATAGTACTGGAAGATGAGGCCCCCCCCCCCCAGGTTGGAAGGCACTCAAAAGATGACTGGGGAAGAGCTGCTTCCTGAAAGTAGAGTCAACCCTAATGATGTGGATGGAGGAAAGCTTTCCAGACTTTCATTTGCTCATGTGGTGTGACTCAAAACAAGAAGAAACAGCTGCAAATATCCATTAATCGGAACCTGGAATGTAAGATGTATGAATCTAGGAAAATTGGAAATCGTCAAAAATGAAATAGAATGCATAAACATCTGTATCCTAGGCATTAGTGAGCTGAAATGGACTGGTATTGGCCATTTTGAATCAGACAATCATATAGTCTACTATGCTGGGAATGACAACTTGAAGAGGAATGGTGTTGCATTCATTGACAAAAAGAACGTTTCAAGATCTATCCTGAAGTACAACGCTGTCAGTGGTAGGACAATATCCATGTGCCTACAAGGAAGACAAGTTAATATGACTATTATTCAAATTTAGGCACCAACCACTAAGACCGTAGATGAAGAAATAGAAGATTTTTATCAGCTGCTGCAGTCTGAAATTGCTCAAACATGCAATCAGGATGCATTGACAATACTGGTGACAGGATTGCAAAAGTTGGAAACAAAGAAGAAGGATCCGTAGTTGGAATATATGGCCTTGGTGATAGAAACGATGCAGAGATTGAATGAAACAATTTTTGCAAGACCTACGACTTCTTCATTGCAAATACCTTCTTTCACCAACATAAACAGTGACTATACACATGTACCTCACCAGATGAAACACACAGGAATCAAATTGACCACATCTGTGGAACCAGATGAAGGAAAAGCTCAATATCATCAGTCAGAACAAGGCCATTGGCCTACTGTGGAACAGACCATCAATTGCTCATATGCAAGTTCAAGCTGAAACAGGAAAATCAGAGCAAGTTCATGAGAGTCAAGATATACCCTTGAGTATATCCCACCTGAATTTAGAGACCATCCCCAAAAATAGATTTGAAACAATGAACACTAATGACCAAAGACCAAAAGAGTTGTAGAATGACATCAAGGACATCATACATATAGAAAACAAGTGGTCATTGAAAAGACAGGAAAGAAAGAAAAGACAGGAAAGAAAGAAAAGACCAAGACAGATGTCAGAGGAGACTCTGAAACTTGATCTCCAATGTCAAGCAGCTAAAGCAAAAGGAAGAAATGATGAAGTAAAGAACTGAACAGAAGATTTCAAAGGGTGGCTCAAGAAGACAAAGTAAGGTATTATAATGACAAGTGCAAAGAGCTGGAGATGGAAAACCAAAAGGGAAGAATACGCTCAGCGTTTCTCAAGCTGAAAGAACTGAAGAAAAAATTCAAGCCCAGAGTCGCAATAGTGAAGCATTCTATGGGGAAAATATTAAACGACACAGGAAGCATCAAAAGAAGAATGAAAGAATACACACAGTCATTATACCAAAAAGAATTAGTCGATGTTCAACCATTTCAGGAGGTAGCATATGATTAGGAACCGATGGCATTGAAGGAAGAAATCCAAGCTGCTCTGAAGGCATTGGTGAAAAACAAGGCTCCGGGAATCGGTGGAATACCAACTGAGATGTTTCAACAAACAGATGCAGCACTAGAGGTGCTCACTCGTCTCTGCCAAGAAATGCGGAAGACAGCTTTCTGGCCAACTGACTGGAAGAGATCCATATTTATGCCTGTTCCCAAGAAAGGTGATCCAACCAAATGTGGAAACTATAGAACAATATCATTAATATCACACACTAGCTAAATTTTGCTGAAGATCATTCAAAAATGGCTGTAGCAGTATATTGCCAGGGAACTGCCAGAAATTCAGGCTGGTTTTAGAAGAGGATTTTGAACCAGGGATATCATAGCTGATGTCAGATGGATCCTGGCTGAAAGCAGAGAATACCAGAAGGATGTTTACTTGTGTTTTATTGACTATGCAAGGACATTCAACTGTGTGGATCAGGACAAATTATGGATGACATTGCAAAGAATGGGCATTACAGAACAGTTAATTGTGCTTAGGAAGAATCTTTACATAGGTCAAGATGCAGTTGTTTGGACAGAAAAGGGGATACGGAATGGTTTAAAGTCAGGAAAGGTGATACCTATCCAATCTGTACGCTGAGCAAATAATCTGAGTAGCTGGACTATTTGAAGAAGAAGCAGGCATCAGGACTGGAGGAAGACTCATTAATAGCCTCCATTATGCAGATGACACAACCTTGCTTGCTGAAAGTGAAAAGACGTGAAGCACTTACTAATGAAGATCAAAGTCCACAGCCTTCAGTATGGATTGCAACTCAACATAAGGAAAACAAAAATCCTCACAACTGGACCAATGAGCGACATCTTCATAAATGGAGAAAAGGTTGAAGTTGTCAAGAATTTCATTTTACTTGGATACATAATCAACAGCCATGGAAGCAAAAGTCAAGAAATCAAATGATGCATTGCGTTGTGTAAATCTGCTGCAAAAGACCTCTTTAAAGTGTCAAAAAGCAAAGATGTCATCTTGAAGACTAAGGTGTGCCTGACCCAAGCCATGGTATTTTCAATAGCATCATATGCATGTGAAAGCAGGACAATGAATAAGGAAAACAGGAGAAGCATTGATGCCTTCGAATTGTGGTGTCGCTGAAGAATATTGAATATACCATGGACTTCCAAAAGAATGAACAAACCTGTCTTGGAAGAAGTACAACCAGAATGCTCGTTAGAAGCAAGGATGGCGAGACTGCATCTTACATACTTTGGACATGTTGTCAGGAGGGATCAGTCCCTGAGAAGGACATCATGCTTGGCAAAGTACAGGCTCAGCAGAAAAGATGAAGACCCTCAATAAGGTGGATTGACACAGTGGCTGCAAGGAGGACATCAATTATAACATTGCAGGACCAGGTAGTGTTTCATTTTTGTGCGCAGGGTTCCTATGAGTTGGAACCGACTCAACGGCATCTAACAACAAACAACAACAACAAAGTATAAGGGGCTTGGCTTCTATGGGATGGAGAAAGAGTTCACACTAAGTGATGAGGGCTAGAGTTACCCTTGCCATATATATAATTTATTTCATTTTTGTTGTCTCTGATAATATACACAGCAGAACATACAAGAATTCCATAATTTCTACGTGCACAATTCAGCATCATTGAATACATTCTTTGAGTTGTGCAACCATTCTTATCCTCCTTTTCTGAGTTGTTCCTCTCATTAACACAAACTCACTGTACCCTAAGTTTCTTATCTAATTTTTCAAGTTGCTGTTGTCACGTTGATCCCACATGGACAGATCTTGAAAAAACACAATATTCAAGGCAGGAATTCTTTAATAGATAAGCTAAGCTATTGTTTGTTTTTAAGAATACTTCAGGGAATATTACTGATTTAAGGTTTAAAGATTATCTCAGGGCATTGGTTTCAGAGATTCATTCAGCCTCCTTGCCTCCAGAAAGCCTGGAGTCCATGTTCTGCATTTTCCCCCTTTTTGATCAGGATTCTTCTATAGAACCTTTGATCAAAACATTCAGTAAGCGTTGCCAGGCACCAGCCTGTTCTTCTGATCTCATGGCAAAGGGAGCAATTGTTCATGGAAGCAATTAGCTTCCCATTCCATTTCTGCCTCCTATTTCTGACTGTCCTTTTTCCTCTGTTCCTCCAGGTGAGTAAAGACAAATTCTTGCATCTTGTGTAGCTTCTTGAAAGCTTTTAAGATCCTAGGCACTACACAATGAACAAGGAGGTAGAATACAAGCCCTAAACACAGTATTAATCCAATTAACTAGGATCTCCCTAAACCTCCAAACCAGCAAACCAAATCCCATGATATGTTTGGTTGTATGTAAGCAACCCCAATAGCTACTCCTTTTTTTTTTGTAAATATATGTCATACGACTTTTGTCAATTCAACTTTTTACAGGTGTACAGCTTATATTAATCAGCTGTTCAATCCATCTTTAAGCAATGAGGTGGTTTCATCACTGTAAAATTAAACTCAGTACCTCAAAAGCAATAAACCCACCAGTTCCCCATCCCTCTTGCCCTTGGTAACCATTAAGTAATTTTTATTTAAAATCTACTATGTGCCAGATATTGTGACATATAAGTACCTTTCTGGTGTTTATATTCCAGTGAGTAGTGAAGGTGAGTTGGGAATAAAGTAAGTAAAGATTTGACAAAATGTCAGTAAATTACATAGGTATTAAAAACAGAAAATTACAATAGAACATCAAAGTAGTATAGGGCAGATTGGGAAGTCTGGGTTGATGTAGATGGGTGATTAAAAAATTAGGGTAGACTTATCAAGAAATATTTGAGAAAAACTTAAATTTTTTTTAGGGCCTTGTTTCTCTTGATGGTCAGGTCAAAATTCCATTGTACATATACCCCACATTTGGTTTACTTGTTGTCCATCTGTCAATGGACAGTCCAACTTTTGGTTGTTGTCAGTGGTGCTGTGATGAACATTGGTGTGCAGGTGTCTATAAATAAATAAATAAATATATTTTATTGTGCTTTAGAAGAAGGTTTACAGAACAAACTAGTTTGTCATTAAACAGTACACATATCATTTTATGACATTGGTTAATAAATAACCCCACGACATGTCAACGCTCTCCCTTCTCAAACTTGGGTTCCCTATTACCACCTTTCCTGTCCTCTCCTGCCTTCTAGTTCTTGTACCTGGGGTGTTGTGCTACTTTAGTTTAATTTTGTCTTATGGGCCTTTCTAATCTTTGGCTAAGGATGAACCTCAAGAGTGACTTCATTACTGAGCTAAAAGGATGCCTGAGGCCACACTCTCGGGGTTTCTCCAGCCTCTGTCGGCCAGTAAGTCTGGTCTTTTGAGAAAATATTACATTTTGAGGAACATGGCAGGGTAGATATCATGGGTAAAAGTGTTCCAGTCAGAGGGCTCTTCTCTAAGACAAATTACCCCTGGATACACCAGAAGTATCAAGGAGGCCACAATAGTCTCACAACAGGGAGAAGAGTAGTAAATAGCTACATAATGTGATAACTGTAAGTCAAATCATGCATAGCATTATAGGATATTGTGGGAGGCAGAGCAGGGAGATTTGTTTGGAACATTTCAGTAATTCAGGTGAGAGACAATGGTGGATCTAACCGATGGAGCACCAGGATAGATAATCACGTTGTGTCTATTAAAACATTCAGCACATTCTCATTTTTCTCCCCTTATAAACTTTTTTCCTACTTCTCTCTTTTTTTAGATGACAGTTCTGCCACTTACAGAGGCATGAGAATCTAGAATCATTTTGTTTTTTCTGACCTTCCCTATCAATGAACATATTCTGCTATTTCTACTTCAGTAAGATCTGTTGCAAATGTCCACACATATTTATGCATATTACTACATCCTAAATTTAAGTTTATATTTCTTAGTTCTTTCAACTGTAGGATTCTCCTACCTAGAGCACATTTTAAACACTCAATCTAGAATCATCTTTCTAAAGAAAATATTTTATATCATCCATCTGTCCAAATACCTTCACTGACTCTTCATGCAGTCGAAATTAATGCTGTTAAGATGCCATCGAGTGCCCAGTTCTTATGCCAGCTATCTTCTCTTTATTAAACTATGCTCCAACTTAATATAATCTACACCATTTAAAATATTTAAAACATGAGTTTCTGCCTTAATAACTGTCCTTACATTGTTATCTTGGCCATTAATAACTTCTTCATGATTTAAATGTTTTGATTAAAATATTATCAGTTACATTTTGAAAACTCAGACTATTGTATAGTCATTCTATTTTGGTGCCTAGCAAAGATTCTTTCTCGTTAAATATTCATTGATTACATGATCAGTGGTTATTTCACTAAACCAATCTATTAAATCATCACCTTTGTATTAAAATTGCACTACAAAATAAGCTTTAAAAATTTTAAGAATTAGAAATTATTTTATCATAATATAATTTTGTCCCAGTCAATTTTCTTTCATTGATTAACAAAAGAAAAGCAAACAAAACAAGTTAATATCAAAATTCAAAATTAATATTTTATGCTGAAAAAACGAAGTACAAAATGGAAGCTATATCCAACTAATATATATTGCAGCTATTCTAGTGAGTACTTGCAAACAATTCTTTCACAGTATAGCTAAATATTACTTCAAACACTGATGACTAAACCATGAAGCTTTTTTTTTAACCTGTGTAAAATGACAAAAGATGTAGAAAAATTAGATCATGCAAAGCTTTCCTTTTCAGGCCCTGTGGTGTTTGGTGATGAGAAGGAACCATAAAAAATGCACTATAAAATATTATGTACCAGAGTTTTCTCTACTCATCAACATGTATGGCCCATGCCTGTTGGCAGGAGTGGGGTAGATAACATCCTCATAGCTTTGGCTTGTTGGCGGTGAATAAGGCTTGGCGTTGTGTTTTCTTAGGCTATTTAAGGAATACTGTGAGTCTCCAGAAGTCACCAGGAAGTTCTTCAAGCATGGAGTGCAACGCAGAGAAAATGGATCATTATTGGGAAGTAGCTATATACGTAAATCGAAAGATATTTTCTTGGATTACCATGGACTTTGAATTATGTAATTGCCAGGATTCATTTATGCTAAAAAGAGACATGGAATTATTTAGATTGCAAGAGGCCTGGGAGCAGTCTGGGCTTGATTAGACTTGTGGAGTCTGAAGGCACAGGCCAGAACTCCACTACTAGGGGCCAGCAACCCAAAAAGTCAGAAAGCTTTAGACATGCCTCAACAGTCAGCAGTCCACAGAACACACTGGTCTGATAACTGCTCAGAAATTATCGAAGAAGTTTCAGGCATCGTTGTGTGGATCTGTATACCCAGTCTTGTCTCTGACACTGTAAGGTTGGATAAGCTATTTCAAAGACTGGAAGGGCAAGAAAGTACAGGCAGATACCGTAAATACTGACTACTTACCTCCAGAACATTGAATTTTTCTCCAAAATTTTAAACTACCCAAAGAAACCATTCAAATTAAGTTAGAACCAACATAACTAGACTAGATTAAATAACATTCTATTTGTGTTCATTCCTCAAAAAAGAAATACCAATTAAGGAACAATACACTATAGTCACCTCACATATCAGTGTTATGAAATTTACAAACCAGCTACTAACATAATTAGGTAGTCCTTTTCATAAAGATGAAAACCCTGGTGGCATAGTGATTAAAAGCTACAGCTGCTAACCAAAAAGTTGGCAGTTCGAATCCACCAGGTGCTCCTTGGAAACCCAATGGGGCAGTTCTACTCTGTCCTTTAGTGTTGCTATGAATCGAAATTGACTCGACAGCAGTGAGTTTGTTTCTTTTGCTTTTGGTTTCATAAAGATACAACTAGGAGTCCGTAGTGAATACATACTTTACCAGTCTATGCTTCCTGAACAACAACAACAACCACTTAAAGTTAGTCCGTGAAATAAGCAGTTAGTGTGTTAGGCTGAACAATACTTTCCAAAGATGCCCAAGTCCTAATCCAGAGAACCTGTGCATGTACTGCCGTAAATGGTAAAAGAGGTTGTGCAGATGTGATTAAGCTAAGGATCTTGAGATGATGCGATTTTGAGGTGTTATCCTGTTGGACCTGATCTAATCACAAGGGTCTTTATAAAAGGGAGGCAGGAGACCAGAGAGGAGAGAAGGTGCTAAGCTGCTGGCTTTGAAAATGGAAGAATGTAGTCTGTAGAAGCTAGAAAAAAACAAGGAAACAGATTTTTCCCTAGAGCTCCCAGAAGGAAGACAGTCTTGAAAACATGTTTTAAATTTCTGACCTCCAGAACCATAAGATAACAAATCTGTTTCATTTTAAAACACTAAGGTTGGCGCCCTGGTTGATACAGTGGTTAAAGCGATTGCTAACTGAAAGGTAGCAGTTTGAAACCACCAGCTGCTCCTTGGAAGAAAGATGTGGCAGTCAGCTCCTGCAGAGATTTACAGGCTTGGAAACCTTATGGGGTCACTATGAATCAGAATCCAATTGATGGCAGTGAGTTTGGGTTTTTTTGGGGGGGATTTTATGGTTGTAGTAATTTGTTGTGGCAGCAAAAAAGAAAATTGTAACTAATCGAGCAATAGCTTCCAATTTTCTCAAACACAAAATTGGGCATTTGGTGTCTATTCCAGGCATACAAAAGGGCATAGGAGCAGAAAAGAGAAAAGAATGAATGAAGTATTAAATTATTTTTTCAATAGTAACAAACATAACTAATCATCCCCAGTTCCTGTACCAAGGTTTGTCATTTTTTTCCAACTGCTATCAAGGGAAGTAGTGGTTGAAGAGGACTAAAATATGAAGTAGCTAGATGAATACGTACGTGAAAATGTGGCATTAGGATACAAAGTAATGTGCCCACAAAGATTATATTATTTCAGCCTATTAATAGATAAAAATATTTCATATTGTCATATTTCATGAAATCATTTTTGATCACAAACCCTAATTTTTTATTATCATACAAAATACTCTTATTTTTATAAGATTTCAGAAAAGATTTCTTAATGCATAGCACATTGTTTTAGTTACTTCCATAACCAGGAATGTATAAACACATTAAATTAAGAGAATAATAAAGTTGCAAATTATTACAAATTAAAAAAAAAACTTTTTTTCATTAACACAACCATTTTATTTCTGTTAAACAAAGCAAATTATTTACCACATACACACACACACGCACACACACAAATGCACAGGAAGCCGGCATGTGGCATTTGAAGCAGATTTTGTTATGCTAAGTGTGTTTGGAAACCCTGGCAACATAGCGGTTAACAGCTACAGCTGCTAACCAAAACGTCGGCAGTTCAAATCCACCAGGCACTCCTTGGAAACCGTATGGGACGGTTCTACTCTGTCCTATAGGGTCGCTATGAATCGGAATCGACTCGATGGCAACGAGTTTGGTTTAAGTGTGTTTAGCGGTGAGATTTGTATTTCAGATGTGGCCATGCAGAATTTTAAATCATATTGTGTGAAAAACACTCCCCAAAATGATTTTATTGATGAGAACTGAATGTAACTCTCTCCCTTTCATGAGAAGCAGAGAAAAATGTTGCTCACTTTGGGGCAGCACTCTTAAGTCACTCCTTGGGTTAGCATATAATGAATATAATCGGCTTCCTTTTTGGCCCCCTTGTGTACCTTTAAGACAAGTAGATTTTACCTGTCTCATGATCATATAAGGGCAAATGGCTGGGGTTTATATTGAGATGGATTCAACCACCACTTATGAGTACCACATGTACTCATAATGAAGTGTCTACCATTGTGTTCCCAACAGTGAGCCTTCTGCCAAATTTAAAGAAAACTGATGAAACTTATTCACTGAAGGGAGATATTGGCATTACAGTTTGGCAGATTTTATTTGTCATCCTTTCCATGGTGAGGTGAGAATTTTATTTCACTCTTGTGAACTGCATTTACTATAGAGAATATAACCAGACCATTACAAGAACACTTTTAATTATCAGCTCATATAAATATTAAATATTACATTGGATGAATAACCACTTTCCCACTTATGAGAGTATACACTGCAGTTGTATGTGTGTGTGTTTATAACTCAATATTCAAGTTTTATAAGTATTCAATGAAATGCATATGTCTTAAGTGTTTCAAGGACATTGTAGTCTTCTGATCAAAAAAAGTAAAAAACGATAGTTGAAAGCTCCACAATGCTTCATAGCGTAACAAGCATAACAATCATTGAAATGGCTAGTTATCTCCATTTTACAGTTCATTGATTGCCTGGCGACCTAAATGACTTTAAGATCAAAGTCTTCACCATGTTTTTTTGTTTGTTTTTCCTCATTACATGGCATAACATGCTACCTCAGAAAGCAGAGTTTTATAAGGGCTAATTAAAGATGAAAGCACTCTGCAGTGGACAGCAGAAGAAAGTCCTTAAATTTGAATAAGAAAAGCATTTATCATGGTGGCTACATTTCAACTTCACTATAAAGAAGGAATAGGATTTGATTGTTGCTTTACAACTTGTGGACATTCAACACCATCAATACTGCCATTGGACCTAACATGCTTCATTTACCACGCTGGTTATTTTGTATTACTCTTTCAGACAATGCATTTTTCTTTTTCTTTTTTTTTTACCGTTTATCATCTATCTATCTACCTATCTATCTACCTATCTATCTACCTATCTATCTACCTATCTATCTACCTATCTATCTACCTATCTATCTACCTATCTATCTATCTATCTATCATCTATCTATCTATCTATCTATCTATCTATCTATCTATCTATCTATCTATCTATCTATCTATCTATCTATCTATCTACCTATCTACCTACCTATCTATCTATCTACCTATTTATCTATCTATCTATCTATCTATCTATCTATCTATCTATCTATCTATCTATCTATCTATCTATCTATCTATCTATCTATCTATCTATCTATCATCTATCATCTATCTATCTATCTAACATCTATCTATCATCTTTCTATCTATCTAGCATCTATCTATCTAGCATCTATCTATCTATCTATCTAGCATCTATCTATCTATCATCTATCTATCATCTATCTATCTCTATCATCTATATTTCATAGTGACCTTTGGCATAAAACTCTTCTTCCCAAGACTTCTTTCAAGATGATTTCACAAAGGTATTATCTGGTCTTATAAGCTAGAGAATATATTTTCTAGGTCATCATATTTAAACTAAATGGTTACCAATATGTATAATATTTATGTTAAATATGTTAATTAGCAGGGTTAAAATTAAAATATAACTGACCATACCAATTAACTGTGAGAATGTGGAGCAACTGGGACTTTACTGTACTACCAATGGGGGATGCAAATTGACAAGAGCCCTTTGGAAAACGGTTTAGAAGTGTCTTAAAAAGTTAAATACACAACTATATGATCCAAGCATTGCACTTCCAGGCATTTATTCAAGTAAAGTACCCATAAAAATTCCTTTGCCATCAAGATGATTCCAACTTAAAGCGATCTTATAATACAGAGTAGAACTACCCCACAGGGTTTGCAAAGAGGAGCTGGTAGACTCCAACTTCCTACCTTTTGGTTAGCAGTGCATCTCTTAACCACTTCATCACTGGGGGTCCAAGTAAAATACAAACATATCCAAAAGAGGATTAGCACATGAGTTTATATAGTAGCTTTATTTGTAATAATCCCAATTTGAAAATAAATCAAGTGTACATCAATAAATCAATGAATAGACAAATTAGAATACATGCATTTAATGGAATATTACTCAGTGATAAAAGGGAATGAGCTACTGATACATGCAAAAACATGACATCTCAAAATAATTATGCTGAATTAAGTTAGACAAAACACAGTATGTATAATTAACACATTTTATATAAACTTCTAGATAATAGTAATAATTGACAAACACCAGAGCATGACCGCCTTGAAATGGAAGGTGGAGGGAGGCATGATTACAGCAGGGCACAAGAAAACTCTTGGAGTTATTGGAAATATCTGTTGTTTTGATTGTGGTGGTGATTTCACAGTATATTCATTTGTCAAAATTCATCAAATTATATACCTTCAATTTGTACAGTTTATTGTACTCCAGTTATATCTCAATAAATTTGTAAATGTTTCAAAACGATGTTTCATGTAATTTTGCTTCTACTGTTTAGAAGTTGTTAATCCATTGCATTTTGTTTACAATATTGCAGTTGGCAAGTTTGTTTTATTTTGACTCTTGTTTCTTTTAATTTAACTGCTTGTTCACAAAATTTTTAGAATAGTTTATTTTCCTTTGGTATTTATCTCTTTTAACTGAAACATGCCTGAGTGTGTATTTGTAATCTTTTGGTAACAACTTCTTTGATTTATTTGACCTGTATTTCTATCTCACTAATTTTGATGCTTTTACTTTCAATTCCAAAATTTTATTTATTTCTATTATTATTATTTCTGGTTCCTGGTTAAATTTATAATCTTGACTTTTATTTCCCTAAATATTTTAAAAGTCTGTGTATAATATCATGACATGTTATAGTTGGTTAGTGTTTATTGACTCGATTTAAAACATGTCATCTTTTCTTTTTGTGTTCCTATTTCTATGTGTTTGAGAATCACATTCTAATACTGAATACTAAATATTATATATTAAAAAAAGTATTTGAGACCTAGGATGATAATATCTTAATACAGGGAGAATTTATGATTGCTCTGTCAACAACTAAAGGTACTAGCAATTTCCTATCACTTTAATACAATTTCAGGGACTTGTATAATCCAGCCTCCATGACGAGCCCTGGTGATGCAGTGGTTAAGTGCTCAGCTGCTAACAGAAGGGTTGGTGATTTGAACCCACCAGTGGCTCCACTGGCAAAAGATGTGGCAGTCTGCTTCCGCAAAGAATTACAGCCTTGGAAACCCTGTGGGGTAGTTTTACTCTGCCCTATAGGGGCACTATGAGCTGGAATCGACTGGACCACAATGGTTTGGTTTTTGGTTGGTCACTATGAATTGGAATCGATTCTGCAGTACAAGGCAACAGACAACAACATATATTCTGTCCTTGTCAGTGTTCATGGAGTTCTAATTAACTCCTGATCCTCATATTGCTATTTGAAGTTTCTATCCAAAGCTTAGAGTTTTACCAGGAAAGCCATTTCTGTCCAGTTGTAGAGTTCAGTTTTTGTCCTTTTTTTGCCCCAGGAAGTTTCAAAAAGTGTTACTTGGTTTCCCAGATGCTCAGCTAGACTTTCTGAGTTAGCAGGTGCCCCAAGAAAGGACTAATCCCAAATGAAAGGTTTTTATCTGTTTATTTCTTTTTTCTCTTAGCTCTTGTCCTGCAATTTTTCACTCATTTGATCTCTAATTTTTCAACTATTACTTTTTTTCTCCATGTTTTCTAGATAGTCTAATTGATACAGTTTGTCCAAATTTGTTAACTCACTATTACCAAAAAGGAAACGCCTCTGTCTTGATGATTTTTCACTATTATTTATATTTGACCAGTGTATAAAGGAAAATTGTTTCTCAATAATAATAATTAAAGTAAAATTAAGGCTGGATAGTATAAAATAAAATTTAACTTTCAAATGTAGTGAAAATAAATATGTAATTTTAATAAACTAAAGCCAATACTAGGTGCTTATCCAAATGACTAGTTTTATTTCTGTGGGGTACGTATAACAACTTTGTTGATTTGGGCAAGGCCAATTAAATGATTTCATCTAGGTGTCATTTCCCTCCCTGTACAAAGACAGGATTGTATTGGAACACTTGTTTTTCAATGCTAAGGAAAATACTATCCCCACTCCAGCATTTGTCAAGTGTTCTAAGAATGATGTATGACCTGGACATGTTTAAGACTCCTTTCCCCTCATATTAAAGTGTATCTATATCTAGTATTATTTTAAACATTTGCTATAAAGTTTTGAAAATATTGTAACATGTTAATTTTAAAATAACGTGACTATAAATTAACCTCCATATTTTTGACAATGTAATAAAATCTGTATGTGCAAGATTACACTATTAAACATTTAAAAGTTTATTAATGTTCACTTCAAATTTTTACTTCGATATTTTGGAGTCAATATTTTGTTTCCTTTAGGTCTCAAATAATTTTGTTTGAATTCTTAAAAAAGAAGATATAAATACCTTTAAGTTAATGGGAATATGTTTTCTTAATTCTTATCTAGTAACTACTATAGGCTTAAATTTTCTTACACAGGAAAATGACTCTGAAAAATGCTTCATAAAAATTATATCCTAAGTATTATTCAAGTGGTGACATACATCAATCACTCCTATTAATAGCATTTTTCTTGCTGTCTTTTGCAGTGTTGTAGACAGCTTTCATTAAACTATCTTAGCATGAATTCTGTTGTAACTGCCATATGACTGCCAGTAGTAATGCTGCTCTTTTTTAAACCCTAATTCTAACATCATTTTAAATAAACATATGAACATAAAATAATGGATCAGCAATCCCAATAAATTTATATAGAGCTTGACTTGTAGCTTTGATGACTTGGCAAGTTCGATGGGAAAAACAAAAAACAAAAATCCTTAAGTGTTGGGTAACATAAAAAAGATTTTAAACTAAACTATTTCAAATATAGCAATTCTTCGTGTTTAAATTTTTTTATAAGAATTAATCTTTTGATGACAGAATTAACTTTCAAAGGTAAAAACAAATCGTTACATATGCACTAATTTCCTTATTTTTTCAACAACACAACATTGGTTTATCATAGGTGCTTTTGATACTAATACAATATTTCAGTTTGATAATATTAAACCTTCTTGTTCTTACATGCTTGAATGATTTCTTAGCATTGTCATCTTCACTATTATAAAATATGTAATGTATTTTTTGTGCAAATAATGCATGCCTTCTGTATTTGCCAGCTGGGCCCTCCCCCACAAGGTATTTTCATTAGCGTGTTGTGCTATTTTTTTAAAATCTATATGTAGTAAAAAACTAGCATACCAGCGCTTATGAAGATACCTCATGGGGAGGGTGGGAGGGCACAAGGGCAAGCAAACACAGAAAGCTCGTGCTATTTTCATAAAAATACAGTAATCAATAGACTATATTACTGTTTTTAGTCTAACTCTCTTTAACAGGCATAACAGAGTCAAAAAATTTCCCAGGAAATTTTTATCTATACACAGATATGTACACACACAGACAAGCACACATCCATACACACATGCACACGTACGCATGCACTTGTGTCTGTCTGTGCATGTTTCTTCACACTATTTTTCATGCTACTAAGGCCTTTGAGGTTTTGAAACATGATGTTGGTTTATAATAAGTTGATACGATTTTGCCATGGAAAGTGTATTTTCAATTTCAAGGCAAAATTACTGTTTTGCCACTTTAAAGATATGATTTATTCATTGCTCAACAGAATAATATATGCTATGCCCCATATTAAGGAGTCATTAAAAAAAAAAAAAGATTAGAGAATACCAACCATTTTTTTTTAGCCAAAAGTTATATTTAAACTTTAATAATATAACCATATAACCTTTGCTGTACTACCATGTCCAGTATTCTTTTGCATAAATTCATTTTTTTTTACAGATTTTTCTTTTCCTACAGTGGCATTTTGAACGTGCTTTTACATCTCTGTGAACATTAAAAGAAAGTTACTTATTTAAATGTAAAATATCAACTTAGTCTCTAATTAAATATGTATACCTTTTAAATCAAGTATAATTTTTCATACTAGATTAATAAAGGAATTCTTAAATCTTCATGCATACACAAATTAAAGTTTTAAAACAATTTTTGAAAATTCTTAGACAAAAAACATATGCTTCCAAAGTATGGATGTTTGGAATTAAAAGTCGTTTTAGTCTAAATTAGTTACTTGCCTGTATTCATTAGTATTATGTAAATAAATATGCTGTTGTGAGGTGCTGTTGAGTAGATTTTGACTCACAGGGACCCTACAGGACAGAATAGAACTGCCCCACAGAATTTCCAAGGAGCGGCTGTTGGATTTGAACTGCAGACTGACATTTTGGTTAGCAGCTGAGCTCTTAACGGCTACACCACCAGGGCTCCAAAATAAATGTAGCCAAATGCTATCAAAATATAATTAATATCTTACTAAATTTATTAACTGTTTTATTTGAGGAAACTGATTTTTTAAAAATTTTTTGTTCAGTAATCACCATTTGATTGGCATTGTGAGAAATTACTGAGTGGCTTCGCCTGTAATAAACTGAATAGATCTCAGATTTCTAGTAAAACCCACTGCCGTCCAGTCAATTCTGACTCATGGCAACCCTACAGGACAGAGTAGAACTGCCCCTTAGAGTTTCCAAGGAGTGCCTGGTAGATTCAAACTGCCCTCCTTTTGGTTAGCAGCTATAGCACTTAACCAGTACACCACCAGGGTTTCCAGAACGTCTAATACAAAAACCAAACCCAGTGCCGCGAGTCGATTCCGACTCATAGCGACCCTATAGGACAGAGTAGAACTGCCCCATAGAGTTTCCAAGGAGCGCCTGGCGGATTCGAACTGCTGACCCTTTGGTTAGCAGCCATAGCACTTAACCATTAGGCCAACAGGGCTTTGCCGATTTATGAAAGATTAAGTCAACTGAAATTTTTTTTTTCTTTTTGGTTAATACCTTAGCCATTTTAGGCGATTATTCAGGGTTAATCAAGTTACGTGAGTGACTATTTTGCTCTCTCTATTAGATTGTCTATTAGATTGTCCAATTTTGCTCTCATCTGGAAACCCTGGTGGCGTAGTTGTTCAGTGCTACGGCTTCTAACCAAGGGGTTGGCAGTTCGAATCTGCCAGGCGCTCCTTGGAACCCCTATGGGGCAGTTCAACTCTGTTCTACACGGTCACTATGAGTAGCAATCAACTTCACCACAATGGGTTTGCTTTTCTTTTTTTTCTTTGGATGGAATGTGTGGCTAGTTGCTTCCATGAACTACTGCCTCCTTTGCCATGAAATCAGAAGAACTGGATGGTTCCTGGCTACCATTAATGAACATTTTAATCAAAGATTCCATAGGAGAATACTGATCAAAATGGCGAAAATGCACAATAGAATTTTAAATTCTCATGGACTTTAGACCTTCTGGAGGCATGGAGGGTGGATGAACCCCTGAAAGTATTGCCCTAAGATAATCTTTAAACCTCAAACCAAAAATATTCCCTGAAGTCTTCTTAAAACTGAACAACAGTTTAGCTTAACTAGTAAAAAATTCTTCCTTGAGCATTATGCTCCTTTAAAACTATCTATGAGGAATCAAAGTAACAACAGCAACTTGAAAGGTCATATAGGAACCTTAGGAGACAGTGAGTTAATGGGGAAGGGACAACGTAGAAAAGGAGGGTGAAAATGGTTGTACAACCCAAAGAATATGATCAACGCCACTAAATTGTACTTGTAGAAACTGTTGAATTGGTGTATGTTTTGCTGTGTATATTCTCAACACAGCAACAAAATAAATAAAACTTAGAAAAAAACTACAGAATCTGTTTCTGCACAAAGGAATGAAGATAGAAATGGGAACTATCTGGGTAAATACAAAATAACACATTCTTACTGTTTTTGATCTCCTTAAGTGATAATTTTGACTATGGCCAGACTAAAAACATCATATTTTGAGATTTATAATGTATGTAAAATAAACATATATGACAAAATAACAGAAAGGATAGGAGGTAAAGATGTACTGTTTTAATGTTCTTGGACCATATATTAAGCACTATAAAATAATTCGAAGATTGACAATGATAAATTAGATATTATAAACACTAAAGAACAATTAGATGAGGAATACAGAGACATATAGCCAATAGTCCAACAACTGACCAAATGTGAAATTATTTAAAAAAATGCAAATTTATCTAAAATATCTACAATAAAAATTGTAGACTTAATATCTGAACTCAAGTTAGCAGGAAATAAATCTGATGCTTCTGTACACTGGCAATGAATGAATGAAATTTGAAATAAAAATTATACAATTTACAGCAGTGTTAAAATTATTAAATACTTCAGAAGAAATTTAACAATATATGTGCAAGATGATTTCACTGAACACTACAAATAATTGTCAAAACAAATTTAAAAAACCTAAATAAATGAATTAATATACCTTACTTTTTTTTATTCGTGGATCAAAAGGCTTAATATTGTTAAGAAAGCAATTCTCCCCACATTAGTCTACACATTCAATAAATTCTTAATCAAAATTCAAGCACCCTGTTTTGTAGCTGTTGATAAGCTGATTCCAAAACTTAGATGAAATACAAAGAACTTAGAATAATTTTTATTCTGTATTTTGGAAACCCTGGTGGCCTAATGGTTAAGTGCTACAGCTGCTAACCAAAGGGTCAGCAGTTCAGATTCGCTCGGCGCTCCTTGGAAACTCTATGGGGCAGTTCTACTCTGTCCTATAGGGTCGCTATGAGTCAGAATCGACTCGACGGCACTGGGTTCTTTTTTTATTTTTATTTTGTTTTGTCTCAATTTAAGTCCATTTGTCGCTTTTTTTAATAGTTAAAATGTATGTACCAAAACTTATGCCATTTCGACATTCTTCACATGTACAACTCAGTGACATTAATTGTTCCCATCCTATTGTACAATCACTGCCATTATCTGTGTCCAAGTTTGTAGGTTTTGTTGGATATTCCACCCCTAATAAGTCATCTTTCAAAATCGCTCTCACTTACCTCTCCTAACTTTTACTTCTGCTAAGAGACTGGCAACTTGTAGAGCAATGGAAACAAATCAATTGAATTAACAATGCAATACGTAGACACTCAGATCTTTAGCTCAGTTCACCTACGCAGAAACAGTAATTTTGTATTTTATCCTCTACCTGGCAGAGAGCAAGTTAATTTAAGATTTAAGTAATCTATATTTTGTCTCAGAAACATAAAAAAGTATATAATTTTGAGCTGAAAAAATATGATACTATTGCCATGTTAAAGATGAACAAAGATTTAGAGGCAAAAGGTCTTGTTCAGGGTCACATGGAAAGAAAGTGGTGAAATCAAATATTAAAAATACTCCTACCTTCCAGTCCATCACAGTGTTTACCATGTCATATAGCCAAATATTTACCTAGTGAAATGAAATTTAGTACTGACGAAATATTATACTCTAATTGTTTCACCGTGTAGTCCTTTTGTCCTCTGCATGCTATGTAAAAATCATGAGTTTTATAAATCAAACCTAAACTAAAATTTATTAAGGTGTGAAATTGTGTTGTTCAGTTTAATATTGTCAATTATGAAAAGAAAAGCTTCATTATACTTATCCAAAGGTGATCGGAGCACTGTGGTGTACACATCAAATCCTACACTCATGTTCATTGCAGCACCATTTATAATAGCAAAAAGATGGAAACAACCCAGGTGCCCATCAATGGATGAACGGATAAACAAATCATGGCATATTCACACAATGGAATACCAAACAATGAAAAGAACAAAGATAAATCCTTGAAACATAACATGAAGGAATCTGGATAGCATTATGTTGAGTGAAATTAGTCAGTCGCAAAAGGACAAACATTGTATGAGACCACCATTATAAGAACTCAAGAAAAAGTTTAAACACAGAAGAAAACATTCTCTGATAGTTAGAAGGTCGGGGGGAGGGAGAGGAGTATTCACTAGTTGGATAGTAGACAAGAATTATTTTAGGTAAAGGGAAGGACAACACACAATACAAGTGAAGTTAGCACAACTGGACTAAACCAAAAGCTAAGAAGTTTCCTGAATACAACCAAACACTTAGAGGGACAGAGTAGTAGGGACAGGGGTCTGGGGACCATACTTTCAGGGGACATCTAGGTCAATTGGTATAACAAAATATTAAGAAAATGATCTGCATTCCACTTTGGCAAGTGGTGTCTGAGGTCTTAAAAACTAGCAAGCAGCCATCTAAGATGCATCAATTGGTCTCAAACCACCTGTAACAAAGGAAAATGAAGAACGCCAAACACACAAGGAAAATATCAACCCAAGAGATAGAAAGGGCCATGTAACCCAGAGATTCCATCAGCCTGAGACCAGAAGAACTAGCTACCACCAATGGCTGCCCCGACAGAGAATACAACAGAGAAACCCTGAGGTAGCAGGAGAAAAGTGGGATTCAGACCTCAAACTATGGTAAAAAAAAATCAGATTTCATGGTCTGACTGACTCCAGATGGACCCCACAGGTCCTGGTACCTGGGCTCTCTGTTAGCACAAAGTTAAAATTACTCCTAAAGCCAAGATTTCAGACAAAGATTGGACTGGACTATAAGTCTTAAAATGATACTGGTGAGGAGTGGACTTCTTAACTCAAGTAGGCACATCAGACTATGTGGGCAGCTCATGTCTGGAGGCAAAATGAGAAGTCAGAGGGGGAACGGAGCTGGTTGAATGGACACAGGAAATACAAGCTGGAAAGAAGTAATGGGTTGTCATATTGTAGGGAGAGCAACTAGGGTCACATAATAATGTGTGTATAAGATTTTGTAAGACAAACTGACTTGAATTGTAAACTTTCACTTAAAGCACAATAAAAAAAAAGCTACTTTGCTTTAAGCTACAGATAGACAAACACAAGCTTCAAAAGTTAAATCTGATAAAGTGATAAATTGCAAACATTACTAAATTTCCAACCTTATATCTTGTTTGATATAGACAAATTGTACAAAAATGCAAAGTTCTTTTCCATTTATATTATTAAAAAATATCCTTGGAAAAATTAACAAAGTATTTTTAAAATAGACCTCAGAGAGTGATATGCCCAGTAATTAAGAACTTTTAATTTTATATCGCTGTATTTATAATTACATGCCTTGCTTGATAAAGTGTTACACTGTTAATAAATTTTTAATCGAAAACTATTTCTAAAATGTATGAATTCTTGCAAAATATCACTGTCAATCTTGACAGGATATTTGATAGTTCCCTTTTCTTCCATATTTAATGGTACAATAAAATTTATAACTGTGTTAATTAGTTCAAGTTTAAATGAGCTTGAAAACCTCTCTTTTTTAAAATGAATCTTTCATAAAATAATTCTTACAATTTATCTGATAATAGTAAGGGGATTTGTTAAATAATAAAGTTAACTGTTTTGATTTTGCTTTAAAAGAAAAAAACATTTCTGAATTTTGCAAATTTCATAAAAATGATTAAGTGACAAAGTGAGCAAATTAATTTTATAGAGCATTTCTTGAAAACTCTGAGTTTCCATTGAATTGCCTGCAAGATTGACTTCTGTTAAACTTTACGTACAGTGCGAACAGATGTAGAGATACCTTTAATTTTATATAACTATGCCTAAATAATCTTCCCAGATATCTGAGTTTCTGATTTTAGCCTATAAACCTATTGAGTAAAAGTTGTTTCAAATTTTAATTTGTGGATACTTATGTAAAATGAGGAGTACCTGGTGGTGGAATGGTGAACCTCCTTGGCTGCTAACCAAAAGGTTGGAGGTTCAAGTCCACCCAGAAGTGCCTTAGAAAAAGTGCCTGGCAATCAACTTCCTAAAGGACATATGAAAAACCAAACTAAACCCATTGCTGTCAAGTCAATTCTGACTTATAGCAACATTTTCGGACAGAGTAGAGCTGTCCCATAGGGTTTCCAAGGAGCAAGTGGTAGATTCAAACTGCTGACCTTTTGGTCTTAACCACCACCATTGAAAACACTATGGAACACAGTTCTACTCTGAAATACATGAGATAACCATGAGTCAAAATTGACTGGATAGCAACTGGTTTGTTTGGTTTTCATATTATGAGCTAAGCAGTGAGCTATATAGTTTATATATCTAATCTTTATCTTTTATAATCTTCTATATAACTTTCATAGAAACTTTAAAGATGAGTTACCTAAAAGGGAAGAATTTAAATGACTTGCCTGAGGTATACAACCAGTGAGTCCTGGCCGTAGACTTTCAGTTTTGTCTCTTTCTATTGCGTACACTTACTGTTAGGCTTTATCTCACCAAATCATACCAATTTTCCTGCTTTTATTTTCTACAATAACAATTGGGTTTTATCGCTCCCAAACCAAAGTCTATTATTGAGCTTAAAATATTGCATAATCCATAAATGTAAAATATTTATTAAAATATTTTAAAGGATAAAATTTCTTATTCTTGCCAATCCACCCTAGACTTGAAGTCAGGTACACGTTGGTCTGAAGAAGGTAGCTATTACAAAATATGATCCAATCCCAAAAGAATGTCCTTTCCTTTTACACCCTCTTCTCTTCGGGGAGTGTTTTTGGACATTGTCTAGTCTTGTTATTCAGTCATTTTCACTTATTGTTGTGCTACCTGTCCCTTTGCTACAACTGTTTAGTCTTTGCATATTTATTTTGCAAAAATATGGTAACTTCCAGTTGCCATTAACAAACCAGTTGCCATTGAGTTGACTCTGACTCACGGTGATCCCATGTGTGTCAGAGTAGCACTGTGCTCCGTGGGGTTTTAATGACTGATTATTTGAAAGTACACCACCAGGCTTTTCATTCAAGGGGCCTCTGGATAGACTTAAACCTCCAACCTGTTAGTTAGCAGCTGAGTGTGTTAGCCAGTTGCACCACGCAGGGAGGGACTCCTAAATTCCAATTGGTGGAGGCTTACCTAATAGCCGTGGAACTCTATGAAAGGAGTCCAGAGCAATCACTTCCTTCTGTGAGGGTTTTGGGCTTTTCAGGTTAGGAACTATTTGCATAGAGTTGGGTCAGTTATTTATTTATATTTTTAGGGCTTCTCTGTCTTTCTGCATTGCACATGTAGACAACCTGTGCCTCAAACTTACAGGTAGCCATAAGACTGCTAGGAAGGAGGCACGTACACCCATTGGCACAAACCATTCCATAGGTGCTACATTTATCTGTGATCAAGCCGGACATATAAGACACTTACACAGTTGTGGCAAAGTGAAAGCCTTTATTATTATTTATAGAAAGCAAACAGTAAACAATAACATTTTCAAAGGGGAAACACCCCTCCCCAAATCACCCGTGTTCATTTTTATGTCACTGAGGAGTCACGCCATGGCTCAAGTCAGATAATGTGTTCACATAACCACTGCCTCTAGCTATCACCATGCTGCCTGGGGTTTCTGCTCTGCTGCTGGGCTTGCTGGGCCTTTCTGTGCTGTAAGAAGACCCCTGCACAGGATCTCCCAAGCCTCTGCCACTGGGCCTTTCTAAGTCTCTGCCACCAGCAACCACTACACTATCTGGGCCCACCATACTACCTGGGCCTGTACTACCTGGGGGTGTGTGTGGCTTCTGCCAGTCTGCCCAAGAGGGGGCGATATGCGCAACCCAGCACGGGACACACTCAGGCCTCTGCCCTGCACAGGCAAGTGTTACAGCTCTTTTAGCTCTAGGCAAACCTGCTGCTCAAGGAGCCCCGCTCTGCCATCTATCTGCATGGATGCGCCCAGCTCTCTCTCTCTCTCTTTTCGAGCCGATCAGCCCACTGCCACTGGTAATGATGCTGCCATTTCTCACCTGCTGTCTTCAGTGTTACTGCTCTCTCTTCTGAGTCTGGAAGATTCTCAGTACAGGGACACTGGGTCCAAAGGATGTGCTCTGCTCCAGACTCTTCTTGATGGTTCTAAGATCCCCTTGAGTCTCTTTGGGATTGGCCCTTACATAAGCAAACTCCTAGTCAGTTTCAAGGTATGTCTCCAAGCAACACTACAAGTGAGCCAACACCATTGTAGACCATCAATCACCTGATTTGCATAGTGATCAACCAATCCTTTAAAAGATTGTTCACCATCCATATTGTGGGATTTACAAGACTATGGATAAAAGGCTACATAAAAATGAGTCACTGCAGTGAAATTTTGTAATAAAATGGGTCTGAATTCCAATCCAAGCCCCTATATGACTCTCAGTACTTAACCTGCCTGAGACTCATCTTTCAAATACTTTTGTTTAATGTTCCTTCAAATAAAACTAGGTAATGGATATATAATATCCATTTTCTATCGAAATCATAACATCAGTTCTTTCTTTTCATATATATGCACATTTTTTGCTTGACCCTTTACGTTTGTACACATCTTGTTGTCCTTAGGTACTGTCGAGTTGGTTCCAACTCATAATGCTCCTATGTACAAAAGAAAAAACACTGCCAGATCCTGCGCCATCTTCACAATCTTGCTATGTGAGCCCATTGTTGCAACCACTGTGTTAATGCATCTCATTGAGGGTCTTCCTCTTTTATGCTGACCCTCCATTTTACCAAGCATGATGTCCTTCTCCCGGGACTCTTCCCTCCTGATAACATGTCCAAAGTAAGTGAGACAAATCTTGCCATTGATTCTAAGAAGAATTCTGGCTGTACTTCTTCCAAGACGGATTGGTTCGTTCTTCTGGCAGTCCACGGTATATTCAATAATCTTCTCCAACAACATAATTCAAAAGCATCAATTTGGGGAGGCGGGGCCAAGATGGCGGACTAGGTGGACGCTACCGTGGATCCCTCTTGCAACAAAGACTTGGAAAAACAAGTGAATCGATCACATACATAACAATCTACGAACTCTGAACAATAAACACAGATTTAGAGACGGAGAACAAACAAATACGGGGAGGCAGCGATTGTTTTCAGAGCCTGGAGCCAGCGTACCAGTCAGGTGACCTTCGGAGCCCGATTCGGGGCGGAGCCCGATTCGGGGCAGAGCCCAGGGGGGCAGACGGCACAGACAAGGGGCCCAGCCCTAGCCTCCGAACTCATTCCAGGAGGGGGCCCAGCCGCTTAGCGTGGGCCGCGTGGCAGCGCAGCTGGTGGGCGAAGTCCCCGGGAGGCAGTGACAGGTTTTGGAGCGGGGAGAGCAGCGTCCCAGCCGGGGAGCCGTCCCGCCGGGATTTTGGCGGGGGCGGGCATAGAGTGAGCACAGGGAGAAGCTACATCCCCCTGAATTGACCCCGGGGGGGTCCCAGCTGGTTCGCGGTGGCGGCGCGCGACGCGGCTGGCGGGACGGGGAGTCCCCGGGAGGCAGCGACTGATTTTGGAGTCGGGAGTGCACCGTCCCAGTAGGGGAGCTTTAACCTAGGGGGTGGGGCTGACAGCGGAGGATCTGAGTGTGACTCAAGCGAGCCAGACCCCCCGGGGGCAATCTCCACACAGCCAGTACACATAGGCGATGTGCCCCGTGGAAATCTCAGATACAATAGTCATTCCAAGCAAGACAAACAATTCTGGCTATATTCTGAGGTGTTTTTTTTTTTTTTTTTTTCTCTCCTAGCTCTCTGATCCTTCCCCCACCCTCCCCAGGTGGCTCCATTAACATCCGAATAGCCTGAGCCAGAGGGAAAACTCTGATAGGGATCTGACTGCATTTTTTTTTTTAGTAGATTTTCTGGAAAAACTAGTTTCCCAGTGATGGCTCGGAGACAGCAATCCATATCAAACCACATAAAGAAGCAGACCATGACAGCTTCTACAACCCCCCAAACAAAAGAATCAAAATCTTTCCCAAATGAAGATACAATCCTGGAATTATCAGATACAGAATATAAAAAACTAATTTACAGAATGCTTAAAGACATCACAAATGAAATAAGGCAGACTGCAGAAAAAGCCAAGGAACACACTGATAAAACTGTTGAAGAACACAAAAAGATTATTCAAGAGCATAGTGGAAAAATTAATAAGTTGCAAGAATCCATAGAGAGACAGCATGTAGAAATCCAAAAGATTAACAATAAAATTACAGAACTAGACAACACAATAGGAGGTCAGAGGAGCAGACTTGAGCAATTAGAATGCAGACTGGAACATCTGGAGGACCAGGGAATCAACATCAACACAGCTGAAAAAAAATCAGATAAAAGAATTAAAAAAAATGAAGAAACCCTAAGAATCATGTGGGACTCTATCAAGAAGGATAATTTGTGAGTGATTGGAGTCCCAGAACAGGGAGGGGGGACAGAAAACACAGAGAAAATAGTTGAAGAACTCCTGACACAAAACTTCCCTGATATCATGAAAGACGAAAGGATATCTATCCAAGATGTTCATCGAACCCCATTTAAGATTGATCCAAAAAAAAAAAAAAAGACATATTATCATCAAACTTGCCAAAAACAAAGATAAACAGAAAATTTTAAAAGCAGCCAGGGAGAAAAGAAAGGTTTCCTTCAAGGGAGAATGAATAAGAATAAGTTCAGACTACTCAGCAGAAACTATGCAGGCAAGAAGGGAATGGGACGACATATACAGAACACTGAAGGAGAAAAACTGCCAGCCAACAATCATATATCCAGCAAAACTCTCTCTGAAATATGAAGGTGAAATTAAGATATTTACAGACAAACACAAGTTTAGAGAATTTACAAAAACCAAACCAAAGCTACAAGAAATGCTAAAGGAGATTGTTTGGTCAGAAAACCAATAATATCAGGTACCAGCACAATACAAGGTCACAAAACAGAACGTTCTGATATCAACTCAAATAGGGAAATCACAAAAACAAACAAATTAAGGTTAATTTAAAATAAATAAATAAAATAATACACATAACAGGGAATCATGGAAGTCAATAGGTAAAAGATCACAATAATCAAAAAGAGGGACTAACTACAGGAAGCATTGAACTGCCAGATGGAGAGTGATACAAGGCGATATAGAACGATACAAGTTAGGTTTTTACTTAGAAAAATAGGGGTAAATGATAAGGTAACCACAAAAGGGAATATCAACTCCATAACTCAGGATAAAAGCCAAGAAAAACATAACGACTCAACTAACATAAAGTCAAACACTATGAAAATCAGGATCTCACAATTTAATAAGAAAAACGTCTCAGCACAAAAAAGTATGTGGAAAAATGAAATGGCCAACAACACACATGAAAAGGCATCAAAATGACAGCACTAAAAACTTATTTATCTATAATTACGCTGAATGTAAATGGACTAAATGCACCATTAAAGAGACAGAGAGTCTCGGACTGGATAAAGAAACACGATCCATCTATGTGCTGCCTACAAGAGACACACCTTAGACTTAGAGACACAAACAAACTAAAACTCAAAGGATGGAAAAAAATATATCAAGCAAACAATAAGCAAAAAAGAAGAGGAGTAGCAATATTAATTTCTGACAAAATAGACTTTAGACTTAAATGCACCACAAAGGATAAAGAAGGACACTATATAATGATAAAAGGGACAATTGATCAGGAAGACATAACCATATTAAATATTTATGCACCCAATGACAGGGCTGCAAGATACATAAATCAAATTTTAACAGTGAGGTAGACACCTCCACAATTATAGTAGGAGACTTCAACTTTTAAAAGTGAGATAGACACCTCCACAATTATAGTAGGAGACTTCAACACACCACTTTTGGAGAAGGACAGGACGTGCAGTAAGAAGCTCAACAGAGACACGGAAGACCTACTTACAACAATCAAACAACTTGACCTCATTGACTTATAGAGAACTCTCCACCCAACTGCTGCAAAATACACTTTTTTTTCTAGCGCACATGGAACATTCTCTAGAATAGACCACATATTAGGTCATAAAACAAACCTTTGCAAAATCCAAAACATCGAAATATTACAAAGCATCTTCTCAGACCACAAGGCAATGAAACTAGAAATCAATAACAGAAAAACTAGGGAAAAGAAATCAAATACTTGGAAACTGAACAATACCCTCCTGAAAAAAGACTGGGTTATAGAAGACATTAAGGAGGGAATAAAGAAATTCATAGAATGCAAGCAGAATGAAAACACTTCCTATCAAAACCTCTGGGACACAGCAAAAGCAGTGCTCAGAGGTCAATTTATATTGATAAATGCACACATACAAAAGGAAGAAAGAGCCAAAATCAGAGAACTGTCCCAACAACTTGAACAAATAGAAAGTGAGCAACAAAAGAACCCATCGGGCACCAGAAGAAAACAAATAATACAAATTAGAGCTGAACTAAATGAATTAGAGAACAGAAAAACAATTGAAAGAATGAACAAAGCCAAAAGCTGGTTCTTTGAAAAACTTAACAAAATTGATAAACCATTGGCTAGACTGACTAAAGAAATACAGGAAAGGAAACAAATAACCCGAATAAGAAACGAGAAGGACCACATCACAACAGAACCAAATGAAAAGAGTCATTTCAGATTACTACGAAAAATTGTACTCTAACAAATTTGAAAACCTAGAAGAAATGGATAAATTCTTGGAAAAACACTACCTACCTAAACTAACACATTCAGAAGTAGAACAACTAAATAGACCCATAACAAAAAAAGAGATTGAAATGGTAATCAAAAAACTTCCAGCAAAAAAAAGTCCTGGCCCGGACAGCTTCACTGCAGAGTTCTACCAAACTTTCAGAGAAGAGTTAACACCACTACTACTGAAGGTATTTCAAAGCATAGAAAATGACGGAATACTACCCAACTCATTCTATGAAGCCACCATCTCCCTGATACCAAAACCAGGTAAAGACATTACGAAAAAAGAAAATTATAGACCTATATCCCTCATGAACATAGATGCAAAAATCCTCAACAAAATTCTAGCCAATAGAATCCTACAACACATCAAAATAATAATTCACCCTGATCAAGTGGGATTTATACCAGGTATGCAAGGCTGGTTTAATATCAGAAAAACCATTAATGTAATCCATCACATAAATAAAACAAAAGATAAAAACCACATGATCTTATCAATTGATGCAGAAAAGGCATTTGACAAAGTTCAACACCCATTTATGATAAAAACTCTTACCAAAATAGGAATTGAAGGAAAATTCCTCAACATAATAAAGGGCGTCTCTGCAAAGCCAACAGCCAATATCACTCTAAATGCAGAGAACCTGAAAGCATTTCCCTTGAGAAAGGGAACCAGACAAGGATGCCCTTTATCACCGCTCTTATTCAACATCGTACTTGAAGTCCCAGCCAGGGCAATTAGGCTAGACAAAGAAATAAGGGGGATCCGGATTGGCAAGGAGGAAGTAAAGTTATCACTATTTGCAGATGACATGATCTTATACACAGAAAACCCTAAAGAATCCTCCAGAAAACTACTGAAACTAATAGAAGAGTTTGGCAGAGTCTCTGGTTATAAAATAAACATACAAAAATCACTTGAATTCCTCTACATCAACAAAAAGAACACCGAAGAGGAAATAACCAAATCGATACCATTCACAGTAGCCCCCAAGAAGATAAAATACTTAGGAATAAATCTTACCAAGAATGCAAAAGACCTATACAAAGAAAACTACAAAGCTCTAATACAAGAAATTCAAAAGGACATACTTAAGTGGAAAAACATACCTTGCTCATGGATAGGAAGACTTAACATAGTAAAAATGTCTACTCTACCAAAAGCCATCCATACATATAACATACTTCCGATCCAAATTCCAATGTCATATTTTAAGGGGAGAGAGAAACAAATCACCAATTTCATATGGAAGGGAAAGAACCCCCGGATAAGCAAAGCATTACTGAAAAAGAACAACAAAGTGGGAGGCCTCACTCTACCTGATTTCAGAACATATTATACAGCCACAGTAGTCAAAACAGCCTGGTACTGGTACAACAGGCACATAGACCAATGGAACAGAATTGAGAACCCAGATATAAATCCATCCACGTATGAGCAGCTGATATTTGACAAAGGCCCAGTGTCAGTTAATTGGGGAAAAGATAGTCTTTTTAACAAATGGTGCTGGCATAACTGGATATCCATTTGCAAAAGAATGAAACAGGACCCATACCTCACACCATGAACAAGAACTAACTCCAAGTGGATCAAAGACCTAAACATAAAGACTAAAACGATAAAGATCATGGAAGAAAAAATAGGGACAACCCTAGGAGCCCTAATACAAGGCATAAACAGAATACAAAACATCACCAAAAATGATGAAGAGAAACCAGATAACTGGGAGCTCCTAAAAATCAAACACCTATGCTCATCTAAAAAAAAAAGACTTCACCAAAAGAGTAAAAAGACCACCTACAGACTGGGAAAGAATTTTCAGCTATGTCATCTCAGACCAGCGCCTGATCTCTAAAATCTACATGATTCTGTCAAAACTCAACCACAAAAACACAAACAACCCAATCAAGAAGTGGGCAAAGAATACGAACACACATTTCACTAAAGAAGATATTCAGGCAGCCAACAGATACATGAGAAAATGCTCTTGATCATTAGCCATTAGAGAAATGCAAATTAAAACTACGATGAGATTCCATCTCACTCCAACTAGGTTGGCATTAATCCAAAAAACACAAAATAATAAATGTTGGAGAGGCTGCGGAGAGATTGGAACTCTTATACACTGCTGGTGGGAATGTAAAATGGTAGAACCACTTTGGAAATCTATCTGGCGTTATCTTAAACAGGTAGAAATAGAACTACCATACAACCCAGAAATCCCACTCCTCGGAATATACCCTAGAGATACAAGAGCCTTCACACAAACAGACATATGCACACCCATGTTTATTGCAGCTCTGTTTACAATAGCAAAAAGCTGGAAGCAACCAAGGTGTCCGTCAACGGATGAATGGGTAAATAAATTGTGGTATATTCACACAATGGAATACTACACATCGATAAAGAACAGTGACGAATTTGTGAAACATTTCATAACATGGAGGAACCTGGAAGGCATTATGCTGAGCGAAATTAGTCAGAGGCAAAAGGACAAATATTGTATAAGATCAATATTATAAGATCTTGAGAAATAGCATAAACTGAGAAGAACACTTACTTTTGTGGTTACGAAGGGGGGAGGGAGGGAGGGAGGAAGAGGGTTTTTTATTGATTAATCAGTAGATAAGAACTGCTTTGGGTGAAGGGAAAGACAACACTCAATACATGGAAGGTCAGCTCAATTGGACTGGACTAAAAGCAAAGAAGTTTCCGGGATAAAATAAATACTTCAAAGGTCAGCGGAGCAGGCGCGGGGGTCTGGGGAACATGGTTTGAGGGGACTTCTAAGTCAATTGGCAAAATAATTCTATTATGAAAACATTCTGCATCCCACTTTGAAATGTGGCATCTGGGGTCTTAAATGCTAAGAAGCGGCCATCTAAGATGCATCAATTGGTCTCAACCCACCTGGAGCAAAGGAAAATGAAGAACACCAGGGTCACACGACAACTAAGAGCCCAAGAGACAGAAAAGGCCACATGAACCAGAGACCTACATCATCCTGAGACCAGAAGAACTAGTTGGTGCCCGGCCAAAATCGATGACTGCCCTGTCAGGGAGCACAACGGAGAACTCCTGAGGGAGCAGGAGATCAGTGGGATGCAGACCCCAAATTCTCATAAAAAGACCATACTTAAGGGTCTGACTGAGACTTGAGGAATCCCGGTGGCAATGCTCCCCAGACCTTGTGTTGGCGCAGGACAGGAACCATTCCCGAAGACAACTCATCAGACATGAAAGGGACTGGTCAGCGAGGGGGAGAGAGATGCTGATGAAGAGTGAGCTAATTAAATCAGGTGGACACTTGAGATTGTGTTGGCAACCCTTGTCTGGAGAGGGGATGGGAAGATGGAGAGAGAGGGAAGCTGGCAAAATTGTCACAAAACGAGAAACTGAAAGGGCTGACTCAATAGGGGGAGAGCAAGTGGGAGCAGGGAGTAAGATGTATGTAAACTTACGTGTGACAGACTGATTGGATTTGTAAATGTTCACTTGAAGCTTAATAAAAATTAATTAAAAAAAAAAAAAGCATCAGTTCTTCTTCTGTCTTCCTTACTCCTTATTCAGCTTTTGCAGGCTCACGAGGCAATTGAAAATACCATGGCTTGGGTCAGGTGCAGCTTAGTCCTCAAAGTGACATCCTTGCTTTTCAACACTTTAAAAGTACTTAATAGTGGTCTTATACAATACTTGTCCTTTTGCAACTAATTTCACTCAGCATAATGCCTTCCAGATTCATCCATGTTATGAGATGTTTAACAGATTCACCGTATTCTTCACTGCTGCGTAGTATTCCTTTGTGAGAATATACCATAATTTGTTTATCCATTCATCTGTTGATGGGCAACTAGGTTCTTTCCATCTTTTTGCTATTGTGAACAGTGATGCAATGAACATGGGTGTGCACTATATCTATTCATGTGCAACAGCTCTTATTTCTCCAGGATATATTCTAAGAAGTGGGATTGCTGGGTTGTATGGTAGTTCTATTTCTAGCTTTTTAAGGGAGCACCAAATGGATTTCCAAAGTGGTTGTACCATTTTACATTCCCACCAGCAGTGTATAAGTGTTCTAGTCTCTCCACAACCTCTCCAACATTTATTATTTTGTGTTTTTTGGATTAATGCTAGCCTTGTTGGAGTGAGATGGTATCTCATTGTAGTTTTGATTTGCATTTCTCTAATGGCTAAAGATCATGAGCATTTCCTCATGTAGAAGACAGACTTTTCGGTATAAATAAAAGTCATATCATTTAGTGGCAGTTGCTCTATCCCGAGTTATAAAGGGAGACAACAGTTTTTGTACATTTCAGATATGGTATCTTACAATCAATGCATTTCAAACCCTGTGAACATTTAAATGATTCTTGAAGGTGTCCACATTTTATACATTAAATTTGCATTCTTTCCTCCCTGACACAACATAAATAGCATGTTTTTAATTTCTGTTTTTATCTTGTTCTAGCCACACTTTCCCTGGACATAATCTAGAGCCATCATTGTATACTAAGACATAATATGGGAAATATATATGCCTTAACCTTTCCCAAAATCTATGCTCATCTGCCAGTAACTGTATTATTTTCTGCCTCTCTTTTCTGTACTATATAAATATCCCTATCATAATATCTGAATAGTAATTTCTTCTTAAACATTCTGAGTCCCTCACTAAAACTTAATATATGTTAGTAAAAGGACTTTGTCTTGTTAATTATTATATCCTAGAAGTTAGTGTAGCGCCAAATACATAAGAATGTCAAAAATCACTATTAAAATGGGTAAAACATATTAACAGGCAATTGGAAAATCATGAAAAACACGTGTTGGAGCCTTCCAAGGGCCCCTTAGGAAATACATTCTTCTTTCACACCCATGTCTTTAGAAAACTGAATGATGAAACACTCAATAAAAGTATGGATCAAAATATCATCTATAATTTTTAGCATTGGAAATGGGGCTTGGTGTGCTCTCTAAATCCCAGACAAACCACCTAGTCCTAGGCTGCACTGGAACTGGCTCAGTCCACTCCCCATTTGAGGCACACAGAGACTAAGTCACAGTGTAACAGTGAAAACCCCTGTTTTCTGGAGAAGAATATAATATCTAGAGGAAGAATAAAGACAGCAGGTAGAACTGAGCTATGTATGCCCACTTTACAAAGATTGACCTGGTAAGTCACTCTGCCTATCTAGGGGCAGAATGAGTGATGGAAGGAGACCCCGGCGTGTCTCATGATAATAAAGGAGAAGTAAAAAATGTTTCATCCTTTTCAATATAGTTCTAGTAAAATTTTTCAATTTCACTAGTTACGGAATACATAAATTTCACAAACATAAAATTTTCATTAGCAAAATGATATGTTTAATTCTTTTGAGAAGAATCAGTCAAAAAATGGATCAGAAGTATAATCCTTGATGATCAGTGGTGGGATGCATGGGAAGTAGAGAAATGGCAAGGGAAATGCACAGGTACATGATAGTGTTAAGGCAGTGATAAATTATCAAATAGGCACCCTAGGAATTAATGTAAGGAATCAGAAATCAGTAACATTATCCATGACATAACATTATATTTTATAATATAATTAAAATAGAAGTTTGTTGACTTCCTCTTTTTACAATTGATCATGCTTTGGTTTGAATTGCATGTAAAAGAAGCACCATAAAATCTTCGGTTCAGGTATCTAAGTGTTTATCTGGCTCTAATGGGAATGACTTCATGCATATGAAACTATAGTGAGATGGAGTCAGAAGCCAAGGTGTCCATAGTGGTCACACAAGTTATGCATTTGAGATAAAATTAATATGAATTCAAAATTCAACTAATGATTAGAGACCAATGAGAATTGTGAATGGGCAAAGCAAGGGACATTAGAAAGTGTATACTAATGCATAGAGGAGAGGATAATGCTACCTGCAATGGTAGAATTATTTTTGAATATGCACATTATAGCTTTTCTGGTGATAATGGGAAAATATACTAGTCCAGTATGCATTCATTCATTAATTTATTCAAAGTATTTTGAGTTATCTGTTTTAAAACATTCACATAAAATATCACTCAATATTATCTAATTTCAACATTTTCAAAATAAAAATACATAGCAAGATATTTCTACTTCTAGCTACTGTGAAACAGCTTATGGTAGACCAAGGCTTTCAATAAGACCAATTAGAAAAGTTGGAAAACATGCAAAGGATGTGAGTTTGAAGGCAGTTACGAGTTCCTGAGATAGCTGGGAACTTGGGGACACACTTTTGGAGAAAAGAGAGCTTGGGAAGACTAGCCCAATATTTATTTTTAAAGTCTTCATGTAAATTTTTTTATTGTCAGGCACTATTATAAGTGTTCCATACATTGAGTCTTTTAATACTTATAAAAACTTTATAAGTGTAATTATTATTCCAATTTCATAAATGAAGGAGACACAGCAAGTAGTGGATCTGTGATTAAAACCCAGGAAACTGGGTTCCAGAGAATGTGCTCTTAATCATAAGAACAGAAAATGTAAGAAGATTATATAGTTTTTCAAATTTGTATCACATGAAACTCTAGCGTATCTCCAATTAGATCACTTGTACAGGCCCAGAAATCTCCTACACCCTCAAGGAGATAATTCTGATGCTCACTCCCATATCCATAAGCCTTCTGAGTGGAGATGAAATGTATATTCAGAGAAACTTGTATAACATCATAGAGAATGTGGATAATTTCAAATTAAAATATCATACAAATAAGATTTCCCATCTTATATATGAATAATAGTGCTTCATATAGAAATTAGAAAACCATTAATGGATATAATGCAGATACTATTCATTTTAAAGAAAATTATGTACCAAAGGCCAAAGTCCAGAGACAATTTAGAGTAACAGATACACTCATGAACATAATTAAATTTAACTTAATTTATTTTAATTTTGACTCATTCTCTCTCTTATCTTCTGCAAGATGCAGAATAAATAATTCCAAAGAAATAACAACAAACAAAAAGCTAATATGCTATCAACCAGTCACTTGTGTGTCAGCTATTTTAGAGCAGACCCTGGTACTGACAGTGCTAAGGATTCCTAGTGGTACAATGGTTAAGAGCCAGGCTGGTAATCAAAAGATCGACAGTCGGAACACACCAGCTGCTCTGCAGGAGAAAGATGTGGCAGTATGCTTCCGTAAAGATCTACAGTCGAGGAAACACTACGGAGAAGTTCTACTCTGTTATATAGGTTCACAATGAGTTGGAATCAACTCAGCATACAACAAAAACACGGCACTGCTAATTTACCAAGCAAATAATTAAGCACATTTGATCCATATATCAGGTGTTTAAATTAGTTCAGGTGCATGCGCAGCAATGAGTAGTAAGATTTGTTGTTGTTAGGTGCCGTTCAGTCGGTTCTGACTCATAGTGACCATATGCACAACAGAACGAAACACTGCCCGGTCCTGCACCATCCTTAAAATCGTTGTTATGCTTGACCCCATTGTGGCAGCCACTGTCAATCCACCTTGTTGACGATCTTCCTCTTTTCTGCTGACCCTGGACTTTGCCAGGCGTGATGTCCTTCTCCAGGGACTGATCCCTCCTGACAACATGTCCAAAGTATTTAAGACTCAGTCTCGCCATCCTTGCTTCTAAGGAGTATTCTGGCCGCACTTCTTCCAAGGCAGATTTGTTCGTTCTGGCAGTCCGTGTTATATTCAATATTCTTCGCAAACGCCACAATTCAGTCATCAATTCTTCGAACTTCCTTATTCATTGTCCAGCTTTCACATGCATATGATGCAATTGAAAACACCGTGGTTTGGGTCAGGCACACCTTAGTCTTCAGAGTGACATTTTTGTTCTTCAACACTTTGAAGAGGTCCTTTGCAGCAGATTTGCCCAATGCAATGCGTCGTCTTTTGATTTCTTGACTGCTGCTTCCATGGCTGTTGATTGTGGATCCAAGTAAAATGAAATCCTTGACAACTTCAATCTTTTCTCCGTTTATCATGATGTTGCTCATTGGTCCCGTTGTGAGGATTTTTGTTTTCTTCATGCTGAGATGCAATTCATACTGAAGGCTGTGGTCTTTGATCTTCATTAGTAAGTGCTTCAAGTCCTCTTCACTTTCAGCAAGCAAGGTTGTGTCATCTGCATAACGCAGGTTGTTAATAAGTCTTCCTCCAATCCTGATGCCCTGTTCTTCACATAGTCCAGCTTCTCGGATTATTTGCTAAGCATATAGTTTGAATAGGTATGGTGAAAGAATACAACCTTGGCGCACACCTTTCCTGACTTTAAAACAATCAGGTCGAAAGATAGAATTTTGCAAGACCAACAACTTCTTCATTGAAAATACCTTCTTTCACCAACATAAACGGGTACTATATACATGAACCTTGCCAGATGGAACACACAGAAATCAAATTGACTACATCTGTGGAAAGAGACAAAGGAAAATTTCAATATCATCAGTCAGAACAAGGCCAGGGGCCGACTGTGGAACAGACCTTCAACTTTTCATATGCAAGTTCAAGCTGAAGCTGAAGAAAATCAGAGAAAGTCCATGAGAGCCAAAATATGACCTTGAGTATATCCCACCTGAATTTAAAGACCATCTCAAGAATAGATTTGACGCATTGAACACTGGTGACCAAAAACCGGACGAGTTGTAGAATGACATCAAGGACATCATACATGAAGAAAGCAAGAGGTCATTGAAAAGATAGGAAAGAAAGAAAAGACCAAGATAGATGTTGGAGGAGACTCGGAAACTTGCTCTCGAACGTCAAGCAGCTAAAGCAAAAAGAAGAATTCGTGGAGTAAAAGAACTGAACAGAAGATTTCAAAGGGCATCTCGAGAAGACAAAGTAAAGTATTATAATGACATGTGCAAAGAGTGGAAATGGAAAACCAAAAGGGAAGAACATGCTCAGTGTTTCTCAAGCTGAAAGAACAGAAGAAAAAATTCAAGCCTCAAGTTGCAATAGTGAAGGATTCTATGGGGAAAATATTAAATGACGCAGGAAGCATCAAAAGAAGATGAAAGGAATACACAGAGTCATTATACCAAAAAGAATTAGTTGATGTTCAAACATTTCGAGAGGTAGCATATGATCAGGAACCGAAGGTACTGAAGGAAGAAGTCCAAGCTGCTCTGAAGGCATTGGTGAAAAACAAGGCTCCAGGAACTGATGGAGTATCAATTGAGATGTTTCAACAAACGGATGCAGCGTTGGAGGTGCTCACTCATCTATGCCAAGAAATATGGAAGACAGCTTCCCGACCAAGTGACTGAAAGAGATCCATATTTATGCCTATTCCCAAGAAAGGTGATCCAACCAAATGCAGAAATTATAGAAAAATATCATTAATATCACACGCAAGCAAAATTTTGCTGAAAATCATTCAAAAATGGCTGCAGCAGTATATCGACAGGGAACTGGCAGAAATTCAGGCCAGTTTCAGAAGAGAACATTGAACCAGGGATATCATTGCTGGTGTCAGATGGATCCTGGCTGAAAGCAGAGAATACCAGAAGGATGTTTACCTGTGTTTTATTGACTATGTAAAGGCATTAGACTGTGTGGATCATAACAAATTATGGGTAACACTGAGAAGAATGGTAATTCCAGAATACTTAATTGTGCTCATGAGGAACCTTTACATAGATCAAGAGGCAGTTGTTTGGACAGTAAGATTTATAACCATTGAAATAATTATCTTCATTTTCTCTACTGTTTAAGAAAGGAGCCCTGGTGGCACAGAGGTTAAAATGCTCAGCTGTTAACCGAAATGTCAGCAAATCAAACCCACCAATCCCTCTGCAGGCGAAAGATGTGTCTGCCCACTTCCATAAAGGTTTACAACTTTGGAAACAGTATGGAGCAGTTCTACTCTGTCCTACAGGATCACTATGAGTTGGAACTGACTTGATAGCACTAGGTGGGTGGGTACTGTTTAAGAGGATTTCTTATATTAAATCATGATTTTAAATTAGAAGAGACTTATTTATAAAACATCCATAACATAAATTATTTAATTTAAAAATATTTGAAGAAAATCATAGATCATGTATGAAAACTGTGAGTATAATGAGACATCACTCCCTTGATTATGGCAAATTATATGGTGAAAAGGAAATTATATATGCTGGCCTAACCTAATCAGGGGAGCCCTTTAAAAGAAGACTTTTCTCTGACTGGCAATGGAAGAGGAAGTCAGAGATTCAAGAGTGGGATTTGATTTACCATTGTTGTCTTGAAGATGAAGAGGACACAAGAAAAAGAATGCGGGCGACCTCTAGGAGCTGAGAACAACCCCCGCCAACAGCTAGCAATAAAACTGGGGCCTCAGTCCTACAACCACAAGGAAATGGATTCTGACAAAAACAAGTGAGCTTGGAAGAACCTGAGTCTCAGATAAGAACTGCAGTGCTGGCTCACACCTTGATTTCACCTTACTGAGACCTGGAGCAGAGAATCCAGCCATGTCATGCTGGACTTCAGCCCTATACTAACAGTGAGATAATTAATTTGTATTGTTTAATGTCATTCAGTCTGTGGTAGCTTGTTATGCAGCAGTAGAAAGTTAATACATCCCTAAAATATGTCTTAGAGAATGATCTATCTGAGCTCTTAGACCCTTTTTCCATCCACCAAAGGATTTTGAATAAAGGGAAAGTAATCATAAGAATATATAAACTTAAAGATAGAATGGAGCAACAGCGAAGAGACTACCCTTTAATTTTGTTGGCAAATTAGTTTCTTAAGACCTGGCAAGAAAGGTAAGAAAGGATCTTTCTTAAACACTGATATCATAATTTCAGAAGATTTTCTAAAAGAAATTTTTCCAAAACACCCAAATGCATAGCATTTAACATTTCCTGCAATAATCACAACTTCTAGGATTTAACACTAATAAAAATTAATACAATAGGTGGTGAAGTTAGTGTTTTTCAGTGTGAATTTCCATTATGATTTACTGAAATTAACCTCAGCACACATAATTGTCGCCCCTTTTATTTCGTGGATTGAGGAAAATTAACCTTGTACCTATGAAAACAAAAAGTACTTTTTAAAGCGTATGCAAAAAAAATCATGGCTAAATGAGAATTACACCCTCGATTCAGAGGGGCGAAGGTGAACTACAGCCAAAATCAAGAACAAAAAATGATGTGCGTTTTTGTAAAAAAGTGTTGTATGATATGATTTGTGCAATAAAGCCCCATTGCACAATTAGCAAAAGCATAATATAGCAAGTATTTTTCAGCTAATGTAAAAATAAAAAGTTTAGAAAAACAGGTGGCGCTGCCAGAGATAATCATGGTTATTAGACTGGGTTAGAAAATGTATCTATATTACAGCTTGCACACTATTAATGGGGAGAAATATGAGTGACAGTAATCTACAATCAAGATGAGGTGAAGTTCGACCTGATTTATAAATGCGTGTGCGTGGTTGAAACTAAAGATAATAAAAACAAAGTATTTTCTTAAAAGATTCATAATTATTTGAAAAATACCTATTAAAATTTTATGAGAGAAAAAATTAATCATTTTGCCAGTTAATACATTGTTGTTGACTAGTATGTATTTAAAGAAAACAAAAACTATATTTTAAGGTATCCATTATCCTTAAGTATTCTCATAATGGCAAAAATTAGCAATAGATTTTAAGGAAATATACCTAGGGAAAGTCAACTTTTCAAAAAAAAATTAAAATGAACAGTGAGACCTTCAAATGAATGTTCAGAATATAGTTACACACAAAAAAGTAATCCAAGTGATTAAATTAATGCAGACATTACTTCAGCAATTAGAAAATTCAGATTTCAATGATTGCCATTTTAAAAACATTTTAAGACTAGTTTCATGTTAATAATTATGTAGTTTGGGGAATAAATAACTAAGAATTTCTAACTCACAAGAGACCATAAATGTAATTTTGCATATCTTATATATTTATAGTTATTCAAATTTTAGCATAAAAAATATAAATATAGAAAGATCACAGAAAATACAAGCACTACACAGGCAATAAGTAAACTTAAATTTAGATCGTTGAAATTAAAGAGCTGGGATAGATAAATGTGCATCAAAATTGGCTTCTCTATAATTGATATACTGTTCTCACTTTCAAGAAAAAACTGAATAAAGAGTAGCAAAATAAAACTTTATATTTTTATATGTCTACCTTATTCTCTTCACTAATAAGACACTAGTGAAGCCCCCGCCTAGGCTTCCCCTGCTCTGCCACAGTTCCCCCCTTTCCATTCACAGCCCACCAAGCTGCAGTCTCTAACCATAGTTTGACCCTAGCCCCCCAAGCTGTGGCCCCTAACCGTGGTTTGAATTTAGCCCTGGATCTCTGTGCATGTGCAAGCCAGAATTTTGGCACATGCTCAGGACCCGAGCAACTGTGTTCTTACCTGACCCCAGACCTGAGCATCACTGCAGCACCTGAGCCCTTTTGTAGAGTGAAAAGTCCCCTTTTCAGCACGACTCAGCACCAGGATCTTCAAATTTGGGCATACAAGAGCTGGGATGGGGGCGGGGATTTGGATTTCCAGCACCAATCCTTACCCCCTGCAGACTTGAGGACAGAAAATTCCCAGCTCCCCTGGGCAGAGAAGTTGTGGTCTTTAGGCTGCTTGTCCCCAGGTTGCTCCTTGTTTGTACAAACAATAAATTTCCACTTTCTTGTTTCCCTTTCAACTGGTGGCATATGTCCGTCTTATTTTTATCAGCTAATAGGACAGGACAAGAACTCAAGTTGGGTTACACTAAGACCAGAATTACAAGTAGAAACACAAGAGTCTTTGAAAATGTTTCAATTTCTGTTTCTTTCTCTACAGTATACTGTCTTCCATGTTGATAATTTAAGCATAATGCTATCATCGTGTTGTCAGAATTAAAAGAATATCAAATATTATACATTTCTATTTTTTAAAAGTTAAATATAATGAAAAAATAATGGTAATGCTGGTGATGTTCAGCTTTTATTGTTTTATTTTGTTGTAGTTTATTTGCTTGTTTAGTCTTTTTATTTAGGAAAAATATCTCATGGCTTTATGTGAGTGACAATTGGTCATTAACTCACTAAGTCTGAATGCTAAGAAAGAACACTTTTTAAAACAGAAAATACTGGTTGTAAGCAGTCTGTCTGAGAATATTTAGATGTGAGGAATGTGTGTTAGTCAAAAAACAAACAAAAATTTATTACCAGAAAAGAAGTAACAAAGCATGATAAGCTATTCGAAAGGTTGGCTGTAGCAATGAAGCACTAAATAAAATGACCAAGTAAATTTACACAGTGCTGGTACTTAGCCTAAAAACAAATACATATATATTTGTGTGTGTGTTTGTATGTTTCCTCTTTTTTCCATTTGAATGGACTTGAATTTATACATTCTTTAGATTGTCAATTGTGTATAATTTAAGATAGTCATACCAAGTTTTAGTTTAAGCACGACAAGAGACTCCTGCAGGTGATCCTGTCACAGAATCTGAGGACTTAGAATGTTCAGGAGTCACTTCCCAAGCCAGGAGAAACGTGAAGATCTAACAAAGACAATACATATATTGTTTTATTATTTGCCGTTTCAAGCTTAATGGTGATCTACTTTTCAGATTCTGTCAGGAAGAATATCCAAATGTTAACCACATGCGTATTGAATTCCATGCTCTACATACTTCAGATGAGAACCTTTCCTATTACACACAAAATTTAAAATAATAATTATGATATTTATAATAATTACATAATTTATAATAGTAATGCTAATAATAATCATAATGATATTCTTTCTATTCAAAATGGCATATTTGAGTTTACATTTTGTTCCAATTTCAAAAAAGATGTCTTACTGCTTCTTCTGTAAATAAAATGCATTTAAAATTAAATGAGACATCTTACCTGCATGATAGGGACACTTTGCTCAACTGACAAAAGGAAATAAAGAGAGCAGTTACTTGCAACTGCAAACAGACTTGTTTGGTGTAAGATAACTAGAAAAAAGCTGGACCAAAATTTTACCCACAGATGCTGAGCTAAACAAGGAACAAAGTGGGTAATCTCACTTTCATTGCCAACTGTGTTGTAAGAATTAGCAGGAATCAAATCCCCGAAGTGTGGCGTTGGGTCCAGTCCTTACCTTTCCACTTCTTCATCCTTGTCACCTGCCGCCCAAGCGGCACTCCCTTCTCCAAACTTAGCCACTTGGAGCTGGCTAAGAGGTCACAAGGTAGACGGATACTGTATTTCAGACCATCTGCCCATGCAGCCCTTCTCTAATCCTAAATCCTCGGAGCTAGCTCAGAGTACAAACGTAAGACCACACAACAAATCTGGGAGGCATTAGCTCCATTCGACCCTGCTTTGCTGTGCTAAAGTGGAGATGCATCATGACAAATCTGCATAGTACTCAGAGGTGTTCATGATTTCTAGATAGGCAGAAGGCCATTAGAAAATAGAAATTAATAACAAATACGGATTTCTTATAAACATCATGTTCTTCCAATAAGAGGCTGAACACACATTAACACATGGAAAATAGCTTTTATTACTTACAAAGGGAAGCAGACAGCATACAACAGGCGAGCAGTCCCCCTTCACTGAAAAGCCATCCAAGCACAGATGGAAAGCTTTCATGCACACCCCACTTTGTTTCGTGGTTGAGGGACATGCTGATCCCCCTGGCTTCTGAAAACTTTCTGGGTGGATATAAACACACTTGCACTCAAGCCCTTAACCTGGCATTGTGGCTGAGAGACACAATGGGAGCCTACCTTCTACCAGTCTCACCCTGGCCAGGTAAGTCCACTTATGTGAGCTCTAATTTAATGTTACACGTGACCCACTAGCAGCATAGCTGGGGAGTTGGAGAAAAGAAATTTCAGTCTTCATGACTAATCGTATCTATTTAAACCTGCTAACAAATATCAGGCCTCAGTGGGGGTGATGTTTTTTTCTGACACATAAAGATTCCTGCAGAGGGAGAAACGTAGAAAATTATGGCTGCCTGTCTTGTTCAAAGGAGTGCCTCCTCACAACACATTAAAAGGACACAGTCCTTCAAATTGCCAAATAGGCAGACTCCAGCCTCTGCTGGTTCTCACTGACCCTAAGGGTGTGGTAATTTGGTGGAATAACTGACAGAACTTCATAGAAAGTAAACCATACTTATGATTACATATTCATTACAAAGAAAAATAGAAAAAAAGAGATGCATAAGGTGAAGTCTGGGAGGAAAACAGTAGGAAGCTTCCATGTCCCCAGGGATGCACGAGGCCATCCTGAAAGCAAATGACTTTGTCAGTTAGGAAGCTCAGGGAGCTTTCGCTTCCAGGGCCTTTACTTGGTCTCATTGCATGGCCATGATGGAGGTCTCATTAAATGTGCATAATTGATTAAATAATCCCTTCATTCCTTCCTGAAGTAAGCTGATCAGGTAGCCTTCATATCTTGGCCAGTCTCACTCATCTGCACAAACCCTTATGAGTGCCCTCGAGTTTTTAGATAATAAAGGCACCTTGATTATCTAGAAAATTCCAAAGGTTACCTTTCAGGGACCAAAACAGAGGCCAAATTGAGTTCTTTGTTTCACAGATGTGAAACTTTCACTAGCATTAATTGCCTTCTGCAGAAACTTATATAGAAGAGAGAGAAAAAGAGACTGCAAAATGTCTTCCAGTGATTTCCCTTCTAGGAAGTGGAGTGGATGCCCCTCACCTATTTGAATGTGTGGAAGGTCTGTGCTAGTATGTTCACCAATGGTGAAGTGGGCTCCTGAGCCATAATTGAAATTCAACAACAATTCAATTTTTATCAGAACAAAGTAGATCATTCATTAAGCAATCTAATTGAGACGTTTAATTAAGGAAAATTCATTTTTGTGTTATACTTAGATTTATCAGGAAGTGTTTCAAAAGGAAAAGCAACAGAATAAAAATTGCTTGTTAAGATCTAGATGTGAGCGGGTTTAAAAAAAAAATCCATGTCATGGCTAATTTGGGGGTAAAGGAAGCTTTGCTATATATATATTTTTTTTCTTTTTTTATTACACACACATGAAAATAATAAGCTGTTCCAATTCTTTTTTAGCTGAAATTGGATTCTGGAACACTAACTTGTAGTTTGCCCTAAAGTACAAACATCATTGCCACAGTCCCGAGTAGCTTGGAGAGATAAAGTTATATAAAACTTGCACTTTGTATCCAAAGAGAGCTTTAAAAGCATTTTAATGCAATGTCACATAATTTTCATGCTATCTTTAAATTTAACTCATGGAACTGAAAGCCGTCATCTCACTGTAAAGGGCCAGCATCTATTTGGAGCACTCCTTCTCATGAAGCAGCTATCACCAGACATGCTTCGCTTCCATTTGCTTTGTCAAGGAAAAAAAAAAAAAAAAAAATCAAAGTGAAGCAAAAACAGGTTTTCTCTTCTATTCATAAGCAACAAAATCTTCTCAACTGGAAATAATAAGATTGGCTCCACAGAATTCATTATTGTGTCAATAAGACAATATTGATTCTGGGACAATAACTCTTAAATGGCATGGGGTAAAACAATTTTGCAAGGTAGATTTAATGTTACTCCAGGGTAGCCTAAGATATTTGTATAAATAAGGAAACAGAAAGGAAGGGCTGAAAATTCTATATAAAATGACAGGAAGCATGTCACATAGCAATCTCTGAACCAAACTCCGAAACAGGTAAAATAATTAATCTGCATGAGGTGATACACTGAGATAATAGTAGTTTTTGTTATTGTTTTTGCTTTTTTTTGAAAACAGAAAATTGCATGCTCTTTTATCTAATCAGAATTATCTTAAAAATATCTTCAATATTTTTTAAGCTGTATACAACAATATATAAGTGGGAAAATAATTTCACATCTTCCCGTCACGGAACAAATCCTTGACATTTCTCTGTGTAGTGCCTTGCATGTATGCATATGAAATTATTGCTTTAGATTGTTCATTTTGTTATATGTCCTCACTGAACATTTAAAGACTATATAAGTGGCAAGATATAAGAAAGAAATGAAGAAGTCAGTGATTTCTTATCACTTGTTATTGTTGTTATTGTTAGGTGCCATTGAATCAATTGCGACTCACAGAAACCGCATGTGCAAGAATGAAATACTGCCTGGTCCTGCACTGTCTTCACAATCTTTGCTCCGTTTGAGCCCATTGTTGCAGCCACTGTGTCAATCCATCTTGTTGAAGGTCTTCCTCTGTTCTGCTGACCCTCTATTTCACCAAGTATGATGTCATTCTCCAGTGACTGCTCCTTCCTGACAACATGCCCAGAGGATGTGAGATGAAGTCTAGAAATCCTTTCTTCTTAGGAGCATTCTGGCTGTACTTCTTCCAAGACAGACTTGTTTGTTTTTCTGGCATCAATTCTTCTGTCTTTCTTATTCATTGCCCAGCTTTCACATGCATACCAGGTGAATGAAAATATCATGGCTTGAGTCAGGTGCACCTTGGTACCTCAAAGTGACATATTTGCTTTTTAATGCTTTAAAGAGGTCTTTTGAAACAGATTTGCACAATGCAATATGTTGTTTAATTTTTTGACTGCTATTTCCCTGGGCATTAATTTTGTATTCAAGTAAAATGAAATCCTTGACAACTTCAATATTTTCTCCATTTATAATGATGTTACTTACTGGTCCAGATTTGAGGATTTTTGTTTTCTTTATGTTGAAATGTAAACCATATTGAAGTCTGTAGTCTTTGTTCTTCGTCAGTAAGTGCTTCAGGTCCTCTCCACTTTCAGTAAGCAAGGTTGTGTCATCTGCATAATGCAGGTCCTTAATGAGTTTTCCTCTAATCCTAATGTCGTGTTCTTCTTCATGCAGTCCAGTTTCTCTGATTATTTGCTCAGTGTACAGGCTGAGTATGGTGAAAGGATACAACTCTGACACACACCTTTCCTGATTTTTAAAACACGCAGTATTCCTTGCTCTGTTTAAATGAGCAGAAGTCTCTTGGTTATCAATTCTTATTTATATCCAATTACATATTTATAAATATATGAATGAATCCTTTAAAATATTTACCCAACTCTAGGGACTGACATTGCAGGTAATTTTCCTGTTCAACTAGAAAGTTGTTTTATAACATTAGACATTAAAAATATAACAATAAATCAATCACAATAGGGATTCTTATCTATATGCTAATGATACTGATATTTCTACCTCTATCACTAAACTCCTCCCAGAACTACATACCCATAAATTCACCCGCCAAATCCATACCACAAATAAATGATTAATAGGCATCTCAATCTTAATATATTAAAAGTAGAGTTCATGATATCACCTTTCACTCCACCTTATAAATCAATCACTACCGATATCTTTCTTACTTAAATAATTAGCACCTCCAAAGCAAAATCTGCAAATAACCCCTTGATTCCTGTTAGTTGTTCTCCTTCATATCCAATCCCTCAGCAAGTCCTGCAGGCTCTACCATAAAATAAAATGCAAATCTGTCTATGTCCACTGCTGCTGCTTTCTCCACTCAGGTGCTGTCATGGCCTCCTTACTGAGCTTCCTGATATTGAGCTACAATCCTTACCGTATACAATAGCTGGGATGACTTTTAAAATATAAGTCAGTTTATACTTGTCTCCTACTTAAAACTATTTACAAGGTTTAATATAACAAATTTACCTCTTTCTAGGATGCTGATAGCAAAGGAAAAAAAATGTCCTGTAGTCAATGGTAAGTGAATAAAAGCAGACAGAATATGGATGGTAGTCTACATTTGGAAGTAGGGTTTGGCATAGAAAGGCCAAATTTGATGCAACAGCAGCTAAACTCCTGATAAAAAACCTCAGACCTTCTCGAATAAAAATAAAACCAGTAGATTTTCTGGAATGGCAGTATACAATGGTACTAAATGTAAAAGATAGGAAAGTGGCTGTCTTAGTTTACTAGGGTTGCCATAACAGAATTCCACAAAGTGGGTGGCTTAAAAGAACAGAAACATTGTCTCACAGATCTGGAGGCTCTAAGTCTAAATTAAGGGTGATAGCAAGGCCACCAGGAGCCCTGGTAGCTTGACTGATAACAGAAAGTTCAGTGGTTTGAAGCCACCAGCTGCTCCACAGAAGAAAGACATGGCAGTCTGTTTCCATAAAGATTTACAGCTTTTGGGTGGAGCCAAGATGGTGGCTGAGTTACATGTGCCATAACGTCCCCCTGCACCAAAGACCCAAAAAATGAAGTGAAACAGAAGGAAATAACAATCCAGGAACCTGGAACATCAAAAAAGATGGTCTAAGAATTAAAACAAACACTGATTGGAAGGAAGAAGGAAAAGAGCAAAAGAGGAGTAACATGGAACAGAGGATTTCATCCAGCTGTCCTGGCCCTCCACAGCTAACTTAGGACAAAGCCAGCAGCAATCTTGGGTGAAGAAAAGAGCAAGGCAACTTCACAACTTTCCCAAAAGGGAAGAGAGACTCTACAGACACACACAGAAAGAAGAGGCAGGGAGGGTGCTAGATAAAGAACCAGAGATACTCAGGAGCAGTGGAGTGGCCCTGACCTCAGAGGCAGATGCAGTGAGACTGAATGAACATCTTCCTGCAGTTCTTTTCTCTCTCCCCCTGCCCAGGAGGAGGTGGAGGTGAGCAAGTAGATGAAAGTCTGCCTAACCCCTTACCTACACATCCCCCCAACCAATGAGAGGTGATGAGCATGCCGCCACTCTCCCACCACACCCACCACATCAGCCATTCCTGATAAGGTATTCAAAAGGAATCAAGAAAAACTGACAAAACCAACAAAAGTGCAGAAAACACTAGAAGAATTCAGAAAAGCATTATAAGAACAAAACAGCAATCTAAAAAGACAATTGGAAATGGTACAGAAAGGGCAACTAGAAGTCTAGAAGCTTCACAATAAACTGCAAAAATTGACAACTCAATAGAAAGTTGTAGGAGTAGAATTGAAGCAATGGAAGACAGGGTCAGCAAAATAGAAGACCAATCCCTTGACATTAATCTGTTCAAGAAACAATCAAAAAAAAAAAAGATGAAAAATTAAGAAAGCCTAAGAGTTATGTGGGACACCATCAAAAGGAATAATTTACTCATGATCAGAATCCCAGAAGGGGAGGAGTCAACAAAAAGCAGAGAGGGAATTGTTGAAGATATGCTGACAGAAAACCTCCCTGATATCATGAAAGAGAACATAACCATACAAGAAGCACAAAGAACCCCATACAGGATAGATCCCAACAGAAAAACAACGAGGCATATTATAATCAAACTTTCCAAAATCAAAGACAAAGATAGAATCCTGAAGCAGCTTGGGAAAAAACCAAAGATCACCTACAATGGGGCATCAATAAGACTAAGTTCTGATTACTTGGCAAAAACCATGCAGGCAAGATGGGCAATAGGCTAATATACATAAAAACTGAAAGACAAAAAAAAAAAAAACTGTCAACTAAGAATTATATACACCGCAAAATCATCTCTCAAATATGGTAGTGAAATTAGGATATTTCCAGATAAACAGAAGTTAAAGGAATTTGTAAAAACCATACCAATTTTATTAGAAATATTTCAAGGGATCCTTCAGACATAAAAATAATAAAACACAAGACAACAAACTGAGAAAAAAACACTTGACAACATCAGACAGATATAAATCCAGATAAAGAACTCTCAAAAATAGAATAAACCTAAAAAAACAGAAAACAGGGAACGAGAGATGTCAATCTGTAACTAACTAGCTCTTCAAACCATAAAGAGGGAATAAAGGGTATAGGTTTAGAACTTCCACGGATAGAGCAAGTCAAGGTGATATCAAGAAACAAATTATTGCTTTAAACTTAGGAAGATAAAGGTAAATTTCAGGGTAAACACAAAGAAAGCCAACAATTCTACTCATCAAAATATAAAAGAATAAAATCATAAATATTCAGTACCCACGAAACCAAAAATGAGGCAGGAATGAAAAGACAAGCCACTATTAAAAAAAAAAAAAAAAAGGAAGAAAAAAAAAAAACACAGAAATTAAGTGGAAGAAAGAAGCTGTCAACACCTAAAAAAAAAAAAAAAGTAGAAGAAAATAACAGCAATAAACTTATACCTAGCAATAATCACACTGAATGTAAATGGTCTAAACTCACCAGTAAAGAGACAGAGAGTAGCAGAATGGGTTAAAAAAACATGAACCATCAATATACTGTCTGCAAGAAACAAACCTTAGATACAAAGATATAAATAAATTAAAACTTACAGGTTGGAAAAAGATATGTCAAGCAAACAATAACCAAAAAAGAGCAGAGGTGGCAATGTTAATCTCTGATAAAATATATTTTAAAGCAAAATCCACTAAAAAAGACAAGGAAGGACATGATATTATGTTCAATGGATCAATCCATCAAAACGACATAACCATAATAAATATATACGCATCCAATGACAGAGCTTCAAAATACATACAACATACCCTAACTGCACTGAAAAGAGAAAGAGATACTTCCACAATAATACTGGGATACTTTAACCCACCAATCCTGGTGAAGGACAGAACAACTAGAAAGACACTTAACAAAGACATGATCAACCAATCTAAACTCCTAATGTATACAGAGCATATCACCGAATAGTGGAAAAATACATCTTCTTCTCTAATGATCATGGGCCAGTCTCCAGAACAGGCCACAATTTGGGCTACGAAGCAAGCCTCAAAAAATTCAAAAACATAGAAATGCTACAAAGCATCTTCTCTGATCACAATGCTATAAAAATGGAAATCAATAACAGTAAGAGCAAAATAAAAAAAAAAAAAAACCTAGTAAATGGAAACTAACACCCTGCTTAAAAAGTACTGGGTAACAGAAGAAATCAAAGTTGATGTTAAAAAAATTCCTAGAACCAAAATAGAATGAAAACATAACATACCAAAATCTTTGGGACACAACAAAAGCAGTGCTCATAGGTTAATTTATATCTATAAATACACAGATCAAAAAAGAAAGGCTGACAGAAAGGGCCACAGAAACATTAGCCTGAGACCAGAAGAACTAATGGTGCCCAGCTACAACCCATGACTGCCCTGACAGAGAACACAACGGAGAACCCCTGAGGGAGCAGTAGAGCAGTGGGTTGCAGACCCCAAATTCTCATAAAAAGACCGGACTTAACGGTCTGACTGAGACTAGAAGGACCTTGATGGTCATTTGAAATAAAAAGGATCATAACAGAAAACTATGAAAAGTTGTACTCCAACAAATTTGAAAGCCTAGAGGAAATGAACAAATTTCTAGAAACATACCACCTACCTAAACTAATACGAAGTGAGTAGAAAATTTGAAGAGGCCCGCACAAAAGAAGAAATTGAAAGGGGTCATAAAAAAACTCCCAGCAGCAACAAAAAACTCCAGTCCAGTTGACTTCACTGGAGAATTCTACCACACATTCACAGAAAAATTGACACCATTTTTACTCAAAATATTCCAGAACATAGAAGAGGAAGGAATACTCCCAAATTCATTCTATGAATCCAGCATAACCCTAATACCAAAGCCAGTCAAGGCCATCACTAAAAAAAACTACAGTCCAATATCCCAAGCTAATATAGATGCAAAAATTCTCAACAAAATTCTAGCCAACAGAATACAACAGCATATCAAATAAACAACAGTAAACAAACAATAACATCGGGGAGGCAAGGTTGGTTCATAATTAGAAAATCAATCAACGTAATCCACCCTATAAATAAAACAAAGTAAAATAGTCATATAATAATATCAATTGATGTAGAAAAGGCAGTTTATAAAGTCCAACACCCATTTCTGATAAAAACTCTCAACAAGAAAGGAATAGAAGGGAAATTCCTCAACATAATAAAGGAAATTTAGAAAAAACCAACATCCAAATCTGAAAGCATTCTCTCTGAGAACAGGAACCAGACAAGGATGCCTTTTATTACCACTCTTATTCAACGTTGTGTTGGGAGTGCTACTGAGAACAATGAGGCAAAAAAAGGAAATAAAGGGCATCCACATTGGTAAGGAAGAAGTAAAACTATCTGTATTCACAGATTATGTGATCCAATACACAGAAAATCCTAAGGACTCCACAAAAGAGCTATAGGAACTAATAGAAGCATTCAGCAAAGTGGCAGAACAACAAGATAAACATACAAAAATCAACTGGATTCCTCTACATCAACAAAGAGAACCGTGAAAAGGAAGTCAGGAGAACAACACCATTTACAAGAGCCTCCCAAAAGATAAAATACTTAAATATAAATCTAACCTTGGACATAAAAGACTTATACAAAGAAAACTACAAAACACTACTGTAAGAAACCAAGAGACTTACATAAATGGAAAAACATACCATGCTCTTGCATAGGAAGAATTAATATTGTGAAAATGTCAATACTACCGAAAGCGATACATAGATATAATGCAATCCCGATCCAAATTCCAACAGCATTTTGATGGAAAAATTAATCACTAACTTTATATGGAAGGGAAAGACAACCCAAATAAATAAAGCTTTAAAGCAGGAGGCCTCACACTACCAGATCTCAGAACCTACTATATAGCCATGGAAGTCAAAACAACCTGGTATTGGTACAACAGACACGTAGAACAATGGAACAGAATTGAGAACCCAGACGTAAATCCATGGACGACTGATCTGCTACAAAGGACCAAAGGTTATTGAATGGGGAAGAAACATTCTCTTCAACAAATGGTGCCAGCAAAATTGGATGTCTATCTATAGAAAAATGAAACAGAATCCCTACCTTACACCATACACAAAAACTAATTCAAAACAGATCAAAGACCTAAATATAAAACTGAAAACTATAAAGATCATGAAGAAAAAACTAGAGACAACTCTAAGGGCCCTAATATATGGCATGTACAGAATGCCAAACATAACTAAAAATGCACACGCAGGAGAAGATAAACTAGATACACGTGGCCTCCTAAAACCTGAACACTTATGTTCAGCAGAAGACTTCCACAAAAGTGTAAAAAGAGAACCAACAAACTGGGAAAAAGTTGTTGGCTGTGACATATCCGAGAAGGGTCTGATCTGTAAAATTTATAGAAAACATCAGCACCTCAACAACAAGAATAAAAAGATAAATAATCCAATTAAAAAATGGGAAAAGTATATTAATAGTCACTTCACTTTTCACCAAAGAAGACTTTCAGGTTGCTAACAAACATATGAAGAAAGGCTTGCAATCATTAGCAATTAGAGATGCAAATCAAAACTACAATGAGATACTATCTTTCCCCAATATTACTGGCACTAATTTAAAAAAAAAAAGAAAATAATACAATGTAGGCAAGGCTGTGGGGAGATTGGAATGCTTATACGTTGCTGGTGGGAATGTAAAATGGTACAACCACTATGGAAATAGGTATGACGCTTCCTCAAAAAGCTAAAAATAGAAATAGCACATGATCTAACAATCCCACTCCTAGGTATATATCCTAAAAAAAATAAGAGCCATGATATGATATGCACAACCATGTTCACTGAAGTGTTATTTACAAAAACGAGAAGGTGAAAGCAACCTAAGTGCCCATCAACAGATGAATGGATTAAGAAACTGTGGTACATACACACGATGAAATATTACACAGTGATAAAGAATAATGACGAGCCCGCAAAACATCTCACAACATGGACGAACCTGGAGGGCATTATGGTGAAAGAAATAAGTCAATCACAAAAAGAGGAATATTGTATGAGACTGTTTTTATAAAGCAACAACAAAAGATTTACACGCAGGGAAAAAAAAATTCTTTGATGGTTACCAGGGATTAAAGTGGGGAGAAGGGAAAATTACCAAAGAGTTAGTAGATGTGTGTTAATACATGTGAAGAGAAAGGCAATACATAATATAGGAGAAGTCAGCACAACATGACCAAGGCAAGAGAGGAACACAGGGATAAAGGATATCTATGGTTATACCACAGCATAGACAATCCTGCAACAATAGAATCAACAAACTATAATAAAGGAATAGATAGATGGATAGACATAGACAGGTAGAAAGAGAGAGAGAGATGTTGCTGTTAGGTGCCCTCAAGTCAATTCCAACTCATAGCGACCCTATATACAGCAGAACAAAACACTGCCAGTGCTGTGCCATCTACACAATTGCTGTTGTGCTTGAGCCCATTGTTGCAGACACTGTGTCCATACATCTTCTTGAGGGACTTCTTATTTTTTCCTAGCCCTCTACTTTACCAAGTATGATGTCCTTCTCCAGGGATTGATCCCTCCTGAAAACCTGTCCAAAGTATGTGAGACGTAGTCTCGCCATCCTTGCTTCTGGAAGAATTCTGATTGTACTTCTCCCAAGGCAGATTTGTTCATTCTTTGGCAGTCCATGCTATATTCAATATTCTTCACCAATATCACAATTCAAAGAGGCCAATTCTTCTTCAGTCTTTCCTATTCACTGTCCAGCTTTCACATGCATGTGAGACAATTGAAAACACCATGGCTTTGGTCAGGTGCACCTTAGTCTTCATGATGACATCTTTGTTTTTTTAACACTTTAAAGAGGTCTTTTGCAGCAGATTTGCCCAATCCAATGCGTCTTTTGATTTCTTGACCCCTGCTTCCACGGTTGTTGACTGTAGATCCAAGTAAAATGAAATTCTTAACAACTTCAACCTTTTCTCCACTTATCATGATGGTGCTTATTTGTCCAGTTGTGGGAATTTTCGTTTTCTTCATGTTGAAATATAATCCATTCTGAAGGCTGTGGCCTTTGATCTTCACGAGTAAATGCACCAAGTCCTCTTTAGTAAGCAAGGTTGTGTCATCTGCATAATGCAGGTTGTTAATGAGTCTTTCTCCAATCCTGATGTCCTGTTCTTCTTCATATAGTCCAGCTTCTCAGGTTATTTGCTCAGCATACCTACTGAATAGGTATGGTGAAAGGATACAACCCTGATGCACACCTTTCCTAACTTTAAACCACACAGTATCCCCTTATTCTCTTTAGACGACTGGCTCTAGATCTATGTACAGATTCCTCATGAGCACAATCAAGTGTTCTGAAATTCTGCAATGTTATCCATCATTTATTATGATTCACACAGTCAAATGCCTTTGCACAGTCAATAAAACACACGTAAACATCTTTCTGATATTCTTTGCTTTTAACCAGGATCTATCCGACATCAGCAATGATATCCTCTTCTGGATCTGGCTTGAATTTCTGGCAATTCCTTGTCAATATACTGCTGCAGCCACTTTTGAAAGAATGTCAGCAAAATTTTACTTGCATGTGATATTGATATTGTTTGATAATTTCTGCATTCGTTTGGGTCACTTTCTTGGGAATAGGCATAAATATGAATCTCTTCCAATGGCTTTGCCAGAGAACTGTCTTCAAATTTCTTGGCATAGACAAGTGAGTACTCTCAGTGCTGCATCCTTGTTAGAGATATAGATAGGTAGATAGATATGCCAAGAGGTGAGGGAGGGGGTAAGGGAGAGGAGGTATAGGTTCAGTGGTGGGAATTTCCAAATTATGACTGTAGGTGCTCCTCATATATTAATATAGACAATAGAGCATACAAATGGTATAGTCAGGGGAACCTCTTAGACATAACTAAACACCTCACAGGATGAACTTTCTAGGCTTGAAAGCAAGCAATAGCTCTGGGGACATCTATGTCAATTAGCACAACATAGTTCTTAAAGACAGTGTGCTACATTCTACTCTGGTAAGTAGTATTTTGGGTCACAGAAGCTTGGGAACAACCATCAAAGATATGATTATCAGTCTCTTCTAGTCTGGAGAAAAGGACAGTTAAAAAAGAAAGAAAAAAATGATTCAAAGGAGTAATTAGTCCAAAGGACTAATGGACCACAAGGACCAGAGCCTACATAACCCCAAGATTAGAAGAACTAGAGGATGCCAGGCTACCTCTATGGACCTCTGTGATTGGAATCAAAACAGATGGTCCTGGACAGAGTGGGAGAAAAATGTAGAACAAATGATCAAATTCACTAAGAGGACCAAGCTTACTGGTCTGACAGAAGCTGGAGGAATCCCTGAGACTACTGCCCATGGGCACCCTTCTAACTCAGAATTGAAGCCACTCCAGAAATTCACCTTTCAGCAAAAGATTAGGTGGGCCTGTAAAACAAACAAAGGCACACCTGAGGAATGAGAGCCTTAGATCAATCAAGTATACATTGTCAAATGAGCAACATCTGCCACAAAACAAAAACCAGTAGGTGAGAAGGTACAGGAAAACTGAACAAATGTAACAGGGGCACCCAGAGTGAACGGGAAGAAGGGGAGAATGCTGACACAATGCAGGAATGCAACCAATGTCATGAAACAATTTATGTATAAATTTTTGAATGAGAAAAGAATTTGCTCTGTAAACTTTCACCTAAAGCACAATTAATAAAAAAAATAAAAAAAGATTTACAGCCTTGGAAACCCTATGGGGCAGTTCTACTCTGTCCTATAGGGCCTCTATGAGTCAGAATGGACTTGACATCAATGGATTTAATTGGGGGGAAGGGTCATGTTCTCTCTGTCTTCTGTAGGGGTAAATCCTTCCTTGTCTCTTCCAGCTTCTTCTAACCCTAGGCATTTTTGGCATTACTTGGCTTTTAGATGCATCTTCATTTTTGTCTGTTTTCTCTGTGTGACTCAAAGTCTCTGTGTCTATTCTCCCCTTTTATAAACTCTACTCAGAAGGGATTAGGAGCCACCCTATGCCAGCATAACCTGCTTAACTGATAACATCTTCAAGGAAAAAAAAAAAAAAACCTATTTCCAGAGAAGGTCACATACAAGGATTAGAATTGCAGAGCATTTGGGAGGTGGGTGCATAATTCAACCCAAAACAGTAGGCTTTTGAATTTGATTATGTTAGCCTAACTACTGATTTGTGGACTAGTATATAGAAAGAGCATTATTTCAAGAAAATTATCAGCAAGAGGAAGCACACGTGGCATTATACTGTCAGTACCAACATAATAATTTTGCCAAACATTATGTCACTGCCATTTTGATGTAACTTTCTGAAGCAAAGAGGCAAGATGATATTTTGATGTGGTTGATTTTGTTTAGATATTTACATGTAAATAGATAACTATATAACTACATATTTATATTTACATTAGATATACGTATAAAGTATGTCTGCTTCTAGTTGAATGTATTTATGTATTTCATAGTCAGATTTTTAGTCTATAAAATTGTCATTGTTTTTGTTGTTGTTTCTTGCCATTGAGTTGGCTACAACTTATCGTGACATGATATATAACAGAACAGAACAATGCCTGGCCCTGTGCCATCCTGACAATTGTTCATATGCCTGTGCCTAGTGTTGCAGCTATAGTGTCAATCCATCTCATTGACAGTTTCCCTCATTTTCACTGACCACCTACTTTACCAAACAAAATGTCCTTTTCTAGGGAAAATTGTGTTACAAATCATGCATTTATCTCTACCTAACTTCCTGTTTGTATATACAATTTAAATTTAATATAATTAAAGAAATCATATCAAAATGGTGATTTCTCACTATGAAAACAATAGGAGATTTTGCAGGTATATTGTGTCCTTGCAAAAGCATGGTAAACTGACAAAAATGGTGTTTCTGAAGATCAATCTTCTTGAATACACCCTAAATGTAAAAAAAAAAAGCGTAAATCTAAGTAAACTTGATACTCCTATCTACATTAAAAAAATACATTTCAATCATAAATATTAAAATATTACAAATCTTTAGGCTGTTCCACCCTATATTTGATATTATATAAACTCAAAAAAAAAAAGAAAGCATATTCTATAATTTTAGCAAAAATATTAATTGCATTGTTTTGGTTTGTCTAAAATTCTCCATCGGAACATAAATGTCTTTGAAAGGGGTGCTCGGTTGTTCTTTTCAACTCCAAATTTTGGTATTCATTTTATTTATTTATTTATTTTAATTTATAAGTCTTGCAATAAATATTTATTAATTAAGAGCTCCTCTGGGAGCATTTCCCATGTTTACTGATCTGATCGCAATGATTCTGCATTACTTGATCTTAACCTAGAAACCTCAAAGAGGAAATATGGAGGCTTTGCCAAGTACATGAAACCCTTGCAAATGTTTATAAAATAATGTACATAAGTTTATCTGTGTGGGAAAGAGTTCCATGAATATCAATTTTTTTTTTTTTGATAAATCAATCTGTATTTTCAAATGTTTTATCATGTGGAAATTTAAAAGTATTTTTCAGGAAAAATATAAATGTGGATTATTATTAATATTGAGTTCCTTTGTAGTAGCATGAATGGGGCTATATCCTCCAATGAGAGCTCTACAGAAGTCATATACCCATGTTACATTATATAAAAGGAAAAAATGAATTTAATTGTTTAAAATACGTGTAGCCTGCTCTCCTCCTGTACCTATTCAGGCAACTAGAATTAATTAATATAGAATGGGTAAATAGGCTAATTATTAAATACAATTTGGAAGTCTCATTAACGTATGCATGATTTTTCCAGGCATGTTTATTTGTTGCATCACCAAGAACCGGTAGCTGAATGCTACACTTGCTAACACAGGCAAAGAATAGAATTCCCATTTATCCCTTGGAAGGGCCTATTTGGAGTTCTCTATCATACAAGACACTACTTTGAAGAGAGAGCTCTTCCCCAGAGTATTTTGAGTACCTTCCAACCTGAGAGGCTCATTTTCCAGCACTATATTAGACAATGTTCTGCTGTTACCCATAATATTTTAACTGGCTAATTTGTTGTTGTTTTTTCCAGAAGTAGATTGCCAGGTCCTTCTACCTAGTCTGTCTTAGTCTGAAAGATCTGCTGAAACCTATTGTGATGGTTAAGATTGTGTGTCAACTTGGCTGGGCCATGATTTTCAGTTTTTATATGTGATCACTCCCATGATTGAATCTGCTGTGAGTAGGCAATCAATTGAAAGGGAGTTTCCTTGGTGTTGTAGCCTGTATCTGAATATAAGCAGACTCTCTGGCTTTTTTGCTCACTCTGAATCCTGCAGCTGCCTCCTCCTCATTTGACCTCCAGCTGTTGGGACTTGAACTATCAGCTTATCTACAGATCTTGGAATTTGTCGATCACAGCCTGAGAGCTGCTGACCTGCCATCTTGGGTTCGCCAGCCCTTGTGGCTACGTGAATTGAGAGGAGCCTCTATTCTGATACACAGATTTGGGGCATTTCAGCCTCTACAATTTCTTGAGCCATTTCCTTGATATAAATCTCTCTCTCTGTATATTTATATGCTTTACTGGCCTTCTTCTCTAGAGAACCCAGCCTAAGACACCTGTCCACCATAAGTAATGATGCTGGATTTACAATATCAGTGGCAGGTTCTACCAAGTCACCTCAGTACAACACGGGTTAGATCTAAACATAAGGAAAACAAAACCACACAAACCACCACAGTACAATATGAATTAGACCTCAACGTAAAGAAAACAAAAACACTCATAACTGAAACAATATGCAACATCATGTTAAGTGCAGAAAAACTTCAGCTAACTTGGATTCGAAATCAATGTCTGTGGAAGCAGTGAAGAAATCAAAAAACTTATTGCTTTGGGGAAATCTGCTGCAAAACACCTCTTTAAAGTATTAAAAAGCAAAGATGTCACTTTGAGGACTAAGGTGTGCCCGACTCAAGCTATGGTGTTTTTAATTGCCTTATATGCATGTGAAGACCAGATGATGAATAAGGAAGGCCAAAGAAGAATTGATGCATTTGAATTATGATGTTGGTGAAGGATATTGAATATGCCATGAATTGCCAGAAGAACGAACAAATCTGTCTTAGAATAAGTACAATCAGAACACTCCTTAGAAACAAGGATGTTGAGAATTCATCTTACTCACTTGGACATGTTGTTAGGAGGGACTAGTCCTTGGTGAAGGACATCATGCTTGGTAAAGGAGACGGTCAGTGAAAAGGAGGAATACCCTCAACAAGATGAATTAACACCATGGCTGCAACAATGGGCTCAAATTGTGAGGATGACGTAGAACTCGGCAGAATTTGTTTATTGTGCATAGGGTCTCTATGAGTAGAAACTGACTCAAAGGCACGTAACAACATCATACAAGACAAGAGGTAGAACCCTTTCGCTCTGGTGCCACTACAATGCCAGCAAAATTCTGAACCTTCACTTGCAATTTCTGTACATGACGTCCTTCTAGCTTTGTTTATATGACTCAGCTGATGCAAGCCTTTCTTAGATCCCTTCCATCCAAAAGCTGTGACTTTTTATTGCTGTGTTTGTAAAGGCCTATGCTTAACTTTTCTATTTCTTAATGTGTTATATATTTTAACGTGCTAAATTTTTGTTTGTGCAGTTACTGTTTGTGTTTACGTTTGGCTGTAAAGTTTGATTGGCCCCATTCCTGTAATTTCCAGAGGTATGCTTTACTAAACAATATTTTCCAGGAATACATAAACAGAGTTGGAGTGAAACTTCTCTATTCCCATAATTTTAATGTATTTGATTTAAATATTGTGCAACAGATTTCACAAAAACAAATTTCATTAAAAAGTTAAAAACGGTTGGTTTCAAATTTTTAAAAAGATAGGTTTTGTATTATACACAGTAACACTTTCTTACCTGGTGCTGCATATAGTGACCACTTATTCTTTCACTCCTAAGGTTTTTTGAGAAGCTTCTCCTTGATAGCGCAAGCTGCTGCAAGGCAGAGGCCTTTATGAATGTTAGAAAGAGACGAAATGAGAATGTGCCACAAATTGCAGTTTTAAAGAGTATTGTATGAAGTGATGCTGAATCAACATTTTTTGAGGTAAAATTTTAATTTTGAAAAAAAAAATTAAGTAGTACTCGTACGTACCTCTGGAATCCTGAGATAGAATTAGGGGTACACATATATACCACTGTACTCTGAGGTAGGATTGTGGGAGAGGCAAGAAGAATTTTCATACTACCTATGAAAAATTCAGACACATTCAATGATTCAATATGCTTCCATTAATTAAAACACAAGGTATCAACAAAAAATTCAAAGCAGAAAATAATTGAGTATTGAAAGGATGTCTTAGTTATCCAGTGCTGCTATGATAGAAATACCAAAAGTGAATGGATTTAACAAATAGATGTTAATCATTGCACAGTTTAGGAGGCTAGAAGTCTGAATTCAGGGCTCCAGCTCCAGGGGAAGGCTTTCTTTCTCTGTCCGTTCTGGGAGAAGGTCCTCGTCATTAATCTTCCTGTGGTCTAGGAGTTTCTCACTGCAAGGATCCTGGGTCCAAAGGACGTACGCTGCTCGAGGCTCTTCTTTCTTGGTGGCAGGAGGTCCCACTCCTCTCTGCTTGCTTCTTTCTTTTATATCTCAAAATAAATTGACTCAAGATACAACCTAATCTGGTTGATTAACATTAAATGCCTCATTAATGTAACTGCCTCTAATCTTGTCTCATTAATATCCTAGAGGTTAGGATTTTCAACACATAGGAAAATCACATCAGATAACAAAATGGTGGACAATCACACAATACCAGGAATCATGGCCTAGTCAAGTTAACACATATTTTGGGGGGACACAGTTCAATCCGTAACAGAGTTAAATATGTAAACTTGATAATTTATTTAGAATAACACATGATGATGCCTGAAATATACTAAATGTAGAAAAAAATGTAGCTAAACCAAATTGATAGACAGCAAATGGACTAATGTAACTTTTTCATAAACTAACCACATGGCCATGACACATGGGAATTAAGGAATAACAGGGTAAAAATTAAAGGAAATTTGTTCTCCTAATTATAAGGCATTGACCCATTCTATTTACGTATTAAGCAATGGAATCTTAATATTACATGTTTTAGTTGTCTAGTGCTGCTATAACAGAAATAACACAAGTGGGTGGTTTTAACAAACAAATTTATTCTCTTACAGTTCAGGAGGATAGAAGTCCGAATTCAGGGCATCAGCTCTAGAGGAAAGCTTTCTCTCTCTGGCGACTCGGAAAAGGTCTTTGCCTTCTTTCAACATCTGTGGACCTGATGTTCCTTGAAGATCTCCATTGCCTTGGCGTCAATCTTCCCCTGGTTCTAGGAGCTTCTCAGCACAGGGATCCCAGGAGTAAAGGATGTACTCTGCTCCCAGGTCTTCCTTCTTGGTGGTGAGTTCCCTCTCCTCTCTGCTCATTTCTACCTCCTTATGTATTTTGTAACATAAAAGGTGTGACTCAAGCAAGAGTGTGACTTGAGTAATGTATGACTTAAGTAAGGTCGTGGCTTGAATCACACCCACCTGTAAGGCTGTGATTCAAGATCCACCACACACTGATCTTGTCTCGGTAACACATACATACAGGTTAGGATTTATAACATATCACAAGATGGAGGATAATTACATCAGATCACAAACTAGAGGGCAACTACACAATTCGTGGAATCATGCCCTAGCCAAGTTGACACATCTTTGAGGGACACAATTCAATCCATGACATTCAACCCTTTGGTCCCAAAACTTCATGTCCTGTTACAGGTAAAACACATTCACCCCATTATATATTCCCAAAAACCTTAAATTGACTCCAAGTCCAAAATTTCATCTTCTGAATCATCTAAATCAAATACAGGTGAAAATTTAGGCATATTTCATCCTGGACAAAATTCCTCTTCATCTTTGAACCTATGAAATCTCAACTATAAATTATCTATTTCCAAAATACAATGGTAGACCAATCAGGCACAAAGTAGACATTTCCATTACAAATGGCAGAAATTGGAAAGAAAGAAGGGATAGCTGACACCAACGAAGTCCATAACCCAGCAAAACAATTTCCATTAGCTGTTAAGTCTTGAAAATAATCCTCTGTTCTCTTCGACCATCTAGACAATAGCCCTGCCCTCCAGACTCTGGGTTTTGGCCATGTTCTCTGGATTCTGGGTGGAGGCCCTTCGGTCTTGGTTTCAGCTTCTCCTTCTAGGTCCACTGGGACAGAAACTTTACTCATTAGGCTTTGGCAGCCCCACTTTCCTACTCCATCTGAATGGCAACTCCACCCCTTTGGCCCTGGGAGGACCCCTTCTTTTGCCTCTTTGACATGGCAGCCCCACCTCCTCAGCTTTTGGGGATGGCCCCATCCCGTTGGCACACGTTAACAGCAGCCTAAAACTACGTAACTGAGTTGGTGAAGATCCAACTTTTTGAAACCTAGGAGCTGTGGCCCCACACTTTGAGATTTAGGGGATAGTGACCCTACCCTTTGAAATGGAGAAGGCCCTGCTTCCCATGCTTCCTCCGAGAGTTCTGCTTATCTCCAAGCTGCTCCAGGGATAGCCCTTTTCTTTTCTTCAAGGACAACAGATGTAGCTTCTTTGATGTGTTTCCTGTGTGTAGAATTCCAAGAGGTAAATAGTGTTCTTTCCTTTTGTTCCTTGTCTGTCCACTTCAGTCTAAGATAATAGGTTTTCTGCTTTGGTAGTTAGATCAGTCACAGGCTTAACATCTCTAATAAAAGATTGTGTAGCCACATCCCTGATGAACATTCTTAAGTCCTGTTTTCATTTTGCACGGTTCATTTTTAAGTCCATCTCTTTCCTATTACATTTTACTATAAGTGTCAAAGAGAAACTAAGAGGCCCCTTTAAGAATTGTCTTAGAAATCTCATTTGATAAATATTAAAAGTTCATCACTTACAAGTTCTACCTTCCACCAAACATTTGAAAATAATTCTGACAAGGCCTTGGCCACTGCATAAAACCTGGCACTTTAAAACTCTTCCACCCTCTACCCAATTCCAAATCACTTCCACAATTTGCGTATCTGGTAAAGCAGCACCCCTCTCTTGGTACCAAATTCTGTCTCAGTTATCTACTGCTGTTAAAACAGAAATACCACAAGTAGGTGGCTTTAACAAACAGAAATTTATTTTCTCAGAGTTTAGGAGGCCAGAAGTCTGAATTTAGGGCACCAGCTCTAGGGGAAGGCTTTCTGTCTCTGTTGGCCCAGGAGGGAGGTCCTTGTCTCCTTTTAACATCTGTGAGCCCAGAGTTCCTTGGGTAACTCCATGTGTCTTGGCATCAATATTCCCGTGTCTAGGAACCTCTCAGAGCAAAGACCCTAGTTCCAAAGGACATGCTCTGCTCTTGGCTCTTCCTTCTTGGTAATAGTGATATCCCTCTAGTTTCCACTGGTTTCTCTCTCCTTTTATTCCTTGTAAGATAAAAGGTGTGACTCAAGCAAGGTGTGACTTGAGTAAGTGTGTTACTTGAGTAAGAGAGTGACTTGACCCACACCTTTTTTTAAGGCTGTGACTCAAGATACACCACACACTGATCCTGCCTCATTACCATACAAAGGTTAGAACTTACAACACATCACAAAATTGAAAATAATTACATCAGATCACAAAATGGAGGAGAACTACCCAACACCTGGAATAATGGTCCAGCCAAGTTGACGCATGTTTTGAAGGGACAAAATTCATTCCATTACGCTATGATTTATGTTTATGAAATGTTTAATTTTACGACAGTTTGAGGTCATTTGATTGAGGTTTTCGAAAGCTAAGTACAGAATACCAAATCAATAAACCTTAGAAAACAAATTAGTTTTTCAAATATATACAAAATGGACATGAGGTAAACATTAATATGGATGTCATGAGTAATAACAGTTAAAAGAAAACGGAAAGCAAATAGTTTTCAGCAAAGCTTAAAAAAAAGAATAAAGCAGTCAGAAAGAAAATCTGGCAGTTTACAAAGTTATTTGCCATTGCAGCGATTAATTTCTAGTTTATAATGGGTTTTATCCCCATGCCTTGCAGTAATACATTCATTTCATGCTCAATTTAGGCCAAAGTTAGCCACAGAATCACTTGTAAATATAAAGACCAGTTATATCTCATTGTTTCAGCGATATCAGCCTGGATGATACTAATGCAATGTCAATAAGATATGGGCAAGGGTTGTTTTAGGTCTTTAATGAAAGAAAATATTATAACTTTAACAACACACAATACTTTTGATCTATTCAGCTATTATGGATCTATATTATCTGAGTAAAATTTAAATCATTCCCAAAATTCAGGGCGATATTAGCCTTTGTTTCTATGTATATCACTATATCTTCTAAATGGAGTCTGAGAGTCCACTTTAAACAGAGTCACAATTGCAAGCAAATTCGATCCTTCATTTTGCTTAACTGTATCACATCACAACTTTTAAAGACTGATAAAAACCCTACATAACTGAGCAAACTATCACGTTATGTGAATGGATTGTAATAACTACCGGAGAGAAAGAAATTCTTCTTTGGGAAAACAGAGTCTCTGCATGTTATAATAGTGTGATATCTTGGTTTAATTAATACAGGAGTATATACTCCTCTTTAGAATGGAGAGTTAAAAATCAAAAATAAACAGAAGCTACAGAAAACAAACAAAAATACTAAGGCATCACAGGACTGAAATATTTAATAGGACAAAAAATATATATAATAAGGATAACTGTTGGAAGGACAATCTGTTGCAGTCCCTGAGCCTCCAATTTGTTTTTTTTTTAGTAAGATACCTTAGGCTCAAAACATTATTCGATATTTGAGGCTGGGCACTGGGTTTCTCTCTATTGCCTTCCTCCCTATTTTGGACACACAGTAACTTTCTCTGTTCCGGCCATGCTCGGGCACCAAATCATGCCTCGTCAACCCCACTTCTATATCTGTTCCTGGTGGGCAGTAACCGAAGCCTCTTACCTGTGACACAAGAGGAGTGTGCCCTGGCCACAGGAATCAACTCTTTGCCATGGGGGACTGGCACCTGCTAGTGAAGCTGACCTTGTTTTGTCTCTTCTCTATACGTTGTTGTTGTTAGGTGCCGTTGAGTCAGTTCCGACTCATAGCAACCCTATGTACCACAGAATGAAACACTGTATGCTGAGCAAATAATCTGAGAAAGTGGACTATATGAAGAAGAATGGGGCATCAGAATTGGAAGAAGACTCATTAACAACCTGTGTTGTGCAGATGACACAACTTTGCTTCCTGAAAGTGAAGAGGACTTGAAGCTCTTACTAAAGAAGATCAAAGACCACAGCCTTCAGTATGAATTACACCTCAACTTAAAGAAAACAAAAATCCTGACAACTGGACCAATAAGTAACATCATGATAAACAGAGAAAAGATTGAAGTTGTCAAGGATTTCATTTTACGTGGATCCGCCATCAACACCAATGGAAGCAGCAGTCACTTCTCTGTATGAGTGAAACATTATTCCGTGCACTATGATTCAAGTCTTTTTTTAGCGATGTGGAACCCTGACTAGACAGTAGCTTCATGAGAAAGATGAATGCAAGCATAATATCTTCGAAGTTGATATTGCAGAGGTATGATGTAGGAGCTCATATTATTAAAAAAAAGTAGAGGTGTAGCTAAGAGAATGGATATGATGGGACATTTAGTGAATATGATACTGCCCAGTTTCTAAGTAGCTGTGCACTTCTGGAAATTCCAGATGAAACTTAAAGTCTGCAAAATATAGGCAAATTTTTAAGTGGAAAGGAGGACATAATCTAGATTCCAGAATCTGTCATATGTGAAGGCAATTCTACTCGACAATAATGATGAAGTGGAGAAGGGTGTTATGAGTGTGACATGAGTCTCTACAAAGCAAGGCTATTTTACAAAAGGGCAGAGGAAAGATGTAAAAGCTATATTGGACAGCAAACAGATCTGAGATACCAACATTCAATTTTTAAATATGGGAATGGTTAATATGCTTGGCAGTATTCCAAATATTGGTGATTGGGGTTCACCCTTAGGCACCGCTGAAGAAAGGCTTGGTGATCTATTTCTGAGAAAGCCGCCAATGAAAAGCCTGTGGAGCACAGTTCTACTCTGACACATACACACACGGTTCATCATTAGTCAGAACTGACTCTTCAACTCTTGGAAACTAGAAAATATATGTAAAAATAGCCTTAACTTCAGAGTGGAGCCACAGAGGAAGAACCTAGTTTTAGTTAATACAGGAAACGAAGACAATGGAAAGAGAAGAAATTACAAATGAAGATTTGTTTACAAAGAACCAGTGGTCCAGAATGTTCAGTGAAGTCAGTTTGAAGAGAAGAGAGATGAGAATCTTGGTTAAATAGAGAAGAACGTGTATATTACTATAGGAAGGAACACAAGAATGTGAAACATGGTAGTTTTAAACGGCAATAGTATTTTCCAAAGAATTAGCTGAAACAGGTGGATTAAAACTGATCTAGGCTTTTTTAGAAGAGTCAGTAGTGCTCTGGCTGGTCTGCAGTTCTGATGGTGTTTTTTTTTTTTTCCTAACCACAAGAAAAAGCTGTGATTTGGATTTATCGTATATATTAGACATGTTGGAAACCTTGCTGGCGTAGTGGTTAAGTCCTATGGCTGCTAACCAAAGGGTCCGCAGTTTGAATCCACAAGGCACTCCTTGGAAAGTCTATGGGGGCAGTTCTACTCTGTTCTATAGGGTCACTATGAGTCGGAAGCGACTCTATGGCACTGGGTTTGGTTTTGGTTTTATTAGACATGTTATGGGGCTCTAGGTAGAGGCTCAACATTGACTGCTATTTCTTGAATTCATACTCAGTTCTAAAACATTTTGAATGTTTACTTAAAGAAAAAGTTGAAGGTACACAAAAGGGAAATAGAGTAAGGTTTGTTTATTTTTTGTTATTGTGTATGGATGTCTAATTGTCCTAGCACTTATTCACATTGTCTTAAAAACTTGCAAAATAAATGATATATATGGTCTATATCTGCCCAAACTCATTGGGGGAAAACAAAGTAAATATTTTCCAAAAAAAAAAAAACCCCAATCTAGACATTTTTTAAATTATAATTTTCACGCATAAACAATATAACATCAATTTCTTCATTTTTTTGTTTCATTTTCTCACCTTACAAATATTTGTTGTCACTTTATAACCCTTAGTTTGAAAATTTTAGGAACGTAGAAATGAAAAATAGGATATGTTCATTAAAGCGCCACTACAAAGTTAATCTGACAGAAAGTTATTGTCTTGGGCTGAGTTCTCTAAAGAAGCAAAACCATATAAACCTCTCTTCTATATATTTTTTTATATATATGTGTATATATATACATATAAAGTATATAGGCACACATGTGTGTATAAAATTTAGAGAGAGAGAGAGATTTATATCAAGAAAATTGCTCACGTAGTTGTAGAGGCCAGAAAGTACCAAGCCCATCTGTCAGGCTGGAGGCTTCTCCTGACTCACATAGCTGCAGGGGCTGGTGAACACAAGATCGGCAGTTCCGACAACAGGCCTCTGGCTCACAGGCTGCAGAGGCTGACAAATTCCAAGACTGGCAAGTAAGCTAGTAGCTCAAGTCTCAAGAACTGGAGGCGAGATGAACAGGAACCAGCTGCAGGATCCAGAGTGAGCAAAAGCCAGAGAGCCTTGCCAGAAAGTCCACCTATATTGATGCAGGCCACAACCCCAAGGAAACTTCCTTTCAACTGATTGGCTACTCACAGCAGATCCCATTATGGAGGTGATCACACTATATCAGATCTCATCATGGAGGTGATTACATCATTATACAACTGCCAAACCACTTAGAATCATGGCTCAGCCAAGTTTACACACAACCTTAATGATCATAGTTCTCAACAGTCTAAATATTATAAAAACAAAATAAGTTTGATATAGATAATTACAAGGACTCTATAAAAGCAGACCAGGATCTATCAGTTTGTTGTACTGTGATGGCTTGCATGTTGCTATGATACTGAAAGCTATACCATTGGTATTTCACACACCAGTAGGGTCATTCATGGTGGACAGGTTTCAGCAGAGCTTCCAGACTAAAACAGACTAAGAAAAAAAACAGGCATTCTACTTCCAAGAGCGAGTTCAAGAGCTCTTGAACGTCGAGTAGCTAAATTGAAAGGAAGAAATGATGAAGTAAAACAGCTAAGAAGATTTCAAAGGACAGCTCAAGAAGAAAAAGTAAGGTATTATAATGACATGTGCAAAGACCTGGAGATAGAAAACTAAAAAGGAAGAACATGCTGAGCATTTCTCAAGCTGAAAGAACTGAAGAAAAAAATCATGCCTCAAGCTGCAGTATTGAAGGATTCTATGGGGAAAACATCAAAAGATGCAGGAAGTGCCAAAAGAAGATGGAAGGAATATGCAGAGTTGCTAAACCAACAAGAATTGGTTGATGTTTAACCATTTCAGGAGATAGCATATGATCAGGAATTGATGGTAGTAAAGGAAAATATCCAAGCTGCACTGAAAAAAGCATTGGTGAAAAACAAAGCTCTAGGAATTGACAGAACACCAAGTGAGATGTTTCAACAAATGGATGCAGCCTGGGAAGCACTCACTCATCTATGCCAAAAAATTTGGAAGACAGCTACCTGGCCAACTGACTGCAAGAGATCCATATTTATGCCTATTCCCAAGAAAGGTGATCTAACCCAATGTGGAAATTATCAAACAATATCATTAATGTCACACACAAATAAAATTTTTCTGAAGATCATTCAAAAGTGGCTGGAGCAGAACATCAAATGGGAACTGCCAGATATTCAAGCCAGATTCACAAGAGGACATGGAACAAGGAATATTATTGTTGATGTCAGATGAATCCTCACTGAAAGCAGAGAATAACAGAAAGATGTTTACCTGTGTTTTACTGATTATGCAAAGGCATTAGACTGCATGGATCATAACAAATTATGGATAATATTGTGAAGAATGGGAATTCCAGAACATTTAATTGTGCTCAAACAGAACCTATACATCATTAAGAGGCAGCCATTCAAATAGAACAAGGGGATACTGTGTGGTTTAAAATCAGGAAAAGTGTGCATCAGGGTTGTATCCTTTCACTGTAATTATTCAGACTGTGTGCTGAGCAAATAATCAAAGAATTTGGACTATATGACGAATGGGGCATAAAGATTGGAGGAAGATTCATTAACAACCTGCGTTATGCAGATGACACAACTTTGCTTTCTTGAAGCTCTCACTGATGAAGATCAAAGACCACAGCCTTCAATATGGATTACACTTCAACATAAAGAAAACAAAAATCCTCACATCTGGACCAATAAGCAGCATCATGATAAAAGGAGAAAAGAATGAAGTTGTCAAGAATTTAATTTTACTTGGATCCACAAACAACACCCACGGAAGCAGCGTCAAGAAATCGAAGAATGCATTGCATTGGGCAAATCTTCTGCAAAAGACCTCTTTAAACTGTTAAAAATCAAAGATGTCACCTTGTAGACTAAGGTGTGCCTGACCCAATCCATGGTGTTTTCAATCACCTCACATACATGTGAAAGCTGCCTGATAAATAAGGAAGACCAAAGAATAACTGACACCTTTGAATTGTTGTGTTGGCAAAGAATATGGAATACACGATGGACTGCCAAAAGAACAAATAAATATGTCTTGGAGGAAGTACAACAAGAATGCCCCTTAGAAGCAAGGATGGTAAGATTACGTCTCACATACTTTGGACATGTTATCAGGAGGGATCAATCCCTGGAGAAGGACATCATGTTTGGTAAAGTAGAGTGTCAGTGAAAAAGAGGAAGACCCTCAAGAAGGTGGATTGACACAGTGGCTGCAACAACAAGCTCAAGCATAATGTTTGAAAGGATGTCGCAGGGCCTGGCAGTGTTTAATTCTGTTGTATATAGGGTCCTATGAGTCAGAACTGATTTGATGGCACCTAAAGACAACAACAATTCTACTTCCAAAAATTAGACATTGAAAACCTTATGGATCACAACAAAATATTGTTCCATAAGATAGCATAGGGCCAGACAACATTCTGTTATGTTGTACACAGGGTGGCCAGCATTTGGAGCATATTCAATGGCAACTAACAACAACATAAGCATAGAATCCTTATTCCAGCTTAAGAACATCAAGAAAGGTCTCCTAGACTTCTGGCTTTGTGATTTTTAGCTCTGCATTCTAAAGAGGTCTATACAGTCCTTTATTAATTAAATCAAGATGTCTTACCATTAGTACACACTGATTTATTTTCCTAAAGAAAACTTTCTTTGCCTTTAACTGGGTAAGTTTTTTAACACCCTTTAAAAATTGTAATGTGATTGAGTTACACAATAAGAAGGATGGAACTTGCCTGCAATTGTCACTCTGTTGTAAGTGGGCCCTTAGACTCTCCATTACAGAGGATATAGTGAAACAAAGACTAATAAAAAAAAAAAAAAAAACTTCACCCTGAATTTTGGGAAATGATTCACATTTGCTCGGATAATAGAGATCCGTAGTGTCATTATGAGTTGGAATCGACTCAAAGGCACTGGGTTTGGTTTTTTGGTTTTATTATAGCTGAATAGATCAAAAGTTATGTGTGTTGTGAAAGTTATAATCTTTTTTTTCGTTAAAGACCTAAAACAACTCTTGCCTATATCTTATTGATATTGCATTAGTATGGTCCAGGCTGATATCGCTGAAAAGATGATACAACTGAGCTTTATATTTATCAGTGATTCTGTGGCTAACTTTGGCCTAAATTGGGCATGAAATGAATGTATTACTGCAAGGCATGGAAATAAAATCCATTATAAACTAGAAATTAATCACTGTAATGGCAAATATCCTTGTATGTGGTAGGATTTTCTTTTTGGCTGCTTTGCTTTATTCTTTTTAAAGCTTTCCTGAAAAGCAATTACTTTCTCTTTTCTTTTTCTTCTTATTACTCTTGACTTCCTATTAATGTTTTCATCATGTCTATTGTGTATACATTTGAAGAACTAATTTGTTTTTAAGGTCTATTGATTTGGTACCCTGTGTTTACCTTTCACTTATTTTTTAAAACCTCAAATGACTTTGAATAGTCATAAAACCAAACATGTCATAAATCATATATCATGCAATATTAAGATTCCATTCCTTCATATATAATATAGAATGAATGCCCTATAACTATGAGAAGAAATTCCCTGTGATTTTGACCCCATTTTTCTTAAGTCACCATCTGTCATGGCCCTGTGGTTAGTTTTTGAAAAGCTACAGATTAGTTCATTTGTTGTCTGTTAACTGAGTTTAGGTACATATAATATATTTCAGGGATCATAATTTGTTATTCTGAATAATTATCCAGTTTAGAGATTAATGTGTGTAATACAATATCTCTCTTTTTAAAAAATTGAAACTAAGTATAATTTAATTTTTAATAAAATTTTTTTTGTGAAATTTGTACAATATTCAAGTCAAATATATTAAAATTATGGAAATAGAGAAGTTTCACTTCAACACTGTTTATGTAGTCCTAGAAAATAATGTTGAGTAAAAATATACCTCTGAAAATTACAGGAAAGGGAACAATATAACTTAATAGCCAGATACAAACAAAAACAATAACTATACAAAGAAAAATTTAGCACAGGAAGAAATAGAAAAGGATAGGTCTTTACAGAAGCCCTGGTGGCGAAGTGGTTAAGAGCTCAGGCTACTAACCCAAAGGTCAGCAGTTCGAATCCACCAGCCACTCCTTGGAAACCCGATGGGTCAGTTCTACTCTGTCCTATGGGGCCACTTTGAGTCAGAATCAACTTGACGGCACACGATAACAACAAGGTCTTTACAAAAAAAAAAAAAGGTGAGGGCTTTTTGATGTCTAAGACATCTATCTTTAAGTGTTTCATTTCATTTTTGACAACTTCCAATTTTCCTTGATTCATGTGTTGCACATTCCATGTTGCAATTATTAATGGATTTTTGCAGTTGTTTCTTCTCATTTGCATCATGCCATATCAGCAAATAGAGGTCCCGAAAGCTTACTCCATCCGTATCATTAAGGTTGACTCTACTTTGAGAACGCAGCCCTTCCCCAGTTGCATTTTGAGTGTCTTTCAGCCTGAGTGGCTCATCGTTCTGCGCTATTTCAGACAATATTCCTCCGCTATCCATGAAGTTTTCATAGGCCAGCAACAACAACAGTGTCAGGAGAGGTTTGTGTGTTGCTGTGATGCTGAACAGATTTCAACAGAATTTCCAGGCTAAGACAGATTAGAAGAAAGGTCTGGTGATTGGCTTTATAAAAATCAACCAGTGAAAACCCCAATAATCACAAAGGTTCTATCACATTATGCATAAGGTCCCCATGAATGAGGACCACTTGATGGCAGCTAATGACAACAGCAACGACTTTACCTGATTTTGTTTTCTTGCTTTCCATCTAGGCTGTGTGGTACATCATTCATGCACCTAACCCATTTTCCCTAAATGTCTATTTTTTAAATCACCTGGAAAACTCCAGTCTTGGGATACTCCTTTTTCCCAGAGTACACATTTTCTCTGTTTACTCTGAGGTTACTGAATGATGCTGGAGCAAATCTTAAATATAAAAAACAACCTTAAAGATAGTTGCCACCATAAAATTTAAGGTGTTCATTCTCATGTTTGCCAACAATTTTGCAAGAAAAACTTTTGCTTCCTTCGTCAGCTCTCTTCTCATTTCTCAAAACAGCTATTTCAAAAGTTTTTCAATCGTTTTAAACTTCTGATCCTACAAACTCTCCTCTAACCCTCAGCAGATAACCTTACTTTGCCCATCTTGTGAAAAGAGGTGCCAATTTCATGCCATCAGACCTATAAATTTACTTGTATTTTGGCAGAGATATATCTACTTTCTATTGCCAATCTTTCATTCTTGTCCTGGATGCCATCCTTCTCCTAGCAATATAGGGAATTGCATTTTTTATCATATCTTTTTCTTTTTTGCTCTTAAATTACTTCATTTTAGCGCATAAGCATGAGCACAAACTTAAAGTGCTAACCATCACAACTAAATACAATGAATATTTTGGGATTAAATTTCAGATTAGGTGGGAAAAAAAAGTCATAAATGGCATTCATTGGACATTGGTGATGCTTTCAGAATTTGATAATTATATAAATTGTTGCTGGGGAGTAAGAAAATATCTTTTTTTCCTAGACAGAATACAATGAAGTATTCATGAGTAAAGAGACAACATGTCTTTAACTAACATTCAAGTAAAAATAAGGCGAGTAGAATTACTTGTTTTTCCATTTGATTACCATTTGTGAAATAAACTTATTTTATTTTCCTGCTTTAGTTACATACTTTCTGCTGAAGTTTTGACAGGTTACCTGAAATAACAGGGTATATTTTTATGTTAAATTCATTCAAGTTTTCAGTTCATCAGTTTAATGTGTATGTCTTTTGAACGACTTTTTTAAAATAATTTTTGTTGTGCTTTAAGTGAAAGTTTACAAATCAAGTCAGTCTCTCACACAAAAACCCATATACACCTTGCTACACACTCCCAATTACTCTCCCCCCTTATGAGACAGCCCTCTCTCTCCCTACACTCTCTCTTTTCGTGTCCATTTCGCCAGCTTCTAACCCCCTCCACCCTCTCATCTCCCCACCAGGCTGCAGATGCCAACATAGTTAAATGACATTTTTTAAATTATTTATTTATTTGTTTGTTGTTGTTGTTGTTGAGAATATACACAGCAAAACCACCAATTCAAATTTCTGCATGTACGTTTCAGTGGCATCGGTTACATTTTTCAAGTTGTGCACCCATGCTCACCCTCCTTTCCTGAGTTGTTCCTCCCGCATTAACATAAACTCACTGCTCCCTAAGGTTCCTATCTAATCTCTCTAGTTGCTTTTGTCAATTTCATCTCATATAGTTGTTAAAAGAGCACAATGCTCAAGGCAGACATTCTTTACTAGTTAAGCTAAACTATTTGTTTGGTTTTAAGAAGACTTTAGGGAATATTTTTGGTTTAAGGTTTCAAGATTATTTTAGGGGAATAGTTCCAGGGATTCATCCAGCCTCAATGACTCCAGAAAATGTGTAGTCCAAATTTAACATTTAGTTCTGCCTTTTCCCCCTTTTGATCAGGACTCTTCTACAGAGCCTTTGATCAAACGTTCAGTAATGGTAACTGGGCACCATCCAGTTCTTTCGGTCTCATGGCAAAGGAGATATGAAGGCTACTAGCCACACATTCATTTTCTTCTGTTCCTGACTCTCCTTCTTCCCATTTCTCCAGAAGGATAGAGACTAATTGTTCTGACTTGGGTGTTCGCTTGCAAGCTTTTATGACCCCGGGACTAAGCAACAAACTAGGAGGGAGAACAGATGGACTAAACACATTATTAGGCTAACTATCCGGGATGTCCCATGAAATCATTACCCTAAACATTCAAACCAAGTCACCAAATCTTATGAGGTATTTGGTTCTTTGGTTGTACATAAGCAGCCTCAGCAGCTACTCTTTTTTTTCATTGTCATTGTTGTAAATATGTCTTTCACACAATCTTTGCCAATTCACATTTTCACAAATGTAGAGCTTATTGAAAGTGATTAAATTAATTGGCTAAACAATCCTACCCACAATAAATGCAATTTTTCCATCACCCTAAACTGAAACTCAGCACCCCATCAGCAATAACCTCGTGCATTGTCCCCTTCCTCCTGCCCCTGGTAACCACTAATGAACTTTGGTCTCTATATATTTGCCTGTCCTTGTCTTTTATATAGGCGAGGTAGTACAATATTTATCCTTTTGTGATTGACTTATTTTACTCAGCATAATGTCTGGAAGCTCCATCCATATTACAGCATATATCAAGACTTCATTTCTCTAGCTGAGTAGTATGCGATTTTATGTACACACTACATTAAATGTCATATTTTACCAGAAGGAAAGCAAGAATATTTAACCAGAAAAATAACATTTTAAAATTACTTAAGTAATGATCTTAGAAGATATTGGATAATAGCAACTCAGTTAAGACCAATTTTTAAATTATTAGCAATTAAAATAGAAATGTGTGCATAATAATAAATGAGTTTCAGATATCCAAGGAATTTTATATCTTCTTTTGAAATTTTGCTTTTACAGGGTTAATAATTTTTATTTGCAGATGCAATCATCAAAAATATTTTCTCACTTTAAATTATCTTCTTTTTATTAGAATTGAAGTATTTAATATGAATATGGTATTTGGCTGATGCCATATGAGAACTTAAGTGACCTAGAGTATGATTTTTATGAAATAGTATTTTAAGATGAGTGCTTAACCTTTAGCCTCAATATCTGTTCCTATACTATCTTTGGTCTAAGTTGTAATTCTGTGAGATGCTTGTTTTTTTTTTTGTTTATAGTTTAAAGGGCTTGTATAAGTGAGTATTGAGCAAAAAGTATTGGCTTTTCAGTAGATTTAAAAGATAATTTACTGTTCTGCTTATATGTCCAAAATCTCATTAGAACTAAAATTAAAAAAAAAAAAATTGTTTTCCCTGTAGTCTAATTCAATATCTTTGAATTAATTAATGTAGATGAATAATCATAGTAAAACATAAGAATATCTGTGATTATGAAGAATACTGGCATTATACCACACAGAAAATATTATTCTAGGTATGCTATATGATTATAGTAAAGCTTGTTACTATTGGTCTAGACAGCTAAAACTGATGAAATACTCAAACTTGTAAGTCAAATCAATAAATGGACCAAAAGAACACTTCCAATTACATTGCTCAGATAAGTATTTAATTTGCATGTAAACAGTTATTGTTAGTTAATTCGATGTCAATTGATTCTGCCAGTTAAATTATTGATATTTCTCTGTAGTTAACTCAGAAACTTGTTGCTAGAATTTTGAGAGAGTTCTGTTTGAGCATTAAGTCAACTGGACCTATTTAACCTAAATGATAGTTCTTTTATTTTTGACTTAGCAATCAATGAATTAAAAACTGGTCCATCTATGTAATTTTAATCAAATATTTGGTTGCACTTTAATATCACCATTTTGCAAACTAACAGTATATGACATAGTACTTAAATTAGGAATAAGAGTGAAATTTTTATTGCTTAGGATAATACATTTCCCTTGGACATTTTTCAAATATTTACTACATGTAGGGGCAGTTCTACTTTGTCCTATAGGGTCACTATGAGTCGGAATCAACTCAGTGGCACTGGGCTGGGGTTAGGAAACACTAGGATTGTTATTTGCCTAATGACATTTTTAAGTTATCAAACATTATTTCAGAAATAAATACTGAAAATTTCTATTTCACAATGGGGTAAAAATGTCCAATGTCTACTTGAGAAACCTGAAAAGAGTTCATCATAACACAAATCAGTGTTACAGAATTGAAGATGTTGAAAGTCATCTCATCTCTAGCATTGTTCTATTTTCTGAATATTCTTTTCTGTGTATTGATCTTGCTGCCTTTTATGGTAATTAATATTAGAAAGCCAACCTATAATTATATTAAAATTTTAGATCTGATGAGAAGGGTAAGTTGTGAAGCTCACTAGTCTAGCATAATTATAAATCACTCCCTCTTATGAATATTCATGGTAAATCATCCACGCCTCTGTTGCAGAAAGATTCCTTTGTTTTTTTTTTTTTTTGCATCACCAGAATGGTGGTTACTTGATGTCCAATAAATTTCTGTAGCTTAGAAAAATGAATAAAATCTCATTTTCATTTTCCAAGCACCCTTACTTCCAAGTACCATTTTGCTAACCTAACTTTCGTATAATTTTTTTTCTACTGCCATAAATTAATTAATTCAATAAATATTTATTGGACACTAATTATAGTAAGAGTCTACTATGGAATCTATTAGAAAATAAAATTTCTAAATATCTGTAGAACAAAAAGATAAAAAATAAAGATAATGAAATACACTTTTGAAACCACCTTATAAAATCTCTTTCCTGTTTGTTGCATTTTCTGCCCCAAACTAGCCTATTTATTTACTAATTTATTTTAATAAAAGAGATACTTCACTGATTCTAAAAAAAAAATCTCAGAAGGGCCAATTCCAAACTTGGGTTACATTCATTAAACAATAAGAATAAAAGCTCATTAGTTCTAGGCCCTAGTGGTGCAGTGCTTAAAAGCACTTAGCTGCTAACCAAAAGGTCAGGGGTATGAACCCACCAGCCGCTAAGTGGGACGAAGATGTGGCAGTCTGCTTTCATAAAGATTATAGCCTTGGAAATTCTATGGGGCAGTTCTACTCTGTCCATAGGGTCGCTATGAGTAGGAATCAACTCAGTGGCAGAAGGTTGGGTTTTGGGGATTTAGTTCTAGGCCTAGAAGAACGCTGTACAGTTGCTAATAGAAATGTTATATAGAAATTTATTATGAGATATTTTTATCTTTAACATTCTTTCAATAATTATTGTTCAAATATCTAATATATGTAAGATTCTATTAAGTATAACTGCAAGAATTATTAAAAAAAAAAGTAATGGACAAGAATTTCTCAGACTAGTATATTTGTGTTTGTGCCTGTGAGTGGATGTATGAATGCAAGTGAATCTATGAAAGTTTTTATGTGTTTGTGTGAGTGAGTGTGTGGTCAAGTTACTGTGTATGACCGAGCATGTGTGAGTATGCCTGTGTTGTGTGTATGAGTGGCCTTGAACTAACTAGTTAGCTAGCCTCTTCAGTGGAGTGAACTATTTTATGAGACTTGAACATTTTATAGAGGATAATATGACACCATTATTGAAATTAATTATTAAGTCATTAAAAGGAGAAGAATTTATTCTTTGAGTTTGGAGGTATAAAAAAGGGTCAGAATTTATTAAAATTTAAGGCTTCAGCACAGATGCTTAAAGCACGCTGTTTTTATTTAATTGTCTTGGACTCATTGCAGATTGTTTTCCAACTGCTAGGAATATAATGGGAGTGCTTTCTCTGAAGACCTATGACTACTTATGTACAGATCTCTTTTTTTCCTAATTGTATTTAGTTTGTTGTTTTTGTCAAGAATATACACAACAAAACATACAGTAATTCAATAGTTTCCACATGTACAATTTAGCGACATTGCTTACATTATTCTAGTTGTGTAACCAATCTCACCCCTTTTTCTGAGCTGTTCCTCCCTCATTAACATAAACATATTGCCAACTAAGGTTCCTATCTAACCTTCTGAGTTGCTGTTACCAGTATGATCCTATGTACATAGCTCTTAGAATAGAGTAATACTCAAGGGAGACCTTTTATTTACTAAATGACTATTCAGTTTTAAGACTAATTCAGGGGATATTTTTGGTTTAAAGTTTAAAGATTATCTCAGAGAAATAGTTTCAGGGATTCATCCACCCTCCATGCCTCCAGAAATTCTAAAGTACATGAGAATTTGAAATTCTGTTCTGAATTTTCTCCCTTTTGATCAGGATTCTTCTATGGAATCTTTGATCAAAATGTTCAGTGATGGTAGTCAGGCACCATTCAGTTCTTCTGGTCTCAGGCAAAGGAGGCAGTGGTTCATGAAGGCAATTAAGCACACATTCCATATCTTCCTCCTATTCCTTTTCTTTTTTTAATTGTATTTTAGATGAAGGTTAACAGAACCAACTAGCTTCAAATTAAACATTTAGTACACATATTGTTTTATGACATTGGTTAAAAACCCCACGATATGTGAACATTCTCCCTTCGCAAACTTGGGCTCCCCATTACCAGCTTTCCTGTCCCCTCCTGCCTTCTAGTCCTTGCCCCTGGGCTGGTATGCCCCTTTAGTCTCGTTTTGTTTTACAGACCTGTTTAATCTTTGACTGAAGGGTGAACTTTGGGTGCGACTTCATTAGTGAACTAAAAGGGTGTCCAGGGGCCATACTACTAGGGTTTCTGCAGTCTTTTTTTTTTTTTTTTTTTCTGTGAGTTAAAGTTTTGTTCTACATTTTTCTCCAGCTCTGTCCAGGACCCTGTCAGAACAGTGGTGGTAGTCGGGCACCATCCAGTTGTATTGGACTTAGTCTGGTGAGTGCTGTGGTAATGGTGGTCCATTAGTCCTTTGGACTAATCTTTCCCTTGTGTCTTTAGTTTTCTTCATTCTCCCTTGCTCCGGAAGGGGTAAGACCAGTGGAGTATCCTAGATGGCCCTCATAGGCTTTTAAGACCCCAAACACTACTCACCAAAGTAGAATGTAGAATATTTTCTTTATAAACTATATTATGCCAATTGAGCTAGATATTTTCTGAGACCATGGTACCCACAGCCCTCAGCCCAGCAATTCGGTCTCTCAGGGAGTTTGGATGTATCTATGGAGCTTCCATGACCTTGCCTTATACAAATTGTGCTAACATCCCCAGAATTGTGTATTGTCTTACCCTTCACCAAAAAGTTGCAACTTATCTATTGTCTTATTTAATGTTTTTCTATGCCTATCCCTCCCCTGGGAAAGCGTGGTGGCATAGAGGTTAAGTGCTACAGTTGCTAACCAAGAAGTTGGCAGTTCAAATCCACCAGGTTGCTATGAGTCAGAATTGACTCAATGGCAGTGGGATTTTTTTTTTTTTTTGGTTTTATCCCTCCCCTCCCTTGTAACCATTAAAGATTGTTCCTTTTTGTGCATAAAGCTTTTCATGAACTTTTATATTAATGGTCTCATACAGTATTTGTCCTTTTGTGAATGACTTTTTTTCACTTAGCATAATGCCCTAAAGATTCATTCATGTTATGAGGTGCTTCACAGATTCATTATTGTTCTTTATCGTTGCATAATACTCCTTTGTGTGTATGTACCACAGTTTGTTTATCCATTCATCTGCTGATGGGCATCTAGGTTCTCTCCATTTTTTGCTATTGTGAACAATGCTGCAATGAACATGGGTGTGCGTTTGTCTATCTGTGTGACTACTCTTATTTCCCTAGGATATATTCCTAGGAGTGGTATTGCTGGATCATATGGTATTGCTGTTTCTAGCTTTCTAAGAAAGTGCCATATCATTTTCCAAAATGGTTGTATCATTTTGCATTCCCACCAGCAGTACATAAAAATGCTGATTTCTCTGCAACCTCTCCAACATTTGTTGTTTTTTTTTTTTATTTGTGTCAGTAATGTGGGGTGAGATGGTATCTCATCATGGTTTTGATTTGCATTTCCCTAATGGCTAGTGGTTGTGAGCATTTCCTCATATGTGTTGGCCTCTTGAATGTCTTAGGTAAAGTGTCTGTTAATTTCCTTTGCCCATTTTTTATTTGGATTACTTGTCTTTTTGTTGTAGAGGTGCTGGATTTTCCTATAGGTTTTAGAGATTAGATCTTTGTCTGATTTGTAATGGCCAAAAATTTTTTTCCAGTCTGTAGGTTCTCTTTTTACTCTTTTGGTGAAGTCTTTTGATGAGCCTAAGTGTTTAATTTTTAGAAGATCTTAGTTACCAACTTTATCTTCTGGAGTTTTTATGTTGTTGGTTATGGTTTTTATTCTGTTATTAGCGTCTCCCGTGTTGATCTTATTTTTTCTTCTATGAACTTTATAGTTTTTGGCTTTATATTTAGGTCTTTGATCCATTTTGAATTATTTTTTGTGTATGGTGTGAGATATGGATCCTGTTTCATTTTTTTGCAGATGGACGTCCAGTTTTGCCTGCACCATTTGTAAAAAGATCATCTTTTCCCCATTTGATGGACTTTGGGCCCTTGTCAAAGATCAGGTTACTGTAAGTGGATGGATTTACATCTGGGTTCTCAATTCTGTTCCACTGGTCAATGTATCTGTCATTATACCAGTTACAGGCTGTTTTGACTACCACAGCTGTATAGTGGGTTCTGAGGTCAGATAGTATGATTCATCCTACTTTATTCTTCTTCTTCAATAGTGCTTTACTTATCCAGGGCTTCTTCCTTTCCGTATAAAGTTAATGATTAATTTTTTTCCATCTCTTTAAAGAATGTTGTTGGTGTATGGATCAGGATTGCATTGTATTTGTAAATTGCATTGGGTATAATAGTCATTTTCACAATGTTCCACAATCAACGCCCACAGAAACAGCTGTCAAAAAATCAAAAGATGCATCACATTTGGCAAATCTATTGCAAAAAAGCACTGTAACGTGTTACAAAGCAAGGATGTCACTTTAATAACTTTTCCCAAAAGTCCAAATATTTTTTATCTAAATCCTTACTAATAACTTCCTATGAAAAAAATCTTAGATTCTACAATCCTTTGTGGCCCTGCAAAGCTATATATATGTATTAACCACAAATTTGGCCTTTTTTTGAATCTCTCTGAATCATATAGTCATAAAAGTCAATGGTTCTGAATTAATATACCAGGGTCACTTTTAAATTCCATTTTTTTTAAAGAGAGTTTCAAAGACTGTATTTGTAATAGTTAATCCATGCTTTCCCAAATGTGCTCTCATCCGTAGGTATTCTCTGACATCCTCAACTGAAAATTCTCCCACTCTGAAATACAGTTGTGGATACTAGAATTAACATGATTAGCATATGAAGCACATATACGTTCACACACACACATTAAAGTTGGATTAGAGTCAGAGCAAAGACTTTTGTCAAGAAAAGTTTTTGTTCTTCTGATATTCCAATTCTGGGTTAACATAAGTTACATATTTTTCATAATCAGTACTTTCCTGCTACAGAACAAGCTTATATTTTAAACATAAAACCTGTCAGAAAATGCTCAGAAATGATAACTAAGCCTATTTAATTGATTTGATATTTATAGAAATAGCATACTTTCAATGAACATTTTTAGAGTTAGTAGGAAAGTAAAAAAAAAATTGTCAAATAGCTTTACAAATATTCAGCATTAGTTAGATCCATCTTTATTTGGAAACCAGCCTCTGATTATTATAACTGATAACACATTTTCCTGTATATCTTTTGATTTACTATCATAAAATTTAAGATTTTATTTAATGCATATGCTCTTCAAATTTAAATTTAATGGTTTTTAATTTGATTTGGGACAAGTGCAATGAGATTTTTCTGGTCTTCAGGAGTTACTTCGAAGTTCCCCATGGACATGATCAAATATTGAAGGCAGAGAGAGAGAGAGTAGTTAGAGGCAGTTCATGAAATTGTTCCTCCTCATCTTCCTTTTTTTTCTCACTTGCTTCTCTTCTTACCTTTTGAGAAAAGATGGTGATTTATTTAAGACAGTGGGCTGAAATACAATCACCATCTGAGAGTTACTGGATCAATCTTGAATGACATTCTGTACTGTACTAAAAGTCACTAAATGGAGGTCTCTACTTGAATCATAATGCCTTGAGTTAGACATAAGCAAACTTCAACATGTATTCAAATTATAGGTAGGAAATGATTTACAGTGTGTCAATAACTGTCACTGAAGCAGTAGGGAGAATTAATATTTCAACAAGATTTGACAGGGATTTCTATTCATTTCCCTCACTCTGCCTGCTCTTCTGAGCCTCTTATTACCTTTCTAGTCTACAAACCAACTGTTTCCCTACTGTCCAAAGTTCCTGATTGCACTCTATTACATGCATTCTCAATGGGATGATATCACCCCCAAAACCAAAACCTATTGCCATTGACAGAGTAGAACTTCCCAATAGGGTTTTAAGGCTGTGATCTTTATGGAAGCAGCCTGTCACATCTTTCTCTCACAGAATGGCTGATGCATTTGAACTACCAACGTTTCAGTTAGCAGCGAAGCACTTAACCACAGAGCCACAACTGGTAACAGCTGATATAAAATGTAACAATTTGCATCTTGTAACTTTTGTAAAAAGACTCAAATATTTGAAACTCAATGGGTGTATATTTTTCCCCTTGAAGCAGTTCACTATTTGTCGACAATCACTCATTGTTTCATTTAATTCACATTTTGTTCCAGAATATTTTTGTTGAACTAATATTTTTTAAATTGTAAATTTCTAAAATTAAAAAATGTTTTTGTAATTTAAAATGATTCATAGATAGAAGATAAATTTATTAATTTCAACCCTTATAAAGTTTTAATACCTTATTAAACATTATAAACAAACCTTTTAAAATTAACTCAAATTCTTAACATAAGAATTGAATATCCAAATATTTTCAAAAACAAACTTACTCCATGAATCAAAACTAATAAGATTTCATGGGTTTATAATTTTTTTTTCAGCTTTTAATTTGCAATCTTTATGTTGTAGTTGCCAGGCTTCCCTAGTCTGTCATACTCTGAAAGCTCCGCTGAATTTTCTCCACCATAGGTGACATTGCTGGTATTTGAAATACCAGTAGCAATGTTTCCCGCATTATATCAAACCCATTGCTGTTGAGTTGATTCTGACTCATAGCAACCCTACAGGCTGGAGTAGAACTGGCTCATAGGGTTTCTAAGGCCATAATCCTTACTGACTCAGATGGTTACACCTTTCTCCCACAGAGCAGCTGCTGGATTCAAACGGACAACCTTTCAGCTAGCAGCTAAGCACTTTAACCACTACGCCACCAGCAATACTCAAATCACCGTTATACAAAAAACAATACTAACCCAGTATACCCAGTGTTTAAAAACAATACTATAGACCAAGAATAGGAAGAAAGGCCTGACAAGCTATTTTTGAAAATTAGCCAATAAAAATCTTATGAATAAGAACAGAACATTGTCCTATATAGTGCTGAAAGATGAGCTTCTCAGGTTGGAAGGCACTCAAAATACAGCTGAGGAAGTGCTCCCTCTTCAAATTAGAGTAGACTTTAATGGTATGGTTGGAGTAAGCCTTCAGATCCTTCATTTGCTGATATGGCAAGACTCAAAATTAGAAGTAACCAGTACAAAGATTTATTAGTAATCAGAAAGTGGAATGCACATAGTATGAAACCAGGAAAATCTGAAGTCATCAAAAATGAAACAGAACACTTGGAGGTTGCTATCCTAGGAATTAGTGGGCTGAAATGGACAGATATTGGTCTTTTTGAATCTGACAATCATATGATCTACTATGCTGGGAACAAAAAATTGAATAGGAAATATGTTGCATTCATCATCAAAAAAAAAAAAAAAAAAGAACACTTCTATCCTGAAATACAGCAATATAATGTTGTTAGTGAAAAATTAATATCCATAAACTTTCAAGGAAGACCAGTCGATATGACCATTATTCGAAATTACACACCAGTGACGGATGAAATTGAAGGTTTGTACAAACTGCTGTAATGTGAAATTTATCATATGTGCAATCAAGATGCATTGATAATTATTGATGATTAGAATGCAAAAGCTATAAACAAAGAAGATGGATCAGTTGTTGGAGGACCAAAAACTTATTCGTCAGAAACGCTTTTTTTTTTTCAACAACAGAATCAGCAACTACGCACGTGGACCTCAACAGACAGATTGCACAAGAATCAAATTGATTACATGAAAAATATATAATGAAGTAGCTCAATATCATCAGTCAAGACAAAGCCAGGGGCCCACTGCAGAACTGGCCATCAATTGGTCATGTGCAAATTCAAATTGAAGCTGAAGAAAATCAAAGCAAGTCCATGAGAACCAAAGTATAACCTTGAATATATTCCACCTGAACTTAGAGGCCATCTCAAGAATCGATTTAATGCACTGATCAGTCATGACTGAAGAGCAGAAGAGTTGTAGGAAGACTTCAAGGACATCAAACATGAGGAACTTGAAAGGTCATTAAAAAGATAGGAGGTGAGGAAAGACCAAAATGGATATAGGAAGAGACTCTGAAAATTGTTCTTAATCACATAATAAATAAAACTAATGAAAGAAATAATGAAGTAAAAGGACTGAAAAAAACATTTCAAAAGGAGGATCAAGAATAAAAGGTGAAGTATTATAACAAAATGTGCAAAGACCTTGAAAGAGAAAGCCAAAAGGGAATATCATGAGCAGCTTTTGTGATGGATAAGATTGTGTGTCAGCTTGACTGGGTCATGACTCTCAGTGCTTCTGCAGTTGTATAATGTTGTGAGCACGTCCCTGTTGAAATTTGATATGTGATCATCCCCGTGATGGAATCTGCTGAGTGATACCTACAGGGTTGGGTTCTGTGGCAGCTCACCCCTCAGCCTTCATGTTTCCTCCTTCAATCACCTATTTCCTTCTTGCCCACCCTGCCAAGGTTTCTGGCTTGTTCTGGATCCAGCAGCTGCCTTTTGTCTGACCTATGGTTCTTGGGACTTGAGCTAGCAGCTTACCTGTCCATCTTGGGATTTGCCAATCTTCACAGCCTGCGAGCTAGAGTCCTGCTCCCTGACCTGCTGATCTTGGGTTCACCAGCCCCTGCAGCTACATGAATGAGGAGAAATCCTGCTGTCTTGCCTGCCGACCTTGGGATTTCTTGACCTTCACAGCCTGCGAATGGGAGTCCTGTTCTTTGACCTGCTGATCTTGGGTACACCAGCTTCTGTGGCTCCATGAATTGGGAAAGACCTCTACCCTGATACATGGACTTGGGACTTTCCAACCTCTACAATTGTGTGAACTGCTACCTTGATATAAATCTCTCTATATATTTACTTACATGCTTTACGGGTTTGCTTCTCTAGAGAACCTAGCTTAAGACAGCATTTCTGAAGCTGAAAGAACTGAAGAAAATATCAACCTGGAGTTGTACTTTTAAAGGAATCTATATGCAAAAAAATTCATAGTTGCAAGAAGCATAAAAAGAACATAGAATGAATACAGGGTCACTGTACCAAAAACAGTTAGTTGACCTTCAAACCATTTCAAGAGGTAAAATATAATGGAGAACAGCTAACACTGAAGGTAGAAGTTCAAACTGCACTAAAGGCATTGGCAAAAACGAGGCTCTAAGAATTGGTGGAATACCAATTGAGATGACTTACTCATCTACTTCAAGAAATTTGAATGACAGCTACCTGGCCGAATGACTGGAAGAGATCAATATTTGTGGTCATTCCAAAGAAAGGCAATCAAACAGAATATTGAAATTACCTAGCAGCATTATTAATTTCATATGCAAGTTTTACTGAATTTTACTGAAGTTAGTTCAAAAACAACTTGTACATTGACAAGGAAATGCCAGAAGTTCAAGCCAGGGTCAGAAGGGGATGTGAAAAGAGTGATAGCATTGCTGATGTCAGCAGGGTCTTGGCTGAAAACAGGGAATTATAGAAAGATGTTTACCTCAATTCATTTTCTAAGTAAAGTCATTCAGCTGTGTAAATCATAATAAATTATGGATAATACTATATAGCATAGGAATTCCAAAATATTTTTATTGTTTTCATGTGGAATTTGTACATGGTTCAAGAGATTGCCCTTCAGAGTAATTTGATACTGTATGGGTCAGGATTGGAAAAGGTGTGTTGCAGAGTTTTATCTTTTCACTGTACTTATTCAGTCTGTGTGTTGAGCAAATATGCCTACTCCTCACTTATTGACTTATTCAACATTTTGCATTTGTGACAACAGTAAAAATTCTACTATTTTACACATTGCTGACATAAACATCAGGCAGTAATGAACAATGCAATGCAAAGTGAGACTAGTGCTGGCTGTGATAGTTAAAGTTATTTGTCAACTTGGCTGGGACATGATTCTCAGTGGTTTGGCAGTTATGTAATGATTTATTCTAGCAGTTATGTAATGTCGTAATTTGTCTTAAGTAATGATATAATTCCCCCATGTGTCTGTCAGTTTGTCATACTGTGGGGGCTTGTGTGTTGCTGTGATGCTGGAAGCTATGCCACCGGTATTCCAGTATTATAATGACATGTGCAAAGAGCTGGAGATGGAAAACCAAAAGGGAAGAACACACTCGGTGTTTCTCAACCTGAAAGAACTGAAGAAAAAATTCAAGCCTCGAGTTACAAGAGTGAAGGATTCAATGGGGAAAATATTAAACGATGCAGGAAGCATCAAAAGAAGATGGAAAGAGTACACAGAGTCATTATACCAAAAAGAATTAGTCGATATTCAACCATTTCAAGAGGTGGCATATGATCAGGAACCAATGGTACTGAGGGAAGAAGTCCAAGATGCACTGAAGGCACTGGCGAAAAACAAGGCTCCAGGAATTGATGGAATATCAATTGAGATGTTTCAACAAACAGATGCACTCCTGGAGGTGCTCACTCATCTATGCCAAGAAATATGGAAGACAGCTTCCTGGCCAACTGACTGGAAGAGATCCATATTTATGCCTATTCCCAAGAAAGGTGATCCAACCAAATGTGGAAATTATGGAACAATATCATTAATATTACATGCAAGCAAAATTTTGCTGAAGATCATTCAAAAACGGCTGCAGCAGTATATCAAGAGGGAACTGCCAGAAATTCAGGCTGTTTTCAGAAGAGGACGTGGAACCAGGGATATCATTGTTGATGTCAGATGGATCCTGGCTGAAAGCAGAGAATACCAGAAGGATGTTTACCTGTGTTTTATTGACTATGCAAAGGCATTCGACTGTGTGGATCATAACAAACTATGGATAACACTGCAAAGAATGGGAATTCCAGAACACTTAATTGTGCTCATGAGGAACATTTACATAGATCAAGAGGCAGTTGTTCGGTCAGAACAAGGGGATACTGAATGGTTTAAAGTCAGGAAAGGTGTGTGCCAGGGTTGTATTCTTTCACCATACCTATTCAATCTGTATGCTGAACAAATAATACGAGAAGCTGGACTATATAAAGAAGAACGGGGCATCAGGATTGGAGGAAGACTCATTAACAACCTGTGTTATGCAGATGACACAACCTTGCTTGCTGAAAGTGAAGAGGACTTGAAGCACTTACTAATGAAGATCAAAGACCACAGCTTTCAGTATGGATTACACCTCAACACAAAGAAAACAAAAATCCTCACAGCTGGACCAACGAGCAGCATCATGATAAACAGAGAAAAGATTGACGTTGTCAAGGATTTCATTTTATTTGGATCCACAATCAACAGCCATGAAAGCAGCAGTCAAGAAATCAAAAGAAGCATTGCATTGAGCAAATCTGCTGCAAAGGAGCTCTTCAAAGTGCCAAAGAGCAAAGATATCACCCTGAAAACTAAGGTGCTCCTGACCCAAGCCATGGTACTTTCAATTGCATCATATGCATGTGAAAGCTGGTCAATGAATAAGGAAGACCAAAGAAGAGTTAATGGTTTTGAATAGTGGTGTTGGAGAAGAATATTGAATATACCATGGATTGCCAAAAGAATGAACAAGTCTGTCTTGGAAGAAGTGCGGCCAGAATGCTCCTTAGAGGCAAGGATGGCGAGACTGCGTCTTACATACTTTGGACATGTTGTCAGGAGGGGTCAGTCCCTGGAGAAAGACATCATGCTTGGCAGAGTACAGGGTCAGCGGAAAAAAGGAAGACCCTCAACAAGGTGGATTGACACAGCGGCTGCAACAATGGGCTCAAGCATAGCAACGATTGTAAGGATGGCGCAGGATCGGGCAGTGTTTCGTTCTGTGTACATAGGGTCACTATGAGTCGGAACCAACTTGATGGCACCTAACAACAACAACAACAATGATATAATTGGCAGTTAAGTAATTATGCAACCTGGCAGTTATGTAAGGATGTAATTTGGCAGTTATGTAGTGGTATAGTCATCCTTCACGTTGTAATCTGATGTGGTCATCCTCCATTTTCACATAACACCAATTTTCACATAAAGACCTGGTCTTCGGAACCTTACCATATCTATAAGTAAGGAGTGGGTGTAATTCAAAGAAATGGTCTACATGGCATCCGTTTCAGAGGAAGATTAATTCACAGCCTACTATATGAAGATGATACAACCCTGCTTGCCAAAAATGAAAATGGCTTAAAACACTAATGAAGGTAAAAGCTTTAAGGATGAACTACACCTGAACATAAAGAGAACAAAAATTCTCACAACTGGACCAGAAAGCACATTATGATAAAAGGAGAGAAAATTAATGTTCTCAAGGATTCATTCTACATGGATAAACAGTCAACACCCATTGACGTAACAGTCAAAAAAAAAAAAAAACCACACAATCAAAGGACATATTGCATTGAGAAAATCTTCTGTAAAAGACCTTTTTAAGGTTCTTTTAAGGTTCTAAAAAGCAAAGATGTTATACACCAAACCATGAGTTTTTCAATGGCCTCACATGCATGGAAAAGCTGGACAGTTAATAAAGAAGACCAAAGAAGAATCCATACATTTGAAATGTGGTGTTGGTGAAGAATAATGAACATACCATGGACTGCCAGAAGAATGAACAAATCAGTCTTAGAAAAAATATAATCCATATAATTGTTAGCAGCAAGAAGTGCAACTTCATCTTCCTTACTTTATGTATGTCAAGTATTAGAAAAGGACACAATGCTTGGGAAAGTAGAGGGCCAGTGAGCGCTTAGGAAACAATTAATGAGATGGATTGACACAATATCCACAAGAATGAGCTCAAATATATCAAATATCATGAAGATTAGGCAAGACTGGGCAACATTTTGTTCTGTTACACATAAGGTCACTATGAGTAGGGGTCAACATGATGGCAGCTAACAACATCAGCATGCTCTTAATAATCTGATGCTAATAATGTGGTCGCATAATATCAATAATTTTATGTCCTTAAGAAAGGTCTACACCCAGACATAAAGAAAACAAAAATCCTCACAACTGGACCAATAAGCAACATTATGATAAACAGAGAAATGGTTGAAGTTGTCAAGGATTTCATTTTGCTTGAATCCATAATCAACGCCTATGGAAGCAGCAATCAAGAAATCGAATGACATATTGAAACGGGCAAATCTGCTGCAAAAGACCTCTTTAAAATGTTGAAAAGCAAAGATGTCACTTTGAGGACTAAGGTTAGCCTGACCCAAACCATGGTATTTTCAATTGGCTCATATGCACGTGAAGCTGGACAATGAATAATGAAGAATTGATACCTTTGAATTATGGTATCAATGAAGGATATTGAATATACCATGGACAGCCAGAAGATGGATCAAATCTGTGCTGGGATAAGTACAGCCAGAAAGCTCATTAGAAGCAAGGAAGATGAGACTTCTCAATTACTTTGGGCATGTTATCAGGAGGGACCTGTCCCCAGAGGAAGGCATCATGCTTGATGTCTTAGTCATCTAGTGCTTCTCTAACAGAAATACCACAGGTGGATGGCTTTAACAAAGGGAAATTTATTCTCTCACTGTCTAGCAGGCCAGAAGTCAAAATGTTTTTTGTTTTATTGAGAATATACACAGAAAAACATACACCAATTCAACAGCTTCTACATGTACAATTTAGCGATATTGATTACATTCTTCAAGTTGTACAACTAATTTCACCCTCCTTTTCTGAGTTGTTCATCCCTCATTAACATAAATTCACTGCCGCCTAAGTCTTTTGTCTGATCTTTTGCGTTGCTGTTATCAATTTGATCCCACAGAGACAGTTTTTAAAAGAGAGTAATACTCTAGGCAGACATTTTTTACTGGCTAACTAAACTATTGTTTGGCTTCAAGAAGACTTCAGGGATATTTTTTTGTTTAAGATTTAAAGATTATTTCAGGGCAACAGTTTCAGGGGTTCATCCAACCTTCATTGCTCCAGGAAGCCTGCAGTCCATGACAATTTGAAATAATGTCTGCATTTCTTCCCTTTTGGTCAGGATTCTTCTATAGAATCATTGATCAAAATATTCAGTAATGGTAGTCAGGCACCATCCAATTTTATTGGTCTCATAGCAAAGGAGGTATTTGTTCATGGAGCCAATTAACCACACATTCCGTAACACTCTAAAATGTAGCTGGTAGATTAAAAGGCCCAAACTTTATAAATATCCCTGACAAAATGTGAAGGCTGTGCATGCAGAGAGTCAATACAAGAAGTTTCTTTGCAGAAAGAAAAAGTTTGGGCAGATTTTTAAATAGCTTAAAGTTTGAAAGCATTTCTCGGCCTATGCAGAGATCATCAAAAAAGGTTGGAAGCTCTAATGGGTCACGGTGTTTGAGCACAATCTCCAATCAGTCATTGACTAGCTACCGAACTATGTTAACCTGAGGATGATGGTATTTGGTATAAAAATAAATGCAAAATAATAATTAATAAATAAAACTAAGCAGAGAAATCAGCAGATGAACACCGTAGTAAAGACAAACACAAAACAATAATTAAACGAGTGAAATCACTAAACAAAAAAATCGAACAAAAGCAACCACACCAACCACAGAGGCCATGAGAATCCATAATTGCTACAACATGTTATCTAAAATGTTCTGTTTTCAACAAAATATTATGAGAAAGAAAAGAAGGAAGTATAACCCATAAATAGAAAAAAAGAGCAGTGAATTGGTACTGTGTATAAGAGGCCAGATAATAGAATTAGCAGACAAAGACTTCAAAGTGGCACACATATAAAAAAGCTCAAGGAACATGATAAAGGACATCTTTGAAAAACCTTCACATAATAGCCTACTTAGGGATTAAAGATTAAATGCTTTCCTCTAAGGTTGGGAACAAGGCAAGGATGTTGGTTCTCTCCACTTCAGTTCAACATAGTACCAGAAATTTTATTTAGTGAAATAAAGCAAACTTGTTTTTATTTGCAGACTAGCTCATTCTGCAGGTGGAAAAAAACAAGGAATCAAAAATTTGAAAAAAAAACTACTAAATCTAGTAAGTTCAGTACAGTTACGTGATACAGCAAGATCAATATATAAAATCAAATGCATTATTATATATGAGCACCAAGCAATTCAAAAATCTATTTAAGGACATTCTTCAATGCACAAGAGCATCAAAAAATAAAATATTTCAAAAAAATTTTAACAGAGGAAGGTAAGTCTTATAAACTGGAAACTCTACATACTGCTGAAGAAAATTAAGGAAGATTTAAATTAGATTTCAGCAAAATTTTCCTTAAAGTCTAAAACCAAAACAAAAACAGAAAATTAGACTTTTCAGACCAAGGGGCATAATCAAGATTATTATGTAAGTACTTATATGATCATTTGAAATGTAACTACATAAATATGCAAAATGTGTTGTACAAAACTGGTAGTGGCTGGATTTGGCCTGGGGGATATAGATTACCAATCCTGATCTAAATAAATGGAAAGATATTGCATGTTCATGGAGTGGTAAACTTAATGTTATTAGGATGTCAATTCTCCCCAAATTGGTTGATACGTTTCACACAAACCCTATCAAAAATCCGACAGGATTCTTGTATTTTACAGAAATCAAGAATCTGATCTTAAAATTGATTTAAAAATGCAAAGAACCCAGAACACTTTGCTGTCTTCAAGAATAAGTTGTTGTTGCTGTTAATTGCCATCAAGCCAGCTCTGACTCATGGAAACCTTATTACAACAGAATAAAACATTGCCTGGTCCTGCACCATCTTTATGGCTGTTGGAACGTTTGAGTCCTTTGCTGTGGTCACTGTGTCAGTCCATCTCATTGAGAATTTCCTTCATTTTTGTTGGCCCTTACATGACGTCCTTCTCCAGCAATCAGTCCCTCCTGGTGTTGCATCCAAAGAAAACACTGAAGTCTTGCATAATATTCTGCAATCCATGGGGTTTTTATTGGCTAATTTTCCTAAGTAGGCTACAAGGCCTTTCATCCTAGTACGTCTTAGGAAGCTCCTCTGAAGCCTGTCCACCACGGATGACCCTGATGGCATTTGAAACACTGGTGGCATAGCATCCAGCATTAGAGCAATACAAAAGCCACAGCAGTACAACAAACTGACAGACAAGTGGTGGCACTGAATATTTTGGTATGTAAATTATAAATTAATGAATCTCCTTTACCAATAGTATTGCAGAGGGATAGAAAAATAGGTAATCAAAACAGAAAAGAGTACCCAGAATTAGATTCCCAGATACTAGAAAATGTATCACAAAGGTAATATTTTAATTCAGAGGAAGTAAATGTTTATTTAAAAAAAAAATTACTGACAAAACTGGCTACCTATCTTGAAGAAAATAATTGTGAATAATATGTTGTTGCTGTTAGGTGCCCTCGAGTTGGTCCTGACTAATAGCGACCCTGTGCACAACAGAACGAAACGCTGCCTGGTCCTGCGCCATCCTTATAATCGTTGTTATACTTGAGCCCATTGTTGCAGCCACTGCGCAAATCTACCTCATTGAGGGTCTTTCTCTTTTCCTCTGATCCTGTACTTTACCAAACACAATGCCCTTCTCCAGGTACTGATCCCTCCTGACAACATGCCCAAAGTATGTCAGATGCAGTTTTACCATCCTTGCTTCTAAGGAGCATTCTAGTTTTACTCCTTCCAAGACAGATTTGTTTGCTCTTTCGACAGTCCATGGTATATTCAACATTCTTCGACAACACCGCAGTTCAAAGGTGTCAATTCTTCTTTGGTCTTCCTTATTCACTGTCCAGCTTTCACATGCGTATGATGCAATTGAAAATACTATGGCTTTGGTCAGGCTCACCTTAGTCTTCAAGGTGACATCTTTGCTTTTCAACACTTTAAAGAGGTCCTTTGCAATAGATTTGCCCAATCCAATGTATCTTTCGATTTCTTGACTGCTGCTTCCGTGGCTGTTGATTGTGGATCCAAGGAAAATGAAATCCTTGACGACTTCAATCTTTTCTCCGTTTACCATGATGTTGCTCATTAGTCCAGTTGTGAGGATTTTTGTTTTCTTTATGTTGAGGTATAATCCATCCTGAAGACTGTGGTGTTTGACCTTCATTAGTAAGTGCTTCAGGTCCTCTTCACTTTCAGCAAGCAATGTTGTGTCATCTGCATAATGCAGGTTGTTAATGAGTCTTCCTCCAATCCTGGTGCTCCATTCTTCTTCATACAGTCCAGCTTCTCAGGTTATTTGCTCAACATACAGATTAAATAGATATGGTGAAAGGATACAACCCTGACACACACCATTCCTGACTTTAAACCACTCAGTATCCCTTTGTTTTGTTTGAACAGTACAAGGGTGAATAATATATTTACCTCGATATACCAAAACAGTCCTGAAGAATTTACAACATAATGAACATTCTAAGAAAACATTTAAAACATTAATGTAAACTAGCAAATAGGAAAACTTTTTCACTAAGAGGCTCAGAGCTATAAAAAACAGTATATTTGGTAATATAGACATTTAACGTTTAGATACGGCCTATATAACCTAAAAAGGCAAGAAGCGTTGGGAAAACAATATGTGAGAAAGAAAGGGTTAATATGAGCCCTTGTATGCTGATAATCAAAAGATCAAAAACCTATAAAAATGTGTACTTTTTCGAAGATTAACATCGAATGGTCTTGAACGATATGAAGAAATAGTTAACCTTCTGAGCAGTTCAGATAAATGCAATTACAGTGGTAATTTAATATTACTTTAAACATTTTAATTTGACAAAATATGTACCAAGTGTTAATACATAATAATGTTATATATGCCAGAAAAGGGATACTGTCACACATTGCCCTGGAAAATGACATTTCTACAGATGTTTCAGAAATCTGTATTAAATTCTGAAAGTGAAATATATCCTATAATCCAAAAAAATTCTATTCTCTGAACCTGCCCCATGGATTTGAAAGCATAACCGTATGACTATAAATTAAACATGTATATTTTATCATCATTCAGAGTGGCAATAGGAAAGAAAGCAAATGCTTGTTTAAATGGAAATGGCTAAATGACTTTTTGTACATTCCTATTTGCTACAGAGTAGCTAAGAGTCAGGATAGACTCAATGGCAGTGGGTTGGTTTGATTTTGGTTTGGTTTGATGAGCTATTCATGTGCAGACTTAGGCTAAAATCCATTTCTTGACCTTTCCTTTGCTATGATCTGCATTGTAGAGGATAAAATTCTTTAACATACATTTCCAAGCATCCTCACCAAATGGCTTCTGGAGAATTTTTACCCTTGTGAGCCAGTTTGCAAGGAATTGCAGTGCAGGAGGCAAAAGAAGCCAGGGCTTTTCTCTCCCATTCTCTGGATGGTCAAATGGTCAAATTTTTGACAACCGCAATTTCTTCTTCCTTTATTATAATGTTGTTTACTGGTCCAATTGTGAAGATTTTCATTTCCTTCACATTCAGGTGCAATCCATACTGAAGGCTGTAGTCTTTGACTTTCAACAGTAATTATTTAAGACCTCTTCATTTTTGGCAAGCAAGGCTTTGTTATCTGCATAACTTCCGCCAACCCTGAAGAAACATTCATTGTCATATACTCCAGCTTCTTGGAATATTTCTTTCGGCATATATATTAAATAAGTAAGGTGAAAGTGTACAACTCTGATGCACACCTTTTCGAGTTGGGAGACACAGAAGCCCCTTGTTCTGTTCTAGTAAGTGCCTCTCTAAGTATAGATTCCTCATGAGCACAATTAAGTGTTCTATAATTTCCATTCTTTGTAATGTTATCATAATTTGTTATGAACAACACAGTTGAATGCCTTTGTGTAGATGATTAAACACCAGAAAATATATTTCTGGTATTCTATGCTTTCAGCCAAGATCTATGCCAAAAGCAATTGAATCCAGGTTGAACTTCTGGCAGGTCTCTGTTGAAAGGCTGCAGTGGTCTTTAAATTCCCTTCAGCATAATTTGCTACCATCTGATTCTAATGACATTGTTTGATGATGATTGCATTCCTTTTAATCCCCCACGAAAATGGGTTGAATATGGATCTCTTTCAGTCAGCTTGCCAGGTAACCATCTTCCAAATTTCTAGACATAGACGAATAAGCGTTTCCAGCATTGCATCCATTTATTGAAGCATCTCATTTGGTATTCTTTCAGTTCCTGGAACCTTGTTTTTCAACAATACTTTCAGTGTGGCTTGAACTTCTTCTTTTAGTATCTGTGGCTCTTGATCATATGCTACATCCTGAAATGGCTGAACTTCAACCAGTTCTCCTTAGTACAGTGACTTTGTGTACTCTTTCCACCTTCTTTTGATGCACCTCACATAATTAAATTGGGTGAAATAAATTTATAAATGTAATCTAATAATTTTAATGTTATCAAATTTTTTTCATTGTGTGTTCATCTTTATGTATTCCAATCATGCATTAAAGAGCCTTCACGGTGCAGTGGTTAAGCACTTGACTGCTAACCAAAAGGTCAGTGGTTTGAACTCACCAGCTGCTCCACTAGAGAAAAGATGTGGTAGCCTCCTTCCTTAAAGACTATGGCCTTGGAAACTCTATGGGGCAATCCTACTGTTTTATAGGGTGACTATGAGTTGGAATCGACTTGGTGGCAAGAGTTTTTTTTTTTTTTTTTAATCATGCATTATTGAAAATATAGACATTTGCTGCATTTTTATTTCCATTAATAGCAATAATGTTAAAATTAATAATACTACTAATACAAGGAGCCCTGGTGGTGCAGTGGTTAAGAGCTTGGCTGCTAACCAAAAGGTCAGCAGTTCCAATTCACCAACCACTTCTTGGAAACCTTATGGGGCAGTTCTATTCTGTCCTATAAAGCTGCTATGATTTGGAATTGACTCGAAGGCAAAGTTTTTTGTTTGTTTTTTTACTGATATAATCATTATCTTAATAATGATAACAATAATAGCTACAATATTGAACCTTTACAATATTCTCAGCCTTATAAAAGTGTTTTGTTTTTGTTATGTCATTAAATTCTTCAAAACTCAATAATACAGGTAATATTATTTTCTTCAGATGTCTTAGTGTCCTCAGAGTTCTGTGCAGAAACAGAACTAGTGAAAAAAAAAGAAAAAAAATTGTATGCACACAAGTAGATAGATAGAAACAGAGAGAAGAAGAGAGAAGTCCCTCAGTAGTGTAAATGGCCAAGCTCTGAAATACTAACTGACAGGTTAGTGGTTCCAACTCACCCTGAGGAGCTTTGTAAGTAAGGACTGGTGATCTGATTTCAAAAAGTCACAGCCTTGAAAATTCTATGACATAGTTCTACCCTGAGCACATGGGGTCACCATGAGTCAGAACTGACTCAATGGTAAACAACTAGAGAGAAAAAGAGAGAGAGTGAGAGAGACTTAATTTAAGGAATTGCCTTATGTGATTATGGGAAATGGCAAGTCGAAAATCTGTAGGTCCAGCAAACTTCTGGAGATTCCAGTAGTCTTGTATCCCAAAATCATTAGGTGACCTGGTAGGAGAGTAAGAGGAATTCTGGCAAGATATCCATTTATATTCTGGAGACAGAATACTCCCTTGGGAAATCCCCTTTTTGTTTTTAAGACCATCAGCTAACTGGTAAAGGGCCACCCACATTTTATAGGGCAATGTGCTTTACTTAGGAGCCCTGGTGATGCAGTGGTTAAGAACTTGACTGCTAACCAAAAGGTCGGTAGTTTGATCCACCAGCTGCTTCTTGGAAACCCTAGAGAACAGCTCTACACTGTCCTACAGGGTCACTATGAGTAGGATGATTAGGAATCGACTCGATGGAAACAAGCTTAGGATTTTTTTTTTTTTTTTTTGCTTTACTTAAGATCTCCTGATTTAGTCACATCTTAAAATTTATAATAATATCTAGATTAGTGTTTGCCCAAAAAACTGAACACTATAGCCTAGACAGGTTGACACATAAAATTAATCATTACACCATGTTATACATGAGCTAGCTAAAGTTTTAAAATGTTGTTACTTGTCCAATTTTATCCATCTATTAAGTAGCCTTTCTAGGGTTAGAATCTTCTTGCATCTCAATCTGGAAACTACAATCTAAACTTTATATTCTATTGTATCCACACTGTATACTTTGTTTGGCAATTCAAGTAATTCAAAGCAGAATGTTTTTTATGGAGCTACTTTCTGGTTAGATCAGTTTGCTTTTCTCAAGTGTAATGCTGTTGACCAGTCCATAACTGCATGACTGGTAGTTAACATTCAAAGTTTGCAGTTAACAATTTACTGAATATCATCATGACTAAGAAAGGAAATAAAACTTTCTCAGTCTCCTACCTATGACTTTTGATACAGATATGACACATATTATTAAAATTTATCATGATGTTTACTTTCTTTATAATAATTTTTAACTTAATTATAAATACAAGTGTCCTTATAAAGGAAATTGTCTACCATAATGTATTGGTTTATTGTTTAATATTTTTAATTAAAAATAAATAATGCATTTGTTAATATGCCAAATATATGCCCTGTATATATTTTTTTAAGACAGGAACTTGTTATTTAATATACCACATTTCCCCAATAAATACATAGCATATAAAGTAAAGGTACATCAAGAAAATGTACACTTACATAGTTTGTATTCAATGGGATCTGAGTATGTTTGCTTTGTAGCTCCCAAACCCAGTCTAAATTAAGTGCTTGAGAATTATCTACTGAATAAATGAATGAGAGAAAGGTGTAGGGATCAAGTGGAAAATTGGTCACGAGATTTAAACTCTAAATCACCTTGATCAAATGTCTAATGCACTGTCCATTTGAACATTGTTGAGATAGAGCCCTTTCAAAACAGTGTTGTAGACATCCCAAGGCATTATTATGTCCCTGCCCCAGAGGAAAATGAAGAATAAAATATTTGCCCGAGGAAATCAAAGACTCCCAACTGTTTCTTGTCCTATCCTTGTTAGTTGTAGGTGAGTAAACAGCCTGCTGCTATTATTCACTTCCATTAAGTATCAATGTGCTGAACATTCATAAAAGTTTCCAAGAGCATGAGGAATACAGAGCTGGTAGGTATTATCCATAGTCTATTAGGTTCAACTAAATGAAATTGCTGACATTCAACTATTTTGACCTATGAAAATGTCAGCTTCATATGGTTTGGTCTAATATCTTAAATCAGATTATTTAAAAAATTTACTGAGTGCATATTGATGTCTGATGCTGTGCTAGGCCATGGAAGATACAGAGACCTAAAGCACATCATAAATACTTCATCTAAGTGTCAGCTTTCTACATCTGTTTTGTCATCATCATCATGATCGTCATCATTACCACCACTGCCACCACCATCTCTATTACCACCAAGGAGGCATCTGAGTCGCGCTTTGTAAGATGAGTTGCATTTCACTATTCATTCTTTCAGTAATTTTAAAAACAAAAATTTTGCTTGTATTTTATTAAGGAAATTTACATCTAGGTCAATAAGTGAAGTGATCTGTGATTGCTTTGTACTTCTTTGTTATAGAGCTTACGCTAGCTGTGTTACCTGACTTTTCTTGCTCTTTCTTGATTCTGATGTTTCGTAAAACTTGGCTGTATGTCCAAGTTTAATGGTCCTTGGGGTTTTTTTGCTAGTAGGTGTGACTGATACGGTCGTTATGAGTCGGAATTGACTCAGTGTCAACAGGTTTAGGTGTGATTGAAGATTTTGAGAAGGTCAGTGGTTCCTGGGTTATCCAAGTATATTTCTTTTTTTTTTTTTTTTATTGTGCTAAAATTTATATAGCATAAAATTCACCTTTGTAACAATTTTGAAGTGTACAATTTAGTGAATGTTCACAATCTTGTGCAAACATCACCTATGTCTAGCTCCAAAACATTTTGTCTTTGCAAAGAGAAACTCTATGCCCTTTAATCAGCCACTCCCCAGGCCCTCAGCCCCTGACAACCAATAACTTGTTTTCTGTCTCTATGGATTTGCCTATTCTGGACATTTTATAGAAATGGAATCATACGATATGTGGAGAGAGAAAAGGAAAGTAAGAGACTCAATATTATGTGAAAAATGAGCCATATATAATTTAATATATCTAATTTTAACTCATATAGAACAGGGATAATATTTTGGTTTTTATGTATTTAATTATTATTTTCCTCATGAACAGAAGCTTCATATGTCCATTTGTTATTATTTTACATTTCGATTAAAAGAAAAAAAATTTTTTTTTTTTTGATTACTAAAGCAAAAAAACAAACTTGTTGCCATTGAGTAAATACTCATGGAGACCCTATGCAACAGAGTAGCACTGCTCCGTAGGGTTTTCTTGGTTGTAATCTTTACTGAAGTAGATCTCCTGTTTTTTTTTTTTTTTTTCTTTTTTTTTTCCATAGGATAATTGTGTGGCTTTGAACTACCAACCTTTAGGTTATTAATTGAGTACAAACCATTTATCACCCATGGACCTCATTTTTTTAATTTAAAAAATTTAGAATTGCCAGATATAAAGGCCTCTAATTAAAAAAATCAAATTTTATTTTTTTAATTAGAGGCCTTTATGTTTGGCAATGCTAACTAACAGATTTTAAATCCTAACATTTTATTCATATATTTTACATTTGTTTTAAATCATTCAGTGCTTATGTTTATTCAATCCACTTCTTTCAGTACAGCTTTACTTTTTAGCTCACAGACCCATACTTGTACAATGTTAAAAGAATAACCAGTCTCTCCCTTCAACCCACCATACTATCACCAGGGTTAGGGAGCTCCAGTCTCCAGAATGCTAATGGAGGAGGGAATCAAGAGATTTAACTACTTCTTATTTTTTGTTTTTTTTTTTATACTTAGGTCGTACCCGACTCCAACTTCCAGACTTTCCTGATTCTACCTTTCCTGAGCCTTTTGCGGATTTTACTATATAGTTTGGGTTGTTTCTAGACCTTTTCCTTTTCTGGCTCCTAATTAAATTCCGCAGATATGCTAAATTCTATCCTAATAGTTCTGTTCTTTAGTTGTAATAATTTTTTTTTTTTTTTTTTTGTAAGCCATGTTCCCTTCTCCTCCCAATCCCTGGTAACCACTATTCTTTTATCTTCGTGGGTTCTAGATACTTTATAAAAGTGGAATCATAAACTCAAGATATTTTATAAAATTGAAATCATATAATATTTGACTTTCTGTGTTTGGTTTATTTCACTTAGCACAAATTTTCAAGGTTTGTCCATGTGATGGCTGTTTCAGTATATAAATTCTCTTTATAGCTGAATAATACTCCATTGTAGGTTAACATAATATTTTATTTAATCATTTGTCTCTTGATGGGCACTTGGGTTGTTTCCACCTTTTGCCTATTGGAATAATGATGCAAAGAACATTGGTGCACATGTGTCTATTTGATTTTATACCTAGGAGTGGAATTGCTGGATCATATGGTAATTTTTGCTAACCAAAAGGTCAACAGTTCGAACCTACAAGCCACACAGTGAGAGAAAGATGTGGCAGTCTGCAGGATTTACAGCCTTATAAACCATATGGGACAGTTCTCCCCTGTCCTATAGGGTCACTATGAGTTGGAATCAACTTGATTGAAACAGATTTATGGTAATTCTATCTTTAACTTTTTAGTCACCACCAAATGGCTACACCATGTCACATTCTCACCAGCAATGTACCAGTGCTCCAATTTCTCCATCTCTTTGCTGTTATAGATTTAATTGTTTCTACCAAAAACATGTACTGGGATTCTAATCACAATACCTGTACAAGAAGTCCTGATGACTCAATGGTTAAGGGCTCAGCTGCTAATCAAAATGTTGATAGTTTGAACCTAGTGGCTGCTCCATGGGAGAAAAGAATTGGAGATCTGCTTCAATGAAGATTCTAACCCAAAAACAAACCTGTTGCCTTGGAGTTGCTTCCAACCCCATGGCAAGAGTAGAACTGCCCCATAGGGTTTCCAAGGAGCAACTGGTAGACTCAAACTGCTGACCTTTTGGTTAGTAGCTGAGCTCTTAATCACTGTGCCACCAGGGCTCCCCAGTGAAGATTACAGCCTAAGACACCCTATGGGACAGTTCTACTGTGTCTATAAGTCATGATTGACTCAATGGTGCCCAACAACATACCTGTAGATGTAATCCCATTTGGGAAAAGGTTTTTTTTGTTGTTGTTGTTGTTAAGTTCATGTGGCCATACCAGTGCAGAGTATATCTTACACTTAATCAATTCTGAGATACAAAAACAGTAGATTAGGTACAGAGGCAAGCAAGGATAAAAGGGAAAAGACAGATGTCATGTGAAAACTGCCAAAAAACTAAGCATTACCTACTACTAACCAAAAGAAAAAACACTGTCATCGAGTCAACTCTGACTCACAGCAACCCTATAGGACAGAGTAGAACTGCTCCTACAGGGTTTCCAAGGGGCAGTTGGTGGATTTGGTCAGCAGCGTAGCTCTTAATCACTGCACCATTAGGGCTCCTTCCTACTACTAGAAACCAAAATAGGTAAAGAACTCCCCTAGAACAACACTGTGATTTCAGGCTTCTAGCCTCCTGAATTATGGAAAAATAAACTTTTTTTCCTTTCTTTTTTTTATTGTACTTTAGATGAAGGTTTACAGAACAAATTAGCTTCTCATTAAAAAATTAGTACACATATTGTTTTGTGACATTTGTTACCAAAATCATGACATGTCAATATTTTCCCTTCTGGAACTTGGATTCCCTATTACCAAATTTCCTGTCCCCTCCTGCCTTCTAGTCCTTGCCATTGAGCTGGTGTGCTCCTTTAGTCTCATTTGGTTTTATGGGCCTTTTGAATTCTTTGCTGAAGCGTGAACCTCAGGAGTGACTTCATTACTAAGCTATAAGGGTGTCCAGGGGCCATGCTGTCCAGGTTTCTCCAGTCTCTGTCAGGCGGTTAAGCCGGGTCTTTTTATGTGAGTTAGAATTTTGTTCTACATTTTTTTCAGCTCTGTCCAGGATCCTCTCTTGTGATCACTGTCAGAGCAGTCAGTGGTGGTAGTTGGGCACTATCTAGTTTTGCTGGACTCAGCCTGGTGGAGGCCATGTAGTTGTGGCCTATTAGTCCATTGGACTAATCCTTCCTTTGTGTCTTTGGTTTTATTCATTCTCCTTTGCTCCAGACAGGGTGATACCAGTGGCATATTTTAGGTGGCCGCTCCCAACCTTTTAAGAGCCCAGACGCTACTCACCAAAGTAGAATGTAGAATATTTTCTTTATAAAATGTTATACCAATTGAGCTAGATGTTCCCTGAGGTCATGGTTCCCACAGCCCTCAGACAAGTAATTTGGTCCCTCAGAGAGTTTGGATGTGTCTATGAAGCTTCCATGACCTTGCCTTGGACAAGTAGTGCTGGTTTCCCCAGGATTGTGTAGTGTCTTACCCTTTGCCAAAGTTACCACTTAACTATTGTCTATTTAGAGTTTTTCCATCCCCATCTCTGCCCCCCCCACATTGTAACCATCAAAAATTGTTTGTTTTTGTGTGTAAACCTTTTCATGGTTTTTATAGTAGTGGTCTCATACAATGTTTGCCCTTTCGTAATTGACTTATTTCACTTAGTATAATGCCCTCCAGATTCATCCATGTTGTGAGATGCTTCACAGGTTCATCATTGCTCTTTATCGTTTCATAGAACTCCACTATGTGTATGTGCCATAGTTTGTTTATCCATTCATCTGTTGATAGACATCTAGGTTGTTTCCATCTTTTTGCTATTGTGAACAATGCTGTAATGAACATGGTTGTGCATATGTCTATTTGTGTGATGGTTCTCTATTCTCTAGGATATATTCCTAGGAGTGGTATTGTTGGATCATATGGTATTTCTATTTCTAGATTTCTAAGGAAGCACCATATTTTTTTTCCAAAATGCCTGTACCATTTTGCAATCCCACCAGCAGTGCATAAGGGTTCCAATCCGCCCACAGCCCCTCCAACACTTGTTATTTTCTGTTTTTTTTGTTTGTTTCATGCCAGTAATGCCAGCGTGAGGTGGCACCTCATTGTGGTTTTGATTTTCATTTCTGTAATAGCTTGTGATCATAAACACTTTTTTCATGGGTCTATTAGCCTTTTTTGTTGATAGTGTCCCTTGGTGAAGTGCCTGTTAATTTCCTTTGCTGATTTTTTAATTGGATTATTTGTCTTTTTGTTGTAGAATTGTTGGATTTCCCTGTAGATTTTAGAGATTAGAACTTTGACAGATTTCTCATAGCCAAAATTTTTTCCCAGTCTGTAGGTTCTCTTTTTACTCTTTTGGTGATGTCTTTTGATGAGCATAAGTGTTTAATTTTTAGAAGATTCCAGTTATCTAGCTTACCTTCTGGGTTTGTGCGTTGTTAGTTATGGTTTGTATCCTGTTAATGCCTTATTAGGGCTTATAGCATTGATACTATTTTTTCTTCTATAATCATTATAGTTTTTGGTTTTATATTTAGGTCTTTGATCCATTTTATTTTAGTTTTTACGTAGGGTGTGAGGTATGTGTCTTGTTTCTTTTCTTTCTTTTTTTTTTTTTTTGCAGGTAGACATCCAGTTTTAACAGCACCATTTTTTAAAAAGACAGTCTTTTCCCCATTTGATGAACTTTGGGCCCTTTTTGAAGATCAGGTGACTGTAGTTGGAAGGATTTACATCTGGGTTCTCAATTCTGTTCCATTGGTCAATGTATCAGTCATACCAGTACTAGGTTGTTCTGGCTACAGTAACTGTATAGAGGTTCTGAGGCCAGGTAATGCAAGTCCTCCTACTTTATTGTTCTGTTTCAATAGTTCTTTGCTTATCCCAGGCTTCTTTCCTTTCCATATAAAGTTAATGATTATTTTTTCTATCTTTTTAAAGAATGCTGTTGGTATTTGGATAGGGATTGCATTGTATTTGTGGATTGTTTTGGGTAGAATTGACATTTTCACAACGTTGAGTCTACCTATCCATAAGCATGGTATGTTTTTTTCCATTTATGTAGATCTCTTTTTTTTTTTTTTGCAGTAGTGTTTTGTAGTTTTCTTTGTATAGGTCTTCTACATTCCTGGTTAGATTTATTCCTATTTTCTTTTCTTACAGGGCTGTTATCAATGCTTTTCTTTTCCTGATTTCCTTCTAATCATTCTCTTTATTGGTGTGTAGGAATCCAACTGGATTTTTGTGTGTTTATTTTGTACCCTGACATTCTGCTGAATCTTTCTATTAGTTCCAGTAGTCGTCTCATGGAGTCTTTCAGCATCACATAATCTGCAAATAGGAACAGTTTTACTTCCTCATTACCAACTTGAATGTCTTTTATTTCTTTTTCTTGGCTTATTGCTCAAGGTGGTACTTCCAGCACAATGTTAAATAGGAGTAGTGATAAGGGGGATCCTTGTCTTGTTCCTCTTCTCAAGGGGAGTATTTTCAGCCTCTCTCCATTAAAAACGATGTTAGTTGTTGGCTTTGTATAGATGCCCTTTACTATGTTGAGGAATTTTCCTTCTATTTTATTGAGAGTTTTTATCAGGAATGGGTTTTGGACTTTGTTAAATGCCTTTTCTGTGTCAATTGAGGTGATCATGTGATTGTCTTCTATTTTATTTATGTGGTAGATTATGTTAATTATTTTCTAATGTTAAACTATTCTTGCGTGCCTAGTATGAATCTCACTTGCTCATGGCATATATATTTTTTTATATATATGATGCTGAATTCTATTAGCTAGAATTTTCTTGAAAGTTTTTGCATCTACGTTCATGAGATATATTGGTCTATAATTTTCCTTTTTTGTGGTGTCTGTAGCTGGTTTTCATATCAGGGCTACGCTGGCTGGCTTCATAAGTATCCCTCCCTTTTCTGTGATTTCAAATAGTTTAAGTAGTAATGGTGTAAGTTCTCTAAAAGTCTGGTAGTTTCTGCAGTGAAACCACCTGAGCTATGGCTTTTTCTTGTTGGGAGTTTTTTTTTTTTTTTTTTTAAATCACCTTTTCAATCTCTTCTCTTGTTATGAGTCTGTTCAGATTTTCAACATTATTTTGTGTCAGTTTGGGTAGAGGGTGTATCTAGAAATTTGTACATTTACTCTAAGTTTTCAAATTTGTTGGAGTATTGTTTTTCATAGTTCTCTGTTATGATCATTTTTATTTCAGTTGGGTCTGTTGTCATGTCCCTATTTCACTTCTTATTTAGGTTATTTGTGTCCTCTCCTGTTGTACTTCAGTCAATTTGGCCAACAGTTTATCAATTTTATTGATTCTTTCAAAGTACCAACTTTTGGTTTTCTTGATTCTGTCTGTTGTTCTTATATTCTCTATTTCATTTGTTTGTGCTCTGATATTATTATTTCCTTTCTTCTGGTGGCTGTGGGCTTTTTTGCTGTTCTCTTTCTATTTGTTCAAGTTTCGTAGTTAATGTTTTGATTTTGACCCTTTCTTCTTTTTTGATGTGTGCATCTATTGCTATAAATTAACCTCTGAGGACTGCCATTGCTGTGTCCCAAAGGTTTTGGTATGATATATTTTCATTCTTGTTTGACTCTAGGAATTTTATGATTTCATCTTTGATTTCTTTTATTATCCAGTGTTTTTTAAGCAGGGTGTTATTCAGTTTCCATGTGTTTGATTTTTTTTTCTTGTTCTTCCTGTTGTTAATTTCTACTTTGATGGTGTTGTGATCAGAGAAGATACTTTGTATTATCTCAATGTTTTGGATTTTGTTGAGGGTTGCTCTGTGTCTTAAAATGTGGTCTCTTCTGGAAAATGTTCCATGTTCATCGGAAGAATGTATACTTTGTGGTTGTTGAGTGGGGTGTTCTATATATGTCTCTGAGGTCAAGCTGGCCAATTGTGTTCTTTAGATCTCCTGTATCTTTGCTGGTTTATTTCTAGATGTACTACCCTTTACTGAGAGTGGCAGGTTGAAGACTCCTGCTATTATTCTGTAACTGTCAATTTCTCTTTTCAGTGCTGTTAGAGTTGGTTTTATATCTTTTGGATGCTGTCATTTGGTGCACAGATATTTATTATGGTTATGTCTTCTTAATGGACTGTCCTTTAAATCATTATATAATGCCTTTCTTTTGTCTTTTCTAGTGGCTTTTGTTTTAAAGTCTGTTTTATCTGAGATTAGTATTGCCATTCTTGGTCTTTTTTGGTAGCTGTTTGCTTAATATATTTTTTTTCCATCCTTTGATTTTCATTAAATTTACATCTTTGTTTCTGAGGTGTGTCTCTCATAGACAGCATACTGGTACACCTTGGTTTTTTATCCATTCTGTCACTCTTTGTCTGTTTTGAGGTGCATTTAGGCCATTTATGTTCACTGTAATTATTGATAGGTGTGAGTTTATTACTTTCAATTTGTAGTGCTTTTTTTGTGGTGTTGACATTTTCTTTGTTCATCTTATTCTCCTGTGCTGAGTTCCTTTTGTTTGTGGATTTTTTTTTTCATTTATTTTGTTTTTGTAGATTATGTGTTTTCTGAGACATTAGGTTTTTCTTCTTTATTTTGATGAGTAGGTTTGTTAACTTTCTTTGTGTTTACTTTGAAATTTACCCTTATATTCCCAAGTTTGAACCAGTGTTTTATTACTTAATATTGTGTTGCTTTCCTCTTCATTAGAAAGTTCTACACTTACACCATTTGTTCTGATGTTGTCGTCATTTACAGATTAACCTCTCTGGATCCCTGTTGTAAATCTTTTAGTTTTGATTAATTCTGGAGTGTTCATTACCTAGGTTGGTGTCTGGCTGATGCAGTTTTGCATCCTAGATTCAGGCTGTCTTCTGAGGTTGTTTGTTCTTTAACCGAAGGACCTCCTTTAATAATTCTTGTAAATTTGGTTTGTTTTTTACATATTTCTGTTTATCTGGAAACATTCTAATTTCACCATCATGTCTGAGAGAGAGTTTTGCAGAACATATTATTCTTAGTTGGCATTTTTTTTTTTCTTTCAAGGTTTTAAATATGTTGTGCCATTGCCTTCTTTTCTGCATGGTTTCTGCCAAGTAATCAGAGCTTGGTCTCATTGTTTCCCCTCTACATGTGACTTTTCAATTTTCTAAAGCTGCTCTAGGATTCTTTCTTTGTCTTTGGTTTTAGTGAGTGTGATTATGATATGTCTTGGTGATTTTCTTTTGAGGTCTATACTATATGGGGTTCCTTGAGTTTCTTGGATGATGAGCTTTTCATTTTTCATGATATTAGGGAAGTTTTCCACCAGCAATTCTTCAATGATACTCTCTGTGTTTTCCTTTTTCTCCCCCTGTTCTGGAACACTGATAGCTCACACATTATTGATTTTGAGTGTATCCCAACTCATTCTCAGAGTTTCTTCATTTTTCTTTGTTCTTTTCTCTGATTTTTCCTCAAACAAGATGATATTCAAGTATTTGTCCTCAATTTCACTGATCTTGTCTTCCATTGTTTCAAACCTGCTCTTCAGATCTTCTATGACATGGTCCATTTCTGAAATCCTTCTATTTATTTCCTGGATTTCTAACTACTTTTTTCATATGATTTCTAGTTGTGAATTTATTTTGAGTGTTTTGCTCCTGTATTATTTTCCTGAATTCTTTTGTTTTGTTTGTCTTTTCCATGCGTTTGTTTGCCTTTTCCATGCTTTTGTCTATTTTTTCTTTATTTTTGTCCACTTTGCCCTTTAACTCTTGGAAAGCTCTGAATATTAGGGTTTTGAATTCCCTACCGGGTAGTTCCAATACCTTTTCTTCTACTGGAAAGTCATCTGGTGTTTTATTTTGGACTTCTACTGGAACCATCCTGTCCTTTTTTTATTATTGATACTGTTGCTGTCTTCAGGACATTTGGTTGTTATTTTCTTTGTTTATTGATTACAGATTTGTTTGTTTCATACTGCTTTTTGTTTTATTTGGTTACATCTGAGCAGACAGGCTGGGTGCTCTTTGTTGTTTGGGCTTCTGTAGGCACCATGCTTTTCACTACCTTGTCCAATGGGTAGGGCCACTCTCTCAGCTATGGTCCAGCAGGACAAATCCAGCAGAAGGAAGGGGACTGGGATGAGTCACTTGTAACATGTACTGGGGCTGACAGGATGGGGCTGGGGGTTAGTACCAGACAGGTTCCATTAGACTGTGCCTGAGATGCTCAGGGGTTAGATACTTAGTGCACAGTGCAGATAGGCAGAAGGGAGGTGGGAGGTTGTGATGTGTGGAGCTAAGCAGGTGTGGGAAAAAAAGAGAAAGGAACAGGAACCAAAAAAGACAAAAAAAAAAAAGTGTTGAAGGAGCCTGCCATTGGAGTGGCATGGACCCAGGGAAGCCATGTACCAGTGGCTTTCTAGATGGACAGTGAGGCACAGCCTGTCAAGAAGGGACATATATGACACACAAAGCTAGGTTAGTGCGAAAAAGGCAAAGAAGGAGGAGAGAAAGAGATAAGAAACTAGATTAGAAAAATGAGAGAGAAAAGCACAAGTGGCTAGGTGGTGGGGTGAAAGGAATGGAAGTTGTGTAGAGAGAGAAAAGAAACAGAAAAAAGGGGAAAAAAGATGAGAAAGGAAGGGAAGTAGAGAGAGATAAGAAATTGAGAACAAAACAAAGAGAGAGAGAGAAAAAAATGTCTTAAGGGAGCCCACCAGAAGCAGGTCCCCAGCTAAGTGGCATTGCACAGCCCATCAAGGAGTGGAGATGGCACACCATGCCAAGTGTTCAGGAGAATGGTAAGTAAGGAAGGTGGAAAAAGACAAGAAATCAAGAAAAGAAAAGAAGAAATAAAGAAAAAAATATGCCCAGAGGGAGCCCACTGGTGTGGCAGTGAGGATCAGTGAATTAGCTCCACAGCTGTGCAGCACAGCACAGCCATCTAGAAGGAGCAGAAATGGTACACAGTCCCAGGTGTTCAGGAGAAAAAAAGAGGAGGATGGTAGAAAGTGAGAAGAAATTGAGAAAAGAAAAGAAAAAAAATTCCCAAGGGAGCCCACTGGCTTGTCAGCTTTGACCTGGCAAGTGCCTCCTAAGCTACTCGGCACTGCACAACCCATCTAGAAGTCACAGAGGTAGCACACAGTGCCAGGTATTCAGGAGACAGGAAAAGAAGGAAAGTAGAGAAAGATGAGAAACTGAGAAAAAACAAAAAGGAAAAAAGAAAAAAATATCCCCCTGGGATTTCACCAACATGGCGGCTCAGACAGAGACGTGGTTCCCAAGCCGCATGGTACTGCACAGTCAGTCTAGAAGGAGTAGAGATGGCACCGAGTGCCAGGTATTCAGGAGCGAGGAAAAGAAGGACATTAGAGAGAGATGGAAAAACAGAGAAATGAAGAAAACCAAAAAGGAAATAAAGGAGAAGAAAAAAAAAAAATGCCCACACAGATCCCACTGGCATGGGTGCATAGACTAGGACATGGTTTCCCAGCTGAGTAGTGCTCATAGCCTGTCAAGAAGGAGCGGAGGTGGCACATGGAGCCAGGTATTCAAGAGAAAGGAAGGCAAGGAGGTGAGAGAGAGAGAAGAAGACAAAAAAAAAAAAAAAAAGCAACAACGGCAACAAAAAAATGGCATTGAAGGAGCTGGCTGGTGTGGGCAGCACGAATCCAAGCAGCATGGTGCGGACTCCTCCCTGGTCAAGGGACCTCAGATCCCTGGGAAGCGGGGAAGGCTGAGAAGGGGGAAGAAATGTGGGGGGTGGGAAAGCATATATTGCTGGTTACTGGGTGCTCTGTCTCCTGCTGGGAGCTCCATGAAGCTGCCTTCCTATACTCTCTATCTACCAGTCTCGGTGGCTGAGAAGTCCAAGTTGGTGAATCCTATGCTGCTTTAGCTGATAGGGGACCTCCATTCTGTATATCTCCTCACTCTCTAGTCTCTGTCAGTTGCTTATTCCATTCAGTGCTTAGTTGAGTTCTTTATCTCTTCATTTGAAGTTTAGGATTTCAGGACTGACATTTGTCTCTATTGTACTTAGTTTTTCTGGTCTTTGCTATGGAGGAATGGCTTGGCGCTTCTGTCTATAGCTCCATGCTGGCTCCGCCTCTAAACTCCTGTTTCTTAAGGCCAACAACTTGAGGTATTTCTGTTCAGACAGCATTAAAAAAACTAAGGCACTTTCCAATTTATACAATTACTTTTAAATATTACCGTAGATAGAGGATACATAGTCAGTATGATTACACATGTTTGGGGTTCAAATGTGATTCATACAGATTTTGTCTTATGATTTATGATTTCTGGATATGTTTTTACAAAAATACATATCATTTATTTATATTCACAACATATGCATGTATACACTTTGCTTCATTTATAACAATTGTGGAACCCTCACAATCATGACAGACAGGCAAGAACTTCCCTTTTCGCTGGAGTTTGTTATACACTTACTGATGTAACTTCATTATTGGCTTCTAATCAGTTACAATTTTGCATAGTTGTGAAACTCATTTGAATAAATTCATTATTTTGCCACTATAAGATACAAAATTTAATTTAATTAGAGGCCATTGCACTTCCAGCTTAAGTTAATTAAAAATTCAATCTAGCCTACTGAGTATAAGTAGATTGTCAGCTGGGAAAAATCATCAAAAGGCAAAACTCCTAATATTTAAATTAAGGTTAAAATTTTTTCAACTAAAAATTTGTGATTCAGGAATACTCTTAGCTCCATAACTATTTTAAATATTGAAGAATTAACATAAAAAGTTTATAGCTGAATAACTTATTATATTCACACTGAATAAATCTTTTTCAAGTCTTCCAAAAGCAAGCAAAAATTAGGTTTAAATGGAAGAAATGGTTTATAAACTACAAAAGGACAGATCTTGTATTATGAGGCTCTGAGCACTCTTATGTTTCCTGATAATAAAACATCAAACTAATACCATCAATTATTTAAATGGTAGTATGCAAATATAAACTAGCTCAATTTAAGTATCATTTTTTTTCCTCTTTAATTCTATTTGCTAGACTTGAATGAAAAGTGTCCATATGGTAAACAAACACAATGAGCTCCCTCTAAAAGTCTGCTTTAATTCATAAATCCAAAACTTAAAATGCTTAATATTGAAAATATAAAATGGCACGCAGAGAATTCCTGACAAATAATGAACTTGTATTTCACATGATTATGAGATTCTGAGACTCACAAAAAGATGAAATGGATTTTAGATTTAATAATCTTTTTAAATGTAAATACAAATCTATTTATGATTATTTGTTGCAAATACATCCACAGCTGATCAACTATCATCTCTATCACTTAGTTGTTTACTGATACAGCATTATTTTGATACTAGATAATTCTTTAAAAATGAAAATTATATAACTTCTACACATCTCTTTAAATCTTCAGAGAAGGCAAAAAATCAAAACCAGTCTTCAAAGCATTTATATTAGTTGAAAAAATTAAATAAAAAATATTTTTATAGTTGTTTTCATGTGAATCATTTTGATGTTGTTGTTGTTGTTAGATGCAGTCGAGCCTGCTCCAACTCATAGCGACCCTATGCACAACAGAACGAAACATTGCCCAGTCCTAAGCCATCCTTACAATCCTTGTTATGCTTGAGCTCATTGTTGCAGCCACTGTGTCAATGCACCTCGCTGAAGGTCTTCCTCTTTTCTGCTGACCCTGTACTCTGCCAAGCATGACGTCCTTCTCCAGGGACTCATCCCTCCTGACAACATGCCCAAAGTATGTAAGATTCAGTCTCGCTGTCCTTGCCTCTAAGTAGCATTCTGGTTGTGCTTCTTCTAAAACAGATTTGTTCGTTATTTTGGCAGTCCGTAGTATATTCAATATTCTTTGCCTATACCGCAATTCAAAGACATCAATTCCTCTTTGGTCTTCCTTATTCATTGTCCAGCTTTCACATGCATATGATGTGATCAAAAATACCATGGCTTGGGTCAGGCACACCTTAGTCTTCAAGGTGACATCTTTGCTCTTCGACACTTTAAAGAGGTCCTTTGCAACAGATTTACTGAATGCAACGCTTCTTTGGATTTCTTGACTGCTGCTTCCATGGCTGTTGATTGTGGAGCCAAGTAAAAAGAAATCCTTGACAACTTCAGTCTTTATTCCATTTATCAGGATGTTGCTCACTGGTCCAGTTGTGAGAATTTTCATTTCCTTTTGTTGAGGTGCAATCCATACTGAAGGCTATGGTCTTTGATCTTTGTTAGTAAGTGCTTTAGGTCCTCTTCACTTTCAGCAAGCAAGGTTGTGTCATCTGCATAACACAGGTTGTTTATGAGTCTTCCTCCAACCCTGATTCCCTGTTCTCCTTCATATGGTCCAGCTTCTCAGATTATTTGCTCAACATACAGATTGAATAGGTATGGTGAAAGAATACAACCCTGACGCACACCTTTCCTGACTTTAAACCAATCAGTATCCCCTTGTTCTATCCAAACAACTGCCTCTTGATCTATGTAAAAGTCCCTCATGAGCACAATTAAGTGTTCTGGAATTCCCATTCTTCGCAATGTTATCATTTTGATACAACCTATATTACGAAAATTAACAAAACAGAGCACTTTTGTCCCCCTTTTTAAATTTATTATCCTTGCAATAGAATTTTTTCAGTGTTTTTCTCAAGTTTAGCTCAAAAAATGATTTAAAGCAAAGAGAAAATGAGAGATTCGAGGTCTAGAAGTAATAAAATACAAAGATGCACAATAGTATTAGAAATTAAATATACATATACCATTGTAGGGAGGTTATTTAATAAAAAGCTAAGAACACAGGCTTTATAAAAATGTTAAAAGGTAAATATTATGTAAATAAACATAGTTATAGAAATTCCAAAAAGTGAGTATATTCCAAAAAAAAAAATTCCAAATCCAAGACAAATTAAAAATGTTGTTGTGCGTGATGTGGAGTCGACTTGTACTCTGCCCCAAATAGGGTATCCTAAGCTAAAATTTTTATGGGAGCAGAGTGCCAGGTCTTTAATTAGTGGTGTAGTATCACAAAAAAAAAATAATTCTATGGTCCAGGTAACTAGACCATATTAATAAACCCTTTATATCACAAAACAGTGTAAAGGAAAGTAGCAAATACATCTGCAAAAACAAAAACAAAAAAGGTAATTCTATAAGAGATAGTATAAAATCTGAGATCTCCAGCCTCAATACACAGTTAAATTTTGATGTTTTAAATGATATTTGCAGCCAAAAAGTTCTGTGTGTGTGCATATTTATGTTTTCTGGAAAGCAACTTAGAAAATTACAGTAGGATCAATATTAACTAAATTGTTTGGAGGCTTTCAAAGTTATTAAAAGAAAGTGCATTGCCTCAAATGATTTTTTCTGAAATATTGAAGAAAAAAAAACTTAATGTATCTAGTCTATAAATGAAATAGAGCAAACCTAAAAAAGAAGGAAATAATTAAAAAAGATATCTTGTAAAATTTAATTAAGGAGAACAATTTAAATCACGATACATAAAATGTAATGGCATATGCTGAGCACAAATATTACAGAGCTATGTTTAAATTAGCAATACATTCATGTAGCCACAAGATTATATGCTAATAAACTAAAATCTTGTTAATAGATTTCTAGGAAAATATACAAAATATCAATCCAAAAATTGTTGTGAGGAACTGTTGTTGTTTTTAGGTGCTGTCGAGTTGGTTCCAACTCAAAGCAACACTATGTTCAATAAAATTAAACACTGCCTGGTCCTGCACCATCCCCACAATTGTTGTTATGCTTGAGCCCTTCGTTTCAGCCACTGTGTCAATCTATATTGTCGAGTATCTTCCTCTTTTTCGCTGACCCTCCACTTTACCAAGCATGATGCCTTTCTCCTGGAACTGATCCCTTCTAATAGTATGTCCAAAGTATGAGAGACTAGGTCTCACCATCCTTGCTTCCAAGGAGCGTTCTGGTCATACTTCTTCCCAGATAGATTTATTTGTTCTTTTGCAGTCCATGGTATATTCCTATAGTAGAGAGACTGATTCAATCAAAATGTAGGGAAGAGGTAAGCGTGCTCTTGATTTTTAACCTCTTGAAAGATGTCAGTCCCTTTGAACAATTTTCTAACTTGAGATTCAAAATGAACTTAGAGAAGTATGTAATTATGATATATTGGGAATTTTTTCAGAACATAGGGAAACATAAAAAAAAAAAAAAAAACTGAATTTATTTTACCAAACTAACATTGGTATCTGTCAGGGATTGAATTGTGTCCCCCAAAAATAAGTGTATCAATTTGGCTAGGCCATGATTCCCTGTATCATGTGATTGTCCACCATTTTGTCATCTGATGTGATTTTCCAATTCGTTGTAAATCCTACCTCTGTGATGTTAATGAGGTGGGATAGGCGGAAGTTATGTTAATGAGACAGGACTCAATCTAAAAGTTTGGATTGTGTCTTGAGCCAATCTTTTCTGAGATATAAAAGAAAGAAGAAAGCAGAGAGACATGGGAACCTCATACCATCAAGAAACAGTGCTGAGAGCAGAGTATGTCCTTTGGACCTGGGCTTCCTGTGCAGTGAAGCTCCTAGTCCAGGGAAAGATTGGTGAGAAAGACCTTCTTCTAGAGCCGACAGAGAGAGAAAGACTTCCCAGGAGGCCATGCCCTGAATTTGGACTTCTACCCTACTATGCTGTGAAAGAATAAACTCCTGTTTGTTAAAGCCATCCACTTGTGGCATTTCTTTTATAACAGCACTTGATGACTAAGACAGTATCTGTTATGGAATGAATTGCGTTTCCCAAAAATGTGTGTTCCAAATCCTAATCCCTATACCTGTGACTATAATTACATTTGGGAATAAGATTTTCTTTGTTATGTTAATGAAGCCATATCAGTGTAGGATGTGTCTTAAACAAATCACTTTTGAGAGATAAAAGGACCTATTAGGCACAGAAGCAAGCAAACAGGAATGAGAGAAACATGGTTGTCACTTGGAGATCTCCAAGAAAACTAGAGAAGAAAGTTACAAAAGCTGACAAAAATTTTCCCTACAGCAGACAGAGAGAGTCTTCTCCTAGAGTCAGAGCCCTGAACTTTAAGAAGATAAATTTCTGTTCTTTAAAGCCACCCACTTTTTTTTTTTTTTACTTAAGGTATTTCTGTTTTACTACCACTAAACACCAACTGGAAGAGATTTATATCCATGCCCATTCCAAAGAAAGATTATCTAACAGAATGAAGAAATTATTGAACAATTTCATTAGTATCTCATGCAAGCAAAATTATGCTGAAGATAATTCAAAAACAGACAGCGAACCATCAGAAATTCAAGCTCTATTCAAAAGAGGATGTGAAAAGCCGGATATCGTTGCTGATGTCAGATGGACCATGGACCTTGGCTGAAAGCAGAGACTACCAGAAAGATGTTTACCTACATTTTATTGACTACGTAAAGGCATTCTACTGTGTGGATCATAACAAATTATTGATAACATTGCAAAGAATGGGAATTTCAGAACACTTAATTGTGCGCATGAAGAACCTGCATGAAGAACCTGTTCATAGATCAAGAGGCAGTTGTTTGAATGGAACAAGGGGATACTTCATGATTTAAAGTCAGGAAAAGTGTGTGTCAGGGTTGTACCTTTGATCATATACTTTTTCAATCTGTATGCTAAGCAAATAATCCGAGAAGCTAGACTGTATGTAGAAGACGACCACACCAGGATTGCAGGAAAATTCATTAACAACCTGATATGCAGATGACATAACCTTCCTTGCTGAATGTGAAGAAGACTCAAAGCACTTACTGATTAAGATCAGAGACTACAGCCTTCAATATGAATTACACCTTAATATAAAGAAAACAAAAATCCTCACAACTGTATCAAGTAAGTAACATCATGATAAACAGAAAATATTGAAGCTGTCAAGGATTTCATTTTACTTGAATTCACAATCAATTCCCATAGAAGGACCAGTCAAAAAATCTGACAAGGTATTGCAGTGGGCAAATCTGCTGCAAAAGACCTCTCTAAGGTGATAAAAATCAAAGATGTCACTTTGAGAACTAAGGTGCGCCTGACCCATGCCATGATATTTTCAATTGCCTCGTGTACATGAAAAAGCTGTACAATAAAAAAGAGAGAAGAATTGAGGCCTTTGATTTATGGTGTTGGTGAAGAAAATTAAATATACCATGGACTGCCAGAAGGAACAAATACAACTTGGAAGAACAGCCAGAATGCCCTTGGAAAGAGAGGATGGTGAGACTTCATCTCATGTATCTAAGACAAGTTATTAGGAGGAACCAGTCCCTGGAGAAGGACATCATGCTTGGTAAAGTAGAGGGTCAGTGAAAGAGAAGACCCTTAATGAGATGAATTGACCCAGTGGCTACAGCAATGAGCTCAAGCATAGAAAAGACTGTGGGGATGGAAGGGGACCAGGCAGCGTTTTGTTCTACTGCCCATACTAGGGTTGCTATGAGGAAGAGCCACTCAAAGGCACCTAGGAACAACAAAATATAAATAGACTATTTTTCCTAATTTCAAAATTAGATTGCTTCTTACTTTTATATCATAATAGAATTGTTTACTTTCTAGTAGTTATTCGATCTCTTTGTCTTTTATTACAGTTTAATTTATTTGTGTATTTATCATCTTTTCTCATAACTGGGAAAATAAAATTCACATGGCCAAGTATTTTACCTCTATTACTAAAGTTCTACATTACCTACAGTAGTGCCTAAAATTATGTTTCTATTAATTCTATTATAACTTTATCTCATAAAATGCATATTAATTAATTAGATTCCTAATATTATTTAGAAACTTCCTTAGCATAGTAATATCTTTTGACAGTTCAAACATTCTTAACATTTTTATAAATAATTTCACACAAGACTGAAGATGTTCAAGAATGAGTCCAATGCAAATGAAGATATAATTCCTGTCTCTAACAGTCCCCCCCACCCACCACCCAGGAACACATTCTTCAATATTTAAATTAATTTTTAAGAAGTACCAGCTACCCATATATTTTGCAACTCTAGAGTCACAACAGTCTACCAGTTTTCACAAGCATATAAGGCTTGGCACTTATTAAGACTGAATGTTTTATTAAAACATTAGTAATATTTTGTAGCTAGACTAAATTAATTTTGATCTATTTTACAAACTGTCAAAAGTCATATAAAATGGCAATAAAAGCAGCTCATAACATAATTTCTTGTTTATTATTTTGAAATGAACAAACTACATTTAAGTGAGTTTATTGTCACCAGGATTTCAAACTGTATCTCTTAGAAATGATACACATACAATATTGTACAAAATCCATTTAAGAAGTATAACTCAACAATGTTAAGATTAGCTTATTTTTATGAAAAGGACACACAACATCACAAGTTATGAAATCTGTTGCAGACCCTTGAGACACATTGTTTCATTCATTCATTCACCTTTTTTTTTTCTTTTTGGCCCACATCAATGAATATAATAAAAACCATGAAAACTACAGGCTACTGTGGATGAATTTTTTTTTTTTATTATTTACTGTGGATGAAATTATTTTCTTAATTTTACTTTTCTATTGTCACTCTAATTTTAATGACTGAAAAGGCTGTTTTCGTAGTTAAAAAAAATTCCAGTAGTTAGTCTGTCATAAAATACGAACAACTAAAACAACACGAATCTAAAGGCAGACATCAATCCTTAAATACTAAAGGTCTCAATTGTGTCAATGCTATTCTACCTCATTCAAAGTTCAGGGTAAATATTGTTACATGTATACAAGGTGAAACCAAGAGAAGACTAATCCACTTGACTGTATACATGTTTATGTACATACATGTACGCATTGATGCACACATATATGGTGTCCAGTATAAACAGAGTTATGACCAGAGGCTTAAAAGAAGAAACCCCAATACACCGGTTCATTTATCAGATATCTTTGGACTTGATTTTTATAAGATTTTGCTTCATAGAAAGTGAGATAAGTATTTTAAATTTATACATGTATGCTGTAGGGAGCCATTATATTTTCTAGCTTAAAAAACAAGTCTTTTAAAACACCCTATACAATACTTTAAAAGAGTACAATATTAGTTTAACATAAGGCAATTTATACAATACTTTAAAAGAGTACAATATTAGTTTAACATAAGGCTCAAATAACTTAGATTGACATTTTGTCTTTTTAAATATTTCAAATATATATGATATTTGAAAATTTAAGTCACTAGTAATGAAATATTAATATTTAAATAGCACCACCATGTATCTTATTGTCAGCTGCATCTTCTTTAAGAAGGAAAAAAGAAACATTTTTAGGCTGGTAAAACAATTAGTATCATTATGTGATACTCAAGTTAGTGGAAAGTCATTTTTTTTTTAATTCCTTTCCTTGATAGTTATTAATGTTGCATCTTCTGGCATAACCAAACATTAATGAAAGAAACTGTTTCTGCTCAATATCATTACTAATTGGACAGCCAGTTTTGCTCAAATTACTATAATGAACTAAAAACAAGGCAGGATTGACATAAAGCTTGCTAATAAAGGCAGTATAGTGTTTCAATTTATGCCCTTTGTCAACACTATCGAAAACACAAGAATTTGGGATATTTAGTCCTAAAAAAGCTAATTTTCTGCAATGTAACTGATGCTATTAAATTGGCAAAACAAGTATTTTATTTTATGTAGATTGAATTGAGTATGTAAGGAGACAGTACAAAGGCATGGCAGAAAATCAGGAAAAGATGTGAAGTATTTTGGATACTTTGAGCCATGTATCAATGCTTACTTACTTAAGAAAGTAAGTAATTTTGGGGGGAGGAGAGGGAGGGAAAAACCAATATACTTCAAAATAATATGTGGAACTATTAGTCAGAAATGACAGTTTAGTTAGTTCTTGTATAATTTGGCTATGATGTTTTTATAACATTTCATTGGTAATCTATAAATCACTTAAATTTATAAAATGTTGATTCTTGATTTTTGACAAGCAGTAATTACAGTATATCCATTATTTAAGTTACGGTGAGGGTATTTTTCCATTAACCTTTAATCATTTCTGGAATTCCACCAATAAAATTAATTAGTTTCAACGTTTATTTTATTAAGGCAGAACGGGCTTTAATATATGAGAAAATATTGACAGTATTATCACTGTGACACGCATTAAACATTTGCAGAAATGATTGACATTTTGGGCTAGCTCCAAACTGATCCCTTAGCTTCTGTTTCTTCTTCTTCTTCACCACTTGAAGTTGGAATAACTCAGGGTACAGTACTTAGTCTTCCTTTCTTCTTTATCTTCATTCACTCTTTTGGTGATTTCATTCTCTTTTATAGAGTGAAATATTATCTTTGTGTTGATGACCCTCAAATTTTATACCCAAGCTGAGATCGACTTTCTTGATTCCAACATGTTATATCCCAAACTATACTCCACACAGCCATTTGGATGTCTAATAAATGGCTAAAATTAAACATGGCTAAACTGATCTTGTGATTTAGACAGACTTCAAATCTACTATACTTGTGCTTTCTCCACTTTAATTTATAAAACTACATCTTTCTAGTTTCTCAGGAAAAAAGGCTGGATTTATCCAAATCTCATTTTTCCTTCTAACAACTAGTATTTCATTCTTTAATCATTTCTGTTGATTGTTTTAAAATATATTCATAGTTATATCACTTTAGTTTCAATATTACCATCCTAGTCAAAACCATAGTCATAGATTATTGCTATCCAGCCCTAACTGATTTCCCTGATAGTATATAGTCTACATTCAATTTATTCTCAGAAAGAGAGCATTGAAAGAAGATGGAAAGAATACACAAAGTCACTATACCAAAAAGAATTGGTTGATATTCAACCATTTCAGGATGTAGCATATGATCAGGAACCAATGGTACTGAAGGAAGAAGTCCAAACTGCACCAAAGGCATTGGTGAAAAACAAGGCTCCAGCAATTGATGAAATACCAATTAAGATGTTTCAACGAATGGACGCAGCACTGGAAGTGCTCACTCGTCTATGCCAAGAAATATGGAAGACAGCTACCTGGCCAACCAACTGGAAAAGATGCATATTTATGCCTATTCCCGAGGAAGATGATTCAACCAAATGTGAAAATTATCTGAAAATATCATTAATATCACATGCCAGCAAAATTTTGCTGAAGATCATTCAAAAACAGCTGTAGCAGTATATCAACAGGGAACTGCCAGACGTTGAAGTCAAATTTAGAAGAGGACTGATGTCAGATGGATCCTAGCTGAAAGTGGAGAATACCAGAAAGAAGTTTACCTGTGTTTCATTGACTATGTTAAGGCAATCAACTGTCTGGATTATAACAAATTATGGATAACATTGCAGAGAATGGGAATTCCAGAATGCTTAATTGTGCTCATGAGGAATCTGTACATGGATCAAGAGGCAGTTGTTCAAACAGAACAAGGGAATAATGCATGGTTTAAAGTCAGGAAATGTGTGCTTCAGGGTTGTATCCTTTCACCACACCAATTCAATCTGTATGTTGACAAAATAATCTGAGAAGGTGGACTATGTGAAAAAGAAAGAGGCATCAGGATTGGAGAAAGACTCCTTAACAACATGTATCATACAGATGACACAACCTTACTTGCTGAAAGTGAAGAGGACTTGAAGCACTTACTGATGAAGAACAAAGACTACAGCCTTCAGTAGGCGTTACACCTCAACATAAAGAAAACAAAAATCCTTACAACTGGACCAATAAGCAACATCATGATAAATGGAAAAAAGATTCAGGTGGTCAAGGATTTCATTTTACTTGGATCTATAATCATGGAAACAGGAGTCAAGAAATCAAAAGACACATTACATTGGGCAAATCTGCTGCAAAAACCTATTTAAAGTGTTGAACAGCAAAGTTATCACCTTGAGGACTAAGGCCTGACCCAAGCCATGGTATTTTCAATTGCCTCATCTCCTTGCAAAAGCTGTACAATGAATAAGGAAGACCAAAAACTATTTGACACCTTTGAATTGTGGTGTTGGCAAAGAATATTGATTATATTATGGACTGCCAAAAGAATGACAAAATCTGTTTTGAATAGAGTACAACCAGAATGCTCCTTAGAAACAGGAATGGTGAGACTATATCGCACATATTTTGGACATGTTGCCAGGAAGGATCAGTCCCTGGAGAAGACATCGTGCTTGTTAAAGTAGAGGGTCAGCAAAAGACAGGAAGACCGTCAACAAGATTGAGTGACACAGTGGCTGCAACAGTGGACTCAACATGGCAACAATTGTAAGGATGGCCCAGGACCGGGCAGTGTTTTGACATGTTGTGCATAGGGATGCTTTGAGTTGAAACTGACTCAATGGCACCTAACAACAACATTTTCCTTAGTGGTTGTATCATTTTAAAATCCCCCCAGCAATGGATAAAGGTTCCAATCTCCCCAAATTCTCACCAATATTTGTTATTGTCTATTTTATTTTGTTTTTTTTAATCAGTGCCATTTTAGTCAGGGTGAGATGGTATATCATTGTAGTTTTGATTTGCATTTCTCTAATTGCTTATGTCCCATGTACCTGTCGCTTTCTGGTGGTTTGCCTGTTGCTGTGATGTTGGAAGCTATGTCAACAGTATTTCAAATACCAACAGGGTCACCCATGGTGAACAGGTTTCAGCTGAGCTTCCAGTATGACAGACTACGAAGAAGGACCTGGCAGTCTACCTCTGAAAAATTAACCCTTGAAAACTTATGAATAGCAGCAGAACATTGCCTGATATAGTGCCAGAAAGTGAGCCCCTCAGCTTGAAATGCAGTCAAAATATGACTGGGGAAGAGCTGCCTCCTCAAAGTAGAGTCAACCTTAATGATGTGGATAGAGTCAAGCTTTGAGGACCTACATTTACTGATGTGGCATGACTCAAAATGAGAAGAAACAGATGAAAACATTTGTTAATAATCTGAAACTGGAATGTATGAAGTATGAATCTAGGAAAATTGAAAATCATCAACAATGAAATGAAACAAATGGACATCAATACCCTAGGTATTACTGAGCTCGAACGGATTGGTATTGGCCATTTTGAATCCAACAACCATATGGTCTGCTATACCAGGAATGACAAATTGAAGAGGAACGGTGTTGCAGTCATCACCAAAAAGAACATTTCAAGATCTATCCTGAAGTACAACACTGTCAGTGATAGGATAATATCTATATCTCTACAAGGAAGACAAGTTAATGGGACTATTATTCAAATTTACACATCAATCACTGAGGCCAAAGGTAAAGAAATGGAAGATTTTTACCAATTTGTGCAGTCTGAAATTGATCAAGCATGCAATTAAGATGCAATAATAGTTACTGGTGATTGGAATATGAAAGTTGGAAATAAGAAGAAGGAACAGTATTTGGAAAATATAACCTTGGTGATAGAAATGATGATAGAGATTACATGGTAGAATTTCCTAGACTAACAACTTCTTCACTGCAAATATCTCATTTCAACAACATAAACAGTGACTATACACATGGACCTCACTGGACAAAATATGCAGAAATCAAATCTACTACATCTGTGAAAAGAGGCAATGGAAAAGGTCAATATCATCAGTCAGAACAATGCTAGGCGCTAACTGCGGAACAGACCATGAATTGCTCTTATGCAAGTAAAAGTTGAAGCTGAAGAAAATTAGAATAAGTCCATAAGAGCCAAAGTATGACCTTGAGTATATCCTACCTGAATTTAGAGAACATCTCAATAATAGATTTGAAGCATTGAACTCTAATGACTGTAGACCAGATGAGTTGTGGAACGACCTCAAGAACATTATACATGAAGAAAGCAAGAGGTCATTAAAAAAAAGGAAAGAAAGTAGAGACCGAAAATGAATGTCAGAAGAAACTCTGAAAATTGCTCTTGAACATCAAGTAGCTAAAGAGAAAGAAAAAAAGATGAAGTCAAAGAGCTAAACAGAAGATTTCAAAGGGCTACTCAAGAAGCCAAAGTAAAGTATTTTAATGAGATGTGCAAAGACCTGGAGTTAACCAAAAACCAAAAGGGCCAAACACTCTTGGCATTTCTCAAGCTGAAAGAACTGAAGAAAAAATTCAAGCACTGAGTTGCAATATTGAAAGGTTCTACAGGGAAAATAATAAATGATGCAGGAAACATCAAAAGAAGATGGAAGGAATATACAGGGTCATTGTACCAAAAGGAATTGGTGGACATTCAATCATTTCAAGAGGAAACACAATCAAGAACTGATGGTACTGAAGTGGTGCAAGCTGCACCGAAGGCACTGGCAAAAAACAAGGTTCCAGGAGTTGACTGAGATGTTTCAACAAATGGATGCAGCATGGGAAGTGCTCACTCATCTATGCCAAGAAATCTGGAAGACAGGTACCTGGCCAATGGGCTGGAAGAAATGCATATCCATGCCCATTCCAAAGAAGTTGTTTCAACAGAATGCAGAAATTATCAACCAATATCATTAATGTACATACCAAGAAACATTTAAGAATGTGAATTTCAAAGATTAGATAGTTCTACAAAACAAACACACATGAAGATCATGCTTCTAAGTTCAATCAAGTATAAGAGACCAGATGGGCAACACTTGCCCAAAATCAAAGATGAGATGGTAGGAAGGAGTAGGAAAACTGGATGAACAGACACTGGGAACGCAGGGTGTAAACAGAAAGGGGAAGAGTGTTGACACATTGTGGGAATTGCAACCAATGTCACAAAACATTTTTGCATAAATTTTCAAATGAGAAACTAATTTGTTCTGTCAACTTTCACCTACAGCACAAAAAAGAAAAAAAGAATTCAAATTTCAGATTATGCTATCTGTGGAGAAAAGAGCTGATAATATTTGCATTTTATAGATGTGGGGCAAAGAACTAGGTTTGGCCTTGTGTCTCTGGTTTTTTTAAATGGCCTACCTGTCCTAGAAGAGGGGGGTGGTGGCAGAAGGTGGGCTTCTTTTAAGTCTCTCACCTGTGGTACATAAGTGGGGTACTCATCATCTTGAGTCAGGGGGATTCTCAAAAATGGATCTCAATTTGTTCTGATGTGCTGTCTGCTTCTTGTTGAAAGTAATCAAACTACTTTCTGTGTAATGATGCTCTGGGAGTGTCTGGTGTGCTCAGGGTATGATCAGAAGGACATGATATTCATGGAGAATCATTAGTAGTGATTGGTCTCCTCTATCGAATGGCCTATTGGCTACTTAGGAATTTTGGAAAACCTGTGAGGGTCACATAATAGATGACAAAATGTTCAGGTTTAATTAAGGATCTCATACAACTGCTAGAACTAAGATTAGAAATAAATTGTGTGTGTGTGCTTAACTCCAAATCTATGCTCTTTCTATTATGTGATAGTGTTTCCAATTAATCAATTAATATGCATGTTGGTGCAAGTGTGCCCAGACAGGGTTACTGCATTTAACTTACTGTCTTTGAATTCTTAAATATTTCCCAGGAATTTCAAACTAATGCATCATTGGCAAAGGCAGCGTTCAACCTTGATTTATTCTGAATATGTTCTCTTACGGTGCAGTACCAGAGAAATTTTTTCTGTTAAGGAAAAAAAAAAAATTAGAGTCAATATGCAATAGACCACATGATTCATATTTACATTACACTACTTTTAATTTAGAAGTGAAAATAGATTTTCCCAAAGGAATGCCTCTATACAAAGCATGATTTTTTTATTACATTTTTATGATTTAGGAGATATTTTCATGGAAATGGTGATGTTAAACAATATATTTTTTGCTCTAAAGCATACTGGGGATCATGATATCATAAGGAGAAAATTAGTTAGGTAGGTGACATTATTGTGTAATTTCCCACAGGATTTCTATATCAGGATTTGTTTTATTATGACCTAAAACAAGTCACCTACATTCACTTTAGATATAATGTTGAATAAAACAATATCACCAGGAAGTTTACAGTATGAGCAAAGACATCTGTTTACAGCACCATGAGTAGTTATGAACTGAAATGCTCAAAAGTTTTGCCAGGCAAGAATTGCCTTCTAATTTATTTTTATAGCAAATGAAAGCCTCGTGTTTCATGGTTGGGTAGTTTGCATTCAAATGTACTGATAACTTCAAATGCAATCACTTCTACCCAGCTTGTTTATTGTAGAACATAAGATGGAATTGCTTATGGCCTCCTGTTGGGTATTCATCTTCTCCACAAAGTTTTATCTTATTTCATTACATTTAAAAAAAATAAATTTCAAAATCTGGTTTCATGTTCGTAGAGCGAAATTATAATTGCTAATGAAAAGGTCAGTGGTTCAAACCCACCAGCCGATCCCTGGAAACCCTAACAGGCAGCCCTACTCTGTCCTGTACAGTCACTATGAGTGGGAATTGACTAGCCAGCAACAGTTTTTTTTTTTTTTTTTTACTTCATATAGGTGTAAACCTGAAAAAGAAAACATAAATGTTGTCTCTAGGACTCTTAGAACTGTACCAGTTCTATCTGGAGTGGAGAAACTGAAGCTTTTATTAAAGGATGTACATTTTTTAATAAAGAAAGATAATCAATGTATTAGAATATTTCAATTACTAAAACTTTACAAAGAGGAAATTTTCGATGAATTATATGAATTCTCAGGGACCTGTGAAAATGACTATTTCCTGACTGAATACAATTATAGAAGCTAGAACAAGTGTCATGTTTCCAGACATACAAATTTCAACTTTGAAAAGGCAACTCTTCCTCACTTTGGAAAGCATGGATCACAATTTTATATGGATATTTCTATTTATTCATATGGTCAGAAAATAGAAAATATTTACAACTCTAAACATATGACATATAAATCAAATACTACTAGTCCACACAAAGAATTCTAAATATATGTGAACTTTCGAAAAAGAAATCACTGAGTTATACATGTCTTAAATTATTCTAAAAATAGTAAATACTGTTTGCTATTTATTTGCTTATGATTGGAAGTATGGCTTTATTCTACTTCAAAATTGTCCATTATATAAACAGATATGACTTAATTAAAATCAAACAAACATAACAGAATTGCTACTGCTACAATGGAAGTATAATAGTGATAGAAATGAGGTACCTGGTTTACATACACAAACTACACTATTGCAATTTAGTGAAAAATAAGGATATGATAAAATTCAGCAAGTCAAGCTATAACAATACATACTATGATCGACATCATGGTATGTATATTATTATTTCCATCATGACATATATTTAGCACTTATTCTGCCATGTATATTCTTAAGTGGTGTACATATTTCATTACATTTAATATCACAAGAAGTTTATACGAATATGAAAATTCATAACCATATATTGTAAGTGAGAAAATTGGGGCTTGGACAGAAAGTGATATCCATATTTATATAGTTTAATGGTTGAAACCAGGATTTCAATCTGATCAGTCTGAACACTATACAGAGGCATGTAGGCATTGTTTATGCTTTGTACTTTCTTTGTGGTTGTTAGGTTATATTCAGGAAAGAGTGCCTCTGAATCTGGTGGTAGCGCTGAAATCTCTGAATGTCAGCAGGACTGGTGGTTGGAAAAAAAATCTGGGCCTGACAAACTAGAATATGAGAAGTTAAACTGGAGACCACGAAGGCAAACTGCAATATGCATTTATTTTTCATAACTTCTAACCTCAATGACACAGATAACCTACACATGCATGTTGACTTGAACTAAAGCTGATGGTAGCAAGTGTGAGGCAGGAGGGAAGGATATGAGCAGCAATGGCTGCCGCCCCACACCACTAAAATGAGCCATCAGGTCAGTATCAATGTGTGTGAGCTGCAGTGGTCATTTCACCCTATACTGAGCTTCAAAGCATAAGCACAGTTGTTTCAACTTCACCTTTCAAATCTCATTTAAAATTTTTCTTATCTAAAGTAACCGAAATGTGTGTAACAGTACCGTGCAAAGTGAAGACTAGCTATACTTAAAAATTCTACACCTAATAAACCTTTTTTTGTTGTTGTTAGAAATTTTATTTTTATGTATAGACCTGGTTTCCTGCAAACTAGTTCAACTTCAGTTGTAGATTCATTTTGATGGATATTCATAGCCTTCTAAGATAGACAGGTTTCACTTTTTCTGTTCTATTCGATATAGCATGTCTTTCCTTTTTCTTTAAACTGTGTGCTGTTGCTGCTGTAAGGTGCTGCCAAGGCAATCCTGACTCATAGCGACCCTATGTAAAACCGAACGCAATGCTGCCGGGGCCCTGTGTCATTCTCACAAAAGTTGTTATGCTTAGGGCCATTGTTACAGCAACTGTATCAATCCATCTCATTGAAGGTCTCCCTCTTTTATACTGAGCCTCAACCTTCTACAGGAACTGGTCACTCCTGCTAACATGTCCAAAGTAAGTGAGACAAAGTCTTGCCATCCTTGCTTCTAAGGAGCTTTCTGGTTGTACTTCTTTGAAGACAAATTTGTTTATTCTTCTGGCAGTCCATGGTATAGTCAATATTCTTCACCAACATCGTAATTAAAAGGTGTCAATTATTCTTCAATCTTTCTTATTCATTGTTCAGCTTTCATATGCATATGAGGAGATTGAAAATACCATGGCTTGAATGAGGTGCACGTTAGTCTTTAAAGTGACATCGTTGCTTTTTAACACTTTAATGAGGTCTTTTGCAGCACTTGCCCAATATAACGTGTCTTTTGATTTCTTGACTACTGCTTCCATGGGTGTTGATTGCGGATCCAAGTAAAATGAAATCTTTGACAACTTCAATCTTTTGTCCATTTATCATGATGTTGCTTATTGTTCCACTTGTGAGGATTTTTCTTTATGTTAAGGTGTAATCCATACTGAAGGCTGTATCTTTGATCTTCATCAGTAAGTGCTTCAAGTCCCCTTCACTTTCAGCGAGCAAGGTTGTGTTATCTGTATAATGCAAGCCATTTGAGTCTTCCTCCAATCCTGATGCCTTGTTCTATTTCATATAGTCCAGCTTCTTGGATTATTTGCTCAGTGCACAGATTGAATACACACAGTGAAAGGATGTAGTATTTAGAAAAAATTTTTTTAAAAATTTCTAACATTTTATTCTTATTCATATCTCATTTATTTATAGTGTGCTCAGGAAATATGTTCTGTATGGCTTCTCTCTTTTTCTCTCTTTCTAAATGTATTGAGACTAACAATCTTTTTAAGCTAACTGGAGTGTTTTGCCATTTATACTTAACTACTCTTCCCTGCTTTGTGCTGTGGAAGGTTCTTCACCTTAAAATCTATAAAATCAAAGGGATTATTTTGTTTGGTTCAGTTCTGTCAATGATTACAGTCCACAGTGCCTTAATTTCCAATGTCTGGAAACAATTATTTTTTTTTTGTCCAGTTTTTATTAATTTGTTTATTGTGTGATATGAGGGTAAACCTGGCTCCCATAACTCTAAATTGTCAGATACAATTTTGAGGAAACAGACAGATAGATAGATATGAATGTAGAAACCCTGGTGGCACAGTGGTTGAGAGTTTGGCTGCTGACCAAAATGTTGGCAGTTTGAATCCACCAGGCACTTCTTGGAAACTTTATGGGCAGTTCTACTCTGTCCTATAAGGTCGGTATGAGTTGGAATTGACTCGATGGCAATTTTTTCCCCCCATTGAGTATATGAATGTATACACATACATATGCTGACATTTTTCAAAAGAAAGCAAATACAATGTTTTTATCTCAAGCATATCTTATTTTGTAAGTAGCTGATTACCTGCCTCAGATGGATGTTTAAAGTAAAGTTTAGTGATTATGAGTCTCTGTTCAATTTATAATCAATCATTCACTGGGCAAAGTTTTTATAGATTTACATACGATAAACCCTAGGGTTCTATACCTATACTAATATCACATCCCTTGTGTTCTGAAATACCAAAAGAAAGGCAAAGTATGTCCAAACAAAAGCTTGTACACATATGTTCATTCCCTAAACCTGTAAACTATCCAAATCCATAACCATGTTGTACTATATTTATGCAAAAAAAATTCTATTAAGCAATTTTAAAAAAACACTGTACATGCAGCAACATGGAACTGTTAGAAACATTATTTTGAGCAAAAGAAGTCAGATCCTCCCCAAATATACATGCATGTCTATATTAATCAGTCTCTGTATCTACGTCTTAGGCTGGGTTCTCTAGAGAAGCAAAACCAGTGAAGCACATATATATAGAAAGAGAGAGATTTATATCAAGGAAATGGCTCATGCAGTTGTAAAGGATGGAAAGTTTCAAGTCAGGCATCAGGCCGGAGACTTCGCCTGACTCCCATAGCTGCAGGGACTGAGGAATCCGAAATTAGCAGGTAGGATGTCAGGCTGCTGGCTCAAGTCCCAAGAACCAGCGGTCAGGTGATGACGATCCATATGCAGGGTCCAAAGCAAAACAAAAGCCTGAAAGTCCGTATATATTAGATGCAGGCCTCACCCCCAAGGAAACTTTTCAACTGATTGGCTGCTCATAGCAGATCTCAACATGGATGCGATTACATTATATCGGAACTCATCATGGAAGTTATTACATCTTTACATAACTTCCAAATTACATCATAACTGCCAAACCACTGAGAATGATGGCCTAGCCAAGTTGACATACGACCACAGCCATCACAGTCTGCAAGTAACTAAGAAATACAAATCTCATCTCTAATAATTAAAATCATACCAATTGTTGCCTGAAGTTGGTGGTACTGGGTGGGAATTAACTAAGATAACTCACGAAAAAACTTTTCGCAGTGCTAAAAATATTTTATTTTCCATTGGTAGTGTTTACATATACGTATAGCCTGCAAATCTCATCAAACTCTACAATTTAATGGTGATTTTACGTGTGTGTGTATATATATATATATACACAAATATATATATATATATATATATATAGTGTAAAAAAACCAAAACCAAATCCATTGCCATCGAGTCAATTCCAACTCATAGTGATCCTATAGCACAGAGGAGAACTGCCCTATAGTGTTTTCAAGGAGCATCTGCTGGATTCAAACTGCTGACTTTTGGTTAGCAGCTGATCTCTTATCCACTGAGCCACCAGGGCTCCATATATAGTATATGCATATATAAAATGTATGTAGTAAATACAGGAGCCCTGGTGGCTCAGTGGCTAAGAGTTTGACTGCTAACCATAAAGTTAGCAGTATGAATCCGCCAGCCCCTCCTTGGAAACGCTATGGGGCCATTCTACTCAGTCCTATAGGGTTGCTATGAGTTAGAACCAACTCAATGGCAATGGTTTTGGTTTTGATATAGTACATACATACATATACGTCTTAAGCCCCTTTATTAAAAAAATTATAAGTAAACCAAAACAAGTAATGAACTGCAGCATAAACTCTGACTCAAAAAATAATCTCTAGAAATTATTGAAAACACAGTATTAACAATATTTTTAAGTATTAAATATGCTAAAAGAAATACACAGAACATTGTTTTTGTTTTTAAAAAAAGCCTATGCTCCTGCATCTATGTACTCAGTCTCCATACATTCTCCATGTTATGATTCCTCGAGCTCTTTAACTGAAATGACTTATGTTATTATTGTCAATGCTTTATAATTTACTGAAGTCAGGACATGCTGTGTCCTACCTTACATGACATTTCATCTTTATTAAACAGAAAAGACTGCCAGTCTTTAAAAAAAATTACTTCCTTTGGATATTTTAACACATCTCTTCATTGATCTTAGGATAAGATTCTCCTCAAAATACTAGAATTTTCTCCAGAAAACCGGAAAACATGAAACCCCCTCAAGGAGCTTCAGGTCACTTTTTAAACACTTTAAACAAATAAGCAAAATTATTAATAGGCAATTTGCAACATTTTTTAATTTTTTTTAATTCTGAGAATTTCTGGAACACCTCTAAGATCAAATATGTTTAAAAATAGTTCAAGACAGAGTGTGAAATCTCTCCTATTAGCAATACAAAACATATTTCAGGTTTTAGGCCTTTTACGGACAACTGTTGAAGTGAAACGCATACATATTCAACTCTACACACGTATTTTCTTTAATCTCTCAAAAACATTTTGCTTCCAATCTGGATGTATTTTTAATAGGACACACACTAACTCTACAAAAGTAAAAGTAATTTTTAAATGAGTGGACCATTTCTGGAATATATTGGGAAATTCGTTTTGCATATACCTAAGAAGGATTCTTAACCTTTCAATACAGATGACACCTTTAACTTATGCCAGTAAATACACCTGTATAGTCGTTGGGAACATGGTATCCTATGTCTGTTTTGTTTTGTTTTGTTCTGGAGTGAGGAACAAGTATTCATGTTGGGTATATATTTTCTTTTACAAAGATCAGAAAGCTGGCTTTGAAATATATGTTCTTTGCACATTTGAAAGAAAAACAACTTTTTGGGATTATGACCAAGAAAGAAACATGCAGGTGAAAACATTCTAAATCATTATACCATTCTCTGTATTAAAATAATATGGCAATACAAGATGGTAAATGATTAAACCTATTCTCAACATTTGTTTTTAGTATGAAAATTCCTGTGCTACTGCAGATTGTAGTCTCTCCTTTTGACTCTGATCAGGACATATTTAAAGTCTGTAAATGTCCAGAGATAAATATGTGGGCATTTGTGTTAATGGAATCCTGTGGTAATAGTCATTATATGGTCATTTGGCTGGATAGGGAAGAGCAAATAAGAAAAGAGACTGTGAGAACATATGATGGCCCATATTGCTGTCATTTACACCTCCATTATGCAAAATAGGCCCTGTTTGTCCTTATATACTCTACTCTGCAACAATGCATTGCTAGATAGAAACTTTATACAAATTATACAGTTGTCAGTATAGGAAAGGCTCCAACATTGAAGTAAACATATTTTATCTCTGATCAATTTTTGTGATTACATGTAGAATAAATACTTAAAAGAATTATATAGGCTGAATTAGGTGACTCCACCACCCATCTGGCAATCTGTCATACTATGGTAGCTTATATGTTGCTATGATGCTGGAGCCTATGTCACCCATAATTCAAAGACTAGCAGGGTTACTGATGGTGGAGAGGTTGCATTGGAGTTTCCAGACTGTGACAGACTCAGAAAAACAAAAACAAAAACAAAAAAACCTAGTGATCTTCTGAATATTAGTCAATGAAAAATTTATGGATCATAATGGAATATTGTCCAATATGGTGTTAGAAGATGAACCCCCTAGGTTTTTATTTTGTTTTAATGGAATATTGTCCAATATGGTGTTAGAAGATGAACCCCCAAGGTTGGAAGGCATTACAAAATAGCCAAAATAATAGACTCAGTCATACCAATGATCATGAAGATAGCAAAAGACAGGGCAACATTTCCTTCTGTTATACATAAGGTCACCATGAGTCAGAGCCTGCTTGAAGGCAACTAACTCCAACAAAAAAATGAAATAACTAATGATATATTTCTGGAAACCCTGGTGACGTAGTGGTTGAGAACTACACCTGCTAACCAAAAGGTCAGCAGTTGTAATCTACCAGAACTTCCTTGGAAATCCTATGGGGCAGTTCTATTCTGTCCTGTAGGGTCACTGTGAGTCAGAGTCAACTCGATGGCTATGGGTTCAACGGTTCAATGATATATTTCTAGAAAAAATACAATTTATCCTAATAAAGAGTTCTAAGGAATTTCCAAGATATTTTAGAATTTTATCAATTTAGTATCTCCATTTACTATTTTTGATACAACCTCATCTACAATTTCTGACAGCATCAGTATTTATATTTGTTATTGTTATAATTATTTTATTATTATTACATTACACGGATTTGTTTCTCTCATTCAACAAAAATACTGTTATGTCAGGGGATATTTATTAGATTTATTTAATGTTTATGTTAGTATACTGGTTAACATTTCTTATTGTTGGGTATCCATATACCAGCCAATTCTTATGCCTCTGGGCCACAGAGGTAAAGCATTATTCTGGCTCTAATGCATTTAGCATTGAGGCGGGTCCCTTTCAAAATGAGCAAAGCTCAGGAGACCAGAGTTGGAGGCTCACTGATGTGTAGGTTGAGCGTTCGATTAGGTGATGATTCCTGGATGTGTTAGTTTTGTAAATTTTGCATTCCCCCCCCCCCCCCCTTTATTTCTGTGAGGTAAGGCTTACATCAGAATTATGGATTTCCTGTGTGATAGGGAACAATGATGGATTTGTTTTGGTTTTGCCGTCTTATTTGGAAAAGCAGCTGTTTCCCATGGAACCTAATAGAAAGGTGCCCACAATAAATTACTTACCCAGCTGTTATTGGTATATCATTATGCAACAGATCAGCAGCAATACAGTGCGATTTACCTAATTTGTTGTTGTTATGGGTTGTTGAGGCAGTTCTGACCCACAAAAATCCTATTTACAATAGAATGAAAAACTACCTTGTCCTGCACCATCCTCACAATACTTGTTATGCTTGAGCCCATTGATGCAGCCACTGTGCCAATTCATCTCATTGAGGGTATTCCTCTTGTTCGCTGACCCTCTACTTTACCGAGCATGATGTCCTTCTCCAGGGACTGATCCCTCCTGATAACATGTCCAAAATACATGAGATGAAGTCTAAAGAGCATTCTGGCTGTACTTCTTCCAAGATGGATTTCTTTCTTCTTTTGGCAGTCTGTGATACAGTCAATATTTTTAACCAACACCACAATTCAAAGGTGTCAATTCTTTGGCATTCCTTATTCATTGTCCAGCTTTCCAATGCATATGAGACAACTGACAACACCATGACTTGGGTGAGGTGCACTTTAGTCCTTAAAGTGACATCTTTGTTTTTTAACACTTTAAAGAGGGTTTTTTTTTTTTTTTGCAGCAGATTTGCTCAAGGCAATGTGTTGTTTGACTTCTGCTTCCGTGGGCGTTGTTTGTGGATCCAAGTAAAATGAAATCCTTGACAACTTCCATCTTTTCCATATTTAGCATAATGTTGCCTATTGGTCCAGTTGTGAGAGTTTTTATTTTCTTTATGTTGAGATATAATCCATACTGAGGGCTGTGGTCTTTGATCTTCATCAGCAAATGCTTCAAGTCCTCTTCACTTTCAACAATCAAGGTTGTGTCATCTGTATAACACACGTTGTTAATGAGTCTTCTCCCAATCCTGATTCCCTGTTCTTCATATAGTCCAGCTTCTCAGATTATTCACTTAGCATACAGATTGGATAATTATGGTGAAAGGATACAACCCTGACACACACCTTTCCTGACTTAGTGAGCTGAAATGGACTGGTATTGGCCAATTTGAATCTAGCAATCATATGTTCTGCTATGCTGGGAAAAACAAATTGAAGAGGAATGATGCTGTGTTCATCACCAAAAAGAAAATTTCAAGATCTATCTTCAAGTACAGTGCTTTCAGTGATAGGGTAATATCTATACACCTACAAGGAAGACCAGTTAATACAACTAATTGTTCAAATTTACACACCAACCACTAAGGCCAAAGGTGAAGAAATTGAAGATTTTTACCAACTTCTGCAGTATGAAATTGACTGAATGTGCAATTAGAATGCATTGATAAGTACTGGTGATTGGAATGTGAAAGATGGAAACAAAGAAGGATTAGTAGTTGTAAAGTGTGGCCTTGGGGATAGAAATGATGCTGGAAATTGCATGGTAGAATTTGAAGACCAATGACTTCGTCATGGCAAATACCTTTTTAAACAACATAAACCATGACTATAAAAAAAAAAAAATTTTTTTTTTTTTTTTTTTTATAAAGTAGAACTCACCAGATGGAAAACACAGGAATCAAATTGATTACATCTGTGGATAGAGGCAGTGGAAAAGCTTAATGTCCTCAGTCTGAATAAGGTCAGGGGCCAATTGTAGAACAGGCCAACAACTGCCCATATGCAAGTTTAAGTTGAAGCTGAAGAAAATTAAACAAGCCCCAAGAAAGCCAGAATAAGACCTTGAGTATATCCTACCTGAATTTAGACACCATCTCAAGAACAAAATTGACACATTGAATACCAACGACCAAAGACCAGAAGATTTGTGGGAAGACATGAAGGACACCATACATGAAGAAAGCAAGAGTTCATTAAAAAGACAGGAAAGAAAGAAAAGACCAAAATGGATGTCAGAAGAGACTCTGAAACTTACTCTTGAATGTAGAGTAGATAAAGGAAATGGAAAAAAAATGACAAAGTGAAAGAGCTGAACAGAAGACTTCAAAGGGCAGCTTGAGAACACGCAGTAAACTATTATAATTAAATGTGCAAAGACCTGGAGTTAGAAAACCAAAAGAGAAGAACATGCTCAGCATTTCTCAAGCTAAAAGAAATGATTAAAAAATTCAAGCCTGGAATTTTAATTTTGAAGGAGTCTATGTGCAAAATTTTGAAGGACGCAGGAAGCATCAATAGCAGATGGAAGGAATACACAGAATCACTGTACCAAAAAGAATTGGTTGATGTTCAACCATTTCAGGAGGTGGCATCTGATCAAGAGCCAATGGTACTGAAGGAAGAAGTCCAAGCTGCACTGAAAGCACTGTGGGAAAACAAGGCTCCAGGAATTGATGGAAGACCAGTTGAAATATTTCAACAAATAGATGCAGCACTGGAGGTGCTCAGTCTTCGCTGCCAAGAAATTTAGGAGACAGCTACCTGGCCAACCAACTGGAAGCAGTTCATATTTGTGCTCATTCCAAAGACAGGTGATCCAACCAAATGCAGAAATTATCGAACGATATAATTTATATCACACCCAAGTAAAATTTTGCTGAAGACCGTTCAAAAGCAGTTGCAGCAGTATATTGACAGGGGACTGCCAGAAATTCAAGCCAGATTCAGAAGACAGTTTGGAACTAGGGCTAGCATTCCTGATGTCAGATGGACCTTGGCTGATAACATAGGATCCCATGTAGATGTTTACGTGTGTTTTTATTGACTATGCGAAGGCATTGGACTGTGTGGACCATAACAAATTATGGATGATTTGTGAAGAATGGGAATTCCAGAACACTTAATTGTGCTCATGCAGAACCTATACATAGACCAAGAGGGAGTCGTTCAAACAAAGCAAGGGGATACTGCATGGTTTTAAAACAAGAAAGGTATGTGTCAGGGTTGCATTCTTTTACCATACTTATTCAATCTGTATGCTAAGCAAATAATCCAAAAAGCTAGACTATATGAAGAAGCACGTGGCATCAGGATTGGTATAAGACATAATTTGCAAACGACATAACCTTGCTCTTGAAAGCAAAAAGGATTTGAAGCACTTACTGATAAAGATCAAAGACTGTGCCATCAGTTTGGATTATACCTCAACATAATGAAAACAAAAATCCTCACAAATAGATCAATATGCAATATGATGATAAATGGAGAAAATATTGACTTTGTCAAAGATTTCATTTTGCTTGAATCCATAATCAATTCGCACAAAATCAGAAGTCAGGAAATCAAGTGAAGCATTGTGTTGGGCAAATCTGCTGTAAAAGACCTCTCTAAAGTGTTAAAAAAGACTAAGGTGTGCCTAACCCAAGCCACGATATTTTCACTCACCTCAGAGGCATGTGAAAGCCTGACAATGAATGAGGAAGACCAAAGAATTGACATCTTTGAATTATGGTATTGGTGAAGGATATTAAATATAACATGGACTGTCAGAAGAATGAACAAATCTGTGTTGGAAGGAGTACTTCCAGAAAGTTTCTCAGAAGCAAGTATGGCGAGACTTCGTCTAATATACTTTGGACATGTTATCAAGAGGGACCAGTCCCTGTAGAAGGACATTATACTTGGACAAAGTAGAGGGTCAGTGAAAAAGAGGAAGATCCTCAGTGGTTTGGGGCTATGCATTTTTAAAATCAAATTTGAAACCCTTTAGAAATTGCGTCTGGATTTTTAAAAATAGAAGCCAGAGTTTTCCTCCACTTAAAAGCTTTTTTTTTTTTTTTTAAATTTCCTTAATAAATAATAAACAAAGAGGAAATATTCCTATTTGAATAATAGCTAGTACTTCTTGAACAGTTCTTATGTGTCAGGCTGTATGCTAGATAATTGCACTTATACTTTATAATATGTAATGCCATAAGGCAGACTTTTACTGTCCCCTTTTACAGAAGAAGAAAGTAAGGCTCAAAGATTTAATTTGCACAAATAACCTTACTAGGAATTGACAAATCTGTGTCTAACTCTAGAGTCCAGAAGCATAAAAAAAAAAAAAAAAAAGCATAGTCATGCTTTATCGTATGTGGAAACTACTTCTAGCAGAGTAGCTATGCCTTTTCATAAACTCGATCTCTCTTGAAATAAAATAATGCAATACATTCTCTTATTAACAGTGTATTTTTAGAAGACTCCTTTTTCTCCTTAATTTCTGGTTTATGTAAGTGATTATCGAGTTATGGATATAGTGTATGGTATTCATAACTATTACATTTTTATTCTGAATGGTGGATTTTAGCATTCTAAAGAGTTCTTCTGTATTTGGTAGAATTCTATACCTGCTTTCTTATTATTTACATTTCTTTGTGATGTCTTGATCAGGCCCTTCTTTTGTTTTTATTTCTTCTTTTTTTTTTTTTTTTAGCTTTTTTAATCACTGTTACATTCCGTTTTTTTCTCTCTCCTTTTTGAGATATTGATGTTAAAACAATAATAGAAATTGATTGAAATTTATGAGATTTACAAATTGGGGTAACATTTCCACTAGATTGTCAAAAATGTTCCAAAGATGAGAATAACTTCCAAAATTCTTATACCACATCTTATCAGCATTTCCATGCAGAAAGAGTCAGAGATTTTTTATGGTAAGGATTTTTCTCAACTCCTAATTATTCTTTTTAATTTTTTTAAGATTTATTTTCTGGTCTCAATTTTATGTTCCTCTCACATTTTTTCTTTTTCTCACATATCTTATTTTTTCTTTTTCAGTTGATTGATTATTTATAAACTGATAAACAATTTAAACAATTTGTAGTCAGGAAAAATTTCATACAGAATTGTCTGGAGGAACAATTAAGATAGTTACAAATTTACCCTAAAGTGTAGCACTCAGTGTGGAGTTTGAAGTCTCTGTTTCCTGAACCTGACTGAATTCTTGAAAAGAGCAGAACATCCAAGGCAAACAGCCTTACTAGTTTATCCTGACCATTGTTTGACTAAAGGTGACTTTTTAGAAAAGCAGTTGCTACAAGGCTCAAGTTTCAAAAGGACATCTAAGGACAAACAGCTTGGGTATTCACCCCAACTCCACGGATCCCAGAAATCTGGATTCTGGGATAATTAAAATGGTTTCTCATTGGTTATAGCTTCAATTATCTACAAATTAAGTTGCTATATTTTGAACCCTTAGTGGAGCAAAATTCTTTCGCAATCTTGGTGTACTCATCTGTTAGTTCATTTTCAAAAACTAAGCTTTCCTTTTTTTTTTTTCCTTTTTAATAGTCAGTTCTTGGCTGTCATTTCAAAGTGATGCTCACAAAGGCAATTGTGGGGACTAAGACTGCATTTTAGGTAAGAGAAGCTCTCTGGAAAGCATAGGCTTTTACATTCTTGTCAGCACAAAAGGTGATAATTGCTTTTAAGATTACAGCATAATTAAATGCTATAATATTATTATTTATAACTTTCAAAATTTTGGCATTACATTTCAAAAAAATCCTAGTGCCAATCCCCGAGTTTTTAGTGTCATAAACTCAAATTATAGTTGTCAATTTTCAATGTGCTAAATATAATCATGCCAAGAAACATGTCAAAATATGCTATTAATTGATTACACACAATATAGTTGTAAAAATGATATGCAATCCTTTTTATTCCAATCGCTTTGATAAATTCTAATCAAATTTAAAAAGGTTGTATCTTATCAAATACTTATTCAAAGATAATCAATATAAATTATTTCTAAATTTATCAAAAGACCACATGAAAATAATTTTGTATTATTAAATAAAAAATAAAGAGGAAATGCATTTTGCATTAGCTTATTACTTTTCCAATTTCTAGCTGCTTCACATCTTTTGCTCTTCATTTAAGTTTATTTTCAGCATCTTACAATAAATCGATGAAGCATTCAGCAATGAAACTGGAATGTTGTTGTTTAAATTCCTAGACCTAAACAGTTCTTTGTTTCATTAAAGAAAGCAACGACAAGTTTAATCAAAGAATGCCTCTGCTTTATTAGACATTTTTTTAATAATTTTTATTGAGCTTTAAGTGAACATTTACAAATCAAGTCAGTCTGTTACATATGAGCTTATATACACCTTACTCCATACTCCCACTTACTCTCCCCCTAATGAGTCAGCCCTTCCGGTCTCTCCTTTCGTGACAGTTTTGCCAGTTTCTAACCCTCTCTACCCTCCCATCTCCCCTCCAGACAGGAGATGCCAACACAGTCTCAAGTGTGCACCTGATACAAGTAGCTCACTCTTCCTCAGCATCTCTCTCCAACCCATTGTACAGTCCCTTCCATGTCTGATGAGTTCTCTTCGGGAATGGTTCCTGTCCTGGGCCAACAGAAGGTTTGGGGACCATGACAGCCAGGATTGCTCTAGTCTCAGTCAGACCATTAAGTCTGGTCTTTTTATGAGAATTTGGGGTCTGCATCCCACTGATCTCCTGCTCCCTCAGGGGTTCTCTGTTGTGCTCCCTGTCAGGGCAGTCATCGGATGTGGCCGGGCACCATCTAGTTCTTCTGGTCTCAGGATGATGTAGGTCTCTGGTTCATGTGGCCCTTTCTGTCTCTTGGGCTCATAGTTATCGTGTGACCTTGGTGTTCTTCATTCTCCTTTGATCCAGGTGAGTTGAGACCAATTGATACATCTTAGATGGCCGCTTGTTAGCATTTGAGACCCCAGACGCCACATTTCAAAGTGGGATGCAGAATGTTTTCATAATAGAATTATTGTTTCAATTGACTTAGAAGTCCCCTTAAGCCATAGTCCCCAAACCCCCGCCCTTGCTCCACTGACCGTTGAAGCATTCAGTTTATCCCGGAAACTTCTTTGCTTTTGGTCCAATCCAGTTGAGCTGACCTTCCGTGTATTGAGTATTATCCTTCCCTTCACCTAAAGTCGTTCTTATCTACTAACTAATCAGTAAATAACCCTCTCCCTCCCTCCCTCCCTCCCCGCCTCGTAACCACAAAATATGTGTTCTTCTCAGTTTATACTATTTCTCAAGATCTTATACTAGTGGTCTTATACAATGTTTGTCCTTTTGCCTCTGACTAATCTCACTCAGCATAATGCCTTCCAAGTTCCTCCATGTTATGAAATGTTTCACAGATTCATCACTGTTCTTTACCAATGTGTAGTATTACATTGTGTGAATATACCACAATTTATTTAACCATTCATTCGTTGATGAACACCTTGGTTGCTTCCAGCTTTTTGCTATTGTAAACAGAGCTGCAGTAAACATGGGTGTGCATATATCTGTTTGTGTGAAGGCTCTTATTTCTCTAGGGTATATTCCGAGGAGTGGGATTTCTGGGTTGTATGGTAGTTCTATTTCTAGCTTTTTAAGAAAACGCCAGATAGATTTCCAAAGTGCTTGTACCATTTTACATTCCCACCAGCAGTGTATAAGACTTTCAATCTCTCCGCAGCCTCTCCAACATTTACTATTTTGTGTTTTTTGGATTAATGCCAGCCTTGTTGGAGTGAGATGGAATCTCATTGTAGTTTTAATTTGCGTTTCTCTAATGGCTAATGATCGAGAGCATTTTCTCATGTATCTGTTAGCTACCTGAATATCTTCTTTAGTGAAGTGCGTGTTCATATCCTTTGCCCACTTCTTGATTGGGTTGTTTGTCTTTTTGTGGTTGAGTTTTAACAGAATCATATAGACTTTAGAGATCAGGCGCTGGTCAGAGATGTCATAGCTGAAAATTCTTTCCCAATCTGCAGGTGGTATTTACTCTTTTGGTGAAGTCTTTAGATGAGCATAGGTGTTTGATTTTTAGGAGCTCCCAGTTATCTGGTTTCTCTTCATCATTTTTGGTAATGTTTTGTATTCTGTTTATGCCTTGTATTAGGGCTTCTCACATTGTCCCTATTTTTTCTTCCATGATCTTTATCGTTTTAGTTTTTATGTTTAGGTCTTTGATCCACTTGGAGTTAGTTTTTGTGCATGGCGTGAGGTATGGGTCCTGTTTCATTTTTTTGCAAATGGATATCCAGTTATGCCAGCACCATTTGTTAAAAAGACTATCTTTTCCCCAATTAACTGACACTGGGCCTTTGTCAAATATCAGCTGCTCATATGTGGATGGATTTATTCCTGGGATCTCAATTCTGTTCCATTGGTCCATGTGCCTGTTGCTGTACCAGTACCAGGCTGTTTTGACTACTGTGGCTGTATAATAGGCTCTAAAATCAGGTAGAGTGAGGCCTCCCACTTTCTTCTTCTTTTTCAGTAATGCTTTGCTTATCTGAGGGTTCTTTCCCTTCAGTATGAATTTGGTGATTTGTTTCTGCATCACATTAAAAAATGTCATTGGAATTTGGATCGGAAGTGCATTGTATGTATAGATGACTTTTGGTAGAATAGACATTTTTACTATGTTAAGTCTTCCTATCCATGAGCAAGGTATGTTTTTCCACTTAAGTAGGTCCTTTTTAGTTTCTTGTAGTAGTACTTTGTAGTTTTCTTTGTATAGGTCTTTTACATCTTTGGTAAGAATTATTCCTAAGTATTTTATCTTCTTGGGGGCTACTGTGAATGGTATTGATTTGGTGATTTCCTCTTCGATGTTCTTTTTGTTGATGTAGAGGAATCCAAGTGATTTTTGTATGTTTATCTTATAACCTGAGACTCTGCCCAACTCTTCTATTAGTTTCAGCAGTTTTCTGGAGGATTCCTTAGGGTTTTCTGTGTATAAGATCATGTCATCTGCAAATAGAGATGATTTTATTACCTCCTTGCCAATCCGGATGCCCTTTATTTCTCTGTCTAGCCTAATTGCTCTGGCTAGGACCTCTAGCACAATGTTGAATAAGAGCGGTGATAAAGGGCATCCTTGTCTGGTTCCTGTTCTCAAGGGAAATGCTTTCAGGCTCTCTCCATTTAAAGTGATGTTGGCTGTTAGCTTTGTATAAAAAAAATGCTTTGTATAGATGCCCTTTATTATGTTGAGGAATTTTCCTTCAATTCCTATTTTGCTGAGAGTATTTATCATAAATGGGTGTTGGACTTTGTCAAATGCCTTTTCAGCATCAATTGATAGGATCATGTGGTTTTTGTCTTTTGTTTTATTTATATGGTGGATTACATTAATGGTTTTTCTAATATTAAACCAGCCTTGCATACCTGGTATAAATCCCACTTGGTCGTGGTGGATTATTTTTTTGATATGTTGTTGAATTCTATTGGCAAGAATTTTGTTGGGGAGTTTTGCATCTGTGTTCATGAGGGATATAGGTGTGCAATTTTCTTTTTTTGTGATGTCTTTACCTGGTTTTGGTATCAGGGATATGGTGGCTTCATAGAATGGGTTAGGCAGTATTCCATCATTGTGTATGGTTTGAAATACCTTTAGTAGTAGTGGTGTTAACTCTTCTCTGAAAGTTTGGTAGAACTCTGCAGTAAAGCCATCCAGGCCAGGGCTTTTTTTTAATTGGGAGTTTTTTGATTACCGTTTCAATCTCTATTTTGTTATGGGTCTATTTAGTTGTTCTACTTCTGAATGTGTTAGTTTAGGTAGGTAGTGTTTTTCCAGGAATTCATCCATTTCTAGGTTTGCAAATTTGTTAGAGTACAATTTTTCATAATAATCTGATATGATTCTTTTAATTTCAGTTGGGTCTGTTGTGATGTGGCCCATTTCGTTTCTTATTCGGGTGATTTGTTTCCTGTATTTCTTTAGTCAGTCTGGCAAATGGTTTATCAATTTTGTTACTTTTTCAAAGAACCAGCTTTTGGCTTTGTTAATTCTTTCAAGTGTTTTTCTGTTTTCTAATTCATTTAGTTCAGCTCTAATTTTTATTATTTGTTTTCTTCTGGTGCCTGATGGATTCTTTTGTTGCTCACTTTCTATTTGTTGAAGTTGTAGGGACAGTTCTCTGATTTTGGCTCTTTCTTCTTTTTGTATGTGTGCATTTATCGATATAAATTGGCCTCTGAGCACTGCTTTTGCTGTGTCCCAGAGGTTTTGATAGGAAGTGTTTTCATTCTCGTTGCATTCTATGAATTTCTTTATTCCTTCCTTAATGTCTTCTATAACCCAGTCTTTTTTCAGCAGGGTATTGTTCAGTTTCCAAGTATTTGATTTCTTTTCCCTAATTTTTCTGTTATTGATTTCCACTTTTATGGCCTTGTGGTCTGAGAAGATGCTTTGTAATATTTCGATGTTTTGGATTTTGCAAAGGTTTGTTTTATGACCTAATATGTGGTCTATTCTAGAAAATGTTCCATGTGCGCTAGAAAAAAAAAGTATACTTTGCAGCAGTTGGGTGGAGAGTTCTGTATAAGTCAATGAGGTCAAGTTGGTTGATTGTAGTAAGTAGGTCTTCCGTGTCTCTATTGAGCTTCTTACTGGATGTCCTGTCCTTCTCCGAAAGTGGTGTGTTGAAGTCTCCTACTATAATTGTGGAGGTGTCTATCACACTTTTCAGTTCTGTTAAAATTTGATTTATGTATCTTGCAGCTCTGTCATTGGGTGCATAAATATTTAATATGGTTATATCTTCCTGGTCAATTGTCCCTTTATCATTATGTAGTGTCCTTCTTTATCCTTTGTGATGGATTTAACTTTAAAGTCTATTTTGTCAGAAATTAATATTGCTACTCCTGCTCTTTTTTGCTTATTGTTTGCTTGATATATTTTTTTTCCATCCTTTGAGTTTTAGTTTGTTTGTGTCTCTAAGTCTAAGGTGTGTCTCTTGTAGGCAGCATATAGATGGATCGTATTTCTTTATCCAGTCCAAGACTCTCTGTCTCTTTATTGGTGCATTTAGTCCATTTATCTTCAGCATAATTATAGATAAATAAGAGTTTAGTGTTGTCATTTTGATGCCTTTTTATGTGTGTTGTTGACAATTTCATTTTTCCACTTACTTTTTTGTGCTGAGAAGTTTTTCTTTGTAAATTGTGTTTTCCTCATTTTCGTAGTATTTGACTTTATGTTTGCTGAGTCGTTACGTTTTTCTTGGCTTTTATTTTGAGTTATGGAGTTGTTATACCTCTTTGTGGTTACCTTAATATTTACCCCTATTTTTCTAAGTAAAAACCTAACTTGTTTTGTCCTATATTGCCTTGAATCCCTCTCCATATGGCAGTTCTATGCCACCTATATTTAGTCCCTCTTTTTGATTATTGTGATCTTTTACATATTGACTTCAATGATTTCCTTTTTGAGCGTTTTTTTTTTTTTTTAATTAATCTTAATTTGTTTTTGTGATTTCCCTATTTGAGTTGATATCAGGGTCCTCTGTTCTGTGACCTTGTGTTGTGCTGGTATCTGATATTATTGGTTTTCTGACCAAACAATTTCCTTTAGTATTTCTTGCAGCTTTGGTTTGGTTTTTGCAAATTCTCTAAGCTTGTGTTTATCTGTAAATGTCTTAATTTCGCATTCATATTTCAGAGAGAGTTTTGCTGGATATATGATCCTTGGCTGGCAGTTTTTCTCCTTCAGTGCTCTATATATGTCATCCCATTGCCTTCTTGACTGCATGGTTTCTGCTGAGTAGTCTGAACTTATTCTGATTGATTCTGCATTGTAGGAGACATTTCTTTTCTCCCTGGCTGCTTTTTAAATTTTCTCTTTATCTTTGGTTTTGGCAAGTTTGATGATAATATGTCTTGGTGATTTTCTTTTTGGATCAATCTTAAATGGGGTTCAATGAGCATCTTGGATAGATATCCTTTCGTCTTTCATGATGTCAGGGAAGTTTTCTGCCAACAGATCTTCAACTATTCTCTCTGTGTTTTCTGATGTCCCTCCCTGTTCTGGGACTCCAATCACACACAAGTTATTCTTCTTGATAGAGTCCCACATGATTCTTAGGGTTTCTTCATTTTTTTTAATTCTTTTACCTGATTTTTTTTTGGCTATATTGGTGTTAATTCCCTGGTCCTCCAGATCTCCCAGTCTGCATTCTAATTGCTCGAGTCTGCTCCTCTGACTTCCTATTGCGTTGTCTAATTCTGTAATTTTGTTGTTAATCTTTTGGATTTCTACATGCTGTCTGTCTATGGATTCTTGCAACTTATTAATTTTTCCACTATGTTCTTGAATAATCTTTTTGAGTTCTTCAACTGCTTTATGAGAGTGTTCCTTGGCTTTTTCTGTAGATTGCCTTATTTCATTTCTGAGGTCATCCCTGATGTCTTGAAGCATTCTGTAAATTAGTTTTTTATATTCCATATCTGGCAATTCCAGGACTGTATCTTCATTTGGGAAAGATTTTGATTCTTTAGTTTGGGGAGTTGTAGAAGCAGTCATGGTCGACTTCTTTATGTGGTTTGATATCAACTGCTGTCTCCAAGCCATCACTAAGATATGGTAGTGATTTATTCTGTATTTGCTCACTGAGTCTTATCTTGTTTTGTTTTCTTTCAATAAATGTAGATGGGCTACTAGATTGCGCTGTCTTGAGTGTTGTAGCCCTTGACTCACTTATGTCCTATTGCCAGCTGTGTTGGGCTGTTACCAGATGTATAAGCCTGAGTCTATTCACTATTCTTGAGTAGAATCTGATTTGGGGTCATCAGGTGTGTGATGCAGACTGTCACCTATCCACCTCGAGAAGTAGTGGTGATAGTTGTGTGCACCAGATTGTAGTAGCAGCTGGGGCTCACACTCCAGGGGGGGCAGGATGCTGACAGGCTTCCCCCAAATGTCAGTAAGGTAGGTGTGTCTCTATTCCTAAAGCACCTTGGTGGGAGGGCTCTGCAGCTGTACCTTAGGCCCCCAATGCAAGTACCTCTACAGATTGGTAGTTGTCACCCTCCTTAGACCCCTAAGGCAGGAGGCTAGGTGGTCTGGGGGGAGCTTCAGCCCTCAGTTCCCTGTTGTGGGTCAGTGAGGGCTCTGTTGAATAGGCAGAGATATCAGACCTGGGAAACTTGTCTTTCCAGTAAATTCGCTAAAACAATTGCAGTCAGATCCCTATCAGAAATGCCTTTGCATTATAATAGCCACCTTGTTCCCTGTAAGGATTAAAGCCTGAGACTGTGGATCACATATGCTTGGCTGGAGCTGGTTCTGTGTTTTTAGTCCAATTAGCAAAGGATTTTTAGTCCCTGGGTTTTTTGTAGTTGGTTCTCTCAGGCCAGGAGAATGGGTTAGGAAAAGACAAAAACAAAATGAAAGAAAGAAAAACCGCAGAGCAGTTTACTTTCTGGCTCAGGAAATTCCAATGTTAATGAAGCCACCTGGGAAGTGGAGGGGAGGGTTCAGATAAATAGGAGAGAGTAGCACCCCACAATGTAGACAAAGTTACTTATCTTGTTTGGGATGACTGTTTTATCTGAGATTCCCAAGGGGCGCGTCGTCGACTGTGTGCACTGACTGGGTAGAGATTGCCCCGAGTGTCAGGCCCGCGTCCCGTCCTTGCGCTGTCTCAGAAGCCGCAGTTAGTTCCTCCCTCCCAGTCCAAAGCCCAGCGCCAAGGTTCCCCGGCGGGGACTCCGCACTCCTGGCTCCAAAACCAGTCGCTTCCTCCTGGTGACTTCTCCTCCTGTCAGCCACGTCACTGCACTGCCTTCGTGCACTGGCTGGGCTTCCCCTGAGGTCAGTTCAGGGGCCTAGGGCTGTGGCCTGTGTTTGCGCCCTCTCAGGATGCCATGCTCAGCTCCCCTGCATCCAGTCCAAAGCCCGGTGCCAAGGTTTCCTGACTGGGACGCTGGCTCCAGGCTCTGAAAACAGTCGCTGCTTCCCCGTGGTTGTTCGTTCCCAGTCTCCGTCACTCAGGTCAACTCTTTAAATCTGTGTTTGTTGGTCAGGGTTCGTAGATTGTCAGGTATGTGATCGATTCACTAGTTTTTCCGAGTCTTTGTTGTAAGAGGGATCCGAGGTAGCGTCTACCTAGTCAGCCATCTTGGCCCCGCCTCTCCTATTAGACATTTTAACATGCTAATATTCTGTTTAGCATCAGATTTTTCGCTATAAATTTTACATTTTAAATACAATGCATTTATGGTAGCAAGTGGACTGTCGCGTACTGAAAATTTTTATTTTTTTAATTTTTGTTGCACTTTAAGTAAAAGACTTTTTTTATTAGTAACAAAATTATATTACTCAAACAGAAACAAATAAAGCATAATAAAAAAAATCAATCTAGGGCTGATAGAGGCAAATATAAAATTATCTATTAGTACCATTTAGAGTTATTGGGTAGGTTTTATGGCATCTCTACAAATCAGAACTATTTAGCTCTGGAGGAGACCAGAATGAGAGAAAATATATTTTCTCTCCATCTGCTAAAAGCCTGAGATCTGAAAATATATCGAAGAGCACAAGTTTGAAGTTCAACATTAAGAGGATAGAAATATAAGGTTCCTACCAAGATTTTCTGAACCCTGGTGGCTTAATGGTTAAGCTCTATGGTTGCTAACCAAAATATAAGTAGTCTGAATTCACTGGCTGCTCCTTGGAAACCATATGGGGCAGTTCTACCCTGTCCTATAGGGTCGCTATGAATCGGAATCAACTGGACTGCAATAGGTTTGGTCTAGTTTTGATTTACCAAGATAGTCAGGCAAGAAGTTAGGAGAAGGCCCAGAACGAGTCTATCCAAAGCCAAACTCATTGCTGTTGAGTCCATTCCTACTTATAAAGTTGCCATAGGGCTTCCAAGGTTGTAAATCTCTATGGAAGTTGGATGCTACATCTTTCTCCTGCAGAGCCACTGATGGTTTCAAACTGCCAACTTTTCAGTTAACAGTTAATTGTTGTAACCACTGTACCACCAGGGTTCCTTAAATGAGCATAATTTTTAAATTTTATATATATATATATGGAAATAATGCCGGAACCATCAAAGGAAGAAGGAGGAAATATGCAGTCACTGCACCAAAAAGAATTGGTCAATGTTCAGCCATTTCAGGAGGTAGTATATAACCAAAAACTGATGATATTGAAGGAAGAAGTCCAAGCTGCCCTGAAGGCACTGGAGAAAAACAAGGCTTCAGGAATAGAGGCAATGCCAACTGAGATGTTTCAACAAACAGATGCAGTGCTTGAAGTGCTCAGTTGTTTTTGCCAAGAAATTTGGAGGGTATTTCCTTGACCAACCAACTGGAAGAGATACATATTTGTGCTCATTCCAAAGAAAGGTGATCCAACAGAATGTGGAAATTATTGAAGAATATCATTACTATCACTCATAAGTATAATTTTGCTGAAGTATACGGACAGGGAACTGCCAGAAATTCAAGCAGAGAAAAAGCAGAGAATACCAGAAAGATGTTTGCCTGTGTTTTTTCGACTGTACAAAGGCATTTGACTGTGTGGATCTTAGCAAATTATGGATAACATTGTGAAGAATGAAAAGCCCAGAACACTTAACTGTGCTCATGCAGAACTTGTACATAGACCAAGAGGGAGTTGTTCAAATAGAACAAAAAAAAAAATTAGGAAAAGTGTGCATCATAGTTGTAGCCTTTCACCATATTTATTCAATCTGTGTGTTGAGAAAATAATCCAGGAAACTGGACTACATGAAGAAGAATCTAGCATCAGCATTGGAAGAAGATTCATTAACAATCTGCCATATGCAGATGACACAGCCTTGCTTGCTGAAAATGAAGAGGACTTGAAGCTCTTACCAATGAAGATCAAAGATCGTAGTCTTCAGTATGGATTAGGCTTTAAAGTAAGAAAACCAAATCTCCACAACTGGACCAATAAGTAACATAATGATAAAGGGAGAAAAGATTGAAGTTGTCAAGGGTTTCATTTCATTTGGATCCACAAACAATATCCATGAAAGCAACAACCAAGAAATCAAACTACATGTTGCATTGGGAAAATCTGCTGCAAAGGACCTTTGTAAGTGTTGTAAAGCAAAGATGTCACTTTGAGTCCTAAGGTGTGCTGATCCTACCCACAGTATTTTCAATTGCCGCATATGCATGTGAAAGGTGGACAATAAACAAGGAAGACCAAAGAAGAACTGACATCTGTATTATGGTGTTGCTGAAGAATATTGAATATACCATGGACTGCCAGAAGAATGAATGAATCTGTCTTAGAATAAGTACAGCCAGGATGTAGAAGTGAGCCTGGTGAGATGTTATGTCATATGCTATGGACGTGCTATCAGGAGGGACCAGTCTCTAGAGAAGGACATCGTGCTGATAAAGTTGAAGGTCAGTGAAAAAGAGTAAGTCATTCAATGTGAAGGATTGATACACTGGTACAACAATGGGGTCAAACATAGCCCTGATTGTGGCAATGAAGCAGGACTGGGCAGTGTTTCCTTCTGTTATACATACGGTGTCTAAGAGTTGAAACTGACTGGATGACACCTAACAAAAAAAACATATATGTAAAAGGGTAAAATAGAATATTGTTGGGGATCAAATTTGTAATTATGTGGTATAACAGTAGAGTGTAATCACTTTCAAGGCAGGTGGACTTGAGAATTTTTACTGTAAGAAAAGGATTCCAGCAGGTAGGAAGCATAAAAATACCATATCTGTGGATAAAAGAGGTGAAGTCTCTAACTAGTTACTTAGCTAGTAGGATTGTTGATAAGCAGAGGCTTAGGAACTGGGTGACAAGTAAACTTACAAATCACACACTAGAGATCTATGCAATAATGGTAGCAGGAATACTTTCATATCTAAAAGATGAGCCCAAATCGACTGCTGTGAAGTTGATCCTCTCACAGTGACCCTGTAGGAGAGAGTAGAACTTTCCCATAAAATTTCCAAGGTTGTAAACCTTTACAGAAGCAGACTGCAGCATCTTTCTCCCATGGAGGGGATGGTCGGTTTGAACCACTGACCTTTCGGTTAGCAGCCAAGCTCTTTAACCACTGGGCAACTGCCTTAATATTCCTAGGTACATCATGACTGAAGAATGGTGTGACCCTGGTACCTGTATCGGTGCTATGTTTGCAGATGGTGATTATTAAATTCAGCAGCTAAGAATAATATAGGACTGGGAAGCTAACTATTAAAAATGTTAGCTTTTATATTTTTATTTCAAGTGTTTAATCTCGTGGATAGACAGATGTACTATAAAATCAATATAAAAGCTAATTTAAATAAAGAATTTTTCACTGTTATTACAAAATAAGCTATCAATGGATTGAAGAATGAATGGACTTTTGTTCTATAAAGTAAATTATCTCCATGTGGTTAGATTGTGCTTAGTATTATACAGCTAAAGAGAATGTCTCCAAAGACTATTTTGCCAAAGTGCTTTAGCAAATTTATACTATCTATATAGGCATTTGGCCACATTTAAAAAAAAAAAAGTTTTTTTTTTTTTTTATATATAGGCACTTGGCCACATCATAAAAAGCAGTAGATTTACAAATGTGCTTATTGAACTGAATACTGACCACGCAAGTGGAAATTCACATTCTGGGCTAACGAAATAACCTAGGTTCCTGATTGTCAATATGACTAAACACTCATGTACTCAACTTTACCTTTTTTTTTTTCTTTCTATTATAATTAATCAATGTTATGCACTTAAAATGCAAACGTTTTATTAGTATCTTAATTAGTTTAAAAAACACAGTGTATATCAGATATATAAAATTACAGTTTATTTAATCCTTTCAACACTTACAAATCTTGTACCCCTACTACTCACTTATCGACTATCTTGTTATCTGACATTTCACATTTACAAGAATAGTAAAAAATCGACTATCTGCCTCTTTTGTGCGTTAACTGCATATGTCTGGCAGTGAGGAATGCCGAGGTATGAGGCTAGAGTAATATTGGCTGTGATTGTTAATGTTATGCATCACCCTGGTTAGGCCAGGATTTTCAGTGGTTTGGCAGTTATGCAATAATGCAATTTGGCAGTTAGGTCATAAGGCAATTTGGCAGTTATGCAACGATGTAGTCATCCTCCCTTTTGTGACCTTATGTGGCCATCCTACATTTTCGCATAATGTCTTTTTCATGACAATCTGTTCTTTGGAACCTAACCACGTCCATAAGTAAAGAGTGGGAATATAAATATTCTGATGTTCAAATAATTTGAAGGGCTATATATTTTAACATTTCAATAGTGTTCATAATTATATTAATGTGAACAAATGACATTTATATAGTAAAACTTACTCTGAAACATAGTGATTATGCATAATTCCAAGTACTATTTTTTTCTTTTTGTAAGCAAGATTGCTGTATTTATAAAACACTTAAAGTGTCAGAAAATCTAATGGTGTGTGATAAAATTTCCTAATTAGAGGTGATAAAGTGAAGAGACAGATATAAAAGATGATAAGTAAAACTGTATTTGAGGAAAAGTAAGAATTAGGCTAAGTTATGAAGAGTCAATGATTTAGTAACCCAATTAAGATACTTCTGTATGGGGCCAATAAAGAAAGCTCAACAACATACATGTTACTATGAAATGACTATTGTTTTTGTTTTTCAGTGCCATTGAGTCAGTTCTGAAACATAATCACCCTGTGTACCACAGAACAAAACACTGCCCAATCCTTCACCATGCTCACATTGTTATTATGCTTGAGCACATTACTGCAGCCACTGTGTCAATCCATCTCGTTGAGGGTCTTCCTCTCTTCCACTGACCCTGTACTTTACCAAGCATGGTGTCCTTCTCCAGGGACTGATCCCTCCTGACAAAATGTCCAACGTATGTCAGACGCAGTCTCGCCATCCTTGCTTCTAAGGAGCATTCTGGCTGTACTTCTTTCAAGACAGATTTGCCTGTTCTTTTGGCAGTCCATAGTATATTAAATACTCTTCGCCAATGCCATAATTCAGAAGCATCAATTTTTATTCTGTTTCCCTTATTCATTGTCCAGCTTTCACATGCACATGAGGCGATTGAAAATATCATGGCTTGGGTCAAGCATACCCTAGTCCTCAAGGTGACATCTTTTTTTTTTTTTTAAATAATTTTTATTGTGCTTTAAGTGAAAGTTTACAAATCAAGTCAGTCTGTCACATATAAGCTTAAATACACCATACTACATATTCCCACTTACTCTCCCCTAATGAGTCAGCCCACTCCCTCCTTCCAGTCTCTCCTTTCGTGACCGTTTTGCCAGTTTCTAACCCCCTCTACCCTCCCTTCTCCCCTCCGGACAGGAGATGCCAATACAGTCTCTAGTGTCCACCTGATACAAGTAGCTCACTCTTCATCAGCATCTTTCTCCTACCCATTGACCAGTCCCTTCCATGTCTGATGAGTAGTCTTTTGGAATGGTTCTTGTCCTGGGCCAACAGAAGGTTGGGGACTATGACCACCGGGACTCTTCTAGTCTCAGTCAGACCATTAAGTCTAGTCTTTTTATGAAAATTTGGGATCTGCACCCCACTGTTCTCCTGCTCCCTCAGGAGTTTTCTGTTGTGCTTCCTGTCAGGGCAGTCATCAGTTGTGGCCGGGCACCATCTAGTTCTTCTGGTCTCAGGAAGATGTAAGACTCTAGGTCACGTGGCCCTTTCAGTCTCGGGCTCATAGTTATCATGTGAAATTTGGTGTTCTTCAATCTCCTTTGATCTAAGTAGGTTGAGACCAATTGATGCATCTTAGATGGCTGCTTGTTAGCATTTAAGACCCTAGACACCACACTTCTAAGTGGGATGCAGAATGTTATCATAATAGAGTTTATTATGCCAATTGACTTAGAAGTCCCCTTAAGCCATAGTCCCCAAACACCCACCCTTGCTCTGCTGACCTCCGAAGCATTCAGTTTATCCCAGAAACTTCTTTACTTTTGGTCCAGTCCAGTTGAACTGACCTTCCCTGTATTGAGTATTGTCCTTCACTTCACCTAAAATAGATCTTATCTACTAACTAGTCAGTAAATAACCCTCTCCCACCCTCCCTCCCTCCCCCTTCTCGTAACCACAAAAGAATGTGTTCTTCTCAGTTTATATTATTTCTCAAGAACTTATAATACTGGTCTTATACAGTATTTGTCCTTTTGCATGTGACTAATTTCACTCAGCATAATGCCTTCCAGGTTCCTCCATGTTATGAAATGTTTCACAGATTCGTCACTGTTCTTTATCAATGCGTAGTATTCCATTGTGTGAATGTACCATAATTTATTTAACCATTCATCTATTGATGGACACATTAGTTGCGTCCAGCTTTTTGCTATTGTAAACAGAGCTGCAGTAAACATGGGTGTGCATATATCTGTTCATGTAAAGGCTCTTATTTCTCTCGGGTATATTCCGAGGAGTGGGATTTCTGGATTGTATGGTAGTTCTATTTCTAACTTTTTAAGAAAACGTCAGATAGATTTCCAAAGTGGTTTTGCCATTTTACATTGCCACCAGCAGTGTATAAGACTTTCAATCTCCCTGCAGCCCCTCCAACATTTATTATTTTGTGTTTTTTGGATTAATGCCAGCCTTGTAGGCGTGAGATGGAATCTCATCGTAGTTTTAATTTGCATTTTTCTAATGGCTAATGAGCGAGAGCATTTTCTCATGTGTCTGTTAGCTTCCTGAATATCTTCTTTAGTGAAGTGTGTGTTCATATCCTTTGCCCACTTCTTGATTGGGTTGTTTGTCTTTTTGTGGTTGAGTTTTAACAGAATCATATAGATTTAGAGATCAGGCGCTGGTTAGAGATATCATAACTGAAAATTTTTTCCCAATCTGTAGGTGGCCTTTTTACTCTTTTGGTGGAGTCTTTAGATGAGCATAGGTATTTGATTTTTAGGAGCTCCCAGTTATCTGGTTTCTCTTCGTCATTTTTAGTAATATTTTCTATTCTGTTTTTTCCTTGTATTAGGGCTCCTAAAGTTGTCCCAATTTTTCTTCCATGATCTTTATCGTTTTAGTCTTTATGTTTAGGTGTTTGGTCCACTTGGAGTTAGTTTTTGTGCATGGTGTGAGGTATGGGTCCTGTTTCATTTTTTTGCAAGTGGATATCCAGTTATGCCAGCACCATTTGTTAAAAAGACTCTTTTCCCCAATTAACTGACACTGGACCTTTGTCAAATATCAGCTGCTCATATGTGGATGGATATATATCTGGGTTCTCAATTCTGTTCCATTGGTCTATGTGCCTGTTGTTGTACCAGTACCAGGCTGTTTTGACTACTGTGGCTGTATAATATGTTCTAAAATCAGGTAGAGTGAGGCCTCCCAATTTCTTCTTTTTTTTCAGCAATGCTTTACCTCCCGGGGCTTCTTTCCCTTCCATATGAAGTTGGTGATTTGTTTCTCCATCACATTAAAAAATGTCATTGGAATTTGGATTGGAAGTGCATTGTATGTTTAGATGGCTTTTGGTAGAATAGACATTTTTACTTTGTTAAGTCTTCCTGTCCATGAACAAGGTATGTTTTTCCATTTATATAGGTCCCTTTTAGTTTCTTGCAGTAGGACTTTGTAGTTTTCTTTGTATAGGTCTTTTACATCTTTGGTAAGATTTATTCCATAGTATTTTATCTTCTTGAGGGCTACTGTGAATGGTGTTGATTTGGTGATTTCCCCTTCGATGTTCTTTTTGTTGATGTAGAGAAATCCAAGTGATTTTTGTATGTTTACCTTGTAACCTGAGACTCTGCCGAACTCTTCTATTAGTTTCAGTAGTTTTCTGGAGGATTCCTTAGGTTTTTCTGTGTATAAGATCATGTCATCTGCAAATAGAGATAATTTGACTTTTCTTCGCCAATCCGGATGCCGTTTATTTCTTTGCCTAGCCTAATTTCTCTGGCTAAGACCTCTAGCACAATGTTGAATAAGAGCGCTGATAAAGGGCATCCTTGTCTGGTTCCTGTTCTCAAAGGAAATGCTTTCAGGCTCTCTCCATTTAGGATGATGTTGGCTGTTCACTTTGTATAAATGCCCTTTATTATGTTGAGGAATTTTCCTTCAATTCCTATTTTGCTGAGAGTATTTATCATAAATGGGTGTTGGGCTTTGTCAAATGCCTTTTCTGCATGATTGATAAGATCATGTGGTTTTGTCTTTTGTTTTATTTATATGGTGGATTACATTAATTGTTTTTCTAATATAAAACCAACCTTGCATACCTGGTTTAAATCCCACTTGGTCATGGCGGATTATTTTTTTGATATGTTGTTGAATTGTATTGGCTAGAATTTTGTGGAGGATTTTTGCATCTGTGTTCATGAGGGATATAGGCCTGTAATTTTCTTTTATTGTGATGTCTTTACCTGGCTTTGGTATCAGGGATATGGTGGCTTCATAGAACGAGTTAGGTAGTATTCCATCATTTTCTATGCTTTGAAATACCTTTAGTAGTAGTGGTAACTCTTCTCTGAAAGTTTGGTAGAACTCTGCCGTGAAGCCATCTGGGCCAGGGCATTTTTATGTTGGGAGTTTTTTGATTACCTTTTCAATCTCTTTTTTTTGTTATGGGTCTATTTAGTTGTTCTACTTCTGACTGTGTTAGTTTAGGTAGGTAGTGTTTTTCTAGGAATTCATCCATTTCTTCTAGGTTTTCAAATTTGTTAGAGTACAATTGTTTGTAATACTCTGATATGATTCTTTTAATTTCAGTTGGGTCTGTTGTGATATGGCCCATCTCGTCTCTTATTCGCATTATTTGTTTTCTTTCCTGTATTTCTTTAGTCAGTCTGGCCAATGGTTTATCAATTTTCTTAATTTTTCAGAGAACCAGCTTTTGACATTGTTAATTCTTTCAATTGTTTTTCTGTTCTCTATTTCATTTAGTTCAGCTCTAATTTTTATTATTTGCTTTCTTCTGGTGCCTAATGGATTCTTTTGTTGCTCACTTTCTATTTGTTCACGTTGTAGGGACAGTTCTCTGATTTTGGCTCTTTCTTCTTTTTGTATGTGTGCATTTATCGATATACATTGGCCTCTGAGCACTGCTTTTGCTGTATCCCAGAGGTTTTGATAGGAAGTGTTTTCATTCTGCTTGCATTCTATGAATTTCTTTATTCCCTCCTTAATGTCTTCTATAACCCAGTCTTTTTTCAGCAGGGTATTGTTCAGTTTCCAAGTATTTGATTTCTTTTCCCTAATTTTTCTGTTATTGATTTCCACTTTTATGGCCTTGTGGTCTGAGAAGATGCTTTGTAATATTTCGATGTTTTGGATTTTGCAAAGGTTTGTTTTATGACCTAATATGTGGTCTATTCTAGAGAATGTTCCATGTGCACTAGAATAAAATGTATATTTTGCAGCTGTTGGGTGGAGTGTTCTATGTGTCTGTGAGGTCAAGTGGGTTGATTGTAGCAATTAGGTCTTCTGTGTCTCTATTGAGCTTCTAACTAGAAGTCCTGTCCTTCTCCGAAAGTGGTGTGTTGAAGTCTCCTACTATAATTGTGGAGGTGTCTATCTCACTTTTCAGGTGTTAAAGTTTATGTATCTTGCAGCCCCGTCACTGGGTGCATAAATATTTAATATGGTTATGTCTTCCTGATCAATTGTCTCTTTAACCATTATGTAGTGTCCTTCTTTATCCTTTGTGGTGGATTTAACTTTGAAGTCTGTTTTGTCAGAAATTAATATTGCTACTCCTGCTCTTTTTTATTTTTGTTTGCTTGATATATTTTTTTTCCATCCTTTGAGTTTTAGTTTGTTTGTGTCTCTAAGTCTAAGGTGTGTCTCTTGTAGGCAGCATATAGACAGATCGTGTTTCTTTATCCAGTCTGAGACTTTCTGTCTCTTTATTGGTGCATTTATTCCATGTACTTTCAGCGTAATTATAGATAAGTATGTGTTTAGTGTTGTCATTTGGATGCCTTTTTGTGTGTGTTGTTGACAATTTCATTTTTCCACTTACTTTTTTGTGCTGAGATGTTTTTCTTTGTAAATTGTGTGTTCCTCATTTTCACAGTGGTCGAATTTATGTCTGCTGAGTTGTTATGTTTTTCTTGTTTTTTAGTTTGAGTTATGGAATTGTTAGACCTCTTTGTGGTTACCTTAATATTTATCCCTATTTTTCTAAGTAAAAACCTAACATGTATCATCCTATATTGCCTTGTTTTCCTCTCCATATGGCAGTTCTATGCCTCCTGTATTTTGTCCCTGTTTTTGATTATAGTGATCTTTTACATAATGACTTCAATGATTCCCAGTTTTGAGCATTTTTTCTTTTTAAAATTAATCTTAATTTGTTTTTGTGATTTCCTTATTTGAGTTGATATCAGGATGTTCTGTTCTGTGACCTTGCATTGTGTTTCTTTCTGATGTTATTGATTTTCTGACCAATTTCCTTTAGTATTTCTTATAGCTTTGGTTTGGTTTTTGCAAACTCTCTAAGCTTGTGTTTATCTGTAAATGTTTTAATTTCGCCTTCATGTTTGAGAGAGAGTTTTGTTAGATAAATGATCCTTGGCTGGCAGTTTTTCTCCTTCAGTGCTCTATATATGTCATCCCCTTGCCTTTTTGACTGCATGGTTTCTGCTGAGTAGTCTGAACTTATTCTTATTGATTCTCCTTTTGTAGGAGACCTTTGTTTTATCCCAGGCTGCTTTTAAAATTTCCTCTTTATCTTTGGTTTTGGCAAGTTTGATGATAATATGTCTTGGTGATTTTCTTTTTGGATCAGTCTTATATGTGGTTCAATGAGCATCTTGGGTAGAGATCCTTTCATCTTTCATGATGTCAGGGAAGTTTTCTGCCAACAGATCTTCAACTATTCTCTCTGTATTTTCTGTTTTCCTCCTTGTTCTGGAACTCCAATCACATGCATTTTATTCTTCTTGATAGAGTCCCACATGTTTCTTAGGGTTTCTTCTTTTTTTAAAATTATTTGATCTAATTTTTCTTCAACTGTATTGGTGTCAATTGCTTTATCCTCCACCTCCCCCACCCTGCATTCCAATTCCTTGTTCCTTGATTCTGCTCCTGTGACTTCCTATTGAGTTGCCTAATTTTGTAATTTTACTGTTAATCTTTTGGAATTCTGAATGCTGTCTCTCTATGGATTCTTGTAGTTTATTAATTTTGCCACTATGTTCTTGAATAATCTTTTTGAGTTCTTCAACTGCTTTGTCAGTGTGTTCCTTGTCTTTTTCTGTAGATTGCCTTGTTTCATTTCTGAGGTCATCCCTGATGTCTGGAAGCCTTCTGTAAATTAGCTTTTTATATTCTGCACCTGGCAATTCCAGGATTGTATCTTCATTTGGGAAAGGTTTTGATTCTTTAATTTGGGGAGTTGTAGAAGCAATCATGATCTGCTTCTTTATGTGGTTTGATATTGACTGCTGTCTCTGAGGCATCTAAAAGATATTGTAATGATTTATTTCATATTTGCTCACTAAATCTTATCTTGTTTTGTTTTCTTTCAATATATGTAGATGGGCTACTAGATTGCGCTGTCTTGATTGTTGTAGCCTTTGAATCACTTATGTCCTATTACCAGCTGGTTTGGGCAGTTACCAGAAATATAAGCCTAAGAGTCCATTCGCTATCCTTGAGTAGAATCTGATTTTGCGTTACCAGGAGTGTGGGGTAGACTGTCACCTATTCACTTAGAGGAGTAGTGGTGATAGTTGTGTACACCAGATTCTAATAGCAGCAGGGGGTCACACTCCAGAGGGGAGCAGGATGCTTACAGGCTTCCCCCAAGTGCCAGTGAGGTAGGTGTGTCTCTATTCCTAAAGCACTTTGGTGGGTGGGCTCTGCAGCTGTACCTTAGGCACCCAATGCATGTACCTCTACAGATTGGTAGATGTCACTATCCTCAGACCCCTATGGCAGAAGGTTAAGTGGTTTGGGTGGAGCTTCAGCCCTCAGTTCCCGGTTGTGGGTCAGTGTGGGCTGTGTTTAATAGGTAGAGATATCAGACCTGGGAAACTTGTCTTTCTAGTAATCCGCTAAAACAATTACAGTCAGATCATTATCAGAATTGCCTTTGCATTATAATAGCCACCTTGTTCCGTGTAGGGATGAAAGCCCAAGACTGTGGATCTCATATGCTTGGCTGGAGCTGGTTCTGTATTTTTCATCCAATTTCGGGAAGTTAGGGAAGGATTCTTGGTCCCTGGGTTTTTTGTAGCTGCTTCTTTCAGGGCAGGAGAATGGGTTATGAAAAAACAAACAAACAAACAAACAAAACCACAGAGGCTTCACTCTTCTGCCCAGGAAATTCCAATGTTAATGAAGCCACCTGGGAAGGGGAGGGGAGGGATCAGATAGATAGAAGAGAGTAGCACCCAGGAATATAGACAAAGTTATTTATCTTGCTAGGTGAGGACTGTTTTATCTGAGAATCCTGAGGGGTGGGTAGCCTGTGTGCATCAGCTGGGTCAAGATTGCCCCTGGGGGTTAGGCCCACATCCTGTGCATGTGCTGTCTCAGAAGCCGTGGTCAGTTCCTCCTCTCCCAGTCCAAAGCCCAGCGCCAAGGTTCCCTGGCTGGGATGCCGCACTGCTGGCTCCAAAACCAGTCCTTGCCTCCCGGTGACTTCTGCTCCTGTCAGCCGCAACACTGCCCTGCCTGTGTGCACTGGCTGGGCTTCCCCCGAGGTCACTTCAGGCGGCTAGGGCTGCATCCCATGTTTGCGCCTTCTCAGGACGTCGTGCTCAGCTCCCCTGAGCCCAGTCCAAAACCCAGCACCAAGGTTTTCTGACTGGGACCCTGGCTCCAGGCTCCGAAAACAGTCGCTGCTTCCCTGTGGTTGCTCGTTCATTCTCTCGTTAGCCCCGTTAATGTGCAGCCTGCTTGTGCTCGCTGAGTCTCTAAGGAGGTTACCCCAGGGGTTAGGGCTGTGTCCCTTGCCTGCCCCACCTGAGCAAGCTGGTATCAGCCCCGCCACTCGGCGCCAGGGATCCGCAAGGGCTCAAGACTGTGGAGTGGGTTGCGGGTTCCAGAAGCGGTCGCTGGTTCAGGACGCAGCTTTTCCCTCACCTGTCACTCAGGTCAACTTTTTAGATCTGTGTTTGATGGTCAGGGTTCTTAGATTGTCATGTATGTGATCGATTCACTTGTTTTTCTGAGTCTTTGTTGCAAGAGGGATCCGAGGTAGTGTCTACCTAGTCAGCAATCTTGGCCCCGCCTCCCAAGGTGACATCTTTGATATTCAACACTTTAAAGAGTTCGTTTGCAGCAGATTTGCCCAAATGCAATGAGTCTTTTAATTCCTTGTCTACTATTTCTGTGGGTGTTGACTGTGGATCCAAGTAAAATGAAATCCTTGACAACTTCCATCAGTTCTCTCTTGATCATAATGTAGCTTATTAGTCCAGTTGTGAGGATTTTTGTTTTCTTCATGTTGAAGTGTAATCCATAGTGAAGGCTGTGCTCTTTGATTTTCATCAGTAAGTGCTTCAAGTCCTCTTCACTTTCAGCAAGGAAGGTTGTGTCATCTATAAAATGCAGGTTGTTAATAAGTATTTCTCCAATCCTGATACCCTGGTTTTTTTCATATAGTCCAGCTTCTGAGATTATTCACTTAGCATACAGGTTGAATAGGTATGGTGAAAGGATACAACATTTACACACACCTTTCCTAACTTTAAACCACACAGTGTCCCCTTGCTCTGTCTGAACAACTGCCTCTTGATCTATGTACAGGTTCCTCATGAGCACAATTAATTGCTCTGGAATTCCATTTCTTTGCAATATCATCTGTAATTTGTTATGATCTACACAATCAAATGACTTTGTATAGTCAATAAACACAGATAAACATATTTCTGGTATTCTCTGCCTTCAGCCAGGATACATCTCATATCAGCAATGATAATCCTTGGTTCCATGTCCTTTTCTGAATTTGGACTGAATTTCTGACAGTTCCCTGTTGATTTACTCCTGAAGCCATTTTTAAATGATCTTCAGCAAAATTTTGCTTGGGTGTGATATTAATGATATTGTTCTATAATTTCCACATTCAGTTGGATCACCTTTCTTGGAAATAGGCATAAATATGGATCTCTTCCAGTCAGTTGGCCAGGAAGCTGTCTTTCATATATCTTGACATAAACGAGCAAGAACCTCTAGCGATACATCTGTTTGTTGAAACATTGCAATTGATATTCCATCGATTCCTAGAGCCTTATTTTTCACCAATTCCTTCAGAACAGCTTAGACTTCTTCCTTCAGTACCATCAGTTCCTGATTATATGCTACCTCTTGAAATGGCTGAACACTGACCAATTCTTTTTGGTATAATGACTCTGTGTATTCCTTCATTCTTCTTTTGATGCTCCCTGCATCGTTTAATATTTTCCCCATAGGATCCTTCACTATTGCAACTCGAGGCTTGAATTTTTTCTTCAGCTCTTTCAGCTTGAGAAACGCTGAGCGTGTTCTTCACTTTTGGTTTTCCATTTCCAGCTCTTTGCACAGCTCTTTTATAATAGTCTACTTTGTCTTCTCGAGCCACCCTTTGAAATCTTCTGTTCAGTTCTTTTACTTCGTCAATTCTTCCTTTTGCTTTAGCTGCTTGATGTTCAAAAGCAAGTTTCAGAGTCTCCTCTGACATCCACCTTGGTCTTTTCTTTCTTTCCTATCTTTTCAATGACCTCTTGCTTTCTTCATGGATGATGTCCTTGATGTCATTCCACAACTCGTCTGGTCTTTGGTCACTAGTGTTCAGTGGTCATATCTATTCTTCGGATGGTCTCTAAATTAAGGTGGGATGTAGTTAGGGTCATATTTTGGCTTTTGTGGACTTGCTCTGATTTTATTCAGTTTCAGCTTGAATTTGCATATGAGCAATTGATGGTCTGCTCCATAGTTGGCCCCTGGCCTTGTTCTGACTGATGATATTGAACTTTTCCATCGTCTCTTTCCACAGGTGTAGTCAATTTGATTTCTATGTGTTACATCTGGCAAGATCCATGTGTATAGTAGACGTTTATGTTGGTGAAAGAAGGTATTTGCAATGAAGAAGTCTCTGGTCTTGCAAAATTCTATCATTCCGTCTCCAGCATTGTTTCTAAAACCAAGGCCATATTTTCCAACTACTGATCCTTCTTCATTTCTAATTTTCACATTCCAATCGCCAGTCATTACCAATGCATCTTGATCGCATGTTCAATCAATTTCAGACTGCAGCAACTGATAAAAATTCTTCTATTTCTTCATCTTTGGCCCTAGTGTTTGGTGTGTAAATTTGAATAATAGTCGTATTAACTGGTTTTCCTTGTAAGCGTATGGATATTATCCTATCACTGACAGTGTTGCACTTCAGAATACATCTTGAAGTGTTCTTTTTGATGATGAATGCAACACCATTCCTCTTCAAGTTTTCATTCCCAGCATAGTAGACTATATGATTGTCTGATTCAAAATGGCCAATAGCAGTGCATTTCAGCTCACTAATGCCAAGGATATTGATGTTTATGTTTTCCATTTCATTTTTGGATGATTTCCAATTTTCCTAGATTCTTACTTCGTACATTCCATGTTCCAATTATTAATGGATGTTTGCAGCTCTTTCTTCTCATTTTGAGTCATGCCACATCAGCAAATGAAAGTCCCAAAAGCTTTACTCTATCCATGTCATTAAGGTTGACTCTACTTTGAGGAGGCAGCTCTTCCCAGTCATTTTTTGAGTGCCTTCCAACCTGGGGGCTCATCTTCCAGCACTACATCAGACAATGTTCCACTGCTATTCATAAGGTTTTCACTGGCTAATGCTTTTCAGAAGTAGACTTCCAGGTCCTTCTTCCTAGTCTGTCTTAGTCTAGAAGCCCAGCTGAAACCTGCCCTCCATGGGTGACCTTGATGCTGTCTGAATACCAGCGGCATAGCTTCCAGCATCACAGCAACACACAAGCCCCCACATTATAACAAACTGACACACAAGGTATAAACTAAGATTTGTAAAGTTTTATATATAGGCCAAAATTCTTGCCAACACTAATTTTCATGCCAGTATCTGTTATTTCGAGTAGCTAGTTTTTAATGTCTTATAATTCCTAAAAGACATGTAGAATTCTCCTTGAGCACATGTTGTATTGTCTGTAAAATTTTAGTTGTTTAATTACAAATCTAGATAGAGATCTGTATTCAGTATTTAGAAGAAAACAATTTACTAAAAAACAACAGCAAAAATCATGAAAAAAGGAAATAAAATATATTTTGTAATGGATGCAAATTATTTATAATAAATATGCAAATGAAAGTTAATATTTAACAAAATGATCTATTAATATTTCTATTTAAAATATTCCAATGTCTCTCTATTATAATATATTGTTGGTTGTCATTGAATTAAGTAGGACTCATGGCAACCACATATATAACAGAAAGAAACATTACCTGTGGCTATACCATCTCCATGATCTCTGATGTATTTGGGCTTATTATTGTGGCTATTGTGTCAATACAACTCAGAGAAGTAGAAGTTGGCCCTCTACTTTACCAAAAATGTTGTTCTTTTCTAGTGATTGGTCTTTCCTTATGAAGTTTCCAAAAAAGAAAGACAATGTCTCTCCATTCTAACTTAAAGAACATTCTGGGTGTACCTCTTGTTCACTTTTCTGACAATCCAACACCAGAGTCCCTCTTATGTCTTCTTTTTTTCATTGTCCAACTTTCACGTGCATAAAAGGGTATTGAAAAGACCATGGCTTGGATCAAACACATTTTTGTCATCGAAGTTTTTTAGAAATTTAAAGACATCTTTTGTAGTAGATTTGTCTAATGCAATGTGTCATTTAATTTTTTGACTGCTGCTCCCATGGACACTGTTGATTCAAGTAGAATGAACTCATTCTCAATATTAATTTTTTTCTCCATTTATCATGATATTTTCTATTGGTCCAGTTGTGAGGATTTTTGTTTTCTTTACATTGAGGGAAAATTCATACTGACAACTGTAGTCTTTGACCTTAGTAAGTGCTTTAAGTTGCCTTTTTTTTTGGTAAACAACGTTGTGTCATCTGCCTATTTTAAGTTGTTAATGAATCTTCCTCCAATACTGATGCCACATTCTTCTTCAAATAGTCTGGCTTCTCAAATTATTTGTTAAACATACATATTGAATAAACTAGGTGAAAGAATACCTACCGCATACCTTTTTGAATTTTAGAATGACCCAGTATTATCTTGTTCTGTTATAAGGACTGGCTCTTGGTCCATGAAAAATATTCTGCATGAGCACAATTAAGTGTTCTGGACTTTCCATTCTTGGTTATATTATCTATAATTTGTTGTAATCCACACAGCAAATGCCTTCTTGAAGTCAATAAAACACAGGTAAACATCTTTCTGGTATTCTCTGCTTTCAGCCAATATTTAGCTGACATCACAAATGATATCCCTCATTCCATGTCCTCTTTTGAATCCACCTTGAACTTCTGGTGGTTCCCTGTCAATGAAAAACTACAGATATTTTTGAATTATCTTCAGAAAAATTTTGCTAGCATGTGATAATGATATTGTTCAACAATTTCTCCATTCCATTTGATCAACTTTCTTTGGAACATGCAAAAATATGGATTTATTCTAGTTGGTTGGCCAAGTAACTGTGTTCCAAACTTCTTAACGTAGACTAATGAGCCCTCCCAGATTTGTATCTTTTTGTTGGAGCATTTCGATTGGTATTCTATCTATTCCTGAAGACTTGCTGTTCACCACTACCTTCAGTGTAGCTTGAACTTCTTAGTTCAATTTCAGTGTTTTTTAATCATATGCTATCTTCTGAAATGATTGAATGTTGACCAGCTCTTTTTGGTGCACTAACTGTATATTCCTTCCATTTGTTTTTGCTGGTTCTTGCATCTTTTTTTGTTTGTTTGTTTTTTGCACATAAAATTCTTCATTATTACACTTTGAGGCTTGAGTTTTCTCTTCAGTTCTTTCAGTTCAAGAAATGCAAATTATGTTATTTCCATCGGTTTTCTAATCCAGGACTTTGCACATTTGAGCATAATACCTTGTCTTCTGTTCTTGAGTCTCCTTTTGAAATCTTTTTTCAGCTCTTTTACTTCATCGTGTCTTCAGTTCACTTTAGCTACTCTACACTTAAAGGCAAGTTCTAGAGTCTCTTTTGACATTCTTTTTAGTCTTTTCCTTCTTCTCTGTCTTTAAAATGACTTTTTACTGCCTTCGTGTGTGATGTCCTTGACATCATCACAACACTCTTTTGGTCTTCAGCCATTAACGTTCAGTATTCAGATCTATTCTTCAGAAGGTCTCTGAATTCAGGTGGAATGCATTCAAGATTGTACTTTGAAACTCTTGCAGACTTGCTTTAATTCCCTTTAGCTTCTATTAGAATTTCCACATGAGAAATTGATGGTCTTCAATATCATCTTTTAGAATATTAAAAATACAATTATGTAAGATAAGTATGATTAAATGAGTTAAGATTTTATAAGAAATATTGTATGCCTCAATATTATTAAATAAGTAATCATATTTAAAAATGAAAATAATAATGATAACCAGCATTTATTGGATGCTTACTATACAGCCTAAGTAAAGAGATAATGCTTAGATGTATTATCTTTTTAAAATATTTGTCATATTTCTTTTTTCCATAAATAATTAGAAACCACTCTCTCTTTTACACATTGTATTTCAGCAATCTGATTTTTTTTTAATGCTTTAAAAATATATGAAGTTACATTTAACTAATCCTGCAACTTCAACCTGATTCAGCACTGGGAAAACAGTGAATGCTCCTCATTTGGTATTTTTTTCCTTGTCTGAAATGCAGGGAAGCCATCTAGGGCCTACAGGGATAATTTTTGTCTTCCAAAACAATTGACTGAGAAAATTAAGGTAGTCATATATTCAGTTCTAAACTCTGCTTGGTAGTCATCTGTGTGAAATTCATAAATCTAAAAATAGCTAATAGCTAAAATTATGCTGTAAATTAATCTCAGTGTTTTTTGTAGTGTATATACACTTAATGACATTTTAACAGAATGAACATATAGGGAAAATATGTCTTTAAGTGTATATTTCCATTTATTTTCTATTTCTACTGGACCATTTTGCAAAGCTATCAAAATAATTATTTATAATATATGAAATGTCTAACCTCTTAGATAAGAAAAGATGAAAATAAATCAATCATCTTCATATTTTAAGTAAAAAAAAAAAATCATCCTGGAATTCCTGGTGTCAGCACAAAATACATTAAAAATCAAATTGCCCACCGTTTTTCAGAAAGAACTAACTGAGGTTGAGGAAAGACAGTGCCAGGGTGAGAACTACTTGGGTTCTTCAGTCACAGATCAGTTTTCTTTGATGTCAACACTTTGCCAACCTGCTAGAAAAAGACAGAAACAAGCTAAGGACAAAAAAACAGGGGAAATTTCCCTTTTTTTCATGAATATCCATATATGTTTTCTCCCTATGTAGTAATTTATACCAATGCCCCATTTTGCAACCATTCAGTCCAAACAGTTTCAAATTTCTCTAATACAAAAATTAATTCTAGCTTCCTTCATAGTACTTTTTTTTCTTCTCATCACTGACCTTCGAGAGCAAATAAACTTTATTTGCACAATCTATTTCAAGCCACAGATGCTTTGAGATGACTGTATTCTCAAATTGCTAATCATAAAGAGCTGAGTCACCTTCATTTTCATGGTAGGCATTGTACTAGCAATATTCATTTTCTAATTTTAAGCAGAAAGACACTATTAAAGAGGTAGTAAATATAAAAAGTGAAATCTATGATAATTGTGTTAATTGGTATTTCTACATGTGTCTACTAAGTGAGTGCCATGGCTCATTTATTCAGCTGACATCAGTCCAGAAGAATTCTGTCCATCTGTTTGAATCTATTATAAACAGGATCATTGAGGAACATGAACTTACAATAGCATATGGTAATTAAATTCAGTATAGACTTTCCACTGCATTGATTAGAGAAATTCTTTTATGCAACTATCAATGGGTGTAGTTCAGAGAAGAGAAGGAAAATCGTGCTTTTCAGTTTCAGTTATATGCAGTCCTTTCATCCTGTTGAATGACCGCATGTTGGACCACATACATGCTTCTTGTTTCACTTTAGAAATAGGAGGCCTTTGTTTAATAGTTTTTAAAGTGCTTTGAAGTTTACTGTTTAATGTGGAAATTAAATTTACATTAAAAACATTCAAATTTAAATTTATAGGATGCTGGGTGGGTTTGAACAGCCAGCCTTTAGGTTAGTAATCAAGGTCAAACCACTTGCACTACCCAGAACCCCTAGCTAGAAAGCAGACTCTATTCAACCACATTTTATGTCTAACCGGCACACACATGGAAATAAATGGTTAATATAACCTCCTAAGCCAGGTGATGTTCTCCCCAAGGTTGTTCTGCTTTCCTTTATGATCTGATAATCACTTTGCTTGAAACCGGAGTAATTCCCAATGTTAGAGTAGTTCACAATGCTCATCAGGACACTTTGGAATCTTAATAGACAAGTTTGTGTCACTTTATTTAATTGAGAAGGCATTAATAGTCTCATATGTTAAAAAGGGGAGGGAGAAAGTAAAATACATTAAAAGCCAAGTCTTATCCATTCCAAAAATGTTACTTGGTTTTGTATTTCTACAGAAATAAATGAGAGAGTCTCTTATTCTAGGACAAATTCTAAGTGTTCTTCCCTCAGTACTCTTTATTCACAAATTTCTCTTTATAAGAGTGTGAAATCAAAAATTTGTATTAAAAATATAAACCTATAAATTTCTGGGAAAAATTAACCTGCCAGTGTTTTTTGTTTTGTTTTTCTCTCATCCGGTGTTGCTAATCAAATTTCCTTTCCTGTTTGAAGAGCAGACAATAACAAAACCTTTAACTTGTGGTTTACTGAAAAAGACTCCAGGCTTCTTTAATTTATATTTCTAGAGTGTGAAGCACAGCTCTTTGGCAGAGATGTGTAGAATAATTAAAGGTCCAGGCCAAGCAAATTTAATGGAAGAAATATTTTAAAAGCTCTTTTCATGAGATATTTTGTGTTTATTTTTTAGACCTTCCTTAAGGATCAAGATGTAAAAAATACAATATGTTACCATCGCCAACACATGTAGAGGAAATTTTTGTCAATCTGAACTATTTTTAAGGTGTCGTGAATGCTACTGAATGAAACAACACTGAAATAAGTTGAAGGTAAAGTTGATAGATGCACGGCATTACATATTTGGCAAAGGAAATGAGAAATCCAATAAAATCAATATGAAGAAATGACAAGAAAGTATAATGCAGACAAAGGCCAAGACCTCCTAAGCTATGTTCCCCAAAACCATAGTTCAAACTGAAATTGTATCCTAAACTTTTATCATTTAATTGTGTTCTTTCCATAAATAAATTCTTCAAAGAGTTATTTTGCTTTCAATGTCTGCATCCAGGAAGGGTTTTTTTTTTTTTTTTTTTCTCCACTGCTCTTATTAAGTTATAAATACTTTGAATAAGAGGGTCAAAGTATATTACCTAATTAATTTCACAAGATATTATTAAATAGTGTGATTCCTTAGTCTGGAAGCTTAATAGTTAAGTGGATTATTTATAGCTATTAAAAAACAAATACGGTAATTTACAGAGTAAATAAAAATGATGCAAAGTAAGAAACTGAATTTATGTAATCTACTGAGAATCCCTTAACATACTAGAATATATATATGTACGTATATATACACATATACATATATATTTTTTTAAAGTAAGTTTAATGGGAAAAAAGAATGGATTCCATCTGCAAACCAGAAATTATGGTGGAAGTCCTGGTAGATAGAAAGCAAATAGAGATCATAAGGACAAAGTGGAAGGAACCATGGTGCAATCAATACACTGTAGAAGAAAGCCGGAGTAAAGGTAAATGCAGATTCAGAGAAATGTTTTTTTAGGTGTCATGGAGTCAGGTCAGACTCATACTGACATTATGTATAACAGAAGCATACACTGCTGCCTGATCCTGTACCAACCTCATAATAGTATGCATATGTGAGCCTATGAATTGAAACCACTGTGTCAATCCATCTCATTCTGAGTTTTTCTCTTTTTGCAGACCCCCAATTTTACCAAGCATGATGTCATTCTACAAGGATTCGTCCCTCCTGATAACATGTCCAAAGGAAGCAAGATGAAGTCTCGCCATCCTTGCTTCTAAGGAGCATTCTGGCCATACTTCCTCCAAGACAGATTTGTTCATTCTGCTGGCAGTCCATGGTATGTTCAGTATTCTTCACCAGTACCATAATTCAAATGTGTCTATTCTTCAATCTTCTTTATTCATTGTCCAGTTTTTCACATGCATATAAGAGATACAAAAATCGGGAAAAAGGACAGTTATAATCATCAAGGTGATTGCAAACCCCACCTCCCAGCTGTTGAACTGATAAATTGCCACTCACTGATACCATATACCCCAAGCCAGGAAAAGATGCTCCCAGAGGCATTTGACCTAGGCTAAATTCTGAGGTTTTCACACTTAAGAAAATTGAAAGCTGTCATTGTGTGGATGTAGGTATTTGAGTGAAATGGAGAGCAGTATTTGAGGACTTCACAACTCATGTGAAGGGAGGAAATAAACTCAAAGAGAAAAATATACTAATGACCTTTATCACTGGAATAACGTCCCCAGGGTCAAAAAAGAAGTAGGAATAAAACAATATAAACAAACAAAAATGAACAATCAGATATTAAAAATAACAATAAAGCATAGCAAAGAGAAAACATTGTAGCCACAATGACTGCACAATAATAATAATCATGAAATGATGATGACAAGGCTAATCTACAACTGTTTATTATTTATTCAGCACTCATTACTCTAGAGCCTGTTCTAAATGCTAGATTTGTTATCAACATATATAATATTGTTAATAACCATATGAGGTAAATACTATTTTTATCCCTATCTTAGAAATGAGAAAACAAGGAGCAGAATAGTTAAGTAAATTTCCCTTGTTCATATGGTCAGTATATAATGGTTACAGAGAAACATAAAGAATAACATGCGCTACTTTTACCTGTTTTAGCCATTTCATTCTGGATAAAAGCATGTCATTAGGTTCAACTCATACTTAACTTTGATATTTCTATTCTACATTTCCTGTAAAGAAATATTTAGCCTACAGAAGAAAACGTGTCCTATATGTTACAAAAGTGGATTCTATATTATTAGTTTTGAAATCTCCCAGCATCTATGAAACTAATGTTAAATCCAATCTTTAGTTTACTCAATAAATATGTTTTTGGTGGCAGTTTGTGAAATTTATGATTAGATTAAAACACACAAGCCCTGAGAATGTTATATTGTTATTCTTTCCAAAAGTGTTATTTGTTCCCTATCAATTTCTGATTTAATAACATTTTATGTTCAATAACTTTAACACTTACTTGCTTACTTTAGACTTGTCATCAGGAAAGACCAATTGCTAGACAAGGACATCATGTTTTGATAGAGGGTCAGCAAAAACTAGGAAATTCCTCAGTGAAGTGATTGGTACAATAGCCTCAAAAATGGGAACAAACATACTAAAGGTTGTGGAGATGGTGCAGAACAGGGCAACATTTCATTCTGTTATACATGAAGTCTCCATGAGTCAGCACTCACTCCACAACAACTAAATACAACAACTTTAACTCAAAGGGTACAGTTAAGAAACGGTCAAAGTGAATGAATTTCAAGTGTTAGGGAGATCCAATCACCTTTGTTTGTTACCAATCAGTTCTTACTGTCATAAAGTTCGCAAATGAAATGTAAGTGACACAAATATACTGACTCCTCTGAAGTTTAATATGAGATTAATAATAAATGAGATGTTTTTAGTCATGCAATTTTTAAAGCATTCACCACATATTGACACCTTTAGTATTCAACATAACGGTATGTTGAAAAATCATTACCTTCCCCATTTTGGAGTCTCTGGGTGGTACAAATGTTTAACAGGCTTGGCTGCTAACTGATAGTTTGGAAGTTCAAGTCTACCCAGAGGCACCTCACAATAAAGACCTTGTGATCTACTTCTGAAAAATCAGTCACTAAAACTCTATGGAGAAAATTCTATTCTGACTCGGGTATTTATGTGCACTAACAGTTTACAAATTGTTTTAAAAATGTGAGCTTATTTGATTATCACACTGTGAATTAGAAACATTATTCTGTGCTGAGAGATTTGAAATCTAAAGCTTAGAGAGACTAAATTGTTGCACATAAGATCGTACCTATGAACAAAGGTGAACACAAAATAATTTCAGAATTTTGACTGTAGACACAGTGATTTTTGACTAGATCTCACCATTTCTCAATCTCATATTAGGTGCTAGGGTGAAATGAATTATTAAACTTTCAAGCAGTAGATAAACTATTAAAATATAGAAAATAATTATTTTCCTAAATAACTTTTAATGATTTATCATTTTTTTTAATTTTGGGTTAATTTTAAAATAAAGGTATTATAGATTCATCATAAATGAAAATAGAAATAATCTGTAATAAAAATAATAAGTAAACCAAAGATACTAAATGTACTACTAGAATATTAATAAAGAAGTAAAAAAAAGAAAGGTATAAAAGAAATAAAAAATTCCCTTCTTCTGCTTCTTTTCCCCAACTCCAGAAGATTCCCTGGTAGCCTGCAATCGCACACAGATAGGCACTATTACGTGTTCTATGTAAACCTAGTTATTGTAAATAGTGACTGCAGAAAACTGATAAATAGCAATTACAAGTCGATACCTGTGTTAATTGAATGTGATTCAGTAGTCTGAATGTAATATACGTGATATTATATAATAACCAATAGCACACAACAGGCATCAGGTGAACATGTATTCCAACATATTCTTCTACAATAGTTATGCAATTTGAAATGAACTCATAGATTAAAAAAAAAAACTTTAAAATAATTAACAAAAATCCAAGCCGTTTCAAACTGAGGTTCTTCCTTTAAGCTTTTCACATCACACTGGCTTTTTATTGTTATTTTTACTGAAGTATTCCCTTTTTTTTAAGATAGAAGAAAAAAATAACTGTAAAGATTGATAGACTATGTCATAGAATTCTTAGAGATTGTTTTCTTTAGATTGTTTCTCTTATGAAAACATTTTTCTTCCTTGCCCCAATAAGGTTATTTCTCCTTTATTGCAGGTACAGCTTTTTTTTTTTTTTTTTTTTTTTGTGGCATTTTGACTTTTGTCTAACCTTGGACTAAAAGTTTGGGATGCCGTTGTAACATGCACACGCACACTGAGAATTTATTATCTAGTTGTAAAAGCCTGTTAAAAAATTTGATCACCTTTGGGAGACAGGCATAATAGAAAGGAAAACAAGTTTAAAAACCTTGGGAAATTCAATAACCTTAATAAGTTCTGGAAGATTTAACAATAAAAATAGTTTTATTTTTTTTAACTTAATTATTCTGTATTGATTGGATTAGATTTCTGAGAATTGGCCTATATTGTAACAAAACAGTTATTAGATAACCTAATTTAACTTTCCATGAAGACTCCAAGTGTATACATGTTTAATGCACATTAGAAATCTGCTATACAAGTATATAGGTTCATTATGTAAACCATATATTAAAAAGAACCTGTACAAGTAGTGTCGTAGATTGAGTTATGTCCCTCCAAAAAATGTGTGTATCAGTTGGGCTGGGCATGATCCCTGATACTGTGTGATTTTCCTATACGTTGTAAATCCTACCTCTATGATAATTAAGAGGGACGATGGACTGCAGTTGTGTTAATGAGGCAGGACTCAACATACAGGATTAGATTGTGTCTTGAGGCAATCTCTTGAGATATAAAAGATAGAAGCAAGCAGAGAGACAGGGGGACCTCATACCACCAAGAAAGCAGCACCAGGAGCGGAGCACGTCCCTTGGACCCAGGGTCCCTGTGCCTGAGAAGCTCCCCAACCATGGGAATATTGAGGACAGGGACCTTCCTCCAGAGCTGACAAAGACTTACCCTGGAGCTGACACCCTGAATTTGGACTTCTAGCCTACTTTACTGTGAGAATATACACTTCTTTGTTAAAGTCATCCACTTATGGTATTTCTGTTATGGCAGCACCAGATAGCTAAGACAAGTAGTATCATTACTTTGTTCAATTATACATGTATGTGTTATATAATTATAATTTTCCTAAGGAAACAAAAATATTGACATGATGGTGGGAAGAAAAATATACACTTGTCTTTTTTCATTAGATAATCATGTTTCTTTACATAATCACAACTGACTAATAGTGATAACAAGCCAGAATTTTTTCTCATGCAATGACACTTTTTTGCACTTTCCCTTGCAATCTTGTTGTTGTTAAGTTCCCTTCTAGTGGATTATGACTCAGAGTGACCCTATTTACAACAGAACTGAATGTTGTCTGGTCCTGGGCCATCCTCACAATCATTGTTATGTTTGAGCCTATTGTTGCAGCCACTGTGTCAATCCATTTCATTGAAGGTCTTGCTCTTTTTATTGACCCTCTAGTTTACCAAGAATGATGCCCTTCTCCAGGGACTGGACCCTGCTGATAGCATGTCAAAAGTAAGTGAATTGAAGCCTTGCCATCATTGCTTCTAAGGAGCATTTTGGATGCACATCTTCCAAGACAGACCTGTTCATTCTTCTGACAGTCCATGGTATATTCAGTATTCTTTGCCAACACCGTAATTCAAAGGCACCAGTTCTTCTTCTGTCTCCCTTATTCACTGTTGTAATTCTTTAGTCATCTCATATATAATTTTGGGCACGTAATATATTAACTCCACGTACAGTGTGGAATTATCTTACCAAAAAGCAATTTGGCCTTTTGGTCCTAGTTCCTGAGCACTGTGCAATTGGATATTTACCTGATTCGCTGGGGAATCTCACCTGTTTGTTGACCTTTACCAGGATTGACTGGGGGTCCCCTGCTCTTTAGCTGATCTTTTTCTGGATTTTCTGGGGAATCTGCTCAGTGATTGATTAAAACATTAGAATACAGAGGATCGGTTGGCATATCCTGACCTAGGAAAGCCAGGAGGGGAACACATCTTTTAGAAATGTGGAAGCTGTACTGAGGCCCGATCAAATGGAGTATATCTATGATGGTGACAGAGGCAGCAGCTGCAATAGTACCAGAACAGGCAGAGACAAAGAGCTGATCTGAAAGGTGATAGCAGAGTGTGCTGAGAGGTGTGGCCGACAGCAGATCCCACCTAATAAAATCACAGAACAATTCCTGATTGAAAAGTTTCTTGGTTGATGAAAATGAGTATCTCTTCCCAGAAGGGTAAGCAGGTTCCATTGAGATTTTGAGGCTCCAGAGACCCCTTCTGGACCATTCCTTATGCATTCTTCTGTTTATGCCTTTGTTTATATCTACTTTCTGTTACTAAAGTTGTTATTGATGATGTTATTTCCAAGGGTTCTCTGTAACCTTTGCAGTTAATTATCACACCAAGTAGAGAACAAGCATTGTGGGGGAATAGCTGGTATCAGAAATGGTGAAGTTGGAGAATGGTGATATATTGACTTCCACTTCCTAGGAACTAACTTTGTTTATACCTGAGTAATCATTTCAGTCCGTTTCCAAATGCGAAGTATTTAGTTCAATAATATCAAACCTTTTGTGCGATTACTTCTGTTGCACATTTGGATAACATATCCTTAATAATAACAAGATCAATTAAGATACATTAACTATTCTTGTCTTTTCCAATTTCGTAAACTGTCCAACACCTTGCAACCACTAACAGACTCTAACTTGAATAGTGGAGCCAGAATAAATTAAACTGTTTTTGAAGCTGTATATATATATACCCAGTGCCATATATATATATAAAACATTAAAATGTATCTATATTATGTTAAAAGAAGTTATCATTTAAGACACTTAAACAAGAACAAACTACACTGGAGAACTTGAAGCTTTAGTACAGCTTCTTGAAGCAACCACACATATTCATAGCATTATTTTTAAATTGAAATTTTTTAGTGAAAAGAAGTTACATATTAACTGTTAGTCAAGGCTTTTAAAATTTAAGAGTAGATTTTAATTTTGTGAAGAAATGCAAAGAGAGTACAAATTAAATCTCTAGGCAATTTCATTTAAATATAATTGATGAAATAATTTAGTAGAATTTTCCATTAAAATTAATTCTTTTTCTTGATTTCATGTTTTAGTCTTCTAATACTGCTATAACAGAACTACCACGAGTGGAAGTCTTTAACAGAGAGAAAATTATTTCCTCAGAGTAAAGTAGGCTAAAAGTCCAAATTCAGGGCATCGGCTCCAGGAGAAGACATTCTGTCTCTATTGGCCTTCTCATCAATGATCCCCTGGACTAGAAGCTTCTTCACGCAGGGACCTGGGTCCAAAGGATGTGCCCTGCTCCCTGCACGGCTTTCTTGATGGTTTGAGGTCCACAACTCTCTGCTTGCTTCCCATTCCTTTTATCTCTTGGGAGATTAAAGGTGGTACAGGCCACAACCCAAGGAAACTCCCTTTACATTGGATCTGAGTAAGAGTGGTATTACAATCCCACCCTAATCCTCTCAGCATAAAATTATAATCACAAAATGGAGGACGACCACAGAATACTGGGAATCATGGCCTAACGAAGTTAATACACACATTTTTGGGGGGTCATAGTTCAATCCATGACATTTCATATGCGTTTTTATCCCTCATTTTGTGTCTTTATTTTATAATTAAAAAGAATTTTGTTTTTCTTTACTCCTAGTAAGGTTATTATATTCATTCTTGATATTCTTCTCCACTCTATTTCTATATTTATTATTTGTCCTTTTAGGTATTTGACTTTGAGAGAAGGCTTTCCAATATTGCCTTGCTGCTGATTTGATTATCTGTCTTAATGTGACGGGGAAAAATTATACAATGTCTATATAGTAATTGTCATCCCAGTCAAAGGTATATATAAAAACATATATAGGCAATTTGGAAATAAAACTTTATTACATGTAAACATGGAATAAATTTGAGAAGCAAGATCCAACTTCTCTAGTGTGGTTGAAAAGAGCCATTCTCTCATTTATTACAGATGCCCAACTTAAACACAAGAAGAGTGGTGTAATGAATGTTTATATCCGAAAATCAAATTTTAGGTATTATGAAATATAAACACTGAAAATGTAATACAATGTTATTAACCAAACATAACATCCCACATGTTTCAGATTTTAAAAAGGATTCATTTTTAAATAATTGTAAGTATTTGATTTATAGATCTATAGATAGATGGATGGATGAATGGGTGGGTGGATGGAAGGACGAGTAGGTGAGTGAGTGAGTAGATAGATGATAGATAGATAGATGAGAGATAGAGAGATAGATAGAGGGATAGAGAGAGAGATGGAGAGATGGATGATAGGCAGAATTACCTCACCACAGCCAAAACAAAAACAACTTAATGGCTGGGCCCAGTATAATTAATAAAAAATATATAAGACATGTCTGTTTCTAGTCAAGATGGAATCAAATTTACAATCCCTTGAAACAAAATATAAAAATGAAGAAATTATAAAACTACTGCTTTCTATGACACTTGGAAACCCTGGTGACATAGTGGTTAAGAGCTACGGCTGCTAACCAAAGTGTCGGCAGTTCAAATCCACCAGGGGCTCCTCGGTAACCTTATGCGGGTACTTCTACTCTGTCCTATAGGGTCGCTATGAGTTGGAATCAACTTAATGGCAATGGATTTGGTTTGGTTTTGATTCTATGACACTAAAACACCAAATCCAAACCCATTGCCGTTGAGTCAATTCTGACTCATAGGGCCCTTATAGGACAGAGTAGAACTGCTCCGTAGGGTTTCCAAGGAGCACCTGGTGGATTTGAACAGCTGACCTTTGGGTTAGCAACCATGGCTCTTAATCACTATGCCACCAGGGTTTCCCCTATCAGATAATGATGAGAAGTGATCACTTAAAAAGTGAAAAAGAAAAGAACAAAAGTGTGTACTCCAGCATAATGCCTGGAGAGAAGTTCAAGCGGCTGTGGCACTGAAACGGAAACGAATTTTGGCAACAAACATGAACCTACAGATTGAGGCAATAAAGCTCACCTCTAGTAAGACAAATCCGAAGAAATCTACACCAAGACACATCATAGTCAAATACCTGAAAACTAAAGGCAAAGAAAAATTCTTCAAAGCAGTGAGAGACAAAAAATCTTACTTGTAGCAGAAAAAACAATTTGAAAGACCAAGATTTCTCAGGAGAAACCATGAAAGTGGCAAAATATTTTTGAAGTGTTGGGGAAAAAAGTATTTGACAGTAAAAAACCAAACTCGTTACTATCAAGTTGATTCATTTCCGAATCATAATAACCCTATAGGACAGAATAGAACTGCCCCATAGTGTTTCCAAGGCTGTAAATCTTTACAGAAGCAGACTGCCACCTCTTTTTCCCACGGATCAGCTGGTGGGCTTGAACAACAGACCTTTTGGTTACCAGACAAGTGCTTAACCAGTGCACCACCAGGGCTCCTTGCTTTTGACAGTAAAGGGTCATAAAGAGCAGGGAGGTTTCTACATCTCACTTAAAATGGTAAAATGGCAAAACTGGTTGGCTGTGATAAGTTGTATATGTATAATTTAATACTCGGAAAAATGACTAAAAATGCTATACTATAACTCAAAAGTGCTACAAATAAATCAAAATATAATTATAAAAAGTTTCTAGTAACCTACAAAAAGTTAGCAATAAAATGGAAAAGTGAAAAACAGAGAACAAACAGAACACAAAAAAAGACAGAAACGTCAATAATCACATGACATATCAATAACTACACGAAGTTTAAATGTTCTAAATTCACTAGTTTAAAGACAGATATTGACGTTATAGATTTAAAAACATGACCCAGCTATATACTATCTACATGAAACTCATTTGAAATATACTTCAGTAGTCAGGTTGAAAAAAATGTTTCAAAAAGGTAAACTATACAAACATTAATCAAAAGAAAGCAGGAGTGGCTATATTAATATCACATAAAGCAGAACAAAGGAAATTACTTGGAAGAGAGAGAGATGATAAAATGGTTAACAGGCCAAGCCCCAAAAACATAGAAATTTGAAATGTGTCTGCAGCAAATAATAGAGCTACAATATGAAGTAACAAGAATAAAACTGGAAAGAGAAATACATATATTATAAAAATATTTATAGTTGGTCTCAACAATTGATAAAACAGCTAGACAACAATTCTGTAAAGATACAAAACAACTCAACAATGGCATAAACAACAGAATCACATTGACTTTTATAGAAAACTAACTACGCTCAACAGCAACAACAGAATACCTATTATTTTCAAGAGCCATGGAACTTCTCCATAACAGAAAATATAATGGAACATTAAAAAACAAATTCAAATAGTTGAAATCATACAGAAATATTTTCGTTGACCACAATGGAATCAAACTGCAAATCAATAACAAAGCTGTAACATATAAACCCTCTGAATACTTGGATACTAAACAACATACTTCTAAATAGTCCATCGGTTAAAGAGGGAGTTAAAAAAAAATACTTTGAACAGTCCAGAAATGAAATACAACATATCGAAATCTGTGGGGTATAGCTAAAGTAGTGCTGAGAAGAAAACATGTAACATTAAATCCTTAGAGTAGAAAAGAAGAAATGTCTCACATTAATAATCTAAGCTACTGTCTAAAAAACATAGAAAACGAAAAGCAAAATAAATAAAAATTAAGGAGAAGAAGGATAAGGGCAGAAGTCAATGTAAATGAAAAAGAATAGAGAAAATCAGTGAAACAAAAAGCTGTTTCTTTGAAAAGACAGATAACGTTGACAAACGTCTAGTAAGGCTAGCAAAGACAAAATGTGAGAAGATGCAAATGCGACAGAGAATATCACTTTAGACAATGAGCACATCAAGTGATTATTAGGTAAAACTATGAATAGCTGTACACATAAGAAATTGGACAACTTAGATGAAATTGACAAATTTCTTGAAAAATAATTACAACACTCCCAATATGTACTAGATTATTTCAACATCCCTATAACTTTTTATAACTATTAAAATTGAATCTATAATTTTTTAAAAAAGAAACTCTCAGAATGGAAATCCCCAGTCTCAAATGGTTTCAAAACAGAATTATAGCAAATATTAAAGAAAATTTAACATCAAATCTACACACCCTCTTCCACAAAATTCAAGTGGAGCGATTGATTCTCAATTTATTTTATGAAGCTAGTTATTACCTGCTAACAAACACACACACACACACAAAAATACTTTTTATTTTTACACCAAACACAGGCAAAAGAAATAAAAAAGAGAGGGAGAGAGGAAGGAAGGCAAAGAAAGGAGCTCCAGTCAAATACCCATCATGAATAGTCAAAAATTCCTTTTTTTTTTTTTTTGTCTTCTAATTTTTTTTTTTTTTTAATTATGCTTTAGGTGAAAAGTTTACAGCTCAAGTTAGTTTCTCATGCAAAAATTTATACACACATTGTTAGGTGACCCTACTTTCTGTCCCTATGATGTGACCCCACATTCCTCCTTTCCGCCCGGGATTTCCCATGTCCATTCAACCAGGTCTTATCCCTTTGTAGCCTCTCTTTTTACCTTCAGAGAGGAGATTCCCATTTAGTCTTGCATATCTACCAGAACTAAGAAGCACACTCTTCACGAGTATCATTTTATGTCTTATAGTCCAGTCTATTCTTTGTCTGAAAAGTTGGCTTCATGAATGGTTTTAGTTCTGGGTTAACAGAGAGTCTGGGGTCCATGTCTTCCGGGGTTCCTCCAGTCTCAGTCAGGCCATCAAGCCTGGTTATTTTACTAGAATTTGAGTTCTGCATCCCACTTTTCTCCTGCTCCATCAGGGGCTCTCTGTTGTGTTCTCTGTCAGGGTGGTCATTGGTGGTAGCCAGGCAGCATCTAGTTCTTCTGCTCTCAGACTGATGGAGTCTCTGGTTTACGAGGCCCGTTTTGTCTCTTGGGCTAATATTTTCCTTGTACCTTTGGTGTTCTTCATTTTCCTTTGCTCCAGGTGGGTTGGGACCAATTGATACATCTTAGATGGCCACTCACTAGATTTTAAGACCCCAGACGCCACTCACCAAAGTGGGATGTAGAATGTTTTCTTAATGAGCTTTGTTATGCCAATTGACCTAGATGTCCCATGAAACCATGGTCCCCAGACCCCTGACCCTGCTACTCTGTCCCTAGAAGTATTTTGTTGTGTTCAGAAAACTTAGTTTTTGGTTTAGTACAGTAGTGCTGTCTTTCCCTGTATTGTGTGTTGTCTTTCCCTTTACCTAAGATAATTCTTGTCTATTATCTAGTTAGTGAATTCCCCTCTTTTCCCTCCCCACCCTTGTTTTCTTCTGAGTTTAAACCTTTTCTTGAGTTCTTATAATAGTAGTCTCAAACAATATTTGTCCTTTTGCAACTGACTAATTTCACTCAGCATAATGCCTTCCAGATTCATCCATGTTATGAGATGTTTAACAGATTCATCATTGTTCTATATCATTGTGTAATATTCCATTGTGTGAGTATACCATAATTTGTTTATCCATTTGTCCATTGATAGCCACCTAGGTTATTTCCTTCTTTTTTGCTATTGTGAACAGTCCTGCAATGAACGTAGGAGTGCATATATCTATTCCTGTGGCCACTTTTATTTCTCTAGGACATATTCCAAAGAATGGGATTGCTGGATCACATGGTACTTCTATAAGGAAGTGTCAAATAGTTTTCCAAAGTTGTACCATTTTACATTCCCACCAGTAATATATAAATGTTCCAGTCTCTCTACAACCTCTCTAACATTTATTATTTTTGTTTTTCAGATTAGTGCTAACTTTGTTGAGGTGAGATGGTATCTCATTGTAGTTTTGATACACATTTTTCTAATGGCTAATGATCATGATCATTTCCTTCAGTGTCTGTTAGCCACCTGAGTGTCTTCTTTGGTGAAATGCCCATTCATATCCTTTGCCCATTTTTTAATTGGGCTATTTGTCTTTTTGTTGTTGAGGTTTTGCATTATCAAGTAGATTTTAGAGATTAGACCCTGATCGGTTATGTTGTAGCCAAAAACTTCTTCCCAGACTGTAGGTTGTCCTTTTACCCTTTTGGCGAAGTCTTTTGATGAGCATAAGTGTTAAATTTTTAGGAGCTTTCAGGTATCTAGTTTCTCTTCTGGTGTTTGCGCATTGTTAGTTATGTTTCGTATTCTGTTTATTCCATGTATTAGGGCTCTTATTTCCATGATCTTTATCACTTCAGATTTCATATTTAAGTCTTTGCTCCATTTTGAGTTAGTTTTTGTGCGTGGTGTGAGGTATGGGTCTTGTTTCATGTTTTTGTCAATGGACATAGAGTTATGCCAGCACCATTTGTTAGGAGACTGGTTTTTTTTTTCCGCATTTAACATACTTTGAGCATTTGTCTTATCAGCTGCTCATAGGCGTATGAATTTAAGTCTGGATTCTCAATTCTGTACCATTGGTCTATGTATCTGTTGTTGTACCAGTACCAGGCTGTTTTGACTACCATGGCAGTGTAATAGTTTCTAAAATCAGGCAATGTGAGGTCTCTCACTTTGTTCTTCTTCTGCAGTAATGCTTTACTTATCTGGGGCCTCTTCCCTTCACATATGAAGTTGGTGATTTGTTTATCTCATTAAAAAAATGTCAGTGGAATTTGGATCAGGACTGCATTGTACCTGTAGATTGGCTAGAATAGATATTTTTACAATGCTGAGTCTTACTATCCATGAGCAAGGAATGTTTTTCCACTTATGTAGGTCTCCTTTGGTTTCTTGCAGTAGTGTCTTGTAGTCTTCTTTGTATAGGTCTTTCAGGCCTCTGGTTAGATTTATTCCTAAGTATTTTATCTTCTTGGGGGCTATTGTAAATGGTATTGATTTGGATTTCCTCTTCAAATTCTCTTTGTCGTTATAGAGAAATTCATCTGATTTTTGTACGTTTATCTTGTATCCTGATACTTTGATGAAATCTTCTGTTAGTTCCAGTAGTTTTCTTGTGGATTCTTTGGAGTTTTCTGTATATAAGGTCATATCATCTACAAATAAGGATACTTTTACTTCTTCTTTACCAATTTGGATGCCCTTTATTTCTTTTTTCTAGCCTAATTACTCTGCTTAGGACCTCTAGCACAATAACGAATAAGAGTGGTGATAAAGGGCATCCTTATTTGGTTCCTGTTCTCAAGGGGAGTGCTTTCAGATTCCCTCAATTTAGGATGATGTTGACTGTTGGGTTTGTATAAATGTCTTTTATTATGTTGAGGAGTTTCCTTCTATTCCTATTTTTATGAGAGTTTTTATCATGAAAGTGCGTTGGATTTTGTCAAATGCCTTTTCTGCATCAATTGATAAGATCATGCATTTCTTATTTTTTGTTTTAGATTCAAAAATTCTTAACTAAAGTATTAGGAAACAGAATTCAGCAATGTTATCATGAACCAGTGAGGTTTATTCCAGGGAGGTAAGCCTGGTTTACCGTTTAGAAAATCAACCAATGTAATACATCATATTAAAAGTAAATCACATGGTTTTATCAATGGATGCAGAAAGAAAGAAAAAAAAAAAAAGAAAGGATGGAAAACTCCAAACAAACTAAGTTTCCTTATATAGGTAGCAAAGAAAGTGGGTGGATGAGACAGGGATAGAAGCTATATTCTCTGATTACCACTGTGTTGTCAGCTAAAAACATAACAGTGTTTTAGATTAAGTATAAAATTAACTTTTAAATTAAGTATCTAGAGATGAAAAGCAAAGTGCCACAAATTGGAGTGTGTATAGAATTTGTGACAAAATTAAAAAGAGATTATCTAAAGGGATAATAAAATGAAGTAATTTTACTGTGTACATCATGAAGCCAGAAAAAAAAAAATCTTTAAAAAAAACTAACAATACATTTTCAGTGTCATATTGGTAATATCATATTTTAATGCAAATAACATGCACCTTCTGTTTGTCAACTGTGTCCTCCACGCATGAGGTATTTTTCATAAGTGCTGATATGCCAATTTTTTTTAACGTATTTCTTAAAAGTCCTAAAATCATTGACAAACCCAGTTACAAAGAGTATCACTAGCTCCCAGATTGCAGTATACATATAGATTTTTTCCATAAATAATTGTTGAAACGCCTGATTTTAGGTCTGGGGAAAGACATGCATTAAATGACTCTACAGCACTTTGCCTTTCAATTAAAAAAAAAAATGCATCATCTATGTCTAACAGTAGCTCTTCAAAAAAACTTAGACGTCAACATGAGAAGGCCCTATTAGCCAAAGATGTGGCAATTCGGGAACTCTTCAGAACAAACAGTTGAGTTTCTTAAATAAATGAATTGTAAGAAAATAAGAAAGACAGGACTGGTGAATTTACAAATTAAAGAAAACTTAAGAGATATTAAAAAATTACAATCATATTTGTGTTAAGACCCTGATTTGAGTAAACAAGAACTGGGTAAATGTGAATACTGATTGGAAATTAATAAATTATTCTTCATTTTTAGTGTGATAATCATATTTTGGTTATCATGTGCATTAACTTCTAGAGATGACTATTGAGATATTTATAAATGAATGACTGGATAATTAGAATTTTCTTGAAATAATTTAATAGAGTGTATTAATGTATGGCATAGAGACTGAGAAGGCTGATCAAGATTTAATAAACTTTAAGGTTCAATGGCAAGTGTATATGAGTTCACTTTAATAAATTCTTACCTTTTGCATCTTTTCAATTTTTTATATTTTAAAACAAAAAAAATAAGTGTATTACAAATCTGAGAAAAGAAGGAATAATATGCCTGACTATTGGAACTTTTTAGAGATACTTTACCAAAACACTCATATTATGATATTGATTATCACAAATTAGGCTAGGGGAGATAAAATGTAATTACTAAAAGAACACTTTCATAAAATCTCAATTAACAAAATCATAAATTCAATGTTGAAAATAATTATTTACTCTCAATATAGTGAAATGGGAATAAACACCTGCAAACATCCATTACTAATTAGAACATGGAACATACCTACTATGAATCTAGGAAAATAGGAAGTTATCCAAAAGGAAATAGAATGCGTAGAAATCAATATCCTAGACAATAGTGAACTGACACTGACTGATATTGGCCATTTTGAATTGGACAAAGATATAGTCTACTATGCCACTAATGACAAATTGAAAAGGAATGACATCACATTCATTGTCAAAAAGAACATATCAAGATCTATCCTGAAGTACAATGCTATCAGTGTTAAGATAATATCCACACACATACAAAGAAGACCAGTTAATATGATTACAGTTCAAATTTATGCACCAACCACTAAGGCCAAACATGAAGATATTGTAAATTTTTACCAACTTTTGCAATCTGAAATTGATCAAACATACAATCAAGGTGCATTGGTAATTACTGGTGATTGGGATGCAAAAGTTGGAAAAAAAGAAGAAAGCTCTGTTGCTGAAAAATATAGACAGTGATAGAAATGACGACTCGAAGGCACTGGGCGGAAAGAGAAATGACATTGGAGATCAAGAGATAGATTTTGCAAGATCAATGACTTCTTCATTGGAAATACGTTTTATCAACTACATAAAAAGCAACTATACATGTGGACCTCACCAGATGGGATATATCCAAATCAAATTGACTACATCTATGGAAAGAGACAATGAAGAAACTCAATACCATCAGTAAGAACAAGGCCAGGAGCAAACAGCAGAATGGACCATCAATTGCTCATACGCAATTTCAACTCAAAGCTGAAGAAAATTAAAAAGAGCCCATGAACGTCAAGGGAGAGCTTCAGTAAATCCCACCTGAATTTAAAGACCATGTCAAAAATAGATTTTCCACATTGAAGACTTATGACTGAAGACTAGTTGAGCTGTGGAATGACATCAAAGATGCCATACTTGAAGAAAGCAAAAGGTCATTAAAAAGGAAAGAAAGAAAAGAACAAAATGGATGTCGGAAGAGACCAAAAATTGCTGTTTGACATAGATTGGCTAATGCGAACTGAAGAGATGATGAAGTAAAATAGCTGAACAAAAGATTTCAAAGGGCAGCTTAAGATAACAAAATAAAGTATTAAAGTGAAATGTGCAAAGACCTGGAGCTAGAAAATCAAAAGGGAAGAACACACTTGACATTTATCAAGCTGAAAGAACTGAAGAAAAAATTCAAGCCTCTAGTTGCAATATTGAAAGATTCTATGGGCAAAATGCTGAACAATACAGGAAGCATCAAAAGAAGGTCCAAGGAATACACAGAGTCACTGTACCAAAAAGAATTGGTTGCAGATCAACCAGCTCAGAAGGTAGGATATGATCAAGAACTGATGTTATTGAAGGAAGAAATCCAAGTTTCACTGAAGGCATAGGTGATAACAAGGCTTCAGGAATTAATGGAATACCAATTGAGATGTTTCAACAAATGGATGCAATGCTGGAAGTGCTCACTCATTAACAACATAAGTATAGCAGCTTAGGTAAACAAGCAAGATTTATAAAGTAGACTAGAAAAAATAATGACGCATTAACATTATATGTGGTTGAATTTTATTTTTTTGAAAATAATTGCTTCCTACTGATCTCTAAACTCCATGTGGAAAGAAGAAAAGATGTCATTCTCTGAGATAAGGACACAAATACTTATAAATTTACATACTGGTTTTTATGTTTATAAGTTCAAAATTATTAAATCTGATTTGGAAATACGGGGCATTATGTCAGGAACCTTACATAAGAAAGACATTTCTAGAAGCTGGCGTAGCAGCTGCCATGACCTGACTCATCACTTTCAACATGGAAACTGTGTAGCACTCTGAGGTAAGCCCTGCCAATACTGTGGTTTTGTTCACCATATTGTCCCTTGGGGGCCAGAAGCCCTTCATACCAATGGAACTGGATCAGAAAAATAAAATATTCGTTCTTTTTGAGAGCAATCAAGTCTATCAACAGATACAAATGATCAGTGCATTGGCAGTGACAACCTAATCCTTACTGTGATAAATGAAGGGGAAACCACTGCATACAAATGATTTTTATCATTTTATCCAGCCTACTAAATTTTTATTCTAATAAAAGAAAGATTTGTATCTTATTGATCAATATAACAAGAGCAATTAAAATATCAAAAAGTAGGGCTGAAAAATGGAAGAATCATATAAAATTGTTCAGAAAAATATTTTTCCTTCTCTGAAAGTATTTAATATTTCTGCATAAACAATCTATTGCATCCAAAATGCTACTAAGCTAGAATTTTAGGATTAAATGTTTTGTTACAAAACTTTAAAGCTAAGTAGTGCAAGTTCATTTGACTATCACAAGTCAGCAAAATAATACATACTTGTTTTATTGTTTAGTTTAGCTTCTGAGATTCAGATCTGGGATCTCTTTGTAAAACAAAATTATTCTGCAGTTACTGTATGCATTTATACAAAAGAAATGCCTCTGAACTTACAATTTTTGAATCAAGATGTTTTAACTTTGTATGGCATATGAAAAGCTGTGCACAAATTCCACTCCTTCAATAGATCATCTGGAATAAAAAAACCCTTTGCCATCGAGTCGACTCCAACTCATATAAATCCATAGTCAAGGTCATATCTACCTCAGCAACAAAAGACAATTCGTGTTCTCCTCCCTATTTATGATTCTTTTTAATAATATTGCACTTCTAGAGCAATTGCAATTTATGATGCAAAGCATTTAAATTTCACCCACATTTTCTTGTACATCCATTGCAAGAAAAATGAGGTTTAAGGAACATAAAAGTTCTTCTGAGACTGCAGTTTTATTCTTTCTTAACATGTCAGGCTTATGTGACTGTTTATAACCCATTGGCTGAAAATCAATAGGCCCCTGGGGACTTAAGGCAGTGTAAATGAAGGAGTTATTCAGGAGATTATTGAAAAAGAATTAGTGGTAAAATTAGGCAGAACTGTGTGCTTCTGTCCCAGCTTGATTACTCTGTACTCTCAACCGCCTGAATGACAAATATAACCCCATCTTTACACGGTGCTTCATGAAGCCGTTAAGTAAGTCAGAATTTTTCTTAGTTTACCAACTAGTGAAGTAGACAACTATATATGGCATTATGGATCTTCACCAGGTTTATGAAAATAAATGTTAAAAAACTATTACATACAAAGTTTTTTTCAGTGTTATTTGCATAAGGGATTAGTTATATTATTGATACTTCTCTCTAAAATCAAATAAAATATAATACTGCTTAATATGTTCTCAAAAACTTCTGAATAACTTCTACCAAAAGCAAATTTTTCTTATATGAGCTAGTTACACAATGACAGACTGATAAAGGGGAGACAACTGTGCTCTAATACATACCAAAAATTGACACAGTACAACCAAATCTTGCTGTTTGATGATTAATTCAGATCATTGCAAACTTACTTTAGCTCAGGTGATTCCTACTTATCATAAAAAATAAGAAGGCTGAAATAAAGAAACTCTAGATTTTACTGATACCTGTATTTGACTGGGAAACCCTGGTGGTGCAGTGGTTAAGTGCTACAGTTGCTAATCAAAGGGTCGGCAGTTTGAACCCACCAGGAGCTCCTTGGAAACTCTATGGGGCAGTTCTACTCTGTCCTATAAGGTTGCTATGAGTCAGAATTGACTCGCCGGCACTGGGGTTTTGGTATTTGACTGTGCTGTTGTAATTTGGTGTTATAATCAATTATTGACAAATATAGATTCCACTTGAAATTAGAAAGATAGTGAAGAAGAGGATTCACAGGCATATTTTATATATAATTATTTCTAAATTACAATCATATTCTATACATGGATTCGAAAATACTTCTTTTTTCACTTAGTAATATAAAATAAATAAGTAATCAAACGCTTTGCTGTCCAGTCAATTCTGACTCATAATGACCCTATAGGACAGAGTTTAACTGCCTCATACGGTTTCCAAGGAGCAACTGGTGGATTTGAACTACTGACCTTTTGGTTAGCAACTGAGCTCTTACCTACTTAGCAATATAGCATGACAGTTTTCCTATATTGGTAACACAGATACATATTATTCTTTTACACATTCAGTTTTTCATTTATTCATAAAAATATATTTGCTATATGCCTAAATCTTAATTTACTGTTCCAGGTACTGGAGGTAGAGCAGGGAACTACTTAGGAATAATTACTAAACTTGGAAAGCTTCCATTTTGCATTGGGAAGCAAAACAAGTCAAATAGCCGAGGTGACATTTGAGAAAAGAGCTGAAGGAAGAGAGGGAGTAAATATGTGGATAGGGAAAGGGGGGAATCCCAGGCTGAATAAAACAGAAGCAAAATGTCCTAGTTGGGACCATTATTGAAATTTGAGATTAAAGCAAAACGACCAGAATGGCTGCGTTGTGCTGAATTTGACTATGTACACTGAGAAGTTGGTTGGTTATAATTCTCCTTCGATTCCTAAAGAAATGTTCAGTGATAAAGAGATGAATGATAATTTGCCTTTGCCCTAGCTCATCATTATAAATAGGCATATTTTCATAATTTAGTGTTCTTAGAACAAAAAATGGTATCTGATTTAGAGGAGTAATCAGTAGTATGATATTATATGATATAATAAGCAGCTGTAAATATTAAGACTCTCCTAAGGAGGTACTAAAGAAATATATTGGGGATTTTGGTCATGTAAGTGAAATCAACAGAAAGTTGTAGCGTAAAGAACGGAAGTGAGGATCAGGTGGACACTTGAGACTATGTTGGCATCTCCTGCCTGGAGGGAAGATGAGAGGGTGGAGGGGGTTAGAAGCTGGTGAAATGGACACGAAAAGAGAGAGTGGAGGAAGAGAGCGGGCTGTCTCATCAGGGGGAGAGTAATTGGGAGTGTGTAGCAAGGTGTATATGGGTTTTTGTATGAGAGTGACTTGATTTGTAAACTTTCACTTAAAGCACAATAAAAATTATTATAAAAAAAAAAAAGAATGGAAGTGAGGTAAAGGTGGGACATAGAGAAACACTAATATTTAAAGACCGAGAGAGGTACAGAAAAGCCAGCAAAAGGATATGACTAATTTTAGACAGCATAACGTTTTCAAGGTTCATCCATGTTCTGGCATGTATCAGGACTTCATTTCTCTTTATGACAGAGTAATAATGCACTGCATGTATGTAAAATACCTAGAATAGGCAACTGTATAGAAATTAGAGTTTAAGAATAGTTACCAGACATGGGAAGGACAAGAAAGGGGGAATCATTGGCCAGGTAGCACTGAGTTTTTGTTTATGGTGATGGAAAATGTGGCCAGGGATATTGGTGATGGTTACAAAGCACGATTGATGTATTTGGTTTTATTGAATTGTACATGTGAAAAAACGGAATAATGATTAAAAAAGATAAGAAGAAGCTGTCAGAGATGTGGAAGAAAATCAAAAGAGAGTAAAACTGAATCAATTGAGGTCTAAACAACACTCTTAATTGAGTTGGAAAAACCATAAGAAGCAATGTAAACGGGTGTAGAAGTGAATTCCGACTAGAAAGATCTGAGAAATAACTCAGAAATAATGAAATAGAGAAGTTTATTACAGTATATCAACATATGTTTTAGCAGAAATCTTCTAAATTTTTTTAATCTATATAAATTTCTAATGATAGAAAATTTCCTTAAAATGTCTGCAAACTTTTAAGCAAAACTCCTTTTGTTTAAAAAAATATGGAAGCCATTAATGTCAACAGGCTTTTGTAAAAGTACTCTATTAGAATCCCTCTTACCATATAAGCTAAGCAGCTCCTTAACTACACATTTATAAAATGGACTTAAGGGCATTGTAGTGGATTGCATTGTGCCCCTGTAAAAAGACATGTTGATGTCCTAACCCCGGTATCTGTGAATGTGACCGTATTTTGAAATAGTCCCTTTGTTTGCAGAAGTATTCAAGTTAAATACTTGAATTAAGTCAAACTGGGTTAGGAAAAACAAAGCGGTCCGTCCGTGTCGAGAGGATTTGATTCACGTTGGCACCATGTGTGTCAGAATAGAACTGTGTTCCATAGGATTTTCAGTGGCTGATTTTTCAGAAGTAGATCACAAGTTTTTTTTTAATGAGGCACTTCTGTGTGGATTAAAAACCTCCAACTTTCAGTTAACAGCTCAGTGCTTAACCATCTACACCATTCGTAGACCCCCAAGACTGGTGTTCCTATTAGGAGACGGAGATTTGAAGAGGCACAGAGAGAATGCCATATGAAGACGGAAGCAGAGATTGAGGTGATGGGTCTACAAGCCATGGGACACCAAGAATTGCTGGCAATGACCAGAAGTTGAGAGAGAGGCAAAGGAGCATACTCTCCTAGAGTCATACGCTGCCAATGATTTTTGATTTCCAGTTACCAGAACTGTGAGAGAATGCATTTTGGTTCTTATTTATTTATTTAAAAAAAAAAAAGTTTGTGGTATTTTGTTATAATAACAACAAAACCCAGTGCCCTCTATGCTGACCCTTTGGTTAGCAGCCATAGCACTTAACCACTACGCCACCAGGGTTTCCTTTGTTATAATAGCCCCAAGAAACTAACACAAGCACTTATAAGAGATAAAGAAAAGATACCGCATAGTCTATGGAGACTAAATATGTTGAGTCTTCCTTTGCTATATGAAGTACACATTAAGCAGGTAACATCTCTTTGTGTCATCTGGATTTGCTTCTATGATATAAACAACATTACATGAGGAATGTAAGTGGCTTTCTGGGTTGAAAGAGTACCTGAAATGCTTATAAATTTAAAAAGGTTTTACATTTTTGACAATTATAATGTCAAATAGAATTTTTGTAGAAAATTTCCAACAATGAAAAAGAGATAAAAACTTATTAAGACAAACCCAGCCATCAAAACTATTCAAAACAAGTGCCAAAAGAAAACCTTACAATATTCAGAATATTCACACAAGGTATTAATTGGGTCATTTCACTCCAGGTGGGTTAACAAAAAGTCCCCTGAATTCTGGCAAGGTGATAATTGCATTTATTCTGGTAAAAGGAAATGACTATAATTGGGTAGAAAATTTTTTGCACCTAGGACAATGAAATGTATAACTGCTCATAATTACCATTCTAGCAATCTTTTATTTGTGTGTAATCACTTGTTTTGTAGTGGGTTGAGTATTAAATTTTAGTCACAAAGTTGCTTTGACTTTATTCTCTTCTGTCAAGAGTTTTGATTGCTGAGTTATTTTTTTGTTAAAAAACTTATTCACTTTTTCCCCAACTATTTTTATTTTTTTTGTTAAAAGAAAATACCTTTATAAAGTTTTAAATGATATTTTAAATGTAGGAATTTCCCAGGACATGCATCGTCTCTTTTCCGAATGATTTTTAAATTGAATTATAAATATTTTATTTTGATAATTCTAGTCATTAACTTTCCATTCAGTATCTTAAATGTCAATCATATTTTAGTAGCCATTTTTTTTCCTTCATTTAGCATCATACTTCCTGTTTTGTGTTTGGGCGTAGTATTTGTAAATATGCAAGTCACATTTACTGTTAGACACAGCAGTGGTAAATAGAAAGCAATATGCATTTGCGTCATCAGCAATGATTTATTTATTTTATTTTTTTGCTATTGAGTTTTCCCTGCTTTTCACAACATACTACTGAAATACAATATTGTAAATGGTGTACTGATGTCAATTCCCTCCACCATTATTTCTTTGAAAAAGATCGTAGGGTTATTGCCCAGTGTCATGGACTGAATCATGCATCCCCAAAACATGTGTATCAATTTGGCTGGGCCATGATTCCCAGTATTGTGTGACTGTCCACCATTTTGTCATCTGATGTGATTTTCCTATGTGTTGTAAATCCTGTCTCCATGATGTCGATGAGATGGGATTAGCAACAGTTATGTTAATAAGGCAGGGCTCAATTTACAAGATAGCATTGTGTCTTGAGCCAATCTTTTCTGAGATATAAAAGAGAAATGAGCAGAGGGACAGCTTTCTTCAACCCACCAAGAAAGTACACCCAGGAGCATACATCCTTTGGACCCAGGGTCCCTACTCTGAGAAACCTCTAAAGCAGGGGAAGATTGATGACAAGGATCTTCCACCAGAGCCAACAGAAAGAGAGAAAACCTTACCCTGGAGACGGCACCCTGAATTCAGACTTTAGCCTCCTAGACTGTAAGAAAATAAGCTTGTATTTGTTAAAGCCAACTACTTGTGGTATTTCTGTTACAACAGCACTAGATGACTAAGACACCCAGTATTTTCAGTATTACAGCATAGCATGCTGTGTTGAAGCTTTGAAACATGAAGTAGCTTTTGCCTCGAAAACCATAGCCTAACAGCTTCCCTTTCAGTAAATTTTTGCACCATCATACACATTGCTACCAGTCTACAACGTTTCCTAAATCTGTCTTTGGAAGGAACTTCTTCAGCTTGCCCAGACCTATTAATTTTGCCAATTTATACCATTCTCCAGTGTTCAGCTTCATTCTATCCTTCTCAAGGAGGTCTTTTAATATGCCCCTTATTCTGAATTATCTTTCTTCTCGCTCATAGTCCTATAGAGTATTATTTGTTATGTCCATTATAGCTCTTGACAGAGTCTGCTTCCATTATGGTCATTTTTATTTGCATTTCTGTCTTCCCATAGCTTGTCAACTTTCATATTATTGAGATCATATGTGTATATGTTCGTACTCATAACAGTGTCATGCACACAGAAGACAATTAAAGAAAGCTTATTTTTTTAAAAGTAATAGTAAATTATTTTGTAAAGTAGTCACAACTTTTAATCCTAAACACATTGGTTAGTTATTTCAAAGCATTTACATTTTATATGTTAATAATTAAAAATCCCAAACCAAACCTGTTGCCGTTGAGTCTATTCTGACTCAAGGCAACTCTATAGGACAGAGTAGAATTGCCCTATAGGGTTTTCAAGGAGTGGCTGGTGGATTTGAACTGCCGGCCTTTTGGTTAGCAGCCGAGCTCTTAACCACTGCACTGCCAGGACTCCGTGTTAATAATTAGGATTAATTTTTTTTTTAATTAACCGGTAAACAAAATTCACATAAAAACAAATAATCTTACTTTATTTCCTAAAACCTCAGAGTTGGGAAACCTTTCCAATCAAGTGATTGATTGGATTTTATTGTACAGACTGTAAAGTTGGAAAATATTTTATTTTTTAGTAATGTGTGACAAAAATACCCCTTAACTGAGTGGTATAAAACAACCATTTTATTAGGTTCACAGTTTATGTACTTAGGAATTCAGACAGAAAATAATAGGGATGCCTTCCTTGTCTCTGCTCTTCAATAAACTAAGTCTCATTCGAAAACTGAAAATTTTAGATGATATAATGTGGCAACATTGAAAATCAGATCACCATTCCCCACTCTGGCATAAGTGGCTGTTAGTGTATTTGTCACTATTGTTATTTTTGCTCCTCATTTAGTGACTTTCCTGGATGAATACTTAAATATCCACATTTTCTGTAATATTTGGTCACTGAAACCACTTCTAGGTTAAGTCAGTTAATAATAAATAAGAAATTGCCTTAATTGCCTTAATTAGTAAGCCTGTGATTTCTTGCTGAGAGGCTCTGTGTTTGAGTTAAAGCACCCCTTCAATGCTCAGGCAGTTTAAAAGTCTGCCTTAGCCTTCACTTCTTGCTTTCACAGGACCTCAGAGTCAGCTAGAGGTAAGACATTGGGTCCCTCTCAAGTCATTCTGGGACATGCACATATTCTTGAACATGTGTTTCACTTTCAAGATCCCCTAGGAGTATGTCAGAGCTTTTCAAATTCTCCTAAGACATCTTATTTTCCAGATATTCCTTTTAATTTTTTTGTGAGGGTCTTAATTGTCCAACTGGTATCACAGCCGTAGACAGCTGCAATGATAGACAGTTGATGCTGATTTCTTTTTTACACAAACACTTATAATATTGAGCATTTGCCATGGATTGATCTCTGAACCAAATAAAATATTTTTACCCTCTAAATAAGACTTTTCCAGGCAGCTGTGAAACAAGTTAGATAGTGATAATGCTCCGGGATGGGATATTGTGAGCGTTTGCAATCCTGGTCAATTACCTGTGTCTTTAAGACTCATGGTTCTCATAACCATCGTGGTTGTGAGGCTGCTGAATTCCCAGGCTGCTGCAGACCTGGGAATAGGGGAATGGGAATAGGTTCAGTTAAAATGCCATAAACTATACTATTTTTACCAGTTTCCAATAGATTTTCTGTAATGATGCTCCTCAGATTCTCAGATCATTGTAAGCCCTTGATTAATTTCCACAGTTCTGGAAAAGTTGATTTTGATGAATTTGTTTTATTTTGCTTGCGTTTTGTTTTGTTTTGCTTTCATGGAGTGGATTATTAGAAATTCTGACTTTGCCATTTCAGAAATTCTGCTTCTATTTTGGAATTACTAAATTACGACCAACTGTTAGACAACTGTGTGAAAAATGAAGAAGTAACTGGAGTTTTGAGTCTGTAGTTCAAGGAAGATATTTTTGAGAGGCAATGGCATATAAACAGTATTTAAAATCAAGAGATCATGAAGGATGAAACTGTAGATAGTAAAAAAAAAAAAAAAAAGAAGAAGATGAGGATTTACCCTTTGACACTTACTGATATATACTTCAAACACAATGCCAAAAATTGTGGTGCAAATACTTAACTGAATTTTATTTCACATGCTCAGTTAGATACTAAGGAGGCAAGCATGCTCCCCGCAGTATAGGTAGGATGACTATTTCCAAGATTGTGGTAAATATTCTAATAATATTAGGTTGAATTTATTTTTAGAAGATATTTGTTTTTCATGTTTCTGTGTGATTTTTAAATATACCTCATAATTGGTCATCAGCTTTTTTTTTTTTTTTAACCCCTTAAGATTTAACAATATCATCCAGGTTTTGAAAAATTTCAAAAGTTGCATTGTAAACTTTATGTGCTTCACAATTTAATTGAATATTGATGTTTTATCATCAGCTTTAAAAATCATGGTATTTTGGCTATCCAATATACAGAATATAATCCTGAGAAATATATAATCTTGAGATATACCAGCCAGCCTTTTGAAATCATATACAACATTAATATGCTACTGTCAATGTGAAAAAAGATTTTTACTTCATTCTTCATGCAAACAATTGGACTATCAACCCAAGAAATCAGAAAGTACTCTAAATATTTCAAGCAAAATAATATTCATTATAGAAAATGGGTATTAAAAGTATTAAAAGGACAGGAGAAGCAAAAGAGTGAAGACTGTGCTAACCATGAGTCGAGAACTCAGAAAGTCAATAGTGCCTTGAAGGAATGGAGGGGCTGGAGCTGCAATTTTTTTCCTGAAATTAATAACCCACTGAATTATTGACTGCAAGAATCATAGGGCTTATACTCAACTCATCTTTTAAAATCACATTAAAGCCTCCAATTTTCAAAACTCAAAGGAACACACATTAGCCAGGAAGTCTCTCAAACACATTTGATGGAAGACGAGAATTCCTAGTGCTTGGCAGGAATGACACAGGGGCTATGATTTTTGTGCTCATATGATTTTTTTTTTTCTCTCAAGAAACTAAAGTAAGAACAAAAAACGACATAGATCTATATTACATACCACAATAATTACTGTAATGAAAATATGCCAGCTGTCCTCAAAATGCATAACACTTTTTTTTTTTAAATAAAGCTCTGACAATTTCAGTTGCCTGAGAAAACTGGGGAGTCATGTGACAGAAAGCTTTTATTGTTGGTAGTGTTTAAGCAGTATATGATAATGGTTCCAAACCTAGAAATATTTCTTTCCCTGAAATTCATTTCCCTGACATCTTCCAAAAAGCCCATGCTGTCAAATAGCCTCAGAATTTATGGAGATATCCCTCTGTGACCACACTATATCTTTTTCCAGTCTTGCCTTTAGCAGCCACAATGAATCCTACTGGAGCAAGTATCTTCTCGTCTTACATAAACAAATATGTCATATTGCTCTTCCCTATCACATGGCCTGAAACTTGTCATTCTGTAGTGTGTTCTAACCTAAAAGTTGGCACCATTACCTACTCAGTTATTCAAGCGAGACCTAAAGCATATATCCTCCCTTTCTTTCCCCTACTCCGACATCCCTTCTCTCAGCAGGAGTTGTTTATTATAACACAAAGCTCTATATTTTAAAACTCTTCCTGTCTCTTCAACTCTGTGGCTACCAGTCTAGTAAAAAAACACACATACACACACAGTTTCTCACATAGACAATGACAATAGTACCCTAACTCTTTTCCCTATTTTAATCCATTGTCCTCAGTAAATCCTTTTAAAAATATTAACTGTATTATTTTTTCTAAAATGTATAAACTTCTTTCAATGCCTTACAATAAGCTATTACTTTGAAAAAAATCTGCATAACTTAATGGCTTAAGGGAACAACCATTTATTGTTTCACATATTTCTGCTTGCTTAAACAAGACTCAGAAGTCTCACCCAGTCATCCTTGGTCCACTTTGGTTTAGCCCAACTAAGATCAACAAAACAACCTAGCTACCAGTCTAGATATGTTCAAACCTCACCCAGGACAATTAAACTGTCTGAGTTATGGCCCATATGTCTAATAATCTCACCAACCAGTTTGGGCACGTTCCCATGAAAAATGCAGAACAGCAAGAAAGTGAATGTGGCAGTACACAAGGTTCTTAAGGCCTAGGCTTGGAACTGGTCCAAGACCATACCATTTTCAAAGGGTGGCAAAATAGACTCCACTTCTTGGTAGGAGGAGTGTCAAAGTAATATTGTAAAAGGCCCAGATAAAGGTAGGATAAATAATTATAGCTATTTTTGCAACCTATCAGACTTATATTCCAACATTAAACTCAAACTCCTCAATGTGTCCCACCAGACACTCTATCATCTGGTTCCGTTCTACCTCTTCAACTTTACCTGCTATAACTCTTAACCATCATACTTTATGTTCCATGCAATTTAGCCTTCTTTCATGTTCTCAAATGATTGACATTCTTGCAGTGTAGGAACTGTTATACACATTATACTTTCTCCCTGGAGCAAACTTTCTCTATTCACATGACTGGAAATGATGCTGTTTTAATGTCCATGCTAATTATTCTATTCACATAAATGTCTTCTCTGGGCCACATATTAAGAACTAACACCAAACACACACACACACACACACACACACACACACACACAAACACTATTATTACAGAAAGGACAGTAGCCATCGTTTCCTCCCCTCTTGCTGTTACTTTCTCTCTCTTTTTTTATCCTTACTTTCTCCTCTTCTTTCCTTTTCACCCCTTCTTCCTTTTCTTTTTCTAATTGCATTCTCAGTTCCCAGAATTATGTACAGGCACTAAATAAACACAGGTTAGTTTAATGGATAAATTGTAATGTGACCGATGGTGAGGCAATCTATATTCAAGAAATCCTTAACTTTGAAAGGTAGTTAAGAAAATCTTTAATGTTTCTTAATTACTAGCAAAAGTCAGAAAATCCCCTGCTCTAAGAAAACACATCCTGCTGTGGTAATGATAGTAAGTGATGCATAGAAAGAAATAAAGTAATAATCTGAAACATATACTGATTTCACTTTGTAATATTTGGAGACTCAGAAAATATTGTTAAAGGTTTAAATAAGTTATTTTTAAGAAATATTGTGCAAGTAGGTGGTCTCCTCTATAGCTAGAAGAAAGAAAAGATTTTCTTAGCAAGGCTTACACCCAAAAAATCAAACCATCAATTTGATCCTGACTCATAGCGACCCTGTGGGACAGATTAGAATTGCCCCACAGGGTGTCCAAGGCTGTAATCTTTACAGACACGGACTGCCACATCTTTCTTTCTCCCACAGAGCTGATGGTGGGCTCAAACCACCAACTTCTTGGTTTGCAGCTGAGTGCTTAATCACTTTGCCACCAAAACCAAATCCATTGCCATCAAGTCGATTCTGACTCATAACAAACCTATGGAACAGAGTAAAACTGCTCCATAGAGTTTCCACAGAGCCACTGGTGGTTTCCAACTGCCAATCTTTTGGTTAGCAGCCAAGCTCTTAAGCACTATACCACCAGGGCTCCACTTCACCACAAGGGCCCCTCTATATGGCTTAGTTTATGAAATTTTCTAACTTATGTATTATTAATGGCCCCAATAAATACTATACTTTTGAGCCAATAAAAAAAAAAATACCCTGAAGAATATGTAAAGTAAGCACTGCATTAATTTGAATATAAACAATTTTAGGAGAGAAAAACTGCCAATAGAATAGGAGGTTCAATATGGAGAGAAATACACAAGATTCTGTGATAAAAGTGTAATGATACGAAAACACATGAAATCTCTTCATTGTGTTGTTTATGGGCAAGCTAATGCTGCAAAGAAGTTGTGGAACAAAATTCACAAAGTGCTACATGATGAGATGTATTTTCTGAAAAACAAGAGCCTAAATGTCTTCAGAAGTAAATGAGAAAATCTTTTGTAAAATGAGAGATTGATACAGTATTTCCTTTTAAAACAATTGAGAAAGGTTTACAAACAAACATAAGTGGCAAATTACTTTTTTACGAAGTAAAAATTTTAGGTTTATTGATGTATATACTATGTTATGCCAATGGATGCCATCTGCCTTTTGTAGTTAAAAACAAATATACCAACAATTTATTCAGCACCTTGTAATATGTTTAATATTATATGTGAAAATTACCACTTTACATTAAATCATGCTCCAGTCAGAGATTTTCAATGTTTATGTTTTGCTCATTATTATATATCCATTGAAAATATGGAAAACCTGGAGGTATAGTGGTTAAGTGCTATGGCTACTAACCAAAACCTCAGCAGTTCAAATCCACCAGGCACACCTTGGGAACCCTGTGGGGCAGTTCTACTCAGTCCTACAGGGTCCCTATGAGTCAGAATTGACTTGACAGCCATGGGTTTGGTTTTGAGTGTTTACTGAAAATATAAGTACCTGAAAAAAATTGAAATATGCTTCTAACTAGTGACAAATCTACAAAAGGAAGAATTTAATAGTGTTGAATCAATTTGTGGGGAAAAAAAGAAACAGACTATTAGTTTGTTACGTATATATCTGATACCCAGAAAGCTTAAATTTACCAGCTGCATTTTAACAAAGGAAAAAAAAAAAAGCCTTCGTGTGTAATTAGTTAATATGATTTAAATGATTATACTATTTGGGAAGAACCACCAACAAAGATCACTTCTTGAAGTGCCTGCATCTATATATATATACAACTATTACAATTGTGTTAAATCTTAGTTAAAATTCAGAGCTTCAATTAACTCACATTTGTAAAATTTCTATTTTTCATCTGTGTTTAGTACTGTCTTAAGCTGAGTTCTCTAGAGAAGCAAAACCAGTGAAGCAAATAGAGAAATTTAGATCAAGAAAATGACTTATGCAGTTAATAGAGGCTGGAAAGTCCCAAGTCAGCTGGTAAAGCAAGGGGCTTCTCCTGGCTCCTGTAGCTTCAGAAGCTGGTAAACCCAAGATCAGCGGGTAAAACAACAGGCCTCTGGCTCACAGGCTGCAGAGGCCTAAGTCGGCAGGTAAGCTGCTAGCTCAAATCCCAAGAACTGGAGGTCGATTGAACAGGAGCCAGCCGTGGGATCCAGAGCAAGGAAAAACTCAAAAGCCTTGCCAAAAAGTACACCTATATTGGATGCAGGCTACTCCCACCCCCCCCCCCCCCGCCCGGAAGGAAACTCCCTTTCAACTGATTGACTACTCACAGCAGATCCCATCGTGGAAGTGATCGCATTATATCAGATCTCATCATGGAAGTGATTACATCATTGAAGGGCTGCCAAACTACATCATAAAACGTCATAAAAGTGAAGTTGGCACACAACTTTAACAATCACAAGTATATAAGCTATGTAATTACACACAATATTACATACATAATTCTTTTATAATGATGGTCCCGTATTGTTTTAAGTGCTATCAAGTTAATTCCAACTCATATCAACCCTTTGAGTAATAACAGAAGGAAATGTTGCCTGGTCCTGCACCATCCTCACAATTGCTGCTATACTTGTGCCCTTTCTTGCAGCCACTGTGTGTCCTCATCTTGTGGAGGGCCTTCCTTTTTTTCACTGACCATCTACTTTACCAAGCATGACGTACTTCTCCAGGGACTGGTCCCTCCTGATAACATGTCCAAAGTAAGTGAGACAACATCTTGCCACCCTTCCTTCTAAGGAACAGTATGGCTGTACTCCTTCCAATATAGATTTGGTCATTCTTCTGAAAGTCCATGCTATATTCAATATTCTGTGCCAATGCCATAATTTAAATGTTTCAATTGTTATTCGGTATTCCTCATTCATTGTCCGGCTTTCACATGCATATGAGGCTATTGAAAATACCATGGCTTAGATCAGGCTCAGTTTAGTCCTCAAAGTGATAGCTTTCCTTTTTAATACTTTCAACTTTTTTGCAGCAGATTTGCCTGATGCAATACGTTCTCTAATTTCTTGACTGCTGCTTTCATGGGCGCTAATTGCTGATCCAGGAAAAACGAAATCCTTACAACTTAAATATTTCCATCGTTTATCATTATGCTCCTTCAATATTTGTCTAGGTGTTAAGTGTGTTCTTATGTTCAGGTGTAATTCTTAATGAAGACTATAGTCTTTGATCGTCATCAGTCCTCTTTGCTTTCAGCAAGCTAGGTTGTGTCATCTGCACATCGTAGGTTGTTAATCAATCAATCTTATTCCAAACTTAATGTCATGTTCTTCTTCATGTAGTCCAACTTCATGGATTATTTGCTCAACATATAAATTGAATACGTATGGTGAAAGGATACAACCCTGAAACATACATTTTCTGATTTTAAACCACACAGTATCCTTTGTTTTGTTTAAATGGCTGCCTCTTGGTCTATGTACAGGTTCTGCATGAGCACAATTAAGTGTTCTGAAATTGTCATTCTTTGCAATGGTATCCACAATTTCTTATGATCCACATAGTTGAATGCCTTTACTTAGTCAATAAAACAAATCTAAATGTATTGTATCATCCGCTTTCAGCCACTATTCATCTGAGACCAGCAATGATATCCTCATTCCACTACCTCTTCTGAATCCGGCTTGAACTTCTAGGATGTCCCTGTCTATATATGGCTGCAGCCACTTTTTAATTATCTTTAAGAAAACTTTGCCAACATGTGATATAATGATATTCAGTAATTTCTGCATCTTCTTATTGGATCATCTTTCTTTGGAATGGGCACAAATATTGATCTCTTCCAGTTTGTCGGCCAGGTAGCTGTCTTCCAAATTTCTTGGAATTGATGAGTGAGGCTTCCAGCAATGCATCCCTTTGTTGAAACATCTAAATTGGTATTACTTCAATCCCTGGAGCCTTGTTTTTCACCAACGCCTTCAGTGCACCTTGAATTTCTTCCTTCAGTACCATCAGTTCTTGATAATATGCTACCTCCTAAAATGATTAAATATCAACCAATTATTTTTGGTAGAGTGACTTTGTGTAATCCTTTCATCTTCTTTTGATACTTACAAAAAAAACTTACAGAGCTGTTCAATTATTTTTTTCCCATAGAATTCTTCAGTATTGGACCTCCAAGCTTGAATTTCTTCTTCAGTTCTTTCAGCTTGAAAAATGCCAAGCAGTTTTTCTGTTTTAATTTTTGTAATTCCAGGTCTCTGCACATTTCATTATACTCCTTTATTTTGTCTTCTGTAGCCTCTCTTTGAAATCTTCTGTTCAGCTCTTTTGCTTCATCATTGCTTCCTTTCACTTTAGCTACCGTATGTTCAAGAGCAAGCTTCTGAGTCTCTTTTGACATTCATTTTGGTCTTTCTTTCGTTTTTAATGACCTTTTGCTTTCTTCACATATGATGTAATTGATTCCATCCTGCAATTAGTCTGGTCTTCAGTCACTAGTGTTCAATGGTATTACTCCAGAAACCCATACTAGATGTTCCATTTCATTTCTGTTTTGCTGTGAAGTAAGTATCCATAGTAAAACTCAAACTGGTATAAAATCTTATTCTTATACTATATAGAAGAATTATATTTTCAGTGTTTCTGAGCATCAAAAGTTGACCGTACTTAAAATAAGTTTATCATCAATCAATGTCTGTGTTAAGTTGTATAAATTTTTTATATGGCTTTTAGTTCAGTGTAGTGTAAGACAGTATAATCAATTAACAATATAATTCAACTAATATATGGTAGGTCAACATATTCAACAGAATATATGAAGTCATTTTACCAAGCTAACAGTAATTTTGAGCTTGTATTTACTATGTAATGTAATGAAAGCTTAAGGCACTTAGATTAAGCAACAGGAAAGTACTCTATTTTAGTACAACGGACATAGGTAAACCATTGAGTCTACTTTTTTGAGTACATTAATATTAATAATATAGTGACTTTCTTATTTCACTGTATTTGTTGTCTGTTTCTACCCTAGTGGTTGTGTTTTTTTATAGAGTGATGTATAACACCTTTGTATTATGACACCTAATGTCTTAGCATAAGAACTTAAATCAAAAATAAAAATGTTTTATTTCAGAATATGAATGTTGAGATCCAGGAAGATATAGGACAAAGCAAATACTATAATATGGTCTTGCATTTATTTTAATTCTACTTGGGAATATCCATATCACTACACTGAATAAAATGATACACATAAGATTAAAAATTCATTTTATGATTACAACTCTTTTAGTCTGAATTGAGAATATACCCAAGTGCCCAATTTTTAAAGTAAGTAATTATACACTAAATGATGTCTTAGTGTGTAGCAAATTATACTGCATACCACCTCTAAGTTAAAACGCTAACCTTTCTATACCTATGACAAGGCTAAGGAAATTTCAGTAGTCCTACAGGACACGCTTTTTAAATGATAATATAAAAACAAACTGTTATAAATATTTGGTTTTGTATTTGTTTCTGAGTGTGATGACCAAGGACTTTGAAATATACATATCCAAGGGTAAGTCAAAAAACATTACTACTGGGGTTCTAGTTCATACACACATGGATTTATTCCAAAAAAGACATTCAAACATGTCTCTGTGATCAGTTGATGGCTGTACATAAGTTCTCTCAGTAATATACTTGTCTTAGTCTCCTTAGGATACCTTAAAAAAAAAAAAAAAAGGATATTTTTTGTGCCATGGGGGAAAAAAAAAAGGATTTTGAGGTTAGGGGTAATATCAATTTTTTTTTTTTTTAATTTTGATTTTGTATCTTTTTTTAAATGATTTTTATTGTGCTTTAAGTGAAAGTTTACAAATCAAGTCAGTTTCTCACACATAAACTTATATACACCTTACTATATACTCCCATTTACTCTCCCCCTAATAAGTAAGCCCACTCCCTCCTTCGAGTCTCTCCTTTTGTGACCACTTTGCCAGTTTCTAACCCCCTCTACCCTCCCATCACCCCTCCAGGCAGGAGATGTGAAGTAGTTTCAAGTGTCCACCTGACGCAAGTAGCTCACTCCTCATAAGCATCTCTCTCCAACCCATTGTCCAGTCCAATCCATGCCTGAAGAGTTGGTTTCAGGACTGGTTACTGTCCTGGGCCAGCAAAAGGTTAGGGGACCATGACCACCAGGGTCCTTCTCGTCTTAGTCAGACCATTAAGTCTGGTCTTTTTATGAGAATTTGGGGTCTGCATCCCACTGTTCTCCTGCTCCCTCAGGGTTTCTCTGTTGTGTTTCCTGTTAGGGCAGTCATCAGTTCTATCCAGTTCTTCTAGTCTCAGGATGATGTAGCCTCTACTTCATGTAGCCCTTTCTGTCTCTTGGGCTCATAATTACCTTGTGAGCTTGGTGTTCATTCTTCTTTGATCCAGCTGGGTTGAGACTCATTGATGCATCTTAGATGGCCACTTGCTAGTGTTTAAGACCCCAGACACCACACTTCAAAGTGGGATGCAGAATGTTTTCTTAAAAGATTTTATTTTGCCAATTGTCCTAGATGTCCCCTGAAACCATGGTCCCCAAAACCATGCCCCTGCTTTGCTGACCTTCAAAGAATTAAGTTTATTCAGGAAACTTCTTTGCTTTTGGTTTAGTCCAGTTGTGCTGACCTCTCCTGTATTGAGTGTTGTCCTTCCCCTCACCTAAAGTAGTTCTTATCTACTATCTAATCAGTGAATAGCCCCCTCACCTAAAGTAGTTCTTATCTACTATCTAATCAGTGAATAACCCTCTCCCACCCTCCCTCCCTCTCCCCTCTCTTAACCACAAAAGAATGTGTTCTCCTCAGTTTAAACCATTTCTCAAGATCTTATAAAAGTGGTCTTATAAAATATTTGTCCTTTTGCAACTGACTAATTTCACTCAGATAATGCCTTCCAGGTTCCTCCATTTTATGAAATGTTTCAGATTCCTCACTGTTCTTTAGTGATGCATACTATTCCATTGTATGAATATACCATAATTTATTTATCCATTCATCCGTTGATGGGCACCTTGGTTGTTTCCATCTTTTTGCTATTGTAAACAGTGCTACGATAAACATGGATGTGCATATATCTGTTCCTGTAAAGGCTCTTATTTCTCTAGGATATATTCTGAGGAGTGGGATTGCTGGGTTGTATGGTAGTTCTATTTCTAGCTTTTTAAGGAACCACCAAATCGATTTCCAAAGTGATTGTACCATTTGACATTCCCACCAGCAGTGTATAAGTGTTCCAATCTCTTCACAGCCTCTATTTTATGTTTTCTGGATTAATGCCAGCCCTGTTGGAGTGAGATGAAATATCATTGTAGTTTTAATTTGCATTTCTCTAATGGCTAATGATCAAGAGCATTTCCTCATGTATCTCTTAGCCGCCTGAATGTCTTCTTTAGTGAAGTGTCTGTTCATAAACTTTGCCTAATTTTTAATTGGGTTGTTTGTCTTTTTGTGCTTGAGTTTTAGCAGAATCATGTAGATTTTAAACATTAGGCTCCGGTCGGAGATGTCAGAGCTGAAAATTTTTTCCCAGCCTGTAGGTGGTCTTTTTACTCTTTTGGTGAAGTCTTTAGATGAGCATAGGTGTTTGATTTTTAGGAGCTCCCAGTTATCTGGTTTCTCTTCCTCATTTTTAGTAATGTTTTGTCTTCTGTTTATGCCTTGTGTTAGGGCTTCTAACATTGTCCCTATTTTTTCCTCCATGATCTTTATCATTTGAGTCTTTATGTTTAGGCCTTTGATCCACTTGGAGTTAGTTTTTGTGCATGGTGTGAGGTATGGGTCCTGTTTCATTTTTTTACAGATGGATATCCAGTTATGCCAGCACCATTTGTTAAAAAGACTATCTTTTCCCCAATTAGCTGACACTGGGCCTTTGTCAAATATCAGCTGCTCATATGTGGATGGACTTATATCTGGGTACTCAATTCTGTTCCATTGGTCTATGTTTCTCTTGTACCAGTACCAGGCTGTTTTGATTACTGTGGCTGTATAAAATGTTCTAAAATCAGGTAGAGTGAGACCTCCCACTTTCTTCTTCTTTTTCAGTAATGCTTTACTTTTTGGGACTTCTTTCCCTTCCATATGGAGTTGGTGATTTATTTCTCCATCACATTAAAAAATGTTGTTGGAATTTGGATCGGAAGTTCATGGTATATATAGATGGATTTTGTAGAATAGATATTTTTACAATCTTGAGCCTTCCTATCCATGAGCAAGGTATGTTTTTGCACTTATGTAAGTCCCTTTTAGTTTCTTGCAGTAGTACCATGCAGTTTTCTTTGTATAGGTCTTTTACATCTTTGGTAAGATTTATTCCTAAGTATTTTATCTTCTTGGTGGCGACTGTCAATGGTATTGATTTGGTGAGTTCCTCTTCAATGTTCTTTTTGTTGATGTAGAGGAATCCAACTGATTTTTGTATGTTTATCTTGTAACCTGAAACTCTATTGAATTCTTCTGTTAGTTTCAGTAGTTTTCTGGAGGATTCCTTAGGGTTTTCTGTGTATAAGGTCATGTCATCTGCAAATAGAGATAATTTTACTTCTTCCTTGCCAATCCGGATGCCCTTTATTTCTTTGTCTAGCCTAATTTCTCTGGCTAGGACCAGTACAATGTTGAGTAAGAGCGGTGATAAAGGGTATCCTTGTCCGGTTCCTGTTCTCAAGGGAAATGCCTTCAAACTCTCTCCATTTAGGGTGATGTTGGCTGTTGGCTTGTATAAATGCCTTTATTATGTTGAGGAATTTTCTTTCTATTCCTGTTTTGCTGAGAGTTTTTATCATAAATGAGTGTTGGACTTTATCAAATGCCTTTTCTGCATCAATTGATAAGATGATGTGGTTTTTGTCTTTTATTTATACGGTGGATTAGTTTAATTGTTTTTCTAATATTAAACCAACCTTGCTGGTATAAATGCCGCTTGGTCACGGTGGATTACTTTTTTGATATGTTGTTGAATTCTATTGGCTAGAATTTTGTTGAGAATTTTTGATTGTAGGTTCATGAGGGGTAGAGGTGTGTAACTTTCTTTTTTTATGGTGACTTTACCTGGTTTTGGTATCAGGGATATGCTGGCTTCATAGAATGAGTTAGGTAGTATTCCATCCTTTTCTACGCTTTGAGATACCTTTAGTAGTAGTGGTGTTAACTCTTCTCTGAATGTTTGGTAGAACTCTGCAGTGAAGCCATCCAGGCCAGGGATTTTTTTTTGGCGGGGAGGGGGGGGGATTTATTTGATTGCCTTTTCAATCTCTTTTTTTGTTATAGGTCTATTTAGCTGTTCTACTTCTGATTGTGTTAGTTTAGGTAGGTAGTGTGTTTCTAGGAATTCATCCGTTTCTTCTATGTTTTCAAATTTCTTAGGGTACAATTTTTCATAGTAATCTGATATGATTCTTTTAATTTCAGTTGGGCCTGTTGTGATATGGCTCATCTCATTTCTTATTCAGGTTGTTTCCTTTCCTGTATTTCTTTAGTCCGTCGTGCCAATGGTTTATCAGTTTTGCTAATTTATTCAAGGAACCAGCTTTGGGCTTTATTAATTCTTTCAATTGTTTTTCTGTTCTCTAATTCATTTAATTCTGCTCTAATTTTTATTATTTGTTTTCTTCTGGTGCCTGAGAGATTCTTTTGTTGCTTGCTTTCTATTTGTTCAAGTTGTAGGGACAGTTCTCTGATTTTGGCTCTTTCTTCTTTAGGTATGTGTGCATTTATCGATATAAATTGACCTCTGAGCACTGCTTTTGCTGTGTCCCAGAGGTTTTGATGGGAAGTGTTTTCATTCTCGTTGCATTCTATGAATTTCTTTATTCCCTGCTAATGTATTCTGTGACCCAGTCTTTTTTGAGCAGGGCATTGTTCAGTTTCCAAGTATTTGATTTCGTTTCCCTGGTTTTTCTGTTATTGATTTCTACTTTTATGGCCTTATGGTCTGAGAAGATGCTTTGTAGTATTTCAATGTTTTGGGTTCTGCAAAGGTTTTATGACCTAATATGTGATCTATTCTAGAGAATGTTCCATGTGCACTACAATAAAAAGTGTACTTTGTAGCTGTTCGGTGGAGTATTCTGTATAAGTCTATGAGGTCAAGTTGGTTGATTGTAGCTATTAGGTCTTCTGTGTCTCTACTGAGCTTCTTTCTGGTTGTCCTATCCTTCACAGAAAGTGGTGTGTTGAAGTGTCCTACTATAATTCTGGAGATGTCTATCTTACTTTTCAATTCTGTTAAAGTTTGTTTTATGTATCTTGCAGCCCTGTCATTAGGTGCACAAATATTTAATATGGTTATATCTTCCTGGTAAATTGTCCCTTTAATCATTATGTAGAGTCCTGTATCCTTTGTGGTAGATTTAACTTTAAAGTCTTTTTTGTCAGAAATTAATACTGCCACTCTTGCTCTTTTTTTTGATTGTTGTTTGCTTGATATCTTTTTTTCCATCCTTTGAGTTTTAGTTTGTTTGTGTCTCTAAGTCTAAGGTGTGTCTCTTGTTGGCAGCATATAGACGGATCATCTTGTTTTATCCATTCTGCAACTCTCTGTCTCTTTATTGGTGCCTTTAGTCCATTTACATTTGGCCTAATTATAGATGAGTTTAGTGCTGTCTTTTTGATGCCTTTATGTGTGTGTTGTCGACAGTTTCATTTTTCTACTTCTTGTTTTGTGCTGAGAAGTTTTTTTTTGTAAATTGTGTGTTCCTCATTTTCATAGTAGTTGAATTTAATTTTGCTGAATCGTTATGTTTATCTTGGTTTTTAGTTTGAGTTATGGAATTGTTAGACCTCTTTGTGGTTACCTTAATATTTACCCCTATTTTTCTAGGTTAAAACAAAACTCATGTGGTCCTATATCGCCTTGTTTTCCTCTCCATATGGAAGATCTATGGCTCCTGTATTTAGTCCCTCTTTTTTTGTTATTGTAATCTTTTACATAAGGACATCAATGATTCCATGTTTTGAGCATTGTTTTCTTTTTAAAATTATTCTTATTTTGTTTCTGTGATTTCCCCTATCTGAATTTATATCAAGATGTTCTGTTCTGTGACCTTGTGTTGTGTTGGTATCTGATATTATTGATTTTCTCCCCAAAGAATTTCCTTTAGTATTTCTTGTAGCTTTGGTTTGGTTTTTGCAAATTCTCTAAGCTTTTTTTTATTTGTAAATGTCTTAATTTCACCTTCATATTTGAGAGAGAGTTTTGCTGGATATATGATTTTTGGCTGGCAGTTTTTCTCCTTCAGTGCTCTTTATATGTCATCCCATTGCCTTCTTGCCTGCATGGTTTCTGTGAAGTAGTCTGAGCTTATTCTTATGGATTCTCCTTTGTAGGTGACTTTTCGTTTATCCCTGGCTGCTTTTAAAATTTTCTCTTTATCTTTGGTTTTGGCAAGTTTGATGATAATATGTCTTGGTGATTTTCTTTTGGGATCTATCTTGTATGGGGTTCAATGAGCATCTTGGATAGATATCCTTTCATCTTTCACGATGCCAAGGAAGTTTTTTGGCAATAGATCTTCAACTATTCCGTCTGTATTTTCTGTTATCCCTTCCTGTTATGGAACTCCAATCACATGCATGTTATTCTTCTTGATATAGTCCCACATGATTCTTAGGGTTTCTTCTTTTTTTTAAATGCTTTTATCTGATTTTTCTTCAACTATATTGGTGTCAGTTGCCTTATCCTCCATCTCCCCCACTCTGCATTCCAATTGCTCAAGTCTGCTCCTGTGACTTCCTATTGCGTTGTCTAATTCTGTAATTTTATTGTCAATCTTTTGGATTTCTGAATGCTATCTCTCTATGGATTCTTGCAGCTTATTAATTTTTTCACTGTGTTCTTGAATAATCTTTTTGGTTTCTTCAACTGCTTTATCAGTGTGTTCCTTGTCTTTTTCTGTAGATTGCCTTATTTCATTACTGTGGTCATCCCTGATGTCTGGAAGCATTCTGTATACTAGTCTTTTATATTCTATATCTGGCAATTCCAGGATTGTATCTTAAAGATTTTGATTCTTTAATTTGGGAATTTTTAGGAGCAATCATGGTCTGCTTCTTTATGTGATTTGATATCAACTGCTGTCTCTGAGCCATCTATAAGATATTGTAATGATTTATTTTATATTTTCTCACTGATTCTTATCATCTAGTTTTGTTTTGTTTCAATATACCTGGATGGGCTACTAGATTGCACTGTCTTGATTGTTGTAACCTTTGAATCACTTATATTGTATTACCAGCCAGTTTGAGCTGTTACCAGATATATGAGCCTATGAGTCCATTCACTAATCTTGAAAAGAATCAGCTTAGGTGTCCTGATTGTTGGTCACCTAGAGTGTGGTGTAGGCTGTCACATATTAACTTAGAGGAGTAGTGTTCACAGTTGTATGCACCAGATCCTAGTAGTGGCAGGGGTCATACTCTGAGGAGGGCAGGATGTTGACACTCTTCTCCCACATGCCAATGTGGTAGGAGTGCCTCTATTCCTAGAGCACTTTGGTGGCTGGGCTCTGCAGCTGTACCTTAGGCACCCAGTGCATGTATTTCTAAAGATTGGTAGGCGTCCCTATCCTCCAACCCCTTTAGCAAGTGGCTAGGTCATGTGGGTGGAGCTTCAGCCCTCAGTTCCTTGCTGTGGATCAGTGAGGCCTCTGTTTAATAGGTAGAGAGGTATCAGACCTCCAAAACTTGTCTTTCCACTGCTTGGCTAAAACAATTACAGTCAGGTCTCTATCAGAATTGCCTATGCATTATAATAGCCACCTGGTTCTCTGTATGGATGAAAGCCAAAAACTGTGGATCTCTTTTGCTTGGCTGGAGCTGGTTCTGTATTATTATTCCAGTTTAGGGAGGTCAGGGAAGGATTTCCCCCCCTGGATTGTTAATTGCTGCTTCTCTCAGACCAGAAGAATGGGTTAGAAAAAAAAAAAAAAACAGCAGAGCACTTCACTCCCTGGCCCAGGAAATCCCAATGCTATTGAAGCCAGCTGGGGCAGGTAGGGGAGGGATCAGATAGATAGGAGAGAGTAGCACCACAATATAGTCAAAGTTACTTATCCTGTTTGGTGAAGACTGTTTTATCTGAGATTCCAGAGGGGCATGTAGCCTGTGTGTGCTAGGTGGGTTGAGATTGCCCCCAAATTTCAGGCCGACGTCCCATGTTTGCGCCATCTCAGGAAGCCATGATCATCTCTTCCACTCCTAGTCCAAAGCCCAGCACCAAGGTTTTCTGACTGGGAATCTGGGCTCCAGGCTCCAAAACCAGTCTCTTCTTCCCTGTGGCTTCACCTTCTCTTGTCAGCCATGTCAGTGTGCAGCCTGCATGTGCTGGATGGGTTTCCAGCTGAGGTTATTCCAGGGGGTTAGGGCTGCATCCTGTGCTTGTGCTGTCTCAGGAAGCCGTGTTCTGCTCCTCTGTGCTTAGTCCAAAGCCCAGCGCCAAGGTTTTCTGACTGGGATTCTGGCTCCAGGCTTGAAAATATTTGCTGCTTCCCCGTGGTTTCTCATTCTCCTGTCAGCCACGTCAGTGTGCAGCCTACTTGCACTGGCTGAGTCTGTGCTGAAGTTACTCCAGGGGGTTAGGGGTTAGGGCTGCATCCTGTGCTTACCCTGTCTCAGTAAGCTGTGATCAGCTGAACCACTCTGGCACCAGGGTACCGTGAGGGATCAAGGCTGTGGCACGGGACGCTGGTTCCAGAAGCAGTCACTGCTTCAGTATGCAGCTTTTCGCTCCCCTGTCACTCAGGTCGACTCCTTAGTTCTGTGTTTGATGGTCAGTGTTCATAGATTGTCATATATGTGATCGATTCACTTGTTTTTTTGAGTCTTTGTTGCAAGAGGGATCTGCGGTAGTTCTACCTAGTCAGCCATCTTGGCCCTGCCTCTCTATAATATCAAAATTTTAACAAAACTCAAGTGGACATCTTCCCAAATCATTGAAGCTTTGCAACAGTTTATGGGAATGTTGCCCCACATAAAACAATAGTTTTTAGATGGATCAAGTCTTTTTAAGGAATGTCAAGAAGACCTCAAAGATGAGCCAAGGGAGGGAAAACTGCTCAGAAGGTTATGGCAACTGTTTTGTGGGATTCAAAAGGGGCAATCTTGATAGATTTTCTCAAAGGACACAAGATGATCACTGGAGCTTATTATGAAGAATTTTTAAGAAAACTGAAAACTGCTTTGTTGAAAAAAGGCCAGGAAAGTTGCACCAAGGAATTTTTTTCCATCACTACAATGCTCCTGCTCATTCTTCAAGGGTAGTAATGGCTGTCCTATGAGAATTTCATTGGGAAACGTTACCCCATCCATCATACAGCCCTAATCTTGCCCCTTTAGACTTCTTTTTGTTCCCAAAACTCAAAAGCCATTGCCGTTGAGTCAATTAAAATGAATACTATTTGAGTCCCTCGAGGATGCCCAAACTGCCATTTTGATGTGGCATAAATCAAAGAATGAAGAATTCTTCAGGGAAGGGTCAGAGGGGTGGAAACACCATTTTCAGAAATGTATAGACATAATGGAAGGTATATCCAGAAACAATAGCTTCACATTTTGGAAAATGAGATTTTTCACAAAGGTTCCTGTGATTTTGTAGCAATATTTTTTTACTTACTTTCATACATACAGAGGAGGAAAAAAAACTCTACCTATCACACACATACACACACACTTACATTATTTATATTTGTCTCTATTTTTATCTTTGCAGGTAGAGAGATTTGAAAGGGGAAAGGCTGAAAAAATAGTGATTGAATCTTTCATCTCATTCAGGTTGAAACTGTTGTGCCAATCAATTAAATGAAAGTGGAAAAATAGAAAAAAATAAAGATAAGAGCATAATAAAATGAAATACCAAATGAATATATAACTGAAAAAAATCTGTAAATCTAAAGTCTGGTTCTTTGAAAATATTAATGAAATTAATAATTTCCTATAACCATGAAAAACCAAATGTTACAGTTACAGAATCATGATTTACCAATATAAACAATAATATTCTCACTGAAAATGGTATCCATATTGAAATTTCTATTAAATGCCACCACATAGCCAAAAAAATGTCTGAATAGTTATACATATCCAGAGGTTGGCAAAGATGTGGAGCAACTAGTGAACTTGTATGTATTTATATACACTCGATGAACTGTAAATGTCTAAACATGGATATATTTGTAATCTATGACTCCACCATTCCATTTTTTAGGTGTATAAACCAAAAACACATTACCACCAAGTCGATTCCGACTAATTAGAAACCCTATACACAATAATAATACCCAATAATAATATGTATAAGGATACTATAGTAGCATTATTCAAAAATGCTAAAACCTAGAAACAATTCAAATCTCTATCAAGAGTAGAATAGATAAATAAATTGTGATATGCGCAGAAAAAGGATATTTGAATAAATAAAGTACTACATGAAATGGAAGAAAATCTCACAAAGATTATGCTGAGGAAATGAGTCCAGATACAAACAAGTAAATACTCTATGTTTTTTTCCATTTAAGGATACTTCTTCCAAAAACAGGAAAACTGATTTGTGTTGTTGAAGTTAGGATAGTGATTCATCTTGTGAAGACTGACTTTGAGGGGTCATTATAGGGACTTCTGAGTAACAAGGGTGTGTTCACCTCATGAAACTCCATCAAGCTTCACATTTGTGATTCATGTACTTTTTTGTATATTTGTTAAAATTCAATAAAATATTTATAAAGATGGTAAATGAATAATTTCTTTTATAAGGATCAGCACTGAGCTGGTTCCTATGAGGCAGAGGTTAAAGATGTCCCAAACATCCAACTTTTCCAAGCTACTGTGCCACTCCATCAACTTTAACATCAACTACTCCCTCTCGCTTCAGTATTCTCCCTCCTGTCTTCGGGTTCCCTAATTTCTTGCAACGTCTCACAGAACTCATGAACCATATAATGGAAGTGGCTCACGAGGTTTTGGAGGCTGGGGAGTTCCAGATTCGTGGGTCAGGCATAGGCTTCTCTGTGGCCCTCAGTCTCTGCCCAGAGGCACTCAGCTTTATTGCCCTGTGGCCCCGGAAGCCCACTGCACTGTCTCCTGTGGGTCTCTGCTGTTGGTTTCTGCTGCAGGTCTTTCTTTCTTTGGTGGTGTGCTCTCCTCTTTGGAATCGGCTCTCGTTTAAAGAAAAACTGACCAGTCCCGTTGGTAGACCATAAATACCCTGTCACACAATCACCTGGGTGGGAGTCACAAGACCATGACTGTAAAGGCTACACACAGAAGCAATTAATTCACCACAGATAATTAATTCAATAATTTGTTATTTCAAAAGATACTTTGTTAAAAATATTTTTCTGAAAAAATAATCTAAAATAGAACCAAAATATGAAGGTGAAATCACTTGATGAACATTCTAAGAAATAAATATTTATTTCATAAGCAAAATTTTACCTATCAACATGGATATTCATAAACATATGAAAGACTACGACACCTCATAAATAAAAACACGAATGCTATGTTTGCAGGAATGTTGGCTTATTAATTTCTCTAATAAATGGTGGCATTGATATGAATAAAATTCATTATGTTAGTCAAATTAAAATGCCCACGATGAATACAGAATTGTAACTATCCTTACCTGCAAAACAAGCCTTATTAAATGACATGTCATTGAAGATGACTTAAATGAGAAGATAATGAAGCAAATCTCTTGAAATATGTTTAGCAGAATTAATTCTGAAAGAATCAGGAAGTTCATTAAAGCTAAGAAAATAGTTTTCCACTTTAATAAACATATGCTAAACTGTATATTTTAAAATGCTGCATACTAATGCCTTGAATCAGTGGGCAACCAAGACTACCATTTCATGTTCTTGTTTGCCATTAGATGATACTTATAAAATATTTTCTATACATATCTTCAATAGATCAATAGAAAAAATCACTCCTCTAGAATTAAGTGATAGTTATAACTACGTGTTGTTACAACATCTGGAAAAAAATGAAAAATTAAATCAATACATGTGTAGGTCACATGTAGGCATATATTGTTATTGACTTATTTAAGAATGAAGATATCCATTAATATAAATGCCTTATTTGTTGTTATAATGATAATGATCAAGAAATGTGAAAACATCAGAATACACTGATTATTTCCTAACAGTAAAACTACCTGACTAAATTTGATATAAGTGGGGTTTAAAACAGCAAAGCTCTGAAATCTGATTCCTTTAACTCTTTGGGTCTCAATTTTCCAGTTTTTACAGGTAAATAAAACTACCAATCCCACAGCTTTCTTTTGAGACTTCAACAAAATGATCATATATGCTAGCTGTTATTTTTTATTATTTTTGTTGTTATTTACTAAATGCACATTTACAATCAAAAGCATGAGAGAAAATTAATTGACAAAATGTATAAAAGTTATTACAATATTTTATTGAAAAAATCACAAAAGCAACTATTTCATTAAATAAAAACAAGAAAAATATTTGTAGTAATACAGATAGAATAATGAAATTTAAAAGACATGAAAAATGTAATTTAAAATATTAACAAATGAAGGCACTATGTCAATATTTTAAATAATTGCAATCTGCATTTCTGGGAATCTATAAAAATAACCTAGACACTCTCTCTCTCTCTATATATATGTTTAATACATATATATATATATATATATATATTTGAGTTAATTCCTACAAAACAAACCCATTGCCATGGAGTTGATTTCAACCCCCAGTTATACAATAGGACAGAGTAGAACTGCCTGTAGTGTTTCCAAGGAGAGGCCAGTGGATTCGAACTGCTGACCCTTGGTTAGCAGGCATAGCCCTTAACCACTGTGCCACCAAGACTCCTGGAGCAAATTAGTTCCACAAAAAATTACTGAAACATTGAGTTAGTTCACCTTTTAATAAAATTTGAAAATGAATGTTTGCAACTTTATAGAAAAAATACTGAGTTGATTGTTAGTATATTTCATTTTCAACAAATCTCAAAGTTCAAAAACTTTATTCAAGGAACCTATCACATTATTTTTTATAGTGTTCTACAAAGTGAATATTCTATAAAACATTTCATAGAATTCTTGTTTGAGGAGGTTTTTTGTCATTATTCCTCCAGGTACTCTGCCAAGAAATAAAGTTTATATATGGATTATTTTTTCCCAACATTGAAAACATTTACTATGTTCAAGTCTTAAGTCCAGAAACTTTTTATATAACACACAATAGAATATGTTAACAATCAACTTAGACTTTGCCTAACATAAAGACTAAATTTTGTTTTATTCTCTCTCTTAAGATAATCATGTTTATAGGAAAATTTGACAACACTTAATTATTTTTAAACAGCGAAAATCTGTTATGGAATCAAACACCATTGGGGAAAAAAAAAAAATCTAGATGGGAAACAACTTTCCCCCAGAAAATCTCTCCTGCTTTTCTTTCTTCACCGTGGCATTTACACAGTGAAGCAGACATTTATCAGTGAAGGAGCTCTCGCCAGACTACATGTTGTAGGTGGTTAATTGTCTACGACAGCCACTTCTCTGTGAAATGGGCCATTAGTGCTTCTGTATCTTCAACTGGGTTCCAGAAACAGATCAAGAATTACCAATATTCCCAAAATAACTAAAATGCATTTAGCTCTTAGATTGAAAGTAGATACTTATCCTGGTTAATATTTGTATTTTAAGGTTATCTCCTAAATATCTTAGCATATGAACATACTCATTGTGAATTATCAGCATTTGGATATGTTAAAGTTCTGTCTAGATTATGATTATTTTATTTAAGGTCTAATTTAGATAGTACACCTTTTGGAAGCTCACACTGAGATTGCAAAGTAAATTCCTTCCAAAATGTGTTTAAAGGGGAGTGTAGAAATCAGAGGGAACCTAGATACTACAAGTCAAAGATTTTAAAATAAATAAAATAAGTTACTCATACAGTCACATTATTTAAGAAAGTTACAATTCTTTTTTTTTTTTAATAATATTTAGTTGTGTTTTTGTTGAATGTTTACACCAAAAATTAGGTTCCCGTTTAACAGTCATTTTACACAAGCTGTTCAGTGACATTGGTTACATTTTTCACAGTGTGTCAACATTCTCATTATTTCTGTTCTGGTTGTTTTATTTCCATTAATCTAGTTTCCTGCCCCCTTACCTTCTCATCTTTGCTTTAGAGTGAATGTTGACCATCTGGCCTTAGATGATTTTTTAAAGGACCACAGTATTCATGGGTGATATTGTTTATTTTATAATGCAATCTGTTATTCAGCTGAAAAGTGACCTCGAGATTGTTTCAGTTCAAAGTTTATAGAGTATCTCATGGTGATAGTCTTGGGGGCTCCTCAAGTCTCAACCAGTCCAGTAAGTCTAGACTTTCTAAGAATTTGAGTTTTGTTTTACATTCTTCTCTTATTGCATCTATTGTGCCCCTGATCACAATGGTTGGTAGTGGTAGCTGTGAACCATCTGGTCTTTCTGGCTGGTCTCAGAGTAGATGAGGCCATGGTTCTTGAAGGTTATTAGTCCTATAGACTAGTTCCTTCTTTGAGTCTTTCTTTCTTTCTTTCTTTTTTCTCCATATGAGTAGAGACAAATAGGTGTATCTTAGATGGCAACTCACAAGTTTTTTTTTTTTTTTTTTTATTAACTTTTGTTAAGCTTCAAGTGAACGTTTACAAATCCAATCAGTCTGTCACATATAAGTTTACATACATCTCACTCCCTACTCCCACTTGCTCTCCCCTTCTTGAGTCAGCCCTTTCAGTCTCTCCTTTCGTGACAATTTTGCCGGCTTCTCTCTCTCTCTATCCTCCCATCCCCCCTCCAGACAAGAGTTGCCAACACAATCTCAAGTGTCCACCTCATATAATTAGCTCACTCTTCATCAGCGTCTCTCTCCCACCCGCTGACCAGTCCCTTTCATGTCTGATGAGTTGTCTTTGGGGATGGTTCCTGTCCTGTGCCAACAGAAGGTCTGGGGACCATGGCTGCCGGGATTCCTCTAGTCTCAGTCAGACCATTAAGTTTGGTCTTTTTATGAGAATTTGGGGTCTGTATCCCACTGATCTCCTGCTCCCTCAGGGGTCCTCTGCTGTGCTCCCTGTCAGGGCAGTCATCGATTGTGGCTGGGCACCAACTAGTTCTTCTAGTCTCAGGATGATGTAGGTCTCTGGTTCATGTGGCCCTTTCTGTCTCTTGGGCTCTTAGTTGTCGTGTGACCTTGGTGTTCTTCATTTTTCTTTGCTCCAGGTGGGTTGAGACCAATTGATGCATCTTAGATGGCCGCTTGTTAGCATTTAAGACCCCAGACGCCACATTTCAAAGTGGGATGCAGAATGATTTCATAATAGAATTATTTTGCCAATTGACTTAGAGGTCCCCGCAAACCATGTTCCCCAGACCCCCGCCCTTGCTCCGCTGACCTTTGAAGCATTCATTTTATCCCGGAAACTTCTTTGCTTTTGGTCCAGTCCAATTGAGCTGACCTTCCATGTATTGAGTGTTGTCTTTCCCTTCACCTAAAGCATTTCTTATCTACTGATTAATCAATAAAAACCCTCTCCCACCCTCCCTCCCTCCCCCCCTTGTAACCACAAAAGTATGTGTTCTTCTCAGGTTTACTATTACTCAAGATCTTATAATAGTGGTCTTATACAATATTTGTCCTTTTGCCTCTGACTCATTTCGCTCAGCATAATGCCGTCCAGGTTCCTCCATGTTATGAAATGTTTCAGAGATTCGTCACTGTTCTTTATCGATGCGTAGTATTCCATTGTGTGAATATACCACAATTTATTTACCCATTCATCCGTTGATGGACACCTTGGTTGCTTCCAACTTTTTGCTATTGTAAACAGAGCTGCAATAAACATGGGTGTGCATATATCTGTTTGTATGAAGGCTCCTGTATCTCTAGGGTATATTCCCAGGAGTGGGATTTCTGGGTTGTATGGTAGTTCTATTTCTAACTGTTTAAGATAACGCCAGATAGATTTCCAAAGTGGCTGTACCATTTTACAATCCCACCAGCAGTGTATGAGAGTTCCAATCTCTCCGCAGCCTCTCCAACATTTATTATTTTGTGTTTTGGGGATTAATGCCAGCCTTGCCGGTGTGGGATGGAATCTCATCGTAGTTTTAATTTGCATTTCTCTAATGGCTAATGATCGTGAGCATTTTCTCATGTGTCTGTTGGGTGCCTGAATATCTTCTTTAGTGAAATGTGTGTTCATATCCTTTGCCCACTTTTTGATTGGGTTGTTTGTCTTTTTGTGGTTGAGTTTTGACAGAATCATGTAGATTTTAGAGATCAGGCGCTGGTCTGAAATGTCATAGCTGAAAATTCTTTCCCAGTCTGTAGGTGGTCTTTTTACTCTTTTGGTGAAGTCTTTAGATGAGCATAGGTGTTTGATTTTTAGGAGCTCCCAGTTATCGGGTTTCTCTTCATCATTTTTGGTAATGTTTTGTATTCTGTTTATACCTTGTATTAGGGCTCCTAGGGTTGTCCCAATTTTTTCTTCCATGATCTTTATCGTTTTAGTCTTTATGTTTAGGTCTTTGATCCACTTGGAGTTAGTTTTTGTGCATGGTGTGAGGTATGGGTCCTGTTTCATTTTTTTGCAAATGGATATCCAGTTATGCCAGCACCATTTGTTAAAAAGGCTTTCTTTTCCCCAATTAATTGACACTGGTCCTTTGTCAAATATCAGCTGCTCATATGTGGATGGATCTATGTCTGGGTTCTCAATTCTGTTCCATTGGTCTATGTGCCTGTTGTTGTACCAGTACCAGGCTGTTTTGACTACTGTGGCTGTATAATAGGTTCTGAAATCAGGTAAAGTGAGGCCTCCCACTTTCTTCTTCTTTTTCAGTAGTGCTTTGCTTATCCGGGGATTCTTTCCCTTCCATATGAAATTGGTGATTTGTTTCTCTATCCCCTTAAAATATGACATTGGAATTTGGATCGGAAGTGCGTTAAATGTATAGATGGCTTTTGGTAGAATAGATATTTTTACTATGTTAAGTCTTCCTATCCATGAGCAAGGTATGTTTTTCCACTTAAGTATGTCCTTTTGAATTTCTTGTAGTAGAGCTTTGTAGTTTTCTTTGTATAGGTCTTTTACATCCTTGGTAAGATTTATTCCTAAGTATCTTATCTTCTTGGGGGCTACTGTGAATGGTATTGATTCGGTGATTTCCTCTTCGGTGTTCTTTTTGTTGATGTAGAGGAATCCAAGTGATTTTTGTATGTTTATTTATAACCTGAGACTCTGCCAAACTCTTCTATTAGTTTCAGTAGTTTTCTGGAGAATTCCTTAGGGTTTTCTGTGTATATAATCATGTCATCTGCAAATAGTGATAACTTTACTTCTTCCTTGCCAATCCGGATACCTTTTATTTCTTTGTCTAGCCTAATTGCCCTGGCTAGGACTTCCAGCACGATGTTGAATAAGAGCGGTGATAAAGGGCATCCTTGTCTGGTTCCCGTTCTCAAGGGAAATGCTTTCAGGTTCTCTCCATTTAGAGTGATATTGGCTGTTGGCTTTGCATTTTTTTTTTTTTTTTTTGCATAGATGCCCTTTATTATGTTGAGGAATTTTCCTTCAATTCCCATTTTGGTAAGAGTTTTTATCATGAATGGGTGTTAGACTTTGTCAAATGCCTTTTCTGCATCAATTGATAAGATCATGTGGTTTTTGTCTTTTGTTTTATTTATGTGATGGATTACATTAATGGTTTTTCTGATATTAAACCAGCCTTGCATACCTGGTATAAATCCCTCTTGATCATGGTGAATTATTTTTTTTGATGTGTTGTTGGATTCTATTGGCTAGAATTTTGTTGAGGATTTTTGCATCTATGTTCATGAGGGATATAGGTCTAAAATTTTCTTTTTTTGTGATGTCTTTACCTGGTTTTGGTATCAGGGAGATGGTGGCTTCATAGAATGAGTTGGGTAGTATTCCGTCATTTTCTATGCTTTGGAATACCTTCAGAAGTAGTGGTGTTAACTCTTCTCTGAAAGTTTGGTAGAACTCTGCAGTGAAGCTGTCCGGGCCAGGGCTTTTTTTTGTTGGGAGTTTTTTGATTACCGTTTCAATCTCTTTTTTTGTTATGGGTCTATTTAGTTGTTCTACTTCTGAATGTGTTAGTTTAGGTTGGTAGTGTGTTTCCAGGAATTCATCCATTTCTTCTAGGTTTTCAAATTTGTTAGAGTACAATTTTTCATAATAATCTGAAATGATTCTTTTAATTTCATTTGGTTCTCTTGTGATGTGGCCCATCTCGTTTCTTATTCTGGTTATTTGTTTCCTTTCCTGTATTTCTTTAGTCAGTCTAGCCAATGGTTTATCAATTTTGTTAATTTTTTCAAAGAACCAGCTTTTGGCTTTGTTAATTCTTTCGATTGTTTTTCTGTTCTCTAATTCATTTAGTTCAGCTCTAATTTTTATTATTTGTTTTCTTCTGGTGCCTGAGGGATTCTTTTGTTGCTCAGTTTCTATTTGTTCAAGTTGTAGGGACAGTTCTCTGATTTTGCCTCTTTCTTCTTTTTGTATGTGTGCATTTATCAATATAAATTGGCCTCTGAGCACTGCTTTTGCTGTGTCCCAGAGGTTTTGATAGGAAGTATTTTCATTCTCGTTGCTTTCTAAGAATTTCCTTATTCCCTCCTTGATGTGTTCTATAACCCAGTCTTTTTTCAGGAGGGTATTGTTCATTTTCCAAGTATTTGATTTCTTTTCCCTAGTTTTTCTGTTATTGATCTCTAGTTTTATTGCCTTGTGGTCTGAGAAGATGCTTTGTAATATTTCGATGTTTTGGACTCTGTGAAGGTTTGTTTTATGACCTAATATGTGGTCTATTCTAGAGAATGTTCCATGTGCGCTAGAAAAAAAAGTATACTTTGCAGCAGTTGGGTGGAGAGTTCTGTATAAGTCAATGAGGTCAAGTTGGTTGATCGTTGTAATTAGATCTTCCGTGTCTCTATTGAGCTTCTTACTGGATGTCCTGTCCTTCTCCGAAAGTGGTGTGTTGAAGTCTCCTACTATAATTGTGGAGGTATCTATCTCACTTTTCAATTCTGTTAAAATTTGATTTATGTATCTTGCAGCCCTGTCATTGGGTGCATAAATATTTACTATGGTTATGTCTTCCTGATCAATTGTCCCTTTTATTATTATATAGTGTCCTTCTTTATCCTTTGAACTCACAAGTTTTTAAGACCCTAGTCACTACTCACCAGATTAGGATGTAGAACATAAACTTTACAAACTGTATTATGACAATTGATTGAGTTGTCCTATGAGACTATGGTCCTAAGCTTTCAAACCCAGTAAATCAATCCCACAAGGCATTTGGTTATGGCTAAGATGTATCCACATTGCCCCCTATGTGCTTTGTTATATATATGAATATATATGCGGCATACACATAAATATACATATGCCTATAGATATACCTATACTTGCACATGTATATACACACATATACCTACCTATACACATATATATGGGCCCAAGCATAGCAATGATTGTGAGGATGGCACAGGACAGGGCATTGTTTTGTTCTTTGTACATAGGGTTGCTATGAGACAGAACTGACTCTACAGCACCTAACATCAACAACAATACACATATGTGCATACATAACTATGTAACCACACACATATTTTTGGTTGTTGTTGCCAAATTGTATATGTTACAGCATTTACCTAAAGCATCCCTTATTCTTGTGTACTTCTTAGTGACATAATTTATCTTGGTCAAGTTGTGCACATTTCAACCACATTTGATGTTACCTTGGGAACAGCAATTCTTATAATAATCTAATCTTCTCCAGTAGAAAAAGCACCAAAAAAAAAAAAAAAAGACTCATCTGTTTTTTGAATTTAAATGATAATTCCTAAAGGGATACATTTTTGATGTTTTATATATGACTAATACGGAGATCCTGGTGGTGTAGTGGTTAAATGCTACAGCTGCCAACCAAAAGTTCACAGTTTAAGTCCACTAGGTGCTCCTTGGAAACCCTGTGGGGCAGTTCTACTGTGCCCTGTATGGTAGCTATGAGTCAGAATTGACTTGACGGCAATGGGTTTGGTTTTTGGTTTGGGATTCTTTACCATTATGGCTCTATCTTTTGAATAATGTTAATGTAATAATTTTCCAGTTATTGTATGTCTCTTTTTTATCCACAATAGAATTGAAAATCAATTAGCCATATATTTTGTATACCTAATTAAGCACTTTTTTTAATTAGGCACCTAGTAATAGAAAAAAAAAAAAAAACCACACACACTTTTGTAAGAAAAGTCAAAATATATCACCCCTGATTTTCTCATCATATGGAAATAGTAATTAACTCAGAACAAAGTATTTTCAGGATCCCAAAAAATATCACAACAGAGTGTTAACATAAGCTTTTATACCCTGAATTACTAGAATTTTTCTTCTCTAAATTACCTGAAATATCAGCACAGAAGACACTCCTCTGATAATTTGACAATAAATTGGTTGCTTTCAAGTAGTTGGCAAAAGCATGACTGAGATAATTACTATTAGAAAGAGATAGTCTTAAGGGCTTGCTAATTATATATTCTCTCAAATTACTGGTTCTCGAGTGTTTCTATGCATAAAATCATGTTAATATTCAAATCTCCTTTCCTATGATTTATTGAGTTTTGATTAGAAAGGTAACATTTGCACTATTTTCTTTTTATGTCTGTCATGGCCCACAGGAGGAGAAGTTGTGTCCCTTTTCCTCTGATACTCTATCCGTAATCTCCTCTCAATCAGCTCATTTAATTAGATGGAGTCTGAGATACCTAGTTGCCCACGTTTTATTCAAGTAGTGTTGCTGTTTTTTAGTTACAAATTAGATTCTGTTCTACTTTTTCTTTCATTCTTTTCTTCCTTCCTTCCTTTCCCTATTTCTTTCTTATTGTGCCAAGATCTGAATAATTATTTTATTCCTTGCTGCTTCTATTTTCAGGATTCATATACACTTGTCAAACTAGATCTAGCTATTGAGGGCTGGGGATTGAGTAGTTTTTATGATATGTTCGAAGTTTTTTATATGTATCCATTGGCAAGACAGACGGAAGAGTATTCTTGTGTGATGGTTTGTCCCAGGAGTAGTATCTGAGCTAGTTTTCTGAATAGTTAAGAGATAAGTGAAAAGGGAGAAGTGAAAAAAAAAAAAATTAACAGTGGACAGAGTTGGTAAGAAAGATCTCAAAGCAGAGGTAAGTGTCCATGTTTCCTTGGAAACTTAGATTTTTTAGTGCAACCAGTTTTGAGGCTTTAGTGAAAGCCCTGATAGCACTCACCTGTCTTGGGTATACGTACACCATAAACAAACATTGCAGAAGTTATTGAAGAAAGGGAGAAATTGAGTAACAGCAATTCGGCAGATATTTGTTACTGAAGTTAAAAATGATTTTTAACACTGAGATTTTTGAAAGACAAAGCAGTAGTTTAAGCTTTCTGCTATAAAAATTATTGTTTTAATAAATATCACCAAACATGTTCACTTGAATATAATTTTTTTTCCCTGCAGATGAGCACTGAAACCCCTCAGAATGTGGTCTTCTGGGTGGCACCGTAATTGAGACTCAGTAAACTAGTCCAGAATCGAAGCCCATGGAAGCAGCAGTCAAGAAATCAAACCATGTATTTCATTGAACAAATCTATTGCAAAAGACTTCTTTAAAGTGTAAATAGGCAAATATTTCACTACGAAGATTAAGGTGTGCCTGACTCAAGCCATCATATGTTTAATCACCCTCATATGAAGGTGAAAGCAGGGCAATGAATAAGGAAGACCGAAGAAGAATTGCTGTATTTGAATTATGGTGCTGGCAAAGAATATTGAGTATACCTTGGACTGCCAGAAGAATGAACAAATCTGTCTTGCAAGATGCACAGCCAGAATGCTCCTTAGAAGTGAGGATGGTGAGACTTCCATCGTCTCATGTACTTTGGACAAGTCGTCAGAAAGGACCAGTCCCTGGAGAAGGACATTATGCTTTGTTAAGTAGAGAGTCAGCTAAAAAGAGGAAGGCCGTCAATGAGATGGACTGACACAGTGGCTATAAAAATGGGTTCAAACATAGCAACTATTTTGAGTATGTCACAGGACTGGGCAGTGTTTCATTCTGTTCTACATATGGTCTCTATGAGTCAGAACTGACTCAGTGGCACTTAACAACAACAAAAACAGCAGGCTATTCCATCATTTGATCAGGTAGGTTGTTTTTGGCTGATGGGGTACTTAATAATTCCAGTCAATTTGCTATACTTCTTTTAATTAGATGAAATATTGTGAAATACCATGTTGATTGAATAAGGCTTTTAAGTCCATAAATGGTAGTATTGACAGAAGCAAGCACTGCAGATAGGAAAAACATTTTCCTGACTCTCATGTAAAAACAAATCACTACCTTCTCTACTATGTTGAAAGAGTCAAATACAATCAAATTTCTATTAGGTTATGGCTTTGTTATTGGCAGTGGTGTTTTTTCTTTTTTTTTCTTCATTCCAAAGTTTTTATCTTAAATCAATTTCATTAAATCCCTTTAAATTAAAAAAAAAAAAAAAACTGTTTAAAACCTTTATCCTGAATCTAGGAAATACACTCATTCACATTAATTAAAATTTATATATATATATGTTATTTACTCGGTATTGATGAAAAAGAGTTACTACTAAATAAAACTTTGGGAATTTGGAGCATGGCAGAGTTGATTTCTTGCAAGAATTTGGATTTGTTCACTGTAATTAATAATGCAATATGTAAGATATTAAATTGTTAACAATATATGTGAAATGTGTTGAATATTTAAAGTTTTGTAAGTTTTATGAAATATTTCTAGTAGGTCAAGGATTATCTGGAAAATTAAAAAGTTGAAAAAGAGTTTTCACTTGAACTTCCAGGGCATTATTTAAAGTGTAATATATAATGAATTTTCCAGTTATTTAAAAATTTGTAATTGGGTGTTGTTTTAGTATACTCTAGTTTGATTTTACAGCATTCTTAATTGGATTCAGGATGTGTTAATTTGTATGGCATGAAGAAAATTAGTATTTGTATTTATTCAAAGACTTCCGTTAAAGTTTTTGTTTCTAATTAAATCAAGGTTACTAATAATAAAATGACGTGCAAACTGAATTTTGACCCTCAAAGTCAAGAAAGTTACAGAAAAAAAATCTCAAGAGACTATATTTATATCTTCTGTTTTTTGCTGTTTCTAATGGAAGTCTAAAATACCATATATCTCCATAATCTCTTTGTAGAAAATGATATTTTGATTATCAAGAAAATAGAATTGGAAGAATCATTAATGTTTATAGAACATAAATCTTAGTTAAGCAATACAAAATATTTTGTATTAAGTTTACATGGGAAACTTTTCTAAATTAAAAAGAACTTAGAAAAGGAAATGAATACATCTGAAAAACTTTAAGATCAAAGTGATATTTAACTATATTAAAAATTTAAAGAGCATATGAAAACATGTAATATCACTAAAATTAAATAGTAGTTTTAATTTGTTTCTTAGTTAGCTATTAAATGTGCACACAAAATAATTTTGTAATTAATATTTTTCATTAAGTCATTGTAGATGTACCCAGCCACAATAAAATAAAACTCCAGTATTAATCTCAAATATGACTGGTAGAATGAACCTCCACCTGTGAGGCAGGAGCTACCTCTCTCCGCCAAGACAAAAAGCCAGTAGCTACAAGATTTAGCCATGTAGCAACTTGTAAGTTGCACATGATGGGATATCACTGATAACATAATAAAAGAAAACAAACAAATATAACAAATGATCCATTCTGCAAGTACTGATCCAACCACATAGGATGAGGGATTACTCTGGAATGACAAAAGCAATGACACTGAACTTCCACAGTAAAGCTTATTTTAAACATAGCAATACGAGTTCAGACAGCCTTACAACTTTAATAATTTTTGTTTGTATTAATATTGTGCTAATACTGAGAATATTATTAATTTAGGAGAGAGTTTCAGACCTCTATTTGAATACTGAAGAATTAGGTCATTTTGTACCTTAACTATAGGGAAGGGGAGAAGTGAACAAACTTGAGATAGTGAGTCATTGATACATCAGTCATGAAGAGAGTGTAGTACATTGCATAGGATCACAAACAAGAAAAAAGATAACCTTTGCCTATATCTCTGTTAGTGTATGGCAAAAATTGACTTGTAAATTGGTTTCTCTAAGTGGGCATATAGATATTAACATCGGATGATTAAGAATCAATTATTTGAGCATTCAGATCAGACTTATAGCATCAATATATGAGTGTTAATATAGAAGATATATATACATATATTTAGTAATTTATATGCCCATAATATATTAAACAATTTCTTCTAGTAGAGGGATAGTCATGTAAGTATGGCATGAAATAGGTATATTATTAATAAATTTAGACTTTTAACTTTAATATTAATTCCTACTAAGTTATTCTAATTATTTATACACCTAAATAAATTTTTTATTCACTTTATGTATTTATACCTTTATTTCATTGGATTTATAAGAATTATTACTGTTGTGGTTACATCAGACATTTGAATCACTTAAAAGTAAATGCTGACTCTACAATACATTTTATCCATCATCTGACTGTAATTGTTTTAGCGGATTACTTGAAAGACAAGTTTCCCAGGTCTGATATCTCTGTGTATTCAACAGAGCACTCACTGACCCACAACAGGGAACTGAGGGCTGAAGCTCTCCCCCAGACCACCTAGCCTCCTGCCTTAGGGGTCTAAGGAGGGTGACACCTACCAATCTGTAGAGGTACTTGCATTGGGGGCCTAAGGTACAGCTGCAGAGCCCACCCACCAAAATGCTTTAGGAATAGAGACACTTCTACCTCACTGGCACTTGGGGGAAGCCTGTCAGCATCCTGCCCCCCCCAAGTGTGAAACCCTACAACTACTAGAATCTGGTGCACACAACTATCACTTGTACTTCTCTAGGTGGATAGATGACAGTATGCACCACACACTTGATGACCCAAAATCAGATTCTACTCAAGAATAGTGAATGGACTCTTAGGCTTATATATCTGGTAACAGCCCAAACCAGCTGGTAATAGGACATAAGTGATTCAAGGGCTACAACACTCAAGACAGCGCAATCTAGTAGCCCATCTATGTATATTGAAAGAAAACAAAACAACATAAGACTCAGTGAGCAAATGTAGAATAAATCACTACAATATCTTAGAGATGGCTCAGAGACAGCAGTCAATATCACACCACATAAAGAAGCAGACCGTGATTGCTTCTACAACTCCCCATATTAAAGAATCAAAATCTTTCCCAAATAAAGGTACAATCCTAGAATTGCCAGATGCAGAATATAAAAAACTAATTTACAGAATGCTTCAAGACATCAAGGATGACCTCAGAAACGAAATAAGGCAATCTACAGAAAAAGCCAAGGAACACACTGATTAAGCAGTTGAAGAAATCAAAAAGATTATTCAAGAACATAGTGGAAAAATTAATAAGTTGCAAGAATCCCTAGAGACAAGCATTCAGAAATCCAAAAGATTAACAATAAAATTACAGAATTAGACAACACAATAGGAAGTCACAGGAGAAGACTCGAGCAATTGGAATGCAGGGTGGGGGATCTTGAGGACCAGGGAATTGACACCAATATAGCTGAAAAAAAATCAGATAAAACAATTAAAAAAAAAAAAGAAGAAACCCCAAGAATCATGTGGGACTCTATCAAGAAGAATAACTTGCATGTGATTGTAGTCCCAGAACGGGGGGGATAACAGAAAATACAGAGAGAAGAGTTGAAGATCTGTTGGCAGAAAACTTCTCTGACATCAGGAAAGACGAAAGGATACCTATCCAAGGTGCTCATTGAACTCCATTTAAGATTGATCCAAAAAGAAAATCACCAAGACATATTATCATCAAACTTGCCAAAACCAAAGATAAAGAGAAAATTTTAAAAGCAGCCAGGAAGAAAAGAAAGGTCTCCTTCAAGGGAGAATCAATCAGAATAAGTTCAGACTACTCAGCAGAAACCATGCAGTCAAAAAGGCAAGGGGATGACATATATAGAGCACTGAAGGAGAAAAACTGCCAGCCAAGGATCATATATCCAGCAAAAGTCTCTCTGAAATATGAAGGCGAAATTAAGACATTTACAGATAAACACAAGCTTAGAGAATTTGCAAAAACCAAACCAAAGCTACAAGAAATACAAAAGGAAATTGTTTGGTCAGAAAACCAGTAATATCACATACCAGCACAATACAAGGTCACAGAACAGAACATTCTGATATCAACCCAAACAGGGAAATCACAAAAACAAATTAAGATTAATTATAAACAGAAAAAAATGCTCAAAACAGGGAATCATTGAAGTCAATATGTAAAAGATCACAATAATCAAAAAGAGGAACTAAATACAGGTGGCATAGAACTGCCATATGGAGAGGGAAACAAGGCTATATAGGACAATACAAGTTAGGTTTTTACTTAGAAAAATAGGGGTAAATATTAAGGTAACCACAAAGAGGTAAAACAACTCCATAACTCAAAATAAAAACCAAGAAAAACCTAACAACTCAGCAAACATAAAGTTAAATACTATGAAAATGAGGAACACACAATTTACAAGGAAAAACTTCTCAGCACGAAAAAGTGGAAAAGTGAAATTGTCAACAACACACATAAAAAGGCATCAAAATGACAACACTAAACATATACTTATCTATAATTACACTGAATGTAAATGGACTAAATGCACCAATAAAGAGACAGAGAGTCTCAGACTGGATAAAGAAACACGATCCATCTATATGCTGCCTACAAGAGACACACCTTAGACTTAGAGACACAAACAAACTAAAACTCAAAGGATGGAAAAAAATATATCAAGCAAACAATAAGCAAAAAAGAGCAGGATTATTAGTATTAATTTCTGACAAAACAGACTTTAAAGTTAAATCCACCACAAAGGATAAAGAAGGACACTACATAATGATTAAAGGGACAATTAACCAGGAAGATACAACCATATTAAATATTTATGCACCCAATGACAGGGCTGCAAGATATGTAAAACAAACTTTAACAGAACTGAAAAATGAGATAGACACCTCCACAATTATAGTAGGAGACTTCAATACACCACTTTCGGAGGACAGGACTTCCAGTACGAAGCTCAATAGAGACATGGAAGACCAAATTGCTACAATCAACCAACTTGACCTCATAGACTTATACAGAACCCTCCACCCAACTGCTGCAAAGCATACTTTTTTGTCTAGCGCACATGGAACATTCTCTAGAATAGACCACATATCAGGTCATAAAACAAACCTTTGCAGAATCGAAAACATCGAAATATTACAAAGCGTCTTCTCAGAAGATAAGGCCATTGAAGTAGAAATCAATAACAGAAAAATTAGGGAAAAGAAATCAAATATTTGGAAACTGAAATACCCTGCTGAAAAAAGACTGGGTTATAGAAGACATTAAGGAGGGAATAAAGAAATTCATAGAATGCAAGCAGAATGAAGACACTTCCTATCAAAACCTCTGGGACACAGCAAAGGCAGTGCTCAGAGGCCAATTTATATCGATAAATGCACACATACAAAAAGAAGAAAGAGCCAAAATCAGAGAACTGTCCCTACAACTTGAACAAATAGAAAGTGAGCAACAAAAGAATCCATCAGGCACCAGAAGAAAACAATAAAAATTAGAGCTGAACTAAATGAATTAGAGAAGAGAAAAACAATCAAAAGAATAAAGAAAGCCAAAAGCTGGTTCTTTGAAACAATTAAGAAAATTGATAAACCATTGGCCAGACTGACTAAAGAAATACCGGAAAGGAAACAAATAACCCGAATAAGAAACGAGATGGGCCACATCACAACAGGCCCAACTGAAATTAAAAGAATCATATCAGATTATTACGAAAACTTGGACTCTAACAAATTTGCAAACCTAGAAGAAATGGATGAATTCCTAGAAAAACACTACCTACCTAAACTAACACAATCAGAATTAGAACAACTAAATAGATCCATAACAAAAAAGAGATTGAAACGGTAATCAAAAAACTCCCAACAAAAAAAAAGCCCTGGCCCAGATGGCCTCACTGCAGAGTTCTACCAAACTTTCAGAGAAGAGTTAACACCACTACTACTAAAGGTATTTCAAAGCATAGAAAATGACGGAATACTACCTATCTCATTCTATGAAGCCACCATATCCCTGATGCCAAAACCAGGCAAAGACTTCACAAAAAAAGAAAATTACAGACCTATATCCCTCATGAACATAGATGCAAAAATCCTCAACAAAATACTAGCCAATAGAATTCAACAACATATCAAAAAAATAATCCACCCCGACCAAGTGGGATTTATACCAGGTATGCAAAAAAATATTTTTTTTTTTATGCAAGGCTGGTTTAATATTAGAAAAACCATTAATGTAATCCACCATATAAATAAAACAAAAGACAAAAACCACATGATCTTATCAGCTGATGCAGAGAAGACATTTCACAAAGTCCAACACCCATTTATGACAAAAACTCTCAGCAAAATAGGAATTGAAGGAAAATTCCTCAACATAATAAAGGGCATCTATACAAAGCCAACAGCCAACATCACTCTAAATGGAGAGAGCCTGAAAGCAATTCCCTTGAGAATGGGAACCAGACAAGGATACCCTTTATCACTGCTCTTATTCAACACTATGCTGGAGGTCCTAGCCAGAGCAATTAGGCTAGACAAAGAAATAAAGGGCATCCGGATTGGCAAAGTGGAAGTAAAATTATCTCTATTTGCAGATAACATGATCTTATACACAGAAAACCCTAGGGAATCCTCCAGAAAACTACTGAAACTAATAGAAGAGTTTGGCAGAGTCTCAGGTTATAAGATAAGCACACAAAAATCACTTGGATTCCTCTACATCAACAAAAAGAACATAGAAGAGGAACTCACAAAATCAATACCATTCACAGTCGCCACCAAGAAGATAAAATACTTAGGAATAAATCTTACCAAAGATGTAAAAGACCTATACAAAGAAAACTGCAAACTACTAGTGTAAGAAACTAAAAAGGACCTACTTAAGTGGAAAAACATACCTTGCTCATGGATAGGAAGACTAACATAGTAAAAATGTCTATTCTACCAAAAGCCATCTATACATACAATGCACTTCCAATCCAAATTCCAATGACATTCTTTAATGTGATGGAGAAACAAATCACCAACTTCATATGGAAGGGAAAGAAGCCCCAGATAAGTAAAGCATTACTGAGAAAGAAGAAGAAAGTGGGAGGCCTCACTCTACCTGATTTTAGAACATATCATACAGCCACAATCGTCAAAATAGCCTGGTACTGGTACAACAACAGGCGCATAGACCACTGGAACAGAATTGAGAGCCCAGATATAAATCCATCCACATATGAGCAGCTGGTATTTGACAAAGGCCCAGTGTCAGTTAATTGGGGAAAAGATAGTCTTTTTAACAAATGGTGCTGGCATAACTGGATATCCATTTGCAAAAAAATGAAACAGGACCCATACCTCACACAATGCACAAAAACTAACTCCAAGTGGATCAAAGACCTAAACATAAAGACTAAAACGATAAAGATCATGGAAGAAAAAATAGGGACAACCTTAGGAGCCCTAATACAAGGCATAAACAGCATACAAACATTACCAAAAATGAAGAGAAACCAGATAACTGGGAGCTCCTAAAAATCAAACACCTATGCTCATCTAAAGACTTCACCAAAAGAGTAAAAAGACCACCTACAGATTGGGAAAGAATTTTCAGCTATGACATCTCCGACCAGTGCCTGATCTCTAAAATCTATATAATTCTGTTAAAACTCAACCACAAAAAGACAAACAACCCAATCAAGAAGTGGGCAAAGGATATGAACACGTACTTCACTAAAGAAGATATTCAGGCAGCTAACAGAGACATGAGAAAATGCTCTCGATCATTAGCCATTAAAGAAATGCAAATTAAAACTACAATGAGATTCCATCTCACTCCAACAAGGCTGGCATTAATCCCCAAAACACAAAATAATGAATGTTGGAGAGGCTGCGGAGAGATTGGAACTCTTATACACTGCTGGTGGGAATGCAAAATGGTACAACCACTTTCGAAATCTATCTGGCATTATCTTAAACAGTTAGAAATAGACCTACCATACAAGCCAGAAATCCCACTCCTCGGAATATACCCTAGAGAAATAAGAACCTTCAGCTGAACAGATATATGCACATCCATGTTTATTGCAGCTCTGTTTACAATAGCAAAAAGCTGGAAGCAACCAAGATGTCCATCAACGGATGAATGGGTAAATATATTATGATATATTCACACAATGGAATACTACGCATTGATAAAGAACAGTGACGAATCTGTGAAACATTTCATAACATGGAGGAACCTGGACGGCATTGTGCTGAGTGAAATTAGTCAGAGGGAAAAGGACAAATATTGTATAAGACCACTATTATAAGATCTTGAGAAATAGTATAAACCACACACTTTTGTGGTTACAAGGGGGGCAGAGAGGGAGGGTGGAAGAGGGTTATTTACTGATTAGTTAGTAGATAAGAAGTAGTTTAGGTGAAGGGAAGGACAATACTCAATACAGGGAAGGTCAGCTCAACTGGACTGGACCAAAAGCAAAGAAGTTTCCGGGATAAACTGAATGCTTCAAAGGTCAGTGGAGCAAGGGTGGGGGTTTGGGGACTATGGCTTAAGGGGACTTCTAAATCAATTGGCAAAATAATTCTATAATGGTAACATTCTGCATCCCACTTTGAAATGTGGTGTCTGGGGTCTTAAACGTTAACATTGGCCATCTAAGATGCATCAATTGGCCTCAACCCACCTGGAGCAAAGGAGAATGAAGAACACCAAGGTCACACGACAACTATGAGCCCAAGAGACAGAAAGGGCCACATGAACCAGAGACTTACATCATCCTGAGACCAGAAGAACTAGATGGTCCCTGGCCACAACCGATGACTTTCCTGACAGGGAGCACAGCAGAGAACCCCTGAGGGAGCAGGAAATCAGTGGGATGCAGACCCCAAATTCTCATAAAAAGACCAGACTTAATGGTCTGACTGAGTCTAGAGGAATCCCGGTGGTCATGGTCCCCAAACCTTCTTTTGGCCCAGGACAGGAACCATTCCTGAAGACAGCTCATCAGACATGGAAGGGACTGGACAATGGGTTGGAGAGAGGTGCTGACGAAGAGTGAGCTACTTGTATCAGGTGGACACTTGAGACTGTGTTGGCATCTCCTGTCTGGAGGGGAGATAGGAGGGTAGAGAGGGTTAGAAACTGGCAAAATTGTCACGAAAGGAGAGACTGGAAGGAGGGAGTGGGCTGACTCATTAGGGGGAGAGTTAGTGGGAGTACGGAGTAAGGTGTATATAAGCTTATATGTGACAGACTGACTTGATTTGTAAACCTTCACTTAAAATTATTAAAAAATTATTAAAAAAAAATTTATCCATTAGCATCAGTAAAAGTTTATGGTAGAGGTCTAGAAATGAGAAGTCTGCTTTATACACACTTTTCCTAGCCTCTGGCTACATCCAGATAGGCTTTAAACATGGGTCCTATTTCCCTCCTTTCTGGCCTGCTCCAAAAATCCCACTTAACAGCATGTTACTGTAAATTGTAACATCTCATATTACTTACCTAAGTATTGCGAAGTCCCTTCTTTCCTGCTGTCCACTATGCATATCTTGGAGGGGGTTTTACCCTGTCTTACAGGGTAGCTATGAGTCGGAATTGACTCCACGGCAACGGGTAAGGAGTTGGAGTGTGCCTTTATCTTTAGCATACATTTTATTTTTAAATTATTATATGTTTTCCAAAACAGAATTTCATAAATATTTTTAAATGAACGAATCTTGTTTCTCATTTCTTGCTATGGATGGAGCGACCATACTTCTATCTAAGCTAACCTCTCCAGTGTGCAATGGTTTGCGTAGTTTCTTGCCTATGGTTACAGAAACTTCTTTAGCGATTTACTCCACTATTCCAAGTCATTCAGTTTTCTCTCTTTAGTTATTTCCATTAGCATATTTTTATGGTGAAATATCTCTTGTTATAAATAAACAAAAACATTACAAATAAACATCAGAATTTGGGGTGACATTTCAATCTCTAGTTACCATCCCATTTCTTTGCTCCTTTTACAGCAAAACTCTTCTGAAGAGTTATCTGTATTTGATGTTTACACGACTTCTCCGAAGCTGTCTTGTCAATGTTGCATTTCAGGTTGTGACACGGCAATCACAGCTATAACTTCATGAAATTTTCAGGAGAGTGAATAATACATCTTATTTTTTCATTTTTTTTTATTGTTGTAAAATATAGAGAACATGACAATCTCCAATTCAACAGTTTTCATGTATACGATTTAATCAAACCAATTACCCTTATTTGGGAATACGGCCCTTTTCAATTCTGTACAGTTTATACATTTTTCTCAACTTGACATTTCTCTAAGAATTTAGATGTGTTTTGTCATAAAAGAATTGATGAAACATGCTCAAAGACATTGCCAGAAAATATATGCTTATTGATTTTTTCATTAATTTCAACTTGTGAGGGTTATTTTGTTTTAGCCTAAGATTTTACTAGCCCCATACAAGCTTTTCTTTTGCTGCAGTAGACAGTACACAAACAAGAAGTAATATACATTTATTCTAGTCTTAATTTTATAATGTGGCCATTTGATTTGAATTATTATGTTTTTTAAATTTTTTCTGTAATATTCTAGAATAAAAGAACAGGATTAAAATATTATTTCATTAATTCTGAGAAATTAATTTATATCCATTTTTATGCATTGATAATATAGTTGGCCACTTTCTTTTCTAGAAAAATTAAAGTTACACTACCTATCACGTTTACTGTCCCCATTCTTTCATCTATTCATTCATGAACTTCTTCTAGTAGTCATTTTTGTAGTTACCAGATTAGATATTGTGTTTTGTGGTTAGAGTAGTGAATAAGATAGATGCCGAATTTTTCATAAATTATATTCTAGCAAACATTTTAGAGAAAAAGAAACAATGGAAGGGTGGTATGTGTTACAAAATTGGAAATACAGGCGCAGTGACAGAATGACATTAGTAGATAAATCTATGATTTCCAAAAGAACTGATATGTAATATGAGTCACAATAAAATGAATGTTCTTGTGAGAAATGGTGGTAGGTGGTAATGATAAAGTCCCAGGAAGAAAAAAAAGTAAATATATGTGAAAATGCGGAAGAAAATAAACATAGAATGTAAACATAGTGGAAAGAGTGGCGTAAGGCTGCGGAAGTGGGCAAAAGGATATTCCTATAAGGCCTTGAAACCCAAGTTAAGGGATTTTATTATTATCATAAGGAATAGAAAACATTTAATTACTTCTACCTTAGTGTTAGGTAATTAAACTTTTTTTTAAGGCCCCCTTTTGCTGCGATCTAAAAAAGTGGGCTCCAATTGGTGGCAGAAGATCCACTTTCATTTCTGTGGTATCTAACAGTGAATCGGTTGCTCATTTGCAGCCTGCTGAATCATGTTGTAGTTCAATTCACTGATTATATTCATAGTCCCCTAACTGTGTACCCAGGTGTCTTGGTATGCTGCAATGAACTCACAGGAATGCAGTGGGATATTTTAAATTTTCAAGACAAAATTAGTGATGCTCAACATCTTTCAGTATCTTTCTGCAAGCCAGTAGTTTAATCTAGATAACATTTTCTATATTAATAGACTTCATTTTTTGAACAGTTTTAGATTTACAGAAAAATTAAGAAAATAATACAGAATTCCCATATACACCAGTTTGCCCTATCATTAACATCTTACATCGCTTTGGTATATTTGCACCAATTAATGAGCTGATGTTGATATAATTCTGATGGTCTTACCTCAATATCTCTTTGTTTCCTCAATTTGGGATAACAGTAGTACTGTGCTACCATAAAATGGGCAAGGTGGGCAAACCCCACATTTATCACTAACTGGATGGCCAGGATCGGGATGAATCTAACTCCCACATGGAAGTGCATTCAGGCCTGACCTTCCCACATTCCTACTCCTCGTCACCAGCCACTTTTGTGACAATTACTGTCTCTGACCCTAACTACCCAGAGTTAGATCACATCCCATCCTTGGCTATCCTGAGCCAGGTCAAAACATCCCTGACCTCCTGAAACCAAGTCATCAGGGAGCACCGATAGGCTCAAAAGTCAGCACACCTCCCTGCACTTCAGGTCAGGTGACCTCCCTCTCTCCTTGTCTCCCATACCCAGTGACTGTGTCACAAGCTAGAAAGACTCTATGCTTCCTCACCAACTGCCCATGCAGCCTTTCTCTATCACTCAGCCACCCAGAGCTGAGTCTACAAAAATCTACTTTGTACTGTCAGCCGCTGCTGGCTCATTGCCCCATGGATTCATTAATTCTTTATACTGGCTCACAAAATTCAGAGACAGTTACCTTTACTTACAGTTTCCCATTTATTATAACCAGAAGGGATACAAGCTTAGAGATGCATCAGACAAGGTCTGGAAGAGTTCCCAGGACGGTGCTTCCGTTGTTCCCAGTGCACAGAATGTTATCACGGGTTCAGGTTCCATATTTATTGGGACCTCAGTGAATATGCACAACTTGGGCCTTAATGCATAGTTATAATTGACCCAGTCAATGAATATACAAGATTGCATTAGCCCCCCTTCCTTTATTGAAGTTAGTTCACCAGATGTGGGGCCTATGTAGCTGCTACTTGCCTGGCTATTTTAGAAAACAAAAACACCATAATTGTTCAAGCTATTTTCAGAAACTGGAGTCAAAGAGCCAAACTGAGTTTCACACGTACCTACCTTATATGGTTATTATGAATTAAAACATTACTTCTATATATCAAGTTTTTTATATCTCTCACCTAAAAACCTGCCTGATACATTATAAGAATATATTCTTATTTATTAACACAGTAAGACAGGCACACAGGTGTAATTCCTAACTAAGTAAATGTGTACATTTTAAGGGTGCATTCTTATACATTTTTTTTTCCTGATGGAATGTTTAATAAACACTTTGAAGGCCAATAGTCTAGAGAATGGATTGAACAGATAGAATAGGCAGTTTTAAAAAGCCAGTTTGGATGACACTGTAACTGACCAAGTGAGAAATGATGAAGTGCAAAATTATCAATGAGATAATTTTACAGGTAAAGATATACTTTGGAAAAAGAAGGTTTAATAAACATTCGTAGATTTGATATGGATGTTGGAGAATTGTCAGGTCCCAAGACGGCCTCCTAGATATTCATACCATTACTGAGAGAAAATTGAAGAGGAGGTAAATTTGGAGAGAAGATTCTGAATAGAGTGTTAACATTGAATTTGAGGTGTTTGAGATTATCCAAATGGTTATTTTGAGTAGGTGATTGGGAATCATGAAGTGATGAAAAGATGGAAGAGAATTAATAGCTATGTATTTTTTTCCCTTCTTTTTGCTGTTCTTCAAGGCTTATCAAGAGGGGTAGATCCTTCTGTTTATAAATTAAAATAATTGATTCTATATTAAAATAAATAATGACAAATTAACTCATTAAAAAAAGTTTTCATTTACTATAACATCTCATATTTTCTTTAACCAAACTCAAACCAAACCCCCTGCCATAGAGTTGATTCCAACTCGTAGCAACCCTATAGGACAGAGTAGAACTGCCCCACAGAGTTTTCAAGGAGCAGTTGGTTGATTCAAACTGCTGACCTTTTGGTTAGCAATGGAACTCTTAACCGCTGCGCCACCAGGGCTCCCATATTGTCTTTACCCATAGTTAAAATAGAAATTTTTTAAAAATAATTTTCTTTAAAAAGCTTTAAGTGTCTATTGAGGTTTTAGGAGCCCTGGTGGTGCAGTGGTTAAGGACTCAGCTGAATCCCCCAGTGGCTCCACAGGAGAAAGATACGACAGTCTGCTTCAGTAAATATTTACAGCTTTGAAACCCCTATGGAGCAGTTCTACTCTGTCTTATAGGGTCGCTATTTGTTGTAATCAACTTGATAGCAACAGGTTTTTTTTTTAAAAGAGATTTTTATTAGGAAAAGAAAGGGTTATATTGGTCAAGGGTTAAGATTTGGAGGCCCACTTCATGGAGATAAAGATTATTATTAAATGCTATTTCTCCCTTGTTATTTATATGAAAGGGACCTTTTAGTTTATAACATAAATACACTATTATTTCTAGTTGATACCGGTTAATTCCAGACACTGAATTTTTCCTTGTGGGCAATGGATATTTTTTCTTTATAAATAATCCTGATCTTTGTAAATTACCTGGGAAGAGGTTGGCGCTTTCAAGCCTTGCCTTTAAACTTTGTTAGGTCGGATCAGAGCATCCTTTAGTCAAGGTCTAATTTTTTTACACTACTGGGCCAATACAGCAGAGAGCATATTCTGCCTGATGCTTCATTACTTATAAGGTGTCCCACTCTGGCTGGTACCCAAACCACCCAGTGCCGTCGAGTCGATTCCAACTCATAGCGGCTCTATAGACAGAGGAGAACTGCCCCATAGAGTTTCCAAGGAGCCTTCTGACAACCATAGGTCTTGTACCCTCAGCTTATTTTGGTTAGTTTTTTTTCTCTCCCAAGCACACACACAAACATGTTAAACATTACTCAGTTGGAGACCCTACGTGGAGAATATGCAGACCCTCAGAGTCTCTTGCTTTAACACTTTCAAGATCCAATTATTTTCTGTTTGTTTTTTTTTTTGGGGGGGGGTACCACGTGTTTTCATTAGTGGAAGCATGATGAGTGATGGAATATGTTTAAAATTTTGGTTGGTAATATGGATTTTGAGAAATATCTGTTAGTACATGGTTACCACAGAACTTTTAAGTTCTCAAATCCCCCAATAAGCAGGTACCCATCTGTACCTCCAGATCTTGGTTGCTGATGTTTTTTGTGGGGCCTTCTGTTAGGTTACATGAGAAATATCTGCTTTTCCAAATACGAAACACAAAAGAACAAAACAAAACCCACCAGGCTCCCTACCTATCACACCCTCCAAAAAAACACCTGCTGCCGTTGAGTCGATTCCAACTCATAACAATCCCACAGGTCAGAGTAGAACTGCCCCATAGGGTTTCCAATGAGCAGCTGGTGGATTTCAACTGCCTACCTTTTGGTTAGCAGGCAAACTCTTAACCCCTGCACCATGGAGGCTACAATTATCACACAGGAAATGATAAATATGCTCACAAGGCTTATCTAGAAGGAAAAAGGCCAAAAGAAACTTTTTTCCACCATCACGCTTCCTGGTTGCACTGTCACACTTGCAAGGCTCATACCCAGCTATTTTGCTTCAACTAAGGTTTCTTATTCCTTTCATTATTATGCAAGTTCCCACTGAAGGGAAGCAAATACTTTCAGTGGTAAATGTATACTCCCAAAGAACCTGTGAGCCAGAAAAAGTGAGTGGTATACAGTATGTACCACGGGTCATGAGCTGTTCTTTTCAGGTAATTTGTCTTCTGAAGGCTAACCACCATAGCTACCTTGTTCTTCTCAATTCAGGGGGATTGCTAGGCTTCTCATGAATTATGTATCCCAATGCTGTGGCCTGGAAGTTATTTTCAGGAAAGAAGCTTGGCCAAGCATTTGTCTCACTATACCTATTTAACCTATCTCAGGCTTAACTGTTTTTGGCTGATGCTCAAATTATTGGTTCCTGTAATTTCCCATTTTTCACTTGTTACAGGTAACAGCATAAGTCCAGTCTGTTACTGCGTCTTGCATGGCAGCGGTAGAGCAATGAAGTTCTGCTGTGAAATCTTCACAAACATGAAAGAAATAACATTGTCTCTGAGAGCCAGATGAGGAAAAGGTGAGTGCATTTACAGTGAGCCCATGAACACAGTGGTTGTGGTTATAGGGATGGTGCTGGGTACAAAAACATGGGAAATTCTTTAACAAGTATGACTGGCTTCTATCAAAAATAAGTAAGCCCATTACCAGCATCAGCTATTGACCCTGAGAACTTGATTTAATACCATTTCTTGAAGGAACTGACTAGTCATTTTGAGGAAGGTTGATACGTTGTACCCCTTTCATTACAGAGATGGTAATGATAGGTGTAGACATTTAGGCTGAGCTCCAAGTACACTTCTAAAGTCACTTTTTCTGCAGCCATCATGATTCATGAATGTAGTGAATGTTTTAACAGTATGGCATGCCGCACAATTTTGCTTCTGGGCAAGGGGCTCACTGTATTTCAAAAGAAGTTAAGCAAACATAGCTGAGAAATGTCCGTAATCTGATGGAACTCTCTAGTCTTATGATGGACCACATCGCACAGAAACAGCTGGTCTTAAATCACAGTAACATATTCTTTTGAAGATGTTGTTTTTGTGTGAGCTGAGATACAATAATTTTCATATTTAAAACACTCTTCTGATGGATTCTTGTTTATATTCTAAACAAGCAGACAAATATATGGCAATTTTACCAACAGTCAAATGTATGGCTTTTGGGTCCAAAGGGTTTGAAGCAAGCAGCATCTCCTATTACTTTGCCTAGTAACTAATGAGCAAATTATTCTTTTCCATTCCACTGACTCCAAATTCTACGACATAGTGATTTCTGTATCCAATTACAACCACTTCTAAGAAAGAACATAGCAAAATACATATTAGAGTAGAAGCTGAGAGTGCTTACTGGTCATTTTGGCTACTCATTATGATGGAAAATGTGTTTTGGCATTAACTAGATTTTTCATTTTAATCTTCATAGAGAGTTACGTTTACTGCTGCATAATGAAGGCAGAGAAAAATAGGGATGGAACCAAAGTGATTCTCTGGTATTGTTCCGATTCTACCATTGTCCATCATTAAAAGATAATAGTTTATGAAATCCTGTGCAGTAAGGAGTCCCCAGACATCAAAACCTTCAGGAATGACTAGGTCATGTCATCAAATAAAGATACTGCAGGTACTACCAGAAGCTAAAAGAAATATGAATCAATGATTGGGTTAGGAGAGTCATATGCACCCAGTCCAGCTTTGTTATATAGTTTCTCTCTATATTTTCATACTTGCAACAAAAATATTGGCTATGCTGTTCCTCTTCTTTCCCCAATACTTTCACATGATATGTTTTCGGTTGAAGGCACTGGCGAAAACAAAATTCTACGAATTGACAGACTGGCAATTGAGATGCTTCAACAAATGGATACAGCTCTGGACGTGCTCACTTGTTTATGCCAAGAAATTTGGAAGGCAGCTACCTGGCCAATTGACAGGAAGAGACCGATATTTGTTCCCATTCCAAAGAAAGGTGATCCAACAATATGGAATTTATCAAACAATACAATTAATATCATGAACAAGTAAAATTTTGCTGAAGATCATTCAAAAGTGTCTGCAGTAGTGCATGGACAGAGAGCTGCCAATAATTCGAGCCAGATTCATAATAGAATATGGAACAAGGGGTACCATTACTGTGCTGACGTCAGATGAATCCTGGCTGAAAGCAGAGAATGCCAGAAAGATGTGTTTTATTAACTATTCAAAGGCATTACACAGTGTGGATCATAACAAATTATGAATAACATTTTGAAGAATGGGAATTCATGAGCAATTAATTGTGCTCATGAGGAACCTGTACTTAGACCAAGAGGCAGTCATTCAAAGAGAACAAGGGGATACTGCATGTTTTAAAGTCAAGAAAGCTGTGTGTCAGTGTTGTGTCATTTCACCATAGTTATTCAATCTCTATACTAAGTACATAGTCCCAGAACCTGGACTATATGAAGAAGAATGGGGCATTAGGATTGGAGGAAGACTCATTCACAACCTGCATTCTGCAGATGACACAATCTTGCTTTCTGAAAGTGAAGAGGACTTGAAGCACTTACTGATAGATATCACAGATCACAGCCTTCAGTATGGATTACACCTCAGCACAAAGAAAACAAAAATCCTCACAACTGGACCAGTGAACAACGTAGAAAATATTGAAGGTGGTAAAAAATTTCATTTTACCTGGATTCACAGTCAACGCTCATGGAAGCAGCACTCAAGATATCAAACAATGTACTGCATTGGGCAAATCTGCTGCAAAAGACCCGTTTAAAGAATTAAAAAGCAACGATGTCACTTTAAGTACTGAGGTGCACCTGATCCAAGCCATGATGTTTTCAGTTGCTTCATGTGTATGCAAAACCTGGAAAATGAATAAGGAAGATCCTAGAAGATTTGATACTTTGAATTATGGACTGCCAGAAAAACGAAGAGATCTGTCTTGGAAGAAGTGCAGACAGAATACTCATTAGAAGCAAGGCTGGTGAGGCTTTGTCTCACATATTTTGGACATGTTATCAGGAGGAAGCAATCCATGGAGAAGGACATCATGCTCAGTAGAGTAGAGGGTCAGCAAAAATGAGGAAGACCCTCAAGGAGATGGATTGACACAGTGGCTACAACAATGGGCTCAAGCACAACAATGATTGTGAGGAGGGCGCAAGAACTGTCAGTGTTTTGTTCTGTTGTACGTAGGGTCACTATGAGTCAGAACTGACTCAAGGCACTTAAACAACAACAAGCCCCAATTTAAGGTTTCTGATTTTTTGGTAAAATAAGGAATGTTTGCTGTATGTTTTCTAAAATCATTTTCATCTCTGAAGTTTTATTACTATACTAGGAGCTCTAGTGGCTTAGTGGTTAAAAGCGTGGCTGCTAACCAAAAGGTGGGCAGTTCAAATCCACCAGCTGCTTCTTGGAAACCCTATGGGGCAGTTCTACTTTTTCCCATAGGGTCACTATGAGTCAATGACACCTAACAACAACAACAACAACAATCCCAGACTCAACCGTTATCCAATTTATCCCAAAATATGTTGCTTTTTTTTAATGTAGTATTGGAGGAGGACATATTTAGCAGAAGTTTGCAAGTTCTTACTAGGAACACCTAGTAAGAATATGTAAATCTCCGTCAAATCTCGTTTTGAAAATGCTAATAACAGATTTCCTAGTAAAGATATTGGTACTTCCTAACAAAGTGAAAAGTGAGGACCTTCATCTGTAAAAATGCTTTAGTAGACTATAACAAATCTCTCCAGGATGATTAATGTAAATAAACTCAAAATGTATGTATTTATGGGACACTGCTAAATGGAGAAGAAAATATCTACTGTGCAATTAATGAGATATAAAATGGAGTTACCCCACTACCAAAATGTAATTTGCATGTTAAATCTGAAACCAGAGATTGGCCTAATACAAGAAAGGAAGCTTCTTTTATGGGGAGCCATGTCCAACAGGATCACTTTTCTCCAATTAGAGAATGATTCACCTCCATTTTATCATGGCCTGTTGCTCTAGAACCATTAGTTCAAATGATAATTTAGGCAATTTCATATAAATCAAATTTGACAATTTGACACATTATGCTTTCATATATATAAACAAAGTTTTTTTTTTTTCTCGAAAAAGTAAAGTGATGTTATTATCTGATACCTTTGGTAATTTTAATGTGCAAGGAACTGCCAATATAAATCAGCAATGAACCCAGTAGAACACTTTCAAAATCTCTTTTATTCACAAAAATTTGCTGTCTTCTATCTCTCTCTGTCACACGTGTGCTTAGAAACACACATGCACACTTAAGGGCCTTAAATTGATTTTACATAATTTGTTTCCGTTTTTCATGTAATAGAGGCTGGTTATGTCTGGAAAGAAGATAAAATTTTCAGTTACTTCATTGGAGTTGCCTGAAGGAAATTTATTTCAATTAATCTTTTTGAAATATTCTAGGCCCAACAAAAACTTTTTTTTCTACATTCACTGTATTATTTAGCATTTTTTTAAATAAACAAAAAAATACTGCAATATATTTCCCAGAAGGTTGCATTGTATTACAAGTTTTTTTATTTTATTTTTTTAAGAGTAAATAAAGACAGGTAATTTTTCTCCCCACCTCTTGACAGAATCATAATGAGAAATCTCTAATAGTCACATTTCATCATTAAGTGGCATAAGTTCGATAGCTTCTGCAGAAGCCAAAAATCAGTCCCGTTATTTTACAGACAGACATTACAGTCAAACATACCTATTATTATCACATCTTGAAATGCTCAGGAACTACTACCTGTAGTTCTTGAGGTTATGGCATGGAAAGTTTAGAGATATTTAATGAGTTAAATTGATAAAAAAGTAGTATTACAATGAAAATACCTCTGACAATTTATACCTCATTTTAGTCAGGAGCACAAACATAAAAACATAAGATATGCATTCCCTTAGTACTCTTTTTGCCCTTGAACATTTATTCAAATATGTGTAAGTTATCACATTTACATCTGCACAAAATGTACGTATTAGCGCATATTATATATTTATATAAGTGTATAAATGTGTGTGCCTGTGTGCATCTAGGTTGAGAGAGAAAATTATTTAGTATGTAAACTACAAACTCTGAATATATTGCTGGGATGAATGTAGTGGGGGATTTAGTTAGGTTAGACTTAGAATAGTACTTTATTTGTGGCATGCTTTGGAAAATGCAAGTTATTTTCTCTAACAGTTTTGCTACATTGCAGCTGAGTTAATAAAGGGACATTTTTAATGACAGTATTTTTTTGTCTAAATCAACTTATACTTAATTATTCATGACAAAGCTGGAAATTTTATAATTTATCTAAATTAAAAAGAACTTTTTTTCATTTTTCTTCTGACAGAGACAAAAAAAAGTATCCATGATAATGACAAAGTTACTTGATAAAAAAGAGGAAAATAATTTTATTTTCTAGACTTAAAAGAACAGAAAATTTATATAAAATTACAAAGGTAGTTAATTTTTATCTAAGTTTTTACTATGAAATTTCTTCATCTCTTATTTCCTTTAATTTAAGGAAACAGAAACGTATTAAAGGATAGTATATGAGTCAGAATCGGCTTGGTGACAACAGTTTTATATTGTAATACATGCTTTGAAGGAAGTAGAATCATATTTTTAATTGATATACTATATATATGTATATATAGAAGGTCAAGTTAGAGACTTTTGAGAGAATTGTTTTAGAACTTCCTTAAGATTATTGAAGATAATCCCATTAGTTATTCTGGTAATATAGTTTTGTTGTTGTTTGTTTTGCCTTTTTTTTTTTAATGAATATGTCTTGGGGACAGGAGTACTCTCACATATAACTGTGCCTTAAAAAAATAAATAAAGCCAGTGTTTATCAATACTACAGAAGCTGGCAACCATCTGGCTATAATTAATTCATTGATTTAGGCCCAGAAAGTAAATTTCCATCTGTGTCTCCATTGATTTCATATAAAACTTTCTGACTTTGAAGGAAAATCTAAACTATATTTTTCGGAGGAGGAAGCAAGAGAAGGTAACTAGAAGGAGTTTGATGCAGCCATTATAACTGAAATACAAACAACACAGAGAACATAAATGGTAAGCGTAGGAAGCATATTAGGAAACCAGCTTCTGGAATTACATATCCCATCTCAACATTTTTTGCTTACTCTGTATTAGTATTTCACTCTTTTTATTAGTAAGATCAGCAAAAATTTGGTTGTTCATGATAAAAAATGTTAAAGCTTGTTTTTCTGGTGTATTCTGGAAGAGAATACTTATGACAAATAATGAACAAAGTACTAGTGGAAGCGTGTACCCATTTCTTTCCTTATATTTCGTCTTGGACCATACAGTTAATTGAGAAATAAGTTAAAGATGTATTGGAAAGGATTATATTAGATTTTTATGACAAATATTATATAGTAAAAGACAGAACAAACTAGTTTTATATTTCAGTCAATACTCATATATTTAAATTTAATGTGACCAAATAACTGAAATACAAATCTTTTAGACAGAAGGCAATGAGGGAAGGGAGGAGGGTGCTTCAGTTTTCTGGATAACTGCCTAAACACTTTTAGACTCTTAATTCGTAATTCAAGAGTAAATGGTGTAAAGAAAATAGAATAAACCTGGGTAGTCTGAGAAATATTCATTAAAATATTTGCTTTTTGTCCTATATTCAATCAAATGTTCTGGTTTCCTTGGGTTATTCTAATAGTTTGGTAAAATAAACACATACACACATACTCAAAAACAAATACAAATGTACACACACACACACATAGATTTGGCAAAAACTTGAAAAATAGAGCAAGAGAGTATAAACACTTCTGCCACTAGTATCTTTAATTAAGTATTAAAAAAATGGAATCAATATACCTGAGTGGTAATATGATTCAGCATTTGAGTATATTGCAGAGCCATTTAAATAGAGCATCTTCTATGATATTTTGTTTCAGATCTTTTAAAACACACACCAAGTTTGATAAGAACGTACTTGAAAACCCCTTTCTCACTCTTTCATTAATAGCAAAGCCATTGTATGTGTAACTAGAAGAGGAGATACATTCTCAAAGCAAAGGCTATGTGTGGTGATTGGTGAGTAAGGCAGAGCTCCTAGATTATTGGTGGATACTGTTAACACATTGGTTAATACCGGTCAGGATGGAGGGGATACTATAGATGGAATATATAGTCCCAGAAAATGATCCAGAGGTGGATTTACTGATTAACAGGGTGAACAAGCCCTTCCCTGGAGCCAAAATAATTCTGTTTACTTTTGTATGTCTTTCTAAATATACATTGGTATATGTAGCAGGTTGCAGGTTAGCATTTCTAAAGCCTAAATATATGGGTCTTTAATGTTTTTAATTCCGTAGTTATATAACCAATGGTCAAAGGATATGACTCAGAAGATATTTTAACAATCTACTTTGGCACATAAACATTCATTTGAAAACAATTTCACTGTCTGAAACAAAACTGACAAGCCATTGTTATCAGTAGGTTGACAGAAAAGAGATGGAAGTTATGCTGAGATCTATTCCCAAATGTGTGCATCATTTTATAATTATAAAGTTTGCAGAGTTGTGCGTTGTATTTATGCCTCTGTGTGAAGCTTTCAAACAACCTTTGTTACTCCAAAGCCATGAAGCTTTCTCATTGTTCCAATAAAATTGCACGTGCATTATCTGTCTTTCATCCACAATATGTGAATTACAGCTAAACTGTTTCAGCTGGTGTTCTGCATATGTAACACATAGGTTTTATTGAAGAACACACTCCCTATAGAACAAAGAGCAATTTGAGCTGGGTTAATCACTGTTTTCCTCTAAAATACTATAAATGATGGCAGGATGGGGAGCTTTCATGAGCTGTTAATTCTGTCTTTATTTTACATGGAATAAACTGGCCAACTTAACACACCTAGAATGCAAAACTCTCTCAGGCTTCTTTATATAGCCAAAAAATAGTGCCATCCACAAGACAACCTGAATCCAGGTTTGCACATGTTGAGTAGGTCCGATTTAAAATTTTCCTGAATGAATTTCTTCCACGCTTAAATTTAGCATACACACGTTGAGAAAACCATGGTGATTTTAATATTATATAAAAAGACATTAAAGAGGACTGATTACAGTTTCTGCAGTCGGCGTTCTAAGTGTCAGTTAGTAGCTTTGTCATCTCAGGCAGGATGATCTCAGGAAGAGTCAATTTAACAGAACAAAGGACCTAAAAATACCTCAAAAAGTAAATTTGGAATTCAAAATATACAGCCTGTATAACATAATTAATATGTAGCCTGATATATAATTGGTATTTATTAAAATTAGATATTTTTATTAAAATAATTATTTAATTCAGAATGAGCTTTAAACCCCACTCTCTTGCTGTCTTCTAGTTTTGATCGATCTCAGATTTTCTATGGTTTCATGTTATAAAATAGAGACTTTTAAAATTCTTTCCTTTTCTATGTATTTATTTATTCAACTACAAACTTATTTATTAAACAAATATTTTTGAGCTTCTGCTATATACCAGATGAACCCAGTTGTGTGACAGATAAAGACAAATACAACATTGCAATATGGTATTTTAATTTAGTAATGGAGACAAGTCTATGTATGTGTGCGCCTAATCAAATACTATTTCAGCTTTCACCAGGTATATAACCGTGTGCAGTGTACCCTGGGGAATGTAGCTGATGAATGGTAGCTTCTATGGGTAGCCCTCAAGAGCTTTGAGAAAAGGAGAATTGGAGTGGGAAGTCCAGTTATGTTTGTTACAACATAGCTTCTACTAGACTAACTAGTCATCCAGTAACAATAATAAGATATGGAAACAATATAAAAAAGTCCTTTTAAGGTACTTAAAAGCAACCCAAATTGGCAGAATGGGAAGGCATAAAATCCTGGCATACTGTGTAAGCTTTCTACTTACCCATCTCTTTCCCAAGAGCTTTATTTCATTTTATCTCTTTCCCAAGAGCTTTATTTCATTCACAGTAGTCAGGTTGAGTTCAAGAGGAAAAAAACTTTATTGCACTAAGGAGACATAGGTTAGTGATTGGAGTACCAGAGTGGTGGGAAATTGGGGAGCAGACTCTTGGTGGCGGGAGCCGCAAAGGGGTGAATCTTCTAAAAATAACTGACTCCTATACTGTCTGTGTGTAAACTGAGATTACAAGGGACAAAAGGAGAAACAAGAGATACACTAAAGAGCTTGGCAGAGAGTTCAGGAACTCATTGGGACCGGAGAGGTCAGGATCTTGGATTAAGGCAGACTACAGAGACTTAACAACTAAATCCAGCATATGACCCTGGATTGGCTCCTGGACGAAAGAAAAAAAAATGTTGATACAAATCACATTAGTAAGATGATTACTGAAATCTGAATAAGGCTTAAAAAATAGACTACAGTATGTGATTAGCATTGATCCCTTTTCTTGGTAAATAAACTATGGTTACATAAGATAATATCCTTATTTTTAGAACTATACACTGGAACATTTACGTACTGAACTATTTAGGAGTAAATGAGCTTCATGTTTTTACTATCAAATGGTTCAGGTTAATAATTACAGAGCAAGAGAGGGAGAAGGAAAAAGCAGTTTTGGGAAAGATGTTAACATTCTACTTCTGGATGAAAAATTGATGGGAATTTTTTAATTTGTTTAGCAAATGCCTTCTTTTGCTGCCTCTTCTGACTCTTCCACGCAGTGATTCCTTTCCTCTTGTGTGTTTGTTTTTAACTCATTTTCAATGTTGTTCTGCGATCTATCACATTCACTTACATTGTAAGCACATTAAAATACCAGGTTGGTTGTCTGAAAGGTGATTATATAATAAAAATTTTATAAAAACTTAATGTCAGAAAGATGAAAGTTAAACCAAGTATGTTACATCTGTCTAAAGAAATAGTCATCCATTAAAAATAATGTAAAATAATCCTATACTCTCTCTGTTCTCTGATAATGATGAAATAAGAATTTTAAAGTACTTTTCACTCTCTTAGTCTGGATTCTCTAGAGGAACAAAACCAGAGATGTGTATGTAGATATAGATAGATAGAAATTTAGTTCAAGGAAACAGCTTATGCAATCGTGAAGAAATGGCTCATGCAATTGTGGGGGGTGGCAAGTCCCAAATCTGTGGGTCAGACAAAAGACTGAAGACCTTTGCAGGCTCACTTGCTTACGGAGGCGGACAAACCCAAAATCTGTAGGTCAGGCAACAGGTGAGTGGCCTCTGCTGGCTTATGTCGTGAGTACTGGAGGTCAGACAAGAAGATGGTAGGATTCAGAGAGAAAGCGAGCTTTGCCAGAACATTCATTTACATACTGGATGCAGGCCACACCCCCAAGGAAACTCCTTCTGCTGCTCACATCAGATGAGAAAATGGAAGATGATTACAACCAGTCTACAAAACCACTGAGAATCACAGCCTAGCCAAGTGGACGCATAACATTAACCGTTACATTCTCCTTCTAAAAACAACTCTAAACGCTAAAAAGTGTACGTATTGAAAATCTGCTTGAACACAACGAAGAGCTAATAAGGCAGTGAAGCATTATGCTTCTGAGAGCCAAGAAAGGAGGGAAATTAAGAGAAGTAAGTTCAAACATAGCCTTTAAGTCTCATATGTCCCATTAGGTGTTTGCCTATTCAGGAAAAATTGCCAAGGTGCTGAAGAACAGAACACAGTTTTTGGGACTAGTGGGTTAAAAACTGAATTCAGAAAATTCTGAAGAGAAAAAGCATAATAAAACTTTCATCCTTCTGTTTATATTCATAAGGTTTCATCTAAGAGTATGATATAACCTGACAAGGATTCATGTATTAGCCTATTAGTTTCTAAATTCTAGTGAATGTGATTCAGAAATGAAGATTCACTCTTCCAGTACCAGTTGCCATACAATTGATCCCCATTCACGGTGATCCCATGTGTCAGAGTAGAACTGTGCCCCATAGGGTTTTCAATGTCTGATATTTTAGGAAGGGGGGGTTATGGATTGAATTGCATCCCCCAAATATATATGTTGTAAATTCTAACCTCTCTGCCTGTGGTTATAATCCAATTTAGGAATGGGTTATCATTTTTATGTTAATGAGGTAGGATCAGTGTAGGGTGTTTCTTGAGTCAATCTCTTTTGAGATATAAAAGAGATTAAAGAAGCAAGTGAGCAGAGGGGAAATGGGGTAAGGCAGATGCCAAGACACATGGACGTTTCCAAGGAACTGGGAAGCAGAAGTTGAAGAGACAAGGACTTTCCTCCAGAGTCAACAGAGAGAGAAATCCTTCCCCTAGGGTCTCAATTCAAACTTCAAGCCTCCTAAACTGTAAGAAAATAAATTTCTGTTTGTTAAAGCCATGCATTTGTGGTATTTCTGTTATAGCAATTTTAGATAACTAAGAAGAGTGGGAGAGAGTAGATCTCCAGGCCTTTCTTCAAAGGATCCACTGGATGCACTCAAATATCCAACCTCCCTATTAGCAGCCAAGCACGTTAACAATTTGCTTCACCCAAGAACTCCAGATTCCCTCTACACTAAACCAAACCAAACCCATTGCCGTCGAGTAGATTCCAACTCTAGCCTCCTGAAAAATCAAAAGTAAATGTTCTCTGAAAGAAGACAACAGTATTTGAGGCCTCAAATTAGTTCTGCAATTTTTAAAATAGTGTGCAAATTAAACAAATAAACGAAAAAAATAACAGGCACAGCAGAAGACAAAAATCAAGTTGCAAAACAAAAGCATGAAACTGAAAATAAGAACAGATTTAAAAGAAATGTTTGTTGTTAGTTGCTGTTAAGTCAGCTCCAATTCATTGTGTATAACAGAACAAAATGTTGCCTGGTCCCACATCATCTTCACAGTAGTTGGTACGTTTGACTGCATTGTTGCAGCTGTTGTGTAGTGCCTGCCAACAGAGGGGTCATCTTTCAACATTATAGAGAACAATATTATGTTGTGATCCTAAGACTTCCATTGGCTAATTTTTGGAAGTAGATCACCAGGCTTTTCTTCCTAGTCTTTCTTAGTCTGGAAGCTCCACTGAAACCTGTCCACTATGCATGACCTTGTTGGTATTTGAAATACGAGTGGCGTAGTTTCTAGCATCACAGCTACTAAGTGCAAGCCAACATAGTATGACAAAATGACAAATGGGTATTCAACTAATTTATTAGTTTTCTTAAATGTGTAATAGTTATATAAGTTTTTACCACTAGGGGAAACTGGATGAAGAGTTCCTGGAAACTCTTTGCAATCTCTTTGTAATTTGTCAGAAATCTAACATTATTTCAAAATTAAAAGCTTACTTAAAAATTTAATCTTAAATTTTACAGCCTATTAAATAAAAGCATCAGTGTATGCTCTGCAATTTGAGGCCTCTACTGTGTGCCTTCTAGGACATTTGAGGGTTAGCCGTAAATACAAAATAGAAATGTTGACCTCTGGATCACCATCTGGAGGATATATGAGTGTCTGTGTATGTGAGTGTGTAAAATATCCAAATAGCTTGATGAAAATGTCACTCATCCAATTTTAAGAATGATTTATATGACTATGTGTGCATGGAAAATTAGTCCAACTTTCTGGGATGATTAGAATGAAGCTAGCCAAGAACCTTTTTTTTTTTTTTTTCCTGATAAACCAGTACAAATAATTCTTCCCCTAAAATTCCTGGATTCTAGTATGCCATGTACAATCTGAAGTTGAATTAGTAAAATTTAGTTACCTGCATTTTAGAAGAGAGATATTGGAGATAAAATTGCATGTAAAAGTTAAAAATAAATTTTGTGGCAATTTCACTTATGGCTGTGAAACAGCAACTGATTCTGGACTTACTCTGTTGTTGTTGTTGTTAGGGTGCCGTCGAGTCAGTTCCGACTCATAGCAACCCTATGCACAACAGAACGAAACACTGCCCGGTCCTGCGCCATCCTTACAATCGTTGTTATCCTTGAGCTCATTGTTGCAGCCACTGTGTCAATCCACCTCGTTGAGGGTCTTCCTCTTTTCCACTAACCCTGTACTCTGCCAAGCATGATGTCCTCCTCCAGGGACTGATCCCTCCTGACGACATGTCCAAAGTATGTAAGACACAGTCTCACCATCCTTGCCTCTAAGGAGCATTCTGACTGCACTTCTTCCAAGACAGATTTGTGTGTGGGATTTTACACTGGTCCAGATTTAAAAGGTAAAATGTGACTTGCAAGGTATAGCAGAGAGAATCTTTTGTAGTGCTTAGGACTGAATGGAAAACCATGGGTTTCAGAGTGCTGAGATAAATTAGAATCCTCTCTAACCAAATTATGGAGACTTTACTGAGCAACTTGGGTGTTCAGTTCAGACCCCAGAAAGACCATACCCTAGGATGAAGGACAAAACTGAATTCAACAAATACTAACAAAACAGAAAACCAAACCTGGCAATATTAATTACCTGCCAAAATGAAAACCAACACACTATAAAAAGACAAAATAATTTAGAGTCACTGGAATGTACACTGTGTAAGTTACATAATCAAACATCACTATACTGGTTATGAAGCAGAAATATAAAAGGTATAATCACACACACACACAAACACCTAACAAAAAGCACCCCTGAGATAATGTACATTTTAGAATTAGCACACTTTAAAAGATTTAAAGGATTTAAAAAAAAAACTTTAAAATGACTATTATGCAAAAACTCAATAATTAAAGGAAGTATGATACAACGAGTAAGTGGATTTGAAAAATCATTAGAAAAAAAAGAAGCTATAAAAAACAACCAAATGAAAAGTTAAGAAATTAAAAGGAAAATAATTAAAAAAAAAAATCACTGGGTGGTCTTAGCAATGGAGTTGGCTGTGCAGAATAAAAGGTCAGTGAATTCGAAAGTGGATCAACAGACATTAGCCAATCTGAATAAAAAAGGATTACAGGCTGAGAAAAAAAAAAAAACAGTAGATGGAGCTCAGTGACTTGTCATTAAATATCAAGTTGTCAAACAGTCAAACATAAGTATAATTGGCATACCAGCATAACCTGAGGGAGAATGGAGAATTAATATATATTAAGAGCTCAGCTGCTAACCAAAAGTTTGGCAGTTTGAATCCACCAGCTGCTCCTTGGAAACCCTATGGGGCAGTTCTACTCTGTCCTATAGGATTACTCTGAGTTGGAATCAACTCCACGGCAAATTTTTTTTTTTAAAGTCAATAATGACCAAAACAAAACAAAACAAAAAAAACTTCCCAGATTTGGAAAAACAAAATAAGAGAAAACCTTCAAGGTACAGATCCGAGCAACTTATAACACCAGCAGGACATATGGCCATTATTTACTGGCCATCTAAACATTTTTCATGCAATCCAGCATGAAAATAAATAAATCACACTCAGGGTAAAAACTTATTGCATTAAACTAAATAATCTCACATGAGAATAAAGTTGAAAGTGAACATCAAACTATCTTCCAGGTAGACTGTAAAGGTTTATATTTCTGGGTGCTTTATACTTAAATTTTTTCTATTAAACAGCATGTTCTATTTTGCTTTTATTTAAATGTAAATTGTTTCGAATTTAGAAAGAATTTGAGCTTCTGGTCTTTTCATTCAAAGTAGAGACAAACATATCATATGGACAGTTACGTTTTTTAGAAATAATGATCTATGCATTGCAGTCTCTTCGTGGTATTACGAAGCATCTATTTCATTCTTCCTCCTCACCACCTTCATGTTTCTATATAGAAACAGTGAGAAAGAGTGAGTTTTGTTCAATTATCCACCTAGAATAGTTTTTAAGTGGCCACAATGACCTAAAACTTTTAAAAATTGGATGAATCACATTTAATTTTTATATTTGTAGATCAAAATTATCAAACTTTGCTAAGTCCATATAATTCACATAAAATTCTATTATCCTTTATTGTAGGAGACCTTGGCGGCGCAAACTGCGTGCTTGACTGCTAACAGAAATGTCAGTGATTCAAGTCCACAGTTAACAGTTCAATTCAGTCCACCCAAAGCATCTCAGAAAAAAGGCCTGGCAACCTACTCTGAAAAATCAACCATGAAAACCTTATGGAGCACAGTTCTATTATGACCATGACTCCGAATCAAAACCATGGCAATTTTTTTAAAATCTTATCTGAATAATAGACTTTTGGTAGATAATAGACACTTAATAAAGGAATAGATTTTTTAAAAATGAAGCTTCTAGAAACAAATGTTTATCTACTTTGAGAATTGAAAATAGCATCTATGATACCATTAAAAATATTTTGAGATGATAAAACACTGATTTACTGAGGATTGTAATACATGAAAACTAAATGGCATTTTTATGCTAAAGAATACATACATTATTTGTTATTGTGTTTTATTATAATTTGCATCCTTAGAATCCTAGAAAGATGCTGCAAGAATTAAATATATTGGCTAGTGTTGACAGAAGTTTCAGTGTAATAACCATGATGGGTTAAGAACTTGTTCTTTCTGTTTTCCATTTTCTAGAGTTAACTCTTGAAACAGAGTATTTCTGTTACCGGTGGATAGTTTGGGAGAAGAGGTTACCTCCCAATCATGAATCATTGTTTACCCTTTAGTTACAGAACATCACATAGAAACTAAGATGGAAAATATATACTTGTTTTAATAAATACTTCAAAAGAAACAATATCTGCTAAGCAAATTGTTCATAAATATGTTGCAGATATGTTTGTAATGCCAATAATACTTATTTTTAATTGTAGTAAATTGGCAGCTTATTTCTGTTATAGTTCTTAATGTATTCTATTAAATATTAAAAACATCTACCTAAAACACATATGTCTATATTCCAATACATTTACTCTATTATTGGCCACACATCAACATATTTCACAAAGGAATTTTCCACTTTATTATTATTTTCTCATCCATCTTTCCAAGATTAATTCATTGCTTAAAAAAATTACTACCATTATTTCCATTGTATATTCTGGCACATAACATCAGTTTTATTTGCAAAGATACTTCACCCACTTCAATATACTCTCCCTGTCATTTCCTACTTCCTCAAAAGAAATGCTTAAAAATGGAATGTGTGTGTGTGTGTGTTTGTGTGTGTGCTTGTGTGCACGCGTGTGTGTATGTGTGCTAACGAATTTTTTCTAAGGAGAGGCAAGTTAACCAATTTAAGTGGATACATAAGTTATTTTTAAATTATACCATTTATTTGTATACACATTAGTATTAGTAATAATAAAATGTAACAATATATTTATGTACTATTAATATATGCCCAAAACCAAACAAAACCTGTTGCTGTTGAGTCGATTCCAACTCATAGCGACCCTATAGGACAGAGTAGAACTGCCCCATAGAGCTTCCAAGGAGTGTCTGATGGATTCGAATTTCTGATCTTTTGTTTGGCACTTAACTATGCCACCAGGGTTTCCTAATATGTGCCAGGTACTTTAAATAAATTATTCTTATGAATTTTTATAACTTAATTCTATAGGAAGGCAGAATTATTACAGTTAATTTTCAAATAACAAGACAGAAAAGTTAAAGGACTTACTCTTGTCTTCCAGCTAATAAAAGAAGAGTTAAATTAAAAAAAACTTAAAGCCAGCCTCAATTAATATTGAAATTGTGTATACTATATGATATTTGCTACAGTTTGTTAAATATTTTGCTTTCTTTTCTAGGTTATTATACTCTTGTGCTCTTTTATAATATTTATTTGCCTAGCATGTTCTTTCTTTGAAAATTTGAGAAATTTAATTTTATCCCAAACATGTCAAATAACCGGATATTTTTATTAATAGAATCTGAATTAATGAGATGTTTCTACGTAGATTACCAAATACAGGCAAGGATTAATGAGGCTTTCTGTACTTAAACCAACAAATCTATAACTAAGTAACCCCAAATAACTGTCTAATGAAAAATAATAATAATAGGCTAATAATAAGCAGTTGAGTATTGTATTAGCTAAGGTGAAACAAGATGTTGATAAAACTCCCCCAATTTATGTGGACTGATGCAATAGGATTTTTTTCTCTGCCTTAACTAAAGTCAAAATTAGGTGCTACTACTCTGTAGCAGAATGATAGAGGCTTAGGTACTCTGCTTCACACAGTTATTTGAGAGGGAGAATTTCTGAATTCCTAATATCTTCAACATATGGCTCCCAATTTTTTTTTTTTCCATCAACATCCACCAGGCGTATAAGAAATGGTGAATAAATCACACTCATGCCTTATCATCTTAAGATGCAGTATAGACATCTTCGGTGCTTATTTTTCATAGTGAGAATGTGTCACCCCACTTAGACGCTAAGCAAACAAAACCAAACCAGTTGCCATACAGATGATTCTAGGTCATGAAGATCCCATACTTGTCAGAATAGAACTGCACTCAATGGAGTTTGCAATGGCTGATTATTCAGAAGTAGATTGCCAGAACTTCGTCCTGAGTTGCCTTTGGTGGACTTGAACTTCCAAATTTTAAGTTAGCAGTAGAGAGAGTGATTTAATTGTTTGCACAACTATCAGGGACTCCTACTTACAATCAAAAACCAAAAAAAACCAAACCCGTTGCCTGTTGAGTTGATTCCTACTCACAGTGGACCTATATATAGGACAATGTAGAACTGGCCCATGGGGTTTCCAAAGAGCAGCTGGTGGATTTGAACTGCCAACCTTTTGGGTCACAGGCAAATGCTTAACCACTGCACCTCCAGGGCCCTGCTTAGATACAAAGGTTAACAAATTTAGTACTTGGTTGAATCATCTGTTTCAAGCAACACTCTATACACTACAGAAGGGAGCATGGGCAGGTATTTTCTCAACATCTAGCTGCTGTTGCCGCAAGAAAAATGCCAAGATTTGGAAATGCATATAAAAGAATTTTGACACCTACACTTCCTTAAGCAAGTGTGTAACTTGTGAAAGAAAGTGATTTGAAGATGTTTACAATTAAAATGTATTAGTTTGGTTTGCTACAAGCCTTTGGCAAAGAGACATAACATTGGCAGGGCATAGGATTGGGCAAGAGAGAGCTCTGTAAACTGTTCATTCCAAGTCTTAAAACAGATAATTGGCCCATCTTCTCCAGTCATAAAACTATAACTGCAGTATTCATAATTTTCTTGTCACAGAAAAAAAGCGTATCAATACCACTCAAAACACAGACTTACAAACCTAAGAAGTTTTGTTATTTTACACACTGACCTCCTGTTGCTGCCTAACTGGAACTATACATTACAGAAAATGATGAAACTACAAAGTGATGGAGAAAAGCGGTTCCCAGTGCTTTCAATGACATCACAAAGTTATACACAGCCAAATGAGAATTATAATAGCTCCACATCAATAACATAAATAAAATAATTTTTAAAAATATATTTTTCATTTTCTAAAACATTAGTTTCTACTGTATGTTGTTATGTCGTTGTTGTTAGGTGTCATTGAGTTGTTTCTAACTTGTAGCAATGCTATGTACAACAGAACGAAAAAACACTGCCCTGTGCTGCTCACAATCTTTGCCACACTTGAGCCCTTTGTGTCAATCCGTCTTGTTGAGGGTCTTCTTTTTTCTCACTGACCCTCTACTTTACCAAGCATGATGTCCTTCTCCGGGGACTGGTCACTTCTGATAACATGTCCTAAGTAGGTGAGACAAAATCAAACCATCTTTGTTTCTAAGGAGCATTCTGGCTGAACTTCTTCCAGGACAGATTTGTTTGTTCTTTTGGCAGTCCAGAGTATATTCTATATTATTCACCCACACCATAATTCAAAGACATGAATTTTTCTTCGGTTTTCCTAATTCATTGTCCAGCTTTGCAAACATATGAGGAGTTTGAAAATACCATGGCTTGGGTCAGGGGACCTTAGTCCTCAAAGTGACATCGTTGCTCTTTAACACTTTGAAGAGGTCTTTTGGTGCAGATTTGTCCAATGCAATATGTCTTTTGATTCCTCGATTGCTGCTTCCATGGATATTGATTGTGTGGATCTAAGTAAAATTAAATCCTTGACAACTTCAGTCTTTTCTCCATTTATCATGATGTTGTTTATTGGTCCACTAGTAAGGATTTTTGTTTTCTGTGTGTTTAGGTGTAATCCATGATGCATTCTTCCTAATGCAGTCCACCTTCTCAGATTATTTGCTCAGCATTCAGAACGAATAAATATGGTGAAAGGATACAGCCCTGACATGCACCTTTCCTAGTTTTAAACCACACAATATCCCCTTGTTCTGTACAGGATCCTCACAAGCACAATAATATGATGTTCTGGAATTCCCATTCTTCACAATGTTATCCATAATTTGCTGTGATTCACTCCTTCAAATGTCTTTGCATAGTCAATAAAACACAGGTAAACATCTTTCTGGTATACTTGGCTTTCAGCCAGGATCTTTCTGACATAAGAAATAATATCCATGTTCTCTTGAGTCCAGCTTGAATTTCTGGCAGTTTCCTGTCAATATACTGCTGCAACTGTTTTTGAATGTTCTACAGCAAAATTTTACTTGCACGTGATATTAATGATATTGTTCAATAATTTCCCCATACTGTTTGAACACTTTTCTTTGGAATAGACAAAAACATGGATCTCTTCCTGTCAGTCGGCTAGGTTGCTTTCTTCCAAATTTTTTGGCCTAGACAAGTGAGCCCTTCCAGCATTGCATCCATTTGTCGATGCAACAAATGTATATGCAACAAACAGACTGTGTATCCCAACTAAATTTCAGGATTATAATTAGCGAAGTATTGTTGATACCACAAACTTCCTGTAGGGCTGATTTTGATGAAGTTAAATACACGCATCATTCTATCAAAAATCTCCTAGTCGATTTTGAACTTTGGAAATAAGAAAGGGATTAATGGTAATGTATTTCGTATTTCTTTTCCCTTTGTAAATCCCATAAAGAATTTATTATTTTTACCCACTAGACTTCGGTCAGGCTTTTAATAGGCATTGCTTGCTGAAAGTAGTATAAAAAATGACTTTCAAATACAATAAACTTAGCAGCTCTTATTTATTTCCTTGTCAAAGTGACAGGCTTAGTAACCCATTCCAAATAATAGGAAATAATAGAAGACACGACACAATTATCTCTGCGGTACAAAAGCTGTGATTAACAGTGACAAATAAAAGCCGAAAGAATAGTTAACAAAAGGATGCGTGAGATCATCAGAAGGAAGTTCATTGAACACATGGCAACCACTTTACTTCAGAAAAAGCGGTATGCATGGCAGTCTGTACTGTAGAACACACTCGCTTAGTAGCTATGCCCTTATAAGTTTAATCTATTAATAATCAGAGAATTTACAAAGTGAAACTAAAAATGTATTAAAAACTAGTTTCTGATATTGATTGCATTGTTAGGAGAGGAGAGAAAGATTTAAAAAAATACATTAATTAAGTGATGTTGGATATTTTTCTCTGAAATTTATATATATGTGTATGTATATGTGTATATACACACATACACATAAATGAACATTTTGACCACAAAATAGTTTATTAGGAAAATTGCCAAGTGAAATATGAAATTTGAATATAAGGTAATGAGATAATATTTTTATTCATATTTTAATAATAGTTATATTTATGTTTAGGCTCTGTAATGTCAATGAGATTATTCTTAAAATAAAATTACAGAACCTCTGTCCTCTGTAGTTTTCATGAAGCAGGTTTGACTAACGTATTCCCTTAAAAGAGCATACCTTCAATTCAACAAGACGTGTCTTTTTCTTCTTCCAGCACTGCTATTCATTGTGCCCATTATGTATGGATTTCCATCTTGGGATTTCAACCTTCTCCAAGATAACTGGAAATCTATATCTGTGGATTTATTGCCTCAGCTTACATGATTTTTTTTTTGTTCCTAAGCACATTACTCAGACAAATCTTTCTTTTTTTGTTATTAGTTTTCGTTTCAATGTAATGAAGTTTTTATTTTATCTTTTGTCTAGTATTTTTTTATATATTATTTTAAATTTACTTTTACTCTTTAAGAATTAATCTTAAGGTAACTCTTAAAACTGGTGCTGGGATAGCCTTCAGCAATTATTTCTTTATAGCTTATGGACACCACAGACAAATTAATTATTTTATCTAAGACTTTTCAGTTAATTCCAGCATCATTGTAACAGCTTGGATTTTCAGTTTGGCTTATTTTTTAAAAGCAACTTTATTTAAATATGATTTACATAAAAATGCAAACCATAAAGGTGTGCAATTTAATCAGTTCTTTATCAATATACACACTGAGTACTCACAAACCCAATCAAGATACAGAACATCAACAATAAACATTCCCTTAAGCCTCCTTTGAAAACCCTGTGCCATAATTATTTCAGAGTTTTTGATACTATTTTAAATAGTATTTTTTATTTCATTTTCCAGGTATTCATTTTTCAAATATTTGTTGGAATAAATAAAACAATAATGTTGTGCTTCTATGTGAGGACATGTTAACAACCTTAGTATTTCCAGTAGGTGTTTTGTAGATTCCTTAAAATTTCCTACAGAAACAAGCACATTATTGGAGAACAAAGATAATTTTACGTATTCCTTTCCCATCTCTATGTTGAATAAAAATTCAGGTTTCCACTGCCACATGTGATATGAGAAACAGGGTTTCCACAAATTTTATCACGCTGAGGGGTCCCCTTATATTCCCGGTTTGCTGAGCTATGTTATCAGGCACAAATGTTCGATTTCTTCAAATGTTTTTTCTGCTTCAATTAAAATCATAATATGGCCTTTTCTGCCTTCCCCAGTTAGCGTGGTCAATTACATTGATTGATATCTGAATGTTAAACTAATATTGCAATCCTGTGATAAACTCCACTTGGTAACTGCACATTAGCCATTTTTTATATTGCTGGATTTAATATATTAATATTATGTTAAGGATTGGGTGTGTGTGTGCTTATATTCATGATCAACAATTGTGTATAGAATACTTTCCAGTCTTTTTATTTGTTCGTTTGCTTCTGCCTTAGGTATGAGGGTAGTGCTGGCCTCATAGAATGAGTTGGGAAGTGTCCCTACTTATATTTTATGAGAGACTTTGTGTAAGAGTGGTATAATTTCTTCCTTAAATGTTGGATAGAACTTACTACGAAGCTACCAGGATCTAGATATTTCTTTGTAAGAAAATGCTTAATTACAAATTAAATTTCTTTATTAGATTTAGAACTATCCAGGTTTTCTCTTTCTTCTTGAGAGAGTTATTTAAATTTGTGTCTCTTGAGGTACTTGTTCATTTCATCTTATTTGATCATCTTACTTGAATTTATTGGCATAAATGCATTCTTAATATTTCCCATTATCTTTTGATTGTAGTGATATATGGATGGTAATTATTATCATCTTTCTCTTCTTTTTTGATCAGTCTAGTTAGACGTATATCAATTGTTTCAAAAAATCATTTGGGGTTCCATTGATCTTTTCTATTAATTTTCTGCTTTTCCTTCCATTGATTTCTGTTCTTTGTTGTTTTTCACTTCAACCCTTATTAAGTTTTATTTCTCTAGGTTTTAAGATGTAAGTTAGAATAACTGGCTATGACTTTTCTTCTTTTCTATTATGAGCATTTAAATTGGATTTTTTTATTTAATCAAACCACTATTTTAGCTGAATTCCACGTGGTTTGATCAGTTTTGTTGTCGATATCCAAGTCAGACTTACATAAGAAAAGATATGTCAAAAAAAGCTATTGCAATAGGGAGAACATTCTAAACTCTGGAACTACCAAAGTCTCAAAATCAAACAGAAAAACACTTTTTGTTTATAGGGAGGAGTAAGGAGAGGATAGGAGTCCCTGGATGGTGTACATAGATAACACACTCAGCTGCTGACTGAAAGGTTGGAGGTTTGAATCTGTCCAGAGGTGCCTTGGAAGAAAGGCCTGGTGATTTATTTTGGAAAAACTAGCCATTAAAAACCCTGCAGAGTATATTTCCACTCTGACACACACGGGGTCATCATGAGTAGGAGTTAACCCAACGACAACTAGATTTGGGAAGGAGAGGTTTGCAGCAGGTAAGGGGAGGTAGGCAGGCAGGGAGAGTAGACAGACTGTATAATCTGTGTGGTTTAGCCAGACATTTTTCTTTGTGGAAAAATGGAAAAATTTCTCTCTGTGTTCAGCTGATTCTTGGGATAAACTGATAAGAGGGGCATGCTCTGTATTTTAGTGTTTGTTTGCTCAGGCTTGGGGGTGAGCTGCACTCGAGGGGACTGTGGGGAAGAAAGAGGCCTGACTATTTTGGTCAAGACAAAGCAGAAGGTAAGAAATGGGCAAATGTGAACATCTGGTCATTTTATTCATTTTCATTTACTTGAAATTATTTCTAATTTACCTTGTATTGTCTTCTCTATTTACATGTACTTTTTAATTTCAAAATATCTGATGATTTCTACATATCTTTTTTATATTTAATTTTTATTTAATTTCATTATATTCACAGAAATACCTTGGATGGTTTCAGTCCATTAAATGCATTGAGATTTTTCTCATGTCCCACTATAAGGTCTACCTACCATATAAACTTGGAAGAAATATGCATTTTGCTAATATTTGGTGTAATATGAAATAAATGTCAATTATATTAAGTTGATTGCATTTTTCAAGTCTTCTATGTACATACTGATTTTAAATCAATTGCTGAGACACAAGTGCAAAAGTCCCCAACTATGACTGTGGCTGTTTGTATTTCTCCTCTCAGTTCTTTCATTTCTTGCTTCATATATTTTTCTCCATTATTTGGTGTACTCCATTAGATTGTCTTGATGAATTAATCCCTTCATCATAATGTAATGTCTCCCTCTATCCCTGATAATATGTAATTCTTTATACTGAAGTGTAAGGTTTTGATATTAATACAGCTACTGTAGCTTTTTGGTTGTTGTTAACATGGTATATCTTTTCCAACTATCTTACGTTGACCTTTCTTGCCTTGATAGTCAAAGTGGATCTTGCATCTTGGTTTATATTTTTTATACATCTGATAAACTTTTACCTTTAATATAATTATCAACATGGTTTATTTAACTTCGCCATCTTAATATTACTTGACTTTTTTTAAAACTCAGAAGTACTATAGACTTAGAGTTCCATCTGAGATAAAATTAAGTTTTAAAAGTTGCTCAGCAAAGATATTACAACATCATTATTTTTTGTTTATTTATCTCTCAGACATATTTGATTATCTAGTCTACTACATTAAGATATGTCTCACATCAACTAAGCCCTAAAAAAATGAACCTATGTTATAGAATGTAGGAAAAGAATTCTGAAGTCATCGCCAGATATGTTGTTGTTGCTAATTGTAGTTGAGTCGATTATGACCGTTATAATTTCTAGATAAATTGATCCCTTCATCATGATATGATTTAATGACTGCACATGTTCAAAGTAGAACTACTCCACAGGGTTTTCAAGGCTGTGACCTTTCCGAAGCAGATTGCCAAACCTTTCTTCCAAGGTGCTGCTTGATGATTTCGAGGTGCCAACAATTCGGCTACTAGTCAAACACTTAACCGTTTGTGCCAAACAGAGAGTTGATATACCCAGCTATTCAAATGCATGAAACAAATTGGTTTTTATAAGGTAATTGGATAACTTTGAATATTTACTGCAGGAAACACATTAGTGCCTGGTGTTCTTGCTACATCAGTAAGCCTCTATGCAGAGCCTGTAAAAGTCGATTAATTGATTTTCAAGATATGATTTTAAATACAGTCTATGAAATTATTTATTTTCCTCTGCATGGAAGATAAAAAGAAGTTGTGTAACTTTGAAGTAATCCACAAAACAGGGATTTTAGGAAAGGTACTTAAATAGCTGTTACTTTTCATTTGTTATTCAATAAATGACCCAGTCAAAAGGTCTGTTTGTGCTCAAGATTTATAGAAGCCCAAGTTCCCTAGAAGAACTCATGTACTCTTACCTTTCTATGTTTGGATAAACAGCATAAAAAGTGCTTATTTTTCCCATTTTTATAACCTTATCTTAAACTAATTTTATCAAGCGTATTTCCCAATAAATATACAATGCCTGTTTTTTTTAATAAAGTTTTATTCTCATCACAAAAGAAATAGTTCTATTTCAAAGCTTTAGAAATATAATAAAAAAAATTTGAAAGAATAAGCACAAGAAAACCAACAACAAAAAAAAGGTTAAACTAGAAAAACCCATATCCCAAGGTTAATCATAGCTGATTTGTGGTATTTATCTATACTGTCTGTATTTCTTTCTGTTCATTTCACCCTCAGACACCATACAACCACAAATACGCACACACACACAAACATACACAAATACTACAGAAATACAATACATAGAAGTGAATGTTTGTGTACATAGTTCCCAATAAATATTGTATTATCGTATTTATGGATATATTATTTCAGATGATGACTAAAGAACTAAATAGTGTAATTGTTAGATCACATGTAACATCACAGAGTCTTTCAGAGATTATGAACACTGGATTAGGCAGAAAGAATCCCCCAATCACCATATAACAACTTATTCTCAGACAATGCTTTTAAAATTCTTCGGATCTCAAACGAATCTTTCTCAAACTTCAACACATGAGTATTGCTGTTCCACTCATGCTATTTCCCATAAAATAACAATGCTCTTGTTCATAGGTGCTGTCGAGTTGTTTCTGACTCATAACAACCCTGTGTACAACAAAACGAAATACTGCCTAGCACTCCTAGGAAGAAGAGGAATAGGTAAATGAAGTCAAGTGTCTACCAAGACAGGTAATTTATTGGAAAACATTATGTAAATTAGCTCATTAGAGTGGGAAAATTATGCTCCAGAAAAGTTTATTAGTTTGAGGAAGAATTTATATTGACTATTTTTTTTTTAATTTTCACAATTGGCAACCCCTCCACCCTCCAACATTTATGAGACTTATGGTTTCTGAAAATGCGATAATCTTCGACACTTTTCTCATGTGTAGGAGACCCTGGCTGGTGCAAACTAACTGAAAAGTTTGGTGGTTCAAACCCACTCAGAGGAGGACAGTTCTACTCTGCAACAAATGGCTTCACCGTGAGTGGAAGAAAACATCTTTTTTTTTTTTTTTTTTTAATGATCATTTATCTTTCCCAATCTGTTTTCTTTTATGTCAAAGGGCCATAGATGGTAGATAATTTCAGACTTTGAGTATCTCACAAATATCATGGGTGAAATAGGAAGCACATGGAAAATTGGAAAAGATAAATGTATCATGACAAACACTAAAATTATTTTTACTCCCAAAAAATTAATTTTATTTTCTCAAACATAATCCTTTCCCAAACTAATAAACTAACTTAAATAATACTTTCCAATAATATACCTTGCTTGGTAGAGACTGACTTCATTTAACTGTTTCTCTTCTTCCTGGTTATACAGCCAAACTGAATTTTCCAGGCTCTTATTGCAGTAGTTAGAGCCAGGTGATTAAGTTCTACCCGATGTAATATAAGGCTTATCAAAACATTAGACATATAAATATGCTCTTTTGATTTTCATCCAGGGACAGATGAGCAAAGCCATCTTGGGACGGCACAGAAATAAGGTAGAAGGATCTAGCTTTCTGAATGAATAATTGGAGAAATGTTGTCTGTTGATCAAGAACAACATTTTGGATTATGTGCAAATAGTACAATTCTATTTTGTTTGAACTGTCGTGACTTTGCATTTGTTTGTTACAACATTCAGCATTGCTGTAACAATTATACTGGACCTAATTATAATCGGATGTAATTCTGATTATGAAAACATCACTATTTTTATTTTTCTTTGTTTGAAAGCAGCTAATTGCTTTAAATAGACAGGGGTCTTTGAGATTATTTATGGTATTTACAGTGAGTTGATATAAAATGTAGAGTGAGAAAAATGAAGGTTGGGTAAAGAAATTTGAAGTGTCTCATATGTGGTTATAGGTCTTGAATTGGTCAAATTGTTGAAATTATTCGGTGCAAACTAAAATGAAGAATTATTGACATACGAGAGGAAATTGCTGTACATGCTTAACCTGAAAACAGAAGAATAACTGAGAAAATTACAGTCTTTACAAAGTACTAACGAATTAGCCATTGAAGAATTCCAGTTTAATCTAAAAACTGCTTTGAAAATATTTAAATGAGAAACTATTTTCTCATTTGAGACATTTGCATTTAATAGAAAAAAATCATAGTTTATATTTATCACATAAAAAATGAAGCGTAAAAGACAGCAACTCAAAATTAATGTTTATATAATAGCATAAACCAAAAACAAACCCAACCAGTTGCAGTCAAGTTGACTCCAACTGATAACAACCCTCTACAATAGGGTAGAACTGCCCCATAGGATTTCCAAGGAGCTGCTGCTGGATTCAAACTGCTGACCTTTTGGTTAGCAGCCATAGCTTTAATCTCTGTGCCATCAGGGCTCCATTTAATAGCATAGATTCACAAAATCATTTTTATATTTCTCTTCTCTTTCAATTCATATGACAATTTTATCCATCGTCATTTCATTATAAATGTATAAGTACGTGTGTGTATTTTCCTTTGTTTGCAACATCCTCACAAAATAAGGAGCATGTTGTTGTTACCAAAAAAACCAAACCCACTGCTGTCAATTCCGACTCATAGCAACCCTATAGGACAGAGTAGAGCTGCCTGGTAGAGTTTCCAAGGACTGCCTGGTGGATTCGAACTGCCAACCTCTTGGTTAGCAGCCGTAGCACTTAACCACTACGCCACCAGGGTTTCCATGTTGTTGTTAGGTGCTGTTAAATTGGTTCTGACTCATAGTGACCCACTGCACAACAGAAAATAACACTGCCTGGTCCTACATGATCCTCACAATGGTTGTTATGTTTGAGGCCTCTGTTGTCGCCACCATGTCAATCTATCTGGTTGAAGGTCTTCCTCTTGTTCACTGGCCCTCTACTTTACTAAATGTGATGTCCTTCTCCAGGGACTGCCCCTTCCTGATAACACATCAAGTAAGTGAGACAAAGTCACACTATGCTCATTCCTAAGAAGCATTCTGACTGTACTTCTTCCAAGACAGATTCGTTTGTTTTTTTGGCAGTCCATGGTATATTCAATATTCTTCGCCGACACCATAATTCAAATGCGTCAATTCTTCTTCAGTCTTCCTTATTCATATGCTTTCACATGCCTATGAGGCAATTGAAAATACATGGCTTGGATCAGGCACACCTCAGTCATCAAGGTGACAACTTTGCTTTTTAATATTTAAAGAGGTCTTTTGCAGCAGATTTGCCCAATGCAATGTCTTAGGCTGGGTTCTCTAGAGAAGCAAAACCAGTGAGTTATATATATATATATATATATATATATATATATACACTCATATATGTGTATGTATGTGTGTGCATGTGTATATATATATAGAGAGAGACATTTAAGGAAGTGTTCATGGGTTGTAGAGGCTGGCAAGTCTCAAGTCTGTAGATCATGCATCAGGCCGAAGCCTTCTCCTAACTCACATAGCTGCAGGGGTTGATGAACTCAAGACCATCAGTCAGATGGCAGGCTGCTGGCTCAACAGCTGTGAAGACTGACAAATCCCAAAATTGGCAGTCAGTATGGTAGGCTGCTGGCTTAAGTCCCAAGGTCAAATAATGATGAGCTGGATGCAGGATCCAGAGTAAGCAAAAGCCAGCAAGTTTTGCCAGAATGCCCATACCTACTGAACACAGCCAACACTCCTGAGGAAATTTCCCTTACAAGTGACCAGCTGATCACACTAGATCACATCTTTGAGGTGATTATGTTATGTCACAAAATGCAGGATAACTACATCAGTACGTAACTGCCAAATTACATCATTACAAAACTGCCAAATCACTGAGAATCATGGCCCAGCCAAGTAGTCACACAATCTTAACTATCACACAATATGTCATTTGATTTCTTGATTGCTGCTTCCATAGGTCTTGATTGTGAATACAAGTGAAATTAAATCCTCGACACCTTCAATCTTTTCTCCTTGTATCATGATGTTGATTTATTGGTCCAGTTGTGAGGATTTTGTTTTCACTTAGTTAAAGTGTAATCTGTACTGAAGACTGTAGTCTTTGATCTTCCTCAGTAAGTGTCTCAAGTCCTCTTCATTTTCAGCAAGCCAGGTTTCATCATCTGCATATTGTATGCTGTTAATGAATTTTCCTCCAAACCTGATGATGCATTCTTCTTCATATAGTCCACCTTCTTGAATTATTTGCTCAGCATGCAATCTGAATAAGTATGGTGAAAGGATGCAACTCTGACACACACCTTTCCTAGTTTTAAACCATGCAGTCTCCCCTTGTTGTTTGAACAACTACCTCTTGGTCTATGTACAGGTTCCTCATAAACATGATTAAGTGTTCTGGAATTCCCATTCTTTGCAATGGTATTCGTAATTTGTTATGATCCACATAGTCGAATGCCTTTGCATAGTCACAAAAACAGGTAAACATCTTTGCAGCTTTCTCTGCTTTCAACCATTATCCATCTGACATCAACAATGCTATCCCTTGTTCCACGTCCTATTCTGAATCCAGCTTGAATTTCCAGCAGTTTTTTCTGTAAACGTACTGCTGCAACCATTTTTAAATAATCCTCAGCATAATTTTACTTGCATCTGATATTAGTGATATTGTTTGATAATTTCTGCATTCCTTTGGGTCACCTTTATTTGGGATGGACGTGAATGTCTATCTCTTCCAGTTGATTGGTCAGGTAGCTATGTTCCAAATTTCTTGGCATAGATGAGTGGGTGGTTCTAGCATCACATAGCTAAATGTATTTCTCTATAACTCTAAATACCTCCCTAGGGACCTTTCATATTGATTTGTGGACTGTTCTCACTCCCCATGAAATGAATAGCTTTGTTTCTGATCTCCCCAATTCTAGAGAGGATAGGAATGACACTACCAATAAATTACCAAATACATTTAGTGTAAAGTGGATGAAATAGCAGTAAGTTTAACTAAAAAAACAAATACTGAAAATATCCAAAATTGTTTTGTCCAGTAGTCCGAAACACCTGGTTGATACAAGAGCCTCTTCAAATACAAAAACAGAAAAATATATCATAGCCACGAAATTCCTGGTATAAATAATATACATTTTGGCATTTTGCAGTTTTTATAATATGTGTTTTCTCTTACAATGAGCCTATAAGACAGCAGGTTATCAAAACAAATACAAAGTTAAAAAATCTGAAATGATATTGTTACTGGAGAAAATGCCCTCAGCTCTTGTCTTTGGTGTAGGAAAAACTTCGAACTCTGAGACAAATAGTGCCAAGCAAGCAGAGGTTTATTAGCTAGCAGAGGGTTAGTAGAGAAAGCACACTTGATCAGGGAGTGTCAAGCAGGCTACTCAGACAGAGAGTCTGAGTGCCCCGACACAGTCATTTTCTTAGGGTTTTATACCCTTTTTCTCTTACCTCCCCCTGTTAATGTTTAACTGCCGAGTCAGGGACCTCTGTAGAGACCATTTCTTCTTTTTCTTTCTTGAGTGCAAGCTCTCCTCTTCCCCCTGTTAACGTTTAACAGCCAAGTCAGGGACCCCTGTAGAGATCATTTCCTCTCTTTCCCAAGCACAAGCTCTCCCACTTACAATATCACTATATTGCAGAGAATCCTCTAGGTCACATGACTCTGAAGAAAAAAAAAAAGAGAAAATAGGAGAAGGAAGTAGAGCAGCTACTATTAACACAGAGGTCCACAGGCTACAGAATATTTCACTGCAGCTTGCTTCGCTTGGCTCATCATCTTTGCATCAGAATTCCAGCCCCATTGCTTGGCCTGCCTCACGGTTTTTGCATTAAAATTCTAGTTCCATTGCTTGGCTGGCCTTGCAATTTGCATTAGAATTTCAACCCCATTGCTTGGCTGGCTTAGCCATTTTGCATTAAAGTTGCAGTTCCTTTGCTTGGACTGCCCCCATGAAAATCCTGGAACCTGTGTGGTATGCTTTAGAATGTTGATGTCATAACTTGTATAAACTCCTTACTTGTAAACCTCTTAGAAATAACTGTTTTCCCTTGGTCTCTTGAAGGCAACAGCCCTGATTGTTTCCTTTCCTTGCACAACAAAAAAAAGGCACCTTTATACTCTCCCACCTTGGTCTCTTGTTTATTGGCTGATACAAGTCTTGCTAAGCAAAACCTGGGGCTTCCACCGAGTAACACTATTATTTTCTGAAGGTCATCTTTGTTAGTTATTGAGATACCACACATAGGTGCTGATCAGTTCCTCTTTGCCCTCACTCTTCCCACTCTGCAATGAGCTTTTCATCTTGACTGTGGTTCCTGCTAACCAAGAGCAACCCTGGTATCACTTCCAGATACTTGACTGCAATTCATAGAAATGTTGGTGACAAGAGGCAACAGTCTCACATAGCCCATTCCCTGGCCCATCCAGCAACTGCACATGAGGAGCTTATAGAACTCTCTGCAAGCTCCAATACACCCACCTCCTCCCGTCATTGAGAATAGGTAGTCTTAGATTTTCTCTGATTCTCTCCTTTTGGGTTCTTTACTATCTAAGCTTCACCTACAATTGCATGAGTTCTTACTCTTATCAAAAATACCTTATTTAAAAATATATATGCAATGGTAACTTTTCCTTGCCTGAACCTTAAAAAATAGAGAAGATTATATTATATGACTATTATATCCTTCCCCCAAAGCATAACACTACATTCCTCAACAATATTTGTAGTGCTTTTCCTAGCATTATGGAACTTCTAATATTACTCTCAGTTGTTGTTGTTAGGTGCCATCGCATCTTTTCTGACTCATAGTGACCCCATGGACAGAGTATAACTGCTCTGTAGGTTTTCTGAAGCTGCAATCCTTATGGGAGCAAATCAGCAGACCGTCCTCCTGCAGAGCTGCTGGGTAGGTTCAAACTGCCAAGCTTTCAGTTAACGGCCCAGAGTTTAACAGTTGTGCCACTAGATCTCCAAAGAAAAATTCAGGATTATAACTGTTACATATGTTCAGCATATAATACAAACTCTGTAAATATGTGTTCTCAAAGTGAAAAATAATGGCTGGATTAGCAGAACTTTCAGAAAATTGTAGACAAAAATAGAGATGACAAAATTATGTGGCATAATTCCTAGTAGTATAGATACTTACTTTCTTCTATTTCTTTTTGTGTTCCTTTCTTCTCTCTTTCTTTCTGGTCTACCCCAGTTTTGATTTCACCATCCTTAGAAGATGCTTGAAAAGAACATTTTCTATAGAGTCTCATACATATTTAATAAAATTGATTAAAAAATAGTAAATTAAGAAAAGAAAAAAGTACATATTTTAAAATACCTTGTGACCCATCTTTATGTATTATATTTTAGTATTGAACCCCCTTCACTCTGTAACACAAGATTGAAGAATTTAACATAATTATTTGCTTTATCAATCATGGAATAAATTCCTTAATCTTTTAAGACTTTTTGTTTGTTTCTTTATTTAGACTTAACTTGACCTGATTTCTGTTTTGGTTCTTTCATATGTCCATTTGGCACAGGAGTCTCACTGAAGGGAAAGAATCATTATTTGATTCCACCTGATGCATTTGTACTTATTGGCCATGAGTCAGGAGCCAAACACAGGTTTTACATACTGTTTGGCAAATTATCTGTAACAGGAGACCAATTTTACTTTATATTTAATTTTGTTTTCTGAAACTTAGTGGAACTATGGAAGATTAGCACTTTATCTTCCCTCCAAATTTTGCTTGGGGTGATTTTTGGAAACAGCTCTAACAATAGTGCTGTGCTAAAAAGGTACATGAATGGGCAAAGAAAGTAGTCCTCAAATGTTTAAGCTTTTGCTAACCTGAAATTATTTGAATTAGCTGGAAGAAAGAAGAAATATTCACAAGAATAATCAAAAAGTGTTTAATAGATAAGAGGTAACTTTGGTGAAGGGTAAAACAATACACATTACTGGGGAAACCAACACAACTTGTACAAGGCAAGGTCATGGAAGCACCATAGACACAAGCAAACTCCCTGAGGGATCAAATACCTGGGCTGAGGGCTGTGGGGATGATGGTCTTGGGAACATCTAGCTCAATTGGCATAACATAGTTTATAAAGAAAATGTTCTACATTCTACTTTGGTGAGTAACGTCTGTAATCTTAAAAGCTTATGAGTGGCCATCTAAAATACTTCACTGGTCTCACCCAGTCTGGAACAAGTGAGAATGAAGAAAACCAAAGACACAAAGGAAAGATTAGTCTGAAGGATTAATGGATGACAACTACCACAGCCTCCAGCAGACCAACTCCAGCACAACTAGTTGGTGCCCGGCTACCACCACTGACTGTTCTGACAGGGATCACAAGAGAGGATCCTGGACAAAGCTGGAGAAAAATGTAGAACAAAATTCTAACTCACACACACACACACACGCAAAAGGCTAGACTTATTGGTCTGAGAGAGGCTGGAGAAACCCCGAGAGTATGGCCCCCACATACCCTTTTAACTCAGTAATGAAGTCACTTCTGAGGTTCACCCTTCAGCCAAAGATTGGGCTGGCCGGTAAAACAAAACCAGTCTAAAGGGGCACAGCAGCCTAGGTGCAAAGACTAGAAGGCAGGAGGGGACAGGAAAGCTGATAATGGGGAACCCAGGGTCAAGAAGGGGAGAGTATTGACATGTTGTGGGGTTGGTAACCAATGTCACAAAACAATATGTGTGCTAACTGTTTAAGGAGAAGTTGTTTGTTCTGTAAACCTTCATCTAAAGAATATTTAAAAAAAAAAAAAACTTTGTAATACAATAAAGATCAGGGTTACAATACAAAGTGTTTAATCCAAGTGTCTTCTCAAAATAGTCTTGCAATGATTTCTAATGGTTTCTCTGTAGACAGAACTTCCTAACCATATTTTAGCTATATTAGTGTTCATTACAAAATCAAGACCTGACAAAAGGAAACATAATTTGGGAATGACATGTGGAAGGAGATTACCAAATTCTTTAAAAATTAGATACAACCAGAATGAAAGGTATTTAATATACTTTCTTAGTTTCTTAGTCCTGCTATAACAGAAATATCACATGTAGGTAATGTTAAAACAGAAATTTATGCACTCACATCTTAGGAAGCCAGAAGTCTGAATTTAGGGCTTTGGCTCTAGGGGAAGGATCTTACTGTCTGCTCTAGAGGAAAATCATTGCCTCAGCTTCTCTGGAGTTCTTCTAGACTTTGCTTGGAGACCACCATGTGGTCCTTGCCTGTTTCTATGCCTAATCTTTTCTTATTATATCTCAAAAGTGATTGGTTTAAGACTCCCTACACTGACATCACCTCATTAATGTAATAAATGAAACCTTATTCTCAAATATTATTACTTCCACAAGTATATGGGTTAAGATTTACAACATATATATTGGGGACACAATTCATTCCAGAATATAGAAAATAATAAATTATTTTTGTTTTTGTGAAATTAAATTCATAAGTCCATGATTAAGAAAGCATATTTGTTCTTTTTTTTCATAAGCATATGTCTATGAATATATGTACGATATGTGAGTGAACGGCCTACTTTAATAAAACAGCTAAGGAACACTTCAAATTTTAGTAGGGAAAACATTTTGCTTATTGCTGTCTAGTTTCCTATTATTTGCTGATTTTTTTTAACTCTTTTCGTGTGCATCAAGCCCATAATGATGTATTGTTTATTCTTTAAATTTGGACACAAAGAGAATAAAAATATGTTAGAATAATTAAGACAGACTGGCTCATGCACACATACAAAAACATACAAATATGCATGCACACACAGACATGTTTTAAAAAGTTTAAGTTGTGGTTCTGGGAGTAAGGGATATTAACATGGGTATTTAAAATAAAAAGACATAATATACAGTAGCCTCTATATCTATTGGAGGCACTTTTGAAAACTTGGAGCAATTAAGACTAGTGAAATACAACCAATCATAACTATTACCTTTGTGACCATCTCAAAAGCCCACATGTCCAGACCCACTTTCTTTTTCATATGCTCCTTTCTATACTGCTGTGCAATACTGAACCCAGAAGGTATCATTCCACTTTTGACATTCCCTTAGACCAACACCATGGTGGACAATGGAGCAATCATTGCATTTAAAGTAAACTTATAGTCACCATTTTTTTCACAAATGACCTCATATCACCTTCTGTCCTCATTAAAATCTGGATTTCCTTCAAAGACATTACTTCTCTTGTAGCTATCACTATGCCTCATATCATCCATGAATGGTGTTGGCATCGTTTTCTTAGGTGCTAGAATATCTCTTCTTTTGAAAGCAGCTCACACATATGTCTTATCATTATATAAAGTACATATTATCATAATATAAAGTATTGTTATCACAACATAAAGTTTATATATATATGAAGTCTCCTCACAGTACTACCAACAATTTTGTATTTGCAGTATGTAAAGCCCAGGTTTGTGAATGAGGCTAGACCTGAAAAGAGGTTTGGTTAGCAAAGGAAATTAAGAAATAGGAGACACAAGAAAAAAGTACTGTGAGGTCAAACAGGAGAGGCTGAAGCATCGCAGAGACTAGTAACAGAAGGAATAAGCTACCTGTCTAGGAATGGAGACTAAATGGAGAGAAGTGATGTTGTCAGAGCCCAGGGTCTTTGCCTTTCTGATGGGGACTGGAAGCATATGGAGAAAGGATGCCAGTTACATGCTAGAGCCATAGATAATATAACCTATGATTAAAGGAGAAAAGGAAATAAATATCCTGGCTTCTCCACCCTCCAATCTCTTTCCAGTACTTCCAACTGGCAAAATGTAACCAGAGACAGTGAGCAAGAGCACCCTTATGGGGCCAGACCCTTGCAATACAGGTTAGAACAAAGAATGGCAAGAAATAAATCAGAGAAAAATCCCACAACTAACTGTGGTATGATGTTACTGATTTCTAGAGCTTTCTACAGGTCTTAGTTTTGGAATAGTCTTTTCACTGACATTGTGATGGTGGTTAGGTAATCTTTGCTAATGTCACCAGAAAGTCTTTCATCTCTGCTATATATTTCTAATCATTGGGCTCTTAATTTTATAACATAGATTTATTGTATTATATTGTAACATATATCTATACATTTTTAACACCTTAAGTAATTAATAATAACTTAATTATATTATTAATTAATTGTAGTTGCTGGGTAGCAACTGGTTAAGCATCAACTACTAGCTAAAAAGTTGGTGATTCGATCCAATCCAGAGGTGCCTCAGAAGACAGGCCTGGCAATCTGCTTGCAAAAGATCACAGCCTTGAAAACCCTATGAAGCATGGGGTCACCAGGAGTTGGATTTGACTCAGCAGTTACTAACAACAGCATTAATTAATTTTTAAACTGTTCTAACACCTAAAAATTTCTAGATTCAAGTAAGTTATTCAACATATGTCCAGTACCCCAAATACTAATTCTGGGCTTACAATACCTAGTAAAACCATCAAAAAATGTATCAATCTTATAAATACATTGTCCCCAAATAACTACCTTCACATCTTAGATGTGTAAGCATAACTTCATAAACTTAGCTCGCATACCCCCACACTATAATTTCCTCAGGTTCTCCATTACACAAATACCCATTCATTTTCCCCTACTTGAAAATATTTCCAGAACTTTTAAAACACAGAATTTTACTGTTCTGCGTGTTTCTGTGAAGTTCTGATATATTGTCTTAGGAACACATTTCCCAACCTAAGCTAGCAAGTATAAGTGAACTAATTAAAAGGCTAGATTCTGGAGTTCATATTCTGACTTCAACACTCACCTACCTAGTAACCTTGGTGAAGTTATTTTGCCTTTCCGTGCCTCAATTTCCTCATCTTACAAATAAATAGATTTATATAAACTAATTCATATGCAGGCTGTACGTCAAGACAGATAAAATAACTATAAAAATTGAGCAGCACATAGAAAGCACTATAAAAATGAGATGCTTTTTTTTAATACTCATTACTAATCAAAGTAATACTCATGAATTTTAATAATACTAATTTGGATGATTTGCTTCTCACAGTAAGAAAGTGTTCTTACGAAAGCCCACCATAAGAGTACATAATATAAAAAAATCATAAAAATATAATCACCTAATGGCCACAGCATGGGCAAATGCAATTAGTCTGGTTAGTGTAATTACAAACAAACTTGCAGTAAAATGAGATGCTTATTTCACACTCTAGTGCTTAATTAAGTAGTTAGGTGCCTAATAACATGCCCCAGGCTGTCATCCAATTAGAGAAGGTAGAAGTGGAGTGGAGAAGACCTCAATAATATTTGTTCAGGAAAACACAGTGTTGCCGAGATTTCCAGAGAACAGTCACATTTTGAATGGTGATATTCTTATTTTCAGGAAGAAGTACATATGTTTATCAACACCTAAATTAATTTTTAAAGAGGTCAATAGGAAAAAAAGAATGAAAAACTAAGGTAATACATTGAAATTTTAGCACTCGAGACTGACTGACAACGTCACATATGATATTAAATACATAATAGTGGTGGAAAGCATACTGTGTACTTTAAAATGACTGCTTTCTAAATTTGTAGTTTTCCTCTTTTCTCCAATACCTACTTGATTCCCTAATTTCAGGTCTACCTTTCTCTTAGTGTCTTGGATCTATCTAATGTCATTCAGGAGCAATTCCCTTCTTAAGCAATAGCTTCAGTGCCGTCATCATTGGTAGCAGTCCAGTTTTCATATTTGGGATCTGTCCTAGAAAGTAGTTCCTTGGTTTTAGCCATACGCAGGATCCATGCCTTAACAGAGCCTCTCAAGAATTGGGAACCAGCCTCTATCTGTCTTTCTTCCTCACAAGTTTGAAACCTTTATCTGTGATCCCGAGCTGCATTGCTAGAGAATTCTATGTGCTAATAGACATCTCTCTGATTACATTATCACATATTATGTGCCCCTGAATACCTATAAATAGCATATGCCTATCATGATTCATAGGGTCGCTATGAGTCGGAATCGACTCAATGGCACTGGGTTTGGTTTTTGGTTTTATCATGACACTTGTCTTACAAGTTTTTCCTTTATACCAAAATATTTACCCAAATGGCAACAGAGTTTTTGTGATCTTGACAAGAATTGTGTCTTGTGGGGGTGGTACTAAAAAGTGATGCTCAGGTGTCATGTTTGGTAAAATAAAATATGGGATGGGCTCATTATGTGTTCCATGAAATTATGTAGCAAATTAGTGAATCAGTGAGAAATAATTTACTGGGAAAAAGATGAAATGGCTTTAAAAATACTTGCAGTTGCATAGCCAGAAATCATTTCGTCTTTGCACATTAATTTTTTAAAAATCTTGGATTAGTTCAAGAGAAGATCTACAAATCACTACAGCAGAATCTTACACCATTTCATCTTCAATATTTGAAAATTATAGGTCTCCTTTGGAGCTCCTTTGGAGCAAAATATATAACTGTTTAAAGATTTTTGTTAGCCTTAGGGCCTTTACCATGAACATTTCTATGCCCCCCACAGGTGTAGATAAACATTTTCTTTCATTATTTAGTTATTAAGGTCTTGAGAAAGAGTCCAAATCTAATTGGTCCGTTTATAACAGTGTCAAGAATTTTGATGGCAAACAAATAGAAAAACAATAATGTTAAATAATTTTGGTGTGAACCAAGGACTTGAATATAGGAAAGATTTCAGTTCTCCCTATCTTTTAGGCTATAACAGAACATTCTCTAGTGCCAGAAAAATAATAGAGCTAACAAAAGGAATACCAATGATGCCAATGACAAAGGTGACATTCATGGATTGATGCACACTGTAGAAAGGGATATATGAGAAAGGCATGTTAGGAATATTAAGCCATCTTTCTTGTCAAAATGAATGTGACACAGTCTTCTTTGCCCTTGCCAACGTTTTGCAGGCTTAGTTTTCAAGGTATATATTTTTTATTCCCCTAGATATAATATTTTTTCAAAAAAACTTAAGAACACAATTACCAATCACTGTATGCACTCCACAGAGTAAAGTGGAGATCAGTAATTTTATTGATCATTGAACCATGTCATTATACAGAAAAGCTTCCTTCTCTCCCTCATTCAGACTCCATACTCCGCTTTTAGATCCATGCTACGGAAACTGGTTCTCATTCCAGGATTGACCACAAAGCTGGAATGCTTCATATCATTTAGTTCCAGACTGACATTACCTCAATCAAATCAAAATTCAGCATGAGAAAATGGAATTATATAATTTGCAAGTAGAAATTTTAATATTTTTTCAACCAGCTTTCCCATATACGAATTGATAATTATCAACATATGCCTAGTTTAATTATACTTTCAAACACAAAAGATCAGTGTATTTGCTTTGATTTCATAGAGTCATCATTTTTGTAATAAAAGGTAAAGAGAAACAGATTGTTTATAACAAAACTTCCCTTAACATTGTACTAGTATATTGTGGCAGTATATGTCAACACTTCACAAACACATTAATCATTTTTTTATTCCAAATGAAAAATTGAATTTTGTTCTCACCATTGAATAAAATTTTGCAATACTCTCACTTCTATGGTGGGTGTGGTTAGATGTCTGAAATCCTCTTGAGATGAAAGCCGAGAATATACCTGGGTTTTGTTGACAACCTCAGTGAAAATACCATTAGATGCACAGTCTTAAATGATCTGTTTGTTTCAGTTCTGAATTTGACAGATGAAGGGATGGGCAAGAAGCAATGGTATACAGTAAAATGGATGAGTCTGGAGAATAATGTGACAGCCATAAGCTTTCGTTCAAACGTCAGAGCCAGCATTTTAACGTCTGTTCTGATAAGTGGCACCAAGCGTAAGGTTCCTCTGCCTCCATGGGAGTGTTATTATGCTTTAACCAGTTGCTTTTGAATCAGCCCTGACTCATGGCAACCCCAAGAGCATTAGAATAGAAGAGCGGTCCATAGGGTTTTCAAGGGCTAATTTTTCCAAAGTAGTCCCCAGGCCTTTCTTTCTAGGTGCCTTTCAGTGGGACTTGAACTTGCAACCTTTTGGTTGGTAGCTGAATGTGTTAACAGCTTGCACCACTTAGGGACTTAAGTACAAGACTTAAGTACTGGTCCTGCAGTACAGGAAATTTTTCTTCTTATGGGCTAGCTTAAGCCTGTCCACATGATGACAACAGAATTCCAAGGAACAAGAGGAAGTGTAAAATCCCTTTGAAGCCCAGGATCAGAACTCTCACATTACCACCCCTGCCAAATTCAATTCACTAAAGAAAGTCACGAGTCCATTCCAGACAAAAGGGCTTAAAAAATAGACCCCAATTCTTGATGGAAAGAACTGCGAAAATCCATGGCTAACTTTGCAATCTATCACACCCAGTAGTCCTGACTATATAGGTGCTTATCCTAAGCATTTTATTTTCAGAGCTGAAGCAACTAAACCCCCACTATCATCTGCATATCTCGTCTCATTGCTCCAATTTACGGATTGCGAAAAGTTGCTGGCATCTTTGCTTTTCTTTTTCATTAAGAAGACAAAATACCAAAATTCAGCAACACGGAACATAAATATTTTTACAGTAAAAAAAAAATCATTTTTTTCTTGTTACATCTGAAAAATGTGCAGATTAGAACAGAAGATTTTGAAAGTATACTGGATTTTTTTTTCTTTTTAAAGATCATCCATGTTCTGTATCTTATAAACTAACATTGTTGCCCTTTTGAATTTAAGAATACATTCCTATTTATGGTAGTCCTTCAGAAACTTGAATGCGACTTTAATGATTTTACTAGAATCTGTGATTATTTTATTTTACTTATTAAACAGATAAAGTAATATTTGCTAATTAAGACCATGAATTTATTGTCTAAGACACTACTAATAATGGGAAACACTGCAAAGAGATGTTATAAAAATGTTTGCTTATAATGATTTTAAGTTTACTAAAGATATCAAAATAATTTTTTTAAATACTTACCTACATTATAATTTCAATTAAAGCATGATTTTTATCATGTAAAGATCGCAGGGTAATCCTTTTTCCCAAGTTTCTGCTTATTCCTAGCAATCAGGATGGGACAATATAGAAAAGCACATTCATAGATAGCACCTGAATAGCCATAAATGATGTATCAGTCAGGGTTTATTCAGAAAGAGATCAATTAATGTTTTATGGGAACAAACAATGTATAACATGCCTTGCACATGCAGGTTATCTCAGAGGCGGTCCTAACATCCCAAGCAGCCACAAGAGTAATGGGATGAGGTCCCCAACCAGTAGCATCAACCCCTCCACAGGTGCTCCGCCCATCCAGTCCAATGGACTTGCACACATGAGACACTTACACAGTGTTGGCAAAGTGAAAGTCATTTATATTATTGATAGAAAGCAGACAGCAAACAAGCCAGTCTCCCCTGGACTCAAGAAGGCTGTCGGGGCGAAATGGAGACTAATCTAAGTGTGTCCCACTTTGTGTCACATGAGAATGACTCTCTCAAAGGGCATCTACACACCCTTCCCCAAAACCGATGTTTACTCTTATGTCACTGGTAGGCACATCATGGCTTAGGTGTCCACAGGTGCACTGCGGTTCAGAGGCTATGTTTTCTCTCACTCTTCAGCTACTCTGCCCTTTCGTTGACTGGCCCGGCTATCAACCAGCAGCCTCCAGGCAGCCCTGTGTTGACCTCAGCTCTGAGCCAGCATCGGACAGCTCTCAAAGAACTGCTCTGCGGGTGACCCCCGCCTGGGGTACCTCAGGCTCAGTTAGTAGACCTGTGCACAGTGTGCCCCAGGCTTGGCAGCAGACCCCTGCATGCGGTCTCTCCCTGTCAAGTCTTACAGTTTTCAGCTGGGGTTTCTGCAGCTGCTTGCCCCAGCTCACTTTCTAGGCTGCTTCTGGCATTCTTGCAGCCTTAAAGTAACAGCTTTACAGCTCTTGGCCCACTCTTCTCCAACCACTCTGCTGCCACTGCTCTGTTCAGCTGATACCTGCTTCTCCTTCTCCTGGGCTGTGCTACTGTATTTCTCCTGTCCAGGGTTTCTGCTGCTTCTGGTGCCAGTCCTTTCTCAACTTCTTGATAGATTTCTTATCTCTTATCACCTGATCTGTTGTCTCCACCCTGAAACAAGGAATGGGGGTAGAGGGAGGTTTCTTCAGCACAGAGCTTCTGTGCCCCCAAAGGACCTGATCGCTCCTCCCCGAGAGCCAAACGTTCACATTTTCCAGACTGGGAACTCTCTTGAGCCTTCTTCTCCAAGGTCTTTATTGGCCTTACAACGTGGACCTCTGGGGAGTACCACTGGGCCCCCAGGTGATTCCTTTTAGTCAGGTGGGCTCTCACTGAAATGCCTCAGTGTAGTACTGCTCTCAGAACTAGGACCAAAAGGCCAAATTGTTTACTGTCCTGGGGTTCTACACCTTGTACCATAGAAATTAGAATTTACATAAATGTAGGATTTGCTGGGGAATTTAAGAAATGTGGAGGATCACAGGAAGTCATTACGCACAACAGACTGAAATACGTACACAGAGATTAATACTGTCATGCAGGAAAATCCCAGAAGTTTTGCACTTCGGACTGCCAAAGAGAGGCTACAAAGGGGAGCTTACACAGAGGTGTTTAGTAGCTGCCACCTCTGAGATAGCTACAGTCAAATGCTTGGGGATGACTCATGAATGTTGTTGGTCAGTGTGGCCTGCAGTCGGGAAGAAAAACTGGCATTTGGAGCCTTCTGGGCAACTCCATGTTGTCTGTCACCTTGCCTAGTTGCTGTAATCTTCTTCTACTAGCAATGGCCTCTTCTCCCCCAAGTTTCTCTGTTGGCCAACTCTAACCAGAACCAGACATTAAAGGAGATTCTAAGAAACATAATTCTTAGTCTTGGGTAAATTAACACAATCCATCAAAACTGAGAAGAAACAGCTCTTGTATTTAATTTACAACACTCAGTCTAGGATTGAGTATTTTTTTCACCAATATGGCTCATAAGAATTTCCTTAGGTTGAAGTCGAAAGCCAGCATTTCTTAGAGAAACTACAGAGAATTAAATCACGAGGTATTTCACTAATTCTTCTAGTTACAATTTTAGTCATTCAATAAATATCTAATAAGCACACTGTTGTTTCAGAAATGGTTTAGCCTACTAGAATACAACAATGAGCAAAGTCCCCACAGCAAATCCCATCTGCCTTTTTTTTTTTTTTTTTGATGCAGGGTGGAGGCCAGGAGAAAGGCAGTCAACAAGACATAAGTGCCTAATTCAATCTCTGTTATTTATACCAATAGGAGAAAAATAAAGGAGGGTAAGGGCTTTGCGTATGGAGTGGGAAATTCATCAAATGTACGTAGTGATCAAAGGCCTCTGGGATGAAGTGGCATTTGATCAGAGAACTGAGTGAAGAACTGAGCTCTGTTGATATCCTGGGCGGAAGCATTTCAGGCAAAGGGAGCAAATGCAAAAGCAGAGGCAGGAGTGTACTCGGGATGGATTAACCAGTAGGCAAGATACACAGGGCTTACGTTAAGCAAGGCATGCCCGGGTTTACTTCCGTTTACTTACTGATCTCTAGTGCACAATTTCAAAGATGTGGTGAAAAACAGGTGGAATTTTGCACTAGAGATTAGTAAATAAGCAAAAGCTTACCTTGTTAACTGGGCAATTCATCCCTGAGTATACTCATTGCTTTTAAGGCAAAGCAAAGGAAGACAGTGTGTTGGAAAAGAATGTGCACTCTGCTGCCGTTGGCTGGAGTGTTCTGTTTACGTCTGTGAGGTCAAGTTGGTTGGTTATGGCCTTTAGATCTTCTGTATCATTGCTGTGTTTCTTTCTAGATGTTCTGTCCTTTACTAACAGTGATGTGTTGAAGTCTCCTACTATTATTGCGGAACTATCGATTTCTTTTCCGTGCTGTTAGAGTTTGTTTTATGTATTTTGGAGCCCCATCATTGGGTGAGTAGATATCTATTATGGCTATTGTCTTCATGGTAGATTGTCCCTTTAAACATTATATAATGCCCGTCTTTTTTTTTTATGGCGGATTTTATTTTAAAGTCTATTTTATCTGAGATTAGTATTGCCACTCCAACCTTTTTTGGTAGCTGTTTGCTTGATACATATTTTTCCCATCCTTTGATTTTTAACAAATTTATGTCTTTGTTTCTAAGGTTTGTCTGTTGTAGACAATGGCATGTTGATGGATCTTGTTTTTTAATCCATTCTGTCACTCTCTGTCTCTTTATGAGTACTCTTAAGCCATTTATGTTCAGTGCAATTATTGATGGGTGTGAGTTTATTACTGGCATTTTGCAGTGCTTTTTTTTTTGTGGTGCCGATGTTTTGTTTGTTCCTCCTACTCTTCTGTGCTGAATTCCTTTTGTTTGTGTATTTTTGGTTTTGTTTCTTTTGTTTTTGTAGATTTTCTGTTTACTGAGACTTGTTTTTCTTCTTTATTTTGATGCATAGGTTTGCTAACTTTCTTTGTGGTTACCTTGAAATTTACCCTGTCTTCCTCAATTTAAACCAGTCTCTAATTGCTTGATAACGACTTGACTTCCTTTCCATTTGAAGGTTCTATGCCTATACCATTTATTCTCTATTTTATTGTTTATACGTTATTACTTACAGATTGACGTCTCCAGTTCCCTGCTGTAATTTTTTTAGTTTTGTTTTTGTCTTTTGATTTCTTGACTGCTGCTTCCATGGGTATTGTTTGTGGATACAAGTAAAATGAAATCCTTGACAACTTTAATATCTTCTCTGTATATCATGATGCTGCTTATTGGTCCACTTGTGAGGATTTTTGTTTTCTTTAGGTTAAGGTGTAATCCATACTAAAGGCTGTAGACTTTGATTTTCATGAGTAAGTGCTTCAAGTGCACTTGTCTATTTGCAAGCAAGTTTGTGTCCTCTGCATATCACAGGTTGTTAATGAGTCTTTCTCGAATCCCGATGATGCATTTTTCTTCATATAGTCTAGAATCTGGAATTATTTGCTCAGCATACAGATTGAATAAACATGGTGAAAGGTACAAACTTGACAAGCATCTTTCCTGCGTTTAATCCATGTAATGTCCCTTTGTTCTTTTTGAACAACTGCCTATTGGTCTATGTACAGGTTCCATATGAACACAATTAAAAAAACAAAAAACCAAACCCAGCACCGTCAAGTCGATTCCGACTCATAGTGACCCTATAGGACAGAGTAGAACTGCCCCATAGAGTTTCCAAGGAGCGCCTGGCGGATTTGAACTGCCAATCCTTTGGTTAGCAGCCGTAGCACTTAACCACTACGCCACCAGGGTTTCCATGAACACAATTAAGTGTTCTGAAGTTCCTGCTCTCCTCAATGTTATCCATAATACGCTATGATCCACACAGTTGATGTCTTTGCATAATCAATAAAATACAGGTTAACATCTTTTTGGTATTTTCTACTTTCAGCCAAGATCCGTCTAGCATCAGTAATGATATCTCTTATTGCATGTCTTCTTCTGAATTGGCTTGAATTTCTGGCAGTTCCCTGTCGATGTACCCCTGCAAACATTTTTAATTATGTTCAGGTAAACTTTACTTTGGTGTGATAGTACTGATATTGTTCGATGACTTCTACATTCTGCTGGATCACCTTTCTTTGGAATGGGCACTAATATGGACCTTTTCCCATCAATTGGCCATATTTTTTGGCATAGACAAGTGAGTGCTTCCAGAGTTGCATCAGTTTGTTGAAATATCTCTGTTGGCATTCCCTCAATTCCTGGAGCCTTGCTTTATGCTAATGCCTTCGGTGCAACTTAAGCTTCATCTGTCGACATCATCGGTTTTTAATCATATGCTCCTTCCTGAAATGCCTGAACGTTGACCAGTTCTTTTTGGTACAGTGATCCTCTGTATTCCTTCCATCTGCTTTTGATGTTTCCTACATTCATCAATATTTTACCCATGGTGTTGTTGTTGTTGGGTGCCATTGGGTCAGTTCTGACTCATACAATAGAACACAACACTGCCTGGTCCTGTGCCATCTTTCTGATCACTGTTATGCTCAAGCCCATTGTTGCAGCCACTGTGTCAATACATCTCATTGAGGGTCTTCCTCTTTTTAGCTGACCCTCTAGTTTACCAAGCATGATGTCTTTCTTTAGGGACTGATCCTTCCTGATAATATGTTCAAACTATGTGAGATGTAGTCTTGCCATCCTTGCTTCTAAGGAGCACTCTAGTTGTACTTCTTCCAAGACACATTTGTTTGTTCTTCTGGCAATCCATGCTATATTCAATATTCTTCAGCAACATCACAATTAAAAACCATCAATTCTTCTTCTGTCTTCCTTATTCATCATCCAGCTTTTGCATGCATATGAGGCGATTGAAAACACCATGGTGCACCTTAGTCTTCAAGGTGACATCTTTGCTTTTGAACAGTTTAAAGAGGTCTTTTACAGGAGATTTGCCCAATTCAATGTGTCTTTTGATTTCTTGACTGTTGCTTCCATGGGTGTTGATTGTGGATCCGGGTAAAGTGAAATCCTTAATAACTTCAATCTTTTCTGCATTTATCATGATGTGGATTATTGGTCCAGTTGTGAGGGTTCTTTTTTTTTTTTTCTTTATGTTGAGGTGCAATCCATACTGAAGGCTGTGGTCTTTGATCTTCATCAGTGTTTCAAGTCCTCTTCACTTTCAGCAAGCAAGGTTGTGTCGCCTGCATAATGCAGGTTGTTAATGAGTCTTCCTCCAGTCCTGATGCCCCGTTCTTCTTCATAAAGTCCAGCTTCTCAGATTATTGATCAGCATACAAATTGAATAGGTATGGAGAAAGGAAACAACCCTGATGCACACTCATCCTGACTTTGAACCATGCAGTTATCTCCTTCCTTTCGAAAAACTGCCTCTTAATCTATGTAAAGGCTTCTCATGAGCACAATTAAGTGTTCTGGAATTCCCATTCTTCTTAATGTTATCCCTAATTTGTTATGATCCACACAGTCAAATGCCTTTGAACAGTTGATAAAACACAGGTAAACATCTTACTGGTATTCTCTGCTTTCAGCCAGGATCCATCTAACACCAGCAATGGTATCTCTGGTTACAGGTTCTGTTCTGAATCCAGCTTGAATTTCTGGCAGTTCCCTGTCAGTATGCTGCTGCAGCCACTTTTGAACAATCTTCAGCAAAATTTTACTTGCATGTGATACTAATGATACTTTTTTATAATTTCCGCATTCCATGGGATCACCTTTCTTGGGAATAAGCATAAATATGGATCTCTTTGAGTGAGTTGACCAGGTAGCTCTCTTCCAAATTTCTCCACATAGATGAGTCGTCATTTCTAGCAGTGCATCCATTTGTTGAAACATCTCAATTGACATTCCATCATTACGTGGAGCCTTGTTTTTTGCCCATGCCTTCAGTGCAGTTTGGACTTTTTCCTTCAGTACCATCAGTTCCTGATCATATGCTCCCTCCTGAAGTGGTTGAACATCCATCAATTCTTTTTGGTATAGTGACTCTGTGTACTCCTTCCAACTTCTCTTGAAGTTCCCAGCGTCATTCAATATTTTCCCTGTAGAATCCTCCACTCCTGCAACTCTAGGCTTGAATGTTTTCTGCAATTCTTTCTGCTTGAGAATTGCTGAACATGTTCTTCCCTTTGGTTTTCTATCTCCAGGGCTTTGCAAGTGTCATTATAATACTTTATAATACTGCCACCCTTTGGAATCTTCTGTTCAACTCTTTTACTTCATCATTGCTTCCTTTTGCCTTAGCTACTCAACATTCAAGTGCAAGTTTCAGAGTCTCTTCTGACATCCATTTTGTTCTTTTCTTTCTTTCCTGTCTTTTTAATGATCTCTTGTTTTCTTCATGTATGATGTCCTTGATGTTATTCCACAACTCATCCGGTCTTTGGTCATTAGTGTTTTAAGGCATCAAGTCTATTCTTTAGATGGTCTCTAAATTCAGGTGGGATATACTCAAGGTCATACTTTGGCTCTCATGGACTTGTTCGAGTTTTCTTCAGTTTCAACTTTAACTTGCATATGAGTAATCGATGGTCTGTTCCACAGGTGGCCCCTGGCCTTGTTCTGACTGATGATGTTGAGCTTTTTCATCATCTCTTCCCACAGATGTAGTCAATTTGATTCCTGCGTATTCCATCTGGTGAGGTCCATGAGTATAGTCACTGTTTATGTTGGTGAAAAAAGGTATTTGCAATGAAGAAGTCATTGGTCTTGCAAAATTCCATCATTCGATCTCCAGCATTGTTTCTATCACCAAGGCCATATTTTCCAACTATGAGTCCTTCTTCTTTGTTTCCAACTTTCGTATTCCAATCACCAGTAATTATCAATGCATACTGATTGCATGTTTGATCAATTTCAGACTGCAGAAGCTGGTAAAAATCTTCTATTTCTTCATCTTTGGCCTTAGTGGTTGGTGTGTAAATTTGAACAATAGTTGTATTAACTGGTCTTCCCTGTAGGTGTATGGCTATCATCCTATCACTGACAGTGTTGTACTTCAAGATAGATCTTGAAATGTTCTTTTGGATGATGAATGCAACACCATTCCCCTTTAAGCTGTCATTCCCAGCATAGTAGACTGTAAGATTGTCTGATTCAAAATGGCCAATACCCGCCCATTTCAGCTCACTAACACCTAGGATGTTGATGTTTATGCATTCCATTTCATTTTTGACAATTTCCAATTTTCCTAGATTCATACTTTGTACATTCCACATTCCAATTATTAATAGATGTTTATAGCTGTTTCTTCTCATTTTGAGTTGTATCACATCAGCAATTGAAGGTCCTGAAAGCTTGACTCCATCCACATCATTAAGGTCGACTCTACTTTGAGGCAGCAGCTCTTTCTCAGTCGTCTTTTTAGTGCCTTGCATCCTGGGGGGGGGAGCTCATCTTCTAGCACTGTGTCAGACAATGTTCGTCTGCTATTCATAAGGTTTTCACTGGGTAATTCTTTTCAGTAGTAGACTGCCAAGTCTTTCTTCCTAGTCTGTCTTAGTCTGGATGCTCAGCTGAAATCTATCATGGGTGACCTTGCTGGTATCTGAATACCAGAGGCATAGCTTCCAGCATCACAGCAATACGGAAGCCTCCACAGTATGACAAACTGACATACAGGTGGCAGCTTTTGCCCATGGTGTGTCCTCTTCACAAACTCCCCAAAGCCACTGTGACACCCCCACCCTGACACACACACACACACACACACACACACTTCTCAATTCCACCGTTTGAATCCCTTCTTCTCCTTTCCAGGCCCAGGAGTCACAGAAAGTTTTAGCTGTCCAATAACTCATGGACAATATTAGATGCTCCAAGAAAGACCCCTCTAAGTTAAAAGCTAGCACAGGCTGAACCAATCAGACTTCTCCCTTTTCTCTGTTTGAAAAGCTTTTTAAAATTCTCTGCTCCACCCCGCCCCCAATTTACACCCTCTCAGGTATCTTCCTGTTTCAGGATATTAAAAATTGCTCACTGTGTTCTGTGCACTGGGGCCACAGGACACTAGAGAAAGTAGGTGGCTCAAGATGACTTTGAGGCCATCCTGGATGCAGCTAGGTGCAGCGCTGCTGCGTACTGGGTCCTCGGCAGATGGAAGTCCTCCTTCTCTTCCTTCCTGCAGCTCTTTGTCTATCACTCTTTCTTTCTCCTCTGCGGATCTTCCCCAGAGCAGCCCCAGAACACATACTGCCATTCCTTGGGGTTAACGGTAAAGCTTCCTCCCCTACCCCCGCTTCTGTATGTCCAGTTCATGGCAAAGGGTGGAAAAAATAGGAAAGGGACTGAGAAATAATTTTGTTCATAGAATCCTTCAAAATTGCACCAGAGGACTTGAATATTTTTCTTCAGCTTTTTCAGCTTGAGAAACACTGAGCATGTTCTTCCCTTTTAGTTCTCTAACTTCAGGTCTTATTGCATTTCATTATAATTCTCCATTTTAGTCTTTTCTTTCTTTCCTGTCTTTTTAATGACCTTTTGGTTTCTTAATTTATGATGTTCTTGATGTCATCCCACAACTCCTCTGGTTTTTGGTCATTAGTGTTCAGTGCGTCAAATCCATTCTTGAGATGGACTCTAAATTCAGCTGAGATATACTCAAGTTCCTACTTTGGCTCCCATGGACTTTTTAAAATTTTCTTTAATGAAGATAAAAATCATATTTTTTGTGTCCTTTGTTATTTTATACATCCTGTAAATAATGGCAGTGAGAGGCAATGTATTTATTTTCAATTCAATTGTAGTGATAATAGGCAAAATTTAACGAATTTATAACCAATTCTGGGAATACAGCCTTGATTAATATAATTTCTGTAGTTTAGCTGCAGTAAAGTTTGATAGTACTCTGAATTAAATAGCTTTTTTGTAAATTAAGTTCATCATATTAGTAAAAATTATGAACTTCTGAAATATTTTGTCAGATTGTTTGCATGATCATTAAAAATGTATTACTTGAACTTTAAAAAATTGTCAGAGTCCTTGTTCATCACTTACCCACAAGGAAATAAGCATATTCAGAATGCGATCCTAATGAGGCACGTGGAACATGTTCTTTATCTGAGAGTACACGTAGAGTTCACTAACACCTGCCTCATTAAGTTTGATATGCCATCTATATGGAAAATAAAACGGTGGGTATAAAATAGACGTGAAGTGAAAATTGCTGTATGAAGTCAATATCAGGTTTAATTTAAAGTTGTATTTCTTACTGTGATAATCTTTGTGGTAGAATAAAGTGTTCTGCACAAGTTAAGTTCTCAGTAAGAGATCATTGGGTATATTGACTGTATTATTTTTGTACATCTCAAGCCACTTTATTCAAATAAAAATTGACTGCTCTTGAAAACACATACACGCAAATAAATGAGTCTGGAGGGCAGGGCTATTGTATAAATGGTCTCAGAGAAGAGAGGATTATTTTTAAGCCTTGAGGGCTAAAGTAATGTGTTCTGATGACTTACTTGGTATCTGTCATGGATTGAATTGTGTCCCCACAAATATATGTGTCAACTTGGTTAAGCCATGGTTTCCAGTATTGTGTGGTTGTCCTCCATTTTGTGATTGTAATTTTATGTTAAAGGGGATTAGGGTGGGATTGTAACACCCTTACCTGGGTCACATCCCTGATCCAATGTAAAGGGAGTTTCCCAGGAGTGTGCTCTGTACCACCTTTTATCTCTCAAGAGATGGAAAGGGAAGCAAGCAGAGAGGGAGGTATCTCATATCACTAAGAAAGCAGTGCCCAGAGCAGAGCACATCCTATGGACTTGGGGTTCCTACCTGAAGAACCTCCTAGTCTGGGGAAAGATTGATGAGAAGGCTAACACAGAGATAAAGCCTTCCCCTGGAGCGGACACCCTGAATTTGGACTTTAACCTTCTTTGCTGTGAAGAAATAAATCTCTCCTTGTTAAAACCACCCACTTGTGGTATTTCAGTTATAGCAGCACTAGATGACTAAGACAGTACCTGTTGTCCCTTCTTTCCCTCCAGTTTCTCCCATTTGTAGTGGAAATGTCTATCTTGTGCCTGTTCTACCACTGCACCTTCAGAAACAGATAACTTATATTCTGGATTTCACAGATGAAAAAGAATTTTTAGATTTTGGACTTGGAGTTGAATTAAGACTTTTGGTATGATTGATGGTGTGAATATGTGTTACATGTGACATGAATTTTGGGAGGCCAAGGGTTGGAATGTCATAGACTGAATTGTGTCCCCCATTGTGTATTAATTTGGCTAGGCGATGATTTCCAGTATTGTATATGATTGTCTACCATTTTGTCATCTGATGTGATTTCCCTATATGTTGTAAATCCTATCACTATGATGTTAATGAGATGGATTCGCAGCAGTTGTATTGATGAGATCTACAAGATTAGATGGTGTCTTAAGTCAATCTCTTCTGAGATATAAAAGAGAGAAGTGTGCAGAGAAGACATGGGTATATCATACCACCAAAAAAGCAGCACCTGGAGCACAGCACGTCCTTTGGACCTGGGCTTTCTGATTGGAGAAGCAACTAGTTCAGCGGAAGGTTGATGAAAAGGATCTTCCTCCAGAGCCAACAGAGAGAGAAAACTTTCCCATGGAGCTAATGCCTTGAATTTGTATTTGTAGCCGCCTAGACTGTGAAGAAATAAATTTCTGTTTGTTAAAGCCATTCACTTGTGGTATTTCTATTATAGCAGTGCTAGATGACTAAGGCAGATGTGCTACCCAGATACATACACACACATAGACCCACATGCATGCACGTACTTACCCAATTTTTTTTAAAGAGTGAGAAAAAATAATGTTATTGCAGAGAAAAAGAAAAATAAAATACAATATGCCCATGATGTGCATCTGTGCAGAAGAGAACTTGGCAAATAAAAGAGAAGAAAAATTAAAGGTATAATACAGAGTAAGTTTTTGAGAAACCAAATGAAGCAAATGTATAGACTAAAACAGCATACTGTCCTCCCATTAAAAAAGAAAAGGAAGAAACAACGAAATGCGTTCTGGTAAAGTTGTTATAATTCATAGAAAATGGCAGACTATGGAACACATGTTACCACAATCAAATAACCTAAAAGGAAGAAAAACAATTTGCCTGAGGTGTCTTCATAGCACAACCTTACAATTTTCAAAGAAAGGATAGCCTATGAATTGTTCAAGTAAAGAAAGTGTGAGCCAAGAGTATTATGAACAAACCATCAAAGAAAATAAAGTGAACAGAGAGTCAAAATATTTCAAAACATTTAAATACTTGGGAAGCACAATTCTCCGGATTATTTCTTGGAGAATACTCTAGAATACTCTATTAGTTTGGATACTGTCTAGTTTGTGTCATTTGATTGAACAATAAGGGTATTTATTATTTTAAGTCCACAGGCATGACAGACTTCAGGATTTTTGTATTCTGCCATTCTGTCTGTGTCAATTTTGCTCCTTGGGAAATAGCAGGTACCTTCAGGCATTACATCAAGACGAGGCAATACGGAGGTTCCAAAAGAATCATCTCTACTCATATCAACTTCTTAAAATGGAAAAGAATTTCCTAGTGGATTCATTGCATATTACCACTTATTACTCTTTGGTCAGAATTGTGTCATATCTTCGTCTCTAAAATATCAGTGACCTTAAAGATAGTATCAAACAAATAAGACAAAACACAAAAGTTTATAAAGATATAATACACTGCAAAACTCTAGTGATTTCACAATAGATATACTGAAAAGAAAGTACCTTCTTAGTTCATGACCATTAAAAACCTTCCAAAATACAGATATATAAATCTGATTTATAATAAAATATATCTAATTTCAATTAGATATTAAACCCTGTAGCATAAGGAAAGACACTTACTGCCAAAGGTCTATAAAACAAGCACAAAAATTCATAATGTACTATGAAACTAAAAAAAAAAAAAATACATTCCAAACAGTAGAAATAGTACAGAAAATTTTAACTGATCTGGTTTTGGGTGTAATAAAACTATAAATCTGATACAGAGAAAAATATCACCATCAAGAACACCTACAAGTATCTAATTCTTAAGTTCAAACAGAAATCAAAATTCGAAAATTATGTATCTTATTTACAAACATAAATAGCATTGACAAACCGAAAAACCAAACCCAGTGCCTTCGAGTCGATTCCGACTCATAGCGACCCTGTAGAACAGAGTAGAGCTGCCCCAAGAGTTTCCAGGGAGCACCTGGTGGATTCAAACTGCCGACCCTTTGGTTAGCAGTCGTAGCACTTAACCACTACACCACCAGCGTTTCCAGATCAAGAAAACAAAAATTCTCACCACTGGACCCATAAACAACATCATGATAAACTGTGAAAAGTTGTAATTGTCAAGGACTTTGCTCGACCTGGGTCAGCGATCAGTGCTCGTGGAAGCAGCAGTCAAGAAACAAAAGGATACATTGCATTGGGAATATCTGTGACAAACAGCCTCTGTAAAATCTTAAAGAGCAAAGATGTCACTTTGAGGACTAAGGTCTGGCTGGCTCAAGCCATGGTATTTTCAGTCACCTCATATACCTGTGAAAGCTGCACAATGTAAAAGGAAGATCAAAGAAGAAAAATGACACATTTGAATTTTTGTGTTGGCAAAGAATATTCAATGAGCCATGGTCTGGCAGAAGAATGAACAAATCAGTCTTAGAGGGAGTACAATCAGAATGCTCCTTAGAAGCAAGGATGTCCCTTACTTTGGACATGTCGTCGGGAGGGATAAGTCACTGGAGAAAACATCATCCTTGGTAGAGGATCAATGTAAAAGAGGGAGATCGTCAATAAGACGGACTGACACAGTGGCTGCAACAATGAACTCAAACATATAAAATATTGTGAGGATGTCATAGGAAAGGGCAACATTTTATCCTGCTGTACATAAGTTCACTATATGTTACAGCCACCTCAATAGCACCTGACAGCAACATTTACAAACATTTACCAAATGACTGCTATGTAACAAACCCGAGTCAAGACACTGAGGATAAAGTAATAAACAGATAATGTCTCTCAGCTCCAAGGAATTGATATTCTAATGGATAGACCCATAAAATGGAGAGGGAGGAAGGGAGAATTGTGTGTTAGGTAGGGTGGTAGCTAGAGACTTCTTTTACAAGGAAGTTTTTTAGCGCTGAATAAAGTGTGACTGTGAACCATGGGAACATCTGGAGAAGAACATTTCTGACAAGGGAACATTAAGTGCAAAGTGCTCAAGCAGGAATGGAATTGATAAGTTAGAGCAACTAAAGGCGTATGTCATTTGACTGCTCTTTGCTTTATCATACTTTGCAGATATTTCAGGTTTCACAAACTGAAGTTTTGTGGCAACACTGCATCAAAGAAGTCTACTGGTGCCATTTTTCCAATAGCGTGTGCTCAATTCGTTTCTCTGTGTCACATTTTGGTAATTCTCACAATATTTCAAATTTTTTCATTATTATTATATCTGTTATGGTGACCTGTAATCAGTGACTTTTGGTGGTACTGTTGCAATTGTTTTGAGGCTCCACGAACTGTGCCCATGTGAGATGGCAAACTTAATCGGAAATCCTTTAGGTTCTGCCTGCTCCACTGACTGACTATTCCCCCATCCCTCTCCTTTTCCCTCTCCTGGGGCTTCCCTATTTCTTGAGACAATATTGAAATTAGGCCAGTTAATAACCCAACAATGGCCGCTAAGTGTTCAAATGAAAAGAAGAGTACCACATCTCTCACTTTAAATCAAAAGCTAAAAATGATTAAGCTTAGTGAGGAAGGCATCCCAAAAGTCGAAACAGAGTGAAAGTTAGGGCTCTTGTGAAAAACAGTTAGACAAGTTGCGAACGCAAAGAAAAAGTTCTTGAAGGGAATTGAGTGCTACTCCAGTGAACACTGAATGATAAAAAAGCGAAACAGCATTATTGCTGATATGGAGAAAGTTCTAGTCGTCTGGATAGAAGATCAAATCAGCCACAATATTTCCTTAAGCCAAAACCTAATCCAGAGATTAGGGTGGATTAGGCTCTTCAGTTCTATAAAGCTGAGAGAAGTGAAGAAGCTGCAGAAGAAAGTTTGAAACTAGCAGTAGTTCGTTCAGGAAGTTTAAGGAAAGACACAGTCTCAATAAGAAACAAGTGCGAGGTGAAGCAACACGTGCTGACGTAGAAGGTGCAGCAAGTTATCCAGAAGCTCTGGCTGAGACGATTGATGAAGGCGGCTGCGTTAAACCTCGGAGTTTCAGTGTAGACAGAACAGCCTTATACTGGAAGACACCCTCTAGGGCTTTCACAGCCAGAGAGGAGAAATCAATGCCTCGCTTCAGAACTTCAAAGGACAAGCTGACAGTCTTGTTAGGGGTTAATGCAACTGATGGCTTGAAGTTGAAACCAATGTTCATTGACTATTCTGAAAATCTTATTTAATGTAATACCTTTAAGAATTACATTAAATCTTCTCTGCCTGTGCTGTATAAATGGAAAAACAAAGCCAGGGTAAGAGCACATCTGCTTACAACATGGTTTACTGACTATTTTAGGGCCACTGTTAAGGTCCACTGCTCAGAAAAAAAGATTTCTTTCAAAATATAACTGCTCATTGACAATGTACCTGGTCACCTAAGAGCACTGATGGGCTCGTACAAGGAGGCAAATGTTTTTGTGCCTGCTGTCACAACAGCCATTTTGTAGCCCATGGATCAAGGAGTAATTGTGATTTCAAGTTTTATTTATTTATTTATTTTGATTTTCTAAAAGTAACATTTTATTGTGTTTTCAGTGAAAGTTTGCAAGCAAATTAGGTTCCCATTTAACAATTACTATGAAAAGTGTTCAGTGACATTGATTACATTTTCATATGTCAACATTCTCATTGATTCCATCCTGCATATTTCATTTCCAGTAATTTGATTTCTCTGTTTCCTTATTTTTTCATCTTTGCTTTAGAGTAATTGTTGATCATTTGATCTCATAGAGATGATTTTTTTTTTAAGGTATGTAGAGCTCACTGGTAATATTCTTTACTTATGAGCTAATCTATTATTTAGTCAAAAGGTGACTTCAGGGAGTAGTTTCAGTTCAAGGTTTATAACATGTGACTTTTTAAAAAACTATTATTGTACCTTAGATGAAGGTTTACAGAACAAACTAGCTTCTCATTAAACAATTAGTACACATATTGTTTTGTGATATTGGTTACCAACACCATAACATGTCAATATTGTCCCTTTCTTGACCGTGGGTTCCGTATTACCAGCTTTCCTGTTCCCTCTTGCCTTCTAATCCTCTCCCCTGGGCTGGTGTGCCCCTTTAGTCTAATTCTGTTTTATAGGACTATCTAATCTTTGGCTAAACGGTGAACCTCAGGAGTGATTTCATTACTGAGCTAAAAAGGTCTCTAGGGGCCATACTCTTGGGATTTCTCCAGTCTCTGTCAGGCCAGTAAGTCTGGTGTGTTTTTTTGTGTGAGTTAGAATTTTGTTCTACAATTTTCTCCAGCTCTTTCTGGGACCCTCTATTGTGATGCCTGTCAGAGCAGAAGGTGGTAGTAGCCAGGAACCAACTAGTTGTGCTGGACTCAGTCTAGTGAAGGCTGTAGTAGTTGTGTCAACCTTTAGTATTTAAGAAATACATTTTGTAAGGCTACAGCGGCCATAGGTAGTGATTCCTCTGATGGATCTGGGCAAACGAAGTTGAAAACCTTTTGGAAAGGATTCACTATTCTAGATGCCCTTAAGAACATTGGTGATTCATGGGAAGAGGTCAAAATACCAACATTAACAGGAGTTTGGAAGAAACTGATTCTAACCCTCATGGATGACTTTTATGGGTTCAATACTTCAGCGGAGGCAGTAACTGCAGAGATGGTGGAAATAGCAAGAGAACTAGAATTAGATTTGAAATCCAAAGATGTGTCTGAATTGCTGCAATTTCATGATAAAACTTTCACAGATGAGGAGTTGTTTCTTACAGATGAGCAAAGAAAGTAGTTCTCGAGATGGAATCTACTCCTCATGAAGATGCTGTGAACATTGTTAAAATGACAACAAAGGATTTAGAATATTACATAAACTTAGCTGATAAAGTGGCAGCAGGGTTTGAGAGAATTGATGCCAATTTTGAAATAAATTCTACTGTGGGTAAATGATATCAAGTGGCACCCATGCTACAGAGGAATCTTCTGTGAAAAAAAAGTCAATCAATGCAGCAAGCTTCATCGGTGTCTTATTTTAAGAAATTGCCTCAGCCGCTGCAGTCTTCAGCAACCATCACCCTGATCAGTCAGCAGCTGTCAACACTGAGGCAAGACCCTCCACTGGCAAAAAGATAACGACTCTCTGAAGGTTCAGATGGTCATTAGCATTTTTTAGCAATAAAGTATTTCTTAATTAAGGTTTATACTTTTTTTTAGACATAACGCTATTGCACGCTTAATATACTACAGTATAGTGTAAACATTACTTTTATATGCATTGGGAAACCGACATATTTCATGCCCATTGCCTGAGGTATGCCTGCACAAAAATGACAATGTGACTTAGAATAATCAGGGAGAGATTTGCAGGGAAGGAGGTCTGAAAAGTAGGCAGGTGCAAGTAAAGACACACATATGTACACACACCACTATATCATATAGTCCTCGTGGTGCAATAGTTAAGTAATTGGCTGCTAACTGAAGGGTCGAAGGTTAGAACCACCAGCCTTTCCATGGGAGAAAAATGTGGCAATCTCTTTCCCTGAATACTATACCTTGGAAACCTCATAGTGTAGTTCTACTCTATCCTATAGGGTTCCTATGAGTAGAGATCTACTTGAAGGCACACACAACCATATATATATATATACACACACACACGCACACACACACATATGGAGCCCTGGTGGCACAGTGGTTAAGAACTACAGCTGCTAAACAAAAGGTCAGCAGTTCGAATCCATTAGCTGCTCCTTGGAAACCTTATGGTGCAGTTCTACTCTGCTGTATAGGGTTGTTATGAGTCGGAATCAGGTTGTTGATCTTTGGAGTGTGTATATATATATGTATATATACATATATATGTAAAATTTTATAATGGAAATTGTATTCACAACAGTAGAGTTAATGTAATACTGAAATCACGTGCAATCAGCATATACCTTCAAAAATTAGAAATATTTTGCCAAACTCATTTCATGTATTTATTTTCTTTTCAATTGTGCTTTAGGTAAAAGTTTACAGTTCAAGTTAATTTCTCATACAAAAATTTTTCAATATATTGTTTTGCGACATTAGTTGCAATCCCTGTAATGTAACAGCACGCTCCCTCATCCTCCCCCCAGATTCCCTGTGTCCATTTGACCAATTCCTGTCCCTTGCTGCCTTCTCATCCTGCTTTTGGGCAGGAGTTGCGCATTTGGTCTCTTATACCTGATTGAACTAAGAAGCACATTCTTCATGTGTATTATTTTTGTTTTATAGTCCTGTCTAATCTTTGTCTAAAGAATAGGCTTTGGGAATGATTTTATTTCTCGGTTAACTGTGCATCCAGGGGGCATAGTTTTGGGGGTTCCTTCAGTCTCTGTCAGACCATTAAGTCTGGTTTTTATACATGAATTTGAGATCTGTTCTATATTTTTCTCCTGCTCTGTCTGGGGCTCTCTGTTGCGTTCCCTGTCAGGGCGGTCATTGGTAGTATTTGGGCACCATCTAGTTCTTCTGGTCTCAGGCTGGAGGAGTCTTTGGTTCATGTGGTCCTTTAGTAGTTTGAAATAACATTTTCCTTGTGTCTTTGGTTTCCTACATTCTCCTTTGTCATGTATTTTTTTTTTAACCACTAGTTTTTGAAACTGAAGTGGCAAGATAACATTATAGATATATCATGTAGTTCTTGTTGAATTATTTTCTAAAGTGCATGATAAATACGTGGTTATTTCATTGTATGTGATATTTAGACTAACTAGAGAGTTCATACAATCTCTCCACTATAATATTTCCATTTGAGAGGTAACTTCAGAAAGACAAAGCAGCATTGTCTCATGGATTAAACTGGGATAGAAATAAGAGAAGCCAAGATGATATCGATCATTTGAATGATCAGTTAAATGAATGGGAGTGTACCAGTTACTGTAATAAATAACACTGGAGAGAAATAGACTCTCAGATGAATCAAGACTTCATTAATAGATGCAGTTCATTTGCAATTTCTCTTAACATATAAGTTATGATATGAACCTGCAGTTCCAAACATATGTCAAAAATGAAGATATAAAGTTTTGGAGTCATCATATTATAGTTCATTAAGAGAAGTGACTAAATGAGATTATTTTAGGCATAAACAATGAGAAAAGAAGAAAAAGTGTCACAGAAATAAATCCTGCAATGCCTCATTGATTAGGAAAATTGAAAATATGTAACTTATGAGACATAGAATAAGCAGAGAGAAAAGCCAGGAGAGTGTGATGCACCAAAAATCAAATAAGAAAGTATAGAAAGAAAGGAGTGATAGATTAGAAACAAGAATTGATATTTGGATTTGGCACTGTGGAGGTGATTGTTTACCTTGGCAATGGGAGATCTCAGTGAAATGGTGGAGTAAGTGCGTTGTTGGAATGTTGGTTCCAGACAGTATTAGAGAAAAGAAATGGAGATAGCAAATACAGCAACAATTTGGAGATTTTCACAATGGGGAGTAAAAAGTAAGTCAGTACTTTGAGATATCCAAGGTATCAGTGTAAGTTGTTTGTTTGTTTTAGGATGGAATTAATTTCATCATGTTTATATGCTAACAGGAAGTATCGAGTAAACAGGAAAATATAGACAGAATAGAAGAGAGAAAGGATGATTACAAAAGAAATGGCCTGAGCTGAAAGAGTTTTAGGAAACTGGTGCACAAATGGAAGGGTTGACCTTAGACCACTACAAGAAGTGTGCATTCTCTCTAAGAGATGCAGGTAGAGAGATAAGTTTTGTGGTCAAGGAATATGGGACTTTTCTTACAATTTATTTTATTTCTTCATGCAATAAGAAATACAATTATCCTCTCAGAATCAGAAGAAAGGTAGAAGAACTCTATTATCATCCTGCAAGTAGTCAAAAGAATTGGCCAGTGAAACATATCAGGAATAACCAAAGAACTTAAGGTCCACTTAGGTTTGGAACAACGTAAGGGTAGTGTGGTGTAATATGAGTGGGTGATGGTGTGAAGCCACATTCAGGTGCTCAAGTCCATGAAAGGCAAAGGGTTTAGATATAAGCTGGCTTTAATTGTGAAAGGCATAGATTATGATAAGAGTGAGAAGGAGGGGATATAAGTAAGTATGCAAGGTGATAAAGAGGAAAAGGACCACATGACAGAGAATAAAATGAACAGTAAAATGGTGGTAAGTTCAATTAATTAAGAAACCCATACGTCAACTTGCTTAAAAAATAAAACATTTTTTATATACTTGAAGAGTTCCATTTACCCTTCAGTAATCAAAAATATACACACTTTAGATTTAACCATTGTCCTGAACATGATGGTTGTGGTTTTTCTGCATTTCTTTGTATGTTTATTACACATATATTTTTAAATTCTGTGAACATATGGTATAATATTCTTTACCTCCTTCTGCAGCTATTGGATTTCTAGCTCAGCTATTTGATAATTTTGGTTGTTCTTACTTTATTTAGGATTTCTCACTTTAGGATCCAAGTGAATAATTTTCTATTTCACTCAAACTACCATGTTGACCAGCATTTTACTGGCCATAAAAATATTATTTGTGAAATTTCTACTCACCCATCAAGTCCTAGTTTAAATAATATTTCCTTCTTGGAAATTGTCTTAGTCTGGGTTCTCTAGAAGAGCAAAACCAGTGATGTGTATATAAGTACATACAGAGAGAAATTTGCTTCAAGGGAAATGCTCATGCTATTGTGAGAAAATGGCTCACACAATTATGGGGGCTAGCAAGTTCCAAATCCATGGGTAGGGTGATAGAAGACTTCTGCTGGCTCACATGGATGTAAGGGCTGAAGAACACAAAATCTGCAGGTCAGAAGGCAAGCCAAAGACTTCTGTAGGTTTACTCACAAAGAGAAGAGTGCACAGTCGAGAAAGAGAGCGAGCTATACCAGAACATCTAATTATATAATGTAGACCAAACACACCCTCAAGGAACTCCCCTTTCAACTGATTGGCCGTTCACATCAGATCACTAAATGGTGTCTGCCAAAACACTGAGAATCATAGCCTAGCCAAGTTGACACATAACATTAACTATCACAGAAATATTCTCAGATTTCTTGGTCTGAATTTTTTAGCTGTTTTGTGTCTCTATAACATATGGGGATCCCTGGTGGTATAGTGGTTAAGAGCTCTGCTGCTAAACAAAAGGTCATCAGTTCAAATCCACCAGCTGCTCCCTGGAAACCCTGTGAGACAGTTCTACTCTGTCCTATAGGTTGCTATGAGTCAGAATCACTCGACACCATGGATTTAGTTTTTGTTTTTTTATAGAATATGGTTAATATCTCTCTTGCAAAACTTATGCCATTATCTGTATCATAATATATGTATATATTATATATGAAATATGAGTTGTGTGTTTTCACAATAAGAATTATTTTTCCACTAAAGGTGTTTAATGTGCTATTCAGCAAACTGGATTGAGCTTTATAATTGTAAAAGCTAAAAGAAAAGGTAAATGATGTGTAAACTAGTAATATTTGAAGACTTAAAAGTCTAGAAGTTTAGTTAAAAGTCAAGAGGGAGTAGAATTGTATGTGAGAAAAAGGAATAGCACAGCTTGTTGATGGAGAGGACAAACAGTATCTAGAGAAGCTGTCTAGATTAGATACACTTCAGGGAGAAGCAACACAGGTTTGTTTCCTTTTACTTTCTTTTATTCCTCAGTCTTGTTTTCCTGAGCACCTTGAATGATATTTGGGTTTCTTCTGTATGGTAAAATGGTTCCTTTGAAGGTAGGGGCAACAAGACTGACTTTTATTTTAATTCCATTGATGTTTTTTGTTTTGTTTATTTTTTCCCCATTAGATTTCACACTGCCCACACATTGCCTGAGAAAACAGAAGTATTGCAATTTTTCATTCATTTATTCCTTTTGTTCCATTTTATATGCTAGTTGCTTGGGACTGTTTAATTAATAATACAGAAAAAGATGTCTGTCCTCATAAAACTTGCATTCTAGCAGAGGGAGATAGAAGAACATGATAAGTAAGTTAGTTGTGCAGTAAGCTAGAAGCTGATTAAAGCTATGGATAAACATCTTCATTGTTGTGGTTGTGCTTCTCTTGGCCTGATATGACAAAAGAAATAAATTTATCCCACAAGAAAAATTTGTCCCAATGTTGTCACCTTTCTTCTTCAACAGTTGTTTGGAACTGTGTAGAAAGTTCTTTATAAAATTCCCAAAATATACTTAATACAGATCAAGACGTCTTTCTAAAAAATTGTGCATAATACTGCCCTTTCTTCATACCCATTGTTAGCCTGCATATATATAATTGAAAAAAAAATACTTCACTAAAAGATTTTATTGACATACTGTGGATAAAGAAAATTTATTCTCACAAATATATTTGCTATATTTGAAAGTTGATGCATTTTATATATAACAGGATAAGACTTTACACTCTTATGGGAGTTAGTTAAGCAGTTTCTGTAAAGCTGGAGTCATTGTGTCAGATGTTGGCATTCAACGGTCACAGGGCAACAGGCAGTCAAAAAATGAAGATGGGTGTAAGGTGGGGGAAACAACAAACTAACTAGTATCTATGGGCATGAGCTGGAGACCATGAGAACAGACAGAAATTTGTGTCAGTTACTATTGCCTCGACCTCATGGTAGGCAATTGTGCCCTTCATCTTGATGTTAAGCATATATACTTGACTCACCATTCAGGGAAGCTGAAGGAGAATCCAGGAAATGAGAAATTGTATACCTGTTTTTTCAGCTAATTGCCAGTAAGGTGAGCCAACAGATAAACAATACAGATACAGAAAATGGCTACTATTTCACTTTAACCTTCCAGATACTCAACACAATCTCTCATGGCCAGTAGTAATTAGAAAAAAACTAGGAAAGGAATTCTGGGAAATATTTTTAGTTCCTCCAAGTTGACACATTGAAAAACCATCACATATATCATTGTTGCACATACCTATTTTCTTCTAGGCTACGTCTACAAACTGATTTCAGAAAAGTAGATGCTGGAGTGTTGAAAACAAAACAGAGTTTCTGTAAAAAAAAAAAAAAAAAGCTTTATTCAGATTCAAAGATTTGCAAATCAGGAAGTATGAAAATTAAAGTTCAAGATGGCGTTCCGAAGAGGGATCATAAGTACATGTCATTCATACTCAATTTTGCAGAAGTATGTACAGAGTTGGGATGAGCACAGGGATGCATTTGATTAACTGACATTCAACATGCTCTCAAAATGCTCTTCTATCAAGAATTTCTATTGGCTGAGGTACTTAACTTTAGCTGCAGTTTCCTGCATTCTGGAGCTGGTTCCTTCTGTTTCCTGCAACATTCTGGGCGGGCCACCTTAGAATGTTCAGAACAAGTTATGTTGGCCAAGAGTGTGCTCAAAGACCACATACTCGAAAAAACAGAATTAGGGGCCTAGGACAAAATGGAGACTGATTCAGATCTGTGCCTATCATTTTAGTTATGTCAAGAGCCTCAGTTTTTAAGTGCTTTTTCTTAAAAAAAAAAAAAAATTATTTGGTTTCCTCATAGTTCTCATATAACGGAACGTTTCAGTTTTAAAGCACAGCTTGGAATATTGTAGATGCAACATTTCTTGTGCTAATCCATTCAAAATTCCCTATGAGAAAATTTAAGTTATGATACTATTATAGAAACACAATATTGCAATTTTGTAAAATAATGATTATGGTTTATAAATAACCTCATGCAAGCTCCACTAAGGTAAATGGACTCCAACTTTTCCATTCCCTTTGTCATTTGCTAAAATGTATATTCCAGAGAGTGAGAAGCCTCTGAGACCCTTCCTGTAGATCTTGTTTCCTGATTTTCTAGAATTGCTATCCAAGGTGTCTGTAAAAGAAAGAATTGAGTCATTTATTTAATAACTCAGGCACAAAACATGTATTTTCCTTTTTCTAACAGCACCACCATTTCCTTTGGAACTACATGCTTTCTCCATTGGATAAAATAAAGTAAGACTGCTCAGGAGATAATCTGTTTTTTCCTAACCAGGAGAAGGCTTATAACTCAAGGTAAGTTAATCACACTGGTGCAATATTCAAATATAATTATTTGTCATAAAGACAGAGAGTGCCATAATGTTAATAATAAAACTTAATAATATTGTTTAATATACAAAGAAAGGTTTATGACCACCAGACCTGAAAACTCCAAGGGCATATGTAATAAGGGCTGCTCTGTAGATAGTTTATTTGTGCCCTGCCAATCCTAGAATTGTAACTGACAGCAAAAGGTCAGTTCTGTAACAAAACTACAGTTGACACAATAAATGAGCTGGAAAGAATAAATCCAAAGTGACATAGCAAATTGCCTTAAACGTAGACAATAATAGTCCAATCTGGTCAAGAGGCTGAAAATACGTGCTACTTAGCATTTAAATCTCTTTCACAAATATATGTTCTTCCCAGATGCTGTTTTGTTTTGTTTCTAATAATAGAAGTTGACAGTTATGTCCAAAAAAAAAAAAAAAAAAAACCAAACGCACTGCCGTTGAGTCAATTCCGACTCTGTAGCTACCCTATAGGACAGAGTGGAACTGCCCGGTAGAGTTTCCAAGGAGTGCCTGGTGCATTCAAACTACCAACCTCTTGGTTAGAAGCCGTAGCACTTAACCACTACTCCACCAGGGTTTCCGACAGTTACGTGTAGTTAGAGAAATTCACAAGAGTAGACAGGAGAAGTACATTCATAAACTATTTCTTTTAAATGGACTATATTTTGGAGAAAATAAAATTGACTGCAATAGTTTTCTAGTAATCTATGAAATCAAAACTATTTTCATAATACCAAAAACCAAAATCAAACCCATTGTTGATTCCAACTCATAGCAACTCTATAGGACAGAGCAGAACTGCCCCATAGTTTTTCCAAGGAGTGGGTGATGAATTCAAACTGCTGACCTTTTGGTTAGTGGCCAAATACTATGAAGTATTTGTTTTTTGACGGTGTTGACATTTACACTAATGTTACAAATACAATGGTGAATATAGTGGCTGGTGGCTTAACATGAGTCAAGACTGTAGCTACAAATCTTTTGAGTACTCAGTCATTGTGTTTTTCACTAGCAAGTTCTCATAAAACAAAACAAGTCAGCTTTATGAAATTATGTTGTTGTTGCTGTATTGTTAGGTGCCATTGAGTTGGATCCAACTAATAGTGACCTTATGAACAACAGAACGAAACACTGCCCGGTCCTGTGCCATCCTTACAATCGTTCTTATGCTTGAGCTCATTGTTGCAGTCACCATGTCAATCTACCTCCTTGAGGGTCTTCCTTGTTTCCTCTGACCCTGTACTTTGCCAAGTGTGATGTCCTTCTACAGGAAATGATCCCTCCTGACAACATGTCCAAAGTACATAAGATGCAGTCTCTCCATTCTTGCTTTAAAGGAGCAATCTGATTGTACTTCCTCCAGACAGATTTGTTCATTCTTTTCCCAGTCTGTGGTATATTATATATTCTTCACCAACACGCCAATTTAAAGCCATCATTTTTTCTTCGGTCTTCCTTATTCATTGTCCAGCTTTTACATGCATATGATGAAAATGAAAACAGCACGGCTTGGGTCAGGTGCACCTTAGTCTTCAGGGTGACATCTTTGCTTTTCAACACTTTAAAGAGGTCCTTTGTAGCAGATTTACCCAATACAATGCGTCTTTTGATTTCTTGACTTCTGCTTCCATGGATGTTGACTGTGGATCCAAGTAAAATGAAATCCTTGACAACTTCAATCTTCTCTCCGTTTATCATGATGTTGCTCATTGGTCCAGTTGTCAGGTTTTTTGTTTTCTTCGTGTTGAGGTGCAATCCATACGGAAGGCTGTAGTCTCTGATCTTTATTAGTAAGTGCTTTGAGTCCTTTTCATTTTCAGCAACCGAGGTTGTATCACCTGCGTAACACAGGTTGTTAATGAGTCTTCCTCCAATCCTTATGCCCCATTCTTCTTTATATAGTCAAGCTTCTCAGATTATTTGCTCAGCATACAGATTGAATAGGTATGGTGAAATGATACAACCCTCATGCACACCTTTCCTGACTTTCAACCACTCAATATCCCCTTGTCCTGTCTGAACAACTGCCTCTTGATCTATGTAAACATTCCTCATGAGCACAATTAAGGGTTCTGGAATTCCCATTCTTTGAAATGTTATTCATGATTTGTTATGATCCACACAGTCGAATGTCTTTGCGTAGTCAATAAAACACAAATAATCATCTTTCTGACATTCTCTGCTTTCAGCCAGGATCCATCTGATATCAGCAATGGTATCCCTGGTTCCACATTCTCTTCTGAAACCATCCTGAATTTCTGGCAGTTCCCTGTCGATAAACTGCTGCAGCAGTTTTTGAATGATCTTCAGCAAAATTTTGCTTGCATGTGATATTAATGATATTTTCTATAATTTCCACATTCAGTTGGATCACCTTTCTTGGGAATAGGCATAAATATGGATCTCATCCAGTCAGTTGGCCACGAAGCTGTCTTCCATATTTCTTGGCATAGATGAGTGAGTACCTCCAGCAAGGCATCCGTTTGTTCAAACATCTCAATTGATATTCTGTCCATTTCTGGAGCTTGTTTTCTTTTTCAATGTCTTCAGAGCAGCTTGGACTTCTTCATTCAGTTCCACCGGTTCCTGATCATATGCTACCTCTTGAAATGTTTAAACATCAACTAATTCTTTTTGGTATAATGACTCTGTGTATTCCTTCCATCTTCTTCTTTTTTTTTTTAATAACTTTTATTAAGCTTCAAGTGAACGTTTACAAATCCAATCAGTCTGTCACATATAAGTTTACATACATCTCACTCCCTACTCCCACTTGCTCTCCCCCTCTTGAGTCAGCCCTTTCAGTCTCTCCTTTCTTGACAATTTTGCCAGCTTCCCTCTCTCTCTATCCTCCCATCCCCCCTCCAGACAAGAGTTGCCAACACAATCTCAAGTGTCCACCTGATATAATTAGCTCACTCTTCATCAGCGTCTCTCTCCCACCCGCTGACCAGTCCCTTTCATTTCTGATGAGTTGTCTTCGGGGATGGTTCCTGTCCTGTGTCAACTGAAGGTCTGGGGAGCATGGCCGCCGGGGTTCCTCCAGTCTCAGTCAGACCATCAAGTTTGGTCCTTTTATGAGAATTTGGGGTCTGTATCCCACTGATCTCCTGTTCCCTCAGGGGTCCTCTGCTGTGCTCCCTGTCAGGGCAGTCATCGATTGTGGCCGGGCACCAACTAGTTCTTCTGGTCTCAGGATGATGTAGGTCTCTGGTTCATGTGGCCCTTTCTGTCTCTTGGGCTCTTAGTTGTCATGTGGCCTTGGTGTTCTTCATTTTCCTTTGCTCCAGGTGGGTTGAGACCAATTGATGCATCTTAGATGGCCGCTTGTTAGCATTTAAGACCCCAGACGCCACATTTCAAAGTGGGATGCAGAATGATTTCATAATAGAATTATTTTGCCAATTGACTTAGAAGTCCCCGCAAACCATGTTCCCCAGACCCCCGCACTTGCTCCGCTGACCTTTGAAGCATTCATTTTATCCCGGAAACTTCTTTGCTTTTGGTCCAGTCCAATTGAGCTGACCTTCCATGTATTGAGTGTTGTCTTTCCCTTCACCTAAAGCAGTTCTTATCTACTGATTAATCAATAAAAAATCCTCTCCCACCCTCCCTCCCTCCCTCCCCCCCTCATAACCACAAAAGTATGTGTTCTTCTCAGGTTTACTATTTTTCAAGATCTTATAATAGTGGTCTTATACAATATTTGTCCTTTTGCCTCTGACTAATTTCGCTCAGCATAATGCCTTCCAGGTTCCTCCATGTTATGAAATGTTTCAGAGATTCGTCACTGTTCTTTATCGATGCGTAGTATTCCATTGTGTGAATATACCACAATTTATTTACCCATTCATCCGTTGATGGACACCTTGGTTGCTTCCAACTTTTTGCTATTGTAAACAGAGCTGCAATAAACATGGGTGTGCATGTATCTGTTTGTATGAAGGCTCTTGTATCTCTAGGGTATATTCCTAGGAGTGGGATTTCTGGGTTGTATGGTAGTTCTATTTCTAACTGTTTAAGATAATGCCAGATAGATTTCCAAAGTGGTTGCACCATTTTACATTCCCACCAGCAGTGTATGAGAGTTCCAATCTCTCCGCAGCCTCTCCAACATTTATTCTTTTGTGTTTTTTGGATTAATGCCAGCCTTGCTGGTGTGAGATGGAATCTCATCCTTGTTTTAATTTGCATTTCTCTAATGGCTAATGATCGAGAGCATTTTCTCATGTATCTGTTGGCTGCCTGAATATCTTCTTTAGTGAAATGTGTGTTCATATCCTTTGCCCACTTCTTGATTGGGTTGTTTGTCTTTTTGTGGTTGAGTTTTGACAGAATCTTGTAGATTTTAGAGATCAGGCCCTGGTCGGAGATGTCATAGCTGAAAATTCTTTCCCAGTCTGTAGGTGGTCTTTTTACTCTTTTGGAGAAGTCTTTAGATGAGCATAGGTGTTTGATTTTTAGGAGCTCCCAGTTATCGGGTTTCTCTTCATCATTTTTGGTAATGTTTTGTATTCTGTTTATACCTTGTATTAGGGCTCCTAGGGTTGTCCCAATTTTTTCTTCCATGATCTTTATCGTTTTAGTCTTTATGTTTAGGTCTTTGATCCACTTGGAGTTAGTTTTTGTGCATGGTGTGAGGTATGGGTCCTGTTTCATTTTTTTGCAAATGGATATCCAGTTATGCCAGCACCATTTGTTAAAAAGGCTATCTTTTCCCCAGTTAATTGACACTGGTCCTTTGTCAAATATCAGCTGCTCATACGTGGATGGATCTATGTCTGGGTTCTCAATTCTGTTCCATTGGTCTATGTGTCTGTTGTTGTACCAATACCAGGCTGTTTTGACTACTGTGGCTGTATAATAGGTTCTGAAGTCAGGTAAGGTGAGGCCTCCCACTTTCTTCTTCTTTTTCAGTAGTGCTTTGCTTATCCGGGGCTTCTTTCCCTTCCATATGAAATTGGTGATTTGTTTCTCTATCCCCTTAAAATATGACATTGGAATTTGGATCGGAAGTGCGTTAAATGTATAGATGGCTTTTGATAGAATAGACATTTTTACTATGTTAAGTCTTCCTATCCATGAGCAGGGTATGTTTTTCCACTTAAGTATGTCCTTTTGAATTTCTTGTAGTAGAGCTTTGTAGTTTTCTTTGTATAGGTCTTTTACATCCTTGGTAAGATTTATTCCTAAGTATCTTATCTTCTTGGGGGCTACTGTGAATGGTATTGATTTGGTTATTTCCTCTTCGATGTTCTTTTTGTTGATGTAGAGGAATCCAAGTGATTTTTGTATGTTTATTTTATAACCTGAGACTCTGCCAAACTCTTCTATTAGTTTCAGTAGTTTTCTGGAGGATTCCTTAGGGTTTTCTGTGTATATAATCATGTCATCTGCAAATAGTGATAACTTTACTTCTTCCTTGCCAATCCGGATACTTTTTATTTCTTTGTCTAGCCTAACTGCCCTGACCAAGACTTCTAACACGATGTTGAATAAGAGCGGTGATAAAGGGCGTCCTTGTCTGGTTCCCGTTCTCAAGGGAAATGCTTTCAGGCTCTCTCCATTTAGAGTGATATTGGCTGTTGGCTTTGCATAGATGCCCTTTATTATGTTGAGGAAGTTTCCTTCAATTCCTATTTTGGTAAGAGTTTTTATCATGAATGGGTGTTAGACTTTGTCAAATGCCTTTTCTGCATCAATTGATAAGATCATGTGGTTTTTGTCTTTTGTTTTATTTATGTGATGGATTACATTAATGGTTTTTCTGATATTAAACCAGCCTTGCATACCTGGTATAAATCTCACTTGATCAGGGTGAATTATTTTTTTGATGTGTTATTGGATTCTATTGGCTAGAATTTTGTTGAGGATTTTTGCATCAATGTTCATGAGGGATATAGGTCTATAATTTTCTTTTTTTGTAAACCTGGTTTTGGTATCGGAGATGGTGGCTTCATAGAATGAGTTGGGTAGTATTCCGTCATTTTCTATGCTTTGGAATACCTTTAGTAGTAGTGGTGTTAACTCTTCTCTGAAAGTTTGGTAGAACTCTGCAGTGAAGCCGTCCGGGCCAGGGCTTTTTTTTGTTGGGAGTTTTTTGATTACCGTTTCAATCTCTTTTTTTGTTATGGGTCTATTTAGTTGTTCTACTTCTGAATGTGTTAGTTTAGGTAGGTAGTGTTTTTCCAGGAATTCATCCAATTCTTCTAGGTTTGCAAATTTGTTAGAGTACAATTTTTCATAATAATCTGAAATGATTCTTTTAATTTCATTTGGTTCTGTTGTGATGTGGTCCTTCTCATTTCTTATTCGGGTTATTTGTTTCCTTTCCTGTATTTCTTTAGTCAGTCTAGCCAATGGTTTATCCATTTTGTTAATTTTTTCAAAGAACCAGCTTTTGGCTTTGTTAATTCTTTCAACTGTTTTTCTGTTCTCTAATTCATTTAGTTCAGCTCTAATTTTTATTATTTGTTTTCTTCTGGTGCCTGATGGATTCTTTTGTTGCTCACTTTCTATTTGTTGAAGTTGTAGAGACAGTTCTCTGCTTTTGGCTCTTTCTTCCTTTTGTATGCGTGCATTTATCGATATAAATTGGCCTCTGAGCACTGCTTTTGCTGTGTCCCAGAGGTTTTGATAGGAAGTATTTTCATTCTCGTTGCATTCTATGAATTTCCTTATTCCCTCCTTGATGTCTTCTATAACCCAGTCTTTTTTCAGGAGGATGTTGTTCATTTTCCAAGTATTTGATTTCTTTTCCCTAGTTTTTCTGTTATTGATCTCTAGTTTTATTGCCTTGTGGTCTGAGAAGATGCTTTGTAATATTTCAATGTTTTGGACTCTGCAAAGGTTTGTTTTATGACCTAATATGTGGTCTATTCTAGTGAATGTTCCATGTGCGCTAGAAAAAAAAGTATATTTTGCAGCAGTTGGGTGGAGAGTTCTGTATAAGTCAATGAGGTCAAGTTGGTTGATTGTTGTAATTAGATCTTCCGTGTCTCTGTTGAGCTTCTTACTGGATGTCCTGTCCTTCTCCGAAAGTGGTATGTTGAAGTCTCCTACTATAATTGTGGAGGTATCTATCTCGCTTTTCAATTCTGTTAAAATTTGATTTATGTATCTTGCAGCCCTGTCATTGGGTGCATAAATATTTAATGTGGTTATGTCTTCCTGATCAATTGTCCCTTTTATCATTATATAGTGTCCTTCTTTATCCTTTGTGGTGGATTTAAGTCTAAAGTCTATTTTGTCAGAAATTAATATTGCTACTCCTCTTCTTTTTTGCCTATTGTTTGCTTGATATACTTTTTTCCATCCTTTGAGTTTTAGTTTGTTTGTGTCTCTAAGTCTAAGGTGTGTCTCTTGTAGGCAGCATATAGATGGATCGTGTTTCTTTATCCAGTCTGTGACTCTCTGTCTCTTTATTGGTGCATTTAGTCCATTTACATTCAGGGTAATTATAGATAAATAAATTTTTAGTGCTGTCATTTTCATGCCTTTTTATGTGTGTTGTTGACAATTTCATTTTTCCACATACTTTTTTGTGCTGAGGCGTTTTTCTTAGTAAATTGTGAGATCCTCATTTTCATAGTGCTTGACTTTATGTTAGTTGAGTGGTTACGTTTTTCCTGGTTTTTATCTTGAGTTATAGAGTTGTTATACCTTTTTGTGGTTACCTTAATATTTACCCCTATTTTTCTAAGTAAAAACCTAACTTGTATTGTTCTATATCGCCTTGTATCACTCTCCATATGGCAGTTCAATGCCTCCTGTATTTATGCCCTCTTTTTGATTATTGTGATCTTTTACCTATTGACGTCCACGATTCCCTGTTATGTGTATTTTTTTTTTTTTTATTAATCGTAATTTGTTTGTTTTTGTGATTTCCCTATTTGAGTTGATATCAGGACGTTCTGTTTTGTGACCTTGTGTTGTGCTGATATCTGATATTATTGGTTCTCTGACCAAACATTATCCTTTAGTATTTCTTGCAGCTTTGATTTGGTTTTTGCAAATTCTCTAAACTTGTGTTTGTCTGTAAATATCTTAATTTTGCCTTCATATTTCAGAGAGAGTTTTGCTGGATATATGATCCTTGGCTGGCAGTTTTTCTCCTTCAGTTTTCTGTATATATCATCCCATTCCCTTCTTGCCTGCATGGTTTCTGCTGAGTAGTCAGAACATATTCTTACTGATTCTCCCTTGAAGGAAACCTTTCTTTTCTCCCTGGCTGCTTTTAAAATTTTCTCTTATCTTTGGTTTTGCTGAGTTTGATGATAATATGTCTTGGTGTTTTTTTTTTGGATCAATCTTAAATGGGGTTCGATGAGCATCTTGGATAGATATCCTTTCATCTTTCATGATGTCAGGGAAGTTTTGTGTCAGGAGTTCTTCAACTATTTTCTCTGTGTTTTCTGTCCCCCCTCCCTGTTCTGGGACTCCAATCACCCGCAGGTTATCCTTCTTGATAGAGTCCCAAATAATTCTTAGGGTTTCTTCATTTTTTTAAATTCTTTTATCTGATTTTTTTTCAGCTATGTTGGTGTCGATTCCCTGGTCCTCCAGATGTCCCAGTCTGCATTCTAATTGCTCGAGTCTGCTCCTCTGACTTCCTAGTGCGTTGTCTAATTCTGTAATTTTATTGTTAATCTTTTGGATTTCTACACGTTGTCTCTCTATGGATTCTTGCAACTTATTAATTTTTCCAGTATTTTCTTGAATAATCTTTTTGAGTTCTTCAACAGTTTTATCAGTGTGTTCCTTGGCTTTTTCTGCAGTTATCCTAATTTCTTTTGTGATATCATTAAGCATTCTGTAAATTAGTTTTTTATATTCTGTATCTGATAATTCCAAGATTGTATCTTCATTTGGGAAAGATTTTGATTCTTTTGTTTGGGGGGTTGGAGAAGCTGTCATGGTCTGCTTCTTTAAGTGGTTTGATATGGATTGTTGTCTCCGAGCCATCACTGGGAAACTAGTTTTTCCAGAAATCCGCTAAAAAAAACTGCAGTCAGATCCCTATCAGAGTTCTCCCTCTGGCTCAGGCTATTCAGATGTTAATGGAGCCGCCTGGGGAGGGTGGGGTAGGGAACAGAGAGATAGGAGAGTATCACCTCAGAATATAGCCAGAGTTTCTTGTCTTGCTTGGAATGACTATTATATCTGAGACCCCCGCGGGGCGCGTCGCCTATGTGTGCTGGCTGTGTGGAGATTGCCCCCGGGGGGTCTGGCCCGCTGGAGTCAAGGTCAGATCCTCCGCTTCCAGCCCCACGCCCCACGTCAAGGCTCCTCTACTGGGACGGTGCACTCTCGACTCCAAAATCAGTCGCTGCCTCCCGGGGACTTCTCGTCCCTCCAGCCGCGTGGCCGTGCCGCCTCCGAGAACCAGTTGGGCCTCCTCCCGGGGTTAGTTCAGATGGGTGGAGCAGGTCCCCGTGCTTGTGCCGTGACCGAGTGTCCCAGCTGGGACGCTGTTCTCCCCGCTCCAATACCAGTCGCTGCCTCCCAGGGACTTCTCCTACCGGCTGCGTCCTACGCCGCCCGCGCGACCCGGGTGGTCCCCTTCCCGGGGTTAGTTCAGGGGGGTGGAGCAACTCTCCGTGTTTATGCCGTACCTGCGTCCAGTCCAAATCCCTGCGGGATGGTTCCCCGGCTCGGACGCTGCTCTTTCTTCTCCAAGACCAGTCACTGCCTCCCGGGGACTTCTCCTACCGGCTGCGTCCCACGCCGCCCGCGGAACCGGCTGGTCCCCCTCCCGGGGTTAGTTCAGGGGGGTGGAGCCGCTCTCTGTGCTTGTGCCGTACCTGACTGGTACGCTGGCTCCAGGCTCTGGAAACAATCGCTGCTTCCCAGTATTAGTTCGTTCTCCGTCTCTAAATCTGTGTTTGATGTTCAGGGTTGGTAGATTGTTATGTATGTGATCGATTCACTTGTTTTTCCGTGTCTTTGTTGTAAGAGGAATCCTAGGTAGCGTCTGCCTAGTCCGCCATCTTGGCTCCGCCCCCCATCTTCTTTTGATGCTTCCTGTGTCATTTAATATTTTCCCCATAGAATCCTTCACTATTGCAACTCAAGGCTTGAATTTTTTTTCAGTTCCTTCAGCTTGAGAAAGGCCAAACGTGTTCTTCCCTTTTAGTTTTTTATCTCCAGCTCTTTGCACATGTCATTATAATACTTTACTTTGTCTTCTCAAAGCTGCCCTTTGAAATCTTCTGTTCAGTTTTTTTACTTCTTCATTTCTTCCTTTTGCTTTAGCTGCTCCGCATTCTTAAGCAAGTTTCAGAGCCTCTTCTGACATCCATCTTGGTCTTTTCTTTCTTTCCTGTCTTTTCAACGATCTCTTGCTTTCTTCCAGTACGATGTCCCTTATGTTGTTCCACAACTCGTCTGGTCTTGGGTCACTAGTGTTCAGGGCGTCAAATCTATTCTTGAGATGGTCTCTAAATTCAGGTGGGATACACTCAAGGTCATACCTTGGCTCTTGTGTACTTTCTCTGATTTTTTTCAGTTTCAACTTGAACTTGCATATGAGCAATTGATGGTCTGCTCCACAGTTGGCCCCTAGCCTTATTCTGACTGATGATATTGAGCTTTTCCTTCATCTCTTTCCACAGATGTAGTCCATTTGATTCCTGTGTATTCCATCTGGTGAGGCCCATGTGTATAATCGCTGTTTGTGTTGGTGAAAGAAGATACTTGCAATGAAGAAGTCATTGGTCTTGCAAAATTCTGTCATTCGATCTCTGGCATTGTTTCTATCACCAAGGCTATGTTTTCAAACAACCCGATCCTTCTTCTTTGTTTCCAATTTTTGCATTCCAGTCCCCAGTAATTATCAATGCATCCCGATTGCATGTTTGATCAGTTTCAGACTACAAGAGCTGAAAATAGTCTTCCATTTCTTCATCTTTGGCCTTAGTGGTTGGTGTGTAAACTTCAATAATAGTTGTATTAACTGGTCTTCCTTGTAAGTGTATGGATATTATCGTATCAGTGACAGCATTGTACTTAAGGATAGATCTTGAAATGTTCTTTTTAACAATGAATGCAACACCATTCCTCTTCATGTTGTCATTCCCAGCGTAGCAAGCTATGTGATTGTCCTATTCAAAAATTGCCAATACCACTCCATTTTAGCTCACTAATGCCTCTTTGTTTATGGTTTCCATTTCATTTTTGATGATTTCCAATTTTCCTAGATTCATACTTCTTACATTCCAGGCTGTGTTTTTTAATGGATGTTTGCAGCTGTTTCTACTCATTTTGAGTCATGTCACATCAGCAAATGAAGGTCCTGAAAGCTTGACTCCACCCATATCATTAAAACCAACTCTACTTTGAGGAGGCAGCACTTCCTCAGTAGTCTTCTGAGTGCCTTCTAACCTGGGGGGCTCATCTTCCAGCACTATATCAGACAATGTTCTCTGCTATTCATAAGGTTTTCACTGGCTAATTCTTTTCACAAGTCGACTGCCAGGTCCTTCTTCCTAGTCTGTCTTAGTCAGGAATTCAGCTGAAACCTGTCCTCCATGGGTGACCCTGCTGGTATCTGAATACTGGTGACATAGCTTCCAGCATCACAGCAACATGCAAGCCCCCACAGTATGACAAACTGACAGACACATGGGGGTATGAAATTACAGCTATGATGAAGATATAAAAATTAGTATTATTAAACACTGACTCATTTAGACATGTAATTTTTAATATCATATGTGAAAAACTATAAAGTATAAATAAGATACTTTAGCTGCAGATCAAAATACAGTTGTTGCCTTAAGTAAAAGTGCCTGTGTGATTGCCTGATTTGTGAACTAAACTGCTCACTTTTTCAAATGATCAATTTTTACTTCAAATAATGACTGAAAGACAAACTATGGTAATCTTTGGTTGAGTATTTGGCAGATGTCTTCTGAGAATTGAGCTAAGTGAGCCTGACCTGTCAAAGAAAACCACTTAAAATTTGAGCTTTAGAACAGTGTAATTTTGGAAAATTCTTATCCACCACTGAATAAAAACATTCATTAGGACCTTAAAATTGTGATTGCCAGCCACATAAGAAAATTATTTTTAAATAATTTGTTGCAAATTCTGACAGAAAAAAAGAAATAGAAAATAGAACAATATAATTAAGAGTTAATTAAGCAGAACTAGTGATGAGCATGTCAACCAGAACTTTCCAACACTTTGGTTAGCAGTCATAGCTCTTAACCACTACATCACCAGCATTTTCACTGAAAACCCTCTGGAATGCAGTTATACTCTCACACAGATGGGGTTGCCATGAGTCAAAATTGACTCGACAGCAAAGGGTTTGGTTTTTAGTTTTATGAACAAGTTAACTGAAAAAATGGAATAGGCCCTGGAAATCTGTCATTTAATTAAAGGGAAATCCTTTTGACCAAAACCAAAAAAACCAAACCCAGTGCCATCAAGTCGATTCCAACTCATAGCGACCGTATAGGACAGAGTAGAACTGCCCCATACAGTTTCCAAGGAGCACCTGGTGGATTCATACTGATGATCCTTTGGTTAGCAGCTGTAGCACTTAACCACTATGCCACCAGGGTTTCTGAAGCAGGGCCAAAATTGTAATTGAGTCACATGTCCTTTCTTACTTTCCTGATAGGTGCAAATGCTCTTGTTTTTACTAAGTCTGAAGATAATTTTGGCTTGGAAAATACCAGTTATGCTTTATAGGTGAAAAGATCAGGGGTTGGTCTAAACTGGTTATGGTTGTTTGTAGTTGGCAATCTTAATTAATTTTATCTTATTTTTTGTTAAGGAAGCTAGGCTCTGATAGTATACCCAGGCAATTACATTAACAATTGCCTTGAAGAAGGGATATTCTACCTCTTCTCTGGCCACCTTTATTCTAAAATTCTGTTTACTTAGCAGAACCTGTGTATTCCCTATCAATTCTCCCTTCTTCCCAAAGGCCATTTGTTTCATGCCACAGTTTCAAAGATAACGAAAAAAGGCAAAGAACTTTACTGATCACAACATAATATGCAGCATGGATTTAAGGTTACATCAGTTCCCTTGTCTCCCAAAGCTCCAGAAGGTTGATACAGAACTGGACACAATTGAATGTTGTGCACACAGTGGATTTGTGACACAGCTGTGGAATACTGAGTTTAGAAAACCCAATATTTTAAAATGGTCTGCTTGTAAACCTCTCTAACATTTGTCCCTGAGCGACTCATTATCATCTTTTTCCCCCTGGACAGCAAACATGTCTGGCTCCAGCCTAAGTATAAGATAATTTGTCCCTTTCCCACAGGTGTTTATCATACAACCATCTTTGAAAAGATAGTCTGCAGGAAAAGGTGTCACAAGACTTACAGAAACATGGCTGATTAAAACATGTCTCCTAACACACTCAAGGATCCCTAGTGGGACAATAGTTAAGAGCTTGGCTGCTAACCTTAAGGTCCATTGTTCGAACCCACCAGCCACTAGACAGAAGGAGGATATGGCAATCTACTTCAGTAAAGATTATAGCCTTGGAAACTCATCAAACAGTTAGTATATACATTGTCCTATGACATTGGTTAACAACCCCACAACATGTCAACACCCTCCCTTCTCAGTCCTGGATTCCCTATTACCAGATTTCCTGTTCCCCCCACCTTCCAGTTCTTGCCCTAAGGCTGGTGTGCCCCTTTAGTCTTGTTTTGTTTCATGGGCCAAGTCAGTCTTTGGCTGAAGGGTGAACCTCAGGAGTGACTTCATTTCTGAGCTGAAAAGGTGTCTGGAGGCCATACATTCAGGGTTTTGCTAGTCTCTGTCAGGCCAGCAAGTCTGGCCTTTCTTCTTGAGTTAAAATTTTGTTTCGCATTTTTCTCCAGCTCTGTCTGGCACCCTCTATTGTGATCTCTGTCAGAGCAATCGGTGGTGGTAGCTGGGCAATATCTAGTTTTACTGGACTCAGTCTGGTGGAGGCCATGGTAGATGTGGTCCATTAGTTCTTTGGACTAGTTTTTCCCTTGTATTTTAGTTTTCTTCATTCTTCCTTGCTCCTGAATGGGTGAAACCAGTGGAGTATCCTAGATGGCTGCTCACTGGCTTTTAAGACTCCAGACACTCCTCGCCAAAGTAAAATGTAGAACATATTCTTTATAAACTATGCTATGCCAATTGAGCTAGATGTTCCCCAAGACCATGGTCCCTATAGCCCTCAGCCCAGCAATTCGGTCCCTCAGGGTATTTGGATGTGTCTATTTATTTTTTTTTTTTAAAAATTTATTTTTTTTTTTTATGGAGCTACCATGACCTTGCTTTATACAGGTTTGCTAGGGGCCCACATTTTTGAGGACACAATTCATGAGCACAAAAAATATATACTTATTAACCAACACATGAACAACAGCAAATTCACACTAAGTGTAGCGTTCAGCACTAGGCAGAGTCTAAACACCACCTGTGGTGATAACAACTTTCAGGCCATAAAGAAACAGGCCTCCACATAGGGCAAGAGCCCTATGACCTCAGAACAAACTGCAACTGTATCAGAGTGCCATGAAGATTTGCATATTGAATTCCTGCCAAAGTTAAACATAAATATTGATTCAAAGTGTGGACAAGATTTGAGTGATGGATATGTGTAGATAAGAGGAAAGACAAATTAATTAACTTGTCAAATTCTTATTCTCAGACAGCAAGGATGCAATAGATACTTGCGTAATTAGGTATTGATTCCCAGTAGTTCCAAACATCTGTTTTCTTACTTATGTTGATGTTACCATTTGTGATTATAGAGGAACTGATGAATTAGAATAGCTTTTACAACAGTGGCAAATGGAAGCTGATGATCAATTGTATTATTAAACAATTCATCTTACTCTTAAGTTATAGACTTAACATGCATGAAGTGTAATACCGTTCTTTACATTTTCAACTGGATGACTTTGAAGCTTTAGAATTGGAAGTAGTTTTACCTTTATAAAATCCTTAATGACTTTTGAGAGTAAATAAAAATAATTATATTTAAAATTTATTTGTTATATCATGCCTTTTAATTTTAACAGATAATTTTCATAATTAAAAAAGTAAAATGCCCTTTGAGAGTATGAATAAAAACAATTTTATTATGTGAATTCTTACCTTTATTTAATTTACATTCTTATAAAAATATATTCAAAGTTGACATTATTAATACATATTTGAAGTTTTTATGTCATTGAGAATAAATAATTACAACTAGAATAATGCTTATGATAGAAGTAGAAAACATGAAAGTCCAGCTCATGGGAAACAAAAAGCTTAACTGAAACAGTAAGACAATCTTTAGAAAATTTGTAAACAGAATAAATAATAGAGATTTGGAGAGCGTATGGGAATTTCCACGTGGACTTGTGTTCTAGGTTCAGCAGATGATAAAGCCCAGGATGGGTTCCATTGTCTTTGGAGGGTCTATTCTTTCTAAGAAGAACTAGCTGGCCCAAACTGGCCCCAGAGCTCCCTACAGATTCAGTTAAGATAACAGAACTGACCGTATAATAGCCATTTAAGAGTTTTTAAAAATTAAAAATATAAATCCAGAAAATATCATTTCTAATTTTTACTAAAGCTAGTGATTGATACATATAGGTGTACATATAAAGTACATGTAAGTGTACTTATAAATGTACATATGTAAGTGTCATCCAGGGAGATGACAGTAGTTTGGGAAGGCAGTTAGTAGAAAGTAAGGCTAACAAGATAGCCTATGATCCTAAAAAAGAAGACTACAAAAGCTAGGCAGAAGCAACTACACACGGAAAATTCTAAAACTAACCTTATTTCAAAATTTTGCTGAAATCACCAAACAACAAAAAGACAAACAGCACACACAGGCGCACACACATACACACGCAGATGCTTCTCCATAAGCAATTAGCTGACTAAACTTGAGGTAGAATCTAGTATATTTCCATTTGAGGTTTAGAATTTGGCAATTTCTATCACAGGCGTGGAACATTGAGGGTTAGAGTTAAGGAATAAGACATTTTGACGATTTGTGAACAAGAGAAGTAAATGATCAAATGTGTAATTTAGAAGCATAATTTTGGCAAGTTTATGACCAACAGGTCAGAACAACGGAGAGTCTAAAAAAGGAAAAGTTGATAAATGACTATGAACACCCAAGGGGTAATGAAAAGCTGAATCAGGGCAGAAACAAATATGTGGACAAAACGATGTAATCAGGTCTAGAAGCTGAAGTGACAAGACATGTTAGCTGATTTATGTAGCAGAAAAAGGAAGGCGAAGGACCACTCCAGAATGTAAACAAGAATAATTGTATAAATGCTGATCTCATTAAGCCAAAAATTATACACCATGATCAAGTGTGATTTATTCCAGGAATGCAAAAGTGGCTCAACATTAGAAAATCAATCAACATAATACACCAAATTAATAGAACAAAGGAAAAGAACCACATGACTATCTGAATCAGCACAGAGAAGGCATTTGACAAAACCCAACATCATTTCATGATAAAAACACTCAATAAGCTAGAGATAGAAGGGAAATTCCTTAATCCGATAAAGAGCATTTGTGAAAAATCTCAGGCTAACATAGGGTTGCTATGAGATGGAGCACCTGGCTCCTTTGGGTTATGAGATGGAATCAATTTGATGGCAACTTTGTTTGTTTGTTTGGGAGCATTATACTTAATGGAGAAAGACTGGAAGCTTTCCACTTTAGAGCAGGAAAAAGGCAAGGATACCTGCTCTCACCACTGCTATTCAATATTGTACTGAAAATCCTAGCTAGTCCAATTGGGAAAAAAAAAAGAAAGAAAATGTATGCAAACTGGGAAGGAAGATATAAAACTAGCCTTTTTCAATGATTATATAAACCCAAGTGTAGTAAACCAAGACATCCACAACAATGCTACCAGAACTAATAAACGAATTCAACAAAGTGGTACGATAGACGGTCAAAACAGAACTCTGTAGGGTTTTAATACAAAGCAAAGAGCATTCTGAGAAGAAAAGTAAAAAAGCAACTCTATTTACAACAGCATCTAAAAAAATTAACTACCTAGGAATATATTTAACCAAAGAAGTGAAAGACTTATACACTGAAAACTACAAAACATTGCTGAAAAAAATTAAAGAAGACCTAAATAAATAAAAGGACATTCCATGTTTATGAATTGGAAGACTTAATATTGTTAAAATTTCAATATTACCCAAAGCTGTCTATCAATTTGACACAAACCCCACCAAAATTTAAGCAACCCTCTTTGCAGAAATGAAAAAGTCAATAAATTTACATGAATTTGCAATAGTCCCCAGATAGCCAAAACAATCTGGAAAAAGAAGAATAAAGTAGGAGAGGTCAGGTTTCCCAATCTCAAAATATACAATAATGCTACAGTATTCAAAACAGCCAGGTACCGGTATAATGATGGATATATTAACCAATGGAATAGAATTGAGAGTACAGAAATAAACACACCCATCTGTAGTTAATTGATTTATGACTAATTTGCCAAGACCACTCAATTAGGAAAGAATGTTGTTGTTAGCTGCCCTAAGTTGGTTCAAACTCAGAGAACCTACATGCCACAGAACAAAACACTGCCCAGTCCTGCACCATCCTCACAAGTGGTGTCATGCTTCAGCTCATTTCTGCAGCCACTGTGTCAATCCATCTCTTTGAGGGTTTTCCTCTTTTTCACTGACTCTCTACATTACCTAGCATGAGGTCTTTCTCCAAGAACTAATGCCTTCTGATAGCATGTACAAAGTATGTGAGACGTAGTCTCACAGTGTTGCTTCTAAGGAGCTTTCTGGTTGTATTTCTTCTGAGAGTGATTTGTTCATTCTTTTGGCAACCCATGACATATTCAATATTCTTTGCCAACACATTTCAAAGGCATCAATTCTTCTTCAATCTTCCTTATCCATAGCCCAACTTCCACATACATACGAGGTGATTGGAAATACTATGGCTTGGGCCAGGCAACCCTTAGTCTTCAAGGTGACATCTTTGCTTTTCAACCCTTTAAAGAGGTCTTTTGCAGCAGATTTGCTGAATGAGATGTGTCTTTTGATTTCTCGACTGCTGTTTCCATGGGTGTTGATTGTGGCTCCAAGTACAATGAAATCCTTGACAACTTCAGTCTTTTCTCCGTTTATCATTATGTTGGTTATTGGTCCAGTTGTGAGGATTTTTGTTTTCTTTATGTTGAGGTGTAATCCATAGTGAGTACTATGGTATTTTATATTCATAAGTTAAGTGCTTCAAGTCCTCTTCACTTTCAGCAAGTGTCGTGGATTGAATTGTCTCCCCCACAAATGTTTGTCAGTTTGCCTAGGCCATGATTCCCAATATTGTGTGATTGTCCACCATTTGTCATCTGATGTGATTTTCCTGTGTCTTGTAAATCCTATCTCTATGATGTTAATGAGGGGAGATTAGCCTCTGTTATGTTAATGAGACAGGATTCACTCTACAATATTAGATTGTGTTTTAAGTCAAACTCTTTTGAGTATAAAAGAGAGAAGTGAACAGAAAGACATGGAGATCTCATAACACTAAGAAACAAGAGTCAGGAGAATAGCATGTCCTTTGGACCCAGGGTCCCTGCACCAAAAAGTTCCTTGATAAGGGAAGATTGAAGACAAGGACCTTCTTCCAGATCCAGATTGTTACACAGATGACATGACCTCGTTTGCTGAAAGTGAAGACACATGAAGCTCTTACTGATGAAGATAAACAACCACAACTTTCAGTATGGATTACATCTCAACATAGAGAAAATAAAATTTCTCACAACTGGACCAATAAGCAATATCATGATGAATAGAGAAAAGATTGAAGTTGTCAAGGATTTCGTCTTACTTGGATCAACAATCAACACCCATGGAAGCCACAGTCAAGAAATCGAATGATACATTGCATTGGGCAAATCTGCTGCAAAAGAACTATGTCACTACGCCATCAGGGCCCATGTTAATCATTAGGGAAATGCAAATGTAAATCTCAATAAAATACCACTTTGGTCCCACTAAGAGGTTATGATTAAAAGAAAGAAAAAAAAAAACAGGTATTGGCAAGGATGTGGAGAAATTGGAACACTCATCCCTTGCTGGTGGGACTCTAAAATATTGCAGTTGCTATACAAAATACTTTAGAGATTTCTCAAAAAGTTAAACATAGAATTACCATATTACCATAGGATTCATTTATTCCACTCCTAAGTACATACTCAAAGGAATTGAAAACAGGAAAACAGGTATATGTATACCAATGCTCATTTTAGTGCTATTAGCAGTTGCCAAAAGATGAAAATAGCTTAAATGTTCATTAACAGATGAATAGATAAACAAAATGTGCTACATACTGCAAGGGAACATTACTTTGCCATGAAGAGAAATGAAGTCCTGATAGATGCTACAACATGAGTGAACCTTGGAAACATTATGCTGATTAAAATAAATCAATCAAAAAAGAACAATTATTGTATCCCACTTATATGAAACATCTAGAATAGAAAAATGTTCTTAATGGGGTAGACACTTATTTTGAATACAGATTGGCCTTCCCTTCACGTAATGCTTCCACCAAACCATCATCTGTGGATAATATGCTTTATCCACTGTCATGGTAATCCATACAGCATTAATGAGAAGGAGGGAAATAACTTCCCAGAAATGAAATGTGGAAATATGCCTATGCTCATGGAATTTACTGGTCTTCTTTGTTTCACATCATCCTGAAGTAGCTGGCATGATAAAATGGTGGAAGAACCTTTTGAAGACTCAGTTATTGCTGCAACTAGGTGGCAATACCTTTTAGGCCTAGGATGATGTTCTCCAGGAAGCTGCATATGCTCTAAATACATGGCATTTTTTTCTGCCATAGCCAGGATTCACAACTCTAGGAATCAAGGGGTGAAAATGAGAGTAGTAGCACTCACTACTACCCATAGTGATCAACTTGATAATTTCTTATTCCTGTCCTTGTGATCCTATGCTCTGCTGGTGTAGAAGTCATAGTCCCAGAGGGAGGAATGTTTCTAGTAGGAGGCATAACAGTTTCTCTGAACTGGAAGTTAAGAATGCCAGTTGGCCATGTTGGCCTCCTCATGCCTCTCAATCAATAGGCAAAGATGAAAGTTTATTATATAGGTTTGTGTAATTGATCCTGATTACCAAGGGAAAATGGACCGTTATTACACAATGGACATAAAGAAGAGTATGTCTGGAAGACTGGCTATCCTTTAGTGCATCTCTTAGTACCCCCATGCCCTGTAATTAAAGTCAAAGGAAAACCCAATTTAGGCAGGATTACTAATGTCCCCAACCCTTTAGGAACCAAGTTTTGAGTCACTCATCTAGGCAAAGAACCACAACCAGATGAAGAGGTGCTAACGAAAACAAAAGGGTTATGGAATGGGTAGTAGAAGACAGTAGTTATAAATATCAGTTATGATTACATAACCAGTTGCAGCAATGAGATTGTAATTTTTATGTTTTGCTATATATATATTGTCTTAGTCATCTAGTGCTGCTATAATAGAGATACCACAAGCTGATGGCTTTAACAAAGAGAAATTTATTTTCTCAGTCTAGTAGGTTACAAGTCCAAATTCAGGGTATCAGCCCCAGTGGAAGTCTTTCTGTCTTTGTTGGCTCTGGAGGAAGGTCCTTGTCCTCAATCTTCCCATGGTTAAGGAGCTTCTCAGGCACAGGGACCCCATGTCCAAAGGATGCGCTCTGATCCTGGTGCTGCTTTCTTGGTGGTATGAGGTCCCCAACTCTCTGCTTGCTTCCCTTTCCTTTTATCTCTTGAGAGATAAAAGGTGGTACAGGCCACATCCCAGGGACATTCCCTTTACCTTGGATCAGGGAGGTGACCTGAGTAAGGGCTGTGTTACAATCCCACCCTAATCCTTTTTAACATAACATTACAATCACAAAATGGAGGACAACCTCACAATACTGGGAATCATGGCCTAACCAAGTAGACACATACTTTTGGGGAGACATGATTCAAATCCATGAAATATATGTTTGTTTGTGTGTGAATATATAGCAAATATCTTTGTTTTCTTCCCTCTCTTATCTCATTATATTGTAAAATGCAAGATATAAAGGCGTTAGTGCATTTTAGCCTGTACACGTCAGCTGTATTATGTTAGGAAGAAGTATGACTTTGTTATTGTCTTTATATGGAAATTAGTTATGGTTTAAAGAGATGTGTGTAGGTATCAAGGTGACAAGATGAGGATTGTGCTGGTTGGGTTTGTGTGTCAATTTGTTTAGGGCATTGTTCTCAGTTGTTTGGTCAGGCACTAGGCTGGTTGATGTTATGGAGTAGTGACCGGTGCTGTTATGGATTAAATACATGTAATTTAATCAGTTAGCGTCTGGCAGAGGAGGTGACCTTCCATAATACAATCTAATGTAATATAATGCAGTTGCCTTACATCTCATGTAATGTAATCATCTTCCACAATGTAAACTGATATAATGTAATTAATCAATCAGTTGAGGGTCTTGTTAACAAAAATTGAGTTTCACTGGAGTGTGTTCTGCCTTCAGACTATAAATAGATATTATGGCAGAACACCCACTCTCTACCCATCACCTAACCTATGGAGCTTGGAACACAAGCCTGCAAGAGTATCCAGCCTGTCACCTGATTTATGTAATTTTATTTCAGTGGTTCTGTTTCTTTACAGAACAGTGATTTAGACACACAAATATGAAGAAGACTTTTTTTTAAAAAATGAAGAACAAATCAGTAACAAATATACAGAACATCATAAAACTTGAAATAAGTGAAGTGCTTATTAAAACTATTGGATAACATATTTTCACTTCAGATAAAAAAGTATGTATGTGTGTGCTGTGTGTGTATGTGTGAGTGTGTATGTTTTTTCTTTCCTAAACCTTTTGGTGCTGGTAAGGATACAATGAAACAGACTTGTAACTAATGTAGATTATCTGTTTCTCAAAAAGCATTAAAATTTTCTATACATAGCCCAACTCCTTTCCTGAATTGTTTTATAAATATTTGTTTCTAAATCTCTTATTAATGTCAATTACTAATTTACCTGTTGATATTTTAGGGTCTTCACTTAAGTTATTAAACTTTTGTCCAGTTTTTAATTTTTATTTTACACAAACCCCGAAACCAAACTCACTGCCATTGAGTCAATTCCGTCACATAGCGACCCTATAGGACAGAGTAGAACTGCCCCACTGCAGGGTTTCCAAGGAGCACCTGGGGGATTCAAACTGCCGACCTTTTGATTAGCAGCTGCAGCTCTTAACCACTAGGCCACCAGGGTTTCCTTTACACACACACACACTCACACAAAATATATACTGCATTTGATTTCACGTATAAAAACTCCTCCCCAAGAAGAGATTTTAAGAATATTTATCTCTGTATTTTTTCCTATCTTTCTTTTTTTCTTATCGAACATTGAACTGGGTGATTCACCTAGAGTTAAATTTGGTCTTTGGTGTGAGGTAAGGATCTAAAATGCTGTTTTCATTTACTTTTACTAAACTATCACATCAAACTGAAAACTGTTCTGTTAAACTTCTTTTATTATATCAAATTTTATTTGAATATTCACTAAACGGTTATTGATTCAATGAACATATTTATTCCATGCAAATATATTCCATGAAATATTTTTAAAATCTGAAAATAAAGCAGCAAAGAAAGCACTGCATTGGATTATTTACAGAATTTAAATTTTGAAGAATCTTATGTGGTTTAGGTCATACAAAGTATTAAGATTTAAACCCACTGCCATGGAGTTGATTCAGACTTATAGCGACCACATAGGACAGGTGGCGTAGTGGTTAAAGTGCTATGGCTGCTAACCAAGACGTCGGCAGTTTGAATCCTCCAGATGCTCCTTGGAAACTCTATGGGGCAGTTCTACTCTGTCCTATATGGTAGCTATGAGTATGAGATGATATGATTAAGATTTACTATGAAGAAAAATCTGCATTTATTTCACATTCTGAGACTGTAGCTCCATGTTTCTCTTTAAAAGTTTGTATTTAAATGTATTCAAATTATCATAATATAATACATTGGGTAAAAATTATATCTCTCATACACATCAGAGAGATCTTTTGACATAATTTAAATTGTGTAGAAACTTTGGAGAAATACAGTCACCATGTTCCTTAGAAGGAAAGATGGCAACACTCTGATTTGCTTATTTTGAATACATCATCAGGATAGCCCAATCACCAGAGAAGGATATTGTGTTTGGTAAGGTAGACGACCAAAAAAAATGAGAAAAAAACCCTCAGTGAGGTAGATTGGCACCATAGCTACCACAACGGGCTTGAAAATAATGATGATCACGAAGATGGGCTTGGACCAAGCATTGCTTCTTTTAGTTATGTATAAGGTTGACTCAATGGCAAATAACAACTTTTGTTAGAAATAAGAATTGACATTGTGTCCTTTACAATAAAAAACAGTGAGTAAAATCTCTTTTTAAGCAAACAATTTTTTAGTTAACTTAAAATATTCAATATTGGTTTGTTGGTAGGTATATACCAACAAAAACACACAAATTGCTATAGTACATTTGCAATGTTATAAATAAAGAGATGTCAGATTATGTACTATGCCAACCCTAAAATCCTGTAACCTCTGCAAGCCTTACTAGAAAATGTAGACAAAGCAGATTGTAATTTCAAAAGTTTTTACAAGCGCAGTGGGACATAATGTTCACTTCTGTTAAAATGGTTCTCATTGAGCCCAAGATGACCAATTACACGTAGAAAAGGGTAAAGAGAAAGAACAGAGCTATTTATAAGTGACCCTGAAAAGTGGAATTTAATGCCACGTAACCAGAAATATTAACTCTTCTCAGGGAACAGCTTAAGACAGGAGAAAGGAAACATGGTATACATATATGTATATGCATATGTATATGCATATGTATAAACCCAAATATGTATATAAGTAATTTAACACCAAATTGGATAAAGAAAAATCTTTTTCTCTCTCTCTCTCTTTTTAAACATGACTTTCCACCTATACTGAAATAAGAGAGTTTGAGAGATCATAAGCTATGCCTGGAAAGAATATTTTTAGATGGTGACACCGCTAACCGATACTACACTTCAGTTAAAACACATTCTGCAGATAGAAGCTCAGCATCCCAAAAAATCAATTCCTAAATGGCAACAAAATTGCTCCAGGCCTCTTCCCTGCTCTTTGTCACTAATTGTATTGACAGCTGGTAGTTCCTACTTTCAGACAATTTATCTTCCCACTGCATATTTATTGAAACATGCCTTGTTATAGTATTGACCTTACATCTTGCGGAAGCGGTTAATAATAGCGGAATCCCTTGTGTTCTGACAGGTTCTAGTGGCTGGTTTTGCTATCAGCATTTGACCTCATGGTACATGCAAAAGAAATGAACGTTAGCCACAAAAGTGAAAATGAAATGTTATCTGAATTAAGAAGTCAGTGTGACAATTTTTAGGCAGTAAATGTTTTTAATCCTGGATTTAACCACAATATATCTTCAGCTGGAAACAAGATTTCTCAGGCTAAGCATAAAAAGAAAAATACATTAAATATGTGTATTGGTGATTTCAGCTGCCAGGCTGAACCATGTACATAGCTCCAATCATACACCTAATTCTAAGCTCAGTTTTTAATGCATAAAAGCTTACACATAAACCATAATATCTTATTTTAAGATATCAGTAATATTAAAGTAATATAAGTAATATACAACCCCACTGCCCTTGACTTGATCCTGATTTATAGCAACCCTGTAGGACAGACTAGAACTGCTCCTTCGGGTTTCCAAGGCCCTAAATCTTTACCAAAGCAGGCTGCCACATCTTTCTCCTGTGCAGTGGCTGGTGGGTTTGAACTGCTAACCTTTCAGTTAGCAGCCAAGTGCTTTAACCACTGCACCACCAGGGCTCCTTATGATAAATTTTCTGTGTGTGAGCATGTGTATATATATAGATATACGTTGTTGTTAGGTGCTGTTGAGCCGATTCCCACTCATAGCGACCCAACATACCACAGAATGAAACCTTGCCCTGGTCCTGCATCATCCTCACGAATCATCCTCACAATCGTTGTTATGCTTAAGCCCATCGTTGCAGCCACTGTGCCAGTCCATCTCATTGAAGATGTTCCTTTTTTTCACTGACCCTCTACTTTAGCAAGCATGATGCCCTTCTCTAGGGACTGATACCTCCTGATAATATTCCAAAATACGTGAGATGTAGTCTCTCCATCCTTGCTTCTAAGGAGTATCATGCTTTGGCAGTCCATGGTATATTCAATATTCTTTGCCAACACCACAGCTCAAGGCATCAGTTTTTCTTCCATCTTCTTCATTCATTGTCCATCTTTCGCATGTATACAAAGTGATTGAAAACACCATGGCTTGGGTCAGGTTCACCTTAGTCTTCAGGGTGACATCTTTGCTTTTTAACACTTTAAAGAGGTCTTTTGCAACAGGTTTGCCCAATGCAATGGGCCATTTGATTTTTTGACTGCTGATTTCATGTGTATTGATTGTGGATCCAAGTAAATTGACAACTTCGATCTTTTCTCTGTTTATCATGATGTTGCTTATTGGTGGAGTTGTAAGGGTTTTTTGTTTTTGTTTTTTCTTTATGTTGAGGTGTATTTCATGTTTATGAAATTACGATAGGTCTTAAATTATTTGCGAAGGGGTTTGATGTCTGTGTTTTAAGTAGTTGAGAATTACTGGGAACTTTTGAGAAGGTAAGTAACATAAATATTTTTTTAGAGTGAGAAAGCTTAGACACATATATATATATTTGAAATATGTAGAACAGGCATTGTTATCTGTCTTACGGCACATTCAATACTCAGTAAAAGTGAATTTTAATGTACTTTCAATGTTAAGTTATTATATATCGTAAAATTTAAAATTAGATTCTAAAATGAGGTTTATTAATAAAGGTCATGGTTATAAGCAACATATATATATGTCTTCATAATTGTTTTACTATTTCAGCCACAAACTTATATTAAACTTACAAACAAGTAATTTTGAAAGTTTTTGGTCAAATATTCCATTCTTACTTCAACTACTTCTTCAACAATTATTTTGTTATATGCATTTTATGCAATAGTATCCTAATTTTTTCAAATGTCTCTCGTTCGTCTCTCTCCATTCCATCCTTTATATTTTCATCTAAGCTTTCTTGCCCTAATAAAGATCTGATTATGTTACTCAGCTTTTCAAAAGTTCCCAACTGCTGAAAGCACAGACATCAAATCCCTTAGCAAATAATTTAAGACCTTTCATAATTTAATTCCAATTAATTATTTTCTGGTATTATGGACATTCCCTACTTCAAACATTGTGCTTGAACTTCCTGTAGTCTCTTGAAGATACTAAGCATTTTCATATTTGTTATCTAGTCTTTTCTGCCTTTCTCAGCCTGAAGGAAACTTATGCATGATTCAAGTTTCAGTTTAAATGTTACATCCTACCTGAAAGCTTCCCTTGCCTTACTGCTTATAATAAAGCTGTCTCTCTTCTGTACTTTGGCTTCTACCCGTGAGCATGTATATGTGCAAACACACTTAGGAACCAACATACAAATATAAACATGTATTTTGTGCTTCGTCAGCAGAGGAAATTTGTCTTATTTCTTCTCATCCAAGAACCAAGCATAGTGTTTGGCCCTTTTTATGCTGGCATATATCTTTGAATCGCTTAAACAGAGAAGAGAGGATTGTGTCCCATACAGAATAGTCAAAAGAGAGAGAAGTCATTTTGTACTCAGATTTTTCCCATTTGTATTTGATATAATAATAATGATGGCAATAATAATAAGCTTGAAATTTAAAAAGTAAGGGCTAATTCCTTTTTTAATTCTGATTTTGAAAGGGCCACTAATTATATTTAGGTATTTTAATGCAAATATGTCATTGACTTTGAGCTTTCGTTAAATAAAACTACCCAGGCTCACACATAAAATGAATCTCTTCTATACTCAGAGATATAAGCTTCAAAATACGGAATGAAAAAAAGAAGATATTAATCTCTATATTTTTAATTGTCTGTAATATCTTTGAAAAAACTTTTTCTGTGAAATTTTCAAAAATATTATCTAAACCATGTAGTCAACCAAATAGCACCAGCGTCATTCGAATAATAAATGCATGAAAAATCACATATACCTCAACCCAGAGACAAACAGTTATATTCTAATTCCAAAAGCTTATATGTGTGTGTGTGTGTGTGTGTGTGTGTTGTGAAAGAAGCCCTGGTGGCACAGAAGTTAAGTTCTTGGCTGCTAATGGGAAGGTCAGTGGTTCAAACCCACTAGCTGTTCACTGGGAGAAAAACGTGACAGTCTTCTTCCATAAAGATTCACAACTTTGGAAACGCCATGGGTCAGTTCTATTCTGAAATGTGGGTACCTATGCATTGAAATTGACTTGATGGCACTGGGTTTTATGGGTGTGTGTTGTACACATATATACCCATATGTGTGTATATATTACATACACATGTTACAACAGCAATGGGCTTAAGCATAACAACAATTGTATGGATGGTACAAGACTCAGAAGTGTTTCCTTCTGTTTTATATAGGGTCATTATGAATCAGAACCAGCACAATGGCACCTAACAACATATATTACATATATATTATGTATAGTACATATATGCTGTATGTATAAAAACCCATTGCCATCGACTCACAGAGACCCTACAGAACACAGTAAAACTTCCTCATAGAGTTTCCAAGGAGAGGCTGGTGAATTCAAGCTGCCAACCTTTTGGTTAGCAGCCATAGCTCTTAAGCACTATGCCACCAGGGTTTCCATTGAATGTATATATAATACATATTTATTATGGGAGAATAAAGGTTTTAATCAAGGCAGATATTTTAAAATACCTGCTGGTAGAGTGGTTAAGAGCTTGGCTGCTAACCAAAATGTTGGCAGTTTGAATTCACCAGCCGCTCCTTGGAAACCATGTAGGACAGTTCTACTCTGTCCTATAGGGTTGCTATGGCCAACTCTTTCACTTTGTTTTTCTGTATATGTATGTAAATAAAAAAAATCACTGACTTATTGATTGTCATTGTTATAAAAGTCTGTTCTTTTATCACTCATATCAAAAAAATCTCCTTTACCGTGTAAATAAATACCCTTCTAGCTTCATTTCATTACTCTCTTATAAACCAGTCTCTTAAAAAACCCCACACTATCACCATGTCCTCACTATATTCATTTTTTTAATGTTATTTCCTCTTCGGTAAAATGTCTATGCAAATCTTTTGCCGATTTGTTTTTAAATGGATTGTTTGTCTTTTTTTATTGCTAATTACATTCACTTTTAACATGTACCAACCTGATTCCTCTTTTCTCCATTCAACTAAAACTATTATCATGGTTAGCAAAAATTTCCATTTTTCCAAATTGTTAACTACTTCTCTGTTCTCATTCTGCTACATGATTCAGAAACTTTCATTAAAATTGACCTCTCTTCCTTATTGAAATATATATTTTTTCTTCTACTTTTCATAAATCTGCATTTTTGAAATCTGCATTTACCCTTCCCTTCTTCTTTTTCCCTGGTTACTCATCCTTAAGGTCTTTTGCCAAATACGTCACATCTCCATTAGCTCTCTGTACTTGATCCTCAGTGTCATGGTGTCTCCTTGTTGTCTTTAGTATCTTCCAGAAGACATAATATGATTCCATGACTAATCAATACAAACTATATTCCCAGAACTGAATTGTCCTCTCATTTCCAGGCTTTTATATAGAAACCATCTTTGACATGGCTTCCAAAATCTATGGTTTTCAACATTCATTTTTTTCTACGTCGATAAGTGTCGCTGTTCATCACCCACCCTAATGTGACAGTAAATTATTTTTTTCTGGGCCTCCATCCATCACTCAATGGTTCTTTTGCTTCTATTTCTGAATATATTCAAATTCTGTCTACTTCTCTTCTTTAATAGTCTATCATAACAGTGTTATCTTTTGCCTCAACTACTGAAAGAGTCTCTGTCTCTGCTGTCTTCCCAGTTTATTTTATAACAGCATCTAGACCAGGTGTCACACTGGCTGCTATGTGCTGAATCAAATCAGTAGACTTTCATTTATTTCTTGTGTTTTTTTAATGAATCTGAAGTTTTATTTTATAACAGCTCCCATATCTTTCTCTTATTCAGCATCAAGACTACATTGCTCATGAATGCCACCTGCCTCTAGTCTACAGGTACCTGGATTTTAGACTACTGATGTGTGGTAATTTGTTTTTTAAAAGTTTAAATTATATATCTCGGTCCTGTGCTTAAAACACTCTAATAGTTTCTCATTGTACTAAGAGTATTTTCCAAACCCTTGGCCATAGCCTAGAAGCCCCTGCTTGACATGGCACCTGATTCTATCTTCAGTGACTCTGGCATCCCATCACAAACAGGGGTACAGACAAATCAGCTTATTTTTTCTTGCTTTTGTTTCTTAGGATGCCAGGCTTATTTTACCTCCAGGGCATGCACTTTCTCCTCTCTCCTCTTGCAATGCTTTTTCATGTGTCTTGGCTCCACTGGCATTTCCTTAGAGAGATAAAAAAAAAAAATTTTTTTTTTTTTTTTTTTTTTATTATAAGTCTGACTTCTTCCTTTCTCCATATATTTCAAACTATTATCTTCCTCTGGTTTATTTCTTTCATGGCACTTGTCTGTATCTGTAACTGTTATTTTCTTGCTTATTTATTTGTTTACATATTTATTGTTATTTTCCTCTCATGCGAATATAAACTCCACGAGGGCAGGGGTCTTGACTGTTTTGTCCATTGCTATATTCCTAGCATTTATAGGAACTCAATATATGTTATAGATAGATAGATGATAGATACAGATAGATAGACAGACAGGCAGGCAGGCAGGCAGACAGGCAGACAGGTAGGTAGGTAGGTAGATAGAGATAGATGATAGATACATAGATAGGTAGATAGGTAGGCAGATAGATTAGATAGACAGACAGACAGATAGATATAGATAGATGATAGATAGAGAGATGATAGATTGATAGATGATAGATAGATAATAGGTAGGTAGGTAGGTAGATAGATAGATGATAGATAGATAGATGGATGGATGGATGGATGGATGGATGGATAGATAGATGGATGACAGGTAGATAGGTAGATGATAGACAGACAGACAGACAGATAGATATATATGTGAGAAGAAATACAATTCTAGGTCTTCCAATTTCAACTCTACCTCAGAATCCAAAATTTCCTGCCACAATAGGTTTCCTGCCTATAACTTGCTAGGCATTTACAAACATTGTGCCAGTGTCATTAGAATAGCTTAGTTTTATACTTTACACATTGATGGACTAGATATTTGACATACTACTTTTATATCTCAGGTTTACATGTAAATTGTAGTTTTGATTTTATTTTTCATCACATTCTTTTGGATAACCCAATAATAATGCCATGTGCTATTCCAGAGAAGAATTTAAACTCCAATTATGGTGATCAGTGAGAAAACTTTGGTATTAATAAAGCATAATTAACTATAATGCTAGAAAAAGAGCAGATATTTCCCTTTCTGATACTTTTCCATTTATTAAGTGTTCATATTTGAGTATATTCTAGACATTTAATAAATCAAAAAATTATTTGAAAAACATCAAATAATATATAAAGAATAATTCCTTAATATGGTTAAATGATAATGCCTATGGTTAGATAGATTTATTTTCTGTCTTGCCAATTCATCTTTTGCAACGTTTACCTGGCACTATTTCTGCAATATTTTTTTTATTCCTACTAAATCCACATCAATCTCAATTTTGCCTGTTTATTTTTTAAGGGAGCATATTTCTCAAAAAAAAGTCAATGTTTTTTGAGGAAGTTGATTCCTTTGACATTTATTCAAAATCTTTAATTGAGAATGGGAAATACAAAGCAAATTTGCCCAAATTACTGGAAGCTAAAATTGTTGGATCATAAGATTGCAAACTGAGATTTGCTGTCAACCTTGAAAATTTTTGATCTTTGCCTTCAGATTGTGTATAATAGTAATCCAAATTAGTTGTTTGTTCAGTGCTGTTCTGTTTTTTTTTTCCTCAAATTGATAACTGCAGAGCAAAATCAAAGATTAATATCTGACAACAAGGATGCTTATTTTTAAATAGTGTCAAAATCAGTCTATAGAAGAGCTAAAACTGTACAAGAGTTTTCTCTGCATTTTATAATCTTCTTCAGATCACTGACTGGTCTTAAACCAGCTACTGATCCCCAGTATTATCATTCTCTTAGAATTATAACTTAATTTTTGTTTGAAGTGGAAAAATGAATGCTTTTGAGGTCTTTAGATTGAGGGACATGTTTTCTTCAATCCTTGGCCCTAACTCAGAATTTTACCTCATGCATTTTCTCATTTTTCCCGTAAAAAAAATACATGCAAATCATCTTCCAAGTAAAACATCAGGAAAAAAAAAATCATACTTAGTATGAGGAAAAGCAAGAGATAATCTTAAATTAGAACCCATAATAAAGAAAATCATATCACCCAATCTGAGGGCCCTTGGACATCAATGGAAACCTCTAGCTCCTCGTGAGTTATACCTTCAATCCAAAAAAGGGTCCAGTATATAAATATGGAAGGTGGGTAGATTGATATGCTCCAATTACAGAAATAATACCAAGGAAAAATCATCAGGACTTCTTTATCCATTCAAAAATAGGAAGTTCATATTTAGACATCCCGTTGCCTTCAAGCTGATTCCAATTCATAGCAATCCTATAGGACAGAGTAGGACTGCCCTAAGAAGCAGCTGGTAGATTCGAACAGCCGACCTTTTGGTTAGCAGCCTGAACTCTAAACCACTGTGCCATCAGGGCTCAATACTTAAATACCTACTAGGAAATTAAAAGTAAACAAACAAACAAACAAGGATCCTCCAGTTTAGTCAAATAATTTCATAATAAAAATGTTGTTTTTGTTGTCTGTGACTATGAGTTGGCCTTCGACTCATGATGAGCCCATGTGTTACAGAACAGAGCTTCTCCATAGGATTTTCAAAGCAGTAATCTTTAAGGAAGAAGATCACTAGGCCTTTGTTTTCCACGGAACCACTGGGTGGATTTGAACCTCTAATCTTTCCGTTAACAGCCTATCACAAACTGCTTGTGCCACACAAGTCCTTTAATAAAACTTCATGTGTGGTAAAACCAATTTCTTCTCGAGACACCTGAGACTATAAAACATTCAGTTTATATCTCGGTGAAAATGTGTGGTCCACTGAGGCTGCAGTGACAGCGCAATGATGACACCGTACACTTATGGAGGAAGTAAAGCTGGAGGGCTTCCAAGCTTTACTGGCCAAGAGAAAGAAGAACATTTCTGGTCTAGAGCTGCCTGAGGGTGAGTGAGATTAAAATAACTAAATCCCATAGAACAGAGATAAGAAACTTGTACTTCTTACAGCCCTTAGAAAAGTTCATTGAAGCTAATTGACTCCAGACATCTAAAGAATATCCTCTTCTCTATTTTTATTTTAATACCATCCATTACTACATAGTCCAACATAAATTTTCTTCAAGAACCCTCTTTTGATGACAAAAATAATGAAAACAGAGACTACATAGGTGATTCATTAATTTGACTACTTGAATCCTATTTAAAAGCCAGAACGCGAGTTGATATTAGGCAGATTTAGGGGAAGAAGTGAAGAAAATTTTAAGAAAAATGAAGTTATGATTCTTATGGAAAATCAATTAAATATGACAAAAAAATACTTTGTAATTTTTTGGAAAATGTATTTTTTTGTTTATGAGTATGATAGGGAAATTGAAAATAGTTCTTTTACTCCTGAAAATACAGTTATTGAAGATAACAAAATGAGGCAATATTAATATTCTATTTTAATAGTATCAATATTTTTTTTTAAGATTTTACTGGAACTTGCAGCCAATAGTATAAACCATGAGATTTAAAAGTACCAAAGGAAAAAAAAATAGATCAAGCTATCTTAATTTGAAGACAATGTAACCTGAAATATTATCAAAACAATTAAGAAGAACATATAAACTTGTTTGATTCAAAACCCAAATTCAAAAATAACTAGTCTGTATATAAGCAGTTTTAATACATGAAAAATATTCTATTCATAATTAAAAAAAAAAAAAACACTAAAAATCTGAGAATAAACCAAAAACATCGACTGCCCATTTTATAAAGCTAGAAAAAAAAATAATGAATAACGCAAAGGAACTAAATCAAATGTAGCAACATATTTAGTCTTAATATTTTATAAGTACAACATCTCCTTTAATAAATCTGTAAATTCAATGCCATTCACGTAAACATCTAAACACCTCCACCTTATAGAACTGAAAGATATATTTCTAGACATTTTCTGAAAAAGACAACTTACAAAAATAGTAAAAACTTTTTAAAAAAGAAATAAAATGAAAATTTGCTCTTTAAAATTTCAAATAAATAATAAGCTATTTTATTTTTTTATATAGTTCTATGTTGTTGTTAGGCGTCATCCAGTTGATTTTCAATTCATAATGACCCCATATGACAGAGTAGAACTGACCCATAATGTTTCCTACACTGTAATCTTTAAGGTCATTCTCCTTCAGAGCTTTAAGTTGGGTTTGAACCACCAACCTTTTGGTTAGCAGCCAAGCATTTAAAGGTCACACCACCAGGGCTCTTTAATTTTCCTTAATTTCAAAGTAGGGAAGATGGTACTGTGATAGATTAAATTGTGTACCCCAAAAATATGTATCAGCTTGGTTAGGCCATGATTCTCAGTACTGTGTAGTTTTCCTCCATTTTGTGATTTTCCTATGTATTGTAAATCGTAATCTCTGCCTGTGGTTAAAGAGGATTAGGGTGTGATGTAACACCCTTGATCAGGTCACATCCCTGATCTAATGTTAAGGGAGTTTCACTGGGTTGTGGCCTGCACCACCTTTTATTTTACAAGAGATAAAAGGAAAGGGAGGCAAGCAGACAGTTGGGGACCTCATACCACCAAAAAAGCTCTGCCAAGAGCAGAGCACGTCCTTTGGACCGAGGGTTCCTGTGCGGAGAAGCTCCTAGTCCAGGGGAAGATTGATGAGAAGGACCTTCCTCCAGAACTGAGACAGAAAGCCTTCACCTGGAGCTGACATCCTGAATTTGGATTTGTAGCCTACTAGACTGTGAAAGGATAAATTTCTCTTTGTTAAAGCCATACACTTCTGGTATTTCTGTTACTGCAGCACTAGTACTTACCTCAAAATACTATTGTGGAGATTAGATGAATCAATACATATAAAGAACTGAGCAGAGTAGCAGCAGGTCAGGATAAGTTCTGGACAAATGGTAATGCTAATACCCCCCTACCTATATCAGACATACGAAACCCTGGTGGCATAGTGATGAAGAGCTACGGCTGCTAACCAAAAGGTCAGCAGTTCAAATTCACCAGGCGCTCCTTGGAAACCCTGTGGGGCAGTTCTACTCTGTCCTATAGCATCACCATGAGTCAAAATCGACTAGATGGTAACTTTTGTTGTTGTTGTTGTTGTTAATAGCAGATATGGAGCCCTGGTGGCACAGTGGGTTAAGAATTTGGCTGCTAATTAAAAGGTCAGCAGTTCAAATCCACCAGCTGCTCCTTGGAAACCCTATGTGGCAGTTCTACTCTGTCCTATAAGGTCACTATGAGTCAGAATCGACTAGAAGCCAAAGGGTTTTTTTGTTGTTGTTGTTTATAGCAGATAAATATTATCCTTCCCTGAAACTCAGCTGGGTATGACTTTCTCTGATTTTTAACTGCTTCTGTGTACATTGGATGAAACGATTACATGGAAACTATAACATTTAAACCTTGGGGAAATACCTCTGAGAATTTTATGGAGAGAGGTTTGGGTGTAGTCAATTTCTCTATATGATTTGAAGGATATGAAATCAATTTAATTTAACTTACTGAATTTTCAAAAGCACAGAATTTTGTTTTCAGTCTAATACTTTTAATACTCCATTTTTTAAGCTTACTGTGCTTTAGGGTGTTTGCATGGGAAGGCTTTTACTAAATTAGTTTGTGCTGCATTATAATGTAAAGTTTTTCAGGGGGAAGGTGTTAGGGATTGAATCATGTCCCCCAAAATATGTGTTGGAATACTAAGCTCTAGACCTGTGCATATAGCCTCATTTGAGAATACAGTTTTCTTTTTCTGTTAATGAGGCTGTATCAGTGTAGGGTGTGTCTTAAGCCCAATCACTTTTGAGATATAAACTGCAGATTAGGTACAGAAACAAGGAAGCATAGATGGAGGAAGATAGATGGCATGCCATACAAAGGTCACAAAGGAACTGAAGAACAGAAACTGGAGGCAAGGATCTCCCCCAGAGCCAAGAGAGATAGAAAGCCTTCCCCTAGAGCCAGTGTTCTAAATTTGGACTTCTAGCCTCCTAACCTCCTGATCTGGGCATCCTCATGATGCAGCGGGAAAGAGGTTGCCTGCTAACCAAGAGGTCGGCACTTCAAATCTATCTGCCACTCGTCGGAAACACTATGTGGCAGTTCTGCTGTTTTGTAGGGTTGCAATGAGTCAGAATAAATTTGACGGCAACAGGTTTTTTTTTTTTTTTTAACTTGTGTGAAAATAAATTTCTGTTTATTAAAGTCGCTCACTTCTGGTATTTCTATCACAGCAGTACTAAAGACACAAGGTCTCGTAATAGTTCAAGAGCATTAAACAGAAGAATGAAAAGTCAAGAATAAAGATCAGTTGCAGCCTCCGACTGAATAATAAATATGCTTTTATCAAGATAAAGAGCAGAATAAAATAGCAGTCTGCTTGAAATTTGCATCTTCTATTTGAAAATATTACAAGTTTTTTAATACTTTTTTTTATAAATAATTTTTATTGTGCTCTAAGTGAAAGTTTACAAATCAAGTCAGTCAGTCTGTCACATACAAACTTATATACACCTTAATACATATTCCCATTTACTCTCCCCCTAATGAGTCAGACTGCTCCCACCTTCCAGTCTCTCCTTTCGTGACCGTTTTGCCAGTTTCTAACCCTTGACCCTCCCATATCCCCTCCAGACAGGAGATACCAAAATAGTCTCAAGTGTCCCCCTGATACAAGTAGCTCACTCTTCATCAGCATCTCTCTCCAACCCATTGTCCAGTCCCTTCCATGTCTGATGAGTTGTCTTCGGGAATGGTTCCTGTCCTGGGCCAACAGAAGGTTTGGGGACCATGACCGCCGAGATTCTTCTAGTTTCAGTCAGACCATTAAGTCTGGTCTTTTTATGAGAATTTGGGGACTGCATCCCACTGTTCTCCTGCTCCCTCAGGAGTTCTCTGTTGTGCTCCCTATCAGGGCAGTCAGCGGTTGTGGCTGGGCACCATCTAGTTCTTCTGGTCTCAGGATGATGTAAGTCTCTAGGTCATGTGGCCCTTTCTGTCTTGGGCTCAGAGCTATCGTGTGACCTTGGTGTTCTTCATTCTCCTTTGATCCAGGTGGGTTGAGACCAATTGATGCATCTTAGATGGCCGCTTGTTAGCATTTAAGACCCCAGACGCCACAATTTAAAGTGGGATGCAGAATGTTATCATAATAGAGTTATTTTGCCAACTGACTTAGAAGTCCCCTTAAGGCATAGTACCCAAACCCTCACCCTTGCTCTACTGACCTTCTAAGCATTCAGTTTATCTCAGAAACTTCTTTGGTTTTGGTCCAGTCCAGTAAAGCTGAACTTCCCTGTATTGAGTATTGTCCTTCCCTTCACCTAAAGTTGTTCTTATCTACTAACTAATCAGTAAATAACCCTCTCCCACCCTCCCTCCCTCCCCTCTCTGGTAACCACAAACAATGTGTTCTTCTCAGTTTATACTATTTCTCAAGATCTTATAATAGTGGTCTTATACAATATTTGTCCTTTTGCCTCTGACTAATTTCACTCAGCATAATGCCTTCCAGGTTCCTCCATGTTATGAAATGTTTCACAGATTCGTCACTGCTCTTTATCGATGCATAGTATTCCATTGTGTGAATATACCATAATTTATTTAACCATTCATCCGTTGATGGACACCTTGGTTGCTTCCAGCTTTTTGCTATTGTAAACAGTGCTGCAATAAACACGGGTGTGCATATATCTGTTCGGGTAAAGGCTCTTATTTCTCTAGGGTATATTCCGAGGAGTGGGATTTCTGGGTTGTATGGTAGTTCTGTTTCTAACTTTTTAAGAAAACGCCAGATAGATTTCCAAAGTGGTTGTACCATTTTACATTCCCACCAGCAACATATAAGAGTTCCGATCTCTCCGTAGCCTCTCCAACATTTATTATTTTGTGTTTTTTGGATTAATGGCAGCCTTGTTGGAGTGAGATGGAATCTCATTGTAGTTTTATTTTCTCTAATGGCTAATGATCGAGAGCATTTTCTCATGTATCTGTTAGCTGCCTGAATATCTTCTTTAGTGAAGTGCCTGTTCATATCCTTTGCCCAATTTTTGATTGGGTTGTTTGTTTTTTTGTGGCTGACTTTTAACAGAACCATATAGATTTTAGAGATCAGGTGCTGGTCGGAGATGTCATAGGTGAAAATTCTTTCCCAGTCTGTAGGTGGTCTTTTTACTCTTTTGGTGAAGTCTTTAGATGAGCATAGGTGTTTGATTTTTAGGAGCTCCCAGTTATCTGGTTTCTCTTCATCATTTTTGGTAATGTTTTGTATTCCGTTTATGCCTTCTATTAGGGCTCCTAACGTCCCTATTTTTTCTTCCATGATCTTTATCGTTTTAGTCTTTATGTTTAGATCTTTGATCCACTTGGAGTTAGTTTTTGTGCATGGTGTGAGGTATGGGTCCTGTTTCATTTTTTTGCAAATGGATATCCAGTTATGCCAGCACCATTTGTTAAAAAGACTATCTTTTCCCGAATTAAATGACACTGGGCCTTTGTCAAATATCAGCTGCTCATATGTGGATGGATTTATATCTGGGTTCTCAATTTCGTTCCATTGGTCTATGCTCCTGTAGTTGTACCAGTACCAGGCTGTTTTGACTACTGTGGCTGTATAATAGGTACTGAAATCAGGTAGAGTGAGGCCTCCCACTTTCTTCTTCTTTTTCAGTAATGCTTTACTTATCTGAGGCTTCTTTCCCTTCCATATGAACTTGGTGATTTGTTTCTCCATCACACTAAAAAATGTCATTGGAATTTGGATTGGAAGTGCATTGTATGTATAGATGGCTTTTGGTAGAATAGATATTTTTACTATGCTAAGTCTTCCTATCCATGAGCAAGGTATGTTTTTCCACTTCAGTAGGTCCCTTTTAGTTTCTTGTAGTAATACTTTGTAGTTTTCTTTGTAAAGGTCTTTTACATCTTTGGTAAGATTTATTCCTAACTATTTTATCTTCTTGGGGGCTACTGTGAATGGTATTGATTTGGTGATTTCCTCTTTGATGTTCTTTTTGTTGATGTAGAGGAATCCAAGTGATTTTTGTATGTTTATCTTATAACCTGAGTCTCTGCCAAACTCTTCTATTAGTTTCAGTAGTTTTCTGGAGGATTCCTGAGGGTTTACTGTGCATAAGATCATGTCATCTGCAAATAGAGATAATTTTACTTCTTCCTTGCCAATCCAGATGCCCTTTATTTCTTTGTCTAGCCTAATTGCTCTGGCTAGGACCTCTAGCACAATGTTGAATAAGAGTGGTGATAAAGGGCATCCTTGTCTGGTTCCCGTTCTCAAGGGAAATGCTTTCAGGCTCTCTCCATTTAGGGTGATGTTGGCTTTTGGCTTTGTATAGATGCCTTTTATTATGTTGAGGAATTTTCCTTCAATTCCTATTTTGCTGAGAGTTTTTATCATGAATGGGTGTTGGACTTTGTCAAATGCCTTTTCTGCATCAATTGATAAGATCGTGTGGTTTTTGTCTTTTGTTTTATTTATATGGTGGATTATGTTAATGGTTTTTCTAATATTAAACCAGCCTTGCATACCTGGTATAAGTCCCACTTGGTCGTGGTGGATTATTTTTTTGATATGTTGTTGGATTCTATCAGCTAGAATTTTGTTGAGGATTTTTCCATCTATGTTCATGAGGGATATAGGTCTGTAATTTTCTCTTTTTGTGGTGTCTTTACCTGGCTTTGGTATCAGGGATATGGTGGCTTCATAGAACGAGTTAGGTAGTATTCCATCGTTTTCTATGCTTTGAAATACCTTCAGTAGTAGTGGTGTTAACTCTTCTCTGAAAGTTTGGTAGAACTCTGCAGTAAAGCCATCTGGGCCAGGGCTTTTTTTTGTTGGGAGTTTTTGGATTACTTTTTCCATCTCTTTTTTTGTTATGAGTCTATTTAGTTGTTCTACTTCTGATTGTGTTAGTTTAGGTAGGTAGTGTTTTTCTATGAATTCATCCATTTCTTCTAGGTTTGCAAATTTGTTGGAGTACAATATTTCATAATAATCTGATATGATTCTTTTAATTTCAGTTGAGTCTGTTGTGATGTGGCTCATCTCGTTTCTTATTCAGGTTATTTGTTTCCTTTCCCGTATTTTTTTAGTCAGTCTGGCCAATGGTTTATCAATTTTGTTAATTTTTTCAAAGAACCAGCTTTTGGCTTTGTTAATTCTTTCAACTGTATTTCCCTTCTCTAATTCATTTAGTTCAGCTCTAATTTTTATTATTTGTTTTCTTCTGGTGCCTGATAGATTCTTTTGTTGTTTACTTTCTATTTGTTGAAGTTGTAGAGACAGTTCTCTGATTTTGGCTCTTTGTTCTTTTTGTATGTGTACATTTAATGATGTAAATTGACCTCTGAGCGTTGCTTTTGCTGTGTCCCAGAGGTTTTGATAGGAAGTGTTTTCATTCTCGTTGCATTCTCTGAATTTCTTTATGTACCCAGTCTTTTTTGAGCAGGGTATTGTTCAGTTTCCAAGTATTTGAATTCTTTTCCCTAATTTTTCTGTTATTGATTTCTACTTTTATGGCCTTGTGGTCTGAGAAGATGCTTTGTAATATTTCTATGTTTTGGATTCTGCAAAGGTTTGTTTTTTGACCTAATATGTGATCTATTCTAGAGAATGTTCCATATGCACTAGAAAAAAAAGTATACTTTGCAGCTGTTGGGTGGAGTGTTCTGTATAAGTCTATGAGGTCAAGTTGGTTGATTGTAGCAATTAGGTCTTCCGTGTCTCCGTTGAGCTTCTTACTGGAAGTCCTATCCTTCAACGAAAGTGGTGTGTTGAAGTTTCCTACTATAATTGTGGAAGTGTCTATCTCACTTTTCAGTTCTGTTAAAGTTTGTTTTATGTATCTTGCAGCCCTGTCATTGGGTGCTTAAATATTTAATATGGTTATATCTTCCTGGTTAATTGTCCCTTTAATCATTACATAGTGTCCTTTATCCTTTCTGATGAATTTAACTTTAAAGTCTATTTTGTCAGAAATCAGTGTTGCTACTGCTGCTCTTTTTAAATTGTTGTTTGCTTGATATATTTTTTCCATTCTTTGAATTTTAGTTTGTTCATGTCTTTAAGCCTAAGGTATGTCTCTTGTAGGCAGCATATAGATAGATCTTGTTTCTTTATGCAGTCCGAGACTCTCTGTCTCTTTATTGGTGCATTTAGTCGATTTTCATTCAGCATAATTATAGATAAATGTGTTTAGTGCTGTCATTTTGATGCCTTTTTGTGTGTGTTGTTGACAATTTCATTTTTCCACTTACTTTTTTGTGCTGAGACGTTTTTCTTTGTAAATTGTGTGTTCCTTTCATAAAAATAGTAGTTGAATTTATGTTTGCTCAGACATTATGTTTTTCTTGGTTTTCTTTTGAGTTACAGAATTGTTATACCTCTTTGTGGTTACTTTAATATTTACCTCTATTTTTCTAAGTAAAAACCTAACTTGTATCATTCTATATTGCCTTGTTTTCTTCTCCGTATGCCATCTGTATCTAGTCCCTCTTTTTCATTATTGTGATCTTTTACACAATGACTTCAATGATTCCCTGTTTTGAGCATTGTTTTCTTTTTAAAATTAATGTTAATTTGTTTTTGTCATTTCCCTATTTGAGTTGATATCAGGATGTTCTGTTCTGTGACCTTGTGTTGTGTTGGTACGTGATGTTATTGATTTTCTGACCAAACAAATTCCTTTAGTAATTCTTGTAGCTTTGTTTTGGTTTTTGCAAATTCTCTAAGCTTGTGTTTATCTGTAAATGTCTTAATTTCGCCTTCATATTTGAGAGAGAGTTTTGCTGGATATATGATCCTTGGCTGCCAGTTTTTCTCCTTCAGTGCTCTATATATGTCATCCCATTGCCTTCTTGCCTGCATGGTTTCTGCTGAGTAGTCTGAACTCATTGTTATTGATTCTCCTTTGTAGGAGACCTTTCTTTTCTCCCTGACTGCTTTTAAAATTTTCTCTTTATCTTTGGTTTTGGCAAGTGTGATGATAATACGTCTTGGTGATTTTCTTTCTGGATCAATCTTAAATGGGGTTCGATGAGCATCTCGGATAGATATCCTTTCGTCTTTCATGATGTCAGGGAAGTTTCTTGCCAACAGATCTTCAACTATTCTCTCTGTGTTTTCTGTTATCCCTTTGTGTTCTGGGACTCCAATCACACGCAAGTTATCCTTCTTGATAGAGTCCTACATGATTCTTAGGGTTTCTTCATTTTTTAAAATTCTTTTATCTGATTTTTCTTCGACTATATTGGTGTCAATTGCCTTATACTCCATCTCCACCACTCTGCATTCCAATTGCTCGATTCTACTCCTCTGACTTCCTATTGTGTTGTCTAATTTTGTAATTTTACTGTTAATCTTTTGGATTTCTGAATGCTGTCTCTCTATGGATTCTTGCAGCTTATTAATTTTTCTACTATGTTCTTGAATAATCTTTTTGATTTCTTCAACTGCTTTATGAGTGTGTTCCTTGGCTTTTTCTGTAGATTGCCTTATTTCATTTCTGAGGTCATCCCTGATGTCTCGAAGCATTCTGTAAATTAGTTTTTTTTTATGCTGCATCTGGCAATTCCAGGATTGTATCTTCATTTGGGAAAGATTTTGATTCTTTAATTTGGGGAGTTGTAGGAGCAATCATGGTCTGCTTCTTTATGTGGTTTGATATCGACTGCTGTCTCTGAGCCATCTATAAGATATTGTAATGAATTATTTCATATTTGCTCACTGAGTCTTATCTTGTTTTGTTTTCTTTCAGTACTCACAGATGGGCTACTAGATTGCGCTGTCTTGATTGTTGTAGCCTTTGAATCACTTATGTCTTATTACCAGCTGGTTTGGGCTATTACCAGATATATAAGCCTAAAAGTCCGTTCACTATTCTTGAGTCAAATCTGATTTTGGGTCACCAAGTGTGTGGTGTAGACTGTCACCTAATCACTTAGAGGAGTAGTGGTGATAGTTGTGTGCACCAGGTTCTAGTAGCAGCAGGGGGTCACACTCCAGGGGGGCAGGATGCTGACAGGCTTCCCCCAAGTGCCAGTGAGGTAGGTGTGTCTCTATTCCTAAAGCACTTTGGTGGGTGGGCTCTGCAGCTGTACCTTAGGCACCCAATGCATGTACCTCTACAGATTGGTAGGTGACACTATCCTCAGACCCCTTTGGCAGGAGGCTAGGTGGTTTGGGTGGAGATTCAGCCCTCAGTTCCCTGTTGTGGGTCAGTGAGGGCTCTATTTAATAGGTAGAGATATCAGACCTGGAAAACTTGTCTTTCAAGTAATCCACTGAAACAATTACATTCAGATCACTATCAGAATTACCTTTGCATTATAAGAGCCACCTTGTTCCGTGTAGGGATGAAAGCCCAAGACTGTGGATCTCATATGCTTGGCTGGAGCTGGTTCTGAATTTTTATTCCAGTTTTGGGAAGTCAGGGAAGGATTTTTGGTCCCTGGGTTTTTTTGTAGCTACTTCTCTCAGGCCAGAAGAATGGGTTAGGAAAAGACAAAAAATAAAAACAAAACAAAAAAAACTGCAGAGCACTTCACTCTCTGGCTCAGGAAATTCCAATGTTAATGAAGCCGCCTGGGAAGGGAGGGGAGCGATCAGATAGATAGGAGAGTAGCACCCAGGAATATCGACAAAGTTACTTATCTTGCTTGGTGATGAATTTTTTATCTGAGATTCCCGGGTGCGTGTAGCCTGTGTGCATTGGCTGGGTCGAGATTGCCCCCGAGGGTCAGGCCTGCGTCCTGTGCTTGTGCTGTCTCAGAAGCCGTGGTCAGTTCCTCTGCTCCCAGTCCAAAACCCAGTGTCAAGGTTTCCATGCTGGGACGCCGCACTCCAGGCTCAAAACCAATCGCTGCCTCCCGGTGACTTCTCGTCCTGTCAGCTGCATCGCTGTGCTGCCTGCATGTACTGGCTGGGCTTCCCCCGATTTTTTAATACTTTTAATAATTATTATCCACTCTCTAAACCAAACCCACTGCAGTCAAGTTGATTCCGACTCATAGTCAAACTGCCAACCTTTTGGTTAGCAGCTGTAGCTCTTAACCACTATGCCACCAGGGTTTCCATCCACTCTCAAGTATTATGTAATTTAACTAGAAATAAGTGCTTTATTACTAGACATAAACTAGGTATAATTACAGTAGTGTTAGTTCTCTTTAGCATGTAGATGAGAGCATAGATCTCAAAGGTCTGAAGGCAAGTGCATTAAAAGTGAATAAATTTCAAAGAAGGTTGGTAGAAACATTAAAGGTGCTGCTGGTGAGGACTCAGATGGAAAGGAGGGACATGCTATTGGGAATTGGAAGAGCGTTTACTAAGCATCCTTTATGTGCTCAGCACTGAGTTTGTTACCCTGGGTAAAATGTATAATATAGGCTACCTTTCTTTAAGACTTTACAACCTATTAGATTGGTTTATTTTGCCCCTAAGCTCCTTGAGACTTCAAAATATAAATGTTTCAGATTTGCCTCCCCAGAAACTTGATTAGGAGTCTACAAACATTTAATGAAAAGGGCCAAATAGTGAAGAGTTTAGGTTTTGCAGGCTACTAAGTCCTCTGTAACTGATCAACTTTGTTATTATAATGCAAAACACCCATAGCTATATACAAAGAAGTGGTATGACTGTGTGCTAATAAATTTATTTAGTAAAAGTAGGTATTGGACAGTAATTTGCTGACCACTGATGTAGAAAAATATCTGGCACATAAAAATCCCATCGCTGTTGAGTTGGTTCCCACTGATGGTGGCAACACTATAGGAGGGAGTAAAACTTCCCCATAGAGTTTCCAAGGAGCAGCGAGTGGATTCAAACAGCTGACCTTTTGCTTAGCAGCCATAGCTCTTAACCACCGTGCTACAGGGCTCCAAGAGACTAAAGATGCCAGTGCCTGTACAGAGACATGAACCTAGACCATCAGATTAAAATCCTGATGCTCTATCGAGTAAGTTACATAGGCCCTGTCTGGCACATAGTAGGTATTTTAAATATAGTTGCGGAACCAATGGGGAGGGGAACAGAGCAATAAAACTGGTTTAGAGAAATCATTTTAGTTATTTGCTTATTTTTACCTTGACTCTTTTTCTTTTTTTAATAAATAATGAAAAAAAAAAACTCTCTTTTAATAAAATAATGAAAAAAAAAACTCTCTTCTGCTTAGATTTTCTCTCTATGTATCATGTTTTGGAAAGTCAAGATGACTGTAATGGTCACTTTGTTTCCATTCATGCAGTGATCACAGTCCTGCTCTGTCTGTTGGTCAATTTCTTAAAAGGGTTCTTTTACACATATTTTCTAGTTTTCTAGGTGTTTGCTGTAAGAGTGTAAGTCCAACTGTAGTAAATCATTCATGGCAGGAATTAGAAGTCCCCACCTGAATTGTAATAATTACCTGTAACACAGGCATAAAAGGGAACACACAGTGAATAAATAATGTGCTAAATATTATTTATGGAAGAAGAATTGGTTAAATAAAATAATTATTATTTAGCTTAAAATATAGAAAATGCTGATATATACATGTTATTATCAAATAAAACATTCATGTTATTGTCAAATATGCACATTATTGTCAAATAAAAGAATAAATATACAAGCACCATGTCAAAGAATATTACTACAATGACTATAGATGTCAATAGTTGCAGAGATTTGGCATTTCCGTTTGTCTTCTGGCACTGATAAAGTTAATGTAAAATCTAAGTTCAAAATTCTAAATTTAAAGAATATGTAAAATACGTGTTCTTATTTTAAAAAAAGATGTAAAAGGAGTTTATATTGCAGAGTCTATAGATAAGTAGGAAACCCTGGTGGCATAGTGGTTAAGAGTTTGGCTGCTAACCAAGAGGTCGGTAGTTCAAATCCACCAGGCACTCCTTGGAAACCCTATGGGGCAGTTCTACTGTGTCCTGTACGGTTGCTATGAGTTGATATCAACTCGGTGGCAATGGGTTTGGTTTTATGGGTTATAGATAACTATAAAGCACTTGAAAACATCTTTGCTACCTTTTAGTAATAAAATGGTACTTCAGAGTTATGCACAAATACTCGTTTATGATTTTCTTTTTGACATATACCTTACAGAAAAAAAATCCATCGTATCTGTGCATATGGAGTCATAAGTCCTATCAAAAATAATGCTAAACACAAATCTAAACAAAAGTTCAGAAATCACATCAATTCTGTTTGTTTTTTACTTTGCAAGGATCCAATAGATTACAGTAACTCAGTATCCTGTTGTCTATGATGAGAAGATGACTGATGAATTCTTCATTTAAGGCAATCATCTACTTTCCTGAATTAAATCTGGACAATTCATGTAAGCATTGCTCCTCTCTTTTACTGAGATGTCATTCTCTGTTTCCTCTGGACTTCTTTCAAGAAGTTTGAATTTTTTCTCATGTCTTGCTTTCTTAATTGTGCACCTTTATTTATAATAAATCACTGATTTAATTAACCTCAAATATCACTCACAATCCAGCTGTCAGAGCAGCTGGGGATACAAAACAAAACAAAAATGACAGCGCAGTAGAGCGTTAAAAGTAGTGGAATGACAATGAGGGGTGCCTTTAGGGATAAAAAAATTATTGTGAGAGGACAAAAGTTTGGTGCTTTTTCTAACTCAGAAGCACTTGAATGATCAAATTCCACATATAACTGTTTGGCTGCTCTGGGAAATGTAGGCAGCACTGGCTGGTGATCACAGAACTGTGATGTCTTAAAAATAATTAGGCAAGTTGGACTGCCTTGTTTTTCAGCACATGGTATGCGGAAGCACTGTGCTAATAAGGCAATGTTATGTAAGTTCCATCCTTAAAATCATGTACAAAGTTTTTTACTGAAAGGAGTGTACCAAGCTTAAAACTTTAACTGCATCACTTATTATTATGATTTCATTCACGAGACACAGAAGAACCAAAAAATTCCCCAGGTTCAAAGAGAAATTTTAAGATAGATGTTGAATTTTAATTCACCAGGCCATTAGAATTTAAAATGAAAAAAAAAAAAAAACTGACCTGTGGCATTTAGAGTCTAGAAAAATGATATGTAAAACCATATTAATGAAATATGAAGCATGGGGTTTTTAACTGCCAGAAGGAGAAAACTAAATTTTGCACCCCACTGCCACAAAACTGTTGACCAATTGGCTGAAAATTTTTGAATAAAAATATTAACCACTCAATAGTATTTTGGTGAGGAGTTTGTTTTCTGAAGAAGAAATTACATATTTAAAACACCATGTTTGTTTCTCATAAAATATTCCTGGACATGATTGACTTCATACAGCAAGAATATAGTGTAATAGTTAAGAACAGGTGTTTTGTTTTTTGCCATTTGTGTGATCTATGGCAAATTACTTACATGTACATAAAAAATGTAGATTATAGTGTTATTTAGTACATAAGTTTTTCCAGAATAGTTAAATTAGTTAATATATGTCAAATTTTTAGAAAAGCACCAGGTAAATAATAAACACTATTGAGATTTTATTAAAATTATTATTGTTATTTTTGTTGTTACGCCAATGAATAATTCCATCCTGATTCAGCTCAATTTTTTTAATTAATTAATTTTTTTGTTATGCTTTAAGTGAAAGTTTACAAATCAAGTCAGTCTCTCATACAGAGTTATACACACCTTGCTAGGTACTCCTAGCTACTCTCCTAATGAGACAGCACACTCCTCCTCTCCACCCTGTTTTCCCGGTGTCCATTCAACCAGCTCTTATCCTCTCTTCCTTCTCATCTCACCTCCAGATAGGTGTTGCCCGCATAGTCTTATGTGTCTATTTGAGCCAAAAAGCTCACTCCTCACCAGTATCTACCTGTCTTATAGTCTAGTCCAATCCCTGTCGGGAGAGTTGGCTTTGGGAATGGTTCCAATCTTGGGCTAACAAAGGGTTTGGGGACCATGACCTCCAGGGTCCCTCTTGTCTCAGTGAGACAGTTAAGCCTGGTCTTTTTATAAGAATTTGAGATCCCCATCCCACTGTTCTCCTGGTCCATCAGGGAGGCTTTGTTGTGTTCCCTGCCAGGGCAGTGATCGGTGGTAGCTGGCCACCATCTAATTCTTCCAGTCTCAGGTTGATGGAGTCCTGGTTTATGTGGCCCTTTCTGTCTCTTGGGCTTAAAAAAAAAAAATCTTTACCATATGTCTTTGGTGTTCTTCATTCTCGTTTGCTCCAGGTGGGTTGAGACCAACTGATGAATCTTAGATGGCCACTTGTTAGGGTTTAAGATCTCACCAAAGTGGGATGCAGAACGTTTTCTTAATACATTTTGTTATGCCAATTGATCTAGATGTCCCCTGAAACCATGGTCCCCAAACCCCCATCCCTGCTACTCTGGCCTTCAAAGAGTTCAGCTGTATTCAGGAAACTTCTCTGCTTTTGGTTTAGTCCATTTGTTCAGCTCAATTATTAATGGAAATAATTTTTAAAGTATTTTCACTAATGTTACTTTATTTACATCCTTCATATTCCTTTGGAAGCATTAAGCGTTTTACTTTAGAAAATTTATCTAATTAAAATTCTCCCAGCACATAGAATTTTCAATTCACTTACTTTGGACACGTCATTCTTAAGTCCCTGGAAAAGGACATCATGTTATGTTTGCTAAAGTACAGGGCTAATAAAAACAAGGGGAACCTTCAATGAAATGGATTGCCACAAAAGCTGCAATGATGGACTCAAACATACCAACAGTCATGGCAATGGCACAGGACCAGGTAAATTTTTGTTGTTACACAGAAGATGGCTAGGAGCCAAAGCTGGCTTGATGGTGACTAACAACAACAATCTCCTGATAACCCATGATGTACTATATCAATTTTTATTTTTAAATGAGACTGAATTTAATAAAATTAAATAACCTGATTTAAAGCATATAGTATCATTGACCCAAAATATTACCTCTATCTTCATTTTAAACCAGTTGCTATGGAGTCCTACTCAGGGTGACCCCATGTGTGTTTGAGTAAAGATTGGTATTCCAAAAGTACATTATTAGTTTACCCTTCTAGCATATTTATGAGGTCAAAATTGTAAGAAATAGAGTATCCTGCATACATTTATTCCCCAGACATTCATATGATGTTCGGTCCTTGATCCTGGCACAATTTATATCAATACACCTATAGAGGAACAGTGAAAAAATGTCCAAGCCTTGTATACAGCACAGTCAACTCCTGCCCACAATGTATGAAGTTGAACCCAATTATGATTATCATTCATTTAGTAGAAATCACTAGGTCTCACACACTAGGTTTACCATAAAGATGTTCTTTTATGTCCATTTGGCATGCTGTTCATAGGGAAGAAATTAAATTGAGTTTTCTCTATCATGTGCCCAGATTTGTGTCTATGAAAGTAGAATAGAAAATCCTTCATCTGAGGATTTCATTTTGGCAGTGTTCTTTCGAGTACCTCACGGGGTTCTTATTTAAATATAATCTAAGTTAATGTCAGTCTCTCAACCTTTGCTAATCCTCTGTGCCTTTACTGCTCCCCTGAGAAGAGCCACAGAGTGAGTTTGAAAACAGTAGAGGCTTTGGACTTTGACCAGAAGCGTAGAAGATGCAAAACCTGCTAAGAATGGGCTCCCTGGACTGGCCGCAAAGGAGCAATTTTCATTCATAGGCAAAAACATTAAATTTAAATGCCTCAAGTAAAACAACAATTAAATAAAAAAGCTGGCTAAACTTGTAAAAAAAAAAAATTTCTCTCCAGTCTATTCCAAGCCATAGAGACCCTATAGCAACCCGATAGGGCAGAGTAGAAATGCCCGGTAGGTTTTCCAAGGAGCACCTGGTGGATATGAACTGCCCACCTTGTTGGTTCGCAGCCAAAGGCTTAACCACTGCACCACCAGGGCTCTGCCTAGAAAGCATAAAATGTGCCCTAGGGATAGGTAATATATCCAAGACCAGTATTAAAAACATTTTATATCATTGTATATAAGTTTAAATTATTCCCATACTCAAATTTTAATGTTCAGGGGTCATACTCTCTCCTATGCTTTATAGAGAGCCAGGATCATTTCGGGTAGCTCAATAAAAGGCAATAAAAAAGCCTCCTTGTGTGAAGGTATTACAAAGAAAAAATATGTATATATAAAACCAAAAACACACCGCCAACAAGTCGATTCTGACTCATAGTGACCCTATAGGACAGAATGCAACTGTCCCATAGGGTTTCCAATTTTTTTACTCATTTAAGAAGCAGACTGCAACACCTCTCTCCTGTGGAGTAGCTGGTGGGTTCAAACTGCTGACCTTTTGGTTAGCAGCTGAGCGCTTAACCACTGAGTTATATATATATAATACATATATATATATTTTATAGTTAGTTGGTTGGTTAGTTGGTTGATTAGTTTTGGTTAGTTAGCTGATTGATTACTTACTTATGATCAGTTATGGTTAACTAGTTAATTGGTTAGTCAGTTATGGTTAGTTAGTTAGCAAGATACAGGTAGTTGGCCAGTTGGTTAGTTGGCTAGCTGGTTGGCTGGCTAGTTGATTGGTTAGTTATGGTTTGTTATGTTGGTTGATTACTTATGGTTGGTGAGTTAGTTATGGTTAGTTGGTTGGTTACTTATGGCTAGTTGGTTGGTTAGTTATGGTTAGTTATAAGTTAGTTGATTAGTTAGTTGGTTATGGTTAGTTGGTTAGCAAGTTATAGTTAGTTGGTTAGCTGGTTGGTTAATTATGGCTAGTTGGTTAGCTGTGATTAGTTAGCTATGGTTAGTTGGTTGGTTAGTTAGTTGGTTATGATTAGTTAGTTGGTTAGTTGTGATTAGTGAGTTATGGCTAGTCAGTTGGTTGATTACTTATGGTTAGTTAGTTGTTTGGTTAGTTGGCTAGTTGGTTGGTTAGTTATGATTAGTTAGTTGTGGTTTGGTTAGTTGGTTGGTTAGTTAGTCAGCTGGTTGGTGAGTTGTAGTTATTCAGTTGGTTAGCTGATTGATTAGTTATAGTTAGTTGGCTCTAGTTAGTTAGTATAGTTACACTTACAGCTAGTTGTGGAAATCCTAGTGGTGTAGTGGTTAAGTGCTATGGCTGCTAACCAAAAGGTCAGCAGTTCAAATCCACCAGGCACTCCTTGGAAACTTTATGGTGCAGTTCTACTCTGTCCTATAAGGTCTGACTCTACGGCAGAGGTTTTTTTTTTACAGCTAGTTATAGTTAGTTATAGTTACAGTTATATTAGATATATAGTTAGTTATAGTTACAGTTATATTAGATATATAGATAGTTATATTTAGTTATATAGTTATATATAGATAATTATAGTTTAAAGTATATAGATATAAATAAAAAATGTGTAAATATAAATATGTATATTTTTTGCCAACATACCTGCTTTACCTTATAATTTTAAAGCATTCACTATTACTGAGCACACTGTGATAGACATTTCATATAAAAATAAGTTTGATTTTTTTCAACATATTTTTTAAAACACTTAAAAGAATCATGGTATCTAAATGTTCCTTGGCTTAGACTAGAGTCCCCATGAAGGATAGATCCCTGGAAATAAGTAAGTTAAAATAGAAAAGAAGAGCTCTTTATTGCTACCCTTTGAATAACCAAGGCCATTCAATGATAATTGCCTGCACAGCCCTTCTCTGATTTTAGCCACCCTGAGCTATGTCAGAGCACACAAGTTAAAAGGACACCATCCTTCAGACCAGCTGTCCACACAGCCCTTCTCTGACCCCAACCACCCTGAACCAGGTCAGAGAACACGAGTTAAAAAGACATGGCCTTTCAATCTTATTTTAATAATAACAATTTAAACAGAGTTTTGAAAAATAGTATTACCATAATAGCTGGCTCCTATTAGGCAATATTTGGAAGCATTTACAAAAACTAAATGACCAGAATACAACTAGTTCTATGAAGGGCGTATGAAGCTTCTCAAAGCTTCTCCAAATCTATTTTTAAAAATTTGCAACATTTAAAATAGTAAACTAATGGTAAAAGTTGTAATGGTGTATTAGGGTTCAGACTGGAAAATAAGAGACCATGTTATATGTACTTTCAACTAAGGGTTTTTAATGAAAGGAATTAATTGCACAGAAATAAGAAGAGTGAAAAAAGGATGCTGTGGTGACACAATTTTAGTAACTAACTTGAAGAAGTTGCTACCAACCTCAAGTATGGAGACAAAAAAAAAAAAAAAGATTAGGAATTTACAAGAACCAAGAAGTATAGAGGGACATGGCAGCCCTGGTCCATAGAGCTGGTGTCCAGGCCTGGAAAGCATGAGCTATATTACAGTGACACTTAGACTGCCTCAGAGGGACAGAGCTGTGGCATATCAGAATATATTCTAGAAAGATCCGGATAACATGGAATCACAGAAACTAAAATTGATTTTTGATTTGAGGAAAATCAAGGAAACTGCATCACCAAAATCAAAAGGAAAGTGTATCATGTCGAAAAAGGAATCGACTGCTCCGAGGCTACTGAGTTTAAGCTGGATGAGAAATAAGGACTAAAGCTGGATTTGGCAACATGTAGATAATTGGAGGCTTTGGCAAAATCTGTTAGTTTTAGTTAAGTGGTGGAAATGAAAATCCTATTGAGTGAGATGAAAAGAAAATGGAAGATGAAGACATGACCTATGTTATTACATACGATTTTTTTTTTTTTCTAGCATTGCTGCTCTGGAGTGGAGCAATAACCAAAAAATGAAGTCAGTTTTTATTTTTATTTATTTTTAATGAAGGTAGATGATATAATTACAGACTGATGTTAATAGTAAAGAAAAAATCAAATTGATAAAACAGGAGAGAATACAATTTCAGGTGAAAAGCCAAATTAGATGAATGCATATTAGAAGTTGAAGCATGATATTGGTTCTTGATTAGAAAATATTTTTTTAAATAATTTTTATTGTGTTTTAAGTGAAAGTTTACAAATCAAGTTAGTCTGTCACATATAAGCTTATTTACACCCTACTCCATACTCCCACTTACTCTCCCCCTAATGAGTCAGCCTGCTCCCTCCTTCCAGTCTCTTCTTTTGTGATGGTTTTGCCAGTTTCTAACCCTCTCTACCCTCCCATCTCCCCTCCAGACAGGAGATGCCAACACAATCTCAAGTGTCCACCTGATACAAGTAGCTCACTCTTCCTCAGCATCTCTCTCCAGCCCATTGTCCAGTCCCTTCCATGTCTGATGAGTTGTCTTCGGTAATGGTTCTTGTCCTGGGCCAGCAGAAGGTTTGGGGACCATGACTGCCGGGATTCTTCTAGCCTCAGTCAGACCATTAAGTCTGGTCTTTTTATGAAAATTTGGGATATGCATCCCACTGTTCTCCTGCTCCCTCAGGGGTTCTCTGTTGCGCTCCCTGTCAGGGCAGTCAGCAGTTGTGGCTGGGCACCATCTAGTTCTTCTGGTCTCAGGATGATGTAAGTCTCTGGTTCATGTGGCCCTTTTTGTCTCTTGGGCTCATAGTTATCGTGTGACCTTGGTGTTCTTCATTCTCCTTTGATCCAGGTGGGTTGAGACCAATTGATGCATCTTAGATGGCCTCTTGTTAGCATTTAAGACCCCAGACACCACACTTCAAAGTGGGATGCAGAATGTTTTCATAATAGAATTAGAAAATATTATTTTAAATTGTCTGAAACACATCTTACAATTTTCCATTTAAGAAAGATTTTAGAATAACTGCAAACAAACTATTTTTAAAGAAATATGCATCCTTGCCTTTATTCCGTGTGGCTACATGCACTAAACAAGGGGCAAGATGGGAAAACCCCACCTTCGTTGCTAACTTCCTGGCAAAGATCAGCATGAATCCATTTACTACCTGGAAATGGATCCAGTCCTCATCTTCCCACTTCCCTATGCTTGTCACCAGCTGCTCCAAGTGGTATACCCACTGCCATCGAGTTGGTTCAGACTCATAGGGACCCTGTAGGACAGAATAGAACTGTCCCTAGGGTTTCCAAGGTGGATTTGAACAGCCGACCTTTTGGTTAGCTGCCATAGCTCTTAACCATTATGCTATCAGGGTTTCCCCACGTGGCATACTCTCTCTGATTTCAGCCACTCAGAGATTGACTGCAGCTCACAAGTTAAAAGGGCATCATCCTTCAGATTGATTGCCTGCACAGCCTTTCTCTGATTTTAGCCGCCCTGAGCTACGTCAGAGCACACAAGTGAAAAGGACACCATCCTTCAGACCAGCTGCCCACACAGCCCTTCTCTGATCCCAACCACCCTGAACCAGGTCAGAAAACACAAGTTAAAAAGACATGACCTTTCAGATTGACCTGATAGCTCTCGTTGTCTCTGGTGGGTTCCATAACTCCCTGGAACAACTCACAGAATTCATGGAGAGTAGCTATAATTATAGCTATTGTTTTATTATAACCAGAAAGAATAAAACCAAGGAGATGCATACGGTGAGGTCAAGAAGTTTCCCAGCATGGAGCTTCTGTAAACCCACGGAACATGCCCAGGGAGGAGTGACCCTCTCCTGTGGATGAACGTCTTTCTCTAACCACAAAATCCAAGAAAATTTTGCATTTAAAGTCTATCATTGGCTTCCTTATGTAGTCATAATTGGGACCTCATTGCATAGTCATAAATGATTGAATCATTAAATGTGCAGGATTGATTAAATCACGTGCCTTCCACCCCCTTCCTGATGTTAGCTGTCCAGGAAGCCTTTGTGGCCCTGTGGCCTTGACATCCACATTTATCTGCACAAATTCTCAGCTGTTTTCCTGGCAGTATTAGATATTAAAAGCACCTTGATTGCTCAGAAAATTTCAAGGGTTATCTATCAGGAACCACGGACAAAAGGCCAACTTATTTTAGGTAAGGTAATTCATTACCTCACACAACAATACTACGTGCTTTATTGGATTTATCATTGCTACCAGTAAAAATCCAGCAAGAAAAAAAATTAATTAACAAAAAATAATAGTTCTTGAAAGAATGACATTAATTGCTTCTTGTGCCTTTTCTCCAGCAGGTGCTGCTTCAATTTAAGCCAAACAAATTTTTTTTTTCCTTTGGTTAAGGAAAAGATAAATTTCATTCAAATTATAATGTTACAGATATAACCATTGCTCACTTTCTTATCTTTGGTCAAGATATTGACAGAAAATGCACTTATGTCCCTAGTAGCCAGGAAGATGTCTCTCAGCCAGGCAATTGAGAAGAACTTGTCAACTCCAACCGAGGGTAAATTCTTAAAAGAACAGAAAGTTGCTATCAAAGAGGTTACAGAAATGTTTGCAATGACAATCTATTCAATAATCAGCTTTGCAAACTTCTGTTATCAAATTGCCCACATTGCTTATTAAATCCTATGAGTATTTTAGATGTTTTATAAGATTGCTGAGTTGGAACTGACTTGATGGCAATTTTTTTTGTTGTTGTTTGTTTTGTTTTTTTATGATTTCCCTTAAAATCTTTCTAATAATATCTCATAAAACTATTATTCATAACAGTAAGCATGCTCACATTATCAGTTTTTTTTTTTTGTAATTTTTATTTGATTAAACACACCCATATTACTTTGTACAGCTAAGCCATCTCCTCAGAGAATTTCTGCAAAGCAAACACTGGGTATCTACATAGGTTTACCAGAAATTAGCTTAACTACAGGCAACCAGTATAAACCTTTAACAAAGGAATTTCTTCTGAAGATTTTTATGCAGTCACCACGTACCAAGTAAAAAATGCAAAACTAATATTCTTTAATAAATTTTTGGAACAGTTTCAGATTTACAGAAACAGTACACAACAGTACCAAAAAAAAAAAAAAAAAACCAAACCTGTTGCCATCGAGTCAATTCTGACTCATAGCGACCCTATAGGACAGAGTAGAACTACCCCATAGAGTTTCTAAGGAGCGCCTGGCAGATTTGAACTGCCGACCTTTAGGTTAGCAGCCGTAGCACTTAACCACTACACCACCAGGGTTTCCCACAACAGTACAGAGTTCCCTAAAACCCACATCCAGTTTCCCTTATTAACAACTTACATTAGCATGATACATGTACTATAATTAAATAAACAATATTGCTATATTTTTTTGTTAAATAAAATCCATACTTTATTTTTCATAATTATACTTTAGCTACTCTTCTTGAGTCACCTTTGAAATCTTCTGTTCAGCTCTTTTATGTCATCATTTTTTTTTCTGTTCACTTCAGGTACTCTGTGCTTAGGAACAAATTTCAAGGTCTCTTTTGACATTCATTTTGGTCTTTTCCTTCTGTTCTGACTTTGTAAAAATCTTTCAGTTTCTTCATGTATGATGTCCTTGATGTCCCACAATTCTTCTGGTTTCAGTCATTAGTGTTCATTGAATCAAATCTATTCTTGAGGAAGGATATATTCAAGGTCATAATTTGGCTTATATGGGCTTGTTTTGATTTTCTTCAGCTTCAACCTAAACTTACATGTGAGCAAGTGATGGCCTGTTCCACATTAGGTCCCCGGCTTTGTCTTTAGTGATGATATTGAGCTTCTCCAGTGTCTCTTTCCACAGATGCAGTTGATTTGATTCTTGTTTAATTCACCCAGCAAGGTCCATGTGTATAGTCATCAATTATGTTGTTGAAAAAATATAAACTGTGGTGTTGGCAAATAATATTGAATTTCCTGTGTACTGCCAAAAGAATGAACAAATCAGTCTTAGAAAAAATACAACCAGATGTTCCTTACACGCAAAGATGGCAAGACTTTGACTCACTTACTTTGAACATTTCACCAGGAAAGATCAATTGCTAGAAAAGGACATCATATTTGATAAAACACAGGGCCAATAAAAACGAGGGAAACAGTAAACGAGATGGGTTGACGTAACAACTGCAACAGATTCAAACATACCAAAGAACAAGACGATGGCAAAGGACAAAGTGGCATTTAATTCTATTAGACATAAAGTCCCTCAGAGTTGGAGCAGACTCCATGTAACTAATAACAACTAAAAACATACTTTCTTCAAATTTTCTTAATTTTTACCTAATGTCCTTTTCTCTTCAGGATTCCATTCAGGATAGCATATCACGTTTAGTTGTTGTATCTCCTTAGGCTTCTCTTAGCTGTGGCAGTTTCTCAGACTTTCCTTGTTTTGATGACCTTGACAGTTCTGAGGAGCATGGGTTAGGTATTTTGTAAAGTGTTCCTCTATAGGAATTTGTCTGACATTTTCCTTATGATTATACTGAGTTATGGGTTTTTGAGAGAAAAAACACAGAGATGAAATACCATTTGTATCACATCCTACCAAGGGTATGTGCTGGAAACATAGATTCATCACCATTGATATTGACCTTGATCATTTAGCTAAATTAGTGTTTCTCAGGTTTCTCCACTGTAAAATTCCTCCTCGTACACTTTCCATAGTGTAATCTTTGAAATGAAGTCACTATGCACAGCCAACCCTTAAAGAGTGGAGAGTGACCCTCTACCTCCTTGAGGTATATATTGCGTGTGTGTGTGTGAGAGAGAGAGACAGAGACAGAGACAGAGAGACAGAAAGGGATTCATTCAAGTCTCACATTAAGAAGAACAAAATTTAAAAATGTTTTTAATCTCTTTAGATTCCCATGTATGCTATACTAATTCATAATAAAATGTATTTTTATCACTACTTATTTAAAATGTTTCATTTAACTACATTTTCAGAGTTGGAATTTTTCTAACGTTTTGTACATTGACTAAAAAAGAAATATTTTGAATGTTGTTTTACCCATTTAACAATGCATTGAAAATAACACCCTGTTCAAATGCCACAAATCATGTCAATGACTGGGGCATGTATGATAAATCTGAGGGATTGGAAAAAGAGAAAGAAAGAGGTCTGAAAGAAGGCAAAATAAAATGTTTGTTGTTCTCCCAGAAATATTTCTTAGGTAAAAAGGACACCAAGGTAACAACGAAGGATGTTTCCAGGGAATGGTGGTTCTAGGAATAATTTCATGGTTGTTATCTGAATCAGCTCCAACCCATTTACCTTCTGATAGCTATATGCCCTTGTATTTTAAAAAAAAAAAAAAAAGTAAGAAGCTCTGGATAAGTAAAGGGACTGTACTACTAATCTCTAAAGCTCTAATACTACATTCTGTTGCCTCTATAAAAGAGTATTAGATAAAAGTTGGGGAGCCACTTACCAGCCTTCAAATGAAAATTCAGCTTCAGCAGCCTAAAATAAATCAAGTTCAATTCTTCAAATATCTATTGAGTGCTTAATAGATTCCAGACACTGTGGTAAGCAACTGAGATAAAATGGTAAATAATATGTCAAGAGGTGATTTCTGTTTATAGCTTAAGTATCACTTCAGCTCAGTATTCAGAAGCTATCTAGAAAACCAGATAGCTGAGTGGCAACTAAAAGGCAAATACAGTGGTGGAGTGTGCATCGGTTTCTTAAAGTAATCCACAGGAGGTACAATGGTGCGCAGCTCTGGGACAAGTAATATACATCCTGACTTCAGCAGAGCATCGACTAAGCTGTTCAGAAGCAAGAGGTTGATGATTTGAGCACCTGGACAATTTGAGTCCCCAGCAGCTGTATGGACAGGAGAAGATGTGCTGAGGACTGTGAAATAGAGTGCACCACTCAAGGAATTTGTGGTCTGGGTAAAGTGGCAGTGACAGAAATGGTATAATCCCTAGCTCAAGAGGAACATCACAAGCAAAGTCAAAAGGGCAGCAGAGAAGAACTGCTCAGACCTACTGTGTGATATTAAGTATTAAAAAGAAGAAGGAAACTCAAAGAAGTTGAAGACTCCTGAAGTCACACTGGTGAAGAGTTAAACCATTAACAACACTTCTGTGGGAATGATATATCCTCAGGCTGATGTGGCCTGGATGTGGAAATAAAGAGAATTTACTCATAAGTTCTATCACATGGAAAGCATTTTAAAAAAATACAGAAAGTGTGTATAATTAACCAAAATATTTTTGTGTGATTGCTTAGAAATAATTGTCAACATGAGAATATTGTAACTAGAAATCACAAATATTCATACACATTTTATAAGAAATACTGTGAAAGCTAACTGAGTACATCACTTTGCTTTTTAAGATTGGCAATACATGGTGTAAACTGACACAAGCCATAGTTTTTTTCAGTCACCTCGTATACATATCAAAGCTGGACAATGAAAAAGGAAAATCTCCCCCTCCCCGCAAATTGACTGATTTGAATTGTGGAATTGGCAAAGAATATTTAACATATTATGGACTACCACAAGAAAGAACAAGCCTGTTTCAGAAGAAATACAGCCAGGAAGCAACTTAGAAGTGAGACTGGCAAGACTTCGCCTTGCTTACTTTGGACATGTCATCAGGAAAGACCAATCACTAGAAAAGGACATCATGTATAGCAAAGAATAGGGTCAGAAAAATGAGGGAAACTTTCCATGAGATCGATTAATGTAATAGCTGTAACATCAGGTTCAAACATACTAACAACTTTGAGAATGGCTCAAGACCAGATTTTATTTCATTCTTTTATATATAGGGTCGCCATGAGTTGGAGCAGACTCCATGACAGCAACCAAAATATTTGAAGCAACAATTTAAGGATTCATTATTCAACATGCCTGTAGCAACTAGTGTGTTGCCTTGTTCAAAATAGGACCCTAATAATATATTTTTCTTAACTGTGCCTAATACTGAAGGATTCTACAGACAAAAATGATTAGGAACTGACAGTACTGAAGGAAGAGATCCAAGCTATACTGAAGGCATTGGCAAAAAACAAGGCTCCAGGAACTGATGGAGTACCAATTGAGATGTTTCAACAAATGGACACAGCGCTAGAAGTGCTCACTTGCCTAAGCCAAGAAATTTGGAAGATAGCTACCTGACCAACCAACTGAAAGAGATCCATATTTATGCCTATTCCAAAAAAGGTGATCCAACCAAATGCAAAAATTATTGAACAATATCATTAACATCACACACAAGTAAATTTTTGCTAAAGATCATTAAAAAACGGCTGCAGCAGAACATGAGCCCAGAACTGCCAGAAATTCATGCCAGATTCAGAAGAAGATATAGAACAAGGGATATAATTGCTGATGTCAGATGGATCCTTGCTGAAAGCAGAGAATACCAGAAAGATGTTTACCTGTGTTTTATTGACTATGCAAAGGCATTTGACTGTGTGGATTATAACAAATTATGGATAATATGAAAAAGAATGGGAATTCCAGAACACTTAATTGTGCTCATGAAGAACCTGTACATAGACCAAGAGGTAGTCGTTCAAACAGAACAAGGGGGTACTGCTTTTTTAAAGTCAGAGTTGTATTGTTGCACCATACTTAATCAATCTATACTGAGCAAATAATCCAAGAAGCTGGACTATTATGAAAAAGAATGTGGCATCAGGATTGGTGGAAGACTTTTTAACAATCTGCATTATGCAGATGACACAACATTGCTTGCTAAAGGTGAAGAAAACATGAAGCACTTACTGATGAAGATCAAAACTACAGCCTTCAGTATGGATTACACCTTGACATAAAGAAAACAAAAATCTTCACAACTGGACCAATAAGCAACATCATGATAAACAGAGAAAAGATTGAAGTTGTCAAGGATTTCAATTTACTTGAATCCACAGTTAATTTCCATGGAAATAGCAGTCAAGAAATCAAATGACGCATTGCATAGGGCAAATCTGTTGCAAAAGACCTCATTAAAGTGTTGAAAAGTAAAGATGTCACCTTGAAGACTAAGATGAGCCTGAACCAAACCATGGTGTTTTCAATTGCCTCATATGCAGGTGAAAGCTGGACAATGAATAAGGAAGACCAAAGAAGAACTGACGCCTTTGAATTATGGTGTTGGTGAAGAATATTGAATATACCATGGACTGCCAAAAGAACGAACAAATCTGTCTTGAAAGAAGTATAGCCAGAATGCTCCTTCAAAGCAAAGATGGTGAGGCTTTGTCTCACAGACTTTGGACGTGTTATCAAGAGGGATCAGTCCCTGAGAAGGACATCATGCTTGGTAAAGTAGAGGGTCAGTGAAAAAAGAAGATCCTCAACAAGAAGGATTGACACAGTGGTTCCCAACAATAGGCTCAAACATAACAACAATCATGAGAACAGGGCAGGACTTGCAGTGTTTCATTCTGTTGTACATAGGGTCACTGTGAGTCAAAAATGACTGGACCGCACCAACAACATGGGAAAAATTTGAAAGACACAGGAAGAATCAAAAGAAGGTGGAAGGAATACACAGAGTCACTGTACCAAAAAGACTGTTCGATGTTCAACCATTTGAGGAGATAACATATAATCAAGAACCAGTGGTACTGAAGAAAGAAGTCCAAGCTGCGCTGAAGACATTTGGGAAAAGCAAGACTCCAGGAATTGACAGGACACGAACTGAGGTGTTTCAACAAATGGATGCAACGTTGGGAGCACCCCCTTGTCTATGCTAAGAGATTTGAAAAACAGCTACCTGGCCAACTGAGTGTGCCCATTCCAAAGAAAGATGATCCAATAGAAGATAAAAATCACCAAACAATATCATTAACATCACACACAAGTAAAATCAAAAATGGTTCCAGCATCGGTAGGGAATTGCCAGAAATTCAAGCCAGATTTGGAAGAGGAGGCGGAATAAGAAATATCATTGCTGATGTCAGATGGATCTTGACTAAAAGCAAAAAATACTGGAAGGATGTTTACTTGTATTTTATTGACTATGCAAAGGCATTCAACTCTGGATCATGACAATTTATGAATAACATTGTGGAGAATGGGAATTCCGGAACACTTAATTGTGTTCATAAGGAACCTTTACTTAGACCAAGAGGCAGCTGTTGGAACAGAACAAAGGTATACTGTGTGGTTTATAGTCGGGAAATATGTGTGTCAGAGTTGTGTACTTTCACAATACTTATTCAAACTGTATGCTGGACAAATAATTTGAGAAGCTGAACAATATGAAGAAGAACTTTGCATCTGGCTTGGAAGAAGACTCATTAACAACTTGTGTTATGAAGATGACACAACCTTGCTTGCTGAAAGTCAAGAGAACTTGAAGCACTTACTGATGAAGATCAAAGACTACACCCTTCAGTACAGATTGTGTCTCAACATAAAACAAAACCCTCACACTGGACCAATAAGCAATATCATGATAAACAGAGAAAATATGAAATTATCAAGGATTTCATAATACTTGGATCCACAACTAACTTTCATGGAAGTAGCAGTCGAGAAATCAAATGATGTATTGCATTGGACAAATCTGCTGCGGAAGATCTCTTTAAAGTGTTAAAAAGCAAAGATGTCAACAGGAAGACTAAGATGTGCCTGATCCATACAATGGTCAGTCTCCTCATACTGATGTGAAAGCTGCCAGTAAAGAAGGAAGACCAAAGAAGTGTTGATGCATAGGGTGTTGGCGAAGAATAATATACCACGGACTGCCAGGATTAAAACAAATCTGTCTTGGAGGAAGTATAGTCAGAATGCTTCTCGTAAGCAAGATAGCAAGACTTCATTTCACATACTTTGGAGATGTTACCAGGAGGGATCAGTCCACAGAGAAGGACATCTTGCTTGGTAAAATAGAGGTCCAGTGAAAAAGAGAAAGGCTTTTGACAAGATGGATTGACACAGGGCTTCAACAATGGGATCAAACATAGCAATGATTGTGATGATGGCTCAGGAATGGGCAGTGTTTCGTTCCGTTGCACATAGGGTCACTATGAATCAGAATAGACTCAATGGCACCTAACAACAAAAACATGCCTGATATAAAAGAGTAATTCAACTCAGTAAGTATTAATTGAGTGTTTGTTGAATCCAACACTATGCTCAGCCCTATGGATAAAATTTTATAAGACAGCTTCTTTTTTTCAGTTTATAACCTGTTAGAGAAAGATGTGAGTTTCCAGGGCATTATAATATGTGGTGATACCCAATATGTTTGGAGAATGGAAAAAACTAAGTTAACCTTGTGTGGTTTAAGGAAGTCTTCTTGAAAGAACTGACGTCTACACTGAGAATCAAAATACAACGAATAATTAGACATTTTAAACAGTGGATGAAAGCTTTTCCGGAGGAAACTTTTTAGCAAGAGAACAATATGATCATATTTGCATTTAAGAACTGTATTTTGGAGAATGGGTTGGTGTGAGTCAGACAAAAATCACTCAAACAAAAGGCTGTTTCATAGAACACCACAAAATATTACAGTAGTCTATATTAAAGTAATATCACAGAGAATGGAGATAATAGGACAGATTCAGGCAATAGTAACGAAGTAGCCTTAATAGGTCTCAGTTCTTTTACATGTGAAATCCGTAGGTCATGCAAATGATTAATACACTCAGCTGGTAACCAAAAAGTTGGAGGTAGGAGCCCAACCAGAGGTGCCTCAGAGAAAGCCTTGGTAATCTACTGCCAAAAAAATCAGCCACCCCAAAACCCTATGGAACACAGCTCTATTCTGACACACATAGGGTCATCTAATTAACATAACTACTGTTTTTTGTTTATTTGTTTTTAAATATGGGTAGGTAGAAAATGTGTTAAGATTTATGATCATTCACACTGCCCTGACAGGGAACACAACAGAGAATCCCTGATGGAGCAGGAGAACAGAGATGGAGCAGGAGAGCAGATGTCAAATTCTCATAAAAAGACCAAGCTTAATGGTCTGAGACTAGAGGGGCTCTGGAGGTCATGGTCCCTGAACCCTTTGTTAGCCCAAGATTGGAATCATTCCCAAAGTCAACTGTTCAGACAGGGATTGGACTGGAGTATAAGATAGATAATGATACTGGTGAAGGGTGAACTTCTTGGCAGAAGTAGACACATGAAACTATGTGGGAAGCTCCTGTTTGGAGGTGAGATGAGAAGGAAGAGGGGGACAGGAGCTGGCTGAATGGACATGGAAATACAGGGTGGAGAGAAGGAGTGTGCTGTCTCATTAGGGGGAGAGTAACTCAGAGTACATAGCAAAGTGTGTATAACTTTTTGTATGAGAGACTTATTTGTAAACTTTCACTTAAGCACAATAAATAAATTAATTAAAAAAAAGAATTTCCCAAATTCTCATAAAAAGACCATACTTAATGGTCTGACTGTGACTAGAGGAACCCCAGCGGTCATGGTCCCTAAACCTTCTGTTGGCACAGGTCAGGAACCATTCCGGAAGACAATTCATCAGACATGAAAGGGACTGGAGAGTGGGTAGGAGAGAGATGCTGATGAAAAGTGAGCTAATTATATCAGGTGGACACTTGAGACTGTGTTGGCATCTCCTGTCTGGAGGGGGGATGGGAGGACAGAGAGAGTTGGAAACTGGCAAAATTGTCACGAAAGGAGGGACTGGAAGGGCTAACTCATTAGGGGGAGAGCAAGTGGGAGTAAGGAGTAAGGTGTATATTATATGTGACAGACTGACTTGATTTGTAAATGGTCACTTGAAGCTCAATAAAAGTTAATAATAAAAAAAAAAGAATTTGTGATCATTCAACTATCTGCTTTGGCAACATTGGGACTACTGGGGCCATTCTATGAACTAGAGAACATAGGAGGAGAAATTGGTTTGTGAAAAAAATTGAGCTTTAGCTATGTTAAGTGTGAGATGAAATTAAACATGTAATGCTATTAAAATACTGGTGACTGTTAACAGTTGTATATGGATCTTGAAATAGACGTTCTCAATTGAAGATGTTTCTTTGGAGAGTCTTCATCAGATGCTAACTGAAGATTTGGTGATAGAAAATCTCTAAGGAATGAATATGTAAACAGAAAAGACAAAACAGCCTACAACAAAATTTCCCCCCAAAACACTGATCAGTGTTCCTAGGGATGGGCAGATAGTGGTTTTGTCTAAGCAGATGTGTAGAAAAGCAGTGAGATAAACAATCCTTGTCATGGAGCCTCTCCTCCATGAAATGCACATTCCAAAATTATGATACATAAATCACTCGATGAAACTGAATTTCAAATTATATTATAAATGTCTACTGAAAGCAAAATACTTATTTTTGAAATGTATCTCCAAAATATATATTTAATTGTGTTAAAGACATTACTACATTAGTAATGATACCTAGACACCTTATTAAGCTTTCTTCAGTTGCCCTAAATCATCATACTGTTCATTTCCCCAAATGTAGCAGATGTCCCTGGATATTCAAGCTAGTACTTGAATATATTTAATATAACAAAAATTTATTTTAATATATATTTATATTCACTTAATATGATAAATATTAATATATTTAAGATGATAAAAAACACATATTTAGATATATTTAAGATGATAAAAAACATATATTTAGATATGTTTAATATGATGGGAAAAAGCATGTTTAATATAAGAAAAAACTTGATGGGATAAGTCAGGTATATTACAAGCATAGTCTAAATTGTGGCAAAACATACAGTAAGAAATTTTTTAAAAAATAGTACGTTTTGCATTTATTTAGCTAAGTAATCAGCTTTTGGGAGCAACTAACTTGCATTTACGTAACTGAAAAGAATATAAACCAAATAAACCAAACCCATTGCTGCTGAGTCGATTCCAACTCATAGTGCCCCTATAGGACAGAGTAGAACTGTCCCATATGGTTTCCAAGGAGTGGCTGGTGGATTCAAACTGCTGACCTTTTGGTTAGCAGCGAGCTCTTTACCACTCTGCCACCAGGACTCCTAAAAGAATGTATTCATCATATTTTCTCAGAAAACATAAAAATATATAACTTTTACAACAATAAGGAACTGTTCCTTTACTATGCCTTTATTGAATATGAATATACTCATTGTTCTCTCTTGTAAGGAAAAGCCACATTTTGCTGTTTTTGGAAGGAGAAAAGAGAGGTGCACACTACCCCTGCATATGTCTGATTGGTTTCTATAATATCATCTGTGAACACACCAGGCTCCCTTCCATATCAACACTGTTGCTCCTGTGATTTCCTCTGTCTGGAATTATTTTCCTGAATACATGGACATTTTACTCCCTTGTCTCCTTCCTGTCACTGTTCAAAACTTATCTTCTCTGTGAAGTTTTTCCTGGATTTAAAATTTCAACTTAACTTTCACCCTTTAGTACCCTCTACCCTAATTATGTGCCTTATTTTCCTTCATCATAGTAACCATCCTCTAAATGATATGGATTTTTCTCTTTATTTCATTATCTCTTCTTCTATGGAAATTTTGGTGGTGTAGTGGTTCAGCTTTACAGCTGCTAACCAAAATTTCGGCAGTTCAAATCCACCAGATGCTCTTTGGAAACCCTATGGGGCAGTTCTACTCTGTCCTACCGGGTCACTATGAGTTGGAATCGACTTGACAGCAACGGTTTTGTTTTTTTGTTTGTTTGTTTTGACTCTAATATGTGATCTTCTTTAGATTAGGGATTTTATTGACTGTTTTGCTCACTACTGTATCCCCCAGGGTTCAGAACAGTGCTTGGTGGATGGTAAATGAACAATAAATGCATATTTATTGAAAAATTAAATGATTTTGATTTTTAGATTCAAATTGACAAATCACAGGGTCTTGCCTGAGATAAGAATCATTAATTAGTATATTAATAACTCACAAATACTGTGTTATTTTTAATTTATGAAATGTATTATAAGGGCATATGGAGTATAAATGATAGGGAGCATATATCCTAGCAAATAAGTGTGTGTTTTTTTTTTTCATAAAGGAGGCTTTGGGAAGTAATCTTGTTCTCTGAAATCATTGTAATATATTATATGAAATAAGTATTATATGAAATAAATAATAGGTTCCAAAAAATGCTTTCTCTTCAGAATTTCTTCTGAGATAAATGTCTTTTCGGAGGGGATCTTAAGGACACAGATTCAGAAGTAGAAAACCTCAGTTTAAAACCTTGTTCTTTCGCTAACTAGCTGGTAATCCTTGATGACTATACTGTCTTTGGTTACCTGGTGCTGCCATAACAAAAAATACCACAAATGGGTAACTTTAAAGAGCGGACATTTATTTTCTCACAATTTAGGATACTAGAAGTTCAAATTCAGGTCGTGGTTCTAGGGGGACTTCTTTGTCTCTTTTAGCTTCCTGTAGCCAGCAATTCTTGGCATTATTGAGCTTGTAGGTGTATCTGGTAAGTGTTTTGGCCTTCATAATGCACCTTCTCCCTGCTTATGTTTGTCTCTGGGTCAATCCTTCACTTTTTATAACTCAGAAGGGATTAGGTTTAGGATCAGACTACTCTTGTATGACCTCATTAACATAACAAGAGAAAATCCCTATTTCTATTTGGAAGCACAGGGGTTAGGACTCCAACACATATTTTGATGGACATAACACGTATTTAAATGGACATAATAATAACATTTACTTAACCTTTCTCTGCCAGAGTTTTCACTCCTACAACATAAGAATAATATTAACCTCTATTCATATGGCTGCTGTGGGAATTTAATGAGACATTTATAAAAGCCCATAGAAAAAAATTTGGCATATAATATACAACAGTATACAAAGCCTGGAAAATCCTATTTGGAATATACATATGGAAACCCTGGTGGTGTAGTGGTTAAGAGCTACGGCTCCTTGGAAACTCTGTGGGGCAGTTCTACTCTGTCCTACAGAGTTGCTATGAGTCAGAATTGACTCCACAGCAATTGTTTTTTTAAAACACTTTTTTTTTTAGGGCAAAGAATACTATTATTTTTCCTTTGAGGGATAGTCTTAAATAGTTCCTTACATCTCAACCTCCGCTCCCTAAATTCAAATATTTGCTTCTTTAGACAGACATGTAAGTTGGAATCATATATGAAAAAGAATATAAAGATAGAATTGTGAAAAAGTAAATAAAGGGGCCATTAAGGGGTGACATCATTCCGGACAAATCATTTAATGCTGTTTTAATGAATATTGAATACCGTGGAAATGATAAACTTCTTTAAATAATTAATCTAAAGTCATAAGTCTGGGCTTGGGCACCTGCATTTATTTTGTTTTCCTGAGAAATTAATTACCAATATTCAACAATGTAAAGAGACAATCACTACCTTAAATAACCTAACTCTGATTACTGCATTAGTGCCGATGGTGGGCCTGACATGGTATTTTCTTCCAGGGCTTGCTATGGTATTCTAAATATGAAGAGGGTCATGACTGACAGCACTGTCCTAGTCCCTAGAAGTAACTATAGATCTATACTAACTTTGGAACCTATGTCGACTCTACATGATTTCCAGGAGACACATCTAAACCATATGCACACAGGCATGATGAAAGTAAAAAAATTGATAAAAGTTATACCAGGCAAATTTGAAACAAATGAATAAAAAAAGCTCTTGTAGCTATATTATAACTAACAACACAGGCTTTAAAGGAAAAAAAAACATAGTAATACTAATGAAAATTATAGTCATTTCAAGATGATTAGAACTTCAATTTAGCAGAAAGATATAACAATTTTAATTTAGTTTGCAACTAAGACTACAGCTTCAAAATTTCTCTTTGAGCATAGATTCTTACATTTCAAGCAAGAGAAAAAATCTCTAACTTAAGTAGAAAGAAAATGTCAAAAAGCTACTGATTACTTCATGAAACTGACAGGAAGGCTGGAAATTTGGGGAAATAGAAATGAAGATAGAAATGCAAGGAGCAATCAGGCTACAGTGTCGTAGCAGACACAGCCCGCACTACTGGACACTGACATTACTATTAGACATAGCTTCTGCCATCACTGAATGCCCTCTTCACTTCCACTGGATCTGCCTTTGTGAATGACTCATATACTTTTCTGACCAACTGAAAATAAAGCCCAAGAATCTTATTACCAATATCTATCCTGCTAAAAATACAATGGTTAGATGACTAGATAGATGGATGGATGGATAGGTAGATTAAAAAAAAAAAATTTTTTTTTGATAGATAGTTAAAAAAAAAAAAAAACGAACAAACCCTTTGCAATAGAGTTGATTCTGACTCATGGTGACCCCATGTGTTACAGATTAGAAATGTCCATAGGATTTTTGAGGGGAGTAATCTTTACCGAAGCAGATTCCCAAAGCTGTCTTCCTATATTATGCATGTTAGGTCGCTGGGTGGATTTGATCCACCAACCTCTAGGTTAGTAGTTGAGTGCAAACCATTTTTGCCCCCTAGGGACCATCATCCACAGATAGATAGATATAGATAGATGAGAGATAGATAAAATTTTATCTAACTGGGTATTCAAACTGGAAATTTTAAAATAAAAGGCAGTATAAAAATAAAATTTTGCTTTAAAAAATACCAGAACTAAAAACTTCCCTAACAACTATAATATAATATAAGACTAAAATATACAATTTTTCATGAAAATTACTACTCAGAGGGAGTTCACCTTCTTTTTTTATTCTTAACTCTGAATGGGATTTCTGACATTGATTTATTTGCAGGGAAAGTTTCTAAAATATCCTTAAATAATTAAAGGTATAAAATTCAATCTCTCAAAAATGAATAGGTTACTTGAATTTTGCCCCACTTTATTGAGTCACTGTTGATAGAGAGTTTTGTGAGCCATTGGCCTAAAGTAATCTCGATGCAGCTTCTGGCAGTTTGACAGGGCTAGAGACAAACTGACAACCAGCCCTCAAACAAGCACAGACTGTGTTTCCAGCGCTACGCTGAATTGGACATTTAATTAAAAAGTATTTTAACGCAGATTCACACACACACACACACACACACAGAGGCTGCAGTTACAAAATCCACGTTGTCTTACCTAGACTCCAAATCTTCAGATGCCATAAAAGTGGAATTTTTTTGAGAAATATATTACAGCTCTGCCTCTATGAATACTTACTTCTTTAAAAATAATGCACTGTTACTATTTTAGGATATTGGACTTGGCTCGTGATACAGAAAATAACAGTGCTTGATTAAAAAAAAAAGTGAATTGCTATAATTACAGAATTCCTATTGCTATTTTTTTTTTTACCAATTTGAATAAAAGTGTGTGTGTGTATACATGTTCGTAGAGAAAGAGAGGTATTACACACTCACATGTGTTTATTGCAAAAATAAATACAGGACAAAAGCATTGTATTATGCATATTATATCTAGTGTCAATAAGGAAACATTTAACTGGGCATAAAAATATTTAGGGACATAAAAATAGAATTATACTTTGATTTTACAGAGGAACAAGCACATACAAAAATTTTTAATGTAACATATTTAGCGACAAGTAGAATCAAATAAGTTTTCATCACATTTACCTAACCAAATAAAATCTGACATACATTAAAAGTGTAATATTGACCAAAAAAATATATTTTTGTAGATAAATAAAATTTTTCAGTATATTGTTTTTCAAAATTAGATTTTGTGAGGAAAAGGAAATGCATCTTTTTATCATTGCTTCAATTCCAAATTAATTAATTTATTATGAGAAACTATGAAAGTTTAGAGTTGTAGGAAGAAAAAACCAACCAAAGCCATTAGTGAGAGTTTTTAAAACTTTACATTTGAGAACAGCTTAAAAAGACTGTTCTATGGGGAGCAAATCAAAAAACCAAACCCAGTGCCATCGAGTTGATTCTGACAGCAGGAAGCTTAAATGTTTTATGGGATAGATTGAGAAGGACAGACGAACTTTGGTTTTTGTTCTGAAAATTGTTCAGTATTTAAATTTTTGAAACATATAGGGAAACTGAGGTTGTGTTAATCACAGGACTGGATACAGAGATAGAAAGGTTGGGGCTATAATTTAGCCCATAATGAATGACTAAATATTTATGGGATAAATGAATGAATAACAATTGGCTAGTTAATTTGGGTTTAATAAGTGGGGAAAAGCAGATGGAAACTTAGACCTTGGTAGCGTCAATGGAAAATTTTCACACTATCGGCAACTTTCACAGAATGCAATTCCATTATTTTCTTTCTTCCTGTAAAATTAATTTCAGTGATTGTGAGGAGGAAAGTTTAATCCTGTTTATAATACATGATCTCTTCACTGCTGGATTATCAGTACTCAACAGCAGTTCTGGCATTCATTGATATTCCCTTCCCTGAATAGATCTAAATTCAATTTGAAGAATTAAGGAGAGTACAAAATTTCTGAAGAAAAAGAAGTAATTTATTCTGTCAAGAGGTTATGACAAAAAGATATGGCAACTCTTCAGTGTTCTCTGCAGTCTCCTCTTCACTGTTGCAGGTTGAAAGCGGTTAGTTGGTGGGCAATCGGTTGTACCTTTTCCAGAGGCTTAAGAATTGCGGCAGTATATTAGCAATTTTTTTGAGAACCACTTGCTACACTGCTCCTGGCTGCCTCTGTAACTATGTTTTTGGCTTCCCAGTTATAGCCTTACCAACCTTTGTTACTCCAACTAGTTCCAATTTTGTGTAAAGTATAATTTAATATCATGCCACTTGTCTTGGTTATCTAGTGCTATACTAAAAAAAAAAAAAAAACTGCCATCGAGTCCATTCTGACTCATAGCAACCCTATAGGACAGAGCAGAGCTGCCCTGTAGAGTTTCCAAGGAGTGCCGGGCAGATTTGAACTGCCGACCTCTTGGTTAGCTGCTGTAGCACTTAACCACTACACCACCAGGGTTTCCTATTTAGTGCTACTATAACAGAAATAACACGAGTAGATGGCTTTAACAAAGAGAAGTTTATTGTTTCACAATCCAGTAGGCTAGAAGTCCGAATTCAGGGTGCCAGCTCCAGGGGAAGTCTTTCTCTCTCTGTTGGCTCTGGAGGAAGGTCCTTGTCATCAATCTTCCCTTGGTCTGGGAGCATCTCAGTGCAGGAACCTCAGGTCCAAGGGACTTGCTGTGCTCCCAGTGCTCCTTTCTTGGTTGTAGGAGGTCTCTGATTCTCTCTGCTTACTTCTCTCTTTTATATCCCAAAAGAGATTAGCTTAAGACACTGTCTAATCTTATAGATCTCATCAATATAACTGCCACTAATCCACCTCATTAACATCATAGTGATAGGATTTACAACGCATACAGAAATCATAGCATATGACAAAATGGTAGACAATCACATAACACTGGAAATCATGACCTAGCCAAGTTGACAGATATTTTTGGTTGACACAATTCAATCCACGACAACACTTTATTCTTATGTAATTTAACACAGCTCTGTTTTCCCTGACCCAGCTGAGAATGATGCACTTTGATTCAAACATGTAATCAAAAGAATCCTTGTCAGTACATACTATGTGTGTGTGATCTTGAAGCAGAGTTGGAAAAATTCCTATGAAATAATAACCAAAAAAAAAAAAAAAAAAAAAGCCAATTAAGTCCTCTATCCTTTTATAGGTTAATGATTTAAACCCTAGGCTTAATCTCCCTTGCTAGTTAGACTTTGTTTCTCTTACTTAAGAATGCTTGGAGTGATAGTACTCAAAGTTGCTATCAATCCAATACATGTTAGTATAAAGAAAGCATCTAGGGTTGATGTCTCTATTAAGATCATACCACCCTAATGGGTTTAAGAGATTTCATTTATATACTTAAATACTCTCCTAAAACTGGGAGGGATTATCATCTTTTGATTACATAAGATTTAAAAATTGGTATTTAAGATAAAATAAAAAAGATAAAACACCAGCTTCCCCCCATCCCCCACCTTTTGGAAAACTGAGTCTAGTCTGTCTCATATTCAGCTATTATTTTCTTCACCATCTATTGTAATCCAGATTGAGAGCAAGATCACACCTTATCTATCAATATAATCCCCTTCAACTTCCTCAACTACAATCTACAGCATAGTACTTTTCACATAAGTAATTGGTCTTTAACTGCTTGCAAGTAAAATATTAAAATTTAAATTTGGAGAGCCCTAAGAGAGTGAGACCTTGGGAAGAATGTCAAAATGGGTAAATAGTAAAATTTAGGTAAGAGATACTACAGTATTTGCTAGAATAATCTATGACATGGTTAGAATAAGCACAGAGGACACAGAATTTTTTTTTTCCAATGAAGAGGAGGTCAAGAATAAGTCTTCTCATTATGATAACACATAAACACACATATATATGCATACATATCTGTAAGTTAAAAAAATTAAATTACTCTTCCTTACTTGACAATGTGATTCTGTATGTTTTAACAATTTTGATGTTTACCATAATCCTACATAGGAGAGATAATTATTGTTGTTAGTTGCCATCCAGTCAACTCTGACAGAAAGAAAAAGACTTCTCCTGGAGCTGATGCCTTGAATTTGGCCTTGTTGCCTACTAGACTGTGAGAAAATAAATTTCCCTTTGTTAAAGCCATCCACTCGTGGTATTTCTGTTATAGCAGCACTAGATAACTAAGACAAGGTTACCCACTGAAAACCTTCTGCCATCGAGTTTATTCCAACTCACAGCAACCCTATAGGACAGAGGAGAACTGCCCCACAGAGTTTTCAAGGAGCACCTGGCAGGTCTGAACTGCCCATGTTTAGGCTAGCAGCACTTAACCACTATGCTGCAAGGGTTTCCAAGACAAGGTTAGAGGCGACAATGTCAAATTAAAGTAAGCCAAATGGGTATAGATATACAAATAAAATAAAAGGGCTTATATAGAATGATATGCATTAGAAAATAAATCAAGACAAAGGTAAACAGAGATGGATGTGGACAAACATAGGAATAGATGTGGACAAATATAAGAATGTCTGGCTCACTGCTAGTGACATGAATTAAAAAACATGTTTCATTAACGCTCCTTTACATAGTCCATGCACACTTTGCCTTCATTAAAATTGAAGACATTTTCTGTTTATGTCCAGTAATAGAGAAGAGATTTCTGTTGAAGAAAGGGCTAGAAGATAAAGGAAAGAAATATAGGGAGGATGATGGTGTTGAGGCAGTATGGATTAAATTCGAGCAGCTAATATTAAAGGATGAAGGCTCCAAGCTCTCAGGACTCTGTAAGTAGTTCTGTGTTAGTCTCCACATATGGTGTTCAGAAAAATGCATGTGGTATCAGGCTGGCAGGCAGTCCCTTTCCTCTGTATCATTCTGTCCCTCCAAAGAGAAGAAGTACTTAGAGCATGGGGTGACAGCTTCCTTAGTGACATTTCAGGGTGGCAAGTGGCTGCATAAAGCTACTATAAATCTACGGAAGTAGGTGTAGGCAGGTGAAAGCTGAGCTAAGAGTGTAAGACTATGGTAACACATCTTGGGTACTACAGTTCATAAATTCACAAATGGGTATGTGTAAAGAGCTCCTCTGAGATTTGCAGAAATAAGCACATGAGCTGGCAGGGTGAGCAGTACTCAGACCACTACATAGGTCAGGTCTATCAAACCAAGAGTCATTGTTCACAAGTAATGGAATTGCCAAGCAACTTTGAGATCCAGCTTGAACTGAAAACCATAAATCTGCCCCACCTGGCAGAGTTATGCAGTTTTCTCAAGTAAAGTTCTGGAGAGGAAAGAAGCTCTTGATTAGAGAGATCCAGTTTGGGAGTGTGTTTAAGAGAAAACAGCAGAGAGCTGGAGACGAGGGAAATTGAAAATAGGGAGAGAGTAATGAGGATTAAGTGAGATGTTTTAGAGTCTAGCCCTGAACATGGTGTACTTCAGATCTATCCAATTTCCACTGACTAGAATGCAGATGGTTCTAAATAATTGCAAAAGACCTGGAAACACAGTTTAGTAGTGTGTGTAGAAAGAAGAGAAACATGTACATTGATAAATACCAGCATTCTCTGCCAGAACAGGTGATATCAAAAACATTGCTGAATAGTGTGAGTCTCCAAGAAAATGATTTTTATACTGAAAGAGAAAAAATGCATACAGTCTAGAAGGACAGTATACAAGCTGTCATTGGGTTAATTCCAACTCATGATGACCCATGTGTGTCATAGTAGAACTGTGTTCCATTGAGCTTTTATTGGCTGGCTTGTCAGAAGTAGATAACGAGGACTTTCTTCCAAGGTGCCTCTAGGTTCCTCAAACTTCCAAACTTTGGGTTAGCAGCCTAGCATATTAATCATTTGTGCCACCCAACAACTCCAGAAGCACAGTATAGATGTTAGGAAATTCAGATCTCACTTCCTAGATCAAGACATTTTGTGAGAGAATATGTAGATTCTTGGAAATATCACAGAAACAAAGTTCATTCAAACTGAAGAGCTTGAGCACAATTTGTGAAAACAATGGGGATAGATTAAGTTTTATAAGACATAGTGACAAAAGTGAAAATTGGGGTTAAAGGAATGAGAATACTAAGGCAAAGGAAGGTAGAATATGCACTTGAGATGAAATAGAGGAACGATGGATTGCCTCATGAATATCATGGGATATTATGGGATAGAGAAAGAATGGCTTTGCCCTTTTATTATGAAGGGATATTAAGGGAAGGAGAAAGGAGAGGATAATGCAGAAGAAATAGAGAGGCACATTGCAGAGGCATTTCTAAGGTATGGCAAGAATGGCACATACCCTGGGTGCCACTTAAAGGGCGGGTGCCACTGAGCAGTCTCTATTAGCCCCAGTAAGACCCAACACGGCAGCATAAAGGTGTTGAGAAGGGAAGGGGTATAGGAGGACATTTGCCCCTGGGCACAAGTCTAAGTGGGCCCTAGACAAGGCAGTGAATGACATTCTCAGGCACCACAAACATGAAAGGTACGTGAATGAGGCAACTGGATAAGAGGGGGGAAGGCGTTTCTGCTGTTGTGTCACCACTACCAACATCTATTCATCTTGAAATTGCGGGGTGGGGGGTTGCAGCTTAGAGATTGCCTCTGGGTTCTCAGGGTGCACTTTCAGTGTTTCCCACAGGCACTATTTTCTGTAGATACACCTCTGCACATATGCCAGGGATTCTAAGTGAAGCTTGAGTGGAAAAATTACGTATGTGAAAGTTCCTGTTACCAGGTGTTCCATGCTTGTAGAGATAGGAAGGTAAATGACATCTAACAGGCAGCATCAACTTTGTGTGAAGGGATTAATGTCTAGATAAGATAATGTAACACTACATCATATTCATTTTAATGCAAAAGATATTTGTATGTACAGTAGTATGATAAATCTTTGAGTTATAAATTATTTTTTCAACATGTCAATCCATTTATACAAATAATAAACTTCTATTGGTATTTTTCTACATATTTGATATTACTAGAGAAATAAAAACCAACTTCACAACATCTGGCTTCAAGATGATTAAAATGAAGTGGAGAATAGAAAGAGCCAGGACATGGAGGGAAGTACCACAGGCAAGACTGGTGTCTTAGGATTCTCTACAGCTGTAGAATTAGTGATCTACCTATCTATCTATCTATGAGGAATCTGTACATGGATAAAGAGGCAGTCGTTCAAAAAGACCAAGGGGATACTGCATGGTTTAAACGCAGAAAATGTGTGCATCAGGGCTGTATAGTTTCACCATACCTTATGAATCTGTATGCTGAGCAAATAATTTAAGAAGCTGGACTACATGAAGCAGAACTCGGCTTCAGGATTGGAAGAAGACTCATTAACAACACCTGATATGAAGATAACACAACCTTGCTTGCTGCAAGTGAAGAGGACTTGAAGCACTTACTGATGATGACCAAAGACCACAGCCTTTAGTATGGATTACGCCTCAACATAAAGAAAACAAAAATCCTCACAACTGGACAATAAGCAGCATCATGATAAATGGAGGAAAGATTGAGGTTATCAAAGATTTTGTTTTACTTGGATCCACAAGCAACACCCACGGAAGCAGCAGTCAAGAAATCAAAAGATGCATTGCATTGGGCAAAACCGCTGCAAAAGACCTCTTTAAGTGTTGAAAAATAAAGATGTCACTTTGAAGACTAAGGTGCGCCTGACCCAAGCCATGGTATTTTCAATCACCTCTTATGCATGAGAAAGCTGCACAATGAATAAGGAAGACCAAAGAAGAATTGATGCCTTTGAATTGTGGTGTTGGCGAAGAATATTGAATATACCATGGACTGCTGAAAGAATGAAAAAATCTGCCTTGGAAGAAATACAACCAGAATGCTCCTTATAAGCATAGATGATGAGACTCTGTCTCACATACTTTGGATGTGTTATCAGGAGGAATCAGTCCCTGGAGAAGGACATCATGCTTGGTAAAGTAGAGGGCAGGTGAAAAAGAGGAAGACCTTCAACAAGATGGACTGACACCAGTGACTGCAACCAAGGGCTCAAGAATAGCAATGATTGTGAGGTTAGCACAGGACCTGGCTGTGTTTCATCCTTTTTTACACAGGGCTGCCTTGAGTTGGAATCAACTTGACGACTCTTAAGAACAACAACATCATCAGTCTAAAGAGTCTTTTCTATGCCAAAGAAGATTGAAGGAAATGGAAACCAATGGGTTCTGCTTTTACAATATTATCCATTAATATTACAATGTCCTCCAAGCCAGCCGTGATTCTACCATTTTTTTATTCACCTAACTAAACAATCCCTGTAATTGCCAATATCAACTCATTTGAAAGTTTGTCCTTGCTAATTTTACTTTTAATATTTTATAAATGAGGCACAAGTATTTTTTTTCCTTTTTCTTCTAGGTCAACTGGTAATAAGGAATCTTCCATGAGGCCGTAAGTCTGGACTGAGGGGAAAGGGGCAATGCAGAAGGAGTAATTTTTGCAAATGTCTAAGTGACCAGTTCATGAAATTCACTTGTGTTTTCTGGCCCTGCTTATGCCTGACATTTTATATGGCATTTCTGCTTAATTATATGTTTTTCTTGTGTAAGCCTAACATATAGCTTGGTGGAGCCAGTTAGATTTTGTTCATTGTAGAAGCTCAAGTCACAAGTTCACTTGGTATTCATGGCTAAGCCTTCAATTTTTACCAGAGCCTACGAGAAAGTCAGAGCAATTGCTCAAAAATAAAACCATTATCAGCAGAAGAGGGCATGGCTTTTCTCTGAAACTTCAGAGGTATAAAAAAAATATACACTATGATAAATGTACTGAAATTTGTAAGAAATCCCATAGAACGTCCCTATTTTCCACAGACAATTTTTGTAAAACTGAATTAGCTGGCTCACAAAGGCCAAGTGTGGTATTTATTTTATGACATCTAAGACTTGCTTCAGAACCTTTTCTTTTGAACCCCTCCACAGGTAAAAGGGCCATGGTTTACTTGGCAAATAGGTTAAAGTAGTACACTCAAATATAGCACATTTTTTCCTCTAATGTACAAAATTTTGCAACAACTTGTCTTTCACCTTGGAAGAAATATTTCACCATTCCCTAGATCACTAGATGCCCAGAAACTTCACTGAGGCAGCAGGTTTCTGAATTTTCTGGCAGGTACCTTTCACTTCCTGGCTTATGTGTATCTTGATAGGCATCTAAAGTATGTGCTTCTTTTTTTTCTCCTTGGGTCCAATAAGCTTAATGCCATTGATACTGTCAGCAACTGTGATGTTCTGTATAATATCAAGATCATTCTAGACTCTGTTATGGCATAAAACAAGAGAGCTGACCTAATCCTAAAGCAAGACTGTGACAATGCACTGTTAAGTCTTCCAGGTAAAAGTAAATGGTTTCTGGTGGTCCCTGATATATAGAGAAACTACCCACCAGTTTCATAGCCGAACACCAGTTTTCAGAGTCTGTGTCGAATTGTTCTAGTAAAGTTGCTATTCAGAACAGTATCTGTAACTGAAGTCATCACATTAAGACCTTATAATAGCTCATAGCCATTTTCCAAGATCAATCCTCCTTCCACACAAACCAAAAACTCAAATTAAATGGGGAAGTGATAGGCATGAACAATCCTGAGTCTTTGGAGTTCCTGATAGTGGCATTAAGCTCTGCAATATCTCCCTGACTTGTGATTTAATATCTTGATAAGTGGAGGAAGATTGAGTGGGTTTCATCTTGATTTTCTAACCATAATAGTGCTCACTCAATAATTTAGAGAACCGATGTGGATATCCTGCCAGTTATTGAGTATGGTTATTCTAACTATGCATTTCAACTCTAAAGAAATTGCCACAGGGTTGGTTCTGTAATAAAATGTACAAATAGAGAAATAAACCAAGTCAAATCTTCATTTAATCTCCTGTTCACAATAAGTCTTTAATATGACTGGTGGACTAGAGTAGCATTTTGGATCTCCAAAAATTAGTGTCAAATAAGCCTCAAAAATTCTGTTAAGCCACCCTGCTACATGACCTTAAATACTCTTGGAAAAGTCTAGGAAAAAGAATAGCAATATGCAGTTTGGGTTGAGTAGTATAATATTTCCTCAAGCAGAAAGGAACCCCCTCCCCCTTCATTCAAGAGGCTCTGGGTTCTTGAACTGGCTTATATCAAGGTATTTTTAGAATGGCAACAGCTCTGTACTGTAGTTAATAAATTCAGACTCCTGTTCACAAGACCTAGAGTTTTGCAGCTTAAACAAATCAAGTAAGATTTTAGCATGCTGCCTGTCTATTTCAGCTCTAGGGATACTACAATCTATAAGCAAATGATAAAGAGCTCTGAGCATAAACACATTGTGATTATGTCTTTGACCTTGTTTTCAATTATGATTATCTTGTCTCTAGCCTTTAAGTGTCACCACTTGGCACCCAAGTGTTCCATCCTCCACGTTGACTTTAGGAAGCAGTTCCTACAGCCATTTTGTTGTGAAGATATTATTCTTACAGAGCTCTTCAGAGATATTAGGACTTCCCTCACCAGTGCATTTCTTAGAGCTTTGCTTATAGGAGGGTCCATAGTAAGACAATGTGTGAGTAGTTGTTACGTAATAAATTCAGTCTGGTATTTCTATCAGGTACACCTACCTTTGAGTCTAAGTTTCAGTTAATCAACCACGTAAACTAATGAAGAAACTACCAGCATGCTTAAGCTAGCCCACTGAGTACAGATCTCTGGTTACACATTGCTGCCAAGTTGATTCTGACTCATAGTGGCCCTAGAGGACAGAATAAAACTACCCCATAGGGCTTCTAAGGAGTAGCTGGTGGATTCAAACTGCTGACCTTTTGGTTAGTAGCTGAGGTCTTAACCACTGTACCACCAGGGCTCCAAATCTCTGGTTAGCACACTATATAAACAAACACATCTCAATCTAACATTCTATTCTTGCCAATCTGACCCAACACTCCTAGTGGCCTTTTCCATACATGTTTGCCAGGTTTTCCTATGTAAATTAAACATCGTGCAAGTCTTTTTGTATATATGGAACCTCTTCACAGGTCAAAATTTGTACTAGGTCCCTTGAGGCCTGCTGGAACTTGAGTCTAGTCAAGAAATGGTGGGATTAGGTCCTGAGGAGCCATCCCATCCATGCATGGAAACTACTTCAGAGGAGGACATTCAAGTAAGAAGTTAACCACCTAGAAAAGGGGTAGGTCAAAGGCTACTTATGCTGGCTCTGAAGACTCAGAGAATTTAACAGTTTCAATGTCTTAAATTTTTTTTGCGTATTGTAACGTATAGTTCAAGTGGCATTCCTCTGTGGCCACGAGTATGAATTAAGGAAGAGTTGACTACGTAGCTGGAATGTACTGGTATGTGAAACATCTGACCACAACTTGCTTGTGCTTTTAGTAGCTACTTGAGTTCAAAGTTGTATGTACATTTTCCATAATAATATAGTATTTATGAATCTTTGTTTTATTTACTGCCGGGTAGATTGCCTCAGGATCCATGCAATATTCTAGTTACAGGTACGTTGAATACCATCATATATACTTGGCTCTAAGTGCCACTTAGCTTATCAATTGCCCTTCCGTCTTAGATCAGCTGGAAAGCTTTTTCTTTCTCTGGGCCTCTGTCAAAGTTGCCTGTAAATGCATGATTTCAACACTATCTAAAATATTTTCCTTATTCCCCTTCCTGATTTAGCACCATAAATCTGTACCCACAGATTTTCTCCCAGGATTACCAATATAAATAAGGAAAATCTAATACTTTTAGTATATAGCCCTTTCCTTCTCAGGTTTGACTTTATAATTGATTCTCTGCAGCATATTGGATTTCTGATTCAAGTTATTGCTCAGGAGGCAATGAAGGCTGGAAGGAATGGGAAGGGAAGATTTTCATTTTCTTACAAAACAATTACGTCTTTTAATGTGAGAATAGGCTCTTCCTGGAAACAAGAGCAACATTATATAAAAGGGAAAATGGAATGTTTCAGCTGGCAGAGAGTCTCTCATTGGAGCTACGTGTTTCTAAACACTTAAAGTTATACAAATATTTCCAAGTGCTACCATTCTAATGTGTGGCATCTCTCTTTTTCCAAATCAGTTCGCCCAGGTTTCAATAACGTGATTTTGGGCTATGAATTCTCCTCATATCATGATTTTGCAATAAATAAAATTATACCAGATATCAAGGTTGTAATTAAAAAAAAAAATGAAAGATGGAAAAAATGTATACACACGTACACATATATGGTATGTAATTGTAGTTGAAAAAATTGAAAAACTTCAAAGAAGTATATATATTTACTGTATATAATTATAATTGAAACATGCAATTTTTAATTTCAGTTGTTATTGAAAAAATGAAAAAAATTATATATGTTTATATATTTACAATCTATATATAATTATGGAAACCCTGGTGGCGTAGTGGTTAAGTGCTACAGCTGCTAACCAAAGGGTTGGCAGTTCAAATCCACCAGGCACTCCTTGGAAACTCTATGGGTCAGTTCTACTCTGTCCTGCAGTGTTCTTAAGAGTCAGAATCAACTAGACGGCACTGGTTTGTTTTTTTTTTTTAATATATAATTATGCCATTATATAAAGTATAAATTATTTTTATGGACATGTAACTTACAGTATAATATTGGAAGAATCATAATTTAAATGGGATTGATATTTCAAAATGAAACAAAAAGTCCTGTAACACACGCTTTTACAATTTTTAAGTTGCAAATTCTTAATTTCTCCAAAACATATGCAAACATCATAACACCTAACAAACGTTTTACTTTGGTAGTATGTCAACAGATTGTAGTAGAGCTGCAAGAGGCCTTTTAGGGTGGAAGGAAATGCTGGTGAAAGGAATGCACCCAGAGCACCGTTAAGGATAAGCCTTCATTCTGAATGCCTGTGGTAGAAGGCTTTGAACTTGTGTTCTGTCTCGGTGAAGAAAGGCAGAGGTTTTATAGAGCTGTATCAAGAGCTTTAGTTAGTAGTTTTAGGCACAGTTGGCCAAGGATGGGATCAGGAAGTGAGACAAATTATTCTTTCAGCTCAGCAGCACTAGAGCAATTTGGTTTTATCAAAACAGGAAGAAAGGAACAGCTCAGGGGTGAGAAGAAGTTTCGAAGGAGGTGATAAGGTCACTCTAAGAACACAGTAGAAATTTTTCAGTTCTTTAAGGACTCTTACACCTTAATCTTTGAAGTACACTCAGGTTTTGGTTTTTGTTTTTAACAAGGAAGAGAACTGGATACTTAGGTGCTTTGCTTAAGGAGCCCTGGTGGCTCAGTGGATAAAGAGCTTGGCTCGCTGTGAGTCAGAATCTACCCGACAGCAGTAGGTGGTGTGGTGGCAGTGTTCCCTGCCCTTAAGGGATGATTCTATACTTCCTAAGATCAGAGCCACTTGCTGGATCATAGTAACATTAGTATATCTCATTGCCATGTAAAGCAAGAGTAATTGGTTTATATTTTAAAATACCACCATATGTAATTTTTGTTCTGGCATTTTCTGTTTCCTTAGATATTCCGTTTTGTCTCTTTTTCTGATTTGTCATAGTTATTTTTCAGCAAATTATGCTTGCTCTACTGGTTTTCATGAATTTTTAGATTTTGTCTCTATCTCTTGGAGAATTTTCTGAAAGCAAATAGATTTGCAACACACATTTAAAAATTGTTTCTTAAATGTTAGTTTCCATGGAAGTAAGATCATTTAAGATTTTTTCTTTTTCTTTTTTTTATTGTGGTTTAGGTGAAAGTTTACACCTCACGTTAGTTTCTCATAGAAAAATTTATACACACATTGTTATGTGACCCTAGCTGCTATCCCTATAATGTGACAGCACATGCCCCCTTTCCACCCAGAATTTCCTGTGTCCATTCAACCAGTTTCTATCCCTTTCTGTCTTCTCATCTCACCTCCAGAAGGGAGCTGCTCGTTTAGTCTCCTGTACCTACCTGAACTAAGAAGTACACTCTTCTTGAGTATCATTTTGTGCCTTCTAGTCCAGTCTATGTCTGAAGAGTCAACTCTGGGAATGGTTTTAGTTCTGGGTTACAGAGAATCTGAGGGCCACGTCTTCTGGGGTTCCTCCATTCTCAGTCAGACCGTTAAGTCTGCTCTTTTTACTAGAATTTGAATTTTGTATCCCGCTTTTCTCCTGTTCCGTCAGGGACTCTCTGTTGTGTTCTCTGTCAGAGCAGTCATTGGCGGTAGCTGGGCATCATCTAGTTCTTCCGGTCTCAGGTTGATCGAGTCTCTGGCTTATGTGGTCCCTTTTGTCTCTTGGTCTAATATTCACCTTGTGTCTTTGGTGTTCTTCATTCTCTTTTGCTCCTGATGGGTTGTGACCAATTGTTGCATCTTAGATGGCTGCTTGCTAGCTTTTAAGACCCCAGGAGCCATTCACCAAAGTGGGATGCAGAATATTTTCTTAATACACTTTGTTATGCCAATGACCTAGACATTCCCTGAAACCTTGGTCTCCAGACTCCTACCCTTCCTGCTCTGTCCCTCAAAGTGTTTGGTTCTATTCAGGAAACTTCTTAGCTTTTGGTTTTGTCCAGTTGTGCTGACTTCCCCTGTACTTTGTGTTGCCTTTCCCTTCACCTAAAATAATTCTTACCTTTTACTATCTAACTACTAAATTCCTCACTCCCTTCCTCCCTACCCTCTAACCATCAACGAATGTTTTCTTCTGTGTTTAAACCTTTTCTTGAGTCCTTATAATTGTGGTCTCGTACAATATTTGTCCTTTTATGACTAATTTCATTCAGCATTATGACTTCCAGATTCATCCATGTTAAGAGATATTTCAGGGATTTATCCTTGTTCTTTATTGTTGCATAGTATTCCATTGTGTGAATATACCATAATTTGTTTATTCGTTCATCTGTTGATGGGCACCCAGGTGGTTTCCATCTTTTTGCTATCGTGAACAGTGCTGCAATGAACATGGGTGTGCATACATCTCATTCTTGTGACAGCTCTTATTTCTTTCGGAAACATTCCAAGGAGTGGGATTGCTGGATCATATGGTACTTCTATTTCTAGCTTTTTAAGGAAGTGCCAAATTGATTTCCAAAGTGGTTGTGCCATTTTACATTGCCACCAGCAGTGTGTAAGTGTTCCAGTCTCTCCACAACCTCTCCAACATTTATTATATTGTTTTTTGGATTAATGCTAATCTTGTTGGGGTGACATGGTGTCCATTGTAGTTTTGATTTGCGTTTCTTTAATGGCTAATAATCGTGAGCATTTCCTCATGTATCTGTTAGCTGCCTGAGTATCTTCTTTGGTGAAGTGTCTGTTCATATCCTTTGCTCATTTTTTAATTGAGTTATTTGTCTTTTTGTTGTTAAAGTGTTATAGTATTTTGTAGATTTTAGAGGTCAGAAACTGACTGGATATGTCATAGCCAAAATTTTTTTCCCAGTCCATAGGCTGCCTTTTCTACTCTTTTGACGAAGTATTTTGATGAGCAAAAATGTTTAATTTTTAGTAGCTCCCAGTTATCTAGTTTCTCTTCTGGTGTTTGTTCATTGTTGGTTATGGTTTTCATTCTGTTTATGGCATGTATAAGGGCTCCTAACATTGTCCCTATTTTTTTTTCCATGATATTTATAGTTTTATATTTTATATTGAGGTCTTTGATCTATTTTGAGTTAGTTTTTGTGCATGATGTGAGGTACGGGTCTTCTTTCATTTTTTTGTAGATGGATATCAAGCTACGCTAGCAACATTTGTTAAAGAGACTGTCTTTTCCTCATTTAAGGAACTTTAGGCCTTTGTCATATATCAGCTGCTCATGGATAGATGAATTTACATCTGGTTTCTCAGTTCTGTTCCATTGGTTTATGTATCTGTTGTTGTACTGTACCAGGCTGTTTTGACTACCATAGCAGTATAATAGATTCTAAAATCAGGTAGTGTGAGGCCTCCCACTTTGTTTTTCTTCAGTAATGCTTTACATTATCTGGGGCCTCTTCTGTTTACATATGAAGCTGGCGATTTGTTTCTCCATCTTATTAAAAAATGTCATTGGATATTGGATCGGGATTGCATTGTATCTGTATATTGCTTTGGGTACTATTGATGCTTTCACAATGTTGAGTCTTCCTATCCATGAACAAAGTATGTTTTTCCACTTATGTAGGTTTCTTTTGCTCTCTTGCATTAGTGTCTTGTACCTTTCTTTGTATAGGTATTTTACATCTCTGGTTAGATTTATTCTAAAGTATTTTATCTTCTTGGGGGATACTGTAAATGGTATTGATTTGATGATTTCCTTTTTGAAGTTCTCTTTTTTGATGTAGAGGAATCCAACTGATTTTTGTGTGTGTATCTTGTATTCAGATATTTTGTTGAAATCTTCTATTAATTCTAGTAGTATTCTTATGGATTCTTTGGAGTTTTCTGTGTAGAAGATCATATTACCTGCAAGTAGGGGTACTTTCACTTCTTCCTTACCAATTTGGATGCCCTTTATTTATTTTTCTAGCCTAATTTTCTGGCTAGTACCCCATGCACAATGTTGAAAGAGTGGTGATAAAGAGCATCTTTTTCTCATTTAAGATTTTTAAAAACTATTAAAGTAATTATTTACATTTTCTTAGTTATTTTTATTTTTAAGAAAAAATTCATATCCATCTCTGATGCCTGCACTACCTATTTAAATATTTTCAGTATTCTCTAAGTATTTTTATTTTGGAATTTAAGAGATTTTCCAGTGTCATATTAAGTATAATTTCTAGCACTCCATGGCATTATATTGCTACAATTTAAAATAATTTTTGCTTTCAAAATTAAAGCTATAGAAAGAAGCAAGTACAATCTGAGTGTATATTCAGTGACATGTTTAGATGTAGAAAGTTGAACCAAATGCTAAGAAACACGTGCAAAATTTCAAAACTCCCTCCAAATTTACCAAAAATACCTTCCACTTCTGCTTAAAGAATGAAAAAAAAAATGCTTTAAGCAACATAAAAGTTGCAAAATCAATCCTGTGGTGCAGAGAATAAATTGACAAGTAATTGAAAAACGCTGCTTAGAAATATCCATTTTTGACCAAATTGCCATTTTGAGCAATTTATCATCATCAGCAATTTATCAAATTAGCCAGTTCTTTCCAACTAATTAACCAATAATTACATAAAACAGCTCTACATTTGCTGGTGCTGGCCTAGAATTTCAAAATCACTTGGAGAGAAAGCTTCATTCAAGGTGATTCCTCATAAAATTACTTTTTTTTTTCCTCATTCACTGAATATGTGGAACAGCAAAACCTCAGAAATCTCTACACAACTCGACTTCAAAAATTAAAGTTGCCTTTTTTTTTTTTTAAGTATACTGGGAGTCCTTGGGTGGTACAAAAGTGCTTAGTGTGCTTAGCTGCTAACAAACAGGTTGGAGGTTCAAGCCCACCCAGAGGCACCTCAGAGGACAGACCTGGAGATTTACTTCCAAAAACCATCCAATGAAACCTTATGAATTGCAAGAGTCCAATAGCAACTGACATTGTAGATAGCATAGGACCATGCAGTTGTTTGTTTCATAGTGTGTGGGCTTACAATGAGTCAGGGGCAACTTGACAGCAACTAACAACAATAACAACAAGATATAGTGTGGAATGTTTTATATGATACCACTTTCATACAACACAAAACCAGTACCCACTATATATTTGTATGTTTAAAGAGCTAGTCTAAATTTATATGTACAACAGTTAACAGTAACAACCCAAGGATATGGGATTGAGGAGAAAAAAAGGGCTGGGATGGGAGAGTTTATTTTTACCTCATACTTTTCTTCTATGTTGTTTGAAATTCTTAAAAGGATTAATTGTTGGCTATTAAAAAGTACAATGCTGAAATAATGGAAATAAGAAAATACAAAGGTATTTGCTCATTTGTGAAAAAAGAAATACAGGCAGGATAAACCAAAAACTGAAGAGATTGGTTACCTATAACATGTGGACAGGAAAAGGGTGGGAAGAAAGGTTATGGAACAGGGTAGCATGGATGAAGAGATACTTCTCTGAGAAAAATCTTTTTTTATAACTTTGCCTATCAGAACTCTAGTAGTATTTTACATATCCTTCAAATGCTCAAAAATTAAACAATTCAATACAACCAGGAAAGGGGGGCATAAAATCGAATACAAACACTAGGAAATGAATCTAACTGTATTACTAGTAAATAATGTAACTACACAGAAGGAGTTTAAGAAGAACTAAAGTAAGTAACTGGGGAAAACATGATTGTGACAGTATACTTTAAGGATAAAGACAAAATAATGTCCATAGATGCTGTAATCTAAGTAGTCATAGTGTTTTCACAGTTATGAATTAGCAATTCTGACACTATGTTGGGTGTTCACCAGAATAAAAAATAGACCTGTGGATACCGACAGCCATGTTTCTTCCTGTTGGAGGAAGAAGTTGCACATAAGGTAAGGAGGAAGGTCAAAATTAACTTTGTTGGATTGAAATCAGATGAATCAGTATAATCTACATTTTATTTTTATACAGATATGTGCGCATGTGTGGATTAGTATGCATGCATATATTTTCTTGCTTTGTCCACTGACAAGACTAGAAACAGCCTAAGGACAATGAGCACAATAGAGGTCCAGATCTTTGTCTGTAAATGCCATTCACACACACCCCAAAAGAATAACGTTCGTTGGAGAAGTGGTTGATTCCAAGGCTGAGTCAAGGAAAATACAAATGAGCCTGAAATATCTTGTTGTGCTATAAAGTAAAAAAAAAAAGGTAAGGAGAATGTTAAAAAGTAATAATAATAAAAAGATAAATGAATCTTGTTAAAAAAAAAAAAAACAAGCATAGTCGTCTACATGGGGGCCAAAGTTAGAAAACTTAGAGCAACAAAATAAATAATAGTAGTATTAGATTTTAATTTACAAAAAATAAGTAAATAAATATCCATGAATCCCTACTAATAAACAAATAAATACATGAATAAATAAATGGCAAAGGAAGAATAATTCTTCCTCACAGCAGAATCCCATTTAATAAAGGTAGAAGGAAATAAGAGTCATTGTTAAACACCAAAGTAATAATTGTTGCAGACAAGATCCACTGATGAATACAAAAATTTGTGTTTCAAAGTTCAAGAGAAAGAGGATTGCACAGTCTCAACATATACCCTTCAAGATGTTTACTAACTAAAAGGGGAAGAACAGTAAATTTGTGGATAAACTCAGCAACACAAAAGTAAAAAAAGTAAGCCAAAGTCAAAGGTAAACACCAATAATAAAATACATCAACGCCATAAAACCTTCAAAATGATGCACTGAGATTCCAATATCATTTTTACGGTGTTCTTGCCAAAAACCATAACCTTACTAGAAACATTAAAAAAAAAAACTTGTATAAAAGCAAACTGAGAGCCATTCTACAAAATATTTTACATTAATCTTCAAAAATATCAAGGTCATGAAAGATAGGAAAAGACTGAGAATTTGAGGAATGGTTACAGACAGAAGGAAAATAAGCAGAAATAACTCTATGCAATGTAGGATTCTGGATTGGATGCCTGCACTTAAAAAGAACAGTGAATTTTGAATGAAGACTTTGAATAAAGTCTATTGTTTAGTTAGTGATATTGTATCAATGCTAATTTACCATTTTTGATGACTGTACTGTGATTATATGAAATGTAAACATTAAGAAATTAGAGTGAGAAATGAAGGTGAAAGCTTTCTACCATCTTTGCAACTTTACTGTAAGTTTAAAATAAAAATAAAAATACATTTTTAAAATAAAAAGCTTACTGTTTCTTGGATTTGCAGTTTGATGTTTGCTTTTATTGTGAGAAAATATCCATCATTTTCTGAGTCAAATTTTTCTTCTTTCCGGTAATTTCTCTCTTCTGTAAATCTGACTAGTTTGAGACTAGCAAATTAAATGTGGAAATCTGCTTATTTCATTATATATCCTTGATGATCTCTAGGTGCCTCTGTTTTGAATTCAGGACCCCACACAATGATTTTATGATTGATATACCTTTTCATTGAGATCAATAGGGTACCCACAACTATAAAACTACAATCTGCGGAAAGAGATCCAGAAATGGAGCAGAACGGACAAATATTTTAAGAAAATTACACTGCTTAATAGATAATTTCCTTTGAGTATAATCATAGTGTCCATATGAGCTGGAATTGACTAGATGGCAATCATTTTTTGGTATAATTATTTAAAATCATCAAAAATAAAATGATAGCGTGAAAGGCATTTGATACCTCTACTTTCGATTACCATTCTGAAATGATGTATTTAGACATACTTTTCTCTTCAGATATAAAATATTACAAATATATTGTTGTTGTTGTTATGTGCTGTCCAGCCAAATCTGACTCATAGCAACCTTATGTACAACAGAACAAAACATTGACCGACCTTTCACCATCCTCACAATTGTTGCTGTTTGAGGTCAGTGTTACAGCCACTGTGTCAATCTATCTCACTGAGGTTCTTCCTCTTTTTTGCTGACTCTGTACTTGACTAAGCATATCTGTCTCCAAGGACTGGTCCCTCCTGGTAACATATCTGAAGTCATTGAGACGAAGCCTCACCACCCTCACGTCTAAGGAGTGTTCTGGCTGTACTTCTTCCAAGACAGATTTGTGCATTCTTCTGACAGTCCATGGTATATTTGATGTTCTTCACCAACACCATAATAAAAAAAGGCATAAATACTTCTTTGGTCTTCCATAATCGTTGTCCAGTTTTCACATGCAGAGGAATCAATAGAATATACTATGCCTTGGGTCAGGTGCCCCTTAGTCCTCAAGGTGAGATCTTTGCTTTTTAACACTTTCAAGAGGTTTTTTACTGCAGATTTGCCAATGCAATGCATCGTTTGATTTCTTCGCTGGCTGTTTCCATGGTCATTGATTGTGGATATAAGTAAAAAGAAATCCTTGACTTCAGTCTTTTCTGCATTTATCATGATGTTGACCACTGCTATATGTTCCAGCTGTTAGGATTTCTATTTCTTTATATTGAAGCGTAATCCATTCTGAAGGCTGTAGTCTTTGATCTTCATCAGTAAGTGCCTTAAGTCCTCTTCACTTTCAGGAAGCAAGGTTGTATCATCTGCATATCACAAGTTGTTAATGAGCCTTCCTCCAATCCTGGTGTTGTGTTCTTCTTCATATAGCCTAGATTTTTGTATTAATTCTCAGCGTGCAGATTGAACGAGTATGGTGAAAGGGTTCAATCCTGACACACATTTTTCTTGATTTAAACTATGCAGTATCCTCTTGTTCTGTTTAAATGACTACTTCTTTTTAGTTAGAATCCACACAGTCAAATGCCTTTGCATAGTCAATAAAACACGGGTAAACATCTTTCTGGTATTCTCTGCTCTCAGCCAAGCTCCATCTAACATCAGCAATGATAAACTTCATTCCATATTCTCTTCTGAATCCGACTTGAATTTTTGGCAGTTCCTTGTCGATGTACTGGTGCAACCGTTTTGAATTATCTTTAGCAAAATTTTACTTGCCTGTGATGTTAATGATATTATTTGATAATTTCCACATTCTACTGGCTCACCTCTCTTTGTAATGAGCACAAATATAGATCTCTTCCCATTTAATACCTAGGTAGCTCTCTTTGAATTTTCTTGATATAAACAAGTAAGCACTTCCAGTATTGCATGCATTTAAACATCTCAATTGGTATTCCATCAATTCCCAGAATCTTGTTTTTCACCAATGCCTTCAGTGCAGCTTGGACTCCTTCTTTCAATATCATCGGTTCTTGATCATATGCTATCTACTGAAATGGTTGAACATTGACCATTTTGGTACAGTGTCTCTATGTATTCCTTCCATCTTCTTCTGATGCTTCTTGTGTCATTCAATATTTTACCCATAGAATCCTTCAGTATTGCAATTCAAGGTTTGAAATTTTTCTTCAGCCTTTTCAGTTTGAGAAATGTACAGCATATTCTTCCCTTTTGGTTTTCTAAGTCCAAGTCTTTATGCATTTTATTATAATGCTTCTTTTTGTCTTCTCAAGGCATCCTTTGAAACCTTCTGTTAAGCTCTTTTACTTCATCATGAGTAAATTTTTTTTGAGATTTTAGTTATGCCATGCAATTTTACTAATTGAATGGATGCCAAAACATTGTTTGTTGGTCTTTTTTTATTATTAAAAAATGGGATGACAAATGCAAGTGGGTCATATCCGTACCGTGTTCCATGAAGTACATTGAAAATGGGGTATATCAGTACCATGGACCAGGAAGTACATCACAATTCCTGGTTACAATTGAGCCATAGATTATCTTACTCAAATTTCCAAAAATATACATGAAATACTAAATAAAGATTGCACTTGCTGCATTTAAGTGTTATCAGTTTGATCTAGAGTGGGCCATACAGGTACCATATTCCATGAAGTATATCACAAAAGCAGTACACATCAGTATCATGGACCAGGAAGTGCATCACAAACTCTTTTCACCTGAAAAATAACATTCAAATGTGGCACAATCAAACTTTCTTGTTTTTTTAGTCAGTTGCACCATACAGTATCCACCATGATGCCAAAACATACTAAAGTGGAACAAATGCATGCCAATAAATTTCAGGAAGCGGAAAATCTAATAGGGACATATATATCCCAGCATCCATGAGAGGACTATACTATGTTCAAAAGAAAGATTCAGAGTCTCTTGTGACACCCATTTTTGTCTTTTATTCCTTTCCTATCTTGTTAATGACCTTTTGCTTTCTTCATATAAGATGTCCTTGATGTCATTCCACAATTTATCTGGTCTCCATTCATTAGTGTTCAATGCCTCAAATCTATTCTTGAGATGATCTCTAAATTCAGGTGAGATATTCTCAAGGTTGTCCTTTGGCTCTCAGGGACTTGTTTTAATTTTCTTCACCTTCAATGTGAACTTTCATATGAGCAATTGATAGTCTGTTCCACAAGAGGCCCCTGGCCCTGATCTGACTGCTGATATTGAGCTTTTCCATTGTCTCCATCCACAGATGTATTTGATTTGATTCCTGTATATTCCACCTGATGAGGTACACACTTATAGTCACCAATTATGTTGTTGAAAAAAGTATTTGCAGCGAATAAGTCGCTGGTCTTTCAAAATTCTATCATGCGATCTCCCACATCATTTCTATCAATAAGGACATAATTTCCAACTACTGATCCTTCTTGTTTCCGACTTTTGCATTCCAATCACCAGTCCATTTCAGCTCACTAATGCTTAGGATACCAATCTTTATGTGTTTCATTTTATTTTGAACGACTTCTAATTTTCCTAGATTCATACTTCTTACATTCCACATTCCGATTATTAATGGATGTTTGCAGAAGTTTATTCTCATTGCAAGTGGTGCCACATCAACAAATGAAGCTTCTGAAAGCTTTACTCCATCAAGTCATTAAGATCTACTCTACACTGAGGAAGCAGCAATTCCCCAACTGTCTTTTGAGTGCCTTCCAATCTGAGGGGCTCATCTTCCAGTACTATATCAGACAATGTCCTGCTACTATTCATAAAGTTTTCATTGGCCAATTTTTTGAAAAGCAAATCCCCAGGTCCTTCTTCCTAGTCTGTCTTAATCTGGAAGCTCTGCTGAAACCTGTTAGCCATGGCTGATCCTGTTGGTATTTGAAATACCAGTGGCATAGCTTCCAGCATCACAGCAGCATGTGGGTCACCACAGCGTGACAAACTGACAAAGTTGTGGTAAATATATGTATATATATACACACACATACATATATATTTATGCAAGGCATTACTGTTCTTGGAAACTCTATGGGGCAGTTCTACTCTGTCCTGTAGGGTGCTATGAGTCAGAATCGACTCAACGGCACTGGGTTGGGTTTACTGTATAGTGAAAGAAAAAGTAAAATAATGAAAAATAAAAACAAGAAGGAAGGGAGGGAGGGAGGGAGGGAGAAAGGGAAGGAGGGAGGGAGGGAGGGAGGGAGGGAGGGAGGGAGGGAAGGAGGGAGGGAGGGAGGGAGGGAGGGAGGGAAGGCGACTTAGCCAGTCACCTATTAACTGCCTCTGCCAGCTCTCCAAAAAATAGAATGCATTCATTCTGGATATGTTTATGTTTCTTAATTCTTGAGGTTATACTACTGTGCAATAAATGTTAATTCAAACAGGTGATTTACTTGGGCCGTAAGTATCTATGTTCTGGGCAATAGTCTGCATTTTTTTTAAGATTATAATTTATTACCACATGAACCTCCAATTCATATATTCATATTCCAAATTAAATTAACTTCCAGCAATTTATTTTGCCTATATACTGCATCATCAACCTTTCTCAACTCATATTCATTTTTGCATAAAGATTTCATCTCTATTTCATGATTTAAAAACTGGAAGTTGTAACAGGAGAGAAAGCGTCTTAAACAACAGATAAGTAGGGAATGGGCTTCTGGAGTTATTGTCTCCCAAATTCTTAAGAGTCATATTCCTAGCATCCTCTTATATCCAAACCAAACCTGGTGCCATCGAGTCGATTCCTTATGGGGCAGAGTACAATTTCCCCACAGGGTTTCCAGGGCTGTAATCTTTATGGAAGCAGACTGCCACATCTTTCTTCTGGGTACAGGCTGGTAGATTTGAACAGCCCACTTTTTGCTTTGCAGCTGAGCCCTTAACCATTGTGCCACCAAGGCTCCTTTCCACTTAGGTCAGGGAGGGCAATAAAACCCATTAAGTTTTCACATCACATCATGATGCGAGTATTATTTTTCCTCATTTACATTAAGTCTTTAATTATGCGATTTTATATGAAGTTTATTAATTAAAGAACCATTTATGATTCAGATTGTAAAAATAGAGAACATGAATTTAATTTAGGCAAGAAAATTTTTTAATGGTATAAAACTATTTTGGAATTGGAATGTAGAATTAATCATTTTTGTCATAAAAAAATTTATCAACAAATATATTGAAACAATCTCAAAATCTATAAAAGTCATTAGAAGCAACTAAAAACTCTGCTTCTGAAAGCAGAATTCATAGCACACTCTTCTAAGTGCTTTGAAATAATTTATCATAAATATTCATTGACATTTTAAGATGTATTATACAAGCGATCACTTTTAAACCAGTCAGCACATGCCCTTTGTTGAACTCACCTAGAAGGGGTCTCAAAGGATACAACCCTAGAATTGTTTATAATTGAATTGCAAAAACCGAAACAACAAGCTGAAAGACAAAATCTGATCAGCAAAAACTCTTTGAAGGAAAAACTTTCTTTCCATACTATGCTAGAAAATAAAGCTTCAAAAGGACCTTGATTACTCTTTAATCACATCAGCAATCTGGAGGCACTCTGACTAAATGCAGGGAAAGCCTTGGGCTTCCCTAGGCAAGAATATATTGATTTTTGTATCAGTTGCTGAACAGATGGATGAGGGCTATACTACATTATGCCAGAATCAATGTCTTTTGGCTCTATCACTTTCCAGGCAAGAAATACGGATTTCTCTTGCAATCGATGTTGCTAATATAGAATATTTTACTGTTCAATTATAAATAAAATGAAGCCTTATTAAGTATTTATTACGCAACTCCCAAAATATGGTGATTAGAAGCACTAAAACAAACAACTCTTAAAAAAGAAAAAAAACAAAAAACTGTTCTCTCAGCCCCAATGTATTCCCATCATATTTTTTGTGTTCACAAATACTTTTAAAATTTCATTTTCTAGTTCCACAAAGGATTCTGTCTACAGAGTGCTGCAGTGAAGACTCATGAATTCTATGGACAAAGACATCTGGAAGAGTTCCAGAAACATAACCTTATCTAAATGTAATCCATATGGCACTTGCCTGGAAGCAAAGAGCCAGAGAGAATCGGAATATACTCCAGCTGCTCTCTCGCAGGACACACAATTAATCTTCTGCAAACCCACTGCTATACGTGTGCTTGAGGGACATTCTAGACAGCTTGATATCTGTTGGTATGTAAGTACTTTCTTATTTCTTACTCTTATTAGAGGTAGTCCATTCACAGGATTTTAATGTATAATTCCACCTCTCAATCTGGTAAATTTTAGGTTCTATTCATTTTAAAACCTTAAATAACTTTTTTGCAGTAGCAGTTTGGGTAAAAATACTGTAAGAATGGGATGTTTGAGTCCTCTTTCTCCTTTCACACCTCCTAAGGCACTCAGAAGAGCCTTGATGGTGCAGTAGCTAAGAGCTACAGCTGCTAACCAAAAGGCCCTTAGTTCGAATCAACCAGTTGCTCCTTGGAAACCCTACGGGGCGTTCTACTCTGTCCTATAGGGTTGCTATGAGTCATAGTCAATTCAATGGCAACTGGGGAGAGAGAGAGAAGGCACTCAGAGATAGATATATGTACACACACATCCACACACAGGTAGTATGTGTGCATCTTTATGTAAATATAATAGATTTTAAGATCACATTTCCTACATTTTACATTATATAATTTTGTATCCACACTTGCAAAACTCTCATACTTTGGAAGCTATAGACCTAAAAATCTGACAACACAGTAACTCCTCCAAATCAAAAAAAAAGTCATACCATATGAGCTTTTGCCAATCATTGATTTTCAATATTTTAATTTATATAGTCTATCACACTATGCTTACTATAAAAAAAAAAACAAACCCACTGCCATCATGGCTATGACCTTTCAGAAGCAGGTTGCCAGAGAGAAAATGCCTGGTACATAAGAACTCAATAAATATGAGTTATTTTACTTATAAAGTAAAATATGTTATCTATAGAATGCATATTTTCTATCTTCCTTTCAATAAACATACTTTAAAAAACCAAAATATGTTTTACCCAGAAGCATACTGGGTAGGATATACCAAAATTAATACACATCACCAAGAAACCAGAAACTTGTAATTGCAAGAGATTTACCCAAACAATGAATATTATAGTTCTATACCAAAAACAACAAATTTAAACTCTGAAAGTCTGCCTGGACCTGTATAGCATCTTTTAACTTTTGACTAGTATCTTCTAACTTTTGACAAGATTGTAGGATCATAGCAAAATCAGTCTTTTAATTCTCTGCCTCCCAGAAGGCAATTAAACAGTGTATATTCATGTTCATATGCACACCTGAATTGTGTCCTGGTTCAGCAAGTGCACTGAGTGAATTATTTCCATTTTGTCGGATTTTGTCACAACCGTGGAGTTACGGCCTCCCATTGTCTCCAATGCTTTCTTAAATATATACATTCCATCAAAAAGAGAAGTAGCTTTTATATTTATTTTCAAATTACCTGATTGATATTAGTGGTGTTCCTGAATAAAACTGAACACCTGTTGAGATAAATTCAATTTGCATTTCAGATCAATTCATTCTGCCTGAAATTTATTATGAATATTTTCCTCCTTTATTCGCATTTTTGTGAACTTCTTCAAAGGCAAACACTCACTAACAGTTTTTAACTGTTCTAAGAGTGACAGGATATCGGACTTACAAAAAACTAGGAAAAGACAGACTTTACACAGATCATGGGAATTTGAATGTTGAAAGAAATTTAAATAATATTCAAGTAATGATTTTTAAAAAAATTGTGTTTAAGAACCAGGAACTGCAGAAAAATAGTAAACCTAAGATGTATTTTATTGGCTTCCATCGAACGTTCCAGCTGTCCTTAAATCTGTTGATTACTAGAACAATGTATTATAATGAGGAAAATATTAAATATCTGATTTAATTTTTGTTGCAGTAAATTCAAGCTCAATAGGCAAGGTTTCTTTCATTGTTGCTTTAATTGTAAAAATATGTATAACATTACTTGTCAAGTCTGTATTTTTCAAGTGTATAATTTAGTGATATTAACTACATTAATCAGTTTGTTATTTTTTGTTGTTGCTGTTTTGTTTTTAACTCTAAATATTTGTGCCATTAATTGGATATATAAACTGACCATGATAAAAGCAGCCAAATATTTTTACTTAGTTCTTCATATAACTTGAGCATAGCGAAAGATTTTAGTAATGTGAATTTAATAAATCACAAAACCACAATGCATAGTTAGTGAAGGCTTCTTGAAAAGGATATGGTTTATAAATATAAAACATTGTTCTTGTTTTATTCTCACCATAACAGTAAGCTCAAATGTTGATAAATAAAAGGTAAAAAAACTACAAAGGTTCATTCATACAAAGAATCTATGGACCTAAGTAATTGGTAATGCCTGAATTTTTATTAGGAATTCATAAGTTGGAGAAAATTCAAGTCAAACTTAACTTTAGAGGCAATCATTTAGCAAGCAACAATAAAAATTCGTCAGAGACTACATAAATCATCTAAGATGAGCAGTGGTAATGGGCTTGCAAAATATGCCAAATTTTGTAATCTGGAGGTAATACATACGTGTGTGTGTGTGTATATGTGTGTGTGTATATATATATATATATATATATATATATATATATACACACACACAAAAAAGCATTGCAGTCAAGTTGATTCCAACTCATAACCCTACAGGACAGAGTAGAACTGCCCCATTAACAGTTTGTCAGAATAGAGAATTTGAAGTCGGAAATTATTATTTTTAGAAATTTTAAGTTACTCTTCACTTTTGCTGTATCTCTTCCATGACCCCTCTGCCCTAGGGATGGTCCTTTGAGTGGTCTAGGGACTCATATGTGGCCTCTGACCTCAGAGTATCTTTAGAGGTATGCATATGACCCTTGGCCTGCCTTTCCTGACACATGACTCACCTTTTCTGACAGGACTCAATGGCGATGATAACAATAATAAACATAATAATAATTGCTGTCTATTTCAGATAAGCCCTATACTGTCTGCCTGACCTTCGGAATTAACAACTAAATCCTAGATGCCATCTGTTAAATGAAGGTATATTAATATCTACCTAATAAGATTGTCCAACGAACAATAGAAAGAAAATAAAGCATTTGTACAAGTGCAAGAATTAAATTTCCTGCCAGGTATCCTACTGCCGTCAACACATAGGCTTAGTAAGGGACCTTGTTCAGTTCTCCTCCTGAAAAGCCCAATGTACTAGAAATGTCAAAACTGTTCATGAACCCCAAGACTAAATTTTGGGGTCAACATCTCAATTTCTCTAAAAAAGGCTGATTTCTATAAGATGAAATAGATGCCCTAATTCTGCTGAAATAGCTTTCAGGAGACCTGAAAAGTAGTGCCAAGCCCACTGACACCCACCAGCAATAACTGGTGATAGCCACAGGTAAAGGTCCACCAGGATATAGGGCCAGTAACCAAGGATAAGGTGTCCTTCTGAAGGACAGAGGTTGAGCCATGTTTAACAGTTCTTTTTCCCCATTATAAAAGTAGTATATAGCAAATTTGGAATATAATTAAGAAGAGAAAGAAGAACTGCATAGACTACTACCCTGAAGACAATTACTATCAACACTTTGATATATATTTCCTAGACTTTGCTATAAATATTTTTACATTATAAAAATTACATTTATTTATTAAAAGATAAGAACACACTTGGTATTTTATAGTAAACATGGTCAATAGTACTGTGAATGCTTCATAAACATTTTAAAGACTATAATATTCTATCCAGTTGATATATTAATTTAGCTATTTTGTTTTGATATTAGGTGATTTTTAATATTATATATTGACTTTGCTTGACATTCTTGTGCAAAAACATTCTTATTTATAAACTGTCTAATTTCAATACCCTTAAAGCTTTATGTGAAAAAAAAAAAATTTTTTTTTTTTTTTTCTAAAGCTTTACGTGAGTTTCAGATGATTTCCTGAGTCCCAGTTGGGACTGTTCTTCTTTCCAAACTGTCACCGTAGGTTAAATGTTCGCTCATGTGTTTAGCCACTTCAGTTAGTTATTGAGGCTTCATTCAATCTCATAGAACCAATTGTTTGACTGACACTCCCTGAGTAAATTTCACACAAAATTAACATCTACAAAATGTAAGGTATTATCTTCCTCTGCTACAGACTTGCTCTTCCACCTGTACTCTCCAGATCAGTTAGCAGCACCCGGTCAACCAAGCGAAAAATGTAAGAGCCATTCTACTTCCCTCTTCTCCTGTTCTTCCCATAATAAGTCGGTCATAAAGTTTTATTAATTTTAAAGTAATATTAATTTTATCCACTAATTTTTTCTTAAGTTCCTCTTCTCTATCAATTCTTACCACCACTCTGTTTGTTCAGGCTTTCAGCATTTCTCACCTAAACCGCAGAAGCCTTCTTGCTAATATCCAGCTACTCTAGATCTGACTAAGGCATCATTTCTTTCAGGAAACCTGCCCTGAAGTACCAAATTGGGTCAAATGCCCCTTTTTTCCTGCTCCGAAGTGTTTATTTCCATCTTTTCACTGATCTTAATGTACTGAAATTATCTATTTAAGTCACAATTTGTCTAACTTGTCACTATTGACATACTTCTTTGTAGTATGGAAATGTCCTACACAATGTGGGATATTTAACCATTTAATTCACTGGGCTCTATCCACTAGGTTCCAGTAGTACTTCCTCAAACCACTACTTTGATGACAACAAAAAGATTGTCTTCTTAGTTCATGATTTAGTAAATGAGAATTTTAAATCTATTCATCCTACTGAGTTTTTTTTTTTAATGATTATTAAAACTACTGCCTTTTTTTGTGCTTGATTTTCACAATGTCTAAATTCAACTTGAAGACACACAGAAAGTGAGCTTATTGATTTAGTCAAAAAAATTGGTCTCCAAGTCAAGAGAACTGTGTAAAGCAAGATCAAGAGTGACTCTGGAAAGACAAACAGAAGATACCTGACCCATTACTATGTACTCATAACTGGAAATGATTTAGGAGATGGAAGCAAGTTACAAAAGAATTTGCAAAAGGTGCATTGTTTGAATAATCGTAGTCCTAATCATTTTAATTCTATATTACTTCACCACTTAAACATCACACAAAGCCAATAAGAAATATCTGGACATAAATTCTACTACTTAACCAACAGAAAATTTTTCTTAAGTTACGGAAGACTAACACTTAATTCTGAAACAAATCACTTAATTCTAATTTACCATGATTAGCCATGAAGAAAAAACTATAGGGGAAAAAATTCTCTGACAACAAGGAATTTTTTTTGATACAGATACAATCTATTTTCAATACTTTGTAAGATCTTTTTCTCTAACTTAGCTAAAATATTAAATTCTTTATTATTCAGAATAATTAAACCAATTTCAAAAAATATGTGCATAAGTATCAAAACACTTACAAAATGAAATGGATATTTAGTAATGGCTTATAATGGATGTCGTTGTTGTTAGGTGCTATCGAGTCAGTTCCAACTCATAGTGACCCTATGCACAACAGAGCAAAGCACTGCCCAGTCCTGCACCATCCTTACAGTCTTTGTTATGTTGGAGCCCATTGTTGGAGCCACTGTGTCAATCCATCTCTTTGAGGGTCTTCCTTTTTTCTGCTGACCCTATGCTTTACCAAGCATGATGTCCTTCTCCAGGGAATGATCCCTCCTGACAACATGTCCAAAGTATGTAAGACGCAGTCTCGCCATCCTTGCTTCTAAGGAGCATTCTGGTTGTACTTCTTCCAAGACAGATTTGTTCGTTCTTTTGGCAGTCCATGGTACGTTCAATGTTCTTCACCAACACCACAATTCAAAGGCGTCAATTCTTCTTCGGTCTTCCTTATTCATTGTCCAGCTTTGACAAGGATATGATGTCATTGAAAATACCATGGCTTGGGTCAGGCACATCTTAGTCTTCAAAGTGGCATCTTTGCTTTTCAACACTTTGAAGAGGTCCTTTGCAGCAGATTTACCCAATGCAATGCGTCTTTTGATTTCTTTACTGCTGCTTCCATGGCTGTTGATTGTGGATCCAACTAAAATGAAATCCTTGACAACTTCAATTTTTTCCGTTTACCATGATTTTTTTTTTTTTTTTTTTACCATGATGTTGCTTATTGGTACAGTTATGAGGATTTTTGCTTACTTTATGTTGAGGTGTAATCCACCCTGAAGGCTGTGGTTTTTGATCTTCATTAGTAAGTGCTTCAAGTCCTCCTCACTTTCAGCAAGCGAGGTTGTGTCATCTTTATAATGCAGGTTGTTAATGAATCTTCCTTCAGTTCTGATCCCCCATTCTTCATATAGTCCAGCTTCTCGGATTATAATGGATGGATGTATTATATTTACAGATTCTAATCATTTTTTAGTCTTATTGGTAGAAATACATTTATAGTACAGATAAGGTCAATGATTCATCACAGTACATTTAGTTCATAAATTTGAGCACACAGAAAATACTAATATAGCTGTAAAATTTGTATAGTGAGTGAATTGACATTTTCTTAAATGGTTACATCTTAGCAAATTAAAACTCTTTATATTTGTGCTGTAACTAAATCACAACTTTTTTTTCTCCAGTGTTGGATGGCACTGGTTTGTTTTTTTTTTTTTTTTAAGAAAAGATAGATTCACTTCACGTTGATTTACAGCATATGAGTCATATGTGCTAATTTAATTATTTTCCAGAGAATACTAGTATCTGCAAACAATAGGCAAATACAAGTAATTGCTTTTCACCAAGTTGTTATTCTTCCAGTCTGGTAATAATATTAAGAACAAAATTAAATATTTTGGTAAAATTATTTCATTATTCAAGAACAAAATAAGATATCAAAACATTCTTATAAATTACGAGTGTATTGTACTTGCTATGGTAATACACTAAAAATATCCATTCATAGCCACCATTGTCGTCCTTTTTTCTGAGACGTGTTAGCATTAAAACACATACTAGCATTAAAACCCTAACTCTTCCATTTAAAACCTAGTTTAGAAGCACCTGGAATTGAGGTTTATAGAAAAAAATCAAGGAAATATCTGGTTTGGGAGAAGACTTCTGTTTAACTTTATTTTGAAAAAATAAATAGGAAAATTTTTCACATCATAAACAAAACTCAAGCTAATAACTTATTCAAATTAATCTTTTCTAATCAATGAATATCTACGAGTCCTTCTGTTGTTGTTAGGTGCAGTCCAGTCAGTTCTGACTCATAGCAACCCTATGTACAACAGAACAAAACACTGCCTGGTCTTGTGCCATCCTCACAATCATTGCTGTGTTTAAGCCCATTGCTGTAGCCACTATGTTCGCTCACCTTGTTGAAGGTCTTCCTTTTTTTCACTGACCTCTACTTTACCAAGCATGATGTCCTTCTCCAGGGACTGGTCCCTCCTAATAACACAAATAATAATAATAATAATAATAATAATAATAATAATAATAATAATAATAATAACACAAGGAAGTCTAAATCTTTCTACAATTAATATATATTAATGTGCACTTTAATTTTTTCATTAAGTAGTATTTTCTTTATTGGAACTAGAAAGAGCTAAGATTCCTTAATTCCTTTCCATTACCAGAGAATAATTATTATTATTACATTAGATAACAAAGAGTTCTTACCCATTTCGAAGTATTTTACATTTATAAACTTGTTTACTTCTCAAGGGAAAACAAACAAAAAAAAATATGAGTTGCTTTTAATTATCTCATTTTACAAATGAGAAACCTACTAATAATTGGTACACTTGGAAGTTGCACTGAGGTAATCTGTCTCCAGTATCCATATATTATTCTTTCTGCTATATTGCCTCTTAGGCTTTGCTCTGCGTTTTTGCATATTTATGTAGTTTGATTTTCTCAACAGTACAACATTATGATGTTTGATGTTTGTGTAGAAGATAGGACTTGGAATAGTAAATCAGTGTTTGAATTTGACTTTATACTAGCTTTCGTGACCTTACATAAGTCATTCAACCATGCTTAACCCCAGTTCCCTTGTCTCTGAAATACAATAATTGTCTTGTATCCTTTTCAGGAAAGTTGTACACATCCAGTGAGGCACTTGATGTAAAATGCATTGGAGCTATAAATAGTGACAACAATTTAAGGTCTTTTTTTTTCTTTCTTTCTATCAAGATAATCCATTTGAAAAGAACTCTTTTTAGAATATTCTTCTGAATGGAAATATATCTTCCTAATCATGTACCAAATACATTATTTCTTCTTTGTGTCAACAACTCTGAGAGAATTCAATTTTTTTCTCCAAATCTTTCATCTTCCTTTTTCACCAAAACTTCAATTTAAAAACAGTGCTCTTTTAAAGCCCAGAAATACAAAGGCGTGTGGTACATACGAATATTATCTAGATTTTTCTGGAAAGTCTATATAGAATCTCTGTTGTTTTAGGTGGCATAATTCTATTGCATCCTAAAATTTTTTAACAGTATTTTTCCACAACCACATCTTATTTATAATAGATTTTGAACTTACTTTCAACTGAAAACCAAGGTCTTTATCTTAAAAACAGCTTCAATGAAACTGGAAAATCCTCTTACCCCACTTATAGGTAAATTTAAACAGAAATTCTAACCAGTCAAGGAAAAACTATTTGTATTTGGGGTCAATGAGAGGAGAAAGCCAAAATGTCCCAATTATTGCTGACATGTGTGTGAGTGTCCACCATGGACTTATATTTTTGCTGCTGAATGTAATCTGCAGCTATATAAAAGACTGCCTGTGGTACGCTTAATAATGCTCCTCTCTCCCCCAAAAAAGATGCCCCCCAGTTCTCAGAATCTATGATTAAGCTAACTTATATAGTAAAAGTGACTTTGTAGGTGTGATTAAATTAAAAATCTTGAGATGAAGAGAATGTTCTGAATCATCCAGGTGGGCCCAATGTAATCATGAAGGTCTTTATAAGTGGGGACCAATAGGATCAGGAGGAGTGAGAAGGCAATGTGATGATGGAAGCACAGTAGGAGGAGGCAGAAGCAGAGTCAGAGAAGGACAGGTAACAATAGAAGCACAAGTGAGAGAGATTGGAAGATTCCAGCCATTCTGCTGGCCTTGAATGTGGAGGAAAGGGCTATGGGTCATGGAATGCTGGTAGATTTTACAAGCTGCAAAAAGCAAGGTAGTGGATTCTGGAGCCTCCAAATGGTAAGATAATAAATATATATTGTCTTATGCAATTAAGCTTGTACTAATTTGTTATTGAAGATACCGTTGTTGTTAGGTGTTGTCTAGTCGTTCTGACTCATAGTGAACCTATAAGACAAAGTAGAACTTTCCCATAAGGTTTCCAAGGAACAGCTGGCAGATTCAAACTGCCAACCTTTTGGTTGGCAGCCTTAGCTCTTAACCACTGTACCACCAGGAGAATCCTTCAATATTCCAACTCAAGTCTTGATTTTTTATTCAGTTCTTTCAGTTGAAAAATACCAAACATGTTCTTCCCTTTTGGTTTTCTAAATCCAAGTCTTCACACATTTCACTTTAATACTTTATCTTCTAGAGCTGTCCCTTGAAAATTTCTGTTCAATACTTTTACTTCATCACTCCCTCAAGTTGCTTTAGCTACTCTAAGTTAAAAAACAAGTTTCAGAGTCTCTTCTGCCTCCTCAAAGTAGAGTTGACCTTAATGACACAGATGGAGTCAAGATTTAGGGACCTTTGTTGGCTGACGAGACATGACTCAAAATGAGAAGAAACAACAGCAAACATCCATTAATAATCAGAACATGGAATGTAGGAAGTATGAAACCAGGAAAATTGGAAGTTATCAAAAATGAAATGAAACACATAAACATCAATATCCTGGTCATTAGTGAGCTGAAATGAACTGCTATTGGCTACTGTGAATCAGACAATCATATGATCTACTATGCTGGGGATGAAAAATTGAAGAGGAATAGCATTGCATTCAGCACCAAAAAGAACATTTCAAGATCTATCCTGAGGTACAACGCTGTAAGTTATAGGACACTATCCATAAGTTTACAAGGAAGATCAGTAAATACTAATATTGTTCAAATTTACACACCAACTACTATGGCCAAAGATGAAGAAATTGAAGATTTTAACCAACTTCTGCAGACCAAAATTGATCAAACATGCAACCAAGAGGTATTGATAATTACTGGCGCTTGGAATGAGAAAGTTGGAAACAAAGAAGAAGGATTGGTGGCTGGAAAATATGGCTTTAGTAATAGAAACGACACCAGAGAGTGCTGAATAGAGTTTTGCAAGAACAACCACTTCTTTATTGCAAATAAATTTTTTCAACAACATAAATGGTGACTATAAACGTGGACCTCACCAGATGTAATACACAGGGAATTAAATTGACTATATCTGTGCAAAGAGACGATGGAAAAGCTCAATATGATCAGTCAGAATAAGGCCAGGGGCCAACTGTGGAGCAGACCATCAATTGCTCATATGCAAGATCAAGTTGAAGTTGAAGAAAAATAAAACAAGTCCATAAGAGCCAAAGTACTATCTTGAATAGATCCCACCTGAATTTAGAGACTATCTAAAGAATAGATTTGACGCATTGAACACTAATGATCCAAGACCAGATGAGTTGTGAAATGACATCAAGGACATCGTACTTGAAGAAAGCAAGAGGTCATTAAAAAGATAAGAAAGAAAGAAAAAACTAAAGTGGATGTCAGAAGAGACTCTGAAACTTGCCTTTGAATGTAGAATAGCTAAAGTGAAAGGAAAAAATGAAGTAAAACACCAGATAAGACTTTAAAGGGTGGCTCGAGAAAACAAACAAGGAATTATAATGAAATGTGCAAAAACCTGGAGATACAAAACCAAAAGGGAAGAACACACTTGATATTCCTCAAGCTGAAAGAAGTGAAGAAAAAATTAGAGCCTCGAGTTGCAATATTGAAGGATTCTTTGGGGAAAATATTATATGATGCAGGAAGCATCAAAAGAAAATGGAAAGAATACATATAGTGCTGTACCAAAAAGAATTGGTCAACGTTCAAGAATTTCAGGAGGTAGACTATAATCAAGAACTGATGATACTAAAGGAAGAGGTCCGAGCTTCGTTGAAGGCATTGGTGAAAAACAAGACACCAGGAATTAACAGAATATCAGTTAAGATGTTTCAACAAATGGATGCAGAGCTGGAAGTACTCACTCATCTATGACAAAAAATTTGGAAGACAGTTACCTGGCCAACCGACTGGAAGAGATTCATATTTGCACCCATTCCAAAGAAAGGTGATTCAATAGAATGTATAAATTGTTGAACAATATTGTTAATATCAAGCACAACTAAAATTTTGCTGAAGACCATTCAAAAGTACATCAACAGGGAACTTCCAGAAATTCAAACCAGATTCAGAAGAGGACATGGAATGAGGGATATAATTGCTGATACCAGATGGATCTTGGCAGAAAGCAGAGAATACCAGAAAGATATTTACCTGTATTTTATTGACTATGCAAAGGCATTCAAATGTGTGAATGATATTAAATTATGTATAACACTGCAAAGAATGGGAATTCCAGAACACTTAATTATGCTCATGAGGAACGTATATATAGACCAAAAGGCAGTTATTCCAACAGAACAAAGGAATACTGTGTGGTTTAAAGTCAGGAAAGGTGTATGTCAGGGTTGTATCCTTTCACCATACTTATTAAATCTGTATGCCGAACAAATAATCCAAGAATCTGAGCTATATAAAGTAGAACACAGCATCAGGATTGGAGGAAGACTCATTAACAACCTCTGATATGCAGATGACACAACCTTGCTAGCTGAAAGTGAAGAGGACCTGAAGCACTTATTGATGAAGATTAAAGGACACAGCCTTCAGTATGGATTACACCTCAACATAAAGAAAAAAAAAATCTTCACAGCTGGACTAATAAGCAACATCATGATAAACGGAGGAAAGACTGAAGTTGTCAAGGATTTCATTTTACTTGCATCCACAATCAACAGCCATGGAAGCAGCAGTTAAGAAATCAAAAGACACACTGCATTGGGCAAATCTGCTGCAAAAGATCTCTTTAAAATGATAAAAAACATTGATATCACTTTAAGGACTAAGGTGTGCCTGATTCGAGCCAAGGTATTTTCAATCGCATCATATGCATGTGAAAGCTGGACAATGAATAAGGAAGCTTGAAGAAGAATTGATGCCTTTGAATTATGGCTTTGGTGACGAATATTGAGTATACCATGGATTGCCAGAAGAATGAACAAATATGTCGTGGAAGATGTACAACCAGAAAGCTCCTTAGAACCCAGGATGGCGAGACCTCCTCTCACATACTTTGGACATGTTATCAGGAGGGACCAGACCCTGTTGGACATCATGCTTGGTAAAGTAGACCAAAAAAACTAAACCTGCTGCTGTCGCGTTGATTCCAACTCATAAAGGTCAGCAAAAAAGAGGAAGGCCCTCATGAAATGGATCGACATAGTTGCTGCAACAATGGGCTCTAAGGTAGCAAATTGTGAGGGTAGTGCAGGACCGGGCAGTGTTTCGTTCTTTTGTACCTAGGGTTGCTATGAGTCAGAATCAACTGGACACCACTGAACAACAGCAACTAGGACAGGTAAGTACACTTGGAGAAAAAATGAAAGATGAAAGTACTAATCCCACTTATTCACCATAACTTTGTCTTCCTGTTTTTTTGTTTTTTTTTAATCTCAAAGCCATTACTGATTTTCTTGGTCTTTTAAAAATAACGAACACATTGAAAATAAGAATAAATTAATATTCTGACTTGCAATAGGGTATACCTTATGCCTTTTATGCATAAAATCAGGTCATTTTACTGAATTTAAGTTACAACTGCTGGCATACACATATAACCCGTTGCCAATGAGTTGATTCTGACTCATAGTGACCCTACAGGACAGAGTAGAACTGCCCCATAGGCTTTCCACATACATAATTGCATCTAAACTCATTTGCAATTATTAGAGATCCTAAAATATCTAATATGTGTCAGCCTGCCATGACACAGGCCATAGACATCAGTCACCTAATATGATGTTGCTTCCACCCTACTCTGCTCAATTAACCTTGATGGCAGTAATAATAATAATAATAATAGAAACTGAGACTTCCCAACTTACTCCTTCTTCTCTTTTGTGGTTTTTAGGATATAATGAAGCAGTTCAGGATATCGCCAGTTCAGTCATGAGGTAGACTGTAACTACTGTGGTCCAAAAGCTTATGCTTATATCTTGGATTTCACTATGAATCAGCTGTGCTTCCTTGGGCAAATTGCTTAAAATCTTTGCCTTAGTCGCTTTATTGATAAAATGAAGATAATAAAATCTAAAGCAGAAATTCTATGAACGTTAAATGTTATAATCCATATAATGTTCTTAGAATAGTGAACACCCAATAAAGCACTTCTATTTTTCAGGTGCATATTAATGCTAAAGCATTCAGTAGGTTTATTTTTCTTTGTTTATGTTAAAGATTATGAAAATATTCTAAAATAGGCACCAAGTAGATATAAACAGGTTCTCATACATTTATTCATTAAATATGTAGAAAAATAACAAAGATTACCCCAGATTCTAATAAGAATACACTCATACCCATACTTACACATATATGCCATAAAATAAATCCAATAATTATTGGCCACTAAATTAACCTTCTTACTTATAATTATAACTAAGAAAAATAGGTAGTGGATTAAGTAATGAGTTATAATTATTTAAAAAGATGTTTACACATTATTGATTTTCGTTAAGTTATAGCAGTTATTACAACTGCCACATTTCTATAGCACATATGTGTTTTTCACTAGGTTCACTAAAACCCAGAAATTTATCAAAATTTTATAGCTCTGTAATAACCTGATGTATGTAAAATTTGAACTAAAAATCATTTTTATTATAAAATCTTAAAATATTTACAACACAATGAGAGCTCTTTCATGGAATCAAAAATCTATCTACATGTCTATAATAAAAAAAAAATTAGAACTGCAAAATTGAGAAAAAGACCACATGTTTTTACACTGGTAAAAAAAAAAAATAAGCTTTTAAAAATGCCTAAATGAATTCAGAAATTTTTATGGTAATTTGCAAAAGTATATACGACTTATCCCTGAATTTCTAAGGGAAATTAAAATTTAGTTAGTATTTGGTCTATCCTCTCATTAAAAAATATTTAGAAACTGAATTTCATAGTAAGTAAAGAATTAGTGCCTTTAAGTAATATAGCAAGTAAGGATCATTATTCTCCTATATTTCTCTGATTGCAGTAATTGATACCAAAAAAAAAAAAAAAAAAGAAATAGTTGCCATACAGTGGACTCCAGCTCATCACTACTCCATGTTTATCAAAGTAGAACTGTGCTCCATAGATTTTCAATAGATGATTTTTCAGAAGTGTATTTTCAGGCCTTTCTTCCAAGGTGTCTCAAGGTGGACTAAAACTTCCAACCTTTTGTTTAGCGGCTCAGAATGTAAACCTCTCACTGTAAAAAGATGTGGTTATTACCCTACATTTATACATATGAATGTTTTCCAAAGAGAGCCCTGGTTGAGCAGTGGCTACGCATTTGCCTGCTAACAAAAATGATAGCAGTTTGAACTCACCACCTACCAGCCACTGCACAGGAGAAATATGTGGCAGTCTGCTTCTTATAAAGATTATAGCTTCTTGTAAAGATTATAGGTCAGTTCTAGTCTGTCTTATAGGATCACTCTAAGTCTGAATCAACTCAACGGCAACGGGTTTGTTGTTTTATGTTTTCCAGCCCTTTCTTTAACACTGCATTTTGATATATTTCTATTAAGATTTTGGTTTAACTACATATTGTCACCAGGTGACTTCTTTGATTGTTTAACTTACTTTAAATGCTAATAAGCTGGTCATAAGATGTCTAATGAACCTTACGTATAGGAATAATGATAGATGGTTTACTTGGAATTCTATAGATGCAGCACTGCCAAGCCTGCTGAGGAATCTTTGGAACCTAACCAATTTTAGAGAGAGGTTTTATTGATTACACAGATACAGGGCACATTTTAATCATTTTCACAGCACTATACTGCCTGAAGTGCCAAAAATCCATTAAAAAAGGATTATAAACTTTGTTTTAAGCTAGATTCTAAATTGTTTCTTGATGTATAGACAACAAAAGCACTATAAGGTCAAGGAGAGTTACTAAGGCATATTAAAATTGCCTTATTGATTACGGTAATTTTAATTGCTCATATGCCTGGCCCTCTGAGGTACAGCTATTCATAAAGCTAAATTACCTTTCTTCCATAAAGGAGTTCCATTTTAGGTTTTTTTTTTTTTTTCCCCTCACCCCTGGAAGATGTTTTATCTCCTGCATTATTTACCTTTTTTTGTTTCTAATGTCTCTTTCTGCACAAAAAATGCTTCTTTACACCTACAAACATTTAATATATTCTTTACCTTTCCAAGGGAATGAGGTTATTCCAAAAAAAAAAAAAAAACTGAATATAGTGTTAAAACATCTTTGTTAGTTTGCATGTATACACACACAGATGCACACTCACTAACTCACTCACTCTTTTTCCATTTGTATATATTTTTGGAGAAATAACAGTGTATTTTAATAGAACATATATTTTGTTGTTGCAAATGGATAATCAAATTGTTTCATTCCCTGGGGGCATAATTAATGTTAAGTGCTTAGCTGCTAACCAAATGGTTGACAGTTTGAACCTACCAGTGCCTCTGTGGGAAAAAAGACCTTGTGATCTGCTTCAATAAAGATTTCAGCCCAGAAATCCCTGTAAGGTAGTTCTACTGTGTCATATACAGTTGCTATGTGTCAGAATTGACTTGACAGCATACAACAAAAATGATGTTACAAAAAGATTGACTTGCAGTTTCAATTCTATTATAATTTAACATAATTAAAATAAATGTCTTTATGTTATTTCCACTAGAGACATAGAAAAAACATGTGCATTATAGATACTCATATTGTAATTACATAATTTTTTAATTAGAAGACCTGCATTCAAAATTAAAAATAGTGTTCCCCACTACTGTGTTTTTATGGAAATAATGAACACTTTCTACATTTGTTTACCAATCAAGCCCTCCCTACTTGAGCTATTTTTGTAAGTTCTGCTATGTTAATTTTTTTCATGTTGCTGGAAAAAATAATTAGCATAGAGAACTTCAAAAATATCTTATAGGGGGAGGGTGCAGTTGGCAAACAAATGTAGTAGGTGCACGTTATTTGTGTAAAAATATGGTAACTAGTCACGTGATTCGTTTCTAAACCAGTAAAATAAAGATAAATTAACACAACCACTAGCCATGTCATAGGAAAAATTTGAATCCCAATGGTATTATGTATTTAACAATGTCTAATAACTATGTACCTTAATGTAAATGTCACTTATAAATTTTTAATGTGTGTGTAAATGGATTGAAAAATTTCCAGAAATGTTTTTGATTGTATAGGTGTGACTTTCAGACTGTCCGATGATCTAAGTAATATTACTAACTGTAGTTGACAGTTGCTGGTTTTGTCTTCTCAGTAAAAATACTCTCAACTTCTTCTTAATAAAAGAAGAACCAAGGCTAACTCATTCCAGTACATACAGTTTTAATGCTGCTTCCACCTCAGTTATCTCATTTTCTTTAGCACATTATTAAATCAGGAATTAACAAATGATTAAATTGATCCAGTAAGATTCTGGCCTAAGTCATTTTTAAGCCTATTTTCTGCTGGGATTGTCATGAGACAGAAATGATCCTGAAGATACTGGACTTCACCATTCATTCATTTTCAGGGAGCATGGTTTTGAAAAGGAAGAACTTACAGAGAAGAGCAGAGATGGACAAAGAAGGGACTCTACAGACCTGTCTCAATTGCTGAACCCAGGTTTCCTAAAACCCAGAGCTCTCTAGGGAGAGTTTTTCAGCTAATATTCCAATAAAACATTTTTATTTGACTTTAGAAGGAAATTGAATCTTGAGGAAATATCCAGATGCGAAAGGTAAAGATGATCATAAATCACAAAATATAAGTTAAACGTCTGAATAAATCTAAAATGTAATTACTCTAGAATAAAATAATGCAAACATTTTTAAAAGTAGTCATAATGTAAATATATAGACTTCTCTCTCTTTCCCAAAATAGAGCATTCCTATGAAACTGTCTGTAAACTAAAATGGTGTAAAATGATGAAGCAATCACCACTAAATTATATGGGAAGAGTTTTTGAGCCTTCCCAGATACAAAAATAACCTACCAAATCATACCAAATAACATGTAAAACCTAAAACAAATGGAAATGAAGGACAAATGCTTACAGACACAGTTCAAATCTGTGATGGCTTGATGTTGAAATACTAAGTGTAGTTCCTGGGGAAGGAGCTTGATGACACCACTCTCGCTGATTGGGGAGTACCCTGCCTCTTTAATGGCTCACTACAGGGGTCTGAGGATAAGTGGTGTCTCTCAGTTCTAACAGCTAAAACCATTGGGTGCCCATGGTCTGGGTACAGAGCCCACCCACCTGTGCACTCTAGGGAATAAGGATGCACATTCCTTACAGATACTTGGGCAGACAGGTGTCAGCACCCTGCCTTGCTCAGAGTGTGACCCTCTGCTGCAACCAGATGTTTGTGCAAACACCAACCACCACAGCTCCTATACGACTGTAAAGGAGGCCTGCACCACACACTTGGTGGTCAACTACCTGGACACCTAAGCCAAATCCATACAAGAAAAGTTAATGGAGTCCTAAGCTCATATACTTGGTAACAGCTCTAGCCATCTGGTGACAAGACATTAGAGCTTCCAAGGCACTAATAAACAAGCTAGCTCTCGTGAGCATCCTATTTGGGTATACCAAAACAAAACAAAGCAAGAAGCTAGGACACAGTAAGCAAACATAAAATAAAGTAATACAGTAACTTATAGATGGCTCAGAGACAACAGTCAGTGTCAAATCGCATAAAGCAGACCATGATTGCTTCAATAAGCTCCCAAAACAAAAAATGAAGGAATCTTCAGGAAGAAGACATCTTCCTTGAATTATCGGACGTAGAGTACAAAAGATTCATATACAGAACTCTTCAAGAGATCAGGAAGGAGGGCAGGCAAGATGCAGAAATAGTCAGTTGAGGAAATTAAGAAGGTTATTTAAAAGCATAATGAAAAATTTAATAGGTTTCAAGAATCCATAGAGAAAGCAGTCAAAAATTCAGAACATCAACAATAAAATTTCAGAATTAGACACAATAGAAAGTCAGAGGAGCAGAATTGAAAAAATGGAAGTCAGTATTAGTGAGACTGAAGATAAAACATCAGCACCAATACATTCAAAGAAAAATCAGATGAAAGAATTTTTTTTAAAAATGAAGAAACTCTAAGAATCATGTGGAACTCTATCAAGAGAAATAACCTACAAGTGACTGGAGTTCCAGAACAGGGAGGGAAAACAGAAAATACAGACAGAATTGTTGAAGATTTCTTGGCAGAAGTAACTTCCCCAATATTGTGAAAGATGAGAAGATATCTATCCAAGATGCTCATTGAACCTCACGCAAAGTAGATCCCAAAAGAAAGTCACCAAGATGTATTATAATCAAACTTGCCAAAACCAAAGATAAAGAGAGAATTTTAAGAGTGGTCAGGGATAAACGAAAAGTCACCCACAAAGAAAAGTCAATAAGAATAAACTCAGACTATTCACCTGAAACCATGCAGGCAAGAAAGCAATGGGAAGACATATCTAAAGCCTTGAAGGAAAAAAAAAAAATTGCCAGCCAAGAATCATATATCCAGCAAAACTGTCTCTCAAATATGAAGGTGAAATTAGGACAATTCCAGATAAACAGAAGATTAGGAAATTTGCAAAAACCAAATCAAAACTACAAGAAATACTAAATGGAGTCCTCTGATTAGAAAATCAATAACATCAGATAACAACCCAAGACTAGAACACAGGACAGAGCAACCAGATATCAACCCAGATAAGAAAATCAGAAAAATAAATGAAGATTAAAAAAAAAAGAAATCTCAAAGGTGGGAAACAGCTATATCATTATGTAAAAGACGAAAAATTGAATCAATAAATAGGAACTAAAAAAATGTAGTCATAGATCTTTCACATGCAGATGAAGTCAAGGCAATATAGAGAGAAAAAAGTTTATTTAAACTTAGAAAAACAAGGGTAAATAATAGGGTAACCATAAAGGAGACTAACAATCCTACATATCAAAACAAAAGAAAAACATAAAGACTCAGCAAAAACAAAATCAAAGACTATATAAAAGAAAAACTACTCAGCACAAAAAATTAAGCGGAAAAATGATATTGTCAACAACACAAAAAAAGACATCAAAATGACATCACTAAACTCATCCAACCAACAAGATACCTATCAATACTTACATGGAATGTAAATGGACTGAATGCATCAATAAACAGACAGAGAGTGGCAGAATGGATTAAAAAAATGATCTATTTCTTGCTTACAAGAGACACACCTTAGACTTAAAGACACAAACAAACTATAACACAAAGGATGGAAAAAAAATTATCAAGCAAACAACAATCAAGAAAGAGCTAGAGTGGCAATATAAATTTCTGACAAAATAGACTTTAAAGTTAAATCCACCACAAAGGATAAGAAAGGACACTGTATAATGATTAAAGGAACAATATACCAGGAGACTATAACCACATTAAATATTTACACACCCAACGACAGGGCTTCAAGACACATAAAACAAACTCCAACAGCATTTAAAAGTGAGGTAGACAGCTCCACAATAACAGTAGGAGGCTTCAACACAACACTTACAGTGAAGGCCAGAACATCCAGAAAGAAGCTAGGTAAAGACATGGAAGAGCTAAATGCCAAAATCAACCAACTACACCTCACAGACATACACAGAACACTCCACCCAATAGCAGACAAGCATACTTTCTTTTCCAATGCACATGGAACATTTTCTAGAAAAGACTGCACATTAGGTCATAAAGCAGCCTTAACAAAATCCAAAACATTGAAATATTACAAAGCATTTTTTCTGACCCTAAAGCCATAAAACTAGAAATCAAATAACAGAAACAACACAGAAAAGAAATCAAACACGTGAAAACTGAACAATACCTTGCTCAAAAACAACTGGGTTACAGAAGAAATTAAGAACAGAATATAGAACTTCATAGGATCAAAGGAGAATGAAAATACTTCCTATCAGAACCTTTGGGACACAGCTAAAGCAGTGGTCAGAGGTCAATTTATAGCAATAAAGACACAGACCCAAAAAGAAGAAAGGGCCAAAATCAAGGAATTATTCCTACCACTTCAACAAATAGAAAGAGAGCAACAAAAGAAACTGTCAGGCACCAGAAGAATGCAAATAATAAAACTTAGAGCAGAATTAAATGAAACAGAGAAAAAAATTTAAAGAGTTAACAAGACCAAAAGATGATTCTTCGAAAAGATTAACAAATCAATAAACCATTGGTCAGAATGACAAAAGAAAAACATGAGAGGAAGCAAATAACCTGAATGAGAAATGAGATGGGCCATATCACAACAGAACCAACTGAAATTAAAAGAATCATATCAGATTATTATGAAAAATTGTACTCTAACAAATTTGAAAACCTGGAAGTGGATGATTTTTTAGAAAAACACTACCTACCTAAACTAATACAAACAGAGGTAGAACAACTACATAAACCCATAACAAAAGAAGAGATTGAAAAGGTAATTTAAAAACTCTCCCCTAAAAAAACTCTGGCTCTGTTGGCTTCACTGGAGAATTCTATCAAACTTTCAGAGAAGAGTTAATACCACTATTATTAAAGGTATATCAGAGCATAGGAAAAGATGAAATACTTTCAAACTCATTCTATGAAACCAGCATTTCCCTGATACCAAAACCAGGTAAAGACACCACACAAAAAAAGAAAATTACAGACCTATGCCCCTCATGAATTTAGACACAAAAATCCCTGACAAAATTCTAGCCAATAGAATTCTACAACATATCAAAATAAATAATTCACTATAACCAAGTGAGATTCATACCAGGTATGCAGGGATTGCTCAATATTAGAAAAACAATCAATGTAATCCATTGTATAAATAAAACAAAAGAACCACTGATCTTATCAATTGATGTAGAAAAGGCATTTGACAAAGCCCAACACCCATTCATGATAAAAAAAAAAAAAAAAACTCTCAGCAAATAGGAATAGAAGAAAAATTTCTCAGCATAATAAAAAGCATTTATACAAAGCCAACAGCCAACATCATACTAAATGGAAAGAGTCTGAAAGCATTCTTCTTGAGAATGGGAACCAGACAAGGATGCCCATTATTACCACTCTTACTCACCATTGTGCTGGAGGGCCTAGTCAGAGCAATTAGGCTAGATAAAGAAATAAAGTGCATCCAGATTGGCAAGGAAGAAGTAAAAATTTTTCTATTTACAGATGACATGATCTTATACACAGAAAACCCTAAAGAATCCTCAAGAAAACTACTGAAACTAATAGAATAGTTCAGCAGAGAATCAGGATACAAGATAAACATACAAAAATCAGTTGGATTCATCTATGCTAATAAATGGAACATCTAAGAACATCTAAGAGGAAATCACCAAATCAGTACCATTTACAGTAGCCCCCAAGAAGATAAAATACTTAGGAATAAATCTTACCAGAGACGTAAAAGACCTAAACAAAGAAAACTACGAGACACTACTGCAAGAAACCAAAAGAGACCTACATAAGTGGAAATACATACCTTGCTCATGGATAGGAAGATTCAACATTGTAAAATGTCTATTCTACCCAAAGCAATATATAGATACAAGACAATTCAGATCCAAATACCAAGGACATTTTTCATTGAGATGGAAAAACAAATTACCAACTTCATATGGAAGGGAAAGAGGCCCCAGTGAAGTAAAGCATTACTGAAAAAGAAGAGCAAAGTAGGACACCTCACACTACCTGATTTTAAAACATATTATACTGCCACAGTATTCAAAACAGCCTGGCACTGGTTCAACAACAGATACATAGGCCAAGGGAACAGAATTGAGAATTCAGACATAAATCCACCTGCATATGAGCAGCTGTTATCTAACAAAGGATCAAAGTATGTTAAATGGGGAAAAGACAGTCTCTTTAGCTGGTGCTGGCATAACTGGATATCCATCTGCAAAAAAATGAAACAAGACCCATACCTCACACCATGCAAAAAAATGAACTCAAAGTGGATCAAAGACCTAAATATAAAATCTGAAATGATAAAGATCATGAAACAAAAAAAAAGGGACAATGGTAGGAGTCCCAATACATGGCATAAACAGTATACAAAACATTACTAATAATGCAGAAACATCAGAAGAGAAACTAGATAACTGGGAGCTCCTAAAAATCAAACACTTATGCTCATCAAAACACTTTAACCAAAGAGTAAAAAGATTTCCTACAAACTGGGAAAAGTTTTTGGCTACGACAATTCCGATCAGTGTCTGATCTCTAAAATCTACATGATACTGCAAAAACTCAACAATAAAAAGACAAATAACCCAATTAAAAAATGGGCAAAGGATGTGAACAGGCAGTTCACCAAAGAAGACATTTAGGCAGCTAACAAATACATGAGGAAATGCTCAGGATCATTAGCCATTACAGAAATGCAAATCAAAACTACAATGAGAGTCCATCTCACCAACAATGCTGGCATTAATCCAAAAAACACAAAACAATAAATGTTGGAGAGGCTGTGGAAAGACTGGAACATGTATACACTGCTGGTGGGAATGTAAAATGGTACAAGCACTTTGGAAATCAATTTGGCGTTTCCTTAAAAAGCTAGAAACAGAAGTATCACTTGATCCAGCAATCCCACTCCTTAGAATACATCCTAGATAAATAAGAGCCTTCACATGAACAGATATGTGCACATCCCTGTTCATTGCAGCACTGTTTACAATAGCAGAAAGATGGAAGCAACCAAGGTGCCCATCAATGGATGAATGGATAAATAAATTATGGCATATTCACATAATGGAAATACTATGCAATGATTAAGAACAATGATGAATCCGTGAAACATCTCATAACATGGAGGAATCCGGATGGCATTATGCTGAGTGATATTATGTCAGTTGCAAAAGGACAAATATTGTATGAGACCACTATAAGAACTCATGAAAAAGTTTAAACACAGAAGAAAATATTATTTGATGGTTACGAGGGTCGGGGGAGAGAGAGAGAGATATTCACTAATTAGATAGTAAAAAATTAGATAGTAGACAAGAGCTATTTTAGGTGACAGGAAAGACAACACACGATACAGGAGAGGTCAGCACAACCGGACTAAACCAAAAGCAGTTTCCTGAATACAACCGAATGCTTCATACTCCAGAGTAGCAGGGACAGGGGTCTGGGGACCATGGTTTCAGGGGACATCTAGGTCAACTGGCATAAGGAAATGTGTTAAGAAAATATTCTGCATCCCACTTTGGTGAGTGGGATCTGGGGTCTTCAAAGCTAGCAAGCAGCCATCTAAGTTGCATCAGTTGGTCTCAACCTAAGTGGAGCAAAGGAGAATGAAGAATACCAAAGACATAAGGTAAAGATGACTCCAAGAGACAGAATGGGTCGCATAAACCAGAGACTACATCAGCCTGAGACTGGAAGAACTAGATGGTGCCCTGCTATCGCTGATGACTGCCCTGAAAGGGAACACAACAGTGAATCCCTGATGGAGCAGGATAACAGTGGGATGCAGATGTCAAATTATGATAAAAAGACAAGACTTAATGGTCTGAATGAGACTAGAAGGACTCCGGAGGTCATGGTCCCCAGACCCTTTGTTTGCCCAAGAGTGGAACATTCCCGAAGCCAACTCTTCAGGCAGGGATTGCACTGGACTAAAAAAAAAAAAAAAAAGACTATAAGATAGAAAATGATATTGGTGAGGAGTGAGCTTCTTGGCTCAAGTAGACACATGAGACTCTGTGGGCAGCCCCTGTCTGGGGGCAAGATGAGAAGGCAGAGGGGGACAGGAGCTGGTTAAATGGACATGGGGCGTACGGGGTGGAGAGGAGGGGGAATCTTATTAGCAGGAGAGCAGCTAGGAGAACATAGCAAGGTATGTATAAGTTTTTGTATGAGACTGACGATTTGTAAACTTTCACTTAAAGCAGTATTAAAAAAAAACTCATGAAAAGATTTATACACCAAAATAAAAAAAATTGAAAACCTTATATTAAAAGCCAATCTGTCTGTCCTTTCTTAAATATATTTTGAGAACACTTAATTTTTCTTCATTATTCGGATGCTGTTCTAAAACAGCCATTGGTAGATGATTGCTTCAAAACACTTTCCGTATCCTCTAATGAAGGACCTATCACTGATGTTTTTGGTTTACAGTCTTCAGGGCTAAGTTATAATTTTTTAAAGTCATTTTAGCTCATATAAAATGTAATGCCTGTGATTTGTTTGTTTTAGAAAACAAAGTTGAGGAGGGTGTAAATGCATTTAGAAAAAGTATGTGGCATTTGAATGAATATGAGTTTGATAGTTTCACTTTTCTTAATGAAATAAAAACAAGTCTATCTGTAAAATAATATTTCCAAAGTATTCCTTAAGTAAAAATTAATGAATTAGCTGAGATTAACTGTTAAATTGAGTCATGTAGAAGTCAGGTAGAAGAAGATAACATTTGTCTGCTCTGTTAAAGAAATAATAGAGACATTTCTGTTCTCCTAGAAAGTTTGGAAATAATTTTCTCTTCTGAGAACTTAATTCTATTATTATTACAATGAGTGAACTTTCAATTCATCCTTTCTGGACAATTACTATAATTAAATACTATATTTGTGATGAAATTATAATAATATTTAAATCTTTTTTCTCACCCCTTTCGAATGGTCTCTTAAAGAATCTCAAATATGGAATTATTTATAAATAATTTTTAAATGATGGAATTTAGTAACATAATGGTAGTGTATTGAATTTCTCTACTTTATAATTTGGCTTAATTATTTCAGACCAAAATTTAGCCTTAAAATATATTCGGTGCATGAACAAAAATTTTTTAGGAAGCTATTGGTTTTGTATATTTCTGCTATATGATTTTAACTGGAGTTGCAAATAGAGTTTCTTTAAAAAGCTTATGAAATTTTTTTCTTAAAAAAAAATATTTCACCAACTAGGAAATGTGCTGGATATTCTGATGAGGGGAGGCAATTGTTAAACTGTTTTAAAAATGATATTTTCCTAATATGTTCCATTGTTAATAATTATCAACAGATAAAAAAATAAGGAAAAAGAAAATATTTAATAGTCATAGGTGAAAAATAACCCTCCCCCTTTTCAAAGCTTATTTTAATTAAATTTTCATGACAGTTTTCTGAAATAATGCAATTGATACTTGTTTGTGGAAGAAGCACAATGTCCTGACTTCCTAGGAGCTCAGTCATTGCTCCTGGCCTTATCTATTAATAGTCACTTCAGTTACTCTCATCATGTTTTCCCAAGCTTTCGCTCTGCCAGCAAACGTTGATCTGAAAATGGGCTACCCAAGGACAATGGCATTATTCATTGCTGAGTGCTTTTCAAACAATTAGAGATTTTTGCTCTTGTGCAAATGAATACTTTTTGAAACTTATAATTCTATTCTTGTCAACAAATATAGGACATTTTAAAAGCTATGATTATTACTATATGATCTCTAACTTTAGAAAAAAATTACAAGATTATGTAAACAAAGAATAAAAAAAAAATCTACTTGTTAATTCTACTCACGTTGTAATATATATGGCTATTTTTACCGAAAGAGATTGATTTGACTTTCTGTAATATATATTATTAAACATTCAACCAGGTAAGATTTACTGCCACCATGTGTCATAAATAAATCCCCTATGATCTCAGCTGGTGATTATAGAAGCAATTCTTTCTCCATTTTTGTGGTTGCCTGGATATAAATAAAATACTTCATTTTATGTATATTTATTCTTGTTTTCCACCTTATCCATGCCTTTTATTTTTCTTTCTGAGAACAAACAAATTTTAGCCATCAAGAAACCTACCATGAGCAGATGCGAATTTATATTTTAATGTTTTATTAAAAAACTTAAATAGACAAAAAGTATTTTTTCAAATTTCAATAGTATTTTTCTTTCTGATCTAACTGCTTTACATCTTCTAGAAAAAGACAATATTAAGAAGAAAATGTTTGTTTATGTTTCAATTTCAGAATTTCAATCTACATAGTTGCTTTTGTGTTAAATACACTTGTGTTATCCAGGGAGGGCAACAGAAAATAGTTCTGGAAATAACTAAGAATGATTCAAATATTGTGAAATGTAGCCTAGAAAAAAAAAAAATTGACTTTCAAAAGGAAAACTCTCAAGGAAGAACTTTAAATGCGCTAGAGATTTTTAGGAAAATGCAACACCTGAAAGAAATTTACAATTCCAGGAAAGAGAGTTTTTGGAGATCCCAGAGAGAAGGTACAGATATGACAGCTCTAGTTTCCACTCAGCTCCATTAAAGTATTGTAAACATGCAACCCCCCACAGAGACTTGGGGAACCAATTCCTCTCACTGACTTCATCCTTTCCATCTGACAGTCTCCCCTTGAAATCCATGCCCAGAACGTGTCTAAAATATAAAAAGTGTTAGTTTTGTTAACTGTGATATAATAAAAAATTGTCTTAACTTAATTAAAATGTGCACTAGAATTAAGCAAATGTAATGCATCCCTATAAAATGTAGAAAGTAATTTTAAATTATAAAATCCAAGTGGTCCAAAATTATAGTAAGCCATGTCCCAGGAAATGTTGTATATAAAACTCACCTGGTCAAGCTGTTGACATTAAAGGTAGAAAGTGTCAGACATGGTAGAGTAGGTGGGAAGAGCTTCAAGGCATTAGACAGATCAGTGATCATACCTGCAGAGGAATAACAACAAGCAAATGCTGTATCCTGGCTACACTAAAAACAGCAACAGCTATAAAAAGCTAAACTCCTAATGTCCTATTTTAGTTCTATTTTAGACTTTCTTATTACACCCAAATTATCCATCTATTTTTTGTTAACACTGAGACACAAACACAAGATCTTCAGAAAAATTGATAGTAGTTTCCTTTCTTATTACATACAGTAAAAATAATGTAAAAAATAACAGTGTTATTAATAGTGCTAATGATGTTAATAATAATAAACCAGAAAAATTACATTAGAAAGCATATTCTAAATTTTGGAAGAAATACTCATTTTGGGTAAATACAAGATCTTTGCTGGATAATGAAGTATTTACTGAAAAACATTAAATCTACTTTCATCGTTCAATTGACTTAATTTAAATTGATACATATTCTTGAGGCATTTTTTCTGAGAGGAAGCCAACATGCCATGGATGATTTTACCTCTAAGAATAAAAGTCAAAATTTTTTCAAGCTTCCCCTAAAGCAGTGATCTTCCCTTTCTACCCTCATGTACTCTGTTTGAGAATAGCACGAAAACATCCTCGAAAAATAATGGTTTATTTTTTTATGTTTCATTTTTGCTTTTCCTCAGAGTTTCTTCTTCTCCTAAATAACACTGAATAATTTTTTGAACAGTAGAGAAAAATATCTGTAACAGCAATGTTTGCCTAAAACAGGTTTACATAAATCCTCTGTCAGAATTTCCACATGACTTTCTTATGCATCTGTACATTCAAGGCCATAATCAACTCAAATTCCTCCTGATTCTCAAGGAAAGGTGAAGGAAAATCAGTGAAAGAGAGGGTAGTTCTTTACACACCACCCCAACTCTGCGACTTGTCACGGTAGATGGTACATTTCCCACCTTCTCCTGAGTCTGAGGGGGATGCAGTAGACATGGATGTTTAGTGGAGAAGACGCTCCAAAAAACTTATATCAAGCTGAGCCTAGACCGAATGATAATTTCTAAAGAGCATCAGTCAGAAGGATTTAAAACGTAGTCATCGTTTATCTTAAAAGAATTAATAGTTTTCAATTCATGAACAAACAAGAGCTTCAGAAATATAAAGTTTTCTTGAGGTAGACAACCTGGGTGTAATTTTGTTCTTGTATGCACAATGGTATATTAATAGTACTTATCTCACAGGATAGGGACTATACTTACTGATGCTGTGTTTTCTTCTCGTATTTATGAGAACAAATGTACAAATATTCTTGCACAAAAGGGTGAATGTTTTTCCTTTGGATTTTAAAAGGCACTTGAGTCAATGATCCTCTTTACATCTTATTTCTTATTTAATACTATTGTGCAATGATATGCTGGTAATATTTAAAAAATTGGGTCTTCAAGAAAATTTTAAATTAAAAATAAGCCCCTGATGTGTATGTTTGCAAATGTCCATGTTGTAGATACTCCTACCTTGGCTACTTTCAACCTAGTAATGTTACAAAAATGGAGTTGAAAAAAGCCACCTCAATTGGATTCATTAGCCTCTTTAAGTTGGTGCCAACAAAATGTTGTTATTGTTGTTAATTGTCCTCGAGTTGGCTGAGGCTCATGGTGACCTTATGTATAGCAGAGAGAAATGCTGTCCGGTCCTGAGCTATCTTCAGGATCATTGGTATGTTTGAGTCTATTGGTGTGGCTACCGTGTGAATCCATCTCATTGAGGGCTTCCCCTATTTTTGTTAGCCCTCTACTTTACCAAACCTGATGTTGTTTTCCAGCAATGGTCTTTACTGACGATATGTCCAAAGTTTGAGAATCAGAGTTTTACATATTATCCCTCCTCACTTCTATGGAATACTCTGGTTGAACTTCTCACTTTGTAGCATTATGATTGTATATTCGGGAAACATACTGGTTGTGTTTTCACCACTTGTCTGTCAGTTTGTCATACTGTGGTGGCTTGCATGTTGCTATGATGCCGGGAGCTATGTCTCTGTTATTTCAAATACTAATAAGGTCACCTTTGGTCAACAGGTTTTAGTAGAGTTTCCAGACTAAGACAGACTAGGAAGGAAAACATGGCAATCTATAAGACAATCATATAAAGACAAATATTGTATAATCCCACTTTCATAAGAAGAAAATAATAGATATATATACAGAGACTTGTGTTCATTGGTGGTTACCAGGGTGGGGTGGGGTGGGAGATTCACTCTCTAAATTGTAGATATTTGTTATTTTTGGTGATAGGAAAAGCAGCACAGAACGTGGGTGAAATGAGCACAGTTTGACCAAAGTAAGCCACGTCACTAAGAAGTGAAGGAAAAAAAAAATTAGACAATAAGTATGCAAGAAAATAGTGGATATGAATTGGAGGCCTATAATTTTAACCTATTTAAAAATGAGAGTCAAAGTAATTGGGGTTTATATTATTTTACCTTTACATAAAAAAATTGATTTCTCACTATGAGGAGAAAACAAATACTCATGGGAATGTGATTATATTAAGAATTAATTATATATCCAAAGGGATTATACATAACTTTAGAGAAATAGTCTGTTTTACCTAAACTACATAGCTAATGTTATTTTAAAAAGTGCTCATTTTTACAAATTTTTTCATATATTTATCAACTTTATATTATGAAGAACGTCCTTTAAAAAAAATAGCTTTTATTTTCCCAGTATTTCAAAACTCTTCCTTTTCCTTATAATTTCTTTTACCTTCTTCCCATAATTAAGGATTTCCAGTTTCCTACTCAGGTCCATTCCAAAGAAAAGTGATCAAATAGAATGTAGAAATTATCAAACAATATCATTAGTACCACATACTAGTAAAATTCTGCTACAGATAATTCAAAACCACACACTTTTGCCAATTTTAAACCATGCAGTACCTCCTTGTTCTGTTTGAATGACTACCTCTTGGCCTATGTACAGGTTCCGCATAAGAGCAATTAACTGATCTGAAATTCCCATTCTTTCCAATGTTATCTATAATTTGTTATGATCCAGATAGTTGAATGATTTTGCATGGTCAATAATACACAGGTAAACATCTTTCTGGTGTTCTCTGCTTTCAACCAAGATCCATCTGACAGCAGCAATGATATCCCGCATTCTACATCTTCTTCTGAATCCATTTGGCAGTTCTGAACATGTAATGCCACTAAACTTTACACTTAAAAAGTGCCTAAAATGGTAAATTTTACGTAATGTATATTTTACTGCAATAAAATAGGGAGAATGTTTCATCCTTGATTGCTCTAAAAACAATTCAATTAAGCAAGCTTTCCTGAATTAGTTTTTTCTCATCTCATAAATATTGCTCCCCCACCTACCACGTCAATGGGATCTATACTTGTACAAACACTTTCTTCCAGAAAAATTAAAAAATAAAATAAATTTTAAAATGTAGGTAAAACAGAAGCACTAAACACATCATTAGACCAATTAACTGAGATGTTCCATCAAATTATGATCCTAAACATCCAAATCAAGAAATCAAATCCCACGAGTTGATTGGTTGTACATAAGCAGGCTCAGCAGTTACTCATTTTTCTGTCATTGTTTTAAATATATCTATCACGCAACTTTTGTCAATTCAGTTTCTACAGGTGTACTACTTACTGACAGCACTTCCATTTTGATCAAAGATTCTACAGAAGAATCCTGATCAAAAGATCGGAAATGTAGAACAGAATTCAAATGCTCATGGAATCCGGATTTTCTGAGGCAGTAGAGGCTAGATGAACCCCAGAAACTATTGACCTGAGATAATCTTTAAACCTTAAACTAAAAATATTCCCTGAAATCTTCTAAAAACAAACACTTTAGCTTAACTAGTAAAAAAGTGCCTGCCTTGAGCATTATGCTTTTTTAAGAACTACATATCTATATAGGGTCAAAGCGACAACAGCAGCTCAGAAGATTAGGCAGGAACCTTAGGGGTTAGTGAGCTTGTATTAATGCTGGAGTAACAGCTCAGAAAAGGAGGTTGAGATTGGTTGCACAACTTGAGGAATGTAATCAATGTCACTGAATTGTACCTGTAGAAACTGTTGAATTGGTGTATGTCTTGTTGCATATACTCTTGAAGTGACAAGAAAATAGATAATTTTTTTAAAAAAGTAGGGGACAACACTCCTTCTATGCTAATAACCATGACACTTTTTTAGTTATTTTTTTTAAAATCATGTCTGATAATTTGATGTGATAAATCTAAATGAGAGACTAAGTTGAAATTTTGTGAAACCTCAAGTCCTTCCAATTATAAGAATGTTCTCTCATATCAATATCCCTACTAATTCCCTGGGAATAAGAACAAATGAAGATTAATTCATGTATGAGGTAGAAAATATTATTACTCATTTTTTTTTTACTGAAGACAAGTTTTCAGTAGAAATACTTTCACATAAGAAGTAGAATGAGTAAAGAAATCATGTAAATTAAGCTATTTATCAAGCCTTAGTAAAAACAAAACAAAAAAGCAATCTTTCTTTGTGTTGTTTAGAGGAAAACAATATTGATAGGCACAAAAAAAAAAAAAAATGAAAAGCAAGTTAGAGATTCAAACACTCTTTGCTAGGTTTTCTTTTGGTACCTATATTCCCAGATGTAATACTCTAATAGTTGAACCCCTATAGGGTTGCTGTGAGTCAGATCGATTCGCCGGCACTGGGTTTGGTTTTTTGGCAAACAAAACTTAAAAAGGTAGTGTAGTGGAGATGTCTGTATTACCTGATGTTCGGTTTCATTCTTCTAATTAAAAAACAAAAACATGTGGCATATTGAGATTCTAATTTAAAACTGATTCTACATGTAAAATGATCATAAAGGCCAAGGACAAAGTCTCAGAGTACTGAATACAGCCCAGAGTGTTTTTTGCATCATGGGAACTGATTATAGGAAGAAAGAAGGCAAGTCAAGCTTATTCATTTGTCACAGGATAAAACAGCCTATAGGTAATATTCTGTTAATCCTGGCAAAATCCAACCAAAAATAGATTTTAGAGAATTTAATAGAACATAATGTGGTATTCTTATGAATATATGAACAGGTGCAGCGATTAGGAGTTTGGCTGCTAACCAAAAGGCCTGCAGTTCAAATCCTCCAGCCAGTTCTTGGAAACCCTATGAGGTGGTTCTATTCTGTCATATAGGGTCACTATGAGTAAGAATCGACTCGATGGCAATGGGTTAAACTGTAAACTCACACAAATAGTCACCATGCTCCTGGTATTACATGTTCATAGTAGCATATTTTTCATCAGCTAGTGTTGAAATCTGTGCAGTAATAAGCCTTCCAGCCTGTACAGGAAATTGAGAACTTGAGCTATGCTAGGGAGAAAATGGATGCTCATAAGTGGGTGAAAATATCCACATAAAATCCCATGGCCTAAATTTAATCATTTGCTAGCATAAAGAAATCATCATCTTTATTTAAATGTAGTGTTCTACTGAATGGAATATGTATGAACTTTTTGCCTTGGAAACTTCAAATTGCTTTTTTGTTTGTTTGTTTTTTTAGAAAATGAGGTTTCAACCTTTTTCCTGTAACAAAACAGTCTTGCTCCGAGTAGTTAGACATCTTCCCACTAAGGTAAACCTATCAAAGTAAACTCTGATTGGCATTTCAAAATAAGTAAACTAAATTCCTACCAGATGTGTCAAGACGTATAAAAGTTTTCTCTATTTTTCATCCACCATTCATTAGAATTCCAAGTTGATATCCTGAAAAGTACAAAGAATGTGACCTTGGGCCAATAAAGATGGGTGATTATAGCTGTAGATGAGAGTGGAAGATAAGGGTGAGCAGGGCATCAGAAATGAGCATAAGGGGCTGACTGCTTCATGAAGAAAGCCTTAGACAGAGCTGTTAAAATAGCTGTCAGATTGAACAAGAGATGGGGAGCATCGGCAGGCGTGAAGGCCAGAGTAGAAAGTTAGGAAGGACTGTTGAAGTTGTTGGGTTCCGTTAAGTAAATTTCAACTAGTAGTAGTAAAAGCTTGGTTTGACATCAGAAATACCAAAGCGGGGAGGGGAGGAATTCTGATCCTCAGGCCTACCTCAGTCCCCTACACTAGGTTATCTTCATTTTCTATCTCAGATAATTGTGCTCATTTCCATATTTGGAAACCACTGAATTAAGGGATTTGTGTACTGCTGTATCTACTATATGCACATGGGAATCTATTCAATAAAATTATCTGCATGTTTCTACAAATATTACTTCAGGAAGAATATTCAAAATTAAAGTACATAAATGGGTGGAGAAGAGAATACTAATCAGGGTACAGACATTATATTAAGGGAAAGAAGGAGAAAGAGGAAATAAAGTTGAATTTTTGGATCAGGCATGTTGAGAATTAAAGCTAAAAGTTAAATAACTTTGTTCATCAGTTAGATATTTTTATATTATTTATAATTCATATCTAGAGACAAGAGAAAATTTAAAGTTTTTAGAATACTCCAAAAAGCATTGATGTGAGAGCTCTGTATTTTGAGAGTTAGCTTAAGATTTGGCCTACTGTATTAAATGATAGAAGAAAATAATTAAGATGATGCAAGTGTTTTTTATTTAGTGTGGATGGCTTGGGCTCATCCCACAAGGAAGCCCAGAAAGGAATATGTGATTATAAAGACATGCTCTTCCTAGAGGCATTTCCCCAGATATTGCTTCCCATCTAACATGATACAGATGAAGACAGTTTTCCCTTATGCAGAGACAGAAGACCAAAGAATCATTGGGCAGCAGAGTCTGAAGAAATCAGGGAAGTCACAATGGCCATGAGGAAGAGTAGAAGGTCAGGATGAACAGGTGTAGTCACTTAATGTAGCCAAAGTGGTAACAGAAAGACCAAAAAGAGCATGTGAGTATTCAGGTTGCTGAACCTGTCAGTATGTATATACAAATAGCATTACGTGGTAGTCCAAAAATCCTAAGGCTTATTCTTGGGTCAGTTAGCCAGGAAAAAGCCAGTCTTATAAAGCAGTTATAAAAAGATACACAACAGGGAATCTTAACATCATAGCTCAATGCTCAGTGTCACAAAGAACCTGAGTATAATAGTGTCATGCTCCAAGTAGAATACGTCATTATTAAAAGGAAACAGAGATGGCTAAGCAGTTAAAATGCAAAAAAGAAAGGAAAAAAAGGCTAAAATCTTCTACATTAGAAAAATCAGCATCATTTTGAAGTTAAGGCCAAAAGTTAAGGCTAAGTTTGCATCATTTCCTCTACCATGATTATCTTTGTTTTACAGATGAGAAAGTTATACAAAAGTAAAGCAACTTGTCCTATATCACCCTGCTAAGAAATGGCAGAGCTTGGGTTCACACTGACTATTTTTCTCAATAATATGTGTTTTTAACCTCTCTGTGTCATTGCTTTGGCACAAACCATACTCAAGTTAAGTCAAACTGGGATTTAGTTAAATGCAGAAAAAACAGGAGAAGACCCTGCATCTAGAACATTTCTTGGAAAAAAAAAAAAAAAAGTTAAGCAACAAAACAACTTTGTGAAGATATGCATATAAACCAAGAAAAAAAAAATGATGCAAGAAAGGAGATCAAAGTCCAGCTTGTCTGTTTTTGTTAGGTGCCCCCAAGTCATTTCGGAGTCACGGTGACCCAATGTACAACAGAACAAAACACTGCCCTGTTCTGCACCATCCTCACAAGTATTGCTATGTTAGAGCACACTGTGGGCCCCACTGTGGCAATTCTCCTTCTTGAAGATCTTGCTCTTTTTTGCTGACCCTCCTCTAGGGACTGGTTCCTCCCAATGATATGTCCATAGAAAATAAGATAAAACCTTATTATTCTTGTTTCTAAGGAGCATTCTGGCTGTACTTCTTCCAAGACAGATTTGTTCGTTTCTTCTGGTGGTCCATGGTATATTCAAAATTCTTTGCCAACACCATAATTCAAAGGCATCAATTCTTCTTAGGGCTTCCTTATCCATTGTCCTGCTTTTGGATGCGCGTGAGGCAACTGAAAACACCTTGGATTGAGTCAGGTCCGCCTTAGTCTTCAAAGTGACATATTTGCTTTTTAACACTTTAAAGAGGTCTTTTGCAGCAGGCTTGCCCAGTGAAATATGTTGTTTGATTTCTTCACTGCTGCTTCCATGGGTTTTGTTTGTGGATCCAAGTAAAATTAAATTCTTGACAACTTCAATCCTTTCTCCCTTTATCATGATGTTCCTTATTGTTCCAGTTGTGAGGATTTTTGTTTTCTTTATGTTGAGGTGTAATCCATGCTGAAGGCTGTGGTCTTTGATATTCATCAAAAGTGCTTCAAGTCCTCTTCACTTTCAGCAAGGAAGGTGGTGTGGAGGTACAGCCAAGATGGCGGAAGAGACAGACACTTCTGGCGAGCCCTTTTTACAACAAAAACCCAAAAACACAAGTGAAACGAGTATATTTGTAACAAGCTGAGAGCCCTGAGCTTCAAAGGCAAGCTTACAAAATGAACTGAGGTGCAGGGGGAGGAAGAGATCATTCAGAAGTGCAGAAGAGTTAACAGACCTGAATCACGGGGAGCCCTCAGGCACCATTTCCAGAGCCGAGGAGGTGGGGTGGAACTAGTGTTCAGCCACGGTTTCCTCAGGGAGAAGCAGGCAGCCACACAGCCTACTCACATCTCAGGAACCTGAGAAGAACAGCACTGTCAGCAAAAACTAAGTACTTGAGTATATTTTACCTCGCCCCCCCCCCCCGGCGCAGTCCCCAAGCCAGCTTCAGCGGCTGAATTCCCTGGGCCTGAGATAGGCCCTGTTCAACATCTAGAGCCATCCTCCTGGCCTTGGGGAAGGAAAAAATTTGCAACTGGGGGAAAAGATCATTTGCTAACTCCACTAACCAGAGGAGCTCAGGACAGAAGTGGCTCCTGTCAAGGCATAAACCGTCTGTGGACTCTAAGCACGTTTCCCTTCTGCATGGACCTGTGTGGGCCTATTTTGGGAGAATAGGCCCTTGCTGGCAAACTCCAACCATTTCAGCTGTGTGGTGGACAGGTGGGTGTTTGATGTTTGACCTTGCTTTGCCTATTAAACAAGGTCCTCACCTACCCACATCAGGGACCTAAGGACTGGTAGTTTCACTCAGGTCATGCAGCCACCCATGACAGGGGTGCAAAATAACTGGTACCTACCAGTCCTTACAACCAAAAACTTTGGGTGCTCACGGTCTGTTTGCAGAACCCACCCACCTGCATGCTCTAGGGAACAAGGACACACTTTCCTCAGAGACATTCGGGGGTTGATTCTCAGCCCCCTGCCTTGCTCAGACTGTAGCCCCCTGCTGCAGTCAGATACCGGTATGTATGCCAATCACTCCTGCCCCTCTAAGACTGTAGGACAGAGCCTGTACCACACACCTGATGATCAACTACCTGGAAACCTGAGATGAATTAATACAAGAAAACTGAATGGACTTCTAGACTGATATACCAGATAACAACTCTAGCCATCAGGGAACGGGGCGTTAGAGCTCCAAAGATGAAAATAATCAAGCTAGCTCACTCAAGCTACCATAGGGGCATACCAAAACAAAACAAAGCAAGCTACAACACAGCAAGCAAGCATAAACTATATACAATAAATTATAGAAGGCTTGGAGACAACAGTGAATATCAAGACACATAAAGAAAGAGACCGTGATCACCTTAACAGACTCTCAAAACAAAGAATCCAGGGATCTTCTAGATGAAAGTGCATTCCTGGAATTACCAGAGCCAGAATACAAAAGTTTAATATACAGAACCCTTCAAGACATGAGGAAGGAAATGAGGCAATACAAAGAACAAGCCAAGGAACGCACAGATAAAGCAATTAAAGAAATTAAAAAGATTATTCAGGAACATAATCACAAGTTTAATAAGCTGGAAAAATCCATAGACAGGCAGCAATCAGAAATTCAGAAGATTAACAGTAAAATTACAGAAGTAGACAACTCGATAGAAACTTAGAGGAGCAGAATTGGCCAAGTAAGAGCTAGAATTTCTGAACTCGAAGATAAATCACTTGGCACTAATATATTTGAAGAAAAATCAGATAAAAATTTTTGAAAATGAAGAAACCTTAAGAATCATGTGGGACACTATCAAGTGAAATAACCTATGAGTGTTTGGACTACCAGAACAGGGAGGGATAACAGAAAATACAAAGAGAATTGTTGAAGATTTGTTGGCAGAAAACTTCCCTGATATCATGAAAGATGAGAAGATATCTATCCAAGATGCTCATCGAACTCCGCATAAGGTAGATGTTAAAAGAAATTCACCAAGACATATTTTAATCAAACTTGCCAAAACCAAAGATAAAGAGAGAATTATAAGAGCAGCGAGGGATAAATGAAAAATCACCTGCAGAGGATAGCCAATAAGAATAAGCTCGGACTACTCAGCAGAAACCATGTAGGCAAGAAGGCAATGGGATGACATATTTAAAAAATTGAGGAAAAAAATTGCCTGCCAAGAGTCACATATCCAGCAAAACTGTCCCTGAAGTATGAAGGTGAAATTAAGACATTTCCAGATAAACAGAAGTTAGGGAATTTGTAAAAACCAAACCAAAACTACAAGAAATACTAAAGGGAGTACTTTAGTCAGAAAATCAATAATATCAGGTATCAACCCAAGACTAGAACACTGGGCAGAGCAACCAGGAGTCAGCCCAGATGGGGAAATCTAAAAAAACAGAGAAGATTATAAAAAAAAAAGAGCTCCAAACAGAGTAACAGCAATGTTATTATATAAAAGAAGACAACATTAGTATAATAAAAAGGGACTGAGAAATGTAATCATACACCTTCCATATGGAGGGGAAGATACGGCAATACAAAGAAATAAAAGTTAGTTTTAAATTTAGAAAAATAGGAGTAAATAATAAAGCACCCACAAAGGAGACAAACTATTCTACTCACCAAAATAAAATGCAAGAAAAAAAAGAGACTCAGCAGAAACAAAATCAATAACAACAAATATGAGAAAAGAACAGTATATAAAGTTAATCTACTCAGCACATAAAATTAAGTGGGAAAAAGAAATTGTCAACAATACAAAAAAAGGACATCAAAATGACAGCACTAAATTCATACCTATCCATAATTACCCTGAATGTAAATGGACTAAATGCACCAATAAAGAGACAGAAAGTGGCAGAAGGATTAAAAAACAAGATCCGTCTATATGCTGCCTACAAGAGATACACCTTAGACTTAGAGACACAAACAAACCAAAACTCAAAGGATGGAAAAAAATATATCAAGCAAACAACAATCAAAAAAAAGCAGGAGTGGCAATATTAATTTCTGACAAAATAGACTTTAAAGTTAAATCCATCAGAAAGGATAAGGAAGGACACTATATAATGATAAAAGGAACAATACACCAAGAAGATATAACCATATTAAATATTTATGCACCCAATGACAGGGCTGCAAGATACATAAAACCAACTCTATCAGCATTGAAAAGTGAGATAGACGGCTCCACAATGATGGTAGGAGACTTCAACATGCCAGTTTTGATGAAGGACAGGACATCCAGAAAGAAGCTCAATAAAGACATGGAAGATCTAAATGCCACAATCAACCAACTTGACCTCATAGACATATACAGAACATTCCACCCAAAAGCAACCAACTGCACTTTCTTTTCTAGTGCACATGAAACATTCTCTAGAATAGACCACATATTAGGTCATAAAGCAAGCCTTAGCAGAATCCAAAACACTGAAATATTACAAAGCATCTTCTCTGACCATAAGGCCATAAAAGTAGAAATCAAAAACAGGAAAAACAAGCAAAAGAAATGAAACACTTGGAAACCGAACAATACCCTGCTCAAAAAAGACTGGATTATAGAAGACATTAAAGATGGAATAAAGAAATTCAGAGAATCCAAGAGAATGAAAACACTTCCTATCAGAACCTTTGAGACACAGTAAAACCAGTGCTCGGAAGGCGATTTATATCAATAAATTCACACATACAAAGAGAAGAAAGGGTCAAAATCAAAGAATTATCCCTATAACTTGAACAAATAGAAAGAGAGCAACAAAAGAAACCCACAGTCACCAGAAGAAAACAAATAATAAAAATTAGAGCTGAAATAAATGAAACAGAAAAACAATTGAAAGAATTAACAAGACCAAAAGCTGGTTTTTTGAAAAAATCAACAAAATTGATCAACCCGTGGCGAAACTGACAAAAGAAAAACAGGAGAGGAAGCAAATAATTGGAATAAGAAATGCAATGGACGATATTACAACAGACCCAACTGAAATTAAAAGAATCATATCAGATTACTATGAAAAATTGTACTCTTACAAATTTGAAAACCTAGAAGAAATGGATGAATTCCTAGAAATGCACTCTCTACCTAAACTAACACAAACAGAGGTAGAACAACTAAATAGACCATAGCAAAAGACGAGATTGAAAAGGAAATAAAAAAACTTCCAACAAAAAAAAGCCCTGGTCCGGACGGCTTCACTGCAGAATTTTATCTAACTTTCAGAGAAGAGTTAACACCACTACTACTAAAGGTATTTCAGAGCATGGAAAAGGACGGAATACTACCAAACTCATTCTATGAAGCCACCATATCCCTGATGCCAAAACCAGGTAAAGGCACCACAAGAAAAGGAAATTATAGACCAATAGCCCTCATGAACGTAGATGAACAAATCCTCAACAAAATTCTAGCCAAGAGAATTCAATAATCTATCAAAAAAAATAATACACCATGACCAAGTGGGATTCATACCAGGTATGCAAGGATGGTTCAACATTAGAAAGACAATTAATGTAACCCACGGCATAAATAAAACAAAAGACAAGAATCACATGATTTTATCAATTCATGCAGAAAACGCATTTATTTGACAAAGTTCAACACCCATTCATGATAAAAACTCTCAGCAAAATAAGAATTGAAGGAAAATTCCTCAACATAATACAGAGCATTTATACAAAGCCAACAGCCAACATCACCCTAAATGGAGAGAGCCTGAAAGCATTCCCATTGAGATCTGGAACCAGACAAGGATGCCCTTTATCACCGTTCTTACTCAACATTGTGTTGGAGGTCCTTGCCAGAGCACTTAGGCTAGATAAAGCAATAAAGGGCATCCAGATTGGCCAGGAAGAAGTAAAAGTATCTCTATTCGCAGATGACATGATCTTATACGCAGAAGACCCTAAAGAATCCTCAAGAAAACTACTGAAACTAATAGAGTTCAGCAGAGTAACAAGATACAAGACAAACATACAAAAATCAGTTGGATTCCTCTGCACCAACAAAAAGAACATTGAAGAGGAAATCACCAAATCAATGCCATTTACATTAGACCCCAAGAAGATAAAATACTTAGGAATAAATCTTACCAGAGATGTAAAAGACTTATACAAAGAAAACTACACTACACTTTTGCAAGAAACCAAAAGAGACTTATGTAAGTGGAAAAACATACCTGGCTCATGGATACGAAGACTTAACATTATAAAAATGCCTATTCTACCAAATGCAATCTATACATTTAATGCAATTCCGATTCAAATCCCAAGGACATTCTTTAATGAGATGGAGAAACAAATCACCAACTTCACATGGAAGGGAAAGAGGCCCTGGATAAATAAGGCATTACTGAAAAAGAAGAACAAAGTGGGAGGCCTTACTTTATCTGATTTTAGAACCTATTATACCGTCACAGTAGTCAAAACAGCCTGGTACTGGTACAACAGCAGACACATAGACCAATGGAACAGAATTGAGAACCCAGACATAAATCCATCCACATATGAGCAGTTGATACTTGACAAAGACCCCAAAACAGTTAAATGGGGAAAAGACAGTCTTTTTAACAAATGCTGCTGGCATAACTGGAGATCCATCTGCAAAAAAAAATGAGACAAGACCCATATCTCACTCCATGCACAAAAACTAGCTCAAAATAGATCAAAGACCTAAATATAAAATCTAAAACAACAAAGATCATGGAAGAAAAAATAAGGAAAACGTTAGGAGCCCTAATACGTGGCATAAACAGTATACAAAACATTATTAAGAATGCAGAAGAAAAACTAGATCACTGGGAGCTCCTAAAAATCAAACACCTATGCTCATTCAAAGACTTCACCGAAAGAGTAAAAAGACTACCTACAGACTGGGAAAAAGTTTTTAGCTAGGACATTTCCGATCACTGCCTGATCTCTAAAATCTACATGATATTGCAAAAACTCAACCACAAAAAGATAAATACCCCGAATAAAAAATGGGCAAAAGATAAGACCAGACACTTCACTAAAGAAGACCTTCAGGTAGCAAACAGATACACAAGGAAATGTTCACGATCATTAGCCATTAGAGAAATGCAGATCAAAACTATAATGAGATTTCATCTCACTCCAACGAGGTTGGCATTAATCCAAAAAACACAAAATAATAAATGTTGGAGAGGATGTGGAGAGATTGGAACACTTCTACCCTGCTGGTAGGAATGTAAAATGGTACAAGGACTTTGGAAATCAATTTGGTGCTTCCTTAAAAAGCTGGAAATAGAACTACCATACGATCCAGAAATCCAACTACTTAGAATATATCCTAGAGAAATAAGAGCCTTTACACTAAGAGATATATGCACACCCATGTTTATTGCAGCACTGTTTACAATAGCAAAAAGGTGGAAGCAACCAAGGTGCCCATCAACAGATGAATGGATAAATAAATTATGGTATATTCACACAATGGAATACTACGCATCAATAAAGAACAGTGAGGAATCTGTGAAACATTTCATAACATGGCGGAACCTGGAAGGCATTATGCTCAGTGAAATTAGTCAGTTGCAAAAGGACAAATATTGTATAAGACCACTATTATAAGAACTTGAGAAATAGTTTAAACTGAGAAGAAAACATTCTTTTGTGGTTATGAGAGGGGAGAGGGAGGGAGGATGGGAGAGGGACATTCACTAATTAGATAGTAGATAAGAACTAATTTAGGTGAAAGAAAGACAACATACAGTACAGGGGAGGTCAGCACAACTGGACTAAACCAAAAGCAAAGAAGTTTCCTGAATAAACTGAATGCTTCAAAGCCCAGTGTAGCAGGGGCAGGGGTCTGGGTACCATGGTTTCAGGGTACATCTAAGTCAATTGGCATAATAAAATCTATTAAGAAAACATTCTGCATCTCACTTTGAAGAGTGACATCTGTGGTCTGAAATGCTAGCAAGCAGCCATCTAAGATGCATCAGTTGGTCTGAACCCACCTGGATCAAAGGAGAATGAAGAACACCTAGGACACAATGTAATTACCAGCCCAAGAGACAGAAAGGGCCACATGAACCAGAGACTACATCATCCTGAGACCAGAAGAACTGGATGGTGCCAGCCTACAACCGATGACTGCCCTGAAAGGCAACACAACAGAGAACCCCAGAGAAAGCAGGAGAGCAGTTGGATGCAGACCCCAAATTCTCATAAAAAGACCAGACTTAATGGCCTGACAGAAAGTAGAAGGACCCCGCTGGTCATGGCCCCCAGACCTTCTGTTGGGCCAGGACAGGAATCATTCCCAAAACCAACTCTTCAGACATGGATTGGACTGGACAATGGTTTGGACAGGGATGCTGGTGAGGAGTGAGCTTCTTGTATCAGGTGGACACTTGAGGCTATGTTGGCATCTCCTGCCTGGAGGGGAGATGAGAGGGTAGATGGTGTTAGAAGCTGGCCAAATGGACACAAAAAGAGAGAGTGGAAGGAGAGAGCAGGGTGTCTGTCTCATCAGGGGGAGAGTAATTGGGCATACGTAGCAAGGTGTATATAAGTTTTTGTGTGAGAGACTGACTTGATTTGTAAACTTTCACTTAAAGCACAATAAAAATTATAAAAATAAAAAAAAAAGTTTGCATCATTTGCATAACGCAGGTTGTTAATGAGTCTTCCTCTAATCCTGATGCCCCATTCTTCTTCATATAGTCCAGCTTCTCAGATTATTCGCTCAGCATACAGATTTGAGCAAGTATGGTGAAAGGATACAGCATTGACACACACCTTTTCCTTATGTCTAGATTTCAGAAGGAAACCCTGGTGGCGTAGTGGTTGAGAGCTATGACTGCTAACTAAATAGCTCAGCAGTTCGAATCCATCAGGCACTCCTTGGAAACCCTATGAGGGAGTTCTACTTGAAAATGACTCAACGGCAATGGGGTTCTTTTGTTGTTGTTGTTGTTGTTGTTGTTAGGTGCCGTCAAGTCGGTTCCGACTCATAGTGACCCTATGGACAACAGAACGAAACACTGCCTGGTCCTGCACCATCCTTACAATCGTTGTTATGCTTGAGCTCTTTGTTGCAACCACTGTGTCAATCCACCTCCTTAAGGGTCTTCCTCTTTTCCGCTGACCCTGTACTCTGCCAAGCATAGTGTCCTTCTCCAAGGAATGATCCCTCCTGACAACATGTCCAAAGTATGTAAGACACAGTCTCGCCATTCTTGCTTCTAAGGAGCATTTTGGCCACACTTCTTCCAAGACAGATTTGTTCGTTCTTTTGGCAGTCCATGGTATATTCAATATTCTTCGCCAACACCTCAATTCAAAGGTGTCAATTCTTCTTCGGTCTTCCTTATTCATTGTCCAGCTTTCACATGCATATGATGTGATTGAAAATACCATGGCTTGGGTCAGGCGCACCTTAGTCTTCACGGTGACATCTTTGCTCTTCAATACTTTGAAGAGGTCCTTTGCAGCAGATTTGCCCAGTGAAATGTGTCTTTTGATTTCTTGACTGCTGCTTCCATGGCTGTTGATTGTGGATCCATGTAAAATGAAATCCTTGAGAACTTCAATCTTTTCTCCATTTATCATGATGTTGCTCATTAGTCCAGTTGTGAGGATTTTTGTTTTCTTTATGTTGAGGTGCTATCCATACTGAATGCTGTGGTCTTTGATCTTCATTAGTAAGTCCCTCAAGTCCTCTTCACTTTCAGCAAACAAGGTTGTGTCATCGGCATAACGCAGTTTGTTAATGAGTCTTCCTCCAATTCTGATGCCCCGTTCTTCTTCATATAGTCCAGCTTCTCGTATTATTTGTTCAGCATACAGATTAAATAGGTATGACGAAAGAACACAACCCTGAAACACATCTTTCCTGACTTTAAACCAATCAGCGTCCCCTTTTTCTGTTCGAACAGCTACCTCTTGATCTATGTAAAGGTTCCTCAAGAGCACAATTAAGAGTTCTGGGATTCCCATTCTTCGCAGTGTTATCCATAATTACTTATGATCCACATAGTCGAATGACTTTGCATAGTCAATAAAACACAGGTAAACATCTTTCTGGTATTCTCTGCTTTCAGCCAGGATCCATCTGACATCAGCAATGATATCCCTGGTTCCACGTCCTCTTCTGAAACCAGCCTGAATTTCTGGCAGTTCCCTGTCAATATACTGCAGCAGCCATTTTTGAATGATCTTCAGCAAAATTTTGCTTGCATGTGATATTAATGATATTGTTCAATAATTTCCACGTTCAGTTGGATCACCTATCTTGGGAATAGGCATAAATATGGATCTCTTCCAGTCAGTTGGCCAGGAAGCTGTCTTCCATATTTTTTGGCATAGACGAGTGAGCACCTCCAGCGCTGCATCTGTTTGTTGAAACATCTCAATTGATATTCCATCAATTCCTGGAGCTTTGTTTTTCGCCAATGCCTTCAGAGCAGCTTGGACTTCTTCCTTCAGTACCATCGGTTCCTGATCATATGCCACCTCTTTAAATGGTTGAACATCGACTAATTCTTTTTGCTATAATGATTCTGTGTATTCCTTCCATCTTCTTTTGATGCTTCCTGAGTCGTTTAATATTTTCCCCATGGAAACCTTCACTATTGCAACTCGAGGCTTAAATTTTTACTTCAGTTCTTTCAGCTTGAGAAACGCCATGTGTTTCCCTTTTGGTTTTCCATTTCCAGCTCTTTGCACAAGTCATTATAATACTTTACTTTGTCTTCTCGAGAGGCCCTTTGAAATCTTCCGTTCAGTTCTTTTACTTCATCAATTCTTCCTTTTGCTTTAGCTGCTCGAAGCTCAAGAACAAGTTTCAGAGTCTCTTCTGACATCCATCTTGGTCTTTCTTTGTTTCCTGTCTTTTCAGTGACCTCTCGCTTTCTTCATGGATGATGTCATTACACAACTCGTCTGGTCTCCGGTCACTAGTGTTCAATACATCAAATCTATTCTTGAGATGGTCTTTAAATTCAGGTGGGATATACTCAAGGTCATATTTTGGCCCTCGTGGACTTGCTCTGATTTTCTTCAGTTTCAGCTTGAACTTGCATATGAGCAATTGATGGTCTATTCCACAGTTAGCTCCTGGCCTTGTTCTGACTGATGATATTGAGCTTTTCCATCCTCTCTTTCCACAGATGTAGTCGATTTGATTTCTGTGTGTTCCATGTGGTGAGGTCCATGTGTATAGTCGCCGATTATTTAGGTGAAAGAAGGTATTTGCAATGAAGAAATCACTGGTCTTGCAAATTCTATAATTTGATCTCCGGCATTGTTTTATCACCAAGGCCATATTTTCCAACAACTGATCCTTCTTCTTTATTTCCAACTTTCTCATTCCAAACGCTGGTAATTGTCAATGCATCTTGATTGCATGTTTGATCAATTTAAGACTGCAGCACCTTAAAAAAATCTTCTATTTCTTCATCTTTGGCCCTAGTGGTTGGTGCGTAAATTTGAATAATAGTCGTATTAACTGGTCTTCCTTGTAGGCGTATGGATATTATCCTATCACTGACAGCGTTGTACTTCAGGATAGATCTTGAAACGTTCTTTTTTGATGATGAATGCAACACCATTACTCTTTGAGTTGTCACTCCCAGCATAATAGACTATATGATTGTCCGATTCAAAATGGCCAATACCAGTCCATTTTAGCTCATTAATGCCTAGGATATCGATGTTTATGTGTTCCATTTCATTTTTGATGATTTCCAATTTTCCTAGATTCATACTTCATACATTCCAGGTTCCAATTATTAATGGATGTTTGCAGCTGTTTCTTCACATTCTGAGTCATGCCACATCAGCAAATGAACGTCCCAAAAGCTTTACTCCATCCATGCGATTAAGGTCGACTCTACTTTGGGAAGGCAGCTCTTCCCCAGTCATCTTTTGAGTGCCTTCCAACCTGGGGGGCTCATCTTCCAGCACTATATCAGACAATGTTCCTGTGCTATTTGTAAGGTGTTCACTGGTTATTGCTTTTCAGAAGTAGACTTCTGGGTCCTTCTTCCTAGTGTGTCTTAGTCTGGAAGCTCAGGTGAAACCTGTCCTCCATGGGTGACACTGCTGGTATCTGAATACCTGTGGCATAACTTCCAGCATCACAGCAACACACAAGCCCCCACAGTACTACAAACTGACAGACATGTGGGTTTTTTTTTTTTTTTTTTAGATAACTGGAGATCATTGTATGTGTTCCTTTTTAGGAAGAAACATTCTTATACGAACTGTAATTTTTTATACTTGCCCCAAAATTAATTATATAATGAATCTATATCATTTCCCTACAAATTTACTTTTGTTCTCATTGAATTTTATTTTCCCCAAGCTTTTGAGGTAAAGAACTGAACTGCCTCACTCCATAGTTACTGGGCAAGAACATCTCTATAGAGGAATTACCAGGTCAGTGTCTACACAGTGAGGGTGATGTAATCATTCCAAAGTGAAAATTGTTCCTACATTAAGGATTTATCACATAAACTAAGTTTTGCTCATTGTGTAAAGACCTAACATATAACTGGTAGTAAGTTTAAATTACATTATTGGGTGACCTAAAACATATTGGTTTATAAATATCTTTAGAAATATATTGATGTTTTAATTATACTTTTAACTTTTAAAATCTGCCTGTTGTTATATTACTTAAACACAATTGCACAGAATATTTTTCAATTTAAAATATACATGTAAAATACATGTGTTCATTCCTCAAACAAAATTTTGCAACAACAGTGCACCTACTAACTCTGCTAGGGTATAGTTACTTCAACTGACCAAACAATGCAGATCAAGTGACAAAAAGGAAATGAACACAGATATTCAATAAGCGAGCCTTATTTACAGACTGAAGTTGACATTCGATATGGGAAAATAATAGTGACATGTACACGAGCAGGAACATTGAGAACTTTTTCACGTGTAATTAGAGAGATCTAGTTACTTCTTTCGCAGTCTGAAGTATGATAGTAAGCTCTGTAAAAGCTAATCAAAGACTACAAACAAAAGAAAATATAGATAATCTCTGGTTACCCAGTCCTTACTAGTTCTACAGAAAAAAAGAGGGCTGAAGTTTTATATATGTAATCATATTGTTACCTCCTGACATTTTAAATGGAACATCACTTCTTAACACCCTGATGTCATGACAGGGAAGTCTCACAATTCCCAAGTTTTGGGGGACTCTGCGCTAGTATCCTTCTCTCCACACCCCCTCCCTAAGGTATGCTCTACCAAAAGGCTCTCATATTGTATACTTTGATTACCTATTCCTTTTGATAACTTTGTGCAATCTTCTGTTATGTTTCTAATAGTGGCTAAACATTCAAATAGGTATAAATCCCAAATGCATTTTGACTCATAGTGACCTTATAAGACAGAGTAGAACTGCACCATAGGGTTTCCAAAGAGCAGCTGGTGAATTCAAACTGCCGACAATTTTGGTTAGCAGACATAGATCACCGTAGCTCTAGGTATAAGGATAACAAAAAGTCATTTTAGTTGATGAAGAGTCTCCCAGATACAATATATTTAAGGATCTTAAAATATTTTTTAGGAACCAAGGTGGCACAGTGGTTAAGCATTCAGTTGCTAACCGAAAGTTTGGTGGTTTGAACGCACTAGCTGAGCAGAAATCAACTCAACAGCAACAGGTACATATGGTATGTAGCTACTCTGTGGAAGAAAGATTTAGCAGTCCGATACCATAAAATCACAGACTTGGAAACCATCTAGGGCAGTTCTACCCTGTCCTATAGGGTTGCTATGAGTAGGAATCAACTCGATGACAACAGGTTTGGTTTTGGGTTTAAAATAGTTTTAAGAAGTCCAAAACTCCCTACAAATAATTTAAATGCCACAGATTATACAAACACTTGTGTATCAGTCAAATGAGCAAGTATTCTTTCTGGGAAAATAATTGTGATGATAAGAATGGCATGTGGAGAGTAGTTAGGATAATATCAATGATAATATTAAGAAAGGAACTACTCTAAAGAACGGAAAACTCAAATGACCTGGCATAGTATTTCAAGAGTAAAGGCACTATCACATAAGGATCTAAACTCTTGGCAGGTGTGTCATTTCAAGGTGCCAGTTTGGGAGCAGATGCTCATAAATAAGGTACAAGATAGAAGTGGCTTCCAATCAAGTTCTCAAAACACTGATATCATAGACATTTAACTTTCCTATTATAGTTTTATTCAAACACTTCAGGAAAATAAAAAACAAAATAGGTTGATTTCTGTTCCCTATAACTGAAGAAAGGAGCCTTGGTGGTGCAGTAGTTAAGCTCTTGGCTGCTAACTGAAAGGTTAATGGTTTGAAACCACCAGTGGCTCAGCAGGACAAAGATGTGGCAGTCTGCTTCCCTAAAGATTGCAGCCTTGGGAAACCCTATGGGGTGGTTCTACTGTGTCCTGTAGGGTTGCTATGAGCTGAAATCAACTCTATGGCAATTTTGTTTTTTTTTAATGACTGAAGAGGAGCAGCTATAGAGACAAAAGCCCCCCACCTCCCCCCCCACCATGAAGATTTTATATTAACTTCCAATGTGGAGAAGAAATTCAAGTGAAAGCCAATATTTCTGAGAATAGTTATTCAAAAACAAAATACTGGGGCAGGAGGACATAACAGCTCTCATTTACCAAGAGCTTATAACTTCCAGGGCTGCAGCACAGTGATTAAGAGCTTGGCTACTAACCAAAAGGTCAGCAGTTCAAATCTACTAGCTGTTCCTTGGAAACCCTATGTGGCACAGTTCTGTGCTACAGGGTTGGAATTGACTTGGTGGCAAATTTTTTTTTTTTTTTTTTTTAAAGTATTAACTCGGTGAATCCTTAGAAAAATGCTAGGAGGTAGATAATATTATTACCAACATCATCATCCCCATTTTAATGTTATAAACCTAAGGCACAAATAATCTAATTGTTTGCCTAAGGTCACACAGCTAGTGAGTGACAGAAAATGACAAAAGAGACCATATGACTCCAGACACCATGATCTTATCAACCAAGCTAGGTTGCCTGTGTTTAATGACGTGTATACGAATTTTCTTTTCTCATTTTTCCCACTATCAGCTTCAGGAGAAAAAAAAAGCAAAGAAACCAAAAATGTGTTCTACAGTCATTTTTGTTCACCTTAATTATTTTTTTAAAAGCATTTATGGTACCCTAACAGAAATTATATGTTAAATAAAACTCTCTAAAGTTTTATACTTTTTTTTCAAATGTAGCTGATATATAATAAAAATTATTTGAGTTTATACCTATAGAGACATCACCTATCATCTGAAAAAAGTCACAATCTATATGAAAAAATAAAATACAATTTTAGTTGAAATTTTTCCCCATAAATAGTCTTAATATTAAAAAATCTATGACAATTATGACATAGAGAATAGATTGCATTAAGCTCATGAATGCACTTAATGTGGCTGAAGAACTAATCTAATATTTTTCTTATTTGCAAAAGATTCTGGGACAGAAATAACTTTTTACAAATGACATCTTTTTATCTGTTATACAAGATTTAATTGTAAAAATTTTAATATTTTTGCACCCATAAAAACACCAATTTTGGAGTTTTTCAATTTCTTGATTTAATTAATTCCTCGAATAGCTATTCACCAAATACTTGCAAGGTGAAAAATCTTGTCCTTACTTTTGTAAATAAATTTAAAAAAAAGAAAGACAAGCTCTCAAAGTGATCACAGACTTCAGGAGAAAACAAACAAGATTTAGTGAATGAATAAATAGGTAAAAGAAACCATTTCACCAGAATTATTCAGTGTTTTCTCTGAAGACAGCTAGCATATCAAAATATATGAAGTCATATATTCCATGGACAATATCTCACAAGTTCTGAGTAATTTTAATTCTCATTCCCATAGAGACAGAATTCAGGTTCTTCAGATGTCAAGCACAATATACTGAGATGTAAGATAGTTCTAAGAAAGTTGAGAACGTCCTTTGCATTAACACAATTCTTTTTTTTTAATAATAGGAATTTTAAATCCTCTTTAATTAAAATTTTAAAAAGCAAAGACACCACCTTGAGGACTAAGGCTCACCTGACCCAAGCCATGGTATTTGCATGTGAAAGCTAGGCAATGAATAAGGAAGATCAAAGAACAATTGATGCTTGAATTATAGTGTTGGTGAAGTGTATTGAATACACCACGGACTGCCAGAAGGATGAACAAATCTATCTGGAAGAGGTACATCTAGGATGCTCATTAGAAGCGAGGGTGGCAAGACTTTGTTTCACATACTTTGTACATGTTATCACGAGGGACCAGTCCCTGGAGAGGGACATCATGCTGAGTAAAGTAGAGGGTCTGCGAAGAAGAGCAAGACCCTCTACAAGATGGATTGACACAGTGGCTACAACAATGGGCTTACGCATAACAACAATCATGAGGGCAGAGCAGGATCAGGCAGTGTGTCTTTCTGTTGTACATAGGGTTACTATGAGTCAGAACCAATTGGAGGGCACGTAACAACACCATAAAGCAAACAGACCTGGTACATCATGAAACAGACCCTAAAATAAAGACTAGTGTGAAAGGTGTTTATTATTGAACTTTCTCAGGATTTACATCATGGGGGAAGGGAAGAAAGCTGACTTGGGCCAACGCCAGTGGAGAAGTTGGGCTGCAACTAAGCCTCCACAAAGAACTCAGCCAACCCCAGAGTGAGCTCTGTCTCTAGTAAAGATCATCATACCTTCGCTGAGTTTAGCAAAGGGCTGGGCATTTATAGGCCTGAATACACTTGGCATTGAAAGCAGGCTACCCCAAGAAAGGTATGTGATATTAGACAAACTGACCCTTTTCAGCCAAAGACAATTTTCAGAAAATGCTGACAAAAGCATTTCCTTTTTCCCAGAAAAAGGAGAAATAAATTCTCCAGTCCTGAAGGTGGATCTGGATGACACAGTACAACTAACACTATCCTGCTAAGGAAGAACATGATTTATTTAGTCACCAAATTTTCTCCAGTGCCTGAAAATAGATAAATAAAATTAAACAACAACAAAAGAAAACCCAAAGTACCACAAATTAGATTCTATATTTTAATATTATGGATCAGTTGAAAAAATGTGGCTAATTAATTGCACATTTTTGAAATGTGAATATTTTCAAATACTACCCAGTAGCGTAGTGGTTAAGAGCTACGGCTACTAACCAAAAAGTCAACACTTCGAGTCCACCAGGTGCTCCCCGGAAACTCTATGGAGCAGTTCAATTCTGTCCTATAGGGTCGCTATGAGTCAGAATCGACTTGACGGCAACAGGTTTAGTTTTAGGGAAATCCTAGTTGTGTAGTGGTTAAGAGCTACGGCTGCTAATCAAGAGGTTGGCAGTTCAAATCCACCAGGTGTTCCTTGGAAGCTCTATGGGGCAGTTCTACCTTGTCCTATAGGGTCGCTATGAGTCAGAATTGACTTGATGGCAGCGGGATTGGGTTTTTTTTTTTTTAATCTGCAATAAACCTTCCTGACCCTGAATAATTAAGATAAAAAATGTCCCCATCAAAATTCACTGTACAAGAAATTTTCCAAAACAAACAGTGCTTTCAAAAAATAGGGTCTATAACATAAAAAAAAAAAAAAATACTAGGTCATAAAACAAACCTTTGTAGAATCCAAAACATAGAAATATTACAAAGCATCTTCTCAGACCACAAGGCCATAAAAGTGGAAATCAATAACAGAAAAATTAGGAAAAAGGAATCAAATACTTGGAAACTGAACAATACCCTGCTGAAAAAAGACTGGGTTATAGAAGACATTAAGGAGGGAATAAAGAAATTCATAGAATGCAACGAGAATGAAAACACTTCCTATCAAAACCTCTGGGACACAGCAAAAGCAGTGCTCAGAGGTCAATTTATATCGATAAATGCACACATACAAAGAGAAGAGCCAAAATCAGAGAACTGTCCCTACAACTTGAACAAATAGAAAGTGAGCAACAAAAGAATCCATCAGGCACTAGAAGAAAACAAATAATAAAAATTAGAGCTGAACTAAATTAATTAGAGAACAGAAAAACAATTGAAAGAATTAACAAAGCCAAAAGCTGGTTCTTTGAAAAAATTAACAAAATTGACAAACCATTGGCTAGACTGACTAAAGAAATACAGGAAAGGAAACAAATAACCCGAATAAGAAACGAGGTGGACCACATCACAACAGACCCAACTGAAATTAAAAGAATCATATCAGATTATTACGAAAAATTGTACTCTAACAAATTTGCAAACCTAGAAGAAATAGATGAATTCCTAGAAAAACACTACCTACCTAAACTAACACAATCAGAAGTAGAACAACTAAATAGACCCATAACAAAAAAAGAGATTGAAACGGTAATCAAAAACTCCCAACAAAAAAAAAGCCCTGGCCCAGACGGCTTCACTGCAGAGTTCTACCAAACTTTCAGAGAAGAGTTAACACCACTGCTACTAAAGGTATTTCAAAGCATAGAAAATGATGGAATACTACCTAACTCATTCTATGAAGCCACCATCTCCCTGATACCAAAACTAGGTAAAGACATCACAAAAAAAGAAAATTACAGACCTATATCCCTCATGAACATAGATGCAAAAATCCTCAACAAAATTCTAGCCAATAGAATTCAACAACATATCAAAAAAATAATCCACCACCACCAAGTGGGATTTATACCAGGTATGCAAGGCTGGTTTAATATTAGAAAAACCATTAATGTAATCCACCATATAAATAAAACAAAAGACAAAAACCACATGATCTTATCAATTGATGCAGAAAAGGCATTTGACAAAGTCCAACACTCATTCATGATAAAAACTCTCAGCAAACTAGGAATTGAAAGAAAATTCCTCAACATAATTAAGGGCTTCCAACAGCCAACACCACTCTAAATGGAGACAGCCTGAAAGCATTTCCCCTGAGAACGGAAACCAGACAAGGATGCCCCTTATCACCACTCTTATTCAATTGCTCTGGTCCTAGAGCAATTACGCTAGACAAAGAAATAAAGGGCATCTGGATTGGCAAGGAAGAAATAAAATTATCTCTATTTGCAGATGACATGATCTTATACACAGAAAACCCTAAGGAATCCTCCAGAAAACTACTGAAACTAATAGAAGAGTTTGGCAGAGTTATCAGGTTACAAGACAAACATATGAAAATCACTTGGATTCCTCTACATTAACAAAAAGAACATCGAAGAGGAAATCACCAAATCAATACCATTCACAGTAGCCCCCAAGAAGATAAAATACTTAGGAATAAATCTTACCAAAGATGTAAAAGACCTATACAAAGAAAACTACAAAGTACTACTGCAAGAAACTAAAAAGAACCTACTTAAGTGGAAAAACATACCTTGCTCATGGATAGGAAGACTTAATATAGTAAAAATGTCTATTCTACCAAAAGCCATCTATACATACAATGCACTTTCAATCCAAATTCCAATGACATTCTTTAATGTGATGGAGAAACAAATCACCAACTTCATATGGAAGGGAAAGAAGCCTCGGATAAGTAAAGCATTACTGAAAAAGAAGAAGAAAGTGGGAGGCCTCACTCTACCTGATTTTAGAACCTATTATACAGCCACAGTAGTCAAAGCAGCCTGGTACTGGTACAACAACAGGCACATAGACCAATGGAACAGAATTGAGAATCCAGATATAAATCCATCCACATATGAGCAGCTGATATTTGACAAAGGCCCAGTGTCAGTTAATTGGGAAAAAGATAGTCTTTTTAACAAATGGTGCTGGCATAACTGGATATCCATTTGCAAAAAAATGAAGCAGGACCCATACCTAACATAGTGCACAAAAACTAACTCCAAGTGGATCAAAGACCTAAGCATAAAGGCTAAAATGATAAAGATCATGGAAGAAAAAATAGGGACAACCCTAGGAGCCCTAATACAAGGCAGAAACAGAATACAAAACATTACCAAAAATGACAAAGAGAAACCAGATAACTGGGAGCTCCTAAAAATCAAACACCTATGCTCATCTAGAGACCACCAAAAGAGTAAAAAGACCACCGACAGACTGGGAAAGAATTTTCAGCTATGACATCACCGACCAGCACGTGACCTCTAAAATCTATATGATTCTGTTAAAACTCAACCACAGAAAGACAAATAACCTAATCAAAAAGTGGGCAAAGGATATGAACATACACTTCACTAAAGAAGATATTCAGGCAGCTAACAGATATATGAGAAAATGCTCTTGATCATTAGCCATTAGAGAAATGCACATTAAAACTATGATGAGATTCCATCTCACTCCAACAAGGCTGGCATTAATCCAAAAAACACAAAATAATAAATGTTGGAGAAGCTGCAGAGAGATTGGAACTCTTATACAGTGCTAGTGGGAAGGTAAAATGGTACAACCATTTTGGAAATCTATCTGCCGTTTTCTTAAAAAGTTAGAAATAGAACTACCATAGAAAAATTTTTTTTTTTTTTTTTTTTTACCATACAACCCAGAAATCCCACTCCTCGGAATATACCCTAGAGAAATAAGAGACTTCACACGAACAGATATATGCACATCCATGTTTATTGCAGCTCTGTTCACAATAGCAAAAAGCTGGAAGCAACCAAGGTGCCCATCAACGGATGAATGGTTAAATAAATTGCGGTATATTCACACAATGGAATACTACGCATCGATAATGAACAGTGACGAATCTGTGAAACATTTCATAACATGGAGGAACCTGGAAGGCATTTTGCTGAGTGAAATTAGTCAGAGGCAAAAGGACAAATATTTTATAAGACCACTATTTTATGATAAGATCTTGAGAAATAGTATAAACTGAGAAGAACACGTTCTTTTGTGGTTATGAGGGGGGAAGGGAGGGAGGGTGGGAGAGAGTTATTTACTGATTAGTTAGTAGATAAGAAGTAGTTTAGGTGAAGGGAAGGACAATACTCAATACACGGGAGGTCAGCTCAACTGGACTGTACCAAAAGCAAAGAAGTTTCCGGGATAAAGTGAATGTTTCAAAGGTCAGTGAAGAAAGGGCGGGAGTTTGGGGACTATGGCTTAAGGGGACTTCTAAGTCAATTGGCAAAATAATTCTATTATGAAAACATTCTGCATCCCACTTTGAAATGTGGCATCTCATGTCTTAAATGCTAACAAGCGGCCATCTAAGATGCATCAATTGGTCTCAACCCACCTGGATCAAAGGTGAATGAAGAACACCAAGGTCACATGATAACTATGAGCCCAAGAGAGAGAAAGGGTCACATGAACCAGAGACTTACATCATCCTGAGACCAGAAGAACTAGATGGTGCCCGGCCACAACCGATGACTGCCCTGACAGGGAGCACAACAGAGAGCCCCTGAGGGAGCAGGAGATCAGTGGGATGCAGACCCCAAATTCTCATAAAAAGACCAGACTTAATGGTCTGACTGAGACTAGAGGAATCCCGGCGGTCATGGTGCCCAAACCTTCTTTTGGCCCAGGACAGGAACCATTCCCAAAGACAACTCATCAGACATGGAAGGGACTGAACAATGGGTAGGAGAGAGATGCTGATGAAGAGTGAGCTACTTGTATCAGGTGGACACTAGAGACTGTGTTGGCATGTCCTGTCTGGAGGGGAGATAGGAGGGTAGAGAGGGTTAGAAACTGGCAAAATTGTCACGAAAGGAGAGACTGGAAGGGCTGACTCATTAGGAGGAGAGTAAGTGGGAGTATGGAGTAAGGTGTATAATAGTGACAGACTGACTTGATTTGTAAACTTTTACTTAAAGAGCAATAAAAATTATTTAAAAAAAATAGGGCCTATAAAAATCCAATTAGTGTATTATGATCATCTTTTATAAAAATTTCAATAGAGTTGGCAAAATGTGAGCTGAAAATAATTCAAAATTATTTTGGGATTCAAAATGTGAAAAGTATTAAAACTTATAATATCCAAGCATGTTTTTATCCCAAGGGAAAATGACAATTAGGTTCAAACACCAGATAAAAGATGTGCACACCTTTTGTCTAGTTCATACTTGGCAGAATTGTGTGACGGTAGAGGCATAGAAAATGTCTATTAGCAACTAGAAACTATTTTTGTCCTCACTTGACACAGCAACTTGATCATTCATTTAGACAGCACACTATTGCTCTTGACACCATATGCTCTGTCAGCATCTGGCATTTGTTAATTGCCCAGCATAAAACAGGATGGACAGTTATTAGTAGCATCTTGCCAATTGTTCTAGAAAATATGTAGAAGCAGAGAGTGGCTATAGACCATTACCCATGTCCCTGTAACCTCAAAATGAGTATTTTAGTGTTTCTTCTTCTGAGGCATCACTTATTATGAGTATCTATGCATCCTCTATAAAATGAATAGATGATTAGAAATAGAACTAGTACCACTGAGATGAGTATCATCATTACTATTTTCACAACTCAACAAATTATTTTGACAATATAGATAGCACTTATCTCTTAAGCTTACAGTAATCCTTTTTTTACAATGCCATATTCAGGTAGGATAATCACTGCATAATGCTTTCTTTTAATAAGGTTGATTCCAATCTCATAGTAATCTAGAGAGTCTCATGACAAAGCAGTATTTCTTGTCACTTTTTTTGTTGTTAACTTTCATCTCAGTTAGTGCAATTTTCTCCTTCCTTTGAACTACATACATACATTTTCAAATATTTTAAATAAAATGCCCCTGTAAAAGTTTGAGGACCAAAATCCAAAGCAGTTAATGTTTACGCAAATCTAGGTCTCCCAAATATAGTGCCAGCTGACTATCCATTTGCAGGATCCAGAGCAAGAAATAGCCAGTGAGCCTTGACTGAAAGTCCACCTATATTGGATGAAGGCCACAACCCCAAGGAAATTCCCCTTCAGCTGATTGGCTGCATATAATAGATCTCATCATGGAGGTGATTACATTATATCATATCTCATTATGGAGGCAACTACATCATTATATGGCTGCCAAATTACATCATAACTGCCAAAGCACAGAGAATTATGGCCCAGCCAAATTGACATACAACCTCAACAATCACAGTGACTCTATGTACAACAGAATGAAACATTGCCTGGTCCATCTTACAGTACAATGCATTTATTCTTTTTGAGAGAAGTCCTCAGATTATATGTCCGGGCATTGTTACAGACAGTGAGAGAATTAAAAAAAAAAAAAAAAACTAAGATGGCTTATAGAATTAGGCACACCACCACTAGAATTTGCCGGTAATCTCTACAGTTTTGGAGAAAGTTGGATAAGTTCCTTGCAAGCAATAGATGGTCTAGGGGCACTTAAAACATCAGCCTGTCTTTTTCCCTTTATTTTCATGGGGTCTGGGAACAATGAGGAACAATTTCAAAGTAGTCTCTGTATCAGCTTTCTATTACTATAAGAACAAATTACAACAAACTTAGAACCTTAACACTTTGGTCGCCCAATTATTTTCTGCTTTGTATTTTTTGTTCATTTGTCATTAATGGAAGTATGCTGAGTCCTTGAGTGTGTCTAAAGTTTTGTTAGGTAGCATGGATTTTTTTTTTCTTGCCCCCTCCCACAAGCCTGCCCTTTGTGTTCCAAGGTACATATGTTGTAACACTAATTCTACCCCAGAGTCCACTGTTATATTTGTGTAACAAATAAAAATTTTAAATTTTTCTATTTTACCTACCAAAAATTCAGACATCTCTTATAATACCCTGTAAAAACAGTAATTTGTAGCACACTATTGTTTCTTCCATTTCAGTCATCAAGACCCCTGCCTGTGGAAGCCTGCATTTTGAGTGGTGGAGCAGCTTCCCAATAAACCTCAGAGGCTGAAAAATTAAATGGTTTCCATATGTACCACTGGAACCCTGGTGGCACAGTGGTTAAGAGCTCAGCTGCTAGCCAAAAGATTGGCAGTTTGAATCTACCAGCTGTGCTTGGAAGCTCTATGGGGCAGTTCTACTCTGTCCTATAGGGTCACTATGAGTTGGAATTGGCTCTATGGCAATTTTTTTTTTATACGTACCATCACACACAAAAGGGTTAAAACAACACTAATTATTTTACAGTACTGTTGTCAAACGTGCAACATGAGTCTTATGGGATAAATCAAGGTGTCTGTAGGGCTGCATTCCTTTCTGGAAGCTCTAGAGGGAATCTATTTCCTTGTCTTTTCTGACTTTTAGAGGTTGTCTGCATTCCTTGGCTCATCACATTCTTCATCCATCTTCAAATCCAGCATCAGGTCACATCTCTTAGACCTTTTCTACTCCCTTTTTCTCTTTTAAGGACATTTGAACTACATTATACCCACATAGATAATACTTGATGATCTCTTTATTTGAAGGTCAGCTGATGAACAACTTTTATACTATCTGTAATCTTAATTTCTCTTTACCATATAAGGTACATTATTCACAATTTCCAAGGATTACAATGTGGACATTACTGGGTGGCCAGTTATTCTTGCTATCACAGTCTCCAACATGTACCTGCTTGAAAGACTGAGGAGCTTTAAGGAAGGCTATATCAGAATGTGGATAAGTTCCTGAGAAAACCATCATGAGTGTAGAAAGCGGTTTTATAGAAAAGACCTAACTGTGCATTGAGACCCCAATACCAAAAGGACAATTGTCGCATATTCAGGGTAAGACTGAGCTATATTCAGTCTCCAGTGGAGAAGAAAAAGGCTATATTTAAAGGAAAGAACTGTGTCAACATTAGTTTTTTGGCCTGGGGCCCGTGCTTTAGAGACCCTTCATGTCATCTGCACACACATACATTTTTTTTTTTTTTGTATTTTAAGTCAATCTCTTTTTTTTTTTTTTTTTATTAAGCTTCAAGTGAACATTTACCATTCCAATCAGTCTGTCACATGTAGGTTTACATACATCTTACTCCCTTCTCCCACTTGCTCTCCCCCTATTGAGTCAGCCCTTACAGTCTCTCGTTTTGTGCCAATTTTACCATCTTCCCTCTCTCTCTATCTTCCCATCCCCCCTCCAGTCAAGAGTTGCCAACACACTCTACCGTGTCCACCTGATTTAATTAGCTCACTCTTCATCAGTATCTCTCTCCCCCCCACTGACCAGTCCTTTTCATGCCTGATGATTTGTCTTCGGGGTTGGTTCCTGTCCTGTGCCATCAGAAGTTCTGGGGAGCATTGTCTCTGGGATTCCTCTAGTCACAATCATACCATTAGGTGTGGTCTTTTAATGAGAATTTGGGGTCTGTATCCCATTGGTTTCCTGCTCCCTCAGGAGTTGTCTGTTGTGTTCCCTGACAGGGCAGACATCGATTGTGGCCGGGCACCAACTAGTTCTTCTGGTCTCAGGATAATGTAGGTCTCTGGTTCAAGTGGCCCTTTCTGTCTCTTGGGTTCTTAGTTGTCGTGTGACCTTGGTGTTTTTCCTTTGCCTTTGCTCCCGGTGGGTTGAGACCAATTAATGTATTTTAGATGGCCGCTTGTTGGCATTTAGGACCCCAGGCGCCACAATTCAAAGTGGGATGCAGAGTGTTTTCATAATAGAATTGTTTCGCCCATTGACTTAGAAGTCCCCTCAAACCAAGTTCCCCAGACCCCAGCCCCTGCTTCGCTGACCTTTGAAGCTTTCATTTTATCTCGGAAACCTCTTTACTTTTAATCCAGTCCAATTAGGCTGACCTTCCTTGTTCTGAGTGTTGTCTTTCCCTTCACCCAAAGCAGTTCCCATCTACAGATTGATCAATAAAAAGCCCTCTCCCTCCCTCCCTCCCTCCCCCCTTTGTAACCACATAAGTATGTGTTCTTCTCCGTTTTTTCTATTTCTCAAGATCTTATAATAGTGGTCTTATACAATATTTGTCCTTTTGCAACTGACTCACTTCGCTCAGCATAATGCCTTCCAGATTCCTCCATGTTATGAAATGTTTCAGAGATTTGTCACCATTCTTTATTGATGCGTAGTATTCCATTGTGTGAATATACCACAATTTATTTACCCATTCGTCCGTTGATGGACATCTTGGTTGCTTCCAGCTTTTTGCCATTGTAAACAGAGCTGCAATAAACATGGGTGTGCATATATCTGTTTGTGTGAAGGCTCTTGTATCTTTAGGGTATATTCCGAGGAGTGGGATTTCTGGGTTGTATGGTAGTTCTATTTCTAACTGTTTAAGATAACGCCAGATGGATTTCCAAAGTGGTTGTACCATTTTACATTCCCACCAGCAGTGTATGAGAGTTCCAATCTCTCCGCAGCCTCTCCAACAATTATTATTTTGTGTTTTTTGAATTAATGCCTGTCTAGTTGGTGTCAGATGGAATCTCATCGTAGTTTTAATTTGCATTTCTCTAATGGCTAATGATCGAGAGCATTTTCTCATGTATCTGTTGGCTGCCTGAATATCTTCCTTAGTGAAATGTGTGTTCATATCCTTTGCCCACTTCTTGATTGGGTTGTTTGTCTTTTTGTGGTTGAGTTTTGACAGAGTCATGTAGATTTTAGAGATCAGGCGCTGGTCTGAGATGTCATAGCTGAATATTCTTTCCCAGTCTGTAGGTGGTCTTTTTACTCTTTTGGTGAAGTCTTTAGATGAGCATAGGTGTTTGATTTTTAGGAGCTCCCAGTTATCGGGTTTCTCTTCATCATTTTTGGTAATGTTTTGTATTCTGTTTATGCCCTGTATTAGGGCTCCTAGCATTTTTTCTTCCACGATTTTTATCGTTTTAGTCTTTATGTTTAGGTCTTTGATCCACTTGGAATTAGTTTTTGTGCATGGTGTGAGGTATGGGTCCTGTTTCCTTCTTTTGCAAATGGATATCCAGGTATGCCAGCACCATTTGTTAAAAAGACTATTATTTCCCCAATTGACTGACACTGGTCCTTTGTCAAATATCAGCTGCTCATACATGGATGGATTTATATCTGGATTCTCAATTCTGTTCCATTGGTCTATGTGCCTGTTGTTGTACCAGTACCAGGCTGTTTTGACTACTGTAGCTATATAATAGGTTCTGAAATCAGGTAGGGTGAAACCTCCCACTTTCTTCTTCTTTTTCAGTAATGTTTTGCTTATCCGGGGGTTCTTTCCTTTCCATATGAAATTAGTGATTTGTTTCTCTATTCCCTTAAAGTATGACATTGGTATTTGGATTGGAAGTGCGTTATATGTATAAATGGCTTTTGGTAGAATAGACATTTTTACTATGTTAAGTCTTCCTATCCATGAGCAGGGTATGTTTTTCCACTTAAGTATGTCCTTTTGAATTTCTTGTAGCAGAGTTTTATAGTTTTCTTTGTATAGGTCTTTTACATCCTTGGTAAGATTTATTCCTAAGTATTTTATCTTCTTGGGGGTTACTGTGAATGGTATTGATTTGGTTATTTACTCTTCGGTGTTCTTTTTGTTGATGTAGAGGAATCCAAGTGATTTTTGTATGTTTATTTTATAACCTGAGACTCTTCCAAACTCTTAGTTTCAGTAGTTTTCTGGAGGATTTCTTAGGGTTTTCCATGTATACGATCATGTCATCTGCAAATAGTGATAGCTTTACTTCCTCCTTACCAATCTGGATACCCTTTATTTCTTTGTCTAGCCTAATTGCCCTGGCTAGGACTTCAAGTACGATGTTGAATAAGAGCAGTGATAAAGGGCATCCTTGTCTGGTTCCCGTTCTCAAGGGAAATGCTTTCAGGTTCTCTCCATTTAGAGTGATATTGGCCGTTGGCTTTGCATATATGCCCTTTATTATGTTGAGGAATTTTCCTTCAATTCCTATTTTGGTGAGAGTTTTTATCATAAATGGGTGTTGAACTTTGTCAAATGCCTTTTCTGCATCTATTGATAAGATCATGTGGTTTTTATCTTTTGTTTTATTTATGTGATGGATTACATTAATGGTTTTTCTGATATTAAACCAGCCTTGCATACCTGGTATAAATCCCACTTGATCAGGGTGTATTATTTTTTTGATGTGTTGTTGGATTCTATTGGCTAGAATTTTGTTGAGGATTTTTGCATCTATGTTCATGAGGGATATAGGTCTAAAATTTTCTTTTTTTGTAATGTCTTTACCTGGTTTTGGTATCAGGGAGATGGTAGCTTCATAGAATGAGTTGGGTAGTATTCCGTCTTTTTCTATGCTTTGAAATACCTTCAATAGTAATGGTGTTAATTCTTCTCTGAAGGTTTGGTAGAACTCTGCAGTGAAGCCATCTGGGCCAGGACTTTTTTTTGTTGGGAGTTTTTTGATTACCGTTTCAATCTCTTTTTTGTTATGGGCCTATTTAGTTGTTCTACTTCTGAATGTGTTAGTTTAGGTAAGTAGTATTGTTCCAAGAATTTATCCATTTCTTCTAGGTTTTCAAATTTGTTAGAGTACAATTTTATGTAGTAATCTGATATGATTCTTTTGATTTCATTTGGTTCTGTTGTGATGTGGTCCTTCTCATTTCTTATTCGGGTTATTTGTTTCCTTTCCTGTTTTTCTTTAGTCAGTCTAGCCAGTGGTTTATCAATTTTGTTAATTTTTTCAAAGAACCAGCTTTTGGCTTTGTTAATTCTTTCAATTGTTTTTCTGTTCTCTAATTCATTTAGTTCAGCTCTAATTTTTATTATTTGTTTTCTTCTAGTGCCTGATGGATTCTTTTGTTGCTCACTTTCTATTTGTTCAAGTTGTAGGGACAGTTCTCTGATTTTGGCTCTTTCTTCTTTTTGTATGTGTGCATTTATCGATATAAATTGGCCTCTGAGCACTGCTTTTGCTGTCCCAGAGGTTTTGATAGGAAGTATTTTCATTCTCGTTGCTTTCTAAGAATTTCCTTATTCCCTCCTTGATGTCTTCTATAACCCAGTCTTTTTTCAGGAGGGTATTGTTCATTTTCCAAGTATTTGATTTCTTTTCCCTAGTTTTTCTGTTATTGATTTCTAGCTTCATTGCCTTGTGGTCTGAGAAGATGCTTTGTAATATTTCAATGTTTTGGATTCTGGAAAGATTTGTTTTATGACCTAATATGTGGTCTATTCTAGAGAATGTTCCATGTGTGCTAGAAAAAAAAGTATATTTTGCAGCAGTTGGGTGGAGAGTTCTGTATAAGTCAATGAGGTCAAGTTGGTTGATTGTTGTAAGTAGGTCTTCCGTGTCTCTATTGAGCTTCTTACTGGATGTCCTGTCCTTCTCTGAAAGTGGTGTGTTGAAGTCTCCTACTATATATGTGGAGGTGGCTATCTCACTTTTCAATTCTGTTAAAATTTGATTTATGTATCTTGCAGCCCTGTCATTCGGTGCGTAAATATTTAATATGGTTATGTCTTCCTGATCAATTGTCCCTTTTATCATTATATAGTGTCCTTCTTTATCCTTTGTGGTGGATTTAAGTCTAAAGTCTATTTTGTCAGAAATTAATATTGCTACTCCTCTTCTTTTTTGCTTATTGTTTGCTTGATATATTTTTTTCCATCCTTTGAGTTTTAGTTTGTTTGTGTCTCTAAGTCTAAGGTGTGTCTCTTGTAGGCAGCATATAGATGGATCGTGTTTTTTTATCCAGTCCGAGACTCTCTGTCTCTTTATTGGTGCATTTAGTCCATTTACATTCAGCGTAATTATAGATAAGTAAGTTTTTAGTGCTGTCATTTTGATGCCTTTTCATGTGTGTTGTTGGCCATTTCATTTTTCCACGTGCTTTTTTGTGCTGAGGCGTTTTTCTTAGTAGCTTGTGAGATCCTCATTTTCATAATGTTTAACTTTGTGTTTATTGAGTCGTTAAGTTTTTCTTGGCTTTTTTCTTGAGTTATGGGATTGATATTCCTTTTTGTGGTTACCTTTTTATTTACCCCTATTTTTCTAAGTAAAAACCTAACTTGTATCCTTCTATTTCGCCTTGTATCACTCTCCATCTGGCAGTTCAATGCCTCCTATATTTAGTCCCTCTTTTTGATTATTGTGATCTTTTACCTATTGACTTCCATGATTCCCTGTTATGTGTATTATTATTTTTTTTAATTAATCTTAATTTGTTTGTTTTTGTGATTTCCCTATCTGAGTTGATATCAGGACGTTCTGTTTTGTGACCTTGTATTGTGCTGGTATCTGATATTATTGGTTTTCTGACCAAACAATATCCTTTAGTATTTCTTGTAGCTTTGCTTTGGTTTTTGCAAATTCTCTAAACTTGTGTTTATCTGTAAATATCTTAATTTCGCCTTCATATTTCAGAGAGAGTTTTGCTAGATATATGATCCTTGGCTGGCAGTTTTTCTCCTTCAGTGTTCTGTATATGTCGTCCCATTCCCTTCTTGCCTGCATGGTTTCTGCTGAGTAGTCTGAACTTATTCTTATTGATTCTCCCTTGAAGGAAACCTTTCTTTTCTCCCTGGCTGCTTTTAAAATTTTCTGTTTGTCTTTGGTTTTGGCAAGTTTGATGATAATATGTCTTGGTGTTTTTCTTTTTGGATCAATCTTAAATGGGGTTCGATGAGCATCTTGGATAGATATCCTTTCTTCTTTCATGATGTCAGGGAAGTTTTGTGTCAGGAGTTCTTCAACTATTTTCTCTGTGTTTTCTGTCCCCCCTCCCTGTTCCGGGACTCCAATTACTCGCAAGTTATCCTTCTTGATAGAGTCCCACATGATTCTTAGGGTTTCTTCATTTTTTTAAATTCTTTTATCTGATTTTTTTTCAGCTATGTTAGTGTTGTTTCCCTGGTCCTCCAGAAGTCCCAGTCTGCATTCTAATTGCTCGAGTCTGCTCCTCTGACTTTCTATTGCGTTGTCTAATTCTGTAATTTTATTGTTAATCTTTTGGATTTCTACATGCTGTCTCTCTATGGATTCTTGCAACTTGTTAATTTTTCCACTATGTTCTTGAATAATCTTTTTGAGTTCTTCAACAGTTTTATCAGTGTGTTCCTTGGCTTTTTCTGCATTTATCCTAATTTCATTTGTGATATCTTTAAGCATTCTGTAAATTAGTTTTTTATATTCTGTATCTGATAATTCCGGGATTGTATCTTCATTTGGGAAAGATTTTGATTCTTTTGTTTGGGGGGTTGGAGAAGCTGTCATGGTCTGTTTCTTTATGTGGTTTGATATGGACTGCTGTCTCTGAGCCATCACTGGGAAACTAGATTTTCCAAGTAGTCGGCTAAAAAAAAATGCAGTCAGATCCCTATCTGAATTCTCCCTCTGGCTCCGGGTATTCAGATGTTAATGGGGTCGCCTGGGGAGGGTGGGGGAGGGATCTGAGAGCTAGGAGTGTAGCACCACAGAATACAGAGCTGAACACCACGTTCACGCTCCACCCCTGTTCACCAAAATCCGGGCTGGACGGGTCCCTGGCTAGGACACTGCTTTCCTTGCTCGGAAACCAGTCTCTTCCTCCTGGGGGCTTCCTCCGGTGCGCGGCACCGCTCGTGGGCACTGGGTGGGCGTTTCCCGCACGAACGGGTGGGCCCGCCCCCAGGGTCTATTCAGGCGATTATAATTGGGTCCCGCCGTCACGCCCCGCCTGTGCGCGCTCCCAAATCCCAGCGGGATGACTTCCGGGTTGAGACGCTGCTTTCCCCGTTCCGGAACCAGTCACTTCCTCCCGGGGACTTCTCCTTCTGGTGCGCCACACCTCTCGCACGAACTGGGTTGGCGTCACCTGCACTGCCAGGTGGGCCCGCCCCCTGGGCCAATTCAGGGTAATAAAAATGGACCCCGCCCTCACGCCCCACTCGTGCGCGCGCCCAAGTCCCAGCAGGACGGCACCCCATCTGGGACGCTACTTTCCCCGCTTCGGGACCAATCACTTCCTCCCGGGGGCTTCTCCCTCCGGTGTGCCACACCTCTCGCGCAAACTGGGAGGGCGTCACTCGCACGACCAGGTGGGCCTGCCCCCTGGGTCAATTCAGGGTAATAAAAATGGACCCCACGCTCACGCCCCGCCCGCGCGCGCACGTGCCCAGATCCCAGCGGAATGGCTCCCCGTCTGGGATGCTGCTTTCCCTGCTTTGAGACCAGACACTTCCGGGGATTTCTCCCTCTGGTGTGCCACGTCACACGCGCGGACTGGGTGTGCGTCCTCCCGCACGAACGTGTGGGCCCCGCCCTGGGGTCACTTTAGGGAAATATAGTTGACCCCCCCCTTGCGCCCCGTCGGCTTCTCGCCTAACTCCCGGCAGGACGGCACCCCAGCTGGGACGCTGTTCTCCCCCCTCCCAGATCGGTCACTGCCTCCCGGGTGCTTCTCCCTCCGGCTGTGCCTCTACGCCGCCTGCGCCAACCTGCTAGACTTCCTCCCGGGATGGGTTTGGGGGGGAAGGGGTGGGCCCCCTTTCTGTGCCGTCTGCCCCCCTGGGCTCTGCCCCAGATTGGGCTCTGAAGGTCACCTGCCTGGTGTGCTGGCTCCTGGTTCTGAAAACAGTCGCTGTCTGCCCGTATTTGTTTGTTTTCCATCTCTAAGTCTGTGCTTGTTGTTCAGAGTTCGTAGATTGTTATGTATGTGATCGATTCCCTTGTTTTTCCGAGTCTTTGTTGCAAGAGGGATCCGCGGTAGCGTCCACCTAGTCTGCCATCTTGGCCCCGGGTCCACACACATACATTTTTAAAAAAGAAAATTATTCTAAAACTTGCTGTTGTTATTTTTCCTTGACTCACTCCCACTCATGGTGACATTATGTATAACAGAATGAAACACTGCCAGGTCCTTGGACACTTTCATGATCTTGTTATGTTTGAGTACATTGTTGCAGTTACTGTGTTAATCTATGTCATTGAGAGTTTCCCTCATTTTAGCATTACGGAACACGATGTCCTTTTCCAGTGATTGATCTTTCCTGATGACTTGTCCAAAGTAAGAAAGACAATGTCTTACCATCCTGGTTTCTAAAAAGCATTCTCACTCCACTCCTTCCAAGATTGACTTGTTTGTTCTTCTGGTAGACCATAATACATTCAGTATTCTTTGCTAAAAGCACAATAAAAAGGCATCAATACTCCTTCAATCTTCCTTTTACATTGTCTAAATTCGACCTGCATATGAGACAATTGAAAATATCCTGACTTGGTTCAAACTTACCTTTGTAAGCTTGAATTGTGTCCCCCCAAAATGCATGTCAACATGGCTAGGCCATGATTCCCAGTATTGTGTCATCATCCTCTATTTTGTGATCTGATGTAATTATTCTTTGTGTGGTAATCCTAACCTCTGTGATGTTAATGAGGCAGGATTAGAGACACTTGTGTTAAAGAGGCAGGACACAACCTACAGGATTATGTTGTATCTTGAGTCGATCTCTTTTGAGATATAAAAGAGAGACGTGAGCAGAGAGGAGAGGGACCTCATTACCACCAAGAAAGAAGATCCGGAAGTGAACACGTACTCTGGACCCAGGGCCCTTACGATGAGAAACTCCTAGACCCAGGAGAAGATTGATGACAAGGACTTTCCCCCAGAGCCTACAGAGAGAGAAAGACTTCCCTTGGAGCTGATGCCCTGAATTTGGACTTCCAGCCTCCTAAACAGTGATAGAATAAATTTCTGTTTGTTAAAGCCATTCACTGTGTTATTTCAGTTATAGCAGCACTAGATAACCAAAACATCATCAAAGTAATATCTTTGCTTTTTTAATATTTTAGAGTTCTTTTGTAGCAGATATTCCAAAAAAAAAGACATTTGATTTTTTGACTACTGCTTCCATGGGCATTGTTTTTGATCCAAGTACAGAGAAATCCTTAATAACATCAATTTCTTCACCATTTATCAGAATGTTGTTTATTGGTCGAGTTGTGAGGATTTTGGTTTTATGTTCAGGTGTAATCTATATTGAAGGTTGTAGTCTTTGACTTTCATCAGTAAGTGCTTCATGCGGTCTTCATTTTCAGCAAGCAAGATTTTGTCAGCATCATATTGCAGGTTGTTAATGAGTTTTTTTTTCCAATCCTGATGCCGAGTTCTTCTTTATATAGTCCAATTTCTCATATTGTTTGTTTAGCATACAGAGAGAATAAGTAAGGTGAAAGGATACAATCCTACCATACAGTTTTTCTAATTATAAACCATTCAGTATCTCATTGTTCTGTTAGAACTAGTGCCTCTTGATCTTTGTACAGGTTCCCCATGAGCACCATTAAATGTTCTGAAATTCCCATTCTTTGTAATGTTATCCATAATTTGTTATGACCTACAGAGTCAAATGCCTTCACATAGCTGATTTAAAAAAAAAACAGGTAAACATTTTTTTTTTTGGTATTCTCTACATTCATACAAGACCCATCTGACATCAGCGATGATATTTCTTGTTCCATGTCCTCTTCTGAATCTGGGTTGAACAATGTATGGCTTGAGCTGCTTTAGATTATCTTCAGAAAAATTTTGCTAGAATGTAATATTAATGATATCGTGTGCTAACATTACTGCATTCTGTTTATTTTTCTTTTGAATGAACACAAATATCTATATCATCCAGTTGGTTGGTCAGGTAGCTGTCTTTCAAATTCCTTGACATAGATGAGTAAGTCCTTCATACATTGTATCTGTGTGTTTGAGCATCTTGATTGGATTTCTGTCAGTTTCTGAAGCTTTGTTTTCACCAACGCCTTTAGTGAAGCTTGAACTTCAATACCAGTTCTTGAGCATATGGTACCTCCTAAAATAGTTGAATATCCACCAATTCTTTTTGGTACAGTGACTCTGTAACAATCTTTTGTACTAATCTTCTTTTGATGCTTTGTGTATCTTTCTCTTTTTTTTTTTTTTTGCCCATGGAATCCTTGAATCTTGTAACTCAGAACTAAAATTTTCTCTTCAGTTTCTTTAGCTTGAGAAATGCCCATTACATTCCACTCTTTTGGTTTGTAAATTCAAGTCTTTGCACATTTCACTATAGTAATTTACCTTGTCTTTTCAAGCTTGAGCTTCTCCGTTGTCTTTTTCCACAGATATATTTGATATGACTTCTATGTAACCCATCTTGTGAGGTGTATAGTCACTCTGATTGTTAAAAAAAAAAAGTATTTCTGATACATAAATCATCGATCTTGAGGAATTTTATAGTGGGATTTCAACATTGTCCCTATCACCAAGGCCGTATTTTCTAATGTTGTTCCTTTCTTGCTCCCAACTATTGCATTCCAAATACCAGAATTATTAATGCGTTTTGATTGCATGTTTGATCATTTTCAGGCTGCAGCAGTTTGTAAAAGTCTTCAATTCTTCATCTTTGGCATGTGTGCTTTGTGCATGTATTTGAATAATAGTTGTATTTACTGGTGCTCCGTACAGGCATATGGATATTGACCTATCACTGACAATAAGGTGCTTTAGGATAGATCTTGAAAAAAAAATTTTTTCTTGATGAAGATGAATTCAACACTGTTCTTCATTTTTTGTCTGGACATGGTAGATCATAGAATTTTCTGATTCAAAATGGCCAATACCAGTCCTTTTTAGCTCACTAATGCCTAGGATATTGATCTTTAAACACTCCATTTCATTTTTGACAACCTCCTGTTTTTCTTGATTCATACTTATACATTCCATTTTATGATTTCTAATAGATGTTTTCAGCTGACACTTCTCATTTTGGATCTTGCCACATCAGCAAATGAAGATAAAGTAAATGTATTTTAAAACTCACCATATTTTTACATAAATAGCATACACCTTCTGTGTTTGTTTGCCAGCCACGTCTTCTCCCCTGTGAGGCCCCTCACAAGTGCCGCCATGCCAATTCTCTTCTTTAAGTTTCTGTAAAAAAAGAAATTAGTATAGCCTATATCTTAGTTATCCCTTGCTACCATAACAGAAATACCATAAGTGGATGGCTTTAAGAAAGAGACATTTATTCTTTCACAGTCTGGTAGTCTACAAGTCCAAATTCAGGGTGTCAGCTCCAGGGGAAGGATTTCTCTCTCTGTCAGCTCTGGAGGAAGGTCCTTGTCATCAATCTTCCCCTGGCCAAGGAGCTTCTCAGTGCAAGGACCCCAAGTCCAAATGACACACTGCTCCAGGCACTGCTCTCTTGATGATATGAGGTCCCCAACTCTGTGCTAGTTTCCCTTTCCTTTTATCTCTTGTAAGATAAAAGGTGGTGCAAGCCACACCCAGGGAAACTCCCTTTATATTGGGTCAGGGATGTGACCTGAGCAAGGGTGTTACATTACACCCTAATCCTCTTCAACATAATCCAAATCTTGCCTCATTAACCACAGGCAGAGATTAGATTTTACAATGTATAGGAAAATTACATCAATCACAAAACGGAGGACAACCATACAATACTGAGAATCATGGTCTAACCAAGTTCACACATATTTTGGGGGGACACAATTCAATCCATGGCACCCTACTTACAAAAATATCTCCTGGGAGGAGGACACAGCTGGCAAACAAATGCAGACAGCCATGTTATTTGTGTAAAAATATGGTACATGTCATCCTACTATTCAGCACGGACACTAGTGCTGGCACCCCCTGAGGTTTTACCTTGGGACCTAACAAATTCAGGCCTCAGGGTATTATTCTCCACATCTCTTGCAGGACAGTGTTTAGCCAAAACTAACCATGGTAATCACATGTGTGTCAGAATAGAGTTATGTTCAAAGGGTTTTCAATAGCTCATTTTTCAGAAACAGATCACCAGGCCTTTCTTCTGTGCCATCTCTGAGTAGACTCAAGCTTCCAACCTTTTGGCTACAAGTCAAGCACCTTAACTATTTGCATCATCAAGAGACGCTCTTAATCAAAGCTAGCTATACTCAATATTAAGCAGGTTTCTGGTGTGGGGCACAGTCAACATTCATCACTGGATGTTACTGGCACGCAGGGAAGATTTAAAGAATAGAGATAGTCAGGGAGAAAAGGGCTTATTTTTAGCAAGTCAATTTCACCCCTCTTTAGGACATCAGCAGAAGATATTTTCATACAGAAACATTTCTGAGTACTGCTGAAGGTCTCTTACATGTTTCATTTTGTTTTGATGTACCTTCCATTCTGATGCATATTCCAGAGGTATTTTCCTAATGAACAAGTTTTTGGCAGCAGGTACACTTGTGGTTAAGGATCTCAGTGCATTAATCTTTATGTAGGCATGACTCTCAAAATAGTAAGAGAAGTATTCCATTTAAGTTTCTTAGCTGAGTTTTAACTTTTAAATATTTATGCATATGGATGTAAGACTCCACGTGTCTGTCAGTTTGTCATACTGTGGGGGCTTGAACAGTGCTGTGATGCTGGAAGCTATGCCACCGGTATTCAGATACAAGCAGGTTCACCTACGGAGGACAGGTTTCACCTGAGCTTCCAGACTAAGACAGACTAGGAAGAAGGACCTGGCAGTCTACTTCTGAAAAGCCATAGCCAGTGAATACCTTATGAATAGCAGCCAAACATTGTCTGATATAGTGCTGGAAGATGAGCCCCCCAGGTTGGAAGGCACTCAAAAGATGACTGGGGAAGAGCTGCCTCTTCAAAGTAGAGTCCACCTTAATGATGTGGATGGAGTAAAGCTTTCGGGACCTTCATTTGCTGATGTGGGCATGACTCAAAATGAGAAGAAACAGCTACAAACATCCATTAATAATCAGAACCTAGAATGTACGAAGTATGAATCTAAGAAAATTGGAAATCGTCAAAAATGAAATGGAATGCATAAACATCAATATCCTAGGCATTAGTGAGCTGAAATGAACTGGTATTGGCCATTGTGAATTGGACAATCATATAGTCTACTATGCTGGGAATGACAGCTTGAAGAGGAATGGTGTTTCATTCATTGTCAAAAAGAACATTTTAAGATTTATCCTGAAGAACAACACTGTCAGTGATAGGGTAATATCCATATGCCTGCAAGTAAGACAAATTAATACAACTATTATTCAAATTTACACACCAACCTCTAGGGCCAAAGATGAAGAAATAGAAGATTTTTTTCAGATGCTGCAGTCAGAAATTGATTGAACATGCAATCAAGATGCATTGATAATTACCGGCAATTGGAATGCAAAAGTTGGAAACAAAGAAGGATCAGTAGTTGGGAAATATGGCCTGGGTGATAGAAACAATGCCAAAGATCAAATGATACAATTTTTCAAGACCAACGACTTCTTCATTGCAAATACCTTCTTTCACCAACATAAACAGCGACTATACACATGGACCTCCCCAGATGGAACACAGAGAAATCAAATTGACTACATCTGTGGAAAAAGAGGATGGAAAAGCTCAATTTCATCAGCCAGAACAAGGCCAGGGGCAGACTGTGGAACAGACCATCAATTGCTCATATGCAAGTTCAAGCTGAAAGTGAAGGAAATCAGGACAAGTCCATGAGAGCCAAAATATGAATTGGTGCATCCCACCTGAATTTGGAGACCATCTGAAGAATAGATTTTGACGCATTGAACACTAATGACCAAAGACCACACAAGTTGTGGAATGACATCAAGGACATCATACATGAAGAAAGCAAGAGGTCATTAAAAAGACAGGAAAGAAAGAAAAGACCAAGGTGGATGTCAGAGGAGACTGAAACTTGCTTTGAAACATCAAGCAGCTAAAGCAAAAGGAAGAATTGATGAAGAAAAGAACTGAACAGAAAATTTCAAAGGGCAGCTCGAGAAGACAAAGTAAAGTATTATAATGACATGTGCAAAGAGCTGGAAATGGAAAACCAAAAGGGAAGAACACACTTGGCGTTTCTCAAGCTCAAAGAACTGAAGAAAAAATTCAAGCCTCGAGTTGCAATAGTGAAGAATTATATGGGGAAAATATTAAACAACACAGGAAGCATCAAAAGAAGACGGAAGGAATACACAGAGTCATTATATCAAAAAGAATTAGTTGATGTTCAACCATTTCAAGAGGTGGCATATGATCGGGAACCAATGGTACTGAAGCAAGAAGTCCAAGCTGCTCTCAAGGCATTGGCAAAAAACAAGGCTCCAGGAATTGATGGAATATCAATTAAGATGTTTCAACAAACAGATGCAGGGCTGGAGGGGCTCACTTGTTTATGCCAAGAAATATGGAAAACAGCTTCCTGGCCAAATGGCTGGAAGAGATCCATATTTATGCCTATTCCCAAGAAAGGTGATCCAACTAAATGTGGAAATTATAGAACAATATCATTAATATCACACTCAGGCAAAATTCTGATGAAGATCATTCAAAAATGGCTGCAGCAGTATATTGACAGTGAACTGCCAGAAACTCAGGCTGGTTTCAGAAGAGGACGTGGAACCAGGGATATCATTGCTGATGTCAGATGGATCCTGGCTGAAAGCAGAGAATACCAGAAGGATGTTTCCCTGTGTTTTATTGAGGACTTTCCTTTGCCCTAGCTTTCTACCCCTGAGGGCTTCTTGACTTTTGTTCAGCATGATTGACGTTTGCTGAGTAAGCAGTTAACGACTTAATGGTTTGATACTTTTTGTCTTGCCCTGAGCTGCAGCCTCCCTGTGACTGGTCTTTTAAGCACCTTGCAGAGATTGGTCAATACACTGTAAACTATGCAAATGAAGTTAACATAAATGTGTCTGCAGAGGTTAAGCACTTGACTGCTGAGAGGTTGGTGATTCAAATCGAACAGCAGCTCCGCAGGAAAAAGATATGCCAGTCTGCTTCCATAAAGATTACCCAGGGCCGTCGAGTCAATTCCAACTCATAGCGACCCTATAGGACAGAGTAGAACTGCCCCATAGAGTTTCCAAGGAGCGCCTGGTGGATATGAAGTGCTAACCCTTTGGTTAGCAGCTGTAGCACTTAACCATTATGCCACCAGGGTTTCCTCATAAAGATTACAGCCTTGGAAAAACCTATGGGGCATTTCTACTCTGTCCTATGTGGTCACTCTGAGTTGGAATTGACTCCCTGGCAATGGGTTTTTTAATGTAAATGAAGTGACTATAGACTATGCTGATTAAGTGACTAAGGTCCATTGAGGAGACTGGCGCTTGTTGGGAGGGCCATGCCTTGAAATTGACAAGAAGTTTGCTTATATATGCAAGGGGCCATGTGGCAGTCGGTGGAGATAGCAGAAACCTGCTAAGTGGGCTGAGTCAAGTTGCTACACTGGCAATAAGCTGGGTCGGCTAGCAGTGGAGTTGCCCACAGCAGGAATGCCAAAAGCAGAGAAGCCTACACAGCTGAAAGGGGGATGACAGAGGCCTGGATGGCTCAGAGGGGGTGTGCAGGGCCAAGAGACAAGTCCTGAGGGGTCCAAAAGGAGTTCTGTCATGAGGGGGTTGCTGAGTGGGGGACTGCATGGCAGAGAGAAAGGCCTGTTTGCTTGCATGACCAAGAGGAGCTGAGAGAGCTGTCTTGCATTAAAGAAGGAAGGGATGTATTCTCCACTTTAGGGGAGCTTTGCAAACTTTGCCTACATGCTTCCTAACTCTTATCCTGAGTTGTAGTCTATTGATCCTGATACCGAGTTGTACCTGTTACTCTCCTAACAAACCACTTAACTGTAATTACGGTCTGTGAGTTCTGTGTGGCCATTGCAAAGAATTATCAAACCCAGAAGAGAAGTATATACTGCTGTGGGAGGAATGGCTGGTGTCAGATTTGGTAAAAAGTTTGGAGAATGGAGATATGTATCACCTCTACCTTGTAGGAATCAGCTTTGGGCTGACGGTGATTATCATTCCAAATTATCCCCCCAGAAATCACAGGTCTTTTGTTGCCACCACTTTACAATTTTAATGAATACAGTTGAAGCTCCAGAAACTACTGTAATTCTCAACAAACACTTTGTGGTTAACTAATCTTTTTTTTATCTCCCCATAAATTTTATTACACATGTAACAGGGTATAATACTATACAAGCTATTAAAATGTGTTAACAAGTTATGGCACCCGTGTATTTCAACTCAGTGAGGTTTCTGTAATCCTGACTTTTTCCAAATCCTCTTAAATTTGTGGCATCATAGGTTATATTTGACGAAGAAAAGCCCGTTGGTGCAGCAGCTGCCTGGTTATTTCCAGACTGTCTCTTACAGACATAACATTTTCTTGGAGTCTTTTTATCCATGATGGATACCAAAGGGAAAAAATATTCTCAAGGCCATGTAAAGTCACTAATTACAGCTGACAGGACAATAAATTCTTCCCGATTCTGTAGATAGCCTTAATTTCAAACTATTTGTTCACTCTTAAAGTAATCAAAACAACTGGGTCAAACAGAAAGAAAGGATTCTACTGCTGTTATAATGATTAAACACCCCAACAACAAAACTCAAGGACCCACTTATTTTTTGTACATATGAACAATAAATACATAGAAATGAGCTCTGGGTGGGGTGGTTACAGAATCTGACCATCTCTCTAAATATCTGAACTTTCTCCCTGGATGACTGGTCATGTGACTTGTAGGAATTCTTGAGGTGTCTTCAATAGCATACACAGAAACAACATAGCCATGGTGACCACTATGGTAACCAGTTTTTGAATGCTGGATCTCATTTCAACTATCACACTAATGATATTTCCAATTATAGATTCCAAAGAGGATGTGTGTGTGTGTGTGTGTGCATGTATATGTGAAAGAAATTTGTGGAACAAATCAGGGTTGAAAGTAATTGATCCAAATAAAAAAAACAACAAAAAAAAAAAAGAGAAAGAAAGAAATAAAAGAAAATATCTAGCTACTCGGAAAGAAAGATAATAGATAACTCATACTTTGGGAAGTAGATAAGAGTAGATCTTTTAGAAGGTACAGCTTTTTTTGCTTCCATTCTATGGGATCATTTTCTCAGAATTCTATAGAAATGTTTATTTCTTAGTTTTTAATTGTTATAGAGGTATCAAAACTAATAAGGGATGGGCCAGATGTTTAAATCCCTGAGACACAAAGAAAATTTAAGTTCTTTAGAAGATGTAGTTGATACCATGACTTCCATATCTAAGAAACATATTTGGAAATGGTAGCATGTGCTGCTCAACTATTGCACTCCTCTGTATGTTATGGGTGCCAGAATCATAAATAAAGTGAATCTGTTCAAACCCATTCAAGATCCAGTCTAGATAATGGTCAGTCAAGTTGTGTGTGTGGCATAAATCCATGAGGCACATTTCATGCAGAGCACAATCTAAGTGGAGGGCCCTCAAGTTGCTTAACTAGCCTTAGTCCAGTTCTAAGAAAAAAGATAATAAAACAAGCATAAAACAATAACAAACCTGCACACCCACTGAAAGGATGAAATACAAACCAGAACATTGAGACGAAGTCAAGTCATGTAACTTGGCCAAGCAAAATCGATTTAATTAGGAAATCTGAAGCATTCTGTTCACACATATAACAAAAGCTCCAACCTTCCCAAACAAACAAGGACACACAGGGTGTAAAAAAAAAATTAAAAACTGTTTCATCCACTAGTAAAGAAAGAGTTCCCCAAATATTACCAGACCTTCTGTATTAGTTCCCCAAATACTACCAGACCTTCTATATTAGCTCAGTAAGATTTAGAATAAACCAAAAAAAACAAAAAACCAAACTCGTTGTCAAGTCAATTCCGACTCATAGCGATCCCATAGGACAGATAGAGCTGCCCCAGAGGGTTTCTAAGACGCAGCTGGTGGATTCAAACTGCCAACGTTTTGGTTAGCAGCCTTAGTTCTTTGTCCAGTACACCACCAGGGATCCAGACTTAGAATAACCCAAAGGCCATTGCCGTCGAGTCGATTCCAACTCATAACAGCATAGTGAAAAATTAGCCCTGATGCTGAAAAGGGCTCCAAAAAGCATAGACTGATACCAGCAATTAATAAATCAACAAATACACAAATTCTTGGGCCTTTCAAAAAAATTTATGAGAACAGGCATGACCTATGCCTCAGTCCTTACCTTCTGCAAGGTGAGGGGAGTGAGCTTAGATAAAGAAACAAAAGCACGAGTAACAATTTGATAAAAGTTCTGATTGAATACATTGGAAGCGTAGGGGATAGAGCAATCGGTTCTACCTGGTCTGGGAATGAATGATGTTTTCTTTTCTTTTCTTTTTTTAGGTATCTCCTAGGAAAAATGAGTTTGTGCTTCGCAATGTGTAGGACAGTGATTAGGACATACATTTTCAAGCAGACTCCTGAGGCCAGATACCGTCATTCACTGTGTGATTTTTTTAATCTCCCAGTTTCTGCTTCTATAAAGGAATATAGAGGTAGAATTTATATCTCAGGGTTACTATGAAGATAAAATAAATTAATTTAAATAAAGGACTTACATGTTTCCCCGGCTCACAGTAAGCACAACATAAAGGTAAGACTTCCATAACAAGACATGTGGGACTTCATGTATTTATTTTCCTTCGAGAAAAAAAGCAGACATCCAGGTGAATATTCTAATACTTTATCATTGGTTTTAGTGTTTTAGGAAACATTTGACATTTTATAATGGTGTAGACAGCTTTTGCTTGAAGACAGACACACAGATAATCTAAGCTCCATCAGCAGTGTTCAATAAAGAACTTCATTCACTTAGAATAAGCCCTAACTCCTCATAAATTAACCAGAAGTTAGTGTTACACTCAAGGACTAACCTACATTGGCTTTATGTGTCTGCATTCATAACAGTCAAGAGGTAGACCCAAATATCCATTTCTCCATATATCCTAACCCTCCAACTTGCTACCACACTCTGTTCTAACTCCATGAAAGTCATTATTCCCCCTGTTCCTTATTCATATCAGTCATAACAAAAACTCTAGACTTATACTGCATCCTAATTTTTCACAATCTAGTTCCCAGGAAGCATGCCTATTATATCCCCATCATTCAGCATTCCCTGCCTCCCAGAGCTCTTCCTTGTAACTTTTAGAAGGTAACAATCCTTCACTTCCATGCTATTATCTCCTAGTTCATGGTCATTCTCTTCAAGACTTTTCCTCTCTTCAATTCAGATATACTTGTGTATGATGCATTCAACATCTTGGTATCTCAGTTCTTTGAATTCCTAATTGACAATCATGCCCTACTCCCTACTTCAGAAACAAACTTCCATGCTAATTATTACCTTAGACCTTGCATTACAAGTAGCTGAAGCTCTTCTATAATTTCCATTTGGTTAGTTTCACTCTCTGATCTCCAAGTTTCACTCCTTCTAGAACCATTATGCAAACAATCTTTCTCCACACAATGCACTTAAATCCTTATCATGCCACCATTCTGTTTTCTCTTACCTACTTCCATGGTATCCTTATTTTCATTTTTACCCAGGTGAAATCTCATTAATAATTCTTACAATCACTTCTTTTTATACACCCTTTATTTTTTAGCCATCATGTCAATTTGCCTACTCTTTTGCCAAAAATCATAACTCCCATTAAATCCAATTACTTGTGTACTCTGTCTGAATCCATAAAGCTAAAAGTAGTCAGAGAACAAAAACACAACAATGCCAAGTCACACAAATTTAAATTCACCACCATAAACCTGAATAGGGCCCTTAAAGCTCCTGGACAGCCATACTACATTTCCCTGTTCCATTCCTCCTACCACTATCCTAAACAACTATTTCATACCTCTTCTTCTCTGCTCAAAATTTCACCAACTCCTTTCTCATGTCACTTTTATTTGATGACTTTACTTCATAATTTACACACATACCTCAATTTTTGTGCTTTGCTTTATTGCTGTTTGCAGATATTGTGTTTTTTACAATTTGAAGTTTTGTGGCAACCCTGCATCAAACAAGTCTATGGGCGCAATTTTTCCAATAGCATGTGCTCACTTTGTTTCTCTGTGTCACATTTTGATAATTCTCGCAATATGACAAACATTTTCATTATAATCGTATCTATTATAGTGATCTGTGATCAGTGATCTTTGATGATAATGTTGTAATTGTTGTGAGACTCCATGAACCGCAATCATATAAAATAGCAAACTTAATCAAAAATGTGTTTTCTTTTTGCTCCGCCTACCAACTATTCCCCCATCTCTCTCCCTCTCCTTGGGCCACACTATTTGTTTTTCTTTTTCCCTTTTTTTATACTTTTTTAATGTGCTTTAAGTGAAAGTTTACAAAATCAAGTCAGTCTCTCACACAAAAACTTATATACACCTTGCTACATAATCCCAAATACTCTCACCCAAATAAGACAGTCCGCTCTCTCCCTCCACTCTCTCTTTTCGTGTCCATTTTGCCAACATCTAACCCCCTCTACTCTCTCATCTCCCCTACAGGCAGGAGTTGCCAACATAGTCTCAAGTGTCCACCTGATACTAGAAGCTCACTCCTCACCAGCATAGCTCTCCAACCCATTGTCCAGTCCAATGCCTGTCTAAAGAGTTGGCTTTGGGAATGGTTCCTGTCCTGGGCCAACAGAAGGTCTGTGGGCCATGACCACTGGGGTCCTTCTAGTCTCAGTCAGACCATTAAGTCTGGCCTTTTTATGAGAATTTGGTATTTGTATCCCACTGCTCTCCTGCTCCCTCTGGGCTTTTCTGTTGTGTTCCCTGTCAGAGCAGTCATCGGTTGTAAGCTGACACCATCTAGTTCTTCTGGTCTCAGGATGATGTAGCCTCTGGTTCATGTGCCCCTTTCTGTCTCTTGAGCTCGTAATCGCATTGTGTCCTTGGAGTTTTTCATTCTCCTTTGATCCATGTGGGTTGAGACCAATTGATGCAGCTTAGATGGCCGCTTGCTAGTGTTTAAGACCCCAGACACCACTCTTCAAAGTGGGATGCAGAATGTTTCCTTAATAGATTTTATTATGCCAATTGACTTAGATGTCCCCTGAAACCATTGACCCCAGCCCCCTGCCCGTGCTACGCTGGCCTTAGAACCACTCAGTTTATTCAGGAAAATTCTTTGCTTTTGGTTTAGTCCAGTTGTGCTGACCTCACCTGTATTGTGTGTTATCTTTCCTTTCACCTAAAGTTGTTCTTATCTACTATCTAATTAATAAATACCCCTCTCCCACCCTCCCTCCCTCCCCTGTCTGGTAACCACAAAAGAATGTTTTCTTCTCAGCTTAAACTATTTCTCAAGTTCATATAATAGTGGTCTTATACAATATTTATCCTTTTTCAACTGAATAATTTCACTCAGCATGATGCTGTCCAGGTTCCTCCATGTTATGAAATGTTTCACAGATTCCTCACTGTTCTTTATCGATGCGTAGTATTCCATTGCATGAATATACCATAATTTATTTATCCATTCATCCATTGATGGGCATCTTGGTTGCTTCCATCTTTTTGCTATTGTAAATAGTGCTGCAGTAAACATGGGTGTGCATATATCTGTTGGTGTAAAGGCTCTTATTTCTCCAGGATATATTCCCAGGAGTGGGATTGCTGGATCTTATAGTAGTTCTACTTATAGCTTTTTAAGGAAGCGCCAAACAGATTTCCAAAGTGGTTGTACCATTTTACATTCCCACCAGTAGTATATAAGGGTTCCAATCCCCCCACAACCTCTCCAACATTTATTTTTTGGATTAATGCCAGCCTCATTAGAGTGAGATGAAATCTCATTGTAGTTTTGATCTGCATTTCTCTAATGGCTAATGATCATGAAAGTTTCCTCATGTATCTCTTAGCTACCTGAATGTCTTCTTTAGTGAAGGTATTCATACGTTTTGCCCATTTTTTAATTGGGTTATTTGTCTTTTTGTAGTTGAGTTTTTGCAGTATCATGTAGATTTTAGAGATCAGGCACAGATCAGAAATGTCATAGCTAAAAACTTTTTCCCAGTCTGTAGGTAGTCTTTTTACTCTTTTGGTGAAGTCTTTGGAAGAGCATACGTGTTTGATTTTTAGGAGCTCCCAGTGATCTAGTTTTTCTTCTGCATTCTTAATAATATTTTGTATACTATTTATGCCATGTATTTTTATTAGGGCTCCTAACATTGTCCCTATTTTTTCTTCCATGATCTTTGTAGTTTTGGATTTTATATTTAGGTCTTTAATCCATTTTGAGCTCATTTTTGTGCATGGAATGAGGTATGGGTCTTGTTTTATTTTTTCGCAGGTGGATATCCAGTTAAGCCAGCATCATTTGTTAAAAAGACTGTCTTTTCCCCAATTAACTTTTTTGGGGCTTTTGTCAAGTATCAATTCCTCATATGTGGATGGTTTTATGTCTGGATTTTCAATTCTGTTCCATTGGTCTATGTGTCTGTTGTTGTACCAGTACCAGGCTGTTTTGACTACTGTGGCAGTATAATAGGTACTAAAATCAGGTAGAGCGAGGCCTCCCACTTTGATCTTTTTCAGTAATGCCTTAATTATCCAGGGCCTCTTTCCACTCCATATGAAGTTGGTGATTTGTTTCTCCATCTCATTAAAGAATGTCATTGGGATTTGGATCGGAATTGCATTAAATACATTGATCACTTTTTGTAGAATAGACTTTTTTATAATGTTAAGTCTTCCTATCTATGAGCAAGGTATGTTTTTCCACTTATGTAAGTCTCTTTTGGTTTCTTGCAGAAGTGTACTGTAGTTTTCTTTGTATAAGTCTTTTCCATCTCTGGTAAGATTTATTCCTAAGTATTTTATCTTCTTGGGGGCTACTGTAAATGGCATTGATTTGGTGACTTCCTCTTGGATGTTCTTTTTCTTGGTGTAGAGGAATCCAACTGATTTTTGTATGTTTATCTTGTGTTCCAATACTCTGCTGAACTCTTCTATTAGTTTCAGTAGTTCTCTTCAGGATTCTTTAGGGCTTTCTGTGTATAAGATCATGTCATCTGCAAACAGAGATACTTTTACTTCTTTCTTGGCAATCTGCATGCCCTTTATTTCTTTATCTAGCCTAACTGCTCTGGCTAGGACCTCCAACACAATGTTGAATAAGAGCGGTATGGGTTTTGTCTGGTTCCGGATCTCAATGGGAATGCTTTCAGGCTCTCTCCTTTTAGGGTAATGTTGGCTGTTGGCTTTGTATAAAAAAAATATGTTGAGGAATTTTCCTTCTTTGCCGGTTTTGCTGAGAGTTTTTATCATGAATGGGTGTTGAACTTTGTAAAACAAATGCCTTTTCTGCATCAATTGGTAAAATCAAGTAATTCTTGTCTTTTGTTTTATTTATGTGGTGGATTACATTAATTGTTTTTCTAATGTTGAGCCATCCCTGCATACCTGGCATGAATCCCACTTGGTCAAGGTGAATTATTTTTTTGATATGTTGGTGAATTATTTTTTTGATATGTTGTTGAATTCTATTGGCTAGAATTTTGTTGACTATTTTCGCATGTAGTATCTTTACCTGCTTTTGGCATCAGGGATACGGTGGCCTCATAGAATGAGTTTGGTAGTATTCTGCCCTTTTCTATGCTCTGAAATGCCTTGAGTAGTAACTTCTCTGAAAGTTTGGTAGAACTCTGCAGTGAAGCTTTTTTTTGTTAGGAGTTTTTGTTTACTTTTCAACCTCTACTTTTTCTTTTGTTATGGGTCTATTTAGTTGTTCTACCTCTGATTGAGTTATTTTAGGTAGGTAGTGTGTTTCGAGGAATTCATCCATTTCTTCCAGGTTTTCAAATTTGTTAGAGTTCAATTTTTCATACTAGTCTGATATGATATTTAATTTCAGTTGGGTCTGTTTTAATATCGTCCCTCTCATTTCTTATTCAGGTTATTTGCTTCCTCTCCTGTTTTACTTTTGTCAGTTTCTCCACGGGTTGATCAATTTATTGATTTTTTTCAAAAAACCAGCCTTTGGGCTTGTTAATTCTTTCAATTGTTTTTCTGTTTTCTATTTCATTTAGTTCAGCTCTAATTTTTATTATTTGTTTTCTTCTGGTGCCTGTGGGTTCCTTTTGTTGCTCTCTTTCTATTTGTTCAAGTTGTAGGGATAATTCTTTGATTTTGGCCCTTTCATCTTTTTGTATGTGTACATTTATTGATATAAATTGGCCTCTGAGCAGCACCACTTTTGCTGTGTCCCAAAGGTTCTGATAGGAAGTGTTTTTATTCTCTTTGGATTCTATGAATATCTTTATTCCATCCTTAACATCTTCTATAATCCAGGGATTTTTGAGTAGGGTATTGTTCAGTTTCCAAGTGTTTGATTTCTTTTCCCTGCTTTTCCTGTTATTGATTTCCACTTTTATGGCCTTATGATCAGAGAAGATGCTTTGTAATATTTCAATGTTTTGGATTCTGCTAAGGCTTGCTTTATGACCTCATATGTGGTCTATTCTAGAGAACGTTCCACATGCACTAGAAAAGAAAGCATACTTGGTTGCTGTTGGGTGGAGAGTTCTGTATATGTCTGTGAGGTCAAGTTGGTTGATTGTGCAATTTAGATCTTCCGTGTCTTTATTGAACTTCTTTCTGGATGTCCTGTTCTTCTCCGAAAGTGGTGTGTTGAAGTCTCCTACTGTTACTGTGGAGCTGTCTATCTCACTTTTCAATGCTGATAGAGTTTGTTTTGTGTATCTTGCCACCCTGTCATTGTGTGCATAAATATTTAATATGGTTATATTTTTCTGGTGCATTGTCCCTTTAATCATTATATAGTGTCCTTCCTTATCCTTTCTGATGGATTTAACTTTAAAGTGTATTTTGTCAGAAATTATTGCCACTCCTGCTCCTTTTTATTGATGTTTGCCTGATAAATTTTTTCCCATCCTTTGAGTTTTAGTTTGCATCTTTAAGTCTAAGGAGTGTCTCTTGTAGGCAGCATAGAGACGGATCTTGTTTTTTAATCCATTCTGCCACTATCTCTCTCTTTATTGGTGTATTTAGTCCATTTACATTCAGGGTAATTATGGATAGGTATGAATTTAATGGTATCATTTTGATGTCTTTTTTGTGTGTGTTGTTGACAGTTCCTTTCTCCCACTTAATTTTATGCGCTGAGTAGATTATCTTTATATATTGTCCTTTCCTCATATTTGTTGTTGTTGATTTTGTTTCTGCTGAGTCTCTATTTTTTTCTTGTATTTTATTTTAATGAGTAGAATAGTTTGTCTCCTTTGTGGTTACCTTATTATTTACCCCTATTTTTCTAAATTTAAACCCAGCTTTTATTTCTTTGTATTGCTTTATCTTCCTCTTCATATGGAAGGTGTGTGATTACATTTCTTAGTCCCTCTTTATTATTTTAATGTTGTCTTCTTTTATATAATAACGTTGCTGTTACCCTGTTTTAATTTTTTTTTTTTTTCTTGCTTTGTTTTTTTTTTTTATTTCCCTGTCTGGGTTGACTTCTGGTTGCTCAGCCCAGGGTTCTAGTCTTGGGATGATACCTGATATTATCGATTTTCTAACCAAAGAACTCCCTTTAGTATTTCTTGTAGTTTTGGTTTGTTTTTTACAAATTCCTAAACTTTTGTTTATCTGGAAATGTCTTAATTTCACCTTCATATTTAAGAGACAGTTTTGATGGATATATGATTCTTGGCAGGCAATTTTTTTCCTTCAATTTTTTAAATATGTCATCCCATTGCCTTCTTGCCTGCATGGTTTCTGCCGAGTATTCTGAACTTATTCTTATTGGTCTCCTTTGTAGGTTACTTTTCATTTATCCCTCGCTGCTCTTATAATTCCCTCTTTCTCTTTGGTTTGGCAAGTTTGATTATAATATGTCTTGGTGACTTTCTTTTAAGATCTACCGTATGTGGAGTTTGATGAGCTTCTTGGATAGATTTCTTCTCATCTTTCACAATATCAGGGAAGTTTTCTGCCAACAAATCTTCAACAATTCTCTCTGTATTTTCTGTCATCTCTCCCTGTTCTGGTACTGCAATCACTCTTAGTTTATTTCTCTTGATAGAGTCCCACACGATTCTTAAGGTTTCTTCACTTTTTTTGAATTATTTTATCTGATTTTTCTTCAAATATATTAGTGCCAAGTGATTTATCTTCGAGTTCAGAAATTCTAGCTTCTACTTTCTGAATTCTGTTCCTCTGACTTTCTACTGAGTTGTCTACTTCTGTAATTTTATTCTTAATCTTCTGAATTTCTGATTGCTGCCTGTCTATGGATTTTTCCAGCTGATTAAACTTTTCATTATGTTCCTGAATAATCTTTCTAATTTCTTCAATTGCTTTTGCTGCATGTTCCTTGGCTTGTTCTGTGTATTGCCTCATTTCCTTCCTGATGTCTTGAAGGATTCTGTATATTAAACTTTTGTATCCTGGCTCTGGTAATTCTAAGAATGCACTTTCATCTAGAAGATCCCTGGATTCTTTGTTTTGAGGGCCTGTTGAGTTGATTATGGTCTGTTCTTTATATGACTTGATATCGACTGTTGTCTCCGAGCCATCAATAACTTATTATATTAGTTTATGCTTGCTTACTGTGTCGTAGATTGCTTTGTTTTGTTTTGGTATACCCCTGTGGGTAGCTTGAGTGAGATAGCTTGATTATTTTCACCCCTGAAGCTCTGACTTCCTGTCTCCATATGGCTAGAGCTGTTATCCAGTATATCCGTCTAGGAGTCCATTCAGTTTTCTTGTATGAATTCAGCTCAGGTGTCCAGGTAGCAGATCATCAAGTGTGTGGTACAGGCTCTGTCCTTCAGTCTTAGAGGAGCAAGAGTGATTGGCATATGTACTGGTATCTGATTGCAGCAGGGGATCACACTCTGAACCAGGTAGGGGGCTGATTATCGACCCCTGAGTGTCTCCGAAGAAAGCACATCCCTGTTTCCTAGAGCGTGCAGGTGGGTGGGTTCTGCAAACAGACCATGGCACCCAAAGTTTTTGGTTGTAAGGACTGGGAGGTACCAGTTATCTTTGGACCCCTTTCATGGGTGGCTGTGTGACCTGAGTGGAGCTACCAGTTCTTAGGTCCCTGATGTGGGTAGGTGAGGACCTTGTTTAATAGGAAAAGCAATGTCAAACATCAAACACCCACCTCTCCACTGCACAGCTGAAATGGTTGGAGTTTGCCAACAAGGGCCTATTCTCCCAAAATAGGCCTACGCAGTTCCATGCAGAACGGAAAGGTGCTCAAAGTCCACAGAAGATTTATGCCTGGACAGGAGTTGCTTATGTCTTGAGCTCCCCTGGTTAGTGGAGTTAGCAAATTATCTTTTCCCCCAATTGCAAATTTTTTCCTTCCCCAAGGCTAGGAGGGTGGCTCTAGGTGCTCAACAATGCCTATCTCAGGCCCAGGGAATTCAGTAACTGAAGCTGGCTTGGGGGTAGAGGGGTGCGGTAAAATATACAGCAGTCTCAGCTTTTGCTGAGACTGCTGTTCTTCTCAGGTTCAGGAGGTGTGAGTAGGCTGTGTGGTGGCTGCTTCTCCCTGAGGAAACTGCAGCCCAAGGTAGTAGCAGCCTGCCGCCACCGCCGCTATGGGAATGGTGCCTGAGGGCTCCCCACAGTTCAGGTCTGGTAACTCCTCTCAGTTTGTGAACTGTTTCTTCCTTCCCCTGCCCCTCAGTTCATTTTCTAAACTTGCATTTGAAGCTCAGGGCTCCCAGCTTGTCACAAATATACTCGTTTCCCTTGTTTTGGGGGGTCTTTGCTGTAAAGAGACCTTGCCAGTAGCTTCTGTCTATTCTGCCATCTTGGCTCTGCTTCTGGGCCTCCCTATTTCTTGAGATAATATTGAAATTTGGCCAATTAATAACCCTACAATGACCTCTAAATATTCAAGTGAAAGGAAGTGTGGCACGTCTGACATCTCTAAATCAAAAGCTATACATGATTAAGCTTAATGAGGAAGGTATGTTCAAAGGGGAGATAGGCTGAAAGCTAGGCCTTATGTGCCAAACAGTTAGCCAAGTTGTGAATGCAAAGGGAAAGTTCTTGAAGGAAATTAAAAGTGCTATTCCAGTGAACACACAAATGGTAAGAAAGCCAAACAGCCTTATTGCTGATACGGAGAAAGTTTTATTGGTGTAGATAGAAGATCAAAGCAGCCAAAACATTTCCTTAAATCTAAGCCTAATCCAGAGCAAGGCCTTAACTCTCTTCAATTCTACAGAGGTTGAGAGAGGTGAGGAAGCTGTGGAAGAAAAGTTTGAACCTAACAGAGGTTAGTTCATGAAGTTTAAGGGAAGAAGCTGTCTCCATAGCACAAAAGTTCATAGCAAGTGCTGATGTAGAAGCTACTGCAAGTTATTCAGATCTTATTAAGATAATTGATGAAGGTGGCTACTCTAAACAACAGATTTTCAATGTAGATAAAACAACCTTATCATGGAAGAAGATATCATTTAAGACTTTCATAGCTAAAGAGAAGAAGTCAATGCCTGCCTTTAAAGCTTCAAAATTCAGGCTGACTCTCTTGTTAAGGGCTAATGCGGCTGGTGACTTTAAGTTGAAGTCAGTGCTCATTTGCCGTTCCCAAAATTCTAGGGTCCTTAAGATTCATGCTAAATCTACTCTGCTTATGCTCTATAAATGGAACAAAGCCTGGATGACAGTATATCTGTTTACAACATGGTTGGTTTACTGAATACTTTAAGCCCACTGTTGAGGCCACTGCTCAGGAAAAAGATTCCTTTCACAATATTACTACTCATTGACAGTGTACCTGGTCACCCAAGAGCTCTGATGAGATGTACAAGGAGATTAGTGTTGTTTTCATGCCTGCTAACGTAACATCCATTCTGCAGCCCATGGATCCAAGAGTAATTTTGGCTTTCAAGTCTCAGTATTTAAGAAATACATTTTTTAAAGCTATAGTTACCATAGGTAGTGATTCCTCTGATGGATCTGGGCACAGTAAATTGAAAACTTTCTGGAAATAGTTCACCATTCTAGATTCCATTAAGTGTATTCATGATTCATGGGAGGAGGTAAAAATATCAACATCAACAGGAGTTGGGAAGAAGTTGATTTCAACATTCATGGATGACTTTGAGGGGTTCAAGACTTCTGTAGAGGAAGTAACTGCAGATGTGGTGGAAATACCAAGAGAACTAGAATTAGAAGTGGATGCTGAAGAAGTGACTGAATTGCTGCAATCTTATGATAAAACTTTAATGGATCAGGAGTTGCTTCTTATGGATGAGCAATGAAAGTGGTTTCTTGAGATGGAACCTACTCTTGGTGAAGCTGTTGTGAATATTGTTGAAATGACAACAAAGGATTTAGAATACCACAAAAAATTAGTTCATAAATTTGCAGCAAGGTTTGAGAGGGTTGGCTCCAATCTTAGAAGAAGTTCTACTATGGGTAAAATGCTATCAAATAGCCCTGCATGCTACAGAGATATCTTTAGTGAAAGAAAGAGTCAATAGATGCAGAAAACGTCATTGTTATCTAATTTTAAGAAATTGACACAATCAACCCAACTTTCAGCAACCACAACCACGATTAGTCAATAGCCATCAACATTAAGTCAAGACCCTCCACCAGCAAAAAGATTTTGACTCATTGAAGGTTCAGATTATGTTTAGCATTTTTTAGCAATAAAGTATTTTTTAATTATGATACGTACATTGTTTTTCTTTAGACAATGCTATTACAAACTTAATAGACTGCAGTATAGTGTAAACATAACTTTTACATGGACTGGGAAAGCAAAAAAAAAAAAAATGTATGACTTGCTTTATTGCAGTGGCCTGGAACCAAACCCCCAATATGTCCAAAGAATGCTTGCACACAGAAAAATGAAACAATTTTAAGACTTCTACCTGTATATCAACTACTTACTTTTATCTTTACCTATATATTTGGTCAAACCTCCTAATACTATTAATGAGCTATCCATGTTCCTGCCTAAACCTTGCATTTACATTTTCCTTTATGAGGGGAGGGGCCCCTGGTGGCACAATGGTTAAACACTCATCTGCTAAAGGAAAGGTCAGAGGTTCAAACTCTCTAGCAGCCCTATGGGAGACAAGACTTAGCCATCTGCTCCCATAATGATTACAGACTAGAAAACACTATGGGGGCAGTTCGGTTCTCTTAAATAGGATCACTATGAGTCAGAATCAACTCAACTGCACACAACAACAACAATATAACAAAATATAAACACATTATGAGATAATTATGATATCAGGAAGTAAATACAATGGTAAAGCCATCTGTAATATGGTGACATATTTAACACAGAGCAGTGGAATGTAATCCAGCCTCAGAGAATCAGGGAAAATTGGAGAAGATGAATTTACATTAAATAGTAAATGCCCAGTGCTGTCGAAATAGTAAATAGTCAAATGGAAGGTGTCTTAGTTATCTAGTGCCACTTTAACAGAAATACAAGTGGATGGCTTTAACAAAAAGAAATTTATTTCCTGGCAGTAAGTAGCCTGAAAGTCCAAATTCAGGGCATCAGCTCCAGGGCAAGGCTTGCTCTCCCTGTTGGCTCTGCAGGAAAGCCCTTCTCATCAATCTTCCCCTAGACTAGGAGCTTCTCCGCACAGGAACCCCAGGTCCAAAGGACATACTGTGTTCCCAGCACTGCTTTTTTGGTGGTATGATGTCCCCACACTCTGTTCGTTTTCCTCTCTTTTATCTCTTGTAAGATAAAAAGTAGTTCAAGTCACACCCCAGGGAAACTCCCCTTACATTGGATCAGTAATGTGACCTGAGCAAGGGTGTTACATCCCACCCTAATCCTCCTTAACCTCATCTAAACTTGCCTCATTAACCACAGGCAGAGATTAGGATTTACAACATATAGGAAAATCACATCAGATGACAAAATGGTGGACAATCACGCAATACTGGGAATCATGGCCTAACCAAGTTGACACATATCTTGAGGAGACACAACTCGATCCATGACAGAAAGATAAGAATTTCATGAAGTAAAAACATTTGTGTTTCAATAGCTAAAAGAAATAATAGTAAAAATGCTGATGCTTATTGAGAGCTTCTCATATGCTGAAGGAGCCTTGGTGACACAGTGGTTAAATGCTCAGCTGCTAGCTGAAAGGTCAGTAGTTTGTAAAAAACCATACGGTTTCCAAGGCTGTATATTTATGGAAGCAGTTTGGCACATTTTTCTCCCATGGAGTGGTTGATGGGTTCAAACAGCTGACTTTTAGGTTAACTGCCGAGTACTCAACATTGCACCACCAAGGCTCCCTTCCATAAAGATCGCAGCCTTTAAAACCATGTGGGGCTGTTCTATTCTGCTCTATAGTATCACTATGAGGAGAAATCGGCTGGACAGCAATGGTTTTATTATATGCCAGAGACTATTAAATGATGTGTTAATACATTTTATATTCTCAATAAACATAAAATGAGGTCACTAATATCTGTGATGATTAATATGTGTCAACTTGCCTAGGCTATGATTTTCAGTGGTCTGGCAGAATCGGATTGATTGTTCTTCCATAATGTAACATAATGTAATTAACTCCATGATGTGATCTGATGCAATCAGCCAACCAGATAAAAGGGGAATTTCCTAGTGGATGTGGCATGCCTCCAGTATAGAAATGGATGTTCCCAAAAAGCTCGCTCTCTCTCACAACCCTGCCCTCTTCTTCTCACCTGACCTCCAGTTCTTGGGATGTGTTTTTGTTATTGTTAGGTGCCATCCAGCATGTTCTGACTCATACTGGCCCTAAGCACAATGAAACACTGCCAGGGTGTGTACCATCCTCACAATCATTGCTATGCTTGAGCACGTCATTGCTGCCACTGTGTCAATACATCTCACTAAGGGTCTTCTTCTCTCTTGCTGACCCTCTACTTTACCAAGCATGATGTCCTTCTGCAGGAACTAGTCCCTCCTGACAACATGTCCAAAGTACTTGAGACAAAGTCTCACCATCCTCGCTTCTAAGGAGCATTCTGGCTGTACATCTTCCAAAACAAATTTGTTCATTCCTCTGGCAGTCCATGGTTTAGTTAAGATTCTTCACCAACACTATGATTGAAAGGCATCAATTCTTTGGTCTTCCTTGTTCATTGTTCAGCTTTTGCATGCATATGAGGCAATTGAAAATGCCATGGCTTGGGTCAAACATACCTTAGTTCTCAAAGTGACATCTTTGCTTTTTGACATGTTAAGGAAATCTTTTGCAGCAGGTTTTCCCAATGCAATACATAGTTTGATTTCTTGACTTCTGTTTCCATGGGTATTGATTGCCATCCAAGTAAAAAGAAATTGCAGTGCTGTGGATCACTTTTGTGTGGCCTTTCTAGCCATGGTCTTGTCATTCCCACTCAAGTGATAGGGCAGGATTGTGTTATAGTGTAATTGTGGCCCACCAAAGGGATTGGTCACTTTTGCCATCCTGCTGGGCTTAAAATGAGCAACCCCAGAAGTGAGGAAAGAGAAGATCCCACGGCAACCAAGGAAGAGCAGCCAGGAGTCAGCTAATTCTTTGTACCTGGGATCCCGGCACTAAGAATCTCTTGGAACCAGGAGACAAAGAGAAAGCTGTAACACTGAGAGAGCAGAGACCCATCAGCAAGAGACCCAGTGTGGTAAACTTACTGGGCTTCCCATCCCATGGAGAGAGAAAGCTGAGCGCTTTTGGGCAGAGGTATAGGGCCAGGGAGAGGCGTGCCTGTGAGCATGGCTGGGAAGAGGCTGTCCTGATGGTGAAACTGTATCCTGAGTGTTCCAGATCCTGAAATGTAACTGTTAATTCCTTAATATATCCCATAATCGTGAGTATTTACTATGAGTTTTTGTGGCTATTGCAATGAATAATTGAACCCAGCAGAGAAGTAGAGAGTGCCATGGGAGGAAGGTTTGGTGTCAGAATTGGTAAAGACAGCGGAGAGAGGAGGCATATCTGACCTCTGCCTCATAGGAATCGGCTTTGGGCTGTTAGCCTTGATTTCTTTCCCCTTGTGAAATTAAAGGAGGTCAGACACTGTCCCCAAGTCATTTTTATAGAAATCCTTGAACTTCAATATTTTCTCCATTTATCATGTTGCTGCTTTTTAGTCCAGCTGTGAGAAATTTTGTTTTCTTTATGTTGACGTACAATCTATACTGATGGCTGTAGTCTTTGATCTTCATCAGTAATTGCTTCAAGTCCTCTTCACTTTCAGCAAGGAAGGTGCTGTCATCTGTGCCTCATAGGTTATTAATGAGTCTGCCTCAAATTGTGATGCCACATTCATCTTCATATAGTCCAGCTTCTTGGATTATTTGCTTAGCATACAGATTGAATAAGCATGGTGAAAGGATACAACCCTGATGCATGGTCTTTCTGATTTTAATCCATGTAGTATCTTCTTGTTTTGTTCGAAAAACTGCCTCTAGGTCATGTACAGGGTCCACAACAACATAATTAAATGTCTTACAATTACATTCTTTGCAATATTATGTGTAATTTGTTATGATTCACACAGTCAAATGCCTTTGCCTAGTCAATAAAATACAGGTAAACATCTTTCCGGTATTCTCTGTTTTCAACCAAGATCCTTTGACATCAGCAATTGTATGCCTCATTCCAAGTCCTCTTCTGAATCCAGCTTGGATTTCTGGCAGTTCCCTGTTGATGTACTACTGCAACCACTTTTAAATTATCGTCAGCAAAATTTCGCTTGCATGTGATATTAATGATATCGTTCGATAATTTCCACATTCTGTTGGATCACCTTTCTTCAGATTCGGCACAAATACAGACCTCTTCCAGTTGGTTGGCCAGGTAGCTGTTTTTTATATTTCTTGGCATAGATGAGCGAGCACCTCCAGTGCTGCATCCATTTGTCGAAACATCTCAGTTGGTCTTCTGTCAATTCCTGGAACCTTGTTTTTTCTGCAATACCTTCAGTTCACCTTGAATTTCTTCCTTCAATACCATTGGTCCTTCATCATATGCTACCTCCTGAAATAGTTAAACATAGACTAATTATTTTTGGGACAGTGACTTTGTGTATTTCTTCCATCTTCTTCTGATGTTTCTTGAGTCTTTTAATATTTTGTTCATAGAATTCTTCAATATTGTAACTCGTGGTTTAATTTTTTCTTCAGTTCTTTCAGCTTGAGAAATGCCAAGAATGTTCTTTCCTTTTGGTCTTCTAACTCCAGATCTTCACACATTTCATTATAATACATTACTTTATCCTCTCATGTCACCCTTTGATATCTTCTATTCAGATCTTTTAATCATTTCTTCCATTCACTTTAAGCTGCTGTATGTTCAAGAGCAAGCTTAGAGTCTCTTCTGATATCCATTTTGGTCCTTTCTTTCTTTCCCGTCTTAATAATGACCTTTCGTTTTCATCATGTATGATGCCTTTGATATCATTCTACAGCTTGTCTGGTCTTTGGTCGTTAGTGTTCAATAGTCAAATCTATTCTTGAGATGGTCTCTAAATTCAGGTGGGATATACTGAAAGCTGTATTTTGACTCTTATGGTTGCATTTTAATTATCTTCTGCTTTTTACACTTCAACTTGTATATGAGCAATTGATGGCCTGTTCTGCAATTGTCCCCTGACTTTCTTCTGCATGATGATATTGAGATCCTCCATCATCTCATTCCACAGATGTAGTTGATTTGATTCCTATGTTTTCTATCTGGTGATTTGCACATGTACAGTTGCCATTTACATTGTTGAAAAGTGATTTTTGCAATGAAGAATTAGTTGGTCTTGCAACATTCTATCATTCCGTCTCTGGAATTGTTACTATCTCCAAGGTTGTATTTTCCAACTACTTTTTTTTTAGTCCTTCTTCTTTGTTTCCAACTTTTGCATTCCAATTATCAGTAATTATCAGTGCATCCTGACTGAATGTTGGATCAATTTCAGACTGCAGAAGTTAGTAAATCTTCAATTTCTTCATCTTTGGCATAAGCAGTTGGTGGGTATATTTGAATAATAGTCATATTAACTATTCTTCTTTGTCGGAATATTGATATTTTCTTGTCGCTGATAGCATTGTACTTCAGGATAGATCTTGAAATGTTATTCTTGATGAGTGTGACACCATTCTTCCTCAATTTGTCATTCCCAGCATAGTCCCAATAGTAGACCACATATAATTGTCATATTCAAAGTGCCCCATCTCAGGCATCAATTTCCCCTAGGTGACTTATGAGAGCAACTCTATCCCCTCCAAAAAAAAAAAAAAAAAGTTGAAATTCTAACCTTCAGTAGCTGTGTGACTTTGTTTGCAAATAAGGCCTTTGAAGATGTTGTCAGTTCACATAAGATCACAGTGGACTAGAATGTGTCTTAACCCAATACGAGTGTTGTCCTTATAAAAAAATGAGAAGAGACATAGAGAGATATAAAGGGAGGACAGCTATATGAAGATGGAGGCAGAGGTTAAATGATGCAACTATAAGCTAAGGAACACAAATGACTGCAAGGAACCACCAGAGCCTAGGATAAGGCAAGGGAAGGATTATCTCCTAGGACTTTCAGAAAGTGCATGGCCCTGGTAACATCTTGGTTTTGGACTTTCATCTTCCAGAATAGAGAGGCAATAAGTTTCTGTTGTTTTAAGTCATCCAGTTTGTGGTACACTGTTATGGCATTCCTAAGAAACTAATAAAGTCACACTGCCAGTAAATGACTGCAGAGAACAACCTATGCCCCCTAGGTCCAGAGTTCATACTTTTACCAACCATACTATATTGCCTCTTGTTATGCTTTACAAATGGATGTGGTGAGCTATCAGTGAATTGAGTTTGCTGGAGAAAAATCTTAGGTTGGAGGAGGTAGAGGATAGAGGTGAAAAGACCCAGAGGGAGCAGATACTGACTTTATGCTGCATGTTAAAAATCTAGACCAGTGTTCTCAAACCATTTATGGTCAAAAACCAGGATTTATTGGGGTTTTTTTTTGTTGTTGTGTTTAATTTTCAATCTGTCATGCATTCATGTGCTCATAAAATACAAAATTACACACCTGAGGGTCAAGGCAATGCCAATTTACACTAAAAGTTTCTAAATGCATACTCACAACATTGGTACTTACCTAATCATGGGCCAGTAGCAAACCATACAAATCACACTAGTCCTCATTTTAAGTAGCATTGGTTTAGAAGTTATCCTGTAGATTCTATGGTGGCATTAAGTTTTTTTAAAGACTTAAATACAGAGCTCCTCAGTGGCACAAATTGTTAAACACTGGTCTACTAACCAAAAGGCTGGCAGCTCAAATTCACTCAGAGACTTCTTGGAACTAAGACTTGGAGATTTGCTTTCAACAGGCACAACCTTGAAAACCCTGGTAACCAGTTATACTCTTTATGCTTGGGGTCGCCACGAGTCAGAATTGATGAAAACAGACAAAAACAAAAAAGAATCAAATAGGTATAGATTTAGTTATTGTTTTCTCTGTAGAGGCTAGGCTAGAAGAGGGTAATACTAGATACAGTGAGACCAATTACAAATCAATTATTAAAATCCAAGAAAGAGGTGACTGAGACCTAAACTGTGTCTGTAGTTGTAGTGATGAGGAGATGGAACAGATAAAGAAGCACTTAGAAAGTAAAACTAGTCTTGTTCCTGGACATGACGACATCATCCTGAGTTCCAAACAACTCAAGGAAATTATTAGTTTGGCTGGTGTCTTAAACTCAGCAGCTAATCCTGCTACTGCCGAAAAAAAAAAAAAAAAAAAACCTGAAAGTGTATTTACTCTTTCAAAATTCACAAAGAATTCTGCTCAAGGGATATTCATTTTAAACCCTATGTTCAGGAAGTAGAAAGAATGACCAGGAGAGATGGCTCTAGGTGACGTGTTAATCCCTCAAGAAAGTGTTTATCTTGTATTGAAATATGCTATGATAACATGGGTTAGTTATTGAAGGACGGGACTTAAATACAAAGCTTCAAGTGGATGAAACTTTGAAAAAGAACAGATGGCATAATAATCAAGGATTAAAATTCTGCATGCAATAATAGAAATGGACATATGTGTACCTGAGAAATGGTCCAGAATGGTATTAATGTGGATTCCTGCAGTAGGTAATAGAAAGGCACTCAGGGTGACGGGTGGTTGCTATCGTGGAGATAGAAGAATGCATACGTACACACAGTGGCGAAGCCTGAACACTAGGATACCAAGCAAGGACTTCTTCATGGAAGAACAAAGACAGAGATATACCTCTTATATGAAATATAGGTAGAGGGAATGATTGAATTGAGAATGTGCAGTATATGCCTAGCACAGTAGTAAAAGCTGTACATATGTAATCTGGTTTAATTTTCATATAAAACCTGCAAGTAGATATTTTTATCCCTTTTTGGCAGAGAGAAAACTGAGGATCTAGGAAATTAAAAACTTGTCAAATTTCCCACTATAAAGTGATAAGTGAAGCTGCTTTGTCACATTACAAACTGTCTTTTCCAGAAAAGTACATTCCTTCCATCTCTAAGATTCCTCAGTACTTAGACAAGAAATTCCTGCCCCTAGAATTTGCTCAAGCTGTGAAAGCACAAAACTCGATGTCTCAGCCAAAGCTAACACTCAGTTTGGACTTAATGCATATCAAACCCTGCTTGTTTCACTCCAGTGTCCCTCCTAAGGAGCCCTGGTGGCAAGGTGGTTAAAGCACTTCACTGTTAACCAAAAGGTTGGCAGTTTGAACTCACCAGCCACTCCATGCGAGAAATATGTGATATTTTGCTTCCATAAAGATCACAGCCTGGAATACTTTGTCCTGTAGGATTGCTGCGAGTTGGAATTGACTTGATGGCAACAGATTTGGTTTGGGATTAAGGAGAAGACGCGAGGAAAATCCATGAAAATTCAGTATTTTTAAGCATTCCATTCAACCAGTATTTATTGATTCCCTCTTTTGTGCCAGGTACTATGCCAGGTGTTTAGGATACATCAGACAAAAAGTATTCCTCTTTCAAAGCTTACATTCTAGTATAAGGGAATATAAGGGAAAAGACAGACAACAAATAATAAATGTAATGAAAATAAATTAGTATAGGATAAAGTGGTAAGTGCTATGGAAAAAAGAAAGAGCAAAATAGTAGCACTAGTGCTGGAGTAGTGGGGAGTGATTATATCATTACATAGTACTTTCATGGTAACCTCACCTAGAAGGTGACATTTGTGGCAAGAAATATAGAATGTGAGAGACAGACAACCCAAGGTGATATGTTAGAAAAGTCCTCTACTCTAAGGCAGGAGCTGGTCTGGATTATTCAGTGAGCAGCAAGGAGGTCAGTGTGGTCGTAGTTGGAGTGAGGAGTGTGTTAAATATATTGTGAGGAAGACAGGCCACATGAGGTATGCTTCTAATATCCTCTGAGTGAAGTGGAAAGCTTTTTCAGGATTTTGAACAGAAGAATGACATGTTTAGATTTCATGTTTTATGTGAAAGGGTCCTGACAAGTATTTTGGACTATACCTAGGAAACCAAAGCAGCAGTTCCCAAGGCAAGTGCGGAGGCATGAAACAGGCTGCTCAGCCATGCCTTCAACAGAACCTGCGCCATTTTCCCGTTCCCTAGCCTGCCTCTGTCTCCAAGTGTGATTTTGCTCTTAACTCCTCCAAAAGTCAAATGGTAACCAATGTTTCCCCTAATACCACTTGAAAACAAGTGATATCAACCTAAGCCTGTCAAACAGGATGAAGGATGGCACCAGCCACCCCCTGGGCTGATGAAATAATGGCAGGAAAAGATCAACATGTTTGAAATAGAACCACCAAAACCAAACAGAAAGAGAATGCACTTTCCACGTCTTCCTAAAACCTGTGGCCCCTTTGCCCTTTAAAACCCTAGATGGCCTGCAGTTACCGGAGACAAACAGCTTTAGGGGGTGATCATTCCTCTCTGTCTCCATACACTGGTATATAAAATAAAGCTCTTGCTACCCACCTCACCCCTGTCTCAAGAACTGGCTGTTTGCGGCAGGTAGCTCTAACTCACAAAATTGCAGTAACAAGCACACAGTAGGCATTCAATAAATGTGTGTGAAACATAATTTGATTTGGGGATCCTGCATTGGCGCTTCAGGCTACGACATCAGGATTATACTGCCAGCACATATAAATCTTACTGCTTCACTCTGCTGACAAGATTTATACCTACAACCCTAAAGCCGTCAAGGACCACTTGGTTGGCATTAGCTATGAACCTACACAAGTGAATCATGATGGCTTTATTTCAATGTAAATTTACACATAGTGTGCTCAAGATACATAAAATTCTTAGCGAAGTTCTCTTAAAATTAAACAGTGATAAATAATTAAAATCATAAAGAAAATACCTAAAAACCGAAACCAAACCCACTGCCATCAAGTCTCGCTTCCAACTCATCGCGAATACCTAGAAAGGAGAAATACATAGTAAGTAGACAGTAACAAAATTTTAATTTTCTTATCAAGCAAAATTTTGTTTTACCTCAACAAAAATGTTATTAGAAATTCATTCAAGTAGAATTTGATTAAATTATTAAATTTGAAATCTTATGAGATACAAAAATGTTTAAGTAAAAAAAAACTATACAAATCACATAGGACGTCTCAGGTATTTATTCTAGTAGTAGCCATTAAAGCAAAAAATAAATCATAGCTTTAGGATGCAAATGTATAGCAAATGTTCAATGGCATTTTAAGTGTCAGTCTATCAATTCATTCTCCTTTATTAGAAAGATTTATAGGTATAGATAATAGACATAGACATAGATATCTATACAGATTCAGAAATAGACATAGATACATAGAGACAAGGAACTCTATATATGGTGTCACAAACGGTCAAGTCCTGGGCTGCTAATGAAATCTTGGCAGTTCAAACTCACCCCGTAGCTCCATGGCAGAAAGATCTGGCAATCTACTTCCATAAAGATTACAGCCAAGAAAACCTTATGGGGCAGTTCTACTGCATCACATGGGGTTTGTATGAGTTGAAACTGACTCAACAGCACCAAACAACAACAATAATAATCTATAGAGATATCTATGTATCAGGAGCCCTGGTGGTGCAGTGGTTAAGCGCTCAGGCTGCTATCTAAAAGGTAGGCAGTTCAAATCCACCATTCGCTTCTTGTAAACCCTATGGGGGCAGTTCTACTCTGTCCTATAGGGTCACTATGAGTCAGAGTTGACTCAATGGCAACAGGTTTGCTCTTTAAAAAAAAAAAAAAATCTATGTATATAGAGAGAGATCACTTTGATTGACTTTTATAACAAATCCCAAATGCTAAGTATACATGTGTGTATGTGTAAACAAGTGATCCAGTAAAGATAATACCCTGCACAAATATGTTTGTCTGAAGGAAGTCAAAGCTGAGATAGAGAGGACTATGACATAATAAGAAAAATAAACTTTTCTTCCACCTGAGGAACTGCATCCATTCCATTACATACTAACTCTTTTCACATTTGGTTTGGATAAGAATCATTTCTGCTTACCTTACATTCCAGAGTGGTCCGTCATATGACCCAGGTTACACCAATCAGAGTAATTCAATCCCTAGTCAGGTCAACTGATTCTGAATTGTTACAAAACTAAAGACAACCAGCCAAATTACTTCATAAAAATTCTGGGAGAGCTAATGAGAAAGACTTTCTTTCTCTGGAATTGCAGCCACCTTGCTACCACATAAAGAGAGCATTTCAGGATAAAATCACATGGAAGCAAGTAAATGAGTAAAGAGAAAATAAGGGAAAAGAATAAACTAGAATAGAGAGAGGGAGAGAGTAACCCAGGGAACTAGGGAACACAAAAGCTTGATGTCATCAGCTAAAATTCTGGATCTAGCTTTGTCTAAGTGCCACCAACCAGATTGATTTCTCTGTTGTGAGAGATAGTCTTGAGGTAGGTTTCTTTCATTTGTATTGATAATAGTCCTGACCAATGCAGAAATGGTTTACTTTGTCTCATGCTATGAGACATCAGTTTTGAAAAGTTACAGAAAATAAAATAAGAAAACAAAAAAAGCTCTGTTAAAATAAAATGAAAACATCAATGAAATTCAAAGATTACACTTTTAGCACAGAGGTAGGATCACATTTGGTGGACGTGTAAGGAAGTTGGGAAGTAAAATCTGAGTGCAAATAACAAAGACTAACCTGACGGAAAATCACTGGGAAATTTCACATGAAAACCAAGCAAAAATAATAACTAAAATTATTTCCATTTGAAGTTACGACAACCAAGAATCACTTTAAAATACCGCTGCATAATTAAAATCACTTAAAAATGACAGTTAAGCCTCTTGATTTGTTCTTTGAAGTGCTTTTACCATAAGTTTTTAGGCTGTGAACGAACAAGAGCATTCAGCGTAGGAGGAAAATTTTAATATAGAAGCAAATTGATCAGTTAGTATCTGAATAGAGCTCAGTATAGATAATCAGATATAAAAGTGAAATTTCAAGTTCTAAGGATTGTGCATGTCACGCATAACTTTATTATATGTATTAATACATAGAATACTTGCTTATTGAGATAAATAGACCTCTCAAAGTGATTTCTATTTCTGCCGCCTCCTAGAGGAAACAATAAACGAGGAAACAATAGTGGCTCATTAACAGAATTCATTCCCTAAGCGTGCTTCTTCGTCAGTTTCTCAGGAGCTTTACCACATTCAGCTCTCACTGGCTCCACTGAAGTATTTAGAATGTATGCAGGACCAACTATGAGGTTCAGAGTTTCTTCATAAAGAATCCGTTTTCAACTTATTATACCTCAAAGCAGATGTACAATTGTTTCAGGGAAGCAGATCATAGCTTTAGACACTAATTTAAACTAAAAAAGGAGTCATGGATTATGAGTGGTCAGATCATTGTGTAATTAGAATCAAAAGGTGAGTTTTTCAAAGATTTCTACCCTCATTATAAAGCACTTAAAACTCCAATTATCAACAATCTTGTGAAAAAGCTGATATTTAAATAGCATTCATAGCTATAATGAATTCTCCAATTGTGGAACTACTGCCCTTTTTTTTTTTTTTTTTGGTAATTTCCTTTGCCTAATTTTTTTTTTAAAAGAAATACAACATTCAGTCTGGCTATAGGTTGCTCAGAACTAGCTAGAAATCATGAAGAATAACGTAGATTAAAAGAGCCATGCTATAAAGGGTTATTAGGCCTCTCAGGGAAAGAATAAAATGGAAAATGCAAACAACTGAATCAATAATGCACTTTCCATTTTTTAAAGACAAATTGTAAAATTCTAAGAAATCTAGAATATTTTGCACATTATTTCATTTTTTAAAAATTCTTCAGCTACTTGGACAAAATACAGTGAAATAACAAGCATTTGAGTTTCATGTGGGAGAAAGATGTGGCAGTCCTCTGTAAAGATTACAGCCCCAGGAACCCTATGCGGCAGTTCTACTCTGTCCTATACAGTTGCTTTGACTCGATGGCAAGGGGTTTATGTGAGTTCATTTATTTTTTCTTGGCCATAATCAGTCCATTATTAATTGTAAATGAGCAGTGAGATGAACAAATGAGATGGAAAAGAAAAGCCAGAAATCTATCTTAGCCAACAACTAAAACTGAGAGTCAAATGCACCTTTCCATCTCTGAGGCCATGTGCTTGACGGCCTCATGTTCAGTGTAGTAGAGGAAATTGTATTAATAAAAACATTGTAATCTTTCAAAACATATTTGAAATATTAATGCCATGATAGAAGCATACCTTTAAACAGCTACCTAATTTGATGAATTTCCGTTAATAGGATGCTTTTTTAGAAGATTTTAATTTAAAAATCTGAAATCATTAAATAAATAATAAAAAAATAGGCAGGTGTTAAGTAAACTATCCTTTTCTCTAAACTTATTTAAATAGAGTAATGGAAAACAGGAAGTAATAAGAAACAAAAAAAATAAAGAAGACAAGGCTGAATCATAAGGAAGTAATGCAATTAACAGAGCCCTGATGATGCAGTGGTTAAGAGCTATGGCTGCTCACCAAAAGGTCGACAGTTTGAATCCACCATCTGCTCCCTGGAAAGCCTATGGGGCAGTTCTACTCTGTCCTATAGGATCACTATGAGTTGGAATCGACTTGATGGCAACGAGTGTGGTTTTTGGTTTAATGCAATTAACAACTAAGAGCCAAAAATGGAAAAAACAAAGGGTCAGCCCCAAAGATGTCCCATAAAAACATAAATTGTATAATATTTAAATTTTCCATGATAAAAATTTAAAGTCTATATCCAATGTGAATAAATACTAGTAGGATATACGACGATACGATATAGAGATTTTATGTCAAACAGGTAGATAATAACATAGAGTAAAAACATGAGAGTTATTAAAACAAAAAAGCAAGTAAGAACTAATAGAGAGGAACACCAAACTGCAAAGTAATGGGCTAAGAGCTCTAAGCAATACCATAAGAAAAAATACCACACAGCTAAGATCTATAACGTTTGGAAGAGGAAACAAATATTATTTGCGTGTCATATCATTCACTTAAAAATCCCCCCAGAATACATACTATCATATCTTAAAATACTGAAAAAAACGAGTGCCTTTGAGTTGATTCCGACTCATAGTGACCCTATAGGACAGAGTAGAACTGCCCCATAGAGTTTCCAAGGAGCATCTGGTGGATTTGAACTACCGACCCTTTGGTTAGCAGCTGTAGCACTTAACCACTATGCCACCAGGGTTTCCTATCTTAAAATAAGTTTTAGTAATTCGACCAGTTTCAAAACACATATAGGAAATTCCATAGCTTTTATAAGGTAAATTACAACTTCTTCTTAAGAAATTAGCAATGATGGAAAAGAATGCAAATAATAATATGCTAACATTCACTAGAGTATAAAGATACTGGGACTCTCAGATTGATTGTTTTGATTGAGAATGTCAATGATTAAAATATTTTTTGATATAATTTGGAAATTTGTAATAAAAGTCATAGAAGTTGTGCTTACTTTTTGATTCATGAAGCATCTCTTCGTGATATGGAATATCTAGCTGAGGAAAATAATTAGATATGTTCACAAAAATCAGCATATAAGTTGAATGACACATAACTGTAGCATATTAACAATGGAAAATATCTTGAATGTCTATCTCAAAAGAGAGGTGTGATTAAACTATGTCGTAACCATATAATGAAATATGGTTCATTCACTAAAATTATGTTGTATCAATTATTTATTTTAACAGCAAAGTTAAAATAAATCATCTCAAAAGATGTAAAAAAGCTATTTGTCAAAAATGTACATTCAATTACTTAAAAAAATAACCTCAGCAAACTAGGAATTGAAGGGAACTTCTTTTTTTTTTTTCTTTACCTTAATAAAGGAGCAAAAGAAAAAAATACAAACATTTGGGCATGACTAAAAACTAAATCGAAACTAATGGGAGACGTTATTTGCAATTTATGTCACATATTTACTCAAATGATAGTCATTTCTCTCTTTTAAAATGAGTGTAAAATGCCAGAAACACGATTAAAAAATGTGTGAGTGGCAATAGAATGTACAGTGTTTTTACACAAATAACACACGCTTTCTGTTCATTTGTCATCCTCGCCCTCCCCCAGTGAGGTATTTTTGTAAGTGCACTATACTAATTTTTTGCAGCAACATGTAAAAAAAAAAAAATTGGCATAGCACAGCTTACGAAAATACCTCACAGAGGGAGGTTGTGGTCAGCAAACAAATGTAGAAGGTATGCGTTATTTGTGTGAAAATATGGTATATAGTATGTTGCTTTTTGCATAAGAAAGTAAGGATAAGAGTGTGTGTGTGTATACATGCATAATTATGTATATGTATAAGCATATGTGTGTACATAAATACCTATTTTAGTTACCTAGGGCTGGCATAACAAAATACCACAAAGTTGGTGGCTTTAAAGAATAGAAATTTATTTTCTCACAGTTCAGGAGCCTACAAGTCTGCATTCAGGGATTGGCAATGCTATGTTCCCCCTCTCCATTTTAACAAACAATCCTCCCTTGTCTCTTTTTCTAAGCTCCAGGCATTTCTTGACACTCCTTAGCTGTAGACAGATATTCTCATGCTATCTTCTCCCTGTATATGACTCCGTTTCTATGTCTGTCCTTCTCTTTTATAAGCTGCTATTCAGAAAAGATTAGAACTAGGACCCACTCTACTCCAGCATCACTTCTTTAACTTAACTGAAAACATCTACAAATAAAAATCCTATTTCTCCAAATACGTTCACATTCACCAGTTCAGAAGTTAGGACTTCAGCACATATTTTGAGGGGGCACACAGTCAATCCATTAAAACATATATGCACATATAATCTCCAAGGTTTGGCAGTTCGAATCCGCCAGGTGCTCCTTGGAAACTCTATGGGGCAGTTCTACTCAGTTCTATAGGGTCACTATAAGTTGAAATCGACTCGATGGCACTGGGTATGCTTTGTGTGATGGTTACTTCCATGTCTTAACTTGACCAGCCTATGGTGCTCATTTGTTTCGTCAAACACTAGTCTAGATGCCGTCATAAAGTAGCAGTAGTAGCAGTAGTAATTGTTGTTGCTGTTGTTAATTGCTCTGGAGTCGGCTCCCGCTCACGGTGACCTTACGTATTAACAGAACAAAACATCGCCTGGTCCTGTACCATCTTCATGATCATTGGTATGTTTGAGCCCTTTTTTGTGGCTATTGTGTCAACCCATCTTATGGAAGGCTTCTCTCATTTTCACTGACCCTGTACTTTACCAAACATGATGTACTTTTCTAGCAGTCGGTCTCTCCTAATGACATATCCAAAGTAAGCAATCAGAAGTCTTGCCATTCTTGCTTCTTAACAGCATTTCTGCTTCTATTTCTTTTAATACTGACTTGCTCATTCTTCTGGAAGTCCACAGTATATATAGGGTAACTGTGAGAATAGATTTATTTTGGATTTATTCTGTCTACATACTATCAGTGGACATCTTGCTATAGCCCTTCAGCTCTTCCCATCTCCTGACCTATGGGTTTAAGGACAAGAGACTATGTGAATATCTATTCCATCACATGACCTACAGATTTTAGGACACAAGACTGAGAGAATCTCCAGCCTGCCCCCTGACTACAGATTTTGTATTTGCCCAGCCCCTACAAATGCATGAGCAAATTTCTTAAAATCTCTCTATTTCTCTCTCTCTCTCTCTCCATATATGTACATATATATGTGTGTGTGTATACACACTCGCACATATGTAAAACCAAACCCATTGCTGTCAAGTTGATTCCTATTCATAGTGACCCTATAAAACAGTGTATAACTTCTCCATGGGGTTTCCAAGGCTGTAATCTTTCAGAAGTGGACTGCTACATCTTTCTTCTGTGGAGCAGATGGTGGGTTTGAACCACCGATCTTTCGATTCTCAGCCAAGAGCTTAACCACTGTGCCACCAGAGAGTCTTCACTGTAGTACAAATATATATAATAAAACATTTGCCACTTCAGCATTTTTTACATGTCCAATTCAGTGACATTAATTATATTAAGCATGTTGTGCAACCACCACCGCTATCCATTTCCAAATTTTTTATTACCCTTTACAGAAACTCAGTGAACCCTAAGCGATGACTTTATTTTTTCTCACCATCTCATCCCTGGTAACTGTTAATAAAGTTTAGTGTCTATACATAGATGAACCTTGAAGACATTATACTAGGTGAAATAAATAAGTCAATCACAAAAGGACAAGTATTGTATGATGCCACTTATATGAAATATCTAGATTTTATAAGTGTATAGAGGTCAAAGTTTATTTGGGCTGTTTTTAAAACAACTGGACTTGTAAAATTTTTGAGTTTCATGCCAGATGTGCTTTCTGAGCTATAGGACTCTGCCTCTCATGAAGAAATAAATAAGTTGGGGCCAATACACAGAGACCTCCTTTGGCTTATTTATCTAGCATGTAGTGACTCATGGAAGATTCACTGAAGGCTTGAATATAAAAGAATGAGAGAAAAAAAAAAAGGACCAATGCAGTGCCTTGATGGATGTCAATATTTAAAGGCCATATATAGGCAGAAAGCTCCCAAGCTGACTGGAAAGTAGTGTTGATGATTTAGGTAGGAACTTTGTAAAGAATATCATCAAGAGATCTTACAGTTTCCGAAGAAAATAATAAACACTGCCAAACGTTACGGAAGACAGTAAAAAAAAAAAAAAAAAAAAAAATGAAAGAAACAGAGAACACTGAAAGGGCTTTTGAATTTAGCAACTAGAAATCACTGGTGACATTGATGAGAGCTCAGTTACAAGAGTAGTGAAGTCAAATGTCTGACTACAGATGGTGGAAAACCATTAGGAATGAGGGCCTGGAAGACTTGCTACTCTTACAGGTGGTCATGAGAGGAATTGTGAGATTAAGTGGTAGCACTTCCTGTATCTTAGGGCAGAGGGGCCAGTCAAAATGGTCTTCAGAAAGGGCACATCAGGGACAGAGTTAAAGCAACTGGAGTACAGAGGAAGAAGATAAATGGCTAGAATAAAGGCTGAAAAAGAATAAGAAGTAAAGAAAACTACTTGCAAAGTGGAAATAAAAAAGCAATGGCTGGCCAAGGAGTCCTTATTTTTCCTTCTCCTTAGATAATAGGTGTGTGTCTTAGGTTCCTAGCTGTGCTGTAACAGAAATAGCACAAGAAAGTGGCTAAAAGTCCAAATTCAGGACTCAGCGTGGTGATTCCTTCCTTGTAGGTATTCCAGGGTGTACCTTGGTTCCTTGGCTTATAGAGAGTCCTCACAGAGCTGTCTCCTCTATCTCCTCCCTCCCCACCCCCCCCTTGCACACATGGCATGTCTCTGTGTCTAACCTGTTCATAACTCAGGAGTGATTAGATTGAGAACCCATCCTGCTCAGGTATGGTCTAATTATCAATGTGTTATAAATAAAGTAATAATAATAATTTCAGGCCTCCCTCTTATGCAGGTAACACTGATATTTAGTCAAATAGAGATATTTCCAAAGTGCCAATAGAAATATGAACTTGTCTAAAGTACCTCTTTTGTTTATTCACATGTTTAAAAAATTGGCCTATAGCTATACATTCTTTCTTTTTTTTTTGGTAGTTGAAATGAATGGAAATAGTAATTGAGCAGAAAGTAAGTGAATAAAAAGAGACATTTCCAGAAATGTGTCTACATTTTTCTTTTCTCTTTGCAGGTGATAAAAAGGAAGAAGCCAAACAAATAAAGTGGACAATCCAACACAAAAAATAATATGATTAGAGAAATCAATTCCGGAAAGAAAGTGACAAAGCAGTCTTTCTAAAACTCACGTTTTATATTTTGTGGACATACATTGTTTTTATAGAAATGCATTTACATAATAACTAGCGTAATTCTCTAATTGGCATAAAAAATCTGAAATGATACATTTCATTTTACTACGAATTCTAACACAGTCCCATAATAAAAGCATCACATTGTTATTTAAATAGCCATAATCCATTGCCGTTGAGTAGATTCGGACTCATAGTGACCCTATAGGACAGAGCAGAACTGCTCCATAGGGTTTTCAAGGAGTGACTGATGGATTCGCACTGCCTACCTTTTGGTTAGCAGGCATAGCTCTTAACCGCTGCACCACCAGGGCTCCTTAATAACCATAGTCTAGTCATAAAATTTCAATTACTTATGAAAGAATAGCGATAATATATTCTTCTCACATTTTTACCTGAAAAAACAGATTCAGCTTTATTAGGCTTTTTTTTTTTTTTTCAAATTTAAAGAGAAAAATGAAAATATTTATTCAGGTCTGTGATTGCCCAAATGAAACGAAATACATTCAAATAGTCCCCTTGCCTGTTAATGTGATTTTTAACTGCTCTTGAATGTTTTATTGTGAAATAATTTTAGATTTACCAAAAAGTTTTGAAGACAGTACATTGAATCCCCATGTACCCTTCACCCCGCTTCCCCAATGTTAATAACTAAGACACTAAGATTATTCTCCTAAAAAAAAAAAAAAGATTATTCTCCTAGACAACACCAAATGGCTGATGATATCCCTGCTACCAGAGGACTGGGGTCCCGCCCATGGTAGGTCGTGTGGTGGAGGTAGCTGTTTGTGAAGTGAAGGCCAAGAATGAGGAGTGGCCCTGCATCACCAAGTTTGGCAGCCTGGTCAAAAACATGAAAACCAAGTCCCTAGAAGAGATCTGTCTCTTCCCCTGCCCATCAAGGATTCTGAAATCGTTATATTTTCCTGGGGATGCCCCTCCAGGAAACGGTTTTGAAAATTATGGCCAACTAAAAGCAAACTGGCATTGGCTAGAGGAGCAGGATCAAAGCATTTGTCGCCATTGGGACTACATCGGCCTCCTCGGTCAGGGCGTGAAGTGCCCCAAGGGCATGGCAGAAACCATCTGTGGGGCCATCATCCTGGCTAAGCTTTCCATTTCCCTCTTGCCTGGGTGAGGCTACTGGGGGAACAGGATCTGCAAGCACAACACTGTTCCCGGCAAGGTAACTGGCCTCTGTGGCTTTGTGCTAGTGCACCTCATCCCCATCCCCAAGGACAACGAAAGGGTTTTGCCCCGGTGCCCAAGAAGCTGCTGCTGATGGTCGATATTGATGACTGCTATGCCTTGGACAGGGGTTGAACTGCCACCTTGAGCAACTTTGCCAGGGCCAAATTCTATGCCATCTCCAAACCTACAGCTGTGTTATGCACCATCTCTGGAAGTAGATCTTGTTCACCAAGTGGCTTTACCAGGAATTCATTGATCATTTTGTAAAGACTCACACCAGAGTCTCTGTGCAGAGGACCAGGCTTCAACTTTTGGCACCCCATAATGGTTTTTATATAAGAAACATAAAGTGGATTAATTAAGCCTGAAGTAAGCAAACCAAAAAAACGAAGGTATTAAAATTAGTACAACACTATGAACTAAGATTTCATTAGTTTTTTCCACTAATGTCTTTTTTTCTATTCTAAGATGTTTATCTAGGCTGCCATGCTGCATTTAGTCATCCTGTCTCTTCGATCTCCTCTAATCTATGGCAATTTCTTATTCTTTTTTATTTTTCATGACCTTGACACAGTTGAGGAGTACTGGTCAACTATTTCGTAGCATGTTCCTCAATTTGGGTTGGTCTGGTGTTTCCAATGATTGGACTGAGGTTATGGATTATTAGTAAGGATATCACAGAGGTGAAATACCCTCCTAATTGCATCATTTCATGGATTACATAATATCAACATGATTTATTACTGATACTGTTAACATTGATCACTTGTTTAAGGTCTGCCATGTTTTTTTCACTGTAAGAATAATATTTTTCCCTTTGCATGCTCTGTACTTTGAAAGCTGGTGATTAGGCCCAGCCCACATTCCAAGGATGGGAGGAATTAAGCCCTACTTCCTAAATGGAGAACATCCAAGAATTTGTTGTTAGGTGCCATCAGTCACCCCAACTCATGGCAACCTCATGCATAAGGGAACAAAATTATTGCCTGGTCCTCTGTCATCCCTATAATCAGCTGTGGTTCAGACCGTTGTGACCCACAAGATTTTCACTGGCTGATTTTCGGTAGATCACCAGGTCTTTCTTCCTAGTCCGTCTTAGACTCTGTTGAAACCTGTTCAGCATCTCAGCAACGTGAAGGCCTCCATTTATAAAGGGGTGGTGTCTGTGCACAGCGTGCATTGGTAAGGAGTTGAACCTGATTCTCCTGCATGGAAGGTGGCTGTTCTACCACTGAACCACTGAGTTCCTGGGTAAGCAAACAGTTAAGGTGCTCAGCTGCTAACTGAAAGGTTGGAGGTACTAATTCACCCAGAGGCACATCAAAAGAAAAATCTTGCATTCTACTTCCAAAAAATCAGCCATTGAAAACCCTATGGAGCACAGTTCTACACTGACACACATGGGGAAACATTGGTCTTAATCTACTAGACAAACTGGGTTAAGAATTTACATATATGTTACAATTATCACACTGATGAATACATGTTTTGAGGGAAATAGCTTCTGCTTAAATTCTTATTTCTCTAATATCTATAAACTTCTACTTACCAACAAGAATTGCGCCAAATGAAAAATTGAGGTAAGAGATGTTATAGTGTAATTATTACTTCAGAAAAAGCCTAAATCAGCAAGCATCATTTAGTATATCATGTGCTTAAAGCATCATTCATTTTTGCTAGGCAAATTGTTTTCTTTTCTGTACTGATTAGCCGAGGTATGATTCAATCCATTAATATATGTGAATAGAACAGTTAAAATTTAAGTACACTGTGTATTTGTAATTTAATATTTGTCTGATATTTAACGTCAGTCCCAATACATTCACATACTAGGCAGGGAAATTAACAGCTCTGAACTAGACCTGTGAAATTTATCTTCTGGTTTAAAAATAAATAAATAAACCAAACCAAAAATACCTACACTGCAGGACAATTCTGATTCAAAAGTCAATTTCATATTTTAAGTTTGATATTTAAGTTTATTTTAAGCTTGTTTTATCCCCAGCCTCCACTTATCTCTCAATTTGCTGACAATAAGAGTATTGAGAGACTTCATTCCAAGACAATTACCCTCAATTGCTTTTCTGTGAAGCATTGGACAGAGTTGGCTAGGAACCCAAATTCTTGATTATTTCCCAATGCACATTTATCAGTTATTGTACTACTCCTGTAATATCATAATGGCCTAGATTTCTCTTTCTATCTGAAAACAGTTTTAGAATTTTGTTCTCATGACAGAAAATGGGAAGATTCACTTTATCTTTTTTTCATTCCCAAGATTGGATCTTGATGAAATGGACAATTTTCTAACTGTCAGCAACTTTACAAATAAGATATATTTTTTTTAGACTCAAAGAAATGAGAGAACCATAGACAGAATTATTATCAAAACTCTTCTTAAATGTTATCTTGCAGAGCCCAGGCAACAATGCATATAGAGCAATAACTCTCTTCCTTGGAGTATTGGGCTGCTATTTAAAGAATAGCAATGCCAAATCCTCATGAGTTTTACAGAAATAACATATCATAGAAACACTGGGCATACAAATATGCTGAAGTCTCCCCATTTCTACTGTGTCAACAAAGTTAAGATGTAGTTGGAGAATGTGAGGCATGAATGAAGCTACAAAATAATACAGAGGTTTGGAGAAAAATTAGAGAACAGGGTTATGGAAACCAAGGGCAAAAAAAAAAGTTCAGCAAAGGAATATAAGTTTACTTAGTAACTATAATTAAATTAAGAAAAATTAAATTCGAAGGAGATAATTAGAACTAATCATTGATAACCCTTCTGTGAGAGTGAAAGAAGATTTCACACCAAGGCAAAAGTCAAGCATGAAGAGATATTATTAAACATGAAGTTTTGATCAAGGTACATTCTCTGCTTCCTCTTAAATTTTGAAATGACAATAATGAAACTAAAGAAAAAAGTACAAACTCACACTTATATAGAGTACTAGAGAGGAGATGACAGCAGGTGAGAGGTGTCAATATATTTTCTGTAGATGAAAAGCAGATAGACTGGGTAAATGACACAGAGTACAAAGAAAGCTGAGAACTAAATGCCTACACAGGAGGACGACAAGAAGTAAGCTGCCTGTGTTGCAGAAATCAGCACTGAAATTTTCCTGTAATGAAAGCACCAGGTATCTAAAGGCAGAAGGCTTAACATTCTGCCTATATTATTTACATAATGCTGCTATAACAGAAGTACCATAAGTGGATGGTTTTAATAAATAAAAATTTATTCTTTCATAGTCTAGGAGGCTAGAAGTCTGAATTCAGGGTGCCATCTCCAGGGGAAGATTTTCTCTCTGTGTCAGCTTTGGGGGAAGGTTCATGTCATCATTCTTCCCCTGGTCTAGGAGCTTCTCAGCACAGCGACCCTGGATCCAAAGGACAAGGTCCACTCCTGGCTTTTCTGTCTTGGTGGTAGGAGATCCCTTTCTCTCTCTGCTTGCTTCTCTCTTTTATATCTCAAAAGAAAGTGATTCAAGATACACCCTAATCCTGTAGATTGTGTCCTGCCCTATTAACATAATTGCCTCTAATTCTGCCTCATTGACATCATAGATTTTAGGATTTACAACACATATGATAATTAGATTAAAAAAATGGAAGACAAGCACACTATACTCAAAATCATGACCTAGCCTAGTTGACACACATTTTTTGGAGGACAGAATTCAACCCATAACACTGCCCAAGGAGGAATTGAATTGTCCAGAGATCCTCCACAAACCAACACAAACATTCAAGTACCCTTCTTGACAAGGCAAGAGATAACTGTTTATTCTCAAGAAAAATTGAGTCAAAGCAATCCCAGACTCAGAAACACCAAAGATAGCTGAGGGTAAGGGTGAAATTGACAAAGTGTCCTGACAACAAAGAAGCAAATGAAACAGCAGATTAAACCTTATAGTTCCTATCCTATTTCCCCAATCAGCTACCAGCGTGAGGGCACCCAGATGCATAGCCCCATGTAAGAAACTCAAAAATTCATCCCTGAGGAAACTGGCTAGCCTATTAGAGATTAAAACAAATGAAAAAACAAAAAGCATAAAACAACAAATAAAGGAACAAACAAAGACCCTACAAGTATAGTTAGTTTTGGATTCCACAACAGAACTTCATTATGAGAGGTCATGATTCAACAAATTTCCTCCTCCTACATATACACAAACATACACAGAGTATCAATAAGCTTTTTAATTCCACACTCTTTTAATTATGAGTCAGCAGTCCAGGATCAATAGACATTTTGTGAAAGCCTATAATATAGTATTGTTGAGACTATCTCCCCAAGTGTGGGGGGGAGGGAAGAAAAGGGGCAAAGATAGAAAATAAATAACAAAACAGAATATTGTACATGGATGTCTAATTTCCAATTAATATGCATTCTATAAACCATAAACAGGGAAAACAAATGAGAGGTTACAAAAAACATGAAATATTTACAAATTAATGAATATTAAAATAATGAATAATTAAAAGATTAAACGATCCCACCAACTGTCTACCATTACAAATGAAAAAAACAATCATTTCAAGAACTACCATTCTAAAATTCCAGAACACAAGGACAAAAGAAAGGGTCCTAGAAGTGGCAACAAGGAAACACATAAAAGCAGATCCCATATAATAGAATTGAGGTAAGAATGTCCTCAGACCGCACTACTGAGACACTGAATACAATAATGTATGCCTTCAGAAGGCTAAGATAAATTGATTACTTTTTAGGGTTCTGTAGAGAAACAGAACCAATCAGATGTTAGCTGATAGATCGATGATAGATTGATAGATAGATATAGACAGATAGACAGACAGATAGACAGACAGACAGACTAGACAGACAGACAGATGATAGATAGACAGATAGATAGATTGATAGATGATAGATAGATAGATAGATGATAAATATAGATAGATAGATAGATAGATAGATAGATAGATAGATAGATAGATAGATAGATAGATAGATAGATAGATAGATAGATGATAGATAGATAATGATGATGATTAGATAGAGAGAGAGATAGATTAGATGATAGATAGATAGATAGATAGATAGATGATAGATAGATAGATGATAGATAGATTAGATGGATAGATGGATAGATGGATAGATGGATAGATGGATAGATGGATAGATGGATGGATGGATGACAGTGTCTTAGGGGCTGCATTCTCCGGAGAAGCAAAACCAGTAATGTATACAAATATATACAGGGAGATTTATATTAAGGAAACAGCTCAGGCAATTGTAGGGGTTGGAACATCCCAAGTCCTTGGGTCAGGATAGAGTCCTTTCCCAATTCGGGTAGCTGCAGAAGCTGGTGAACCCAAGACGAGCAGGCTGGAGAGCAGGGATCCCGCTCACAGATAGTGATGGCCGAGGAATCTCCAAGGTAGGCAGGCAAGAACACAAGGTTTCTTCTGAGTCAGCTGCAGGGGCTGGCAACTCCAAAATAAGCAGGTTGGGGAGCAGGACTCTTGCAAGCAGGCTGTGAGCAGCGATCGGTGAATCCCAAGATGGACAGGAAAGCTGCTAGTTCAAGTCCCAAGAACCAGAGGTCAGATGATAGACAGCTGCTGGATCCAGAACAAGTGAACAACCTTTGCAAGGTGAGCAGGAAAACGGAAGTAGATGGCGGAAGGCGGAGATATGAAGGCTGAGGGGGCTGTGAGCCAGGCCACAGGCCCCACTCCCACCAGTACCACTCAGCAGATTCCATCACAGGGGTGATTACATATCAAATTTCAACAGGAAAATGATCACAACAGTGTACAACTGCCAAAACACTGAGAATCATGGCCCAGCCAAGTTGACACACAATCTTTACCAACATAGACAGACAGACAGACAGGCAGACAGATAGACAGATAGAAGATGGATGGGTGGATGATAGACTGAGATTTGTTTTAAGAAATTGACTCACATGATTGTGGGGGACTGGCAAGTCCAAAATCTGTAAATGAGGCTACAGGCTGCAGATTCCTGCAGACTTCTGCTCCAAAAGTTGTAAATCAGGGGATGGGAATTGTAAATGAAGGGTGATGGAGTTCTGGCAAAATGTCTATTTGTATTCTGGAATATACCATAGAGAAATCCCCTTTTTTTTTTTTTCCATTAAGGCCTTCAACCGATTGGAGGAGGCCCAATTTCCTTTACTTAAGGCCAACCTATTTAATCACATGTAACTACTTCATAATGGAGTCTAGGCTAGCGTTTGACAAAAAAACTGGACACCATAGCTCAGCCAAGTTGGCACATAAAGTTAACCATGACAGTTAGCGATTTAAAACTCTGTACCCTAATTTCCATAAGGTTGAGGCTACAATTAGGTTACGATCCATACACGCAAACCCTTAATATATCTGCTTCCCATGTAGCCTTTCTCAAGAAACTACTGTAGGCTAAGCAGCATTTAGAAGAAAGAGTAAATACCAGAAGGGTAAGAAATGAGATCCAGGAAATTAGAAGCCTAATTCTGAAGAGTGATAAAAGGACAGAAGTCAGATGGTAATAAAGGGATGGTCTAGGCCAATGGTTCTGAGGCTAGCTAGAGGTTACCCAGAGCAGATACAAGCAGCTTAAAAAGGAGATGGATCAGATTACTTGACGTATTTAACTGTTATCAGAAGATTTTGTTATTTTGGGTATATTTGCAAGATGAGGGGAAAGGAGGCATGCCTGTGATTTGGGGGCAGAATAAGTCTCCTAATAAAATACCCCATTGCTATCAAGTTGATTCTGACTCGTAGTGACTTTACAGGACAGAGTAGAACTGCCCCAGAAGGTGTCCAAGGAACAGCTGGTGGATTCAAACTGCTTATCTTTTGGAAAGCAGCCAAGCTCTTAACCACTATGCCACCAGGGATGTATAATTTATAAAACTGAGAGACATAATAACAATATATGCATATCGTTTAGTAATATGCAGTTAAATGTCAGAATAAACCAATAAATAATTTAAATCAGTTTGCCTCTGGGGCACAGATCTCAGTAGATTGCACTTGGAGTAGATTCCAAAAAAACAAAAACCAAATCATTGCTGTCCAGTCAAATTCCCACTCACAGTGACCCTATAGAACAGAGTAGGGTTTCCAAGGTTGTAAATCTTTACAGAAGTAGACTGCCATATCTTTCTCCCGAAGAATGGCTGGTGGGTTTGAACTGCCAATCTTTCTGTTAGCAGCTGAGGGATTAACCATTGTGCCACCAGGGCTCCTTCTGGAGTAGACCAGCTAGTGTTTATTATTTTAACTATTGTTGATATTAGACTTTTAGTATCATTCAATTTTAAAACATGTATTACTTTCACAACACATTTCTAAAAATGATCAAGTAGTAAAAAAGTGATATGTTATTGCATGTTATTTAGATAAGCTATCTTAATAACTTAGCCATAAAAAAAGCAGTAAAGTGTTGATTTGAGAATGCAGATGTTTTGGTTTACAGTACAGTAGATGAAAACACATTCTTATAATGAAAGTAAAAATTTCAGTGGATAAAGAAAAATTGGTGATATAAGTGAAAGGAGACTTAAGTGACAGATTCAAGTTCTAGGGGAGATTGGAGATAGGGGTTCAAAAGTTGTGGGTAGAACACTTATGTCGCATAATTATAACCATCTTTAACCAAATTTTTATTTTGTTCTCAACAAACCAAACCAAATCCAGTGCCGCTGAGTTGATTCCAACTCATAGCAACCCTGTGGGACAGAGTAGAACCGCCCCATTGGGTCTCCAAGGCTGTAATCTTTACAGAAGCAGTTTCCCATGGAGTGGCTGGTGGGTTCAAACTGCAGACTTTTCAGTGAGCAGCTGAGTGCTTAAGCCACTGCACCACCAGGACTTCTTCATTTTATCATCAAAATAAACTTATAATGCAGGCATTATGATTCCCATTTTACAACAGGAGACCTGTATCCAGAGGCTAAGTGGTAGAGTAGGGATTTGAACTATGTCTTAAGTTGAAATTTGTGAAGATAAACTTTCTAAGCCTTAACGTTGTCTGTAAAGTGTGAGGATAATAATGCCTCCCTCATTGGGCTACTCAAAGATGATTTAAAATATGAAAGAGCATAACAGCACAGCTGATCAAGATAGAATGTTCAATAACTGGCTGGCTCTCATCATTACTATTACTATCAACCAACATTCCAACTTCTTATTTGCAAACGAGTAGTTAAATCAGGTGAATTAGAAGAGATCTTGTAGCTAAATTAACTTTTGGTCATTATTTTGTGTGGATAAAATATCATCACCAGGACAAGAAATTACTTTAAAAACATATCAGAGATAAAACAGCAGGTAAATTTATTATTCAGTAAAAAGACAAAAAAAGAAAGAGAGTACATTCAAATATTTTACAAAAAGAAATTTTAATAGGTTTAAGCAATCACAACCAATTCACACATTTTCCAAATGTCTTAGGCTGGGTTCTCCAGAGAAGCAAAACCTGCAAAGTATTCATACATACATATATGGAGATTTATATCAAGGATATGGCTCACGTGGCTGTAGAGGTTGGAATGTCCCAAGTCCGTGAGTCAGGTTGGAGGCTTCTTCTGACTAATATAGCTGGAGGGGCCAGCTGACCCAAGATTGCCAGGTCGGACAACAGGCCTCTGGTCGACAGGCTGTGGAGGCCAAGAAATCCCAAGATCAGCAGGTGGGCTGCTAGCTCAAGTCCCAAGAATGAACACGAGCCAGCTGCAGCATCCAGAGAGAGTAAAAGTCCGAGAGCCTTGCCAGAAAGTCCACCTACATTGGATGCAGGCCACACCCCCAAGGAAATCTCCTTTCAACTGACTGGTTCCTCACAGCAGATTCCATCATGGAGGTGATCACATTATATTAGATGTCATCGTGGAAGTGATTACATCATTACAGGACTGTCAAACTACATCATAACTGCTAAACCACTGAGAATCATGGCCCAGTCAAGCTGACACACAACCTTAACAATCACACCAAAGAATACAGAGAGCTTAATGTGAAACCAATTAATAGCTGAAAAAATAGACTATCAAAATACTAACCAAAGTTACAGTTCAGAATTTATTCATGTGCTAAATATGAGTACTTACAAATTACGTAGGTGTACATGTATGCATTTAAGTATAGGACAGACAGGTATACAGAAAAACTATGCAGTGATGCATGTCCATATTATCGCTGTATAATAGTGGGCCTTTAACTGCTTGTAGTTGAAAGAAGACAAAGGAACATTAGGTTGCCATGACACACAAAAGACAAAAATGCAGTGGTTGAACTTGCTCTTGATTGATGAATTCTTGCCTATTTTTCAGTTTCCTTCTTCTAAAAATCAATTTTTAGAGACGAAAGAAACCATCAATATTTGAGGACCCATTCCTAATTCACCTGAATTTCAGGTGACAGAAACAAAGTACGGCAGTTAAATTCACTCTCATAAATAGAGAAATAAAAGTTAAAATGAGAACCCAGAAAATAAAATGTAAATATTGTGTGACAGCGTAGCTCTGCACCGGTGGTAGGAAGCAGATGATACATAACCTTCTAGCATTTATCTGATATACTTTCATCAAAACCTCATAAATCATACCTTTGCTACTCTTTCTAATTCCAATATGTGTTTAACAGCCCTTCAGTTCTTAATTCTTTCTTGTGTCAATGTAATATAGAACAAACCTACACAACCCATTAGAGAACAAAGCTATGCAAAACGTTACTAATAAGTTATGCAATGTGTACAAGGAGCAGCTTCTTGCCTCAAATTCATTTGTTATGTAGCGTGCATCCACCTTACATTGATGAATTAATGGCTTTTAAAACTGCATGGTTAGACAAGATATTCTAAATCAAAATAACTTGGCTGTGGAAAAAAAAAATTGGCAAGGCCAAAATTATTTTGTGCAGAAAATGAATTTTTCTGTAATTGCAAATAACAAACTAAATTAGTCATATTAATATAATACAGTCTTTACTGGCTAGTCAGCCAATTTAAATATTTGAAAGGAACACCTTCCAAATGATTTTGCTCTCCCTTTCTCTCTCTAAAGACATCATGCTACATGAGCTCTATCAAATTAAAGAGTATGCTCTCAGCTTCCCTTTTAATCAATTTCTTTTTTGGTATACAGTAACTTGTGCCACTCTTACAAAAATTAACCAGAGAGTGACAGGCATATGAAGCTCAATTCATTTGGAGTACACTTTCTAGTATTTTACCAGTCAATGACTCTTGGCATGAGATTTATATCTTATGAACCTCAAAAAAAAAAAAAAAATGTGTACATACCATTTGATGCAATAGTAGCTGTATCTAGATATTACTACTACAACTGCAGCTGTCCCTTGGTACTCGCTGGGGCCTGATTCCAGTACACAGCCCCATACTAAAATCTGCAGAAGCTCACGTCCCTTAAATAAAATGATATATTATTTGCATGTAGTCTACACACATCCTTCTGTCTACTTTAAATCATCCCTAGATTACTTATAACACCTAATCAATGCACATGCTATGTAAAGAATCATTATATAGTACTGTACTTATGACAAGATGGAGGTGAACAATGGTCAAACGACTGCTGGAGAGAAACTGAGGATCTGCAAGATGGCAGGAGGCTACAGCAGGGTATGCCCACACATCACTTCATTCGTGTGGATTCATTTTACTGCTTGACAGCAAATTCAAATCTTGCTATTTCAACTACTCCCCCCCCCCCGAATATTTTGTGTCACGGTTGGTTGAATCCATGTATGAAGAACCTGCAGATACAGAGGGCCTTCTGTACACATTTCCCTCAAGTAGACTCCAACTCATGGTGACCCCATGAGTTGCAGAATAGAACTGCTCCCTAGGTTTTTATTGGCTGTAATCTTTACGGAAGTAGATTCTTCAGACCTTTCTTCTGTAGTGCTCTTGGGTGGGTTGGGACTGCCAACCTTTAGATTAGTATTAAGCACAAACTCTTTTCGCCACCTGGGGCCCTTGGTGAGGGCGGGGAACCTGGACATTGGGAGTCTCCATTCAACCTCCTCGGGAATAGCCTGCCTTACTGAACTGAGCTTACCTGTCTGCCTGGCAACATAAAATCAATAACTCATGAGAAAGGTGGGACCAACTCAATCTTGCCCATTCCATGGAGAAGAGGCTGAGCCGGAACATCTGACGCGGTGCCTCGGTTTCACATTAGAAACTGACACTCAGTTCTTCTTCCTTCACACTCCCTGAAGGCAATGAGAGAGATGTAGAGCTGCTAGACAGCTCGGACTTAGCCATTCATTAGGCAAGAATTGTTACATCAAATCAGTCATTTCGTCTGCCTGAAATGACTTAAAGCCTGAACAATCATGGAAAAGCGGGTCATCCATCTCTTCTCTGGGCTGTTTAGCATGAGGATCAGGTTTCATCATTATGACTATTACCTGCACTCAGGACTTTCGTGTATGTGTGTTTGTGTCAGCGTGTGAGGTGTGTTGTGTGTGCGTGCATGTGTGTGCCCTCATCTTCATTTACTATCTTTAAAAATTGACTTTCAAAATTACAAGAAAATTGTTCTGTGTTTCAGCAAGGGAAAATCATCTGTAGCCATTCCCTATACAAAGCAGAAAATAGACTTTGGCACAGAAATAATCTGCTGTGCTTTTTATTATTATTATTATTAATCATTAATAATTTCCTTGGAGCAAATGCGATGAATGCTGTCTACCAAGAGAAATCAATTTAAAAAAATGTTGGGAAAGCTACAGGTAATGTAGTCATAAAATGAGCAAGTAAGAAAGACTATCAAAGATTTAACATTAGTTATTGGAAACTGATTTATTGGCTATTTCCAAATTTGTTTTCATCCCGTTATCTAAAAATAAATAAATAAGAATTACATTTTATTTAGATTGTAATATGGGTCTAATACAATTTGAATCAGTATCTTTAGTAAGACTATATTAAGTAATCAGGCTGGCTTATTTACTGCTTTTTTTCCCATCCTTAAAGCCTTCAGTAGTATCCACTTCAGAATTAGCAACATTGTGATTAGCAAGATGCAGGATTTCTATCAACACTCCCAGCGCATTTGAAGAGAGGAAAACAAATACCAAAGTTCCATTTGAACAAACGCTTTTTTCTCTCTTTTTGACGGGTGGGTGGGTAGTGGTGGAGTCTCTGTGCATATCTTCTCAGTAGTCCCATTCCAAAACATCTATGACACATCACCATTAGTGATTCATAAGGGAACCATGAATATTTACGTACGTTAAACCGTAGTAGTCTGATGTTGCCAAGAACACAGGAATTCCGGGCAAAGGTACTGTGATACTTTTCCCCTTCTTTGGACACATATTATTCAGAATGGAGATAAGCAAAGAACGTCTCATGCAATTTTGTTTTACTCATTCATCAAATGTTAATTGAGAGTCCTTAATATGCAATGACATTCTCAGTAATTGGCAGAGAAAGATACATAACCAAATTTTTTACAATGAAGTGAGATAACAGTTTTTAAAAGACATGAGCACAGGCGATATAGCAAAGTCCCATCATCTCCTTATTCTACCTGCAGATTACCAAGACGAAACACGTGATATTTGGGCAATAGTTTCCACTCTGCATGTCAGTTTGATTCAAGAGATTTCTTTGAACTCTGTAACACTGATTCCCTTGGGAATGGTAAAGCTCTCTTCTCATTACTAATCTTGTGATCCCATGCAAGGTTGTATCTACTTCCCTGCTTGTATGCAAATGTAACCTAGCCTACCTCACAACTGTCACCAAGAATATAATGCCAAAAATGTGACCATGATCTACATATTTAATTCCATTAAGAACTTCTACATTTTTTCCAAATCATTCTAGAGCTAACTTAAACAGAGAACGTCTAGATTCTTGCACCAGCACACTCTGTCACCAAAAATAAATATTCTACAATCCAAATATAACTGAGATAGAATTTTTTGGTGATGTATGAGGCAGGATAAATTACTGCTTCAATCTTTCTCACCTAAATTGCCCAGTAGCACAGACAGTGGTAAAGTTTCATTTTATCAGTGAATTAAATAGAAGTGACTCAGAAAACAAAAGACACAAATAAATGCAAGCCTACAGTATTTGTAAAATTTTTTATAATCTGGTTGTATTTGATCACAAAAGAATTTAATATATTTATTCAAAGGTTAACAACCTGCAATATGCAGCTGACACAACCTGGCTTGCTGAAAGTGTAAGAGGACTTGAAGCACTTAATGATGAAGATCAAAGACCACAGGTTTCGCTATGAATTACATTTCAACATAGAGAAAACAAAAATCCTCACAACTGAACCAATAAGCAACTATATGATAAAGGGAGAAAATATTGAAGTTGTCAAGGACTTCATTTTACTTGGGTCCGCAATCAACACAACATGATGACGAACAGAGAAAATACTGAAGTTGTTAAAGATATTGTTTTATTTGGACTCACAATCAATGCCTATGGAAGCAGCAGCCAAGAAATCAGATGATGGATTGCATTTGGCAAACCTGTTTTTAAGACCTCTTCCACGGGTTAAAAAGAAAGACGTCACTTTGAGGACTAAGGTGTGCCTGACACAAGCCATGGTATTTTCAAATTGCCTCATATGCATGCAAAAGCGGGACAATGAATAGGAAGAAAGAAGAAGAATTGACACCTTTGAACTATGGTGTTGGCAAAGAATACTGAATATACCATAGACTGCCAGAAGAATGAACGAATCTGTCTTGAAAGAAGTACAGCCATAATGCTCCTTAGAAGGGAGGATGGTGAGACTTCATCTTACATACTTTGGACGTACTATCAGGAGGGAACAGTCCCTGGAAAAGGACATCATATTTGGTAAGGTAGAGGGTCAGGGAAAAAGAGGAAGACCCTTGACAAGATGAATTGACACAGTGGCTGCAACAATGGGCTCAAAAATAGCAACGATTCTGAGGATGGTGCAGGACCAGATACAGTTTCGTCTTGTTGTATATAGGGTCACTATGAGTGGGAACTGACTTGACAGCACCTGACAACAGCATTAAAGGTGGTAAACATTAGTAATCGTAGAATCCCTAGCATTTTTACTGTCCCTTAAATGAATAATGCTTGCTGTTTCTACTACAGTAACAGAAATATCTTTTACTTGTAAAATGCAAATAAATTACAAAGTAAACTCATATATATTATTTCATCTATTTTTAGAATAACCATTTAATGCTATGATCCATGTCTTATTATTTCTCTTATGCAGATGGAGAAATCCTAGGTGAGAAGTTAAATCCAAGATATTACATCTAAGGTTCTCCAATGCCTATATTCAGAATTCTAAATATAAATGATTAATAAATTTTGTTAATTTGTTATGACTCTTCCAGTTTACTCTTATGTAAGTGAAATTTGTGAAGGAAAGATGTATTAACATTTCTAAGAAGCAGTAGAGATGAGAGGGCTTGTGTTTTTAGTTGAGTTGAAATTTAGATTAAACTACTGAAAAAAAAAATATTAAAAACTATATCCTTTTCCCTTTATACAAAAACATAAGTCAAAAGGGAGAAGTAAAAAGTGATATATTAAGAGGCAGGAAGAATGTGAATGATGCTTATCCAAGACAGGGTGATTCTTTTAATTTGAATTTTATGAATTCTCTGTACATCAGAAATACACATTTTTAATAGAAGCACATAATGTTAAACCACTTTCAATTTCCTTCCTTTCTTTTTGTTTGTGCTGCTCTTATTCTCTGTTGCTACACAGAAAAACAGAAATTCATTGCATTTTAAACAAGAAAAATTGTCCAATCCACATTTTTCATGCCTCTTAATTTTTTGTTTACATTATTACTAAATACTAGACATTAAAAAGCATGTATTTAATACATATTCTGGTTGTGGCCCCCAGACCGTATTACAGATAAGAATATATAGTTATTTTAAAGCTCTACAGTATATTAAACTCTTGTGTCTTTTTGATAGATAAGTTGGTTACATATTTCCATCTTTGTTGACTAACTAAAATACATACAGGAAAAAATTAAATGTCTGAGTTAAGCACATATTATGCCAAGAAAATGAAGATATTATCCAGGAAATCAGTTGTGACAAAGTCATTAAGAGCTGGATTCTAAGTAGACATTTTACTGCAAAAATTAAATGTGTTCATATGGAAAAGTGCAAAAATGATCAAGTATTCACACAGTACTACTGAGAGTAATGAAAACAAGAGTCTGTGACAAATCATGTCTTTATGATTTATTAACAGGTTTGTAGCATAACAAGGCCTGTTTAAGTGCCATTATTCCATGAGTGGAGTATATAAAAACAGTAATCATTAGACTACAATTGTCTAATTTTTATAATAATTAATACATACTTGAAGGAAAGGAAAAGCTAAGATTTTGATCAGGTGGTTTAGCAGAGGAGTTTAACAAAAAATTGCTCTTTAGAAAGCTGTAGAGAAAATATAAATGTTTAATTTAATCAGGTGTATGCAATTACTCAGGAAAGGAAATGATAAAAAATAAAAAAGTCCTAACCCAAAAGAAGCAAAAAGAAGGCAAAAGTAGATTGTTTGTGTTCAATGTATTTTTAAATTATATTAGCATTAAATTGCTTTCAATTTTATATCCTATTTTCCTTACAGTAAAGTATATGAGTAGAAATCCTTCCAGGAGTGTTGACATTTTCCGTTACCATAAGTTGTCATATTTTCTGTATAAACACTTGAATAGTTTTTAAAATTGGCCTTCCAGAATATCAATGAAGCAATGTGCTTGACATTGTCTTAGGAATAATGTAAGGTAGCATTTTAAATAGAAAATTCAAAGGACTTTCAATTTATGATTTACAGCTGAAATTAAGATTTATTATATGTCCACAAGTAATATGAAAATAACTTAGTCTCAACCTGAGGAGCACAGAATGTTTAAATAAAATAACAATATACAGATGGAACCTGTCATTCCAATGGATGACTCAGTGAAAACTCTTCATAAAGTAAATTGGAATCTAAATACGCAATTCAGAAATGGATTATTCATTATTGAGAAAGTGACTATCAACTACTATGCAAGGCATGCGTAGACTTCCCCAATTTGTAGTGACACTACCGTGAAAGTAGAAGAGAAGCATTAGCTCCCATAATTAAAGGATAACACAAAGCAATTTCAGCAGAGGTCCAGGACTGGATGGGAATTGATGAGAGGCTACTTAGATGCTTTCCACGTCCTCAAAGGTTTCCTGCTACCCAGCAAAATGAGCACCAGCATCACTTCCACAGGAAGTTTCTTGGAATTTTACCCAGTCATCACTCTCTTCCCTTAAAGCTTCATGACACAGAGAGAGAGAGAAAAACAGATGCTGTTCTTCTCCTTTTCATGCCCCTAATTTTCCCTTATGTTTTTCAGCCACTTTCACTCAATGCTGTTAAATTATTTCAGGGAAGAGAGTGGGAAAAGAAAAACACATTGATGAAATTATGTTGGCATATTTAAAATACTTTATAAACCAGCAATGACATGAATGTTCATTTTCAGTCAGATTTTTATCTGTTTAAATAAATACAGAGTAATATGACACCACAACATCAGTTACAAATTTTAGTAGAATTCAGAAGTTTTTAATTTCAGCAAGAAAATTAAATTTCTTGTGAGCACCTAGGTTAAAAGGTCCACTCACAGCATTTTCTACTGCCTTATTGTGTGACTTGGAGCAGGTCTTCCTAATCTCTCATTTCCACATAAACAAAATGGATAATTATTTTTAAAAATCCCTTGATGAAAAATGATGCTTGTCAAAATAATAACAGACTGAAGTTGTGTAACTTTTTAAAGTATCTCTACAAAATTTCAGAGGACTCAGAAGTTTAAAACAGAATTTGGAATGCTTGTATTTGTCAGGTATGGTGATTCCATTTAAAAGTGTAACCCTGTATTTTAGGCTAAGGGTTAAAAGAAAACATTCAATTTAAACAGACTCATACTGCAAAACTGGGAAAAAATCAGCTTGACTTGTTAAACAAAGATCTGTCCCATGATTAAATCAGACAAGCAAGAATTAAATGAAACCTATATAACACATTCAACATAGTTCTGAAACACATAATTAGCATAATACTAATTGCTGGGCTCTTTTCTCTCCCTCTTGTTTTCTCCCTCTCTTCCTTTCGCCCTTCTTTCTCCTCCCTCCTCTCTCCTTGCCTCCTTTCTTTCTCTCTGATATGTTGTTGTTTTGTGCTATACAGTAGATTCCAGTTCATAGCAACTCTGTAAGACAGAGTAGAACTTCCCCATAGGGTTCCCTAGGCTGTAATCTGTACTGGAGCAGATCTCCAGGTCTTTTTTTCTGGGAAGTCATCGAAGTATTTGAACCACCAACCTTTGAGTTAGCAGCCAAACACTAAACCGTTATGACAGCAGGGCTCCTCTCTTCTGTATAAAGCCCATTGCCAAAGTGTTGATTCTGACTTATTGCGACCCTATAGGACAGAGTAGAGCTGCCCCATAGGGTTTCTAAGAAACAACTGGTGGATTTGAACTGTTGACCTCTTGGTTAGCAGCTGAGGTCTTAACCACCCCACCACCAGGGTTTCTAGGAATCTTTCCTTTTATCATGAAGCAATTTCTCAATGCCTCAAGCATACATGTGGTTCATATCATGTTATTACATGACATTACACTCTGTAATCTAGCTAGCTAGCTAGCTGGCTGTCCTTCAAACAATCTTGTAAGGCCTTATATCATCTCCCAAACCCTTAGTCTAGAATTGTGTTTGCACACAAGGGCGACCTACGCACAAAGGTGCATGTGCATGCACGCACACACAGGCACACACACACAGCCTAAACGATAAAATGATTATATGATTAACTATTTTACCTCTAAAACAACGTGACGGAAAAGATAAATCAAAGAGAAGTGATAAGAGTTATCTATTTTTATTAAAGTAAATTTTATGATTTTTCACAAATATATAAAAAAACAAATTCAGAGAAGAGGCAATGGGCTTATGCTGCAAAGAATATTTTGTTTGAAATAAAAAATAATTCCTGAGAATAAAGCTGTATTTATGCAAGAATCTATACCATGTACTACCAGCCTAGTAATTCCTTCCATCTGTATAGTTACCTAACTTTACAGAACAGCCTTTAAAAACTCTAAGAGTTGAAAATTTGAAATAATTCTAGAGATAGTTAATATACTTCTACTAATGCCTTGTCTTGGAAACCCTGGTGGTGTAGTGGTTAAGAGCTATGGCTGCTAACCAAAAGGTCAGCAGTTCAAATCCACCAAGTGCTCCTTGGAAACCAAATGGGGCAGTTCTACTCTGTCCCATAGGGTCACTGTGAGTCAGAATCAACTCGACGGCAATGGGTTTAATACCTTGTCTTAAGACTATCAATATTTCAAAGAGAATCTTTCATCTGCTTATTTTTATTGCAGGGTCAATTTTCATTGTGATAGACAGTTTTAGATGTCACCACATAATGGTTAAGAATTGGAAAGGAAAGTAAGTTACCTTACAAGTTACATCATAACTTTTAGTTTATGAATATTTGCTTCTGACTACACAACTTGATGTGTATATCAAAATCAAACAGTAAGAGAAAACACCAAACTGAAATAATTTTCAAAAACATGTACAAAAAAAAAAAAAAAAAAACAGAGAGGGAGCAAGAAACAAGTCAGATCAATTAAAACTAATGGTTTGTTGAGCACCTTTTCATAAGATTATTGGCCATTTTTACATCTTCTTTGGCAAAATGTCTATTCAAGTCCTTTGCCCATCTTTTTTTTTTTTTTTAATTGCATTGTTTGGGTTTTATTGTTGAGTTTTTAAGACTTTTTAATATATTGTAGGTACAAGACTCTTATGAGCTATATGACTTGAAAAATTTTTTCTCATTCTGTGGGATATCTTTTCACTTTCTTGATAGTGTCCCTGGATGCACAAAGTTTTATTTATTTATTTTTAAAGTCCAATTTATCTATTTTACATTTTGTTGCCAACACTTTTGCTGTAGTATCTAAGAAACCATTCTCAATCCAAAGCCATGAAAATTTACCCCTATGTGTTCTTCTAAGAATTTCATGCTTTTAGCTCTTATATTTAGGCCTTTGATCTATTTTGAGTTATTTTTTATATATGGTGTGAAGTAAGAGATCAATTTCATTTTTTACATGTAGATACCCACTTGTACCAATACCATTTGTTGAAAAGACTATAAATTCCCCCATTTAATGGCTTGGCACCCTTGTCAAAAATCAATTGGCTATAAATGTATGGTTTTAATACTGAACTCATTAAAGAAATGCAAATAAAAACTATAATGAGATACACCCACTAAGATGGCTATAAAACAAAGAAAAAATACATAAGTAAGTAACTAGTGTTGGCGAGAAGGTGGAGAACCTGGAGCCCCTGTGCATTACTGGTGGGAATGTGAAATGGTGCAGATGTTACGGAAAACAGCTTGGTGGCTCCGCAATAAGTTAAGCATAGAATGACCACAAGACTTTGCAAGTTCACTCGTAGCTTTATACCCAAAATAATTGAAAACGTGTTCAAACTAAAATTTATACATGAATATTCATAGCAGCATTATTCACCATTTTTCCTAATTGTTAAAGTAAGTTATTTTTCATTTCTTTATTTCCTGTAAGAAATATTGACTTAGAATAAAATAAAATGTAGAATGAAATGAACTTTTTATTTATTTGTTTATTTTTGGAGTGGGGAGGTGAATACCCTGGTAATTCACAGAAAATGAAAAACTACTGAACCACAAAGATTGGAAAATGTCAGCAGTCAGGTATCTCCCAGGGACCTTAGTATCAAGAGCTTGTCTGTAGCTCTCCAGGACACTGCAATAAACCTACCTTGATACAAAGTATTATAGTTCAAGTCACAAATCTCTGAGAGAGCAAAGCTGACTTGGATCAAACACTTATATATGAACAGTATGGTTTTAAATAAATGTAGCCTCTACCCTATGTATTGATTGATTGGGATCATTACCAGAGACTGGAGAATCGTGGTGAACCAAGAAGAGAATGTAATTGATGCTGAAGTACAATAACATATTTTGCACACTTACTGTACTATAATTAAATGGTACCTGGTCAAATAAATAAATAAACATGTATAAGTTAAAATATAACTAAAAGCAAACAATAATGCGGACAAGCAGGGAAATTGAACCTTATATCCCATTCAATGTATTTATTGCTTTGGAGTAAGAATATTCTTAATTATTGATATTGGACATTTTTAATGATATTCTGTCAAATAAAATAAAACAATAGACAAAATACAATACTTTATGCAACACGTATGTATATATATACCTTACCCATTGCTGTCGAGTCGATTCCGACTCATAGCGACCCTATAGGGCAGAGTAGAACTGCCTCATAGAGTTTCTAAGGAGCACCTAGTGGATTTGAACTGCCGAACTTTTGGATAGCAGCTGTAGCTCTTAACCACTACGCCACCAGGGTTTCCTTAAAATGGAACCCTGGTGGTACAGTGGTTAAGAAACGTTGCTAACCAAAAGGCCAGCAATTCAAATCCACCAGCCACTCCTTGGGAATACTATGTGGCGGTTCTGCCCTCTCATATAGGATCAAAATGAGTTGAAATTGACTCAACAGCTATGGATATTTAACATACAAAATATATATATATTTTTTTAATTAACTTTTATTAAGCTTCAAGTGAACATTTACAATTCCAATCAGTCTGTCACATGTAAGTTTACATACAACTTACTCCCTTCTCCCACTTGCTCTCCCCCTATTGAGTCAGCCCTTTCAGTCTCTCGTTTCGTGCCAATTTTGCCGTCTTCCCTCTCTCTCTATCTTCCCATCCTCCCTCCAGTCAAGAGTTGCCAACACACTCGCCAGTGTCCACCTGATTTAATTAGCTCACTCTTCATCAGCATCTCTCTCCCCCCTCACTGACCAGTCCCTTTCATGTCTGATGAGTTGTCTTCGGGGATGGTTCCTGTCCTGTGCCAACAGAAGGTCTGGGGAGCATTGCTGCCGGGATTCCGCTAGTCGCAGTCAGACCATTAAGTATGGTCTATTTATGAGAATTTGGGGTCTGTATCCCACTGATCTCCTGCTCCCTCAGGAGTTCTCTGTTGTGCTCCCTGGCAGGGCAGTCATCTATTGTAGCCGGGCACCAACTAGTTCTTCTGGTCTCAGGATGATGTAGGTCTCTGGTTCATGTGGCCCTTTCTGTCTCTTGGGTTCTTAGTAGTTGTGTGACCTTGGTGTTCTTCATTTTCCTTTGCTCCAGGTGGGTTGAGACCAATTGATGTATCTTAGATGGCCGCTTGTTAGCATTTAGGACCCCAGATGCCACATTTCAAAGTGGGATGCAGAATATTTTCATAATAGAAATATTTTGCCAATTGACTTAGAAGTCCCCTCAAACCATGTTCCCCAGACCCCCACCCCTGCTCCGCTGACCTTTGAAGCATTCATTTTATCCCGGAAACCTCTTTGCTTTTAGTCCAGTCCAACTGGGCTGACCTTCCTTGTATTGAGTGTTGTCTTTCCCTTCACCCAAAGCAGTTCTTATCTACTGATTGATCAATAAAAAACCTTCTCCCTCCCTCCCTCCCTCCCTCCCTCCCCCCTTCGTAACCACAAAAGTATGTGTTCGTCTCAGTTTTTTTCTATTTCTCAAGATCTTATAATAGTGGTCTTATACAATATTTGTCCTTTTGCCTCTGACTCATTTCGCTCAGCATAATGCCTTCCAGGTTCCTCCATGTTATGAAATGTTTCACAGATTCGTCACTGTTCTTTATCAATGAGTAGTATTCCATTGTGTGAATATACCACAATTTATTTACCCATTCATCCGTTGACGGACACCTTGGTTGCTTCCAGCTTTTTGCTATTGTAAACAGAGCTGCAATAAACATGGGTGTGCATATATCTGTTTGTGTGAAGGCTCTTGTATCTCTAGGGTATATTCCCAGGAGTGGGATTTCTGGGTTGTATGGTAGTTCTATTTCTAACTGTTTAAGATAACGCCAGATGGATTTCCAAAGTGGTTGTACCATTTTACATTCCCACCAGCAGTGTAGGAGAGTTCCAATCTCTCCGCAGCCTCTCCAACATTTATTATTTTGTGTGTTTTGGATTAATGCCAGTCTAGTTGGTGTGAGATGGAATCTCATCGTAGTTTAAAGTTGCATTTCTCTAATGGCTAATGATCGGGAGCATTTTCTCATGTATCTGTTGGCTGCCTGAATATCTTTTTTAGTGAAATATGTGTTCATATCCTTTGCCCACTTCTTGATTGGGTTGTTTGTCTTTTTGTGGTTGAGTTTTGACAGAATCATGTAGATTTTAGAGATCAGGCGCTGGTCTGAGATGTCATAGCTGAATATTCTTTCCCAATCTGTAGGTGGTCTTTTTACTCTTTTGGTGAAGTCTTTAGATGAGCATAGGTGTTTGATTTTTAGGAGCTCCCAGTTATCTGGTTTCTCTTCATCATTTTTGGTAATGTTTTGTATTCTGTTTATGCCCTGCATTAGGGCTCCTAGGGTTGTCCCAATTTTTTCTTCCATGATCTTTATTGTTTTAGTCTTTATGTTTAGGTCTTTGATCCACTTGGAGTTAGTTTTTGTGCATGGTGTGAGGTATGGGTCCTGTTTCCTTCTTTTGCAAATGGATATCCAGTTATGCCAGCACCATTTGTTAAAAAGACTGTCTTTTCCCCAATTAACTGACACTGGTCCTTTGTCAAATATCAGCTGCTCATACATGGATGGATTTATATCTGGATTCTCAATTCTGTTCCATTGGTCTATGTGCCTGTTGTTGTACCAGTACCAGGCTATTTTGACTACTGTAGCTGTATAATAGGTTCTGAAATCAGGTAGAGTGAGGCCTCCCACTTTCTTCTTCTTTTTCAGTAATGCTTTACTTATCCGAGGCTTGTTTCCCTTCCATATGAAATTGGTGATTTGTTTCTCTATCCCCTTAAAATATGACATTGGAATTTGGATCGGAAGTGCATTGTATGTATATATGGCTTTTGGTAGAATAGACATTTTTACTATGTTAAGTCTTCCTATCCATGAGCAGGGTATGTTTTTCCACTTAAGTATGTCCTTTTGAATTTCTTGTAGTAGAGCTTTGTAGTTTTCTTTGTATAGGTCTTTTACATCCTTGGTAAGATTTATTCCTAAGTATTTTATCTTCTTGGGGGCTACTGTGAATGGTATTGATTTGGTTATTTCCTCTTCGGTGTTCTTTTTGTTGATGTAGAGGAATCCAAGCGATTTTTGTATGTTTATTTTATAACCTGAGACTCTGCCAAACTCTTCTATTAGTTTCAGTAGTTTTCTGGAGGATTCCTTAGGGTTTTCCATGTATACGATCATGTCATTTGCAAATAGTGATAGCTTTACTTCCTCCTTGCCAATCCGGATACCCTTTATTTCTTTGTCTAGCCTAATTGCCCTGGCTAGGACTTCAAGAACGATGTTGAATAAGAGCGGTGATAAAGGGCATCCTTGTCTGGTTCCCGTTCTCAAGGGAAATGCTTTCAGGTTCTCTGCATTTAGAGTGATATTGGCTGTTGGCTTTGCATAGATGCCCTTTATTATGTTGAGGAAGTTTCCTTCAATTCCTATTTTGGTAAGAGTTTTTATCATAAATGGGTGTTGAACTTTGTCAAATGCCTTTTCTGCATCTATTGATAAGATCATGTGGTTTTTATCTTTTGTTTTATTTATGTGATGGATTACATTAATGGTTTTTCTGATATTAAACCAGCCTTGCATACCTGGTATAAATCCCACTTGATCAGGGTGAATTATTTTTTTGATGTGTTGTTGGATTCTGTTGGCTAGAATTTTGTTGAGGATTTTTGCATCTATGTTCATGAGGGATATAGGTCTATAATTTTCTTTTTTTGTAATGTCTTTACCTGGTTTTGGTATCAGGGAGATGGTAGCTTCATAGAATGAGTTGGATAGTATTCCGTCTTTTTCTATGCTTTGAAATACCTTCAGTAGTAGTGGTGTTAAGTCTTCTCTGAAGGTTTGGTAGAACTCTGCAGTGAAGCCGTCCGGGCCAGGACTTTTTTTTGTTGGAAGTTTCTTGATTACCGTTTCAATCTCTTTTTTTGTTATGGGTCTATTTAGTTGTTTTGCTTCTGAATGTGTTAGTTTAGGTAGGTAGTGTTTTTCCAAGAATTTATCCATTTCTTCTAGGTTTTCAAATTTGTTAGAGTACAATTTTTTGTAGTAATCTGAAATGATTCTTTTAATTTCATTTGGCTCTGTTGTGATGTGGTCCTTCTCGTTTCTTATTCGGGTTATTTGTTTCCTTTCCTGTTTTTCTTTAGTCAGTCTAGCCAATGATTTATCAATTTTGTTAATTTTTTGAAAGAACCAGCTTTTGGCTTTGTTAATTCTTTCAATTGTTTTTCTGTTCTCTAATTCATTTAGTTCAGCTCTAATTTTTATTATTTGTTTTCTTCTGGTGGCTGATGGGTTCTTTTGTTGCTCACTTTCTATTGTTGTCGGGACAGTTCTCTGATTTTGGCTCTTTCTTCTTTTTGTATGTGTGCATTTATCGATATAAATTGGTCTCTGAGCACTGCTTTTGCTGTGTCCCAGAGGTTTTGATAGGAAGTATTTTCATTCTCGTTGCTTTCTAAGAATTTCCTTATTCCCTCCTTGATGTCTTCTATAACCCAGTCTTTTCTCAGGAGGGTATTGTTCAGTTTCCAAGTATTTGATTTCTTTTCCCTAATTTTTCTGTTATTGATCTCTAGTTTCATTGCCTTGTGGTCTGAGAAGATGCTTTGTAATATTTCGATGTTTTGGACTCTGCAAAGATTTGTTTTGTGACCTAATATGTGGTCTATTCTAGAGAATGTTCCATATGCACTAGAAAAAAAAGTATATTTTGCAGCAGTTGGGTGGAGAGTTCTGTATAAGTCAATGAGGTCAAGTTGGTTGATTGTTGTAATTAGATCTTCCGTGTCTCTGTTGAGCTTCTTACTGGATGTCCTGTCCTTCTCCGAAAGTGGTGTGTTGAAGTCTCTTACTATAAATGTGGAGGTGTCTATCTCACTTTTCAATTCTGTTAAAATTTGATTTATGTATCTTGCAGCCCTGTCATTGGGTGCATAAATATTTAATATGATTATGTCTTCCTGATCAATTGTCCCTTTTATCATTATATAGTGTCCTTTTTTATCCTTTGTGGTGGATTTAAGTCTAAAGTCTATTTTGTCAGAAATTAATATTGCTACTCCTCTTCTTTTTTGCTTATTGTTTGCTTGATATATTTTTTTCCATCCTTTGAGTTTTAGTTTGTTTGTGTCTCTAAGTCTAAGATGTGTCTCTTGTAGGCAGCATATAGATGGATCGTGTTTTTTTATCCAGTCCGTGACTCTCTGTCTCTTTATTGGTGCCTTTAGTCCATTTACATTCAGCGTGATTATAGATAAATAAGTTTTTAGTGCTGTCATTTTGATGCCTTTTCACGTGTGTTGTTGGCCATTTCATTTTTCCCCATACTTTTTTGTGCTGAGACGTTTTTCTTAGTAGATTGTGAGATCCTCATTTTCATAATGTTTAACTTTATGTTGGTTGTGTCGTTACGTTTTTCTTGACGTTTATCTTGAGTTATGGAGTTGATATTCCTTTTTGTGGTTACCTTATTATTTACCCCTATTTTTCTAAGTAAAAACCTAACTTGTATCGTTCTATATCGCCTTGTATCACTCTCCATCTGGCAGTTCAATGCCTCCTATATTTAGTGCCTCTTTTTGATTATTGTGATTTTTTATCTATTGATTTCCATGATTCCCTGTGAAGTGTATTATTTTGTTTATTTATTTTTTAGAATTAATCTTAATTTGTTTGTTTTTGTGCTTTCCCTATTTGAGTTGATATCAGGACGCTCTGTTTTGTGACCTTGTATTGTGCTGGTATCTGATATTATTGGTCATCTGACCAAACAATCTCCTTTAGCATTTCTTGTAGCCTTGGTTTGGTTTTTGCAAATTCTCTAAACTTGTGTTTATCTGTAAATATCTTAATTTCGCCTTCATATTTCAGAGAGAGTTTTGCTAGATATATGATCCTTGGCTGGCAGTTTTTCTCCTTCAGTGCTCTGTATATGTCATCCCATTCCCTTCTTGCCTGCATGGTTTCTGCTGAGTAGTCTGAACTTATTCTTATTGATTCTCCCTTGAAGGAAACCTTTCTTTTCTCCCTGGCTGCTTTTAAAATTTTCTGTTTATCTTTGGTTTTGGCAAGTTTGATGATAATATGTCTTGGTGTTTTTCTTTTTGGATCAGTCTTAAATGGGGTTCGATGAGCATCTTGGATAGATATCCTTTTGTCTTTCATGATGTCAGGGAAGTTTTCTGTCAGGAGTTCTTCAACTATTTTCTCTGTGTTTTCTGTCCCCTCTCCCTGTTCTGGGACTCCAATCACTCGCAAGTTATCCTTCTTGCTAGAGTCCCACTTGATTCTTAGGGTTTTTTCAGTTTTTAAAATTCTTTTATCTGATTTTTTTTCAGCTATGTTGGTGTTGTTTCCCTGGTCCTCCAGATGTCCCAGTCTGCATTCTAATTGCTCGAGTCTGCTCCTCTGACTTCCTATTGCGTTGTCTAATTCTGTAATTTTATTGTTAATCTTTTGGATTTCTACATGCTGTCTCTCTATGGATTCTTGCAACTTATTAATTTTTCCACTACGTTCTTGAATAATCTCTTTGAGTTCTTCAACAGTTTTATCAGTGTGTTCCTTGGCTTTTTCTGCAGTTAGCCTAATTTCATTTGTGATGTCTTTAAGCATTCTGTAAATTAGTTTTTTATATTCTGTATCTGATAATTCCAGGATTGTATCTTCATTTGGGAAAGATTTCTATCCTTTTGTTTGGGGGGTTGGAGAAGTTGTCATGGTCTGCTTCTTTATGTGGTTTGATATGGACTGCTGTCTCCGAGCCATCACTGGGAAACTAGTTTTTCCAGAAAATCTGCTAAAAAAAACTGCACTCAGATCCCTATCAGAGTTCTCCCTCTGGCTCAGGCTATTCGGATGTTAATGGAGCCGCCTGGGGAGGGTGGGGGAGGGATCAGAGAGCTAGGAGTGTAGCACCTCAGAATATAGCCAGAGTTGTTTGTCTTACTTGGAATGACTCTTTTATCTGAGATTTCCACGGGGCGCGTCACTTATATGTACTGGCTGTGTGGAGATTGCCCTCCGGGGGTTCTGGCCCACTGGCGTCAGGATCAGATCCTCCGCTGTCAGCCCCACCCCCAAGGTTAAGGCTCCCCTACTGGGACGGTGCACTCCCATCTCCAAAATCAGTCGCTGCCTCCCGGGGACTCCCCGTCCTGCCAGCCGAGTCGCGCGCCACTCCCTCGAACCGGGTGGGGTCCCCCCCAGGGGTCAGCTCAGGAGAGCGGAGCAGGTCCCTGTGCCTGAGTCGCGACTGCGCGTCCTGGCTGGGGCACCGCTCTCCCCTTTCCAAGACCAGCCACTGCCTCCCGGGGACTTCTTCCACCTGCTGCTCCGCCACTCCGCCCGCGCGAACCAGATGAGCCCGCGCGAACCGGTTGGGACCGTCCCGGGGTCAATTCAGGGGAATGTAGCTGATCCCCGCGCTCACGCCCCGCCCGCGCCCGCCAAAATCCTGGCGGGATGGCTCCCCAGCTGGGACGCTGCTCTCCCCGCTCCAAGACCTGTCGCTTCCTCCCAGGGACTTCTCCCTCTGGCGTGCCGCGCCGCTCGTTCGAACTATGTGGGCGTCATCCACACGAACGGCTGGGCCCCCCCGCCCGGGGTCAATTCAGGGGAATATAGCTGGTCCCTGCACTCACGCCCCGCCCGTGCCCGCCAAAATCCCAGCGGGATGGCTCCCTGGCTGGGACGCTGCTCTCCCCGCTCCAAGACCAGTCACTGCCTCCCTGGGACTTCTCCCACCGGCTGCGCCATCACTCCGCCCACGCCAACCAGCTGGGCTCCCTCCCGGGATGAGTTCGGGGGCTAGGGCTGGGCCCCTTGTCTGTGCCGTCTGCCCCCCTGGGCTCTGCCCCAAATCGGGATCTGAAGGTCACCTGCCTGGTACGCTTGCTCCTGGCTCTGAAAACAATCGCTGTCTCCCCGTATTTGTTCGTTCTCCGTCTCTAAATCTGTGCTTGTTGTTCAGAGTTCGTAGATTGTTATGTATGTGATTGATTCACTTGTTTTTCCAAGTCTTTGTTGCAAGAGGGATCCGCGGTAGCATCCACCTAGTCCGCCATCTTGGCCCCGCCTCACAAAATATATTTTATGTGTATATGGTTAACCTTATTGCGTGCCCAGGCAGCATCCATCTTTTCTGCTTTCTATCTGAACATCTGTTTTGTTCAAGAGTCCATGCTTTTCCCCATGTAACTCATATGATCAGTGGAATTGACATCACTGCCATTGGCTTGGGTTGAGTGAAAATCCTGAGAATATTCCCTCCTTCTTTTCCTGTGATCAGTTCAGAATGGGCACATGTTTAATTCCAGTTCGCTTAAGACCCCAGAATTCTTCAGGAAAATTTTCTAACCTTTTCTGGGGATCATGTGAGGATGTTAAATCACAAACTATTACCAGCACCTTAATACATGGAAAGATGAGTCAACAGAATTACTAGAAAAAGAACCTTTGGGAGTCCATCATACCCTGGATATCGTTTATAAGGCAACATAATTCCCTATTGCTTAATCCTTTTTGACTTGGGATTTATGTTATTTGCTGTTGACAGTGTTCTGATATGCCTTTTTTTCTTTATAGATTTCTTTTAATAATAAATATATGTAAAGATATATATATATGTCTCCATAAAGATATGGAGACAGTGCAAGCTTCTTCTCTTAGCAAGAAGCAGAAATATCCCTTTTAGAGAGAAACTTTTAAAGAGCGTTTAGGTTTCATACGGAAAAATGAAGCTAAGGTAAATATTAAAGGATCGAGGGGAGGGAGCAAATCTGAGTGTTGCTTGAGTGAGAGTGTGGTACAGCAGTTTGGGGCCTAAAGAAGCAGCTTGGTCATAAGCATTCCACTGGAATTCCTGAGTGTACTGCTATGTATGCATCAAGTGACATCCACCTCTTTGCTACTTCACAATACTTTAGTGATTAAGAAAAGAAGGAGGAGGAGGAGGGGAAGGAGAAGAAAAGGAATGCAATATGTTTGGTGATACTAAATTCTGTGGAAGTCAGTGAAGGCATAAATAGGCTCTCTGAAATTTGAAAGGATTGAGAAAGTCAGCTCATGTCAATAGGAAACAGAATTGTCATTTGTGTTATTGGTAGACATTTCAATAATCCATCCAAAAATATTAAAGGTAGCCATCTTTTTCTTGAAATTTCCTTGTGTTCTTACTTGTTTTCCAAGTCTGTGGCTTTTTTTTCTCTGCTTCCCAGATGAAGTATGTAACTTTCTATGTTCAGAAAATGAACTCTCAAAGTCATAAATAATCTCTACTGAGAAAGCTAATATGCAGCAGCAGGACACGTGAGTCATCTCAGCAATGTTTATCACAATGGACTCAGACCAGATAGTGTTTTTCAGACTAAGACAAACACGTATGTTCTGTCTAAAAAGTAGACACAAACCTCAAAGATGCCAAGATGATGAGATCAGTAAAAGTAAATGATTATTGCATACTATGGTAACATCCAGCGCTGCATCTGTTTGTTGAAACATCTCAATTGATATTCCATCAATTCCTGGAGCCTTGTTTTTCACCAATGCCTTCAGAGCAGTTTGGACTTCTTCTTTCAGTACCATCAGTTCCTGATCATATGCTACCTCTTGAAATGGTTGAACGTCGACTAATTCTTTTTGGTATAATGACTCTGTATATTCCTTCCATCTTCTTTTGATGCTTCCCCATAGTTTCAACAAACGGATGCCATGCTGGAGGTGCTCACTCATCTATGCCAACAAATATGGAAGACAGCTTCCTGGCCAACTGACTGGAAAAGATCCATATGTATGCCCATTCCCAAGAAAGGTGATCCAACCGAATGTGGAAGTTATAGAACAATATCATTAATATCAAAAGCAAGCTAAATTTTGCTAAAGATCATTCAAAAATGGCTACAGCAGTATATCGGCTGGGAACTGTCAGAAATTCAGGCCAGTTTCAGAAGAGGATGTGGAACCAGGGATATCATTGCTGATGTCAGATGGTTCCTGGCTGAAAGCAGAGAATACCAGAAGGGTGTTTACCTGTGTTTTATTGACTATGCAAAGGCATTCGACTAGGTGGATCATAACTAATTATGGATAACGCTGCGAAGAATGGGAATTCCAGAACACTTAATTGTGCTCTTGAGGAACCTTTACATAGATCAAGAGGCAGTTGTTCGGACGGAACAAGGGGATACTGATTGGTTGAAAGTCAGGAAAGGTGGGTGTCAGGGTTGTATTCTTTCACCATACCTATTTAATCTGTATGCTGAACAAATAATCTGAGAAGCTGGACTATATGAAGAAGAACGGGGCATCAGGATTGCAGGAAGACTCATTGATAACCTGCATTATGCAGATGACACAACCTTGCTTGCTGAAAGTGAAAAGGGCTTGAAGCACTTACTAATAAAGATCAAAAACTACAGCATTCAGAATGGATAGCACCCCAACATAAAGAAAACAAAAATCCTCACAACTGGACCAATGAGCAACATCATGATCAATGGAGAAAAGATTGAAGTTGTCAAGGATTTCATTTTACTTGGATCCACAATCAACAGCCATGGAAGCAGCAGTCAAGAAATCAAGACACATTGCATTGGGTAAATCTGCTGCAAAGGACCTCTTTAAAGTGTTGAAGAGCAAAGATGTCACCTTGAAGACTAAAGTGTCCCTGACCCAAGCCATGGTATTTTCAATCACATCATAGGCATGTGAAAGCTGGACAATGAATAAGGAAGACTGAAGAAGAATTGACACCTTTGAATTGTGGTGTTGGGGAAGAATATTGAATATACCACGGACTGCCAAAAGAATGAAAAAGTACAACCAGAATGCTCCTTAGAAGCAAGGACGGAGAGACTACTTCTTACATACTTTGCACATATTGTCAAGAAGGATCAGTCCCTGGAAAAGGACATCATGCTTGGCAAAGTACAGGACCCTCAGAAAAGAGGGAGACCCTCAACGAAGTGGATTGACACAGTGGCTGCAACAGTGAGCTCAAGCATAACAACGATTGTAAGGATGGCGTAGGACCGGGCAGCGTTTCGTTCTGTTGTGCATAGGGTTGCTATGAGTCGGAACCGACTCGACAGCACTTAACAGCAGCAACAACAATGGCAACCTATCCCATGGCTGAACTCAGGAATAGAATAATCTGTGGCGCACAGTTAAAGTAATCACACAGTGTAAATTACCCTTCAGAGAAAAGGATAGATCAATCCTCATAATATTTGCATCAGAACCTCTCATATCACTAGAAGGAAAAAATATATATATACCATACTAGTTGTTATCCTACTGGCATATGAGAATTTATTCTCTAATATCTTTTTAACTGACAATATGTCAAATTTTAGATTCCAACAAAGTAGAATATGAAGACTTATCCAAAATTATACCAACATTAATATAATCATTTATTTTATTTACTAGGAGACTTACATTCACATTCTAAGCTTTTAATTACTTTTTTTCTAATGTTTCATACATGAAGATCAAAGACTTCAGTACAGATTGCACCTTCACATAAAAAAATAAAAACCCTCAAGCTGAACCAATAAGCAACATCACAATAAAGGAACTAAAGATTGAAATTTTCAAGGATTTGATTTTACTTGGACCTATAATCAACGTCCGTGGTAGCAGCAGTTAAGATATCAAATGACAATACATTGAGCAAATCTGCTGTAATAGATCTCTTTAAAGTGTTAAAAAGCAAAGTTATCACCTTGAAGACTAATGTGTGCCTGACCCAAGCCATGATATTTTTAATTGCCCGTATGCATGTCAAAGCTGGCAATGAAGAAGGAAGACAAGAGAGGAATTGATGCCTTTGAATTATGGTGTTGGCGAAGATGATTGAATGTACCACAGACTGCAAAAAAATGAACAAATCTGCCTTGGAAGAACTGCAACCAGAGTTCTCCTTAGAAGTGTGGATGGCAAGACTTCATCTCAAGCACTTGGACATGTTATCAGGAGGGAACAGTTCCTGGAGAATGACATCATATTTAGTAAAGTAGAGGGTCAGGAAAAAAGAGGAAGACCCTTAATGAGATGGATTGAGGCAGTGGCTGCAACCATGGGTTCAAACATACAAATGATTGTGAGCATGGTGCAGGACCAGGCAGTGTTTCATTCTGTTGTGCATGCGGTCGCTATGAGGTGGAAATGAGTCAATGGAGTGCAACAACAACAATACTTCCTATTGGAGTCCTGAATTTTAATAAAGCCATACTAAGGAAAACTAAGGAAGGTCTGCAAAAACAGAAAGTGAAAATGAAAAGCGACAGACACCAACATTCAGCTGCATCTAATCTCCATTAATCATTCAGGAACCGCAAGAGGAACCTTATCACTCAGTTACCAAAAATACATATTACTATTGTTTTAAAACAAATTTCTTTTATTGTACTTTAGATGACAGTTTACAGAGCAAATTAGTCTCTCATTAAATAATTAACACACACTTTTTGTGACACTGGTTGCCAACCCCATGACATGTCAACGCTCTCCCCCTCTCGACCTTGGTTTCCCGGTTAGCAGCTTTCCTATTCCCTCCTGCCTTCTCGTCCCTGCCCCTGAGCTGGTGTGCCCATTTGGTCTTGTTTTGTTTTATGGGTCTGTCTAATCTTTGGCTGAAGCGTGGACTTCAGAAGTGACTTCAGTACTGTGTTAAAAGTGTGTCTGGGGGACATACTCTTGGGGTTTCTTCAGTCCCTGTCAGACCAATAAGTCTGGTCTTTTTTTGTGAGTTTGAATTTTGTTCTGCTTTTTCCTGCAGCTCTGTCCGTCACCCTCTACTGTGATCCCTGTCAGAGCAGTTGGTGGTGATAGATGGGCACCATCTAGTTGTGCTGGACTCAGTCTGGTGGAGGCCGTGATAGTTGTGGTCCATTAGTCCTTTGGACTAATCTTTCCCTTGTGTCTTTGGTTTTCTTCATTGTCCATAGCTCCAGACGGGGTCTGATCAGTGTAGTATCTTAGATGGTGGCTCGCAAGCTTTTAAGACCCCAGACACTACTCACCAAAGCAGAGTGTAGAGCATTTTCTTTATAAACTGTGTTACGCCAATTGAGCTATATGTCCCCCAAGACCATGATCACCAGGCCTCAGCCCAGTAATTCAATCCCTCAGGGAGTTTGAATGTGTCTATGAAGTCTCCATGACCTTGCCTTGGTCAAGTTGTGCTGACTTCCCCAGAATTTATTATTTTACTTCTGTAAGTCATCTGGTACAGTTTATAGAACCAAACCTAACTTCCATAGACCAGACTCTATATTTTCTCTTATAATAACATCCAAAATATTTGATGAAGCCTTTTACTTAATAAAAAATAGACCTAATGTTATTTAAAATTTTGCAGGTAGATTTTACAGAATTAACCTTAGATCAATGTCCAGAATAAAAATGACTATTTTAAATACTAGAAAAAAATTATATTTTACCAGTTTAAAAAAACCTGGAAATCTTTTACCTAGTGAAAGAGTACAGTGGAATGAAAGGGAAAAAAAGAAAAAGCACTGTGAAATAATTTATTTATGTAGTGAATTGTATACAAGCTTATTTTTCTGCTTCATTTTATTTTAGTTGTCATAAATGAAATCTGCTTAGTATTAAGCATTGGAATTTCAAAATGTTCTTTTCCACCTATATCCCTTTCTGTAATGCAATGAGATTTGGTGAGAACTTTCCCATTGCTGTCAGATTTGCAGACATATTTAAAACTATTTTTGCTAACATGCAATAAAGGTGACAAATTTTTAATATTGAGTTCAATTTTGAAATATCTTTTAAAATAAATTTAGTAACAGTATTTTAAATTTTAAAGCTTATTTTTTGTGTTTCTGTTTCAGAGGTTATCTCAAAATGTATTGTATCAGTACTGAAAACTTTCCAACTTGCTAAAAGAGTCAAATTAGTAAAATCTGAGTGAACAGACTTCCTATGCTAATGATCTCAGAAATTTTGAATTTCATTGTTGGAGGTATTATTTACAGTTCATCTTGATATGCTCCACTGAAGGATATAAGAAACTAATTATAGTTCTATTTTACCAAGAAGTAATGTAAGAGGAACACTACTGAAATAGAACTACTCCATCAGTCCTTGTCTTTACTGAGAAAACACAGTTTATCTGATGGAGGAATAACTGAAGCCCTCACCAGACGCCACAAGTGAGCTAATGTTATCAAAGAGGGAGCTAGGACAAGTCATTCTTTTACTACTTCTAGACCCAGTTTTTCTTTTTTTACGGAGTTACCAAAAATCGGTATTTTGTAACATCAAAAATTTGACAAAGTCATATTTTATTTTACTCTATGGAATGTGGAACACAGTGACAAAATGGAAAAGGTATAATATCCTTTAGGATGGGGCATTTTAAGTGATGAAATTACAAATACGGTCAATTTGAAAAAGATATTTAAGTCACAAAATTTATCTTGAACCAATGTATAACTTTGCCAAAGAGAAAGCAACAGTCATTAAATCCAAATTGGGGATCAGTAACCGCTCCGACTTGGCATACATGAGTCTTTTTAACTTTTAAGTTAATAAAATCCCTGACAGAAAATATGTAGTATCAAGCTCATAAATCTGTTCTAAAAATAAACTATCTGCAAAGATTTTCATAAAATGTTTATAAATGCTACATAAAAACAAGTAAAAGTAGAAATAAATCAAATACGTGTGTTTTATGGAGATTTACATTAAGATTAATATCATTCACACAAAGTGAAGAGGGACAAAACCAAAGCTTTGGCATTTTTTTGTTTTCTCTCTTTACATATAAAATAAGAAGAATGTTAAGAAATATATTGACATACTACATGCCAATCTGATACACTGCTCAAGTCCATTAAGTTAATTAAATCTGCTTATCTATAAAAAATGCCTTTTACCAGATACACTCCAAAGCTTTATTTTTCACTCTCCCCACCAATGCAGATAAATAAAAATTAATTGATTGTGTCTCTGTGCATTCTAGTTATACCTCATAGGTGATTAATGACAAGTACATAAAATTATTCCATTTGTATCAGGAGTTAAAAAGAAAAGGATATGTTGTGTTGATATCTTCTTTCATATCTGATACAAAAACAATGTCTTGGATGCGAATCAAACCTGAATTTTAGATTTACAAGTTCCTATGTGCCTTTTTTTTATGTGCAGTATTTTTAAAAAATGCTACTATTAGTAAACGAAAAACACTCATCCATTAAATCTGCTCATTCAACTACAACCTTATAATTGTTCTTTGTGAACTTGACCTGTAATTAAAAAAAAAAAAAAATGGGCACGTCTTCATGACTTCTTTTGTCTTTAGGAAGAAGCTTCATTCGTTAATGGTTTAGTATTATTACAATTATTTCATTAAGTCTTTCATTGTTCATAGAAAGCTGAGTTGATCATGGTTATATGATTATGTTTTTCAATTGGGAAACCAATTTATAGTACATTTGTAATTTTCTAAAGTTTACGTTTTAGAGTTGTTGATCGGTTTCTACCTACAAATCAATCACAAAATATTTGTTGAATATCAATCATGTAGGATGTAGAGAACATGGTGAGAAAAAGATATATATATATATATATATATATATATATATAAAGCCTATTGTAAGATATTTGAATAATTAAGAGTTCAGAGATGTCAGAGACAGAAGAGCCTGCAGGTACCTATGATCTTTAGGGAAGTAGTTGAAGAGTAGACATAGTTTTTAAAACCTTAGAACATTAATGATGAGTTTTTATATAAAGCTAAAAGTACGGGTATTTTTCTTCATTACTTGTCATTTAGATTTTATTCCATATTTGAACTTTCCAAAGACTTTATTGATTTATTTCTATTGATATATAATTATAAATAGATAGGTAGATGATAGATAGATAATAGATAGATAGATTATACACAGATATAGATAGATAGATAGATAGATAGATAGATAGATAGATAGATAGATAGATAGATAGATAGATAGATGATAGGTAGATAGATAGATAGAAAGAAAGAAAGAAAGAAATTAGCACATGGAATTAGAACTTAATTACATCCCAATGATAGGGAGAATCACAGCCCCTCAAAGATGTCAACATAATTCGCAGAACCTGTAAATATGTTACTTTACATATCAAAGGAGGATTAAGATTGTGGATCAATAAGTTTGCTAATCATCAGATGTCAAAATAGGGAGATTATCTGGGATTGTCTAGATGTGTCCAATGTCATCACAAGGGTCCTTGAAATTGGAAGTGGAAGGCAGGAATAGGAGGTCAGAGTGATGAAATTTGAGGAGAACCAAACTCATTCTTGCTGGTTTTGAAGAGAGATGAAGGGGCCACAAACCAAGGAATGTTGAGTGGCATCTAGAAGTTGGAAAAGGCAAGAAAACATATTGTCCCATAGAATCTCTAGAAGGGAACACAGCCTTGACACCTTGATTTTATTTCTATTAGACTCATGCTGGATATCTAACCCACAGAACTATAAAATAATAAATTTGTGTTGTTTAAGCTGTCAAGTTTGTGTTAATGTTATGATATCAACTAAATCCAAGCCCACTGCCATTGAGTGGATTGTGACTCATAGTGACCCTCTAGGATAGAGTAGAACTGGACCATAGGGTTTCCAAGTCTGTAAATAGAAGCAGACTGCCACATATTTCTCACAGTGGCTGGTATGTTTGAATCACTTACCTTTTGGTTAGCAGCTGAGTGCTTTAACTGCTGCGCCACAAGGTTTCCTTTATGATATCCACGGAAAACTGAAACAGTCTTTGATACCAGAAGGGAGTGCATCTATAAAAAACAATTAATAGTGTAGAAATGTCTTTGGAATTTGGTAGTAAGAAAAAGCATTAAGAATTTTGAGAAGCATGATGAAAAAACGATATATTGCCTTGAACAGATTGTTAGGAGATATATGGACGTTATCATCTCTACTAGAAAGGGCAAGAAAGAAAGTGAGGCACATGGTAGAGAAAGCCCAAATCACCTCAGCAAATACCTATATGATTGTGAACAGACTGTTATAGTAGAAATAAGGATATTAGAAGTGTTATTGGTGAGGCTCGGAAAGAAATTTTAAAAACATTCAATCAGAAACCAAAAGAAAAGGGATCCTTATTAGGTAATGATAGCAAGCTTACTGGTATTGTGTCCTGTAGTTATGTGAAAGGTAGAACTTAACAAAGAGTTAACTATTAAGCTGTGATCTCCAAGAAAATTATTAAAGGTGTGGCCTGGTTTCTTCCAATGGTTTATAGTAAAAAGTGAGAGGAAATAGATAAATTGATGAAAGAACTGTTAAACAAAAAGGAACAAGAGGTTGGTGATATGGGAAAATCTCAAAGCATCCAGGTTGCAAAAAATACTAAAATTAGAAGATTCATTGACAGGTATGTGTGCTCTAAAGAAAAAATTGAGGTTATAGCTGTACAACCTTTGCCAATGCCTCAAATAATACCTTATTTTTACACAAATAACTCACAGCTTCTATGTTTGTTTGCCAGCTACCCCCTTCCCTCAAAAGGTACTTTCATCAGTGCTCTATCACTTAAAAAAATTTTTAAAGCAATATGTAAAATGTTTGGCGTAGTGGAGCTTTTGAAAATAACTTATGGGGGAGTTTTCCTAGCTGAGTTTCAAAACTATTTGGGGCCAGTGACTCCTTTTCTTCTTCCATTTCCTTCTCTTTTGATCCAAAATAGCTATAATACTTATCCTATGCCAGTTCTATCATCTAATTTTGGTAGCAGATAACTTGTTTTCTAGGTCAACAAGTTTATAAATGGAGAGGAATTTTTCCTCAGGAGGAATTATACGCATAGCCACAACCACACCTAATTTAGGTGATTTATATGATGTTAGTTTGGGTTCATAAGCCTATGACTCAATCTTGCTTGGCGAAAGCAAAGAGAACTTGAAGCACTTACTGATGAAGATCAAAGACTACCTCTTTCAGTATGGATTACAACTTAACAAAGAAAATAAAAATCACAACTGGATCAATAAGCAACAATATGATAAATGGAGAAAATATTGAAGGCATCAAGGATTTCACTATACTTAGATTCACAAACAACACCCATGGATGCAGCAGTCAAGAAATCAAATGATGCATTGCATTGGGCAAATCTGCTGCAAAAGACCAGTTTAAAGTGTTGAAAAGCAAAGATGTCACTTTGAGGACTAAGAGTCACCTGACCCATGCCATGGTATTTTAAGTCACCTCATATGCATGCAAAAGCTATACAATGAATAAAGAAAACCGAAGAAGAATTCATGCCTTGGAATTATGCTGTTGGCAAAGAATATTGAATACACCATGGACTGGGCCAGAAGAATGAGCAAATCTGTCTTGGAAAAAATATGGCCAAAGTGCTCCTTGGAAGTAAGAATAGGGAGACTTGGTCTCATGTACTTTGGACAAGTTATCAGGAGGGACCAATTCCTGAAGAACATCATGCTTGGTAAGGCAGAGGGCTAGTGAAAAATAGGAAAACCCTTAGCAAGATGGATTGATACAAAGGCTGCAACAATCTGCTCAAGCATAGCAACAATTGTGAAGATGGTGCAGAATCAGGCAATGTTTTGTTCTGTTGTATATCGGCTCAGTGGTACCTAACAACAAGCCTATGAGGTTTAGATAAGACTTTTCACTTTGAGGAGCACTGGTGGGTCCGTGGTTAAGAGCTTGGCTGCTAACCAAAAGGTCAACAGTTCTAATCCACCAGCTGCTCCTTGGAAATCCTATGGGGCAGCTCTAATTCCATTCTATTGGAGGCGATGAGTCTTAGGGGATCTTGCTATTGTTGTTAGTTGCTATCACATCGATTTCCACTTATGGTGATCCCATGTGCACAGAGTAGAACTCCTCCATAGAGTTTACAAGGCTGTGCCCTTTTGGAAGCAGATTGCCAGGCCTGTCTTTTGAGGTACCTCTTGTGGACTCAAACCACCAAACTTCTTATTAGTAGTTGAATGCTTAACTGTTTGTGCCACTCAGGGACCTCAGGATAGGATAAATGTACTTTGCATGTGAGAAAGATGTGTATCTAGGGGGATCAGAAGGTGGATTGTGGTAGGTAGAATAATGGCCCAGCAAGGATATCTAGGTCTTAATCCCTGAAATCAATGAATATGTTATGTTACATAGCAAAGAGGAATCAAGTTCACATATGGAATTGAGGTTACTATTCAGTTGGCCTTAAAATATGGAGATTGTCCTGATATATCTGGGTGGATACAACGTAATTGTAAGCGCCCTTAAAAGTAGAAAAAAAGAGGAAGGAAGGGTTGATTAGAGTGATGTAATGTGAGAAAGACTTAACCCACCATTGTGACCGAAGATGGATGAAGAGGCCAAGGACCAAGGAGTGCATTTGGCCTCTAGGAGCAGGAAGAGATAAGAAAATTGACTCTTCTCTAGATCTTCAAGAAAACAACATAGTCATACTCTCACCTTGATTTTCTCCCAGTGAGTCTGTGCCAGACTTCTGACCTTCTGACTTACAGAACTGTGAGATCGCAATTATTTATTGTTATAAGCTACTAGATTCATGGTAATTTATTCCACCAATGACAGAAAAGCAATACAACTAACTAAAACCATAGGTCCCAATGTTTTCTTCAGTTTGTTTTTGTAACTCTTATCTTTGAAATAATTTCAAAGTTACAGAAAACTTTGGAGATTTCAAATTGCACACAGAACTTCTTTTATCCAAATTCACCAATTTTTAACATTTCCCACATTTGCTTTTTGTTTTATCATTCATTCTCACACTCTGTCTCCATCTCTGTATTTGCCTCTCTCTCTCTGCTTCTCTTTCTCTCCCCGTTGGAAAGTTTGAGGGTAGGTTGTATATAACACAAAACTTCATTGCTTTCTTCTTCAGTGTGAATTCTCTAAGAAAAAAAAAAATTCTTAAAAAATCACAGTAGAGGAGGCGGGGCCAAGATGGCAGACTAGGTGGATGCTACCGCAGATCCCTCTTGCAACAAAGACTCGGAAAAACAAGTGAATCGATCACATACATAACAATCTATGAACCCTGAACAACAAACACAGATTTAGAGATGGAGAACGAACAAATACGGGGAGGCAGCGATTGTTTTCAGACCTGGAGCCAGCGTACCAGTCAGGTGACCTTCGGCGCCGGATTTGGGGCAGAGCACAGGGGGACAGATGGCACAAAAAAGGGGCCCAGCCCTGGCCCCCGAACTGATTCCGGGAGGGGGCCCAGCCAGTTTGCGCGGGTGGAGTGACAGTGCACCCGGTGGGAGAAGTCCCAGGGAGGCAGTGACTGGTCTTGGAGCAGGAAGAGCAGCGTCCCAGCCGGGGAGCCGTCCCACCGGAATTTTAACTGAGCGCAGACACTGCATAGGCATGGCGAGCTGCTCCATCCCCCTGAACTAGCCCCGGGGGAGGGCCCAACTGGTTCGAGCAGGCAGCGTGGCGACGGGGCCGGTGGGGGAGGTCCCCGGGGGGCAGCGACTGGTCTTGGAGCGGGGAGATCGGCGTCCAAGCCAGGATGCGCAGTCGCGGCGCAAGCACGGGGAGCTGCTCCGCTCGCCTGAGCTGACCCGGGGTGGGCCCAGCTGGTTCTCAGGGGCGGACGGCGACGCGGCTGGCGGGACAGGGCATCCCTGGGGGGCAGCGACTGATTTTGGAGTTGGGAGTGCACCGTCCCAGTAGGGGAACCTTGACGCTGGACTTGGGGCTGGCAGCAGGGGATCTGACCGTGACTCCAGCGGACCAGACCCACCGGGGGCAATCTCCACACAGCCAGCACACATAGGCGACTTGCCCCTCGGAAATCTCAGATATAATAGTCATTCCAAGCAAGACAAGCAACTCTGGCTATATTCTGAGGTGCTACTCTCCTATCTCTCTGATCCCTCCCCCACCCTCCCCAGGCGGCTTCATTAACATCCGAATAGCCTCAACCAGAGGGAGAACTCTGATAGGGATCTGACTGCATTTTTTTTTTAGCGGATTTTCTGGAAAAACTAGTTTCCTAGTGATGGCGCGGAGACAGCAGTCCATATCAAACCACATAAAGAAGCAGACCATGACAGCTTCTCCAACCCCCCAAAACAAAAGAATCAAAATCTTTCCCAAATGAAGATACAATTCTGGAATTATCAGACACAGAATATAAAAAAGTAATTTACAGAATGCTTCAAGACATCACAAACGAAACAAGGCAAACTGCAGAAAAAGCCAAGGAACACACTGATAAAACTGTTGAAGAACTCAAAGAGATTATTCAAGAACATAGTGGAAAAATTAAGAAGTTGCAAGAATCCATAGAGAGACAGCATGTAGAAATCCAAAAGATTAACAATAAAATTACAGAATTAGACAACGCAATAGGAAGTCAGAGGAGCAGACTCGAGCAATTAGAATGCAGACTGGGACATCTGGAGGACCAGGGAATCAACACCAACATAGCTGAAAAAAAAAATCAGATAAAAGAATTAAAAAAAAATGAAAAAACCCTAAGAATCATGTGGGACTCTATCAAGAAGGATAACTTGCGAGTGATTGGAGTCCCAGAACAGGGAGAGGGGACAGAAAACACAGAGAAAATAGTTGAAGAACTCCTGACAGAAAACTTCCCTGACATCATGAAAGACAAAAGGATATCTATCCAAGATGCTCATCGAACCCCATTTAAGATTGATCCAAAAAGAAAAACACCAAGACATATTATCATCAAACTTGCCAAAACCAAAGATAAACAGAAAATTTTAAAAGCAGCCAGGGAGAAAAGAAAGGTTTCCTTCAAGGGAGAATCAGTAAGAATAAGTTCAGACTACTCAGCAGAAACCATGCAGGCAAGAAGGGAATGGGACGACATATACAGAACACTGAAGGAGAAAAACTGCCAGCCAAGGATCATATATCTAGCAAAACCCTCTCTGAAATATGAAGGCGAAATTAAGATATTTACAGATAAACACAAGTTTAGAGAATTTGCAAAAACCAAAGCAAAGCTACAAGAAATACTAAAGGATATTGTTTGGTCAGAAAACCAATAATATCAGATACCAGCACAATACAAGGTCACAAAACAGAACGTCCTGATATCAACTCAGATAGGGAAATCACAAAAACAAACAAATTAAGATTAATTAAAAAAAATAATAATACACATAACAGGGAATCATGGAAGTCAATAGGTAAAAGATCACAATAATCAAAAAGAGGGACTAAATATAGGAGGCATTGAACTGCCAGATGGAGAGTGATACAAGGCAATATAGAACAATACAAGTTAGGTTTTTACTTAGAAAAATAGGGGTAAATAATAAGGTAACCACAAAAAGGTATAACAACTCCATAACTCAAGATAAAAGCCAAGAAAAATGTAACGACTCAACTAACATAAAGTCACACACTATGAAAATGAGGATCTCACAATTTACCAAGAAAAACGTCTCAGCACAAAAAAGTATGTGGAAAAATGAAATGGCCAACAACACACATGAAAAGACATCAAAATGACAGCACTAAAAACTTATTTATCTATAATCACGCTGAATGTAAATGGACTAAATGCACCAATAAAGAGACAGAGAGTCACGGACTGGATAAAAAAACACGATCCATCTATATGCTGCCTACAAGAGACACACCTTAGACTTAGAGACACAAACAAACTAAAACTCAAAAGATGGGAAAAAAATACATCAAGCAAACAATAAGCAAAAAAGAAGAGGAGTAGCAATATTAATTTCTGACAAAATAGACTTTAGACTTAAATCCACCACAAAGGATAAAGAAGGACACTATATAATGATAAAAGGGACAATTGATCAGGAAGACATAACCATATTAAACATTTATGCACCCAATGACAGGGCTGCAAGATACATAAATCAAATTTTAACAGAATTGAAAAGTGAGATAGACACCTCCACAATTATAGTAGGAGACTTCAACACACCACTTTCGGAGAAGGACAGGACATCCAGTAAGAAGCTCAATAGAGACACGGAAGACCTACTTACAACAATCAACCAACTTGACCTCACTGACTTATACAGAACTCTCCACCCAACTGCTGCAAAGTATACTTTTTTTTCTAGCGCACATGGAACATTCTCTAGAATAGACCACATATTAGGTCATAAAACAAACCTTTGCAGAGTCCAAAACATCGAAATATTACAACGCATCTTCTCAGACCACAAGGCAATGAAACTAGAAATCAATAATAGAAAAACTAGGGAAAAGAAATCAAATACTTGGAAAATGAACAATACCCTCCTGAAAAAAAACTGGGTTATAGAAGACATCAAGGAGGGAATAAGGAAATTCATAGAATGCAACGAGAATGAAAATACTTCCTATCAAAATCTCTGGGACACAGCAAAAGCAGTGCTCAGAGACCAATTTATATCAATAAATGCACACATACAAAAAGAAGAAAGAGCCAAAATCAGAGAACTGTCCCTACAACTTGAACAAATAGAAAGTGAGCAACAAAAGAACCCATCAGCCACCAGAAGAAAACAAATAATAAAAATTAGAGCTGAACTAAATGAATTAGAGAACAGAAAACAATTAAAAGAATTAACAAAGCCAAAAGCTGGTTCTTTGAAAAAATTAACAAAATTGATAAACCATTGGCTAGACTGACTAAAGAAAAACAGGAAAGGAAACAAATAACCCGAATAAGAAACGAGAAGGACCACATCAAAACAGAAACAAATGAAATTAAAAGAATCATTTCAGAATACTACGAAAAATTGTACTCTAACAAATTTGAAAACCTAGAAGAAATGGATGAATTCCTGGGAAAACACTACCTACCTAAACTAACACATTCAGAAGTAGAACAACTAAATAGACCCATAACAAAAAAAGAGATTGAAACGGTAATCAAAAAACTTCCAACAAAAAAAAGCCCTGGCCCAGACGGCTTCACTGCAGAGTTCTACCAAACCTTCAGAGAAGACTTAACACCACTACTACTGAAGGTATTTCAAAGCATAGAACTAGACGGAATACTACCCAACTCATTCTATGAAGCTACCATCTCCCTGATACCAAAACCAGGTAAAGACATTACAAAAAAAGAAAATTATAGACCTATATCCCTCATGAACATAGATGCAAAAATCCTCAACAAAATTCTAGCCAACAGAATCCAACAACACATCAAAAAAATAATTCACCCTGATCAAGTGGGATTTATACCAGGTATGCAAGGCTGGTTTAATATCAGAAAAACCATTAATGTAATCCATCACATAAATAAAACAAAAGATAAAAACCACAAGATCTTATCAATAGATGCAGAAAAGGCATTTGACAAAGTCCAACACCCATTTATGATAAAAACTCTTACCAAAATAGGAATTGAAGGAAACTCCTCAACATAATAAAGGGCATCTATGCAAAGCCAACAGCCAATTTCACTCTAAATGGAGAGAACCTGAAAGCATTTCCGTTGAGAACGGGAACCAGACAAGGATGCCCTTTGTCACCGCTCTTATTCAACATCATACTTGAAGTCCTAGCCAGGGCAATTAGGCTAGACAAAGAAATAAAGGGTATCCGGATTGGCAAGGAGGAAGTAAAGTTATCACTATTTGCAGATGACATGATCTTATACACAGAAAACCTTAAGGAATCCTCCAGAAAACTACTGAAACTAATAGAAGAGTTTGGCAGAGTCTCAGGTCATAAAATAAACATACAAAAATCACTTGGATTCCTCTACATCAACAAAAAGAACACCGAAGAGGAAATAACCAAATCAATACCATTCACAGTAGCGCCCAAGAAGATAAAATACTTAGGAATAAATCTTACCAAGGATATAAAAGAAGAAAACTACAAAGCTCTACTACAAGAAATTCAAAAGGACATACTTAAGTGGAAAAATATACCTTGCTCATGGATAGGAAGACTTAACATAGTAAAAATGTCTATTCTACCAAAAGCCATCTATACATACAACGCACTTCCGATCCAAATTCCAATGTCATATTTTAAGGGGATAGAGAAACAAATCACCAATTTCATATGGAAGGGAAAGAAGCCCCGGATAAGCAAAGCATTGCTGAAAAAGAACAACAAAGTGGGAGGCCTCACTCTATCTGATTTCAGAACCTATTATACAGCCACAGTAGTCAAAACAGCCTGGTACTGGTACAACAACAGGCACATAGACCAATGGAACAGAATTGAGAACCCAGATATAAATCCATCCACGTATGAGCAGCTGATATTTGACAAAGGACCAGTGTCAGTTAATTGGGGAAAAGATAGTCTTTTTAACAAATGGTGCTGGCATAACTGGATATCAATTTGCAAAAAAATGAAACAGGACCCATACCTCACACCATGCACAAAAACTAACTCCAAGTGGATCAAAGACCTAAACATAAAGACTAAAACAATAAAGATCATGGAAGAAAAAATAGGGACAACCCTAGGAGCCCTAATACAAGGCATAAACAGAATACAAAACATTACCAAAAATGATGAAGAGAAACCAGATAACTGGGAGCTCCTAAAAATCAAACACCTATGCTCATCTAAAGACTTCACCAAAGAGTAAAAAGACCACCTATAGACTGGGAAAGAATTTTCAGCTATGACATCTCAGACCAGCGCCTGATCTCTGAAATCTACATGATTTTGTCAAAACTCAACCACAAAAAGACAAACAACCCAATCAAGAAGTGGGCAAAGGATATGAACACACATTTCACTAAAGAAGATATTCAGGCAGCCAACAGATACATGAGAAAATGCTCCCGATCATTAGCCATTAGAGAAATGCAAATTAAAACTACGATGACATTCCATCTCACACCAACAAGGCTGGCATTAATCCAAAAAACACAAAATAATAAATGTTGGAGAGGCTGCGGAGAGATTGGAGCTCTTATACACTGCTGGTGGGAATGTAAAATGGTACAACCACTTTGGAAATCCATCTGGCGTTATCTTAAACAGTTAGAAATAGAACTACCATACAACCCAGAAATCCCACTCCTGGGAATATACCCTAGAGATACAAGAGCCTTCACGCAAACAGATATATGCACGCCCATGTTTATTGTAGCTCTGTTTACAATAGCAAAAAGCTGGAAGCAACCAAGGTGTCCATCAACGGATGAATGGGTAAATAAATTGTGGTATATTCACACAATGGAATACTACGCATCGATAAAGAACAGTGACGAATCTCTGAAACATTTCATAACATAGAGGAATCTGGAAAGCATTATGCTGAGCGAAATGAGTCAGAGGCAAAAGGACAAATATTGTATAAGACCACTATTATAAGATCTTGAGAAATAGTAAAAACTGAGAAGAACACATACTTTTGTAGTTACAAAGGGGGGAGGGAGGGAGGGAGAGGGTTTTTAATTGATTAATTAGTAGATAAGAACTGCTTTAGGTGAAGGGAAGGACAACACTTAATACATGGAAGGTCAGCTCAATTGGACTGGACCAAAAGCAAAGAAGTTTCCGGGATAAAATGAATGCTTCAAAGGTCAGCGGAGCAGGGGCGGGGGTCTGGGGAACATGGTTTGAGGGGACTTCTAAGTCAATTGGCAAAATAATTCTATTATGAAAACATTCCGCATCTCACTTTGAAATGTGGTGTCTGGGGTCTTAAATGCTAACAAGTGGTCATCAAAGATGCATCAATTGGTCTCAACCCACCTGGAGCAAAGGAAAATGAAGAACACCAAGGTCACACGACAACTAAGAGCCCAAGAGACAGAAAGGGCCACATGAACCAGAGACCTACATCATCCTGAGACCAGAAGAACTAGTTGGTGCCCGGCCACAACTGATGACTGCCCTGACAGGGAGCACAGCAGAGGACCCCTGAGGGAGCAGGAGATCAGTGGGATGCAGACCCCAAATTCTCATAAAAAGACCATACTTAATGGTCTGACTGAGACTAGAGGAATCCCGGCGGCAATGCTCCCCAGAACTTCTGATGGCACAGGACAGGAACCATCCCCAAAGACAACTCATCAGACATGAAAGGGACTGGTCAGCGGGTGGGAGAGAGATGCTGATGAAGAGTGAGCTAATTATATCAGGTGGACACTGGCGAGTGTGTTGGCAACTCTTGTCTGGAGGGGGGATGGGAGGATAGAGAGAGAGGGAAGCCGGCAAAATTGTCAAGGAAGGAGAGACTGAAAGGGCTGACTCAAGAGGGGGAGAGCAAGTGGGAGTACGGAGAAAGATGTATGTAAACTTATATGTGACAGACTGATTGGATTTGTAAACGTTCACTTGAAGCTTAATAAAAGTTAATAAAAAAAAATCAGAGTAGAATTGCAAAAATAAGAAATGTACTCTTTCTTTCAAAATTGTACCAAATCAATCAGAGAAATGCTAGCACTTTTACCCTCTTTGAAACTAACTTGTAACTAAAATTGTTAACCTTAAGCAGTGGTTCTTGGTTTGTGATTCTGGAACAGTGGTATCAATTATACCTACGTACTTATTTCTTTTTTTACTTACCAGTAATGCAAACGTTCGCACACACACCTGCACACGCACACACCGTGCCCATACACACATCTACGGAGTCAGAAATTCTAGAACTGGGAACCAGAAACCTGTTTTGTAACACACCCTCAAAGTGATTCTGATGCCTGTTAAAGCTTGGATATCACCGGACTAGAGGCTGCATGCGCTAAAATTCTCTCTGTGCGGGAATGAGAGTATGGGACAAATTTTACTGATAGGCTACGCATCCTATCAACTTCCAAAAAAAAGGAACAACTAGGAAATCTAAAAGTTACTTACGTTTCTGTTGTGCCACAGGTCACTAAATCTTCAATTGCAGGGAATTAGTTGCGCTGACTGAGCTGTTAAGGATGCTAGACAGTGACAGCATTTTGGGGACTCAGTGTTTTGTTTTCTGTCTCCTCTGGGATACCCTGTTCACTCCATAGCTCGCACAGTAAAAGCACTCACCATTTCACACAGTCGTCCCAGTACAATTATGAGCCTTTGCCATAACATCTGTCCTGTGTCTTTATGTTTCTCCTCTTCAGGATTTAAACCTTCAAAGGGTTTTCAAAAACATCACACTAAAATATACCCTAGTTACCAACGACTCAGGAGCTGTGAAAAGACGGACACCTCATTGCATGCTGTATTTCACACCTGAATTTTTGCACTTACCAAGGGTCCACACTAAATATATCTAACTAAAATGCAATAAGCTTGTACTTAGCCTATAGGACCTTAGCAAGTTAAAATTCTAGTTCTATAAAAAAATTCGCACTAAAAAATCAGTAGAGCTTAGATGATAACAACAGGTTTTTTCTCTACTATTCACAGTAAATGAACTTTGACGGGTTATAATAAACTATGGACAAATAATACCGTAACCGTTTGCCACTTTGCGTAATACTTTTGAAAAAAGTAGAAGAAAGCAGCTGCCGTGTTAGAGGTATATGACGAAGAGTTCGTGGATAACATGAAATGTTGTTGGGGTTTTGTTTTAAAATGCTACAAAAAAAAATAGGGGAACATGCAATAGATTCAAGACTGAGAATATCAATAGCTGGAAATGCCTTATAGTTTTCTGTTTTATTATACTATACGGTTTATTAATTTTTTCATGATAAAAAGAAAACAAAACAAAAACACGGCGTAAAACGAAATAAAACAAAAAGTCTAAAAAACTGGAAGCAACATTTTTTCTACTTAATTAAAAAGGACTACTTTACTTAAATTAATACTATTCTCAGTGATAAGTGCCCTGCAGAGTCAAGATTTATGCTAAATTTCATTAATAGGGAAAGAAAGGCATGATAAATACAGATATTTAAACAGTTTATAGAAATAACATCTATATTACAAAAGGATAAAGAAAAAAAACAAAAACCAAACCCATTGCCATTGAGTCCATTCCAACTCATAGCAACCCTATAGGACAGAGCAGAACCTCCCCATGGGGTTTCCAAGGACCACCTGATGGATTAGAACTGCCGGCCTTTCAGTTAACAGCCATAGTTCTTAACCACTACACCACCAGGGTTTCCAAAGGATAAAGAGGTATCATATAAAGGCAATCTTATCAAAAAAGAAAAAAATACTATTGAAAGGTTATATCTCAAAATACTAATCTTTTTTTTTATGGGACCCTGATAGAAATTCCAGCCCACACCAAAGCAAAAATAAGTACATGGAAAAAACATTTGTACTTTTTATTAAGACAGAAATTTTCGGTTGCTGCTTGGAAAGTCACTGTTTCCTCTCCCAAAAATGGTGGAACATTGGAGATGGAGGACAAAAAGGAGAATGTGGATGAGTATTTGTGAAGAAAGTGGAAGGCGTAGAGGCAGTAGGGTCTTCAAAGTGGGAGAGAGGCAAAGAACGTAAGCTCCAACATGTTCTTTTGTTTAAGATCTCTGAAAATGGGTTTTGTATATGTTTAATTCTCTCTCTCTCTTTTTTTTTTAATGTAAAAGAACACTTAAATAGTTCTATTATTATCTGTATTGATTTTGTATTTCTATGGACATCTTTCCTAACACTTGAAGCTGTCAACCTTTAAAAATTTCTGTCTCTTCTAGAATGTGCAGCAATATTTCGTGGTGGTTTTAATTTTCATTTCCCAAATGAGTAATGGTGTTAGCATGGTATTATATGTTTATTGGCCACTTGGATATTATCTTTCGTTAAATGTCCTCTCATGACTTTTATCCAATACATGAATCAGGTGTTACCTTTTTCTTCCTGGTCTGTGGGATTTTTTCACATGTATTCTGAATGTTATTATTCATGCATATAGAAGTTTTAAACATATTCCATCAGTCTGCAACTTGCCTGTTTACTTCTGAGGACTGTATTTTGATAAAGTTCTTAAAGTCAGTTAAATCCATTTTTTTTTTTTTTAAATGTCCAGTACTCTTTTGACTAAAGGTGTCACTTTGAGGACTAAGGTGCCCCCAAACACAAGGCATGGTATTTTCAATTTCCTCATATGCATGAGAAAGTTGGACAATGAATAAGGAAGACCAAAGAGTTAACTCCCTTCAATTATGATATTGGCAAGAATATTGAATATATAATGGAATGCCAGAAAAATGAACGAATCCATCTTGGACTAAGAACAGCCAGAATGCACCTTAGAAGAAACGATGGTGAGACTTTGTCTTATGTACTTTTGGCATGTTATCAGGAGGGATCATCCCTGGAGAATGACATTATGCTTGGTAAAGAAAAACATCAACAAAAAAAGAGATGGATTGACACAGGGGTTGCACCAATGGGCTCAAATATAACTATGATTGTAAGGATGGCGCAGGACTGGGTAGTGTTTCATTCTGTTGTACATAAATAAGGTCACTATGAGTCAGAGCCAACTCAGTGGCACCTAACAACAACAATATTTTGACTAGCATGACATATGTTGGGCTATACAATACCAGAAAGATATGTCCTATGCTTACTTCTATTACCTCTGTTGTTTTAGCTTTGCTGTTCGTGATCCATATAAAATTAATTTTTGAGAATTTGTGAAGTGTTGTTGTGTGCCATGGAATCAATTCCAACTCATAGAAACCCTAAAGGATAGAGTACAACTGCCTTATAGGGTTCCCAAGGATGTAAATCATTATGGAAGCAGACTGCTGCATCTTTCTCTCTTGGACCAGCTGGTAGGTTTGAACCTCCGGCTTTTCAGCTAGCAGCTGAGCACTTGCCCACTGAGCCACCAGGGCTCCTATTTGTGAAGTTTAAGTGTCAATTTTCCCTCCCATATCCGTTGAAATGAGTATTGTTTTCCCAAACAAAATACAATGTCTCTTTTCCCATAAATCAAATATAAATATCTCACTATTTGCTCCATTTGTCTATTTCTCTGTGCTTATACAAATTACACACTGATTTAATTATTAAATCTCCAAAGTAAACCTAGAAATTAAGTAGTGAAATTTCGTTAATATTGTCCTTCTTCAGATTTTCCTTGCCTGTTGTAAACTTGCATTTCCCTATAAATTCTAGGTTTTTGTAATGTTTATGTTTTGGAGAATTTAGCCATCTGGACATTAAGAGATTTTTACTTGGGGGGGGGAGTGGTTTAATTATATATTTAATGTCCTTCATAGATATAAAAACTCACTTCCATCAAGTCATTCTGATACATAGCAACCCTATTAAAAAAAAAAAAAAAAAAGCCGTTGTCTTTCAGTCTATTCTGACCCTATAGAACAGAATAAAACTACCTCACAGGGCTTCCCAGGCTGTAAATCTTTACTGCCACATCTTTCTCCCATGAAGTGGCTGGTGGGTTCGAGCCATCACCTTTCGGATGGCAGTCCAGTGCTTTAACCACTGCTTTGCCAAAGCAAAAAAAAAAAAAAAATTGCCATTGAGTCAATTCCAACTCATAGTGACCCTATAGAACAAAGTAGAACTTCCCCCCATAGAGTTTCCAAGGAGCAGCTGGTGAATTTGAACTGTTGACCTTTTGGTTAGCAGCCAAGCTCTTAACCATTGCATCACCAGCTTTCCTTAATAGATTAAAAAAAAAAAACAAAAAACCAAACCTACTGCCATTGAGTCGATTTCAACTCATAGTGACCCTATAGGACAGAGTAGAACTGCCCCGTAGAGTTTCCAAGGAGTGCCTGGTGGATTTGAACTGCTGAACTCTTGGTTAGCAGCCATAGCACTTAACCACTATACCACTAAAAAAAAAATTAAAACATTTATTTTTTTAATTTTTTTTTTAGTAGGGTTTCCTTAATAGATATAGGACTATTTAATTTTCTGTTTTCTCAGGTTAAAATAGTAATTTTTTTTTAAGTGCTGGAAATTTAATTTGATTTTTATTAAATCCATATATTATGGACTGCCAAAAGAACAAACAAATCTGCCTTGGAAAAAGTACAGCCAGAATGTTCCTTAGAAGCAATGATGGTGAGACTATGCCTCACATACTTTGGACAAGTCATCAGAAGAGCCCAGTCCCTGGAGAAGGACATCATGCTTGGTGAAGTAGGGGGTCAGTGAAAAAGTGGAAGACCCTCAGTGAGATGGAGTGACACAGTGACTGCAACCATGGGCTAAAGCATAACAATTATGAGGATGGTGCAAGACTGGGCATTGTTTCTTCTGTTGAACATAGGGTCGCTATGAGTGAAAACTGACTTGAAGACACCTAACAACAACATACATTAATTTGGAAATTATATTAACAATGTAGAATCTTTTAATCAACATGGCATATAGCTCCCTTTTTAATGTCTTTTTAAATTTCCCTGTTTCAAATTATAAATGTAAAAATCTTATGTGTTTCCTGTCTCAAGATTTGTCTTTCTATTCAATAATTTTGATGTTATTATAAATGGCATTTTAATATTTCATTTTCAATTTTTTGCTGATATATTGCTATATAATTAATTTTGTATATTGACATTAAATTCAATGAGTTTGCAAAATTTACTTCTGAATTCAAAAATTGCCTTTATACTATATTAAGCAATTGCTTCATTTGTGAATAAAAATAGTTTTTATTATTCCTTTCCAGCTTTTTTCACTTTTATGTTTTCTTGTGTAATTTTCTTAGCAGTGATATTCAATACAATATTTACTTCTGGCTTCAAAAGACACTAATTGATAGCTGTACCATTGACTTCAGTATTTGCTGTGATTTTTAAAAAAATATGCAGGTAGATAAATAGGTAAAGATAAATATATCAATACATGTAGATATGTATATAGACACAGATTTAAACACTTTGTCGTTGTCCGCTGCCATTGAGTCAATTCTGACTCGTGGTGATCTCCTGTGTACACAACAGAACTGCATCATAGGGTTTTGGAAGCAGATCACCAGGTCTTACCTCCAAGGCGCCTCTCTGTGAAGGGTGAGAATTGTATAACTTGAAGAATATAATCAATATCACTGGATTGTACATGTAGAAACTGTTGAATCGGTGTGTTTTGCAGTGCATATTCTAAACAACAACAAAATAAAATGAAAAAGAAAATACAATTGGCATTCCCCAACCTTAGAATATACACAAAACTTTAAAAAGAAATGGCAAAACAGAAAACACCAAATATAATCATTCTTCCCAAGTCCTTACTTTAAAAAATAAAAAAATATCTTGAGAAAAATAGATAGTGAACAGTAGTAAACAAAATATTCCCATAAAGACACCAGTTTGCATCCTAAAACTTGGACTCACAAGGTGTCTGTGCTGAAATTAGACAGAATCACAACTTGCTATGGTGACAAAACTCTTGAACAAGGAGCCTCAACTGTAAAATCACATTTGAATGGGAAAGTGAACTTTAATGGAACTTTCATAGCTTTCACGTGCCTATTGTGTTTATATGCACTTTGTGTAAAAATTTAATCAGAGATGCCTGGGTAAAAGAACAGATGGAAGCTTTATTTAAATTTAGAAAGAATATATTAACATATTCTGAACTCGTAAAGCAATTTAAATGTTTTCCACCTTATGTAAATTTTATTTAAGGCTGTATTCTAGGTCAGCATTCTAAAATTGTAAAAACACTAACTATAAAACGAGTAACCCTACCTATGTTTCTAACTTGTACATAAGCATGAAAAAATGTTCTGAAATTATGGAATTTTCCAAAATGTTGTTCAAAAGACATTAAACTGCTATTACTGATTAGGTATATATATATATTTTTTTAAGTCCAACCTCTCCCACAAAAGAAAAGAAAAAGATTCTGACAGAGAGAAAAGTAAGGGTTATCACGGAAAGCAAAGGAGAGAATAAGTTTTAAGCAATTTCTCAGCACAGCTTGCCAAGGGGTCCTGGAGAAGCCTAGTACTGAATGTCAGATTTCTCTTCAATTACTGTCATTGTGTGTCCCCCTCCCTAGTTTAGTTTCAGAATTTAAATAAAAATCCTTTATTCTTTATAATTCTTGAAGTGACTCTTCTTTGTAACAGCATGATGATAAAAAAATGTTTTTTATCTTTCAACTATTTATGGTTCGGTGCATATTCCCAAATGACATAATATAAGTGACAACAATATATTTACTGAACTAAACAAATACTAGAATAGTATTAGTTGTTATTATTATAAAAGTTAATGCTTTGGAGGTTGACATGTAACACAGAAAGTCAAGAAACATAAGGTAGGGAATGGGACCTCTGTTAACAACAGAGAGCTAATTTTGGGTCAGTGCTCCTTCAGGGAAAAAACAGATTCTTTCTGTATAAAGCACATTGCTGCTGTTGTTAGTCACTATGGAGTTAATTCCAGCTCTTGGCAATCCCATGTGTACAGAGTAGAACCGTTCCAGGTGGTTTTCAAGGTTGTGACCTTTCCAAGTGTGTGGCGTAGTGGTTAAGACCTACGGCAGCTAACCAAAAAGAAACCCTACGGAGCAGTTCTACCCTATCTTATAGGGTTGGTATGAGTCAGAATCAACTGGACGGCAATGGGTTTGGGTTTTTTTTTTTTTTTTTGGACCTTTCTGAAGCTGATAGCCAGGCCTCTCCTCTGAGGAGCCACTGAGTGGCCAGTAATTTAGGCTAGTATAGTTAGTAGTCAAGCACATAACCATTTTTAACACCCATATACTTACGTATAGTTGTTATTGAGTAGATTCTGACTCATAATGACTGTATATGACAGAGCAGAACTTCCTGATAGGGTTTCCTATGCTTTAATTTTTATGGGAGAAACAGGTCTCTTTTACTGCTGAATGGGTGGAAGGTTCATACCACCAACCTTTTGTTTAATGGCCAAGGGCTTAAACATTGCACCCCTAAGGCTCCTCCCTTGGAGCAGCTGGTGGGTTCAAACCAACAAGCTTTCAGTTAGCAGCCAAGTGCTTAATAACTGTGCCACCAGGGCTCCTCCTTTATATAAAGTACAAAACTATATATAAGGGGAAATATTTGAAGCCACCAGTAAGTAACAACAAAAAGGTAGTGGTTGAAATTATTTAACCCTTGAAAACAGTGAAACAAAGTAAGATTCAGTGTTATATGACTTCTCTTACGGGGCACTCCGTGGTCAAAGACACTCATCAGTGCAGATAGAATTAAAGTCTCAAATTTTAGCTTGTGATGTCAGAAGATGGAGTTAGGAAACAGCCAGAGTGCACTAAATACGAGAAAAGATATCCCATAAAGGAAGAAGTCACAGCAGGAGTCCCAAAATGTGCCTCTAAGCCCTGCCCGAATTCTCAGATCAAAGCTGAACTATGTGTGAACAACTACAACAACAAAAATCTCCACAGGTCTCAGGATAAAGCCACAAAAGAACATTTTGTTATTTTAGTCAATTGAGTGAGTAATTTATTTGACTACTAGAACAAAGATCAACATACTTAGAAGAAGAGAAGATGTGCTGGAAAAAAAAAAAAATCCGACAGGCAAAGAAATCGGGGAAGATGGTGGTTAAGAGAAAATGTAGATGACAGAAAATAAACCTAAAGAAAATTATGATCATAATATTTGACTACTTAAGGAATATCTTTAAAGTAATGGAAAAAAAAAATACAATAAAAATTGAATTCTAGAACAAAAAATAAAACACTTGAAATGAACATTTCACCAGATGGGTTTTTCACAGATTGGGGAGTGCAGAAGGAACTTAAAAATAGAGACACATCGATTAAAATTATCCAATCTGAGTAACAGAGAGAAAAGAAAAATATTTTTAAAAAGCAGGTCATCTGGCTTTTGCATATCATCAAGCAGTCTAATACATGCACAAGCACACATATATATAATTAGATTCTTGGTAAATAAGGAAAGAGAGGAAATTTTGTAGAAAAATGATTTGAAAAAATATGGCAATTTTTCCTCAATACTGATGTAAAAACATTAAATTCTATGTTGTTTTTATATCAAATTGTAAGTACAATAAGTAGATTAAAAAAAAAAACTTCCAAATACATTAAAAAAATAAATCACTAGCACATTGTAATCAAAATACTGATAACCAAAGGTAAACAGAAAACATTGAATGGGGGCAGAGATAAAAATCCCATTATATTCGGGGGGACAATAATATAAATTATGCCTGATTTCATGTTAGAAACAATGGAGCTGAGATAAAAACACAATGACATCTTTAAAGTACTGAAAGTGCTCAAAAACTTTCAATTCAGAATTTTATACTGAATAAAAATAATATTCAAAAATGAAGGTAAACAAATGAAACACAAGAAAATCCATTGCCAGCAATGGATATTTGAATCAGAAGAAATGTTAAATAAAATTCATCAAGCTGAAAGAAAATGCTTCAAGGTGTAAATCTGTGTTTACAGAAATGAAGAATACCAACCCCCCCCCCCCAAAAAAAAACCCAGTGCTGACGAGTTGATTCTGACTCAATACCAGGAATTGGTAAATATTTGGATAAATAAATAAGTCTACAGATTTTCTTAGATTGAATTGTTGATTGTAGGATTTTTCTCTTCTTCTTTTTACCTTTTCTGTACTTTTGTCATTATTTTCCCCCAGTCCTGAAAAATTCTAATACAAGAGAGTTTAAGTAAGGACAAGTGTGGTAGGCCTTTGTGCCTAGGCAAGGAGAAACAATCCAATCATTAAGGGTTGGGGTAGCTGGCGGGGAATTTCAAAAGGAAGGAAGGGAGGAAGCAAAAGGGAGAGAAAAAAATATCAGCCAACGATCTTATATGGAAAGAGAAAAAAAAAGACAATACAGGTAGTCCCCGACAACATATTCCAGTTACCGTGACCTGCACTTACAAACGTCAGTTTTTTTGGACACCTTATTGTTAGTAATATGTACTACATACAATGTTGCAGCATGTAATTTCCTGATGTTATCATTCTCAGAGGTTCACTAGCAGATGTTCAAAGAATGACTATATAAAGATGTTAATAACAAAAGGCAATAATAAAGAAAAACAAAAAATGTATGACTTATTCAACTTATGGCAGAACAGACCTATGATATGGATTCGTCAGAAAGGAACCCCATTGTAGTCGGGGACTACCTGTACCAGAAAAACAAAAGCTGAGAGAATTCATCGCTAGTAGATCAGCCTTATAAAACTTACTAAAGTAAGTTTTAAAGACTGAAAACAAGAGACCCCATTAGTATTTCGAAATCATATAAAAAAAAAAAGAGCACAGGTAAATGTAATGATAAAAGACAATATAAATGCATAGTTCTTTTCTTTTTGCACAAAATTGCATCAGTAATGTGAAAGAAAAATTCCAGAAAATTGCACAATACAGACAGAAAAGACAGAAGTAAAATAAGAAATAAATAACTTAAAAAACTAGAAACTATTGATATTTTGGCTGAGAAACAATATTCAGAGACATAATAGAATGAAGTGATTTCCACTTAAAGAAAAGCAAATTCTCAAAACCAGGAACTCACTGAGCTCCATGAAAATACATTTAAAAATAAAAGAAACCAACTTAGAAATAATTTGGTAATTTTATTAAATCAATATTTGTTCATTTGTTTTAATCTTGAAATCATCCAGACGTTGGGGTGGGTGTGGTACAGATAATAAGTAAAAGAGAATTAAAAAAAAAAAAAACTAGAATTGAGGCACCACATAAAAGACTCAAAGAAGGTTTTCATTTTGTTTTTTTAATATTGTGGGTTCCAGCCTTGAAATTCTGAGCTATCTCATACCATCCACGTACTAGATTATACTATTTTCTAATCCCTTTGATTCAAGTTTACTAAACTTTCTTGTTCATTTTAATGCTGTTTAGATATGCAGTGTTCTAGTTTTGATTATTTTCATAAAATGAAGACTTTACGGCTCCGAATGTGGTTGTTGTTATGTGCAACAAGCTGATTCTGACTCATAACAACCCTATGCACAACAGAAGGAAACACTGCCTGACCCTGCGCAAATCCTCACGATTATTGTTATGCTTGAGCCCATTGCTGCAGCTATGGTGTCAATCCATCTTGTCAAGGGTCTACCTCTTTTTTGCTGACCCTCTACTTTACCAAGCACGATGTCCTTCTCCAGGGACTGGTCCCTCCTTATAAAACAGTCAAAGAACATGATACAAAGTCTCGCCATTGTGGCTTCTAAGGAGCATTCTGGCTATACTTCCTCCAAGACAGATTTGTTTGTTCTTCTGGCAGTCCATGATATATTCAACATTCCTTGCCAAGACCGTAATTCAAAGGCATCAATTCTTGTTTGGTCTTCCTTATTCATTGTCCAGATTTCACATGTGTATGAGGTGATTGAAAATATCATGGCTTGGGTCAAGTGAACCTTAGTCCTCAAAGTGACATCTTTACTTTTTAACACTTTAAAGAGGTCTTTTGCAGGAGATTTACACAAAGCAGTTCATCGTCTGATTTCTTTACTGCCGCTTCCACGGACATTGATTGTGGATCCAAGTAAAATGAAATCCTTAACAACTTCAATATTTTCTGTTTACCATGATGTTACTTATTGCTGCACTTGTCAGGATTTTTGTTTTCTTTCTGGTAAGGTGTAACCCATATGCAAGGCTGGTCTTTTATCTTTATCAGTAAGTGCTTCAGAACCAGACTTTGTCACTTTCAGAAAGCAAGATTGTGTCATCAGCATATTGCAAGGTGTTAAAAGAGTTTTTCTCCAATTCTGATGCAGCATTCTTCTTCATATACTCCAGCTTTTCAGATTGTTTGCTCAGCATACAGACTGAATAGCTATGGTGAAAGGATACAACCCAGACACACACATTTCCTGATTTTAAACCATGCAGTATCCCCTTGTCCTGTTTGAATGAAGGCCTCTTGATCTATGTACAGGTTCCGAATGAGCCCAGTTAAGTGCTCCGGAACTCCCATTCTTCCCAATGTTATCCATAACATGTTATGACTCACACAATCGAAAGCTTAAATTTTTTTTTTTTTTATACAACACAGGTAAGCATCTTTCTGGTAGTCTCTGCTTTTGGCCAGGATCCATCTGACAACAGCAATGATATACCTCTTTCCACCTCCTCTTCTGAATCTGGCTTGAATTTCTGGCAGTTCCTTGTGACTGTACTGCTATAATCGTTTTTGAATGAACTTTAGCAAAACTTGTGTGTGATATTAGTGATATTGTTTGATAATTTTGCATTCTGTTGGATCACCTTTCTTTGCAATGGGCACAAATGTGGACCTCTTGCAGTCGGTTGTCCAGATAGCTGTCTTCCAAATTTCTTGCCATAGAAGAGTGGGCACTTCCAGTGCTGCATCTGTGTGTGGAAACGTCTCAACTGGTATTCAGTCAATTCCTGCAGCCTTGATTTTCGCCAATGCCTTCAGTGCCGCTTGGACTTCTTCTTCAGTACCATCACTTTTTGATCATATGCTACCTCCTGAAATGGTTGAATGTGGACAGGTTCTTTTTGATACAGTAGCTGTGTGTATTTCTTCCACCTTCTTTTGATGCTTCCTGTGTTGTTCAATATTTTGCCCCTAGAGTCCTTCAAAATTGTAGCTCGAGGCCTGTGTATTTCTTTTAGATCTTTCAGCTTGAGAAATGTCAAGTGTGTTCTTCCCTTCGGTTTTTCAAACTCCAAGTCTTTGCACCTTATATTATAATACGTATGAATAATAACTTACAAATTATCTTATGACTTTATGATAATTTTCCAGGTTTGTTCAAATAGCCATACACAGGATATCCAAACTCAGATGAATAAGAGGGGAAAATTTTCTTCCTTGTACCTTCACACGTCTCAGCATGTATCTAGAATTTTCATACTGCTTCTGAGCTACCCAAAGCTTCCCATTACAATATATTTTATCCTATACATCTCACAGTTAAAGAAAATACTTTTAATATGCTATGAAAGCGCATTTTCTTCAATTGAATTTATATAGCTCTTAAGAGAATGGCAATCCATTAATCAGCACTAACCTGTGGGAAACAGTTTGATCGGTAATCTATCACCAATATGCCAACATTTTAAAAATTGAGTCCGTTTGCTCATAAAAGTTAGTTTTAAGAGGCAAAATTGTAGGTAAGGTATTTGAAGGTACAGGATCTATTTTAGTCAAATAATCAAAGAGTAATCACAATTATTTTGACTTAGATCAGTTCTGTGTGTGTAAGTGTGAGTGTATGTACACACTATTTTCATGCAATTGACTGGTAAGGTTTACTAGCTTGTTTTTCTTGACACTTGCCTTTAATAACAATCATGGATTAGTTCATTTTAGAAGACGTACTCATCCATTCCTCAGCGCATATAGGGAAGGAAGAGGGAGCAAATTAAGAAAGAACAGATGGCAGATGCATGTTATAGTTTATATGACCTGGTGCTGCTTCTTTTTCTTTAAATAAATGTACTCGGTCCTGATTTATTTGTATTTATTTAGAAGCATGATGTTTTAGGTCTGCCATAGCTTTTACTTTGAACTAAGCTATCTCAAATATTTTTTATAGTCTTCACATCTTTTCTAACAACACACTCCATCCAGAAAACCTGTTTATTATCCAAATCAATGTGCCCATATTTTTTACAATATTTTTCTTTGCCTATGACTTCAGCAAATTGGATTGTAAATTTAATTATTTCTGTATATTTTTATCTGTACTGCACAAACCCATAGCAAAGCATGCACTAAAATGCTATCTGAAATAAAATGTTTGTTCAGAACATACCAGTAAAATAGAGAAATGCAATTTCATGTGTTTAAGGAATAGTCAAGGGTTTACGTTTAGATTCTAAGGCATACGCAGTTTTCAATGTTCTTATAAATATATTTTTACTAGTTTCTGCTTCTTTTTTTAATACATCAACTTTTTTATCATAAATATAAAAGTAAGACACTTGGACAACAAAACATGCCATGTGAGTATACTATTGGGCAACGCCAGCGTCAAATCTACAGAGAAGAAAGGAGACTTATGAGACGTAAGTAGTTGTGAGAAAAGACATCACAGGCAGTTTCCTGACAAAAAAGACAGAGATGTAATCACAGGAAGCTGAAGCTGTTTTTGCAGCCACTGCCGAGGCATGTTAGCTTCACCATCAGGGAGCAGGACGCCTGTGAAGCCTGCAGTAAAGCAAACGGAATTGCTGCCAACGCACTGCCTACGGACAAACAGATGATCTTCACACACCATTTATTTTATTTCTGTGTATTTTGATCTTGTGTAGAGTTATCTGTGGAAAATACCAAGCCCTTATATCACCTCAAAAGAACATCTAGCGAGAAAATATTGCTATTAAAGCTATGAAGAGAGGGGAAACGCTTCTTCAGGGTTTACTTAAGCGGCTAGTAAAATTCTGCTGCTGACTAAAGCAGAGATCCATTTTGATCATAGCATCAAAAGCCTTTAAGCTTCAGAGAAGTGCAATTAAAATATTTTCATTTGAAAATGGGGAGAGGATAATAAGAATTATTTAGTCTGTGTAATACAGGAATAGCTCCATATATAAGGAGGTCTCATTAGCAAGTTAAGTCTCACTGCTTTTTGACCTTGAATAAGTAACTTAACCTCTGAGTCAGTTTCTTTATCTAGAAGATAGGAAAGCAGCATCTATCTCATTGCTTAATAGACAGGTAAATTAGATAACGTATGTAAAGTTTTTTTTTTTTTTTATGTAAAGTTTAGAAACTCTGATGGCGTAGTGGTTAAGTGCTATGGCTGCTAACCAAGAGGTCAGCAGTTCGAATCCACCAGGCCCTCCTTTGAAACTCTATGGTGCAGTTCTACTCTGTCCTATAGGGTCACTATGAGTCAGAATCAACTTGACAGCAGTGGGTTTGGTTTTTGGTTTTGGATGTAAAGTTTTCTAGCAAATTGTACTTAAGGCATATCAGCTCCCTTTCCATTTCATAGAATTATAATAAAATTCCGGATTACCCAATCCTGTGCAGGGTCTCAACATCTATTCCTTGTCATCTTCATAGTTGTTCAATAAATATTTGTAGGATTAAATTAATATATGAATTATTATGTGTTACACTGCTCACCCTCGTTGAGAAAACATGATAGTGGAGACAGAGAAGAAAAAAAAGGGTAGGTACAGGAGATTGTTTACAGCATTGGAAAAATAGTTGATCCAATTAAATTTAGGCTTTATATTAGCATCTCAATTAATTAATGTATAGGTCTTATTGTTGTTAGTTGCTACCAAGTTAGTTCTGACTCATGATGACCCACTAAAACATAACTAAACATTGCCTGGTCCTGCATTATCTTCCTGATTGTTGGCATGCTTGAGCTTATGGCTGTGGCCGCTGGGTATTTTGAGTTCCTTCCAACCTAGAGGGCAATTTCCAAGCACTGTATTGTTTATTGTACAATATTCTCTTGTGGTCCATAGGGGCTTCATTAGCTGATTTTTAGAAGTATACTGCCAGTTATTTCTTCCTAGTCTTTCTTAGTTTATCTATCTACTTTATAAAGAAGACAGAAGAAAAACAAGTCCATCTTGGAAAAAATACACCCAGAATGCTCCTCCAAAGCTTCGTTTCACGTACTTTGGACATGTTACCAGGAGAGACCAGTCTCTGGAGAAGGACATCATGCTTGATAAAGTAGACAGTCCATGTAAGAAGACCATCAATGAGATGGATTGACACAGTAGCTGCAACAATGGGTTCAAACGTAGCAAGGGCTGTGAGGATGGTGTAGGACAGGGGAGTGTTTCGTTCTGTCATACATAGGGTCATCATGAGAAGGAATCAACTCAAAGGCTCGCCAGCACCCAACAACAACAACATATATATATATAGAGAGAGAGAGACAACTCTGGCTTAGTTTGTTTTACTTAAAAGTCTGCACCATTTTTCTTATACTACTGACCTCTTCCAACTTCCATGATACCAGGAATGAGCTCAGTTTTGCAAGTTATTTTTTGTATTATTTTCTTATAGTACTTAACTTTTAAATTTTCCTAGAAAATGTTCATGGTAATTATACATTAAGGTCACTTATACAGATATATCAAGAAGCTTCTAAAATGTGTTGAGGAGGAACAGAAATATTTAAGATTTGTTTCATTAATGAACGAAAGACAATAAACTTTTTCCTAAATTGCTTGGTATCTGTGTCTGATGAGACACAGATATATAACTTTGTACAGTGGACGTTGACCTTAGTAACATCATTATACCTCCCACAGCTTATCGTTTCATCTTTTCCTTAAGGAACCCCTGAGTTTTTAGAAGTATTTCCTAAGGACCTTGTAGTTGCTTCTCAGGTCTACAAGATTATCTTTGAGATAGAACAAGCTGCTTTGTAGAAGCCACCCACTGCCAGGGGATATTCCCAAGACATAATCATACCTGTCAAGCAACTCCAGTCCTGAGCCAACAAGTCAATTAACATGAGATCAATTGTGATAAACTATTTACAAAGGCAATTTAGTGAGTCCTGAACAAATGAAAAGTCAAAGTAAGATCATCAATGATTTTTAAGCAGAATTAAATAAAATCAGGGGTCATCAGTGGCTCACTGGTAGAATTCTCACCCTTGATGCAGGAGAATTAGGTACAATTTCCTGACAATTCACTTCATGCACAGCCATCCTGTCTGTCAGTGAAGGTGTTACTGCCGAGGGCACAAAGGCCCTCCAGACTCAATGGGTCCTTGTCTTTCTCTTGTAAGAATACATAGAGGAGACAATTTTGGATTCAGCTCTAACAGGTTTATTTCACTTGTGACAACTAAAAGGAGTCAGTAGGGGGTTATGTCTCTCCAAAAGACTGACTTGGAAAGGGGAGCAAGGCTAGGGCTTGTATGGGTTCAATGGAGACAAGAGAGTAGGCTATTTAGTGGGTTTCTTTCAAGGGGAGGTTACTTCTCAGAATGATGGTGCATACTAATTAGGTTGTACCCTGCATCTGGAATCCAAGATGGAACCCCACTGATTTTCAAGACTGGGTCTTCCTGGTAGCCCTTGGCATCACTTATTATGGGATATAGCACAGGCGCACTGATCTTCGGCACTACATCACCCTCTTCGGCAGTCTAAGGAAAGTCAAACAGCTGTCATACTTTGTTCCTCTGCACATGTGGAGCCTGTAAAAGGGGAAGGAACTAGAAAAACACTAAGAAATAGGTAGTAATTCACGGGTGGTTTTAACAGTAAGAAAACCCATTGCTATCAAGTCGATTCTGATTCATGGTGACCCTACTGGACAAAGTAGAACTGCCCCATACAGATTCCAAGGAAAGCCTGGTGGATTTGAACTGCCAACCTTTTAGGTTAGCAGCCATAGCTCTTAACCACTACACTACCAGGGTTTCCTAACACTAAGAAGGAGATAACAGGAAATAAGGTTAAAACAACCCGTGAATTACTACTAACACTAAAAAAAAAAAAAAAGGAGGTAGTAATTCATGGGTTGTTTTAACCTTATTTCCTGTTGGCAGGGTGTGGTTCCTGTTTATCCAACTTTTAGATGGTAATCTTTTAACTGCTCTTTTGTTTCACCAGCACTGTTAACCCTATCTGTCTCAGAGGCTTTCATGTTGTTACGATGCTGAATAGATCTTAGCAGCGCTTTCAGACTAAGACAGACTAGGAAGACAGGCCTAACAATCTAATTCCAAAAATCAACCAATGAAAGCCCTGTGGATCATAATGGTGCAATCTGCAACCAATCGTGGGAATGACACAAGACTTGTCAGCATTTCTTTCTGTTGTGCATGAGATATCCGTGAGTACGAAGCTACCAACTTTTTCATACCACATTCTACCCTGATATTTAAAGACTGCCATCTGCATAAAATCAGAAAAAGCATTAATCACAGAAGATCGTTCACTGAGTAAAATTCCTTAAAACCATGTTAGCAATAACACTTATTTTAGATTGTTTCCCTGGCTATGGAAATAATTTTGTACTAAGACCTCAGAATCTCCATAAACATATGTTACCTTTGAGGAAAAAAAAAAAACAAAAAACATGAAGACAACAAAGCTTCTACCTCTGCAAAACACTACAGAAAAAATGGCAGTGCCATTTGCTGTTACAGTTGGCCATCTAGAAAATGGGAGGCCCAAGGCCAAGTCTAAGTACTCTCTTTCCCCAACACTCATTTTCAATTGCATAGTATGTATGGAAAATTGATGGAGATTATGTGGGAGAAAAGTTATTCCCCACTCAAGTCCCTCCTTGGTGCCATTATTCAATGGCAATTATTAAAACAAAGCAATTTATAATTATGGAATGTGTTTCTACAAAATAATAGGTCTTCTAACAACACATCTTAAATGAACTTCACATTCCACTCCCTGATACATAGGAACAACAACAACAAAAGAACAGCATCTCAAGGGAAAGCTCTTGGAGCATAATGAGGCAAAACATGTTTAGCTCAGCAAATGGCATTTTAAATCTTATAGAGAAAGCTTAAGTGGTTTAGGTAAAAAGCCAGAAAAACCGCTGTCATCGAGTCTATTCTGACTCTTAGTGACCCTACAGGAAATAGTAGGTTTTCCAAGGAGCAACTGGTGGATTTGAACTGCTGGCCTTTTGGTTAGCAGCTGAAATTTTAACCCACTGAACCACCAAAACCAAGAAAACTAAACCCATTGCCATCAAGTCGATTTGGGCTATATAAAACCCTATAGGACAGAGTAGAATCACCCATAGGGTTTCCAAGGAGTGCCTAGTGGATTTGAATTGCCAACGTTTTGGCTAGCAGCCAAAGTCTTAGCCTCTACACCACCAGGGTTCCCCACCAAGCCACGAGGGCTCCAAAGAGTCAGTAACAGCATTAAAACTAGAATCTCAGTATCAGTTATCTAACCATTATTGCGAAATCAATATTAAATGCTTTGTTTTAAAAATATAGTGTTTCTTAAGCTCTATCCTATTTTTAACTAATCTCACAAGCAAGTGAAAATATTGCTTCATCAACAGCTTTTTGTTGTATGTATCAGTGCATTACCAAAAAAAAAAAAAAAAAAGCCTCAAAACAAATCTGTTTTCATCCCATTGATTTCAACTCATAGCCACCTTATATTAGGCTATATAAATACTGTAGTGTCACCTATTTTTTAATTTACCGATAATATTAGTGCTAGTATTATTGGAAAAAGTAGTTTAATAATTTTCTTAAACTGCAGGAACTTTAAACATATGCAACTATTAACCATATAAAGTCAAATATCAAACTAGCAAAAAACATTATAAAGTTGGAAGTGGTGATTGAAGGTATTGTAAGTACAGTAAGGATGCCTGTACAGGATTTGGAAACCCTGATGGCGTAGTGGTTAAGTGCTACAGCTGCTAACCAAACGGTCAGCACTTCAAATCCTCCAGGCGCTCCTTGGAAACTCTATGGGGCAGTTCTATTCTGTCCTATAGGGTCGCTATGAGTCGGGGTTGACTCACAGCAGTGGGATTAGAATGGGTTTGGTATAGGATTTATTTGAGACGATTGCAAAAGTTACCTATGCCCTTTTCTTAGTACATTATGAAAAACTGTTACACACCTGTCTCTTTTATCATATTCACAAGCACAAGTCAAAATTTATTTACATATTTATATCCAGTTACTGTCCTAAAAAAAAGATCATGATTTTCTTTTAATCACATAATATAGGGCCCTGAAAAAGACCGGATTAAGAGAGGTAGAAGTGGTAGCTGTGAAAATGTTCTGTAATGTTATGATACAGGAAGAAAACTTTTCATACCCAGACTGGACTGATTTTGTTAGATTTTATGTGGCCTGGGATGAAAGAAAATAGAGTGAGAAAAAAAGGAATTTTCTGTAGATTTTAATTGTTTTTCTATCAAACACACCATGAACAAGAACTATAAAAGTTTATCATCTGCTAAAATTTCCCCTTTTACTAACGTATAATCTCAGATTTATAAGTCATTGTTTTCTAACCTGCTGGCTCGAAGCTGCCATTCTGTTAGGAAAGTGCACGCGGAGCCACAACGCTTTGCATATGGTGAAATTTATGTGTTACTGCAGCTTTGAAATTGCCAAAAGCCACCCTCAAGCAACTGGTGATGCTTAATTAAGTACAGACTGAAAACATCTGTAAGTCCCCTGTAACTTCTCTCTTAATGATTCCTGTGACAAACTCAAAGAAAATCCCATCCTCAAGGAGTCTATGAAAAAGAAAGCTGCCATTTATAAATCAAGGATTGGTAAATAATACATTCAATTAAAGTGACAGAGTGAGGACTCCTTCTTTCATCTCTGCGGAATTAGCTGTAGGATAAATACCTTGCCACTACAAAAAAAAAAAAAAAAAACAGAAAAACTGGCAAAATGTATAGAAATGAGTTTCAGATTTTGGCCACAGGCGGGAAAGGACTGTGATAACTCAGAGGAGATAGGTAAAGAGTTTAGCACCGTATTTGCTCCATTTTACAGCCTGGAGGCAGTTTCCAAGCCATAGGGTAGAGTTGTTTTTATTAGTTGCCCTCCAGTCAGCAGACTCAAGGTAGCCTTACATATAACGGAACAAAAATGTGCCCAGTCTTGTGATCCATAGGGTTTTCCTAGGCTACTTATTCAGGTTTGGCTATGGATCACAACAGCGTAATCCACAATCCACCATGAGGATAGCAAAGGAGGAGCTCTATTTAGTTACCTTGTGCTTAGAGTTACCAGGTTTGGGGGCTGACTCCATGAGAGCTGACAACGCCAACAAAGTTCACAATATGATTCCTGAGTTTTCATGGCAGGGTAGTGATTTCACAGGCCGTAATGACACTGGTGGAAAAGCCATATACTGAGAAAAATACAGTGATGAGAAATTCATGAAGAAACTAACTGGTCCTGACATCTTGTTTGTAGCAAATGTTGTAATTGTTGTTGTTGTTAGGTGCTCTCCAGTCAGTTCTGACTCATAGCGACCCTATGCACAACAGAATGAAACACTGGTCTTGCACCATCCTCACAATTGTTGCTCTGCTTGATCCCATTGTTACAGTCACTGTCACTGTGTCAATCCGTGTTGTTGAGGGTCTTCCTCATTTTCACTGAACCTCTACTTTACCAACCATGATGCCCTTCTCCAGAAACTGATCCCTACTAATAACATGCCCAAAGTATGTGAAATATAGACTCATCATCCTTGCTTCTAATGAGCATTCTGGTTGTACTTCTTCAAAGACAGATGTATTTGTTCTTTTCCAAGTCCATGGTATATTCAATATTCTTCACCAACATTGCAGTTCAAAGGTGTCAATTATTTTTGGGTCTTTCTTATGCATTATCCAGCTTTTGCATGCATATGAGGCAATTGAAAACACCATGGCTTGAGTCAGGTGAATCTTAGTCGTCAAGGTGACATCTTTGCTTTTTTAACACTTAAAAAAAGTCTTTTGCAGCAAATTTGCCCGATGCAATGGGTCTTCTGATTTCTTGACTGATGCTTCCATGGGTGTTGGTTGTGGATCCAAGTAAAAGGAAATCCTTGACAACCTCAATCTTTTCTCTGTTTATGATGCTGTTGATCATTGGTCAAGTCGTGAGGATTTTTGGGTTTTTTATTTTGAGGTGTAACCCAAACTGAAGGCCGTGGTCTTTGATCTTCATTAGTGAGTGCTTCAAGTCCTCTTCACTTGCAGCAAGCAAGGTTGTGTCATCTGCGTAACACAGGTTGTTAATGAGTCTTCCTCCAATCCTGATGCCCTATTCATATAGTCCAGCTTCTTGAATTATTTGCTCAGCATACAGATTGAATAGGTATGGTGAAAGAGATCCATCTGACATCAGCAATGATATCCCTGGTTCCACATCCTCTTCTGAATCTGGCTTGAATTTCTGGCAGTTCCCTGTCAATATACCGCTGCAGCCATTTTTGAATGATGTTCAGCAAAATTTTGCTTGCATGTGATATTAACAATATTGTTCATTAATTTCTGCATTCAGTAGGATCCCCTTTCTTGGGAAAAGGCATAAATAGGGATCTCTTTCAGTCCATTGGCCGGTAGCTGTCTTCCAAATTTCTTGGCATAGACGATTGAGCACCTCCATTGCTGCAACCCTTTGTTGAAACATCTCAATTTGTACTCTGTCAATTCCTGGATCCTTGTTTTTGTTTTTGTTTTTTTTTTTGCCAATGTCTTCACTGCAGCTTGGACTTTGTATATTACCACGTGAAGGGTTGAATATTGACCAGTTCTTTTCGGTATACTGACTCAATTTATTCCTTCCATCTTCTTTTTTTTTAATTACTATTCATTTAATTTTATTGTGCTTCAAATGAAGGTTTACAGAGGAAATGAGCTTCTCATCAAACAATTAACACACATATTGTTTCTTGACATTGGTTGCCAACCCACTGACATGTCAATACTCTCCCCTTGTCAACCTTCGGTTCCCCTCTTCTATCCATCCATGTTCCTATCCCCTCTTGCCTTCCGTCCTTGCTTTTGAGCTTGTGTACCCATTTAGTCTTCTATACATGGCTGAGCTACATGTATTATTTATTGTTTTATGGACCTGTCTAATCTTTGTCTGAAGTGACCCTCAAGAGTGACTTCACTACAGAGTTAATTATTGTCCAGGGGCCATATTCTCTGGGTTTCTCCAGTCTCTGTCAGACAAGTAAGTCTGGTCTTTTTTTTGTGAGTTTGAGTTTTGTTTTAAATTTTTCTCCAGCTCTGTCTGGGACCCTCTATTGTGATTCCTGTCAGAGCAGTCAGTGGTAGTAGCCAGGCACCATCTAGTTATGTTGACTCAGCCTGGTAGAGGTTGTGGTAGTTGTGGTCTGTTAGTCCTTTGGACTCATTTTTCCCTGCGTCTTTGGTTTTTCTTTGGTTTTTTTCATTCTCCCTTGTCCCAGAAGGGTGGGACCAGTGGAGTATCTTAGATGGCCACTCAGAAACTTTTAAGACCCCAGACGCTATTCACCAGAGTAAGACGTAGGATTTTCTTTATAAACTATGTTATGCCTATTAAGCTAGATATCCCCCTAGACCATGGTCCCCAGCCCTCTGCCCAGTCCCTCAGGAGTTTGGTTGTGTCTATGAAGCTCCTGTGATTTTCCACTGGTCAAGCTATGTTGGCTTCTCCAGTATTGTGCACCATCTTACCTTCAGCAAAGTTACCACTTACCTATTATCTAGTTGATGTTTCTTGCTCTCCACCTCTCCCATCTCTGGTAATCATCAAAGACTGTTTCTTTCTCAGTGTAAACCTTTTCATGAGTTTTTATAATAGTGGTCTCATACGTATTTGTCCTTTGTGATTGACTTATTTCACTCAGCTTAATGTCCTCCAGATTCAACCACGTTGTGAGATGGTTCACACTTCATCATTGTTCTTTATCAGTGCATAGTATTCCATTGTGTGTATGTACCATAGTATACATGGTTGAGCTACTTGTATTGTTGTTTGGGACTAGCTGCTGCAGCCCCTGGTCTACTTTCGTATCCTGGCGCCTTTTTGCTTTTACTTGTTGCCTTTCTTTGTCTTTCATTCCCTTATCTGCTCCCTAATTTTGACTGAACTACAGGGTAAAGTTTGCATATTAAAATAAGAGATACAGTTCTAAAATTATATATAAAGGATGTATGTCTACAAGAAGCACAGGGAAGTGAGCTGGTGGTCTGAGATCCACTAATCTGGTGGTGGAGGTGGGGAAAAGAGCTCCAGTGAATGTGAATGGAGCTCAGTAACAAAAAATAGTATTATGAGAGAACCAATAACAACACTTAAGGACCATGCAAGATATTAACCACTTACTATTTATGAAAACGATGGCCCTAAAGGCTAGGCTATTCTTAGGAACAAGATAAAAGTCCTCTTATGTGTTGTGGGCCAGAGTAAGCCTAGCAGAAAGGACACGCAAGTGTTGAACTATGTACGTGATTTATTGCAAAGCCTAAGGAACCGATCAATGTAGTGATAGGGGTTTGGGAGACCCGGATACATAGATTAGATATCTAGAAAGATGGATTAAAGGAAGTTACTACAACATGAAATCAATTGAACATGCAGAAATTGATTTGTATTTGTAATTTTGTTGTATATTTAGATCTAGGTAAAAATTCCTGTGTACTTTTTTCATTATGATTTGATTTAAGACATTTTCTAAGTGGTTACTTTTTATCATCATAGTTAGAAAAGAATTAAGTATTTAATGATTATACTACTTTTTACCTTCACTGATTTAAACAAGAAATTAAGTTAAAGGTCATAACAGACCTAAAATCTGATAGTCTCCCAAAGTACGAAAATTTTATATATTTCCTGAAGTTAATCAACTCTATGCTGAGCATAGCATGATTTGGAACTGAAGAAAAATTTCATTAACATTAGGAATTCTTGGTTTTACTTAAGTCTGTCAATCTCCCTGGTCAGACAGAAGAAAACAACATACTGCATGGACACAAAATGGAAAACTATTTTTCTTTGATAAATGACCGTAAATTTTTTTTTTTGGCATTTGATTTTTCCTGAGTTTTCAATTATTTCCAGTTCTAATATAGTATAAAATTTGAACATCAAGGAAGCTGGACAAAGTAGAGCAGAACATCACAGTAAGGACGTTGACTGAACCCCAGAGGATTTATCTGTAGATCAGATTGGAATGCATCTCACACGCAGAGCTCACTCTCATATACTTCAGATAAATCCAGCTTAATTGTGAAATTCAGAAACTGCTAAGGTTGGCTAGCAATGCTGCTCAACAAGAAAAGAAGTATGTGGGAAACCAAGAGGCTTAGAAGACAAAAACTTACTTCTTTACTTACCAGTTGTCTCAGAATGGGTTGGCTGAATTCAGAATTACTGTTCTCAGGCTGAATATTTTCTTATAAAACTCAAACTATCTGATTGCATTGGAAATGTACTAGAAACAATCTTTTTGTTAAAAAAATATATATATTTAAAATATATATATCAAAGAATAAATAGGGGAAAATATGAACAAAAGGTAAAATGAATAAATCAAATCAATTTCAATTGTGTTTTCTGGAACCAAGTCACAGTGACAAAAGTTTCAAATACTGTCACAAGATATAAAGCATAGTCTCTACTTTAAAAGCAGCTTATGTTTTAACCTAGTAGTGAAGGGATATACATACATGGAGTTATAAATTACTATACATGCTAGAAATTACAAATAATTTCTGTACAAAAGACATGAGGTAATACATGACAAATTACCAATGAAAGGAACAATCAATAGAGAATAAAAGAAATTGTTTAAACTGTGGGCATTTCAGAAAAAAAAAAAAGTTATAATAATGTAGAATTTGAATTCAGTCTTGGAGAACAGTTGTTTGTAGAGATATATCATACTTTACATATTAGATATGTAAAAAAATATATAATTATTTTCTTAAAGTCAGTGCGGCCACTTGATTGTAAATGAACACTGCTTCTATGCTCATTTTGGACACAAAAGTTTGGACACAAAACTCTTTGCTTCTGTTGGAAACCTCTTACCTAAGTTCTCTCCTTTTTGTGGGTACTAGGAATCAAGTCATTCTCTTCTGATATGTGGCCACCCTTCCTGGCCACTGCCAGTACTGTTCTCCGATACTCATTAATTTCTAATTTCCTTCATCTCCCATCTCTTTTTTTTTCTCTCCCATTAACATAAGTAGAAACCCCTCAAGGCATTTGGCCTTAGGAGACAAACAAAGCTAAGAAAACAAGTTCTATGAAGTGCTCCTACTTTCTTCCTGGGAAAACAAATTTCCCTTTGTCAAGAATCTATGTGCTTGGGAAGCTGCTTGACATCCAAAAACACACACCAAACTCTTTGCCCTTAAGTCAATGCCAACTCATGGTGACCCTATAGGACAGAGTAGAACTGCCCCATAGAGTTTCCAAGGAGTGGCTAGTGGATTCCAACTGCAGAGCTTTTGGTTAGCAGCCAAGCTCTTAACCACTGTGGCACCAGGACTCTTGCTTGAAATGTTGTTGTTAGGTGCTGTCGAGTTGGTTCCAACTTGTAGCAGCCCCATCCATGAACAATGAAACACTGTCCGGTAATGCACCACTCTCACAATCATTGTTATGCTTGAAAGAGTGAGAGGAAAATACAAGGAAAGCAAAATGTGAAGTAAATTCTGAAAAAATTATCCTGGCAAATGTGAAAAAGAATAGGCTGGGAAAAAAATTTTGGAGAACTAACAATGAAAACAGTGGCTTGAATGATAAGGTTCAAGAGACAATAAATACACCAATCTAATATCTAAGGATAATCAATTTTAATTCTCTTTTAGAGAATTAAAATAGGAAAATGGTTTAAATAATATTACAATTAATTTTCAGCAAAATTTAAAGAACACTGGATACAAAGATAGGGCTTATACATAACACTAACTACTAAGGATAATTAAAGACTGGCAAAATAATTTACTCAAAGCAATGTCTTAAAAATTATTGAAATTAGAAAACGGGATAGTTTGAGGAAGGAAAAGACTCAAAAAAAGAAGAGTAGACAGACACAGAAATAAGGGATTAACTTTTTTTAGCCTGTTCCTTTTATGACCATTGTGTTTCCTTACGTGAAAATCCATTGTAACTGAAAGTGCCTGTCTTAGTCATCTAGTGCTGCTATAACAGAAATACCACAGGTAGATGGCTTTAACAAACAGAAGTTTATTCTTTCACAGTTTAGAAGGCTAGAAGTCCAAATGCAGAATGCCAGGTCTAGGGGAAGGCTTTCTCTCTTCTGTCAGTTCTGGAGAAGGTCCTTGTCTTCAATCTTCCCCCTGGTCTAGTAGCTTCTCAGCACAGGAACCCTGGGTCCAACATGCTCTGCTACAGACTCTGCTTTCTTGGTTTTAGGAAGTCCCCCTGCCCCCCATCTCTCTGCTCATTTCTTTCTTTTATCTCTCAAAAGAGATTGACTCAAGATATAACCTAATCTTGTAGATTGGGGCGTGTCTCATTAACACAGCTGCCTCTAATCCTGCCTCATTAACATCATAGAGATAGGATTTACAACACATAGGAAAATCATATCAGATCACAAAATGATGGACAATCACACAATACTGGGAATCATGTCCTAGCCAAGTTGACACACATTTTTTGGGAACACAATTCAATCCTTAACAGTGCCATTCAGTTGACTGGCAAAGTTGGGGGCAGTAAATTAATGAAAAAAAGGAGTGAGGAAAAGGGAGATGGCATTGAGAAGAAATTCAGAATACAAGTGGCAACTTAAAGCTAGTACAGAGAATGTAACCAATTATTCATAAGAAAATTTAAAATATAAATGAATATTGCAAATCATTTATTGTTCTAAAAACTGCAAGAATGCACAGAGGTCAACATACTGAAAATCTACTGCTTAAGGTAGAAATTTGAGAAATAAGCTAGGCTGCACAAGAAAGCTCTTCTTAAATTATGTCTTATGTGCCAATTTATTGGGGTGTAGAAAATGACAAAGTTTCAACATTTCATACAAAATGCAAATTTGTTGGTCAAATTAATTTTCATTTAATTTTAAGATTAAAAGAGTTGTTGGCTTTAATATCAGCAGAAGGATTCACTTTTTTTTTTTCTTAATTGGATTGAGCTGTTAAGAAAAAATTGGGGTTTAGAAGATTTAATAAAAAAGGAGGTTTTGAAACAAAGCATTTGAATTGCCAGTTACTCAGAGGGAAAAAAAAAACTTAATGCTTTATACATTTAAATATTTAGGAACGTTAAAAGGTATTTTATTATAATTCTCATTTAAAAATTAAAATTGCATTTGTTTGTAAATTTGGCATGCTTAGTAATTCTTAATTAGCATAAAAATATATTGTGTGGCAAAAACAATCCAGGAGCCTTGTGTGTCAGTACTAGCCATGTGCTTAATTAGCTCTGTGACCTCCAAGTAGTTGTTTCACTTCATAAAACTTACATCTTAATTTAAAAAATATAAAAATTTGAGGTAGAATCAAATTACAAACTAGATATGACATGCAAACATGGCCATGGTTTACTTGGCATATGATATATTAGTATGTGTGTCTGCATATAGATATACATATATATGCACTGTGTATATATGCACACATATATAGGTGGAATAAACCATACATATAGGGTTTCCTATATAAGTATATATGTATATACACACATATATATGCACATAGGTGTATGTGTGTGTGGTTTATTCCTACATCAAACACATCCCTAGGCTGCACAAATGGTTAAGTGCTCCTCTACTAGCTGAATACTTGTTAGTTTGAATCCACTCGCAGCCACCTTTGAAGACAATCCTAACAATCTGCTTCAAAGGATCACAGCATTACAAACCCTGTGGAGCAGTTCTATTCTGTAACAAATGGAGTCGTTATGAGTTTGAATAGACTGGACAGCAACTAACAGCAATAACATTAAACAAAACAATTTTTTCATCAAAATCTAGATATCTAGCCTCTTTTGAGCACTGGGTCTACTTTCTCATTCATTCATTGCTACCCTATCTGGACTGGTCATACACTGTAAATGGAAACGCAAAGCTTTATTTCTGTTGCTGACCTGGTCTTTACAGGTATTAAAGCTAACAATCCCTGATCCAAATGATTATTAAGGTCCCTGAAATATCTAAGAACTCACATTGGACACTGTCAAAGGATGAAATGTGTATAGCTGTGTGTATGTATGTACAAGTTTTTAATTTAGTTTTGCAAATAATTTCTTTTATTATTTTAATTGTGTATTTTTTGTCAAACAGCATACTGTTCCTCTACAAATTTAGTACTCAATATTTTAACTTTGTCATTTTGTATATTATTCTATTGTCAGAAGTCACAGATACTTTTTGAAATTACAATTATGATACAGTCGAATGCCTTTGCATAGTCAATGAAACACAGATAAATATCTTTCTGATATTCTCTGCTTTCAACCAGGATTGATCTGATATCAACTGTGATATCCTTCGTTCCACCCACCCTTCTGAATCCGGCTTGAATTTCTGGCTGTTCCTTGCCAATATACCGCTGCAGCCGTTTTGAATGATCTTCAACATAATTTTACTTTTGTGTGATATTAATGATATTGTTCGAAAATTTCGGTATTCTGTTGAATCACCTTTCTGTGGAATGTGCACAAATATGGATCTCTTGCAGTTGGTGGGTCAGTTAGCTGTCTTCCAAATACCTTGGCATAAACGAGTGCCCATTGAAACATCTAAATTGATACTCCGTCAATTCCTGGAGCCTTGTTTCTCACCAATGCCCTCAGGGCAGCTTGGACTTCTTCCTTCAGTATCATTAGTATTTGATCAAATACTACCTCCTGAAATGGTTGAATGTCAAGCAATTCTTTTGGTACAGTGATGCTGTGTATTCCTTCCGTCTTCTTTTGATGGTCCCTGTGTCGTCTAATATTCTCCCTGTACAGTGCTTCACTATTACAACTTGAGGATTGAATTTTTCTTCAGTTCTTTCAGCTTTAAAAATGCTTAGTGTGCTCTTCCATTTTGATTTTCTAACTTCAGATCTTTGCACATTTCATTATACCATTTACTTTGTCTTTTTGAGCCGCCCTTTGAAATCTTCTGTTGAGCTCTTTTATTTTATCATTTCTTACCTGTTTCTCTAGCTACTCTACATACAAGAGTAAGTTTTAAAAAAAATCTTTTGACATCCATTTCCGCCTTTTTTTTGTTGTTGTTCTTTCCCGTCTTTTTAATGATCTCTTGCTTTCTTCTTGTATGATGTCCTTGATGTGGTTCTACAACTTGTCTGGTCTTCAGTCATTAGGGTTCAACGTGTTAAATATATTCTTCTGATGGTCTCTAAATTCAGGTAGGATATACTCAATGTTGTACTTTGGTTTTCGTGGACTTGTTCTAATTTTTTTCAGCTTCAGTTTGAACTTGCATAAGAGTATTTGATGGCCTGTTCCACAGTTGCCCCTGATGTAGTCAATTTGATTCCCATGTATTCCTTCTGGGAGGTCCACGTGTATAGTTACTGTTTAGGTTGGTGAAAAAACATATTTGCAATAAATAAGTTGTTGGTTTTGCAAAATTCTATCATACGATCTCTGGTGTCATTGCTATCACCAAGGCCATATTTTCCAATTACTGTTCCTTATTCTTATTTCCAACATTTTGCATTGCAATCACCAGTAATTATCTGGTGATAAACATGCATCTTTATTGCATGTTTGATCAATTTCAGGTTGCATAAGTTGGTAAAAATCTTCCATTTCTTCATCTTTGACCTTAGTAGTTTGTGAATAAATTTGAATAATAGTCATATTAACTCGTCCTTCTTGCAGCTGTATGGATATTATCTTATCACGACCACATTATACTTCAGTATATGTCTTGAAATATTCATTTTCAAGATAAATGCAACACCATTCCTCTCCAATTTACCATTCCTGGCACAGTATACCATATGATTGATTCAAAATAGCCAATACCAGTCCATTTCGTTCACTAATTCCTAGGTTATTGATCATTATGTGTTTCATTTCATTTGTGACAATTTCCCTTTTTTTTTTAGATTCATGTGTTGTACATCCATGTTGCTATCATTAATGGATGTTTCTTTTCATTTTGAGTCATGCCACATCAGCCAATAAAGGTCCCCAAAACTTGATTCCATTCACATTATTAAGGTTGACTCTACATTGAGGAGGCAGCTCTTCTCCAGTTGTATTTTGAGTCCCTTCCAATTTTTCCAATCTGAGGGGCACATCTCCTGGTACTGTGTCAGACAATGTTCTGGGGCTATTCATAAGATTTTCACAGGCTAATTTTTTTCCGAATTAGACTTCAAGATCCTTCTTCCTAGTCTGTCTCAGTCTGGAAAAAAAGTCTACCATCGATGACCCTACTGATATTTGAAATACTAGTGGCACAGCTTCTAGCATCACAACAGCAACCCAAAAGCCACCAGAGTACAACAAACTGACAGATGCCTATATACATTATACCTATTTTTGCTCTAAGCTTTTCTGTGTTTATCCTTTCTTCCCTCCATTTTCTCTTCTCTTTCTTTTTCTCCCCCACCCCTTCTTTCCAAGGCTTCTACTAAATCTCTTCTTCTTAATCTTAATCTTCCTCCTGCTACTTAAGCTTTTTCTTCTTCTTTTGATGTATTTACACAATGTACATTCCTGATAATGGAATTATTGAGTTAAAGGCCAAAGATATATTTCTGTAGTTTATGACATGTATTGGCACATTGTTTTTCAAAATGATGTATGAATTTCCACTGCTACAATTAATGAACTAGTTTTGTTTTCTACTCAGAACATTTGGTTTATACTAATTAAATTACCTCATGTTTACTTCATTTTATATTCCTTCCATCTTCTTTTAATGCTTCTTTTAAAAGAAGATGGAAGGAATACAGAGAGTCACTATGCCAAAAAGAATTGGTTGACACTCAACCATTTCAGGAGATAGCACATGATCAGGAGCCAACGGTACTGAAGGAAGAAGTCCAAGCTGCACTGCAGGCATTGGCAAAAAACAAGGCTCCAGGAATTGATGGAATACCAATTGAAATGTTTCAACAAATGGAGGTAGCACTGGAAGTGCTCACTCATATATGCCAAGAGATTTGGAAGACAGCTGCCTGGCCAACCAAGTGGAAGAGATCTGTATTTACACCTAACCCTAAGAAAGGTGATCCAGCACAATGCAGAAATTATTGAACAATATTATTTATATCACATGCAAGTAAAATTTTACTGAAGATCATTCAAAAGTGGCTACGGCAGTATATCAGCAGGAAATTCCAGAAATTCAAACCAAATTCAGAAGAGGATGTGGAACCAGGGATATCATTACTGATGTCAGATGAATGCTGGTTGAAAGAAGAGAATACCAGGAAGATGTTTACCTGTGTTTTATTGACTATGAAAAGGCATTTGACTGTGTGGATCATAACAAATTATGGATAACATTGAGAAGAATGGGAATTCCAGAACACTTAATTGTGCTCATGAGGGACTTGTACGTAGATCAAGAGGCAGTCGTTCAGACAGAACAAGTGGCTGCTGCATGGTTTAAAGTCAGGAAAGGTGTGCGTCAGGGTTATATCCTTTTACCATACCTATTCGATCTGTATGTTGAGCAAATAATACAAGAAGCTGGACTATATGAAGAAGAATGGGGCATCAGGATTGGAGGAAGACTCATTAACAACCTGCGTTATGCAGATGACACAACCTTGCTTGCTGCAAGTGTAGAGGACTTGAAGCACTTACTGATGGAAATCAAAGACTACAGCCTTCAGTATGGATAATATCTCAACATAAAGAAAACAAAAATCCTCACAACTGGGCCAGTAAGCAACATCATGATAAATGGAGAAAAGATTGAAGTTGTCAAGGATTTCATTTTACTTGGATCCACAGTCAACACCCATGGAAGCAACAGCCAAGAAATCAAAAGACGCATTGCTTTGGGCAAATCTGCTGCAAAAGACCTTTGTAAAGTGTTGAAAAGCAAAGATGTCACCTTGAAGACTAAGGTGCACCTGATTCAAACCATGATATTTCCAGTTGGCTCTTATGCTTGTGAAAACTAGACAATGAATAAGGAAGACCAAAGAGTTGATACCTTTTAATTGTGGTGTTGGCAAAGAATATTGAATACATCATGGACTGTCAAAAGAATGAACAAATCTACCTTGAAGAAGTACAACCAGAATGCTTCTAAGAAGCAAAGATAAAGAGACTATGTCTCATACACTTTGGACATGTTATCAGGAGGAATCAGTTCCTGGAGAAGGACATCACGCTTGGTAATGCAGTGGGTCAGTGAAAAAGAGGAATACCCTGAATGAGATGTATTGACACAGTGGCTGCAGCAATGGGCTCAAAGCTAACAATGATTATAAGGATGGCACAGGACTAGGCAGTGGTTCATTCTGCTGTACCTGGGGTCACTATGTGTCCAAATGGAATCAACAGTACATAACAACAACGACACTTAAATTTGTGGCTTTAATATTATGTTGAACACTTCAGTATGGGACTTGCAGTACTGGCTGGATGAAACAGATAGATGTTCTAAATTAGTAAATAAAACATAGAAATGAAAAATCAGTGTAACAAGTTCTAGCACTACAGGAGCAATAGGAGATGAGCAAGTGATTGAAAGATCTTTCCTGAGTTTTTCTCAATTTAAATTGTTACTGGTGCGATTCTTTTTCAAGAAAACCTACATACATTCAGAATCTTTTTTATGTCACTCCTGACAGCAGTGAACTGTTGTATCAATTGCTACTTTATTTCTCAACATTTTCATTTGCCTTCAAAATAGCTGAGCATTTTGATGATTTGAATTATAGAAAATGAAAACCAGTTACCAAAAAGTCAATTAAGACTCACGGTGACAACATGTGTGTCACAGTAGAGCTATGCTCCAAAGAGATTTCAATAGCTGATTTTTTTTTTTTCTTTCAGAAATAAATCTTCAGACCTTTCTTGCGAGGTGCGTTTTGGTGGACTTAAACCTCCAGTCCTCTGGTTAACGGGCGGCCCCTTAACCATTTGCACCACTCGGGACTCCAAATTAGCCTTTGAAAACACTATGGAGCACAGCTCTCCCCTGACAGACATGAGGCTACCAGTAGGCAGAACTGACTTCACAGCAACTGGTTTGGGATTTTTATAGGAAATGAGCTTTATTTAAAATATGTGCTTATCTAGACCTCAAAAAAAAAAATGGAAATGAATTGCTTAATGATTGACAACTTGATAGTAAATAATGCCAACAGTTTAATTCAAATACAACATTATAATTTCAACTAAGCAATCATGTGAAATATTCTTAGGAAGACTATTTAAAACCAAAGTACAAAACAAGTTGTCTATTTTTAAAAGCAATAATTTATGTGGTGGGGGGAAGAACCATAATTAGGATGATCTGAAGAAATGCATGAAAATTAGATAGGTAGATGATGATGGATGGATGGATGGATGGATGGAAGGAAGGAAGGAAGGATGGATGGATGGATGGATGGATGGATGGATGGATGGATGGATGGATGGATGGATGGATGGATGGATGGGAAGAAATATAGATAGATTAGATAGAGAGAGAGATAGAGAGATAGAGAGAGAGATAGAGAGATATATAGATAGACCAATAGGCACACAATGTATGTTAATTTATCTGGATGAAGAAAAATAACCATATTCTTGGATAGAAAGACAGTGCTTTAGAAATGTTGGTTATTCCCAAATAATTTGTGGGTTTAACAGAATTTTCACACCTGAATAATTATGGAAAAAATTCTAAATTATTCAAAAAAGAATATCAGTCAAAAATAAATATTGTTTTAAAAAAATAGGAAGTCTTTTTTTTTTTCTATTTGACATTCAAGCATGTTATAAAGCAAGGTAATTGAAATAGAGCTATACAGATGCAAGAACAGACAGGTATTTCAGAGAAATCAGAAATAGATCTTCTTACGTGTAAACATTTCACATATGACAAAAGAAAGATCCAAGTCAATAGGAAAATAGTGGGTTTTCAGATAATTGGCATTTTTGTGTGAAAAATACAAGCAAGTATACCTACTCCTCATTTATCAATTATTTTGTTGTATGATATTTTGCACTTATGATCCAACATTTTGCATTTATGACAATAGCAAAATATTTATTATCTGACTATTTTGCACATTGATGCTGTACATCTGGCAGTAATGAAAGCCAAGGTGCTAGGCAAGATTAACAGTCTCTGTGATGGTTAAGGTTATGTGTCAACTTGGCTGGACCATGATTCTCAGAAGTTTGGCAGTTATATAATGAAGTAATATTGCAGTTATGTAATGATGTCATTTGGCAGTTGTGTAATAATGTAGTCATCCTCCATTTTGTGATCTGATGTGGTCCTCTTCCATTTTCACAATAATGTCGATTTTCACATAAAGACCTGGGTTTTTGAACCTAAATATGTTAATAAGTGAGGAGTGGGTATAGTGAATCATTTTCCGTCACTCGGCAAAATTTATTTAATATAGGTTAAAGAAAACAACATGAAACAGAAAATAAATATGTAGTAGCATAAATTTGAGGGAAAGATTTATCTGAGTCGTGGGTGGGAAACAATACAATACACTATTTTTATTATTTTTTTAAATAATTTTTATTGTGCTTTAAGTGAAATTGTACAAATCAAGTCAGTCTCTCACATAAAAACTTATATCCACCTTACTACATACTCCCAATTACTCTCCATCCAATGAGACAGCCCACGCCCTCCTTATACTCTCTCTTTTTGTGTCTATTTTGCCAGTTTATAATCCCCTCTAACACTTCCATCTCCTCTCCAGGCAGGAGATGCCAACACAGTCTCAAGTGTCCACCTGATACAAGTAGCTCACTCTTCATCAGCATCTCTCTCCAACCCATTGTCCAGTCCAATCCATGTCTGAAGAGTTGGCTTTGGGAATGGTTCCTGTCCTGGGCCAACAGAAGGTTTGGGGGCCAGGACCACTGGGTTCTTCTAGTCTCAGTTAGACCATTAAGTCTTCTCTTTTTATGAGAATTTGGTATTTGCATCCCACTGCTCTCCTGCTCCCTCAGGGGTTCTCTGTTGTGTTTCTTGTCAGGGCAGTCATCAGTTGTAGCCGGGCACCATCTAGTTCTTCTGGTCTCAGGATGATGTAGTCTCTGGTATGTAGCCCTTTCTGTCTCTTGGGCTTGTAGTTACCTTGTGTCCTTGGTGTTCTTCATTCTCCTTTGATCCAGGTGGGTTAAGATTCACTGATGCATCTTAGATGGCTGCTTGCTAGAGTTTAAGACTCCAGATGCCACTCTTCAAAGTGGGATGCACAATGTTTTCTTAATAGATTTTATTATGCCATTGACTTAGAAATCCCCTGAAACCATGCTCCCCAAACCCCTGCCCCTGCTTCGCTGACCTTCGAAACATTCAGTTTATTCAGGCAACTTCTTTGCTTTTGATTTAGTCCAGTTGTGCTGACCTTGCCTGTATTGTGTGCTGTCTTTCTCTTCACCTAGAGAAGTTCTTATCTACTATCTAATTAGTGAATACCCCTCTCCCACCCTCCCTCCCTTCCCCATCTTGTAACCACAAAAGAATGTTTTCTTCCCAGTGTAAACTATTTCTCAAGATCTTATAAGAGTGGTCTTATACAATGTTTGTCCTTTTGCAACTGACTAATTTTGTCCTTTTGCAACTGACTAATTTCACTCGGCATAATGACTTCCAGGTTCCTCCATGTTATGAAATGTTTCACAGGTTCGTCACTGTTCTTTATCAATGTGTAGTATTTCATTGTGTGAATATGCCATAATTTATTCTTCCATTCATCTGTTGGTGGGCACCTTGGTTGCTTCCACCTTTTTGTTATTGTAAACAGTGCTGCAATAAACATGGGTGTGCATATATCTGTTCATTTAAAGGCTCTTATTTCTCTATGATATATTCCGAGGAGTGGGATTGCTGAGTTGTGTGGTGGTTCTATTTCTACCTTTTTAAGGAAGTGCCAGATTGATTTCCAAAGTGGTTGTACCATTTTACATTCCCACCAGCAGTGTATAAGCGTTCCAATTTCTCCACAGCCTCTCCAATATTTATTATTTTGTGTTTTTTGGATTAATGCCAGCCTTGTTGGAGTGAGATGGAATCTCATTGTAGTTTTGATTTGCATTTCTCTAATTATCGAGAGCATTTCCTCATGTATCTGTTAGCCACCTGAATGTCTTCTTTACTGAAGTGCCTGTTCATATCCTTTGCCCATTTTTTAATTGGGTTGTTTGTCTTTTTGTGGTTGAGTTTTAGCAGAATCATGTGGATTTTAGAGGTCAGGTGCTGGTCAGAGATGTTGTAGCTGAAACTTTTTCCCAATCTGTAGGTGGTCTTTTTACTCTTTTGGTGAAGTCCTAAGATGAGCATAGGTGTTTGATTTGTAGGAGCTCCCAGTTACTATGGTAATGTTTTGTATTCTGTTTATGCTTTGTATTAGGGCTCCTAACGTTGTCCTTATTTTTTCTTCCATGATCTTTATCATTGTAATCTTTATGTTTAGGTCTTTGATCTATTTGGAGTTAGTTTTTGTGCATGGTGTGAGGGATGGGCCCTCTTTCATTTTTTTCCAGATGGATATCCAGTTATGCCAGCACCATTTGTTTAAAAGACGACTATCTTTTCTCAATTAACTGACACTGGGCCTTTGTCAAATATCAACTGCTCATATGTGGATGGATTTATGTCTGGATTCTCAATTCTGTTCCATTGGTCTATGTGTCTGTTGTTGTACCAGTACCAGGCTGTTTTGACTACTGTGGCTGTATAATAGGTTCTAAAATCAGGTAGAGGCCTCCCAGTTTCTTCTTCTTCTTCAGTAATGCTTTACTTATCCAGGGCTTCCTTCCCTTCCATATGAAGTTGATGATTTTTTTCTCCATCACATTAAAAAATGTCGTTGGAATTTGGATCGGAAGTGCATTGTATATATATATGGTTTTTGGTAGAATAGACAATTTTACAATGTTAAGTCTTCCTATCCATGAGTAAGGTATGTTTTTCCACTTATATAGATTCGTTTGGGTTTCTAGCAGTAATACCCTGTAGTTTTCTTTATATGGGTCTTTTACATCTTTGGTAAGATTTATTCCTAATTATTTTATCTTCTTGGGGGCCACTGTGAATGGTATTGATTTGGTGATTTCCTCTTCGATGTTCTTTTTGTTGATGTAGATGAATCCAACTGATTTTTGTATGTTTATCTTGTAACCTGATAGTCTGCTGAACTCTTCTGTTAGTTTCAGTAGTTTTCTGGAGGATTCCTTAGGGTTTTCTGTGTATAAGATCATATTGTCTGCAGATACATATAATTTTAATTCTTCCTTGCCAATCTGGATGCCCTTTATTTCTTTGTCTAGCCTAATTGCTCTGGCTAGGACCTTCAGCACAATGTTGAATAAGAGTGGTGATAAAGGGCATCCTTGTCTGCTTCCAGTTCTCAAGGGAAATGCTTTCAAACTCTCTCCATTTAGGGTAATGTTGTATAAATGGCCTTTATTATGTTGAGGAATTTTCCTTGTATTCCTATTTTGCTGAGAGTTTTTATCATGAATGGGTGTTGGACTTTGTCAAATGCCTTTTCTGCATCAATTGATAAGATCATGTGGTTTTTGTCTTTTGTTTATATGATGGATTACATTAATTGTTTTTCTAATATTAAACCATCCTTGCATTAAAAAACTGGTATAAATCCCACTTGGTCATGTTGGATTATTTTTTTGATATGTTGTTGAATTCTATTAGCTAGAATTTTGTTGAGGATTTTTGCATCTAAATTCATGAGGGATGTAGGTCTGTAATTTTCTTTTTTTGTGGTGTCTTTACCTGGTTCTGGTATCAGGGATATGTTGACCTCATAGAATGAGTTGGGGGAGTATTCCATCCTTTTCTATGCTTTGAAATATCTTTAGTAGGAGTGGTGTTAACTCTTCTCTGAAAGCTTGGTAAAACTCTGCAGTGAAGCCGTCCGGGCCAAGGTTGTTTTTTTTGTTGTTGTTGTTGTTGTTGTTGGGAGTTTTTTGATTACCTCTTCAATCTCTTCTTTTGTTATCGGTCTATTTAGTTGTTCTGGTTCAGTTAGTGTTAGTTTAGGTAGGTACTGTTTTTCCAGGAATTCATCCATTTCTTCTAGGTTTTCAAATTTATAAGAGTACAATTTTTCATAGTAATCTGATATGATTCTTTTAATTTCAGTTGGGTCTGTTGTGATGCGGCCCATCTCATTTCTTATTTAGGCTATTTGTTTCCTTTCCTGTATTTCTTTAGTCAGTCTGGCCAATGGTTTATCAATTTTGTTAGTTTTTCAAAGAGTCAGCTTTTGGCTTTGTTAATACTTTCAACGGTTTTTCTGTTCTCTAATTCATTTAGTTCAGCTCTAAGTTTTATTATTTGTTTTCTTCTGGTGCCTGATGGATTCGTTTGTTGCTCTCTTTCTATTTGTTCAAATTGTAGGGACAGTTCTCTGATTTTGGCTCTTTCTTTTTTATGTACGTGTGCATTTATCGATATAAATTGACCTCTGAGCACTGCTTTTGCTGTGTCTCAAAGGTTTTGATAGGAAGTGTTTTCAGTCTCGTTGCAGTCTATGAATTTCTTTATTCCCTACTTAATGTCTTCCATAATGACTTTTTTGAGCAGGGTATTGTTCAGTTTCCAAGTATTTGATTTCTTTTCCCTGGTTTTTCTGTTATTGATTTCTAGTTTTATTGCCTTGTGGTCTGAGAAGATGCTTTATAATATTTCCATGTTTTGGATTCTGCAAAGGTTTATTTTATGACTAATATGTGATCTAGTCTAGAGAAAGTTCTACGCACACTAGAAAAAAATGTATACTTTGCAGCAGTTGGGTGGAGTGTTCTGTATAAGTCTATAAGGTCAAGTTTGTTGATTATAGCAATTAGATCTTCTGTGTCTCTATTGAGCTTCTTACTGGATGTCCTATCCTTCACCGAAAGTGGTGTGTTGAAGTCTCCTACTCTCGTTGTGGGTGTGTCTATCTCAGTTTTCAGTTCTGTTAAAGTTTGTTTTACGTATCTTGCAGCCCTGTCATTGGGTGCATAAATATTCAATATGGTAATAACTTCCTGGTCAATTGTCCCTTTAATCATTACGTAGTGTCCTTCTTTATCCTTTGTGGTCGATTTAACTTTAAAGTCCATTTTGTCAGAAGTTAATATTCCCACTCCTGCTGTTTGTTGATTGTTGTTTCCTTGAAATAAGTTTTTCCATCCTTTGGGTTTTAGTTTATTTGTGTCTCTAAATCTAAGGGGTGTCTCTTGTAGGCAGCATATAGGCGGATCTTTTTTTTTTTTATGCTTTCTACACCTCTCTGTCTCTTTATTGGTGCATTTAGTCCATTTACACTCAGCGTAATCATAGATAATTATGAGTTTAGTGCTGCCATTTTGATGCCTTTTTGTGTGTGTTATTGACACTTTCATTTTTCCGCTTATTTTTTTGTGCTGAGTTTTCCTTTGTAAAATTGTGTATTCCTCATTTTCATAGTAGTTGAATTTATTTTTGCTGAGTCGTTGTGTTTATCTTGGTTTTATTTTGAATTGTTGAATTGTTAGACCTCTTTGTGGTTACTTTAATATTTACTCCTATTTTTCTAAGTAAAAATCTTACTTGTATCGCCCTATATCACCTTGGTTTCCTCTCCATATGGAAGATCCATGCCTCCTGTACTTAGTCCCTTTTTTTTTTATTATTGTAATGTTTTACATAATGACTTCAATGATTACCTGTTTTGAGCATTTTTTTTTTTAATTAATCTTATTTTGTTTTTGTGATTTTCCTATCTGAGTTGATATCAGGATATTCTGTTCTGTGACCTTGTGTTGTGGTGGTATCTGATATCATTGATTTTCTGACCAAAGAATTTCCCTTAGTAATTCTTGTAGCTTTGGTTTAGTTTTTGCAAATTCTCTAAGCTTGTGGTTATCTGTAATTGTCTTAATTTCACCTTGATATTTGAGAGAGAGTTTTGCTGGATATATGATTCTTGGATGGCAGTTTTTCTCCTTCAGTGCTCTATGTATGTCATCCCTTTGCCTTCTTGACTGCATGATTTCTTATTCTTATTGATTCTCCTTTGTAGGTGACTTGTCATTTATCCCTGGCTTCTTTTCAAATTTTCTCTTCATCTTTGGTTTTGGCAAGTTTGATGACAATGTGTCTTGGTGATTTTCTTTTGGGATCTATCTTGTATGGGGTTCAATAAGCACCTTGGATAGATGTCCTTTTATCTTTCATGGTGCCAGGGAAGTTTTCTGCCAACACATCTTCAACTATTCTCTCTGTATTTTCTGTTATCCCTTCCTGTTCTGAAACTCCAAGCACATGCAAGTTATTCTTCTTGAAAGAGTCCCACACGATTCTTAGGGTTTCTTCATTTTTTTTAATTCTTTTATCTGATTTTTCTTCAGCTATATTGGCGTCATTTGCCTTATCCTCTACATCCCCCACTCTGCATTCCCATTCCTTGATTCTGGTCTTCTTACTTCCTATTGGGTTGTCTAATTCTGTAATTTTATTGTTAATCTTTTGGATTTCTGAATGCTGTCTCTCTATGGATTCTTACAGCTTATTAAATTTTTCACTATGTTCTTGAATAATCCTTTTGATTTCTTCAACTGCTTTATCTGTGTGTTCTTTGGCTTTTTCTGTAGATTGCCTTATTTCATTTCTGAGGTCATCCCTAATGTCTTGAAGTATTCTTTATATTAATTTTTTTATATTCTACATCTGGCATTTCCAGGAATGTATCTTCATCTGGAAAGATTTTGATTCTTTGATTTGGGGGTTTGTAGAAGCAATCATGTTCTTCTTCTTTATATGATTTGATATCTACTGCTGTCTCTGAGCCATCTATAAGATATTGTAATGATTTCTTTTATATTTGCTCACTGAGTCTTATCTTCTTGTTTTGTTTTGTTTCAATACACCCAGATGGGCTACTAGATTGTGCTATCTTGATTGTTGTAGCCTTTGAATCACTTATGTCCTGTTACCAGCTGGTTTGAGCTGTTACCAGATATATGAGCCTATGAGTCCATTCACTATTCTTGAATAGAATCAGCTTAAGTGTCCTGATAGTGCATCACCTAGTGTGTGGTGTAGGCTGTCACTTATTAACTTAGAGGTGTAGTGGTGATGGTTGTATGCACCAGATTCTAGTAGCAACATGGGGTCACACTCCAAGGGGGACAGGATGCTGACAGCCTTCCCCCATGTCCCAGTGAGATAGAAGTGTCTCTGTTTTCTACAGCACTCTGATGGGTGGGCTCTGCAGCTGTACCTTAGGCACCCAATGCTTGTACCTCTGAAGACTGGTAGGCATCACTATCCTCAGACCCCTTTAGCAGGTGGCTAGGTCGTGTGGGTGGAACTTCAGCCCTCAGTTCCCTGCTATGGATCAGTGAGGGCTCTGTTTAATAGGTAGAGAGGTATCAGACCTCCAAAACTTACCTTTCTACTGCTCCGCTAAAACAATTACAGTCAGATCTCTATCAAAATTGCCTTTGCATTATCATAGCCACCTGGTTCCCTGTAGGGATGAAAGCCAAAGACTGCATTTCTTATGCCTTGCTGGAGCTGGTTCTGTATTATTATTCCAGTTTAGGGAAGTCGGGGAAGGATTTTTCACTGTGATTGTTAATTGGTGCTTTTCTCAGGGCAGGAGAATGGGTTAGAAAAGAAAAAAAAAAAAACCCTTAGAACATGTCACTCCCTGGCCCAGAGAATCCCAATGTTAATGAAGCTAGCTGGGGCAGGGAGGGTAGAGATCAGATAGATAGGAGAGAGAAGTGCACTACTTATCTTGTTTGGTGAGAACTGTTTTATCTGAGATTCCAGAGGGGTGTGTAGCCTGTGTGCGCTAGCTGGGTCGAGACTGCCCCAGAGGGTTAGGACTGCATCCCGTGCTTGTGCCATCTCAGGAAGCCGTGATCAGCCCCTCTGTGCTTAGTGCAAAGCCCAGCACCAAGGTCTCCTGGCTGGGATGCTGGGCTCCAAGGTCTAAATTCAGTGGCTGCTTCACTGTGATTTCTCATTGTCCTGTCAGCCGTGTCAGTGTGCAACCTACGCGTGCTGGCTGGGTCCCTACTGAGGTTACTCCAGGGGGCTAGGGCTGTGTCCTGTGCTTGTCCCATTTCTGCAAGGCACAATCAGCCCCACCACTCTGGCTCCAGGGAACTGTGAGGGCTCAAGGCTGTGGTGCAGCACACTGGTTCCGGAAGCAGTCGCTGCTTCATCGCTACTTTTCACTCCACTATCACTCGGGTCAACTTCTTAGTTTTGTGTTTGATGGCCAGGGTTTGTAGATTGTCATGTATGTAATTGATTCTCTTGTTTTTTCAAGTCTTTGTTGCAAGAGAGATCAGTGGAAGCTTTTACCTACTCAGGCATTTTGGCCCCACCCCCAATACAAAACCCTTTAAATCAATTTCAAAAAACATAAAGCAAAAATAAGAAATTATTACATAAATATTTTCAAATTACATATCAAAAGCATAATCATAATATTAATATCAAATCAACAGGGTAAAACATAGCAAATTATTGGTTAATAAAAAAAATATTTTAAAATGTTTGTGGAATATGTAAGTCCCAAATCCCAAAATAAAATAAACGTACTAGTAATTCATAGAAAACAAAACAGAAGTAAACTACTTTTAAAAATCATTCTCAATAACAATCAAAGAAATTCAAGTAAAGATAGCATTGAACTTTCAGTTTTCACCTACAAAATATTCCAAGACCTTATTAGTTATAGCATTCATAGGTAGAATATTCAACATAAGCATTCATACACACAGTGGAATGTATTAAATGATAATGCTAACCTCAAAAGCAAGTTTAAAATTATGTGACAAATATTGAAAAAATATTCATAGCCTTTGCTTAGGCTGGGTTCTCTATAGTAGAAAAACCAGTGAAGCATCTCTCTCCCTATATATATACATATATATATATAGGGAGAGAGATCAAGGAAATGGTTCACACAGTTGTAGAGGCTTGAAAGTCCAAAATCCATGAGTCAAGCCAGAGGCTTCTCCCAACTTACCTGGCTGCAGGGGCTGACCCAAGATCCAGACCACAGAGGCTGATGAATCCCAAGATCAGCAGGTAAGGTGCCAGCTCAAGTCCCAAGAACTGGAGGTCAGATGAACAGGAGCCAGATGTAAGATCCACAGCAAGCAAAAGCCAGCAAGACTTGCCAGAAATTTTCCCTATATTGGATACAGGCCACACTCCCAAGGAAACTCCTTTTCAACTGATTGGTCATTAGAGCAAGTCCCATCATGGAGGTGATCATATTATATCAGATCTCATCATGGAGGTGACTGCATCATTGTACTACTGCCAAACTACATCACAACTGCCAAACCAGGTAATCATGGCCCAGCCAAGGTGCCATCACCTTAACCCTCACAGCATTTGATGGAATTTTGCTACCTTTAGAAACCTATCCAAAGGAACTAATCAGAAATATTAAATAAGCACACAAACACACATATACATATATACACACATATATATACATACACATACGTACACAAGTATGCTATTTTGCATATTACAGTTTATGATGACAAAGTATTGAAAAAAGCCAGAATATTCAAGAGTATAGCAATACTAAGTTATGTAAAAAAATTGGCAAATATTAGAAAAAATACTTGAATATACTAGATTAAGATGTTCATAAAGTATTCTCAATAATAGGATTATATCTTATATATTTCTATCTTATAAAAACACTGATGTTTTTGTTGTTAGGTGCAATCAAGTTGGATCCAACTCACAGCGACCCTATGTATAATAAAATAAAACCTTGCCTAGTCCTGCACCATATTCAAAATCATTGCTATGTTTGAGACCATTACTGGAGCCACCATGACAATCCATCTCATTGAGGGTCTCACACTTTTTTGCTGACTCTCTACAAAGCATGATGTCTTTTTCTAGGATTTGGTACCTCCTGATTACATACTCAAAGTAAGCAAGACAGCCTCTCCATCCCCTCTTCTGAGGAGCAGTCTGGCTGTACTTCCTCCAAGACAGATTTATTAGTTTTCTGGCAGTCTACGGTATATTTAGCATTCTTTGTCAACATAACAATTCTAATGCATCAATTCTTCTTCAATCTTTCTTTTTCATTGTCCCACTTTTCACATGCATATGAGGTGATTAAAAATGCTATGGCTTCAGTCAAGTGTATCTTAGTCATCAGTGACATCTTTGTTTTTAACACTTTAAAATCTTTTGCACCAGATTTACCCAATGCAATATGCCATTTGCTTTTTTACTGCTGCTTACATTGACATTGGTTATTTATTCAAGAAGAATGAAATCCTTGATAACTTCAATTTATTTGCCATTTATCATGATGTTGTTTATTGGTCTAGTTTTAAGGATTTCCATTTTCTTTATGTTCCAGTGTAAACCATATTGAAAGCTGTAGTCTTTGACTTTCAAAAGTAACTGCTTCAAGTCATGTTCACATTCAGCAAACAAGGCTGCCATCTGCATATCTCAAGTTCTTAATGGATCTTCCTCTAATTCTGGTGCTGTGTTAGTCTTTGTATAGCTCAAGTTCTGGAATTCTTCGTTCAGCATGTAGATTGACTAAGTAAGGTGAAAGAATACAACCCTGCCACTGCATCATTTCCAGTTTTAAACCACATAGTATCCTTTTGTTCTGTTCAAATGACTGCCTCTTGGTCTATGTACAGATTTCACACGAGGGCAATTAAGTGTTCTGAAATTCATATCCTTCCCAATGTTATCCATAATTTGTTACGGCCAACACAGTCGACTGCCTTCTTGTAGTTGATAAAACTCAGATAAATATCTTTCTTGTATTCTCTGCTTTTGGCAAAGATTTATCTGATATCAGCAGCGAAATCCCTTGTTCCACATCCTCTTCAGAATTCAGCTTGACTATCTGGCAGTTTCCTGTTATATAAGGCTGCAGCCATTTTTTTTTTTAATTATCTTCAGAAAAAAAAATCACGAGCATATGATATTCATAGTTTTCAATAATTTCTGCATTCATTTTGATTGACTTTCTTTGGAATGAGCACTAATATGGATCTCTTCCGTTTGGTTGGCCAAGTAGCTGTCCTTCCATCTTATTTTGACATTTCTTCTGTCATTCAATTTTTTTGCCCACAAAATCCTTTGATATTGCAACTGGAGACTTCAGTTTTCTCTTTAGTTTTTTCAGCTTGAGAAACAGACTACATCTGTGCAAAGAGATGATGAAGAAGCTCAACATTATCAAACAAGACAATGCCAGAGGCTGACTGCAGAACAAACTATCAGTTGCTCATACGCAAGTTAAAGTTGAAGCTGAAGAAAATCAAAGTATGTCCAGAAAAGTCAAAGTATGACCTTGAGTATATTTTGACTGAATTTAGACACCATCTGAAGAATAGATTTGACGCAGTGAACACTAATGACTGAAGACCAAAAGGGTAGTGGTATGACATCTAAGATATCATTTATGAAGAAAGTAAAAGGTCATTAAAAAGACAGGAAAGAAAGAAAAAATCAAAATGCGTGTCAGAAGAAATCTGAAACTTGCTCTTGAGCTCAGAGTAACTAAAGTGAACAGAAAAAATGATAAAGTATAAAAACAATAAAAGCTATTTAAAATAGAAATATATAGTTGAATTTCATTTGTTCATTTCAGAAAGAATGTGTAAAAAAATAAGGAAATCAATCTGTTGGTACTGAATAATTAAGTAGCCACAATTATCCAGAACATATAAGCCACATAGACAGATTCTTCAGTCAAAAATGTAATATCATTTTAGACTCTAGAATTATTAAAACTATAATTCCTTTTTATTTCATTTTCTTTCAAATAAGATGAAATGAATTGTGTTTTAATGTCTATAATTCATTTATTTAGAAAGTTTATTAATTTATGCATTCTTCCATTTCATCACCTTAAAAATGGGAAAAATAATTAACTAAATTGCTTACAAATAATTGAATTACCTCCTCCCTGCTAAAAAGCTAATACAAAATTAAACTTAGTTTACTGATCTAGCAAAAAGTTCCAAAAATCTATGTCTCTTTTCTGTGTTCACAAATACCATTGCAAAATCATGTTAATGGATTACAAAATCATGTCAAAGGTATAAAAATTCTATAAATATCAAACATATAGATTCTAAATATACTATTTGTTATGGCTTGAAATATGTGCCCCCCAAATACATGCTGCAGTCCTAACCTCTGATACCTGTGAAGGTGTCTTTGTTTGTAGAGATAATCTTGGAAGATATTATTAACTAAATTGACATGTGGTTATACTGAAATAGGGTAGGTACTAATCAGTTGGAAAAAAAAAAAAGAACAGAGTTGTTGGCAAGTTGATTCTGACTCATGATGACCCCCATGTTTTGCAGAGAACTCTGCTCTATAAGCAGGCTGTGACCTTTTGGAAGTAGATCACTAGGCCTTTCTTCAGATGCCTTTGGGTGGGTTGAAACTGCCAACCTGTTAGTTAGTAGCTGAGGGCTTAACCATTTGATTGTCCTTATAAAAGAGAGGAGACACAGAAACAGAGACCCAAAGAAAGAACGCTATGTGACCATGAAGGCACAAGCTGCCTCAAGCCAAGGAATGCCTAGGGCTACCAGAAACTAGATGAGACAAGAAAGAATATACCTTAGAAGACAGCTTTCAGAGAGAGCATTGCCCTATCAACACTGTGAATTGGAACTTTTAGCCTCCAGAACTTTGAGACAATGTACTGCTGTTGTTTTGGGATACTGAGTTATGGCAATCTTAAGGAATTAATATACTATTATAATCTTCCTTGATCGGAATAAAGTTTTGAATTTCATTGTCCGGAACTTTTCATGCAAATACGAACAACAGCGTATTTTGTTAAAAATGAGGTCTATTTTATTTATATTTTGTAACAAACAGGCCTTTCAGCATTCATATTGTTAAACTTTTCTTAACAATGATGCTTCAGCATATCAGCATAAACAGAGGAGAAAATCAAAGGGCCTCCATAACACTAGACTTCAAGGCATCAGGAAACATATTTCACGCAAAAAAAAAAAAAAAAAAAAAATTCCCTAATACAAAATAGTGATGTAATACAGCCTTTCTTTTGCTTTATAGAAACTTTTTTTTTTTTTGATTTGGCAATTGTCTTAGACTGGATTCTTAAGAGAAACAAAACCAGTAAAAAAAAAAAAAAATTCAATGCCATTGAGTCGATTCTGACTCTTAGCAACCCTACCGGACAGAGTAGAACTGTCCCATAGGGTTTCCAAGAATCGGCTGTTGGATTCAAACTGTTGACATTTTGCTTAGCAGCTAAGCTCTTAACCACTATGCAACCAGGGCCGTATGAATACATAGAGATCTTTGTATCAAGGAAATGGCTCACATAGTTATAAAAATAATACTTTAATTAAATTTACCCACATATAGCAAAAACTTAAAAATTATGCTTTTGGAAAATTTCTATGGAAATAATACATGAATAAATAGTATGAATAGAAAGGTAAAGCCTAAAGTTATTGGATTCCATTGACAACAAAATACGACTGAGATTTTCACAGGGCCACTGAGATAAAGTATATTTCAGATACCAACCAGCGAAAAACCAGTGAACAATAGGTTAAAACACATTTTTCAGTGGACCAAGTCCTAGGAATCAACAAAGATTGATTCTGGGGAGCAGGATGTGTGACTGAATAGCACCATAATTATTCTTCATGTAGTAAGATGAAGGAAACACTCAAGTATGCATTAATCATTATAAGTCTATTAGTAGCTGGACACCCTCAGATGGGAGTACCTTGAACAGTGTTTTTGGCAATGAGAGGAAGTACAGTTTAAAGGAATATTTATTTGACAGAAACACTTCTACAAATCTATGATTAGGAACAGCTCCAAATGGCTATCAAAATTAGGAAAATCAAAGGTAACATAAAATAATGTAGAAAATTCACTCTCAATAAATGCTTAATGATATGACTGAATAAACAAAGTCAAAAAAATAGCTTCAAATACTAGCTGTTCTAAATTTTTCAAGAGAAATATTTTTATCAGGTAATACAGCATTACTCATAAATGCAATCATTGATTTTCTCTGCTGGAAAAGTTTAAATTATATTTTCTGAATTCCCTACGCAATGAGCAGATTAGACATTAATAGATTGTGTGAGAATTTATTTGGGACTCTAAATTAAGTTCCTATTCATTCTTTCTCTCTTATACTTCTTTTCTTTGGTCAGAATGTACTTACTGGAGAACTGTTTTAAAGATAGTATAAGAAGAATAAGAAGCATATACACAGTAGAAGGCACATGTTGTAGGGTATCATGTTTCCCATAAAAATTATTATCACTATTGTCACGGATTGAATTATATCCCCCCAAAAACGTGTATATCAACTTGGTTAGGCCATGATTCCCATATGGTGTGGTTGTCCTCCATTTTGTGATTTTAATTTCATGTTGAGAGGATTATGGTGGGATTGTAACACCACCCTTACTCAGGTCACCTCCCTGATCCAAGGTAAAGGGAGTTTCCCTGGGGTGTGGCCTGCAGCACCTTTTATCTCTCAAAAGATAAAAGGAAAGGTAAGCAAGCAGAGAGTTGGGCACCTCATACCTCCAAGAAAGTAGCATCAGGAGCAAAGTGCATCATTTGGGCCCGGGGTCCCTGTATCTGAGAAGCTCCTCAAATAGGGGAAGATTGAGGACAAGGACCTTCTTCCAGAGCCGAAAGAGACAGAAAGCCTTCCCCTGGAGCTGACGCCTTGAATTTGGACTTTTAGCCTTGAATCTGGACTGTGATGAAATAAATTTCTCCTTGTTAAGCTACCCAAGTGTGGTATTTCTGTTATGGCAGCACTAGATGACTAAGGGAAACCCTGGTGGCATAGTGGTTAAGAGCTATGGCTGCTAACTAAAAGGTCAGCAGTTCAAATCTACCAGGTGCTCCTTGGAAACCCTATGGGGCAGTTCTACTCTGTTCTGTATAGTCACTATGAGTGAGAATTGACTCGAGAGCCAGGGGTTTTGTTTTGTTTTGTTTTTTAGGATGACTAAGACAACTATGTTTATTCTTTAATCTGCCCTATGTATATACAAACACGCGGCATGTTTTGTATATACAGTTCTATGATTCTTTAAAAAAAAAAAAATCCCCTAATTGTTTACTTTTTGCTTTTGGTTCTATGATAACTAGAATTGTGTTCTTAAATTTTTGTTTTAAAGTCAATATTTAAGTAGCTTAAAGCATACTTTGAAATATTCTAAGATATATTCTGTATTCAGATTAAAAATCTTTATTGTTTTAGTAAGGATATTACCAGATAATGAAGATCGGTTTGCTTGAAAATTGGAAGCCAAGGAGTTAAGTGCTTTTCTTCAGTACCATCATCTTGCTCAAAGAAAACCCAACTCTGTAATTATTATAGTTCTTGTTGTTAAGTTTGTAAGAGCTTCTCCTTCATCTTCATTATGTATCTGCTTCCAATGTAGAAAATAAATGCCAATATATTTTTTATGGAAACATTTTTTTGACAGCACATTTAAAAGCCAAGAGCAAGAGGAGTCACATAGCTCTAAGATATTTTGGTATTTTAGATCAATTAATAGTGCAGTTAAGTATACAATTAATGGATTGTAGTTACCAGTAGACTGACTGAAACAAACTATTATTATACATACTTTTAGTTTATTTATTTATTTTATTTAATGAAATCTAGTAAAAGTTTTAATTAAAAAAACAACTATTGCCCCAATTAAGGACTACTGTATCATTATGGAAACCCTGGTGGCGTAGTGGTTAAGAGTTATGGCTAATAACCAAAAGCTTGATAGTTCAAATCCATCAGGCACTTGTTGGAAACCCTATGGGACAGCTCTACTCTTTGTTATAGGGTTGCTACGAGTCAGAATCAACTTGACAGCAATGAGTTTTGGGGTAAATATTATTAAGAGTTTGGCTGCTAACTAAAGGTCGTCCATTTGAATCCACCAGGCTCTCCTTAGAAACCCTATGGGTCAGTTCTACTCTGTCCTATAGGGTAACTACGAAACAGAATTGACTCGAGAGCAATGGGTTTCGGTTTTGGTAATTATTATGAAGCCCTGGTAGCACAGTAGTTAAGAGCTCAACTGTTAACTCAATGGTTGGCAGTTTGAATCCACAAACTGCTCCTTGGAAACCCTATGGGGGCTTTTCTACTCTGATAGGATCATTATGAGTCAGAATCTACTTGATTGCAATGAGTTTTTTACAGGTAATCATAATATCTGATACAAAGCTAAAAGTTCTGAAAGATATCATGCTGGCTTTATAGGTATGGAACACTTAAGCAGTACAGGTAGAAATAGATGTTCTTATGAATCACTTGAGGTTTGTGATAAAAATGTAGATTCTCAATATATTACTGTGAAAGATTCTAATTATATACATCTGTATACTGCCCTCAAAGATTTACATTTTAACCAGATGATTTTGATCCAGGGAATCTATTTAAAAACACTGACACTGAAGTACAAAAATGCAGGGGCCCTAACTTCAAATTCAATGCTTTTTCTATAATACCAAAATGTTCAATAACTTGATAGAATTTTAAAATTCCATTTAAATGAGGTGCTATTAGCTTGATATATAGGTCAAGCACATCATCACTGTTATTATTTACTATGTTTTGACCAGAAAATTAATATTTTGACCATGAATTACAGAAATTAGTAATTAGGATAGTCATCTTTTTTTTTTTTTTTTTCTGGAAAGCGCTCTATTACATCTGTTCAGTTATCACTTTTAGCTATCACTGTTAGCTATTTTGGAGCCCTGGTGGCACAGTGGTTAAAAGCTTGGCTGCTAACAAAAAAGTCAGCTGTTCAAATCCACCAGCTGCTCCTTAGAAACCCCAAGGGACAGTTCTATTCCGTCCTATAGGGTCACTACAAGTTGGAATACACTCAATGGCAATGAGTTAGCTATTTAGCTATAACTTTGGATATTCCCATATTATTGTTATTCCAAGTCCAGAGAGGATGAATAAAATCACATTGATGACTGGTAGAAGATATAAAAGGGAACTTAGAACATGAGCCTTGTGCTGTAAGAGAAGTAAAATTTACAAAGAAAACATAATTTGCACTAAAGCAACTCTAGAAACCACCAGTGACAGCACCCCTTTTGCTATTAATAAATAATCTCAAGCAAAAAAAAAAAAAAAAGTGCTGACATACTATTTTGAAATTGGGAATTACTATTAATTGTCAAATTATTAAAACATTTTGCTTTACATAAAACTGCAACCAAATGGACTCTAGAATTTCTGTATAACCAATCCAAACCCATTGCCATCAAGTTGATTCCAACTTAGAGAGACCCTACTCTACAGTGTGAAGTAAAAACTTTCAATTTTCCCCAAGCTTTCACCAGCTTTCCACTTTAACGTATGTAGGCAGTTTACCATGCCCATTCTCTATTGATCAAGCAGAAAACGGACTAGATCAATATACAAAATGTAAATAACATTTTTAAAATGTTATTCAATTTTCAAAAATAGAGAAAAATATGAGGTTATAATATCTTTGCTGGGCATTTTCAAATAATAATCTTTTTCAGTATTTAAATAAGCAAAATTATTTCTAGCATTTAAATATGAGGTATAACTGTTTTAACCCAGACCACCAAAATTAAAGCATACTTTTTGAAGAAACAGTGTTGTTTACTATAAGGAGTAGGAAAATTTTGAGTAAAAAGGACTGAATTGCAGGTTTCATTTCAAAACTCACTTATAGGTAGAACAAGTTGTATCTCCCTTCACCTATAAAGATTAGATGTATAATAATATATCCGTATGAAGGGGAAAGAGACTTTTTGAGGCCAAACATGGCACCCTCATGGTTGCAGCTGGTTCACTACAGCTTGCATCCTTATCTAAGTGGCATGTAGCCACTGTTGTCTACCACCACTATAAAACATCTGCCCTCCCACTGTGGGGCACAGAGAACTTCTTTGGTCCTGTGGCTGCCCAGGACTCACTTTGTCTGTAAGTCTCCCTAATAAACTCCTTTGCTGCTGCCCTGGAGTTGCCCACCTCGTTCTTCAGGCTCTTGGCGCCCTCCATTCTTAGAGGCACATTTCACATTACTGATTCAATTGGCAAGCCAGCCAGGAGACCAAGGAAATGGTGAGTAGGAATGAGGCTTCTGTGGGAGATATGTGGATATGGCCAGTAACTCCATGTTTGAAGGTTTGGCCCGTATGCTTCTCTTCAGGGAAAATTCTGGGTTGGCCAGTAATCTCCAGGTACGGAGGTCTAGCCTGTATGCTTCTCTATGGGGGAAATCCCAGGTTGACTGAAGATTTTCATGTCTGGGGGTCTGGCTTATGTGATTGATGCCTGTGGACCATCGCATGAGTACAAGGATGCCCTGAAAACTCCAAGGGCATGGGCTGGTTGTGGGCAGATGTGCATCTTCATAAGTGTGGAAAAGAAGCTAGGACATCAGTAGCAGCCATGAGGTGGCCACTATGCTGGGCTGTTTAGCTGGCTGCTGAAGCCTAGCCAGCTGCTGAAGCATGCATAAGAGCTTTGGAGGAAGAGTTACATTAAAAAAAAAAAAAAAGATGTGCAGCTGTTGTGTGGGCCATGAATGACATATTTAGCAGCTGCCTCTGTGAACAGGATGAACAACCGGAAACACTTGCCTTCAGGTTTGTAAAGATAGGGGATTCAAGGGCTAGGGGAACAATTCCTCAGCCATTTCTCAAAGTCTTCCAACAATGGGACCAGATAATTGGAGGGGCTAACCAGGTTCCCAGCACTGAGAACACACTGTAATATCCAGCAGAAAGCAAGAATTAAAATAGGAGGAAAAAAGAAGAAGAAGAAGAAAAAGCCCTTCAAGATAGCTTGTGTTGAGTCACCTCGAAGAGACCTTAGAGGCCCTCTCTGGATTCCTCTGACAACTTCCCCCACCAAGACAATCAGCGGCAACACAGTTGCAGTACAAAAAAAACCAAACCCAGTGCCATCGAGTCAATTTTGACTTATAGCGACCCTATAGGACAGAGCAGAACTGTCCCATAAAGTTTGCAAGGAGCACCTGGCGGATTCGAACTGCTGACCCTTTGGTTAGCAGCTGTAGCACTTAACCACTATGCCACCACGGTTTCCACAGTTGCAATAGGAAGGGGAAAACTAAAATAGGAAGTACTGCCTCCATGTTACCAGACAGCGGGGCTGAACCCATACTTGCACTTGGTATGGTGGAGGAATGGCTCCACAAATGACAGAGTTTTTTGCTAACTTTGCCCAGATCTTCTGACTTTCAGAAACAGTTATGACTGAGGATTATGACAGAGGATCAAAGGCCTTGTTGTTGTTGTTAGGTGCCATCCAGTCGGTTCCGACCCCATAGCGACCCTATGCACAACAGAACATAACAGTGCCCGGTCCTGTGCCATCCCTACAATCATTGTTATGCTTGAGCTCATTGTTGCAGCCACTGTGTCAATCCACCTCGTTGAGTGTCTTCCTCTTTTCCGCTGACCCTGTACTTTGCCAAGAATGATGTCCTTCTCCAGGGACTGGTCCCTCCTGACAACATGTCTAAAGTATGTAAGATGCAGTCTCGCCATCCCTGCCTCCACGGAGCATTCTGGCCACACTTCTACCAAGAAAGATTTGTTTGTTCTTTTGGCAGTCCATGGTATCAATATTCTTCACCAACACCTCAATTCAAAGGTGTAAACTCTTCCTCAGTCTTCCTTTTTCATTGTCCAGCTTTCACATGCATGTGATGTGATTGAAAATACCATGGCTTGGGTCAGGTGCACATTAGTCTTCAGGGTGACATCTTTGCTCTTCAACACTTTGAAGAGGTTCTTTGCAGCAGATTGGCCCAATGCAATGCATCTTTTGATTTCTTGACTGCTGCTTCCATGGCTGTTGATTGTGGATCCAAGCAAAAATAAATCCTTGACAACTTCAATCTTTTCTCCGTTTATGATGATGTTGCTCACTGGTCCAGTTGTGAGCATTTTTGTTTCCTTTATGTTGAGGTGTAATCCATACTGAAGGCTGTGGTCTTTGATCTTCATCAGTAACTGCTTCAAGTCCTCTTCACTTTCAGCAAGCAAGGTTGTGTCATCTGCATAACGCAGGTTGTTAATGAGTCTTCCCCCCATCCTGATGCCCTGTTCTTCTTTATATAGTCCAGCTTCTCGGATTATTTCTTCAGCATACAGATTAAATAGGTATGGTGAAAGAATACAACTCTGATGCACACCTTTCCTGACTTCCAACCAATCAGTATCCCCTTGTTCTGTCCGAACAACTGCCTCTGGATCTAAGTAAAGGTTCCTCATGAGCACAATTAAGTGTTCTGGAATTCCCATTCTTCACACTGTTATCCATAGTTTGTTATGATCCACACAGTTGAATGCCTTTGCATAGTCAATAAAACCCAGATAAACATCTTTCTGGTATTCTCTGCTTTCAGCCAGGATCCATCTGACATCAGCGATGCTATCCCTGCTTCCACACCCTCTTCTGAAACTGGCCTGAACTTCTGGCAGTTCCCTGTCGATATACTGCTGCAGCTGTTTTTCAATGATCTTCAGCAAAATTTTTAGTTCAGACTAAGACAGACTAGGAAGAAGGACCCGACAGTCTACTTCTGAAAAGCATTAGCCAGTGAAAACCTTATGAATAGCAGCCGAACATTGTCTGATATAGTGCTGGAAGATGAGCCCCTCAGGCTGGAAGGCACTCAAAAGATGACTGGGGAAGAGCTGCCTCCTCAAAGTAGAGTCCACCTTAATGATGTGGATGGAGTAAAGCTTTTGGGACTTCCATTTGCTGATGTGGCACGACTCAAAATGAGAAGAAAGAGCTGCAAACATCCATTAAAAATCAGAACCTGGAATGTACAAAGTATGAATCTAGGAAAATTGGAAATCGTCGAAAATGAAATGGAACACATAAACATCGATATCCTAGGCATTAGTGAGCTGAAATGGGCTGGTATTGGCCATTTTGAATCGGACAATCATATAGTCTACTATGCTGGGAATGGCAACTCGAAGAGGAATGGTGTTGCATTCATTGTCAAAAAGAACGTTTCAAGATCTATCTGGAAGTACAACGCTGTCAGCGATAGGATAATATCCATACGCCTACAAGGAAGGCCAGTTAATACGACTATTATTCAAATTTACCCACCAACCACTAGGGCCAAAAATGAAGAAATAGAAGATTTTTTTTGGATGCTGTAGTGTGAAGTTGATCAAACAGGCAATCAAGATGCATTGATAATTAGTGGCGATCGGAATGCGAAAGTTGGAGACAAAGAAGAAGGAGCGGTAGTTGGAAAATATGGCCTTGGTGTTAGAAACAATGCCGGAGATTGAATAATAGAGTTTTGCAAGACCAACAACTTCTTCATTGCAAATACCCTCTTTCACCAACATAAACGGTGACTATACACATGGATCTCACCAGGTGGAACACACAGAAATCAAATTGACTACATCTGTGGCAAGAGACGATGGAAAAGCTCAATATTATCAGTCAGAACGAGGCCAGGGGCCGACTGTGGAACAGACCATCAATTGCTCATATGCAAAACCGAAACTGAAGAAAATCAGAGCAAGTCCACGAGAGCTAAAATATGACCTTGAATATATCCCACCTGAATTTAGAGACCATCTGAAGAATACATTTGATGCATTGAACACTAGTGACCGAAGACTAGACGAGTTGTGGAATGACATCAAGGATATCATCCATGAAGAAAGCAAGAGGTCACTGAAAAGACAGGAAAGAAAGAAAAGACCAAGATGGATGTCAGAGGAGACTCTGAAACTTGCTCTTGAGCGTCGAGCAGCTAAAGTAAAATGAAGAATTGATGAAGTAAAAGAACTGAACAGAGATTTCAAAGGGCCACTTTTCAAATTAAGTATTATAATGACTTGTGCAAAGAGCTGGAGATGGAAAACCGAAAGGGAAGAACACGCTCGGTGTTTCTCAAGCTGAAAGAACTGAAGAAAAAATTCAAGCCTCGAGTTGCAATAGTGAAGGATTCCATGGGGAAAATATTAAACGATGCAGGATGTATCAAAAGAAGATGGAAGGAATACACAGAGTCATTATAGCAAAAAGAATTAGTTGATGTTCAACCATTTCAAGAGGGGGCATATGATCAGGAACTGATGGTACTGAAGGAAGAAGTCCAAGCTGCTCTGAAGGCATTGGCCAAAAACAAGGCTCCAGGAATTGATGGAATATCAATTAAGATGTTTCAACAAACACATGCAGGGCTAGAGGTGCTCACTTGTCTATGCCAAGAAATATGGAAGACAGCTTCCCGGCCAACTGACTGGAAGAAATCCACATTTATGCCTATTCCCAAGAAAGGTGATCCAACCGAATGTGGAAATTATAGAACAATATCATTAATATCACACACAAGGAAAATTTTGCTGAAGATCAAAAGCCTTAGGCTGCAATTAAAGTTCAATGAAGAAATGAAAAGAATTGCATGTCTTGGGTTTTTAGATACCATTGCACAGGTGACTGTGATCTGTTTAACAGCTGGCATCAAAACGAAGAAAACTTTTGGGTCTGAGGTCACCAACACTGAGACCCCTGCCCGTGTCTGACTATGGATAAGTTCTTTTTGGCCCTTACAAGCCCCTATTATATGTACTGGTGATGTTGATGTATTAATACACACTTTTGCCTCCAAACCCTGACAGGAATTGTTGTAGTTAGGGCAATTTTAGCGGGGCACATGGAAACTGTGATGTGGGCTATAGCTAATAGCTTGGACATTCAATATGGCCACTGACAACCCTCAGACCGACATATAAAGCAAGCCCATGTGAGAATGAGACATAACGATAAAAAAAAAAAAAAAAACTGTTCTGCTTCGGACAAACTTTTGTTACTTGTGTGGATGGTCACCAGAAAAGCCCCTATGCTGAGAGGGGAAGACAACCAACGAGCAGACCACTCTTGCCATCGTATAAAGGCTGAAGCATCCTGTGCTCCAGAGCAAAGAGATGTGCAACTGACCACCTCCTGGATTTAACAGAGGACAGTCCATGGAGACTCACACACTAGGCCTTTGTGAAGGGACTTCCACTGACATTGGGAAACATTGAATGGCATAGAAAAGCTGACCTGCCTAAGAGACCCTGGCCAAAGCTAAAACCTGCCTAGGGACAGATTGCTGACCCAACAGGCTAAGGCATTCTTGGCAGGTAAATCATATCAGGGCCTCTTATCCTATACAGAGGCTTTCACTGGATCTTGAACGGACTTTTCACGTTCTCTATCGCCCCCAGGCCACAGGAGTGATTGAGCTATTCAAAGGACAGGCTTAAGTGGCTGATTGGAGGGGACAAGACAACCCCAGCCTGAACTATACATTTCAGGGAAGCAGTCCGGGTCTCAATGCAGCAATTCCCTGCAAGAGCATATCTCATTTGTACCATATGTTTGATCAAACTGTCTATTCTAAAAAACATGTATTTTTAGTATACAACTGTTTCTGACAAAAGATCAGGATTCCCACAGAGGTCACTGCCCCAAGAACAGGACATACAGCGTGGGTGGCTATACCTGGGCAGCCCTCACCTCAAGTCCCACAGGAGAAAGGGGAGGGGAGGAAGGAATTGTTAATGTTGCTGCTTTTTATTCCCAGATTATCTCACAATGATGAACAGGACACTCACCCACGGGCTCCAGTGATAACGTTTTGCGAGAGCTACCAGTCAAGACAACTGTTGGCTCTGTCAACATTTTAATCAAGATGAAGAGTCACCTCCCCACGTTTTTCCAGCTTATCTGTCAACGAGGAGGACACCTTGTGGACCAACTGAGTGTGTAACCTGTACTGAAGCAATCATGTAGTAAATGAATATAGTCAGTTCCAGCACTCATGGAAAACATCTTTTGAAGCATGAAACCTTGCCTCTGTGGAGTGCTCCAAATTTAAAAGGAAATTTCTCTCTGTGTGTTAAAATGTAAATGGCGTGGGACTAGATGGTTTGACACTGAGAATGGTACTTTTAAGACTCAGTTTGATGTTACTCTAGGTAAGGAAAACTTTCATAACATGACAAGGTGTTGTTGTTGTCGTTAGGTGCTGTCAATCAGTTCCAACTCATAACGAGTACAATATGTACAAAAGAACCAAATGCTGCCCCATCCTGGGCCATGCCCAAAATCGTTTTTATGCTTGAGCCCACTGTTGCAGCCACTGTGTTGATCCGTCTCATTGAGGGTCTTTGCCTTTTTTACTGACCCGGTACTTTACCAAGCATGATGTCCTTCTCCAGGGACTGATCTCTCCTAACAAGACGTCCAAAGTATATAAGATGTAGTCTCGGCATCTTTGCTCCTAAGGAGCATTGTGGTTGTACTTATTCCAATACAGATTTGTTCATTCTCTTGGCAGTTCATGGTATATTCAATATTCTTTACCAACACAATTCAAAGGGCATCAATTCTTCTTTGGTCTTCCTTATTCATTGTCCAGCTTTCACATGCATATGCTGCAACTGAAAATACCATGGCTTGGGTCAGGTTAGTCACCTTAGTCTTCAAGGTGGCATCTTTGCTTTTCAACACTTTAAAGAGGTCTTTTGCAGCAGATTTACCCAATGCAATGTGTCTTTTGATTTCTTGACCGCTGCTTTTGTGGGTGTTGATTGTGGATCCAAGTAAAATGAATTCCTTGACAACTTCAATCTTCTCTCCATTTATCATGATGTTGCTTATTGGTCCACTTGTGAGGATTTTTGTTTTCTTCATGTTGTGGTGCAATCCATATTGAAGGCTGTGGTTTTTGATCTTCATCAGGAAGTGTTTCAAGTCCTCTTCACTTTCAGCAAGCAAGGTTGTGTCATCTGCATAACACAGGTTGCTAATGAGTCTTCCACCGATCCTGATGCCCCCATCGTCTTCATATAGTCCAGCTTCTCAGATTATTTACTCAACATACAGATTGAATAGATATGGTGAAAGGATACAACCCTGAGGCACGCCTTTCCTGGCTTTAAGTCATGCATCATCCCCTTGTTCTGTCCAAACAACTGCCTCTTGATCTATGTACAAGATCCTTATGAGCACAATTAAGTGCTCTGAAATTCCCATTTTTCACAATGTTATCCATAATCTGTTATGACCCACACAGTCAAATGCCTTTACATAGTAAATAAAACACAGGTAAACACCTTTCTAGTATTCTCTGCTTTCACCCAGGAATTGTCTGACATCAGCAATGATATCCCTGGTGCCAGTCCTCTTCTGAATTCAGTCTGAATTTCTGACAGTTCTCCTAAATATATTGCTGCAGCAGCTTTTGAATGATCTTCAGCAAAGCCCCTACAGTGCAATAGACACATGTGAGATGACCAGATGGTCCAGTGTATATTGACTGACTACACCAAGTCTGAATTAGCCTGGTCTGGTAATACCTTGTTCAACTGTGCTGAGAAAGGGCAGTTTTGTATTACGTGTACTGAAATACGTACTGTTCATATAATGTGTCATATTACGGAAATATGCTGTTTTTACATCAATGCACATGTCGTACATACATAAGATTGGACAAATGCAGCCCTTTGATCTACTCAGTGGGCTAGGGTTAAGCCACAACTGATGTGGCTGGTTGGGATCTCTCTTCCAAGCAGGCCTGATCAATCTGCTGGGGACAGTGCTATTGGTAAAAAACCAAAACCAAACCCACTGCCACAGAGTCCATTCTGACTCATAGAAACCCTATAGGACAGAGTAGAGCTTCCCCATAGGGTTTCCAAGGAGAGCCTGGGGGATTCAAACTGCTGACCTTTTGGTTAGCATCTATAGTTCTTAACCACTACGCCCCCAGGGTTTCCATCCTATTGGTAACCCTCATTAAATGCTGCCTCAAATGTTGCAGAGATATAGCGTCCACCAGAGTTATGCAACAAACCACAGACATGTAGCTCAACATCCAAAATGGTTGATGGTCATACCAGGACTTGGTACTGCTTTGTTTCTTTTTCTAGCACCCTGATGGTAGTCAGGGAGTAGACTGTTGGGGAAATGGTTTGCCTCTATGCCTTCCATTCAGGCTGCCTAAGTAAAGGCCTTGGGCCCTGAACATTCTCTGATAAGGTGGCTGGGAATTGGGTCACCTCCTCTCGCAGGTCCTTCTCCTTATTAGAGAAGCCTTTCCCTGTTCTGGGCATACAGTAACTTTCTCTTACTCTTACATGTAAGGTAAAATCAGAAGTTGTTAACGGTAGTCCTGCAAAAAACAAACTGACCAACTACAGTACAGTTTTTGTTCAGTTCTTTAGAATTACTCTAAGAAAACCCTCTTTCTCAGAGTTGTGTAGTCAGCTTCTTTCTTCCCATCTACATCAGTAAAGTTATGCCATGTATTTGCAAGAGACCCTAGCTTCTTAACAAGCTGGGTTTTTGTTTTGTTTTCATTTGAATACAGCAAAAGTCACTCTTTGTGGTGTGCACTCATATGGAGTTTGAAAAAGGAATAATGTATCTACAAACAACCACAACAGGCAATCTCACCAACCTAAACATTCCCTTGTTAGGCCCCCTTTTAGGGAAATATTCCTCATCCCCAACTCTTGGCAATCACTATTTTATTTTCCTACAATTCTGTCTTTCCCAGAATGTCAAATGAATGAAATTATACGGTATGTAGCATTTTGTGTCTGATTTCTCTCATTTAGCAAAATCCATTTAAGATTTTGATGTGTTGCTGCATGAATCAATAGTTTATTCATTTTTGTTGCTGACTGGTGTTTCATAGTATGGATAAATGGCAGTTTGCTTATTTATCCACCTATTGAAGAACATTTTGATTGTTTCTTAAGCAAATCAATTTTTAGTGATTACCAGTAAAGCTGCTGTAAGTATCTGTGGAAAGGTTTTTGTGTGATGGTACACTTTCAAACCACTTGTGTAAATACTTAGAACTAGGATTACTAGTTTGTATAGTAAGTATATGTGTAATTTTACAAGAAAATGCCAAACCGTTTTCCAAAATGCATGTACCATTTTGCATTCCCAAAAGCAAATGAATGAGAGTTTTTCTTGTTCTGCCTCCTCAGAAGCCCTTAGTGTTTTCTTTTTTTTTCCTTTGCTATTCTAATACGTGTGTAGTGGTATCTCATTGTGGTTTTATTTCATTTCCCTAAAATTTTTCATATTCTTATTTTCCATTCCTATATTTTTTTTATGAAAAGCCTCTTCAGATCCTTTGCTAATTTTTTTTAATTGGATTTTACATTTGTTTTGTTATATTTCAGTTTTAAGCGTCCTTTATGAATTCTGGATATAAGTTCTATATTAGATATGTGATTTGCAGATATTTTCTGCCAGTCTCTGGCTTGTCTTTTTATTCTTTTAAGAGTTCATTTGTCTTTCCATAAACATTTTACAATAATCCTGTTGGTAACTCCTAAAAAACCTGTTGTGGTGTGTTTCTAATTGTGTTGAATCTATAGAACTAACTGGAAAGAATTGACACATAATAATATTGAGTCTTGTAATCCATGAACATAGTATATTTCCCCATTTATTTAGATCTTTGTTTTGTTTCATCAGTGATTTTTATGTTTTCATTATACAGATCCTATACATATTTTGTTAGATTTAAACATAATTTATTTTATTAGTGGGATGGTAAATGGTGTTTATTTTTAAAACCCAAATTCCAAATTTTCAGTGCTGGTGTATAGGAATGCAGTTGACTTTTCACTATTGGCCTTACATCTTAGGAACTTGCTAAATTCACTTACTAGTTTTAGGGAATTTCTATAGATTATTTGAGATTTTTATATGAACAAGAATGCTGTCTACAGATAGAAATGTTTTTATTTATTTATTTCCAACCTGTATGTATCTTTTTCTTGCCTTATTACAATGATAGAACTATAATTTTGAAGAGGAGACAAGGCAGTTTCTGGCATTGTTCCCAATCATAGGGAGAAAGTATTGATTATCATGTTATTTTGCTTCATGTGAGCTGTAGGATTAAAGTTGATGTCCTTTATCAGGTTAAAAAAAGTCCCTTCTCATTCCAGTTTGCTGAAACTTTTTCACATGAATAGATATTAAAGTTTTTAACTTTTTAAAATATATGATGGAATAATCATATGGTTTTACTTACTTAGTCTTTTAATATGGCTAACTACATTGGGTGATTTTTAAGTATTGATCCAGCTTTGTAATCCTGGAATGAACCTACTTGATTATGATGTTTCATTCTTTTCATACATTGCTGGGTCCTATTTGCTAATGATTCTATTTGGCAATGGTGCTCTTAAATAGAGTTTCATTACAGAAAAAAAAAAGGGATTGGAGGATGGTTATCAGATTATATCATATTACAATAAATAGATCTTGTAGGAATTATGCAAGGTGGTGTACATGACAATTTGTGACATAGATTAAGCATTCAATAATGTTCTCTGATAACCACATTACAACTACTAATCTTACTACTATCTCTAGTTTCATTAATAAAGTGGTTGTAATCTAAGAGGGCATGATTTTCAACGGAGAAATTGTGTTCTCTTTTTTTGTGTACTTATGTTTATTTCTAGAGTAAATCAGTCAAGTAACAGAGTCCTAAAAAAAAAAAAAATGTTGCAGTCGAGTTGATTCCAATTCATCCCAACCCTGTAGGACTGAATAGAACTGCCCCATAGGGTTTCCAAGGCTGGAATCTTTATGGAAGCAGACTGCCACATCTTTCTACCATGGAGAGACTGGTGGTTCAGACTTTCAACTTTTTGGTCAGCAGTTGAGTGCTTAACCACTGAGCAACCAGGATTCCTTAACATAATCCTACAGTTAATCTTTTGTCCCTGCAAATGTGATCAATCTGATAAAACCAATAATATCAATAATGGGAATAATAATATTGTGTATCTTTACTGTCCTTTTTCATACTCATAGCATGTTTCATGTGTTTTCTAATTTTCAAAACAGCACTCTGGTGTTAGCATTGTTGTTTTATTTAGCAGATAAAGATATGATAGCTGTCAAAGTCAAGAAACCAACAGGTGTCATAGTCAAAAGTAGGGTATGGATTGCCTGACTCTCCACATGGTCCACTATGCTATAATGCTGTCATGGATTGAATTGTGTCCCCCCAAAAAATGTCAACTTGGCTAGGCCATGATATGGTATCAGTGGCTGTCCACCATTTTGTGATTTGATGTAACTTTCCAATGTGTTATAAATCCTAACCTCTGCCTGTTGTTAATGAGGTATGTTTATTATCATTGTTTAATAAAAATGGGCTTACATATATTATTTCTGTATGTTGTTTTCTTATCTCATAGAAATTTTTACAGGGGACCAGATGTACCAGTAATGACTCTTTAATTGTTGTAGACTATGATATGGCTTTAAGCTTTTAGGAAAATGCTGACTATCATGAGATCAGGATAAAGCCTTTTCAGATTCAAAGTATGTCACACAGGGTCTCACCGAGGAATGGAAAGAAGAGCAAGTTCAAATGCCTGAAACCGGTCATTGATTGACCTGCCTACACACGAATTTGGTAAGACTGAGGAGCTTACAGATTCAGTTATCTTTATTCCCATTCATAGGGAAGCTCTGGCTCTGGTCTTGGAAAACAAACACGATGTTAACATAACTACTGCAGCTGTTCCAAGCCTTGAGAAACAAGAGAATGCAGGTTTACACCATGTGTCTGAAGTTACTAGAGCAATCTCATTTCTCAGTAAGATAACTCTGAGGTGATGTTTTCTGATGATGGCATTACGGATGTTGTGGAACATCTCAAATACAGGCCATTTTTAGAATTCTTGTCCAAACCTGCAAAGTTTAAGGAAGTTTTGAACTTCTGAGGTGTTGTACATTAAGGACATTTTTTTTAATATAATTTTTATTGTGCTTTAAGTGAAAGTTTACAAATCAAGTCAGTCTCTTACACAAAAACCCATATATACCTTGCTACACACTCCCAATTACTCTCCCCCTAATGACACAGCCCGCTCTCTCCCTCCGCTCTCTCTTTTCATGTCCATTTTGCCAGCTTCTAACCCCCTCCACCCTCTCATCTCCCCTCCAGGCAGGAGATGCCAACATAGTCTCGTGTCCACCTGATCCAAGAAGCTCACTCTTCACCAGCATCCGTCTCCAACCCATTGTCCAGTCCAATCCATGTCTGAAGAGTTGGCTTTGGGAATGGTTCCTGTCCTGGGCCAACAGAAGGTCTGGGGGCCATGGCCACTGGGGTCCTTCTAGTCTCAGTCAGACCATTAAGTCTGGTCTTATGAAAATTTGGGGTCTACATCCCACTGCTCTCCTGCTTCCTCAGGGGTTCTCTGTTGTGTTCCCTGTCAGGGCAGTCATCAGTTATAGCCAGGCAGCATCTAGTTCTTCTGGTCTCAGGATGATGTAGTCTCTGGTTCATGTGGCCCTTTCTGTCTCTTGGGCTCGTAATCACCTTGTGTCCTTGGTGTTCTTCATTCTCCTTTGATCCAGGTGGGTTGAGACCCATTGATGCATCTTAGATGGCCACTTGCTAGCATTTAAGACCCCAGACACCACTCTTCAAAGTAGAATGCAGAATGTTTTCTTAATAGATTTTATTATGCCAATTGACTTAGATGTCCCCAGAAACCATGGTCACCAGACCCCTGCTACGCTGGCCTTCAAAGGATTCAGTTTATTCCGGAAACTTCTTTGCTTTTGGTTCAGTCCGTTTGTGCCGACCGCCCCTGTATTGTGTGCTGTCTTTCTCTTCACCTAAAGTAGTTCTTATCTACTATCTAATAGTGAATGCCCCCTCCCACCCTCCATCCCTCTTCCCTCTCGTAACCACAAAAGAATGTTTTCTTCTCAGTTTAAACTATTTCTCAAGTTCTTATAATAGTGCTCTTATACAATATTTGTCCTTTTGCAACTGACTAATTTCACTCAGCATAATGCCTTCCAGGTTCCTCCATGTTATGAAAATATTTCACAGATTCATCTTTATCGATGCATAGTAACAGCACTGGGTACTACTGGGAGTATTCCACTGTGTGAATATACCATAATTTACTTATCCATTAATCCGTTGATGGGCACCTTGGTTGCTTCCAGCTTTTTGCTATTGTAAACAGTGCTGCAATAAACATGGGTGTGCGTATATCTGTTCGTGTAAAGGCTCTTATTTCTCTAGGATATATTCCAAGGAGTGGGATTGCTGGATCGTATAGTAGTTCTATTTCCAGCTTTTTAAGGAAGCGCCAGATAGATTTCCAAAGTGGTTGTACCATTTTACATTCCCACCAGCAGTTTATAAGTGTTCTAATCTCTCCACAGCCTCTCCGACATTTGTTATTTTGTGTTTTTTGGATTAATGCCAGCCTCGTTGGAGTGAGATGAAATCTCATTGTAGTTTTGATTTGCATTTCTGTAATGGCTAATGATCGTGAACATTTTCTCATGTATCTGTTAGCTACCTGAATGTCTTCTTTAGTGAAGTGTTTATTCATATCTTTTGCCCATTTTTTAATTGGGTTATTTGTCTTTTTGTAGTTGAGTTTTTGCAGTATCATACAGAATTTAGAGATCATGCACTGATCAGAAATGTCATAGCTAAAAACTTTTTCCCAGTCTGTAGGTAGTCTTTTTACTCTTTTGGTGAAGTCTTTGGATGAGCATAAGTGTTTGATTTTTAGGAGCTCCCAGTTATCTAGTTTTTCTTCTGCATTCTTAATGAGGTTTTATATACTGTTTATGCTATGAAGGACATCATTTTGACTGTACCATCTCTTTTTGAATAGATTTTTCTTCCTACTTTGCTCCTACTACCTTATATTAATCAAGAAAATTGAGATAGAATGTTTGTGGAAAATACCTTTTTGTTTGAAACTTACGCTGTTAACAGATGAGGCCATAGATAATATATGGCACAAACTGGTTAACTTGTTTCAAGGAATTTTGTGCAATCTCAAAAAAGGAAAGTGTTTTTCAAAGCTTTGAAAACATTGCGAATCCTTCCCTATCTTGAAATTGTGATGGCCATGAATGATGTTCAAGTCCAGTCAGCTACTACCGATATATTTTCTTAATTAGTAATTTCGTTCAACCAGGGTCCTACAGTTGGTAATTCAAGAGGTCTAGTTGAGCGATTATATTCTTTTCGTTAATGAGGTAATTGAACATATTAGCCACAGCAGAGCTAGGAGGTGTTGTTCACTTAATGAGACTTTTTTTTTTTTTAATATATGTAATTGATTCAGTGGAACACGTGCACTACAATGGTTTAGAAGAGATGCTCTTCTATATACCCTGGATGTGTCTTCCCTCACAGAGTTCAACCCATTTCTAGCTTCCGACTGGCTTCCGGGATTTCTTGATATTCCTTGGTTTATAGATGCTTCACTCCAATCTCTGCTTCCATCAACAAATAAGACTCTCCGATCTGTGCCTGTGTTACTACGCCTATATTTCCCTCTTCTTATAAGGATGCTAGTCATTGGATGAGGACTCACTATAGTCCTAACTTAATCTTATCTTAACCTGAATACATCTACAAAAATTCTATTTCCATGTATATCACATTCACAAGCACCAGGGATTAGGACTTGAACATAACTTTTTGGCAGACATAATTCAACCATAACAGAAGGGTAATACAGTTCCATAATATGAAACTATGTATTTTTGTCTCTGGCCTGGCCTTGGAAACCTGCTGAACAATCCCTGAAACAATCCATTTCACCAGAGAAGAAAAATGCTTCCATTGCCATGTGCACCCATGGAGTCAGGGCATGTATTAGCAACATCTGAATGGGCTGGAAGTGCGGGGTGATTTTTTGTTAAAAAGTAAAACTGAGGTACAGTGACTTTTTGGGGGTGGGAATGCTGGACAGCAAACCTGCAAATATCCAAAACAATTTACCATTAGTAGATGCCTACTTACTAAATCTTTACATGCTCTGTGTTACTGGGAACAAAATATAAATTAAAAACCACAACTACAACAAAAAGGAATTAGAGATCCTTTATCAAACACTAAGATCAGTGGTTGCACAAAGGTTAAGTGCCAGCTGCTAACAGAGAGGTTGGAAGTTTGAACCTACCATGTGGCCCCATGGGATAAAGACCTGGCCATCTGTGCCCTTGAAGATTTAAAAAAAAAAAAACTCACAGAGTCTATTCGACTTACAGCAACCCTATATGATAGAGTAGAACTGCTGAATAGGGTTTCAAAGGCTGTAAATCTTTACAGAAAGGAGACTCTCACTTCTTTCTCCTGGATTGGCTGTTGGGTTCAAACTGCTAACCTTTCATTTAGCAGATGAGAGCTTTAAGCACTGCACCACAAGGACTCCTCCTATAAAAAAAAAAACTAAAAAAACCTGCTGCCGTCGAGCCCATTCTGGCTCATAGCGATCCTATAGGATGGAGTAGAACTGCCCATAGAGCTTCCAGCCTAGACAACCCGATATGGCAATTCTGTTCTGTCACATGGATCACAATGAGTTAAAAATCGACTGGACGGCACCCAACAATAACAACAACCATCAAACAACTAGTTTAGACAGCAAAACCATACGTTTTTATGTCCAAAAATCTTATTTTAATTACTGTCTCCCCAGGGTCAGTTTACCTAATAAACGAAGTAAACATGTGGTTACAGCATCAACAAAACGGGGTCATGGACTGTCCAAAGCAAAGACCCACAAACGCCAAGTAGACAGGACACAAGGAAAAGTGAGCACTGCAGTGGAAGGGAACTGGCAGGGCACTAAATGAAACAGACACCATTTTATGACACCATTCTATATGATAAAAATCATATCTTTTTCATTTTTGGACCTATTGGGTAAAACCTCACATTCAGCTCTCTGTCATTGGCCATATAAGAATGAGCCAGTGGCACCATAGTCATGTGACTGTGACACGCACAAATGGAACAAGAACATACTTCAGATTAAGCATACTTTTGTATTTGTATCATCCTCTTCGCAATCACTCTAGCCCTCGTCAGGTATCAGCAGTAGTCCAAAAAACTGTGAAGACTTAGCGTCAAAGGGGTGAAAGTGAGTGTGCAAGTTTTTAAGCATTATTTCAAGATGAAAAATACTCCTGGAGATCTGAGAAGGGTCTACCAACAAACATCGTCTTAGACAAATGAATGCAATTATTTCTGACTGCCTTTTAAGTCCTATTTCTTTTGACTCTCTCGGACCTGAAGAACAAAATTTCATATTCCAAATCAATTTTAAATTATCGAACAATATCATTAATATCGCATGCAAGTAAAATTTTGCTGAAGGTAATTCAAAACTGATTGCAGCAGTGCATCAACAGGGAACTGCCAGAAAGTCAAGCCAGATTCAGAAGAGGATGTGGAAAAACGGGTATCATTACTGATGCCAGATGGATCTTGGCTGAAAGCAGAGAATACCAAAAAAATGTTTATCTGTGTTTTTATGACTATGCAAAGGCATTTGGCTGTGTGGATCATAACAAATTATGGATAGCATTGCAAAGAATGGGAATTACGAAACACTTAATTGTGCTCATGAGGAACAGGCACATAGACCAAGAGGCGGTCGTCTGATCAGAATAAAGGGACACTGCGTGGTTTAAAGTCAGGAAAGGTGTGCATCAGGGTTGTATTCTTTCACCATACTTGTTCAATCTGTACGCTGAGCAAATACTCCGAGAAGCTGGACTATATGAAAAAGAACGTAACATCAGGATTGGAGAAAGACTCATCAACAACCTGTGAAATGCAGATGACACAACCTTACTTGCTGAAAGCAAGCAAGACTTGGAGCACTTGTTAATGAATATCAAAAGCCCACAGCCTTCAGTATGGGTTACATTTCGACACAAAGAAAACAAAAAATCCTCATACCTGGACCAATAAGCAACATCATGATAAATGGAGAAAATACTGAAGTTTTCAAATCGAAGGATGTATTGCACTGGGAAAATCTGCTACAAAAGACATCTTTCAACTATTAAAAAGCAAAGATGTCACTTTGAGGAGTAAGGTGCTCCTGACCCAAGTCATGGTATTTTCAATTGTAACATATGCATGTGAAAGCTAGACAACAAATAAGGAAGACAGATGGAGAATTATGGTGTTGTCAAAGAATACTGAATATACTATGGACTGCCAGAAGAACCAAGACATCTGTCTTGGAACAAGTACAGCCAGAATGTTCCTTAGAAACAAGGACGGCGAGACTTTGTCTCATGTACTTTTGACACATTATTAAGAGGGTTCAGTCCCTGGAGAAGAACATCATGCAAGATAAAATGGAGAGTGAGCAAAAAAGAGGAGGACCCTCAAGGATATGGACACACACAGTGGCTTCAACAATGGACTCAAACGTAACAAAGACTGTGAGGGTGGTGCAGGCCCGAATATGTTTCATTCTTTTGTACATAGTGTGGCTATGAGTCGGAATCAACTGGGTGGCATCCAACAACAACAACATGTGGAATAATATACTGTAGCATTTTTATCAGACCAGTCAAGCTCTTCAAGATTCAGAGGTAAATTTATAGACATGCACAGAAATCTACCAGTCATTAACAGGGTGTTCACCTAATTTAAGAGGAAATTTTGAAAACACAACAAAACAAATTCTGTCAAATACTGATTATCAAGCAGTCCACCATTGCAGAAGCATTAGAAATGACTAAATGACAGAAGTGATCCCAGAAGTGTCATTGAGTGCCAGAGATCAATTTCCTGTAACCACATACTACACCATTATTGACACACTTGAAATCCGCATGAAAAGAAGGGCAAAAGTATATGAAGTTTTTTCAAACAGATTTTCCTTCTTAGACAGTATGGACATTGTTTAAGAAGCAATAATGCATGAAGGCATTCAAGAAATTAGTGCAGGCTTATCCCAATGATTTACATACAAATGGTTTATGGAAAAGTGACACAATTTCATTCTTACATGAGAACTAATTTTACAGATTCAGGAAAGACAAATTTTACTCATGTAGGCATGTATGATTCCATAATAGAAGATAAAATACAATGCACATTTCCCAATATTGAAATTGCTTTAATATATTTGTAACTTTAATGGTTACAAGCTGCACGACAGAATGCTCATTTTTGTCCCTAAAGAGACTCAAAAACCCTCTGTGTACAACGATTCAAGAAAGACTCGATTCATTATCCTTATTAAATACAGAAGTAGATACTGTTCAGCAGCTTAATTGTGATGAAATGATTGAAGAATTTTAACAGCAAAGAATAGAAATAAACGTTTTTAATTATAATACATTAGCGATGCAGGAACTGTCTAAAAATATAGTAATTTGTTGTAATATTTGTTTTCTGATCATTACATTTTGTTTTATAACACCTTTTTATTTTTTCATTTATAATTATAACATTTATTTTTATAATTTTATTATGAAACAAGCATCAAAATTGAAGTAAGCACCGTTTAAAGCAAAATTGGTAAAAGTCAATTTTCTGTTGTGGGAGATCAATAGAATTTTACATTGATTGTTGAATCAACTAAGTTTACTGACTCATTTTCAATGTGGAACGTTGTTTTTGTAGAAAATGTGGTATATAGTAAAACTCTTAGTACTCCGCATCTACTGAAAATTTTATAATCCAGTGCATTTCATTCTACTAAAATTGCATACTCCACTTTTTCATTCAATTGCTAATATTACAGTCATATTTCAAAAGAAAATACACTCAGTAGTGAAGTCACTCCTGAGCTTCACCCTTCAGTGAAATATCGGACAGGTCTATAGGGCCGACAATAACACACCTGAGGAACCTGCTTCATAGATCAACCATGTATACAAGGCTACGGGAACACCAGCCCAAAAAGCAAAGAAGAGAAGGCAGGAAGGGACAGGAAATCTGGACAAATGGAACCACGGAACCTTGGGTGGAGAAGGGGAGGGTGTTGACACATTGTGAGTTTGGCAACTAATATCACAAAACAATTTGTGTATTAACCGTTTAATGAGAAACTAATTTGCTCTGTAACTGTCACCTATATCACAATAAAAAATAAATAAATTAAAAAAAAGAACACGCCCTCCCTAAGGGCCCCTCCCTGCCCTCACGGAAAAATATTCCCTGATCAACTGTCAGTTCACTACACCTCCCACATCTGGCTCCTTCTAGCCTTGCTTACTCTTCCCTATAATGAAAAGCCCATTTCTGCCTGACCTTTGAGCTGCTTACAGAGCTTCTGTTCTATGGTAGGAGAATTTTCCTGTATTGCAGTAGTCCTCCTCCCCCGATTATAACAACCCTTTTGAGTAAAGTCTGTCCTTACAAAATAATAATAATAACTAATAAATGCCTTATTCTGTCAGAAGAAAAGGCTAAATAAATAAAGTTGGGGCTCACTTTGGAAAAAAAAACATAATAGCAAACTTATCAATACATCCACACCTATTCCAAAGCCCAGGGGTCCAAAAGAAGCATTCAAGAAAGCTTCCCATTGTAGAAACAATTTCTCAATTTTCCAGAACTGAAGACTAATAAAGTCCTTACCCTTAAGGCAGCGTTGAAATTCTCGAGAGCTGAGAGGTTCTTCCTGGTAAGCAGCTGTCCTGGAAATAGGACAGCTTCAAACAGGGACTCACAGTGTCTAGGGATCCTTAAGCCCTTAAAACAGGTGGTATTCCTTAACCCTTACAGTACCCCTGCCCCATGTACCACCTCCATTGGACTTTAAATCAGTGACCTCAGGTTCCCAAGAAATCTAGTCTAGGGCCAGGCCTATCCAGACCAGCACTTCACGTAGCTCTGCCAGCTGACTTAAGCTTCTGCTCTCTTTTGGTTTTCTTATGAATTTAGATAGGGTGGTTGTGAGGCAGATCAATGATATGCTGCTCCTCGGACTTCCAGGAGATGTCACACCGTTCTTAGATGAAGGTAAGGAAGTATAAATACGGCTGCAGAAGGCAACAACAATTTAAACACTACTTACCCCCTAGTTGGGAAGAATTGGCAGCATATATAGCGCCCTAGTCCTTCCCTTTCTAACTAAGGGGCTCATCTTGGACGAGGGGCCTAAAGAGCAGTGTTTACCCTTAGGTTTCTGTACTTTTCAGGGAGTTGACCACCCTAGTCAACACCTGGAGGCATTTTGACAGTTTATCCAGAGAAAAATCAAGTCCTTCAAGAAAAAAAAAAAAAAAGATGGAGAATGGCAAAAACAGACAATGGCAGTGCCCTGTCTGTAAAGGCCAGTGAAGAAAGAAAAGACAGGTATCAAACAAGGATGCAAACCTTAGCACAAAGATCAGCTTGTTCTGTCTTGCTGGGCTTTATTGCTTAAATGGAAATCTATAATTTCCCCGTTATCACAGCCTCCCCTTCAACATGACCATACTCCAGAGTTACTTCCAATCCCAACATAGTGGAAACCTGTATCAGATTCCCGACAGACACATGGGTAGGAATGCAGCAGTGGGCCTCAGTCACTGCCCTAGCTGAGAACCCCACACCCCTGGTACACCTGGCTTCCTAGGACGAGGCTCAGGGCCGTTTCTCCTCTGATACCTCTACTCTGGCTTGCAGAGGCCACTCTGCCACGGAGCCTTCTCAAGAGGGTTAGGGTCTGTGTTGACTGTGCTGTTTCACCACCAGTATTCGCAGAGGGCCCATCTCCAGATCATTCTCCAAATTCTCTTCCGCAGAAGAGGAAGAGGAGGAAGAAGAAACATTCTTGTGTGCAGGTTCTGCTGCCTCCTCCTCTCTGGGACCCTTTAGGGGCAAAAGTTGAGCTGTGGGTTTCAGCTCTGGCTCTACAAGTTCTCTGCTGTGACCTCTGAGGTCCGGGTTAGAGGCCACCAGGTGGGTCCAGCTGAGGGACAGCAGCAGAGGCAACCCTGTCACAGTAGCCAGCAGCAGGTGTAGGGATGGCAGGGGGCACAGGAATGGAGTGCCCAGAGGAAGCCCACTGGTGACACATCCAGTAACTGGCCCCAGCAGAGAGCGGCAAGGAGCACGGAGGAGGGGGCTGGGGTACTCCCTGGTGAAAAGCTTGTGCAGCCTCTCCACAGCCACCCTCCAGACAGCTGGGGGCACCCACTTGACTCCACCTAGAAATGCTTTAGCTGTCTTGCCATTCCAGAAATGAACAGATTTTTTTATCCTCTGACGCTCTAGAACAGAAAAGGGCAACAGCTGTGTTATAATTAGTTCTTTATTGTGGGGATAAGGGTTCTCACACTCCCAAAAGCAAAACCTCAGTGCAGCCCCCTCTGCTCTGTCTGCCTAGCTTCTCGTGCACGCTACTCCCTGGAGAGCCTTCAGAACATTCCCCTCACCTGCTGCATATTTTACCATCCCTTCCTGGTGGACTTGAGTGAGCCTGTCTCCTGGACTACAAGATTACCTGGAGGGACCCATTCTTTCATGTCAAAACCAAAATGCGTCCTGGGGTAGGGGAAGGGAAGTATAAATAAATAAGAAGTTACATTATGGCTCGCTAAGACGTGTGTGTGTGTGTATAAAAGCAAACCAAACCCATTGCCCTCCAGTAGATTCCAACTCATAGAGACCCTATAGGACAGAGTAGAACTGCTCCATAGGGTTTCCAAGGCTGTAATTTTTATGGAAGCAGCTGCCACATCTTTCTCCCGCAGAGCTGCTGGTAGGTTCAAACCACCAACCTTTTAGTAGTTGAGCTCTTAACCACTGTGCCACCAAGGCTCCTATATTTATATATACATACAGATACAGATACATAGATAGAGCTAGAGATATAGATGTGTGTGTGCGCATATAACTCACATATTTCCCTGAACGCGTGAGCAAGCAGAGGAGGGGGCACCACAGACTATCAGTGTTTAGGGCTCTCATGCCTTAATCGGGCCCTGGGTCTCTCATTTGTCTTCTAGAGCCTGGAACACGTGGCCATTCGGAAGGTGAAGGATAGAGGAAAACTCCTGATTAACTATCTTGCAACAGTTCATTCATTCTTTCATTCATTTAACAGACAGATCTGCTGTAGCCTACTCTGTGCAGAATCATTGTGCTGAATTTGCAGATTTACAAAGTCTCAGTCTTATTTCTTGTGGCCCTCCGGCTCTGTCCAATAGGTGTGCACACGGGAAGTAAATGAAACTCCAGGAAGACAGCGAAGGTCAACGGAGCTGTGATTACAGATAAATTACTGACAAGGCCAAGCGGCCAAGTCGTTAATAAAACATTACCGTTATTAAGTATAGGGGTCTCTTCCCACCCATCCTCCCAAGGATGGGGAGTAAAAGTCCTTGTTTGTGTGTGTGCCCAACTATGAAGTGTTAGGTATAGCCGCCCGCCTGGTGCTGCCTCAAAGGCTGTGGTCCTCTTCCCAGCTGGAGCGACCTCAGCGCATCTTCTGCAGCCGCCACCAACCTCACCCAGAGCGGCCGTCGGAACAAGCCGGCAGGTCAGGACGCTCGCGCTCCCTCTGCTGGACGTGTTCCTGGCTTCCCCCCGGGTTCCGCACCTGAGCTCCTGCCCCGGGTCCTCGCTCCGACGTGCGCGCGCGGCCGGAAGCGGGGAGACGGCGTGAGAGCCGCGGCGCCGCGTCAAGGCGGGTCCGAGGGCCGCGGTTCGCGTCCGAGCGAGCGCTGGAGTCCCCGGCACGCCCTGCGCGCTTGCCCGGCAGTCGCGCCCTCCCCGCGGCGCCCCCTCTCCCGGCCGACCCCGAGTCACCCACGGCCGCTGTCTGCCGAGGGGCAGGACCGGGGGACGGAGGATACCTGCGAACGGCTCAGCTCGAGGTAATCACGGATGGAAGGCCGGGCGGGGCGCCCTCGCCGGGACGCAGGACCTGGCAACTTGAAATGCGGACTCCAGAAGCGGCACACGCTGCTCAGGGCAAGCTGCTTCTGACACGAATTTTATTATTGCGCTTCTGTTTTAAATAAGTTAATTTAGAGAAGGCAAGAATGGCCCCTTGGATGGTTTTGGGTTGAAAACGTAATCTTGAAAGTTTTAGCATGCTGTGGTTACTTGAGTAAGGATATTTGTTACAGAGACCCTTCAATTTAATGTAGTTGTGAAGACAGTTGCAGGTTAGCTGTCGCGTTCCAGCACCCGTGTTATTAATCAGCTTCGAGAGCATCTGTCGGGGAACCTAGTGGTGACAAAACCGGTCTTTGATGATGGGTTTTGCATGTTACACTCTGGCGCCATGACCCTCACCAGATTGATAGATTTTGTGTGCCTAATTTGAGTCGCTTGCATACTGCAGTTCTCCGCTTTTTCCTGTCTTAAAATATTCTCAAGTGCTGTTTCACTTTGTGAACGTACTTTAAGTTCAGGTAAGTGTGTCTTTTACTTTCCCTACCCAATAATCATGGCTCAATCATAAATATATTAACTTTTAAAAGAAATAAAACGACTCTACTGACTACGAGAACTTCCGAGTTGATCCAGTGCCTAATTTTGTTGTCTTGATTTAAATAAATAAATTAACCCAGCTAAAACAAAAGAGACCACCTTTTATCACTCCATGCTATTTTTAAAGTCTCTTCTTTGCAAAATTCTGATATTAAGAAGAGGGACCATCCCTTTATAATTGTTTAAGATAGATTAAAAAAAAAAAAAAAACTTGTAATTGTCTCTTCCATGTATTTGTTAAATAAACCACATCCTCTGTTGCCTTAAGACCTAGCTAGAATTTTGTAACATTTACAGGGAGGTTTTGGGTTACAGGGACTGGTACTTGATACAAGGCATTTTCTCATCCTTTAGTAATTACTCTGACTTGGAAAACCATTTGGACCTTAAATTTATGTAAGATGGAAGTTTGACTTTAAAAAAAATAAACATTGTGCTATGGCAACATATGTCATCTGGAAGAATTTTGAGAGAAATACTCATTTAAAAATATGTAAAAGTCCGTATTAAAATGCTGATACTTAAATATGGAAGCATGGGTGAAACTGGTCAAAAACACGTAGACGTTCTTTCTTTGCCTTTAGAGAGCCATGTTAGAGCAGAATGCTGTCAATAATTTTTGAAATGTCTACTTTGAAAGTGCATTTCCCCTTCTTTGCTCCCATGGGTTTCTGTAAATATTAAAAGAGCTTCGAAAAGAAAATGGAGACTCTTAATTATCAAGAGGCTTCTCCTAACAGAAACTTGTCTGCTCTTTTTCTGTTCTCTCTAGTTACCACGCTGTGTATCTTCGCTATGATATTCTAATTGTTTTTATTTAGGTCTTGTTGTTAGTTGCCATACAGTCCATACCAATTCATGGTGGCCTCATGTGTCCAGAGTAGTACTGCTCCATAGGATTTTCAGCTCTTTGATCTTTCTGAAGCCCTGGCTCTCCCAAGGAGCCTCTGATTGGGTTTTAAACACCAACCTTTTGGCTAGTAGTTGAGTACTTAACTGTTTGCACCACCCACAGACCAATTATAAAAATGTTTGTAGCAAACACTGAGGGCTTATTTTCTTGCATATGTAAAATGTTGATACTAAACTTGTCTTTTTTTTAGGATTTAAAAATTTTCTCCACAGTATTTAAAATAAAGGACCCTAATAAAATAATAAATTAAGTTAATAAAATGTAAAATAAGAACAGTTAGTCTAAAGAGATTTGTTATTTAATTTGGTTGATTTATAACATGGCATTCTCTTTTAGTTAATTTTCTTGGGAAAAGTAGCAAATATCTGAATAATTTTGATAAAATGTAGTTTGCTTTAAACAATAATGATACTATTTTAATACATTTTTCTGTACCGTTCATCATGCAGATAATGATGAATTTTTATTTATGAAATAGAATTTAAATTTTATTATGAAATAGAATCTAAATATAAAATGGTTAATGTGGGTTTAGGCAAATCGTGATTTATTTTTTAATTATGGGGTATTTTACTGTATAACTTTGTTCTAATCAAGCTGTGTCTCGGTTACTCTTTGGTACTGAGAGCCAATTTTTGAACTTGAAGATGTGATGGTATGTCAAGCACAGTGCTAGACTTCAAGAATATAGAGGTGAAGAGGACAGGTTCTACCATGGATTGAATTGTGTCGCCCCAAAAATGTGTATCAACTTGGTTAGGCCATGAGGCCCAGTATTGTGTGGTTGTCCTCCATTTTGTGATTGTAATTTTATGCTAAAGAGGATTAGGGTGGGATTGTAATACCACCCTTACTCAGGTCACCTCCCTCATCCAATGTAAAGGGAGTTTCCCTGGGGTGGGGCCTGCAACACCTTTTATCTCTCAGGAGATAAAAGGAAAGAGAAATAAGTAGAGATTTGGGAACCTCATACCACCAAGAAAACAGCACCAGGAGCTGAGCACCTCCTTTGGACACAGGTCCCTGAGCCTGAGAAGCTTCTCCACTAGGGGAAGATTAAGGGCAAGGACCTTCCTCCAGAGCCAACACAGAGAGAAAGCTTTCCCCTGGAGCCAACACCCTAAATTCGTACTTGTAACCTACTGGACTGTGAGAGAATGGATTTCTCTTTGTTAAAGCCATCCACTTGTGGTATTTCTGTTATAGCAATATTAGATGACCAAGACAGGTGCCTACTGATGCTTCCTGTTTGCTTAAGAGATTTATCATGCAGAAAATAGTTTGACAAACTACCGTAACTGGAACATGCCACACTAGGAAGGTAGAGGGTGATGTGTGAATGTATAAGAGTGACCTGACCTGATCAATTTGGGGAGTCAGGGAAGACTTCTGAGGCAGGGACATGAAACTTAGAGCCACAGAGAGGGAAAGATGAAGCCAGAGGACGAAGTGGGGAGAGAATTTTCATAAAAAGAAAACGTGATATGAGAGGACGCTGAGACAGAAAAAGTTTGGCTTGAACTGAAAGAGGACCCGTTTGCCTGGAATTTAGTGGGGAGCAAACTATACAATCATCGTGGAAGAAATGAGAGAAGGAAGGAGGGATCCATCTCAGAGGATCTCGTGGAACCTTTATAGCAATTTGTGTTTGAATCAGCAGGTGAAATAGCCATTAATGGATTTTCAGCTGGGGAGAAACAATGACTTCAGTGCTGCATTGAGAAAATGCATAGAGGTGACCAGGCGTGTTTACAGTGAGATGAGCTGTTACAGTATTTGAAGTAAGAGTTATGTTGCTGGATAAGGAGAGAAGCACACTGAGTCTGAGTTTTAGGAAATGGAAATGAGAGGACTTGGGGGTTATTTAGATAAGCATATATGAGAGGGAAGGAAGAGTCAATAATTATCCTGATTCTGGGAATGAGCCACTGGGTGGTATTTTAGTTACCTATTGCTGCTGTAACAGAAATACCACAAGTGGATGGCTTTAACAAACAGCCACCTATTCTTTCACAGTTCAGGAGGCTGGAAGTTCGAATTCAGGATGCCAGCTCTAGGGGGAGGCTTTCTCTCTCTGTTGGCTCTGCGGGAAGGTCCTTGTCATCAGCTTTCCCCTGGTCTAAGAGCTGTTCAGCATAGGGACTCCTGGTCCAAAGGGCACACGCTCCTGGCTCTTCTTGCTTGGTGGTGATGAGATCCCCCTGTCTCTCTGCTCACTTCTCTCTTTTATATCTCGAAAGAGATTGACTTAAGACACAACTTAATCCTGTAGATTGAGTCCTGGTTCATTAAAATAACTGCCTCTAATCCTGCCTCATTAACATCATATAGGTAGTATTTCCAACACCTAGGAAAATCACATCAGATGACAAAATTATGGACAATCACACAATACTGGGAATCATGGCCTAGTCAAGTTGATACACATTTTTGAGGGACACAATTCAGTACATAACAGATGGTTATGGGAAGTTTTAAAGAGGAACAAGTTTTAAGTGAAAGATCATAAATTCAGTTTTGAGTAATTTAAGATTGTTTGTGACATGATCCTGCTGGTGACAAATAGTGACTGGCATGCAATATGTAGGGGCTCAGTAAATGTGAGTTGTTACCATATCATCTTCAGGTTTAGTCTCAGAATACAGAGGTCTTAGTTAGAAATAAACATGTAAAAGTTATAAGTTAATGGGAAACTTGATCGTAATGGAAGCCACTGGCATAGGTGAGGTTGTCTATGGAGAAGAGAAGGCTTGGTAATGGTTATAACTCCAAATAGGTTTCCTCCTTTGCTCTGAGAGACCCACCTGACAACACATCTCTGCACCAAGAGTCAGCCACCTGCACTATATAGAACTCTACAGTTATTCTACAATGCTTTTTCAATGAGCACTGCATTTTCACGGCATTTCTTAGACCTCTTACCCAAATGCTCTGCATTATTCAGTATTCACTTCAAGCACCATCTTCTATTTGAAACCTTCCCCAACTTCCCTAAACTTCATTGATCTCTCTCTCTGTCCTCAAATCCTGTACCACACATACTCAAAACTGCATATGTTAGTATTTATTTTAAACTGTTATGTAGTCTTGGCTATTATATCTCATACTTCTTAGTGTTATTTCTCTAAAAAGATTATAGAAGAACCCTACATGATATTATTTTTGTGGCTTTATTAGGCGCCTAGTATGGCATGGTATGCAACAACGATAATATGGCACTAAGCCCAAAACAAGTAGTCAATCAATGCTTCCAGTCCAGTGGTTAAACGATTGGTTAATATTTTGGGGTGGGTGAGGATTTATATGTTACTATGGCAGCATTTCTACTTTATGGTGGGATATTATAGGTCTGTTGTCCTAGCACTGAATGCAGCAGAATTAAAATGTTTACGTATATGCCATCTAAAAAATCCTTGACAACCTCAATCTTTTCTCCATTTATCATGATGTTGCTTATTGGTCCAGGTGTGAGGATGTTTGTTTTCTTTATGTTGAGTTGCAATCCATACTGAAGGTTGTAGTCTTTGATCTTCATCAGTAAGTGCTTTGAGTCCTCTTCACTTTCAGCAGTCAAGGTAGTATCATCTGCATATTGCAGATTGTTAATGCATCTTCCTTCAATCCTGATGCCCCATTCTTTTTCATATAGTCCAGCTTCTCAGATTTTTTGCTGAGCATACAGATTGAATAAGTATAGTGAAAGACTGTGAACCATTCCTGACTTTAAACCACACAATATCCCCTTGTTCTGTTCGAACGAATGCCTCTTGGCATATGTACAGTTTCTACATGTGCACAATTACGTGTTCCGGAATTCCCATTCTTCACAGTGTTATCTATAATTCGTTATGATCCACACAGTTGAATGTCTTTGCGTAGTCAATAAAACAAAGGTAAACGTCTTTCTGGTATTTTCTGTCTTCAGCCAAGATCCATGTGACATCAACAATATATCCCTCGTTCCATGTCCTCTTCTGAATCTGGCTTGAACTTCTGGCAGTTCTGCTGCAACCACTTTTGAATAATCTTCAGCAAAATTTTACTTGTGTGTGATATTAATGATATTGTTTGATAATTTCTGCCTTCTGTTGGATCACCTTTCTTTGAAATGGGCACAAATATGAATCTCTTCCAGTGGGTTGGGTAGGAAGCTGTCTTCCAAATTTCTTAACATAGACGAGTGAGCACCTCCAGTGCTGCATCTGTTTGTTGAAACGTCTCAGTTGGTATTCTGTCAATTCCTGGAGCCTTGTTTTTTTCCATTGCCTTCAGTGCAGCTTGTACTTCTTCCTTCAGTACCATCCCTTCTTGATCATTTAGTTTCTCTTAAATGGTTGAACATCCATCAGTTCTTTTTGGTGCAGTTACTCTCTGTATTCCTTCCATCTGCCTTGTTCAGTATTTTTTCTATGTAATCAGCTCTTTCAGCTTGAGAAATGCCTTGCGTGTCCTTCCCTTTTGGTTTTCTAACTCCAGGTCTTTGCACATTTCATTATAATATTTTACTTTGTCTTCTCCAGGTGTCCTTTGAAATCTTCTGTTCAGCTCCTCTTTTTCATTGTTTCTTCCTCTCAGTTTAGTTACTCTAAGTTCAATAGTGAGTTTCAGAATCTCTTCTGACATCCATTTTGGTCTTTTCCTTCTTTCCTGCATTTTTAATGGCACTTTGCTTTCTTCGTGTATGATGTCCTCGATGCCATTGCACAACTTGTCTTCATTCGTTAGTGTTCAGTCCATTGAATCTATAAAGGTTACAGTTAAGAAAACCCTATGGAGTACAGTTCTGCTTTTAATTTACGGGCTTGCCATGAATCGGAACCAACTCAATGGCAATGGATTTGATTTGGACTCTAGGTTTAGGCTCTTGCTATACAGATTCTGTGAGATTATCAATGTGTGTTCTTTTGAGATGCTTAATTTGTTGAATTTTATTTTTTTTTACACAGAATGAAAAACTAACAAAGAAGTTCAGAGGCTTCACAGGTGATTATGTGTAACAGAGATGCCCAGAAGAGAAGCTGCTTAATTTTCCACCTCTATATGGCCTCCTGGAAACCCTGGTGGCGTAGTAGATAAGTGCTCTGGCTGCTAACCAAGAGGTCTGCAGTTCGAATCTGCCAGGCACTTCTTGGAAACTCTATGGGGCAGTTCTGCTCTGTGCCATAGGGTTGCTATAAGTCAGAATCGACTCGATGGTGGCAGGTTTGGTTTTTGGTTTATATGGCCTCCTAGTGATGCCCAAACAGTGCAGGCTCAGGAGAAGGTTGCATCTTTGTCTCTGCTTGCTCGTACATGCCCTCCCCTGCAGAAGAAGGAGTGAAAGCAACAGGTCAGCCCACCCTAAGGCTTTCAGAGAGAATAGACACATACCAGAACTCAGATGTAGCTGTTGCAGGAGCAAATTGCAGTAGGAATAGTATCTTTAGAGAGTTCATGTCAAAGACTAAATTTGGCCACACTAAAGAGAGGTGTGCAATGGAAAAAAAAATGCAGAAAACCTTGCTCTCAGGAGAATCTTAAGGCATCTAATCCATTTAAAGGTATCAGAACACGTCCTGCCCTCAGGGACATATATTGTAATGCCTTTTGTCCTGAGGAGGAAATATGAAGAGATTGGGCTTTTTACACCTGCAAAAAAGGAAAGTAACCCTGATGGCTTCTTAATATCAGTCGTAAGTGTTGGAGGCAAATAGGTCTCACAGCTCTACATCATCACAGCTAAAAGCATGTGGCACATGATTTTCACTTGTGGCCTTTGGAAGCACACTGCAGTGCTATCTGGGATGTGAAATGTTACCTTTTTTTTTTTAATTCAGTCCAAAACACTTTGCAGAGGTACACCAAAAACCAGACCTGTTGCCATCAAGTTGGTTCCGACTCAGCGAGTTTAGGGGACAGAGCAGGACTGCCAATTAGAGTTTCCAAGGCTGTAAATCTTTACAGAAGCAGACTGCCACATCTTTATTCTATGGGGCAGCTGGTGAATTTCAGCCACAACGTTTTAGTTAGCAACCACACGTTTAACCGCTGTGTCACCCAGGCTCCTTTTCATAAATTTAAATCTAAAATTTAAATTCACAAACTTAAATCTAACATAGGCATACACAGATAAGTATTATTTATAAGCAAATTACAGAGTTTTAAAAATGCCATATTTTTAGGCATTATTGATATGAAATAATTTTAATTTCAGTAATACATTTCAATTATTCCAGGTTATAGATGTATTTGCTGAAATTAAGCATAGCTGGATGGATACGAGGAGCCCTGGTGGGACAGTTGTGAAGAGCTTGGCTGCTAACTAAAAGGTGTACAGTTCAAATCCACCATCCACTCCTTGGAAACCCTGTGGGACAGGTCTACCTTCTACGGTCTCTGTGAGTTGGAACTGACTTGATGGCAACAGGTTTACTTTTTTGGGCATAGATATGGACTTGCCCTAGCGAATGCTTTAAAAATGTCAGCTTTTTAAAAATAGGTTTATTTGAGAGACCTTCAGATTGTTTGGGCTTTTTACTTGGCAGGAAGTTGATGTACCACAGATCTCAGATCAATGGTAGAAGTAAACAAAGATACGAGGTCTCTTGCTAGAAATAAGTAGTCGCTGCCTGTCAGACTTTTTTTTTTTTTTTTAAATCTCATTCTGCTGTAAAATATCCTCTACCCTACTGAGAAATTCATCTTCCTGAAAATTCCCTCTCTTGCCCTGTTCCCCCTCTGCTTAAGAACTCGTAATGATTCTCTCTTGTCTGTCACGGTTACAGAGATCCTTTTTATGTATTTATTTATTTGGTACTTAAATGTCTGGATAGTTTGCATGCTACAAGTCTTACTATATTTTTAATTTGTTACTATTTTAATATTTTTACAGACATGCTCTTTGCTTCTACTCTTTATGAGACAATTCCTGACCCGTTACTGAGTTCCCTCCACCTCCGAATCTAAAACCTACTTGTTTTTCAAGCTCTGCCCCAATTCTGCCTCCCCTTGGTTCAGTGCACTGACTTCTCCAGTTACTGTGGTCCCTTTCTTCTCTAATCTCATTACAGTCATTTGTCTCTACTCAGCATGTTGTCCATCATTCTAGTTCCAGTCTCTTCTTTATAATTCAGAACTCTATATATTTATGTATACAAGGTGTTCTGCTGTAGCAGTTGTTTTGGAACACGAATTTGATCCCACACCATTGGTATATCAGAGAACAATTTGAGCATAATGCAAATTTTATGTATATGTGTATGCATGATTCCATCTGCAAGAAACACTGGCTGAACAAGAAAACCGCACTGAGGTGAACTAAGCCACATAGGATTACCCAAAACAGACAGACACACACACCCCTCAAACTTCTATTAACTACTGCACTTCACACATGTGTTATGAGCCACACCCATGAACGTTTGCTATTACAATATTCTGTCACGTTTGTTACCCTCCTGCCACCACTTTACAACAACTCACAAGCTGCAGCCCTTCTGATGCCCGCTTCCACAAGCAAATCTCAGTTCTTTTTCTAGGTTACAGTGCCGTATTGTAGTACTTATGTATTTCTTAACCATTTAACATCTGTACGATTGTGCTGCCATTTTTAGTATGTTCCTGTCTTTATGTGTCATTGATAGTTTTGATTGTTGGGCCCCTAATCTCCTGTTTCCCATAAACCCTCTGGTTTTTATTGCAGTTTTACATAGATCAGTGAGTTTTAGTAATGCCTATGAATATTGGATGTCACATTATGGCAGAGCTGACTGCGTATGTATATATGCACATTTTATAAGTATTTGTTGAATGTGTGACCTGAAATATATAATTCATAGAATAAATGATGGAATTATTATAATGCTTAGAGATATTTGTTTCATTTATCTATTGCTACATAGCAAACTATTTAAAAACTGAATGGCTAAAGCAACAGCATATTAATATTTGTCCTGGTTCTGTGGGTTCCTGGGACCAGCTGGGCAGTCCTGTTGCTATTGCTTGGGGTCTCATTGGTTGTAATCAGATGGCAGCTGGGGAATGGGAGCATCTGAGGTTCAACTGGCAAGCTATGATGGAATTACTTTCCTGTCTCTTGAAGTAGCCCTGGTGACCTCCCCTCTCCATCTGTCATATCCATGTGTTCTTCCCAGAGTGGTAGCAGAATTTTTCACATGGAAGCTCAGGGCTCCTCAAAACAACCAAAAGGTAAAACTGCAAGGTCTTCCTAAGCCTTAGACCTAGAACTGGCACAGCATGTCTGCCTCCTTTATGCTAAGTAGTCACATGGCCAGCCCTGGTTTTAGGAGAGGGGAAATAACTGTCATCTCATGATGGAGGAAATGACAAAGAATCTGCAGCTATCTTTAATCTATTACAATATTCTTCACCAATAACTTTATAGGTAATAGTACTAGATTTTAACGCCAGGAGGGATTTAGTAATCATTTAGCCTACCATCAGCAATTTATGTGAAAGGGCAATGGAGCAAACCTTCACAGTATAAGGCAGAACTAGAGGTATGACCCTGTCTTGTGTTTTTTTTTTTTTTCTTTTTGTAACCCTTGGGAAACTGCCTAGAATATAGTAGGTAATCAGTAAATACTGGTTGACATAGACATTTATTAGTAAACACAATATAAGATTCTAATAATAGTCTACTTTAAGAAGCCACCCACATTTCTAACTTGTTAGAAACATGCTTGAATCTCCCAGAAGTCATTAAGATGTTAATGAAATTTTAAACTATAATACAACAGGATATTTCAGGAAGTTTTAGCAATTTTCATATAACCATCATGCTTTCTCCAAGCGCACATACACAGACACACACACAGACACAAATGGAATGTTACAGACAGTGAATATAAGGTAGATAATAATTTTATTTTATTCTTTAGGAATTCACATAACACTCTCCTGGTCTCGTACCAGAGGTCTTTGTGCTTTGAAAATTGTTTGACTGCTCATATTCATCTGACCCCAAGAATTTCCTAATTCAGGAGAAATTCAACTGCATAAATACACACTTAGAAAATTTGGCTAGGGAACATAGTGGTTTTTTTTTGGTGTTGTTTTTTGTTTTTAATTACCCAAAGAGAATGCTAATGAAAAACAAAACAAAACAAAAGGGAAATATTATTTTTCTCCTGAATTTAAATATAAATGTATTAATAAATTTTATTATATATACAACTTAACATTAAAAAAAAGGGCTTAAGTGAGGCAAAGCAACATAATGAAACGTTTGCAAATTTTCTTGACTTTTAAGTATGTGTAATAAGTTAAAAACAGATAGGTTGGCTAGGTATTACATACCTTCAAGATTACAGAAAATGGCATATATTATCCAGGTACCATTACTGTGATCCTAAATCTTGAACAGTGCACAAGTACCAGCTCTTTATAAATCTAGGACTATGGGGTGTGTGATTGCGTTATAGGAGGTTACCACAGCCCAGAATTCACTTCAAGGTTAATGGAGTTTTATGGTTGCATTTTTCTCCTTCATTGGCTTATCAGCTATAACTCTTGGATTTATTATTACAGGGTCTAATTTTGGATTTATAATGTACATCTTTAACTGTCATGGTCTATTCTCAAGTGATGGTATACAGTTTCTAGTATAAGTATCTTTGACACTTTACATTTTTTCCTATATGTACACTAACACAGCTCATCCTTTCTACCAAAATTTATAGCAAACTGTATACTAGAAAGTGCCTTCTGTTATCTCTTTAGAGATGTGTTTAGAGTTAGGAGGACACAGTGATAATGAGGCATTTCTTTGTGGTAGATCACTGAAAGAACAAGAATTGAGCACAATTCATATAATTTAGCAGTTTTTTAAAATTATTTTTTATTCAAGTAATAGCAGGAATTAATTTCCCACTTTTATGTACTAAGTTTAACAATTCTTAAAATGACTTAATTTCTCAAAATTCATTGTCATTGTTCTCCTTGCCAGGCAGATGAAAATAACGGTAGCTTAAAAAAAAAAAAAAAAAAGTTTTTTTTTTTTTTACGGCCAGGTAATGAATTTACTTTCTAAATTATTATCAACAAAATAAAGGAAATCATAGCTCTGTGACTCACTGGGAAGAGAGGATAATCTTTCATGCTCCTAAGAGGGTAACATGGTTGGTCAAGTGGTGTGATCTAGCACATCCATTGTCCGCCTTAGGGAGGCAGTTCTGTGAGAAGGGAGGAAAGAGCTTTCCAGGTATTGCACCGAATACGTGATCATTTTCAGTCAACTATTTAATAAGTTTCCAATTGTTATGCTTTTGGAATTACAACAGTTTTAACTTATAATTAAAGAGCATGAATTAAAAAACAAAAAGCAGTTGATTAGGACTGCAACACAGTCAGAAGCTTCTGTCCCCATTGCCATTGCCATGCTGTTTTTATTTTCTTCCTTTTTTTCCTCCTCAATTATCTTCTCTTTCTCCATGAGCCTATTTGTCCATCTATCTCAGTTTTAACTTCCCTTTTCCATGGTGTTTTCACCTGATAATCTCTACACCAATTACCGCACTTAAAAAAAAAACCTGCTCCTCTTTTTATTTTAATAAGCATGCTACAAATAGAATGGTATGTGTCCTGGTTAATAAATGAAGCTCTAGTGCCTATGTTTTCATAGAGCTACGTAAACCTTGTAAACTTGGCTTAAGGGAATCTCAGTGGTAGTGTAGACTGAGAAAGGCTTATGCAACCTCTTTTAGGAGACCGTTGATAGTTGCTTTCTAGTCGATTCTGACTCATGGTAACCTCAGGTGTACAGCATAGAACTGCTTCTTAGGGTTTTCAAGGTTGTGACCTTTCTAAAGCAGATTGCCAGGACTGTCTTCCAAGGCACCTGTGGGTGGGTTTGAGCCACCGGCCTTTCATTAGTAGTCCAGCACTTAACCATTCGGGCCACCCAGGGACTCCTTTTAGAGAAGATATCAAGTCTGTATGTCTTGTATCCCTTCTCAGTTTAGTCCCTGTTCTGAGGAACCCTATGGATCACAGCTTTTGCAGCTTAATGACTATGTAACTTTTCACAGTTCTGTCACAACTTGGAGTATGATTCCTCCTCTGTAAATATGAGAATGAAAATAACCATACATCCTAGGTCACGTTTTTTTTTTTTTATGAGAATGCAACAAGCATGTGGATGTGAAAGCTCTTTACAGATTATAGATTTGTTTTCATCAGTTGGTTTATTAATTTTTTGGTTTGTGAGATGTGAAGATCTACTCATTTCTAAGGTCTCTATCAGCTCTAATTAACTATGTGAGATCCTCTAAAACATTACTAAGGGAAGCCCAGCATCCGTTGACTTGAACAGAGTAATTATACGGTAAAATGGAGTGAGCAGAACATCCTCTTCTTTTGTGAATTGTTGTTGTGGTTAGGTGCCTTCCAGTAGGTTCCTACTTATAGCCACCCTGTGCACAACATAACAGAACACTGCCCAGTCCTGCACCATCCTCATGATTGTTGTTATGCTTGAGCCCACTGTTGCAGCCACTGTGTCAGTCCATCTCATTGAGAATCTTCCTCTTTTTCACTGTCCTACTTTACAGAGCATGATGTCTGTCTTCAGGGACTGATCCCTCCTGATAACATGTACAATGTATGTGAGACGAGGTCTTGCCATCTTCATTTCTAAGAAGCTTTCTGGCTGTACATCCTTCAAGACAGATTTGTTCATTCTTTTGGCAGTATATTCAATACTCTCTGCCAACACCGTATTCAAAGGCATCAATTCTTTGGTCTTCCTTATTCCTTTTTCAGCTTTTGCATGCGTACGAGGCGATTGAAAACACCATGGCTTAGGTCAGACGTACCTTTTTCCTCTAAGTGACCTCTTCGCTTTTTAACACTTTAAACAGGTCTTTTGCAGCAGATTTGCCTAATGCAATGTATCATTTGATTTTTTGACTGCTGCTTCCGTGGGTGTTAATGGTGGATCCAAGTAAAATGAAATCCTTGACAACTTCAATATTTTCTCAGTTTATCATCATGGTCTTATTGGTCCAGTTGTGAGGATTTTTGTTTTCTTTATGTTGAGGTGTAATTCATACAGAAAGCTGTAGTCTTTGGTCTTCATCAGTAAATACTTCAAGTCCTCTTCACTTTTAGCAAGTAAGGTTGTATCGTCTGTGTAATGCAGGTTGTTAATACGTCTCCTTCCAATACTGATACCTCCTTCTTCTTCACATAGTCCAGCTTCTCGGATCATTTGCTCAGCATACAGATTGAATAAGTATGGTGAAAGGATACAACCCTGACACACACCTTTCCTAACTTTAAAACATGCAGTATCCCTTTGTTCTGTTTAAACGACTGCTTCTTGATCTATGTACAGGTTCTTCATGACCACGATTAAGTGTTCTGGAATTCCCTGTCTTCACAATGTTATCTATGATTTGCATAATCAATAAAGCACAGGTAAACATCTTTCTGGTATTTCTGCTTTCCGCCTTGATCCATCTGATATCAGCAATGATATTCTTGGTTCCATGTCCTCTTCTGAATCTGGCTTGATTTTCTGGCAATTTCCTGTCTATGTATTGCTGCAACCACTTTTGAATAATCTTTGGCAAAATTTTACTTGCATGTGATATTAATGATATTGTTCAATAATTTCTGCATTCAGCTAGTCTCCTTACTTTGGAATAGTCATAAATACAGATATCTTATAATGTGAATTAGAATTCCCATTAACCTTCTACATGGTGTGCTTTGCCTAACAGATCTATCAAGACTGTTTGAGGGTACAGTTGACCTCCCTAATTTGAGCCTCCTCTGGTGAGAGAGAAAATTCTAAGGCACTGTGGTTTCCCTGAATAACTTATCCATCTATTAAATAACATGTGAAACATTTGAAGATATTTATGTATCTACCATCTGTTACGTGGTAAGTTCCAAAAGCTGATCTCTTATTTGAAATGAATTGACCAGCTCCTCCTCCATAACCAAGTATGTACCATTCTGTCTGTATACTTATAAACTCAACAATTTTCCTCTTGGCTTTCACATTTGCAAGAGTAAAAAGTCCTTTTTCATCTCTTTCATTGTTTATTTACCCTTGTCAGATGCATAACTGGGTACATTTGAATCAGATCGAGATTTAACTTGAGCTAAACCTTTGTTTAAATTCCAATCTTGCCATGTTTTATCTGTGGTCCTGGGAAAGTTCCTTAACCTCGATTAGCATCAATATCCTTTCTGCAAAATAAGAACACAGACTTCGTAGGCTGTATATGTTATCTGTGAGAATTAAAAGCGTATAAAATGTAAAACACAGTGAACTCGTTAGTAATTGATACTGTTTATCCTGATGATTATTACCATGAGTGAGAATAGTATAATTAGAAAGCAGTTTTGAAGAGGTCCTAAAATGAGTAAAATAAGTTTCTTTTAAAAATTCTGGAGATGTAAACTCAGAGAGTAGAATTATTTTCAGCCATTCGTTTATTCAAAAAAATATTTAAGTGCCTGTTGTCTGCTAAGTACACGTTCAGGAGGTTGTTATAAAGTGATAGAAAACAAAGGCAAGTCCCTGCTCTCTTCGTCTTTCTTTCTAGAGAGGAAAGGCAGAAAGTCAAGTAATAAATAAATGGGATGATTTCAGATGCTATAAGCACTGTGTAGAAGACAAAAGTGTATGGGATAAAGAGGGACAGGATGTGCACAGGGGAGGGAGTTCTCCTTTGGTGAACGTTCCTAAGGAAAGACTCTCTGAGGTGACATTTGAGCTGTTTATCTGTAAGTTGGGAAGAATCTACAGTGTGATGATTTGGGCTAGGGGACCCTAAAGTCCCTTAAGCTTGGTGTAGTCAAGAAAAAGAAGGAAGGCCAGTGTGACTGGAGCTCAGTGGATATCAGGGACCCTTGTGTGAGATTAGATAAGAAAGGCAGGCGGGGACCTGATTATGTAACATTCAGTGGTCATGGAAAAGAGTTTATATTTTATGCCTGTGTCAGGGGACAGCTATTAGAGGATTCTTGGAAAATAATCACACTGGCTGTTATAGCAGAGAATGGACTTTAGGAAATGGGGGAAGGTGAGAGACCTGTTAAATGGCTAGTGCAGTAGATCAAGAGCGAAAGAATGGTGGAATGCTAGAGAATAATGGTAGTAAGGATGGTGAGAGTAATCGGGTTTGAGGCAATCAGGTGGAGGTAGTGCTGAGAGGACATGCTTAAGAATTGTATGTTGAGATGTACTGGAGTTAAGGAAATGGGAGAAATCAGGGATAAGTCCTGGGGATTTGGTGGGACTGACAGCGTGGAGAGGGGGGCATCCCTGCTTGGAGAAGATTGGGAGAAAAGAGCTATGTAGTGTATTGTTTGTGAGAGCATGGTCTCTGGAGACAGACAGGGTTTGCTTCCCTCTTTCCCACTTACTGGTCGTAGTCAAGGCCCTTAACTTCTTTATGTAGAATCAGAGTCATAACACCCATCTCATCATTTATGCTAAAGACTAAATGAGTTAATGCATTAAAATTGTTTAGAACAGTCCTTGGCATGTGGTACATTTTATTACTGAGATAAGAACAAAAAAAAAATTTTTTTTGTTTTGTTTTCATTTTAGGGGGTAGAACATGTAAGGCTTGAGACACCTATTAGACATCTGAGTAGACATACATATGTATGTCACAGAGGAATGGCAGTGAAGATGTGGGGAAGTAGTCAGTTTGTGATGTATGTTGGAAGTATAGTTGGAAACATGTAATGATAAAATGTGGTTGACTGCATGGAATCTGAAGGCAGACTGGATGTGCATCCACCTACACCGTTACTAGCCACGGGCATGTTTCGTAATCTCTCAATGCCTCAGTGTCCCCATACTTGCACTGAGAATCCTGATGGCAATGATTCTGTAAGTTTGTTCTAATGATTAAAAATTGAATGCACTGTACTAAGTGCCATAGAATTGTTCATGTTAAAATGGTGCATTTTATGTTCTGTGAATTTCATTTCAATGAATTTTAAAAGTCTGTTTTGACTAAGGGGAGATTGGTCAAGATTCACTTTTGGAGTGACGAGTTTGATACAGGTTTTAGACATGGCAGTGAAGATGTGTTGAATATACATGCCTAGAGTTGAGGGAAAATCAAAGCTCAGGATATAAATTGGGAATTCATTAGCATATTGATGGTATTTAAAACCCCAAGACTGGATGAAATATCTCTGGTTTGTTCTAAGGATCCAAAAGTTATACATGGTATGTACCAGGCACTGTTAAGGAGGGAATGATCAAATGAAGTAGAGAAGAGAATCAAAGACTGTAAACTCTGGATCACTTTGCCATTAAGGTCCTGGCATGGGCGTACTCATATGATATGGAAGTAGAAGGGATCCTGAAATAATTCTGCACTTCACTATTTTACAGGGAAATTCTTATTCCTAAATTAACTCATGAAACAATCTCATCTGAAGTTTTAGACCGCAAACTGCCCTCCATTTAACATTGCACTTATATGCCTTCTGATGAGATACTAGACTTCTTATGGATGAAATAATGTGGTACGTTTGCTTTGGTCTGTGACTGTCCCTAACATGGTGTAATACAAATAGCAAGCCCTCATTTTAATGTCCTCATCAATTGATTATTTAATGTGGTGACTAAAGTATCTTTTCCCTAGTACCACACAGTAGACTAGCTGCTGAGGACCTGGATTGTTTTGCTCTAAGGAAGACATGTATTTTGACATCTCTCTTTACTTCTTTCCTCCCCAAGTCTAGGCTCAAAGTATAACTAACTTAATGCTTGTAGAACCAAGAAACTATTGTTCTCTTACTAGCAAAGATTAGAGTAAGGTGAAAAGATCATGGGCTTTGGGCTTGAGAAGACCACTGCTGGAATTTCAGATGCACACTAAGCAAACCTTTTGTCAGTTTCTTAATCTGCCACATCTTAGTCATCTCATCTTGAAAATAAAAACTCACTGCTGTTGAGTCAATTATGACTCATGTTAACCCCACATGTTTTAGAGTAGAACTGCTCCATAGGGTTTTCTTGGCTGTACTTCTTAAGGAAGCAGGTTTCCAGGCCTTTCTTCTGTGACACCACAGATGGATTCAAATGGCCAATCTTCATGATGGTATTCAAGCGCAAACCATTTATACTATTCAGAGATCTCATCTATAAAATAGAGATGACAATACCTACTTCGTAATATTTGTACAAGGCTGGATGAGGGTGTGCCCTCAAATGATTGCTTTATTTTCTATCCTTCAAAATGTGCTTCATCTCATGAAATGTATTTGGTGTTCACACATTTTCATTTTATTGTGTACACAGACTACAAACGCATCCTTCATCAATTATTGTGTGCTTGGAAAGTTCAATCCATTTCGAAAAGGATGTATCCTAGCTGTGAATATAAAATTACACAGATTTATGGAAATGTATAATTCTACAGAAGCAAATTTACTTTCCTTATCATTTCTAAATGACTCTTTACTAGAAATTAGAGGTATTAATTTTTTTGTCGTTTACATTCATAGTATCTGTTGCTTTTAAAGAGCTTTAGAACATTCATAGTCAAGGACAGCCATGCTCGCATTATTTCTTGGCTCCCATAGGATGAGCTGTGCTAATTAAGTACAGTTAATGGGGAAAATGAATGCTTCTTTGTCTGTGCTCGTTAAGCTACTATTTCTTTTGTTACTAAAGCTTGTTAAAATTTATTAACTGTGAATTGTACATCCAATCAAATAAGCCCTCATGGTGCCTTCCTCCCTGCCCCTCCCTTACACTCAATTAACCAGGTGTAAAAGTTGCACAAAATTACAAAGCAGTCAGGTGGCTTCTTGAGAATGAAGTTCAGTTATTGAACAGTTTCCAGCCATGCTTTTGTGAATGCAGAAGTGTTGCTCACTTGCAAGCTGGGAGCTAAAATTATAAATCATGTTCAGCACAGTGTACCTGTTTTTAGAAAGCTGTTTACAGTCATGTATATTTATTTAAAAAAAAAAAAAAATTTTTTTTTTTTTTTTTAATATTTATTAGTTTTCCCTGATTTAAGCTGCAGGCCTTCTTTTCTCTCTTCCTCTTTGCGCCAAGCAAAACACACACACACACACACACACACACACACTCAATTCTCCATCATAAAGGTGGCACATTTTATGACACGTTGTGGCATAATTATTTTTCCCACCTACATCCTCCCGTTATTGTTTCATTGATAGTTTAAATAACCTGGCTTTTTTGCTGTGTATGGCTGTTTACAAGGTTCCATTTTGTCACAAAAGTTTGTTCTCTGGGTACTTTGTGTAATATATTAATACTGCGTCCAACTCATGTGCTTTCAAAATTTTCGTTGACTCATTCTGTGCCATTGTGGAATCCTCAAATCATATATTTCTCCTCTAAAGGAATAGCTGTCAATTCTTTAGTATTTTTATTATTAAATGAAGATTCAGTTTGTTAGGGCTTGTCCAGTTTACTTAACCTCTCTGTGCCTTGATTTTTTCATCTGTAGAATGGACTGTGTAATTGAATGAAATAATCCGTAACAAGTCAGTCTCGGAAGACATAAAATCAGAATGTTCTTTAGCAGCAAGGATGATGAAACTTCTTGCTTGCTTTGGACACATAATCAAGAAAGACTGATCACTAAAAAAAAAGATATCATGTTTGGTAAAGTAGAGGAACAACAAAACAAGGGAAACCCTCAATGAGATGGTTTGACATAATAGACAACGATGGACTCAGACATACCAAGGAGCAGGAAGAAGGCAAAGGATGGGGTGACGTTTTGTTCGGTTATACATAGGGTCGCTGTAGCTTGGAACCAACTTCATGGCCACCAACAACAATGATATTTAGTACAGAGCTTAGTAAACAGTGACTGTTTGTAAATGATTGTGACCGTTACATCTTAGAAGCCAGAAGTTGCCACGTAGTATTTTCACTACACCTGAGACTGTTGTGTTGCAGAGGCCTTGTGTAGGTGCTCTGGTAATCAGTCCCAGGTGAGCCTGGCTTTCCAGCCATTTCCAGCAATGTATCGAAAACATGAATATTTGGACTCTCTAGACTGTTCCGTCTTGGACCCTCTAGACTATTCCGTCTACCAGCTGCATACCAAAAAGACACCTCTGTCGATGCTACATAGAATAGTATATTCAAGCCAGACCTTAATTGCTGACTCACAAAATCTTAAGATTAAAGAAAATTTTTGTTGTTATAGGCTACTAAGTTTTGAGCAACAGTAGATCACTGGAACAGTGATATATAGAAATACAGCATCTTTTATATCCTGTGACAATACTAACATCACTTATTAACTTTTAATATTTTATGAATATATATTCTTTATGTACAATTCAGAATAAATAAAAATGTATGTGATTTTAAAATACACAGCCATTCACTTAAGAATTGTAACATTTATTTCTTCCTGTCTAATTTTTTTTTTTTTTTTAATGTTAATTAATATGTCTTCTTTCAGTGACTAGGCCTTTGGTACAGTATTGAATAAAAGAGTTGCTACTAAATATCATCCTCACCTTCTTTCTGATTTCAGGGGAAAGCTATCAAGAACTCTTAAGTATGGGGATGGGACCAAGATGGCTGACTAGGTAGATGCTTCTGCTGATCCCTCTTGCAACAAAGACTCAGAAACAAATGGATCTGTTATAAACATGACATTGTCTGAACCCTGACCATAAAACACAGAACTAAGGAGTTGATCTGAGTGATGGGAGTGAAAAACCACGTGCTGAAGCAGTGTCCCCTTCTGCAGCTGGTGAGCCGTGCCACAGCCTTGAGCCCTTGTGGTTCCCTGGAGCCAGAGTGGTGGGGCGGATCATGGCTTACTGAGACGGAGCAAGCACGGGACGCAGCCCTAAACCCCTGGGGTAACCTCGGCGGGGGCGCAGCCAGTGCACGCAGGCTGCACACTGACACAGCTGACAGGAGAACGAGAAACCACGGGGAAGCAGTGGCTGGTTTCAGAGCCTGGAGTGCAGCGTCCCAACGAAGAGAACTTGGCGCTGGGCTTTGGACTAAGTGCGGAGGAGCTGATCACAGCTTCCTGAGACAGTGCAAGCACTGGACACAGCTCTAACCTTCGGGGGCAGTCTTGACCCAGCCAGTGCACACAGGCTACACGCCCTTCTGGATTCTCAGATAAAACAGTCGTCACCAAACAAGTAATGCTCTACTCTCTCCTATCTATCTGATCCCTCCCCTCCCTGTCCCAGCTGGCTTCATTAACACTGGAATTCCCCAGGCCAGGGAGTGAAGGGCTCTGAAGGTTTTTTCTTTTTTTTGCTTTTCTAACCCATTCTCCTGCCCTGAGAAAAATGGCAATTCAGAGTCAGGGTGAAAAATCATTCCCTGACTTCCCTAAACTGGAATAATAATACAGAACCAACTCCAGCCAGGCATAAGAAATCCACAGTCTTTGGCTTTCATTACTACAGGGAACCAGGTGGCTATTATAATGCAAAGGCAATTCTGATAGAGATCTGACTGCAATTGTTTAAGCTGAGCAGTGGAAAGGCACGTTTTGGAGGTCTGATACCACTCTACCTATTAAACAGAGCCCTCACTGATCCACAGCAGGAAACTGAGGGCTGAAGCTCCACCCACATGACCTAGCCACCTGCTGAAGGGGTCTGAAGATGCCTACCAATCTTTAGAGGTACAAGCATTGGGTGCTTAAGGTACAGCCTCAGAATGCACTCACTAGAGTGCTGTAGAAAATAGAGACACTCCTACCTCACTGGGACGTGGGGGAAGTCTTTCAGCATCCTGTCCTCCTCGGAGTGTGACCCCCTGTCGCTACTAGAATGGTGCATACAAGCATCACCACTACTCCTCTAAGTTAATAGGTGACAGCCTATACCACACAGTAGGTGACCCACTATCAGGACACGTAAGCTGATTCTATTCAAGAATAGTGAATGGACTCATAGGCTCATATATCTGGTAACAGCTCAAACCAGCTGGTAACAGGACATAAGTGATTCAAAGGCTACAGCAATCAAGATAGCGCAATCTAGTAGCCCATCTGGGTGTATTGAAACAAAACAAAACAAGAAGATAAGACTCAGTGAGCAAATGTAAAAGAAATCATTACAGTATCTTATAGATGGCTCAGAGACAGCAGTCGATATCAAATCACATAATGAAGCAGACCATGGTTGCTCCTACAAACTCCCAAATCAAAGAATCAAAATCTTTCCCAAATGAAGATACATTCCTGGAATTGCCAGATGTAGAATATAAAACAAAACAAAACAAAACAAAAAAAACTAATATACAGAATGCTTCAAGACATCAGGGATGACCTCAGAAATGAAATAAGGCAATCTACAGAAAAAGCCAAGGAACACACTGATAAAGTAGTGAAAGAAATCAAAAAGATTATTTAAGAACATAGTGAAAAATTTAGTAAGCTGCAAGAATCCACAGAGAGACAGCATTCAGAAATCCAAAAGATTAACAATATAATTACAACATTAGACAACTCAGTAGGAAGTCAGAGGAGCAGAATCAAGAAATTGGAATGCAGAGTGGAGAATTTGAAGGGTAAGGCAATTGACACCAATATAGATGAAAAAAAATCAGATAAAAGAATTTTAAAGAAATGAAACCCTAAGAATCATGTGGGATTCTATCAGGAAGAATAACTTGCATGTGCTTGGAATTTCAGAACAGGGAGGGATAACAGAAAATACAGAAAGGATAGTTGAAGATCTGTTGGCAGAAAACATCCCTGGCATCGTGAAAGATGAAAGGATATCTATCCAAGATGCTTACTGAACCCCATACAAGATAGATCCCAAAAGAAAATCACCAAGACATATTGTCATCAAACTTGCCAAAACCAAAGGTAAAGAGAAAATTTGAAAAGCAGCCAGGCATAAATGACAAGTCACCTGCAAAGGAGAATCAGTAAGAATAAGTTCAGATTACTCAGCAGAAACTGTGTAGGCAAGAAGGCAAAGGGATGACATATACAGAGCACTGAAGGAGAAAAACTGCCAGCCAAGAATCACATATCCAGCAAAACTCTCTCTCAAATATGAAGGTGAAATTAAGACATTTACAGATAAACACAAGCTTAAAGAATTTGCAAAAACCAAACCAAAGCTGCAAGAATTACTAAAGGAAATTCTTTGGTCAGAAAATCAATAATATCAGATACCAACAAAACACAAGGGCCTAGAACCGAACATCCTGATATGAACTCAGATACAGAAATCAAAAAAACAAAATTATTAATAAAAAAAGAGCTCAAAACAGGGAATCATTGATGTCGTTATGTAAAAACCAAAAACCAAAGCAAACCCAGTGCCGCCAAGTTGATTCTGACTCATAGTGACTCTATAGGACAGAGTAGAACTGCCCCATAGAGTTTCCAAGGAGTGCCTGGTGGATTCAAACTGCGGACCCTTTGGTTAGCAGCTGTAGCACCTAACCACTATGGCACCAGTGTTACCCAATATGTAAAAGATTACAGTAATCAAAAACAGAGGGACTAAATACAGGCGGCATAGATTTTCCATACGGAGAGGAAACCAAGGCAATATAGGGTGATAAAAGTTAGGTTTTTACTTAATAAAATAGGGGTAAATATTAAGGTAACCACAAAGAGGTCTAACAATTAAATACTTCAAAATAAAAACCAGGATAAACATAACGACTCAGTAAAAACAAATTCAACTACTATGAAAATGAGGAACACACAATTTACAAACAAAAACTCAGGACAAAAAAGTAAGTGGAAAAATGAAATTGTAAATAACACACAAAAAACCACATCAAAATGACAGCACTAAACTCATACTTATCTGTAATTACACTTGATGTAAATGGACTAAATACACCAATAAAGAGACAGAGAGTCTCAGACTGGAAAAAAAAAATGATCCATCTATATGCTGCCTACAAGAGACACACCTTAGAGACACAAATGAACTCAAAGGGTAAAAAAAAAAAAAAAACTATATCAAGCAAACAACAATCAAATAGAGCAGGAGTGGCAATATTAATTTCTGACAAAGTAGACTTTAAATCCACTACAAAGGATAAAGGAGGACACTACATAATGATTAAGGAGACAATTTACTAGGAAGGTATAACCATATTAAATATTTATGCACCCAATGACAGGGCTGCAAGATACATAGAACAAACTTTAACAGAACTGAAAAGTGAGATAAACACCTCCACAATTACAATAGGAGACTTCAACACACCACTTTCGGTGAAGGATAGGACATCCAGTAAGAAGCTCAATAGAGACACAGAGGATCTAATTGCCACAATCAACCAACTTTACCTCATAGACTTATACAGAACACTCCACCCAACAGCTGCAAAATACACCTTTTTTTCTAGTGCACATGGAAAATTCTTTAGAATAGATCACATATTAGGTCATAAAACAAACCTTTGCAGAATCCAAAACATCCAGTTTTACAAACCATCTTCTCAGACCACAAGGCCATAAAACTAGAAATCAATAACAGAAAATCCAGGGAAAAGAAATCAAATACTTGGAAACTGAACAATACCCTGCTCAAAAAAGACTGGGTTATAGAAGACATTAAGGAGGGAATAAAGGAACTCATAGAATGCAACGAGACTGAAAACACTTCCTATCAAAACCTTTGGGACATAGCGAAAACAGTGCTCAGAGGTCAATCTATATCAATAAATGCACACATACATAAAGAAGAAAGAGCCAAAATCAGAGAACTGTCCCTACAACTTGAACAAATAGAAAGCGAGCAACAAAAGAATCCATCAGGCACCAGAAGAAAACAAATAATAACAATTAGAGCAGAATTAAATGAATTAGAGAACAGAAAAACAATCGAAAGAATTAACAAAGCCAAAAGCTGGTTCTTTGAAAAAATTAACAAAATTGATCAACCATTGGCTAGCCCGAGTAAGAAATATAGGAAAGGAAACAAATAACCTGAATAAGAAATGAGATGGGCCATATCACAATAGACCCAACTGAAATTAAACGAATCATATCAGATTATTATGAAAAATTGTACTCTAACAAATTTGCAAACCTAGAAGAAATGGATGAATTCCTAAAAACACACTACCAACCTAAACTAACACAAACAGAAGTAGAACAACTAAATAGACCCATAACAAAAAAAGAGATTGAAAAGGTAATCAAAAACTCCCAACAAAAAAAAAGCCCTGGCCCGGACAGCTTCACTGCAGAGTCCTACCAAACTTTCAGAGAAGAGTTAACACCACTACTACTAAAGGTATTTCAAAGCATAGAGAAGGATGGAACACTCTCTAACTCATTCTATGAAGCCAGCATATCCCTGATACCAAAAGCAGCTAAAGACAGCACAAAAAAAATAAAATTAAATTAAAAAATTACAGACCTATATCCCTCATGAACCTAGATAAAAAAATTCTCAACAAAATTCTAGCCAATAGAATTCAACAGCATATCAAAAAAATAATCCACAATAACCAATTGGGATTTATACCAGGTATGCAAGATTGGTTCAATATTAGAAAAACAATTGATGTAATCCACCAGATAAGTAAAAAAAAGACAAACCACATGATGTTATCATTTGATGCAGAAAAGGCATTTGATAAAGTCTAACACCCATTCATGATAAAAACTCTCAGCAAAATAGGAACAGAAGGAAAATTCCTCAACATAATAAAGGCCATTTATACAAGGCCAACAGCCAGCATCACCCGAAATGGAGAGAGCCTGAATACATTTCCTTAGAGAAAGTAAACCAGACAAGAATGCCCTTTATCACCGCTCTTATTCAACATTGTGCTGGAGGTCCTAGCCAGAGCAGTTAGGCTGGGCAAAGAAAGAAAGGGCATCCAGTTTGGCAAGGAAGAAGTAAAATCCTCTCTATTTGCAGATGAAATGAGATCTTATACACAGAAAACCCTAAGGAATCCTCAAGAGAACTACTGAAACTAATAGAAGAGTTCAGCAGACTATCAATTATGAGCTAAACATACAAAAATCAGTTGGATTCATCTACATCAACAAAAAGAACATTGAAGAGGAAATCACCAAATCAATACCATTCACAGTAGCTCCCAAGAAGATAAAATACTTACGAATAAATCTTACCAAAGATGTAAAAGACCCATACAAAGAAAACTACAAGGCATTACTGCTAGAAACCAAAAGGGATCTATATAAATGGAAAAACATACCTTGCTCATGGACAGGAAGAGTTAACATTGTAAAAATGTCTGTTCTACCAAAAGCCATCTATATATACAATGCACTTCCCATCCAAATTCCAATGTCATTTTTGAACGTGATGGAGAAGCAAATAACCAACTTCATATGGAACGGACAGAGCCCCGGAGAAGTGAAGCATTATTGAAAAAGAAGAAGAAAGTGGGAGGCCTCACTCTACCTGATTTTGAACCTATTATACAGCCACAGACGTCAAAGCAGCCTGGTACTGGTAGAATAACAGACACATAGAACAATGGAACAGATTTGAGAATCCAGATATAAATCCATGCACATATGAGCAGCTGATATTTGACAAAGGCCCAGTGTCAGTTAATTAGGGAAAAGATAGTCTTTTTAAACATATGGTGCTGGCATAACTGGCTTTCCATCTGGAAAAAAATGAAACAGGACCCATACCTCACACCATGCGCAAAAACTAACTCCAAATGGATCAAAGACCTAAACATAAAGTCTAAAATGGTAAAGATCATGGAAGAAAAAACAGGGAAAATGTTAGAAGCCCTAATACAAGGCTTAAACAGAATACAAAACATTACCAAAAATGACGAAGAGAAACCAGATAACTGGGAGCTCCTAAAAATCAAACACCTATGCTCATCTAAAGACTTCACCAAAAGAGTAAAAAGACCACCTACAGACTGGGAAAAAAATTTCAGCTATGACATCTCCGACCAGCGCCTGATCTCTAAAATCTATATGATTCTGTTAAAAATCAACCACAAAAAGACAAATATCCCAATTAAAAGATTGGCAAATGTTATGAACAGGTACTTCACTAAAGAAGACATTCAGGAAGCTAACAGATACATGAGGAAATGCTCACGATCACTAGCCATTAGAGAAATGCAAATCAAAACTACAATGAGATTCCATCTCCAACAAGGCTAGCATTAAACCAAAAAACACAAAATAATAAATGTAGGAAAGGCTGCGGAGAGATTGGAACACTTGTACACTGCCGTTGGGAATGTAAAATGGTATAGCCACTTTGGAAATCTATTTGGCCCTTCCTTAAAAAGCTGGAAATAGAACTAGCATACAACTCAGCAATCCCACTCCTCAGAATATGTCCTAAAGAAGTAAGAGCCTTTACATGAGCAGATATATGCACACTCATGTTTTTTGCAGCACTTTTTACAATAACAAAAAGATGGAAGCAACCAAGGTGCCCATCAACGGATGAATAGATAAATTATGGTATATTCACACAGTGGAATACTACGCATGGATAAAGAACAGTGATCAATCTGTGAAACATTTCGTAACATGGAGGAACCTGGAAGACGTTTTGCTGAGTGAAATTAATCAGTTGCAAAATGACAAATATTGTATAAGAACACTATTATAAAATCTTGAGAAATAGTTAAAACTGAGAAGAACACATTCCTCTCTGGGTACAAAAGCGGGGAGGGAGGGAGAGTTGGAGAGGGGTTTTTACTAATTAGATAGTATATAAGAACTACTTTAGGTGAAGGGAAGGACAACACTTAATACAGGAGAGGTCAGCTCAACTGGACTGGACCAAAAGCAAAGAAGTTTCGTGAATAAACTGAATGCTTTGAAGCTCAGTGAAGCAGAGGCAAGAGTTTGGGGACCATGGTTTCAGGGGACATCTAAGTCAATAGGCAAAATATCTATTAAAACATTCTGAATCCCACTTTGAAGAGTGGTGTCTGGGGTCTTAAATGCTAGCAAGCGGCCACCTAAGATGCATCAATGAGTCTCAACCCACCTGGATCAAAGGAGAATGAAGAACACCAATGACACAAGGTAATTACAAGCCCAAGAGACAGAATGGGCTACATGAACCAGAGACTACATCATCCTGAAAGCAGAAGAACTAGATGGTGCCTGGCCACAACTGATGATTGCCCTGACAGGGAACACAACAGAGAACCCCTGAGTGAGCAGAAGAACAGTGGGATGCAGACCCCAAATTCTCATAAAAAGACCAGACTTAATGGTCTGACTGAGACTAGAAGGACCCCTGCGGTCATGGTCCCCAAACCTTCTGTTGCCCCAGGACAGGAACCATTCCTGAAGCCTACTGCTCTGGCTAGGACCTCCAGCACAATGTTGAATAAGAGTGGTAATTAAGGGTTTCCTTGTCTGGTTCCTGTTCTCAAGGGGAATGGTTTCAGACTCTCTCCATTTAGGATGATGTTGGCTGTTGACTTTGTATAAATGCCCTTTAATATGTTGAGGAATTTCACTTCTATTCCTATTTTCCTGAGAGTTTTTGTTATGAATGGGTGTTGGACTTTATCAAACGCCTTTTCTGCATCAATTGATAAGATCATGTAGTTCTTGACTTTTGTTTTATTTCTGTGATGGATTATATTGATTGTTTTTCTAATGCTGAACCATCCCTGCGTACCTGTTATCGATCCCATTTGGTAATGGTGAATTATTTTATTGATATGTTTTTGAAATCTATTGACTAGAATTTACAGCAACAATCTTTACTGATGCATATTGCCAAATCTTTCTTCCATGGAGCCACTGCGTGGGTTTGTACTGCCATCCTTTGGGTTAGCTGCCAATTGCATAACCATTATGCCATGGGGGAGGGCACTCCCTCTCTTCTGTATCTCTTTGTCTCTGTCTCTCTCTGTAAATACATGTACACACATACACATGGGTGGAACTTGGCAATTTTTCTTTCATTTATACATGGGGTCACTATGAGTAAATGATTATGAGAATGACAGAGGACTGGGCAATATTTTGTTCTGTTGTACATAGGGTCGCTGTGAGTCAGAATCAACTCGATAGCACCTAACCACAACAGCATGAGTACGAACTGACTTGACTGCACCTAACAGCAATATCAACTATGTGCATGTATATATGTTGTTGTTAGGTGCCGTCGAGTCGATTCTGACTCAAAGCGACCCTATGCACAACAGAACGAAACACTGCCCGGTCCTGCCCCATCCTTACAATCGTTTTTATGCTTGAGCTCATTGTTGCAGCCACTGTGTCAATCCACCGCGTTGAGTGTCTTCCTCTTTTCCGCTGACCCTGTACTCTGCCAAGCATGATGTCTTTCTCTAGGGATTGATTCCTCCTGACAACATGTCCAAAGTATGTAAGACGCAGTCTCGCCAACCTTGCCCCTAAGGAGCATTCTGGCCGCACTTCTTCCAAGACAGATTTGTTCGTTCTTTTGGCAGTCCATGGTATATTCGATATTCTTTGCCAACACAATTCAAAGGCGTCTGTTCTTCTTCGGTCTTCCTGTTCAATGTCCAGCTTTCACATGCGTATGATGTGATTGAAAATACCATGGTTTGGGTCAGGTGCACCTTAGTCTTCAGGGTGACATCTTTGCTCTTGAACACTTTGAAGAGGTCCTTTGCAGCAGATTGGCCCAATGCAATGTGTCTTTTGATTTCTTGACTGCTGCTTCCATGGCTGTTGATTGTGGATCCAAGTAAAATGAAATCTTTGACAGCTTCAATCTTTTCTCCGTTTATCATGATGTTGCTCATTGGGCCAGTTGTGAGGATTTTTGTTTTCTTTATGTTGAGGTGTAATCCGTACTGAAGGCTGTGGTCTTTGATCTTCATTAGTAAGTGCTTCAAGTCCTCTTCACTTTCAACAAGCAAGGTTGTGTCATCTTTATAATGCAGGTTGTTAATGAGTCTTCCTCCCATCCTGATGCCCTGTTCTTCTTCATATAGTCCAGCTTCTTGTATTATTTGCTCAGCATACAGATTAAATAGTGGTGAAAGAATACAACACTGACATATACATATATATATGTATTTATTTCTAAGTTTTCTAAATATATACATATTTATTTCTATGTTACTATCTTTTGCCTATTTTATAGCATATGAAATTAAGTCATGGTGTGGTTGTATAATTTGTCAAAGATCACATAGCTATTCAAGTCCATCTGTCAGTCTGTCTACCTACCTATCTAAAAATGTCTGTAATAGACTGATGACACTGGATGTATCTGGACAGGGAAGTGGAAAAAATAAAGGGCAGAAATGAAATAGACTTATTTTTTGTTTTATTGTCTTTCATACTTTGGAATTTTTATCATACATGTGTTATGTATTATAGTAAATAAATATGGTGTTTTTTATCTGCTGCTATATTAAATAATTTATTATGACATGGCATGTTTTCCTACAACTGTACATGATTTTTAAATTTTTCATTTTTACTATTGTCAATATTTGTATTTTTGACATCTTTTAAGGAGTTAGTAAACACGAAGATTGTCAGAATTCTGCTTATGTACCAATAACATTGTTAGGATTTTCATGTGTATATGAATAATAAGAAAAATAATTTTTAGAATAAGTGAATTCTTATTTTTATCTGTGGAATTTATTGAATCATGGACTTGATCCTAGTACGTTTGATATTATATTTCAATGAATGTTTGGGCTTCCAATTCAAGATTTTTGAAAGCTGTAACTGTAATCTTAAGGGACCCTAAAGGCCTTATTCCCTTAAGTTTCTTAGACCAAACAAATAAAAATACTGGGGAATAATATTGGGGAATATCATAAAAACCCCATACCCACAGCTCATGTTTTAAAATTATGTTATGATTGACTACGTCTTTTTTTTTTTTTCCAGTAGCAAAAATGACAAAAATACAGTGCAAGGTGTGATGTGTGAATTTTTTTTTTTTTAAGAATGTTTCATGCTGCATTTTCAGAGGAGTAAATAAAACCGTTTGCTATGCTTAAGTATGCTTTCCAACAAAAATGCTCCTTTGTTTGTAATTTTTTTCTCAAAAGTAATTGAATTTGGAAATATATTTACCCCATTATGCCTGCACATATGGCTGCTGTGCTCAAAAGACATAAACACCTGCTGTACCCCAAAATTGTAAACATATTTTGCAGAATACTGAAAAATTCTGGAATGCATCGATAAGGAGATGACTAACTTGTAAATTACTTCATCAGTGCTATGGTGTTTTATGTTATTTTGCATGTAACATATCAGAATATGGTGGATGCAACTGCAAAACAAAAGAATGTGAGGCACACCCAGAGCACCAGAATTGCCTGGCCTGCCAGACATGATGAGTGTTGACATTGACTCCTTGCTTCTTTTCTAGGTGAGCTGAGGTGGTTTTAGTATGCCACATGCCAACCATAGGGAGACAACTGACCCTCCTGGAAAATGGGGCAAAGACTTTTGCAAGCAGAAACCGTTAGATATGCTGGTTGAGAGCAAGTGGTGGCTGAGGCAGAGAAACTGGTCAGTCTCTATACAGGGAGCACACACCTTCCAGTCCATCATCTGCTATATGTTCACAGTTGCTGCTTACCCTTACTGGTGCAATTGCCATCGAGTCGATTCCGACTCATAGCAACCCCGTGAGTGAGTTCCCGCTTATCTCTTTGTAAAATCTGGGCAAAATTCAACAAGAAAAATGAATAAAGAGAGATGAGAAAACAAGTACAGGAAAATATAGGAGGTTAGTTGGCAGGAAATAGAATAGTAAGAAGAGGTGACACTTCACTAAGTCAAATGGGGTTTGTGTGAAATTTCTCTTGATGTTAGCTACTGTTCGCTATTTCCAACCTAGGATCTTGTTCTGCCTTTGAGATGTAATTCCTCAGAATAAAAAAGATAGAAAGCTTTAAAAACCTTTCTTAAAATCCCTTGCTTATAGGAAATTTTGCTAACTTTGCAGAACATGGGGTGAGACCTTTTCATTTATGTATAATAGTTATGCAAGTATCCCTGACAAAATTATACCACAGCAATACTAAAGTCACAACATAGGAACACCAAGATATTAGGAGTTGAATGTTGTACATAATGTCTTCCTAATCTTGGGCCTACTCAGAGGGTGATGATTGTAGTTTCCTGAGCATTCTGTTTATGTGTGTTGGGGTACATGTTGTACCTGTTGTCGTCGAGTCGATTCCAACTCATAGTGACTCTATAGGACAGAGTAGAACTGCCCCATAGCGTTTCCAAGGAGTGACTGGTGAATTTTGAACTGCCTAACACTAGTTTTTTTTTTTTGTTTTTTTTTTTTAACCTTTGGCTAGCCCATAGCTCTTACCACTGGGAAACCAGGGCTCCTTGTGTTGGGGTGGAGCTGTTGAATTGTCAGACAGATAAAAAGAATACCACAGTGTATCTATAGGGAGAGCTTGAAATTATGGGAAGAACTATACAGAAGTACCTGAATTTACCCAGGAAACATTACATGACAATTGAGATTCTCTTTTCTACTCTTAAAAGTCCTGAAAAATGGAGGTCTGTACATTTTTGGCTCCCTAACCATAACCTGAGCCTCTTTTCCTCCTCTTCTCCCAAGATCCCTTTTTTGCCTTTCTTTGGGGAATTCCCAGAGCTCACCCAATAGTTTTCTTGCTCTGTGCAAAGGAACATGGACTGTGGGAGGTTGCTGAAACCAATGCTTAAAATAGCTGTTGCTATCTCTAAAAAAAAAAAAAAAAAAAAATTTTTTTTTTTTTTAATCTCTGTAAGATATGCAGCTACCCCAACAATAGAGTTGGAATTGTCTAAGAACAGGAAGATCATATTACTGTGAAAACTGTTACTAAATTGTAATAGCTACTCTGAAAACTTTAAAACTCATTTGTAAAATTTGAATCTCAAATACTTTTCTTGCAAACTTTTTCCATTTATTTTATTTTATTTTGGAAGAGAGTTTTGGGTGTGTTTCATCTTCTTTTATTTCTCTTGATATTCTGAAAATTTTGTGTATTTTTCAGAGAAATATAAAGATGCAAACAAAATTAATGGTTGCAATTTATCAAGCAGTCACCTTGTTCCAGGCACTGTGCTAAGTGCTTTTCCTGCACCATCTCATTGAATTCTGGGAGATAGAAACTATGTCATCTCTGTTTGTAGATAACTAGCTTAAAGATGGCCAAGGTTACACAGCTAATAAATGCCAAAGAACAGTCTTAATCTTCTTTCAGTCTTACTCTATAGTTTGTAATTTAGAAAAAATATATATAGTTGTTTAATTGGCAATCCATGGCTAAGCATTCCCTTATCTGTAGGTTTTTTAGATTTATACTTTATCCCAAAAAAAAAAAAAAATTATCCCAAGTCACTCATTAATAATAATATTTGTAAATTCCAAATTAAGTCATAGAATTAATGGACAATTAAACTATATTTAATTATCAAATGCCAAACTTACTTCTAAACTACACTCCATATAAAGTCCTTAGGGTTCCAAGTCGCTCAAATTGGATTTTTATTCAGGTTGTTCCCCACTAGCTCTGTTGACTTGGGTGGGGCAAATTTATTCTTTTTTCTCTGAGTCTTAATTGACTCATCTATAAAATGGGAATAAATGTAATTTACTGTCTTGGGGTATTATGAGAATTAATTGAGATAATCTTATAACACAGCACAATGCCTGACACATAAAAAAAAAAAAAAAACCCGTTGCCATCGAGTCGATTCTGACTCATAGCGACCGTATAAGACAGAGTAGAACTGCCCCATAGAGTTTCCAAGGAGCGCTTTGTGGATTTGACCTGCTGACCTTTTGGTTAGCAGCCATAGCTCTTAACCACTATGCTACCAGGGTTTCTGCCTGACACATGGTAACCTCATATTCAATGATAGTTTTTTATTTATTATCAGAGAGGGCCTTCTATGGATTAAATGCTGTTGTGTTGTTACAAGTCATGTAACAGATGTACAGTATTAATAAGTAATAATTGGTAATAACCAAGAACATAGTTTTTTAGTAATTCAGGTCAGACCACTTAAAATTAGGAATTTGTGTTCTGGGTTGAAACACTTCTCTCATCCTTAAATGGGAAAAAAAAAAAATCAGGGTAATTCAGAGACCAGGAAACTCCAGCTACAAATAACTAAATTTCAGCTGCTTTTTATCATGCATATATGAGTTTGAATTCGACTCTTTGGCAACCAGTTTAATGGTATAAAGTAATAAGCAAGGGGCAATTATAGGCAATGTAGTCAACTCTCATTTAAAATAGCCCCAAAGTAAGAGTTAAGGAAATCAAATAAGAAAGACCAATGGATATGTTTATCTCAAATTTAATTGCAATATTCAGGAAAGAACATAGATGCCTGCATCATTTTTCTTGGGGAGGGGGAACCCCATGATCTGTTTCTCTCTCTTTGTAAAGTCTGGGCAAAATCCAACAAGAAAAATGAATAAAGAGAAATAAAAGATACAGGAAAAAATAGGAATTTAGGTACAGGAAATAGAATAGTAAGAAGAGGCAACTCTCTATAAATCTCACCTCGCTTGACTTACATCATATTGCAGGGGAAGGTGAAATCAGGTAGGATATGATTAGATTGTTTGATTTTTGCCATAACCCACTAAGGGACTTCTGCCAGTTCTCCAATTGAGAACATATAACTGCAACAAGTAACTGATTTTCATGCTGGCCATTGTGTTCTAAAGAGATACAAAATGTTAAGCAGCAGGGGGATATCATGGGTAAAAGTGGAGATGTTTCATCATGGGGAAACAAAATAATACCACCTTCATGTTGTTATGTCTGTAGTATCACCACCTACAAGGTAGCAGGACCTGGAGCCCTCTACAGATATTCTCAGCATTGTTTTCTATCTTCCTCTTCGTTAACATTCTGAACTGTGAGGCTTCCCTGAGCTGTAAAATAAGCACTAATGAGACTCAGGAATGCAAGAGTTGATCAACCATTAATCAAAATTAAGGTCATCATAACAGTTTGGTTACTCCATGAACCCAGTGTCCAGTCTGCCTCTGAAGTGCAGATGAAGTGACAACAATACAAGGAGATTTAGAAAAGACATCAGAAGAGAGGAGTGTTGGAACCTACAAATGAGTTAACATTTTTCAACTCCAAAAGCTATACTTTCAGAGTATATACCACAACAGTATGGTACCTAGAGTATATGACAAAGATGGAAAAACAAATGCAAATTAATGAACTACAAAGAGATACTACTACACACCTATCAAAATGTCTAAAATTAAAAAAAAAAAGGTAGCAACACCATATGCTGGTGAGAATGTAGAGAAACTGATCACTAATATATTGATGGAGAATATAAAATTACACAGCCACTTTGAATAACAGTTTGGAAGTTTCATTAACAAAATAATAGTAACTCATACCAAACCCAAAAAACCCAGTGCTGTAACTCATACCATACAGCCCAGGAATTGCACTCCTGGGCATTTATCCCAGGTAAATTAAAACGTATGGTCACACAAAAACCTGTACATGGATGTTCCTAACAATTTTATTCATAATAGCCAAAACTCAAAGTAGATGGCTTTCATAAGTGAATGGTTAAACAAATTGTGGTGCATAGTGAGGTATGAACTGGTACAATAAAAGAAAAATGTAAAAGAACTTGTATATTGATATACACAGTAACTTTGATGACTGTCCAGAGAATTATGCTAAGTGAAAAAAAGTAAGAAAAGATTTAAAACCATATGAATTAATTTATCTAGCATTCTGGAAACGTCAAAGTTATTAAAATAGAGAATAGTGACTTTCAGGAATTAAGGAGGCAGGGAGAGAGAAGGGAGAGGAGGAAGTGGGTGTGACTCCAAAAGGGCAACGTTAGAGATTCTTTGGATGGTGGAAATATTCTGGATCTTGACTGTACCAGTGTCAATATTCTGGTTTGTACTGGCATTGTGCTGTAGTTTTGCAGACTGTTACAATTGGAAGAAACACAAAGTACACTGGGTCTCTATTATTTCTTACAATTACATGTGTATCTGCAGTTATCTCAAAATAACATGTTGAATAAAAAGGGGCATCAATGAGAATAGAATGGAAGAAAGTCTAATAGCATTTGTTTTGACCAAAAACTTTACTTACATTATACCCTTTTTTGTGTGTTTGAATTGCGTACTTTCATTATTCCTTCTGAGGACTGAAGAGGCTATATAATTTACACAAGATTCCCAATGAATGAAAGGAAGAACTGAGATTTAGCTCAGAGTTCGCTAACTTCTGAACCTGCGCTCTTCCCAGTGCACTCTCTTGTGTTCTGATGCTGAGATTTCCTGAGGGAAACTAGTAATTTCATTATACATATTTAGCTGGCTTTTGAATCTTGGAAGAATGTATTTCTGTTCTCTCTAAGTAATGAAGCAGTGCACAGTCTTTGCAGAAAAGTTTTATAATTATAGAGTGATGACTTTTTTTTCATTTCGTTCTCTTCACAAAGGTGAAGTTTACAGTGCACTGTTTAGAAATGTTAAATTAAATTTCAGTTAGCCCAATGACACCTGTAACCTAAGAATTTTGCTACTGGATAGTTCTGTCATGCCCTTTGTTATCAAAACTGTGAGCAAAGGCTGTACCTGTAGTCCATATTTTTAGGGTTTCCCAACCTATACAAATACAGTAAAGTATTAAAAGTCTTTGTAAGCTATATCTAGTATTTCTGACATTCTAGCAGAAATTATGCTTCCTGCTAAAAAGTTAGAATAAATTAATTAGAACCTCAGATTTCTTTCCTTTGAGTAGAATTTGAAAATCAATTTAATGTGTTCCAACCAAATATGTTCCTATCAATGGCAGACTTCTTTGATCATTACTTAATGTATTTAGTTTTATTAATGGAGACAACTTTTTAAAACAAGGATATCAATGGAAGAAAGAAACTATAACTAAAGATATTCTTGGGAATTACAATTTTATTTCTATATTAGCTTTAGTGGACTATTTAGATGAGTTTAAAATCAATTCAACATTTATTGAATTTTGCTTGGTACTAGAACTTTGCTGGTATTTATTTAGTAGTGGTGTTTTACTTTGTAAATAGTGATGCAATTTGATATTTTTCATCAAATACTTCATCTATTTTTTGGTGTAGTGAATTGAGTCTTAAGGCTGATCATGGATTAGCAATTTGTATGATTTTAGTCAAGTCATTTCAGCACTCTCAGTGCCTCATTTTTTCATTAAAAATGAAATTAATGTACTGGATGATCTCTAAAATCTAACATATTCTATTGTTAATGTCTCCAAATAGGCAAAGCTATTAGCTTCCTCTTATATTTGTTCTTTGCGTAGATAAATCATCCTGGGGAAAATATGCTAATATTTCTACCTTCATCTACTTACATCTGCTTGTAATTGGACATTTTAAAATACAATTCAAAGAGATTGTTCATGTTTATAAATCTCCATGTCAAGTTAATAAGCTTTTTTTTTTTTTAATTTGCTCTGAGAATAACATATATGTTATCATATCTCAATGAGGAATGAATTTGATTTACCTGTATCTATTATTTTTAAGGTGGTAATCTAGTCATATGCCATAGATAATTAACCCTGTAAATCTGCTCATTTCTAGAAATAATAGAGAAATATATTTACTAAGAATGACATTGGAACACTCCTTAATTTTTTTCCTAAGTTCAATTTCATCAAGACAGTTCCTAAAATTGTCACAGTAAAATGAGTGAAACTGTTACCGCAAAGCACGGATTCGAGCCGCCTGTCTCAGAAGCCAAAACTGAGACAGGGTTGAGGTGAGAAGCAAGAGGGACTTTACTGTACACCAGTATACAAGAGACAGAGGGGAATAAGCTCCTCCAAAATCTCTCTGTCTTCTGGAGGCTGACCAGAGGGTTTTATAGGGATGGGTTTGGGGTCTGAAGAACTCAAGAAATTTGTTTGTTCCTCTCTGAGGTGGGCACAATGACTACCTTCCGGACATGTTGACCTGCGAGTATTCTCAAAGATCCTCTGACGTCATTTTAGTTCCAGTCACCAGATTGGCCCTTTGTTTAGTCTCTCTCTCCTCCAGATTTATCACTTGTTGTTCTACTTCTCAAAAAGGAACATAGGTTAATTTCAAGCTTTATAGGCTGATGGAAAAGACAAAAAGGTGGGGGAGAGGGAAACTGCAAAATCACAGAATCACTCGGGTATGCAAAAGTTAAAGTGCAAGCTAGGTAAAAACAATACCACAGTGCCCAGGACGTTAGGCCTATACACCCTATACACCCTCTTTCCCACGCTGCCTCTTTCAAAATTATGATGAGATTAGGATGAGAAACTGTGCTGCATTCCTGAGAAAAATGTAAAGATTAAATATCACCAAGAATTATTCTGTTACATAGCAGGATGGAATTAAAAAAGATTTGAGAATTCAAAAGAAAAGTTTAACAACAGTAAGGATGTAGTGGTCAGTAAAGAAAGATTTTAAAACCCTTAGTCTGTTCAAAAGAACAAGATCATCAGAGCAGGCTTTTCACACACCAACTAGCAAGCAGAAATTGACATGATAAATCAAAGGTAGCTGTGTAAAAGAATGAGAAAAATCTGGTGGCATGTTTTGTAAATATTAGCCAAATAATACTAAATACAATTGTCAGATTTTTAGGAGGTTATTGTCTTTCATAGGGCGAGATAAGATACTTCTTTAGAAATATGTAGACCGTAGAAAAGTATATTTAGATTTCCAATATAATATCATTTAAAAATGATTATGTCAGAGATTCACATACATTTAAAATTGAACCTTGGAGATTGTTTGCACAATCTTCTTATTTTATGATATTTTAAAAAAGTGATTTCTATGAAGAGGTAATAATTTCTCTCATTTTTTTTTTTTAACTTTTTTAAACCAAATTAGAAAGGAACTTGTGATCCTTAAGGTTGTGTATCAATTTGGTTAGGGCATGATTGTCAGCAGTTTGGTAGTTATAATGTAGTTTGGCAGTTGTGTAATGATGTAACCATTTCCATGAAGAAATCTGATATAAGGTGATCACCCCTGTGATGGAATCTGCTGTGAGTAGCCAATCAGTTGAAAGGGAGTTTCCTTGATGGCGTGGCCTCATTGAATGTAGGTGGACTTTTTGGCAAGGCACTTGGGTTTTGCTCACCTGCCAGCTTACCTGCCAGTCTTGGAATTTGTCAGCCTGCATGGCCTGTGAGCCAGAGGCCCGTTGTCTGACCTGCTGATCTTGGGTTTCACAGCCCCTGTGGCTACACTCCAGCCTGACCCACAGACTTGGGACTTTCTAGCCTCTACAACTGCGTGAGCCATATCCTTGATATAAATCTCTCTCTCTCTCTCTATGTATATACATATATATGCATCTGTATGTGTGTAGAGAGAGAGACTTCACTGGTTTTGCTTCTCTAGAGAACTGAACCTAAGACAGAACACTTTGTAATATTTAAAAATCTCCGTAGGCAAAACTAAGTTTTAATTCTCTAACATGGAGTAATAGCCAGATTTTGCTGATTTATTCAGCAGCTTTTGAATATCAGTATACCAACTGTCCTTGAGTTGATTCTGACTCATGGTGACCCTGTGCATGTCAGAGTTTTTAATGATTGATTTTTTAAAAGTAAATTGCAAAGCTTCTCTTCTAAGGTGCTTCTGGGTGGACTCGAACCATCAACCTTTTGATTTGCAAATAAGCATGTTAACTGCGCCGCTAGGGACTCCATCTTTTGAAAAAAAAAAAAAATATATATATATATATATATCGGGCTGCCTTGCCAACAGTCACTACCATTTCTTACTCTCCCCAAGATATAGTAGTCGCTACGGAACTCCTTTTACTCCAGCTATCAGAGAACACACATTCTACCAAAGAATGAAACGTGTGTGTGACTCATCAGAATTTCACCTTAGGAAAACACATTGGCTTTCGTGACAACTTCATGAATTGATTCCCTCCCACATATACTGTTTGCACACGTGCACACATACAAATATATACGTGTATGTGTGTACTATGTTCTGAAGGCTGTAATTCCATTTTTCAAACGTGCACATGCATACACCCAGCTAACACCTGGAGAGATGTCTTTTCTTAGATATGAAAAAATGGTTCAAATGCCATTGCTTTTTGAAGTTGCAAACATGGGGAAACTCTGTCTTGAGTTTATGTAATTGTAAATGTAAATGTAAAATTTTCAATACTTTAAGATCGTTAACCAAAGTATGACTTTCAATTTCTCCTATTCCCAGGAAATGGGACATTTTAAGCAAAGTGATTGTTTTAGGTTTGTACTCATTTTATGGTTCAGTGAATCTGCTTAACTTTCCGTCACTGTGAGGATTTTTAAATTAACATTATGTACAGAATGTGGAAATATGCAAAAGGTTTCTTTGTCATCAGTGGAAATGTGAGCGGTTTTTCTTGTTCAAAAAGATTGAAGTGGAGAAATTGGTTAAAAGTAAAATGGCAACCTTAATTGCTTGCATGAATTTAAAGAAAGAATTATTATCAAGGATAGTGATAAAAATAATTTTTTCAGTAGTGAGGCTTACTGTGTTGCTGAAAACAGCTGAACACTGATTTTCTTTTTTTATTTGGGAAATATTAATAGAAAATTATTTTCTAAGGAGAACAGTATCACTTCAAGCTTGCTAAAGTTGTGTTGTCCTCAACATCCTCTATCTGGAAAATATTTGATACAGAATGAGGGAAAACAACGCAATGTTTAATTGTATATACTGTTGTAAATACATAAATGTGTAAAATTTAAGTACAAAGTATCTATGTGGAAAAAACAAAAATTTTCAACTGCAGAGCCAAAGTTGTTCTTTACACATTCATTATACAAGTATTAAAACTCCTCTGTAAGGGATCCTGGGTCTGTTTGCAGACTCAACAGTTTAACCTTACTAACATAATTGAAGAAATGAAGACTAGAAAGGGGATGGGAACTATGGAACCAGTTTATTTTTCAAAAATATTTAGTGAGTGCTGTTGGCAAAGCCCTGGATTTATAGCCATAAACAAAATAGATGCACTTATTAATCTTCATGGAGCTGTTTACAAATAAAATAATTATGTAAGGATATTCATTTACAGACTACTACATACTTGAAAGACAAGTGATGGCTTCTATGAGAAGTTGTAAGGCAACAAGGGTTAATTTAGAACGAGAGTTGGTTTTGCTATTTTCCCTGTTTTTATGCAAAGATAAAGATTAGAAAATTCTGTTACCGTAACTACCTGCCCAGAAATCTCATAGCGAATGCTTTAGTAATATATATTTTCTACTATTTTTGATTTTCCCCTATTAGGAAGTAAAAAAATTTGGTCTCAAATTCAAAGAATCAGAAAGAGGGAATAAACTAAGGAAAAAAAACTCATTGTCGTCGAGTCGACCCCAATTCATAGCAACCCTATTGGACAGAGTAGAACTGCCCCATAGGGTTTCCAAGGAGCAGCTGGTGGATTCGAACTGCTGACCTTTTGGTTAGCAGCCGATCTTAACCACTGTCATTAGAGCTCCAAACTAGGAATGTAGGAATACATTTAGACGTTATAAAATGTGATACCCTACAATATAGAATAGTCCATCCTCAGTCTTAGTCCCAATTTTTCTAATGTATGATTTCAGGTAATTCTCAACAGCATGCAGATATTGGGTTGATTATGTCACTATTAACCAAAACTCACGTAAATGACACTCCCTGTTAACATTCCATTTGACAGGTTGCTACCTCTTGTTACTCCAGGAGGGTTTAGTTAGAGCAAGAGGGTAGCAAGCCCAAGGAATGGTCCAGGAAGTAGAGAATGATTCATTTTTATAAAGGGGGGGGGGAACGGTAACATCATAATATCCTCTATATAATTAAGTGTGAATAATGTAGAGTATCAGGTGAATAAAAGCAATGGAGCAAGGATGGAACTAACAATTATAGTGGAAAAAGTTGATGTTTATCATTTGTCAATAATTGCATTTAATGCTTTACCTATGTTATTTTATTAGTCATTCCCAAACTGTGAGGTAAATCCTCTTATTTTTAGCACTTCAGAGAGCTAAACACTGACGTTTAGAGAGTTTGAGTCACTTGCTAAAAGTCACATAGTTAGTTAGGGAGATGAAATTAACCAACTTTGCCCATCTCCAAAAATGACATTTCAACCACTTGCATGTAAAAGACAAGACTAAAAATTCTCAGTTTCCTTTGAGTGTTAAAAGCTGCAAAAAATAAATAAAAAAGGGTGTGTGTATGTTGATAAATATGGTTTGGGCAATCCAAAGTAAGGAAAATGTTTACACAACAGTGTTGGACTGTACTTTATAGGAGCCCTGGTGGCGAAGGGGTTAAGAGCTCGGCTGCTAACCAAAAGCTTGGTAGTTTGAATCCATCCATGATTTCCTTTTGTAAGAAATACATATCTCAGTATATTTCCCTTTAGGGGACTGTATTAGCCAAGGCAAATTGATGATGATGAGCACTGTGATAATGTAGAGAGATTTATAATGACAAATGAAATTACTTAGCACTAATTTACCTTGGGAAATTGCCTAATAAAACGCTAGGGATTGGTGAGTGCTATTTAGGGGTTGCCATAAGTCAGGATGGACTCCTCTGCAACTGGTTATCTATACACTATCCTAAGCTTTTTTTTTTACAGAAATTTTTTATAGGGCTGTTATGTCCTTTTAAAGGTCTTTTTTTTTTTTTTTATAAATAAGTGCAAATTTAAGAAAAATATCCACACCATTATGTCACAACTATGATGTTACTTAAGATTATACACCAAAAAAAAACCCATTGCCGCCAACTCATAGCGACCCTATAGGACAGAGTAGAACTGCCCCATAGGGTTTCCAAGGAGTGGCTGGTGGAGTCGAACTGACGACCTGTTGCTTAGCAGCCACTGTGTTACCAGGGCTCCCTTAGGCTATAGGCATTGGGGATCCATTTTTTTCTGCATTTATTGTGTTTTAGAGGAAATGCCACTTTCAGTTTCTTCCTAATGAATTTGTGTCCCTTAACTAGTTTTTTTTTTTTTTAACTAGTTGCGACAATACATCTTACAACAAGATAGCTCACAGGTTTGTTGTAAACCATGATTTTTACATCATAACAAATCAAAATTTTTTGCTAGTCAGTATTTCTAAAATACGGATATTTTCTCACTATTAAGTTTTACAATACCTACATGTTCCATTAATTAAAGGTGGATTGGTATGTAGGGAGTTACATAACCATTTTGAATACCTAATGATGGCTGGAGGAAAGATAAGTACATGAAGAATTTGCTCTAGCTCATTGGCAAATGGTAAACTCATACTGGTATTTGTAACATTTTACTTTCCAAAGATGATCACATATCCCATTTCGCATGCTCTTCTTACAGTGTGACTGACACTGTTCCTTCAAAAGGTGAAATCTGTGATCTTGCTTCTTGCATTCTGGTTGAAATCACAACTGCGTCCTTTTCATAGAGGATGGTGGAAGTGAATTCTACGTAATTCCCATGTTGTTAGGTGCCCTCGAGTTGGTTCCGACCTTAATGACCCTGTGTAAAACAGAATGAAACAGTGCCCTATCCTGCACCATCCTCACAGTCCTTGTTATGTTTGAGTCTGTTGTTGTAGGCACTGCCTCAGTCTATCTTATTGAGGGTCTTCCTCTTTTTCACCGATACTCTGCCAAGCAGGGTGTCCTTCTCCAGAATCTGGTGCCTCCTGATAACACGCCCAAAGTGTGTGAGATGAAGTCGCATCATCCTCGCTTCTAAGGAGCATTCTGGCTGTACTTCTTCCAAGACAGATTTGCTCTTTCTTTTGGCCATCCATGGTATATTCATTATTCTTTGCCCACACCACAATTCAAAGGCATCAATTCTTCTTCGATCTTCCTTATTCATTGTCCAGCTTTCACATGCATATGAGGTGATTGAAAGCGCAATGGTTTGAGTCAGGCACACATTAGTCCTCAAGGTGATATCTTTGCTTTTTAACATCTAAAGAGGTCTTTTGCAGCAGATTTGTCCAATGCAGTGCATCCTTTGATTCTTGACTGCTGCTTCCTTGGTTGTTGATTGTGGATGCAAGTAAAATGAAGTCCTTGACAACTTCAGTCTTTTCTCCATTTATCATGATGTTGCTTATTGGTCCAGTTGTGAGGATTTTTTTTTTTTCTTTATGTTGAGGTGTAACTGATTCTGAAGTCTGTAGTCTTTGATCTTAATGATTTTCATCTTTAAGTCCCATGTTAGGTCTTAAAAATGCTGCTGTGCTTTCTCTTACTCTGCATATTCTCTCTGGATCCTAGTCACCATATTATGAGAAATCCTAAACTAACCCCTCTGAAGAGACCACACAGAGAGGCACAATTAAGAGAAACTAGGAGCTTTTTTTTTTTTTTTTTAGGAGCTTTAGAAGAAAGCCATCATCAACCACCAGCTGTGTGAGTAAATGAACTTTCAGAAGATTCCAGACCTCAGCCTTTGAGTCTCACAGCTGAGGCCACAGATATTGTGGAACATAGACAAGCCATTCCTGCTGTGTCCTGTTTGAAATCCTGACCCACACAACCCAGTGGCTGTTTTATGCCAGGAATTCTTATAGTAATTTGTTATCTAATATTAAATAAGTGGAATAATGCTTACTATTTTTAAAGCAGTGAGTGTATTTTGGAATAATATACATAATAGATCAAAGTGCTTGTTATTGTTCATGATACTTGGCCATACAATTAATTTATGTCTATGTATTGATGACAGTGGTGATTCAGTGGTAAAATTCTCTCCTTCCACACAGGAGGCCACATTCAATCCCAGGCAATGCATTTCATGTGCAGCCATCACCCATCTGTCAGTGGAGACTTAGGTGTTGCCTTGATGCTGAACAGGTATCAGCAGTGCTTCCAGACTAAGATGGACTAAGAAGGAAGACCTGGAGATCTACTTTTGAAAATTACTCATTTAAAATCCTATGGAAAACAGTAGTCTGATCCCATTGTTCATGGGGCACCATGAGTTGAGAGCTTATGGGACAGCAGGTAACAACAGCATGTATTAATAGGCTTTGTCTCACTAATAAACCATTTAAATCCATTTCATTAAGCTAAAACTTCCTCTAAATTTATCTTAGTGGTAGAGCTATCAATAAAATATAAACTTCTACATTTTGTATGAAAAAATTAGGGATTAGAGCCACCAAGAGTTTGCCCATTTCTGAATTAAATGAGCTGATAAATGGGATTACTATTAAAGGTCTAAGGCCTTGTCATAAACCCTGGTAACTCTGGTTCACATATCCTTCCTTTTTCAGTGTTTTGCTGAGACTACAAACCCCCTCTGATTTTGAATAGTATAAATGAAGTGAAACATAGACCAAGAGCCAAGAGTTCCCCTGATATTACTAGGGGAAAATGACTTATTTATGAGAGCAAAATAACCTGGGACCAATAAGGGAGAATTGAGAGGTGGGTAGTCCCTACCGCTTCCTTTTCTCCATGGATAGAATTATTTTCTTCATAATGTACCTAGGGTGTGCAAACTAGTTCAAAATCAACCTTGCAGGTAGAGTAAAATGGAAAGAAGCTGAATTTTTGAAGCCAGATAGACACAATATATTTTTTCCTTGTTATATAACTACATGACTTGTTGTTAAGTGCCATTGAGTTGGTTCCAACCTATAGTGATCCTAAGTACAACAAACAGAAACACTGCCCAGTCCTGCACCATCCTCAGAATCGTCGCTACGTTTGAACCCATTGTTGTAGCCACTGTGTCAAGCCATCTCGTTGAAACTCTTCTTTTCCACTGACCCTCTACTTTACCAAGCAGGATGTCTTTCTCCAGGGACTGATCCCATCCTGATGACATGTTCAAAGTACGTGAGATGAAGTGTCAACATCCTCGCTTCCAAGGAGCATTCTGCCTATATTTCTTCCAAGACAGACCTGTTCATTCTTCTGGCAGTCCATGGTATGTTCAATATTCTTTGCCAACACCGTAATTCAAAGGCATCAATTCTTCAGTCTTCCTTATTCATTGTCCAGCCTTCACGTGCATGTAAGGTGATTGAAAACACTATGGCTTTGGTCAGGCACAACTTGGTCCTCAAAGTGACATCTTTTTTTTTTTAAAAAAAAAAACACTTTAAAGTGGTATTTTACAGCAGATTTGCCCAATGCAATATGTCATTTGATTTCCTAACTGCTGCTTCCATGGGCATTGATTGTGGATCCAAGTACAATGAAATCCTTGACAACTTCAATATTTTCTCTGTTTATCATCTTGTTGCTTACTGGACCAGTTGTGAGGATTTTTGTTTTCTTTATGTTGAGGTGCAATCCATACTGAAGGCCGTAGTCTTTGATCTTCATCAGTAAGTGCTTCAAGTCCTCTGCACTTTCAGCAAGCAAGGTTGTGTCATCTGTGTATTACAAGTTGTTAATGAGTCTTCCACCAATCCTAGTGCCACATTCTTATAGTCCAGCTTCTCAGATTACTTGCTCAGCATATAGATTAAATAAGTATGGTGAAAAGATAAAACCCTGACAAACACTTTTCTCAGTTTTAAACCATGTAGTATCCCCTTTTGTATTTGCATGACTGCCTCTTGACCTATATACAGGTTGCTTATGAGCACCATTAAGTGTTCTGGAATTCCTTTTTTCACAGTGTTATGATTTACACAGTCGAATGCCTTTACATAGTCAATAAAACACAGGTAAACATCTTTCTGGTATTCTGTCTTCAGCCAAGATCCATGTGACATTGGCAGTGATATCCCTCATTCTACGTCGTCTTCTGAATCCGTCTTGAACTTCTGACAATTCCCTGTCTATATACTGCTGCAACCACTTTTGAATGATCTGATGTCAGGAGCAGAAGACAGCACCTAGCTGTAAGAACTTTTGGCTTGGCACACATAGATTGGGTGCTAGCAAGGAGAAACCATGTTGTGTGCCACATTCAAGTAGGGTGATCCTACTTGAGGAAAATCCATAGGTTATAGCAATTTAGCACAATAGTGTAGGAGTCACTTTTGCAGAAATAACACGATTCGTTTTTTTAAATATTTTATTGTGTGAAAGTTTAACCAGCAAGTTAGGTTCCCATTTAACAATTTTTACACAAATTGTCCCATGACGTTGGTTATAATTTTCAGAATGCATCAACATTCTGATCCTTAACATTCAGTTTGTTCTGTTTCCATTGATCTAGCTTCCCTGCCTGTCCTTGCCTTCTCATCTTTGCTTTTAAGTAGATACTGACTGGTCGATCTCATATAGTTGACTGTTTAAGGGAGTATATTTTTATATGGGTGATATAGTTTATTTTATAAGCCAATCTATTATTTGGCTGAAACGTGACCTCTGGAAGAGGCTTCAATTCTAAGTTCAAAAGTTATCTTAGGGCAATAGTCTCGGGGTTCCTCTAGTTTCTACCAGTCCAGTAAGTCTGGCCTGTTTTAGGAATTTGAATTTTGTTCTACATATTTCCCATTGTCTCCATGACTGTCTATTGTGACCCTCATCAGAATGGTTGGTATTGGTAGCTAGACATCATCTAGTTCTTCTTGTCTCAGGCTAGAAGAAGCTGTGGTTCATGTGGGCAATTAGTCCTGTTCACTAGTTGGTTTTTTTTCTTTGGATCTTTGTTTTCCTTCATTCTCTTTTGCTTGACAGGAGTAGAGATGAATAGTTCTATCTTAGATGGCTGCTTGCAAACTTTTAAGACTCCAGGAGCTACTCACCAAACTAGGATGTAGAAAATTGTCTTTATGAACTATGTTATACCAATTGACTGAGTTGTACATGAGACTGTGGTCCTAAACCTTTTAACCCAGTAAACCAATCCCTTGAGCTGTTTTGCTATGTCTAGGAAGTCTCCATAACTGTGCCTGTGTGCTTTTTTATATATATAAATATATATGCTGCACACTCAAAAACATATACATGTTCCTACAGATACATCTATACATGCATGTGCATGTACTCATATGCTTTTCTGTAGACATGTATGCATACATATATACCTTTGTAGCCATACTCATGGTTTTTGGTTGACATTGCTGCTGTTGCATACTTCTTAGTGTCTTCATTTGCCTTTGTCAAGTTGTATAGACTTCACACTATCCCCTCTCCTGTCCCCATTAATGATCAGAGGACATTGCTTTCTGTGTGTATACCTATTCTTAACTTTTTATAAAAGTGAGAACATAAACAATATTTGTCCTTTTGTGATTGAATTATTTCACTCAGCCTAATGTCCTCCAGATTTATCCATGTTGTTTTGTTATAGTTGCATTGTATTCCATTGTATGTACCACAATTTGTTTATCCATTCATCCATTTATGGGCACTCATGTTGCTTCCATCTTTTTGCTGTTGTGAATAATGCTGCAGTAAAGGTAAGTGTGCAAATTTCTGTTCATGTTGTCACTACTGTCATATTTCTAGGAAATATACCTAGGAGTGGGATTGCTCGATCATATGGTATTTCTATTTTTAGCTTTTTGAGGAAGTGCCATCCTATTTTCCATGATGGTTGTACTGTTTTACAATCCCACCAGCTGTGTTTAAGAGTTCAAGTCTCTCCACAACCTTGCCAGCATTCATTTTTTTTTTTTTAAATAAGTGCCATTTTTGCAGGGTTAGCTATTATCTCATTGTAGTTTTGATTTACATCTCCCTAATGACTAATAATTGAAAGCATCTTTTTGAGTGTTAGCTGCCTGAATGTCCTCTTTGGTGAAGAGTCTATTCATGTTATTTGCCCATTTTTTAATTGCATTGTTCATCTTTTTGTTGTTGAGTTGTTGAAGTTTTTTTATGTATTTTAGAGACTAGACCCTTATCAGATATGTTGTTGCCAAAGAATTTTTTCTAGTCTGTAGCTTCTCTTTTCACTCTTTTGGTAAAATCTTTTGATGAGTGTGTTTAATTTTTAGGAAGCCCCAGTTATCTAATTTATCTTTTTTTGTTGTGTTTGATAGACTACTTATGCCAAAAATTAGGTCCCCTAGTTTTATCTTCAGAAATGTATAGTTTTAGCTTTAGTATTTAGGTCTTTGATCTATTTTGACTTAGTTTTTGTGTGTGATGTGAGGTGTGGATCCTGTTTCATTTTTATGCAAGTGGATATCCCGCTTTGCCAGCACCATTTGTTAAAGAGACTGTCTCTTCTCCATTGAATGATACTTCGTCCCTTTGTAGAAGATCAGCTGCCCATTGATGGATGGACTTACTTCTGAGTTCTAAATTCTATTCAGTTGATCTGTGTGTCTGTCACTGAACCAGAAATAGGCTGTTTTGATTACTGTGTCTTTATAAGTTTTGAGATTGGAAAGTGTGAGGCCTCCTACTTTATTCTTCAGTATTGTTTTAGCTATTCAAAGCCTCTTTCCTTTCCATGTAAAGTTGGAAATTAGTTTTTCCATTTCATTAATGGATATTTTTGGGATTTGGATTGGGACTACATATAGATCATTTTGAGTATTATTGACATTTTCACAATATTAAGTCTTCCAATCCATAAGCATAGAATGTTTTTCCATTTATGTAGGTTTCTTTTGCTTTCTTGCAGTAGCATTTTATACTTTTCCTTGTATAAATCTTTTACATCCCTGGTTAGGTTTATTTTTATTCATCCTTTTGGGGACCATTGTATACGGTATTGTTTTCTTGATTTCTTTTTCAGAGTTCTCCAACCCAGTTGTTTTTTATGGCTTGACTTCTAGTTAGCAGTTAAAAAAAAAAAAAAAAAAAATCAGTGATTGATAGGGATTTTGGTGTGTGAGGGTAGGGGAAGGAATGAATAGGTGCAGCACTAGACATTTTTAGGACAGTGAAACTACCCTCAATAATAGTGTAATGGTGGACATCTGATATAATTTGTTTGCCAAAAACACATAGGACTGTACAGCACAGAATGAACCCTAATGTAAACTATGGACTTCAGTTAATAATAATGTATCTGTATGGGTTCATTATGGTGACCCCGTGTATTCACCGTTAGTTGGAAGAGATTCCATAGAAACTGATTTGGTTTTGATTTTATGGGTTCATCAATTGTAACAAATATGATTGTTATACTGTTGTGTAGAAGAGGTATGTTTTGTGAAGAACAACAGTAGGAGATAGTAAAATTTGAAAACACAATCATGAATATAGAGGTCTCAGCGTTGTATTGTATAGAAAGCGAGAATGAATTCCCTAGGCTGGTGCAAATTATCAATGTGCTCAGCTACTAACCCAAAGGTTAAAGGTTTGAGTCCACCCAGGGACACCTAGGAAGAAAGGCCTAGCAGTCTACCGCAGAAAAGTAATCCATTGAAAACCCTATGGAGCACAGTTCTACCCTGACACACATGGGGCCACCATGAGTAAAATTAACTTGCTTGCAACTTTTTTTTTTAAGTGTAGAAAAGGGAGCAAATGCTAAATGCAATTTGAAGACAGTGAATTATATCAACACTGGTTATACGAATAACTGTTTGTGGTGAGGCAGGGAAAAAAGGTGGTGAAGGATAAAAGGAAGACGTTGAAGTAGAGCTGTAAAACTTGCATTAGAGTATGGATCAAAACCTTTAAAAATATTGCCATCCTCTTTTGTGATTATGGGTCTGTGTGGAATCGAAATATCGGTAACATCAACAAATATTTTATTTTCCACTTTATTCTTAACAAGATTTGCAACACATCTTACAAATTCTATTTATTTATTTTCTCATGCTTCTTCTAAGTCTATAATCATGCTGTCTTTCCGTTTTCTCTATTAATTTTTGCCTACAGTGGAAAATAGAACATTTTCCTTTTATATTCAATGTAAATGAATTTTCTTTTTACTAAAAACTTCCCTGAAATTTTACCCTTCTGAGTACCCAATTTATGTTCTAATTTATTTTCTCTTTTTCCACAGCTAATGATTTATGTGGAAACCATGGTAGCATAGTGATAAAGAACCACATCTGCTAACCAAAAGGTTGGCAGTTTGAATCCACGAAGAGCTCCTTGGATACCCTATGGAGCAGTTCTACTCCATCCTATAGGGTCACTATGAGTTGGAATTGACTTGATGGCAACGGGTTTAATGATTTATGTGGTTTTAAATTTTTTTTTAAATAATTCATCCATTGTATGTGTCCCCCACCTGCACCATAGTGCAGTACTTTCTTAACACTGGCTATATGCTGGAGTTCCTGGGGTGAATACAGGTGAGTGGTGCCCATATTCTACCCATAGATAAACTGACTTATTTGTTCAAACTCATTTCTAATGTTCTTTAAGCACCTCTAAATGGTTTTAATGTGGTCTTAATATTCATATACAGGTGAGAATCATGGAATTAGAATTTTTTACCATGATTTACTGCTCCCTCTTTCACTACAGTTTTATACAAATGAAAAATTCTGCTCCGGGGTTTGGTCAGCACTGTGCCACAATGTCATTAAATGAGATGTCTTGAGGATGCCAGCATCTGGTGATATGTGTCTAGTAAAATGGCATTTCATACATAAGCCACTTGGCAACAACATGCCAGAGCTTTATATAGTCTCTGACATTTTCAGTTTTTTTTTTTTTTTTTCTGCATTAATCAGTTGGTCCATGCATTTGAAGGGATGGATCACAGGCAGCTCCTTCATTCTCTTTCATCGCCAAACACAGCCTCTTCTCTCAATAAAAAAGCACTATGAGTAGAGTGAATCTCATACAAAGTGCACCTGGTAGGAGCTTGCTGAAAATCTGGCTGTTTTTGTTTATATGGATTTATTGAAATGGTCTTTGTGTACAGTCACAGATGGTCATGTTTATTTTGTTTTAAACACCTGCAGAGGTTTCTGGAAGTGTCTCAGGTATAACTTGATTTATTTCAGAACTTTTGTACCACCTGCTGGTTGATAGCTTTAACAGAGTTTTACCTTGGAAAGTTGTATTCAAGAATAATTAAATCTATTTAGTGTTTCTAGCAAGCACAACACCGAGAGGGCAAATATTGTTGTTTTTGACTCTTTGAAAGGTTACAGTACCTATTCGTTCATTCAAGGTTATAATTCTAGTATATTCAGTCATTACTTCATTTTTGTTTTTCTTGATTCCTTGCTTAGATCGCCTACTCATTCACTGCTTCCTGTACACACAGGGGACATTCAAGAGGCTATAAGACATTTCTTTGATAGCTCAGAGACATTAAATCTATTCTGCCAATACACTGTTTGAGATCTCAATCCTCCTCTCCCAGATTGTCAAATTGCCAGTGGGAGGTCCATTTACTATAAATTCATGGCTTTTTGTGTATATGATACATGTTATGAACTGAAGTCCAGAGACTAAGTTCTTGGTTAGTTACTATGATATACTTTATACCCAAATAAAGTGTGTGGATAAAAAAGCACAAGTTTTGTAGTCATACAAAGCTGAAGCAGAATTCTGTTGCTAGCTTCAATATTCAGACAGTAAGTGTGAAATTACTTCTCCCTTTCTTTTTATATCTATATGGTAGAGCAATTTCAAGGATTGAATCAGAAAATTTATGAAAATTTCCCAGTACAGTGTCCAAAATAGCGTATGATATTAGTAATATTAATTGGTATTATTAGCATTAGATATTAGCGAATAATCCATGTATTTTTTTATTTGAAAATTTAGAAAATTATAAATTTTTACTTGTAAAATTTCAGGTAATATATATGAGTAGAAGAAACGTAAGCATACCTTAGAGGAAGAATTCTAAGATAATAGTATGTTTTGCAAGCTGCTATTTTTTTACTAAACAAGACTCATTTTCAACTTTTTTATCTGAATTTTTTAAAAATAATTTTTATTGTGCTTTAAGTGAAAGTCCACAAATCAAGTCAGTCTGTCACATATAAACTTATATACACCTTACTACATACTCCCATTCACTCTCCCCCTAATGAGTCAGCATGCTCCCTCCTTCCAGTCTCTCCTTTCGTGACTGTTTTGCCAGTTTCTAACCCTCTCTAGCCTCCCATCTCCCCTCCAGACAGGAGATACCAACACAGTCTCAAGTGTCCACCTGATATAAGTAGCTCACTCTTCATCAGCATCTCTCTCCAACCCATCGTCCGGTCCCTTCCATGTCTGATGAGTTGTCTTTGGGAATGGTTCCTGTCCTGGGCCAACAGAAGGTTTGGGAACCATGACCGCCGGGATTCCTCTAGTCTCAGTCAGATCATTAAGTCTGGTCTTTTTATGAGAATTTGGGGTCCGCATCCCACTGTTCTCCTGCTCCCTCAGGGGTTCTCTGTTGTGCTCCGTGTCAGGGCAGTCATTGGTTGTGGCCAGGCACCATCTAGTTCCTCTGGTCTCAGGATGATGTAAGTCTCTAGTTCTTGTGTCCCTTTCTGTCTCTTGGGCTCATAGTTATCGTGTGACCTTGGTGTTCTTCATTCACCTTTGATCCAGGTGGGTTAAAACCAATTGATGCATCTTAGATGGCCGCTTGTTAGCATTTAAGACCCCAGATGCCACACTTAAAAGTGGGATGCAGAATGTTTTCTTAATAGAATTTATTTAGAAGTCCCCTTAAGCCATAGTCCTCAAACCCCCGCCCTTGCTCCGCTGACCTTTGAAGCATTCAGTTTATCCTGGAAACTTTTTTGCTTTTGGTCCAGTCCAGTTGAGCTGACCATCCCTGTATTGAGTATTGTCCTTTCCCTCACCTAAAGTAGTTCTTATCTACTAACTAATCAGTAAATAACCCTCTCCCACCCTCCCTTCCTCCCCCCACTTGTAACCACAAAAGAATGTGTTCTTCTCAGTTTATACTATTTCTCAAGATCTTATAATAGTGGTCTTATACAATGTTTGTCCTTGTGCATCTGACTAATTTCACTCAGCATAATGCCTTCCAGGTTCCTCCATGTTATGAAATTTTTCACAGATTCGTCACTGTTCTTTATCGATGCGTAGTATTCCACTGTGTGAATATACCATAATTTATTTAACCATTCATCTGTTGATGGACACCTTTGGTTGCTTCCAGCTTTTTGCTATTGTAAACAGTGCTGCAATAAATATGGGTGTGCATATATATGTTCGTGTAAAGTCTCTTATTTCTCTAGGGTATATTCCAAGGAGTGGGATTTCTGGATTGTATGTTAGTTCTATTTCTAACTTTTTAAGAAAATGCCAGATAGATTTCCAAAGTGGTTGTACCATTTTACATTCCCATCAGCAGTGTATAAGAGTTCCCATCTCTCCACAGCCTCTCCAGCATTTATTATTTTGTGTTTTTTGGATTAATGCCAGCCTTGTTGGTGTGAGATGGAGTCTCATTGTAGTTTTAATTTGCATTTCTCTAATGGCTAATGATCGAGAGCATTTTCTCATGTATCTGTTAGCTGCCCGAATATCTTCTTTAGTGAAGTGTGTGTTCATATCCTTTGCCCACTTTTTGATTGGGTTGTTTGTCTTTTTGTGGTTGAGTTTTAACAGAATCATGTAGATTTTAGAGATCAGGCGCTGGTCGGAGATGTCATAGTTGAAAATTTTTTCCCAATCAGTACATGGTTTTTTTACTCTTTTGGTGAAGTCTGTAGATGAGCATAGGTGTTTGATTTTTAGGAGCTCCCAGTTATCTGGTTTCTCTTTGACATTTTTGGTAATGTTTTGTATTCTGTTTATGCCTTGTATTAGGGCTCCTAACGTTGTCCCTGTTTTTTCTTCCATGATCTTTATCATTTTAGTCTTATATTTAGGTCTTTGATCCACTTGGAGTTAGTTTTTGTGCATGGTGTGATGTATGGGTCCTGTTTCATTTTTTTTGCAAAAGGATATCCAGTTATGCCAGCACCATTTGTTAAAAAGACTATCTTTTCTCCAATTAACTGACACTGGGCCTTGGTCAAATATCAGCTGCTCTTCTCAATTCTGTTCCATTGGTCTATGTGGCTGTTGTTATACCAGTACCAGGCTGTTTTGACTACTGTGGCTGTATATGTTCTAAAATCAGGTAGAGTGAGGCCTCCCACTTTCTTCTTCTTTTTCAGTAATGCTTTACTTATCTGGGGCTTCTATCCCTTCCATATGAAGTTGGTGATTTGTTTCTCCATCACATTAAAAAATGTCATTGGAATTTGGTTCAGAAGTGCATCATATGTATACATGGCTTTTGGTAGAACAGACATTTTTACTATGTTAAGTCTTCCTATCCATGAGCAAGGTATGTTTTTCCACTTATGTAGGTCCCTTTTAGTTTCTTGCACTAGGACTTTGTAGTTTTCTTTTTATAGGTCTTTTACATCTTTGGTAAGATTTATTCCTAAGTATTTTATCTTCTTGGGGGCTACTGTGAATGGTATTGATTTGGTGATTTCCTCTTCAATGTTCTTTTTGTTGATGTAGAGGAATCCAACTGGTTTTTGTATGTTTATCTTGTAACCTGAGACTCTGCCGAACTCTTTTATTAGTTTCAGCAGTTCTCTGGAGGATTCCTTAGGGTTTTCTGTGTATAAGATCATGTCATCTGCAACTAGAAATAATTTTACTTCTTCCTTGCCAATCCAGATGCCCTTTATTTCTTTGTCTAGCCTAATTGCTCTGGCTAGGACCTCTACAACAATGTCGAATAAGAGGGCATTCTCAAGGGAAATGCTTTCAGGGTCTCTCCATTTAGAATGATGTTGGCTGTTGGCTTTGTGTAGATGCCGTTATTGTGTTGAGGAATTTTCTTTCAATTCCTATTTTGCTAAGAGTTTTTATCACGAATGGGTGTTGGACTTTGTCAAATGCCTTTTCTGCATCAATTGATAAGATCACGTGGTTTTTGTCTTTTGTTTTATTTATATGGTGGATTACATTAATGGTTTTTCTAATATTGAACCAACCTTGCATACCTGGTATAAATCTCACTTGGTCGTGGTGGATTATTTTTTTGATATGTTATTGAATTCTATTGGCTAGAATTTGTTGAGGATTTTTGCATCTATGTTCATGAGGGATATAGGTCTGTAATTTTCTTTTTTGTGTGTTGTCTTTACCTGGTTTTGATATCAGGGATATGGTGGCTTCATAGAATGTGTTAGGTAGTATTCCATCATTTTCTATGCTTTGAAATACCTTTAGTAGTAGTGGTAACTCTTCTCTGAAAGTTTGGTAGAACTCTGCCCTGAAGCCATCTGAGCCAGGGCTTTTTGATGTTGGGAGTTTTTTGATTACCTTTTCAATCTCTTTTTTTTGTTATGGGTCTATTTAGTTGTTCTACTTCTGACTGTGTTAGTTTAGGTAGGTAGTGTTTTTCTAGGAATTCATCCATTTCTTCTAGGTTTTCAACTTTGTTAGAGTACAATTGTTCGTAATACTCTGATATGATTCTTTTAATTTCAGTTGGGTCTGTTGTGATATGGCCCATCTCGTTTCGGGTTATTTTTTTCCTTTCCTTTATTTCTTTAGTCAATCTGGCCAATGGTTTTCAATTTTGTTAATGTTTTCCAAGAACCAGCTTTTGGCTTTGTTAATTCTTTCAATTGTTTTTCTGTTCTCTAATTCATTTAGTTCAGCTCCAATTTTTATCATTTGTTTTCTTCCGGTGCCTGATGGATTCTTTTGTTGCTCGCTTTCTATTTTTTTAAGTTGTAGGGACAGTTCTCTGATTTTGGCTCTTTCTTCTTTATGTATGTGTGCATTTATCAATATACATTGGCCTCTGAGCACTGCTTTTGCTGTGTCCCAGAGGTTTTGATAGGAAGTGTTTTCATTCTCGTTGCATTCTATGAATTTCTTTATTCTGTCCTTAATGTCTTCTATAACCCAGTCTTTTTTCAGCAGGGTATTCTTCAGTTTCCAAAGATTTGATTTCTTTTCCCTGGTTTTTCTGTTATTGATTTCTAGTTTTATGGCCTTATGGTCTGAGAAGATGGTTTGTAATATTTCAATGTTTTGGATTCTGCAGAGGTTTGTTTTATGACCTAATATGTGATCTAGTCTAAAGAATGTTCCATGTGTGCTAGAAAAAAAAGTATACTTTGCAGCTGTTCGGTGGAGTGTTCTGTACAAGTCAATGAGGTCAAGTTGGTTGATTGTAACAATTAGGTCTTCCGTGTCTCCATTGAGCTTCTTAGTGGAAGTCCTGTCTTTCTCCGCAAGTGGTGTGTTGAAGTCTCCTACTGTAATTTTGGAGGTGTCGATCTCACTTTTCAGTTCTGTTAAAGTTTGTTTTATGTATCTTGCAACCCTGTCATTGGGTGCATAAATATTTAATATGGTTATATCTTCCTGGTCAATTGTCCCTTTAATCATTACGTAGTGTCCTCCTTTATCCTTTGTGGTGGATTTAACTTTAAAGTCTATTTCATCAGAAATTAATATTGCTACTCCAGTCTTTTTTGATTGTTGTTTGCTTGATATATATTTTTTCTATTCTTTGAGTTTTAGTTTGTTGTGTCTCTAAAGTGTGTCTCTTGTAGGCAGCATATAGACAGATCATGTTTTTTTATCCAGTCTGAGACTCTCTGTCTCTTTATTGGTGCATTTAGTCCATTTACATTCAGCATAATTATAGATAAGTATGTGTTTAGTGCTGTGATTCTGATGCCCTTTTATATGTGTGGTTGACAATTTCATTTTTCCACTTCTTTATGCTGAGACGTTTTTCTTTGTAAAGTGTGTGTTCGTCATTTTCATAGTAGTTGAATTTGTTTGCTGAGTCGTTATGTATTTCTTGGTTTTTATTATGAGTTATGAAATTGTTAGACCTCTTTGTGGTTACCTTAATATTTACCCCTATTTTTCTAAGTAAAAACCTAACTTGTATCGTCCTGTATCGCCTTTTTTTCCTCTCCATATGTCAGTTCTATGCCTCCTATGTTGGTATCAATTGCCTTATCCTCCAACTCCCCCACTCTGCATTCCAATTGTTCGATTGTGCTCCTCTGACTCCCTATTGAGTTGTCTAATTCTGTAATTTTACTGTTAATCTTTTGGATTACTGAATGCTGTCTCTCTATGGATTCTTGCAGCTTATTAATTTTTCCACTATGTTCTTGAATAATCTTTTTGATTTCTTCAACTGCTTTATCAGTGTGTTCCTTGGCTTTTTCTGTTGATTGCCTTATTTCATTTCTGAGGTCATCCCTGATGTCTTGAAACATTCTGTAAATTAGTTTTTTATGTTCTGCATCTGGCAATTCCAGATTGTATCTTCATTTGGGAAAGATTTTGATTCTTTATTTTGGGGAGTTGTAGAGGCAATCATGGTGTGCTTCTTTATGTGGTTTGATATTGACTGCTGTCTCCGAGCCATCTATAAGATATTGTAGTGATTTATTTTATATTTGCTCACTGAGTCTTGTTTTGTTTTCTTTCAATATACATAGATGGGTAACTAGATTGTGCTGTCTTGATTGTGATAGCCTTTGAATCACTTATGTCCTGTTACCAGGTGGTTTGGGCTGTTACCAGATATATAAGCATAAGAGTCCATTCACTATTCTTGAATAGAATCTGATTTTGGGTCACCAAGTGTGTGGTGTAGACTGTCACCTATTCATTTAGAGGAGTAGTGGTACAAGTTGTGTGCACCAGATTCTAGTAGCAGCAGGAGGTCACACTCCAGGACAGGATGCTGACAGCCTTTCCCCAAGTGCCAGTGAGGTAGGTGTGTCTCTATTCCTAAAGCACTTTGGTGGGTGGGCTCTGCAGCTGTACCTTATGCACCCAGTGCATGTACTTGTACAGACTGGTAGGTGTCACTATCGCCAGACTCCTTTGGCAGGAGGCTATGTGGTTTGGGTGGAGCTTCATCTCTCAGTTCCCCGTTGTGGGTCAGTGAGGGCTCTGTTTAATAGGTAGAGATAGCAGACTTGGAAAACTTGTCTTTCCAGTAACCTGCTAAAACAATTACAGTCAGATCACTATCAGAATTGCCTTTGCATTATAATAGCCACCTTATTCCCTGAAGGGATGAAATTAAAGACTGTGGATCTCATATGCTTGGCTGGAGCTGGTTCTGTATTTTTAGTCCAATTTTGGGAAGTCAGGGAAGGATTTTTGGTCCCTGGGTTTTTTGTAGCTGCTTCTCTCAGGGCAGGAGAATGGGTTAAGAAAAGAAAAAAAAAAAAAAAAACACAGAGCACTTCACTTCCTGGCCCAGGAAATTCTGAAATTAATGAAGTGGCCTGGGAAGGGAGGGGAGGGAGCAGATAGATAGGAGAGAGTAGCACCCAGGAATATAGACAAAGTTACTTATCTTGCTTGGTGATGAATGTTTTATCTGTGATTCCCAAGGGGTGTGTAGCCTGTGTGCGCTGGCTGGGTCGAGATTGCCCCCGAGGGTCAGGTCCCTGTCCTGTGCTTGTGCTATCTCAGAAGACGTGGTCAGTTCCTGTGCTCCCAGTCCAAAGCCCAGCACCAAGGTTCCCCAGCTGGCACGCCACACTCCAGGCTCCAAAAGCAGTCTCTGCCTCCTGGTGACTTCTCCTCCTGTCAGCCGTGTCACTGTGCTGCCTGCATGCACTGGCTGGGCTTCCCCCCAGGTCAATTCAGGGAGCAGCTAGGGCTGCGTCCCGTGTTTTTGCCATCTCAGGATGCCGTGCTCAGCTCCCCTGCTCCCAGTCCAAAGCCCAGCGCCTGGGTTTTCTGACTGGGACACTGGCTCCAGGCTCTGAAAACAGTCGCTGCTTCCCCGTGGTTGCTCGTTCTCTCATTTGCTACATCAGTGTGCAGCCTGCTTGTGCTGGGTGAGTCTCTACGAGGTTACCCCAAGGGTCTAGGGGTTAGGGCTGTGTCCCGTGCCTGCCCTACCTCAGAAAGCTGCAATCAGCCCCGCCATTTGGCACCAGGGAACCGCGAGGGCTCAATGCTGTGGTGTCGGATGCCGGCTCCCGAGGCAGTTGCTGCTTCAGGACACAGCTTTTCACTCACCTGTCACTCAGGTCAACTCTTTAGATCTGTGTTTGATGGTCAGGGTTCATAGATTGTCACGTATGTGGTCAATTCACTTGTTTTTCCGAGTCTTTGCCACAAGAGGGTTCTGAGGTAGCGTCTACCTAGTCAGCCATCTTGGCCCCGCCTCTCCATTTTCAACTTTAAAGAAGCATTGAAATGTTAATACAATCTGAGTCCATTCCTTGCATGTTAAAAAGGAAGTTATAGCAAATGGAGAAATAATTTGGTGGGATTTTAGTTGTATTTTTTAGTTCTTATTTTATCACTATATTAGTTTTCTTTGTCATACACATGTGAAAAATAATGGCTAATATACTGTTATTTCATTCAATATACTGTAGAAACTAATAGAGAACTTTGACACTCAAGACAAAATGTTCAGGGGAAATTTTAAAAAAAGGGCAATTAATTATTTTCTAGACTGAGAGGTAACAGTGTTTTGTCATAGGTCTTTTTTATTCTTTGAGTATTCAATTGCTTCATAAAACATTTTCATATATTATACACTTGTATGTCTTTTCCATTTTTTTTTACGTTATGAATACAAAAACAATCCTCAGGTTTTGATATTTAATAATTGAGGCTGTTAATAGAGAAATTTGAAACCAAAAATTAAATGCTGATTAATCAATTGTGGTAAAATATGAAATTATTTTTTCTCTGAAAATAAGTAAATTATCTTAGTAAATGAGATCTGACTTCATAATATAATGTTTAAATCACAGAATATCTGTCAACCTATATAAAAAAGGATCTGTTAGCCTTGGTTAGTTTAGTAAAAAAATTCATTTAGGATATTAAAGTGATAGCTTGCTGCATAAATTACTACAAAGAGCCTGTATTAATATAAAAATTCTATTCAGAACAAGGGAAGCTATTTCCTTGTTCTGTTATTTCTTGCTCAGTAGCATACTACCCCAAACTTAATATTTTATGAAAGAAGAATTTTTTTTTTTTTTTTTTTATCATTAGCTTTCATGGTCCTGGGGTTGATAGTTTCACGCAGAGATTTCTTGACTAAAGTTCTTCGTCAGATGATTACATCAGATGGTGCTTGAGCCATCCAGAAAGGCTAGATTTCTAAGTTGTCTTACTTACACAGACATGGCTGGCAATTAATGCTGGAAACCACCTATTGGTTCAGCTGTAGTTGTCTATAGGAACAGTTACTTATGGCTTTTCTATGAGACTTGAGTTTCCACAGGATGGAAGCAAAATTTTGATAAACAGCATTCCAAGAGCAAACGTCATGAGTGTGAACATTCTGAGGCTAACAGATCCTTTTTTATATAAATAGATTGATAGATATTCTGTGATTTAAATACGATATAAAGTCAGATCTCATTTACTAAGATAATTTACTTATTTTCAGAGAAGAAATAATTTCATATTTTACCACAACTGATAATCAGTATTTAATTTTCTGTAGGACCTATTCTCAGAAGTCCCTGAATGTCACTTCTGCCATTCTTTAGGTCAAGAAATTCACTAGGGATGGCCAGTTTTCAAGGGGAATTAACCTCCAGTTGTTGATTGCAGGTTTAGCAACGGATCTGCACACCTCTTACTATCTCATAATAGTCAGTGGTTTCTCAGATCAAATGTTCAGTACTGATTTGGCTAGGTCCACTTGCTGATAGCACAACAGAAGCATATGTAAAGAAGGACTTCTTGCAATTATGTCATGTGAGTGAATATAAATTCATTCACTTTAGAGAAATGTAAGTGCTATATCTTCATTCTTTTTACCATGTGAATTTCTTCTATGCAAAAAGGTGAATAGATTTGTCCTGTTTTATTTCATAATTTGGAACAAGATCTAAAATGTAAATGTCAAACAAACATATTTAATTTAGAAGAAATTAAAATAATTAGAGCCTTCCAAAACTAGAACACTCTATCTCAGAAATTTTTATCTTTTATTATCACTGTAACTACAGTTTTATTTATCACCTATTAAAGAAATAATAGATGCTTCTTTTAGATGATTTCATAAGTTCCTTGCATCTGTATGTACTAATGATTTCAGTAAGATAACTGTTATGGATTGAATTGCATCCCCCAAAATTATGTGTTGTGAGTCCTAAACTCTAGTCCTGTGGTGGAGCTCTGGTGACTTAATGGTTAAGTGTTTGGCTGCTAACCACTAATGTGGCCGTATCTCTCCACATAACCATAAATAGTGTTATTACAAAACTCTTTATTATTTTGCTGTTATATGGAAAATGACACCTTTTTTTTTTTTTTAACTATCTAATATATTCATGGAAACCCTGGTGGCATAATGGTTAAGTGCTACAGCTGCTCACCAAAGGGTCAGCAGTTCAAATCCACCAGGTGCTCCTTGGAAACTCTATGGGCAGTTCTACTTTGTCCTATAGGGTCGCTATAAGTCAGAATCGACTTGACGGCACTGGGTTTGTTTTTTTTTTTTTAAATATATTCACTTAAGTAATTTTATCATCAATGGATTCCTTTAGGATGATGGTTTACAGATCCTGGAACACCTAGCTATTTCTAGAAATACACTATTACTCACAGACATGAGCCACTGCAATTTAAAAACCACTGCTTAGGAAAGCTAGGCAATATTTATAAAAGATAATCAGTCTCGTCTCTTAGTTATTTGATAGCTATTAAACAGACTGCTAAAATTCTACACAAATGAAATGAGAACTGGCAAATGTTCAAACCAAGAATAATCAGACTAAAAAATATTTTTTGTGATGAATTGTCACACACAGAACCTATGTAAAGATGGTGCGAAATAAATGATATTAAAATCTGTTTAAAATTAGCACAAGCAATTCAGCAATATACAATAGCTCTTCATAAGCAATTTCAAGTATGTTACTATTGAATTCAATTTGAAAATGACTCTCTAATATATTAATGGAAACATTTAAATTTATTCCATGTAACTTGATCAGAAATATTAGTAGAACATTAGATTTAGATATTATATCAATATTTTATGATGGGCTTATTTTTCGGGGCAATGTGTGCCAGATTAAATCTTGGAAGGAAATTGATGTACCATTTGATTCTGTAATTATTGACTTGGCCCTGGACATGCTGCTTACGTAGATAGTTATGACTGAAACTTGATTGCCCAGCTGTTGCTGGCACATAGAAAGACTATGTAACTGAGCAATGATTTCAACCCCCTATCCCAGATTATCTGACTGATCGAAGCAGATATGATAGATTGTTAGAATTTTGAGATTTTTTAAATGAACCTATTAAAAATCCTTTATATGTATATGCCTCATTGTAGTTTTAGTGACCTTGCAGTGGCAGCATAAATTAGAGGAAGCACACATTTCTATCTGATCATGTTTAGAATTAACTTTATTCTCCCCTAAATATTATGGGAGAACAGACAAATTGTGAGATGACATCAAAGACATCATACATAAAGAAAGAAAAAAGGTCATTAAAAAGAAAGAAAAGAACAAAATGGACATCAGAAGAGACTCTGAAGCTTTCTCTTGGATATAGAGTAGCTAAAGTGAATGGAAGAAATGATAAAGTAAAAGAGGTCAACAGAAGATTTGAAAAGGCAGGTGAAGAAGACAAAGTAAAGTATAATAATGAAATGTGCAAAGACCTGGAGTTAGAAACCAAAAGGGAAGAATACGCTCAGCAGTTCTCAAGCTGAAAGAACTGCAGAAAAAAATCAAGCCTTTGAGTTGCAATACTGAAGAATTCTAAGGGCAAAATATTGAAGGATGCAGGAGTTATCAAGAGAAGATGGAAAGAATACACAGAGTCCCTGAACCAAAAAGAATTGGCTGACATTTAATCATTTAAGGATGTTGACTATGATTAAGAATTGATGATACTGAAGAAAGAAGTCTAAGCTGTACTGAAGGCTTTGGCAAAAACACGGTCAAGGAATTGACTGAGTACCATTTGAGATGTTTCAACAAACGAATGCAACACTGGAAATGCTCAGTAGTCTATGCCAAGAAATTTGGAAAACTGCTACCTGGCCAGCCAACTAGAAGAGACCCATATAAGTGCCCGTTGCGAAGAAAGATTCAGTGGAATGCAGAAATGATGGAACGACATCATTACTCTCGCATGGGAATAAAATTTTGCTGAAGATAATCCAAAGCACTTGCAGCGTACGTTGACAGGGAACTGGCAGAAATGCATGCTAGATTCAGAAGAGGATGTGGAACAGGCATATCATTGCTGACATCAGATGGATCTGGGCTGAAGACAGAATGCCAGAAAGACATTTACATATGTTTTATTGTCTATGCAAAGGCATTCAACTTTGTGGATCATAACAAATTATGGGTAACATTGTAAAGAATGGGAATTTCAAAACACTTAATTGTGTTCATGCAAAAACTGTACATAGACCAAGAGGCAGTTGTTCCTACAGAACAAGGGGATGCTGCATAATTTAAAATCAGAAAAGGTGTGTGTTAAGGTTGTATCTTTTCACTATATTTATTCAATCTCTACATTGAGCAAATAATCCAAAAATCTGGACAAAGTAAAGAAGAATGCAGCATCAAAATTGGAGGAAGACTCATCAACAACCTGCAGTATGCAGATGACACAACCTTGCTTGCTGAAAGAGAAGATGACTTGAAGCACATACTGATGAAGATCAAAGACTACAGCTTTCAGTATGGATTGCACCTCAACATAAAGAAGACAAAAATTCTTACTACTGGTCCAGTAAGCAACATCATGATAAACGGAGAAAATACTGAAGTTGTTAAGGATTTCATTTTACTTGGATCCACAATCAGTGTCCATGGAAGCAGCATTCAAATCAAAGAACATATTTGCATTGGGCAAATCTGCTGCAAAAGATCTCTTTAAAGTGTTAAAAAGCTAAGATGTCACTATAAGGACGAAGGTGTGTCTGACCCAAACCATGGTATTTTCAGTTGCCTTATATGAATATGAAAGCTGGACAATGAATAAGATAGACTGCACAAGAATGGATGCCTTTGAATTATGTTGTTGGGAAGAATATTTGATATACAGTAGACTGCCAGAAGAAAGAACAATTCTGTTTTGGAAGAAGTATACCCAGAATGTTCCTTAGAAGTGAGGATGACAAGACTTCATCTCATTTACTTTGTACATGTTATTAGGAGGGACCAGTCCCTGGAGAAGGACATCATGCTTGGCAAAATAGAGGTCGGGGAAAAAAAGGAAGGTCCTCAACGAGATGGATTAACACAGTGGTTCCAACAGTGGGCTCAAACATAGCAACAGTTGAGAGGATGGTAGAGTCCTGGGCAGAGTTTTGTTCAATTGTGCATAGAGTCACTATGATTCAGAACTGACTCAACAACACCTAACAATTACAACACAAGTATTAATAAATGAAAATCTAGATATAAGGAACACAGATGTTAAACAGTAAAACATCAAGAACAAGGAAATCACCCGGGTATTCGTAACACTATTTTGGTGAATCAAGAGAATAATATGCTACATTTTCATAGAATTTAGAGAGCTCATTAAAATGACACTGGCATATGTTTTAGATACACAAATATTTTGGATTGAAAATAGTAATTTTTAATTTTTTTTCATGATGTTAATACCATTTCGGTTTGAATATGAAATAAATCTTATTTACCTAGTAAGAGACGCCATTTTCAACTTGGCTTCTATTTAATTTTCCTTTTCCAAACAAGACAACTTATAAATTCTTGACAGAAGGTTCTGAGGACAGAAGCAGCATACATCCTTGTTGGTTGATGGCATATTTTGTAGGATGTATTCATGAGTTGGCAGAGACAGAGGCCACATAGCCTGGCGTAGTTGGTTATCATGTCTCAGGAAATGAAGAGACTCCCAAGGCATTATGAATTCTCAGCCATTAATATTGGTTTGCCAAAATGTCAGTTATATAAACTGACATTTTGGCAAAGGCAGCATTTTTGCTTATCCTTCTACTGGTTGCTTCTGAAATTCCATTAAAAGTAAAATGTATTCTCAGTTACTCACTACTAAAGTGTCAGGCTTTCATTTAAGACACAAAAATTATCACTAGTTTGGTGTGATGATAACGTACATTCATTACACTTCAAATTATAAAATTATATACTTTGGTTTTTAGCTGTGAAAATACTGTGAAATGGAGAATTTTGTTTCCTAAAAGTAGCAGCCATTCAAATGGCTGTAATTTTGTGTGTAAAATTGTCCTATAAATTATATAAAGAAAATTTAACATTTATAAATATTAAAAGACACACACACAAAAAAAACCTGTTGCCTTCAAGTTGATTCTGACTCACAGAGATCATATAGGACAGAGTAGAACTGCCCCATTGGGTTTCCAAGGAGTGGCTGGTGGATTTGAACTTCCAACCTTTTGGTCAGCAGCCAAGTTCTTAACCACTGAGCCACAAGGGCTTATTAATATTACAGGACATTTATTCCACATTGTGTACAACCTCATAGTGCAGTGACTGCAGGCATTTAAGGGTGATTCTGCATGAAAATATCATGAGAAATCAAACCCTTGCATGAGAAGCATGATAATGAATCTGATATAGGTACTGGGATTTGAGGATTAGTCAGTGTAGGAAAATACTATTTTAGGATTTTAGTGACATCTCCTTTTTCAGTTATTTGCATTTTTAAAAAGATCTTGTTACCTTACAAATGACCTCAGATGTATGAACATACCCCAGCGCATGTATCTATCATGTCTTTATAAGTTTGTCTTTGTTTATTTGTTTGCTTGTTTGTTTTTACAAGGACACAAGTATAGAAACCCAAAGGTACAATGATTAAATCGCCCCCTGGAGTTGGTTGGGACCTAACAACCAACTGGAGCTGGCTGGTTGGATAAGAGTTAAGTTTCAAGTTATTTTATGATGGTTAGAATAAAAGGCTGCTGCAGAGCATAAAATCCTTAAGTATGAGATTAGAGAAGCACAGCATACAATTGTTGTTGTTAGGTGCCGTCAGGTTGGTTCCAACTCATAGCAATCCTCTGTACAACAGAACAAAATATTTCCCAGTCCTGCACCATCCACACAATCATTCTGTGTTTGAGCCCCTTGTTGCAGCCACTTGTTAATCCACTTGGTTGAGGGTCTTTGTCTTTTTCGCAGACCCTCTACTTTACCAAGCATGTCCTCCATGGGCTTATGGTAGCAGACATAAAATAGGTATATTTGGTATATCGAAAATAGTCTATGGGTATTAGGTGAAATGTAGAATAAGACTATAAGGCCCAAGCATGAAAAAATATTTTTTTCTTTGCCCCCACTATCCATTTAAACTGTCAGTATCCTTTCTGTCCTTATTCCAGATGAAAGCTTAAGAAGTTTCCAAAGTAATTTGATCTCATTAAAGTGGCATCTGAATATGCCACCTTGTCTCTTTTACCGAATGAATATAACTATAAAGCCTGAATTGAATGCTATTCGAGAACTCTGAAAGGTAAATAACAGCCAGCAGGACTGTGAAGTATAAAATTTGGAGTACCATTGAATTGTCTGAGTTTACTGTTTTACTTTTCTCTGTACCCACCCTCTTTTTGCTATGCTTGAATTTAGCATGGAACAATATGGTACAGACACATAGAACTCCAAGAGAAGCTTTCTGCTTTTGGATTAAGGAATAGGAAACTGAATTCCTAAAGGTCAGAGAGAATGGAGGAAATCTATATATTTTTTTCTTTGTTGTTTCCTCTTTTTCTGTTCTGTCATGCCCCAGCCCTTAGGCAATTCAATGGTATTAGCAGTAATAGTGAACAGCAGAGAGAGAAATAATATATTAGCTATAAGGGAACAATGGTAATGTTCATATCCTAATTCTTGTTCGTAGTATAATTCAAATCATTATAGATTTCTCATCAGAAACCATGTGTTCCACTGGAATTGGGACAACACTAAATTCTAGGTCTAGTGAAAATATCCATCAGGAATGAAGGTGAATAAAGATATTCCCTGATGGAAAAAAAAAAGAATGTCCAGCCATCAGTCATGCTCTGGAATTGTTAGTAAAGAAAGTTCTTCAAGCAGAAGGGCAACGATACCAGATGGCAACCTAAAATATCAGAAAGAAAGGAAAGAAGAGAAACAGAAATGGTAAATATCTAGTTAAATGTAATTTACTCTTAGTAACCCATCAGTCAAAGAGGAAGCATCGGTGGGATCAAAAAAATATTTTAAATTCAACAAAAATATAAAAAGATTCTTTCAAACATCATGGGATGAAACTATAACAATGCGTTGGGTGTAATTTATAGCATTCCATGCTTATAGTAAAAAAAGTTAAAATAATAAAAAAGAATGGTCTGAAAATTAAGCTTTTACTTTAAGAAACTACAAAAAAGAACAAAAGGAAACCAAATCCAGCAGAAGGATGAAAATAATAATGGTAAAAGAATGAATCAATGAAATTAGAAATAAAAAAACAGAAGTAAATTAGAATCAATGAAACCCAAACTAGCACTGGTAACCGTACCTTCTCAGTAACACAAAGAAGATAGTAAACATACTTGCAAGCCTTATCTCACTGTACAGAAGCTAAAAGACAAAAAAGTTTCAAACAATCACTCCTCCAGGAAGCATCCCCTCATATGAATGGCTTTCAACATTCAAATGTGGCCCAGCCATATCCTTGTTTTTTAGGCAGTTGTACCAGTATCTGCCGAGATGCCAGAATTTACTAACATGGCTCAAATGCCTGCCAGTAAACCTCCAGGGCAGAAAATGTAACTGGAATATGCATGTCCCAGAAAATGTAAAAAGGTTATTACAATAACAAAATATAATCAAGTAAATATAAAAAGAGGACATTTCATTTTGATAAAATGTGTAATTATAATAGCCACAATTTCAAAATGTATTAAAACAAAAGTAAGCAAAAACAAAATGAAAGAATGAGCTACCGTGTATAATATTTAAATATCTGCTGCATTCTGTAAAGGAGTCCCTGGGTGGTGTAAATGGTTAACGTGCCATTCAACAAAAGATTGGAGGTTCAAGTCCAGCCAGAGGTGCCTCAGAAAAAAGTCCTGGAGATCTACTTTGGAAAAATTAGCCACTGAAAATGCTATTGTGAAAAGTTCTACTCTGACTCACATGGAGTCACCACAAGTCAGAGTTGGCTCAAGAACAAATGGTTATACTCAATAAAAGCTAAACAAATTTGACTAAAAATTAACAAATATATGGCTCACCATTTTAAAGATATTAAAACAGGAAAGACAGTCAAATATAGTAATTCTTAACTAAAGGTGGAAATAGTAAGACCATCTGTTTCCCATGCAGTCTCCCTCGCTCCACCTTGAGGATAAGATGTATCAAGGAGGTATAGACCCGTGAAGGAAACACAGGCATTAAACAAAAGGGTGGAATAGTATAAATTGTGTCGTACATGTTAGGTAAATTTCAAGGTAATGAAGTGAGATTTCTCAAAAAGCTAGGGTATTTTTGAGACTGACAGATGAAAAACTAAGAAAATTACATAGTATTCTGTATTTATTGCATAATAAATTAGATAATTATTGGTGTACTTTTGGAATACTTCTGTCCAAAAGCTATGCTTAAAATGTATAACTATTTATAAAAATTAAAAATAACACAAAGGCCCAGTGTCAGTTAATTGGGGAAAAGATAGTCTTTTTACCAAATGATGCTGGCATAACTGGATATCCATTTGCAAAAAAAAGAAACATGACCCATACCTCATACCATGCACAAAAACTAACTCCAAGTGGATCAAAGACCTAAACATAAACACTAAAACGATAAAGATCATGGAAGGAAAAATAGGGACAATGTTAGGAGCCCTAATACAAGGCATAAACAGAATACAAAACATTACCAAAAATGACGAAGAGAAACCAGATAACTGGGAGCTCCTAAAAATCAAACACCTATGCTCATCTAAAGACTTCACCAAAAGAGTAAAGAGACCACTTACAGGTTGGGAAAGAATTTTCAGCTATGACATCTCCGACCAGCGCCTGATCTCTAAAATCTGTATGATTCTGTTAAAACTCAAGCACAGAAAGACAAACAACCCAATCAAAAATTGGGCAAAGGATATGAACACGCACTTCACTAAAGAAGATATTCAGGCAGCTAACAGATACATGAGAAAATGCTCTCGATCACTAGCCATTAGAGAAATGCAAATTAAAACTACAATGAGATTCCATCTCACTCCAACAAGCCTGGCATAATCCAAAAAACACAAAATACTAAATGTTGGAGAGGCTGCGGAGAGATTGGAACTCTTATACACAGCTGGTAGGAATGTAAAATGGTAGAACCACTTTGGAAATCTATCTGGCATTTTCTTAAAAAGTTAGAAATAGAACTACCATAAAAAAAAAAACATACAAGCCAGAAATCCCACTCCTTAGAATACACCCTGGAGAAATAAGAGCCTTTACACAAACACCCATGTTTATTGCAGCTCTGTTTACAGTAGCAAAAAGCTGGAAGCAACCAAGGTGTCCATCAATGGATGAATGGTTAAATAAATTAAGGTATATTCACACAATGAAATACTACGCATCGATAAAGAACAGTGACGAATCTGTGAAACATTTCATAACATGGAGGAACCTGGAAGGCATTATGCTGAGCGAAATTAGTCAGAGGCAAAAGGACAAATATTGTATAAGACCACTGTTATAAGATCTGGAGAAATAGTATAAACTGAGAAGAACACATACTTTGGTGGTTACGAGGGGGGGAGGGAGGGAGGGTGGGAGAGGGTTATTTACTGATTAGTTAGTAGATAAGAACTACTTTAGGTGAAGGGAAGGACAGTACTCAATACACGGAAGGTCAGCTCAACTGGACTGGACCAAAAGCAAAGAAGTTTCCGGGATAAACTGAATGCTTCAAAGGTCAGTGGAGCAAGGGTGGGGGTTTGGGGACTATGGCTTAAGGGGACTTCTAAGTCAATTGGCAAAATAATGTCTATTATGAAAACATTCTGCATCCCACTTTGAAATGTGGTGTCTGGGGTCTTAAATGCTAACAAGCGGCCATCTGAGATGCATCAATTGATGTCAACCCACCTGTATCAAAGGAGAATGAAGAACACCAAAGTCACAAGGTAACTATGAGCCCAAGAGACAGAAAGGGCCACATCAACTAGAGACTTACATCATTCTGAGACCACAAGAACTAGATGGTGCCTAGCCACAATTGATGACTGCCCTGACAGGGAGCATAAGAGAGAACCCCTGAGGGAGCAGGAGATCAGTGGGATGCAGACCCCAAATTCTCATAAAAAGACCAGACTGAATGGTCTGACTGAGACTAGAGGAATCCCGGCGGTCATGGTCCCCAAACCTTCTGTTGGCCCAGAACAGGAACCATTCCCGAAGACAGCTCATCAGACATGGAAGGGACTGGACAATGGGTTGGAGAGAGATGCTGAGGAAGAGTGAGCTACTTGTATCAGGTGGACACTTGAGACTGTGTTGGCATCTCCTGTCTGGAGGGGAGATAGGAGGGTACAGAGGGTTAGAAACTGGCAAAATTGTCACGAAAGGAGAGACTGGAAGGAGGGAGCGGTCTGACTCATTACGGGGAGAGTAAGTGGGAGTATGGAGTAAGGTGTATATAAGCTTATATGTGACAGACTGACTTGATTTGTAAACTTTCACTTAAAGCACAATAAAAATTATTAAAAAAATTAAAAATAACATCAATACATTTTTAAAAGATATAAACCTTTCTACTGATTACATTAAAAGCAAAAATATTTTGTATATATATATATATTTGGCAATCTCAGTTCCTAATTATGTGTCACTAGTATTATTTGGGAGCCCTGGTGGCACAGTGGTTAAGCATTTAGCTGCTAACCAAAAGGTCAGCAGTTCGAATAGACAAGCTGCTTCTTAGAAATCTTGTGAGGCAGCTCTACTCTGTCCAATAGGGTTGACATGAGTAAGGATTGGCTTGATGGCAATGGGTTTAGTTTGTTTTTTTAGTATTATTTGGGTAATGCATAATTAATCTTTTATTCATTTTATTGCAATCTTTAAGTTTGCAATTCGTGATTAGTTAACATGAAATTGTTGACAACTTTAGCTGACTGTGTGTTATAGATGATGATAATGTTAAAGATGCACATTGGTTTCTAAATTTAATGAAAACACTGTTTTAACCTCAACACCGTGCTTTACTAAGGTGTGTAATCATAAGGTGCGTAATCATATAGTCACAAAAAAAAAAAAAATTCAGTGCTAAAAGTTTTAACAAAAATTATCATCGCATTCACAAAATGGAGGTGGATTCAACTTCGAGAAAAATTAATTTTAATTCCGTGACTTGTTTGAACAATTTAATCGATAGTGGATTTACCTTATAATATTTTCTTTTTTGAAGCATTTGATGACACTGATTGTGGCCAAATGCATTTTCCAAAGATGACTACACTAGTTCTCAGCCACACATGCATTTCTGCAATATGATCCTACCGTTCCCTCCCAGAGAGTGGAGTTTATTTCCTCATTCTCTTGAATCTGGGAGGGTCCTGTGACTGTTTGACCATTATATCCTTAATTGGCCAGGCAGCTTCCAGTTGCTTGGAAGCCAGATGTCAGTGAAGAAGTACTACGACCTTTAGACCAACGGGCTGGGAGAAGTTTCAGCAGTGTAGAAAGACAGCATTAGGTTAGAGAGGACAACCAAAAATCATATAGGCATCAAACATGGCAGTGAGTAAGCTATCTTTGAAATAGATACTCCAACCACATCTACCTCTGCTCATTTCACATGAATAAGATACAAACTGCCCAGAAAGTTGTGCCCAGTTTTCTGACTCCAAAAAAAAATGTTAACAGAATAAAACAATTTTATAAGGTACTAAATTTTTAGTTAGCTGACACGTAGCAGTAAATAACAAAACCACAGTTCTGTACATAGGATTGGGCTGCTACAGTAATAAAAACCTAAAGTATGATGTATGGGTTTTGGGCCAGGTGATGCGTATCTTTTGATGGGGATCTTAAAGGACATGAAAAAATTGTCATTGCAGGCTAGAGCAAAAACATGACTGTAGTTATATAGTGGCAAGAAGTTTGACAAAAGTGTTGCCTACAATAACAGAAAAAAAAACAAATTAAAAACACCATATAAATAGTTCGAATTAACTGCCAGATCTGGCTAAAGAGATTTTCAGGAAGAATGCTGAAAGTGCTAAATGATTTCCTCTAGCAGCATATAGTGAGGAACCCTGGAGGCCCAGTGGCTAAGGACTTGACAGTTCAAACCCACCAGCCTCTTTGCTGGAGAAAGACATGACAGCCTGTTTTCCTAAGGATTTCAGCCTTGGAAAGCCTATGGCAATGAATTTTTTTTTTTTTTTTTTTAGTTACAGATAGAAAGAAGTAAGCTATAGAAAAATATTTCAGTTTTCCAACAAATATTTGAGGAAATAGAAGGGAACCAAGACTTCCTGTATTTGAAAATAAAATTGATTTTCATTTTCAGCCTTTCCAGATGACAAAATATTTTCAAATTAAGAAATGGCTTCAGAACAAAGACCAAAGCGCAGGTAATACCAATAAATTGCAACCTATGGTATGGCTACAAAACCTTTTGCTGAAAATTCAGGAAGTTTTAGACCTAGACTCCCAATTCCAAAATAACACTTTATGCAATATCTGATACAGGTAGACCTCATCTTAGGATTGGGTTCCATTTCACAGAGTGCATCATAATTCTATTCTGACTTCAGTCAAATACTTCATTTATTTCTTTATTTAGTTAGTTTTCTTTACTGTCTTTTATTGTCATTAATAACAAATCAACCACCCAATTTAAGAATTAAAGTATTACACATATTTTTAAACTGATCTATCATCCCTCAGGCAACCACTCCTCTGAAATTAACTTTTATCATTTCTTAATTTTTAACAATTTACCACTTACGCATGAAATTCCACAATGTATATTGCCTAGCACTGTTTCATTTTTGAACGTTATAAAAATATTATACTGTTTGTACCTTCTGTAAATATTACAGTCCTCATATACATCCATGTCGTGTGTAGCTTTAGTTTTTTTTTTTTTTTCCGTTTTTGTTGCTGTTTAATAATACACTGTGGGAATATATCACAATTTAAAAACTAATCTAGGAACTGAAGGTAAGAAGTGACCACAAATCATTATCCTCAGTAAGTTTATATTCTAATGGAAGGTGACAGAAAATCAACAAATAAGTTGGTATGTATTATGTCAGATGGTGATAAGTACTACAGAGAAAAAGCAGGAAGAAAGTCCAATAGTGCTAAAACTGTGCTATTCATAGTCAAGGGATGGGTCATTAATAGACTTTTTAGCAAGGACTGAAGAGGGTGCAAAAGGGTGTACCAGGCAGAGGAAGTAGAAGATGCAGAGGTCTGAAACAGAAACATGTTTGGAGAGTTTAAAGAAAGAGACAAATTGGCCTGGATAAGGGTAAACAAAGGCAAGAGTGAAAAAAGTGTTGGCGATACTGGCTTTAGGATGAGGAGAATGGCAGAGGTGCAGCAGGTTTATGAAAGAGCTTTATAGGACATTTTAAAACTTCTGTTTCTAATAAGATAAAGCACTCCAGGGTTTTTAACAAAAGAAAAATTAGACCAACCTAAAACGAATACTCTGGATTCTGTTTTGAGAACAGACTGTAAGAGGTCAAGGATTTAATTACTTAGACCAGTTGGTGATTTATTCCTGGAATATGTTCTCGAATTTTAAACAGCATTTGCTTTCTGGTGGACTGGTTGTGGATTGTGAGAAAAAGAGAAAAGTTAAGGAACAGACCTGATGCACCTAACAACAATAACAGTAACAATAATCATCATTAAGGTCCTTGGCTGGACAAAAGATGCCCTTGACCGGTAACCAAAAAGTTGGGTGTTTGAACAGACCCAACAGCACCATGGAAGAAAAGGCCTGGTGATTTGCTTATGTGAAGATTATAGCCAAGAAAACTCTATAAAGCAGTTCTACTCTGTAACCCATGAGGTCACCATGAGTTGGAATTGATTTGACAGCACACAACAACAGCAACGATCATCATTAACTTGCTTAGTATTGAACTCTACCATGACCAAAGTAAACACTACATTCGTTTTGTGAATAATTTAATATCTAATAGCACCTAAATTGCTGTTATAATAAGGTAAACTTAAAACTATTCAGTGCAGAGCAGACCTACTAACTGCAGACCTTTAACATTATCTTCAAGGTTCAGAAAACTATGTCTTTGTATTTAGAGCACATAATTTTCTAAATAAGTATCAGTTTTTGTTTTTGGGATAATAGGTAGATGATAGAGAGATGGAAAGATACATAGGTAGTGGAGACAGATAGATAATTGCCCTTCAGTTGACTCTGACTTATAGCAACCTCATGTATAACAGACAAAATGTTGCCTTGTCCTGCTTCCTCCTCACAATTGCTGACATGTTGGAACAAGGCATTCTTGGGCTATTGTGCCAATCCATCTTACCAAGAATCTCCCTCACCTTTGCTAGTCCTCTACTTCACCAAACCTGATGTTCTCCTCCAGTGATTGATTCCTGATGATGTGTTCAAAGCATATGAGTCAGACACTGTTCTCTTGTGATCCGTAAGTTTTAATTGGCTAATTTTTAGAACTAGATTACCAGGCCTTCCTAGTCTGTCTTAGTCTGGAAACTCCTCTGAAACCTGTCTACCGTGGGTGACCTGCTGGTATGTAAAATACCAGTGGCATACCTTCCAGCATTTTTGCAACATACGAGCCACTACAGTAAGACAAACCGACAGACAGGTTGTTATTATTAGGTACTGTCCAGTCAGTTCCAACTCACAGCAACCCTATGTACAACAGAATGAAACATTGCTCCGTCCTGTGCCAGCCTCATGATCATTGTTATGCTTAAGCCCATTATTGAAGCCACTGTGTCAATCCACCTCATTGAGGGTCTTCCTATTTTTCACTGACCCTCTACCAAGCATGATGTCCTTCTCCAGGAACAGATCCCTCCTCCTGATAACATGTCCAAAGTATGTGAGATGAAGTCTCATCAGCCTCTATTCTAAGGAGCATTCTAGCTGTACTTCTTCTAAGATAGATGTATTTGTTCTTTTGGCAGTCCGTGGTATATTCAGTATTCTTTGCCAACACCACAGCTCAAAGGCATCGATTCTTCTTTGATCTTCCCTATTCATTGTCCAGCTTTCTCATGCATATGAGGTGATTGAAAATATCATGACTTGGGTCAGGCGCACTTTAGTTCTCAAAGTAATATCTTTGCTTTTTTTTAAGAGGCCTTTTGCGGCAGGTTTGCCACAATGCATCATTTGATTTCTTAACTGCTGCTTCCATTGACGTTGATTGTGGATCCAAGTAAAATGAAATCCTTGATGCCTTCAATCTTTTCTCCACTTATCAGGAAGTTGCTTATTGGTCCTGTTGTGAGGATTTTTGTTTTCTTTATGTTGATATTTGGTGAAATTTCTTCCCAGAGTGTTTGGTAAAACATTTGTTATAAGTTTTATAAGTACTTTTCTAAAACCATAAAATATCTATAATAGCACCTAAATATATAAAATATATAATATAAATATATATAACAAATATATTTATGTTATAAATATTAATAATTGAATTAGAAGCATGAATATATAGCCAATCTTTTCTTATATGAGAATATAAGTAATTCTAAAAATATTTAAATATAAGAAAAAGTTCATGCTCTTTAACTTTTATTGGTGAATACTGCACATATTTTAATAATAATCAGAAGATAATTTGTTAATATGGTTGGATGGAAAATAGTTTGAGAAATCGTAAATCTACTGACTGAAATGTAGAAAAAACGTGTGTGTGTGGACAAGGCTGTCAGTAGGAAAAAATGTAATTTGACATTAAAATGTTCTGGGAAATGTGAAGCGTCTTCACGAGCAGATTGTACCTAATAATACTGCATGAATATATTAAGATTTAAAAAATTTCTAGTAGAATGTGGTTTTAATTGATTTAATCCTCACTGTATTTTTTTTTTTTTTGTATTGTCAAGGATGTCTGAGTCTAGTTGGAAATCCTGTTTGGCCTTCGCACACTGCAGCAGATGCACTATTTGCATAAGTAAGGTGTTTTATGTGGGCTTGTGTTTTTGGATGCCTCCAGATTTCTGTTACCAAATAATGTTGGAAGAAAAGCTGATGAAGTCATGGATGTCACTGTAAAGAGGAGTTAATTTGGTTCTATTTAAAAATAGTATAAGTTTTAAAAGTTACTCTGGTATAATTTTGTTTATATGAATTGATTGCTTCATTCATGGACGTATGAATCACAGAGAAATTTTTTAAAGTAAATAAATGGTTATATTGATTAGAAAGTTTCCAGTTTTTTTTTTTTTTTTTTTTTTTAATTCCTAGTTTCATTCAGTTTGAATCACATGCTTGAAATTCTGTAGTAATTATGTAATGGGTTCCTCTAAGGTTAGGGATATTATCTGCCGTGCCTAAGAATTATATATTAACTTGCTTTTGTTGTGGGGTCAAGTCAGTTTTAACATGGCAACCCTATAGAACAGAGTAGAACTGCCCCATTTGGTTTCCGAGGAGTGGCTGGCTGGTGGATTTGAATTGCTGACCTTTTGGTTAGCAACCAAGTTCTTAACCATTACACACCAGTGCTCCATTGTGCCACCAGGGCTTTTTATATATTAATTTAAATAATTTAATTTTAAATAAGTATAATGGCATGCTTAATACAATTTTAAAATACATGATAATTATGGATTTTTTATGTAAAAATATATTCAGAGAAAAAATGTTTGAAAAAGGAGTTTCTAGTTTAAAATGTAATAAACCAAACCTGTTGCTGTCAAGTGGATTCCTCTTCATTGTTGTTGTTAGGGGCCGTCGAGGCAGTTCTGACTCATAGCATCCCTATGCACCACAGAACGAATCACTGCCCAGTCCTGCGCCATGCTCACAATCCATGTTATGCTTGAGTCCATTGTTGTAGCCACAGTGCCAGTCCATCTCCTTGAGGGTCTTCCTCTTTTTTGCTGACCTTCTACTTTACCAAGCATGATGTCCTTCTCCAAGTACTGATCTTTCCTGACAATTTCTCCAAAGTATGTAACATGCAGTATCGCCATCCTTGCTTCTAAGTTGCATTCTGGTTGCTCTTCTTCTAAGACAGATCTGTTCATTCTTTTGGCAGTCCATGGTATATTCAATATTCTTCTCCAACACCATAATTCAAAGGTGTCAATTCTCCTTTGGTCTTCCTTATTCACTGTCCAGCTTTCACATGCATATGAGGCAATTGAAAATACCATGGCTTAGGCGAGGCACACCTTAACTTAGTCTTCAAGGTGACGTTTTTGCTTTTCAACACTTTAAAGAGATCTTTTGCAGCAGATTTGCCCAATGCAGTGCGTCCTTTGATTTCTTGACTGCTGCTTTCGTGGGTGTTGATTGTGGATCCAACTGAAATGAAATCCTTGACAACTTCAATCTTTTCCCCGTTGCTTATTGGTTTGGTTGTGAGGATTTTTGTTTTCTTTATGTTGAGGTATAATCCATACTGAAGGTTATGGTCTTTGATCTTCATCAGTAAGTGCTTCAAATCCTCTTCACTTTCAGCAAGCAAGGTTGTGTCATCTGCATAATGCAGGCTGTTAACGAGTCTTCCTCCTCCAATCCTGATGCCCCATTCTTCTTCATATAGTCCAGCTTCTCAGATTATTTGCTCAGTGTACATATTGAATAGGTACGGTGAAAGGATACAACCCTGATGCACACCTTTCCTGACTTAAAACTGCGCAGTATCTCCTTGTTCTGTCCGAACAACTACCTCTTGATCTATGTACAGGCTCTTCATCAGCACAATTAAATGTTCTGAACTTCCCATTCTTCTCAATGTCCTATTCATAGGGACCCTATATGAGAGTAGACCTACTCCGTAGGGTTTCCAAGGCTGTAATCTTTACAGAAGGGGATTACCACATCTTTCTCCTGTAGAGCAACTGGTGGTTTCTAACTGCCGGCCACTTAACCAATATGCCACCAAGGCGCCTTCAAAATTAAATTTACCCGTTTACCTTATAATCACCTCATTTAATTCTGGCATATCAATTAGAGACGTGTAGTATAAAGACATAAACGTTAGCTTTGACTCAAGCATTTTGAGTTTAAATCTGGGCTCCATAGTTCTTACAGGTGTGAACAGAGATAAACTAATTAGCTTGGTTTCCTTATTAACAAATGAATGATAAAATTACCTCACACTAATGTTGAATCGTTTTATTGGATATTCATGTGCATATGTGCATGCATTTATATATATCTTTGTGTGTATATGTGTAGCATTCACAGTTCATATTCACGTCTACATATACATATCTACACACACATATATATATAAATGTTATTGTTTTTAGTGGCCATTGAGTTGGTTCCAATTCATGGCAATCTTATGACCTTATGTATAACAGAACAAAACCTTACCAGGTCCTGCGCCACCTTTATGATCACTGGTGTGTTTAAGTCTATTACTATGGCTATTATGTCAATAAAAAAAATACATTGTTTTTTTTAATGATATGTCCAAAATAAGCAAGCCAAAGTTACATCATCCTAGTTTCTAAACAGCAGTCTTGTTTTATTTCTTCTAAGATTGATTTGTACATTTTTTTGGCAGTCAGTGGTATATTCAATATTCTTCACCAACACCACAGTTTGGACTTTGAACTCACCAATTATTCTTCTTTCTTCCTTCTTCATTGTCCAGCTCTCTCATGCATTTGAGCAATTGAAAAGACATGGCTTGGGTCAAAAGCACCTTAGTCATCAAAGTAGTATCTTTGCTTTTTTAAGACTTTAAAGAGGTCTTTTGCAGGAGATTTGCTGAGTTGTAATATGCTGTTTGATTTCTTGACTTCTGCGTCGCTGGACACTGTTGTTAACCCAAGAAGAAAACAATCATTGACAACTTCCATTTCTTCACTGTATATCATAATGTTATTGTTTATCGGTCCAGTTGTGAGGATTTTTTTTTTCATTCACATTAATATAATCCATACTGAAGGCTGTAGTCTTTGACCTTCTTCAGTGGGTGCTTTAAGTTGTCTTCCTCCTTTTTAGCAAGCAAGGTTAGGTTGTCAGCATTTTGCAGGTTGTTAAAAAATCTTCCTCCAATCTAGATGCCGAGTTCTGCTTCATGTAGTCCAGCTTCCTGGATTATTTGTTTGGGGTAGGGATAAGGTGAAAGGGTACAAGCCTGAGGTACACCTTTTCTAATTTTGAACCATGCAATATACCCTTATTCTGTTTAAACTACTGCCTCTTGATCCATGTATAAGTTCCATGTGAGCACAACTGTGTGTCTTGTAATGTTATCCATACTTTGTTATGATCCATACCATCAACTGCGTTTGTATAGTTGATAAAAATACAGGTAACATTTTTTTTTTCTGATACTCTTTGCTTTCAGCAAAGATCCATCTGACAAAAACAGTGATATTTCTCATTCCACATCCTCTTCTGAATTCAGCTTGTACTTCTGAAAGTTCCTTGTCAATGTACAGATACAGTCATTTTTTAATTACCTGCAGTAAAATATTGCTGGCATGTGATATTAACTCTAATGTTTGATAATTGCCAAATTCCTTTTGTTCACCTTTCTTTTGGAATGAGCACAAATATGGATCTCATCCAGTTGGCTGGCCAGGTAGCTGCCTTCCAGATTTACTGACAGATGAGTGTTTTCAGTGTTGAGTTCATTTGTTCGAGCATATCAATTATTGTTCATCAATTCCTGAAGCCTTGTGTTTTGCCAATGCTTTTGATGCAACTTCCGTTTCTTCCTACACTACTAGCAGTTGTTGATCATAAACTGCCTCTTGAAGTGTTTGCATGTCAACCAATTCTTTTTAGTACAGTGACTCTGTGTATTCATTCCATCTTGGTTTGATGCCTCTTGTGCCATTTAATTCTTTGCCCATAGAATCCATCAGTAATGCAACTTCGGGACTGAAATGTCTCCTCAGTTGTTTTAGTTTGAGAAAATGGATTGCGTTCTTTCCTTTTGGTTTTCTAACATCAGGTCTTTGCACATTTCGTCATAAGACTTGACCTTGAAGAGGCAAAGAGCTGTCATTTGAAATTATCTATTCATATCTTTTACTTCATCATTTCTTCGTTCGATTTAGCTAGACTTGGCCAGGCCATGATTCTCAGTGGTTTGGGAGATATTATGTAATCATCCATCATTTTGTGAACTGATGTGAGCAGCCAGTCATTTGAAAGCAGAGTTTCCTTGGGGGTGTAGCCTGCATTCAATATATATGAATGCTCTGGCAAAACTCACCTTTTCTCGATCATCCATCTAACTCATCATCCTCTGACCTCTGGTTCTTGGAACGTGAGCCAGCAACCTACCATCTGACTTGCCAATTTTGAGTTTGTTCAGCCCCTGCAACCATGTGAGTTAGGAGAAGCCTCCAGCCTGACACTTGACCTATGGATTTGGGACTTACCAGCCTCCACAAGTACCTGAGCCATTTCCTTGAAATAAATCTCTCTATATATTTACATATACACTTTACTGGTTTTCCTCCTTTAGAGATCGTAGCCTAACAGCACTTAAAAGCAAATTTCAGAGTCTCTTCTAACATTCCTTCTTTCCTATATTTTTAATGACCTTTCACTTTTTTCATTTATTATGTCCTTGATTTCTTCCCACAGCTCTTCTGATCTTCAGCCATTAGTGTGCAGCGTATTAAGTCTGTTCTTGAAATTGTCTTTAAATTCATGTATGATGCATTTAAAGTCATACTGCCTGTACTCCCTCCATGACTGATTTTTTCTTCCTCCATGACCGATTTTTTTTGTCCATGATTTATTCAACATCCTTGGCAAACAGCAAAACACTAAAGTGCCAATTTTTCTTTGGTTTTCCTTTTTATTGTCTAATTTTCACATGCACGAGGCAATTGAAAGTACCATAGCTTGAATCAGGCACACCTTAGTCATCAAAGATATGTATTTTTTTTCTTAAGACCTTAAGTATTCTTTTGCCCAATGCAAAATGTTGTATCATTCCTGAATTGTTGATCCAAGTAGAATGAAATCCTTGACACTTCAAATTCCTAACCATTTATCATGATGCTGTTTATGGGCCCGGTTGTGAGGATTTTCATTTTTTTCATGTTTAGGTGTAAGGTATACTGAAGGCCGTGGTCTTCTACCTTCATCAGTAAGTGCTTCAAGTCTTCCTCATTTTTGGCAATCAAGATTGCCTCAGCTGCGTACAACGGGTTGTTAATGAGTCTTTCTCTAATCCTGATATCACATTCTTCTTCATATAGTTCAGCTTCTCAGATCATTTGCTCAGCGTACAGATTGAATAAGGTAAAAAGATACTACCCTACTCATTACCTTTTCCAACTTTAAACCACGAAGTATCCCCTTGTTCTATCTTGATCTGTCTAGAAATTCCACATGAGCACAGTTGATCTATCTACAGATGCCAGATGAGCACAATTCTAGAATTCCCATTCTTTATAATATTATTTATAATTTTTTATGATCCATACAGTGGGATTCTTTGTGTGGCCTATAGAATATAAGTAAACATCTTTCTGGTATTATGTGCTTTTGGCTAAAATGATAATTCATGAAATTAAATTTTTAATTATTTTTGGCTTATTTAGGTCCTATATTATTTATCTTTTCATATAAATAAGTTTGTAAATATCTACCAAAAAGTTGTCTGAAATTTTAATAGACATTTTGTGGAATCAATAAATCAATTGGAGAAAAATTAACATTTTAACAATATTGAGACTTCTTTCTGTTCCATGTGCATAGTATGTCTTTCCACTTATTTAGATCTTCTTTAATTTTCCTAAACAATGTTTTGAGGCTGTGTTACTCTGTGCAGTTACCTAAATTGGAAATATACTATTTATACATAATGACTGCTAATAGCAAAGAAAAATGTCTTTGAAAGAACAACAGAGAAATATTTCTAAAAGTAAATATTACACTAACAGCATGTTAATTAAATATCATTTTAACTCTATCTTTTAAAAATAGACTCAGTCACATTGTCCATGGCTTAGTTTTATTTACTTCTATTTTATGGGGCCTGAAAGCACTCAGCCACTAACCAAAAGGTCAGATGTTTGAAACCACCAACCATTTTGTAGGAGAAAGATGTGGCTTCCAGAAAGATTTGCAGCCTTGGAAACCCTATGGGGGCAGTTCTGGTCTGTCCTATAGGGTTTCTATGCGTCAAAGTCAACTGGATGGCAGTGGGTTTTTGGTTTACTTTTGAGCTTAAGCGGCCTACAAATGCATTCAACAAATTGTATTTGTAATTGAAATTTGCATATACAATAACACCTACCAAAGTCAGAACCTGTGTAAGGCAGAAATCTGTCAGAGAAGGAAAACTCAAATATTTTCCACTAAAACGAGTGACAGAAAAGTGGTAAGACTGCACCCTCTCAAAGGTGGAAAACTTATGAGACCCTGAAAAACAAGGCAGTCCTATTGAGTTCTGGCTCTCCCAGGATCCACTGTATAATTAATGATCTGTGTTACTTTCTAAAAGCTTTTGTATAAATAATATTTACTCTTCAGTTAATTTTTATTTTTTGTAGCTATTACACTTCTGTTGATATACAGAAAAACATTAATTTCTAATCAATCACCTTAGTAAATTGTTTTTTAGTTTTAATTTTTTTTTAATATTCTCTGGGTATTTCAAGTAGAGAGTTCTATGAATTTTCAATAATGATAGATTTGCCTCCTTATTTCTGATATTTATGACTTTCTCGTTGGATTTATTGCCTAGCAGTTAGAACATAATGTTAACTATGGGTGGTGATAGTGCTTCTGCTGCTACTGACTTTAATGAAAATGTCTTCAATGGTTCACCCCTAAATAAGGTGTTAACTATTTGTTTGAGGAAAGTAGGCCTTATATTTCTGTTTAATCAAATCTTAACGATTAGGACTCAATGTTGAATTTTTCACAAATTATTTAGGCATTCTTAGAAAGGATTTTGTGTTTTTCTTCTCCCTTGATCTCTTTTTCTTTCTTTTTTTTTATCAGTTAGTTTTGTTTTTTAAAAAAGGCTTTTATTGACTGATTTTTAGGAGTAGATCACAGGCCTTTCTTAATAAAAGGAAAATATGTCCTTTATAATTATGATAAGTGATAATTTCAATATTTTAATAAAATGTTCCTGGCAATATTGAATGATGGCCTTAAAGATAATAAGTAACAAAAAAACAGTGACCAATTATATAGATTCACTTGTATTATAGAAACTGATGCTTTTCTAAAATATGGAATTCATAAAAGTATGCCTCAAAAGGGAGTTTGCTCCTTCCTTTAAATGTTTGTATTCCCATATAAATAATCACAATATTTAATCAATAGAGGCTTATATACATTATAACAAGTTTAAAGAAGTGATATAAGATTTTCATTCCTGAGTTATTAGAAGGCCAGAGTCTGCACTTGCCGTATTAAAGTTAATAAATTATTTTTACTGTTTATATTTTATTTTTTCATGTAATTTTAAGAATATCTGAGAATGTACGATCAATTTCTGTATGTGCATAAACAAAGTCTGGGACATTAGTTTTCCAAAATCTAGTGAATGTTTCTATGTGTAAAATAATAAAATTTAATTATCGATCAAAATGAAATCCAAAAATGAAAAAAAAAATAGCCAATAAACAAAGGCAGATTCCTAGAAATTACATAGTAAAGGCTGGCAATACTTTAATGGAGCTCAGATGTTCTGATTTCCTGTTAAATTTTCCTTCCATTGTGTTCTACTTCCTGTTCTGCAACTACTCAGACTACCTATGATAAATAGCTATATAGTCAATGCTATGAAACTTGCGGTCTGTTGTCATGGATTGAATTGTGTCCCCCCAAAATATCTGTCAACTTGACTAGATCATGATTCCCAGTATTGTATGATCATCTACCATTTTATCATCTGACATGATTTCCATATGTATTGTAAATCCCATCACTATGATGTAATGCAATAGATTAGTGGCAGTTGTATTGATGAGATCTACAAGATTAAATAGTGCCTTAAACCAGTCTCTTTTGAGATATAAAAGAGAGAAGTGAGCAGAGAGATACAGGGACTTCATACCACAAAGAGAGCAGCACCAGGAACAGAGCGTGTCCTTTGGACCCAGGGTCCTTGTGCCTAAGAAGCTTTTTGGCCAGGGGAAGATTGATGACAAGGACCTTTATCCAGAGTCGACTAGACTGTGAGAGAAGAAATCTCTCTTAGTTAAAGCCATCCACTTGTGGTATTTCTGTTACACCAGCACTAGGTGACAGACATCTGTCTTGAAAGAAGTGCAGCCAGAGTGCTCTTTGGAAGCGAGGATGGTGAGACTTGGTCTCATGTACTTTGGACATGTTATTGAGACTGGCACATTGAATAAACAAGGGGCAGTGCCAAGGGGCCATTTCTGCTATTTTTGTAACATAGAGAGTTAACTCCCAGTATTTAAGCTATCCCCTTATTAGGCAATATAGGAACTAACCTCTGCTTTTAGAGTATCCCTTTTTTTAGGTATACTTACAGTTCTGACTCAGTTAAAGAAAACAAGAGACTAAGGTCTTCATTTCAGCAAAAACCAGTCATGCACCAGTTCAGGCCTGCCTGAACTGGTGCAGTACTGAATACCTTGCACCTCAGAGGATTAACTGATGTCAGAGGCTGAAAAACACACCCCCATCTATGCACTAAAAAAAAAAAAAAATGCACTGGATGTGGTCAAAATGCCATCTTTGTGCCCCCCCCCCCCACCATTTCAGACTGAACAGGCACAGAAGATCAGACTGCCAGAGAATGCCCTCTCATGTCAAACCAAAGAACATCTGGCCCCACCTTGGGGTATTCCTGGGGACCCCAGACCCGATTTACTTTACCCATATAAACTTTTTGCACTATTATTCTGGGAGACACCTTGGTGACCTGAGTCCCATTGTGCTCCTTTACTTGGCCAACTAAATAAAGCTTCTTCTTTCACTTTTCGTCCACTCTGTGTGTCTTCCTATCTGCACAAGCAGACCTAGAAGTGTCAGGTTACATTATCAGGAGGGATCAGTCTCTGAAGAAAGACATCATGCTTGGTAAGTGTGTTGGTCATCTAGTGCTGCTATAACAGAAATACCACAAGTGGATGGTTTTAACAAAGAGAAGTTTTATTTCCTCACAGTAAAGTAGGTTACAAGTCCAAATGCAGGGTGTCAGCACCAGGGGAAGGCTTTCTGTCTTTGTTGGCTCTGGAGGAAGGTATATGTCCCCAATCATTCCCTGGTCAAGGAGCTTCTCAGGAGAAGGGACCCCAGGTCCAAAGGATGTACTTTGGTCCCAGTGCTACTTTCTTGATAGTATGAGCCCCCCAACTCTCTGCTTGCTTCCCTTTCCTTTTATCTCTTGAGAGATAAAAGGTGGTACAGACCACAATCCAGGGAGACTCCATTTACACTGGATCAAGGAGGGGACCTGTGTAAGGGTGGTGTTACAATCCCACCCTAATCCTCTTAACATAAAATTACGATCACAGAGGAGGCGGGGCCAAGATGGTAGAGTAGTCAGATGCTTCCGGCGAACCCTCTTACAACAAAGACCTGAAAAAACAAGTGAAATGATAACATTTATGAGAAACTAGAAGCCCTGAACATCAAAGGCAAAGTTAGAAAATAGACTGAGTGGCAGAGGGAGGGAGAGATGGTTGAGAAGTGGAGAGGAGTTGCTGGACCTGAATTGCTGGGAACCGTCAGGCTGTGGTGGGCTAGTGGTAGCTTTCGGCTGCAGTTTCCTCAGGGAGAAACAGCCAGCTGCACAGCCTACTCACACCTCTGGAAACAAAAAAGAATGGCATTCTCAGAAAAAACTAAGTACTTGTGTATATTTTACCATGCCTGCAGTGCCCAGCTGGGCTTCAATCGCTGTTGATTTCCCTGGGCTTGAGATAGGTTCTGTTGCGTGTTCTGAGCCATTCTCCTGGCCTTGGAGAAGGAATAAATTCACAACTGGGGAAGAGATAATCTGCCAGGTCGACCAACCTGGGGAGCTCAGGACAGAAGTGGCTCCTGTCCAGGCATAAACAGTCCATAGACTTTGAATACCTTTCCCCCTGCACGGACCTGTGTGGGCCTATTTTAGGAGAATAGGTGCTTGTTGGCAGATTGCAACTGTTTCAGCTGTGTGGTGGAGAGGTGGGTGTTTGATGTTTGACACTGCTTTGCCTATTAAACAGGGTCCTCAGGGGCCTAACGATGGGTGACTCCACTCAGGTCATCCAGCCATCTGCGACAGGGATCCAAGGATAGCTGGTACCTCCCAGTCCTTACAGCCAAAAGCATTGGGTGCCCATAGTCTGTCTGCAGAACCCGCCCACCTGTGTTTTCTAAGGAACAGGGATGCACTTTCCTCACAAACACTGGAGGGACAGTTGTCAGCCCCCGCCTGGTTCAGACTGTGGTCCCCTCCTGCAACCAGATACCGGTACCTACACCAATCACCACTGCCCCTCTAAGACTGTAGGACAGAGCCTGTACCACACACTTGATGACCAGCTACCTAGACAACTAAGTAGAATCCTTACAAGAGAAGTGAATGGACCCTTAGGCTCATATACCTGGTAACAGCTCTAGCCATCTGGTGGCAGGACATTAGCTAGCTCACTCAAGCAACCTAGTTGGGCAGATCAAAACAAAACAAAGCAAGAAGCTAGGATATAGTAAACAAACATAAACTAATACAATAACTTATAGATGGCTCAGAGACAACAGTCAATATCAAATCACTTAAAGAAGCAGACCAAGATTGCTTCAACAAGACCTCAAAACAAAAAATCGAAGGATGTTCTGGAGAAGGTGCCTTCCTGGAATTATCAGATGCAGAATACAAAAGATTAATATACAGAACTCTTGAAGACATCAGGAATGAGATCAGGAAGGAGATCAGGCAATGTGCAGAACAAGTCAAGGAACACACAGATAAAGCAGTTGAAGAAATTAAAAAGGTTATTCAAGAACATAATGAAAAATTTAGTAAGCTGTAGGAATCTATAAAGAGACAGCAATCAGAAATTCAGAAGATTAGCAATAAAATTACAGAATTAAACAGCTCAATAGAAAGTCAGAGGAGCAGACTTGAGCAAGTAGAAGGCAGAGTTGGTGAGATTGAAGATAAAGCAGTTGGCACCAATATATTTGATGAAAAATTCTTTTAAAAATAATTTTAAAAAATGAAGAAACCCTAAGAATCATGTGGGACACTATCAAGAGAAATGACCTATGAATGATTGAAGTACCAGAACAGGAACAGATGACAGAAAATACAGAGAGAATTGTTGAAGATTTGTTGGCAGAAAACTTCCCTAATATTCTGAAAGATGAGAAGATATCTATCCAAGATGCTCATCTAACTCCGCATAAGGTAGATCTTAAAAGAAAGTCACCAAGACATAATGAAACTTGCCAAAACCAAAGATAGACAATTTTAAGAGCAGATAGGGATAAACAAAAAGTCACCTACAAACAAGAGTCAATAAGAATAAGCTTAGACTACTCAGCAGAAACCATGCAAGAAGGCAGTGTGATGATTATATAAAGCATTGAAGGAAAAAAATTGCCAGCCAAGAATCATATATCTAGCAAAACTGTCTCTCATATATGAAGGTGAAATTAGGACATTTCCAGATAAGCAGAAGTTTAGGGAATTTGTAAAAACCAAACCAAAACTACAAGGAATACTAAAGGGAGTTCTCTGGTTAGAAAATCAATAATATCAGATATCAATTCAAGACTAGAACACTTGGCAGAGCAATGAGATGTCAGCCCAGACAGGGAAATCAAAAAACCTGATCAAGTTAAAAAAAAAAAAAGCTCAGAACAGGAAAACAACGATGTCATTATGTCAAAGAAGAGAAGATTAGAACAGTAAAGAGGGACTAAGAAACGTAGTCATAGATCTTTCATATGGAGAAGGCAAGGTGATGTAAAAAAATAAAAGTTAGGTTTAATCTTAGAAAAATAGGGGTAAATATTAAGGTAACCACAAAGGAGACTAACTATCCTACTCATCAAAATAAAATACAAGAAGAAAATAGACACTCAGCAGGAAAAAAATCAACTACAACGAATAAGACAAAAAGACAATATATAAAGATAAATTACTCAGCACAAAAAATTAAGTAGGAAAAAGAAACTGTCAACAACATGAACAAAAAGACATCAAAATGAGAGCACTAAGCTCATAAAAAAAAAAAAAATACCTATCCATAATTACGCTGAATGTAAATGGACTAAATGCACCCCTAAAGACATAAAGAGTGGAAGAATGGGTTAAAAAAAAAAAAAAAAAAACACAATTCAAGTATATACTGCCTACAAGAGACACACTTTAGAATTAGAGACAAACAAACTAAAACTCAAATGATGGAAAAAAAATATATCAAGGAAACAACAATCAAAAATGACCAGGAGTGCCAATATTAATTTCTGACAAAATAGACTTTAAAGTTAAATTCATCAGAAAGGATAAGGAAAGACACTATATAATGATTAAAGGGACAATGCACCAGGAGGACATAACCATATTAAATATTTATGCAACCAATGACAGGGCTGCAAGATACATAAAACAAACTCTGACAGCATTGAAAAGTGAGATAGCACCACAATTACAGTAGACTTCAACAGACTACTTTCGGTGAAGGACGGAACATCTGTAAAGAAACTCAATAAAGACACGGAAGATCTAAGTGCCACAGTCAAACAGCTTGACCTCATAGACATATACAGAACACTCCACCCAAAAGCAGCCAAGTATACTTTCTTTTCCAATGCACAGGGAACATTGTCTAGAATAGACCACATATTAGGTCATAAAGCAAGCCTTAGAAGCATCCAAAACATTGAAATATTACAAAGTATCTTCTTGGACCGTAAGGCCATAAAAGTGGAAATCAATAACAGAAAAATTAGGGAAAAGAAATCAAATACTTGGAAACTGAACAATACCCTGCTCAAAAAAGACGGGGTTATAGAAAACATTAAGGATAGAATAAAGAAATTCATAGAATCCAATGAGAATGAAAACACTTCCTATCAGAACCTTTTGGACACAGCAAAAGCGGTGCCCAGAGGTCAATTTATGTCAATAAATGCACACATACACAGAGAAGAAAGGGCCAAAATCAAAGAATTACCCATACAACTTGAACAAATAGAAACAGAGCAATAAAAATAAACCCACAGGCACCAGAATAAAGCAAATAATAAAAATTAGAGCAGAATTAAATGAAATACAGAACAGAAAAACAATTGAAAGACTTAACAAGACTCCTTCAATTTGAAAAAATTAACAAAATTGATAAACCATTGGCCAAACTGACAAAGGAAAAACAGGAGAGGAAGCAAATAACCCGAATAAGAAATGAGGTGAACGATATTACAGCAGACCCAACTGAAATTAATAGAATCATATCAGATTACTATGAAAAATTGTACTCTAACAAATTTGAAAACCTAGAAGAAATGGATGAATTTCTAGAAACACACTATCTACCTAAACTAACACAGACAGAGCTAGAACAACTAAATAGACCCATAACAAAAGAAGAGGTTGAAAAGGTAATTAAAAAACTCCCAACAACAACAACAACAACAACAAAAAGCCCTGGCCCGGATGGCTTCACTGAAGAGTTCTACCACACTTTTAGAGAACAGTTAACACCACTACTACTAAAGATATTTCAGAGCATAGAAAAGGATGGAACACTCCCAAACTCATTCTATGAAGCCACCATATCCCTGATACCAAAACCAGGGAAAGACAACACAAAAAGAGACAATTACAGACCTAAATCCCTGATGAACTTAGATGCAAAAATCCTCAGCAAAATTCTAGCCGATAGAATTCAACAACATATCAAAAAAGTAATTCACCATGACCAAGTGAGGTACATGTCAGGTATGAAGGGATGGTTCAACATTAGAAAAACAATTAATGTAACCCATCATATAAATAAAACAAAATACAAGAACCACATGACCTTATCAATTGATGTAGAAAAGGCATTTGTCAAAGTTCAACACCCATTCAGGATAAAAACTCTCAGCAAAATAGGAATAGAAGGAAAATTCCGCAGCATAATAAAGGGCATGTATACAAAGCAGCACTGGGTTTGGGTTTTATACAAAGCTATCAGCCAACATCATCCTAAACGGAGAGAGTCTGAAAGCATTCCCCTTGAGATCTGGAACTAGACAAGGATGCCCTTTATCACCACTCTTACTCAACATTGTGCTGGAGGGCCTAGCCAGAGCAATTAGGCTAGATAAAGAAATAAAGGGCATCCAGATTCACAAGGAAGAAGTAAAAGTATCTCTCCTTGCAGATGACATGATCTTATACACAGAAAACTCTAAGAAAACTATTGAAACTAATAAAAGAGTTCAGCGCAGTATCAGGATACAAGAGAAACACACAAATCAGTTGGATTCCTCTACACCAACTAAAAGAACATTGAAGAGGAAATCACCCAATCAAAATACCCTTTATATTAGCCGCCAAGAAGATAAAATACTTAGGAAAAATTCTTACTGGAGATGTAAAAGACCTATACAAAGAAAACTAGACAGTACTGCAAGAAACCAAAAGAGACCTACGTAAGTGTAAAACCATACCTCGCTCATGGATAGGAAGACTTAACAGTGTAAAAATGTCTATTCTACCAAAAGCCATCTATAGATACAATGCAATTCTGATCCAAATTCCAATGACATTTTTTAATGAGATGGAGAAAGAAATCACCAAGTTCATGTGGAATGGAAAGAGGCCCCAGATAAGTAAAGCATTACTGAAAAAGAACAAAGTGGGAGGACTCACTCTACCTGATTTTAAAACCTATTATACTGCCACAATAGTCAAAACAGCCTGGTACTGGTACAACAGCAGATACATAGACCAATGGAATGAGTTGAGAATCCAGACATAAATCCATCTACATATGAACAGCTGATATTTGACAAGGGCCCAAAGTCGATTAAATGGGGAAAAGACCATCTCTTTAACAAACGGTGCTGGCATAACTGAATATCCATCTGCAAAAAAATGAAACAAGACCTATACCTCACACCATGCACAAAAACCAACTCAAAATGGATCAAAGACCTAAATATAAAACCTAAAACGATAAAGATTATGTAAGAAAAAATAGTTACAATGCTAGGAGCCCTAATACATAGCATAAACAATATACAAAACATTATTAATAATGCAAAAGAGAAACTAGATAACTGGGAGCTCCTAAAAATCAAACACCTATGTTCATTCAGAGACTTCAGCAAAAGAGTAAAAAGATTACCTACAGACTGGGAAAAAGTTTTTATCTACGACATTTCTGATCAGCGTCTGATCTCTAAAACCTGCTTGTACTGCAAAAACTCAGCTACAAAAGACAAATAACCCAGTTAAAAAATGGACAAACGATATGAATAGACACTTCACTAAAGAAGACTTTCAGGTAGCTAACAGATACATGAGGAAATGCTCATGATCATTAGCCATTAGAGAAATGCAAATCAAAACTACAATGAGATTCCATCTCACTCCAGCAAGGCTGGCATTAATCCAAAAAACACAAAATAATAAATGTTGGAAAGGTTGTAGAGAGACTGGAACACTTACACACTGCTGGTGGGAATGTAAAATGGTGCAGCCACTTTGGAAATCGATTTGGCACTTCCCTAAAAAGCTAGAAATAGAACTACCATACAATTCAGCAATCCTACTCTCTGGAATATATTCTAGAGAAATAAGAGCCTTTACACAAACAGACATATGCACACCCATGTTCATTACAGCATTGTTTACAATAGCAAAAAGATGGAAGCAACCAAGGTGTCCATCAACAGATGAATGGATAAATATGGTATATGCACACAATGGAATAGTATGCATCAATAAAGAACAATGATGAATCCGTGAAACATTTCATAACATGGAGGAACCTGGAAAACATTATGCTGAGCAAAATTAGTCAGTTGCAAAAGGTCAAATATTGTATGAGACCACTAGTATAAGAACTTGAAAAATAGTTTAAACAGAGAAGAAAATATTCTTTGATGGTTACGAGAGAGGGGAGGAAGAGAGAGGAGTTTTGACTAATTAGGTAGTAGATAAGAACTATTTTAGGTGAAGGGAAAGACAACACACAATTCAGGAGAGGTCAGCACAACTGGACTAAACCAAAAGCAAAGAAGTTTCCTGAATAAACTGAACACTTCGAAGGCCAGTGTAGTAGGGGTGGGGGCTTGGGGACCATGGTTTCGGGTGATATCTATGTCAATTGGTATAATAAAATCTATTTAGAAAACATTCTGCATCCCACTTTGGAGAGTGGCATCTGGGGTCTTAAATGCTAGCAAGTGGCTATCTAAGATGCATCAATTGGTCTCAACCCACCTGGAGCAAAGGAAAATGAAGAACACCAAAGTCATAAGGTAATTTTGAGCCCAAGAGACAGAAAGGGCCACATAAACCAGAGACCACATCATCCTGAGACCAGAAGAACTAGATGGTGCCTGGCTATAACCGTTGACTGCCCTGACGGGGAACACAACAGAGAACCCCTGAGGGAGCAGGAGAGCAGTGGGATGCTGACCTCAAATTCTCGTAAAAAGACCAGAGTTAATGGTCTGACTGAGTCTAGAAGGACCCCAGAGGTCATGGTCCCCTGACCTTCTGTTAGCCAAAGGCAGGAACCATTCCCAAACCCAGCTCTTCAGGCAGGGATTGGACTGGACTATGGGATAGAAAACGATACTGATGAAGAGTGAGCTTCTTGGATCAAGTAGATACCTGAGACTATGTCGGAAGCTTCTGTCTGGAGAAGAGATGAGAAGGCAGAGAGGGTCAGAAACTGGCCGAATGGACACCAGAATAGAGAGTGGAGGGAAGGAGTGTGCTATCTCATTAGAGGGAGAGCAACTAGGAGTATATAACAAGGTGTATATAAGTTTTTGCATGAGAGACTGACTTGGTTTTTAAACTTTCACTTAAAACCCAGAAAGCACAATAAAAATTAAAAAAAAAAAATTGCAATCACAAAATGAAGGACAATCACACAATACTGGAAATCATGGCCTAACCAAGTTGACGCATATTTTTGGGGGGGCATAGTTCAATCCATAATATTCCACTCTTTGGCACCCAAAAAATCACATCCTTGCAACATGCAAAACATATTCATCTCATCATATCATAGCAAATGTCTTAATTCCAAGTCCAAAATCCATAAATTCCTCTTCATCTGTGAAATCTAGAATACAAGTTGTCTGCTTCCAATGGTACAATGGCAGAACAGGCACAAGCTAGACATTTCCATTACAAACGGGAGAAACTGAAAGGAAAGAATGCGTAACAGCCACCAAGCAAGCCAGCAGAACACATTACATTAGCCCTCAAAGTTTTGAAAATAATCTTCTGTTCTCTGAGACAATTCACACAATGGCCCTGCCCTCCAGCCTCTAGGTATTGGCCATACTCTCTGAATTCTGAGTGTAGGCCCCTGGGCCCTGGGCTTCAGCTCTGCCTTCCAGGCCCACTGGGACAGCAACCCTGCTCCCTCAGCTTTAAGAGCACCATTCTTAGTCTATCTGTTTAGCAGCTCCACCCTTAGAAACACTAAGAGGCCATGGCTCCACCCTTTGAGACCCCTGAGGTCATGGCCATACCTTTTGAGACTGAGGCAACTCAGCTGTTTGTGTTCCTTGTCTCTGCCACTTCTGCTTCCTGCTTTCTTGGCCCCTCAGTTCCTTGGGCTTCATACCCAAGTCTGCCCTGCTGGGACAAGTGCTCCAAAGCTCAGTAGCTCCACCAATAAGTACCTGGAGGCACCCCACTTTGCCAGGAAGGCTCCTGCACACAGGCACTCAAGCTTTCTCACTCTGTGGGTCGGCTCCAGTCCCATTTTGCACTGGTCTCCTGGTTCCGATGCTGTTGCCACTTCTCTGCTGCTGCAGGTTCTCTGCTGTGCTGGTCATCTGCTGCTATCACAACTCTATCCATTCAGTTTCAAAACCTCTTCCACATTTTAGGTATCTGTTAGAGCAGCAGTGTACTCTCAGTACCAATTTCTGTGTTAGTCATCTAGTGCTGCTGTAACAGAAATACCACAATTCAATCCATGACAATAAGGTAGAGAGGGTCAGTGAAAAAGAGGAAAAAACCCTTGAGGAGATGAATTGACACAGTGACTGCAACAATGGGCTCAAACATAGCAATGATTGTGAGACTGGTGCAGGACCAGGCAGTGTTTTGTTGTATTGCACGTGGGGTCGCCATGAGTCAAAACCGACTTAGTGGCACCTAACAACGACATGAAACGTGTGTATGTAACTTTTTATAAGTCATTTTTGACCTTTTTATAAACAAAATAGTTAACAGTCAATGGTGAAATTAGACGGGGAAACAGGCAATTATAATAGTTCTATGAGAACCCTGTTTTTTACGAAGAGGAGACTCAGGTGATACCTCCCAGTGAAAAGAGACATAATGAAAAGACCTGAATGATAAGTTATGAGTTGGGGGGAGTAATTGTATTACATATATATGACAGTAATTATGTATTATTCAACATATCATCAGTATATAATTCACACTATATGGATCATATATGTTCTACATTATCTATATTATTACGTATGCATTATGTATAGCATACATGTATAATTATATGTTATATATTATACACTGTGTATTATGCATTAGGTGGGGTCCCTGAGTGGCACACTTAAGTGCTTGACTACTAGCTGAAAGATTGGCAATTCAAACCCACCTAGAGGCACCTCAGCAGACAGGCCTGGCAATCTGCTTCCAAAAAGTCAGTCTTGAAATCCTTATGGAGTAGTTCTACTTTGCATATTTATGGTTGTCCTGAGTTGGGTTCCACTCAGTGGCAACTAACAACACTATATATTATATGTGTTCAGGGTCAGTGTTTTTGTTTAATACTGTTATCTAATTTAGTTATGAATTTTCAGCTTGTTCCATATATACATACTATTTCATGTATCTAAATAGTAGCTTTATGTTAATCTTTTCTTTGAAAGTTAGCCTGAAATAAAATTTGATATTCAGTTTATTCCCAGTCTACCTATATCTATTGATATTTCCTTTAAATAATGAAATAAAAATATTAGTTTGAAACTTTCAGTTTTATTCTTATTGAATTTATCTAAAGATCTTAAAGATATTTATTTGTACACAATACAAATCCAATATTTTAAAAATATTCTATGAATTATATCTATCGCGAGAAGAGTCCCAAAGCTTTGAAGTGATGCTTTTATATGGAGAAGAAAGAATATTAGCCCCAATTCCTACATTGTCAATCACTAGTTGTAGTGCCACAATATGCCTTATAATTACGCTATACGTAAGTTTTTTTCGTGGTCACAACACAGCAAATTGAAATAGCCAGGGCGTGAATGAGTCAAAATTGGAAATGACCCCATGGTTGTCGTTTCATTTTGTCTGCAGGTGACTTTTGCTCCAGTTAAAAAAAAAAAAGCAAAAAAACTTCTATTTGGAGAATGATGACTTATTTTCTGAAAGAGAAAGTAGGGGCAGTGCCAAAAGGGTACCCATCTTATGAATCTAGAAGTTATTTCTTTAAAAAAAAATGTATGCACCATAATACTTTCAAATGAATGTGCCTAACATATATTATTAGCTTTCATCTATATTAGTTTGGGTTCCTTGGTAGCAAACCACTGGAACATTGACTCTGTGAGGCTTAAACCAAATAATGAACGAAAGTGATCCTGGGTAACTCACAAAATCACAGAAAAGCCACAGAACCCCGGCCTTGAAAGTTTAAGAGCCAGGAGAGCCCAATAAATTACTATCAGGTTGCCTAATCTCTCACTGTGTACTGTGCTTATTAATCTGCTTCAGATATAAATTTCTAGGAAAGAATATTTGATTGAGTAGAGTGTGATAGGAGGTGTTAAAATGAGAAAGATAATTGTCTAGCAAACAAGAGAGGTGTTGTTAAAACCAGGATAACAATACTGGACAATAAAAATTGAAAATTTTCCAGTGCATTAATTAGGATGGGGAAATATAAAGATGTTTAGATCATAACTACTTCAATTTTTCTTACTTCCTTTCCTCTAAATTGTCACTATTTATGTTAAAGGCCAGTAGTAAAATTCATTCATCAGCACAACATTCATTGATTCTGTATGGTTTACAAAACTTTATTTTAGAAAATTAGGGCCAGGTTCCTGATCTTTAGGAGCTCAAAGTCTATTTTTAAAATTATATACACAATTTCAAATAAATATGTTAAGAGGATGGGAAGACTTCATCTCACATGCTTTGGACATGTTATCAGGAGAGACAAGTCCCTGCAGAAGGACATCATACTTGGCAAAGTAGAGGGTCAGCAAAAAAGAGGAAGACCCCCAATGAGATGAATTGACCCAGTCGTTACAACAATGGGCTCACTCATAGCAACAATTGAGAGAATAGCGCAGGACCGGGCAGTGTTTTGTTTTGTGGTACATAGGGTCATTATGACTCAGAACCAACTCAAAGGCACCTGACAATAATAACAACAAAACCAGTTGTAGAAACACATTGTAAAGGGAAATAAATTATCTCTTGAGTGAGGAATGAGTAATATATGACCTGTGTCTGGAGAAGTATGATATTGAGAGAAAAATGGGTAGTGGCAATGTAGCCTAGACCAGTATCTTCCAAGCCATTAAGTTATGCATGATGGTTAATTTTATGTGTGAGCCTGTCTAGGCTATGATTCTCAGTCATTTGACAGACACTGAACTGGTAGCTGTTCCGTGATGCAATGTAATGCAATGCAATGTAATGTAATCATCTTCCATGATGCAATCAACCAATTAGTTGAAAGGGGAATTTTCTTAGGGGTGCATTCTGCCTCCACAATATAAATGGAGAAACTCGCTCTCCCTCTTAACCCTTCACTCTTCTCATTGCCTGACCTCCAGATCTTGAGACATAAGCTTGCAAAAATCTCCAGCCTGCTGCCTGACCTGTGGATTTGCAACTTGCAGCTGCCACAATTTCCTGAGCCATTTCCTTGAAGTAAATCTGTCTGTCTGTCTCTCTCTCTCTCTCTCTCTAGCAACATGTAAAAAAAAAAAAAAAAATTGGCATAGTGGCACGACAGTACTTCGTGGGGGGGGAGGAGTGGTTGGCAAACAGACATAGAAGGTGTGTGTTATTTGCATAAGAAATATGGTTTATGTCTCACTGTTTTGCTCCTCTAGAGAACTTCATTAAGGTTATTGGAACTTGGGAGAGTAGTGAGAATTTCTGTGTAGCTGGTACGGGGGAAGTAAAATGAGTTGAGTTTTGGGTTTAAGTTAATATCAAATTTTCAATGGAACAATCTTCAGGAAGGTAATATATTAATTGTACTCTAAATGACAGGTGTGATAATGTGTTTTAAAACGACTTCAGTATGGAATAACTGAGAATTTAAAATGTATCTTTGTACATATTTGTGTATTGGAATCTGGCTAAATATGTTAAATTTTACATATGCTTACTATATATACATCTTTTGATTTCTCTGTGTGTGTGTGTGTGTGTGATCATTCTCTCTGTCTCTCTTTTACTGCTCTGTCTTTGCTGAAAAATCTAAATGCAAATTTTCACAGTATAATTTTCCAGGCAAGTACTTTTGAACAATTTATTTAATCTTTCAAATTTTCTATTTCTTTAACTTCTGTATAGAAAGAGTAACACTCGTCCCAGATTGGTACATAGCTCTGCAGTTGTAAATTAGTACAGAAAGGTAGCTAGTTTTTGACTGAATAAGCAAATGGGAAAAACAAAACAAGAATACAATTCTGAATTTATCAACAGAGCTAATTACATCAAAGTCATGTTTTAAACTATGAATGTGAGTGAGGCTACATACAATATTTCTAGAGTATACATACAGTATTTTATAAAACAGGACTGATATGTATTTTATGTGTCTTTTATGCAGCTTGAATTTTAGTACAAAATCCCTTTATGTCTAGTCCAATGATTCTTAACATTAACAGCAATTTAGAATTGCCTGCAAAACCTGTTTAGAATACTTGAGCCTCATTCTCAAGAATTATGATTTAGTAGAGCTGGAAGGCAGTATAGACGTCTGTGTTTTTAACCACCTTACCAGACAATTTTGAGGTACAGGTTGAGAATTACAGCTGGAAGTAACTTACCTCATCTTCCTATGCCTTTATTTTTTGACATATACAACAGGTGCAGTGGTTAAGAGCTTGGCGGCCAACCAAAAGGTCAGCAGTTCAAATCCACCAGTCACTCCTTGGAAACCCTATGGGGCAGTTCTACACTCTCCTATAGAGTCACTATGAGTTGGAATCCACTTGACAGCAACAGGTTTGGTTTTTTATTACTTTTTTTAATAGTCACCAAACATTTCTATTGAATTTGATAAAACCGTAAAAAATTATTTGAAAAGTTGAAAAGATTATTTTCAGAGTTTTGTATCTTAAGTGGTCTGATTTAAAATTTATTAATTTTCAAAACAGACTTTTTTTTTAAAGCTTCAGTAAAAAAAAAAAAATTTTTTTTTTTCAGTTAAAACAACAATTGATTTCGGTAGGCTTTTCTGTTATGTGGAGCAATTTTGAAGTTTCTGTGTGTTACGGGAATCAAAAACATCTTTAGAAATTCCACTTATAATACTTAACCCTTCATTAAAACATAAGTGGTGAAGTGGGAAATTGCACAGGAGATTATTGACGTGGACAGATGGATTTTCATTACATGCAGTAATGAACCACCATTTATATGCTAGCAATGGCAACACAGTCTGTCCAGAAGTTGGCAGCTTATCTATCTGTAAGGGAAACATATTTCTGCCAAGTATTATACCAAAACAAGGGCAAATAATATCTTTATGGTAATTGAGAAAATTTAAAGTGGGCATATTAACAGGAAAAATCATGATATAGTATCTAAAATAATTTCATTATGTATATACATTTGCTATTTACATTTAACATTTTTTTTAAGTCACAGTTCTGAAGGATTCAAATTAATCCAAATTACTTAAAGCAAGTTATACAGTCTTTATGAGGTAGACTATTATATTTTGAATATTATTAAGAATTAGAGTTGAAAAACAAATTTATTAGAGGGCCAGAAGATGAAGGTTCATTAGTATACATATCATATATCCTACATGTATCCTAGAAGGTTTTGGATTAAGTGCCAAAATTTCATCATTAAAGTTCAGCTATTTGCTAGAAATTTGAGTGAAATCTTAGAAGTCCGTGTAGACAAATTCCATTCACTTTAGATTTGGTCTAGGAACAAAATTATTTGGTACAAATGTGTTTTTATTATATGCACAGTATGCCTGGTAGAAATAATTCTACCCACCACAGTGTAAAAAGATGAACCCATGTAATGTTGTATCACAAATGGCAGGGTATTCCCATTCAGGCAAGTTTAGAAGAGAAGTGGAATGTTGTGTGAAAAATATGGACATAGGAAAGTAAATCAGATAATGTTTGAGCTTCAAGCATCCCTGGGAATTCACAGTCAATTACAATTCCTTGTCCTTGAAGAGTTGAAAGGGGAGCACATTGTCATTATGCAGCTGTAAGTTTAAGGCAATTTTTTTCTTACATGGATACACATATTTAAACTTTTTTTAACATTGTAAAAATAAAACTGAGTTAGTTTGGATTTTTGTATTTTAAGCATCAATTCCAGCATTAAAAGAAAAACACTGTAGTATCTCTACCTTTTTCCCCTTTTCTTTGTGGAATGAGATAAAATAAATAAATAAATAAACCATCAAAATCCAGTGCATTTCCTTACAATTATACCAAGGAGTGGGTAATGGGAGTAGTTTCCTGTAAGTGGTGTTTATGAATATTATAGTTCTCTGAAAATTTTCTGTGATATTACTGGGAGAAATGTATATTCACTTTTTAATTGTTGAAGCTATTTTGAATGAATATAAAGCTGTGGTGCATGGGGAACATCAGAAGGATAGCCTCCTATGAAGCATTTGTAAGCATGATTGTGGGTATTTATTTTTCCTTGTGGCTCAGTCTCTACACCTGACTCTCCTACCCCCTTGGAAAATCCATAAGCTACCCAATATACATTTAATAAATTGTTTTCCCACTTAAGTTGTCCAGAGTCAGTTATCCAGACTTAATTTATTTAAAAATAAAATCGTTAACTGATACATGAACATAACTGCATTCATTAATATAGGCAGAAGGCCCTTTAGACCAAAACTTCCTGTCATCTTCACTCTGCTCTGAAGAGTCTGTCAAGCTTCTCATCTCTTCCCCACTGAGTTCATTATTTGCATATTTCTTTTATGGATTTCAAATAAAATTGTTTCTGTTATCAAAAGAATGATGATTTAGCTTCCTTATCCATTGTCGTTGCTGCTGACTTGATTCCAACACTGTGGACATTTATTTTAACTGCCTTAGATATATATAATTACTTTTAATATTCTCATGAGTACAAATGTAAAGAAGGAATAGATTATAGGAAGTTCTGGAAATTTGAGAATGCATAGATAAAAAGGAGAGCTCATTTCTGTAGTTTCTGTTCAAGGGGGTCATCTGTGCAAGCAATGATTACTTTGGGTCTTAGGGTTTTTTCTTATAGGTAGTACATGTCAGTTTACGAAACATTCCATTTGAATTCTGATTCTCTAAATTATGCACTTTATTAAAAAAATCAAAACTTGAATTGTTTAGCTGGGGAAGATGAAAAGGAGAAAGTTGACAAAGGCAAGAAGAAGCTGTGTATTTACATATGCATTAGCATAACACAAATCACACTAGAAAACTGCTAAATGTCAGATGGAAGCACATTTTTAACTAAGACCAATAGCAGTTTTCCTCCTTTGTTCTTTTATCTTGCACAAACTCAAAATTAATGACAGAGATTAAACAAAATATTCTGTGGGGTTATTCTTTATCCTAGTTGATCTTTTTTCTTTTATGCTTGGCCAGCATGGGGAATGTCTGTATAATCCAGTGTAATGAAAATCAGTGTCTTCTGATTGCACATATTTTAAGGTAGAAATACTTTTTAGAAACTCTTCAAAGGAGTAAATCATCAAAGAATAAATATTTAACAACTATTCATCACATTTGGATTGTAAAATATAAGATATTGGCACTAACATTACCATATTTCCATAAGAATTGCTTAATGTGAAGCTGAGAAAATGGTGGCATAGACAGACACCTCACAATGTCCCTCTTAAAACAGTGACCCCAGAAAACAAATGAATCAGATAGAGATGACAGCTTTGGAACCCTGAGCATCAAAGGCAAGGCTAAAGAATAGGACCAAGTGCCAAGTGGAAGGAGAGACTGTACAAAAGCAGTGGACATGGACAATTATAGATTGTCACAGCCTGCCAGCCAAATCCGCATAGTGCAGTTATATGAAGACAAAGCTAGCAGTGTTCCCGGCTGAAGCCCCCATCACTTGGTGTAGCTAAACAGAAGCAGCTGTGCACCCATGTCCAGAGCCAGCAGGAGTGCTCCCCACCTTGCAAAAGTTGAGTGTACTCACCTCCCCCGGCCTGTTACACTCAGCCCCCTGTGCTGGAGGCCTACAAACCTGCAGTGTCCTCCATCCTGTCACTCATCCCCCCCCAAACATGATTGCCGTCCAGCAGTACCCACCACCACCCCATCCCTGAGCCAGGGGCCCACAGACCAGCGGTACCCATCTTTTTGCTCAAACACTCACACAGTGGACCTGCAGACCAGAGGTGCCCACCTCTTCACCCAGCCACCACTGCTGGGGCACATAGAATGATAGTGCCCACTTCAGTTAGCCACCTGCACTGGGAACCTTTGAACCAGCAGTATCCCCACTTTTGCCCATCCAGCCTCCCTAAGGGCCTGTGGATCAAAGGCATTCACTTCTCTACCTTGCTTCTACCACCAGTGGCCCAGGGCCCAGTGGCCCCCCTCTTCCACCCATCCAAATTTACAGGGCGCCTGAAGACTGTTGGCAACCTTTCTTATGCCCAGCAGCTTCTGCTGGGTCCTGCAGAGCAGTGTTGCCTCCTATTCCTACCAGCCACCTGCATCAGGGGCCCAAGGACCAGCAGTATATCCTTCCCCATGTCATGCCCTAGCGGACTAGGGCATCCCCTCCTGGTGGGCACCTGTTAACTGGTGGCATTCCCATTGCCTCACTCTTTGTACCACCCCCACCTGCAACCATAGGCTTGTGCCTGCTCTGACCACCCCCACGTAACCCTGCCCACCTTGGACCATTGGTGAGTGTTTCCGTCCCACCCACCCAGTGACCAGTGACACAGCTACTCTTGCCCCAATCACCCAGCAACCAGCAGTGCACTCAGACAACACCGAATCCAATGACCAGTGAGAATGTTGCCTGCACTCACATCCAGGTAACTGGCCAGAGAGACACATCATCTCACCAGCAAAGCCAGCTAAATCTTCACCAGCCCCACAAAACCAGCAGAGACACCCAGTCACTGCCTCACCCGCATGAAGACAAATGGCAAAAGCTCCAGAGCAACCAGACTAGTGATCAGAGTAGTACACACAGCCCACCTTCTCAGATGTATCAAAACAAAACAAAAAATCAGGATGCATTAAACAAACTTACAATAAATAAATACAATAACACCTCAATACCTTGGAGACAACAGACATCAAAAGAAAGAAGCAAGACGATACAGCTTCAGCAGGTGACCAAAATAAAAAGAAAAAACAGAAAACCTTCTGGAGGAAGATATGATAATGAAACTACCTGATAGGGAATTCAAAAGACTAATGTATTTGGCTTTCCAAGAGATCAAGAAAGATATCAAGGAAAACACAGACAAAATCAAGGAAAAAACAGATGAAGGAATAGAAGAATTCAGGAAAACAATACAAGAACAAAACAACAAAATAGACAATTATGAACCATACATAAACAGCACCTAGAAATCCAAAATATTAACAATAAAATTTTGGAACTAGACAACTCAATAAAATGACATAGGAGCAGAATTGAATCAATGGAAGAAAGAATCAGCAAAATAGACAAATTCCTTGGCACCAATTTGAGGGGAAAAAAAAAGAAGAAAGCCTAAGAACTATGTGTGACACTATCAAGAGGAAAAGTGTACGCAAGATCAAAATTCCCGAAGAGGAGGCAAAACAAACAAAAAATCGTATAGGAATTGTTAAAGATTTGCTGGCAAAAAACATCCCCTAGATGAGAAGATATCCATTAAAGGATTTCAACAAAGCCTGCATGGATGGACCCCAAACGAAAGTACCAAGATATATTATAATCAAACTAGGCAAAACCAAAGACAAAGAATCCTGAGAGCTACTTAGGGAAAATGAAAAATCACCTACAAAGGGGAACCAATACGATCAATCTCTGATTACTTGGCAGAAACCATGCAGGCAAGAAGGCAACTAGATGACATATATAAAACACTGAAAGAAAATGGTTGCCAACCAAGAATTGTATATCCAGAAAAATTCTGTGATGGTTAATATCGTGTGTCAACTTGGCTGGGCCATAATTCTCAGTGTTTATATGTGATCACTCCCATGATGGCATCTGCTGTGAGTAGCCAAACAGTTGAAAGGAAGTTTCCTGGAGGGGGGGCGGTCTCCATCCAAATGAAAGCAGACATTCTTGCTTTTGGCTGGCTGCCTCCTGTTCGTCTGACCTCCGGCTCTTGTGACGAGCTATCAGCTTATCTGCAGGTCTTGGAATTCGTCGATCTTCACAGCCTGAGAGCAGGAGCCCTGCTCTCCAAACTGCTGATCATGTGTTCGCCAGCCCCTGCGGCTACGTGAATTGAGAGAAGCCTCTATCCTTGTCCATGGACTTGGAACATTCCAGCCTCTGCAATCACGTGAGCTGTTTCCATGATATAAAGCTTTCTCTCTATATATTTATATACTGGTTTTGCTTCTCTAGAGAACCCAGCACAAGACATTCGTCATCGAGAGTGGTTCTAGAGAAACAAAATTGTAAAGATGAGTTTTCTAAATTGGTCCTCAAGTCTTGTTAGTCTTAAAGATGTTGATGACTCTGCTCCTAGCAGTAAAGAGGGCACTGCTAATGCATGAGGTGGTGATACAATTACACAAAATATCACCACCAGCAGATCAGGTATTGATGAAAGGCTCCAGGTGAACACATAAGTGATATCTTTCTACAATTTTGTCAGAATGCAAAGTATAAAAAACAAAAAAAGCCAAACCTAATGCAGTCGAGTTGATTCTGACTCCTAGTGACCCTATAGGACAGAATAGAACTGCCCCATAGAGTTTCCAAGGAGCGCCTGGTGGATTCAAACTGCCGGTCCTTTGGTTAGCAGCCATAGCACTTAACCACTATGCCACCAGGGTTTCCAGGAAGTATAAGGAAGCTGGTTATTTGATGCTACTTTCACTAGACAAACTGGTGAAAAAAAGAGATGTGCTCAGGGCTTCAGAGTCAAAGCTCAAGTGCCTCATAAATGACCTTAAGTCTTCCACTTGTGCTTTGAAAGAAAGCCTTATTTCTTGTATTAACAGAGCTGAAATTGCTGAAAATGAAACCAAGAGCCTTATTGTAAAAGTGGCTGAATTACCATGGCACATCGATTGCCAGCCTTGAGAAGTGTCTGAAGTTAAAGTAACGGCATTGATTGGGGAGAAGTGGGATCCTGAAACTTGGGATGGGGACATATGGGCAGATAATCAGGAAGCTGGATATGCTGAGCCCCTAAATTCCATTTAATCACTCCTGCCAGCAGAGCTACTATCCATCTGAAGAGATTACTTCATGTTCGTCTGCTAAACCACCCTGCCCAGAGAAACCATTAGCCCCTCCACTCCCATCTAACGAGATTAGCCATAGCCTAGCTGCCTCTCAGGAGCCCTTACCTGAGACATTGCCAGGGGCATCACCTGAGATAGATGCTTTACAAGACAATGCTGAATGTTCTCAAAACAATTCCACCCTACTGATCCTGTCTTCTAGACCTATAATTAGACTTAAGTTCCAGTGAGCCCCAAAAGGTGAAGTACAAAGTGTGACCCAGGAGGAGGTATGTTATTCTCCAACAGAAATGCTTGAATTTTCTAATATGTACAAACAGAAACCTGGGGAATATGTGTGGGAATGGCTGTTAAGGGTGTGGAATAATGATAGAAGGAACATAAAGTTGGATCAGTCTGAGTTATTGATATGGGTCCACTAAGTACAGATTCTTCATTCAATGTTTCAGCTCAAGAAGTTAGGAAATGATCTTATAGTTTACTTGGGTTGCTAAAGCATGAATTACGAGGTGACCTACACTAAAGCAAGGTGAAGAACCAGACCTGCCTTAGTATACTGTAGAAGTAGGCATCCAAAGGCCTAGGGAAATTGGCATGCTAGAGTAGATTTATCACATTAGACCCACGAACCCACACATGGAATATCCATAGGACACACCTTTTACCACAACTGTGAGGTACAACTTTGTGAAGGGAGCTCCAACATCCTTGTAGACTGCTGTGATTGCTATTTTATGTAAATCAGATTTGACAGTGGGAACTGCCATAATTGAATTAAGGCACCTAACTACAATGGGCTGATTGAACCCTGTGGTAGTATTGGCCAAGTGGCTGCACTCAATCAACAAAGACAAGTTGGGTGTGGTTACAGTAATGGACAGCAGAGTCAAAGCAGTAATCAGAACAGTCTGACTCATATGGACTCATGGTGTTGGCTACTTAGTCATGGTGTCCCTAGGAGTGAAATAGATAGAAAATCTACTAAATATGTACTTGATCTATACAAATGGGTGAATTCTAGGTCAGGTGAACAGCAGTCTAACTCTAGGAGCCAGAAGAGAGAATCACGGTCCCTCAATCAATTCCTGGATTTGAGCAAGTTTAAAGATCCACAACGCCTTGAATGAAGGGAAGACTGAGTCCCCTTGAGGAAGGACTCCAGTACACTGACAAAAATTTTTACTGCTAATCTCTCTCCCACCCTTCTCCGAAGGGATCTACAGCCTTTTACAAGAATGACTGTTCATTGGGGAAAAGGCAATAATAAGACTTTTCACAGATTACTGGATACTGGCTCTGAACTGACACTAATTCCAGAAGACACAAAATGTCACTGTGGCCCACCAGTCAGAGTTGGGGCATGTGGAGGCCAAGTTATTAATGAAGTCTTGGCTCATGTCCATCTCACAGTAGGTCCAGTGGGTCCCCAAACCCATCCTGTAGTGATTTCCCCAGTTCTAGAATGCATAATTGAAATAGATATACTCGGCAACTGGCAGAACTCCCATGTTGGATCATCGACAAGTAGAGTAAGGGCTGTTATGATAGGAAAAGCAAAGTGGAAGCCAGTATAACTGCCACTACCTAGGAAAATAGTAAACCAAAAGCAATACCAGATTCCTGGAGGGATTGCAGAGATTACTGCCACCATGAAGGACTTGAAGGATGCTGCTGCGGTGATTCCCACCCCATCCCCATTCAACTTGCCTATTTGGCCTGTGCAAAAAACAGATGGATCTTGGAGAATGACAGTAGATTATCAAAAGCTTAAGTAGGTGGTGACTCCAATTGCAGCTGCTTTTCCAGATGTAGTTTCATTGCTTGAGCAAATTAATATATCTCCTGGTACCTGGTATGTAGCTATTGATCTGGCTAATGCCTTTTTCTCCATACCTGTTTTGAATGACCGTCAGTAGCAGTTTGCCTTCAGCTGGTAAGGCCAGCAATTCACCTTCACTTGCCTACCTCAGAACTGCATCAACTTTCCAGGTCTATGTCATAATTTAGTCTGAAGGGAGCTTGATCACTTTTCCCTTCCACAAGACATCACACTGGTCCATTATATTGATGACATTATGCTGATTGGACCTAGTAAGGAAGAAGTGTCAATGACTGTGGACTTACTGGTAAAACATTTGCGTGCCAGAGGTTGGGAAATTAATCCCACAAAAACTCAGGCACCTTCCACCTCTGTGAAATTTCTAGGGGTCCAAGTGGTGGGTCATGTTGAGATATTCCTTCTAAAGTGAAGGATAAGATATTGCACCTGTCCCTTCCCACAGCTAAAAAGGAAGCACAATATCTAGTGGGCCTATTTGGATTTTTGAGGCATCACATTCCTCATTTGGGTGTGCAACTCTGGCCTGTTTATCAAGTGGCTCAAAAACCTGCTAGTTTTTTTGTGGGGCCCAGAACAAAAGAAGGCTCTGCAGCAGGTTCAGGCTGCTGTGCAAGCTGCTCTGCCACTTGGGCCGTATGATCCAGCTGATCCAGTGGTGCTTAAAGTGTCAGTGGTAGATAGAGATGCTGTTGGAGTCTTTGACAGGCCCCTATTGGTGAATCATACCGCAGACCCTTAGGATTTTGGAGCAAAGCCCTGCCATCCTCTGCAGGTAACCACTCTCCTTCTGAGAAACAGCTTTTGTCTTGTTACTGGGCCCTAGTAGAGACTGAACGCTTAATCATGGGACACCAAGTCACCATGCAGCCTGAACTGCCCATTATGAACTGTGTGTTGTCTGACCCACAGAGTCATAAAGTTGGACGTGCACAGCAGCACTCCATCTTTAAATGGACGTGCTATATACAAGATTGGACCCGAACAGGACCTGAAAGCACAAGTAATTTGCAGGAGGAAGTGGCCCAAATGCCCATGGTCTCCACTCCTATCTCGTTACCTTCCATCTTCCAGTCTGCACCTATGGTCTTATGGGAGGTTCCTTATGATCACTTGACTGAAGAAGAGAAAACTCGTGCCTGGTTTACAGATGGTTCTGCAGGATATGAAGACACCACTCAAAAGTGGACAGCAGCAGCACTACAGCCCCTTTCTGGGACTTCCCTGAAGGACAGTGGTAAAGGGAAATTCTCTCAATGGGCAGAACTTTAAGCAGCGCACCTGGTTGTTCACTTTGCTTGGAAGGAGAAATGGCCTGATGTGCGATTGTGTACTGACTCATGGGCTGTGGTCAGTGGTTTGGCTGGATGATCAGGGACATGGAAGGAACATGATTGGAAAATTGGAGACATGAATTCATGGGGAAGAGGTATGTCTATAGACTTCCCTGAATGGGCCAAAGACGTGAAGATATTTGTGTCTTATGTGAATGCTCACAAATATCTTTTAACAATCAAGTAGATAGGATGACATGTTCCATTGAACTGGAAGCTAAGAATGCTACCTGGCCATTTTGCGCTCCTTATGCCTCTGGATCAACAGGCAAAGATAGGAGTTACCATACTGGCTAGTGTGATTGATTCTGATTACGAAGAGGAAATCAGATTGATACTGTATAATGAAAGTAAAGAAGAGTATGTCTGGAATTCAGGAGATTCCGCAGGATGTCTCTTACTACTACCATAATCTGATTAAAGTCAATGGAAAACTACAGCAACCCAATTCTGACATGACTTAATGACCCAGACCCTTCAGGAATGAAGGTTTATGTCACTCCACCAGGCAAAGAATTATGACCAGCTGAGGTGCTTGCTGAGGGCAAAAGGAACATGGAATGGGTGGTGGAAGAAAGTAGTTCTAAATATCAGTTATGGCCATGTAGCCAGTTGCAGAAACAAGGACTATAATTGTTATTTCGGCTTTATATGTGTGCATCAAATATTTTTATTTTCTTCGCTTATAAAATATAAGATGTAAATGGGCCTAGTGTGTTTTCAGTTGTACGCATGTTAGTTGTATCATGTTAGGCACAAGTATGACTTTATAATTGTCTTTATTCAGAGATTATGTGTGGTTTAAGGAGATGTGTACATGTGCCAAGTTGACAAGGGGTGGACTGCGATGGTTAAGATCGTGTGTCAACTTGGCTGGGCCATGATTCTCAGTGTTTATATGTGATCACTCCCATGATAGAATCTGCTGTGAATAGCCTATCAGTTGAAAGGGCGTTTCCTTGGAGGTGTGGCATGCATCCGAATATAAGCAAATGTTCTGGACCCTGTGGCTGCCTCCTTTGCTTCTGATTGCCAGCTCTCGGGGACTTGCGCTATCAGTTTATCTGCAGATCTTAGTATTCATCAATCTTCACAGCCTGAGAGCAGGAGCCCTGCTTCCAACTGGCTGATCTTGGGTTTGCCAGCCCCAGCGGCTATGTGAATCGATAGAAGCCTCTGTCCTGATCCACGGACTTGGGACTTTCCAGCCTCTACAATCACGTGAGCTATTTCCTTGATATAAATCCCTCTCTATATATATTTTTATGTGCTTTACTGGTTTTGCTTCTCTAAAGAACCCAACCTAAGACATTGTCTGTCAGTGCTGATGGCAAAATTAGGATATTTCCAGATAAACAGGAATTGAGAGAATTTGTAAAAAACCAGGCCACACTTAAAAGAAATATTAAAAGGAGTCTTTCAGACCGAGAACCAACAACATCAGACAACAACCTGAGATTAGGACACAGAACAGAATCAGTCAGACACCAACATGGATAAAGAACTTTCAAAAATAAGACAAAGATAAAAGACTGAAAACAGAGAACCAGAGACATCAATTTGTAAATGATGGTATGAAAACAAAAAGGGGAACTAAATGGAGTAGTTGTAGAACTTTCATATGGAAAGGAAGTCAGACAATATCAAGAAATAAAAGACTACTTTAAACTTAGGAAGATAAAAGTAAATTTCAAGGTAATCTCAAAGAGAGTTAACAAACCTACTGATCAAAATAAAAAAGAAAGAAAACATAAAGACTCAATAACACACAAAACCAAAAACAACAAAAGAAATCAAAAGAAAATTCACAAACAAGAACTCAGCACAGAAAATTAAGAATAACAAAGAAACTGTTCAACACCACAAAACAAAACACGAAAAAGTGACAGCAGTAAACTCATACATATTGATAATCACATTGAACCTAAATGGCTTAAATGCACCAGTAAAAAGACATGGAGTGGCAGAATGGATTAAAAAAAAAAAAATCAATATGATGTCTACAAAAGACACACATTAGACACAAAGACATTAATAAACTAAAATTCAAAGACTGGAAAAAAAAATATATCAAGCAAAAATAATGGAAAAAAAAGACAGAAGCAGCAACATTAATTTCATATAAATTAGACTTTAAAGGCCAATTTTACCATAAAAGATAAGGAAGGACATTATATAATGATTAAAGGGTCAATCTACCAAAAAGACATAACCATAATAAATATATATGAACCACCAACAGGGCTCAAAATATATAAAACAAACTCTAACAACATTGAAAAGAGAAATAGAGAACTCCACAATAATAGCAGGAGACTTCAATACACCACTTTCAGTGAAGGACAGAACAACTAGAAAGAAGTTCAACAAAGATACATAAGATCTAAATCCCACAACCAACCAGTTCTACCCCACAGATGACATACAGAAGACTTCACCCAATGGCAGCAAAGTGCACATTCTTTTCCAATGTGCATGGATCATTCTCCAGAATAGACCACATTTTAGGCCAGAAAGCACGCCTCAATAAAATTCAAAACATCAGAGGTAATACAAGGCATTTTCTCTGATCACACTGCTGTAAAAGTAGAAATCAATAATAGGAAGATCAAGGAAAAGAAAAAATCAAATACATGGAAACTGCATAATACCTTGCTTATGCATCACTGCATAATAGAAGAAATCAAAGATGAAATAAAAAAAAAAAATCCTAGAATCAAACAAGAATGATAATGCCACATACCAAAAACTTTGGGACACAGAGACACATTGCTCAGAGGTCAATTTATAGCAATAAATGCACACACACACACAAAAAAGAAGAAAGGGCCAAAGTCAAAACATGGATCGTACAGTTGAAACAAATAGAAAAAGAGCAGTAAAAGAAGCCCACATTCACCATAAGAAAGTAAAGAATAAAAAATTAAAGGAGAAATAAACAGAGCAGAAAAATAATAGAATCAAAAGACTAGAAGTTGGCTCTTTGAAAAGATCAATAAAATCGACAAACAACTAACCAGATAGACCAAAGAAAAGCAGGAGAAGCAGTATACAACAGCATATCAAAAAAAGTAATACATCATGACAAAGTGGAATTCATACCAGGTATGCAACTATGGTTCAACATTGGAAAACCAATCAACATAATCCACCACACAATATAAAATATAAGAAAAGAAGCACATGATCATCTCAATTGACACAGAAAAGGCATTTGATAAAGTCCAATGCCTATTCCTGACAAAAACTCTCACCAAAATAGGAATAGAAAGGAAATTCCTCAACCTAATAAAGGGCATTTATACAAAACCAACAGTCAAATCATTCTAAGTGGAGAGAGACTGAAAGAATTCTCCCTGAGAATCGGAACCAGTCAAGGATGCCCTTTATCACCAATCCTTTTTAACATTGTGCTGGAAGTCTTGGCTAGAGCAATAAGACAAGAAAAGGAAATAAAGGCATTCAGATTGGTAAGGAAGAAATAAAACTATTTATATTCACAGGTGATGTGATCATATATATATATATATATATATATATATATATATATATATATATATATATATAAAATCCCAAAGATTCCACAAGAAAGTTACTGGAACTGATATAAAGATTCAGCAAAGTAGAAGGATAAAAATCATTTGGATTCCACTACACCAACAAAGAAAACTTTGAAATGGAAATCAGGAAAACAATATCATTTACAATAGTCCCCCAAAATATAAATTACTTAGGAATAAATCTAACCAGGGACGTAAAGACCTATACAAAGAAAACTGCAAAACACTACTGCAAGAAACCAAAAAAGACCTGCGTAAATGGAAAAATATACCATGCTTATGAACAGGAAGACTTAACATCATGAAAATGCCAATACTACCCATAGTGATCTATAGATATTATGCAATCCCGATCCAAAGTCCAACGACATTTATTAACGAGATGATAAAACTAATCACCAACTTTATACAGAAAGGGAAAAGGTCCTGGATAAATAAAGCATTATTGAAGAAGAAGGACAAAGTAGGAGGCCTCATACTACCTGAACTCAGAACTTACTATACAGCCAACGTAGTCAGGACAGCCTTGGACTGGTACAGTGACAGATGCATATACCAACAAAACAAAATTGGGAACCCAGCTGTAAATCTGTCCACCTGAGAACAGCTGATCTTTGACAAAGAGCCAAAATCCATTAAATGGGGAAGGGACAGTCTCCTTAACAAACAGTGCTGGCAAAACTGGATGTCCGTCTATACAGAAATGAGACAGAACTGTCTTACACCATACACAAAAACTAACTCAAAATGAATCAAAGACCTAAATATAAAACGTAAAACTATAAAGATCATGGAAGACAAAATATGGACAACACTATGGGCCTTAATTTATGGCATAAATATAATACCAAACATAGCTAAAAATGCACAAAAGAGCAGAAGATGAACTAGATGAATAGGACCTCCTAAAAATTAAACTTATGCTCATCAAAAGACTTCTCCAAAGGAGTAAAAAGAGAACCTACAGACTGGGAAAAAAATTTTGGCTACGGCGTATCTGACAAAGGTCTAATCTCTAAAATTTATAAAAAATACGATACCTCAACAACAAAAAGAAAATAATCCAATTAAAGAATGGGCAAAGAACATGAACAGACATTTCAACAAAGAAACCATTCAATGGCTAACAAACACATGAAGAAATGCTCATGATTATTAGCCATTCCAAAAACCAAACCTGTTCCCTTTAAGTCCATATCAACTCATAGTGACTCAATAGGATAAAGTAGAACTGCCCTGTAGGGTTTCCAAGGAGTTGCTGGTAGGTTCACACTGCTGATCTTTTGATTAGCAGTTGTAGCTCTTAAACACTTCACCACCACGGCTCCAATTAGCCATTGTTATTGTTAGGTGATGTGGAGTTGGTTCCGACTTATAGCAACCTTGTGTATAACAAAACGAAACACTACCTGGTCCTGCACCATACTCAGAATCACTGTTATGTGTAAGCCCATTGTTGTAGCAACTGTGTCAGTCCATCTCATTGAGGGTCTTCCTCTTTTTTGATGATCTTCTACTTTACCAAGCATGATGTCCCTCTCCAGGGACTGATCCCTCCTGACAACCTGCCCAAAATATGTGAGAAGTAGTCTTGCCATCCTTGCTTCCAAGGAACATTCTGGTTGTACTTCTTCCAAGACAGATTTATTTGTTCTTTTGGCAGCCCATGATATATTCAATATTCTTCTCCAGCACCACAATTCAAAGATGTCAATTCTTTGGTCTTCCTTATTCATCATCCAGCTTTCACATGCATAGGAGGCGATTGAAAATACCATAGTTTAGGTCAGGTGAAGCCTAGTCTTCAAGGTGATATCTTTGCTTTTCAACAGTTTAAAGAGGTTTTTTTCCTGCAGATTCACCCAATAAGTGTGTCTTTTGATTTCTTAACTGAGGTTTTCATGGGTATTGATTGTGGATCCAAGTAAAATGAAATGCTTGACAACTTCAGTCTTTCCCCATTTATCATGATGTTGGTTATTGGTCCAGTTGTGAGGATTTTTGTTTTCTTTATGTTGAGGTGTAATCCATTCTAAAGCTGTGGCCTTTGATCTTCATCAGTAGTGCTCAAGTCCTCTTCACTTTCAGCAAGCAAGGTTGTGTCATCTGCATAAGGCAGTTTTGTAATCAGTCTTCCTCCAATCCTGACACCCTGTTCTTCTTCATATAGTCCGACTTCTTGGATTATTTGCTCAGCATACAGATTGAATTAAGTATGGTGAAAGGATACAACCCTGACGCACACCTTTCCTGACTTTAAACCACTTAGTATTCCCTTGTTCTGCCCAAACAACTGCCTCTTGATCTATGTACAGACCCCTCATGAGCACAATTAAGTATTCTGGAATTCCCATTCTTTGCAATGTTATCCATAATTTGTTATGATGCACACAGTCAAATGCCTTTGCATAATCAATAAAACACAGGTAAACATGTTTCTGGTATTCTCTGCTTCAGCCAGGATACATCTGACATCAGCAATGATGTCCCTGGTTCCATATTCTCTTCTGAATCTAGCTTGAATTTCTGGCAGTTCCCTGTTGATATACTGCTGTAGCCACTTTTGAATGACCATCAGCCATTAGAGAGATCCAAATCAAAACTGCAGTGGGATACTATCTCATGCCTATAATATTGGCACTGATCAAAAAACAGAAAATAATTAATGTTGGTGAGGTTGTGGGAAGATTGGAACTCATACACTGTTGGTGGGAATATAAAATGGTAAAACCACTGTGGAAAACACAGTGGCACTTCGTTAAAAAAATAGAAATAGAAGTACCGTATGATCTAGCAATCCTACTCCTAGATATATACCTGTCTTAGTCATCTAGTGGTGGTATAACAGAAATACCACAAGTGGATGGCTTTAACAAAGAGAAATTTATTCTCTCACAAACTGGTAGGCTACAAGTCAAATTCAGGGTGTCAGCTTCAGGAGAAGGCTTTCTCTGTTGGCTGTGAAGGAAGGTCCATATCATTGATCTTCCCTTGGTCTGGGAACATCTCAGTGCAGGAACCTGGGATCCAAAGGATGTGCTTTGCTCCTGTCACTGCTTTCTTGGTGGTGTGAGGTCCCCATGTCTCTCTGCTTCTTTCTTTTATATCTCCAAATAGCTTGGCTTAAGACACTATTTAGTCTTGTAGATCTCATCAATATAACTGCCACTAATCCATTTCATTACATCATAGTGATAGGTTTTACAGCACATAGGGAAATCACATCAGATGACAAAATGGTACACAATCATACAATAATGGGAATCATGGCCTAATCAAATTGACACATATTTTTGGGACACAATTCAATCCATGACAATATCCTAAAGAAATCCAAGCCATGACACAAATAGACATGCACACTCATGTTCATTTCAGCATTATTCACAATATCAAAAAGAAACAAGCTGAGTACCCATCAACAAATGAATGGATAAACTAACTGTGGTACATACAAACAATGGAATATTACACAGCAATAAAGAATAACAACAAATCTGCAGAACATCTCACATCATGGATGAATTTTCAGGACATTACGCTGAGTGACCACCATTTCAGAAGGTAGCATGTGATCAAGAACAAATAGTCTTGAAGAAAGAAGTCCAATCTGCCCTGATGGAATTGGCGAAAATGAGGCTCCAGGAATTGACAGAATACCAATTGAGATGTTTGAACAAACGGATGCAACACTGGAAGCACTCACTTGTCTATGTTAAGAAATTTGAAGACAGCTACCTGGCCATCTGATTGGAACACTAACAAGTTTGTGCCCATTTCAAAGAAATGTGATCCAAATGAATGTGTAAATTATTGAACGGTATCATTAATATTACATGCAAGTAAAGTTTTGCTGAAGAGAATTCAAAAACAGCTGCAGAAGTAGATGGACAGAAAGTCAAGCCAGATTCAGAAGAGGACATGGAACAAGGGATATCATTGCTGATGTCAGATGGATCCTGACTAACAGAAAATACCAGAAAGATGTTTAACTTTGTTTTATTGATTATGCAAAGGCATTTGACTTTGTGGATCATAACAAATTATGGATAACATTAAGAAGAATGGGAATTCCAGAACACTTAATTGTGCTCATGAGGAGCCTGTACATAGACCAAGAGGCCATTGTTCCAACAGAAAAAGGGGATACTGTGTGGTTTAAAATCAGGAAGGTGTGTATCAGGGTTGTATCCTCTCAACATATTTATTCAATCTGTATGCTGAGCAAATAATCCAAGAAGCTGGACTATATGAAGAGGAATGTGGCATCAGAATTGAAGGAAGACGCGTTAACAACCTGCGATATGCAGATAACACAACCTTGATTGCTGAAAATGAAGTGGACTTGAAGTACTTACTGATAAAGATCAAGAACTTCAGCCTGCAGTATGGATTACATCTCAACATACAGAAAACATAAATCCTCACAATCAGACCAATAAGCAACATCTTGGTAAATGGAGAAAATATTGAAGTTCTCAGGGATTTCATTTTACTTGGATCCGCAATGAACACCCATGGAAGCAGCAGCCATGAAATTAAGTGATGTACTACATTGACCACATCTGCAGCAAAAGACCTCTTTAAAGTGTTAAAAACAAAGATTTCATCTTAAAGCCTAAGGTGGTCCTGACCTAAGCCATGGTATTTTCAATCTTCTCATGTGCATGCCAAAGCTGGACAATGAGTAAGGAAGACTGAAGAAGAATTGATGCCTTTGAATTATGTTGTTTGTGAAGAACATTGAATATATGGTGGACTTTCAGAAGAATAAACAAATGTGCCTTGAAAGAAGTATAGCCAGAATGTTCCTTGGAAGCAAGCGTGGTGAGACTTTACCTCACGTACTTTGGACATGTTTTCAGGAGCGTCTAACACCTGGAGAAGGATGATGAATATTGGATGAGACTATTATTATTTAAAAAGAAAAAAGAAAATGTTTACCCACAAAGGAAAAAAAAAAATTATTCGATGGTTACCAGGAATAGGAGGGGAAGGGAGAAAAAAACTGCTAGCTTTTTTGATAGAAGATAGAAGACACATGTTAATATTGGAGAAGGGAAATGCAGTACACAATATGGGGAAGTCAGTACATGACCAAGGAAAAGGAAAATACTAAGAGGAACACAAGAGTAAAGGGCAACTATGGTAATTACTGTAACAGAGACAATCCTGAAATGATAGTATTAACAAATAAAAATTTACAAGTGGTTACATAGGTAGATAGATATGCTGAAGAGGTGTCAGGTTGTGTAAGTTAGCACACCCACCTGCAGATGTAGATTTGGTTGTGGATATTTCTACATAGTTGTAGGTTCTGCATGTATATCGATATAGACAATAGTGCACACAAGGGGGGCAGTCGTGGAAAATTCTTAGACATAACCAAACATCTCGCAGGATGACATTCATAGGCTTGAAGGCAATGATCTGTAGACCTGGGGGTCGTCTGTGTCAATTGGCACAACATAGTTCATAAAGACAATGTCAGGCATCCTACATTAGTGAGTAGCATCTTGGGTTTTAAAGGCTTTTGAAACCATCTGAGATACAACTATTGGTCACTTCCTGTCTGGAGCAAAGGAGAGTTAAGAAAACCAAAGACTCCAGGGAGCAATTAGTCTAGAAGACTAGTGGACTGCATGAACCACAGCCACCACAACCCCAAGACCAGAAGAATTAGATGATACCCAGCTACCACTACTGACCACTCTGACTGGAATCACAACACAGGGTTTCTGACAGAGCAGGAGAAAAATACAGAACAAAACATCAAATCCACAACAGAGACCAGACTTACAAGTTTTACAGAGACTAGAGAAACCCCTGAGACTATGGCCCTAAGACATCCTTCTGTCCTGGAACTGAAGCCATTCCTGGAGACTACCTTTTAGCCAAACAATGGATAGGCCCATAAAATAAACAATAACCATTGAAAGGAATGTGCTCCTGAGAACAATCAATTATACAAGATCAAAAGTACAACATTTGCCCAAAAGCAAAGATGAAAAGGCAGGAAGCAGTAGAAAATCTGGATGAAAGGAAATGAGGAAGCCAGAACAGAAATGAGAAGAGTGCTGACACAGAGTGGGGAATGCAACCACTGTCTTGGAACACTTATGTACAAACTATTGAATGGAAAACTAATTTGCTCTGTAAACATTCACCTAAAGCACAGTAAAAATTTAAAAAAATATTTGCTTAGTGTGAAGCATAACAAAGCAACTTACTTTAATGATTTAAAATTATTTGTTATTGTTGATTAGTTACCTCTCTTTTGTTTAACCAAATTAGCATATAAAAGAAAACAATAAGTTCATAAATTTAAAATATTTTGTGAAACATTTTGCAAATTGTTTTCATAGTGTAGAGGGAAAATCAATTCTAGTAGTAGATTTTCTCATTAAATAATAACTTTATATTTTTTTCTAATTCCTTATTGACGTTTTAAGCATAAACACTAATCTGTAATCAAAATAGGAAAAAGTATATATGGGAAGTTTTCTTTTTGCTAAAGAACTGTATCTGTTCCTCTAAGATTATTTTTATATTGGTCGGTAGTATTGACTATGCTTGTGTATGATCACAGAGAGAGCAAGTATAACTGCATTGTTAGAGATCTATTGGTTGTCTTTTACTGAAGAAATTTGTCTTATCTTGTGTCCTTCTTAGACTTTTGTATCTCACAAAACATGTGAGACCCTCCAACTCTTAAACAAAATGTTAAAATAACAAAAATAAAACAAATTAATTTCATATCTATGAGCAACATCATCTGTGGATTTGGTAGAAATGATAAGATTTGATGGTTATCTCTCACATTCAACCATTTCTGGTTTCTTAAGACAGTAACCTTCAAATTTTCTAGCCAAATAAGCAATTAGAAATACATAATGTAGTGGATTGAATGGTGGTCTACAAAAAGATACGCTCCCGAGAACATATGAATGTGACCTTGTTTGGAAAAATGATCTTTGCAGATATAATTAAGGGTCTTGAGATGAGATCATCCTGGATGTAATAACACATTAGATTTAAAAAATGACTCGTAGTTGGGATGATGTGTTACTTTGACCTAGAAGGTGTTTCTCAAGTCTGAAAGAACGATATGTGTCACAAAGTCCAATTTTACTTTGCAGATGTGGTGTTTAAAAGACACATATGTCAGTGATGGAACACACATCTTCCACCAAAGGGGTGAGCACCTCCATGAATAGCTGCTTCTCGGAGGACATGAAGATGTACCTGGTAACAACTTTGACTGAACTCTGGCATAAGAGGTACCCCGCAGATGTTCTTCCTGGCTGCCCATGCCCTGACACTGCATGGTCAGATTTCCTGGTTGGCATCCCCCATAAGGAGCCCTGGTGGCATAGTGGTTAAGAGCTTGGCTGCTAACCAAAAAAAAACCAGTTTGAATCCACTAGCCACTTCTTGCAAGCCTATGGGGCAGTTCTACTCCATCCCATGTGGTTGTTATGAGTTGGAATCGACTCAACAGCCATAGTTTTGGTTCTTTTGGTTTGTTACCCCTGTAAGTGCTAATAAACTGCTATGCATCGTTTTTTTACATGGGTAGACCTTTTGCTTTTTACCTTCCTCAGATCATGAGAGGAAAAGCTCTCTGATCAGGTAACTCAGCCTTGATCAACAAAACACAGGATTACCTGCATAGGGCCTGAATTCAATGACATGTGTCCTTATAAGAGACAGGAGACGCCAATGAAGAGGAGAAGATGCACAGGGAAGAGGATAAAAACCTTGTGAAGATGGGTGTGGGGATTGAATTTATGCAGCCAAAGGATGAGGAACACCTGGAGTCACCCAAAGCAGGTAAGAGTGAGGAAGGATTCCCTTCTACAGCCTTTGGAGGAAGTGTGGCCCTGTGGACAACTTAATTTCAGAGTTTTGACTTCCAGAATTGTGTGAGAATAAATTTCTGTTCTGTTAAGCAATTGAGTTTATGGTGACTTGTTATGGCAGTCCTAGGAAACTAAAACAGGCACTATACCTAGTACATACAAAGACACTCACACATACACACAGACATTCCACATTTTATGTAATACACAATACCCTTATATAATGGAAACAAGAGTTACACAAAGTAACATGTACTTTTATTATGTGAAATGCACTCTGATGTTCCCCCCCATAATACTTTATTAAAAACTTAATTGGGATCAATTGATTTCATAGCCCAATAATAGGTACTACCTGTGGTTTGAAAAATGACTTTCTGAAAAGACTACAGATCAAGACCTATTACTGGATGTACTACTCTCTATTTTTAAATATTTCTCAGTGTGTATCTTCTATTCTGGCAGTGAGAAGAAGGATGGCTCACTCTCCCTTATGCATTATTCTGGTTAAGTCCATACCTCTTTTTGAGTGGGTATATTTCAGATCAGCAACCTGAAGGTTTCTAAGAGCGTATGTGTGTTATTCAGCCATCTATACCTTGTGATAGCAAGATAAACATTATACTAAAAGTATAGTTAAAATACATAAATAAACAACCTGGGTTCCAGGCTATATATTGATTAAAAAATTTAGTGATATATTCTTATAATCTCCTTCTTTAAATAGTTTAATGTTATTAGATGCAATTTTCCTTGGAATTTTCATGACATTCACATTGGTGTAGGGCAATGTCCACTGAGCTGCTTATATATTCCTTTCTTTTTTTCTTTCAAAAGTCTCTTCATTCCAGGTGCCAATAGGTGTTACTCTAATTAACTGTTTCATTGCTGGATATCATAGGCTACCAAATCCCTGACTCTCATCACCAACTGAACTTTCACTGTCTTCACCCCCAATTTTGCTGATGATACATTTCATTTTTCCCCAATTTCCCTCAGCGCCTATTGCTTGCAATTGACTTCAGGGTATCAGTTTTTATACTAGCAAAGACGAGTCTCTTTCACTGTAATAGGCCTTAATTCAGTATTTCTATAATAAGTGACTAGTTTAGAAAAACCAAACAAACAAACAAAACATAGCCACCAATGTGTTACAGAGTCTTTACTTGGCTGTAATCTTTGCAAAAGTAATCTTTGCAAAAGTAGGTTGGTAAACCTTTATTCTGTGGCACCACTGGGTAGGTTTGAACTGCCAACCTTTAAGTTCCTAGTTGAGCACAAACATCTTGTGCCACCTAGGGGCCTTTTGAAATAAAAGTCATCTCCAAATCTGGTTTTACATCATGCTGCTATTAAATTCAAAGAAAAGCTAATATCTTAACTTTTGTCATCTCTTTTTCTGTAATGGTTATAAGAGAGTTTAATGTAATTGCTGAATCATGTAAATATTGAAATCATGAAAATAACCAGCTAATACCTTCAATATTTAACCAACTCATTTTTCTAAGGATGACCTACAAATAATATTAATTAATTAAAAAATGCAGCTTAATTGCACATGTATTTAAAAAATTCTACTTTAAGTATATAAATGGATGAAAACCCTGGTGGCTAAGTGGTTAAGTGCTACGGCTGCTAACCAAAAAGTCGGCCTATTGTAATATACTGAATACTGGATAGTATTTCTCAGCATTTTGGGGGAAAATTATGGATTGTGGTGCCTTTACATGCTCAGATGACACTCTCCTGATAGATACAGCTCATGCCATATCTATCAAACTAGTACCAAGGACTATTTCTCTTATAGAGAGGAGGTGACAGCAAGTCATCAGATGGTTCAAGGGCAGATCACCCTCAACTCATTTGTATCTGTGCTCCTAAGGGATAGTATGATGATCCCTTTGATGAGGAGAAAAGTTGTCTTACACTGTAGCAGTGGTGGTAGCAAGAAAGGAATTCTGTACTCTGTTGCTGTAGTTCTGCACAATTGGCTGCATTTTTCTTCTCAGCACCTTGTGTGTTAGTACCATTGACAAATAAGAAAACAATCATGGTATGCACAAAATGGCAATATAAGTTAATGGAAAGTTGCATAATATTTTAAATTAATAGTCATGCCTTTAAAAATTACGAATTTTCCTGCAGCTATCAGTGCTTTCCTGAATTGTCACGCATTTGCATTTGCCTGTAGGTTTCCATGCTCCTCCGAGACTCTGTAGTCATTTTAGGAGTTTCTTGGTTTGCAAAAACAAATTGAAATTCAATATTCATTCATAAATTATAAGTACAAGCATAGACCTGCATTTTCCTTTAGAAACAACATTGTTAATGTTAAGAAGGTCCAAGCAAGACTAGAGAAACATATTTTTAGCCTTTGAAGAACATGAGGCATAGCACCTTCAGAATTTATTGATTGTATAGTAACGATCATTTATTCATTAATGTCTTGAAATAATTTTATTTTTATTTATATGATTTTTCAGGTAGGTAAATCTATAGAGACAGAAGGTGACTACTGAGATCTGGGGGATGGGAGGTGTGGGGATGGAAGTGACTGGTGGCAAATGAGTACTATGCTTCTTTCAGGAGGATGAAAATGTCTAAAAGTAGATTGTGAATATATTGCGAATATACTATGAATATACTAAAAAAAATTGAATTGTACAGTTTGAACCAGGTGAATTTTGTGGTATGCGAAATACATCTCAGTAAGGCTTGCTATCTCGTTCTCTCTCAGTATGCATGTGCACACACACACACACACATCCACACCTCTACACACACTTTATCTTGAATTTCAAGATACCAGTAATATCACCTGCATTATTATTCCAGTGCGCAAGTTGCTTCTTCTCTCCTTCTAAGATTTTAGTGTGTATAAAGAAAAAACTAAAAACAAACCCATCACCATCAAGTCAAGTTCAACTTATAGCACCCTATATAGGTTTTCCAAGGCTGTGAATCTTTACAGAAGCAGGCTGCCTCATCTTTCTCCTGCAGAACAGGTAGTGGGTATGAAATGCTGACCTTTTTATTAGCAGTGCGGTGTTTAACCAGTGTGCAGCCAGGGTGTATCTTTCTTGGTATGTCTTTGACAGGCAAATATCAGTTTCTCGTTATTTCTCCTGTTTTCTCTTTTGCTTGCTTCCCCTTTTTTGCCTTTTGCTGCCTTTTTTAACTTACTATTTTCATATTTTTCTCATCCTATATTTTTACATATCTTTTTCATTAAAAAAAAAAATGTAATGCAAGCATTTAGAAAGCCCACTCCTTTGTTACTTTATTTCTTGGTTTTATTAGCTCTGAGGGAGGTCTCGTGTCTGTGGCTTGGTTGCCTGACCTTCCAGTTTTTCAAACACAAATTTATTGGGGAAAGATGAACATTTTATCACTTCTCAAGCCTAGAGAATTTGTGTTTCTTCCCCTGAGTTAAATCTCTGGTGGATAACTCATAAAATGTATACATATTTTCAACTAGATTGAATAATACTTTTATCATAAAATAATTTGATGCTTTCTTGATAACATTTCATATATGATTTAAGGGCTGTCTAATCAACTAGCCTGTAAACAAGCATTTCTTCCTTTCTATAGAAGTGAGTTTGCTATTGATTTATCCCTCCCAGAATAAAGATGTTCAAAATTGATCTGATTTGATTACAATATAATTTCAGACAGCAGCAAGTAATCTCTTCACACTTTAGCAATTTATGATGACATCACTTGTGGTTGGGGAGAAAGGAAGAAGGTACACATTGTGAATATAGATTGCTTTAGAAAGATTGATTGAACCTGGGCAATGAAAATTATTATTTTCTTTATATGCAATGAAAATTATTATTTTCTTTATAGATCAGCTCAAATGAATATAGCATATATCAGCCCCACAAATTCTGACACATCATTTGTATATTTAATGTGATTTTATATATTAAGATTATAGCATTTTTTCTTTGTTGCTGTTGTTAGGTGCCATCGAGTCAGTTCCGACTCATGGCAACCCCGTGTACAACAGAACAAAACAATGCCTGGCCCTGCACCATCCTCGAAATCTTTGTTATGATTGAGCCCGCTGTGGCAGCCACTGTGTCAGTCCATCTCCTTGACCATCTCCCTCTTTTTCAATGACCCTTTAATTTACTAAGCATGATGTCCTTCTCCAGGGACTGATCCCTCCTGATAACATGTCCAAACTGTGTGAGATATAGTCTTGCTATCTTGCTTCTAAGGAGCATTCTGGTTGTACTTCTTTTAAGACAGATTTATTCGTTCTTTTGGCAGTCTGTGGTATATTCAATATTCTTTGCCAACACCACAATTCAAAGGTGTCAGTTCTTCTTCAATCTTTCTTATTCATTGTCCAGCTTTCGCATGCACATAAGGCAATTGAAAACGCCACGGCTTGAGTCAGGAGCACCTCAGTCTCCAAGGTGACATCTGCTTTTCAACACCTATAAGAGGCCTTTTGCAGCAGGTTTGCCCAACACAATGCTTTGTTTGATTTCTTGACTGCTGCTTCCATGGATGTTGATTGTGGATTCAAGTTAAATGAGATCCTTGAAAATTTCAATCTTTTTTCCTTTTATCATGATGTTGCTTATTTGTCCAGGTGTGAGGATTTTTGTTTTCTTCATATTGAGGTATAATCCATACTAAAAGCTGTAGTCTTTGATCTTCATCAAAATTGCTTCATGTCCTCTTCACTTTTAGCAAGCAAGGATGTGTCATCTGTGTACTGCAGGTTGTTAATAAGTCTTCTGCCAGTCCTGATGCCCCATTCTTCTTCATACAGTCCAGCCTTTCTGATTATTTGTTCAGTATTCAGATTGAATATGTATGATGAAAGGACACAACCATGACGCACACCTTTCCTGACTTTAAACCACTCAGAGTTCCCCTGTTCTGTCCAAATGACTGACTCTTGATCTGTGTACAGGTTCGTCATGAGGACAGTTAAGTGTTCTGAAATTCCTATTCTTTGTAGTGTTACCCATAATTTGTTATGATCCACACAGCCGAATGCCTTTGCATAGTCAATAAAACACAGGTAAATATCTTCTGGTATTTTAGCCAAGATCCATCTGACATCAGCAATGGTATCCCTGGTTCCACGTCCTCTTCTGAATCCAGCTTGATCTTCTGGCAGTTCCCTGTCAATGTCCTGCTGCAACAGCTTTTGAGTGATATTCAGCAAAATTTTACTTCCATGAGATATTAATGAAATTTTTTGATAATTTCCACATTCTGTTGGATCACCTTTCTTTGGAATGGGCACAGATATGGATCTCTTCCAGTCAGTTGGCCAGAAGGCTGTTTTCCAGATTTCTTGGCATAGGTGAGTAAGTACCTCCAGTACTGCATCCATTTGCCAAAACATCTCAATCGCTCTTCTGTCAATTCCTGGAGCCTTGTTTTTTGCCGGTGTCTTCAGTGCAGCTGGGACTTCTTCCTTTAATACCATCAGTTCTTGATCATATGCTATCTCCCGAAACGGTTGTTAGTTGATCAATTCTTTTTGGTACGGTGATTCTGTGTATTCCTTCCATCTTCTTTTGACACTTCCTGCGTCCTTCAACATTTTCTCTGTAGAATCCTTAAATATTGCAACTCCAGGCTTGAATTTTTCAGGTTTTTTCAGCTTGATAAATGCTGAGTGTGTTCTTCCTGTTTAATTTTCTAATTCCAGGTCTTTGCACATGTCATTTTAATGCTATACTTTGTCTTTTTGTGCTACCCTTTGAAATTTTCTCTGTGACTCTTTTACTTCATTATTTCTTTCATTTTTCTTAGCTACTGTACATTTAAGAGCAACTTTCAGCTTCTCTTCTGACATCCTTTTTGGTGTTTTCTTTCTTTCCTGTCTTTTTAATGATCTTTTGCTTTCTTCGTGTATAGTGACCTTGATGATACTCCACAACTCATTTGGTCTTTGGTCATTAGCATTCAATGCCTCAAATCTATTCTTGAGATGGTTTCTAAATTCAGGTGGAATATACTCAGGGTTGTACTTTGACTGTCATGGACTTGTTCTAATTTTCTTCTACTTCAACTTGAACTTGCATATGACCAGTTGATGGTCTTTTCTATGGTTGGCCCCTGGCCTTGTTCTGACTGATGATATTGAGCTTTTCTATGGTCTCTTTCCACATATGTAGACAGTTTGATTCCTGTGTATTCCATCTGGCGAGATCCATGTGTATATTCGCCCTTCATGTTGTTGAAAAAGATATTTGTAATAAAGAAGTTGTTGGTCTTGAAAAATTCTTTCATTCAATCTCTGGCATTGTTTCTGTCACCACGGACATATTTTCCAACTACTGATCCTTCTTTGTCTCTGACTTTCACATTCCAATCACCAGTAATTAGTAATGTATCTTGATTGGATATTTGATCAATTTCAGATTGCGGAAGTTGGTGAAAATCTTTAATTTCCTCATATTTGACATTAGTGGTTGGTACATAAGTTTGAATAATAGTCATATTAACTGGTCTTCATTGTAGGAGTATGAATATTATCCTATCACTGACAGCATTGTACTTCAGGATAGATCTTAAAATATTCTTTTTGATGACGAACACAGTGCCATTCCTCTTCAATTTATCATTCCCAGCGTAGTAGACCGTGTGATTGTCTGACTCAAAATGGCTAGCACCAGTCCATTTCAGCTCACTGTTGCTTAGGATGTCAGTGTTTATGCGTTCCGTTAAATTTTTGATTATTTCCAATTTTCCTAGGTTCGTAATCATACATTCCATGCTCTGATTATTAATGGATGCTTACAGTTGTTTCTTCTCATTTTGAGTTGTGCCACATCAGCAAACGAAGGTCCAGAAAGCTTTACTCCATCCATATCATTAAAGTCAACTCTATTTAGAGGAGGCGGCTCTTCCTCAGCCTTATTTTGAGTGCCTTCCGACCTAAGGGAATTATCTTCAGGCACTTACTAGACAATATTCCGATGGCATTCATAAGTTTTTCCTTGGAAGCTCTGCCGAAACCTGTCCACCGTGGGTGACCCTGCTGATACTTGAAATACTGGAGGCATAGTTTTCAGACCGTTTGTCATAGTGTCGTGGATTGTGTGTTGCTGTGCTTCTGGAAGCTGTGCATTGTCCAGGATCTGCAAAATGTCACATTAGAAGTAAATTCACCAAGTGAAAGTAATACAAAGAGACCCTAGTATTTGGACAGAGAACTTTTAAATTTGTTTTGATTTTAAAAATCAATTCACTGTTGTCATCTGTATATCTTAATAGGCCTGGTATAAGAAAACGAGGCAGATTTTGGATCATTTTTGACTAAGCAGAGATTTCAAACTCCTTTCAGGTAAATGAAGTTAAATGAAATGCAGTTGTCCATGATAAGCATTAAACTTGCATAGTCTCATGCTTAATTATATACCATAGATGACCATATTAAGCTTTTTGTGTCCCAATGTCTCAAAAAAATCTCTTTACCAAGTTAGCAAGCACAGAAAACATGTACGTATATTAACCAAATATACCTTTTTATAATGTGGGTTATGATTTATACCCTTAGTGTTGTCAAGGCAAATGGTCTCTAAACATTCTCAGTCCTTACCTAAGTTGCCATAAATGCCTCTGTCAATGAAAATCTCACCTCTGTGCTTTGCCTAAGCAAACAACTCAACTTCATGGATTTCTTCATCCCAAAGTACAGGTTAGAGCCTGGCAGTCTCTTGCCACAGCTTGATTTTAAATAGCCAGGGAAGGAACCAGTGAAATGGGATTGTCTTTACTTGTTTGTTTGTTTGTTTCTACACCTGAATCTCTCACTGAATATAATAGAGGATCCAATTCATAACTCCACACACAATATTGTTGAATAACTCGTGAAAACAGGCATTCATCTGATTTCATTCTCTCTATTCTTTTAACTTACCAATGCTAGATGGTTCTTTGGGTATTTTCCTTTCTACTTATTTTATTCTTTGGTTTCTCACACTGAAGAAAATACAGCAAACAGCCCCTGGTCCTCCTTTCCAATCTTAGTTTTCTATACTGAATTTCTTTGGTTTTGAACAGAAATATCCAGGAAGCTGGCCAGTAAACAATGTTGGTAAACCTAATGCATAAATGTACATGTACTGTGTTACTTTCGCACTTCTCAAACTTTGAATATCCTTACAAAGACAGGCCAAAATGTTCATAATGTCACCACTTATATACATGCTTCTCATATTTCTACTAGGCAGAATCTAATTTCTTTTGGAAGACTCTGGAGATTTTACCAGACTCATTCCTCTTCTGGAACACTCTGAAGCGGTGGAATAAAATTCTTCCCAGGTAAAGGCAGTAAGAATAGGTAGAGGATAGCATGCCTGCATTAGGCTCTGTGCTTTTGAGTTACTTATACCTCAGTATGAAGATTAAATACGAGATGTTCATCATTCTCGTAAATAACAGTGTGAAAGACTCTCTCACGCTCAATGCTTATGTACTTTCACTAAATACTTAGGGAAAAAAAAAAGCTAAAGGAAAATGTAGCTAAATAGTAATGATTCCACTGTCAATTCATCATGACACACTGAAAGCTAATTAGTGGGTTCTTCCTCTAACCCAAGAAAGAGGATGGGTCTAGAAGACCCTTGTTAAATATCGGCAACCTTTTACCAGGATCTCACTTTCCAATGACCTACGTGAGTACATTTAAACATAACTGTATCACTCCTAGTTCATGAACCCTATTCTTGTCTGATATCTGTATTTATCGTTTGGTCTTGTTATTGGGGAAATTCCATGATAGTTTTAGTATTATAATTCTCATATATCCTGTTTGGGTTATTATGAACTCCAAAATTATTTAATAAACAACTTAGTTATAAACCAACATTGATTCAAAATCATGTTTGCTTGAAACTGTACACTCATTTATTGATTTTATAAACCATGTTCTGCTGCTCCCTTAAGAAATCCCTAGATCATACAAACCACAGGCAGGTAAAATACTTTGCTCCTTTTCACTGAAAAGAAATTATGAATTCAGAGCATGTATCCCAGACACTCTTTGCACTGATAATGAATAGGTAGGACATGAAAGATAATTTTTATAAAATATGAAGCCTTGCAGATTCTGACTCACATGCTTCCAGATCTCAGGCCCTTGAGTATCTTTATGTCTATACCACGTACATATTATGACAACCAGAACTCAATATCCTCTCCCTTGGCTGTTGTCGTGGCACTTGCTGAAAATTTTTCTACTAGAAAGTGATTTTAAAACTTACTTAATTGGAAACTCCACAGAAATGAATCCATTCTCAAGTTATCTGGATTTTGCTGACTTAATTTAATCATATCTGGCTTGTATACCCTGCCCTATCCCTCTCTAGGAAAGTCTTAAAATATTGCTTGTTGTCAGAAAGTTGTGTCCATGTATAAGTGTTTTTGTGGAAAATACAAACTTGAGAGCCATAAAAAAAAAAGGACTGAAAAAAAAGCCACAAAAGCATAAGATTCATTTCATTCAGGAGGCATGAAAATAACCATGGTACAGTCCTACACATGGTGTTAAGAGTGAATAATCCAGATTATTTTGTTAATAAATATATAACACAGTATTTTGATACATTGTAATTCACTCCACTCTGAGATACTGTCAATATCTGGTGAATTTCACATTCACAATCATTCTACGGAGCGGTCCTGGGAGTGGCCTTGGTTTCATGCTTTAAGCCTTGGACTCCAAGGCATGGTGAACCCATATAAAGCCAAGTGACTAGAGATAAACTGACTCTTGCAGTGTGGGAGCCAAGCAAGAAGAAAACCTAGCAAGAGGGATTGATATAAGTATGGATCTTTGGGCTTTGAATGTAGTGTCCAGATGTAGTTTCCACATGAATTCATTTGTAATGCCCTTTTCTACTTTTTCTGTGAATAATATAATTCTGTTAGTTAAAAAAGCATGAGATCCTAGAACTACTTCTAATGCTTTTACTTAGCAATATATCTTACATCTCTTCCAAAATTGCTACCTTCTTACTTCCTACTTTCGTTTAAAATTCATCTTTTTTTAATAGCGAAACTGGGGTCACCTACGTATAAACAACAACAAAAAAAAAAAACTGTTGCCGTGAAGTCCATTCTGACTCATAGTGACCTATAGTAGAGCTCATATCATACCATTAACCACCACAACAACTTATACTGGATATTCTTGTTATTGAAGTTAGAGATCTTAGCCTACGATTTCAGTATTCAGCTCTAACATCAGCTCACATCACATGTCATTGCTCTTGTCTCTCTGCTGTACACATGCTGAGCTGCAACCAAACAGGTGTACTCATTATTTTGCTAGTGCAAAATATGCCTTCACATAATGCATGCTGTTTTGCTCAGCTATTAATGGCCTTCATGTGCTTTTAACCTGTTCTGGAAATAAAGAGGGAAACAGAGAGAGAGAGAAGAAGGAAGAAAATACTCCTAGATTATTTTTTGAGAACTAGGGCTTTGATACAATCATTTTGTAAATTACTGGGGCCTACGTGTCTTTCACTCAATACATATTTATTCGTTATATGAAAAATTGTTATCTTATTGAAATAATTGTTTTTATTTTAGCAATACCCATTAGGTGACACACTCTAAATGGCCATTACAAGAAACTCAAAACAAACAAAACATGTTATACTTGAATTATAAAACTACAAATAAAAATTCAAATTTCATGCTGGAATTGAAAATAGAAAAAAAGAATCATAAATACATCAAATTATAAGTACCCAACTCATAAATATATGTGTGTGTATATATATATTATATGCATAATACCACATTCCACATAAACGATCATGAACAATTTCTCTTTAGTTGTACAGGAGAAAAACTTTCCTCCTCTAATGACTAAATTATGAGCCACAATCAACACCGAGGGAAGCAACAATCAAGAAATCAAAAGGCACATTTGAACTGGGCAAATCTGCTCCAAAAGACCTCTTTGTTAAAAAGCAAAAATGTCACCGTGAAGACTAAGGTGCACCTGACCCAAGCCATTGTGTTTTCAGTTGCCTCATATGTATGGGAAAGCTGGACGATGACTAAGTAAGACCAAGGAATTGAAGTCTTCGAATTGTGGTATTGGCGAAGATTATGGAATACACCATGGACTGCCAAAAAGAATGAAAAAATCTGTCTTGGAAGAAGTACAACCAGAATGCTCCTTATAAGCAATGGTGGCAAGGTTACGTCTCACATACTTTGGACATGTTACGAGGGATCAGTCCCTGGAGAACGGCATCATGCTTGGTAAAATGGAGGATCAGTGAAAAAGAGGAGGACATTTGAGATGGATTAATACAGCGACTGCAACAATGAGCTCAAGCATAACAATGATGTGAGGATGACGCAGGACCAGACAGTGTTTCGTTCTGTTGTCCATAGGTTCTCTATGAGTCCAAACCGACTGAATAGCACCTGACAACAACAACATGAGTCTTTCTAACTTACAGTGAATGAAGACAATGTAGAGAAGGTAAAACAATCTTCCCTTTCCAGTCCTGGGAAATGTGGAAATGAAGCAGGAAGCAAGAAAAATGTCATGCAAGAAGATTTGGTTTCAGGATTCTTGTTTTCTTATACTTCCACTTCCACTTATATTAGGGAGTAGGGGGGTGAGACTTCAGAATCATCAAGAGTTTTTTGTGTGTTTGTTTGGCATAGCATATCAGGTTTGATGGTATAATTTTTTTTTGTCTTACTCATGCATGGATGCTTCCAAGCCTTCTGAAAAGCTTTGAATGTAACCACTTTAAATATGGTATGAGGCAATGGCACATTGTAAAAAGTAGGAAATAGGTGAACATCAAGAAGTACTCCAGAATTACCGTGCCTTAGAATTGTGCACATGGTTCCACAGTTCCCATTTATCCAAATAACGGATAAGAAATATTTAGAAGGCATGTGTTTAGGAGAATCCTGGGTTTCAATAAAGAGATATTTGAGGTTAGAAATGTTAAGTCCTAAAGTAAATGGACTGGACCGTACATTCCAATGTTAGATACCAGCAGTCCAAACAGAGATACAAGTTACACTTCAAAAGTCACCACTTACAGAAACAAACCAGCCTGGCACCTCTGCAGAATATGTTCAGAAGTCATTGTGTAGATCTAAAGATACCGTCTGTCTTTTACATATAGGTTGCATAAGCCACAAATTCTTTGACTCTTAGCCAGAAGTAGTTTGGGGAATAAAAGAGGAAGAAAGTGGTGACAAAACTTTGAGAGTTTGAGTGTTTGTGTGAAAAACTCATTTCTCAAGAGACTGTTCAAATAAATAGTTCACTATTACCCACTAGAAGAGGAATGGCCAATATAGGAGATCAGATCAAATACAAAGAAAAAAGCTACATATTATCTTCACAGAGGAGTATGAGTAAATTTACAACTCAGTATAATGATGGTGTGTGTGTGTGTATATATATATATAAAAAACACCTAGCTCAAATAAGCTACAATAGCCCAACCTTTCTCAAACCAACAGTTAGCACATCCTCAGTCTAGAAATTGCTCTTAAGCTATCTCAAAAAGCAATGGGTCATTAGCTTCCATTTCAACTATACAAAAAAGCACGGATGGACGAGGAGAAGTACGGGAAAATTATCAATTGTTCCTCAATAAGAACAAAACAAAGCAATGTCTTTGGAGAACGGAACAGATAAACATCCCAATTCCAAAAACAATTTGGTAATTTCATGAATACTAGTGCGATGGAAATCCTGGTGGCGTAGTGGTTAAGTGCTAGGGCTGCTAACGGAAAGACTGGCAGTTCAAATCCATTTGGCGATCCTTGAAAACTATGGGGCAGTTCTACTCTGCCCTATAGGGTCGCTATGAATCGGAATTGACTGAACAGCAACAGGTTTGGTTTGGTTTTTTGGTAGTGTGAGAGGCAGTGGTCGCACAGAGCTAAAATATGAATTAAATAGATTGGCAAAAATGTGATGTTGGGGTATTATGATAAGAAAGTAATATGCCCATGAATTTTATGTTATTATCACCTACTAAAAGACAGATGAATCGTATTTGTTGAATTTATATTTCTTACTAAGCATCTTTCATTAACAAAGAACTACAAATCATTATCATTTAATCTATAGATTCTTTTACTTTTTTTAGAAAATATCATTTAATTCTTAACATGATAAATTAAGCTATTTTCACACACAGAATTGCAAAGTGCAGTAAATTCAGAGACTGACAAAGTGATATTCTATTTATTGTAGGTAAAAAATATATTTTTAAATAAAAATTTGAAACAAAAAGGCAAATTATTTGGTAATACAAATAAAAACAAACAAAAAATAATTTGTGACATAATAGAGATAGTCTGCTATTCTATGTATGTGAGATTTGCATTTCAGACTTAGCCATGCATGTGATTTGTGTCAGATTAACTGGCAACAAGTGTTTAAATGACCTCATGAATGTAACTGAATTTGCTGTGCTTTTCCAGGAGGTGGAGAGAAGGCAGTTGTTACCATTAAGTGCTTTTCTTTTAATTCACTCTGTGGGTTGGCATCAGATCAATGCGGTGGCTTCTCACTTTTGTCCCTAAACATTACTGTAAGTAGAGGATTATATCTATCACACGATCTCCTAGGGGAAATGGCTGGGTTTATACTGGGGGTAGATCTAGCCACTGTTTATGAGTACCAGACGCAACAGTAATTAAATATCTGCTGTTACACTCCCAACAGTAACTGCCCTCTGCCAAATTTGAAGCAAATTAATAAACTTGTTTACTAAAGGGAGATGATAGCATTACAGTTTTGAAGGTGTTGTCACCCATTCTATGGTAAGGTACTTGTTTTAGGCTGGATTCTCTAGAGGAGCACCAGTGAAGCCCGTATATAATATAAAGAGAAAGAAGGTGGGGTTGCCACTTAGTGGAATAGGAGAATGGGCTGCCCAAAGCTTAAGGAGCAGAGTTACCATCCGAGTGGGCCTGGAGAGCAGGGCTGAAGCCCATAATTTGGAGGGCATGGCCAATACTCAGAGTCTGGAGGACAGGACCATTGCCCAGATAGTCTCAGAGGACAGGATTATTTTCAAGCTTGAGAACTAATGTAATTTGTTCTGCAGAGTTTTATCCTCCTAAAGGAAACCCTTGGAAACCCTGGTGGTGTAGTGGTTAAGTGTTATGGCTGCTAACCAAAAGCAAGTATTACTTTCTTCCTCAATTTATTGTCTGTTATTCACTTTAGTTCTTGGTAGCTCACCTTTTGACTGGTAGTATAAATAATAAAAATTACCATGGGGCTATACTGAGAAGAGAGAGAAAAGAAAAAAAAATACATCTTACAATGTAGTCGAAGTAAATATCCTGAAGATTCCTTTTATTTGATTGAATAATTTCTTAAGAAATTCATTAATTTGAGCTTCTCAAATGCCAACATTAATTAAGAACCAATTTCCCGAGTATTAGAGTACAATGTGAAAAACACAGTATTTAACTGAAATTCTCTTCAAATGTCTTAAATTTTTACAAAATGATGCTGAATGAATCCACTATTAGAAGTTGCACAGGCTGGTGAGGTGAACAGGGATTAATCGTGTTTATGGGATTTTTGTTCATCTTGACTGATTTTAACTCTCTGAAACAGTATTTGGAAAGTCTGCTGCTCTTAGGTTTGGAAGTAACTTCACCCTGCAGTACAACAGCATCTTTTTTTATTATTATTATTTGAAGAAAAGAGGTCAGGGAGAGATCTTGTGCTTTACTTAATAATTCTCCAATTGCAGTTTTCAATCTCCTTCAGAGATGAGATATACTAACAATAGAAACCCAGTATTTTTGCTTAAAAAATGACCTATTTAATACAGGGAGAGTTTTTCAGCTTAGCATGATCATCCTCACATATAAAGACCATGTTAATTCATAAAATGGAGCTTTTATTTTTTTTTTTAGAAAGCTATAAGAAAAAGACAGCATCAACTAGTGCTTCTCTTTTTAAAATTCGTTGGTAGATTTGTTTGAGAAAAAAAATTAGTGCTATTGCAAATGGTGAAATACTGACTTAATCTCACCCGTCTGTTGAATGCAATAACAGCAGCCACTTCTTTACTTTCACCGTCAACTATTTAATGACAGAGCATTCATCGTAGGCACACTTGATTATTTACCGGTTCATGAAAGTACACTCCTCATCCCAGCGATCCTACTCTTATAATTCAAATGGACATTGCACAGCAAGGGAGGACAGATGGTCCTCTCTCCACACTCTGAAAGTCACTATGTGTTGTATTTTCTATGACTGAAGAGCAATTTAACTCAAAACATTAGGACATTTGCCTGCTGCGTGGTTTCAGGAGTCATTCAAGTTTTCTATTTCTTTATGGATAGAAAGTAAGTCTCTGAGGAGATTCCTAGTAAAGGAAAGAATGAGGCTGAAAACTATATCTTGGTGAGTGAAAACAGTTAATTCAGAATTTACTAACTTAGGATATATCAATCACTGTGCTATGTATTTTGCATAAATGGCCTCACTTAATTTTTAAAGTAACTTAAGAGATGGGTATTATTATTAATGTTCCATATAGGTCACCATGAGTCAGAATCAGCTCAATGGCAATGGGTTACAGTTGTGGTGGTTGTTGTTGTTGTTAGGCGCCATCATGTCGGTTCCGACTTGTAATGACCCTGTGTACCATAGAACAAAACACTGCTTGGTCCTGCGCCATGTTCACAATCGTTGTTATGCTTGAGAACATTGTTGCAGCTACTGTGTCAATCTATCTTCTTGAGGGTCTTCCTCTTTTCTACTGACCATGCATTTTACCAAGCATGACGTCTTTATCCAGGGATTGATCCCTCCTGACAACTTGTCCCAAGTATGTAAGACAGTCTCGCCATCCATGCTTCTAAGGAGCAGTCTGGTTGTACTTCTTCCAAGACAGATTTGATCATTCTTTCGGCAGTCCATGGTATATTCAATATTCTTCGCCAACACCACAATTCAAAGGTGTCAGTTCTTCTTTGGTATTCCTTATTCATCATCCAGTTTACACATGCATATGATGCAATTGAAAATGCCATGGCTTGGGTCGGGCACACTTTACTCTTCAAGGTGACATCTTTGCTTTTCAACACTTGAAAGAAGAGGTCCTTTGCAGCAGATTTACCTAATGCATTACGTCCTTTGATTTCTTGATTGTTGGTTCCATGTGTGTTGATTGTGGATCCAAGTAAAAGAAAATCCTTGACATCTTCAATCTTTTCTCCGTTCATCATGACATTGTTTAATGGTCCAGTTGTGAGGATTTTTGTTTTCTTTATGTTGAAGTGTAATCCATGCTGAAGGCTGTGGTCTTTGATCTTCGTCAGTAAGTACTTCAAGTCCTTTTCACTTTCAGCAAGAAAGGTTGCGTCATCTGCATAACACAGATGGTTAATGAGTCTTCCTCTAATTTCGATGCCCTGTTCTTCTTCATACAGCCCAGCTTCTCGGACTATTTGCTCGGCATACAGTTTGAATAGGCATGGTAAAAGGATACGACCCTGACGCACACCTTTCCTGACTCTGAACCACGCAGTACCTCCTTGTTCTGTCTGAACAACTGCCTCATGATTTATGCACAGGTTCCTCATGAGCACAATTAAGTATTCTGGAATTCTCATTCTCCTCAATGTTATCCATAAGTTGTTATGATCCACACAGTCAAATTCTTTTGCATAGTCAATACAACACAGGTGAACATCCTCCTGGTATTCTCTGCTTTCAGCTAGGGTCCATCAGACTTCAGCAGTGATATTCCTGGTTCCATGGCCTCTTCTGAATCTGGCCTGAATTTCTGGCAGTTCTCTGTCGATATACCGCTGGGACCACTTTTGAATGATTTGTGTGTGATATTAATGGCATTGTTTGATGATGTCCACATTCTGTTGGATCATCTTTCTTGGGAACGGGCATAAATATGGATCTCTTCCAGTCAGTTGGCCAGGTAGCTGTGTTCCAAATTTCTTGGCATAGACAAGTGAGCACTTCCAATTCTGCATCCGTTTGTTGAAACATCTCAACTGGTATTCCGTCAATTCCTGGAGCCTTGTTTTTTGCCAGTGCCTTCAGTGCAGCTCGGACTTCTTCAGTACCACTGGTTCCTGATCATATGCTACCTCTTGAAATGGTCACATGTTGACCAATTCTTTTTGGTATGATGACTCTCTGTATTCCTTCCATCTTCTTTGATGCTACCTGCGTTGTTTAATATTTTCCCCATAGAATCCTTCACTATTGTAACTTGAAGCTTGAATTTCTTCTTCAGTTTTTCAGTTTGAGAAATGCCAAGTGTGTTCTTCCCTTTTGGTTTTCTATCTCCAGCTCTTTGGACACGTCATAATATTTTACTTTGTCTTCTCTCGCTGTCCTTTTTGAAATCATCTGTTCAGTTCCTTTACTTCATCATTTCTTCCTTTTGCTTTAGCTGCTCTGTGTTCAAGAGCAAGTTTCAGAGTCTCTTCTGACATCCATTTTAGTCTTCTCTTTCCTGTTTTTTAATGACCTCTTGCTTTCTTCACATATGATGTCCTTGATGTCATTCCACAACTCGTCTGGTCTTCTGTCATTAGTGTTCAATGCATCAAATCTATTCTTGAGATGGTCTCTAAATTCAGGTGCAGTATACACTCAAGGTTGTACTTTGGCTCTTGTGGACTTGTTCTAATTTTCTTCAGTTTCAACTTAAACTTGCATATGAGAAATTTATGATCTGTTCCTTAGTCGGACCCTGGCCTTGTTCTGCCTGATGATATTGATCTTTTCCATCGTTTCTTTCCACGGATGAAGTTGATTTGATTCCTGCATATTCCACCTGGTGAGGTCCACGTGTATAGTCACCGTTTATGTTGGTGAAAAAAAGGTGTTTGCTATGAAGAAGTCGTTGATCTTGCAAAATTCTATCATGAGATCTCAGGCATCGTTTCTGTCACCAAGACCATATTTTCCAACTTTCGATCCTTCTTCTTAGTTTCCAACTTTCTCATTCCAATTACCAGTAGTTACCAATGCATCCTGATTGCATGTTTGATCAATTTCAGACTCCAGAAGCTGATAAAAATCTTCAATTTCTTCATCTTTGTCCTTAGAAGTTGATGTGTAAATTTGGATAATAGTCATATTAACTGATCTTCCTTGTAGGTTTATGGATATTATCCGATCACTGACAGTGTTGTACTTCAGGATAGACCTTGAAATGTTCTTTTTGACAATGAATGCAATGCCATTCCTCTGCAAGCTGTCATTCCTGGCATAGTAGACCATATGATTGCCTGCTCAAAATGGCCCATACCAGTCCATTTCTGCTCACTAAAGCCCCCATGTGTCTTTCAGTTTGTCATGCTATGGGGGCTTGCATATTGCTGTGATGCTGGAAGCTATGCCACTGGTATTCAGATACCGGCAGGGTCACCCATGGAGGACAGGATTCAGCTGAGCTTCCACTCTAAGACAGACTAGGAAGAAGGACCCGGCAGTCTACTTTTGAAAGGAATTAGCCAGTGAACACCTTATGAATAGCAGTGGAACATTGTCTGATATAGTGCTGGAAGATGAGCCCTCAGGTTGGAAGGCATTCAAAAGATGACTGAGGAAGAGCTGCCTCCTCAAAGTAGAGTCAGTCTTAATGACATGGATGGCGTCAAGCTTTCGGGATCTTCATTTGCTCATGTGGTAAGACTCAAAATAAGAAAAATCAGCTGCAAACATCCATTAATAATTGGAGTCTGGAATGTACGAAGTATGAATCTAGGAAAATTGGAAATCATCTAAAATGAAATGGGAAACAAACATCAATATCCTAAGGCATTAGTGAGCTGAAACTGTTATGGTTAAAGGGACACAAATCACTGAGTCACCTTGCCGAGGTTCTAAATAGATATTGTTGTCTGCCTTACAGGATTTTGAGCTATTCCTGATCCTTTTTTAGAATTGAAATAGAAAAGAAAATGTTTGCCAAATCAATGGGTTCATGCCATGGAACTGGAGACTTATTAACCTGCCATAGCAACGACAGTAGAGGATGCAAAAGCTTCAATTGAGGCTGCTCTGTCTGTGGTGGTTTAGAGCCATTCTACAGGACCCATTTGTTCTCTGAAAGAATTAACCTGGCAAATTAAATAGAGTTATGGAAGGAGTGTGTCCCTTATATTTTTTAGGTCTTTAATAGTGGCACTAATTGTACCCATGACTCCAAGGTAAAATACATGTGTGTGTATATATATATGTTTATATATATATATATATATATAATTTCTTTACTTACTTACTAAATAACTATCTCAGCCAGCATAGAGAGCAGTTTCAGAGATTCCTACTGGCCACCTCCACTGCAATGGCTCATAATCCACATATCAGAAATCCAATGTGGAGGTTACTACCGACTACATCAATTGCAATACTGGTCATCTGGAGAAATCATCACTGGTTGCATACAAGGAACCAGAGAGCACAATGGGAGCTGGAATTTAGCCCAGACACTATTAATTGTTTTGCTTCTTTAAGGTACAACTCTGTATAAGAGGCCATGATGACACATGAATTTCTGAGTATCAGTATCAACAAAGAACCTTTAGCCAATAGTTCTTGAAATGTCTGATTATTCCCTCTTCCCATTAAACAGCTATCCAAGTAAATGATCATAGTTCTCTTTGGGCAAGGTCTGGAAATTATCATGACCTATGTTTGTGATGGTGTTATACTGTTCTTTTCCCTAGGATCTGGCTACTTTTTAAGTCAATAGTTTTCTTGATCTGAAAATTAGTTCATGATATGTTATTGGGGCAATATCCCTCAGCCTCCCACTTCTCTATTTTTGCAATTTTGGGGAGATAGTTATCCATGTTAAGCAGCACTCACGTATTGCCCTTGGGGCCAGCAGGCTCTACTAACATACTCATACTTCTTTGCAGACCAGGTTCCCTTAATGAAGCACTTTCAAAATCCAATTCCGGGAGTACTTCCCTGACTCCTGTCAGTACATCCTGGCTACTTTTTGCAACTCTGGCTAATTATTCCAATTTCTGCTGTCAGCTTATGCTGAGATTTAATGAAAATTTTTTGCCTGGAAGCCAAGAGAGGAGATAAGGGCAACTCCTGAAGGAGGCACCTGTTACCTTGTTGAGAAAGAGGTCCTTGAAGAATCTTGCAGCATAAAAGATATGCTAGCCCTTACTAGATGTGTTATGTGGTATTCTCAGAATCCTACTATTCTGTCCTCAACTATGAGGATATAACAAATTCTCACTTTTCATTACTCTGTTAAGTTCTGACACAAGCCACCCATACAACACTTCTTTTCTGACTACAGCCACCTGGAGCTAGGTCAAATCTCACACATGTCCTTCAACGAAGATGTCAGATTCCAGCTGAACATACAGCACTTCTCTCTCTGATTCTGGTCACCTGGAGTAGGTTAGATTTCGTAAATTAAAAAGAAGCCACCCTACACACAGCCAAATAGCAGATGCCAGCCACAAGTTTGGAAGTCTACACTGCACCCTCACTTCCAGCCAGCTGGCTATAAATTCCCTCTACGCCTTTGTGATGTCAGCCAAAAAAGCTCAGAAGACTCCCCACACCCAGGCTTCCTGTTAGCTACCACTATTTTTTTGGGTTTGATAATTCACTGAAATCACTCACAGAACTGATGGAAACTGCTACACTTATGATTCTGCTTTATGAAAGTAAAAAGAATACAAACAGATGCATAGAATGAGGTCTGGGAGAGTTCCCAACTCAGAGCTTCCATGCCTTAAAGGGTGCTACATTCCCATGAGCATGGATATCTTTCACCGACCAGGATGCCCGAGGAGCAACCCAGTCTAATTATGTAGTCATAATTGAGGCCACATTGCATAGTAATGATTGAAACCTTACTTCATAGGCATGAATGATTGGTTCATGCTCCCTTTCCTCCTTGAGTTCAGCTGATATCAGGCTACCAGGGGATCTTTGTGGCCTGGCCAGCGCTTGACTCATTTGCACAAATCCTCAGGTGTTTAGATAACAAAGTACCTCAATTAATCAGGAAATTTCCAAGGGTTTAGAGTTACCTCTCAGAAAACGACGGCAAAGACTAAATTATTTTAGGTAAAGTTAAATTCTTCACACCACACTAAAGAATTGTGAGCCACTTCGGTGAGGCAGATAATACTCAGAGGCATCCATGGAGATGTGTCATTGTGCTGTCAAGTCAATTCTAACTCATAGCAACCCTATAGGACAGGGTAGAACTGTCCCATGGGGTTTCCTAGGCTGAAATTTCTGTGGGGCAGATTGCCAGATCTTTTCTTCTACAGAGCAACTGGAGAGTTTGAACCACTGACCTTTCTGCTACCAGCCAGGTGCTTAAGGATTGCACCAGCAGGGCTCCTTCCCTGGAAATGTACCCATCCCATATTTCAGGGCCCCAGGTTATCCACAGTATCTGGACTTTTCTTGCAACAGACCTTCCTTGTCTGGCATTCAGATACATTTGAATCTTGAACAATTAGATTTTATGCACATAGGAGTTAACATAGCAGGCCTGAGACTTCTATCCTTAGAAAGGTCTGCTTGCAAGGTCAGCCCTTGGTTAACAGCTAGGAATTCAGATTTCCAAACCGTTCTTCCCATTTCTTGATAAAAACGGTTCACTGTACCTAAATTGTTTGTGTAAAAAATGTGATTTATGCTAAACATTTGCTTTCCATGTGGGAGTGTGGAGTTTTGGTACACAGTAAACAGGGGGTCCCTACGTGACCAGATCTGATACAAACCCTGGTCACTGAGTCCCTACTGAGTGTCCCTGGTAGACATCATTTCACACATGTTGTCCAACTTCATTGCTGGAGAAATTAAACACATCCTGTGTGACTCCACTGAGAGAGAACTCTTGGGAACTTAAACCTAGTTTCCTCTAGACCTCATCCCATGTACCTTTTTCCTTTGCTGACTTTTCTTTGTACCTTCGACTGTAATAAAGTGGAGCTATGAGTAAGCCTGTACCTTGACTTCTGTGAGTCTTATTAGTGAATCAGCAAGCCTGAGTGTGGCCACTCAGCTGTGTCTGTTCTTCTACTGCAAGTGGTAAAGGGGTGGTTATGAATTGAATTGTGCCCCCCTCCAAAATATTTATTGGAATTCTAACACCTATGCCTGTGGAAGTAATCTCATTTAGGAACAAGGTTTTCTTTGTCATGTTAATGAGCTATATCTGTGTAGGGTGTAACCTAAACCTAATTACTTCTGAGTTATAAGCAGCAGCGTAGGCCCAGAGACAGGCACACGTGAAGATTGCCAAGGAACTGAGGAATGCTGAGGCTGTGGATGATACTACAAGGATCTTCTCCCAGAGATGATGGAGAGGGAGCCCTCCCCTATATTCAGTCTCCCTGAATTTAGATTTCTAGCCTTTTTTTTAAAAAAAAAAACTGTTAGAGGAAACCCTGGTGGCATCGTGGTTAAGAGTTCAGCTACTAACCAAAAGTCAGCAGTTCAAATCCACCAGGCGCTCCTTGGAAACTCTATGGGACAATTCTACTCTGTCCTATAGGGTTGCTATGAGTCAGTTTTTTGTTTTTTCCTAAAACTGTTAGAAAAAAAAATCCTATTCTTTAAAGCCACTTACTTTTGGTGTTTTTGTTACAGAAGCACTAGGAAACTAAAACAGGAGTCCTTTAACCTATTATAGAGGGCTTATGGCTCTCAATCTTATACTTTAACAACTTGCTAAAAGCCTTCAGGTAATCATAATCCTTCTGGAGAATATCACTAAAATTGGCGGTAACCAGTCTAATTCTCTATTATTTTAGGCATTACACCCCTCTTACCTTATTTCCAAATATCAGCATCATACTAGTGTCACAGCATTCTCATCCATTGAGACCTTTTCCCAGGTCACCACCATGACATTTTTTTCAATTTTGTTGCCACGTTGTGCTGGGAACTATTTATGCCCCATCAGTAAGGATATATATGCTTGGCCTGCTGGTAACACACACACAGACACACACACACACACACACGTGTTCAGGTGTATGCATTCACAATAAAATAATGTGACAAAAATTAGTTAAGAAAAGAAAGGCAAAGAGCAAGAATAGTAATTAGCAAAAGAAGAAATGCCCTTCTAAAGGTGTCCCAGGTGATCAAATAACGGGTACACTTTCTCCTTGCCCTGAGTCTAAACAATTTGGAAAGAAAGAATAAAAGAGTACCTCTAATATAGGGTCACTGTGAGTCGGCATCAACTTGACGGCACTGGGTTTGGTTTTTTTTTTTTTTTTTTTGGTAATATTGACAAGAACACATTGGATGCTGAAGTTTATCTGGAAACCAAAAGATTCAGCTCTCCGTGACCCAGACTTACCTCTAAGAAGCAGTAACTTTGGACTAGCCAGGTTCAGCCACATGGGAGGCCACATGAAAGTGTTAGGGCAGGGTACAGCAGTGAGATCTCATGAAGTCTACAGGAGAATCTGACCTCCAGAGAGAAAAAAAAAAGGATGTAAATGAGCCGTGCATACCCACTTTACTCTCCCCACTAATTGAGTGGAATGAAGGAGAGAGAGGTCCCAGAGAACTTCCTTGTAGGAACAAAGGTGAAAAATACATGCTATTTATTCTCAGTAGTAAAAACATAAATAAACTTACAGCAAAGAGTATGTCTCTAAAAATATTATATAACTATTTAAAATTACTATAAAATATGTATGGCAATTAAAAATAAGGCTTATTTTTGGGGACAAAGATTGTCAATATAAAAGGCAAAATAATAACTAGAATCTGAAGGCACTAATTAAGTACAGGCAACACAAAACACAGAAGTAGAAGTTAAATGCACACAGTGGAAAATCACAGAGGATAGCAAAATTTGGAACACAAATAGAATTGGATAATCTTATAAAAGTTTGCCATAAGGAAAATAGAATTGTGATCATAATGCGCAATTAGCTGAAGCACAATGTACACTTACGTTCGTTGCTCAATGTAAAGATAAGCACTTGGGAGGAACATGGGAAGCTGAAGAAGATAGAAGTTACGGCAATACTTTATTATAAAATATTTTTATGTAAGTACATGCCTTTAATGGGAAGGAATTAGAGTAATGAAAAACCTATACTCAAGTTTATGTGAGGTTAGATAATGACAAGACACTATACTATGCAGTCTGATAGTTGCTAGTCTCATATTAAATTTCATTTTAAAATAATTAAAAATAAAGTAAATTAAAATCTACTTCCTTTGTAACACTAGCAGCAATTCAAGTACTCAGTAGGTACAAGTGGCCGGTGGCTAGTGACTAACGTATCAGAAAACACAAATCTATAGAACATTTCTATTGGACCGCGCTGAATTAGAACTTATTATGTTCCTGATCATAGAACAAATATTTTCTTAATGAATCCCTGGAATATTAATTTGAACCATAAAAATAAGTTTTAAAACTGTGGCAATAGAAACTACTAATTCTCTTCAGTAAATAAGCATTCATTCATGTATATATTTTAAGAAAGCCATCTCTAAAAATAATATACTTTTTTTATTTTGGTAAATATATAGTAACAAAACACTTATCACTTCAACATTCTTCACTTTTGCAATTCAGTGACATTAATAATGTTTATCATATTGTAAGCTCCTAAGTATTTTCAAATGACAATGTTAGCCAGAAGATTTTATGAAATACTCCCACATGGAAAAAAAAAAAAAAAACAGCAAAAGGACTATTTAGGATCTCAAAGGACTAATGTAATCTAAAACTAATAGACGGCCCCCGTGTGAAGATGAAACAATAGGATTAAGGATTCCTGAAAATAATTCAGAAAGATTAAGAACCTTTATTTTGAAATAAGCTAGTATGACATGTGCCACACAATACAAAATTTATGCTGTCATATTCAAAGTGTGTGGTAGAGTAAAATTCAAAAACATTTAAACAGACTTTTTATCATTAAAAATATTCAGACTACAGTACTTGGCATTTTAAAATAATTCGAGTTTTGTTTTGAATAAACTGAACTAAAATTGAGGGAAATAAACAAATATAAGCTAGTAAATCCTAAAAAAAAAAAAAATTTTAAAGCTGCCATCATGTCCATTATGAGCTGTGCTTCACAGGGCTTCCAACAGCTGATTTTTCAGAAACAGATTGCCAGGACCTTTTTTTCCAGTAGTCTTTGGGTGGATTCAAATCTCTAAAATTTTGGTACACATCTAAACACATTAATCACTTGCCCCACCCAGGGATTCCTATCAAATCTTAACCTACCGTACACAGGGTTTGGGATTTCAATAAGGTAACCAATTTCAATATGACTGAAATTCAAACACAGGACTCAAACCAAACCAAACCCACTGCCCTTGAGTCGATTCCAACTCATAGTGACATTATAGGACAGAGTAGAACTGCGCCATAGGGTTTCCAAGGCTGTAGATCATTATGGAAACAGACTGCCACATCTTTCTCCCAGGGAGCGACTGGTGGGTTTGAACTGCTGACCTTTTGATTAGCAGCCCAGAAATTTAACTACTACTCCAACTCAAAATAAAACCAAACCTGTTACCATTCAGTCAGTTCTCACTCATAGCGACCCTAGAGGACCTACTCATAGTGACCCTATAGGACACAGCTGAACTGCCCTGTAGGGTTTCCGAGGAATGGCTGGTGGATTCAAACTGCAGACCTTTTCAAAAACTGTGCCGCCAGGGCTCCATTGCTCCACCAAGGCTCCTCAAACACAGGAAGCACAAAAACAAACAAAAAAACACAAAACAAAAATATATATATTTACATCAAAACTGGCCTTCCTGTGTAGAAAGGTAGTAAGAGTTTCATTTTTCTTTCAATAGTCATCGGAAAAAGAAGTTGTTATTGTTGTTAGGTGTCCTGGAGTCGGTTCTGATACATTGTGACCCTATGTACAACAGAACAAAACACTGCCCATAGCACCCTCACAGTCCTTGTTATGTTTGAGCCCATTGTTGCAGCCACTGCATCAATCTGTCTCCTTGAAGGTCTTCTTTTATGCTGACCCTCTACTTTACCAAGCATGATGTCTTTGTCCAGGGATTGGCCCCTCCTGATAACATGTTCAAAGAAGACGACTATCAGCCTTTTCTGTTCTCTCTCTTTCTCTTACACACACAAGGACACAACTCTCCTTTTATTCTCTAAGGTCCTATGGCTAGAAATACAAGTAGGCATACAAAGCTAATCAGAAAAATTTTCATCTTGAATCGTACTTGCTTCACTGCATACCCTTGCCACGTCATCAAGCAACCATTAATATCAATATTGTTGGAAGGGAAAAAAGTGAAGTTTTATTAAGTACCATTTTTCTATGGTCAAACAAAATAAAACAATGATTTTGTTAGTAGTGTTCAGATTTTTGGTTTGTTTCTTGGCTTGTTCAACTACTTTTTAAAGGAACAGTTCACTTTGACATGACACAGATGTCTACTGTCCACTTCATTAGCACAACATTAAGTGGAAAATAATTTTGAAAAGCAACCAGGCCCAGTATCTTTCAATGTAGGAAATGTGGACAAAACAATTGTGGATCATAATATAAACAAACTGGGTCTGGCCTGGTAAGCTACTAAAGAGTTAAAAAATAAATAAATAAAAAGTGCCATAAAGTTGATTCCAGCTCATGGCAGCTCCATGTGTTTCAGAGTAGAAGTGCACTAACTGCACATAGGATTTCCAATGGCTGTGACCTGGTGGTGCAGTGGTTAACAACTCACCTACTAACCAAAAGGTCAGCAGTTCCAATCCACCAGCTTCTTCTTGCAAACCCTCTGGGGCAGTTCTCCTTTGTCCTAGAGGGTTGCTACAAGTTGGAATGGACTCGACAGTAACAGTTTAAATTTTGGTGACCTTTCAGAAGTAGATGGCCGTACTTTTCTTTAAGGCACCTCTGGGTGGGTTAGAACTGAGAGCTCAACAGTTTGCACAGCCCAGGGATTCCTTGTTGAAGGGTAGAATGTTGCTAATTACGGTAGATGGTGATTTCGTATCACATTGTCTGGCACATGGTAGATACACAACAAATATTAGTTCTCTTTCTTCCTTTCTTGTAGCCTTAGAATTAGTACTTTTTTCAAAGGGTTAGTTAAGTGTGCTAATTTAAGAGGGATCACATAAAATGGTGGTGAGCAGCATGATTAGATTGCTCCAAATTTATGTGACCGTCCAGTTATACTCCTGCAGAATCTGAGAGCTGTAACTATTTATAAGACATCTTCCTCCCCAGGACAGAAGTGAAGTTCCTTCAAAGAAGGTTTGTTTAAATCTTTTTTTTTTTTTTCATTCGTATTTCTTGTAATTTTCTTTGCAATTCCGTATATCATTGTGTAATATGCACACACACATACACACACATTGAGATGCTTCCATACACTGGAATATTACCCAAATGTTAATCAAATGAGCTTTCTGTACCATGTCCTCTACTGAGGAAGAGAAAAATACAGCATTAACAAGTTAATAAATTATTAGTGATCAATGAACCTCTTTATTCCTTAGCACATGGATAAATATTTAGATGCTCTAAAATAGTGGTTATCCTGTTTCACTTAAAATAAAAAATGTAGTTTACTACTGAAAAAGAAAGGAAAAGTAGAAAAATTTGGATTAGGACTAAATCTAGAATGAGTTTCCATTTTCCTTTCCCCCAGATAGAATTTATTCACAGCAAGAGAACTGCACACATTATCTGCAAGGGAAGCAAACTTATCTCAAGGGAAATTGACTGTGGCAGCAGAAAGGAGAGGGAACACTATCTTTCATGGCTGTATTTGTTTGAAAAAGCTTAGAGGGATAAGTTGCATATAGCCTGCATTTGGTAAGCAGGAGAGATGTCTAAATGCATTTTAATCCACATCACACAATTTACCTGGTGTCATTGGAATTGGCTCAGTGCTGTCATCATCTGATTATAAAGGTCCAGCATCTCAGCCAGCTTTCTTCTCAAGAGGCAGAGGCCACTTTTTCCAGATGTGTGCTCCAGCAATGCTTTTCTCACTTCACTTTCATTTGATTTGTTAAAGGGCGGGGGAAGGGGGAGATAACAGATTTTTTTCTTCTATGCAAAATAACAAATTATCTCATCTGGAGACAATACGATTGGCACCATGAAATACGTTATCATATCAAATAGGCACTACTGATGTCAGAGGAGCCAACTTTCAAATTATAAGCATTTAAACAAATTGATAGTTAGATTTACAGTTACTCCAGTGATGTTGATAGTTGAAATATTTATATACAATAAGAAAAAATATATTGCAGTTGCTAAATATAGAACGTGGAATGACAGTCTCATCAGAAAAGAGTTTAGAGCTGGTAAAAAAAGATTAATATGCATTTAGAGATGGTAATTGGTTTTGCAGTTTGTGCGTTTAATCAGTAAAATTACTGATCGGACTAAACTGTAAATTTTTTCACTGTTTTTCAAGATGTATAAAATTATGTGAAAAAGAAAAAAAAAATTAAGCTTTGCCTCCCTTACATAGATGAAAACTATTAAATTTCTCTATATCATATCTAGCATATATGTATATAAAATTCTTGCCGTAGGTAATTAAGTTTTCTTGTGCATAGGTGTTAGGTGCAGTTGAGCCTGTTCCGACTCAGAGTGACCCTATGTACAACAGAACGAAATACTGCACCATCCTCACAATCGTTATTATGCCATTGTGTCAATCCATCTCGTTGAGGGTCTTCCTCTTTTTCAGTGACCCTCTACTTTTTAACAAGCATGATGTCCTTCTCCAGGGACTCATCCATTCTGATAACGTGTCCAAAGTACTTGAGACAAAGTCTCACCAATCTTGCTTCCAAGGAACGTTGTGGTTATACTTCTTCCAAGACAGACTTGTTCATTCTTCTGGCAGTCCACAGTAGTATATTCAATATTAAAGACTCCACTAAGTGAGAAATGTAAAATATTTATAATAATACTTATGAATACAATTCCAAGCTTTTCTAGATGAAAATATTCAGAAGTTTCTATATAAATATCAAATCATGAATTAAATAAAATTTCCCAGAATGATTGCCTGTTTATCTGTATTTTTCTGTAGTTACTTGTTTAGAAATACATAGATAGATGTCTTCAAATATTTACCCAAATTTTCCAACTAACTCTTAGGTAATTTTCCTGTTGCACTAAATTTGATTGTATAAAAATATTCAAAATGCAAAACTCTATCAGTTAAAACACACATCTTTTATCTAAATTTGCTTTATTTATATTTCTGACTGTCAATATGCTATTGACCCTTATTTCTATCTCTAACTTCTACTTCATCTCTGACCTAAAGATTTGTAAATTTACATCTTTCTCAGTGCCTTTAACTGGATGATTAATAGATTAAGATTAATCTCAAACTCAATATACACAAAACACTATTCTTCTTCATAGGTCAGTTCCTCCCTCATCCTCCTTTATCTGAATAATTACTACTTTTCAGTCAATGCCTAAGAATAACTCCTTGATTTCTCTCAGCCCTTCTCCTCCATATTATCTAGTCTATAAGAAAGCCCACTGAGACTCCAACACTAAAATAAATCCTAATTCCTCCATTTTCACTGAGACCACACAAGTACATGTGAGGCTTATCTTCTCAAAGATGGCTGCCATAGCCTTCAAACTGCTCTCTTTCTCCATAGCAGCCAAAGTAAAATTTTAACCATAATTAAATTTACATTACTCCCATACTAAAACATCTTTACCGAGCTCCCCACCACACTTAGGAAAATCATCCAAAATTCATATTTTGGCTTGCAAGGCTCTACAAGATATAGCCAACCTACGCTTACTGCCTCCTCCCTTTGCTACCCTCCAAACAAAATTTGTTCCTCATTTATCCCTAGGTCCCTCTCACCTAAGATGCTGTGATGTGATTTTGCTGTCTCTACTACCTGTAATAGTATTTTCTGAGTTTTTTTTAACTCCATTGTATATCACCTTCTAAATGGCCTTGCTCAATAACCTATGAAAAGTAGCCCTCACCGTAGATTGTCGCTGTCAACCACTTTTCTCATTTTATTTTCTTCAAAGCCATTAACATTTTCTACAGCAATCTTGTCTGTTTGCTCACTTGCCTATTTTTCATCCTTGCTCAATAAAATGAAAGCACACCTATCTCTTGCTCATTTTTTTTTTTTTTTTTGGTGTAATTCCCAGAACAATACCTGTCACATAGTAGGTACGCTGTAATAGAATAGTTTAATGATTGAAGATCAACCTACAGAAATGCAAGTTTTTCAGCCTGTTTTAACTAATGATATTCATGGCATGTGCAATCTCTAACACATCATTTAATAGGGGGAAGTTGGTTGTCATTTCTTATTCCAAAAAAAATTTTTTTTTTTAATGGATTGTCGTCTTTATATGTTCAACTTTTTAAAGGCTAAACAGTAGATTTTCTATTGCATTGGTCATGCTGTTTTGTTATTTTGTTGTTGTTAGGTGCCACCAAGTCAGTTCCGACTCACAGTGACCATATATATGTGCAACACAACAAAATGCTGAGGGTCCTGCGCAATCGTCACAGTCATTGCCACACTTGAGCCCATTGTTGCAGCCCCTGTGCCAATCCATCTTGTTGAGGGTCTTCCTCTTTTCAATAACCTTCTGCTTTACCAAACATGATGTCTTTCTCCAGGGACTGGTCCCTCCTGATAACATGTCCAACATACACGAGATGAAGTCTATCCATCTTCTAAAGAGCGTTCTGGCTGTGCTTCTTCCAAGAGATTTGTTTGTTACTCTGGCAGTTTATGGGGTATTTAATATTCTTTGCCAATAACTTAATTCAAATTAATCAATTCTTCTTCAGTCTTGCTTACTTATTGCCCAGCTTTCACATGTGTATGAAGCAATTGAAAATTCCATGGACCAGGTCAGGGGCACCTTAGTCCTCAAAGTGTGCACCAGTGTTCATTTCAGCACTATTCACAATATCCAAAAGATGGAAGCAACCTAAATGTCCATTAGCAGATCAGTGGATAAGCAAAATGTGGAGTGTGTGTGTGTATGTATATATATGTATATATATATAACAATGGCATATTAATCTACCATAAGAGAAATGAATTCTTGATACATGTATTGCAGAAAAAAGGACCTCCTTGTTTGAACTTAATCCCATCTGAAAAACTGAGAACATCTTGCAAAGACAGCTCAGAGAAAAGGCAGTTAAGCAGGTTTTAAAATAGCCAAGTTGTAGAAAACCTAACCACAAACGATTAAGCACAGAGTCACTATACCAAAAAGGATTGGTCATAATTCAAACAATTCAAGAGGTAGCATATGATCAGCAACCAACAATACTGAAGGAAGAAGTCCAAGCTGCACTGAAGGCGTTGGTGAAAAACAAGTCTCCAGGAATTGAAGGAAAACTGAGTTGTTTCAACAAACGGATGCAGCATTGGAAGTGTTCACTTGTCTATGCCAAGAAAATTGGAAGACAGATAGCTACCTGGCCAACCAACTGGAAGAGATCCATATTTATGCCTATTCCAAAGAAAGGTGATCCACCCGAATGTAGAAATTATCAATGTCGTTAACATCATATGCAATCAAAATTTTGCTGAAGATCATTCAAAAGCAGCTTCATCAGTATATTGACAGGGAACTGCCAAAAATTCAGGCTGGATTCAGAAGAGGACATGGAACCAGGGATATCATTGCTGATGTCAGATGGATCCTAGCTAAAAGCAACATATATCAGAAAGGTGTTTACCTGAGTTTTATTGAGTATGCTAAGGTATTCAATTGTGTGGATCATAACAAATTATGGATAACATTGCAAAAAATGGGAATTCCAGAACACTTAAATGTGCTCATGAGGAACCTACACATAGATCAAGAGGCAGTCATTAGAACAGAACAAGAAGAAACTGTATGGTTGAAAGTTAGGAAAGGTGTGCGTCAGGGTTGTATCCTTTCACCATACCTATTCAATCTTTATGCTGACCAAATAATCAGAGAAGCTGGACTCTACAAAGAAGAATGGAGCATCAAGGTTGGAGGAAGACTCATTAACAACCCACATTATGCTAATGACACAAACTTGTTTGCTGAAAGTGAAGAGGACTTGAAGCACTTACTGATGAAGATCAAAGACGACAGACTTCAGTATGAATTAAACCTCAAAGAAGTCAAAAATCCTTACAACTGGAACAATAAACAACATAATGATAAGCTGAGAAAAGATTGTAGTTGTCGAGGATTTCATTTTACTTGGATCCATAATCAACAGCTATGAAAGCAATAGTCAAGAAATCTAAAGATGCATTGCATTGGGCAAATATGCTGCAAAAGACTTCTTTAAAGTGTTGAAAAGCAAAGATGTCACTTTGAAGACTAAGGTTCACCAGACCCAAGCCATGTGTATTCAATCGCCTCATATGCATGAGAAAGCTGGACGATGAATAAGGATGACTGAAGAAGAATCAGTGCCTTTGAATTGTGGTGCTGGCAAAGAATATTGAATACACTCTGGACTGCTAAAAGAATGAACAAACCCGTCTTGGAAAAAGTACAACCATAATGCTCCTTAGAAGCAAGGATGGTGAGACTTCATTTCACATACTTTGGACAAGTTATCAAGAGGGATCAGTCCCTAGAAAAGGATATCATGCTTGCTAAAGGTCATCGAAAAAGAGGAGGACCCTCAACAAGATGGATTGACACAGTTGCTCCAACAATGGGCTCAAGCATAACAACGATTGTGAGGATGGCACAGGACTGGGCAGTGTTTTGTTCTGCTGTACATAGGGACGCTATGAGTCGGAACCGACTTGACTGCACCTAACAACAGTAACAACAAACTAAGATTATAGATCCACCCATGTAACAACCAATCTGAACCAAAGCCCTCTTTTTAGATAGGAGATGCTCCGCTAACTAAGCAAATGCCAACCAATTACTGTAACTTCCCCTTCAGAAAGCTCCAAAGTGATTGTACAGAAAGCCCCTAACTATAGTGTGTATGTGAATCATCTAAAATTGTAATCTAAGGAGTTAATCTCCTCATTGAGGATATCCCCCACTCTGTAAAGACCGTTCTTCAATAAAGCTTATTTGCTCATATTCTAACTTGACTTAATTTATTTTTGACACATGCTACAACATGGATAAACCTTGAAAACATTATGCTGAGTGAAATAAGTCAGTCAAAAAAAGAACAAATATTGTATAGTGCCACTTAAATGATATATCTAGAATAAGCAAGTATATAGAGACAAAATTTTATTAGTGGTTACTACAGGCGGGCTAGAACAACATTGAGCTTCTGATAAATGTCATGAAAAAACTTAGAAATGGGTAATGATGATATTTTAACATCTTGATAAGCATTATTAATGTTACTTACTTTTTACTATCCTATATGCTGTCCCTGGGTGGCACAAATAGTTAAGTGCTCAACCTCTGTCCACAAATAAAGCACACTTTCTATGTTTGTTTGCCAATCACTCCCTTCCCCAGAAAGTATTTTCCAAAGTGCACTGTGCTACTTTTTTTTTTTTTACAACAACATGCAAAAAAATTGGCATAGTAGCACTTAAAAAATATCTCACAGTGGGAGGGAGTGGTTGGCAACCAAATGTAGACGCTGCCTGTTATTTGCATAAAAATATGGTATTAGCTGACAAATTGGCAGTTTGAATGTATGCTGAGGCCCCTCGTAAGACAGGCTTGACTATCTGTTTCTGAAAGGTCACAGTCTAGAAAAACCTGTGGAGCAGTTCTACTCTGCACACATGGGGCCGCCAGCGACTCGACAGCAACTAACAACAACAATATACCATGTACACTTCAACAAATACATGATCAAACCTTAGTTTGGATCAAAACTGCCATTTCAAAGCTGCAAGAAGTTTTTTGTTTGTTTTATTTACTTATTTTTGATTATTGTTGTTTCTCCAAAGGTTGTTACTTGAAGAAAATATAGAAGGGAATGTCCCTGTATTTGGGGCAAAAAAGAAGCCATGAGAATAAGTCATTTTGTTATGCATTATCAACATAATACCTTTGATGATCCTAGCTCTCAGGAGCTACATTGTTTAGTGAGAGCATAAGGCAGAGAGGCATTTCCCCAGATAATGTCATTATGAAAGAACTGTGTCATTGTTGAGTGGGACTTGCTTCTTCCCAGTTGGATGGTTTTGAGAGGGATTATCCCCCCACCCCTGACAATATATACATATTAATTTTTAATGTTGTTCTTAATAGTGCAAACACAAAGATTCAGAAAGAGCAGGTAGTGGAAATATTTTATATGAAGTCTGTACTGGAAAGAAGTGTCTGAGGAAATATTGTTCTCTCTCAGGGTGTGAAGGAGTTGATCCAGATACTTGGCACAACCAAGTGAACCATGTGACTGTTGAAATTCTTTAGAAGGGACTTCATGAGGAAAACAAATTCAAAGTTTAGAATCACTAAAGAATAGAATATTTGAGGTGCAGGAAACTTTATTGCAAGATGCTCCATATTTTGAGTTAGCAGATATATATAGAGATTTTTTTCTTCTCTGGAACCTCAGCCACTGGAAGGAGGGTGGAGAAAGGACAACCCTGGTGTAAAGTTGTGTACAGAGTTTAATTTGAAAATTCACTACAAATTTTACTATACCGTTATATGGATTTGGACTGTCATTAATGTCTTTGTGCTTTGGTTACAAAGTTGCAGAGGTTTGAATGACCACTAATCCTGTTTTTCCCATATACATAATATTACTATACATCTGTGATTTTAATTATTCTTAACACCCAGGAACCTATTGCACAAACTAATGTGTCATAATTACTCAAATAGTTGACTTTCTTTTTTAGGAGACATAATTTATTTATACACTGATCTTTAACCCTGATATTTCATCAATACCCTATGAAGAAGGTAAAAAGAGATCTAATTTGCATATATGTACCTAATGGACATCTAGTGGCACTAAAGTAGACTTTTTAATTAAATTAATCACATATCCAACACCAAACAGAATTTAGGAAATAAAGTGGTAAAATCTGGATATTTGATTTCTTTCACGATACTTTTATGGAGTTATACATTGTACATATCAAGGAATGAAATTTTCCCTTTAATTTTTTTTAAGTTGTGTGATTCTACAAACATTTCAGGTCATGAATGAGAGATTTTTGAAATGATAGGTGAAAAGAGAATACAAAACACTGTCACCATGTCAATGGAGCCTTGCAATCCTGATGGTTTCTTAAATATAAATAAAATGGAAGTGAAGTAAAAGTTAGCATAGAAGTCATAAGTAATAAACATAAAGAGAAGGGGTAATGTAATTGCTTTTCAGTAAAGCCTTAGCAAATGAATAAAGCAAAACAGTAGAAGAGAAAATTCTGCAGCTTAGAAAGTAATTTGCCATTGCACAGTTTCATTTCAAGTTTATAATAGGTTTTATGTCCCTGTCTTTCCAGTAACATATTCATTACACATCCAATTTAAAGCAATGTTAGCCAAAGAATCTCTTAGAAATATAAAGCCAAGTTATTTTTCATATGATCTTTTGAGCTACGTCATCCTCACATTTGGTAACCTAAAGGATCCTAATGCAATATTGAGATAAAATGTGGACAAGAATTTTCTAGGTTCCACTGAAGATGATTGTTTTGACAACACATGCAGCTGCAGTATATGCAGCTATTACAGATATATTTGAGTTGACTTAATTCTCAACTTTTAGGGACAACATGTTCTCTTTTCTGTGTATGTCACTAAATTGTCCAAAGTGAGGAGAGACTCAAGCAGATCAGCAACAGCAAGCCAGTTTTATCTCTCCTTTTCACATTCTAGCTTGTGAAGAAGTAAAACAAATCCTTCTATCAATTAATCAAACAACAGGTCAATTGAATTTAATACAAATGAATGACTCGTAAGACAACTTTTCAGAAAAAGAAATTTTCCATCAGCAAGCAATGGCTAAACAGCAATAGAAATGTGATGTCTTGTTTAACTGGATGATCATGTTTTAGTAAACGGTGGTTCACACTGACCTATTTATTGTGCATGGTTACAAAATACAAAGCTAGCACACCTCTGGAAGCCCTCTTGGTCCTGTTCAATTGGGTTAAGAAGTCTAGTTTTCTATTGCCCTCGTTATTTATATCAACCCCCCTTTTTTATTGTCAATATTAAAATTTTGGTTTACAGATTAACAGTGGACTTCTAAGGAATGTAGATCCTGTTTTTAATCTCTTTCTCACCTTACCAATCAGTAGTACAAAAAGATAAAGAATAAATGTTCCTAAAATGAATAAATGAATATACATGCAAGATGCATATACCGATGATATATAGGTTGGAATGAAAAAGAGAAAACAAGATTAAATAATTGAGTCTAAATATTTTGTTTGGAATATACATATTTTTAGTGAATTTTGGCTCAGACAATATAGACAGTTGATAACAATTATGCATAATAAGTTGCAAAATAATATTGGTACCATTATAATATCCACCTATAAGAAACAAAAAAAATCCAAGGTAATAAAATCTTTACTATTTTAATCCCAAGTACAAAAATCTTAAATCTTTTCATAAAAAGTATGCACTTTTTCCTCTTATATCTCTCTCATAGGACATCTTGCTAATAATTGTTAATTTATTTATACTTTCAATGCCATAATCAATTACAATATTTTTGAGACTAAATTTATGAGCATAATTAGGGTAATCATCGAAAACGTCCTCTCTATGCTGAATAGACTTACTTTCAGTTCTTTACAAGCACACATAATTTTGTTACTAGCTGAAATTAATATACCAGTTCTCTGAAGCAAGTTTTCCATGAATGCATTTATCAAGGGTGTTTGGGAATTAAAATTTTTAATATTTATATATCTGAAAAATATCTATTTATGCATAAAACAATTCAAATCCATGAAGCAATTTTACTTAAAAATGTACTCTTCATTGATCAATGATATTATTCCAATGCCTTCATACATTTAAGATTGAGGTTTTGCTTTTTTTTTCCTTTGAAAACATATTTTTTCTTTGAAGTTTAAAATTTTGTTCAATTATGCCTCTAGTGAATCTCTAATGAAAAATGCTTGCAATGCATTTCTTTCCTTTTTTATCTGTTTTTAATTTCTTTGTGTTAGAAACATATTTCTCCCCTCCTGGTTTTCTTGTGGACAGGTTTCCCATAAGCCTGCTCTCAGACTCTTTTTTTCCCTTCACACACTTTATCCCTAATAAGGGAGGAAATTCACATGATTGGAAATTTGTGAAGAGCAATAGGTATGGTTGACTTACAACTATCTTTCTTTCTCTCCAAATAAAGTCTGCTCAGTGGAGCTCTGGTTCTCCTGTGCTTTCCCATGCGGTAATTTGAACAGGTCTACCCTGAGAACACATGCCTGATTTGGGATTCTATATGAGGCTAAAATGTTTAGAACTCCTAAAGCCAAAACATCAATCCGGTTTCTATCAGTAATAAAGTTGATATTTTTACCCATCTACAGCTCTGGGGCTGCAGTGGTTGAATCTACCAGCTGCTTTTTGGAAAATTTATGGGGCAGTTCTACTCTGCCCTATAAGTTTGCTATGAGTCGGAATCGACTCGGCAACAATGGGGGGCCCTTTTTAAAAATTTATTTGTGAAAACATCTCAGTTGGTATTCTGTCAATTCCTGGAACCTAGTTTATCACAAATGCCTTCAGTGCAGCTTGGGCTTCTCCCTTCAATACTGTCAGTTCTTGATCATATGCTACCTCCAGAAATGGTTGAATGTTGACCAATTCTTTTTGATACAATGGCTCTGTGTATTCCTACCATCTTCTGCTGTTTCCTGCATCTTTCTGTATTTTACCAATATGATTATTTAAAACTGCAATTCAAGGCTCAGTTCTTTCAGCTTTAGGAATACCAAGCATGTCATCCCTATTGGTTTACTAACTCAAGGTCTTTTCACATTTCATTATGATACTTTGTCTTCTTGAGCCACCCTTTGAAATCCTCTGTTCAACTCTTTTATTTCATCATTTCTTCCATTCACTTTAGCTACTCTACATTACAGAACAAGTTTCAGAGTCTTTTCTGACATCCATTTTGGTCTTTTCTTTCTTTCCTGCATTTTCAATGTCCTTTTCCTTCCTTCATGTATGATGTCCTTGATGTCATCCCACAACTCATATGGCCTTTGGTCATTAGTCTTCAGTGTGTCCATCTATTCTTGAGATGGTCTCCAAATTCAGGTGGGATATACTCAAGGTCATAAGTGGATTCACTGCTGGAGGTGTTCATGCTCCTGTGCCAAGAAACTTGGAAGACAGCTACCTGGCCATCTAACTGAAAGTGATCCATATGTGTGCCCATTTCAAAAAAATTATCCAACAGAATGTGAAAATTATTGAACAATATTAATATCACACACAAGTAAAATTTTGCTGAAGATAATTCAAAAATGACATGAATGGAGTCAAGCTTCCAGGACCTTCATTTGCTGATGTGGCATGGTTCAAAATGAGAACAGCTGCAAATATCCATTAATGATTACAACATGCAAGGTACGAAGTACGAATCTAGGAAAATTGGAAATCATCAAAAATGAAATGGAACGCATAAACATCAGTAACCTAGGCATTAGTGAGCTGAAATGTACTAGTTTTGGCCATTTTCAATCAGACAATCATATGGTCTACTATGCTGAAATGACAACTTGAAGAGGAATGGCATTGCATTCATCATCAAAAAGAACATTTCAAGATCTATCCTAAAGTATGATGCTGTCAGTGATAGAATAATATCCATACACCTACAAGGAAAACCAGTTAATATAACTATTATTCAAATTTACACCCCAACCACTAGGATGAAGAAATTGAAGGTTTTTGCCAGCTTCTGAGTCTGAATTGATCGAACAGGCAATCAGGATGCATTGATAATTACTGGTGATTGGAATGCAAAAGTTGGAAACAAAGAAGAAGGATTGGTAGTTGGAAAATATGGTCTTGGTGATAGAAATGATGCCAGAGATTGTGTGATAAAGTTTTGCAAGACCAATGACTTCTTCATTGCAAATACCTTTTTTTAATCAACATAAATGGCAACTATACACGTGGACCTTTCCAGATGGAATACACAGGAATCAAATGGACTACATCTGTGGAAAGAGACTATGGAAAAGCTCAATGTCAGTCAGAACAAGGCCACGGGCTGATTGTGGAACAGACCATCAATTGCTCATATGCAAGTTCAAGTTGAAACTGAAGAAAATTAGAACAAGTCCACGAAAACCAAAGTACAACCTTGAGTATATCCCCCCTGAATTTAGAGAACATCGCAAGAATAGATTTGATGTGTTGAATGCTAATAATAGAAGACCACAAGTTGTGGAATAACATCAAGGACATCATACGTGAAGAAATGAAGAGGCCATTAAAAAGATGGGAAAGAAAGAAAGGACCAAAATGGATGTGAAAAGAGACTCTGAAACTTGACCTTGAATGTTGAACAGCTACAGCAAAAGGAAGAAATGATGAAGTAAAAGAACTGAACAGAAAAATTCTTGTTGAAACATGGTACCATAGAAAGAAGCACCATGCCGTCCCTCCACAGCAAAGACCAAAAAAACTAAGTAAAACAGACAGACGTCATTCCTGTATAATCTGAAGTGCCAAATGAAGAGACAGAGAACTCAACCAAGCACTGAATGGAATAAGAAACTGACAGATGGCAGAGAGTGAGGAGAGATACGTGCAGAGGGCCCCATTAGCTAACACAGCATGAAACTGCCATCTTGAACTCCAGTTGGGGATCAGCATACAGGAAGCACAAGAAAGCAGCTTTGCAGAATTCCTGGCAGGAAACAGAGCATCTAGTAACCAGTGATACGTGCTTTCCCACCCCCCATTCTCACCCTGCTACTCTACCGCCGGGCTTCCTGGCTGGTTGTGGTGGCCCAGCCCACCAGGAAGTGCAGCATCTGTGCTGCTTGGATTTGCCCCACCCATGTCAGCAGACAGGGAGTACAGTAAAGCAGCATCGTGAAGATCCCAGCAGGAGAGAGACCATCCAGTAATGAGCGATATATGCTTTCCTAGCCCACCCCCTTCATCCCCCACTTTGGCCTCCTCTGCTTCCCACCAGCTGCAGTCTCTTGTCAAGGAGGAAACTGCTTTGACCTCAAGCTGCTTGGTTTCGCCCTGCCCACACTGGCCGGGCCCCTGAGCTGTTATTGCTTCCTTCCGTCTCTTTTGGTTTCTTCTGTGCCTCATACCACCTCCCCCTCCTTTCTCTGGAACACTTGGCTAAGTGTGCCATCTTTGCTTCTTCTTGAAAGGCTGTGAAGCCATGCTTGACTGGGGAACCACTTCCCCGGCCCACGACACCAAACTGGTGGAATCGTTGGGGCTTTTTTTTTTTCCTCGTTTTGCTTTGTTTTGTTTGTTTTCTTTTTCTTTTCACAGCTTGAGAGCCCCTTCTATCCAGGATGCACTGCACAGCATAGGAACCACTCCCCCAATCTGTGTAGCCATGTAGGTGGGATCCCTGGGGGCATTTTTTTTCTTCCTTTTTTCTTTTTTTATTTTCTCTCTCTTTTTCCCTTTCTGTCTTCATTTTTCAGTTCTTATCTCTCTATATTTATCTTTTTTTCCTGTCTCCTGAATACCTGCTGCTGCTTGACCTCCTGCTATACCTCTTCTAGCCAGGCTATGCTGTGCAGCCTGGGAGCCACTTCCATGGTCTTAGCAACCCCACCAGTGGGACTCCAGGACTCCTGGGGGGCTTTTGTTTTTTTTTTCTTTTCCAAATTTTTATCTAATCATTTTTTTTCTTTGTTCCCCCCACCCTTTTTGCTTTTCTCCATCTCTTGAATTCTCATCTCTCCACTCCAATGGCAAGCTCTGTTAGCACTCTTTTTCTTTATTTGTTTCCTCTTTTGTTTTTGGCTTCTATTTTTCTCTCCTCTTTCCCATATGCCTATTAGCTTAACATATTGCAAGCTCCACCCTTTTTCTGCCCTACCTGCACCATGTACTGAGCATTGAAACTCCAAGCAGTATAGTCAAGGCCTACTGGAAGCTGCCCAGCGCTGATTCCTGGCCCGCCCTGTTGGCCCTAGTAGGTGCCACAAACAATCTATCCCAGCCCCTTCCGTTCAGCTGGACCTGCTCTGCACCATAGCTGAATGACTGGCCCTGCCCATTGGACAAGGAGGTGAAAAGTATTGTGACTACAGGAGAGCAAACAAAAAAGAATGCATAGCCCACCTGCTCAGATATAACTAAATAAAACAAAAAAGCAGGATGAAACAAACAAATCTACAATCGAGAAATGAAGAAAATAACTACTGAATGTCCCCAAAACAGCAGACAATATCAAAACATATTTAAAAAACAGGTCAGGATGGGTCGAGTAGGTGTCCAAAATAAAAAACCAGATGACTTTCCAGTAGAAGAAAAGGCACTAGAACTACCTGACAGGAAATTCAAATCTCTGATATTCAGAGCAATCCAAGAGTTTGAAGCAAAAAGCAGACAAAAATGAGGAAAAAATAGACAAATTTTTGGAAAAGGCAGGCAAATTCATGGAAAATACAGACAAAAAAATGGAACAATCCAGGAAAGTAATACAGGAGCAAAATGCCAAAATAAATTCATAACTAGAAATCATACAAAAACAACAATTAGAAATCCAAAAGATAAACAAGATTTCAGAAATGGACAGTGTCATAGAAGGGCTGAAGAGCAGATTTGAAACAATGGAAGACAGAATCAGTGAAATTGAAGACAAACACTTGGATACAACCCTGTTTGAGAAAAAATCAGAAAAAAGAACGAAGAAAAAGAAGAAACCCTGAGAATTATGTGGGATATAATCAAAAGCAAAAATTTTCGAGTGGTCAGAGTTTCCGAATGGGGAGAAAATGGAAAACACAGAGAGGATCATTGAAGAATTGTTGACAGAAAACTTCCCTAATATCATGAATGATGAAAAGCTGACCATCCCAGAAGCAACGAACCGCATAAGGAATACACCCCAAAAGAAAAACACTAAGGAATATCGTAATCACCCTTGCTAAAACCAAAGACAAAGAAAGAATCCTTCGAGGAGCATGTGAAAAACAAGAAGTCACACACAGAGGAGAAACAATAAGACTAAACTCTGATTATTTGGCAGAAACCATGCAGGCAAGAAGGCAATGGGATGACATATATAAAACTTTGAAAGAAAAAGAATTGCCAAGCAAGAATAATATATCCTGTAAAACTTTCATTCAAATATGATGGTGAAATTAGGACATTTCCAGATAAACAGAAATTAAGGGAATATGTAAAAACCAAACCAAACTTACAAGGATTATTAAAGGGAGTCCTTTGGTCTGAGAACAAACAACATCAGACCACAGTCTGAATCTCGGATGCAGCATTGTACCAGCCGGATACCAACCTAGGAAATGAACTTTCAAGGACTGTGCAAAACCAAAACAATTGCAACAGAGAAACAGAGAGTTTAATCTGTAAATGACAACAATATGAGAAAAATAAAAGAGGGAATAAATGGTATAGTTATAGAACTCTCTGATGGAGAGGAAGCCAAGTAATAATAGACTGGTTCAAAACTAGGAAGAAAAGGGTGAATTTAAAAGTAACCACAAAGGAAGTTAACAAACCTACTCATCAAAATAAAGAAGAAAAACATAATGCCCCAATAAAAACAAAATCTACAAAAAACAAAAGAAATCCACAAACAAAAAGAACCCAGCACAGGAGAGTAAAAGGAACAAAGAAAATGTTAGCACCACACACACACACAAAAAAAAAAAAAAGCACTACAAAATGACAGCAATAAAATCAACGATAACGAACGACACCGAATCTGTGAAACATAACATGGATGCATCTGGAGGACATTATGCTGAGTGTAATAAGTCAATCACAAAAGGACAAATATTGCATGAGACCACTACTGTAAAAACTCATGAAAATGTTTACATACAAAAGGAAACAATATTTGATGGTTACAAGGGAAGGGTGGAGATGGAAAAACACTTAACAGACAAAAGATAAGTGGTAAATTAGGTGAAGGGTAAGACACTACACAACACTGGGGAAGCCACCACAACCTGTATAAGGCAAGGCACGGTAGCTCCATAGACACATCTAAACTACCTGAGGGACCGAATTGCTTGGCTGAGGGCTGTGGGTACTGTGGTATCAGGGAACATCTAGCTCAATTGGCATAACAGTTTATAAAGAAAATGTTCTACATCCTACTTTGGTGAGTAGCATCGGAGGTCTTAAAAGCCTGTAAACAGCCATCTAGGCTACTTTACTGGTCTCATCCTTTCTGGAGCAAGAAAGACTGAAGACAACTGAAGACCCAAGGGAAAAACTAGTTCAAAAGACTAATGGACCACATCTACTGCAGCCTCCACCAGACTGAGTCCAGTAAAACTAGATGGTGTCCAGCTGCCACCACTGACTGCTCTGACGAGGATCACGATAGAGAGTCATGGACAGAGCTGGAGAAAAAGGTAGAAAAAAAAATTTAACTCAAAAAGAAAGACCAGACTTGCTGGCCTGACAGATACAGGAGAAACCCTGAGACTATGGCCACAGACACCCTTTCAGTAATGAGGCCACTCCTGAGATTCATCCTTCAGCCAAAGATTCAACAGGCCCATGGAACAAAACAAGATTAAAGGGGCAAACCAGCCCTGGGGCAGGGACTGGAAGGCAGGACGGAACGGGAAAGCTGGTAATAGGGAACCCGGGGTTGAGAAGGGAGAGTGTTGACATGTGGTGGGGTTGTTAACCAATATCATACAACAATTTGTGTGCTGTTTGATGAGAAACAAGTTTGTTCTTTAAACCTTCATCCAAAGTTCAATAAAAAAGAAAAAAAGCACATAAATAAAAGAACTGAACAGAAGATTTCAAAGGGTGGCTCCAGAACACAAAGTATAATATTATAATGACATGTGCAAAGAACTGGAGATAGAAAACTAAAACTGAAAATATTTTCAGCATTTCTCAAGCTGAAAGAACTGAAGAAAAAATTCAAGTCTCCATTTGCTATAGTGAAGGATTCTTTGAGGAAAATATTAAACAAGGCAGGAAGCATCAAAAGAAGATGGGAGGAATATACAGAGCCGTTATACCAAAAAAGAATTGGTCAATGTTCAACCATTTCAAGAGGTAGCATATGATCAGGAATTGAAGGAAGAAGTCCAAGCTGCACTGAAGGCTATGGCAGAAAACAAGGCTCTGGGAATTGACAGAATATCAATTGAGATTTTTCAAGAAACGGGCGCAGCTCTGGAAGTGCTCACTCATCTATGCCAAGAAACTTGGAAGACAACTACCTGGCCAACCAACTGGAAGAAACCCATATTTATGCCTATTCCCAAGAAAGGCAATCCAACAAAATGTGGAAATTATCAAACAATATCATTAATATCACACTCAAGCAAAATTTTGTTGAAGATCATTCAAAGCGGCTGCAGCAGTATACCGACAAGGAACTGCCAGGAATACAGGCAGATTTAGAACAGGACATGGAACCAGGGATATCATTGCTGATGTTAGATGGATCCTGACTGAAAGCAGAGAATACCAGAAGGATGTTTTCTTGTGTTTTATTGACTATGTGTGGATGATAACAAATTGTGGATAATATTTTGGAGAATGGGAATTCCAAAACAATTGTGCTCATGAGGAACCTGTATATAGAACAAGAGGCAGTTGTTCTGACAGAACAAGGGCGTACTGCGTGGTTTAAAGTCAGGAAAAGTGTGTGTCAGAGTTGTATTCTTTCACCATACCTAATCAATCTGTATGCTGAGCAAATAATCTGAGAAGCTGTATTATATGAAGAAGAATGGGGCATCAGGATTGGAAGAAGACTTATTAACAATCTGTTTTATGCAGATATCACAACCTTACTTGCTGAAAGTGAAGAGGACATGAAGCACTTACTGATGACGATCAAAGATCACAGCCTTCAGTATGGATTACACCTCAACAAAAGAAAACAAAAATCCTGACAAGCAGACCAATAAGCAAAATCATGATAAATGGAGAACATATTGATATTGTCAAGGATTTCATTTTACTTGGATCTACAATCAACACCCATGGAAGCAGTAGTCAAGACTTCAAAAGACGCAATGCATTGGGCAAATCTGCAAAGGACCTCTTTAAAGTGTTGAAAAGCAAAGATGTCACCTTGAAAACAAGGTGCACCTGACTCAAGTCATAGTATTTTCAATCACATCATAAGCATGTGAAAGCTGGACAATGAATAAGGAAGACCGAAGAAGAATTGACACCTTTGAATTGTGGTGTTGTCAAAGAATATTGAACATACCATGAACTGCCAGAAGATCAAACAAATCTGTCTTGGAAGAAGTACAACCAGAATGCCTCTTAGAAGCAAGGATGGCAAGACTGGGTCTTACATACTTTGGACATGTTGTCAGGAGGGATCAGTCTCTGGAGAAGGACATCATGCTTGGTAAAGTAGAGGGTCAGCAGAAAAGAGGAAGACCCTCCACAAGATGGACTGACACAGTGGCTGCAACAATGGGCTCAAGCATAATAAGGATTGTGAGCATGGTGCAGGACAAGGTAGTGTTTCCTTATGTGGTACATAGGGTCACTGTGAGTTGGAACCAACTCGTCGGCACCTAACAACAACAAGAACAATTCAAAAGTGATTGCAACAATACATTAACAGAGAACTGCCAGAAATTCAAGCTGGATTCAGAAGAGGACATGGAACCAGGGATATCATTGCTAATGTCAGATGGATCCTCGCTGAAAGCAGACAATACCAGAAGGATGTTTACCTGTGTTTTTTTGACTATGCAAGGCATTCTACTGTGTGGATTTTAACAAATTACGAATAACATTGCAAAGAATTGGAATTCCAGAACACTTAATTATGCTCATGAGAAACCTGTACATACAGTAAGAGGCAGTTGTTCAAACAGAACAAGGGGATACTGAGTAGTTTAAAATCAGAAAAGGTGTTCATCAAGGTTGTATCCTTTCACCATACTTACTCAATCTGTATGCTGTGCAAATATTTTCAAAAGTTGGACTATATGAAGAAGAACACAGCATCAGAATTGGAGGAACACTTATTAACAACCTGTGATATGCAGATGACACAACCTTGCTTGCTGAAAGGGAAGAGTCTTTGAAGCACTTAATTATGAAGATCAAAGACTGTAGACATCAGTTTGGATTGCACTGTAATATAAATAAAACAAAATTCTTCACAAGTGAACAAATCAGCAACATCAGTATAATTGGAGAAAAGACTGATGTCAAGGATTTCCTTTTACTTGTATCCACAATCAACACCCATAGAAACAGCAGTCAGGAAATCAGATAACACATTACATTGGCCAAATCTGCTGCAAAAGACCTCTTTAATGTGTTAAAAAGCAAAGATTTCACTTGGAGGACTAAGGTGACCCTGACCCAAGCCATGATATTTTCAGTTGCTTCATACACATGCAAAAGCTGGACAATGAATAAGGAAGACAGAAGAATTGATGCCTTTGAATTATGGTGTTGGCAAAGAATACTGTATACTCCACGGACTGCCAGGAGAATGAACAAGTCTGTCTTGGAAGAAGTACAAGAAGAGTGCACCTTGAAAACGAGAATGGGGAGACCTCTTCTCATGTACTTTGGGCATGTTATCAGAAGGGACCAGTCCCTGGAGAAGGACATCATGCTTGTTATGTAAGTAGAAAAGTCAGCAAAAAAGAGGAAGACCCTCAATGATATGGATTGATACAATGGCTGCAACAATGGGCTCAAATACAGCATTGTGAGGATTGTGCAGGACTGAGCAGTGTTTCATTGTACATAGGGTCACTATAAGTCAGAACCTACTCGAAGACAACTAACAACAGCAAGAACCCCTTTTTAAAATTTATGTCTCAGCTTGTTCAAAACCCAGCAAGGATGAAAAGTATATTTATCATTTTATTAGACTCTGTGTTTCCTCCTATATCCAGACACTTAAATGAAACTTAACCTCCTCCTTTTGTTAAGTTATATACAATATTTTTTTCTTCTAATATGAATTGAACTTTAATATGATTGCCAGCCTTGAATATCGATATAGTATTCTCCAGTCTTTTCTAAGAAAGCCCAGCTGTTGTTGTTAGGTGTCAACAAGTCAATTTCAACTCATAGGAACCTTATGTATAACAGAATGAAATGTTGCCCAGTTCTTTTCCATCCTCACTGTTGCAACCACTGTGTTAATGCATCTCACTGAGGGTTCTCCTCTTTTTCACTGACCCTTTACTTTACCAAACATGATGTTCTTTTCCAGGGACTGGTCACTCCTGACAACATGTCCAAAGTAAGCCAGAGGAATCCTACATGTATTTAAATTAGCGATGTTTTCTACCTTCTTGAGCATGTGAAACATGTTTGCATTTTTGTCTTGGAATTACTTATTTTAAACCTCTAACCCTGGGTTAAATGGATTGACACAATGGCTGCAACAGTGGCCCCAAATATAGCAATGATTGTGAGGGTGGTGCTGGACTGGATAGTGTTTCCTTCCATTTTACATAGGGTTGCTATGAGTAAAGAACTGACTCAACAGCACCTAACAATAATCCTGGATTGTGAAAAGACTAAGTGCTGGCCTACCTGCCAAAAGATTGGTGGTTTGAACCCACCCAGAGGCATCTCAGAAGAAAGGCCTAGTGATCTGGGTCAAAAAGGTCACAGCCATGAAAACTCTATGGAGCAGTTCTACACTGTACACGTGGGGTCACTATGAGTCAGAATCAACTGAATGGTAAGTGGAACCCTGGGAACCTCAATACAAGCAGCAGTAAATGTGGAGACTCTACCAAAATCCTCATAGCATGTCTAGATAAAGCAATGAATCTAAACAATAATCCTTCCCAGTAAGCTGATGTTCCCATAATTAACCAAGACAAAAAGTCTATATGAGGTCCAATGCAACAAGGTCACTGCTGACAATCTTCTGCATGGCCTGGTGTGCCCCAATCTACTTGAATACTCTTTTAACTAATACTCGACAAATACTGTGGTTAGTTAAAATCATGAGGTTTTATATTCCTATTATAAATGTTCATTAACCAAGATTGAGTCCCCTTTGGATGCATGTCCTCTCCCACACTTTTACCTCATATGGGCCTCTCATCCCTTCAGTCTCACCCAAAGCTCTGTCTTCAATGCTCAAATCATTTCACTATATACTCTGGAACCTCTACTTTTTAGAAAACCAACTGTAATCTCTAACTCTTTCCCTTCACAGTCCCTTCATCTCCTTGCTTTAACTGAAACTGGAAACTCTCCCTGCTACTTACTCAGGTGAAAATTCTTTATTCTCCTCCTCTATGTCTTGTTTTTTTTTTTTTTTTTTTTATGTCTTGGCCCTAAAGACGGAAAGGTGAGGAATGAGACTTTTAGATATTCTGTTTGATATTGCTCCTGGACTCCCCACCCCTTCCTTTTATAAACTAGTCTTGATTCAGTGAAGTTAACAGAATCAACTACAGGACTTTTTACCTCTTACTGTTTTCAAGTGAACTTATATTCGTTTACTCTTGATTTTGGAACCTAGATCAAAATTTCCTATTCTTTTGAATATCTTTGCTGACTTGGAAACCCTGGTGGCATAGTGGTTAAGTGCTACAGCTGCTAACCAAAAGGTCAGCAGTTCGAATCCGCCAGGTGCTCCTTGGAAACTCTATGGGGCGGTTCTACTCTGTCCCCTACGGTCGCTATCAGTCGGAATCGACTCAATGGCAGTGGGTTTGGTTTGGGTTTTGCTTGCTTACTATTCTATCTTGAATATCCAACATCATCAAGTCTCTTAGCTGCTTCTTACCCTCATAACGATTGAATTTCCTTTCATGTCCATTCTCAGAGATACATGCTGTTCTTTTTAATAATACTCTCTTTCTCCATCTTTGAAATCTTGACTTGAAGCATCCTGTATTTTATACCAATTCTTCTCATTGCCTTATTCCCAGTATATTTTCTTTTGGCATTATTGAGAACTCAAATCCCATGACCCCCTAAGTTTTTTATTTTAGCTTTGTTAGTTTCTTTAATTAGATTTCTTATTTGTCTTGTCAAATTTCTAGCTTAAGTATAATAACTAGAATTTCAACTCTTTTTCTATTATCCTTCTGAACTTATCTAGTAAAACAATAAACCTGGAAATCATCAAAAGTTGGTTACTACGCATTCTGTATACCAAATCTGAAGTTGCTGAATACTCATGGATAAAATAATGTAACTTTAAATGTGTTGCCACTATTAATTTACATTCTTCAACTTCAATTCTGCCCTCAATCTTTCAGGACTATCTTCTATTTTTCTCCCATTTTTCACAAAAGCTACTTCCATTCTTTTCCAGTCTCTTTAAATATCTGACCATGTAACTCTAAGCATAAAAAAAACTTACACTTTTTCACAGAGAAATCAGAAACCAATCTTACCTTTCATTAATACATGGAATTTAATATAATATTATGAAGGTACTGAACTGAGTTGGAGGAAATTGCACAATTTCAACTCCATTAAGATCATTTTTTTAACTTAGCGGCGAATAAAATGGAAAAACATGTGCATCACATGATAAAAGTGAAACTATTGATTTTGATAAAGGCTTTCAGACCTCAATGACCATTTAACTTTCACTCCAGTATTCACTTTTACAAACTAATGATTTCAATATCAGATTACTAAATTATTTTCTCTTTTTCTTCTTCTTATTATTGTTAACAAAAGATTTAATTTGTACCTGGAATTCTACTGATTTTATCATTTTATGAAGGCATTTAAATAACCCAGACTCTATATAAACAATTATTTCAAGAGAGGTACTAAAATTTTAGCTTCAATAGCTAAACAGTAGCTATTTCTGTGTGTAAATATAGAGATATTTATATATATATACACATATATATGTATATCATATACATATGCGTTGGGTTTGGGTATGTATAAGTTTATATATCATATCCAATTTCTTCTTTAGGGGTAGGAGTTTTTTTTTTTTTTTTTTTTTTTAACTAGATTGAATTGGTAAATTGAAACAGAAAATTACTTTAATGACCTTGCCTATAGAGCTAACATCTAATTAACTTGAATTATGGGGAAAATATCACTTCTTTTTTAATCTCTAGTCCCTCTTTTCATTTATACATCCATCGACTCAATTATTTTAAGTTCATAATGTGAACTTAACATTTTTTCAAAACCTGGTAAAATTTGGAATGTTTCATGTAATTGAATAAGATCAGTAGGGATCTATTTAAGAGTTATTATTCTAAGCATCTATGAAATTCTAAGGTTACTTTTTTTTTAAGATTGCTTCAATTGCTTTAGACAGCAAAAACTGATGAAATACTCAAAGTTGTTAGTCAAATCAATAAAGAGATTAAGGAATCGCTTTCAATTAGGTTGCTCAAATAAGTATTTAATTTGCAAGTACACAGTTATTAATTAAATGCCATTTGATTGCACTGTGAGTTTATTGATATTTAATGATAGTTAACCCACTAAAGTATAATATCCTTATTTTATAATTTTGCACATGTATTTTTTTTCCCATAGGGTTTTTCTTGTTCGGAATTATGCAAACATTCATTTATCACTGCTCTTGTTCAACATCGTGCTGGAGGTCCTAGCCAAAGCAATTAGGCTAGACAAAGAAATAAAGGGCATCCAGATTGTCAAGGAATAAATAAAATTATCTCTATTTGTAGACGACATGATCTTATACACAGAAAACCGTGAGGAATCCTCAAGAAAACTACTGAAACTAATAATAGAGTTCAGTAGAGCATTGGGATACAAAATAAACATACAATAATCAGTTGGATTCCTCTACACCAGCAAAAAGAACATCAAAGTGGAAATCAACAAATCAATACCATGTAAATCTTACCAGAGATGTTAAAGGCTTATACAAAGAAAAATACAAAACACTTCTGCAAGAAACCAAAAGGGACCTACATAAGTGGAAAAACATACCTTGCTCATGGATAGGAAGACTTAGCATTATAAAAATGTCCATTCTACCAAAAGTGATCTATAGATTTAAAGCAATTCTGATCCAAATTCCAGAGACATTTTTTAATTAACTTTTATTGAGCTTCAAATGAACGTTTACAAATCAAGTCAAACTGTAACATATAAATTTATATACACCTTACTCCATACTCCCACTTGCTCTCCCCCTAATGAGTCAGCCCTTCCAATCTCTTGTGACAATTTTGCCAGCTTCCAACTCTCTCTATCCTCCCATCCCCCCTCCAGACAGGAGATACCAACACAGTCTCAAGTGTCCACCTGATACAAATAGTTCATTCTTCATTAGCATTTTTTTTTCCTACCCACTGTCCAGTCCCTTTCATGTCTGATGAGTTGTCTTCGGGAATGGTTCCTGTCCTGGGCCAACAGAAGGTTTGGGGACCATGACCGCTGGGATTCCTCTAGTCTCAGTCAGACCATTAATTATGGTCTTTTTGTGAGAATTTGGGGTCTGCATCCCACTGATCTCCTGCTCCCTCAGGGGTTCCACAGACATTTTTTAATGAGATGGAGAAACAAATCGCCAACTTCATATGGAAGGGAAAGAGGCCCCAGATAAGTAAAGCATTACTGAAAAAGAAGAACAAAGTGGGAGGCCTTACTCTACCTGATTTTAGAACCTATTATACCACCACAGTAGTCAAAACAGCCTGGTACTGGTACAACAACAGATACATAGACCAGTGGAACACAGTTGAGAATCCAGTCATAAATACATCCACATATGAGCAGCTGACATTTGACAAAGTCACCAAAACAGTTAAATGGGGAAGACAGTCTTTTTAACAAATGGTGCTGGCACAACTGGATATCCATCTGCAAAAAAATGAACCAAGACCCATACCTCACTCAATGCACAAAACAGGCTCAAAATGGATCAAAGACCTAAATGGAAAATCTAAAATGATAAAGATCATGGGAGAAAAAATAGAGGCAACGTTAGGAGCCCTAATACATGCCATAAATGGTATGCAAAACATTAATAACAGTGGAGGAGAAAAACTAGATAACTGGGAGCTCCTAAAAATCAAACACCTATGCTCATCCAAGGACTTCACCAAAAGTGTAAAAAGATTACCTACAGACTGGGAAAAAGTTATGACATTTCCGATCAGCGCCTGATCTTTAAAATCGACATGATACTGAAAAAACACAACTACAAAAAGACAACCCAATTAAAAAATAGGCAAAAGATATGCACATTCACTTCACTAAAGAAGGCATTCAGGTAGCTAACAGATACATGAGGAAATACAATCATTAGCCATTAGAGAAATGCAAATCAAAACTACAATGAGATTTCATCTCACTCCAACAAGGCTGGCATTAATCCAAAAAACACAAAACAATAACTGTTGAAGAGGCTGTGGAGAGATTGGAACGCTTATACACTGCTGGTGGAAATGTAAAATGGTACAACAACTTTGGAAATAAATTTGGTGCTTCTCCAAAAAGCTAGAAATAGAACTACCATACAATCCAGCAATCCCACTCCTTGGAATATATCCTAGAGAAATTAGAGCCTTTACAAAAACAGATATATGCACACCCATGTTCATTGAGCACTGTTTACAATAGCAAAAAGATAGAAGCAAGGATGCCCAACAACAGATAAATGGATAAATTATGGTATATTCACACAATAGAATACTACTCATTGATAAAGAACGGTGATGAATCTGAAACATTTCATAACGTGGAGGAATCTGGAAGGCATTATGCTAGGTGAAATTAGTCAGTTGCAAAAGGACAAATATTGTATAAGACTACTACTATAAGAACTCAGGAAATAGTTTAAACAGAGAAGAAAATATTCCTTGATGGGTATGAGGTGGGGAGGGAGGAAGGGTGGGAGACCCATGTTCACTAATTAGACTGTATATAAGAATTAGTTTAGGTGATGGGAAAGACAACACAAAATAAAGGCAAGGTCAGCACAACTGGAGTAAACCAAAAGCAAAGAAGTTTCCTGAATAAAGTGAATGCTTCAAAGGCTAGCAAAGCAGGGGTGTAGGTTTGGGACTATGGTTTCAAGGGACATCTGAGTCCATTGGCATAATAAAATCTATTAAGAAAACATTCTGCATCCTACTTTGAAGAGTGGCATCTGGGGTCTTAAATGCTAGCAAGCGGCCTTCTAAGATGCATCAATTGGTCTCAACCCACATGGATCAAAGGAGAATGAAGAACACCAAGGACACAAGGTAATTACAAGCCCAAGAGACAGAAAGGGCTACATAAACCAGAGACTACATCAACCTGAGACTAGACGAGGTAGGTAGTGCCCAGCTACAACCAAAGACTGCCCTGACAGGGAGCACAACAGAGAACCCCTGAAAGAGCAGGAGAACAGTAGGATGCAGACCCCAAATTCTCATAAAAAGACCAGATTTAATGGCCTGACTGGGACTAGAAGGACCCCCTTGGGCATGGCTTCCAGACCTACTGTTGGCCCAGGACAGGAACCATTCCCAAAGCCAACTCTTCAGATAGGGATTGGACTGGACAATGGGTCAGAGAGAGATGCTGGTGAGGTCTGAGCTTCTTGGATCAGATGAACACTTGAGACTATGTTGGCATCTCCTCCCTGGATGGGAGATGAGAGGGTGGAGGTGGATACAAGCTGGCAAAATGGACGTGAAAAGAGAGAGTGGATGGAGGAAGTGGGCTGTCTCATTAGGGGGAGTATTTTTTTTTATCAAGGTGTATATAAGTTTTTGTGTGAGAGACTGACTTGATTTGTAAACTTTCACTTAAAGCACAATAAAAATTAAAAAAAAAAACCAGAGTACAAAATTTAAAGTAAAAAAATAAATAAAAAGATTTAAAAAATGGCTGAAGTTCAAGAAAAAATAGTAAAACACACGAAATTACAAGAGAAGAAGGACCAATTATAAACAAAATATGAAGAGGAGGAACCCTCTTCTATGGAGTCCAGACTAATGCAAAGAATTGATAATTTTCCTAGTATAGCACTAAATATGTTTACATAAAGGAAAGAGCAATAGAAAATAAACTAGCAGAAATCAGGGTAAAAAATGAGAAACTAAATGGAGAAGCAAAATCAGAGACTCAACAAGGAAATTGAAAACATCAAAAAACAAAACAAAACAAAACAAAGATAACTTCTGGGACTAAAGAATAAAGCAAATGAATTTGAAAAAGCAAGTGAAACACTCAAGAATAGAATCAAACAGACAAAAGATAGAGTAAATGAAGTAGAAAACAAAATAACTGAACTTACCAAGTCTCAAGAGAAAAGGAAACAACAAAGAAAAATGAACGAACCCAAAAGGGAATATGAGATTCAATGAAAAAATGTAACATTAGAGTTATTGGAATCTCAAAGCACCATGACAACAATAAAGGCATAGAAACAATTCTCCAACAGAAAATTAGAGAGAATTTCACAGACTTTAACAGAGAACAAAGCCTACAAATGCAGGAAACTACATGAACCACGATTAGAAGAGACATGAAAATATCATCTCAGTGTCATATCCTAATAAAATTCTTGGAAACCAAAGATAAGAAGAGAATTCTGAAAGCAGCCAGATAAAAAATGCAATATAACATACCAAGGCACTTTCATAAGAATCAGTGCATATTTCATCCCAGAAACTCTAGACGCTAAAAGACAATGGAGCAACATATATAAAATAGTGAACGAAAACAATTGCCAACCAAGAATTCTTTGACCAGCAAGGTTGTCATTCAAAAATGAGGGAGAAATCAAGACATAACCAAACAAACAGAAGCTCTGAGAATTTGCCACTACCAGACCATTTTTGGGAACCCCAGTGGCGTAGTAGTTAAGTGCTACAGCTGCTAACCAAAAGTTCGGCAGTTCAAATCCACCAGGCCCTCCTTGAAAACTCTATGGGGCAGTTCTACTCTGTCCTATAGGGTCACTATGGGTCAGAATTGACTCGACAGCAATGGGTTTAGATTTTGGTTTTTTTTAGACCAGTTTTGCAAGTAATACTCAAGGGAGTACTCCAAATGGGAAGACAAGATCATTAAATAAATACTAGTATCTATAAATGAATAAATAAACAAAAAATAAGAGAGATAGAGCTACAAAAAATGCAACAACATGGACAATCCTAATGACCAAGTATGATTTCAGGGAATAAACTCAATAATTAAATCTCACAAACAATACAACATCAAGTTTGTAAGAAATAAGTACAAAGTAAACTTATCAAATACAGGTTGTATATTGATGTTAATGGAGACCCATCAACAAAAATGGGGGAGGGAGGAGCATATGAGGAATAGATGTATTATGTCAAAGTTAACTGTTGTTCATACATTAAACATTGTTGCTATTTTAAGTTGTGTAATGTAGTTTTTTTTAAATGTAATATATGTGATAACCAGTAAGAAATTTCTAAGAAAAAACATTCAGAAGAAAAGCAGAAAGGAAAAAAAAAGGCTTATCAAGAGAACGCAGCCAAATACAAACAAAACAGAAAAATCAGAATTTAAAAAAAGGCAATATGAAACACTCAAAAAAAAAAAAAAAAAAGGCAAAACAAGTAGACACTTTGTTTTCAGTAACATCCTTAAAGGCAAATGGTCTTAACGGCCCATGCAAAAAGCAGAGTGGCAGAATAGATTTAAAAAAAAATGTGATCCATCCTTTTACTGTTTAAAAGAAGCACACAGTAGACATAAGGACACAAACAGACTGAAAATAAATAGATGGAGAAAAATATTCCACGTAGCCAGTAAAAAAAAAAAAAAAAGTCATACTGATATAAGATGAAATAGACTTTAAATCAAAATTTATTGCAAGAGATAAAGAAGGATATTGTGTAATAATAAAAGTGTCAATCCACCAAAAAGGCATAACAATTATAAATTTATATGTACCTCACAGCAATGCATCAAAATACATGAAAAAAAATACTGATTAATATGAAAGGAGAAATAGAAAACTCCAGAATAAAATAGGGGATGTCAACACACCACTTTTAGCTATAGACAGAACATCTAAAAATAAGATCACTAAGGTTATTGAAAGCTTAAATAAAATCATAAACCAATGGACATAACCAACATATATAGAACACTCTACTCAGCATCAGAACAAAGTACATTCTTCTTCAGTGTGTATGGATCATTTTCAAGAATAGACCATATGCTAGGACACAAAACAAGTCTCAACAAATTTGAAAAGTTTGAAATCATACAAAGTGTTTTCTCTGGCCATAACAGTACGAAGCTAGAAACCAACAACAGGAAAAAAATAAATAAATGTATGGACACTAAATAATACACTGCTAAAAAACTATTGGGTTATATAAGAAAACAAAAGTGAAATTAAAAACTTTCTAAACCAAATGAATATGAAAACAAAACCAAAAAACCTACTGCTGTCAAGTCAATTAGAATTCATAGTGGCCCTATATGATAAAGTAGAACTGCCTCATACGGTTTCCAAGGCTATAATCTTTACAGAAGCAGGAGCAACATCTTTCTCCCACAGAGTGGCTGGTGGGTTAGAAATGCTGACCTTTTGGTTAACAGCCAAGTTCTTTAACTACTGTGCCACCAAGATTCCTGAAAATGAAAACACAACATATTAAAACCTTTGGGACACAGGTAGAGCAGTACTAAGAGGGAAAGCCTTAGCAATAAATGCCTACATTAAAAAGAAATATTGACAATCCTTAAACAGACAACTTGATCAAATAGAAAATGAAGAGTAAAAGAAACCGAAAGCTACCAGAAAAAACAAATAATAAAGATCAAGGAAGAAATAAATGAAATAGGAAACAGTGTTAAGAATCAACAAAACCAGAAGTTGGTTCTTAGAAACGATCAATAAAATTAGACAAACCACTGGCTAGACTGACAAAAGAAAGAAAGAAAGAAAGAGGCAAATAACCAGAATAAAAAATGAAATTGGTGACATTAAAACTGATCCAACAGAGATAAAAATTGTGTTTACTTGAAAAATTGTACTCCAACAAATTTGAAAACATAGATGAAATGGACAAATACCTAGAAACATACTACATACCTGAACTAACACAGAGATAGAAAATGTCACATACCCATTTAAAAAAGGAGTTATCATTAAAAAACTGCCAACAAAAAACTGCTCAGGACCAGATCTACACTGGGGAATTCTACCAAATATTCAGAGAAGAACTGACACCAATCCTACTCCCATCTCTTCAAAAACATAGAAAAGGAAGGAACACTACCAAACTCTTTCTATGAAGCCAGCATAACTCTGAAATCTGAACCAGGAAACATATCACAAAAAATAAAATTACATACCAATGTCCCTTATGGACATACTTGCAAAAATTTTCAACAAAATTCTAGCTAACAGATTTCTGCACCATAAAAAAAAAAAAAATCAGATACCATGATCAAGTAGGATTCATATTAGGATTACAAGGGTGTTTCAACATTAGAAAATCAATCAATGTACTTCACCACATAAATAAAACAAAGGAAAAGAACAATATGATCTTATCGATTGAAGCAGAAAAGCCATTTGATGAAATTTAACACCCTTTTCTGATTAAAACTCAGCAAAGTAGGAATAGAAGGGAGATTTCTCAACATAATTAAGGGCGCATATACAAAATAAACAGCCAACGTTATACTCAATGGAGAAGGGCTGAGATCCTTCCCTTTGAGAACAGGAATGAGACAAGAATGTCCATTATCGCCACTCTTATTCAACATTTTACTGGAAGACAAGCCAGAGCAATAAGATGCATTGGAAAGGAAGAAGTAAAACTACCTCTATTTGCAGATGACATGATCCTATACAGACTGTAAAGATTCCACAAGAAAACTGCTGGAACTAATAGAAGAATTTAGCAACATTGCAGGGTACAAGATCAATACACAAAAATCAGCTGGGTTCCTCTATACTAACAAAGACTACTCCAAAAAAGAAATCAAGAAAACAATACCATTTACAATAGCCCCCAACTCGATAAAATACCTATGAATTAACATAATCAGGGACATAAAAGATTTTGCATTTAAATATTATAAAACACTACTAGAGTAGACTGAAAGAGACCTACAAAAATGAAAAGACATGCCATGCTCATGGATTGGAAGACTTAATACAGTGAAAATGTCAATTTGACCTAAAAGCAATCTATAGGTAGAATGAAATCCTGATCCACATCCCAACATTATTTACTGAAGTAGAGAAACTAATGACAAACTTCATATGGAAAGGAAAAAAAAAACAACCTAAATAGTCAAAACAATATTGAAGAAAAAGAACAAAGCAGGAAGCTTCATACTCCCAGGTGTCAAAATGTACTACACAGCTACTGTAATAAAAACAGCCTGGTATTGGTTCAGTGATAGAAACATAGACCAGTGGAATAGAATTTCGAGCTCAGAATTAAACCCAGCTATCTATTTTATCTAAGGACAACTGATTTTTGACAAGGAGTCAAAGTCCATTCGGTGAGGAGGAAACAGTCTGCTTAATAAATGGTGCTGGCGATACTGGATATCCATGTGCACCAAAATGAACAGGACTGATACCTCACACCATACAGAAAAACTAACTCAAAATGAATCAAAGACTTAAATGTTATACCTAAAACAATAAAATTCCTGAGAGAAAACTATAAGACCTAATTCTTTTGTAAAAATTGGATAACAAACTAAAACAAATGCACAAACAGAAGACTATAAAATAGATAAGCAAGACTTCATAAAAATTAAATATTTATGCTCATCAAAAGACTTTATTAAAAGAATAAATGGACAATCTACAGACTGGGAAAAAATCTTATGAAACGACTTAATGGGTAAGGGTCTAATCTCTAAAATCTATAGAAAACGGCAACAACTCAACAACAAAAAGACAATTCAATCACCAAATGGACAAAGGACATGAACAGAAACTTCATCAAAGAGCACATCCAAGCAACAAACAAACATGAAAAGATGTTCATGATTATTAACCATTAAAAACCAAATACCACACCCAGTGCCGTTGAGTTGATTCTGACTCATAGCGACCCTATAGGACAGAGTACAACTGCCCCATAGAGTTTCCAAGGAGCACCTGGCGGATTCGAACTGCCGACCCTTGGGTTAGCAGCTGTAGCACTTAATCACTACACCACCAGGGTTTCCTATTAATCATTAAAAACAAAAACAAACCCCAGTGCCGTCAAGTCAATTCCGACTCATAGTGACCCTATAGGACAAAGTAGAACTGCCCCATAGAGTTTCCAAGGAGCGCCTGGAGGATTCGAACTGCCGATCCTTTGGTTCGCAGCCGTAGCACTTAACCACTACGCCACGAGGGTTTCCTATTAACCATTACCCAGTGAGAGAGCTAAATCAAAACTGCAATGAGATACCATCTTAACCTGGCTAAAATGGCATTGATTAAAAATAAAAGAGATAACAGCAAATGTTTTCAAGGATGTGAGGAGGTTGCATCCCTTATCTATTGCTGGTGAGACTGTAAAATGGTATGGTGCTTTCTCAAAAAACTAGAAGTACAATCAACACCCACAGAAGCAGCAGTCAAGAAATCAAACAATGCATTACATTGAGCAAATCTGCTGCAAGAGACCTCTATAGAGTGTTGAAAAGCAAAGATGAACCTTGAAGACTAAGGTGTGCCTTACCCAAGCCATGGTGTTTTCAATCACCTCATGTGCATGTGAAAGCTGGACAATGAATAAAGAAGACCAAAGAAAAATTGATGCCTTTGAATTATGGTGTTGGCAAAGAATATTGAATATACCATGGACTTCCAAAAGAAAGAACAAACTATCTTGAAAGAAGCGCAACCAGAATGCTCCTTAGAAGCAAGGAATGGTGTGACTACGTTTCACATACTTTGGACATGTTATCAGCAGGGACCAGTCCCTGGGGATGGACATCAAGCTTGGTAAAGTAGACAGCAAAAAACAGGAAGCCTTTCAACAAGTGGATTGACACAGTGCTTGCCACAATGGCCTCAGGCATAACGACAATCGTGAGATGGCACAGGTCCTGGCAGTGTTTCGTTCTATTGTACACAGGGTTGCTAGGAGTCAGAACACAGTCAATGGCACCTAACAACAACATGATCCAGCAATCCCATTTCTAGGTATGTATTCTTGAGACCTAAAAATAATGACACAAACACACATGTATGTACACTTATGTTCATTGCTGCTTTATTCACAGTAGGAAATAAATGGAAACAACCAAGCACTCACTAGCAGATAAATGGATAAGCAATTTGCAGTGCATGCATATAGTCTGAAATCAAAAGGAAAATACATTATAAAGTGTATGGACGTGATGGGCATACCGTTAAGTGAAATAAGTCAAACACATAAGGACAAGTATCGTATGATCCCTCTTTTGTGGGAAAATAAGAATAAAATACAGAGAGACCAGTGTTCATTGGTGGTTGCCAGGGAGAAAAGAGAAGAAGGGAAAATATGCTTTAGACCCTAGACTATTGTTATTTTTGGTGACGGGAAAAGTGGCACTGAATGTGTATGTAATGAGCACAGCACAACCAAAGTAAAAATGAGCGTATGAGCACATATGGATGGGTATAGGCATACTGGCAAATGGGTAGGGACAGGTGTGTACATAGGTGAGAACAGAAGTATTTGTAGTTACATATAAATACAAATATATGTGTGCAGGCACATATATTCACTGAAGACACAAATACACATACTGCTCAGACATAACCAAACACCTTCCAAGATTAGTTTTATGTGTGTGAAAGCTTAGGACCATAGTCTCATGGGACAACTTAGTCAATTGGCCTAACATAGCTCACAAAGATCATGATCTGAACCCTAGTGAAATGAGTAGTGTCTGGGGTCTTCAAAGCTTGTGAACAGCTACTTAAGACACAACTACTAGTGTTTACTCACCAGGAGTAAAAGAGTAAGACGGCAACCAAAACCTCAGAGAAGAAACAAGCCAACTCTACGAGTCACAACCTCATCTACCCTGAGGAGAGTAATGCTAGATAGTGCTGAGCTACCACCACTGATTGTTCTGGCTGGGGTCATAAATAGATGGTCCTGGATAGAATGGGAGAAAAATGTGGAGCAGAACTCAAATTGTTATTAAAAAAAAAAAGAAAGAAAAAAAGCCAGATAAGCTGGAACAGCGAACAGAGGAGTCCCCTGAGACTATTGCCTTGAGACGCTCTTTAAACCTAGAACCAAGCCTATCCCCTGAGATCACCTATTAACAAAATTGCAGAATGAAACACTAAATAAAGGATATTACCAGTAAGATTGGTACTGAATTTAAAAACCATCAGTATGAGACCAAAAAGTCAACAATTACTCAAAAGCAAAGATGGGAAGATAAGGGGACAGAGAAACTAGAGTACTGGAAACAAAAAGAATGTCGACACATTGTGGAAAAAAAAAAGAAGAAAATGCTCATTCAATTAGCTCTAGTCCTCTTGCTAAGGATTAGGTACAGTAGTTAAAAAAAAGCTCTAGGTGAACCTGATATGAGTTACTTTAAAGTTCAGCAATAATTAAATAAGAATTTACTGAGTAAATAATATGTATATGTATGTTACTACTCAACTGCATACAAGAAATGAACAATTACATCTGACACTGTCAGTGTCCTCACAGATATTTTAGTCTTTGGAGTGCTGTGTGTATGTGTATGTATTACAGTGACTGTCCCAGGGTTACTATCAGTTCTTGAGCCCTTTGTATTTGTATTGTACTAGCTGAGGGGGAAGTATTTCTATTTCTGACAAGTCTTTAGTCTTGCAGAATTCTGTCATAAGATCTCTGGCATAATTTTTGTCATCAAGGCCATATTTTTGAACAACTGACCCTTCTTTATTTCCAACTTTTGAATTCCAATCATAGTAATTATCAATATATTTTTATTGCATGTTTGATCAGTTTCAGATTGCAGCATTTCATAAAAATCTTTATTTTGAACATGTTATCAGGAAAGACTAATGGTTAGAAAAGGACATCGTGCTTAGTAGAGGGCCAATAAAAATGAGGGAAACCCTCACTGAGGTGGATTGATACAATAGCCACAACAATAAGCTCAAACATACCAATGATCATGAAGATGGCACAGGACTAGGCAACATTTCCTTCTGTTACGCATAGGATCTCCTTGAGCTCATGAGCCGAGATCAACCGGGTGGCCACTAACAATAGTTCATTGTACTGAACTATCTAAAATATGACCACCGCCTCATGTGTATAGGATCAAATAATTGCCACTGTTGGAATTACATAATTTTGAGAAAAAAATATATATGTACATATATATATATATATATATATATATACACTTCTGTTTGGATTTTAAGCAGATAGAAGTAGTAAGAAATTAAACAAGAAAAAAAAAACTTGTTTTTTTTTTTTTTCAACAGAGATTTTTAAGCAATTCCAGTTTGGTTTCTTTGTTTCCTCATAAAAGTTGTTTTCCATCTCTCAGGAACATAATCAAAGAAAGTGCTTTCCCTAAACACTGTTCAGGGATTCTACCTTGGTATGTACAGAAAAAGAAATTATTTTCCTTAAAGCCTACACAATCTTTATAGGGTTGCTGATTTGTTGGACTTGATATTAAGAAGAGAAGCTGTTATACCAGGGAGCAACACTCAGACATATCTAGAGGCAGTGAATAAATAATATGAATGTGAAATACAGTTGAGAGGGATATTTCAAGAACTGAAATTTTTTTTTCTTAGAAACTAATGCCATTCCTGAGGACCTAAGTAATCTTGTGTGAGAGTACCAATTTTCTTTAATTTCCCCAGTATACCTGAAGTAGCCGTATTTGAATCACCCATCAGCCTGTTCTGAACACTTATTTCAGAAAGCAGTTTAACTTCTCAGCAGGGACTCAGAAGGTCAAATTCAGAAAAAAAAATGCATGAAAATACCAACTATAAGCAAGATGAAGGGCTATTATCAAATGGCCAGGGATTTTCTGAGCATTTCATCCACAAAGAGAATCTTTATATTTGAAAAGGTATTTAAAGAGAATAATGAATAAATTTATTCTTTTGCATTATTTTCATTCAATTTTTGCTGAATAGAATCAAAAGCAAGTGATTAATAGAATATAAAAGCAACAAATAAATTGAAAAATTCAGTCAAATTAGTTGTTTGACATCAAACAACCTATGTTCTTTGATAAATTTCATGTGTCTCAACCGATACTTTGAGTACTCCACAAATTCAACCCATTGCCATCAGAGAGACTGTATAGGACAGAGTAGAACTGCCCCATAAGGTTTTCAAATAGTGGCTGATGAATTCAAACTGCTGACCTTTTGGTGAGAAGCTGAGCTCTTAACCCCTGCACTACCAGGGCTCAGTTTAAGTACTAATAGCATAAAATTCCTCCCTCTGCTAGATTGCTATAGTGAAGGATTCTATGGGGGAAAATATTAAACGTCACAGGAAGCATTAAAAGACGATGGGAGGAATACACAGAGTGATTATACCAAAAAGAATTAGTCGACGTTCTACCATTCCAAGAGGTAGCATAAGATCAGGAACCAATGGTACCGAGGGAAGAAGTCCAAGCTGCACTGAAGGCATTGGCAAAAAATAAGGCTCCAATAGTTGACGGAATATCAATTGAGATGTTTCAAAAAATGGATGCAGCACTAGAAGTGCTCACTTATCTATGCCAAGAATTTGGAAGACAGCTACCTTGCCAGCCGACTGGAAATATATATATTTGTGCCCATTCCAAAAGGAGGTGATCCACCAAAATGTGAAATTATTGAACAATATCGTTAATATCACATGCAAGCAAAATTTTGCTAAAGGTCGTTCAAAAGCGGCTGCAGCAGTATATCAACAGGGAACTGCCAGAAATTCAGGCTGGATTCAGAGAGGATACAGAACCAGGGATATCATTGCTAATGTCAGATGGATCTTGGCTGAAAGCAGAGAATACCAGAAAGATGTTTACCTGTGCTTTGTTGACTATGTATAGGCATTTGACTGTGTGGATCATAAAAAATTATGGATAACATTGCAAAAAATGGAAATTCCAGAACACTTAATTGTGCTCTTGAGGAATCTTTACATAGATCAAGAGGCAGATGTTTGGACGGAACAAGGGAATACTGATTGGTTTAAAGTCAGGAAAGGTGTGCGTCAGGGTTGTATCTTTTCACCATACCTATTCAATCTGAGCAAATAAACTGAGCAAATAAGCTGAATTATATGAAGAAGAACGGGGCATCAAGATTGGAGGAAGACTCATTAACAACTTGTGTTATGCAGATGACACAACCACGCTTTCTGAAAGTGAAGAGAACTTGAAGCATTTACTTAAGAAGATGAAAGACCATAGCCATCAGTATGGATTACCCATGACATAAAGAAAACAAAAATCCTCACAAATGGACAAATAAACCATATCATGTTAAGTGGAGAAAAGATTGAAGTTGTCAAGGCTTTCATTTTACTTGGCTCCACAATCAACAGCCATGGAAAGAGAAGTCAAGAAATCAGAGGAAGCATTGCATTGGGCAAATCTGCTGCAAAGGACGCCTTTATAGTATTGAAAAGCAAAGATGCCACCTTGAAGACTAAGGTGCACCTGACCCAAGCCATGCTATTTTCAATTGCATCATATGCATGTGAAAGCTGGACACTGAATAAGGAAGACTGAAGAGAAGTGACTTCTTTGAATTGTGGTGTTGGCAAAGAATGTTGAATATACCATGGACTGCCAAAGAAATGTATAAATATGTCTTGGAAGAAGTACAACTAGAATGCTCCTTAGAAACAAGTATGGCAAGGCTGCATCTTACATACTTAGGACATGTTGTCAGGAGTGTGATCAGTCCCTGGAGAATGACATCATGTTTGGTAAAGTACAGGGTCAGCGGAAAAGAGGAAGACCGTCAATGAGATGGAATGACACAGCGGCTGCAACAATGGGCATAAGGATATAAAGATTGTAAGGATGGCACAGGACCAGGCTGTGCTTCATTCTGTGATACATAGGGTTGCTATGTGTCAGAACCACCTCGAAGGCACTTAACAACAACTGCTAGATTCACCCACATCTTGAGTTTTCTTTCCTCTGTAAAAGTTAAGTTTTAAACTTCCTTTCTCCTAAGGTATCAGAAAATTGGAGAACTCATAAATGAGGGCAGTGAAAGAGCAGGGCTTCATTATGAACATATATGTTCATATAAAATTTCAAAGTACAAAAAGTTATTAATATTTCTGTTTAATTTGAGAGTGTTGACCTAATGGCACAACTATTAAATGTTCGGCTGCTAATCTAAAAGTTGGCTGTTCGAACCCACTTAACGTCTCGGCAGGAGAAAGACCTGGTGATCGGCTTCCATAAAGACTGTAGCCTAGAAAACTATATGGGGCAGTTCTACTCTGCCACATGGTATCACAATGAGTTAAAATCAACTCGAGGGCACCTAACAATCACAATATTTTTCCTTCCAAAATTATAGGCCACTTTTTCAGACTCACTCCATATATTCTGGACTCACATTCTAAACAGCTCTAATAAGTTGTGCTTGACTTTACTGTTTCTACCACTAGACAAAGAGCTCACTGGCAGTAGAAAATGAACCAGCACCTATAATAGAATTAGGGTAATGCATTTGCCGTGGGAAGTATACTTGAATGAATGACTGCCAGGCAAGGCGTCTTAATTAGTTCCCAAGTTGATATCAAACTACACATGCTAATCCCTTGGCCTGATTCATGCCAAGCTAGACCTTTACATAATGTAAACCCTTTTTATAAAAACAATTATTTTCCCTCCAGGTGCCAGATTATCTTGCTTATGTTAAAGGTAAAAATTTTCATTGTTCAGATTCAGCAATTTCACATATTGTTTAGTACCATTGTTTGATGTATATATATTTTTAACCAAGCAATGACTTAACCAACTGTGAAATACCATGTAATAAAATTGTATATACTTTGGTATAAACAACTGCATTTAGCATATACAAACTAAATTTAAGAATATACACATACATAGGGGAAAATTGAGTATGATAATGAAATCAGTGATTCAACCCGTTTTATTTAAAATGCGATCATTTTCTACAAAACTGTTGGTCTGAGATGAGAAAAATCTGTACTTATAGTATTTCTGTGAAAAGAAAGGCTCTCCATAAGTCATCACACACATAAGGGCTGCCATTGCTAGCAGGATACACAACCACCTTAAAAGCTAACTATCAACTGTGTAAATAGCAAGTGCTGTGACAGGCTGAGGGACTGAAAGAAACCATTTATTTATTTATTTCCTGCTGAGTTGACACACTTAACTCTGAGTGACTTCAGAAGTTGGTAATCTTTCTGTGTTAATAACATTGAATTGTGTTCTACCTTGTATTACAATTTATAAAGCATTAACAATAAGGAAATGAAACCTGTCAGCTTTTTTTTTTTTTTTTCCTAATTTGTGGGATGCACACTTAATTTTCTGAGGACTCAATTATACTATTAAAAAAAATTATTTTTAATTTTTATTAATTTTGGACTCAATTATACTAAGGGATGGTAAATTGTCACAAGATTCCTTCAAAAGTATAAACAAGGTACAAATACCCATCATATTCTTCTTTTACAAGTTGCAAATGAATCTAAGGCATTTCTAAATGACTAAATACCAATGTAGGAATTTATCTTTTCCAAAAATTTGGTGAGGAGATGTCGTGGATCCAATTATGTTCCCCCAAAAATGTGTGTATCAATTTGGCTGGGCCATGATTCCCAGCATTGTGTGGTTGTCCTCCATTTTTTTACTGTAATTTTATGTTAAAAAGGATTAGAGTGGGATTGTAACACCACCTTTACCCAGGTCACAGCCCTGATCCAGTGTAAAGGGAGCTTCCCTGGGGTGTGGCCTGTACCACCTTTTATCTCTCAAGAGATAGAAAGGAAGGGGAAGGAGCAGAGAGCCAGAGAGGGGAACTTCATACCACCAAGAAAGCAAGGCTGGGAGCAGAGCATGTCCTTTGATTCCTGAGGTTCCTGCATAGAGATGCTCCCAGACCACGGAAGACTGAGGCATCACAAGGACCTCTCTCCAGAGCTGACAGAGAGAAAAAGCCTTCCCCTGGAACTGACGCCCTGAATTTGGACTTGTAGCCTACTTGTCTGTGAGAGAATAAACTTCTCTTTGTTAAAGCTATCCGCTTATGGTATTCCTGTTATAGTAGCACTAGATGACTAAGACAGGATGTTTAAAATAATGCATAAAATAATGGTATATTTATTTCTAATACTATAAAAAAATTACACAGGGCTATTGCTAGAAATCCTCTTTTATAAAATAAAGGAACATTTAATTAACATAAATACATATAAGGGTAATTAAAAGGAAAATTATGACCCTTATGCAAAATGTGTCAATTATTTTATTTAACTCACTAATTATTGAGAGAATCAGTAAGTTGTGAAAACCAGTACAAATAAGAGTGCTAAAATGATTTTGCTAATAGATTCAAATCTGACCTCACCTAAAAGGTAGAAATAATGGCTGAATTTTTCATAAAGAAAATTTGATTGGAACCCCAGCATTATGATGTATTTATAACTATGCATGCATATACATGGATTATACCTCAACATAAAACAAAAGTCCTCACAACTGGACCAATAATCAAAATCATGATAAACAGAGAAAATATTGAAGTTGTCAAGGATTTATGTCATTTTACTTGAATCCACAATCAACGCCCATGGAACCTGCAGTCAAGAATAAAATGCCTCATTGCATTGGGCGAATCTGCAACAGACCTCTTTAAAGTGTTAAAAAAACAAAGATGTCAGATTGAGAACTAAGTTGCCCCTTACCCAAGTCATGGTATTTTCAAGCGCCTCATATGCATGTGAAAGCTGGACAATGAATAAAGAAGACTGAAGAAAAATTGATGCGTTTGAGTTATTTGAATTACGGTGTTGGTGAAGGATATTCAACTGCCAGAAAAATGAACAAATCTGTCTTGAAAGAAGTAGTACAGCCAAAATGCTTCTTAGAACAGAGTATGGAAAGACTTTGTCTCACTTAATAAGGACTTGTTATCAGGAGGGACCAGTTCCTAGACAAGGACAATCATGCTTGGTAAAGCAGAGGGTCAGTGGAAAGGAAAAAGACCCTCAATGAGATGGATTAACACAGTGGCTACAACAACTGGTTCAAATAGAGCAAAGATTACGAAAATGGCATCATTTCATTCTGTTATACATAGGATTGCTGTGAGTTGGAACCGACTCCAGGGTACCTAACAACAACAACAACAACATATATGCGCATATTGCTTGCAGTTGACTCATTTTAATATCTGGAAGCTGTAATTGAAACAATGTTGGAGAAAAATTTATTTTTTCTTATACAACAGGTCTAGAGTTTTATATTTGATTACCCGAAGTTCATTCTTCAGAGATGTCCTGTCACTGTCTTATAGTAAAAGAAACTATATAATGAAAATGTACTGATGAAATAATAGAAATAGATGATGTGCACATTATTTTTCCCCCCAAAGATCGTGGCTCCGTGCTGCCAAATAGAACGTGAGGAAGGCAAGATTAGATAGTTAAACTATAACAAAAGGCAGAATTTTCAACCCTGTGTGTACTGTGTTATCTTTGCATGATAACGTAAATGATAAAAAAAAATGATAAGTTCACACTAATACAGCCAGCAGGAGAAAGGATTTTCCCTTAGTCAATGAATGAAAAATGCAAAAAGAATGTAGGGCATTTGTTCATCTAAATCTGGACACTACCATGAAGGCAAGTGCATTTGGTTCTCTGGAAATTAAAAACATACATCAGGTAAACATTAGTTAAGTAATAAATATCTAGTTAATCAACTCGACAGCACTGGGTTTTTGGGTTAAAAAACAGGTATTGGTTTTCCTAATTCAGCAGTCAAGATGATTAGTTTGTAGCAGTTAAAATAAAAATCAGGGTTTTAGGTCAAATATATATAGGGCTATTCTCAATATGTTTCCTCTTTTCTCACTTGCATGAAAGTGTCACTTTCATACTAATGAAAATACGAAGAATCTTCTGATAAAAATGTAGATCAAGGGCATTGCTTATAAAAATGGTTGCTGTTGTTAGATGCCGTCCAGTTGGTTCCGACTCATAGCGACCCTATGTACAACAGAACAGAACACTGCCTGGTCCTGCGCCAACCTCGCAATCATTGTTATGAGCCCTTGTTCAGCCACTGTGTCAATCCACCTCATTGAGGGTCTTCCTCTTTTTCACTGACCTCCAAAAGGACAACTCCTTTCCAAAAGCAAGATGAGAAAGTAAGAAGGGACAGGAACTGGATGAGTGGACACAGGGCACTGGGGTGTAAAGGCGGAGCATGCTATTACATTGAGGGGATTTCAGTCAATGTCACAAACAATACGTGCATTTTTTTTAAGGAGAAATTAACTTAAGCTGTAGACTTTCACCTTTAGCACAATAAAATTTAAAAAGAAAACTGGTAGTTTTCTTTTTGATAGGCAAGAAGTACTGAAAGAAGTAGGAAAAAAAATTTAAGAGTGAATATGGTTATATGGTTTATACAAAGAAGGTCTTCCCTTGCAGTGGACGAAGAGGCACTTAAAAAAAAAAAGTCCTCAAAGATTTCGTTTTCTTTGTGATGCAACCTATGGATCTATTTTTTTTCTGATTAGATATCCAGTAACACCAAGACTTTCTATCAAATAACTCATTAACTTTCCCAGAATTGAATCACCCTCTTTATAATAACTGAACTCACATATATACTCAGAGCTATTTTACATTTTCCATAATCTACCCTAATCTATTTGTTCCTTTTTCTCTTCATGGCATATTGTTTGCACCAGCTTTATAGTGTATATTGCTAGCTGATAAGGCTAGACCCAACCTGATCATCGTTTCAGTTTAGTTTATATGTGCATTACTTAATTATATGTACATATTTTAAGAATGTTTTTCCAACAAGAAAACAAACAAAAGAAAAATAAAGTAGAAATTCTAATTAAAGTCAAATTTAGATAATGTTTTGAAAGAAACACAAATAGAACATATACATATGACATATTTCTCTCCTAGTTTGGATCTTGTTTCAATATCATTTTATATTTTTCTTCATATAGATCTGGATCCTTTCTACTATACTTAGTATTTTGTAGTTTTTTAAAAAAAAATGTAACTGAACTATGTCTCTATTTTCCACATCTAATTATTTTTCCTCAAGTAGACAAATGTATCAAGTTTGTGTATATATATATATATATATATAGTATCCAGCCTTCTTATCAATTTTCTTAACTGTTCAAATTTATTAAAAAGCTCACTGAATTTCTCAAGTATAAAAACATATCAGCAAACAAAAAAATATTTTATTTCCTATACTAATTATTTTGTGTTTTTTCACATAAATTTGCCACAAATACAGAAAATATAATGGAACCGACTCATGGAGGAGAGAGCTGAGTGCCTCTATGCAAGAAGCTTCCTGGAGGAAAGGGGTGCTTCCAGGCACTTATTGGTGGAGCTACAGAGCTTTGGAACATTTGTCCCAGCAGGGCAGATGTGGCCGTGAAGCCCAAGAACTGAAAAGCCAAGTAACCAGGAAGCAGAAGCTGAAGAGACAAGGAACAAAAGAAGCTGAGCTGCCTCAGTCTCAAAACTATGGCCAGGACTTCTGGAGTTTCAAAGGGTGGAGCAATGGCCTCTGGTGTTTCTAAGGGTGGAGTCACCACTCAGATAGACTAGGCAAATAGTGCATCTAAAGCCAAGGGAGCAGAGTTGCTGTCCTAGTGGGCCCAGAAGCCAGAGGTGAAGCCCAGAGCTGAGGGACCGCCTATCAGAATCCAAAGAGTGTGGGCAATACCTAGAGTCTGGAGGGCAGGGCCATCGTGTAAATTGTCTCAGAGAAGAGAGGATTGTTTTCAAAGCCTTGAGGGCTAATGAAATGTGTTCTGCTGACTTGCTTGGGGCCTATTATCACTTCTTTCCCTGAAGTTTCTCTCATTTGTAATGGAAATTTCTATCTTGTGCCTGTTCTGCCATAGTACCTTGGAAGCAGATAACTTGTATTCTAGATTTCACAGATGAAGAGAAATTTTTAGCTTTTGGACATGGAGCCCATTTAAGACTTTTCCTATGATATGATGGGGTGGATGTGTCTTACATGTAGCAAGGACATGAATTTTAGGGGGCCAAAGGATGGAGTGTAACGGATTGAACTGTCTCCCCCAAAAATATGTGTCAGCTTGGTTAGGCCATGATTCCCAGTGTTGTGTGGCTGTCTTCCATTTTGTAATTTTCCTATGTGTTATAAATCATAATCTCTGCCTGTGGTTAAAGAGAATTGAGGTGGGATATAACACCCTTGCTCAGGTCACATCCCTGATCCAATATAAAGTAAGTTTCCCTGGATTGTGGCCTGCACCACCTTTTTTTTTTTTTTTAAATAATTTTTATTGCACTTTAAGTGAAAGTTTACAAATCAAGTCAGTCTGTCACATAGTAAACTTATATACACCTTACCACATACTCCCATTTACTCTCCCCCTAACGAGTCAGCCCGCTCCCTCCTTCCAGTCTCTCCTTTCGTGACCGTTTTGCTAGTTTCTAACCCTTTGTACCCTCCCATCTCCCCTCCAGACAGGAGATGCCAACACAGTCTCAAGTGTCCACCTGATACAAGTAGCTCACTCTTCATCAGCATCACTCACCAACCCATTGTCCAGTCCCTTCCATGTCTGATGAGTTGTCTTTGAGAATGGTTCCTGTCCTGGGCCAACAGAAGGTTTGGGGACCATGACCGCCGGGATTACTCTAGTCTCAGACCATTAAGTCCAGTCTTTTATGAGAATTTGGGGTCTACATCCCACTGATCTCCTGCTCCCCCAGGGGTTCTCTGTTGTGCTCCCCGTCAGGGCAGTCATCGGTTGTGGCCGGGCACCATCTAGTTCTTCTGGTTTCAGGATGATGTAAGTCTCTGGTTCATGTGACCCTTTCTGTCTCTTGGGCTCATAGTTATCATGTGACCTTGGTGTTCTTCATTCTCCTTTGATCCAGGTGGGTTGAGACCAATTGATGCATCTTAGATGGCCACTTGTTAGCATTTAAGACCCCAGACGCCACACTGCAAAGTGGAATGCAGAATGTTTTCTTAATGGAATTTATTTTGCCAATTGACTTAGAAGTCCCCTTAAACCATGGTCCCCAAACCCCTACCCTTGCTCTGCTGTTGGGTGGAGTGTTCTGTATAAGTCAATGAGGTCAAGTTGGTTGATTGTAGCCATTAGGTCTTCCGTGTCTTTTTTGAACTTCCTACTGGAAGTCCTATCCTTCTCCGAAAGTGGTGTGTTCAAGTCTCCTACTATAATTGTGGAGGTGTCTATCTCACTTTTCACTTCTGTTAAAGTTTGTTTTATGTGTCTTGCAGCCCTGTCATTGGGTGCATAAATATTTAATATGGTTATACCTTCCTGGTCAATTGTCCGTTTAATCATTATGTAGTGTCCTTCTTTATCCTTTGTGGTGGATTTAACTTTAAAGTCTATTTTGTCAGAAATTAATATTGCTACTCCTGCTTTTTTTTGATTGTTGTTTGCTTGGTATATTTTTTTCTATCCTTTGAGTTTTAGTTTGTTTGGGTCTCTAAGTCTAAGGTGTGTCTCTTATAGGCAGCATATAGACGGATCATGTTTTTTTATCCAGTCTGAGACTCTCTGTCTCTTTGTTGGTGCATCTAGTCCATTTACGTTCAGTGTAATTAGAGATAAGTATGTGTTTAGTGTTGTCATTTTGATGCCTTTTTGTGTGTGTTGTTGACAATTTCATTTTTCCACTTACTTTTTTGTGCTGAGACTTTTTTCTTTGTAAATTTTGTGTTCCTCATTTCCATAGTAGTTGAATTTATGTTTGCTGAGTTGTTATGTTTTTCTTGGTTTTTATTTTGAGTTATGGAATTGTTAGACCTCTTTTTGGTTACCTTAATTTTTACCCCTACTTTTCTAAGTAAAAACCTAACTTGTATCGTCCTATATCGACTTTTTTTCCTCTCCATATGGCAGTTCTATGCCTCCTGTATTTAGTCCCTCTTTTTGATTGTTGTGATCTTTTACATAATGACTTAAATGATTCCCTGTTTTGAGCATTTTTTTCTTTTTAAAATTAATCCTAATTTGTTTTTTGGTATATCTATTTGAGTGGATATCAGGATGTTCTGTCCTGTGACCTTGTGCTGTGTTGGTATCTGATATTATTGATTTTTTGACCATTTTCCTTTAGTATTTCTTGGTTTGGTTTTTGCAAATTTTCTAAGCTTGTGTTTATCTGTAAATGTTTTAATTTCATCTTCATATTTGAGAGAGTTTTGCTGGATATATGATCCTTGGCTGGCAGTTTTTCTCCTTCATTGCTCTATATATGTCATCCCATTGTCTTCTTGACTCCATGGTTTCTGCTGAGCAGTCTGAACTTATTCTTATTGATTCTCCTTTGCAGGAGACCTTTCTTTTCTCCCTGGCTGCTTTTAAATTTTCTCTTTATCTTTGGTTTTGGCAAGTTGTTGGTAATATGTCTTGGTGATTTTCTTTTTGGATCAATCTTAAATGGGGTTCGATGAGCATCTTGGATAGATATCCTTTCATCTTTCATGATGCCAGGGAAGTTTTCTGCCAACAGATCTTCAACTATTCTCTCTGTATTTTCTGTTATTCGTCCCTGTTCTGGAACTCCAATCACATGCAAGTTATTCTTCTTGATAGAGTCCCACATGATTCTTAGGGTTTCTTCATTTTTTTTTTTTTTGATTCTTTTATCTGATTTTTCTTCAACTATGTTGGTGTCAATTGCCTTATCCTCCACCTCCCCCACTCTGCATTCCAATTGCTCGAATCTGCTCCTCTGACTTCCTATTGAGTTGTCTAATTCTGTAATTTTACTGTTAATCTTTTTCGATTTCTGAATGCTGTCTCTCTATGTATTCTTGCAGATTATTCACTTTTCCACTGTGTTTTTGAGTAATCTTTTTGATTTCTTCAACTGCTTTATCAGTGTGTTCCTCGGCTTTTTCTGTAGATTGCCTTATTTCATTTTTTAGGTCATCCCTGATGTCTTGAAGCATTCTGTAAATTTAGTTTTTTATATTCTGCATCTGGCAATTCCAGGATAGTATCTTCATTTGGGAAAGATTTTGATTCTTTTGTTTGGGGGAGTTGTAGAAGCTATCGTGGTCTGCTTCTTTATGTGGTTTTATATTGACTGCTGTCTCCAAGCCATCTATAAGATATTGTAATGAATTATTTTATATTTGCTCACCGAGTCTTACCTTGTTTTGTTTTGTTTCAATATACGTAGATGGGCTACTAGATTGCGCTGTCTTGATTGTTGTAGCCTTTGAATCACTTATGTCCTCTTACCAGCTGGTTTGGGCCGTTACCAGAAATGTAAGCCTAAGAGTCCATTCACTACTCTTGAGTAGAATCTGATTTTCGGTCACCAAGTGTGTGGTGTAGACTGTCACCTATTCACTTAGAGGAGTAGTGGTGATAGTTGTGTGCACCAGATTCTAGTAGCAGCAGGGGGTCACACTCCAGGGGGAGCAGAATGCTGACAGGCTTCCTCCAAGTGCCAGTGAGGTAGGTGTGTTTCTATTCCTAAAGCACTTTGGTTGATGGGCTCTGCAGCTGTACCTTAGGCACCCAATGCATGTACCTCTACAGATTGGTAGGTGTCACTATCCTCAGACCCCTATGGCAGGAGGGTAGGTGGTTTGGGTGGAGTTCCCTGTTGTGGATCAGTGAGGGCTCTGTTTAATAGGTAGAGATGTCGGACCTGGGAAACTTGTCTTTCCAGTAATCCATGAAAACAATTACAGTCAGATCTCTATCAGAATGACCTTTGCATTAGAATAGCCACCTTGTTCCCAGTAGGGATGAAAGCCCAAGACTAGGGATCTCATATGCTTGGCTGGAGCTGGTTCTGTATTTTTAGTCCAATTTTGGGAAGTCAGGGAAGGATTTTTGGCCCCTGGGTTTTTTGTAGCTGCTTCTCTTGGGCCAGGAGAATGGGTTAGGAAAAGACAAAAAAAAAAAAAAAAAAACCCAGAGCACTTCACCCTCTGTCCCAGGAAATTCCAATGTTAATGAGGCCGCCTGGGAAGGGGAGGGGAGGGATCAGATAGATAGGAGAGAGTAGCACCCAGGAATGTAGACAAAGTTACTTATCTTGCTTGGTGATGACTTTTATCTGAAGTTCCCAAGGGGCGTGTAGCCTGTGTGCTGTTGGCTGGGTCAAGATTGCCCCCAAGGGTCAGGCACGCATCCTGTGCTTGTGCTGTCTCAGAAACTGTGGTCAGTTCCTCTGCTCTCACTCCAAAGCCCAGCGCCAAGGTTCCCTGGCTGGGACGCTGCACTCCAGGCTCCAAAACCAGTCGCTGCCTCCCACTGACTTCTCCTCCTGTCAGCTGCGTCACTGTGCTGCCTGCGTGCACTGGCTGGGCTTCCCCCAAGGTCACTTCTGGGGGCTAGGGCTGTGTCGCATGTTTGCGCCATCTCAGAATGCCATGCTCAGCTCCCCTGCGCCCAGTCCAAAGTCCGGCGCCAAGGTTTTCTGATTGGGATGCTGGCTCCAGGCTCTGAAAACAGTCCCTGCTTACCCGTGATTGCTCGTTCTCTCATTAGCCGCATCAGTGTGCAGCCTCCTTGTGCTGGCTGAATCTCTGTCACTCAGGTCAACTCTTTAGATCTGTGTTTGCTGGTCGGGTTTCGTAGACTGTCATGTATGTGATTGATTCACTTGTTTTTCCGAGTCTTTGTTGCAAGGGGGATCTGAGGTAGCTTCTACCTAGTCAGCCATATTGGCCCCGCCTCCTGCACCACCTTTTGTCTTACAAGAGGTAAAAGGAAAAGGATGCAAGTAGAGAGTATAGGACCTCATACCACCAAGAAAGCAGTTCTGGGAGCAGAGCGCATCCTTTGGACCTGAGGTTCCTGCACTGAGATGCTCCCACACCATGGGAAGACTGATGCATTACAAAGACCTTCCTCCAGAGCCAACAGAGAAAGAAAGCCTATCCTTGTAGCCAATGCCCTGAATTCGGACTTCTAGCCTACTGGACTGTGAGAGAATAAACTTCTCTTTGTTAAAGCCATCCATTTGTGTTATTTCTGTTATAGCAGCACTAGATGACTAAGTCGCCATCCTTACCTCTAAGGAGAATTCTGGTTGTGATTCTTCCAAGACAGATTTGTTCATTCTTCTGGCAGTCCATGGCATATTCAATATTCTTTGCCAACACCATAATTCAAAGGCATCAGTTCTTCATTCTTCCTTATTTATTGTCCAGCTCTCCCACACATGTGAGATGATTGAAAATACCATGGCATACCTTAGTCCTTAAAGGGACATTTTTGCTTTTTAACACTTTAAAGAGGTCTTTTGCAGCAGATTTGCCCAACGCATTATGTCCTTTGATATCTTGACCACTCCTTCCATGGGCACTGATTGTGGATCCACGTGAAATTAAATCCTTGAGAACGTCAATATTTTCCGTGTTTACCATAATATCGATTATTGGTTCAGATGCAAGTATTTTGTTTTCTTTATGTTGTGGTGTAATCCATACTAAAAGCTTTAGTCTTTGATCTTCATCAGTAAGTGTGTCAATTCCTCTTCACTTTCAGCAAGCATGGTTTTGTCTTCATATTGCAGGTTATTAAGGAGTCTTCCTCCAATCCTGAGGCAGTGTTCTTCTTCATATTGTCCAACTTCTAGGATTATTTGCTCACGTGTAGATGAATTAGTGCGGTGAAAGAATGCAACCCTAATGCACACCTTTCATGATTTTAATCTGTCCTAATCCCATTGTTATACAAGATATTACATTTTATTTTTCAGATCCATTTTTGTTCACATAATAGTTGTATTATCATTGTTATCACTTTCAAATTCTACACTATGATTAGATGGTTAAGTAAATTTTATCATCTGTAATAAGATTTATTTTTTAATGTCATAAATTTTTGTAAATAACTCACATATATTTTTAAGAAATTATTTCCTTACGTAAGGAAGTGTGGTTATATCATAATTTTATAATCAAATTTAATGATATATTAATCTATTACTTATGTTCTTTTTTAATCTCTAAAATTTAAGCCTATAATTTTAGGTTTATCAAGTCTACTTAGCATTTTAAATTTCTTGCTGTTTTGCTTCCTATGTCCACCTACATAAAATTTCATGAGTGTCATATATCTTCTTTATTGCTTCTTTTATCATTCCATGAGAATACTTTACTGTACTAATTTTAAATTCATATTCATATTAATTTATTATCTGATAATAATATTGTTACTACTACATACATTTTTTCTCCTCTCTTTTCTCTCAAGATCTCTCTACATTACCTGATATTTTATCAACTCCTGTTAAACACTTTAAAAAACACTATTTAAACAGTATCTTTTTCAGACATCGTATACCTGGATTTCATTTGTAAATCCTATACAACCAAGGGGAAAATTCAATCCAGTCATATTTGTTATAGTGGCTGACTTGTTTGATGTCATTACTTCCATCCTGCTTTATTATTTATTTTTAATTGTTTTCTTCCTATTTTTCTTTTTTTTAGTAAATTCAGTTGGATCAAGTTGTAACAAATTTCATTTATTTGTCCATGACAATTGGAAGTTTTAAAATTATTCCCTTACACCTCCTCACTTTAACAATGCAACAAAGTATTTATTAATATTTGAGAAAAAAGTAACAATTTCCCACTGAAGCATTTTCTTCTCTATTTTGTCATTATGTAAATAACAATTCTATTTTTTTCTGTACTGCCATGAAACTTTTCATTTTTTGAGACAGTGGTAATTTTAATTATTACTTAACTTTAGACATTCCTTTGTAATATATCCTTTCAGCATTTATAGTACATATTCTCAGGCTTTCTAACTTTATCCAATTAATCTCTTATTAATTTTATCCAATTATAATTTAATTTTAAAACAAATTAATCAAATGCATTAATTTTAAAAGATTCCTATATTCATTCTTACAGTGCAATGAATTACTTAATATGGCCCTTCTAGCCACAGTCTTGCCCCACGCATCTGTCAGTTTGTCATATTTTGGGGGCTTGTGTGTTGCTGTGATGCTGGAAGCCATGCACCGGTATTCAGATACCAGCAGGGTCACCCATGGCAAACAGGTTTCAGCTGAGCTTCCAGATTAAGACAGTTTAGGAAGAAGGACCCAGCAGTCCACTTTTGAAAAGAACTAGCCAGTGAAAACCTCATGAATAGCAGCAGAGTATTGTCTGATATAATGCCGAAGATGAGCCTCTCTGGTTGGAAGGCACTCAAAATACTACTGGAGAAGAGTTGCCTCTGCAAAGTAGAGTCTACCTTAATGAGGTGGATGGAGTTGAGCTTTCAGGACCTTCATTTGTTGTTGTGGCAAGACCTAAAATGAGAAGAAACAGCTGCAAACATCCATTAATAATCAGAATCTGGAATGTATGAATTATGAATCCAAGAAAATTGGAAATTGTCAAAAATGAAATGGAATGCAAATAGACTGGTTTTGGCCATTTTGAATCAAACAATCATATGGTTTACTATGCTGGGAATGACAACTCAAAGAGGAATGGTATTGCATTCATTGTCAAAAAGAACATTTCAAGATTTATCCTGCAGTACAATGCTGTCAGTGTTAGGATAATATCCAAAAGCCTACAAGGGAGACCAGTTAATGTGACTATTATTCAAATTTATGCACCAATCACTAAGGCCAAAGATGAAGAAATTGAAGATTTTTACCAACTTCAGTCTGAAATTGATCAACATGCAATCAGAATGCACTGATAATTACTGGTGGTTGGAATGTGAAAGTTGGAAACAAAGAAGGATTGGTAGTTGGAAAATATGACCTTGGTGATAGAATCAATGCCATAGATCACATGATAGAAGTTTGTAAGACCAATGATTTCTTCATTGCAAATACCTTTTTCCACCAACATAAACAGCAACTATACACGTGGACCTTGCCAGGTGGAATACACAAGAATCACATGGACTACATTTGTGGAAAGAGAAGATGGAAAACCTCTATATCATCAATCAGAACAAGGCCGGGGCCAATTGCAGATGAGACCATCAATTGCTCATATGCAAGTTCAAGTTGAAGCTGAAGAAAATTAGAACAAGTCCAGGAAAGCCAAAGTAAAACCTTGAGTATATCCCACCTGAATTTAGAGACCATCTACAGAATTGATTTGATGCATTGAACACTAACAATTGAAGACCAGACAAGTTGTGGAATGACACTAAAGATATACATGAAGAAAGCAAAAGGTCATTAAAAAGACAGAAGAGAAAGAAAAGACCTAAATGGATGTCAGAAGAGACTCTGAAACTTGCTCTTGAACATGGAGTAGCTAAAGCAAAAGGAAAAAATGATGAAGTAAAAGAGCTGGACAGAAGATTTCAGCTCAAGAATACAAATTATTATGATGACATGTGCAAAGACCTGGAGATAGAGAACCAAAATGGAAGAACATGCTCAGCATTTCTCAAACTGAAAGCACTGAAGAAAAAATTCAAGTCTCAAGTTGCAATAGTGAAGAATTCTACAAGGAAAATATTAAACAAAAGAATTAGCCAACATTCAACCACTTCAGGAGGTAACATATGATCAGGAACTTACTATGATACTGAAGGAAGAAGTCCAAGCTTACTGAAGGCATTGGTGAAAAACAAGGCTCTGGTAATTGACGGAATACCAATTGAGATGTTTCAACAAATGGATGTAGTGCTCAAAGTACTCACTCATCTATGTCAAGAAATTTGGAAGGCAGCTATCTGGCCAACCGGCTGCAAGAGATACGTATTTATGCCTATTCCCAAGAAAGGTGACCTACTAAATGTGGAAATTATCAAACAATATCATTAATATCACATGGAAGCAAAATTTTGATGAAGATCATTCAAAAGCAGCTGCAGCAGTGTATCAACAGGGAACTACCAGAAATTCAAGCCAAATTTAGAAGAGGATGTGGACAGGGATATCACTGCTGAATTCATATGGACCCTGTCTGAAAGAAGAGAATACCAGAAAGATGTCTACCTGTGTTTTATTGACTATTCTATGGGATTTGACTGACCGTGTGGATCACAACAAATTACGGATAACACTGTGGAGAATGAGAATTCCGGAACACTTAATTGTGCACATGAGGAATCTGTACATAGATCAAGAGGCAGTCTTTCCAACAGAACAAAGGAAAGACTGCCTCTTGATCTATGTACAGGGTTGTATCTTTTCACTATACCTGTTCAATCTGTATGCTGAGCAAATAACCCTAGAAGCTGGACTATGTGAAGAAGAACGGAGCATCAGGTTTGGAGGAAGACTCATTAGCAACCTGTGTTAGGCACATGACACAACCTTGCTTGCTGAAAGTGAAGAGGACTTGAAGCACTTACTGAAGAAGATCAAAGACCACAGCCTTCAGTATGGATTACAATTCAACATAAAGAAACAAAAATCCTCACAACTGGACCAATAAGCAACATCATTATAAACAGAGAAAAGATAGAGGTTATCAAGGACTTCATTTTACTTGTAACCACAATCAACACCCATGGAAGCAGCAGTCAAGAAATCAAAAGATGCATTGTATTGGACAAATTGGCTGCAAAAGACCTCTTTAAAATATTGAAAAGCAAAAATATCACCTTGAGGACTAAGATGTGCCTGACCCAAGCCATGGTGGTTTCGATCACCTCGTATACACGCGAAAGGAAGACCTAAGAAGAACTGAAGCCTTTGAATTGTGGTGTTGGTGAAGAATATTGAATATGACATGGACTGCCAAAAGAACAAAAAAATCTGTCTAGGAAGAAATACAACCAGAATGCTCCTTAGAAACAAGGTTGACAAGACTGCCTGTCACATACTTTGGACATGTTATTAGGAGGGATCAGTCCCTTGAAAAGTATATCATGCATGATAAAGTAGAGGATCATGGAAAAGAGTAAGACCTTCAATGAGATGAATTGACACAGTGGCTGGAACAATGGACACGAGCATAGCAACAATTTTGAGGATCGCGCAGGACAAGGCAGTGTTTCCTTCTGTTGTGCGTAGGGTTGCTATGAGTTGGAACAGATTCCAAGGCACTTAACAACAACAACAGCCACAATCTTTTTGACTCACATGCAAAGACTGAGTGGGTATGCAAATAGGGTATTTGGAACCCTAACAAAGGAATTGGTCAGTTTTGCTATCCTGCTAGGCTTAAAGTGAGCCATCTCAGAGGCAGAAAGAAGAGGATCTCACCACCACTAGGAAAAAAAGCCAGGAGTGTAGTGCCTCTTTGGACCAGGGATCCCTGTGCTGAGAAGCTTATGGAACAAGAAGATCGAGAGAGAGAGAGAGAAGCTGTAACACTGAAGAGAGGAAGAAATGGTGACAGAAAAACTGTGGCAAGAGAGACAAGCAGGAGATGGCCTGACCCATGGAACTAGAGCTGAGCTCTTTTGGGCAGAGGCAGACAATTGAAGTGGGGTGTCTCGGGGCACTTATCAGCAAAGCTAAAAGATCTTTATAATGCTTGCCCAAACAGGATAGAGGTTGAGGGGCCAGAGAGAGGTATGCTTGGGGTCATGGCTGAGAAAAGGCTGCCCTGATGTAAGATCTGTATTCTGATCTTGAACTGCAACCTGTTACTTCCCTAATAAACCCCATAATCTTGAGTATTGTCTGTGAGTTCTGTGTGGCCATTGCAGTGAATTACCAAACTCAGCAGGGAAGCAGAGAGTGCCATGGAAGGGACAGTTGGTGTCCGTATTTGGTAAAAAGGTTGGAGGGGGAAGGCATATCTGACCTTCTCCCTGGTGGCATAGTGGTTCAGAGCTTGGCTGCTAACTGAAAGATGGGCAGTTCGAATCCACCAGATGCTCCTTGGAAACCCAAGGGGCAGTTCTAACCTGTCCTGTATGGTCACTATGAGTTGGAATCGACTTGACAGAAACGGGCCCTCAAGAATCAGCCTTGGGCTATTATTGACGTTGGCTCTCCGTTGTGAAGTTAGAGGTTAGAAGCTGCCTTTGCCACACCATTTTTACCATTATTCACCACACATACCTCTCCTTTATTTGTTCATTTTCCTCATTTTGAAACTCATAATGTTTGCATTTTAAGTCTCCTGGAACTTTCTATTTCTTTTTATGTTTATTTTGTTTCTTTCGATAGTTATTATTCTTATATTGCAGGCCTCTAATTCACTTCTCAACAGTTCAGATACAATTCTCCAATTCAATTCATCAATTACAAATTTAGGAAATCTTGTTATAAGGAAGCAGAAACATTGTTTTTGTGCTGGATTTTAATATTTTTAATTACTCTTTTTTTAATGGAAATTGATACCTTTCTTTTACAAAGCTCTCTTCCTGTGAATATTTATGATTCAACTGATCTTTTTCTGTCTTGCCATCAAGTAATTATTTTTGTTTATCAGCTTCTTTATGTCCAGGCCTGGATTTGATGTACTCCAAATGACAGTGGTCTTATCAAATGGTGGAAGGAAATATGGTCCTTAAGTGCTGGTGGTTTTAAGATTCTTTTCTTTGGAAACACTTTCAGTGCCAAAACCTGCATTATTCAGGGCTCAACCAGAGAAACCCAGCGAATAGGAGATGTATATTAAGAGATTTATTGCATGGATTTGTCTAATGTGATTGTGTTGTTGTCTAGACAAGAGAGAAATTAATAGGGCAGTCAAGAAGAACAGGCAGGAGCTCTCATGCACAGGCCAAAGGTGCTATCCATAGGAAGACTTTGTTCTTCTCTCCTTTTAAGGCTTCTCCACTAATTGAATCAGGCCCACTTGGATTATCTGTAATAATCTCTCTTGCTTCAAATTAACTGATTATGAACTTTGGTTATGGGTTTTAATCACATCTACAAAATACTTTCATAGCAACTGTTAAATTAGTATTTGATTTAATAAGTGGAGACTGTAGTCTAGCCAAGGTGACACATCAAAAAGACCATCACACTTGCTTTAGGGAAAGAAAGCTGTAGACCTCCATGAGTTCTAATGACCATAAGCTCCGTTTACCAAATGGTGTAGTAAAAGCGATTGTATTTTAGTTGAGGGTGGAAGAAAATTAAGTAATTTTCAGGTGATTTTCTCACTGAGATCCAATAAGTAAGTCAAAGTTCACTGGTAGGACTTCTTCCTAAATATTGTCCACAGTAGGCCTTCTTTATTACTTGAGATAGCAAAGATTTTTAAGAAGTATTTCCTTGTATATATGCTTTTGAGCTTTTTCTTCTGAAGGGAACATGTATAGACTCACAGGCTAAAATTCAGTGATACGGTTGGGTGTCCCGCTTATACATCATACATGGATGGAATTCTTCTAGCTTCCATTCTTGTTGTTTTCCTTGTTGCTATTAGGTGCCATCGAGTCGGTCCTGACTCATAGTGACCCTGTGTACGATAGAAAAAAACACTACCCAGTCCTGCACCTTTAGCACAATCTTTGCTATGTTTGAGCCCATTGCTGCAGCCACTGTGTCAATCAATCTGGATGAGGGTCTTCTTCTTTTTCACTAATGCTCTGCTTACCAAGCATGATGTCCTTCTGCAGGGACTGTTCCCTCTTGAAAACATGTCAAATGTACGTGAGACAAGATCTCGCCATTCTCTCTTCTAAAGAGAGACATTGTGGATACAAATAAAATGAAATCCTTGACAACTTCAGTTTTTTCTCCATTTATCATGATGTTATTTATTGGTCCAGCTGTGAGGATTTTTATTTTCTTTATGTTGAGGTGTAATCCATACTGAAGGCTGTAATCTTTGATCTTCATCAGTAAGTGCTTCAAATTCTCATCACTTTCAGCAAACAAGTTTGTGTCATTTGCATATCACAGGCTGTTAATGAGTCTTCTGCCGATCCTGATGCCATTTTCTTGTTCATAAAGTCTGACTTCTTAGATTATTTGCTCAGCACATAAATTGAACTAGTATGGTGGAAGGATACAACCCAGATGCACACCTTTTCTGATTTTAAAACACTCACTATCCCCTTATTCTGTTCGAACACTTCCTCTTGATCTATGTACAAGTTCTGCATAAGCACAATTCAGTGTTCTGGAACTCCCATTCTTCGTACTGTTATCTGTAATTTGTTATGAATCCCACAGTCAAATGCCTTTGCATAGTCAATAAAACACAGGTAAACATTTTTCTGCTGTTGTCCGCTTTTGGGCAGGATGCATCTGACATCAGCAATGATATCCTTGCTTCCACGTCCTCTTCTGAATCTGGCTTCAATTTCTGGCAGTTCCCAGTCAATGTACTGCTGAAATTGTTCTTGAGTTATCTTCAGCAAAATTTTACTTGCATGTGATATTAATGATATTGTTTGATAATCTCCTCATTCTGTTCCATCACCTTCCTTTGGAATGGGCACAAATATTGTTGCCCAGTAGCTATCTTCCCAATTTCTTGGGATAGACAAGTGAGTGGTTCCAGCATTGCATTTGTTTGTTTAAATATCTCAATTAGTATTCAGTCAATTCCTGGAGCCATGTTTTACACCAATTCCCTCAGTCCAGCTTGGATTTTTTCTTTCAGCATCTTTGGTTCTTGATCATATGCTACCCCCGAAATTGTCATCCAAATCTTTTTGGTATAGTAACTCTGTATTCTCTTCAACTTTTTTTTTCTTTTTGATAAGTTTATGTACTTATTTCCCCATCCTTTTTAGATGCTTCCTGTGCCATTCAGTATTTTGCCAATAGAATCCTTCAATATTGCAAAACGAGGCTTGAGTTTTTTCATCAGTTCCTTCAGCTTGAGAAATGGTAAATGTGTTCTTCCGTTTTGGTTTTCTAACTCCAGGCCTTTGCACATTTCATTATAATACTTTATTTTGTCTTCCCCAGATGCCCTTTGAAATCTTCCGCTCAGCTCTTTTATGTGATCACGTCTTTCATTTGCTTTATACTCTATATTTAAGAGCAAATTTCTGTCTCTTCTTATATCCATTTGGTCTTTGTTTCTTGTCTTTTTAATGACCTTTTTCTTTCTTCATGTATGATGTTCTTGATGTCATCCCACAATTTGTCTGGTCTTCAGTCATTAGTGTTCAATGCATCATATCTATTCTTGATATGGTCTCTAAATTCAGGTGGGATATACCTGAATATGACCTCACGGTCGTATTTTGGCTTTCATGGGCTTGTTCTAATTTTCTTGAGCTTCAACTTGAACTTGCATACGAGCAATTTATGATCAGTTCTGAAGTTGGCTCCTGGCCTTGTTTTGACTGATGATATTGAGCTTTTCCATCATCTCTTTCCGCAGATGTAGTAGATTTGATTCTTGTGTATTCCATTTGGCAAAGTCCACATGTATGGTCACCACTTATGTTGTTGTCGAAAAAAGGTATTTTCAATGAATAAATCTTTGGTCTTGTAAAATTCTATCATGCGATCTCCAGTGTAGTTTCTATCACCAAGCCCATATTTTCCAACTACTGACTATTCTTCTCTGTTTCCACCTTTTGCATTCTAATCACCAGTAATTATCAGTGCATCTTGATTGCATGTTTGATCAATTTCATACTGCAGAAGTTGGTAAAAATCTTCAGTTTCTACATCTTTGATATTTGTATTTGATGCATAAATTTGAATAATAGTCTTATGAACTGGTCTTCCTTGTAGGCATATGGATATTATCCCATCACCGACAGCATTGTACTTCAGGAAAGATCTTGAAATGTTCTTTTTGATGATTAGTGTGCTGCCATTTATCTTCAATTTGTCATTACTTGTATAGTACCCACATGATTTTCTGATTCAAAATATACTTCACATTATTTATAAATGTAGCTAGAACATTAAACCAAATATTTTTCCATTTTAGAGAACACAGTGAGAAGTTGTCATCTAATTAAAAAAAATTTTTCATACACTTATTTTTGGATGCCACATAATATCAAAGGCATGTGTTGTGAATGAAGAATAACAGATGCATGTTAAAAAAGATGCATAGTTTTTCATCTTATAAAACCAATAACCTACGTAGTACATAGAAATGATACATGAATAAAGGAGATGATCTAAATTAATATTGACCTATTTCTGAAGCTCTGTGCTACAGAAAATTATTGCATTTTATTAACTGGCAACACTATTGATGGAGAACAAAGTATACAACACTAAAGTGAAATGAAGTGAAGTTCTATGCAGAGAAAATGTCAGTCAAAATTTACACTTCTTTTTCCAGTGTTGAAGGAAACAATGAAAATTGTGAATATAAAGATGCTGAGCTCATCTCACCAATTTTAGAGATGAAAGATAAGAAAAAGCATGACTTTGAAACACTGACAATCCCAATGTATTTCTGTGATTGCACGTGACTTGCTCAAGTAGAGCTTTGCAGGAATGCAGTCAGGATTGAAATTTGGGGCTAAAATACATATATTTTTTGTGACTGAAAATAAGATAATTTTTAAAATCATTACATCAGCTCAAACCCTTAGAATTCAACAATTGGCTCCCAATATCTGATTTTTTTTTAATCTGTTAGTAAGAGAATTGATGATGTTTGTTCTTTATTTTAGCAAACACTTCTGAATACTCCAACGGATAGGAAGAATTATACTTAAGACTTGGATGAGAACACATTTTCCACTGCCTCTCAAGATAAAAATTGCAATTTCAACTTATGAGGGTGATAGGTTTATTAATTTAGCTTCTGAATATACTGCGGAAGGTAGTCTTCAGTGACAAATTTATCTATAATTTCACAATCCATATTCAATCTGAATATACAGAGTTTAAGAATTGTCCGACATTTTCCGACAGTATCCATATACATGATCCTGAGTTATAATATTCTAATTTAATAGAAACAAACGTTCAAAAAATAATTATAATGATTGTGAAACCTTACCTATGGATTGTGTCATCCCCCCCGGCCCCCGCCATTAAGCCAGATTTGCTTTGCTTTGCTATTGAAGGATCGTAAACAACATTATTATTTATATTGTGTGGTATGTTTTTTTATTTGTTTTGTATTTAACTGATTTGAATCTTTGTAAAAGTTCATGAAATAATCTTATGGATACATGAATTTTCATTAACTGCTCTGTGGATTCCAAAAGCTAGAGAAATAATGCATTGTTCTGTGAACTACGTTACCTGAGGATAGCAGGATTCATGTAGTGTTTATCTTTGCAAAGTGGTGACAATAATATTTTTGGCATATAATACTTTTTAAATAACTTGCTAGAAATAAATTGAATTGACTAGGAAGGTGATAAGATAATGAAAGGCTGAGACGTTTCTTCAAAAGGGAAAATAAAAGACAATACTCCAGTGAAAAGGCAAGAAAAGGAATTATTTTTTGGAAACAAGTAAGTTTATTTAGGCTAACCTAAATGATGTTTCCCAAAGGATTGTTTCTGTATAAAGGATATGTCATGGCCAAAAAGGTACACGTTTCTCCTTTTTTAACTTGTAAAAGGAGGTTGAGAATGGTTGCGAAACTCAAAGAATGTAGTTAATGTCTCTGAATTATACTTGTAGAATTGTTGAACAGGTGTATGCTTTGCTGTGCATATTCAACAACAACAAAAATAAAAAAAATTAAAAAAAAAAATCATATTCAGGCATTCAAATCCTGCACTGAAGGCCCTCACTGCCAGAGAGTGAGAATAAATATCACCAAAAATGGTGGTAGACAAAGACATTGGTATGATCATATCTACGCTTTACCAAGGCAGTAAGCCAACATATTTATTTTGCTCATGAAATTAGGTATCTAGATCTAGATCTACAAATGCCAAACCACCAGATGGCACTGAGTATGAGCTCCATTCTCAAAAGGAATATTGAATGAACAATCCAGAAGTGTAGGAATATCCAATCGTGTAGGACATAAAGATAAATGTTTTCAAAAGAGTACTTCAATAAAGGAAGGGAATAATTTACAAATATATCAGGTTTGTAAATGGTTTTAGTAAGTAAGTACTTTTGTTTTAAATTGTCTTAAAAATAGAATTTAACAATAGCAATATTTTCAACTATACCGTGCAAAATCAGTTTGTTTTGTTGTTGTTGTTAGTTTGTATGTTTATTTGTTTCTTAATTTCTTTAATTTTAAGTTGCAAAATTGTAATGTGCTCACTAGGGAACAAAAAGCAAGCACTTAGAGATGAAGGAAGAACATTTGCAATATTATCCCCCGAGCCTGTATTCAGTCTAAGTCCACCCACTTACTCCACAAATCAAACAAATGAATAAACAAATATGTAACCCAAACAAATAATGAAACAAAGGTTAAAAAAAAAAAAAAAAAAGAATTTTCCCCACATCACACAGTTATTATATGTCAGAATTGGGGTATGGATCCAGGCACTTCCATTCCAGAATCCATGTTCATCATATAAACCTAACTCATTTGTTTAGCTACACAATATTTAAGAGTCAGTTTTGCATGTTTTAATAAATTTGAGAAATTTTTAACCCCACCAGGAGTATCTATGTCTGCTACTCCTTAAAGCCCTGGATGTAGTTTATTCAAGCATTTAATTTTTTTTTTTTTAATTTCAGTAGGCTTGGCAAATCAAGTAAATAGATAAAAATAGATTTGGAAAAAAAAAATACCTTTAAAGCAGGAGGCCTATGATTCATCATTAATATAAAGGAATTGAACACTTAAAATTTACAGATTAGACAACTCAGTAGAAAAATTGACAGAAAATAAGGTTATGAATGGATAATTCACAAAAATATCTAAATGGCTAGACTATATATGAAAAGATACTCTGTTGAAAATTAAATTAATAAGATTTTCATTCATCAGATTACTAAAGATGAAAATATCCTACCATTACTGTCTTTGAAAATGTGGAGTATCCTCATATATATTTCTGGAGCAAATATGAAATGCTTTTTCCAGGCATATCTGGTAATGTATTCCTTCAGGACATGGGTCTTCATTAACATGTATAATTATTGCAAAGAAAAATCTCATAAAAATTTTCACAGAAAAATCACTCCTTGATATAGACTAATATACTTTTTTAAAAATTAAAGTGTACTCAGATTGGACAACAATTTTGGCTTCTGCTATGAGAATAAACCTTCAGGTCATTTCAGCTTTCAACAAAGAAGGAATGATTAAATTCAGAGGGGGTTTAACCTTAAGCCAAGCCATCAGATATTTAACATTAATAGTAGCCCAAAGCAATATTTTAAAGTTGTTTACAATAGAACAAAAATGAACAGCATTTTTTTTTGTTCTTGTTTCATGCCAAGAATTAGTAATTTCAAGTCCTCAGAGTCTATGTTGAATTCAATAGGTAGATAGTAGTTGTGATATTATTTTTAACAGGCTATAACTTTTTGTAGCTGTTTTTGTTGTTAGGTGCCATCGAGTTGGTTCCAGCTCATTAGCAACCCTATGTACAACAAAACGAAACACTGCCAGATTCTGTGCCATCCTCACAATTATTGTTATGTTTGAGCCCATTGTCGCAGGTACTTATTGAGGGTCTTCCTCTTTTTCACTGACCCTCTAGGTTACCAAACATGATGTTCTTCTCCAGGGACTGGTTCCTCCTGATAACATGTCCAAAGTACCTGAGACAAAGTCTCACCATTTCCACTTCCAAGGGGCACTCTGCCTGTACTTCCAAGACAGACTTGTTCGTTCTTCTGGCTGTCTATAGAACATTCAATATTCTTCACCAATAAAAAAAAAAAAAATCACCAATACCATACCATAATTCAAGGGCATCAATTCTTCTTTCATCTCCCCATTTATTGTGTAGCTTTTACACGCATATGAGGCAACTGAAAATACATTGGTTTGAGTCAGGCACATCTTAGTCCTCAAAGTGACATTTTTGCTTTTCAACACTTTAAAGTGATCTTTTGTAGCAGATTTGCCCCGTGAAATATGGCCTTTGATTTCTTGACTGCTCCTTCCATGGGCATTGATTGTGGATCCAAGTAAAATGAAATCCGTGACAACTTCAATATTTTATCCATTTACCATGATGTTGTTTATTGGTCCACTTGTGAGGATTTTTGTTTTCTTTTTTTTTTTTTTATGTTGAAGTGTAATCCATACTGAAGGCTTTGATCTTCATCAGTGAGTGCTTCAAGTCCTCTTCACTTTCAGCAAGTAAAGTTGTGAATGTAGTACCTGATTTCCTAGCAAATATTTCTGTAAATGTTTATTTAAATAATGTACATAAGTAAGATTACATGAAGCAAAAAAAAATCAGTTTCATAAGTATAAGCCTTTCACTTGATCTTGCTCCTTGGTAGATGCTGACAAACTTGAAAACAAATTTTAACACTGATAATTCAGAATCTCTTCTATAAGTTATGCATTAAATATCAGTTAGGGTTTTCACCTAATTTATTTAAATCAATTTATGATATAAGTTGTATTCTTCTTGTCAATGTCCTGTAGTAAGCTGAAAAATTCAAACGTTTCCCTGGGAGTTCTGTAAATTGGCTGTTGCTACGCTTTATCTATGTCTTCCCAATTTTTTTCATCCTCTCCCCTTAAATTTCCCTTGGGGTTTCCAACTAAAAAAAAACACCAACTTTAGGGCACAAATGAGAGAGACTGTATTTGAAACATAACAAAACAGAATAAGAGTTGGAATGGAGAAGAGTAAAGACTGTAAGTAAGTCATTCCACTCTTGTCCTCTGCAATAGAAAAATGGTCTCAGATTTCACATGCATATGAACCAATTGAAAATACAGATTGTTTATAGGCATTGCATTTTTACCGTTGGATGTGATGTACCTGTATCAGTCAGAAAATGCCCTGTAAAATGATGACTACTGAATCATATGTAATTGATTTGATGTTTATGGAAACACTACAATTCAAGATAAGTATACTTTTTGCTGTTATGCAATTCATAAAATTGTCAAAAAGTCTCTGTAATAATTCAGAATTACTAAATTTCACTTTTATTTTTGAAGACTGATCTTAAATATCACAATTGAAAACTTCTAGTGAAACAATGTGCCACCATCTTAATTCTTGCGTATGCTCATTTTAATTTATAATATAATTTACCTTTCTGTCTTATAAATATGATGCATAAATTTTAGTTAAATACTTACTTTGATTTTAGACAAGTTCTATTGACAAGTAGAGCTTTTGTTACTCTGGATTTCCCGTATATAGGCAAGTTCACGATTAGCTATAATTTAAAGGAGCTGAGAAAGGAGGTAGAAGCTGGTTCATGAAACTCTTCTTCCTTATCTTCCATTTATTCTCTCTCAGGTATCTTTTTACTATTTGAGCAGAGACAGTGATTTTATTTAAGCTTTGAACTGAAACGATATAGCTAGCTATTCAGAGAGAAATTTGACTGGTCTGAACTAGACATGCTGGATTGAACTAGAAGGCATTAAATCGAGGCCTGCATGCAATTCATAATATCTTTGCATAAGGGAAATTTAGCATCTATTTAATTTGTAGTTAGACAATGACTTGCACATGAATACACTTGCCAAAACGAGCCTGGATCAAAATTAACAAATAAATAAGATTCTATCTTGTTATATTTTCATAACTTTTCCTTTCCCAAACTTCCATTTCCTATTTCTGGTATTGAATGCCTGCTGCTTTTAGATAAAATTCCCACCACTTAAAATCCACAAACTCATTGCCATCATACATTTATCCAAGAACCCCAAAATTTGTATTTAAAACGTTTACCATTAGGTCCTCAAAGATCTCAATTCTCTGTCTGTTTAATATTAGTGTAATTATTTTATTAAAGTTATTGGCACAAAAGTATGACTGTAGGTTAATCCTCCTCATGTATATCTACTGATTTAAAAGAAAGATTTTAGTGAAATACAGTGGAGAGAGGATGTTTATACAGGCTAAACGTTATTACCCGTGCATCTCTTGATCATTTGTCTCTTAAGTATTTCCTTTGTCTCTTAAATATTTCATCTAGCGGAAAAGCATATGGAATATATACATTGTTTCACACTTTGCAACTGAGCACAATTCATTTCGTGGGCCTCTCTTTAATGTCGTAAGTAACTCTGCAAACCTGGAGATTCTTTACTTGAGAGATAAAGTAGTTTGTCATAATAAACTAATAACAGCTGAAACTTAATATAAAGGACTTTTCATTTCCTTTAGCTAAGAAAACAATGGCTTTCCCATCGTTATTTCACCTGTAACTGTGAACTATTTGAAAGATGATATCTTTAATATAGCTGACCTGAGAGAAAATAATAAGCAAAGGAAATGAGATATTTCCTGAGCTTTCTCAAAAATGACTATTTCAGATGCTGTTATACTATTTACTTTAAAGCTCAACTTGGGTTTTAACTTCTCAAATGAAAACCAGTACTGAGAAGAAATGAAATCCATGCCTCCTTGAAAAATGAAAACCAAACGATGGTGTTACATTTGGAAAGAATTTCAGATGCTTGAAATTGGATGGATTTTTATTTCCTGCCTTGAAGAGGTACAATAAAAATCCACACCAATCAAATATGGCAATGAAAACTCATTGTTTGATTTGAAAATTCCAGAAATTTGTTTTTTAAAATAGAAGTAATTTAATTTCACACCCTGGTGGCTTAGTGGTTAAGAGCTCGGCTGTTAACCAAAAGGTCGGCAATTAGAATCTACCAGCTGCTCCTTGGAAACCCTATGGGAGAGTTCTACTCTGTCTTAAAGGGTTGCTATGGGTAGGGATCAACTCGACAGCAACAGGTTTGGTTTTCTAGTTTTGTATATAAATTTAGCCTTTAACCTATAATCTAAAAGTATTGAAATATTTTTGGATAAAAATATTTATTATCCTTCCTTAGAAAAAAAATATTCAAAATTAAACATTTATATCCAAGATCCCAAGAGGCTAATTAAAATAAAAATTAATTGTGAGAAGTATGAAAACTGCCAAAACCTTTTCAATCAGAAAATGAGAGAAAGAACTAATATCTTGACATTTCATAAATAATAAAAATCTAAATATTTAAGTTTTATTTATTCTCATCATAACATCTGGTTACTAATATGGCTACTTAATATTGGTCCCATGCCATAAAAATATGCACTTTTTGTAACTTTCGAATGTGCTAATGGCTCAGAATACTCTACTCACTTTGAGACACATTGGGTCATCTATTTCCATCCCATTTGTATGGATTCTGCACTAGTGCAATTTAAATTTTTTAAATGGCCATTTTTTTTGTCTTCAGAATTTTCTCCTAGATCTGGGAGTCTCTTTTTGGTGTCTTCTGCTAACTGCTCACCATTTGACCATTTCTTAAATATTCATGCTCAGCTGAGTTTAATGTTGGGTCTTCTAAGTCTAGATAGACTTCCTGCATCATCCAATTCTATCCAGTGGATTAAATTATTTCCTATGTTCTGATAATTCCCTAATTTACATACACAGTCAATAAAGTACTCCTGAGCCCCAGATCCATATGCCTTACTGCCAACTAAGTATATTTATTCTGGTATTCCAGAGATAAATGTCTAAAATATATATCATTATTTTCTTGTCTTTCCCATCTTTGCAACCTTCTGTTTCTTAGTAACATGAATAATACACATGGAACCAAAGTGAGTAGCTTTGATATCACTCTTCCTCAGGCCCCATATTCAAGCAGTATCTCCCAAGTACTGTTAATTATGAATCTGTGGGTTTCTTTGTTAAGTACTACCACTGTGATAATACATATTCTGTGACTGTACCCATTGAACAGAAAATAAAATAGCAGGAGAAAAACATGGAGTTACGCTAACAATTCTTTTTTTAAACCCATGATTACAAGCATCAAATGAACTCTTTAAATTATGCAGCATTCATACAGAAAATTGCTAGTACTCTCACTGTACCACTCTCCTACCTGATTATTTTATGCTTCCTCCTCTCTCCTCAAGTCACAACAGCTGGTCTTCCATTGTCACTCACCCAGTGGTTTGCTTTCTAATTCACTGAGAACACTGAAGCCATAAAAATTTGCAGACTCTGACAACCACAGCTACCAAGTTACTAGCATGAGCAACCACTTTGTCTGCATTATTACTTTTGACCTTAGATGAAATTTCATGCTCCAATGATACTACAATTCCATGTGTGCATTAGAGCCAATCCACCTTGTTTTAGGAAGACTTCCCACTTTTTTTCTGCAACAGTTCTTCACTCTCCACTGCCTAATTTTCATGAGCATACAAGAATATAAGCTTCTTCTGTCAGTTACTGCCTACTTTTTGGCTCCATTAGGCAACAAATCTTCCCAGGTAAGTTGTTTATACAGACTGTCTCCAATCCCTCTCCTCTCATGCTCTCTTAAACACAATTTAGTTTGTCATGCTATAGAAACTATTCTTGCGAAGATCAATAATGACCTCTATTTTGAAAAATCCAATAGTCAATCTTTAGTTCAATTATTGTTTGAGCTAAAAGCAGCATTTGACATAGCTATGTACTCCCTCTTCCTTGATCCTTTTCTTCACTTGGCTTCACTTTATCTCAATGGTCACGCTTCAGTTTATCTCAGTGGTCACTCTATCTCAGGCTCCTTAGTGGAATCCTCCTCCCAACTTGTTATTTTTTGTGTGAATTCCTGTGTGTGTATTTTTTTTCTAATCTGCTAACAAAATAATGCATTTCTATGAAATATGCTGTGGTTATTTATCAAATTGATATGTCTGAAGTGATATAATCATTTACTGAGTGAATATCTTTCTCATTTGAGCCCTAAAAACTCAACATTTTCTTAGAAAATAATTTTCTATGACTTCTGTCATTTCTCTAAATGAAAAGTTGACTTGTAACATTGTAATAATTGAATTACTCAAAGTTGATTCATTAACACATCAAACCCGTTCAAATGTATAGCATGGTTGTAATGTAGAGTTATTTCTAGTATATGCTAACTAAATTAATAGAGTATCAAAGTGTTCATATTATCAAATTGTTGCCTATTTTTTCCAAGCTTCACCAACAATAAAATGATATTCTCAGAACATTAGGTAAGTAGGGAACATATTTTAATTTTACCTACTCATAATATGCTCTCTCTGTTTCCACTGGACATTGTTTATCAGGTATATATAATTTTCACTTTTTAAATGCATTCCATTTTGGCATCCATATTTGAAAATTAAGCACAATAAAATTTATTCAACTCTTCATTCTTCAGATATATTATCCGTTCATAAAAATAGAAGATCAGACAATTTATGGGATGACATCAAGGACCTTATACATGAAGAAAACAAAAAACCAAACCCATTTCCATTGAGTCAATTCTAAGTCAAAAGACAGGAAAGAAAAAGACCAAAATGGATATCAGAAGAGATTCTAAAACTTGTTCTTTAATGTAGAAAAGCTAAAGCAAATGGAAGAAATGAGGAGGTAAAAGAGCTCAAAAGAAGATTTCAAAGGGCAGCTTGAGAAGACAAAGTTTTGTAATGAATGGCAAAGACCGGGAGTAGGAAACCCAAAATCTAAGAACATGCTCGTCTTTTCTCAAGCTGGAAAAACTAAAGAAAATATTCAAGCCTTGAGTTGTAATTTGAAAGATTCTATGGGCAAAATATTGAATGATGCAGGAAGCGTTATAAGAAGTTGGAAGTAATACACAGAGTCACTGTACCAAAAAGAATTATTGACATTCAAACATTTCAAGAGACAGCATATGATCAAGAACCAATGGTCTTGAAGAAAGAAGCACAAGCTACACTGAAGGCACTGGTGAAAAACAAGCCTCCAGGAATTAGGGGAGTACCAATTGAGATGTTTCAAAAAAGATGAAGAGCTAAAGGTACTCACTAGTCTACACCAAGAGATTGGGAATACAGCTATCTGGCCAATGAACTGGAAGAGATCCGTATTTGTACCCATTCCAAAGAAATGTGACAAAACTTCGTCTTATGTACTTTGGACATATTAACAGGAGGGACCAGTTCCTGGAGAATGACTTTATGCTTGGTAAAGTAGATGGACATCAAAAGAGAGGAAGACCCTCAATGAGAAAGATTGACACAGTGATTGTGATGCTAGGCTAAAGCATAGCAACAATTGTAAGGATGGTCCAGGACGAAGAGTGTTTTGTTCTGTTGTAAGATCTCTATGAGTCAGAATCTACTCCACTGCAATGGATATAGGGTCACTGTGAGTCGGAATCAACTAGAAGGCACCTAACATTAAAAACACGAAAATAGAAGCCAGTGGTTCTACTACTAGTGCATTGGACACATCACAAGGAAAATGCCCAAACATTATTCTCTACAATACAATTCCATGTGTTTATCAGATTTAATAAAAATTCACTACTAGTTAAGAGCACAACTTGTGAAAAAATAGTCTATATTTGCAAAACATTTGTCGGAAATGTAAAATATTTTAGTAACTTTGGCATAAATCTTTGTTCTCCAAGGAATGGGATTTCATTAAGGCATTTGAATTTCTTTTGATATTCTTTATTAGTAAAATCTAGCATGCCAAGCTTGTACTTTCTATATTCAGATACCTTTCATACAATGCAGAAACCTAGCACTTTTGAGATTTTGCAACTCCTGCATAGGACACTTGTGCAAAAACTCTCAAATGACCAGATTCTCTGTGATGCTGGACTTGGTGATATAGCTCACATGCTTCAGAGAACCAGGGTAAGCATTTAAAGTCTCTAGACCAAGCTTAATATCCTGCCTTCCCCCTGCCTTTTAAAAGTAACTACCTGAAGGGAAGAAGAAGCCCCTGGGTGGTTCTAGTACTGTAGCATCAGAAGCCACCTAACTTCAGGAGGAGGAGAGAGAATCACCGTCAGCCCAAAGCTGATTCCTATGAGGTGGAGATGTGATATGCCCCCACTCCAAATTTTTTACCTTTTCTGACACCAGCCATCCCTCCCACGGCACTCTCTACTTCTCTGCTGGGTGTGATAATTCAAGGCAATAGCGACACAGCACTCACAGACATACTCACAATTATGCGTTTTTTTAGAGAAGCAACAAGCCACAACTTGAGATTAGGATCAATTTGGAAGTAACAGGGTATGACTCAGCAGACACAGTACAGCTCTTCAATCAGGACACCTTCTAACCAAGGAAGCTTTCAGTTTCTCATCAGCCACGCCTCCCACTGGGACTCACTCTCGGCCTGGCCTCTGCCATGTTTGGGCAAGTGTTACAGCTCTTTATCTCTGCTGACAAGTGCCCAGAGGCACCCCACTCCTCCAGCAAACCTCCTGCCCAAAAGTGCTCAGCTGTCTTGCTCGTTGGATTGTACTGTTGCTGTCACTGTTTCTCTGCCACTGGGTTCTGCTGTGCATACTGTGGTTTCTACCACATTTTGCCATCTTCAGTATTACAGCTGTCTCTCTCCTGAGTCTATGAGGTTCTTAGCACAGGGACCCCAGGTCCATGGTCCAAAGGAAGTGCTTTGCTCCGGACTGTTCCTGATGGTAGTGAGTCTCCTCTCAATCTCTATGGGATTGGCCTTTTTTTAAGCCTACTTCTCCCACCAAGACCACAAATGGACCAACCCTTTCAGCAGACTACAGTCCCCTAATTTATGTAGTAATCAACCAATCTCCAGGAGTGTTTTATGTACCTTATTTTTACAGTAAACTCTCCAATTCCTTCAAGGTACGTAAAATAGACCAACCACCAGGCCAGCTGTAGCCCAACCAACCATCATTTTGGCAGAACACAAACCCAGGACCAGGAAGTACATATATCAAGAGAAACCTGTTGCAATGCAGTGGTGCAAATGGTTAAATGCCCAGCTGCTAACCAAAAGGCTGGTGGTTCAAATCCATTCAGAAGTGTCTCAGAAGAAAGTCCCAGAGATCTACTTCTGAAAAATCAGCCATCAAAAACCGTGTGAAGCACGGTTATATTCTGACACACATAGTATTGACAGGAGTCAGAAGCTGCTCCACTGGAACTGCTTTGGTTTGGTTTGTTTACTGTTGGGAAAACCGTAGAAATTCTGATACTTGAATGCTCAGGTGCCTCATGTTTCTGATTTTGTTCTTTCCCACTCTTTTAGTGATCTCAACAAGTCCCATGCCTTTATTATGTGTGCTGACAGCCTCCCAAATTTATATCCACTGCCCAAATGTCTCTCTGGAACTGCAGACCCGTATATCAAACTGTCTGCTTGACATCTCTTTAGAATGTGAAATAGACATCCAAACTTATCTTACCCAAAATTAAACTCATGCTTTCTCCCCAAAGCTTACTCCATAGGCAGCCTTAGCTATTTCAGTCTGGATCTGCAATTTTTAATTCGCACAGTCAAATTAAAGCAATCCTGACTACTCTTTCATACCACTTACCCAATACATCAGAAATTCCTGCACCTTTAACTTCAAAGTATTTTCAGTACCTAATAGTTTTTTTTTTTTTAATAATAATCTCATAATCTCTATTGTTATCACACAAAATATACTTTGATGGGGGTTAGTATAATAGCTTCTTAAGTGGTCTCCCTGTTTCTACACCTGCCTCTTATAACTGCTTCTCAGAGTAGTAGATAGGCTTATTCTTTTAAAAGTTTGAATATGTCACTACTCTATTAAAACCTCTGCAATGAATTCCCCCAGTAGTCGGAGTAATAGCCAAAGTCCATGCAGTAGCCTGTTGTTATTAGTTGCCATCGAGTTGATTTTCGATTCATAGTGACTCCATGAGACAGCGTAGAGCTTCCCCATAGGGCTTTCTAGGCTGTAACTTTACGGAAGCACATCTCCAGGTCTTTCTCACTCACAGCTGCTGGGTGGGTTAGAACCACCAACCTCTGGTTAGAAATCTAGCACTTATCCATTGTGCAACCAGGGCTCTTATGCAGTGGCCTGTGAAAGGATTAACATCATCTGCTTTAATATCTCTTTGACAGGCTCTTCTCTCCTTCTTTCACCTGCTCACTCTGCTCCAGCCAAACTCACCTTCTTGTTCTTCCTAGAAATCTCTATCCAGGCTCTAACCTTAGATTCTTGCTCTAGCTCTTATTTATTTTTTTCATGGCACTTGTCGCTTTTCAACAGAATATGTAATCTATGTTTTTATCATAACAAATTTTATGTCAAAGAAATTAATATAAAATGAAGGCAGAAATCTGTATCTGTTTCATTCACTTATGCGTCCAAGTGCCTCAAGCTTAAGCAATATTTGTGGAATGGCTAAATGTGTCATGATCTTCTAAAGTATCTTTCTGTGTCTGATAATTCCTAATTTAAAAAATTATTTACTTTGCAGCTATGGTGGCGTTGCTAAAATGCAAATCTGAGGTTATTGTAGCCTTTCTTGTTTTATTGTTACGTGCCATGGAGTCAATTTCAACTCAAAGTGACCCTTCTAGAATGGGTAAAATACAAAGCTCTGACACCTTCGTGCTGCCAAAGATGTGGATCAAGAGAATCTCTCATTCTTTGCTGATGGGAATGCAAAATGGTACAGCCACTTTTGAGGACAGCCAGTTTCTTACAAAGCTAAATGTAGGCTTACATATGGTTCAGCAATCATGCTTTTATGAATTTATCCAACAGTTTAAAATGTACGTCTACATAAAAATCTGCACACAAATGTTCTTAGCAGCTTTATCCATAATTGCCAAAAATTGGAGGTAATCAAGATGTCTTATGATAGGTGAATGGATAAACTGTGATGCATATAAACAATGGAGTAGCATTCAGCTACAAAAAGACATGAAGTCTAAATTCATATTGATAAGTGAAAGAAGTCATTCTGAAAAAGCTACATACTGTGGGACTCAACTATATGACACCTTGGAAAAGACAAAACTATAGAGAAATTAAACAGATCAGTGGTTGCCAAGGGTTCAGGAGGAAGGAGAGAGGGATGAATAGGTGAAATGCTGGTCATTTTTAGGGCAGTGAAACTATGCTGTAAGAAACTGTAATGGTGGACACATGACATTATGCGTTTGTCAAAACCCATAGAACTTTAAAATGTTAATAGTGAACTCAAATCTATGAACATTAGCTAGTAATTAATATAACAATATATGTCCATCAGTTGTAACAAATGTACCACACAAATGCAAAGGAGAAACATTGTGCAGGAAGAGATGGGAATTCTCTGTACTTTCTGCACTTTTTTTTTTCTTTCTGTAAACTGGTGGCAGCGTAGTTAAGAGCTAGAGCCACCAGGTTCTCCTTGGAAACTCTATGGAACAGTTCTACTCTGTCCTATAGGGTCACTGGAGTTGGAATCGACTCAAAGACAGCAGGCTTTTTTTTTTTTTTTTTCAATTAGACACAAAATATCTTAACTTTTGGGTATGGATTGGATGGGGTAGTAGAATAATCCCATGAACATGCCTTGGGTGTCTTAAACAATACGTGGCTTTTACAGCTCCATTACAGCCTGGTGAAAACTTACCCTAATAAGCATTCTTGAATACACTTAAGAACAATGAACCAATTTCAGGGGAAGAGGTTTTAGTCATTTGCAAATGGGAATCAGTGACTGGCCCATTTCTTCACAAGCTGTGACAGAAAAATTAACCAAATTGAGATTCTCCTTTGTTCTGCATGTTTTTATGATACTACAAAATCCAAAAAGGTATAAGTCACTATGAAGCTTTCAAAATACCTATGTATAATCACTCGTAATATGAATTTACAAATAGAAACATGCCTTTCTTTGTGAGGCTTTCTAACATTAACTATAAATCATTAGAAACCTCTAAGTCATTAAACAGTTATTTATAAAACTTCTGAGTGTAGACATAGAAACTTGTAAAGAATGTACTAGGAAAAAAAAAAAAAAACTTTTAAATTAACTTAGACCTGGCCTGCTGTGATAAAAGAAGATGTAACATAGTATTTGTAAACTATCCTTAAGATCTAAGTCTAAACAACCTCTCTAATCTCTATCCTTGAAGAAAAATGTATTATTAGAGTAATATCTGACCCTGGAGAAAAGATATACCTGGCTTTGATGTCACACTTGCACTTATTGTATGAGGCCAAGGTGAGAATTTCACATATAAACCTTGAATTTCTGCTTACTCACTGAGAGAAAGCAGAGGTAAAAAATCTTTGTCTAGTCTCTTACTCTCTGAAGACAGAGAGCCTGCTGAGACTCTGCCCACTGCCACCAACCTCCATCAACATTGAGCCCTAGCTACAAGGGACCTCCGCCAATTTCAAGCCATGGTTAAGCCTCCCTCCCAAGAACACATGTAAAAGGTAAAAACTTATACCTAAATATTTGAACCCTACTATTGAACTAACATTATAATTGTAACTGTTAATTATGATTCTCTAGTTCTGAATGAATGTTGTGAGGACTTACTTGTATGCCTTGCCAAGACTACCTTGCAATAAACTGAGTTTATGCATGATGAACCTGAGTGTCTAGGAGGATTTTATCCTTAAAAAAAAATGCTTGAGTTTGTCATGCATAACTCAGTGGCATCAATGGGGGGGTGCAGGGAGTGCTGACCACACAGTGTGACACTTTTAGAAAGGGTGACACCAAAATGACTGTCTATAACATTTTTGTTTACTGTTTCAGCAGAAATTTATATGTTATAAAAAATATCCCTGAAGATGGCGGACTAGGCAGACGTTACCTCGGATCCCTCTTACAACAAAGACACGGAAAAACAAGTGAATCGATCACATACATAACAATCTACGAACCCTGAACAACAAACACGGATTTAGAGACGGAGAACGAACTAATACGGGGAAGCAGCGTTAGTTTCCAGAGCCTGGAGCCAGCGTACCAGTCAGGTACGGCACAAGCACAGAGACCTGCTCCACCCCCCTGAACTAACCCCGGGAGGGGGACCAGCTGGTTCCACGGGCGGCGTGGGACGCAGCCGGTAGGAGAAGTCCCCGGGAGGCAGTGACTGATCTTGGAGCAGAAAGAGCAGCATCCGAGCCGGGGAACCGTCCCGCAGGGATTTGGACTGCTCGCAGGTACGCCATAAACACGGAGAGTTGCTCCACCCCCTGAACTAACCCCGGGAAGGGGACCAGCCGGGTCGCGCGGGCGGCGTGGGACGCAGCCGGTAGGAGAAGTCCCCGGGAGGCAGCGACTGGTATTGGAGTGGGGAGAACAGCGTTCCAGCCGGGACACTTGGTCGCGGCACAAGCACGGGGAGCTACTCCACCCATCTGAACTAACCCCGGGAGGGGGCCCACCTGGTTCACGGAGGCGGCACGGCCACGCGGCTGGAGGGACGAGAAGTCCCCGGGAGGCAGCGACTGATTTTGGAGTTGAGAGTGCACCGTCCCAGTAGGGGAGCCTTGACGCTGGGCGTGGGGCTGGAAGCGGAGGATCTGACCGTGACTCCAGCGGGCCAGACCCCCTGGGGGCAATCTCCACACAGCCAGCACACATAGGCGACGCGCCCGCGGGAATCTCAGATATAACAGTCATTCCAAGCAAGACAAGCAACTCTGGCTATATTCTGAGGTGCTACTCTCCTATCTCTCTGTTCCCTCCCCCACCTTCCCCAGGCGGCTTCATTAACATCTGAATAGCCTGAGCCAGAGGGAGAACTCTGATAGGGATCTGACTGCAGTTTTTTTTTAGCGGATTTTCTGGAAAAACTAGTTTCCCAGTGATGGCTCGGAGACAACAATCCATATCAAACCACTTAAAGAAGCAGACCGTGACAGCTTCTCCAACCCCCCAAACAAAAGAATCAAAATCTTTCCCAAATGAAGATACAATTTTGGAATTATCAGATACAGAATATAAAAAACTAATTTACAGAATGCTTAATGATATCACAAATGAAATTAGGATATCTGCAGAAAAAGCCAAGGAACACACTGATAAAACTGTTGAAGAACTCAAAAAGATTATTCAAGAACATACTGGAAAAATTAATAAGTTGCAAGAATCCATAGAGAGACAACATGTAGAAATCCAAAAGATTAACAATAAAATAACAGAATTAGACAACACACTAGGAAGTCAGAGGAGCAGACTCGAGCAATTAGAATGCAGACTGGGACATCTGGAGGACCAGGGAATCAACACCAACATAGCTGAAAAAAAATCAGATAAAAGAATTAAAAAAAATGAAGAAACCCTAAGAATTATGTGGGACTCTATCAAGAAGGATAACCTGCGGGTGATTGGAGTCCCAGAACAGGGAGGGGGGACAGAAAACACAGAGAAAATAGTTGAAGAACTTCTGACAGAAAACTTCCCTGACATCATGAAAGACGAAAGGATATCTATCCAAGATGCTCATCGAACCCCATTTAAGATTGATCCAAAAAGAAAAACACCAAGACATATTATCATCAAACTCACCAAAACCAAAGATAAACAGAAAATTTTAAAAGCAGCCAGGGAGAAAAGAAAGGTTTCCTTCAAGGGAGAATCAATAAGAATATGTTCTGACTACTCAGCAGAAACCATGCAGGCAAGAAGGGAATGGGACGACATATACAGAACACTGAAGGAGAAAAACTGCCAACCAAGGATCATATATCCAGCAAAACTCTCTCTGAAATATGAAGGCGAAATTAAGGTATTTACAGACAAACACCAGTTTAGAGAATTTGCAAAAACCAAACCAAAGCTACAAGAAATACTAAAGGATATTGTTTGGTCACAGAACCAATAATATCAGATATCAGCACAACACAAGGTCACAAAACAGAACGTCCTGATATCAACTCAAATAGGGAAATCACAAAAACAAACAAATTAAGATTAATTAAAAAAAAAAAAATACACATAACAGGGAATTATGGAAGTCAATAGGTAAAAGATCACAATAATCAAAAAGAGGGACTAAATACAGGAGGCATTGAACTGCCATATGGAGAGTGATACAAGGCGATATAGAACAATACAAGTTAGGTTTTTACTTAGAAAAATAGGGGTATATAATGAGGTAACCACAAAAAGGCATAACAACTCTATAACTCAAGACAAAAACCAAGAAAAACGTAACGACTCAACTAACATAAAGTCAAACACTATGAAAATGAGGATCTCACAATTTACTAAGAAAAACGCCTCAGCACAAAAAAGTGTGTGGAAAAATGAAATTGTCAACAACACACATAAAAAGGCATCAAAATGACAGCACTGAAAACTTATTTATCTATAATTACCCTGAATGTAAATGGACTAAATGCACCAATAAAGAGACAGAGAGTCTCGGACTGGATAAAGAAACACGATCCATCTATATGCTGCCTACAAGAGACACACCTTAGACTTAGAGACACAAACAAACTAAAACTCAAAGGATGGAAAAAAGTATATCAAGCAAACAATAAGCAAAAAAGAAGAGGAGTAGCAATATTAATTTCTGACAAAATAGACTTTAGACTTAAATCCACCACAAAGGATAAAGAAGGACACTATATAATGATAAAAGGGACAATTGATCAGGAAGACATAACCATATTAAATATTTATGCACCCAATGACAGGGCTGCAAGATACATAAATCAAATTTTAACAGAACTGAAAAGCGAGATAGATACCTCCACAATTATAGTAGGAGACTTCAACACACCACTTTCGGAGAAGGACAGGACATCCAGTAAGAAGCTCAACAGAGACACGGAAGATCTAATTACAACAATCAACCAACTTGACCTCATTGACTTATACAGAACTCTCCACCCAACTGCTGCAAAATATACTTTTTTTTCCAGCGCACATCGGACATTCTCTAGAATAGACCACATATTAGGTCATAAAACAAACCTTTGCAGAGTCCAAAACATCGAAATATTACAAAGCATCTTCTCAGACCACAAGGCAATAAAACTAGAGATCAATAACAGAAAAACGAGGGAAAAGAAATCAAATACTTGCAAAATGAACAATACCCTCCTGAAAAAAGACTGGGTTATAGAAGACATCAAGGAGGGAATAAGGAAATTCATAGAAAGCAACGAGAATGAAAATACTTCCTATCAAAACCTCTGGGACACAGCAAAAGCAGTGCTCAGAGGCCAATTTATATCAATAAATGCACACATACAAAAAGAAGAAAGAGCCAAAATCAGAGAACTGTCCCTACAACTTGAACAAATAGAAAGTGAGCAACAAAAGAATCCATCAGGCTCCAGAAGAAAACAAATAATAAAAATTAGAGCTGAACTAAATGAATTAGAGAACAGAAAAACAATCGAAAGAATTAACAAAGCCAAAAGCTGGTTCTTTGAAAAAATTAACAAAATTGATAAACCATTGGCTAGACTGACTAAAGAAATACAGGAAAGGAAACAAATAACCCGAATAAGAAATGAGAAGGACCACATCACAACAGAACCAAATGAAATTAAAAGAATCATTTCAGATTATTATGAAAAATTGTACTCTAACAAATTTGAAAACCTAGAAGAAATGGATGAATTCCTGGAAAAACACTACCTACCTAAACTAACACATTCAGAAGTAGAACAACTAAATAGACCCATAACAAAAAAAGAGATTGAAACGGTAATCAAAAAACTCCCAACAAAAAAAAAGTCCTGGCCCGGACGGCTTCACTGCAGAGTTCTACCAAATTTTCAGAGAAGAGTTAACACCACTACTACTAAAGGTATTCCAAAGCATAGAAAATGACGGAATACTACCCAACTCATTCTATGAAGCCACCATCTCCCTGATACCAAAACCAGGTAAAGACATTACAAAAAAAGAAAATTATAGACCTATATCCCTCATGAACATTGATGCAAAAATCCTCAACAAAATTCTAGCCAATAGAATCCAACGACACATCAAAAAAATAATTCACTCTGATCAAGTGGGATTTATACCAGGTATGCAAGGCTGGTTTAATATCAGAAAAACCATTAATGTAATCCATCACATAAATAAAACAAAAGACAAAAACCACATGATCTTATCAATTGATGCAGAAAAGGCATTTGACAAAGTCCAACACCCATTCATGATAAAAACTCTTACCAAAATAGGAATTGAAGGAAAATTCCTCAACATAATAAAGGACATCTATGCAAAGCCAACAGCCAATATCACTCTAAATGGAGAGAACCTGAAAGCATTTCCCTTGAGAACGGGAACCAGACAAGGATGCCCTTTATCACCACTCTTATTCAACATCGTGTTGGAAGTCTTAGCCAGGGCAATCAGGCTAGACAAAGAAATAAAAGGTATCCGGATTGGCAAGGAAGAAGTAAAGTTATCACTATTTGCAGATGACATGATTATATACACAGAAAACCCTAAGGAATCCTCCAGAAAACTACTGAAACTAATAGAAGAGTTTGGCAGAGTCTCAGGTTATAAAATAAACATACAAAAATCACTCGGATTCCTCTACATCAACAAAAAGAACACCGAAGAGGAAATAACCAAATCAATACCATTCACAGTAGCCCCCAAGAAGATAAGATACTTAGGAATAAATCTTACCAAGGATGTAAAAGACCTATACAAAGAAAATTACAAAGCTCTACTACAAGAAATTCAAAAGGACATACTTAAGTGGAAAAACATACCTTGCTCATGGATAGGAAGACTTAACATAGTAAAAATGTCTATTCTACCAAAAGCCATCTATACATTTAACGCACTTCCGATCCAAATTCCAATGTCATATTTTAAGGGGATAGAGAAACAAATCACCAATTTCATATGGAAGGGAAAGAATCCCCGGATAAGCAAAGCACTACTGAAAAAGAAGAAGAAAGTGGGAGGCCTCACCTTACCTGACTTCAGAACCTATTATACAGCCACAGTAGTCAAAACAGCCTGGTATTGGTACAACAACAGACACATAGACCAATGGAACAGAATTGAGAACCCAGACATAGATCCATCCACGTATGAGCAGCTGATATTTGACAAAGGACCAGTGTCAATTAACTGGGGAAAAGACAGCCTTTTTAACAAATGGTGCTGGCATAACTGGATATCCATTTGCAAAAAAATGAAACAGGACCCATACCTCACACCATGCACAAAAACTAACTCCAAGTGGATCAAAGACCTAAACATAAAGACTAAAACGATAAAGATCATGGAAGAAAAAATTGGGACAACCCTAGGAGCCCTAATACAAGGTATAAACAGAATACAAAACATTACCAAAAATGATGAAGAGAAACCCGATAACTGGGAGCTCCTAAAAATCTAACACCTATGCTCATCTAAAGACTTCACCAAAAGAGTAAAAAGACCACCTACAGATTGGGAAAGAATTTTCAGCTATGACATCTCCAACCAGCGCCTGATCTCTAAAATCTACATGATTCTGTCAAAACTCAACCACAAAAAGACAAACAACCCAATCAAGAAGTGGGCAAAGGATATGAACACACATTTCTCTAAAGAAGATATTCAGGCAGCCAACAGATACATGAGAAAATGCTCTCGATCATTAACCATTAGAGAAATGCAAATTAAAACTACGATGAGATTCCATCTCACACCAGCAAGGCTGGCATTAATCCAAAAAACACAAAATAATAAATGTTGGAGAGGCTGCGGAGAGATTGGAACTCTCATACACTGCTGGTGGGAATGTAAAATGGTACAACCACTTTGGAAATCTATCTGGCGTTATCTTAAACAGTTAGAAATAGAACTACCATACAAGCCAGAAATCCCACTCCTAGGAATATACCCTAGAGATACAAGAGCCTTCATACAAACAGATATATGCACACCCATGTTTATTGCAGCTCTGTTTACAATAGCAAAAAGCTGGAAGCAACCAAGGTGTCCATCAACGGATGAATGGTTAAATAAATTGTGGTATATTCACACAATGGAATACTACGCATCGATAAAGAACAGTGACGAATCTCTGAAACATTTCATAACATGGAGGAACCTGGAAGGCATTATGCTGAGCGAAATTAGTCAGAGGCAAAAGGACAAATATTGTATAAGACCACTATTATAAGATCTTGAGAAACAGTAAACCTGAGAAGAACACATACTTTTGTGGTTACGAGGGGGGGAGGGAGGGAGGGTGGGAGAGGGTTTTTTTATTGATTAATCAGTAGATAAGAACTGCTTTAGGTGAAGGGAAAGACAACACTCAATACATGGAAGGTCAGCTCAATTGGACTGGACCAAAAGCAAAGAAGTTTCCGGGATAAAATGAATGCTTCAAACGTCAGCGGAGCAAGCGCGGGGGTCTGGGGAGCATGGTTTGCGGGGACTTCTAAGTCAATTGGCAAAATAATTCTATTATGAAATCATTCTGCATCCCACTTTGAAATGTGGCGTCTGGGGTCTTAAATGCTAACAAGCAGCCATCTAAGATGCAGCAATTGGTCTCAACCCACCTGGAGCAAAGAAAAATGAAGAACACCAAGCCCACATGACAACTAAGAGCCCAAGAGACAGAAAGGGCCGCATGAACCAGAGACCTACATCATCCTGAGACCAGAAGAACTAGTTGGTGCCGGGCCACAATTGATGACTGCCCTGACAGGGAGCTCAGCAGAGGACCCCTGAGGGAGCAGGAGATCAGTGGGATGCAGACCCCAAATTCTCATAAGAAGACCAAACTTAATGGTCTGACTGAGACTGGAGGAATCCCGGCGGCCATGCTCCCCAGACCTTCAGTTGACACAGGACAGGAACCATCCCCGAAGACAACTCATCAGAAATGAAAGGGACTGGTCAGCGGGTGGGAGAGAGATGCTGATGAAGAGTGAGCTAATTATATCAGGTGGACACTTGAGATTGTGTTGGCAACTCTTGTCTGGAGGGGGGATGGGAGGATAGAGAGAGAGGGAAGCCGGCAAAATTGTCAAGAAAGGAGAGACTGAAAGGGCTGACTCAAGACGGGGAGAGTAAGTGGGAGTAGGGAGTGTGATGTATGTAAACTTATATGTGACAGACTGATTGGATTTGTAAACGTTCACTTGAAGCTTAATAAAAGTTATTATAAAAAAAAAAAAAAATATCCCTGTAGTTAGTTATAGTGGTGATGCAGTGGTTAAAGCACTTGGCTGCTCATCTAAAGTTCGATGGTTTGGACCCACCAGCCACTCCAATGGAGAAAGATGTGGCAATCTGTTTCCATAAAATTTTACAGCCTTAGAAACCCTGTAGGGCAGTTCTACTCTGTCCTATAGGGTTGCTATGTGTCGGAATCAACTGGACGGTAACTGGAAGTTAGCTACAACAACAAAGAATTTTCACAAGCCCAGCTTACATGCATCACTATACCTACAAAGCTAAAACCATATGCTAATTTACTTTTTAAACCCTCTAATGCACTCCTTCAGAGTTGTCATTATTTCCCGATTACAATGACGCTTCAAATCATGTTGTTTCATCTGTACAGGTACAAGTCAGGGCTGTTGTTTTCCTTGCTATCAGTGTTTTAGCCATAATATTGTGGTAATTAGTATTTATGAACCTCTATCAGTAACTCTTTTGAGAAATGAAATAGTGATTAAAGGGAAAAAGGGAGAAAAATTTAAAAAAGGCTTCAGCTCAGTTACTAATAATGTAACTAATAATATAATTCAATTTAGAAAGGTTTTACAAGACAATTTTGTTGATATTTATACAAAATAATTATAATCTTTCAGCAATTATTGATCATATAACTCTTTGATAGCTAACTAGTTTAAAACAAGGAGTGAGGTAAATTCTATGTTTCTTCATTCATGTTTAGCAGTATACTTTAAATCTTAAATTCAGACTTTTTTAAATTTTAGTCTTTAAAAATTTTTTTTTTAATTACTGTCTTGCAAGTATTAAAAAAATATATATGACTTTAATCAAAGTTGTAGAGTTTAAGTTTGAATTATAGTTTAAAAAAATAGTGACTCATTAAAAAGTGAGTTGGTGAAAGGCATTGATTTTGATGAAGTCATTCACAAGGTTGCAACTTTGAAGACCAGGAAAGGAAAACTCTGATTTCGATGTTCATTAAGTGCTGAAACGCTTCTGTATTCGCTCCTGTTTATTTTATGGTATTATTTTATTTATGGTATTATTACGCATTTGTCTACAACTCCTACATCATTTGGGCTGTTACTGATTATGCAAACCTAATCCATCAATGTATCTCATGCAAAGGTAAAGTTTAATGTTAAAATGAATATAATTTTGATTTAGTTCTTAAACATTTTTACTTCAAATTCTATTTTTTTTACTGACGTTTCACTTTAACTGCATGAAACTACATACATGTAAATACATTTAGGCTGTGAGTGATATTGTAATTAATGGTGTAATATTAATTTTGCTAGTTGTTTCTGTTACTACTATTGCCATTGCATTCACTGATATATGGGAATTACAATTTATGGGTAATATTAGTACAAAAAACATGACTAAGGATTCTGTATGATCTGGTACAGGAGGAGGCCCACATGGAGGGGACAACAAAATGAGTTACTGCACTGGGTGACACCAACCCTAGTGACATCACTGCAAATTGCACTTGACTATTATCACAGACTGACTTATGTCACCCCAGAAATGTGTGTATCCACTTGGTTAGGCCATGATTCCCAGTGTTCTGTGGTTGTCATCCATCCGTTCTGTGATTGTAATTTTATATTAGAGAGGATTAGGGTGGGATCGTAACACCCTTACCAGGTCACATTCCTAATCCAATGTAAAGGTTTCCGTGGGGTGTGGCCTGCACCACCTTTTATCTCTCAAAAGATAAAAGGAAAGAGAAGCAAGCAGAGAGCTGGGGAATTCATACCACCAAGAAAGCTGTGCCTGGAGTGGAGCCCGTCCTTAGGCCCTGAGATTCTTGTGCTGAGATGCTCCCAGGCCAAGGGAAGACTAACGAGAAGGACATTCCTCCAGAGCTGACAGAAAGAGAATGCCTTCCCCTGAAGCCCTTAATTTGGACTTGTAACCTACTAGACTGTGAGAGGATAAATTTCGCTTTGTTAAAGCCATCTACTTGTGGTATTTCTGTTATAGCAGCACTAGATGACCAAGGCAGCTATTGTACCGTAGTCGTGGCAAGGCACACAGATAAGACCTCAAGAAATTCATTTGCCTTGGAGGGTCAGAACTAACGATTGCAATCTTAGTTTAAATGTTGCACTCCAAATATCTAGACTTCAGGCTTTTACCTTCAATGAGTGGTCTCACGGAGGAGATTTGACCACTCCTTGAGCTCAGAAGAGTTCCCCGTAGCTATGGTTTTAGGTCAGTTCAGGTGAGCAATAAAGCTTTTCAGTTTTCAGAGAGTTAGGGAAACTTTTTGCTTCTGTCTTCTTCTCCAAAAATGAGCAGAAATCCATGGGTTTATATACCATGTGTGTTGTCAAACTATAATTGGTGTGATTTATTGCCCGTTAAGGGCATTATTGCATGACATATTTATGTTTTGCTAATTTTCACAGATTTGAATTATTGCTAATCAAGGCATGACATATTTATGTTCTTGTTTATTACCTATGTTTCAAGACCGAGTTAATTAATTCAAAATTATCAAAATTTGCCTAGTGACATATTTATGTTTTGCTAATTTATCAAGGTTTGATTAATGTAACATTCTGTTACCACAGAATGCAGGTGCACAGCCCAGTTTTAAATTGCTATTCACAATATATTTCCAAGGTTAGAACAACTTTCTAATGACTTATAGTTAAAGGTTAGAGGGCATTATAGAAATATATGTTTCTATTTTTATGTTAAAAAAATTCTTTATTTCTAACATTATAAGTGACTTTTACATAGGTGCTGAAATGCATCATAAAAACATCTAAACTGTGTAAAAATCATTATAGAAGCATACATAACAGTGACTTACACATATGTGTTTTAAGAACATTACAGAATCACATGTGAATTGAAAGCATAAAGGAGGCATACCTAACACTAAACATGTCTCTGTTAATTTTATAAGAAAAAACCCTATACCACATCCTGTGATTCTGGAAATAGAAGTCCTCAAGGTATAGAGCATAAATTCATGCAGGAAGGCCAGATTCATGCCTCCCCTGGCGTAAAGACCAAGGATTCTGACCTCACCAGGTGGCTGAAATTTCATGTAGAAGAGGTCGTGGCTATTTTTTCTACATAATCTCTACAGGTCAAGCAAGCCCTATCTGAGCTGACAGAGAACAGGGAATACCGGGTTCATTATTTTGACAACTTTACTTCTAAATTAGTACTTAAGGTGAACAGCCTCATATAGGTTAGGAAGGAACTTAGAAATCCTAAAGGCCAAAAAGAAAGGAATTAGTTTTCATCCACCAGTAAACAAAAGCTAGCTGGGATAGATCCGTTATATATTAGTTTCTCAATTTTAAATGTAACACAAGGGAGATCTGGCTCTGTTAAGACACCACAGGCCATGATAGCCCATTCCTTCCACTGATTATAACTAAAACCTCTGGTAAATCCCTGAAAACATGTGTGACAAGGCTTATCTCCTTGATAACATGTAAGCTTTGGGTATTTTTAGACTTGTCTTTTAATTTTAGCTAATTTGATAGGCGAAAAAGAGTTTTAATATATTTCAGCACTAATGAAGTTGAAGTTATCTTATAGACATGTCTGTGAATATTCACAACTAACTTCCTTTCTTCCAGCTAACCAAGAAAATTCTTTCATTCTGGGGCCCACTTTTCTGCATAAGCCCACCAATCCTGTCAATCCACAATACTGTGGCCTGACTGCCCCTTTTCTAACACTCCAGAAACAGTGTATTTTGTGTTTGATATAATTTTAGGGTGTTTTCTTTTTTTAATAAGGCAAAATCTGGAAAAAGGAGATAAAGTGGCAGAAGTTCAGATTTGAAAGTAAAAGGGAAGGACTTAGTCCAAAATGAAAAAGCAGTTATATGTCGTCATACTGGAGCCCTGGTGGCTCAGTGGTGATGAGCTTGGCTGCTAAACAAAAGGTTGGCAGTTCAAATCCACCAGCCGCTCCTTGGAAACCCTTTAAGGCAGTTATACTCTCTCCTACTGGGTCACTATGAGTTGGAATCGACTTGACAACAATGTTTTTTTTTTTTTCTTTTTTGGACTTTATGCCGTTAGGAAGGAAAAGAATAAATAAAGTCCTAAAACTGGAGAACAAAAAGAAAGTGTTTTTTTGATTTTTTGTTTCAGAAAGGGATGCACATGAAGAGAGAAGCACAGAAGTATGTATGAGAGAAAGCAGTCTTTCCCATGGCCCTGTAACTATAGTTCCTCCCTGTCCTCCCCCTGCTGGTATCTTTAAGCTTTGGGACAAACAACAGCCCACCTTGATATCTGATGCTCTTGGGTGGTCAGGATGGTCAGGCTGGGAAATCCATGGAGTGAGTCACATAGCCACTGGAGAATAAAATTGCGTGAGGGTAACACTTCTTAATCTCTTGCCTATGGTGTAAAGTCGGGGCTATTAAAATAAAAATAATATTAAGCCAATAATAGGAATTGGTTGAAGATTATTTAATATATGAGTTGCAAATAAGTGTAGTATTTTGGCTATCGTAGTTGTTGTTGTTAGGTGCTGTTGAATCGATTCAGACTCACACTGACGCTATAGGACAGAGTAGAACTGCCTCATAGGGTTTCCAAGGAGCACCTGGTGGATTCAAACTGCTAACCTTTTGGTTAGCAGTTGTAGATCTTAATCACTACACCACCAGGGTCTCCATATTTTGACTAGGAAGTCAAAAATATTTCAAAGATTAAATAACTTCCAAAGATTCTTATACCCTATATTATCAATATAGCCTTTTGAAACATGGCTAGAACAGTGTTTATACAGTAACAGTTTACCCTAAGGCACTGCTTTTAGTCTGACCTGACCTTGGAGTTTTTGATTCTCAAAACTGAGTCCACATCGATAATTCTTCAGAAGAACCCAACGCCTAAGGCAAAACACTCTTACTAAGCTACCTACTATGCTATTGTTTGTATATTTCTATAATGCTTTTTACATTGTTATGTTGCTTTTATAATGCTTTTAAAAACTTATGTATAAGCCTCTTATAACGTGAGGTTACAAATAGAGATTTTTCTGGACTTAGAAACATGTGTTTCTATAATGCTGTCTATTAACTATTAGTCATTAGATAGTTCTAACCTTGAAAATAGATTAAAAAAGAATGTGAAGTAGGTCATAAATAACTTTCTGGAATTGTGCTGTGCACCTGCACTCTGTAATAAAGAACTATAACCATAATCAAATCTCTATGAATTAACAAAACATAAATATGTCACTGAACAATTCCCATAATTTTTAATTAATTAACTTGGCCTTGAAACATAGGTAGTAAACACTAACATAAATATGTCATGACCTGATTGGAATAATTCAAATCTGCATATATTAGCAAAACATAAATATGTCCTAAAACAATGCCCTTAATTTGTAATAAAAGATACCAGTTATAGTCAAACATGACAGCACACGTGGTATATAAACCTGTGGATTTCTGCTCATTTTTGGAGAAGAAGGCAGAAGCAAAATGTCTCTCTTACTTCCTGTCTGAAGACTGAGAATCCTGCTGAGATTCTTTTCACTACAACTGACCTGGGACCCTAACTACAGGGGACCTCCTCTGAGTACAAGGGGTGGTCAAGTCTCCTTCCTGAGACCATTCATTAAAGGTAAAAGCCTGCAGTCTAAAGATTTGAATTCTGTCATTTAAATTAACATTGTAATTATTAATTCTGTGTGATGGCACTCTGAAACTGAAGTGTGTGGCATGAATGAAAAAGTCTGCCCTAGGTCCGAATCAAAACTCCATTTTTGAATTAAACTTTAGCTTGTCATAAGTCCTCCTCTCTGCCTTCCCAAGAATAGAACCTGTGGTTTAGAGCCTTATGACATGTAACCTCTTATACAACTTTGACTACCTTCAGCAAACAATGGAGGGGGTAAGAATGTCGTTTGGGAGGAAATGTTTGTGAGGAAATGTTTATCAGGTCCTTAGGAGAATGCTTTCAAGCATGCCCCAGGAAGAATGGATATGTAGATATTTCAGAAAATCCCTTGCTAGGCTGGGTCCAGGAAGTCTATGTTAAAAAAAATAGATTAGCTAACCTTGTAAAATTTTAACTCGCTATTGCCTTGGCATAGTAGTTAAGAGCTCATTTGCTCATCAAAATGTCAGTAGTTCTAATCAATCCATCAGTCACTCCTTGGAAACCTGATGGGGCACTTCTACTCTGTCCTATAGGGTTGCTATGTGTAGAAATTGACTCTACAGCAATGGGGTTTTTTTTTTTTTTCCCGAGTTTATTGCCTTGTAACAATATGTAATCCCAACCCCCCATGATTGTGTTAGGAACTCCCTTCCCCACTTTTCTGTTTAAAAAACCTCACCTCTCCCTCAGAATGTTGGAACACTTTGTGACTCTACACTGTCACACCGTGTTGCCCAGCCTAAGCTGCCTTATTCCTCAAATAAAACCCTTTACTTTTACATTTAACAGTATAAGCTTGTTTATCACTATGACAATTCTAATTCTCCAATGCTTAATGAATGTCTTGGGGTCTTACTTGTGTGCCTTGCCATGACTACCTTATAATAAACTTAACAAGTTTATGCAAAGGGAGAGGTGGTTATCTTCTAGTGGTCAAAACCTTGTCATTTATTCATTTCTCAATAAACAATTCTCAGGGTTGACGTTAAGCAGCATTGCCAGTAGTTTTATGTTTTTGGTTTTTAGAAGAACATTGAAGCAAAACAATGTGAGTAAACAATTTGACTTATTCAAAGCACTTACATCTCAAAATTTAATTACTTAATCCAAAATTAATTGCTTTAACAATTCAAAAGTAAATTTAGTCAATACATTGAGAAGGTTTTATATTTGTGGGAATAACTTTGAAAAAGAAATATTTAAACAGTGGCATCAAGGAAGGTATAGCTGCTATATGCTACTTTGCAATAATCTCTCTCAGCAGGTCAGCATTTCAACCCATCACAAAATACATACTGGAGAGCTTTCAAATACTTACAGATAAAAAAAAAAAAAGAAAAATCTCTCTCCTTCTCTTTATCTTCCCAGGTGACATATCTAACATAGGAATAGTTGATACTCACCTTGCATAAATTATATCCTAGATGAGTTAATATAATATAGAAATAAGAGTTAGCATTACTTGCTTTCTCACTTTCAGTTCTTATCCTTTTCAGAGTCCTTTTAATCCAATTTCAAAGAACAATTCTCTCATAATTGGATTCCATTTTATATGAAAACAGTTAGCATTGCTTTAAGACTGAGGGGGATGTATTGAAATGTATAGAGATAGGAAATATGGATTCCAGCCTAGAAAAAGAACTCAGAAAAAATTATTACAGACTAGTGTGCTTTAATGTGTCAGGACGAAGTGATTTCTTTAAACTGTTTTCCTATCTCAGGTAATGTAGAATACAGAAAATGTTGTAGGAAAAAATGCTTTGATAAAATTGAAGTTCTGATGAATTCTTCCACATTTTCCCAAGAAAAAAATTCTCTAAATTCTCTGTACTGTTTCTCCCTTACTTATTCTTCTCTTGAGGGAGAAAAGATGTGCATCACTAAGAATTTTGTAATATAATCTGTAATAGGTCTGTATGCAAGGCTTCATTAAGTTTGCTTTTAAAGGGGCATCATTAAGAAAAACATAAGAAAAAATACGGGGATATATTTTTGTCTCACTATGTGAAAGAAATATTGAAGTTTTCATTATTCTTTCAGACACAATTTTGGGCTCAATAGATGTAAGAAATAAAACTATTACAATGTATTGGGAGAGAGAACAATATTTTTTAAATTTACAACACATTGGAACAGTATAATTAGGACATCAGAAGGATTCAAACATAAATTGATGGGAGTTGAGCGAAAGATGTTATTTCGGTTCAAATAGCAAATCCTAAAAATGGCCATCCTGGACCACCAGCTTACATAAAACTGTGCCCCACTTTAATCCATCTGCAGTCATACCCCAATTCATCACCTTGTTTCATTCCCTTTATAGTTCTTAGCACTGGCTAAAATGGCCATGTTTATCTCTTCGTTTGCTTGTTTATTCTCTCTTGCTACTAGAGAATAAGCTCCCCACAGAGTACGGAGCTTGTTTATGTTATCCATTGCTATATACTCAGCGTTTATGATAGTGCCTGGAACACAGAAGGACACACAGTGTATTTCCTCAGGAAATGAATGATCCTCATGATTAATGGTGCTGTGTACTATACGAGGGATATATAGACCATACATATATATATGTGCGTATGTTACATATGGAGAAGATGTAGGCCTTTGAAACTGTACGGTAAAGGCATCAGGAACTCAGAATCTAGAGCCCAATTGCCTAATTTAACTCATGATAGTGACACTGATTAGTTCTGTGATTTTGGGCAAGAGGTTAATTTCTCAGTGCCTCCGTTTCCTCAGTGGTAGAATGTGGCTAATAACAGTATCTGCATCTTAGGATTATTAAGGCACTAAAATTGGTTGTTTTTTTTTTTTTTAATTGGTTAATACATTTAAATCCTTGAAAAATACCTGAGCTATAGTATGTAGTCAATATATAGCAGCTACTGTAGTATACATAGCTATTATTAGTACTTGTATTAGCATTAGTAAAATTACAAAGTCTTAGTATATATTCCTTGCATTAAAGGGATTTTTCTACTATATTCATATTAAAAGACTTATTCAGCCCAAAAAGTTGCAGCCTGTTCATTTGTGAAATGTTGGTAGGTTATAGGTTTCTGTGTGAGCACTTCTCTCTGGCCATGTTGGACCTTCTTGCTTATGCTGTAACAACAACAACAACAAAATTTCTAGACGTCACCCTTCTGTGACTATAGACCTAAATGCTGGATAAACACGACAATCCCTATCTCCATATTGAGTCGTGTTTGAGGTTATGGTCACCAAATAAGTCTTTCTTATATGTTACTTCTTTAGTAATGGAGCTTAAATGTATTTTAATATATTAAAGAATATGCCATATATAATGAATGTTTTTGTAAATAATGAAAAGAAAATACTTGTGTAAACACAGCTTAGAAAGTAGAGTAGTTCCCATACTATGAAACCTTTCTGTGTATACTCTGCATTCATCCACGAATATGAATTATTGTGTGCCGGGAATTGCTCTACGTGATGAGGGCACAGCTTTGAACAAGAGTCTCCTCAAATGTCAGACATCTACTCTTACCAAAGTACCTGTAATGGAATCATTTCCCATCCATTGCTTTACCATTCATTTTGCCTAATATTTATGCACAGATGCTGTAACTTCCAGACACTAAAACATTATCTTTATGATTGCTGTTGTTGTTGTTAGGTGCCATTGAGTTGGTTCCGACTCATAGCAACCCTATGCACAACAGAAGGAAACACTGCCCAGTCCCGCACCATCCTTACAATTGCTGTTATGCTTGAGCTCATTGTTGCAGCCACTGTGTCAATCCACCTCGCTAAGGGTCTTCCTCTTTTCTGCTGACCCTGTACTTTGCCATGTATGATGTCCTTCTCCAGGGACTGATCCCTTCTGACAACGTGTCCAAAGTATGTGAGATGCAGTCTCGCCATCCTTGCCTCTAAGGAGCATTCTGGTTGTACTTCCTCCAAGACAGATTTGTTCGTTCTTTTGGCAGTCCTTGGTATATTCAATATTCTTTGGCAACACAACAATTCAAAGGTGTCGATTCTTCTTTGGTCTTCTTTACTCATTGTCCACCTTTCACGTGCATATGATATGATTGAAAATACCATGGCTTCGGTCAGGCACAACTTAGTCTTCAAGGTGACATCTTTGTTTTTCAACACTTTAAAGGGGCCCTTTGCAGCAGATTTACCCAGTGCAATGCGTCATTTGATTTCTTTTCTGCTGCTTCCGTGGGTGTTGATTGCCAATCCAAGTAAAATGAGATCCTTGACAACTTCAGTCTTTTCTCTGTTAATCATGATGTTGCTCATTGGTCCAGTTGAGAGGATTTTTGTTTTCTTTATGTTGAGGTACAATCCATATTGAAGGCTGTGGTCTCTGATCTTCATTAGTAAGTGCTTCAAGTCCACTTAACTTTCAGCAAGCAAGGTTGTGTCATCTGCATAAAGCAGGTTGCTAATGAGCCTTCCTCCAATCCCGATGCCCCATTCTTCTTCATCTAGTTTAGATTCTTGGATTATTGGCTCAGCATACAGGTTGCACAGGTATGGTGAAAGGTTACAACCCTGACACACACCTTTCCTGACTTTAAACCAATCAATATCCCCTTGTTCTGCCTGGACAACGCCTCTTGATCTATGTAAAAGTTCCTCATGAGCACAATTAAGTGTTCTGGATTTTGCATTCTTCTCAATGTAATCCATAATTTGTTATGATCCACACAGTTGAATGCCTTTGCATAGTCAATAAAACACAGGTAAACATCCTTCTGGTATTCTCTGCTTTCAGCCAGGATCCATCTGACATCAGCAATGATATCCCTGGTTCCACATCCTCTTCTGAAACCAGCCTGCATTTCTGGCAGTTCCCTGTAGATACAGTGCTGCAGCCATTTTGGAAGGATCTTCAGCAAAATTTTGCTTGCATGCAATATTAATGATATTGTTCTATAATTTCCACATTTGGTTGGATCACCTTTCTTGGGAATAGGCATAAATATGGATCTCTTCCAGTCAGTTGGCCAGGAAGCTGTCTTCCATGTTTCTTGGCACAGATGAGTGAACGCTGCATCCATTGGTTGAAATATCTCAATTGATATTCTGTTAATTCCTGAAGCCTTGTTTTTCTCCAATGCCTTCAGAGCAGCTTGGACTTCTTCCTTCAGTACCATCGGTTTCTGATTATATGCTACCTCTTGAAATATTTGAACATCGACTAATTCCTTTTGGTATAATGACTCTATGTATTCCTTCCATCTTCTTGCTAATTTAGAAGTATATAATTTTAGTTCTATTAATGAACCCATACTGACATAAAAGAAATGCAACCAGAATGCTCCTTCAAAATGAATATGGTGATACTTCACCTCTGTCGCTTTGGACACTTCATCAGGAAAAAAACAATCACTAGGAAAGGATATCGTGTTTTGTTTTGTGTGTGTGTGTGTTTTTTTTTAATTTTTATCGTGCTTTAAGTGAAAGTTTACAAATCAAGTCAGTCTCTCATACAAAAACTTATACACACCCTGCTATATACTTCTAATTGCCCTCCTCCTACTGAGACATTACACTCTTTCCCTCCACTCTCAAGTTTTCTATCCATTCTGCCAGCTCCTGACTCCCTCTGCCCTCTCATCTCCCCTCCAGATAGGAGATGCCAACATAGTCTCATGTGTCTGCTTGATCCAAGAAGCTCATTCTTCACCAGCATCATTTTCTATCCCATTGTCCAGTCTAATCCCTAGCTGAAGAGTTGGCTTTGGGAATGGTTCCTGTCTTAAGCTAATAGGAAGTCTGGGGACCATGACCACCAGAGTCCTTCTAGTCTCAGCCAGACCATAAAGTCTGTTTTTTTTTTACGGGAATTTAGGGTCTACATCCCACTGCTCTCCTTCTGCCTCAGGGGTTCTCTCTTGTGTTCCCTGTCAGGATAGTCTTTGGTTATAGTCAGGCACCATCTAGTTCTTCTGGTCTCAGGCGGATGTAGTCTCTGGTTTATGTGGCCCTTTCTGTCTCTCGTGCTCATAATTGTGTCTTTGGTGTTCTTCATTCTCCTAGAAAATTATATCGTGTTTTGTAGAGGATAATTGAAAATGAGGAATACCTTCAATGAGATGGAGTGACAAAATAGCTGCAACAGTGGAGTAAAACATGTCAATGATCATGAAGAAGGCACAGGACCAGGTGAAATTTCATTCTGTTATGCATAACGTTGCCATGAGTTGGAGCTGACTTGATAGCAACTAACAGCAACTGAAATAAAAAGTATTTCCTATCATTTTAAACAATGCTCCAATAAATGAATATTTACGTTAAACTAAGATTTTTAAATTGTAATGATATCAATTTTTGGAATCCCTTTTTAGTCAATGCTTTGATTAAACAACTGTGTAAATACAATTGATCTCTCCCTTCTGTTTGAAACAGTTCTTCGCTTTGCTTCCAGAATATGACATCTTTTTTATTTCTTCATCTCTTTTGTCTCAATCTCCATTCATGGTTTCTGCACAGTAAGTCTCAGGGCTTGAACTATCAACCATATGGTGAGTACTGTTTTGGAACTATAGTGCTGACTCTCTCTCAGACTCCAGACTGCTTATATCAAATTCTGACCTGACATCTTTACTGTAATCTATAATATACCTCTCAAATTTAGCATGTCCAAAACTGAACTCTTCACTTTCCTCATCTTACTTACTTCAGGCACAGCGCCCTTTTTGCACTTCTACAAACATGTTATGCTCTTTTTGGCTTTGAAATCTGTCAATAGCATTTTAATTCTTCTTTGCAGAATATTTTCAAGCGGAACTTGTCAAGGCTCATCCCATGACTTAATTTGGTTTTCTCTTTCAATTTCAGTTTCTTCTAGAGGTCTTATCTGACTTCCTAAATTAAAAGAGTCCATCTCAGGTACATCACTCCCATACCCTTAGAGCTTTATAATTCTGCAGAGTACTTTTCACTCTTTGAAATTATGGTATGCATTTATTTTATTTGTGGTTTGCTCTTCCTCTACCCCACTAAAATAAAAGCTTCATGAAGACAAAGGCTATTTACTTATTGCTATAATCTCAGCCTTCAAATATGGATTAAACCTGAACATAAAACAAAAACCCTGGTCATATGAGCAGCAACCAGTTAAATGAGCAACATCATGATAAATGACAAAGAAAGTGATGTTGCCAATGATTTTATTCTATTTGGTTCAACAATCAATTCCCATGGAAGCAGCAGGAAAAAATAAAAGGATATATAGCATTAAGAAAATCTACTGTGAAAATGTTAAAAAGCAAAGATGTCACTAAGGTGTGGCTGCCCCAAGTAATGGTATTTTCAATCACCTCACATGCTTGTGAAAGCTGGTATTCAGTACGTTTCTATTGTTGTTGTTAGGTACAATCGAGTTGGTTCCAATTCATAACGACCCTATATACAACAGAATGAAACACCACCTGGTCTTGTGCCATCCTTATAATCGTTGCCATGTTTGAACCTGTCCTTGCAGCCATCTTGTTAATACATCTTGTTGAGGGTCTTCCTATTTTTTGCTGATCCTCTACTTTTCCAAGCATGATGTCCTTCTCCAGGGGCTGGTTCCTTCTGATAAATGCCCAAAGTACTTGAAACGAAGTTTCACCATCCTCACTACTAAGAAGCATTCTGGCTGTACTTCTTCCAAGACAGATTTTTTTCATTCTCTGGCAGTCCATGGTATATATAATATTCTTCACCAACAACATAATTCCAAGGCTTCGGTTCTTCTTTGTTCTTTCTTATTCATTGTCCAGCATTTGCATTCACATGAGGCAATTGAAAATACCATGGCTAGGGTCAGGCATTAGGGTCAGGACGCTTTAGTCCTCAAAGGGACATGTTTGCTTTTTAGCACTTTAGAGAGACCTTTTTGTAGCAGATTTGCCCAGTGCAATATATCTTCTGATTTCTTGACTGCAGGTTCCATGGGCATTGATTGTGGAACCAAGTAAAATGAAATCCTTGGCAACTTGAATATTTTTCTGTTTATCGTGATGTTGCTTATTGGTCCAGTTGTGAAGATTTTTGTTTTCTTTATGTTGAGGTGCATTCTATACTGAAGGCCATAGCCTTTGATCTTCATCAGGAAGTGCTTCAAGTCCTCTTTGCTTTCAGCAAGCAAGGTTCTGTCATCTGCATATTGCAGGTTGTTAATGAGTCTTCCTCCAGCCCTAATGCTGCATTCTTCTTCATATAGTCCACATCTCAGATAATTTGCTCAGTGTACAGATTGAATAAGTATGGTGAAAAGATACAACCTTGATCCACACCTTTCCTGATTTTAAACCATGAAATATCCCCTTGTTGTGTTTGAATGACTCCCTCTTGGTCTATCACAGGTTCTTCATGAACACAATTAAGTGTTCTGAAATTTCCATTCTTTGCAATGTTATCCATAATTTGTTATGATCCATAGAGTTGAATGCTTTTGCATAGTCAATAAAACAAAGGTAAGCATCTTTCCGGTATTCTCTGTTTTCAGCCAAGATCCATTTGATATCAGCAATGATATATATCCCTTGCCCCCTAACATCTGAACCTGGCTTGAATTTCTGGCATTTCACTGTGGATATACTGCTGCAACCATTTTTGTATAATCTTCATTAAAATTTTACCTGCCTGTGATATTAATGATATTGTTTGATAATTTCCACATTCTGTTGGATAACCTTTCTTTGGAATGGGCACAAATATGGATCTATTCCAGTTGGTTGGCCAAGTAGCTGTCTTACAAATTTCTTGGCATAGACGAGTGAGTACCTCCAGCACTGCATCCATTTGTTGAAATATCTCAATTGGTATTCCATCAGTTCCTGGTGCCTTGTTTTTTTGCCAATGCCTATGATGCAGCTTGGACCTCTTCCTCCAGTACCATCGGTTCTTGATCATTTGTTACCTCCTAAAATAGTTGAACATCTCTCAGTTCTTTTTGGTACAGTGACACGGTGTATTCCTTCCATTTTCTTTTGATGTTTTCTGTGTCATTCAGTACTCTGCCCATAAAACCCAAAACCCAGTGCTGTCAAGTTGATTCCGACTCATAGCGACCCTATAGGACAGAGTAGAACTGCCACATAGAGTTTCCAAGGAGCGCCTAGCAGGTTCAAACTGCTGACCCTTTGGTTAGCAGCTGTAGCTCTTAACCTCTACACCACCAGAGTTTCCATTCTGCCCATAGAATCCTTCAATATTGCAACTTGAGGTTTGATCTTTTTCTTCAGTTCTTTCAGTTTGAGAAATACTGAGTGTGTGAAAGAAATGAAGTAAAAGAGGTGAACAGAAGATTTCAAAAGGTGGCTCAAGAAGATAAAGTATTATAATGAAATGTGCAAAAGTATGTTTCTATGATGCTTTCAAGTCCCGTAACCTATTAAGTCATTATTTTACCTTCAAAACACATAGATATAATCACTTATAATATGAACTTAGAAATAGAAACATCTCCTTTTGTGAGATTCTCTAACATTGAACATAAATCATTAGAAACCTGTAAGTCATTAGAAAGTTACTTATAAAACTTCTGAACTTAGACATCGAAGCATGTTAAGTACATGAAGAATGTGGTAAACAACATTTAAGCTAAGCTGACTTTGACCAAGTGTGCTGTGATAAAAGAAGGAATAGCATAATTAATCTTTGTAAATGATCCTTTAGACATAAATCTAAACAACCTCCCAAATCTTTAACTTTGAAGAAAAAATGTGACATTTGGCTAATCTCTAACCCTGGAGAAAAGATACAAAATACTAGTCTTTGATGTCACACTGCCTTTATTGTGTGAGTCCAAGGTGAGAATTTCACATATAAACCCTGAATTTCTGCTCACTCATTGAGAGAAGCAGAGGTAAAGGGATCTTTCTCTAGTCACTTACTCTTTCTAAAGATCAAGAGCTTGCTTAGACGCTGCCCACTGCCACCACCATAGCTACTAAGGTCCTCCTCTGAGTTTGAGCCATGGTCAAACATTCCTCCCAGGTTCTTCTGTAAAAGGTAAAAGCCTTAAGTTTAAAGATTTAGACTGTAATTATTGAACTAACATTGTAATTGTAAATTCTGATTCTCCATTTTTAAATAAATGTTGCGAGGTCTTACTTTCATGCCTTGCCATGACTACCTTGCATGAGTTTATGCATGAGAAACCTGAGTATCACTCTATTAATTTTCTAAGATGAAATTCTACAAGGCAACTGTTATATAAGACTTTTTGTATTCTCAGAGTGTCATGAGTATCCCGGATTATGAAAGCTAACGGGTTAAGGTTTTTCCACTTTTTCACCATTAAAAATAATAAATATATATTATAGTGTGTTTAGATTATAACTTCAGATATTATTTTTGCCCATCAAGTGAAAGATAGTGTAAATGGAATTTTTCATCAAGAGATATCATTTGAGTGTTGTTGTTGTCATTGTTGTGTGTTGCCCAGTAAATTCTGAATCATAGCAACCATAAGACAGATTAGAACTGCTCCATAGTTTTTCCTTGGCTATTTTTTTTTTTATAACCTTTATGGGGGCAGATCTCCAGGTCTCTCTTCTACTGAGCCAAAAGTGGGTTTGCATGACCACCCTTTCAGTTAGCAGCCAATTCGTTAACCATTGCTCCATCACAGCTCTTTAAATTGAATGTAAACCAAACCCATTGCTATTAAGTTGATTCTGATTTATAGTAGTAATGGTTAACTAAGTAGAAAACTGATTATGATATAGGAGAGATTATGATAGATGAATGAATAGTGGAAGCACAAATGTATATGATATTCCAGAGGAGGGAATTCCTAGTTCCTGAAGTGGTGGGGCAAAGAGCTTCTTACAAGAGGTAACATTCAGGGAAATCATGAGAGATGAGGAGAATTGAAAAGGCAGAAATATGAAAGTGGACATTATACACGTGGGGGAAAAAGACAGAGAGAAAAGGTGATTCAGTTATGGTAATATTCTATTTTAACTTGGGATTCATTACAGGAATGAAGTATGTGGGCTTAAGTAGCTCATGAGACGTGCTTCACAGGCAATTGACTCTGTAAAATAATCTACTCTCACATAATTTTTTAAGTTTGTTCAAGATTTATTTAAATCTTTAATGCAGAATAATGAAACTTGTTACCCATGGATTCTTACTCTTAATTTCTGAAGTATTCTGTTTTCTGGGGCATTTTTCAGAAGGTTATCTAGCTTTAAAAAATGAAAGAGGCAGAACTGCATTAAAATTTGTTCTTTTGAATAAGATGAATTACAAAAACTATGTAATAAATGGTAAAGTAATGTGCATTTGAAACAGTAGATAATTCAAATTTTCCTATACAAATTAACAATATCTCCACTCCATTGTTAAATAAGTTTTTTTTTTTTTTTTTTCCTACTGATAACCAACTGATAGTTTCTGTGGGAAATTATAGAGATACTAATACGTGACATATAAACGGAATTTTGGAAGACAACCATTTGTTATTTAATAGCTGCTTTTATTCACAGGAGGAGCCCTGGTGGCACAGTGGTTAAAGAGTTCCACAGCTAACCTAAAGGTCACCTGTTCAATACCACCAGTGACTCCACAGGAGAAAGATGTGGCAGCCTGCTTCCTTAAAGATTTTCAGCCTTGGAAACCTTATGGGGTTGCTATGAGTCAAGGACTGACTCCCACGGCAGTGGGTTTGATTTATTCACAGGGCTAAAGGGCTATCTGTAAAGAACACAGCCATAGGGTTTTTGCATGTAAAACTATTGTCTAGGATGCAAGGATTTTTTTGTCTTCTTACAAAACGTATTCCAGCTTTAAGTATTTATATTCATAATCAAGCTTCCTTTATGTTTTCACAGACTTTGTCATATGAAATATACTTCTAATATTTCTACTCCACTAACTTCCTTTAATGCCTTAAACCAGTAATGTCCATATAGATTTTTTATCTTCTAATTTCTTTATAAATGTTTTCATTATTTCATGTTTGTAGGTGTGTAGTCTAACCTTGGAAAGTGGTTTTGGAATTAGCACTTGTAATTTAAAAGATTGGAAGATTTTTATTTGTAGAATTTTATAATAATATGAAGATATATATAAATAACTTGACAAGGATTGCAAGGTGTTTTAATTAAAATCATTGATTTCTTTACACTTCCAAAGTCAATCCATTTTGTTCTGTTTCTCCAAATAGGTCTGAAAGCCTTCAAAGAAGAAGAATTAAACAGATTTAAATATTCCATACTTCTATGCAGAAATGTGGAAGTATAGCAAATGTCCAGTCTTAGAGCATTACACTGTGAATGCAAATACAATCCAATAAGAATCAATCATTTCAAAGAACAATTGGTCCTACTTTGTATTTCTTTATGATAATTATTTAAGGTATTGTTTAAAAAGTTATGGAACTCTTCACTGAGCACAAGTTAAAATAAAGGAGAAGAAAAAGAATAAATGATTTAGAGGTTTAATAAGAATATATTTTTAGTGTTACATACAAACTGAATTCTACATTTCTGGGTTTTGTGCAGCCCATCTTAGGCGCTGCTGTCTCATAATCTACTAGTAGATGCTATTGTACCAAGACTTATTTCTGAAAGGTGTGGGACTGACTAATACTTTACAATTTAAAAATCTTCTTTCTATAACAGGAATAATTAACAAATACAGAGTGATGCTTGAAAAAGCACACATTGTGCATTTGAAATGTCATGTATTTTAGCATAAGGAATATTATGATCTGAAAGTAAACTTGGTTATTAAAAGCCTCAATTATACTTATCTATAATATTTCTGTGGGGAAATAAATAAAAACATAGAAGAAAAATTTTGGTGTATGATTCCATGAGTTATATATGAATATGATGCACATATTTTTGTTATTTTAGCATCAAAAATGAACTAAAATTATTCTTGGCTGAAGTATTCCCTTCTCTTTCTTACTTTTCTATGTAATTGGTGAGTGAGATGACTCGATATTTCTCGTCTAAAAAAAAAAAAATAGACAGTGGTAAAAAAGTAGTGTTCATGGAAAACTTTTCAGGAATATATAGATGTAGTAATAGATTTGCTTTAAGAAAAGGCTAGTGATTCAATTATTGCACAGCTCACAGCTCAATCTGTAGAAAGCATTTTAGGATGAATAGTCATCTTAATATTTATAGCAATTCTAAGCTGTCAGAATATTTTTTTAATTGTAAAGAATGTATCCATATATTTCAAATTTCTTTTAGTAGCTTTATCATTGTTATCATGATGTCTAATATTCTGAGAACTTTTCATTCTGAATCTTAACATTTTAAAATGCATTACATCCTCAAATCTGCTCATGATCTTTCTTAGGAAATGGTTGGTTATATGCATATTAATCCTTACATTATGCAGTCTACAAATGAAATGACAATTATTTTTTCCTTTAAACATCAAATATACACTATATATTTAAAAAAATACATTAGGGTACACTTTAATCTCTTCAATTAAATTTTTTCATTACGATTTTTATTTCTAGACATTTTAATGAAATACACAAATATTTTCCATTCTAAAAGATATCCTTTAGTCTGTGTTATTATACATCTAAATTGTTAATGAAGTGATTCCTCTATTCCAATCAACAATATCCGGTTATAATTTTAATATCATTTCTAAATGACTTAAAACAATTTAATTGCTTTAAGTTAAAACAAACTTTGGAGAGTCAGAGTTGAATAAAACAGCACAAATCCCTGCCTTCATAGAGTTTAGAGTGGGGCTTAAAAATAAAAATGAATAAATAGATGATAATCATCCAGATCTTGCCTCTCTATGATTATCATCAAGTTGACGACATCTGTGGAGATGGTGGAAAAGCTCAATATCATCAGTCAGAACAAGGCCAGGGGCCAACTGTGGAACAGACCATCAATTGCTCTTATGCAAGTTCAAGCTGAAACTGAAGAAAATCAGAGCAAGTCCACGAGAGCCAAAATATGACCTTGACTATATCCCACCTGAATGTAGAGACCATCTCTAGTGACCAAAGGCCAGATGAGTTGTGGAATAACATCAAGGACATCATACCTGAAGAAAGCAAGAGATCATTGAAAAGACAGGAAAGAAAGAAAAGACCAAGATGGATGTCAGGGGAGACTTTGAAACTTGCTCATGAACGTTGAACAGCTAAAGCAAAAGAAAGAAAGGATGAAGTAAAAGAGCTGAACAGAAAATTTCAAAGGATGGCTGGAGACAAAGTATTACAATGACATGTGCAAGGAGCTGGAGATAGAAAACCAAAAGGGAAGACTGCACTCCGCGTTTCTCAAACTGAAAGAACTGAATAAAAAATTCAAGCCTCGAGTTGCAATAGTGAAGGATTCTGTGGGGAAAATATTAAACGATGGAGGAAGCCTCAAAAGAAGATGGGAGGAATACACAGAGTCATTATACCAAAAAGAATTAGTCGATGTTCAACCATTTCAAGAGATAGCATATGATCAGGAACCGATGGCACTGAAGGAAGAAGTCCAAGCTGCTCTGAAGGCAATGGAGAAAAACAAGATGTCAGGAATTAACAGAATATCAATTGAGATGTTTCAACAAACAGATGCAGCACTGGAGGTGCTCACTCATCTATACCAAGAATTATGGAAGAAAGCTTCCTGGCCAACTGACTGGAAGAGATCCATAGTTTTGCCTATTCCCAAGAAACGTGATCCAACTGAATGTGGAAATTATAGAACAATATCATTAATATCACACGAAAGCAAAATTTTGCTAAAAATCATTCCAAAATGGCTGCAGCACTGTATCTACAGGGAACTGCCAGAAATGCTGGCTGGTTTCAGAAGAGGATGTGGAACCAGGGATATCATTGCTGATGTCAGATGGATCCTGGCTGAAAGCAGAGAATACCAGAAGGATGTTTACCTGTGTTTTGTTGACTATGCAAAGGCATTCAACTGTGTGGATCATAACAAATTATGGACGGCATTGCGAAGAATGCAAAATCCAGAACACTTAATTGTGCTCATGAGGAACTTTTACATAGATCAAGAGGAGTTGTTCAGGCAGAACAAGGGGATATTGATTGGTTTAAAGTCAGGAAAGGTGTGTGTCAGGGTTGTATCCTTTCACCATACATATTCAATTAGTATGCTGAGCAAATAATCTGAGAATCTGGACTATGTGAAGAAGAACGGGGCATCAGGATTGGAGAAAGACTCATTAAGAACCTACATTATGCAGATAACAGAAACTTGCTTGCTAAAAGTGAAGTGGACTTAAAGCATTTACTAACAAAGATCAGAGACCACAGCCTTCTGTATGGATAGCACATCAACATAAAGAAAACAAAAATCATCACAACTGGAACAATGAGCAACCTCATGATAAGTGGAGAAAAGATTGAAGTCGTTAAGGATTTCATTTTACTTGGATCTACAATCAACACTAATGAAAGCAGCAGTCAAGAAATCAAAAGACTCATTGCATTGGGTAAATCTGCTGCAAAGGACCTCTTTAAAGTGTTAAAGAACAAAGACGTTGCCTTGAAGACTAAGGTGTGCATGACCCAAGCCATGGTATTTTCAATCACATCATATTCATGTGAAAGCTGGACAGTGAATAAGGAGACTAAAGAAGAGTTGACACCTTTGAATTGTGGTGTTAGCTACGAATATTGAATATACCATGGACTGCCAAAAGAATGAACACATCTGTCTCGGAAGAAGTACAACCAGAATGCTCCTTAGGAGCAAAGATGGCGAGACTGTGTCTTAGATTCTTTGGATATGTTGTCAGAAGGGATAAGTCCCTGGAGAAGGACATCACGCTTTGCAAAGTACAGGGTCAGCGGAAAAGAGGAAGACCCTCAACGAGGTGGATTGACACAGTGGCTGCAACAATGAGCTCAAGCATAACTACGATTGTGAGGATGGCGCAGAACCAGGCAGTGTTTCGTTCTGTTGTGCATAGGGTCACTGTGAGTCTGAACCGACTTGACGGCACCTAAGAACAGCAACAAATGAAGCAAGTGGAAATGATTCACGATTTCTTAAAGAGCTCTCCTGCCATTTACAGTGGTCTTGATCACACCTAATAGGTATAATGTGTATTTATCAAGTAGACTTTGACTTAATTCAAAACCTCTTTTCCTCTATACAAATTTTAACAATTATGTAATCTCTTGCTTAATTATGAAGTGTAGTCATAGTGTAACTGGCACAAATAGGTTTGGGAAAAACATAACTTGATTCTTGGTGGAAGCAGAAGTTAGGAATATCGGAATATTAAACAGCAGCCAAATAACATCCAACATTCAATAAATAGTGATTATGCCAGTTTCTTTTACAGAGTGGAGAGCCTCAGTTAATTAAATGAGTAGGATAAGGGGAGTGTAAGAGAACTTTTAATGTATACCAGATGTCAATGTTAAATGAATATGGCCAACATTACAAGATGCTTTGAAAACATTATACCTAATCATCAGTTAAAACTTGTGAGGTCAATGAGGTGGTAAAGTAGCAGATAAGAAAACAGCTGAACAGGAGGATTAAACAAACTACCAAAATCAAACAGCTAGTCAGTGACATAGGCAATATTTGAATGCAGCATTTGGAACTCAAAATTTTACTTTCTTTCCCTATTAAATATTGTCTCTCCATAAAATAAAAGCTTTGCCTTAATTTGGAACAGTTTTGAAGAATATCTTTTTCATAATTTTAAGATCTTATTTTGAATCAAGTATAAACAGTTAAATATTAAAGTTGGTATTAACTGAAACTTTATACTCTTTAATGAATATTATCTAAGATAACACAATATTTCGTAGGAATAATATGTAATATGAGATAGCATACAAAATGACTTCTTTTTAAATATCTCTATTTCCATTAAATTATTTCCAGACAGAAGCAATTTTATACTTTACATTTATAAAAATGTAATCCAATGATTTCCATAGTCGGTACTTTTTTATTAAATTGTTGTGCTATTGCCATTTGATAAAGTTTTCAATGCAGCCTGAAAATGAATTGATAGCAGTTAGCAAGGAGAAAATCAATGAATTAGAAAGAAATAGGAGGAATTTTAATCATAGGCAAGTGCATTTTCATTAAAGGAAGTCATTACATTATCAGGAATTCTTTTAATATTCCTCTGCAAGTTTTTCAAAGAACATTGAAGGTCATATAAAAATCTAGGCTATATTCTCACGTCTTTTTTTTTTTTTTTCCAGCATAAATGAATTTAAACCCACTTCAGAAAACACTTATTTCTTTGTAATACAGATCATTCAACTGGTCCCTTCGCCACTGACTTTTCTTATTTTTCTAAGTTCTACTAATACTAGTCTTTATTAATTTTATTTGATAATTAATTATCTAATGCTGCAGTTCTGAAACAAGTAATTTTACTTGACGGCACTGGGTTTTTACTGATTTCTTTTAATTAAGAATTTGTTTTAAATCTTCTATACCTGCATCTTTATTGACTTGTATTTTTATTAAATATGTGCAATAAACTGCATATAAAGTGTACATTCTTATAAGTTTTGATCTAGTTAAACACCATTAAAAAATCACCATGATCAGGCTAATTAGCCTATATATGACCTCAAAAGTTTCGTTGTGCAATTTTTTGTTCCTCGCTCTTGCCTTCTCTCCATCTCTCTCTTTGCCTCTCTATCTCTATCTCCCTATTTCTGTTTCCACAGGCAAAAAAAAACAAATCCATTGAGTTGATTGCGATTCACAGCGACCCTATAGGACAGAGAAGAACTTTCCCATAGAGTTTCCAAGGAGCACCTGGTGGATTTGAACTGCTGACCTTTTGGTTAGCAACTGTAGCACTTAACCACTGTACCACCAGGGTTTCCACAGGCAAGTAGTAACCTGTTTTTCGTCACGATAGTTTTTATTTTCTAGTTTTTTTTTTATATATATATATATATTTTTTATATAAACAGAGTCATATAGTGTGTACTCTATTTTGTCTGGGTCCTTTCCTTCAGCATAATAATTTTGAGAGTCATTAATGCTGTAGCATACATCAAGAGTTATTCCTTTTTACTGCTGGGTAATATTTCATTGTATGGATATATCACAATTTGTTCATTAACTCAAGTATTGATGAATATTTAGGGTGTTTTCACTTATGAAACAATAAAAATTAAATTATTTTGAAAGTCCATATACAAGCCTTTGTATAGACATATACTTTTCATTTTCTTAGGTAAATACCCAGGAATGACTAGCTCAGTCATATGATGGTTACATATTTATTTATTTATTTTAAATACCAAACTCTTTAGAGTGTTTGTACCACTTTACATTCTCAACAGCAGTGAGAGATACTTCTGGTTGCTCCATATCCTCACCAACACTTGACATAATCAGACTTTTTAATTTTAAACATTCTAGTGAGCATACAGGGGTATGCTATTGTGGTTTTCATTCTCATTTCCCTAATGGCAAATGATGTCAAACATTTTTTCTTTTCCTTATTTTCCATCTCAATAAATTTCTTGGTAAATTGACCGCTCAAAACTTTTTTCCCATTTTGTAATTATTTTTCTTATCGCCAAATAATCAGTGTTTTCCTCATATGGGGATACAGCACCAGAAGATAAACCAAAATAGTAGGCTATATATACAGTGTAGTTTAAATATGGAGTTTTAATAGCGTCTTGTGTTGTAATTCAACTGTCTTTAAATCTCGTAGGAATTGGTTCTTGTATATATAGTCAATATTTGACAGAAAAAAAGGTTTAATTTAAGATCTCGAGGTAGAGATTTTCAAAATTTGGTACCAATTTTTTTTCAAAAAACCTAAGTATTATTTGTTTTCTCACAATTATTGCATATTGGAAGTTAATTAGTGTAATACTAAGTTAAGAAATATGTATCAAATGTATCTGAAAAATTGGAATTAGCACAAAAGAGTATTTGTGAAGTAAAATAGCAAGGGTCTTAGAAAATGTACACTAGATGAGGTGAAAATAAAGTAGATGTAAATTGTGAAAGTCAGTGAAAAAAAAAACTAAAAGAGAATTTTAAGAAAATTGTTGCATGCAGCATTTAGTTCTATTCTTTGTTGTTATATTTTCCAGGGCTCATTATAATATTATGTGTCCTTTATTTTACATTTTATAGAGAAAAAGGTAGATTAAAAATTATTTTTCAGATCACACAGTGTAATACAAACTTTGTAAATAAAAAACTCAATAATGCGTAAAAGTATATAATAAAAAATAACTGGATCATTAACACTAACTTCAGGGAGAGGTAATGGGTTGAGTTTAGGAAGGAGAACATATATGACTAAACTCATGGTATTGGTAGAATTCTGTATTTTTTAATTATGTGGCAGCTATTATGTTATCAAACATAAATGAACATAATCATTATCTTATTAAATTAACACATAAATAAAAAATAAAGTTTGAGAATATGCAAACCACTTCAACTCAGCGTCTCTGTCCATTCTAATGCCTCTGTCATCTAGCTTCTCTGGAAGAATGTACCCAGCCTGCCACCTAGAACAACTGTAACTTATCAATCAAGACTTCACAGTAAACCATTCTGATAACCAGATAAAAATTTTTTGGTCCAGCAGGGCACACGGACACAATCAGTTGAACTCACAACATTCCAATGAGCAGTTTTATAGGAAGAGGAAACCAGGATTATATCCCTGATCTTTCTGGTCTAAGAAAAGAGTTCAAAATGTCTATGTATCTGTAGAAGTAAAAATAGAATTATTATTATTATTTCAGCTATTTTATTGTTGCCTAACAAACAACTCCAAATTTAGTGGCTTAAAACCACAATTGTGTTTTAATTTAGGGTTCAAAAGACTGGCCGCACTTCAGGTCGACTGTTCTCTACTGCTTTCCCTTGGATGTCTCATCATACAGTTATAGCCAGGCTGTGGCTAGGGCTGAATGTCTAGAGCTTTGGAGCTTCTTCATGTGGCCTCCCTCTGTGCATGGCATTGCATATCTACAGTCTTTCCACATAACCTCTATCTCCAGAAGTAGAACAGACATAGTACATGGAGGATTAGGGATGCAAAGAGAGAATGCACTGGGAAGGAGTATTCCAGCATTCCAAGGGGAGAAAGTAGAAGCTCATAGTCAATTAATAGCTAAACCCAGGCCTTTCAAAGTCACTGTCCATGAATTTTATTTGTCTAAGCATTAACAGGCCCATTATCATTTCCCCTTGTATGCTATCGGTCAAACAGCCATGAGCTCAGGCAAGCTTTAATGTGGATGTTTGCAACATAAAGACATGAATACCCAACGGTGAATAGGAGGTCATCAAAGAAATTGCCTGTCACACATTATTATTACTATTATTTTACTTGGATTGGGTAGAGTTTGAAGATGTCTTTAAGAAGTTGAGTACTTCGAGCTAGAATTTAAGAGAAAGTGAAAGGATAAAAATAATTGGTTAGTGATGTCACTAGCAAAAAAATCGATAAAGAAAAATTAGGTACAAAAAAATCAATGTGAATATCCTGTTTATGATTTTGTATTATAGTTTTGTAAAATGTTACCACTTGGGGAAATGGGTAAAGGGTAGTATTTCTTAAATTTCCATGTAGCTATAAAAGTATCTCAAAATAAAATTTTTAATTAAAAATTTCAATAAAAGTCAACCTTCATTTCTTCATTTGCAGCATCCAAATTTCAAATGCTCAATAGCCTAATGCAGCTAACGGCTAACATATTGAACAGTGTATCATCCTAGAAAATTCTACTGAAAGACTCTTAACTGTTGAATAGGAATACATATAGTGAGAGAGAGAGAGAACCTTGATGGAGCAGTGGTTAACAGCTACGGCTGCTAATCAAAAGGCCAGCCGTTCAAATCCACCAGCCACTCTTTGGAAACCCTATGGGACAGTTCTACTCTGTTCTAGAGCGTCCCTATGAGTCAGACTCGACAACAACAGGTTTGTTGTTTTTAGGTGCCATTGAGTTGGTTCTGACTCATAGTCACCCTACACATAACAGAAGGAAACGCTGCCTGGTCCTGAGCCATCCTCACAATAGCTGTTATATTTGAACCCATTGTTGAAGCCACTGTGTCAATCCATCTCCTCGAGGGTCTTCTCTTTTCCACTGACTCTCTATTTTACCAAGCATCATGTCCTTCTCCTGGGACCAGTCCCTCCTGATAACATGTCCAATATATGTAAGACAAAATCTCACCATCCTTGCTTCCAAGGAGCACTCTGGCCATATTTCTTCCTAGACAGATTTGTTCATTCTTCTATCGGTACATGTTATATTCGATATTCTTTGCCAACACTATAATTCAAAGTCATCAATTCTTTTCCAGTCTTTCTTAGTCATTGTCCAGCTTTTGCATCCGTATGAGGTGACTGAAAATAACTTGGCTTGGGTCAGGCACATCTAAGTCCTCAAAGTGACGTCTTGGCTTTTTAACACTTTAAAGAGGTCTTTTGCAGCAGATTAGCCTAATGTAATACGTCGTTTGATTTCTTGATTGCTACTTCCATGAATATTGAATGCGAATGAATCCAGGTAAAATGGAATCCCTGACAACGTCAATCTTCTCTCTTTGTATCATGATGCTGCTTATTGGTCCAGTTGTGAGGATTTTTGTTTTCTTTACGTTGAGGTATAATCCATCCTGAAAGCTGTAGTCTTTGATCTTCATCAGTAAGTTCTTCAAGTCCTCTCACTTTCAGCAAGCAATGTTACGTTATCTGCGTAGTGAAGGTTATATGCATTATATGTATCATATATATAATATATAATAATATGGAAACCCTGGTGGCGTAGTGGTTAAGTGCTACAGCTGCTAACCCAAGGGTCGGCAGTTCAAATCCGCCAGGCGCTCCTTGGAAACTCTACGGGGCAGTACCACTCTGTCCTATAGGGTCGCTATGAGTCGGAATCGACTCGACGGCACTGGGGTTTTTATATAATAATATACATATATATAAAATAGTAAAAATCTCTGTTTAATACAGATTCTGGTGAAGGGTAGATATAAGTAATTTAACTCTCATGTTACTTAAGTGAAAATTCTTAAAACTATAAATCCCATTCACTTCAAGTCTAGAGCATATGACCCCTGAACTCTCACAGGAATTTTCCATTACATTGAACTTATTTTCTCAACTGTGTTGCTTTACCAGGCATATATTTTTCAATTCATTAATCACTTAAGAAATAGAACAGTAAATACATTTTGCAAAACACTTCATCATCATCATAATTATTATCATCATAGTTGAAGGTAAACTCTATAAGCCTATGAGGAAAACTCACGTTCTTTACATGGATAAAGACAATCTATAATTTACACTGCTCTCAAACATTCACTATTTTATTTAGATTTAAAATTCATGTGTGTAAGCTAACTAAGATAAACAGCATAGCTTTAGATTAAAAAAGTGAAAACTAAATCTCAGAAACCTGAAGTGTATCTAAACCAATTGAATAAATAACAAAACAAATCAAAATACATACATTCTGCAATGAAATAGAAAGATCATAGTCCAAATGTTTTATGTATTTTTAGAGATATTAGGCATTTTGAAAAAATAATAAATACAGAAATGAAGAATATGGAGGTAACTAAAAATAAATGATGAATTGAGTTAAAAGAAACCTGTCTTAAGCCATTATTTTAAAAGTATAAATCTCAGGTTTACTTCAAATTGTTTCAAATTGCAGATTAAGTTAGCATGAATCTTGGCTGAGTAGGTTTTACTATCAGTTGATTACATTTTGATATTTCATAGTGAAAAACTATGGATTTGGGGATTTTTAGAAAAAAGAAAAATATATACGCCTTAAAGAAAACCCCTAGTTTGTTCAGGGACGTTCACTTAGACTTTTCTCGCAGTTTGTAATTTCTGTTCTTCGATTCTTGATTTGAAATTGTGATTTTTCCCTTTGGGTGCATATCTTTAGTGGGTAAAGCTAGTGTCCTTAGCCTCATGCCGCTGTTCCTTTTGCTGTCGCTTTCGAGCAGGCGTTGCCTAGGAGATGGGTGTTCAAATTAAAACAAAGCAAGAGGAAATGCTACGCTGCGAGTTTAGTCTTACCACAGTGTTAGAATCGCTTTGAGGCAACATTTATAGTCGGAAGAAAAAAGGTCTAAGATACATAATGACTAAAAATTATCTTTTAAAAAAGTGTTATTGACAAGGATGTTACACTATACAGGAAATTTGACTTTTTTTTTGGCCCAGTAGGTTCACAATGTAAGTACAACTAAATTACATGGAGGCTGGAAAAAATCTGAAGTAAATAATGTAGATAATTTCTTTTTCTACCAGGAAGATTAAAAACACCTTTTAAAATAATATGCTTTTGTTTTAATGTCTTCTAGTTGAACAAAGAAGGAGTATTTATATAATGTTTTTTCAAGAGTAAGCTTCTGACAACACACATGGATAATTAATTTCAAGAAAAAATAGCTGTTTAGACTATTTTAAATTCATTTTACCACTTGACTAATACTTATTAGCTAATATGCTTTTGGCTACATGTATAACTAAGTGGGCAAGCTGGCACATTTAACTGAAAAAGCCTACACTCGAGAGGATAGACTGTCACACTTGTATAAAGGCTTCAGCTCCACTTCTGCAAATCTCTTAGCTCTGTCCCCCTTCCATTGCGGTTTTATTTTCAGCCTGGTAGTAAAATGGTTGTAATTTTTTTTACATCAATATATGACATTATCCAGATAGCATATGTCTTCGCCTACCTCACTGACTCAAATTGGGCACATACATATCTCGAATCAGTCCCCTGTCCAGGTGATGTCATGTCCTGATTCTCTTATTTCTGGGTTCCTTGAATGAACCTTTGGTTAAAGGATTGATTTATCCTTAAGAATCAGGTATCTCTATGGATATGGGGAAGGAATATTCTTTTTAGAAGTATCTGGGCTTTGTGGGCAGAGAATACATATCTGGATGAAAATTGGGAAATCATTTTCATGGGTTCAAAGTGGGAAATATATGCTTTGGTGGTAACCAACATACTATTATGTCTATTAATTTTATACTTTAAAATGTTGATAAGAGAGACCAGAATGATTTTGAAAGACAGGTTTTTTGACTTTGAGTTATCCCCAGAGATTTATCATCAATTAGAATACCTGGAGGCGTATTAATATAATAAATAATATATGCAAAACAATTTAATGGATAGAAGCAAAGCAAACGTGGCTTATTTTAAAGCTGAAAAGGATCATAGATATTATCTCGAAATTAACAGAATGTCATACTTTTTTTTTTCATACTTGGAAATATTTTATATTTGAATCATGAAGCCAGTAAACCTGAATTTTTATCCACACACTGAAATTAATGAACCTTTTCTTCTTCTTTTGCTTTTTCTCCTCCTTTTTTCTTTTATTTTTATGTGTTAAAATTCCTTTTCTATAAATAAGAGAGAAATACTCCCAATTTACAGAAAAAGAGTAAAGAAGTCTCAGTCTTTTGACCTTTCTGAAACCAAGTATAAACCAGGAGAATGAAAAACAAAGTACCATACTTAATAAAACTAGCAGCGTGTAAAATAAAAACGAAATGAAAGGTTTCTAAGTTTATTGCAATTTGCCAATGGGAAAGGAAGTGAGTATCAATTTATTTTTGTTTTTTGGCAAGTTAGCAAAGATCTAACTTTTACAGAATAGATTGTTGTCTTAGGCTGGGTTCTCTAGAGAAGCAAAACCAGTGAAGCATATACACAGAGAGAGAAATTTGCATCAAATAAATGGCTCATGCAGTTGTAGAAGCTGGAAGTCCCAAGTCTGTGGGTCAGGTGTCAGGCTGGATGCTTCTTTTGACTCATGTAGATGCTGGGGCTGATGACCCCAAGATCAGCAGGTCAGATAGCAGGCTGCTGGCTCATAGGCTGCAGAAACTCATGAATCCCAAGGTCAGCAGGCAAAACTGCAAGCCGCTGGTTCAAGTCCCGAGAACTGGAGGTCATATAATGACAAGCTGGATGCAGGATTCAGAGCGAGCAAAAATCAGAAAGCCATGCCAGAAAGTGCATATATATTGGATGTGGGCCACACCCCTAAGGAAACTCTCTTTCACCTGACTGGCTGCTCATAGCAGATCTCATCAATGAGTTGGTCACATTTTCTGAGATCTCATAATGATTACACAGTTACATAGTGGCCAAACTACATTATAACTGCCAAACCACTAAGAATCATGGCCTAGTCAAGTTGACACACAACTTTAATCATCATAGTTGTGTACTCTGAGGAATAAAACCAAAGATGCCTTGTCTGGAATAATACAAGCAGAATGTTTTCGCTAGCTACAGGAGTCTTCCTGAAACTCAGTTGTCATGGCAAAGAGACGGTGGGATATTTTGCTAAGTGAAGACATATAGTCATGGCAAAGTGGCAGGGTTCATGTAGTTAACTGAGACACATGTAGATTTAATTTTCTTTGTAAGAACTTTTGATATGAAAGGGAAAAGGAGAAAGCATGGAATACAATCAGCATTATGGTATTTATTCTTCATCAACTAAAGATAAGTCAAGGCAAAAGAATTAACACACGCTCCCAGGGAGATTTTTTACTAGCAAGAAACACATATATATTTAAAGGCAGAATAGTGTTGCGAGATTTTTTTCATAGACAATGATACTTTCTTTTTGAAGCACATGAAAGGATTTTAAGAATATCACAAGAGATAAGCAATTAGTGAGAAACAACCACAAGTGAAAAGTTGAAATATGAAGTAAAAAACTAAGTGGAATAAAACAGTAGAGGATTATATTTTATTGCTACAATGTACAATGCTCTATGAAACATTATATATCATATAATAAAACATTTAAATATGTAATCAAAAAAGGTTCATTTTACAATGAATAATTTAAGCAATAACAAAATGAGATAATGTATTCATGACAGATTATGTAAGCATTAAATAAATATGGTGTATACTCATAATCTAAATACAAACAATATTAATAAAAACAAAATTAAAATCAGAAGGCTCTGTTTGATTGCATATGCAACTTAATTTCCAGGCTTACATATTTTTAAGCAAAATAATGTATGTATCATATGTTCTTGTTGCTATTGTTGTTAGGTGCCATGGAGTTGGTTCCGACTCACAGCGACCCTATGCACATCAGAAAGAAACACTGCCTGGTCCTGAGCCATTCTTATAATCGTTGTTATGCTTGAGCTCGTTGTTGCAGCCACTGTGTCAATCCACCTCGTTGAGGGTCTTCCTCTTTTCCGCTGACCCTGTACTCTACCAAGCATGATGTCCTTCTCCAGGGACTGATCCCTCCTGACAACATGTCCAAAGTATGTAAGACGCAGTCTCGCCACCCTTGCTTCTAAGGAACATTCTGGTTTTACTTCTTCCAAGACAGATTTGTTCGTTCTTTTGGCAGTCCATGGTATATTCGATATTCTTCGCCAACACCACAATTCAAAGGCGTCAACTTTTCTTCAGTCTTCCTTATTCATCGTCCAGCTTTCACATGCATATGATGCGATTGAAAATACCATGGCTTGGGTCAGGCTCACCTTAGTCTTCAGGGTGACATCTTTGCTCTTCAACACTTTAAAGAGGTCCTTTGCAGCAGATTTGCCCAATGCAATGTGTCTTTTGATTTCTTGACTGCTGCTTCCATGGCTGTTGATTGTGGATCCAAGTAAAATGAAATTCTTGACAACTTCAATCTTTTCTCCATCTATCGTGATGTTGTTCTTTGGTCCAGTTGAGAGGATTTTTGTTTTCTTTATGTTGAGGTGTAATCCATACTGAAAGCTGTGGTCTTTGAGCTTCATTAGTAAGTGCTTCAAGTCTTCTTTACTTTCAGCAAGCAAGGTTGTGTCATGTGCATAACGCAGGTTGTTGATGAGTTTTCCTCCAATCCTGATGCCCCGTTCTTCTTCATATGGTCCAGCTTCTCAGGTTATTTGCTCAGCATACAGATTGTATAGGTATGGTGAAAGGATACAACTCTGAAGCACAACTTTCCTGACTTTAAACCAATCAGTATCCCCTTGTTCTGTCCGAACAACTGCCTCTTGATCTATGTAAAGGTTCCTCATGAGCACAATTAAGTGTCCTGGAATTCCCATTTTTAGCAATGTTATCCATAATTTGTTATGATCCACACAGTCGAATGCCTTTGCATAGTCAATAAAACACAGGTAAACATCCTTCTGGTATTCTCTGCTTTCAGCCAGGATCCATCCGATATCAGCAATGATATCCCTGGTTCCACGTCCTCTCTGAAACCAGCCTAAATTTCTGGCAGTTCCCTGTCGCTATACTGCTGCAACCACTTTTGAATGATCTTCAGCAAAATTTTTCTTGCATGTGGTATTAATGATATTGTTCTATAATTCCCACATTCGGTTGGATCACTTTTCTTGGGAATAGGCATAAATATGGATCTCTTCCAGTCAGTTGGCCAGGAAGCTGTCTTCCATATTTCTTGCACAGATGAGTAAGCACCTCCAGTGCTGCATCCGTTTGTTCAGACATCTCAATTGATATTCCACCAATTCCTGAAGCCTTGTTTTTTGCCAATGCCCTCAGAACAGCTTGGACTTCTTCCTTCAGGACCATCGTTTCCTGATCATATGCCACCTCTTGAAATATTTGAACATTGACTAATGCTTTTTGGTATAATGACTCTGTGTATTCCTTCCATCTTCTTGTATATACACATATATAGATGAGGGTAAAAAAGATGCATAAAAAGATTCCATGAGTAATGATTTTAACCAACATGGTATTTTCGATAGCCTCATATGGATGTGAAACCTGGACAGTGAATAACGAAGACCAAAGAAGAATTGTTGTATTTGAATTATGTTGTTGGAGACGACTATTGAATATACCATGGACTGCCAAAGGAACAAACTTGTGTTGGAAGAAGTATAGCCAGGATGTTCCTTAGAAGAGAGGATGGTGAGACTTTGTCTCACTTACTTTGGACATGTTATGAGGAAGCTCCAATCCCTGAAGAAGGACATCATACTTGGCAAAGTAGAGGGTCAGCAAAAAAGAGGAAGACCCTCAATGAGATGGACTGACACAGTGTCTGCAATGATGGGCTCAAACATAGCAATGGTCATGAGGATGGTGCAGAAATGGGCAATGTTTTTGTTCTGTTGTGCATAGGGTTGCTATGAGTTGGAAACAACTGGACAGCACCTAACAAAAAGGAACAGTTTTAAGAAAGCATTTAACTTATTTTTAATAATAAAACTAAATTTAATGAAATTTAAACTAAAATTTTAAGTATTTGAAAGTAATAAGACTTTCATTATTAATGGAGTTCATATAAATTCAAAATGATAATGCTACAACACTTAGAAAATAAATGCTAATGAGAAAGGAATTAAATATTTATTTGAGGCATATAAAGGATTTTACATATTTTCATTATTAAATATAAAAATAAATGAAATGTTTTCAACTTTGAAAATTGGAAAGAGAACAAAAAATGAATTTTTGAAAATTGTTAGAAGGTTCAAATAGAAGCAAAACAAACATTAATGGATTGTAAAAAGAGAATTCCTGAGAAATGTAATCTAAAGTATTCTTAAGCATACCGTAGTTTATAAATGAATGGAGTGAAAAAAGACAAAACCACAAATCTGAAATGACTGAACAAGTCATGAGAAATTATTATATAAAATCACCTACCAAATATTTGAAAAAGCAGAATAAATGACTAGTTCTTTAAGAAAATATAAACCTTAATACATAACATTATAAAATATTAATTTTTCACCAAAAAATACCTACCTCAGTGTTTTTCAATTATCCTGTTATTAAGAATCTCCTGGAATACTTGTTATAAATCTCCTCTCTTAGATTCTGACCTAGTTAAGTGGGCAGGAGTCTTGAATTCAGTGTTTTCAACAACCATCCTGATGAATATTCTAGTCAAAAACTCGTGAATCCAGCCTAAACAAAGCTACTAGGCTTAGATCTTTTTAAAGATAAACTATTTTAAATTTTCCATAGCCATGTATCTCACAGGTTATGTAATTCTTTTCAGAGGTTATAAAAAGATTAAAAATTTCTACTTTTTTTGTGAAATTACCATAATTGTCTTATCAAAATATGCCATGAAAAGAAAAGAAGTAGAATGCAAGCTAGAAAACACAAGGGTTACGGATCTTTGTAAGTAGCTTATGCCTGAGTAAAAAATTTTCTAATATTATTAATCTCAGAAATTTTAGAGTAGTTTCTAATTATGTTGCTTAATATAATGCTGACACATAAGTGAAAACCAAAGAAGGGAGAGGACTAGTGAAACTAAGAAATAATACCTAGAAACTGTTCTTTAACCAAGATAGCCTCTTGCTGCAGTAGCTGAAGTTTGCATATCCAACGAAACTGAGAAAAAAGATTACACAACACATTGGCAAGTAATTCAGATTGGCTTCAACTAGATGTCTTAAAGAAAGCGAAGTTTTAAATAAAGACAGGTTAAGCTATTTTTCATATTATTCTTGAAATATATGTAAACCTTATTAGGTTCATATCTAGAGTATGAATGCATATACGTATGTACACATTTTCTTGTGCTTTATATATATTAGTTGCTGTTCAGTCTAGGACAACTCATGGTGAACCCATGTGTGCACAGTAGAACTGTGCCTTACAGGGATGTCAAGGCTGTAGCCTTTCAGAAGCAGATCACCAGGACTATCTTCAGTGGTGCGTCTGGTTGGGTTTGAATGGCCAACCTTTCGGTTTCTAGTCAAGCACTTCATCTGTACCATCCAGAAACTCAATTTTCTTTCATGAAAAACGCAGTTATGTCAGTTTTCACAACACTGACCAACAGATGCAAGAGGAATAATTTAAAAAGTTGACTTAACATTTAATACTGCAAATATATGTCATTTATGACTTCAGACAAATTATCTTTGATATTTTAAAATTTGATCAGTATAATGGTAAATAGATCGTTACTGTGCCTCTATGAACCTCAAGATCAAAATTTTTTTCTGAATTGTGAGCATAAACACAATCACAAAAGCAACTAGCAGATGATCTGATTTGCCTAACTGGTTATTGTGTCAGTGTTCTTGGACTTTTAAGAAATTTGAATGATTTCTTTGTGGCATCAGGACACATTGCCTAATCTGCCTTCCCTGCGAAGGACATTGGTCTCTGCATACTGTTTGCCCACTTTTTTAAAATCTAATCCTAATTGTCCTTTCAGATTCAGGTCTCGCTAAAAATTATAAAGGAATACGTGTAATACTTATCAATTTTATTTTATTTTTATCTATTTAATGTGCTTGTTTACTTACTCGTATTATATTAGTTTTATTTATTAAGTAAGTGCTGGAATGTGGGTGCCATGGATGTATGTAATATGTTAACGCTCTTGAATAAATAAGATAAATAAATAAAATGGAGTCCTGGTGGTGCAGTGGTTAAGAGCTCAGGCTGCTAACCAAAAGGTCAGCAGTTGGAATCAACCAGCTGTTCCTTGGAAACTCTATGTGGCAGTTCTACTCGGTCTTAGAGTGTCGCTATGAGTCGGAATCAACTCCACCTCAATGGGTATGGGTTTTTCGTTTTGGTTCATTAAAATACACATTTGTTCAGAATGCAGTGAAGGAGGACTGTTGCTGATGGTGTCTCCAAGTACTCTATCAACTCAGTAAGGGGGGATTTCAGGTTAGATGCTGGCCAAATTGCATTATATAGGATATTTATATGAGACAGATATGCACGCATGCACGCATGCAGGTGCATTTGCACAGACTTAAAAGACTTAAAAAATTAGAGATGGAAAAGAGAATATTAGAAATGAATGGGATATTTCAAATTTCTCTAGATGGGAAGTATATTGTCTGTATTAATGTTTCATAGGTTGATTTGCTAAATCTTGATTTTGTGGCCATAAAGAGAAATATTTGGGAATAAGGGCAAAGTTTATGGGAATTTGTATATTCTCTAGCCACCTACCTGACATTTACCCATAACATTATACTGCAGTATACATCTTTTTTTCATCTGTTACCTTTACTTATCACTTCTCTTGTCAAATTCAGGGTCAGATGCGGAAAACTACTTCGAAAGAAAATGTTGCTTTAGAACTTCCAGCATTATTTTCTAAAAAAGAGCACTTTAATCATGCTGTAAGTATTCTATTTATTCAAAGTTGTTAAAGCATAAAGTTTGTATCATAAAAAATATCTTAACTAATTTAAGTATTTATTAAAGAATAGCCAAAATAATCTAGTCATGTAGAAAAAAATTACTTAAACATGGTTATTTATCTTAGTCAATATGACAAATATAATCATGTTATTATGTGTTTATGTAACTATAATCCATTATGTCTATTAAGTCTATTTCTACCTGAGAATATAGACACAGCAAAAATTTTATTGGCCTTTGTGACTATAAGAGTAATATACTAAAACTTCTTGTATTTTGGCATTATAAGCCTTCCTGGGGATAAATTCTTGGTCTAATTTGAAGAACTCAGTTTAGCTTATGAAAATTCTCTCATCAACCTTCAAGAGAGACTATGTAAACACTTTTATAACCAGGAAAAAAATTCTATGGGTATTGTCATAACAATAGCATGTCAGAGTTTTTATACATTATAAAATAATGTTAAGCATAACTTATTAGCATTTCTTCCCTATTGTTTGGTTTGACAAGCTTGCATAATTGCCCAACCACCTGCTCACCTGCTGTTCATGACAGGCCTCTGACACCAATTCCTAATTGCTTGGGAAAAATTAGCATTTGAACTTTAACAACCAAACTCAACTAGACTTGTAAATGAAAGCTAAGGCTCTAAAATTTTTATTATTCTAGCTTATATAAGCAAGCTATGGTTAAAAAAAAAAAAAAAGAATACGTAAAATGCATAAACGTATGCCTGTACTGGAATCAAAAGTGATGATAGTTCAAGATTTATACAATGGACAGGGTGTGGTAGTCTATAACATGTTCAGCATGACAGATAATTCAATGTGGTTAGTTTTATAATCCGCCACTTGCAAGTTACAAATCCAGTTGCCAGTCAAGAGCCCCAATCCCCTTTGGGATTTTTTTTTTTTTTTAAAGAATGATATACTCCTATTTACTTCTAGCAAATAAAAAAAAAAAAAAAAATTTTTATATATTCATCTAAGTCACATGTTCATTTTTTCTAAAAAACAAATTTCACAAAACAAACTTTTACCTATGTGTAGGTAAAAAAATGAATATAATCCTATGACTTTTGATTAATTTAAACTAATATAAAATTTCATGTTTAGTGAGATTGAAAATTAATAACATAATAAAGTATAAGACACAACATCAAATAAAGAGAGAGGTCTAAGAAATATTGTGGGAGAAAAAGAATTACAGGTTAAGAACATCTAACTAGGAATAAATAAAAAGAATTTAGGAAATAATTTATTTTTAAGCTTCCTAACTTCCATGAAATCCTGGAAAAACAAATTAATTTTGAATAATTCTCACTGTCTATTACGGTTTTTTTTATTACGGTTAGGCTATATATTAAACAATTAAAATTTAATATAATAGTAAAAAATAGATATTTTGAATTTATCCCTTTACCAAAGTTGTTGATAAACTTTTCCTGAATTGTTATTTACCACGTGTTTACTTTGGTATCATATTTATCTATGGCAAATTCTTGTTGTTGTATTTTGATGTGGTGTTTTTCTCCACAAACATCATTAGGTAGTTAGACAAAACAAAAATAAAAAGAGAAAATTTAATGTATTTTTCACTCAAAATCAATCTATAGGTAAAATGTATTATTTATTCTTTTCGTAAGAACTATTCTTTACCCATTGAATTGCTTGGCTATTTGTTGAAATTCGATTGGCTGTGTATATTCAATCGGAGGCCCTGGTGGCACAGTGGTTAAGAGTTCAAGCTGCTAACCAAAAAGGGTTTGGTTTGGTTTGGTTATAACCAGAAGTGAATGTTTTCATTGTAACTTGTTAATTTTTCTTATGTTTCCCTATAATCTTCTGCTTCATTTGAAAATAATGCCAAAGTTTATTTTCTTTCCAATGATTAACTCCATTTATTTATTTATGTTATTTTCTTATTGTACTGGCTAGTATCTCCAGAACAAAGTTGTAAAGGATGATATTAGTGGGCTCCTTTGACTTTCTTTTGACCTTAAAGGAAATTTATTCAATAGTTTACCTTTCATCTATTAATACATTAAAAAACCCATGGTGACCTTATGTGTTTTAGAGTAGAACTGTGTTCCTTAGGGTTTTCAATGCCTATGATCTTTTGAAAGTAGATTGCCAGGCCTTTCTTCTCAGGCACCTCTGAGGGGTGAATTAGAACCTCCAACGTTTTCATTAACAGCCAAGCTCATAACCAATTGTGCCACTCTAGGACTTCTGTTAACATGTTTAACTGTATTTATTGATTTTGCTATTAATAAAACAACCCCCATCCCTTAATTAACTCAAACTGATCATGTCACATTGTCCTTTTATTCTATCTTTTCTAGAGTCAAATTTGGTAAGTGATATTTTCTCTAAGAAGTTACTTATTTATCTAAATTTTCTCATGTATTAGCATAATGTTATGTATAATACCCTTTACCTGTTTAAACCCATCAGCATCTATGGTTATATTATTTTTCTTATTGTTAATATTGTCTATTACTAATTTTTTTACTTGTTCATATTACTAGATTATATTATTTTATTAGCTATAAGGAGACAACTTTTTATAATTTATGTTTGTTTTATCATTCAATATTTTTGTTTATTTTCTTTCAACTTTCTATGAATTTAACTTAAATTGTATATTTAGATAATTTGTTGGCATTTTTTCAAATTTTATAAACTTTCTTCTAATTTCTACTTTAACCAGACACTGTATGTTTTGATAGGAAGTACTAGCCTATCAAACACTACATAGAAGACTTGGTGATCTGCTTCCATAAAGATTACGGCCTAGAAAATCCTATAGGACAGTTCTACTCTGTCACGCGGGGTCTCTGTAGTCGGAATCCTCTTTATGAGTCGGAATCCACTCAATGGCACACAGCAACAACGAAAAGTATCTTCTAAATGTTTTTGGTTTTATTAATTATATAGTTGCTTTTCCTTATTTCCAAATAATGGATATTTAATATATTTATGAATGTTTACGTATCATTTCTGTACAGAAAAGAAAAAAAAAACACAGAAGAAGTATCCATTATTTCAATGCTTTCTACTTTGGGGCTTGTTTTTGTTTGTTTCTTTTGTTTTTTGCCTAGTACATGGGCGAATTTCATAAACGTGACATTGATTTGGAAAAGAACGGATGTTTAAAAAAATTAGGGAAATATCCTGTGTATACCAAACTTTGAAATAAATGAAATTTCCATCTTTTTTGGTGACCATAGAGGAAATGTGCCTTTACGATTTCCTACTATGAGAAGAGTAGTTGACTGACAGCGTCTCTTGATCAACCCCTATGTTTGTGCAAAGAACATACTTCCCCTAGGGTGCTTCCAGACAATGGCTAAGCATGATGGGATACTACAGCAGGCCCATTCTTGCAGGAAGGTGAACAACTCTGGGGCACAATTTTGGCCTGAGAACAGTATTAGTTTCCCATGGCTGCTGTGAAAACTTACCACAAAGTTGGTGGCTTAAAACAACCGTAACCTATTCTCTCACAGTTCTGAAGTTGAGAAGTCAGAAATAAGTATTATTGGGCCACAATCAAGGTGTCAGCTCCCTCCAGACGCTCTAGGAGACCATTCATTCCTTTCCTCTTCCAGCTTCTAGAGTCTGTCAGCATTCCTTGTTTGTGTCCACATGACTTCAGCCTCTGCTCCAAGGTCACATTACCTTCTCAACTGTTTGTATTTTCCCTTTTTCCATCTTTATCATCTCCTCTTCAGAGGGAAATTGTGAAATTTCCCTATGTCTCATTCTTATGAGAACACACATGATGGTATTTAGGACTAATCTGGGTAATCCAACATAATCTTTTCATCTTAAGGTTCATCTTTAGATCACATTTTTTATCATATAAGGTAAAAGATTCACAGGTTCTGCAGAATAGGACCTAACATGTTTAAGGGATGTTTTCAGCCTACTACAAGGATACATCTTTCTTCTTGCAAAAACATTTTTTTTTTTTTACTGTGTTTTAGGTGAAGGTTTACAGAGCAGATTAGTTTCTTATTAAACAATAAATACATGTATTATTTTGTGACATTGGTTGCCAACCTCATGATATGTCAACACTCTCCCTTTCTTGACCTTGAGTTCCCCATTTCCATTCATCCAGCTTTCCTGTCCCCTCCAGCCTTCTTGTCCTTGCCTCTGGGCTGATGTCCCCATTTATTCTCATATACATGTTTGAACTATCTGCACTATTGTTTGTTTCATGAGTCTGTCTAATCTTTGGCTGAAACGTGAACCTTAAGAGTGATATCAGTACTGAGTTAAAAGGGTATCAGGGACCCACACTCTCGGGAACCAAAACATTCTTAAAGCTACACTTCAGTAGATATTTTCTATCCTGCCCTCCTTTCTTTCCTTACTTCGTTAACAGTTCATGGATGTGCATTTTATACGAGGATTTTTCCTGCTTACTTCTGCTTCCTGCCCTTTACCCTTCACAATCATTTTCCTCTATTAATCTTTGCGCTATCTACATCTGTGTTTAGCCTCAAAACTGGCACAGTGATTGTATTGTCCGAGTGGCCACAGTGGGTTTCCCATGCTGAAATCTTTACAGGGAGCTCTGGTGGCACATTGTTTAGGAGCTCAGTTGCTAACCACAAGGTCAGCAGTTTGAATCCACCAGCTGCTCTTGGAAATGCTATGTGGGCCCAAGAGCATGGACGCCCACTTACTAAATTCAATCTAGTTCCCTTTGCTCCTGAACACCCAACGAGTCAGGAATGGAGATCAATGCTGAATCGCTTATATGCAACTATTACTTAAGAAGACCAAAAAAAAAAAAAAACCACTTAATCACAAGTTAACTGCACTGAGCATATTCCATCCTGGAAGGTCCACCATTTTGTCCTCACAAGGATAGATATCTATTCTGGGTTGGGTTTGCATTTCAAGCCCACAAAGATTAACCCAACACCACTATCTATGGCCTTATGAACTGTGGAATTCCATGCAACATTTGACCGGCGACCAATTTGACTGTGACAGAGGTGCAAGATGGTTATATCTTGCACAACGCCTGGTGTAGTAGACACTCAATAAATATTTGCTAAATTAATGAATTATGTGTCTTATGTAATGCTCTCAAGAGTGTTTATTGGAGTGGAAAGATAATAATAGCTCATATTGAATAAGTCCAGACTTTATAGCCTTTATGTCATTTATATCTCACAATATCAAAAATAGTTTGCCATTTTATAAATGAGGAAAATTAGGCACAGATAGACTAAATTAATTCCCTAATTCACGAAGTTATTAAGTGGAAGAGTATGTTTATTAGACAGTGTTTTAACTCTGGAAGCTGTCCTTTTATCTAATACTAGAGAAAACAGTGATTGTTTACTAGGTAGCAATGCAGACCACAAACTAACACATACATTTCGTAGAAAATGATCTCGTTTAAGATATCTTTTGGAAAGGAAAATATTCACTTTGAATATAAAATCCTCTGCATGCAGTCTGTGTTGTTCCATTAATGAAAATTGTAATTAATGGAAGTGCTAGAGTAGTGATGCTCTTAACATATGATGAGATAGTCTTAAAATATGATGAGACAGAATCCTCAAGTAGCAACAGAAATGTGATTTCTATCACTGTCATCACTACAGACAAAATGTGCTTTCAAAGTTTTGGGACTTTCCTCAGACACTCGGTTTTAGCATAATATTCTGTACAATAAAACTCTAATTACACTAAAGAAGTTTTACTTCAGTATAATTTCTAAACAATTCATGAAGCAAAGATACATTTTTATGTAAAATTCCCCACTTGATAATACCTAACAACGCTCTTTTGACAAAGACTAAGTAAGGGCTAAAATTGTCAAATAACCACATTATTTTACCTAATATTCTGTCAGGCAGCATATACTTACTATACATTTAGATATTTTGTAAATATACTGCAACAGAAAAATATTTTATAAATAACTCAGACTGCAGTAGTACTGCTATAAAGCAGTAGCACTATTCCTTCTAGAACAAGGTTTTTTAAACTATGCTTATAATTTAGTTAGTAGTTTTGTTAATTATTTAAAACCTTTTCTTACTGCAGAACCTTTCACAACCTCTAAAATGTGTGTGTGTGCATGTGCGAAGTTTAATCTTAGATACTAAAAATGCTAATGATTCCCATAAAGAAGCCATGTACTGGCCATTCAGTGATCAAAAGGCCAAAACACAATATAATGTAATAAAAAATACATAAGTTTGAAATGACATGAAAGAATCTTAAATGCATGTTGGTAAGTAGAAGAAGCCAGTCTGAAAAGGCTACCTACTGCATGATTCCAACTATATGACTAGGAAAAGGAAAAACTGTCTAGACAGTATAAAGACTGGTAGTTAGCAGGAGAGAGAGGAAGAATGGTGAACAGGTAGAATACAGGGGATTTTTAGGACAGTGAAACTATTCTGTATTATATACTAATGGTGGATATATGGCATTATTCATTTGTCCAAACTCATAGAACTTTACAACACAAATAGTGAATCCTATTATAAACTATGGACTTCAGTTTATAATAATACAGCAATATTAATTCATTAATTGTAATAAATGTACCAACATGTTAATAATAGGGGGAAGGTGTGAGAAAACTACGTTTTCTGTACAGTTTTTCAGGAAATAAAGAACTGCTCTAAAATGTGTTCAATGAAAATACTAAGTTAACAAAATCGTTTCATATCATAAAGGAAACAAATCTCTACCAACGCATTCTATGTAAAAGCACCACAGGTGCTTCTCAGCCCTTCCCCTGAATTCACTCTTCTGGTTTACCAGGACATTTTGTTTAGTATACTCACATTTCCGTTGGACTTTCTTATTCTGCCTTGTGCTTTTAGAGCAATTGTAGGCATATCCCTCTTCCCTTTTTCCATGAGGTTTTCTCAGACTGAACTTGCTCAACAAAAAGAATTTTGGCTACAACCCAGCAGAGAGCTTCTCAGCAAGACCTTCGGTCACCCTTGGGCAGACGCATTGTTAGTGCCATGCAAGGGACCCAGTGCTGCCCAACCTCTGGAGAACTCTGCTGGTACCCCAGTGCAAACTTCTCTGTTACCCAGTCACCCAAAGCTACTCTCTCTCAATGACATCTGAGTCTCAGGTTTGGTGAGGCGTCTTCTAAGTGTATTCCTTCTATTATGCTCTTCCCTGTTCTAGAGGTAATGGCTGTCCCTTTATGTTTGCTATCCTTATAGTCTTTAGAGTTTTCTTTGCTCCTCTGAGTAGCAAATCCCCTTTTAGTAGTTAATAAATCTTTATCTTAATTTTATTATTGTTTTTCATATTACTGGTATGTTTTCTTTCCATCACCTGCCTGGAGCCCAAGTAATACAAAATTATTCCAAATCGAAAATTTCTTCATTACTTATAGGCAAGTGTTTAAATGATAGGCTCTCATTAGCAAGTTCATGTGTTGGCTATAGTCACAGAAATGAATTATTAAGTGGGTATTATTAGAAGAATATGTAGGTTCATCGAACTATAAAACAACAGTTTTGTCATTGCCAAAATCTGCTCAGCCATGTCTCTGCCATGTCATGGACTATATGACGTACAGTATTGTCACTGAAATCAATTTTTCAGGTTGTCTGCTAAGCTGTTTCCAAATGTTTTTTAACCTCAGTGAGACAAACACAATTGTATTCAAGATAAATGAGAGGCATGCCTTCTTTTGTTATGAAATGAGATGGGGTATTAGGGAAAAGGATTCAAACGAAAGGATCTATCAAGGCTTCTGGACCACCTTGACGTTCAGGTGCAGATCAAGGTGAGGAAAATTATACACAGGGACTTCTACGTTCCATGTAAAGCTTATGTGCTGCAATACTCTTACATCAAACAATCAGGGATTTATGGAAAAATAAGGTAGAAGCAATTCACTCAAAACTACTGCAACACTGTAACCAGAATTTAAAAAGAAAAAAGAAAAGCATATTACCTTGAGAGATTACTCCATCAGCCCAGGCAGGTAGCTCACTGTGTAACTACAGATTTTCTAGGGGGATAATAAAAATCTCATTGCCCTCAAGAGGATTCCAACTCATAGTGACCCTATACGACAGAGTAGGACTGCCCCATAAAGCTTTCCACGCTGAAATCTTTACAGGCAACTCCATTGGTGGAGTGTTGAAAAGCTCAGTTGCCAACCACAAGGTCGGCAGTTTGAATCCACCCGCTGCTTTTGGGAACGCTATGGGGCAGTTCTACTCTGTTCTGTAGGGTCACTTTGTGTTGGAATCGATTCGACGACAATGGCTTTGGTTTTGTGTAATCCTTACCAAAGAAAGCTGCCATGTCTTTCTCCCGGGGAGTGGCTGCTGGAGGGGCTGGTGGGGTCAGAGGGTCTCCTTTCAGTTAGCGGCCAGTGCTTAAAAGCCAGTGCTTAAGGACAGTGAAACCAGGGCTCCTGGCTTATGAACTAATTGGTGTTTTAGTGACAATGGTGCAGCATAATGGAATGTCTATGGAAATTGCATGCCTAAAAACTGATTCTCTCAAAATTCTCTGTGCCCAGTTACCTTTTTGAAAGCCTTTTGTGCTCCAAGAAATGTGTACCTCACTTAGAAGATTGCTGGTGATAGTATTGTACCATGCAGGAAGAGTCACGATAAACCTAAGCGCAAAGTTGACTCTAAAAGCACAGTACTCTTTTACTTATGAATAAAAATAGTGCAAATTATATTACAAGCCAGGTTCTTTGTATTTAACTGCCTAGAAAATTAAAGCCGTAATGGAGCTTAATTTTAAATTTATGCATATGTTGTATCCATTGGATTTTATACATTCTGTTGAGGTAAAAGAATGAATGATTGAATAAACAATGAAAAGTTATATGGTTTACGTTTCTCCTTTTCATTTTGTTTTGTTTTGACTCAGAATTTACAACTTCTAGATGGTTTTTTAGAGCAGAATACTTATGGAGACAATCCAAACATGGTTGAATTATTTTTCCTAGATGAAATCAGGAAATGGAATATTGTGCTTACACTGTCTGTAAGATAAAAGGTTTGAGGTCTTAGCAAACTTATTAAGTATACTTTAGTTATTTTCAAAGTAATGGACAAGTGAGCCTCTTAAGAGTTGCTCCTGGAGCTATTATTCAATGATTTTTGACTACCTGTAGAAGAGATCAGAAAGAACTAATTAAGTCTGGGACTTAAAGAGTCCCACATTCATCATATAAAGTTGATCCTTGTTACAATAAAAAGAATAATAAGCTGATTTAAATTGGTAGTTACGAATGAAATGCCCTTAGTTCCTAAAATAGACAGTTGTGACTCCTGGGTTGCAACATACTTGCATAATCATTTCTTTTTAATAAGAATTTTAATCATTAGAGAAAGAATTCTTTTAAAAGTAAAATGATTAGATGGAGGAATGATTACATCACCATTTGTTTTGAACTTACTCTTGATGCTTTATGAAGTTTATGTATAAAATATGTACTTCAAATGCGTGTTTATGTATACGTTGAGTTTCCAAGAGGGTAACAGTGTGTGCAGCATTAAAAACGACTCTAGAAATAGTTTGGATATTTGTCTACTATAACCTAGACCTAAAAATGAGAATAATTTCTAGTTATATATAAATAAAAAGCAGAAAAACAGAAGAAAATGTAAGTTAACACGTATCACACCTGACTGAGAGAGGACTCTCCTAATTTAAATTTTGTATTTTCTTTTTTAAGTATTTGAAGTATTTTCATATAACATTTGAAAGTATAGCTTACAGTAATTTCTATTATTCAGTAATTAATTAACCCCTTTTTATTGGGTATCTTGTAATCGTCAGTTAAATCAGCTTCATGAAGAAAAGATATAAGCTAAGTACTTTAATTGACTTAAAGAATTCGTATCAATGAGACTCATATTATTAGACAGTCATTGGAATAATGATTTTTTACCTCACAGTAACTGATATCACGTCATTAGGCAATACATCAAATGTTACTAAAGGAGATGTTTCCTCCTAAAAATCACTAATAATTGGACAGACTTTTTTTCTAATTACTGAAGTAACTAAAATAAAGCAAGATTGCTTTATGAAAGTTGCATGCCTGAAAACTGATTCTCTCAAAATTCTCTATGCCCAATTACCTTTTTGAAAGTCTTTTGTACTCAAGGAAATATGTGTCCCTCACTTAGAAGATTGGTGGCTTATAGTATTGTACCATTTGGGAAGAGTCATGATAAAACCGAAGTGCAAAGTTGAGTGTAAATGTACACTACTCTTTTCCTTATGAACAGTACAAATTATATTACAAACCCTATTCCTTGTATTTAACTGCCAAGAAAATTAAAGCCATAATGCTCAATAAATAACTAAACACTACTAAATAAATAACTAAATGACAGTATTATTCTTTAAATTATAGCTTTGTTAGCATGAGAAAGATCTCAAAAACTGGAATTTTACACATAAAGCATAAGAAATATGTTTCCTCAATGAAATTGATGGTATTTATTCAGCAAAGAAAAAAAAATATGTATATGTATAGATATATGTTAAGATGGGGCTATGTGAAAGAAGACAAGTTATGGCAGAAATAATCCTAAAAAAGTACTTTTGATTTCTTGGATAATGGAAATCTACCTAAGAATAATTATCTTTTGTTGTTCTGTTGTGTTAAGCACCAACATAAAATATAGGCTATTTGAAAGTTATATAGGAGCAATACATTATTAATCCTTAAATGATTTGATTATCGTTTTTTTTTAACATTTCATTTCAAATCTAAAAACTATTTTTTTTTTCTACAAAATACAAAATAAACATGGCCAGACATTAATTAAAATGTATCAGTTAAGATGTAACATTTGGACAAAGAATCCCTGGTGGCTTGATGGTTAAGTGCTGGGCTGCTAAATGAAAGGTCCATGATTTGAACACATCAGTCACTCCAAGGGAGAAAAAACCTGGTGATGTGCTCCCACAAAGACTTACAACCTAGGAAACACTAAGGGCCAGTTCTACTCTGTCCTGTAGGGTGGCTGTGAGTCAGAATCAACTACGAGGCAAGCAACAATAGCATTTGGATAAGTTTTCTATTATCCAATAATTGTGTCTTAATTTCACTGACAGGAAATCAAAGCAGGAAAGTGACTACTTAGCGACAGACAACATTAACCCATCGCCATCGAGTGGATTCCGACTCATAGTGACCCTATAGGACAGAGTAGAACTGCCCCATAGAATTTCCAAGGAGTACCCAATGGATTTGAACTGCAGACCTTTTGGGTAGCAGTCGTAGCACTTAACTACTATGCCACCAGGGTTTCCCACTTAACATTAGGTAAAGCAAATGCTAGATGCTTTGGGTTGGTAATTGCCAAATTTATTGTGCCTTGAGTGAACAGTGTCAAAGGGAGATGACCAAGGGTCCAAGTTTTACTTTAAATTTATGACAACAAATTGCTAGTCAATTCTTTTTGCTATTAAGCATTCTTACTAGTTCTCTGGTTTTCACTTCCTCTATTCCTCTATTTCATACCTCTACCATTAATATCTTAGTCCAAACTTTCTGGATTTATTGCAATGCCTTTTTTATTAGAATAAAATATATATAACAAAACATACGCCATTTCAATCATTTTTTCATGTGTGTTTCAGTGGCATTATGTTCATCATGTTGTACAACCATCACCACGATCCATTTTCAATCTTTTCCATCACCATTAACAGAAACGCGATGCCCCTTAAGCAACAATCCCTCCCTTGCTCCTCTCATCTGCCCCTGGTAACCACTAATAAACTTTGGTCTCTATGCCTCACGTAAGTGGAATCGTAAAACTTTTTGGACCTGGCTCATTTCCCTCAGCATAATGTTTCCTCAGGTTCATCCATGTGGTAGCATATATCAGAAATTCATTTTTCTTTATGGCTGATTAATATTCCATTGTATGAATTTACCACATTTTGTTATCTGTTGATGGACATTTAACTGATATCCCTGATTCCACCCAATTCTATATACAACGGCCTGAATTATCCTCTTAAAATATAAATTATTCGTCTCTCTGCCCAGAATTCAGCAGTAGCTTTCCATTTCACTCAGAGCAAAGGCCAAATCTACACCAGAAAAACGGAGTGGGGCAAGATGTGTGTTTTCTGCACCTGAGGTTCTTCATATGTAAAATTTGGTGGTTCATTTACATAAAAGATCTATTTCTTTCCAGCTCTGAGAATGATTTACCTTCTCTTTCTTTTATTCTCTTTAGGCATAAAATACAGTTTGAAGTATTTTGAGATGATTTTAAAGCTGAAATCTTTATTCTATAACATATTCAAGTTCTATACTTATATACAATAGCTACCATTTGTTCCCGCTTAACCACTTACATATAATAGTTCATCGAGAAAAAGAAAAGCACAAATGTCATAATTAAAATTACAGTAAATATATGACAGAAATTCAGAAGCTTTTCTTCTCTGAAACATTGTATCAGTAATTTTGTCAAGTTTTTTGTATCAAGTGACACCTTGTTAAAAGAAAAAAAAATTTAGTTTAACTTTCATGATGGCAAAAGCTTTAGTTCGATTTTCTTACATTTTAACATTATTCCTGGGAAGTTATTTCACCTAAAATTATATTTTTCTGCATCTTCTTTGAATTCATTTTCTATTTTATTCATGCAGTGATATAAGTCATATCTATATTTCTTCAGTACTCAGGACCACTTTCCTACAAATGGGAAATTCTGTCTCAGTATACTTACTCCCTGTGAATTCCCCTTATCTCGCATACTATGTTATTAATTATCCTTAGGAACTTTGACTGATTTTGATATTCTTATGTAAGTACATAAGAAGAGGCTCGATATGCATACATAGAAATTAAATGTGCATGTGTGCATTTCTTAAGACTTAATCACGAAACCCCTAGGAATGTCAAATTCCAAGTTGAACAACAGCATATTATTGAACAGCTGTATATTATTTAGTAATAAATTATGACAGACTACTGCTAATGTTTAGTACAAATCAGAAATTGTACATCATATGCCTAAAGTTTTACCTATTCTTTTGGTTGCCTTTTTTATTTCCCTCATCATATCTTCTTTGAGAAATATGGCTTCGGACTCTCAATAATGAATAACTATTATAAACTGATGCTTTTAATATGGTATTGAGGTAAACACAAGAAGGAAGAAATATTTAACTGAACATTTTGTAATTTTTATTTTTACAAACCTGTGTATTTTTGATGTTTTTAGTGTCATTTATTAGTAGATCTTTCCTTAATAGCAGCTCTGGTGATGCCATGGTTGAAGCAGCTAACTAAAAGGTCTACAGTTTGAATCCATCAGCTGCTCCGTGGGAGAAAGATGTGGCAGTCAGCTTCAGTAGAGATTAGAGCCTTGGAAACTCTATGTTCTACTCTGTCCTACAGGGTCGCTATGAGTCAGAATCAACTCTACAGCAGTAAAATAAAAAAAAAGTGGGTGGGTCAAAATAGTGGATAGAGTAGACCTAGCAGCATCTTTAATGTGAGAAACTCAGACACATGGTTATCTTCATCTAATTAAGCCCTCACTGCAATTCTATTGTTGTTAGGTGCTCTCTAGTTGGCTCCGACTCATGCTAACCTTGCGTGTAACAGAAGGAAATATTGCCTGGTCCTGTGCCATCTTCACGATTGTTGGCGTATTTGAGTCTATTGTTTTGGCTTTTGTGTCAATCTATCTCATTGAGGATTTCCTGACCCTCTACTTTATCATCCATAATGTCTTTTCCTAGCAATTGGTCTTTCCCAGCAGATGTGTACAATGCTATGCAGCTGTTATTATTCTCGTTTCTCACTGAGAAACCCTTGGTTCAGGGTTAAATGAATTGCCTAAGCACACACAGTTGTTGAAACTCTTTAAACTATATACACTACTTCCACTGGGTACAGTGCAGGGCTGTGTATGTATCACGCAGGACACTTCCATTAAATTTATTACGTATCAATTTTCAAATATCCTTTAGGAATTTTAAATCAATAGATGATTAGCAATGACTATTTTAACCTTTGATTTTTTTTTTTTTCCTGAAAGATTCATCTTATTTGTGATGTCCTGGTCACTAGCACAATCTAGCATGAAATAGATTCTATTAAGAAAAGAATTTTTAGTGTCAATAAGGAACACACAGCATGTTCCATATTTACTGTATATTATTTTACTTTAGAAGTGAAAACTTATTTTCCCAACAGAATGCCTCATTTTCTGTACAAAATTTTATATTTTTGTAATTTATTGAGATATTAACATGGAAATGGTGATGTTAAACAATACTTTTAATAGCTCTAAAAGTGTAGTGGGAATCGTGATTCCATAAGAAGAAAATTAGGTATGTTGGTAACATTATTCTATAATTTCCCACAAGATCTCTACATCAGGATTGGTTTTATTATATCCTAAAATAAGTTGCTTACATTCACTTTAGATATAAAGTAATGTTGGATACAACAAATATCACAAGTTAGCTCGCACTACAGGTAAAAACATCTGTTTATGGTACTATGAATAGTTAACTGCCGTGTTCAAATGGCTTTGTTAGCAAAGCATTGCCTCCTAACTTATTTTTACAGCAAATAGAGGCCTCATTTTTCATGGTTTGGTAGTTTGCATTCAAATATTCCAATAACTTCAAATGTAATCACTGTTATACGGCAAATTTTAATGTAGAACATAAGATAAAAAACCCACCCAGTGCTGTCGGAGTTCATTCTGACTCATGACGACCCTATAGGACAGGGTAGAACTGCCCCATAGAGTTTCCAAGGAGAGCCTGACAGATTCCAACTGCCGACCCTTTGGTTAGCAGCCATAGCACTTAAACACTATGCCACCAGGGTTTCCAGAACATAAGACAGAATGGCTAATATTCTGTTGATGAGTGGACAGCTTCTCCATCAGCAGTCTAGTCTTAATCTTTTCTTGCTGTTTTTAAATAAATTTTAAATGATTTTTAAAATTTATTTTCCATTAAATTTAGAAAGTCTGATTTTTATGAGGATTTAATATGATTTACAAATGAACGAAGCTGGAAAATTATAAATCTTCTCTCATGGAATCCTGGAACTCTGTCATTTCTTTTCCAATATTTTTAGTAGCTGACAGTATTCTTATATAGAAAAATGAAAACTTCGATCTATTAAAATATTTCATGATTAAAATGGCCATTTCTCTTATAGGACAGCATATAGATGCTGAAAAAGTATTAGATTATTATGTATGCAAATTTTAAATTTCTGAATAGGTTTGTCATGGATTGTATTGTGTCCCCCAAAAATTGAAAAAAAAATTTTTTTTCCCAAAAATAAGTGTTGTAAATTTTAATCCCTCTACCTGTGGATGGAACAACTGCACCACCAGATCTCCAAGGAACTGCGTAATATCAGGGTTATAGAAGCTCAGACGAGTATCTTCCCCCAGGGCCCACAGACAGAGAATCTTTGTCCTGAGCTGATGCCCTAAGTTTGGACTTCTGGGTTCCTGAACTGTGAGAAAACAAATTTTTGTCCATTATAACCATCCTCTTGTGGTATTTCTGTTTCAGCAACGATAAGAGAATAAGACATGACTACTTCATTTATCACTTTCAAATCACGTTATTCAAAGGTAATGACGGTCACTTGACTTGTATGTATTTCCATTGGTCCCTGGATCTGAAAATATAAAATAAAATAATTTTAATCCTAAATATATACCTCATGACTTCCCCCATCAAAATTAATGCTTACCTGAAGAATTCTGTGTTGAATATTGGTAAACTTTTGTAGAAGAAATGACTAAGTTATTACGCCTATGAATTTGTAACGGTAACAATATTATTGGACAATTCACTTAATATGTGTATAAATAGAAGGTTATTCCATTTCAAAATGTTTTGTATTAAAACAGTTGAGGTTTCATTAAAATTAAATAATAAGTAGCAATCTTACAAGAATGTATAAAAATAATCACGTAATTGCAAGTTTTGTCATGTAGGAAGTTTAGCATAATGTATTAGAAAAAAGAGAAAGTAGGATAAACTTGCAAGTCAAGCAGACAGAGATGACACATAATAATAGTAATAATACCAATGACACCTATTATTTGAATGTTATAAAATGTATAATTATCATTATTTTTAGTAGTAATAGTAGATCATCATCTGTCTGTAGTACAGTTATGGCTCACATGTTTGTATAATGCTAGAAGCTATGCCACAGGTATTTCAAACAGCAGCAGCGTCACCCATGGTGGGCAGGCTTCTGCAGGGTTTCCAGATTACAACAGACTAGGAAGAAAGGCCTGGAAATCTACTTCCAAAAATTGTTGTTGTTATTAGTCACTGTGGACTCAGCTCTGACTTATGGCAACTCCATATGAGCAAAGTAGAACTGCTCCACAGGATTTTCAAGGCTGTGGTCTTTTGGAAGTAGGTTGCCAGGCCTGTCTTCCAAGGCATCTCTAGGCATGCTTGAACCACCAACCAGTCAGTTAGTAGTTGAACACTTAAACATTTTCACCGCCATGGGTTATAAAAGAACATTGTTTGGCTAGCTTGCTTTGGACACATTATCAGAAAGGATCCGTCGCTACAGGAGGACATCCTGTTTGGTGAAGTAGAGGGTCGACTAGAAGGACCCTCAGTGAGATGGGTTGGCACAATAGTCACAGTGGATTCTAACATGCTGGTGATTTTGCACATACGACTGTGCAACCTTTGTTCCGTCGTACATTAGATCACCATGAGTCGGAACTGATTCAATAGCAACTAACAACAGCAGAAATAGTGACAGTAATATAAACGTAATACTGCAGTAGTATAAATGTGTATTATAAATTTAAATTTATATATTAATTTTATATAATATAAAATAGTAATATATGGCACTTATATCACACTATGTGCCAAAAGCATTTTAACTGCTTTTTCGTATAGTATCAAATTTAATCTCACAATAACTGTCAAAAGTGTTATTAATATCCCATGTTTGGCAATGAAATTCCAAAAGAAAAATAATATAAAATCATGTTATTGTTGTAGAGCAGAATTTGAACTAGATATGACTAGTGCTAGAAACTACCATTTTAACTGTGATATATAAAGTCATGTACAATAATTTTTTAAAAATCAATTATTTCTACTTATTTTACTTTTCATACCTCAAAATGTTAACATTCATCTTTAGTCTTTTCCCTGCAATGTTTCTAACCATTGAGATAGGTTTATTTTTTAAATATTTGATGGAAAGTAACTGGCATTAAAAAAAAAAAGCCTAGAATTTTGAAAAATTATATTTATCCAGTAAAATAGATTGTAACTTGGCAATCACTGAGGACAATAGATATCATTCTCCCCTTAGCTGTATGATATTTCAGTATATACCAGAGACATTTTGACAATATTTTCTAAGATTCTAAGTTATTCATAACAAAAATCTCAACAGACAGACTTAAGTCTAGCCAATTTCAAATAGTTGTTTTCTTCAGGTAAATACAAATATCATCCTTCACCGTTCTCGCTAGCTCATGTCTGGTGTTGTTTTTGTTAGTTTCTGCTGAGTTAATTCTGACTCATGGAAAACCCACGTGTGCAGAGTAGAAATGCTCCACAGGGTTTTCAAGGCTGTGACCATTCGGAAGCAGAGAGCCAGGGCTGTCTTCAAGGGACCTCCTAGTGGGTTTGAACAACCGACGTTTCAGCTAGTAGTCAAGCACATAAACATTTCTACCACCCAGGGAATCCCAGCTGATATCTAGGAAGTGGTTTTTAAAATTATGTATTAAAGTTTCCAATTTCCAAATGACTAAAGCTACAACCTTGGAAACAGAGCATAAGCTAAGGTCTGAGATCTAGTCCACCAAAATGGATCTGAACAGCGTCCTTGACGATCAACATGTTACTGCCAGTGCATAGTTCCTGGTTCTTCATTCACCATTGCAGGTGAAACCCTGAATTTCTTAACTCTTTCCTTTAAGTCAAATAAGCTCTGTACTTGCTAAACACTGCCTGTTAGGATGTGATCAGTTCACAGACCTGCAGGAGTAAAATATAAAACACACTGATCTTTAAACATCTTGCCTTTCTGAAGATTTTTGCATAGAAAATTTTGAATTATTTGACATGGTTGAAAAGACACAATTAGTGCTAATTTTTTTTTTAATTGGCGTAGCCTTAATACTGAGTATGATTTCTGTGTACTTCTCTACACTTTGATGAGTCTAATTTCTGCATACTTGTCTATGCTTTGTATTCATAAAAGCTAGTATAGAGTCTTTAAGGTATAAAGAATCAATAGAACTGTGAATGTAACAAATTCTGAATATATAAAACAAATTGTTTTATACATACAAATTCAAATAAATTTAACCAGTCGTATGTCTAAAATAAGGAGCTCTGATGGCACAAACAGTTATGCACTCAACAGCTAACCTAAAGGTTGGTGGCTTGAATCAACCCAGGTGCTCCATGAGAGAAAGACCTAGTGATCTACTTCTGTAAAGATTACAGCCAAGAAAACACTATGGGGCAGTTCTTCTCTGACACATATGGGATGGCTATGAGTTGACATTGACTTGAGGGCGACTAACAACAGCATGTCTGAAATATGAAAAACCAAACCAAACCCATTGCCGTAGAGTCCAACTCATAGGGACCAATATTATCCATATGTGAAAATAAATTTAAGTGATAATGATAGAACAATTTAAAGTAGATAATTTTCAATATGCGCAATATCTTTCATCTAGTAATAAATATTCCAGAGGCTTTATAAGCAACTTGAAGACCTGCCTAATATTAAATACTGAGCTCAAGTGTAAGAATTTAGTGGAATGTGAACTATGAACAAAAGTTTCTGGAAGGGTTGATGCTTCAAACTGAGAGTGGTTTAATATCTATATACTGACAAGACATCTGTAATTCCCACTTTCCTGAACATGAGGCTGGCTTATGTTTTTACTTTCAATGAGAAATGTTAATTAGAAATAAAAGGGAAAGTCATTCGCATGTTTCAAAATTGAGATCTGACCCATTTTTACCACTTCTTCAACTTTTTTTTTTTAATTTCTTTGAACTTTTCTTCATGGTTCACCTTTCATCTTTCCAAATCCTGATCTGATAGCAATATTTGGTGCCAGCAAGAACCCTTAAAATGTCAAATCCTTGCATTCTGTCACAGTGGTTATAGATCATGTAATTTTAAAAAACACTTCTGTGAAAGGGCAGGATGCCTGGTGGTTTCTGAACTCTGACTAATGTTACAAGAGATTTTATACTTTCTGACAGAATTTTTTATTTTGATAAAGATTGAACCATAATCATGCTTTCAACAAAACCAATAGATGTAGCATTTACTATGCTTATAAACAGTAAAATGTGCATGTTCTAAGTATACTATGATTTGGAGTTTTGATTTATTTATAGTGTCTGTTGCAGATTTTCCAAAAAAACAGTCGTTATTCTGACATAAAATTTTAGTTCGATTTTAACTATAGCCTTGTTAGTAATGTTAATAAAGCCATCTATTCTAACTGTGCATATCTTAATAATACCATCTATTTTTGGATAGGACATCATGTTGGGAAAATTAGAGAGTCAGCAAGAATGAGTAAAACTCTCAGTGAGATGAGCTGACATAGTAGCCTCAACAACGGGTTCAAAAATACCGACAGTTGTGAGAATGACTCAATACCAGCAATGTTTCGTTCTGTTTTACATAAGGTTACTACGAGCTGGAGCCAAATGAATGACAACTAATAGAAACAACAATGTTCAATTTAGATTTTGTTCTTGGGAACAGAAATGAAATATTTTTAATATCTCTCTTTTCCACTGACCCCATGTAATTTAGAAATAATTATTTAAACTCATGCTTCTTACTTATCATTTCAATGTAGCTTGTAAGTTCAGTAAGAATCTTTTCTTCATTTTCTCAGATATGTATTTGAACAAATTTATTGTACAACCAATGCTATACCTAGAAGATCATATTTGAGAATGATAAATAAGAAAACAGATTGAATTTTTATCAGGAGCCAATTCCTGAAAATTTTCTTTCAGGTAAGTAGCTTGGAACCTGGCTTACAGGATTCCAGTTTCAGAGATGGCAATCAGTGCCACTTCCTGGGAGTTGAGGAAAACAGCAAATGTGAAAGAACTCAGGAAGAAAAATAGTCATTCAAATCTGTAGGTGGTGATGTTACAATCTGGCGAAAGTGTGCCTTGGGCTTGGTTTTCCAGACTTGGGAAAGAAAAGAAAATCATGCAGGCTTTTAAAACTCCAATATGTGATTGATGAGTGAAAAATTCCAGACAGAAGCTAAATATCTGGCATTAGAAGTTACTTAATATTATAAGACTTAAATTAGTGGAGTGAACTGAAGGAAGCCCGTAATGGTTAATTAGGACCTTTGCTGCACCGATGCTGGTTATCAAGCCAAGCACAATGACAGCAGCCCTCCTGTGCTCAGGAGGCATCACTGGACATTATTTACAGGATAAGGGAGACTGTGAGAAAACGCACACAAAACTGGGTAATAAGCAAAGTAGATTATTGGCTATTCCTCAGTGCGGCACTGAATTGGAGTTATTGTCCAAAAAATTCACAATTCTGTAGCAGCAGAAATTCATATGTACATTTTGGAGCTACAAATTTCTGTACAGTAAAGCAAATAATGGCAAAATCAGACTCTGAAACCAACAGTATTGTGTTTGAAAAACAGCACTTCAAGCTTGGTAATAACGGCATTTCCAAAAGTTTCTCTTTTAAAGTACAAGTTTGGTAGAATTTTAAAAACATTGTTTGTAGAAGCTTATTTCAGTTAATTAACTACTGCATTCACTTTATGAATCATATTTTAGAAAAATCGGTAACATATAAGTTAGTTTCAGAAAATACTATGATAATATGAAAAATGTGATTACCTGCTCCGATCATTGGTTTCACTAAAAAGTCTAAAAAATCTAAGAGTGAGGACACTTCAGAGCTAAATATTAATAACAGGCAGTTAATTTTCTTTATTACAGTCCATATCTCCCCAAATTAAGAAATTGAACTTTAAGCTGTAACATTTAGTTTTTACCTTTAAAACATTCTCAGAAAAGTCAAGATTTTTCCAATTGAGAAAAGCACACTATAATTTAGGTTTATAATTGCATGAAACTTATTCTTCTGCTTAGTTTTTTTTTTTTAAAAACTTCAGTAGCTAAAGCTTTGATAAATTCTGTATGCTTTTAAAAGGGTCATTTTGTTTTCTCCAGGATTGTAAAAAATTGATTAGTAACGTATAATGTGTCCCTAAAAATCTACTATTGCCTTGTTTAATGCTATCTACCAGTTTATTCTGGGACCAGTTACAATGATAGAGAAATAGAACTCAGTGTGAAAGGAACATTGGGGAACGGACTGCTTGCGATGTGAATGTGGATGAGTCTGCATCAATTTCCCACTTGCTTTGCTTTTTAATACAATTATGTGCTACCCGTATCTCAGAAACATACCCAACAAAATTACATTTTGCTGTGATACGCCTAAATACAGGTGGATGTTATAAGATTTGTTCAGAGAACATCAAAGAAAGCTTACTATCCTCTTAAAAGAAGCAAAGGTGCTAAGAGATTATTAGGTCACCATATTATGCTGAAATCCTTGTGTCTAACTAAATGTATCCTTAAGTGTTCATAAATAAAGCACTTGAATTATCTGATTGTGAGTAGTTCTAAAATCTTTCTCTGTACATAAAAACTGATAGCATCTAATATTCAGCTGGAAGTGACAAATGGGATAAAATAAATTTGATATCCTTGCCAGCATCCTTAAATCAGATTCAGGCAGTACATTCGGACTGATGTGAAATGTCTACTGACCAATTGAGAAAGCATACTTCAGTTGCCTTACAAACAAGCTAAGCTCTCAGAACACAATTCTAACCACAGATTATTTTTTCAGAGTGGTAGAGAAAAGGAAAGGGGGACACTTTGTGAGCTGTCGTCTGTTGATTTGATTACAATAAAAAGTGAATCTTAAAAAGGAATTCAAGGAAATAGAATATGTTGGCTTCTTCTTTATTTACATGTGTCTGTACTGCCAAATGTTTGCAAACTTTAGTGTATCAGTGAGCCAAGTACAGTAATTCCCCATTATCCATGGGAGATATGTTCCAAGACCCCCAGTGTATGCCTATATATACCCTATATATACTATGTTTTTTCCTGTACATACATACCTACGATGAAGTTTAATTTATAAATTAGATGCAGTAAGAGATTAACAAATAATAATAAAATAGAACAATTATAACAATCCCACTGTAATAAAAGTTATGTGAATGCTGTCTCTCTCTCTGTCTTTCAAAATATCTTATCATACGGTACTTCGGATCTTGGTTGACCACCAGTAACTGAAACCTTGGAAAGGGAAACCACTCATAAGGGGGAACTACTGTAACACATATGTGCTGAAGCTAATTTTTTTTACCCCCCCAACAGAATTAGGCTTATTTAACTCAATTCCATAACTTTCAAACTGTGATAATTTTCTATTGAAGATTCTCCTCTGTTGTTACAATTTGAAATTTACTATGCAAAAATTATGATTTTTTGAAGCAAATGCATTTTCAGTTTTTTTTTTTTATTTAACACATTAGGCCTAGGTATTTTAATACCTAAATATATCTAAATATTTTGGATTTAATTTTACTCAAGTTATTTGAGAATATTCACAACAGTGTATATAATGAAGTTTTAAGGAAGGTCTTCGGATATATAAACACGCTTTTTTTTGAAATATTTAATAGCTACATCTTATGCTATTTTCCTACATATATAGGAGGATCACTTATGGCTTTAAAATGATTCTATTCTATATTTTATTAAAGCAATAATGACAACAGTAAGAACAAAAATAATAACATCTAATAGTTCTTAGTTTTTTCAAGGTGCCAAAGTATTGTGCAAACTACTTTACATGAACTATCTCATTACTTAATCACAATTCTATGAATTCCATGATCCAACTGAATGTGGAAATTATAGAACAATATCGTTAATATCACATGCAAGCAAAATTTTACTGAAGATCATTCAAAAGCTGTTGCAGCAGTATATCGACAGGGAACTGCCAGAAATTCAGGCTGGTTTCAGAAGAGGACATGGAACCAGGGATATCATTGCTGATGTCAGATGGATCCTGGCTGAAAGCAGAGAATACCAGAAGGATGTTTACCTGTGTTTTATTGACTATACAAAGGCATTCGACTGTGTGGATCATAACAAACTATGGATAGCATTACTAAGAATGGGCATTCCAGAACACTTAATTGAGCTCATGACGAAACTTTACACAGATCAAGAGGCAGTTGTTCGGACAGAACAAGGGATACCAATTGGTTTAAAGTCAAGAAAGGTGTGCATCAGGGTTGTATTCTTTCACCACACCTATTCGATCTTTATGCTGAGCAAATAATCCTAGAAGCTGGACTATATGAAGAAGAATGGGACATCAGGATTGGAGGAAGACTCATTAACAACCAGCGTTATGCAGATGACACAACCTTGCTTGCTGAAAGTGAAAGAACTTGAAGCACTTACTAATGAGGATCAAAGACCACAGCCTTCAGCATGGATTGCACCTCAACATAAAGAAAACAAAAATCCTCACCACTGGACCAATGAGCAACTTCATGATAAATGGAGAAAAGATTGAAGTTGTCAAGGATTTCATTTTACTTGGATCCACAATCAACAGCCATGGAAGCAGCAGTCAAGAAATCAAAAGACGCATTGCATTGGGTAGATCTGCTGCAAAGGACCACTTTAAAACATTGAAGAGCAAAGATGTTACCTTGAAGACTAAGGTGTGCCTGACCCAAGCCATGGTATTTTCAATCACATCATATACATGTGAAAGCTGGACAATGAATAAGGAAGACCGAAAAAGAATTGACACCTTTGAACTGTGGTGTTAGGAAAGAGTATTGAATATACCATGGACTGCCAAAAGAATGAACAAATCTGTCTTAGAAGAAGTACAAGAATGCTTCTTAGAAGCAAAGATGGCAAGACCGCATCTACATACTTTGGACATGTTGTCAGGAGGGATCAGTCTCTGGAGAAGGACATCATGCTTGGCAGAGTACAGGGTCAGCAAAAAAGAGGAAGACCCTCAACGAGGTAGATTGACACAGTGGCTGCAACAATGAGCTCAAGCATAACAACGATTGTGAGGATGGCACAGGCCTTGAAAGTGTTTCGTTCTGTTGTGCATAGGGTCGCTATGAGTCGGAACCAACTCGATGGTACCTAACAACAACAACATGAATATACTGTAATTAATATTGCCATTTTTATTAGAAAAAGGCATATAAGGAAAATGTAATTTGCCAAGGTTGTTGGGCAGTAAAGATTTAGCTAACCAGGACTGAGTTTCTCAAAACCTCCATATTTCAGAGAGGCCTGTGTTCAAGCCTTGTTAGGTGCCATCAAGTGAGTTCTAACTCATAGTGATCCTATGTACAACAGAACAGAGCTAACACAACAGTCCTGTGTTATCCTCATGATCATCATTATGCTTAAGCCCGTTGTTGCAGCCACTGTGGCAATCCATCTCATTGAGGGTCTTCGTCTTTTTCAGTGACCCTCTACTTTACCAAGCATGATGTTTTTCTCTAGGGACTGATCCCTCTTGATAACATGTCCGAAGTATTCAGACAGAGTCTCACCATCCTCACTTCTAAGGAGCATTCGGGTTGTAAATCTTCTAAGACAGATTTGTTCATTCTTTTGGCAGTCTACTCAATATTCTTCACCAACATCATAATTCAAAGTTGTCAGTTCTTCTTAGGTCTTCCTTATTCATTGTCCAGCTTTCGCATGCATATGATGCAATTGAAAACACCATGGCTCAGATCAGGTGCACCTTAGTCCTTAAACTGACATCTTTGCTTTTTAAAACTATAAAGAGGTCTCTTGCAGCAGGTTTGCCCAGTGTAATGCGTCATTTGATTTCTTGACTGCTGCTTCCATGGGTGTTGATAGTGAATCCAAGTAAAATGAAATCCTTGACAACTTCAATCTCTTCTCCATTTATCATGATGTTGCTTATTGGCCAAGTTGTTCAGCCTGGCCCTAGCTTAACTCCTGGGAGATAACCTTTGAGCCTTTACAGTATTCTGCCCGATGAGAATACTTTTTGCATACTTGAGGCCTTGGGCTGCATTGTACCAATTTGGCCACATAAAACTATCCTAACAATGTAAATTATGGTGAGCACCTGCTTTTGCTTTAGGGGAAGGTGCTGGAGTTTGAGTAGCTGAGATCAGTCACAGGTTGGCACGTACCTAACACTACATACCCCCGATAAAATCCTCGGGCACTAAGACAGGACTGAGCTTCCCTGGTTGGCAACCCTTCACAAGTATTTTCACACATTGCTGCTGGAAGAATTAAGTACATCCTTATGCAATTCTATTGAGAGCAGACACCTGGAAACTTATGCCTGGTTTTTCCTGGCCTTCACTGCATACACCTTTTCACTTTGCTCGTTTTAATCTGTAGCCTACCACTGTAAAAAACTTTAGTTATGAGTATAATATGTTTTTGAGTCTGGTGAGTCCTTCTAGAGAACAGTCAAGCTTGAGGATGTTCTTGGGAACCCCCAACGCAGTTGCATAGCTAGAAAATGTCATAGCCAATATTTTCAGACTCCAAAGTCCCTGTTCTTAATAAATTTTGCAACATTCTATCTATAGACTATGTTGTTGTTAGTTGCCATGGAGTGAATTCCAACTCATGTACGCCCCATGTGTTACAGAGTACAACTGCTTCATAGGATTTTCTTGGTTGTAATCTTAACAGAGGCAGATGTAAAATTATAACACAAGAAGCAGTTAATAGACTGGATGCATTTATACTTCCAGCACTTAATTTGATCAGTCAGTGAAATTATGATGAAGTCAAAATGTCTGTGACTTTTAATTGTCATTTTAACTGTTAAATCCAAATCAAGGATTGACCAGTTTTTAAAAGAAAATATTTTTCATTGATGTTTACCTGATGGAGAAAGTTTAATGAACTTCTCCCTCAGTTTCTTAATGAGCTAAATAATGTCTCATTAACCACACCTGGGTAATGTAAATTATTAATGTGCTTGGCTGCTAACCAAAAGGTTGGAGGTTAGAGTCCACTCAGAGGCACCCAGAAAGAAAGGCCTGGTTGATCCACTTCCAAAAAATCAGACATTGAAAACTCTGTGAAGCACAGTTCTACATTGCAAATATGGATCACCATGGGTTGAAGTCCACTCCATGGCAACTGGTTTTTGATCCTTTGAGTCACATGAACAGAAGGTAGTATCACCGTATTTGTATGAAAATTAGGGAATTTAATAATGACACATGCATTAATGAGCAGCTACACTGCTCTCAATAGAAGGTGGGTAAAGATAATGTATAGGGTCTACAATATTACTTAAAAATGATTTGCTATTTAGTAGACACATGAGACTATGTGAGCAGCTCCAGTCTGGAGACAAGATATGAAGGCAGATGGGTACAGGAGCTGGTTGAATGGACATGAGAAATAAAGGGTGGAGAGAAGGAGGGTGCTGTCACATTGTAGGGAGAGCAACTAGGGTCACATAACAATGTATGTATAAGTTTTTGTATGAGAAACTGACTTGATTTGTAAACTTTCAATTAAAGCACAATTTAAAAAAATCATTTGTTATTGAATTCAGTTTCAATATTAGATATTTTATTTATATGAAAATATTAAAAAATGCAATAGAATTATACATAATTTCATTACAGATGCCTCATCAACCCCTGTATTGTAAAGTAATAAATATTGATGTCCAGAGAGGTTGAATGGATTGTCCAAACTGATGAGAAATTATGCCATGTCTGCTCTGCTTGTATTTTCAGATTTTTAGAAAAGCAATATAAAGAGTCATAAAAGGTAGTTAAAGTCTACAGGGTAAATGTCTATAAAATAAGAGATTTTTCCTTCTTTCACTCTGACTACACTCTAGTATATTCCCACACTTCTGAATTTACATATCATCACTCATCTGTCAGATTGTTGTAGTGCGGTGGCTTGCATGTTGCTATGATCTTGGAAGCTGTACCATCGGCATTTCAAATACCAGAAGAGTCAACTATGGTTCTCAGGTTTCCATACTAAGACAGACTAGGAAGAAAAGCTTAGCAAGCTACTTTTAAAATTTAGGCAATGAAAACACTATGGAGCACAACAGAATGTTTTTTAATATAGTGTCGGAAGATGAATCCTCTAAGTTGGAAGGCACTCAAAATGTGACTCAGGGAGAGCTGCCTCACCAAATTAGAGTCAGCCTTAATGATGCAAATGGAGTAAAGTCTCTGGGATATGGTGATGTAGGAGAACTCAAAATGAGAAGCAACTTTAGCAAATATCCATTAGTAATAGGAATGTGGAATACACAAAATATAAATCAAATTGGCAAATTGAAAGTTATCAAAAATGAAATGAATGCTTGAAGATCAATATCTTAGATGTTCCCCTTGCTGTTGAGTCGATTCCGACTCATAGTGACCCTATAGGACAGAGTACAACTGCTCCAAACTGCTTCCAAGGAGCTCCTGGTAGATTTGAACTGCTGACTTCTTGGTTAGAAGCTATAGCTCTTCACCAGTATGCCACCAGTGGCTCCATAAAATCTGCATAACTTTTGGCAAGGTACGTTGTATCTAGTGCAGAAACCACTGCTTCACAATACCCGAAGACATTATTTTCATCAGGACTGTATGAGGAAAACGAAATAATATATTAGGAACTAAACACACCTTAGGGAACATACTATGATATTTGTTTATAAATAATTATGTAAACAAACTGCACTGGATATTTTGAAGCACTTACTGTGGAGGAATATATTTACTTTATAGATGAGGAAACTGAAGCAAAAAGGATTTTGGAAATTTATCCAAGGTCACACTGCTAATAAGATTCCCAGGAAAGATTTTAAAAGATCAGCAAGACTTCAGAACTCACATTCTAAACAACTACATCCTGTAGGTGTTAATATGTAAAATGTGAACATCTAGAATACAACTCCTGAGTTAATTATTAAACTCCAGAAAGTAGTTAGTAAAGGTCTTCAAATAACTTGAAAACTAATTGAAGATTACATATGTGAAGAAAATACTTTCGAGAATTCAGGTAGCTAAATATGAAGACTTTTGACAACTCCTGGAAAATAACATTTAACTTCCTACTTTATATACTAAATATTTAGTTTCCACGTTATTTAAATATCATAAAACATATAGTTATTATAATATGTGAATGCAGATATGAGACATGATTTCTAGAAGAAGAAACAGGAGTGTTGATTAAGCATGAACCATTTCTTTACTACTCGTCTGTCAGTTTGTCATACTGTGGTGGCTTGTATTTGGCTGTGATGCTGGATGCCACTGGTATTTCAAACACCAGCTGGGCCACCCATGGTGGACATATTTCAGCAAAGCTTCTAGACTAAGACAGACTACGGAAAAGGATCTGCCAGTCTACTTCTGAAGAAAATTGGCCAGTGAAAACCTCACAAAAGGCAGTGGAACATTGTCTAATATAGTGCTGGAGGATGAGCCCCTCAGGTTAAAAGGCACTCAAAATATGACTGGAGAAGAGCTACTTCCTCAAAGTAGAGTTTACCTTAATGACGTGGGTGGAGTAAAGCTTTCAGATCCTTTTCCTGATGTGATACAATTAAGAATAAGAAGAAACAGCTGCAAAAATCCATTAATATCAGAATGTGGAATGTACAAAGTATGAATCTAGGAAAATTGGAAGTTGTCAAAAATGAAATGGAATACTTAAACATTGATATCCTAGGCACTAGTGAGCTGAAATGGACTGGTGTTGGCCATTTGAATCGGACAATCATATGGTCTATTCTGCCAGGAATGACAGAATGAAGAGGAATGGCATCACATCCATCCTCTAAAAGAACATTTTAAGATCTGTCCTGAAGTACAACACTGTCATTGATAGGATAATGTCCATATGCCTACAAGGAAAACCAGTTAATATGACTATTATTCAAATTTAAGCACCAACCACTAAGACCAAAGATGAAGAAATTGAAGACTTTGACCAACTTCTGAAGTCTGAAATAGATCAAACATATAGCCAAGATGCATTGATAATTACTAGAGATTGGAATGTGAAATTTGGAAACAAAGAAGGATCAGTAGTTGTAAAAATATGGCCTTGGCAATAAAAATGACTCCAAAGATCACAGGATAGAACTTTATAAGACCAAAGACTTATTCTTTCAAATATCTTTTTTCAACAACATAAATGGTGACTACACACATGGACTATAGGATGGCGAGACTTTGGACATGTTATCAGGAGGGACTATTCCCTAGAGAAGGACATCATGCTTTGTAAAGTAGAGAGCCAGCAAAAGAGGAAGACCCTCAACAAGGTGGATTGACACAGTGGCTGCAACAATGGCCTCAACCATAACTAAGGTTGTGAGAATGGCGCAGGATGGGGCAGTGTTTTGTTCTGTTGTACATAGGGTCGCATGGGTTGGAACCAACTCAACGGCACCTGTCAATAACATTACTGTCTTCGTTTTACATATAAGCACACCAGGGCTTACATAAGACAAATTATCCAAGGTTACACAGCTAGTCACAAACTTCTAAGAGACTTTTTTTTTCTCTGATTGCTTTAAAAAAATTATTTTTTTCCTTTCATTCCCCATTCATATACGTCTTTTCTGAATATAAGGTTTTATTTTGGATGTTTATTTATTCTTATTTTTCTTTAAATCTTTGGATATTTCATAATGATTTTTTTATGTGCTAAATTGTGTCCCCAAAGATTGCATGTTGTAAATCTTAATCCTTATACCATATTTTTATGTAAATAATATACACTTTTTATGTTTCTTTGCCGATCTTGCCCTCCTCCTCAATATATTTTCATAAGTGCAGTATGATTTTTTTTTCAGCAACATGTAAAAAATAATTGGCACAGGGGCGCTTATGAAAATACTTTGCAGAGGCAAACAAACATAGAAGGCGCATGTTATTTGCTTAAAATATGGTTTATGTTAAAGAAGCATGGGTGGTGCAGCGGTTAAGTGCTCAGCTGCTAACCAAAATGTTGGTGGTTCAAACCCACCAGCCACTCAATGAGAGAAAGATGTGGCAGTCTACTTCTGTAAAGGTTTACAGCCTTGGAAACCCCATGTTGTATTTCTACTCTGTCCTGCAGGGTTGCGATGAACAGCATCAACTTGACAGCAATGAGTCTGATTTAGTTTGGTTTGGTTTTTAAAGCCACCTAGTTGTGGTATTTTTGTTACAGCAGCAATAAGAAACTAAAACAGAATTTTACTAAATCACAAAAACAAATACATCAATTAATTAATAACTAATTTCTTACTTAATAATAGGTATAAAAGTTACCAGTTACACAGCCTCTGAAAAATTATTTTGAAGACGGTCATCTTGAAAGGAATAGAACCTGAAACCTTAGGCATATCAATGACAATAAGCCTTTTTTTTTGGAAGTTTTGAGCCTGAATTTAACTTTGGTTCTTGAAATTATCCTGTTCTGATTGTACTGTACTTTGAAAAACTAATATGTGACAAAACAGTTTCATTTTTTCTGTCAAATATTTGTGTATGGGTATAAGAAATACACACTGAAAAAGGCTAAACAATACATCCATGTTCTATATAACTATAGTTTTTTAATAAAGTATAAAATTATTTACGAGAAGGGAAAAATAAGTATACCTACTTTTATGTTTATTTATTATGTTATTAAATGACTGAATAATCAGATGCTGGCTGATGACTTACATTTATTGCCATGGTGAGAACAAGCTTGGGTCTTTTCTACCAGGACAAGAGGAAAGTCTCTCTCTGTCTTGCTCATATTTTTAGTTTGCGAGTCAATAGTAGGGCATGTTTTTCTGGGTTTGAAGTTTTTGTTTTTCCCTTTCTCAAATTATGGATATTTACTTCATTACTATAAAACTGTGTATTTGATTACTTTGGCTTCTAGTTTGGATAACACATTCTTAGTAGGTAATAGAATTGGCCAGGACAAGTTGCCTTTCTGCTCAGCGCTAAGAACCCTTGTCTTTTCCAGTTTGGTAAACTGCCTAACATCTTGCAACTACCAAAAATTCTAACCAATTTGAATGCTATGGTCAGAGTCAGTTAGATCTTTCTGAATCCAGATTTAAATTGCTACTACATGAAGATAGAGTTTAATGCATTTGATCAGTAAAAAGCTATATTAGAGAACTCAAAGCCTTAGCAAAATTAAGGCCTTAAAATGTATTCATAGCATTATTTTACTACTGAAATATCTCAATCAAATGAAGGAATATATTAATGGCTGTAAAATCAGAAGTTTTAATAAAAATGCTTAATCTTAGTTTGTGGGGAAAAAATCAAATCATAAGCATGAATTAAATTTCCCCCTTTATTTACCCTAATTATTTTTAAATCAAAATAGTTAATAGTGACTTACCATAAAAATAGATTTTTCCCCCTTTGCCTTTTCATGTTCTTTTATTCTTTATTATTATTGCTTGGTTTGTAATCCCAAGATATTTGCTTTGTTTTTACTTGAATATGTTTATTATATCTATACATATTTCTTAAATCTCTTATCTATATTCTTTGTATGTTTCTTAATTGTCCTTCCAGGGAAAATATCCTCTGAGGGAAGGAAGCTTTGCTGTTGATGTTAATTTTGCTTTAGTGTGACCAGGTCAGAGTAGAACTTATATATAGAGATTGCCACTTCAATCACTGGAAGATAAATAAGTGTACATATGTAAATAAGAGTGTAATTACCTGAACTAGGAAAACAAACTAGAAAGTAGAGCTGAATTTCTCTACATGTCATCCCTCCAACATGCCCAAAATGAAGACACAGAGAGTGGTTCTCTCTTTATATTGGAAATTCAGGTTTAAGTTGGACATGCATTATAATTCACTCCAGTCTAAACATTCAACTATCCTAGAACAAGCTACAAAGAGAATTATCTCCAAAAAAAGGTTAATACATTTTATTCATATCTAAGAGGAGATATAAGAACTACATCATCACATCAAGAAAACTATGACTTGTTCTACAAATATTAATAAAAATAAATAGGAAGATTCTTATCTCAGGTATTTTGTTAGTGTATGGAAAAATGGCATGGCGGCAGCAACTGACCTCCTCTGATTTCACAACGAGGAAGAATCAAGATCAACATCCAAAGGCTTATTCCTATGAGGTGAAGTTCAGACATGCTTCCTCTCTCCCCCATCTTTACCAATTCTGACACCAATCATCCCTCCCACAGTGCTCTACTCCTCTGCTGAGTTCAATAATTCATTGCAGTGGCCACACAGAACTCACAGACATTACTCACGATTATGGAGTTTATTAGGGAAGTAACAGGTTACAATTCAGGTTCAGGAATGCTCAGGATACAGTTCTAGCAACACAGGCTTTTCTCAGCCGTGCCCACAGGCAAACTTCTCTCTGGCCCCTTGGCCTCTGTCCTGCGCGGGGAGTGTTAAATTCTATTTTGGGTCTGCTAATTAGTACCCAGAAGCACCCTACTCTGCTAGCAAGACTCTTGTCCAAAGCACTCAGTGTTCTTGCTCCATGGGCCAGGAAGGCCACTGTGCCATCTCCTGCGGGTCTCTCCTGCTGCCATTTCTCTGTCACTGTTTCTCACTGTCTTCAGTGTTATAGCTCTCTCAGTCTCCTGGTTTCAGGAGATTCCCTGCACATGATCCCTGGCCCAAAAGATGCTCTATAGCCCTGGCTTTTCTTTCTTGGTAGTGGTGAGATCCTCTCTTTTCTGCCTCTGGGATGGCTTATTTTTAAGCCTAGCAGAATGGCAAAACTGACTAATCCCCTTGGTGGGCCGCAATTACCTTATTTGTATAGTCTCACCCAATCACTTGGGTGGGAGTTACAAGACCATGGTGAGAAAGGCTACATAAAAGTGATCCATCACACCCATGCCACCTCCTGGCTTTTCTACCCATGGTTCTTTGGTATTTGGAGGGTAACTACCCACTCCCAAACATTTTTCCAGTCCCAAATAGTCATTTACAGTCCATCAGTAAGGCAAAGAGTCCTCAGGGTAAGGTTACACAGGTACCAGCCGTTCAGGTCTGCTGCAGGTGTTGTTCTGATATGATCAAATTCTCCAAAAGTCATCTCAGCTTCATTCTTCCTGGTTGTCATGGATTGAATTGTATCCCCCAACAATATGTGTCAACTTGGTTAGGCCATGATTCCCAGTATTGCATGGTTGTCCTCCATTTTGTGACTGTAATTTTATGTTACAGAGGATTAGGATGGGATAGTAACACCCTTACCCAGGTCAAATCCCTGATCCAATGTAAAGGGAGTTTCCCTAGGGTGTGGCCTGTGCCACATTTTATCTCTCAAGAGATAAAAAGGAAAGGGAAGTGAGCAGAGACAGGGGAACCTCATACCACCAAGAAAGAAGCTCCTAGTCCAGGGGAAGATTGATGACAAGGACCCTCCTCTAGAGCCGACAGAGAGAGAAAGCCTCCCTCTAGAGCTGATATCCTGCATTTGGACTTTTAACGTACTAGACTGTGAGGGGATAAATTTGTCTTTGTTAAAATCATCCACTTATAGTATTTCTATTATAGCAGCACTAAATGACTAAGACACTGGTATTGGATAACATTTAACTGAGGGAAGATTATTCCCTTGCTCTGAGCCTCCCAAGGTATCAGCATAGCAAAACCTTTAACGGACTTTAGATTTGACCACTGTACTCCAGTCCAGCAGTGCCTCCTCCTTAGCCTACACTTTCACACTTAGAGTTTCTACAATTACAGTTTTTATAACCATAATTAACCCTCTTAACGATCAGCACACAACTGAATCATATAGTCCTACCAGCATCCCCCCTACCCTCTCTTCCTGGGACCCATCGGGAAAACAGGAATCTATTCAATGTGGATTGTCCCTTGTCCCCCTCATGGTGAGTGTAAGCACTCCCACAAAAGCAAGTAAGTCAGACACTTCATGCCTTTATCTCCCCCCATATTAGATAGCCAATGTTTTAATTGTCCTTCCCTGTAAACCAGTACTTTGAGTAGAAAAGCATGTTCCTTGGTCTTGAAGAACCTTCTGTTCCACTTGGAACTTTGCACGTCTGCAGCTGTAAGCAAAGTCCAGTCCAGAGCAATCTATCAAATTTGGAGCAAACTATACCAGCTCATGGTGTCAAACATCTTCCTCTTCATTTAATTGGGTTCTAGTCAGCTCATCCCTAGACATTCAGTTAGGTCACAAGAGGTACTTGCCTTAAGTTCAAGACTTCACATACTCCTCCTGGCACTTCAGACCAGACCAGCCCCTTCTCTCTCTCTCTTATCCCTAGCTGCCTTGGGCTAGGTCAACAGATTCCACCCATAAATTCAGGAGCCCACACAACTTCCTGCACTTCTGAACAGGCAGCCTTTTCTCCTCTCTCTCTTACCTAGCCCCCGTGGGCTGGGTCAGTGGGTACGCATGGAACATGTCCAGACTCAGCCTGACTCCTTATTGCTGCACTTTCCCCACTTCCACTCATGAGTGGACCCATGAGTGGTCACCGCAAGTGAGCATACCAAGTTTTCTATTCCCTGGCTCACTTTAACTTCCAGTCCAGGATGGAGCTTCTGATGGGCACTGACTTGTACTGTCTCAGTTCACCCAAAGGCAAATCTCTTGTTTGCTGGCAATTCAAAAAGGGAAATTTTTTTTTATTTTTTCCTCTTGCAGGTCCTTCCTTTAAATGCAAATCTTTTGTTCTTTCAGTAGTTCTACATAGGTCTGCACGTCTTTTCAAATGGAAAATCTGGGTGTAGCTCAGGTTTTTGACCTAAGCTCCCGCTCTATACACGGGGTTACTGGCATGAAACAAAAAGCCTTTGTATCATTGGTGAAATCCTAGTTACCCTTTTTAGCATATTGAAGCAAGTATTGACTGAAGGAGAAGTTATGCTCTCTGTAATCTATAATGGCCAATATTCATTTCTGTCATACATTTAGGTCTGCTTTACAACATTAGATAGGAGAAACATGCATTATCCAGAATACATTCAAATAATCACATAACACGTTTTAAAACATTTCAGTTGTATCTTCTCTTCTCCCCCCCTTGGCTATCTTGCCATTAATATGCATATTGCCTTGGACCTCTGGCTGGGAGGAATTAGTAGACCCTGGCACCAGTATCAATCATCTTGCTTATCTGGCCTGACTTTTGCCCCCAGGCTAATGCATATACACCTTTTCTCCCCTCAGTTGTAGGATATCATCTCTTACTTTTCTGTCAGCTATTACAGGTAACAACAACCAAAGTAATCATCTAAGAATCAAAAGTTACATTTCCCAAGCCCCTTGTTTGTGTCTGCTACAAAGTCCCATGCTTCAAATGAGTTGAAGCCATTGCAAAAATCCCTACTTCTGACCTATAAAAATGGCATGACAGAGGAATCTTCTGATCTCCTCCAACTTCTCAGGAGGAAGAAGAATCAAGATCAACAGACCAAGGCTGATTCCTGTGGTGGAGGTCAGACATACGTACTCTCTCTCACATCTTTACCAATTCCGACACCAACTGTCCAGCCAAGACACCCTGTACTTCTCTGATGAGTTTGATAATTCATTGCAATGGCCACACAGAACTCACTGACAATACTCACGATTATGGGCTTTATTAGAGAGGGAAAATGTTGCAGTTCAGGTTCAGGAATGCTCAAGATGCAATTCTTCCATCCTGACCACCTTTTCTCAGCCGTGCCTGCAGACACACCTCTCTATGGCCCCTTGAACTCTGCCCTGCCTAGACAAGTGTTTTGAAGCTCTTTTAATTCTACCTGCAAGTGCCCAGAGGCACCCCACTCCACCAGAAAGCTTCAACTGAAAGGCTCTCAGCTTTCTCAACCCTTGGGCGGGAAGCCCACTACACCATCTTCTGCCAGTCTCTCTTGCTGCTGTTTTTCTGCCACCGCTTCTCACCATTTTCACCGTTACAGCTCTCTCTCTCTCTCAATCTCCTGAATCCAGGAGATTCTCAGTGCATGATCCTGGGTCCAAACTATGTGCTCCAGGCCTGGCTCTTCTTTCTTGGTGGTGGTGAGATCCTCTCCTTTCCAGCTCTGGGATGGCTCATTTTTAAGCCTAACAGAATGGCAAAAGTGACTAACTCCCTTGGTGGGCCACAATTACTTTATTTGTATAGTCCCACCCAATCACTTGGGTGGGAGTTATAAGACTATGGCAAGAGAGAAGAAGACATCATGTAAAATTAATCCATCATATCACAGTATACTTGTAACTTTCCCAAATCTCTAAAACTCCATTTTGCCTCATGTACCAAACACAAAAAGCAAGTAAGCCTAAAGATGATCAGCTTGACTGATGTGTAGCCATCTTATAATCTAGGCATTTTACATTACTTATTTATTTTTTTTTTTATATACTAGCAAACCTCTAAAACTGAAGCACTTGACATAATAAAATGGCTAACATGAGGTCTGAATCAAAAGTCTACTTTGTTGCAGCTCCTTTTTCTGCATTCCTGAGAATGTAACTTTGACTTTTTCCATTCATATGCATATGGCCTTGGTTCTCTGGTTGGATGGGATCAGAAGACACTGGCCCCCTATCAATCACCTGGCTTAATTGGCCTGATTTTTGCTTTAAGATGAGTCATTTCAAATAAGGACGGAGGTCAGGAATGCAGTTGAGCAGCTCTTAGTAAATAAGGTGTGGGTCAGTAATGTGATCGTAGAGGAATGAGTTTACTCAAGATGTTCTAGGAAGAAGGTAGTTGCTGGTGAAGTACCTGCCTTATGACCATGTGACCATCATGTACTTTTCTTCCCCATCTTCATTATAAAAAGCTCACCTCTTCCTCCCTGCTTTGGATCATGTGGTAGATTTCTCTCTACCCTGTGTTTCCCCATTTCGTGAATTTTATTACCGTCAAAAAATCTCTTTGCTTTTATATTATCAGAGTGAGTGTTCTTACTATTGGACCTTTCTTGGTGTCAGATACATGGGATTCAAAAAAAAAAATTTATTTTTTTTAAGGCACATAATATTTAACAGGTCCTGGACGTCATGGACTTTGGGCTCCTGGTACAATGGGGCCATTTGGGCTTGACATTCTTCTTGGATTCTTGGAAGTCAAGTAAAAAGCCTCTTGAATCTAGCTCCACTTCAGACTCTATTCCAAAAAATTTCACCAGGAAAATAGACTGGGCAAAAGTTTAAGGCTGTAAAAAAGGATGAGAAAATTTATTATTATAGGGACCACTTGAATCTACTCTTTGCTGAACACTTGGGCTTAAATCTAATAGAGCCTGGAGTAGAAAAAACTTTCAACTCCACATCCCTGAATGGACTTCACCCTGGATTATCTGAAGATAGTCAACCCATTTGTGCTGTCTTTTCTTTCCTCCTCTAAGGGGAAATTTTTCCTGCTGCTCAGGGTTGTTGGGATGTTTGTTCTTTGATATGGCCTCACAGACTAGTGAGTTTACATGATTTTCTCTTTCGTTTTGTTCTGAGAGTTTGCCTTTAATATAGAGAGTAGTGTCTGAGGTTCTGTCTTGTATCAGTTTGAAGGCCATGGCTGATGTTTTTTATAGGGCTGTCTAAAATCTCAGTTCTTTCCTCTTCCAAGAAAAATGGTTTTTTCACCTTGGCTTTTAGTAGCTACTTTGAAAAAGTTGAAATAAATTGGTCTAATTGGAAACAACATTTGAAAAGTGCACTTTAAAAAAGGATAGATTGTTTATTTAGATTGGTATAACAAGGCCTTAAAGAAAAACAACATCTAAATTTCTTCTCTAAAGGATCTTATGTTGTTGTTGCTGGGTGCTGTGAGTCAGTTCTGACTCATAACAACCCTACGTACAACAGAATAAACACTGCCTGGTCCTTCTCCATCCCTACAATCATTGCAATGTTTCAGCCCATCTTTGCAGCCACAGTGTCAAACCATCAGGTTGAGGGTCTTCCTACCTTTCACTGACCTTCCACTTTATCAAGCATGATGTCCTTCTTCAGGGACTGGTCCCTCCTGATAACATGCCCAAAGTACGTGAGACAAAGTCTCACCATTTTCACTTCTAAGGAGCATTGTGGGTGTATATCTTCCAAGACAGGTATGTTCATTCTTCTAGCAGTGTGTAGTATACTCAATATTCTTCATCAACACCATAACTCAAAGACATCAATTCTTCAGTCTTATTCGTAGGCCAGCTTTTGCATGCATTTGAGGCAATTGAAAATATCACGATTTGGGTCAGGTGCACCTTAGTCTTCAAGGTGACATCTTTGCTTTTTAACACTTTAAAGACGTCTTTTGCAGCAGATTTGCCTAATGCAATGCATTGTTTGATTTCTTGACTACTATATCTATGAGCGTTGATTGTGGACCCAAGTAAAATAAAATCCTTGACAAGATCATTTTTTTTCTTCCATTTATCATGATGTTGCTTATTGGTCCAGTTGTGAGGGTTTTTGTTTCCTTTAGGTTGAAGTGTAATCTATACCGAAGGCTGTAGTCTTTGATCTTCTTCAGTAAGTACTGGAAGTCCTCTTCACTTTCAGCAAACAATGTTGTGTCATCTGCATATCACAGGTTATCAATAAGTCTCCTCCAATCTTGATGCTGCATTCTTCTACATATAGTTCAGATTCAATCAACATACAGATTGAATAAGTATGGTGAAATGATACAACCCTGATTCACACCTTTCCTGATTTTAAACCACGCAGTGTCCCCTCATTCTGTTCCACCAAATGTCTGTTGATCTAAGTACAGGTTTCTCATGAGAACAGTTAAGTGTTCTGGAATTTCCATTCTTCGTAATGTTATTCATAATTTTTTTATGATGCACATAGTCAAATACCTTTGGAAAGTCAATAAAACACAGGTGAACAACTTTCTGATATTCTCTGCTTTCTGCCAAGATCCATCTGACATCAGCAATAATATCCCTCATTCCACTTTCTTTTCTGAACCTGGTGTGAATTTCCAGTAATTCCCCATTGATATACTGCTGCAGCCATTTTATATGATCTTCAGCAAAATTTTACTTATGTGATGTTCATGATGTTGTTTGATAATCTTTGCATTCCGTTGGAGTCTCTTCATTGGAATGGGCACAAATTAGATCTCCCCCTGTCAGTTTGCCAGGTAGCTGTCTTCCAAATTTCTTGGCACAGACAAGTGAGCACTTCCAGCATTGAATCTGTTTGTAAAACATCTGAATTGGTTTTCCATCAATTCCTGGAGCCTTGTTTTACACCAATGCTTCAGTGCAGCTTGGCCTTTTTCTATCAATATCCTTGATTCTTGATCATATGCAACCTCTTGAAATGGATGAACATCGGACAAATCTTTTTGGTACAGTGTCTCTGTGTATTCCTTCCATTTTCTTTTGATGCTTCTTGCATCCTTCAATATTTTGCCCATTTAATCTTTCAATATTGCTACTTGAGCTCTGAATTTTTTCTTCAGTTCTTTCAGCTTGAGAAATGCTGAATGTGTTCATCCCTTTTGATTTTCTAACTCCAGATCTTTGCACATTTCATTACAATACTTGGTCTTTGAAATTTTTTGTTCAGTTCTCTTACTTCATTATTTCTTCTGTTCGCTTTAGCTGCTATATTCTCAAGAAAAAATTTCAGTCTCCTCTGAGGTCCATTTTTGTCTTTTCTTACTTTCCTGTTTTTTTTAACGACATTTTACTTTCTTCAAGGTTGATGTCCTTGATGTCATTCCACAATTCATTTGATCAATGTGCCAAATCTATTCTAGAAATGGCATCTAAATTCAGGTGGGATATAGTCAAGATCATAATTTGGCACTCGTGGGCTTGTTTTAATTTTCTTCAGCTTCAACTTGAACTTTCATATGAATAATTATCTTTTCCACTGTCAGCCCTCTCCTACAAAGCATGCACAAGATAGGGTTATGGAGATGTAATAATTTACCTCTAGATAGTATTATTAAATTAGATTATAAAATTTCTTCAAAGAAATCACTCTGACTCATGTCATGATAAAGTAGAGCTTATATGAATTTAGTAGTCAATCTTTCCAGGAATTAATGAAAGTGAATTAGTTCTGACAAAAGATTTTTTTTTGTTCTATAGTATGTCAATCTTAAAATCAAAACCTTTCTAAGTAATTTAAGCTATATATCAAATGAAATGTGCTTACTTAAGAAAAAGGTATAATTTTGTCTTAAAAACTAGTGGTTCTAGAGTGAGAAGAGGGAATGCATAGGAGAAACCTAGGAAAAAATGGTCTAGCCAAGAATTCATAGGTTCCTCTATAAAATTGCTAAAGAGCTATGGTATTTAGATTGTGATAAAGAAAAAGCAAAAGTGCTAACCAAAAGAATAGTAAAGAATAGTCAAATGGAAATAATTTGGTTATCTTTTTGTCTTTCATAATGCTGAGGCCAACTGTTTCTAATCATGAGCTAAAAGATAGGGAGAGTGGGGCAAGGTGGGGCAAGATCAGGTATCCTGGGTCCCAGTCTCTGAAGCCTTGTAGCTCTATAGAAGATTTTGAAGGACCTCTTTTTAAGACAAAAGTAAATTTTATAACTGTTATTAGAGTTATCAGAAATTAGGTGAATCCCCAACAAAAAAGAACCTTAAAAAAAAAGCTCTATCTACTGTAGAGGAATTCTAAGAAGCCAAAAGATAGAAATCACAATAAGACACACCTGAAATGGCCTGAGCAGAGACTTTGTGATTTCCAAAACCAGTTCATAAAATCTTAAAGGGCTAAAGTTATGGGAAATGGTAAAAGTTTGAATGAAAACTTAGAATACCCAAAGTTTATTTCAGCAGTAACTATGTTTATGGTATACAGGTTTAAAACAATTTGTGAGATCTTTAGGTAACTTACTAATATTAAATTGAGTTATGTATACACCTTTGTTTTCTATGATGTAATATATGTTGTTGTTAGGTGCTGTCGAGTTGGTTCTGACTCATAGCGACCCTATGTACAACAGAACGAAACACTGCCCAGTCCTGTGCCATCCTTACAATCCTTGCTATGCTTGAGCTCATTGTTGCAGCCACTGTGTCAATCCACCTTCTTGAGGGTCTTCCTCTTTTCCACTGACCCTGTACTCTGCCAAGCATGATGTCCTTCTCCAGGTACTGATCCCTCCTGACAACACATCCAAAGTATGTAATACACAGTCCCACCATCCTTGCTTCTAAGGAGCATTCTGGTTGTACTTCTTCTAAGACAGATTTGTTCGTGATTTTGGCAGTCCACGGTATATGCAATATTCTTCTCCAACACCACAATTCAAAGGCGTCAACTGTTCTTTGGTCTTCCTTATTCATTGTCCAGCTTTCACATGCATATGATGCAATTGAAAATACCATGGCTTCGGTCAGGCGCACCTTAGTCTTCAGGGTGACATCTTTCCTCTTCAACACTTTGAAGAGGTCCTTTGCAGCAGATTGGCCCAATGCAATGCATCTTTTGATTTCTTGACTGCTGTTTCCATGGTTGTTGATTGCGGAGCCAAGTAAAATGGAATCCTTGACAACTTCAATCTTTTCTCCGTTTATTATGATGTTGCTCATTGGTCCAGTTGTGAGGATTTTTGTGTTCTTTATGTTGAGGTGTAATCCATACTGAAGGCTGTGGTCTTTGATCTTCATTAGTCAGTGCTTCAAGTCCTCTTCACTTTCAGCAAGCAAGGTTGTGTTATTTACATAATGCTGGTTGTTAATGAATCTTCCTCCAATCCTGATGCCCCGTTCTTCTTCATATAGTCCAGCTTGTCGTGTTATTTGTTCAGCATACAGATTAAATAGGTATGGTGAAAGAATACAGCCCTGACGCACACCTTTTCTGACTTTAAATCAATCAGCATCCCCTTGTTCTGTCCGAACAACTGCATCTTGATCGATGTAAAGATTCCTCATGAGCACAATTAAGTGTTCTGGAATTCCCATTCTTCGCAATGCTATCCATAGTTTGTTATGATCCACACAGTCAAATGCCTTTGCATAATCAATAAAACACAGGTAAACATCCTTCTGGTATTAGCTGCTTTCAGCCAGGATACATCTGACATTAGCAATGATATCCCTGGTTCCACGTCCTCTTCTGAAACCAGCCTGAATTTCTGGCAGTTCCCTGTAAATGTACTGCTTCAGCAGTTTTTGAATGATCTTCAGCAGAATATTGCTTGCGTGTGATATTAATGATATTGTTCTATAATTTCCATATTTGGTTGGATCACCTTTCTTGGGAATAGGCATAAATGTGGATCTCTTCCAGTCAGTTGGCCAGAAAGCTGTCTTCCGTAGTTTTTGGCATAGACGAGTGAGCACCTCCAGAGCTGCACCTGTTTGTTGAAACATTTCAACTGATATTCCACCAGTTCCTGGAGCCTTGTTTTTCTCCAATGCCTTCAGAGCAACTTGGACTTCTTCCTTCAGTACCATCGGTTCCTGATCATATGCCACCTCTTGAAATGGTTGAATATTGACTAATTCTTTTTGATATAATGACTCTGTGTATTCTTTCCATCTTCTTTTGATGCTTTCTGCATCATCTAATATTTTCCCCATGGAATCCTTCACTATTGCAACTCAAGGCTTGAATTTTTTCTTCAGTTCTTTCAGCATGAGAAATGCCGAGCATGTTCTTCCCTTTTGGTTTTCCATCTCCAGCTCTTTGCATATGTCATTATAATGCTTTATTTTGTCTTCTCGAGAGGCCCTTTGAAATCTTCTGTTCAGTTCTTTTACTTCATGAATTCTTCCTTTTGCTTTAGCTGCTCGACACTCAAGAGCAAGTTTCAGAGTCTCCTCTGACATTCACCTTGGTCTTTTCTTTCTTTCCTGTCTTTTCAGTGACCTCTTGCTTTCTTCATGGATGATGTCCTTGATGTCATTCCACAACTCATCTGGTCTTTGGTCACTGGTGTTTGATGTGTCAAATCTATTCTTGAGATGGTCTCTAAATTCAGGTGGGATATATTCAAGGTCATATTTTGGCTTTCATGGACTTGCTCTGATTTTCTTCAGTTTCACCTTGAACTTGCTTAAGAGCAATTGATGGTCTGTTCCACAGTCGGCCCCTGGCCTTGTTCTGACTGATGATATTGTACTTTTCCATTGTCTCTTTCCACAGATGTAGTCAGTTTGATTTCTGTGTGTTCCGTCTGGCGAGGTCCATGTGTATAGTCGCCATTTATGTCAGTGAAAGAAGGCATTTGCAATGAAGTAGTAGATCTTGCAAAATTATATCATTCCATCTCCGACATTGCTTCTACCACCAAGGCCATATTTTCCCGACTACTGATCCTTCTACTTTCTTTCCAACTTTTGCTTTCCAATCACCAGTAATTATCAAGGCATCTTGATTGCGTGTTTAATCAATTTCAGACTGCGGCAGCTGATAAAAATCTTGTATTTCTTCATCTTTGGCCCTAGTGATTTGTGCTTAAATTGGAATAATAGTCGTATTAACTGGTCTTCCTTGTAGTCATATGGATATTATCCCATCACTGACAGCATTGTACTTCAGGATAGATCTTGAAATGTTCTTTTTGACAATGAATGCAACACCACTCCTCTTCGAGTTGTCATTCCCAGCATAGTAGACTATATGATTGTCCATTTCAAAAGGGCCAATACCAGTCCATTTCAGCTCACTAATGCCTAGGATATTGATGTTTATGCATTCCATTTCATTTTTGACAATTTCCAATTTTCCTAGATTCATACTTCATACATTCCGGGTTCCGATTATTAATGGATGTTTGCAGCTGTTTCTTCTCATTTTGAGTAGTGCCACATCATCAAATGAAGGTCCTGAAAGCTTTACTCCATCCACGACATTAAGGTTGACTCTACTTTGAGGAGGCAGTTCTTTCCCAGTCATCTTTTGAGTGCCTTCCAACCTGGGGAGCTCATCTTCCAGCACTATATCTGACAATGTTCTGCTGCTATTCATAAGGTTTTCACTGACTAGTGGTTTTCAGAAGTAGACTGCCAGGTCCTTCTTCCTAGTGTGTCTTAGTCTGGAAGCTCAGCTGAAACCTGTCCTCCTTGGGTGACCTTGTTCTTATCTGAATACCGGTGGCATAGCTTCCAGCATCACAGCAATGCACAAGCCCCCCCAGTATGACAAACTGACAGACACTTGGGGGATATACATATACATATTTGGGCCTGTTAATGAGGGTGTTCATTTTTGTTACTTAAATGTTTATACTGTAAGAGGTATGCAACAAGAACATGCTTAAAAAAATTTATTAAAATGTAATTTATTTGATATGTTCAAAGTTTTTATCTGTTGCAGCCAAAATTTGTTCTGTTGCTTTATGATATTTTTTGAGAGCTTGGGTGTTAAATACCATATAGAGCAAAGAATTAGAGTCTTGCTGTTAAAATATAAAATTTTCTTTAATTACCAGTCAAAGAATTCATTTATTATTTGTGTAATCTGCCTCGATGGCAAGGGTTTAGTGTGTCATTAGAATAAATCTGGAGCTGAAAGCCAAACCACATGGTTTAAAAAAAAAAAAAAAAAACCTAAGGTTTTTACCTTTAAGATCTTTAGTTAAATAACAGTATTATTTAACTAAACCTTGATACAAGCTCTCGACAACTTAGAAACTTCATGGAAAGCTATGAAAAAAATTATTCAGTTTATGAAGGAAAAGTGCTGAAAGAAAAAAGTTTAGTTTATGTGTTATGAGTTCAAAGAAGTGCATGATTTTCTCTGGGCTAAAAATACATGCATTAGTGTTTTCTCTTATGTGTTTGCCTGGTATTTGACAATGAAAGCATACTATTATGTCATAGTTTTATCATTTTTTAACTCAGTCACAATTTTATTTCTTTTGAATCTAGCATCATTTAAACCAATGGTTTTAACTTGGGAATTCACATTATCTTTGGAGTTTTCTGTTATTATTATTACTATTCAGATATTTAAAGACTTAATAATATTGATATATTCTCAGTATAGCCTCAGTATATGCTATTATGTCTCAAGATTATTATGTGTTATGTTTGAAGCTCTTTGAAAATAAGGTTAATCATTCTATTTAGGGTTTTGTTTGTCTAAAGTTTTTTTTTTTTTTAATTGACTTTATTTGGCTTTGCATTACTTTTATAATCAATTCCTATCTGGTCTTCCACTTTTAATAAGCATTATTATTAAAAGTTAGTCATGGCCATACTAAGTTTTGTTGTCTGCAGATGAGTTTTTAATTTGCTGATTTGCTGAAAATGGTTGACTAAAATATTTTAACAAAACATGGGCTATATCGGACTTATGAAAAGGACTGTGATATTTTGAACATGGTTACAACTAGACTGAAGCATGATTTCTAGAACTCTTGTGTAGAAGCTGCTGGGTTCCCAGACTATGGCTGATCCAGAATCATGTAAAATAGAAATTAACTACATAGGACTAAGTGGACTAAAGGATTACTATTTGTTTTATGTGGAAATATTGCTGATATTTTAATGTTCTATTTTCTAGATATAAGAAACCATTTATTTCTTTTTTTTAATGTAAGTATCAGCTATTTCAGTAACTAACAACACTATGCTGATTACGGATATCCTATGGTGAGGGCTTTCCTTATCTATTTGAATAGCCCAAATGGCACATCTTGATCATATGGCTCTAACTTTTTACCTTGGCTCCTATCTGAATGAATTAACAGATGTACTGTAGGACTGAACTAGACTCAAGGTCAAATGTCAATTGATTTACCTCTTCCAAATGATGAGCCCTGTTTTAAGAGTTCATTAGTCCAGATCCGTATTTCAATGGTATAAATATTTGGCTTCAATTTTTGTACCCCAGATAGGATTAGAAACTATTATAACTCATGTCTAAGTTCTGACTCAATAAATGATTCCACCTATGGACTCACAGGTAAAGGAGCCTTTGATGGACAGAAACTAAACTCTCCAGGCTCACCTTATTTCCATCTTGGAGATTATGTATATTGGAGGGGACACCAATTAAAATACTCATTGGAACCCCACTGGAAGGCACCAAAATTTGCCCTCCTCACCAACCCATGTGCAGCCAAACTGGAAGATGTTAAGCCATTGATAGACTTCGAGATAGAGAAACAAGACTGCATGCAAGTTATTGAAACTTTTTGACTTTGCTTTATCATTACAGGTATTCTTATGTTATTAACCGTTCTTCACAAAATTGATCATATTGCTTGGTAATGCCAGTTATTGAAGTATTTGTACTTTGCCTAATACTTATTACAGTTGAAATAGCCTTATTTAAATTTATTTATTAATAGCTTTTATTATTTATGACTGATATTTGTGGAAACATTTTTCTGTTGCCATTATTCTTATGAACTTTGCCTCATTATATCTGGTTAGTTTTTCTTCATTATGAAGCCTTTCTTAAGTTTTATTTTACTGGTTTCAGTAATCCCCATTAATGCTTGGAAAGAAAATGTCTTTGTTAAACTAACTTAAGCCATAGCTAGTGCTGACAATATAACTGAACGCTGGATATGTACACTCCTTTTTTTTCTCCTCAATCAGTACAAGACCATTTTTATCCCTTTGCTGTCCCAGGTTTGAACTATAAATTTACATAAGTTTATTTAGAAGAAACCAAATTTATAGGAGAAAATGAGTAAATGATTGCACACCTTCAGTTAGCCCTTTTGAGTGCCAAATTGTTCCTCCACTTTCAGCCCTGTTTTCAGTAGTAACTCTGACAAAAGTCAGCTCACCCTTAAGATGGGGCATGATATGGCAAGATGAAGAAGAAAATTACCCAAAAGGCCTTAAGGTCTGGTACTCTTAACTCTTGGGCTTGAAACATACCTAAGAATCCCTTGCAGAAGAAGGGTAATTCCAGTGTGGGTGTTCAGTTCTCCCTAGCAGAGGCTTAAACAAAAGGGGAGAATGGGTGGACATTATGCTTTTGATTATTACTTAAAAATCTCTTTAAAATGGTCATGTCATTTCTCTGCTGCTTCTCACATTTTGTATGAACTTGCCAATCATCTGGAGCATTCATTACATAAATTTTACATGAATTATATACAGACTTTCATCTTGAATTCTCAAAACAAATGGATGTGCTACTGCTGTTAAGTATTCTATTCCAAGATATTGCAAAAATGTTATTAATATACTACTACATTATAACTGTATAAAGCTATCAATAAGATGCCTCTATATTGTTATGGAGTTACAGCAAGGATGTATTCTTAAGTGAAAAAGTAAGATCTAAATGAATGTGAGGGAGTAGGGGTGGTTCAGTGGTGGAATTCTCTTCTTCCATGCAGGAGACCCAGGTTGGATTCTCAACCAATGACCTAAAGTGCTGCTAGCACCCCTCCATTGGTGGAGACTAGCATGTTGCTGTGATGCTGAATTTATTATAGTGGAGCTTTCTTTTTAAGACAGACTATCAAGAAGGCCTGTGGATCTACTTCCAAAAATCTGCCAGTAAAAACCCTGATGATCACAACAGTTTGATCCACACCAATCATGGGGATGATGTAAGACTGGGCAGTGTTTCTATACATGGGATCACCATGAGTCCTGCAGACTTGATGGAAGCTAAAGAACAACAACAATAAAAAAGTGTGTGTAATACTTTACAATACATATGAAAGGGGGAATGCAACATAGAAAGGTGTTGGCTTACAGTTTATAAAAAGTAGAAGGAAAAAGTGAAAAGAACTATAAAACTTTGCTCTCTGCATGTAGGAAGGAAACGTCATAGAGGAAGCAGCAATAGAAGCAGACCTTCAATGATGTAATTTGTAGGTTTTAAAAAAAAATTGTTTTTTCTTTACTATAGAACTCACAAGTAGTTTAACATTGCAAAAGTTAAATTAAACAAATAATCCCTAAAATTAAGAAAAATATATGCAAATGAATTTGTCTCACTGTTAAGTTAACATCAGCACATTCAGAGGGATTACTTCAAGCTTCAAGTGATTTTTTAAATCACAGTAATTTGACTCTGCAACTCCAGCGGTCAAGGAGCCCTGATGGTGCAATGGTTAAGCACTCAGCTGCTAACCAAAACGTTAGGCAGTTTGAGCTGACCAGCCACTTTGTTGAAGAAAAGATCTGGTAATATGCTTGCTTAAGGATTAACCAAAACAAAACCAAACCAGTTGCCATAGAGTCGATTCTGACTCATAGTGACCCACAGATTACAGCCTAGGAAAACCAATGGGGAAGTTCTACTCTGTCATGTAGGGTTACTATGAGTCAGAATCATTCAGAAGCACACCACAAATGCAACAACAGCAATCCTAATGGGATGTAAATAAAGACAAAACAAACATATGTGTTCTGATCAAAATATTAGAATAATTTAATAAGAACATTTTAGTATAGTGCATACATTAAAATATGTACAAATATTCTATAGAATGTTCTATATTAAACTATTCTAATATGTAATACAAATATTGAAGTAGTTTTAATCAATTCTTAATAGTAATATTGATATTGGTATTAAATTATATGTAGGTTAAAGGATAAAACAAAACTTTTTAAAAATTTTAGTGAGAACTACTGATAAACTAATTAAAAATGGTTATTCAAATAGATAAGAATCTCTATGCTGAGTATAAATATTAAAGAGCAGTAAAAGCTAAAAAATTTTATCTCACATTTCTATCAACAAATACTAGATGTTCTTATTTTTCCATCAAATTAGGAAATTCTTGGAAAAATTGGCAAAGTTTCAAGGTTTCTCTCCCATCATTCACCCTTAAGTTATAATTGCGGGTTGACGTTTGTGGGATAATTGTAGCAATGATTGTAAGGATGGTGCAGGACCAGGCACTGTTTTGTTCTGTGGTCATAGGGTCGCTATGAGTTGGAATCAACTCGATGGCACCTAACAACAACAACAATTGTGGGTTAATTATATCTACAGTTGTGTCTTATGATATTTTCCAGAAGCTTTGCCTGATTATTTACATCACCTGGAAAGATGTTACATATACCTAAACTGAGCTGAAGATAATAAGTTCAACAATTCATACTTTAACTTTCAAATGATTTTGTCTGGACAATGGATATTAACTGCATTTTGAATGTGGCTTACAGTAGGTCCATTTTCATAACACAATCTAAAATAAAGGATTCAAAGGTAAGGAGCTTTTGAATAACTCTACATTGTCAGTTCCTTGAACACTGTTTGGCACATTGCAGACACTCAATGAATGTTTATTGAATGCCTGATAATTGAGTGGATCTCAAAGACTTCAGTAAGACCTTTCTTTCTCTATTAGTATAACACAACATTTGGAGTGTCTGAAACATCAACAAATCTCCTTGAAGACATATTTTGATTCTTCACAGTCCTTGAGACTGTGGTGGTGGTTGCACATATCTATTGTCGTTAGGTGCCATTTAGTCGGCTTCAATTCATGAAGACTTTCTGTATGACAGAAGAAAACATAGCCCAGTCATGCACCATCCTGACAATTCTTGCTATGTTTGAGCCTATTGTTGTAGCAACTGTTTCAATACATTTCAACAAGGGTGTCTGAGGCTGAGCTCTCTAGAGAAGCACAACCAGTAAAGCATACAAATATATAGAGAGATTTATATAAAGGCAATGGCTCAGGCAGTTGTAAAGGCTGGAACATCAAGTCCGTGGATCAGGATAGAGGCTTCTCCTCATTCATGTAGCATCAGGGGCTGGCAAACCCAAGATTGGCAGGTCAGAGAGCAGAGCTCTTGCTCATAGGCTGTGAAGATCGACAAATCCCAAGATCTGCAAGCAAGATCACAAGGCTTCTCCTGATTCACGTAGCTGTGGGGACTGCTGAACCCAAGATCAGCAGGTTGGAAAGTAGGGCTCTTGCTCACAGGCTGTGAAGTTCGATGAACCCCAAGACTGGCAGGCAAGACCACAGGTAAGCTGCTAGCTCAAGTCCCAAGAACTGAAGGTCAGATGGACAGGAGTCAGCTGCAGGATCCAGAGCAGACAAAAGCCAGAATTTCCACTTATATTTGGATGCAGGCCATACACCCAAGGAAAATCCCTTGCAACTGGTTGGCTACTCACAGCAGATCCCATTGTGGGGGTGATCAAATATCAAATCTCAACAGGGAAGTGATCACAACGTTATACGACTTCCAAAACACTGAGAATCATGACCCAGCCACACAATCTTAGCCATCACAGAGAATCTTTCTCTTTTTCATTGCTCAAGCAATTGGTCCCTCCTGACCACATGTCTAATGTACATATCTATAAATATAGCAAAAGTTATTGAATTGCATATGAAATTGCTAATTTTCCTCAATATAAACATTACACAAAGCAATTTTTGTTCATACATTTTATAATAATCTTTTCACAAAAAAAATTAATTTCTACATTTAATTTCAAATTCCTAAAGTTTTTTTCCCCCCCACAACAATGGGTATATATATATATACATATATATATATAAGCTTGACAACTATAATTCTTTCCATATATTGTTTCTGATGTTTCAAAGACGGATTTATTATCTGGTTTCATATTCTTGGACACACTGGAAAATCTCAGTTTCCAGTTTCCTTACAGTTAGGTTGGAGCCATATGACTAAACGGAGACAAGCCTTAACATACCCTGCATAATCCTACACAGACTGTCTTTTTTAGCCAAATGAGTGGAGAGGATCCAGTGGAGAAGTCTTCCAAGGTTCTGGGGTATAGTGAACCACAAGATGGAAGAAGCCTGGATGCCTACATCACTTAGAAGAGAGCCCACAGGTGAACAGTATGATGTACAGCAGCATGTGATATGGGCAAGAAGTAAACCTTCCTTTTACTAATCCAGTGAGATGGTGGCCTGTTGGTTGTAACAGCCATCAATATATATCATAACATCCTGAATAAATAAAATACTAAAAGAAATCTTGATTTATTTTGTGTAAATGTATCATCTCCTTATCAATTTCCTTAATTACATTAGTGTAAAGTTTTTTTTAAAGCAGATTTTTTAAGTATAATCTTAGTACCCACAGGGAAGAAAATGCCAAGGAATTTGAAGAAAATATGTAGTGCAACCCAGAAGTTGCACTACATATTTTTATTATAGGCATGTTTTATTACATCAATGTTTATTATAGGCATGTTTTGAGGCCCGCAATAACATCGAAAACATGAGTGGTTTTAAATATGTGTATATGTGAATGACACTTCTTGCATGGATGAGTGAATAGGATATATAGGTATGGAATGCAGTGTGTTGTGTGATAGCAGGTACTCAGAGCATATGTTTTACTGTAGTGTCAATGATATTTAATAGAATATCAGTATGTAATAGGTGTTTTAATAGTATCTGAATTAATGAATAAATAAAGGAATTATGATAGTCTTTTGCCTTACTGATATTTTGCCTACTATATTGAACAACCAATATTCAGCTGAATTTCTTCCAGAGAAAATTAATTTTTGCAGTACTTTACTTAAAATCACATGTTTCACCTCAAAAGGAAAACAGATGGCTGGACAGTAAAGATTTTTGACAAGCGATTGTAGGAGCTGCTAAGATCAGACACCACCCATTAAGAGCAGCATAGTACAATGAGTGAAGGACTCTATTGTGATCTTGCAAGCCCCTATGCCCCCTAGAGGATGATGTGGTGTTCAGGTTGATGAAAGGAGACCAGTCAAAAGAGCAGTTATGAGTATACTCATGAATTCCTAAGTGTATATACTGACAAAGTCTTCCTACTTTTGATGTATGAAGGTGTGAAGAGCTAGATATGAGAGAGAGTTTAAATAAATAGCACATACCCATGATATTTTTTTCAAGTAAAAAGGAAACTGCATTCATAAATTAATAAAGAGGATGATTAAAACATACCCATATTTAAGATGTAAAAACTGAAATAAGTAAGAAAAAGCTTTTCAATGGACAAAAGCAAAACAAATAAGAAAACACTATTCTTTTTCATTATGTAAAAATAGTTTATTTTTCTACATAAATGACATAATGCTATAAGCCTAAAACTGTACCAAATTATGAAATTTTAAATGAAAATAATGTCCTTCTAAAAGCTGTTCAAAGTAATTAGACATGCATTTCAATATGACTGTTTTGCAATTTAACATCGTTTTGCTTTTCAGTTTAGCCTCTGCACCTTAAGATCTGGGATCTATTTGTAAAAAACATTATTCTGTAGGTATTTTATACATTTATAAAAAGGGGAGTCCTTTGACCTTGAAGTATTTGCAGCTTGATATTTCAGGTGTCTATCTACACATATATGGAGCCCTGGTTGTTCAGTGGTTAAGAGCTCAGGCAGCTATAAAAATAAAGTGGTCTGCACAAATTCCATTCCTTAATCTGAACTGCTGGTGTACACTGTACACATTGATAGTCAAGGTCATCTCCATCTCAGCAACAAAAGCAATTTCTGCTTTCATCTTGACTTATAAATTATTTTCTAATAATATTGACCTTCTTGAGAATTTTCTATTTATTATATAACGTAACCCTTTGCTGCTTTTTCACTTATACTGCCTATCGCAAACATTGTAGAGAAAATGAGGTTTGAGGTACATAAAAGCAAATCTGAGGCTGCAGTTTATTCCTTCTAAAGTGTGAGGACGTACATTTGTCTATAGTGTGCAGGCTGAGAAGCTTAGGCTGCTCAATACTTATTGCAGCATAAATGAAGGGAATTATTCAGGGGATTATTGAAAAAGGATTAGTGGTAAAATTTGGCAGAACTGTGTACCTCTGTACTTGGTTGATTACTTCGTACTCTTGACTGCCTGAATGAAAAGATACCTCATTTCTATGCTGCGCTTAACGAGGCCACTGAGTAATTCAGACTTGTCTTTTTTCTTTTCTAACCATTAGTAAAGTAACAAAGAGTATGATGGCTTTATGAATTTTTTTTCACCTGCAGAAAAAGAATCTACATCAAAAGAAATCATTGCATATAACTCAGGTTCAGCATTGTCAGCAGTTTTTGTGTAAATCATTAGTTATCAAGTTGTATACTTTTAAAATGGTAATGCTGTTTAACAGGGTTGTCATTAAACTCAGTATATAGAAGTGGTTCACATCATTTTACATTTATCCCTGTCAGAGAACTTCAAAACTGATATGACAATGAACTGTAAAGCACCTGCCACCAAAGGGAAAACTATTATTATATAAGCCACAAACAGGGGTCGAAACAAATTACTTTAAATAATATGCAGTAGATAAACAGAGCTCATCAAGTAACTTATTGTCTTAATTCAGATTCCCACATACATTCTTTAGCTGTGGTAATTGATATCAGTCTTCGGGATGGTTGAATATCATGGTCAGTTGTGAAAGAGAAAACATGACTACTTAGTAAAAGGTCTACCAAGGAAGTTGTACAAAGAAATTTATCAAAGATACTTGGAATTAATGGCTTTGATAATATCCCAAAATTGACATGCTTGTGTGTAAAAAAAAATAGACAACATATGTTTAAGAAATAACTGCATAAACTATTATGTTCAATAAAAATCTAACACAGCATATGTATGTATATAAATAAATAAAAGCCTAATGTGGATTGTTAGAATTTTAGATTTTAATGAAATTTGTGTTTTGATTGTGTTGTTATTTGAGTTTTTATCAATGATAAATTTAGATTTTATTTGGTATTATTCCTTCACCACTTTGTTTTACCCTCATTTCCATATTGAAAGTTAGCCTCAAGAGTGACATCATCAAAAACATTGGAATAAGTAGCTGCAAGGACCTGTCCTTCCACAGATACACAGAAAAATTGAGCAAAAACTGTTAGGATTCACTTTTGTCAGAACTCTGGAAAATAGTCAAAAATGTACAGCAACCAAGTGAATGCTGACCAAGAAAAAAAAAAAATACATCTCAAAAATGATAAGAATGCCTTGTGACATTTTTACATGTACTTACCCCACTCCACTTACTGACTTTGCAACAGTCTTAAAGATGACAGTCCATAAGTCCTTGTGGGACTCTGGTTCCTTACTCCAGAGGAAGCAGACCAGGCTTTATTAATAAAATATATATATATATATATATATATATATATATATATGTTTGTTTGTTTTACTCTATCTGGAGGCAACTTGGAGTAATGAGGTAATGTTCTTGCCTTTGTGTAAATGTATCATCTCATTGTCCCACACTTGGAACAACTTGAAACTTCCCTTAGGAAAGTAGCTTCATAGCCAAGCATTTCTTGTAAGGCAAATGAACAACCAGATGAATTCTGGGACAAATGATTACAGCTGAGGCAAACAATAGCCATAGTAATTGCCTAGAAGACAAAGCTGGGGAGAGTCTTTGAAAAATTTGAAAAATTAGAGCATTGAAAAGTTCACCACATATATGGTGATATTGAAAGCCAAAAGAATGCTCAAAGCAGGACACGAGCATAGAAAAGAACTGATAAGACACTAAACTTTCACTTCTGGTTGATTTTGAGACTCAGCACATGCAAGAAATGAAGGCAAAGACAGGCTTATATATGGTTTGGCTTGAAAATGATTGGAGTGTCTCAACACAAAGCCAATCTAAAAACACTGGGAGAGTTTATTTACTTCTTCCTTTCTTTCAGTTTTTCTTCTTCTTGTTTTTTTTTTTTTGCAAACTTTCAGAGAAAACTCTCTCAAAATCTAACTAAAACTAAAAGAACAGAGACTTCTAAGATTCCAAAATACAAACCCACTGCTGTCAAGTCAATTCTGAGTCATGGCGACTCTATAAGACAGAGTAGAATTGCCCCATGGGATTACCAAGGCTGTAAATATTTATGGAAGCAGCTATCATATTTTCTCCCAAAGAGCAGCTAGTGGGTTTGAACCACTGACCTTACATATAACAAATAATACAGTCTCTACCAAGTTTTTTCTTTTTTTTAAGAATCACTAAACAAATGAACAACTGCAATCCATGACAAACAACAAACCCTAAGGAGAGGGAAAAATCTGATTTCCAATGTTACTTAGGAGTTAAAATTGGAGCCCTTATTTCCTGTACTGAGTATAAAGAATGTGATCCAGCCAGAGGTGGACTCACAAGAACTCACAGAGGACACATCAACTGGGCACTGAGGTATAAAAACAATAGCTAGAACAATCTTGAAAAACATCTTTTTCAGGGAACTTTTCACATAAACAAATCATAGAGCATGAAAGACTCACATGTTTTTCACTCTTATCTTTTTCTATTAACATTTAGTGAATAGCAAGATTTGTTGGACCAATGAAGACCCTCCTGACTGTTGTTACTGAAATTTTCACCAATGATTATAAAGAAAGACAATGCAAAATGTAGAGTCAAGGTGATTTAGCAGTGTTTAGCTAATCTGTGAAAAGGTGAAAATTTAATGATTTTACCCATTTATTATATTAATATATACTGATGATTTTGTAACATTTCTTGGACTCAGGTAGACATAGCTCTGGTATCATGCTTGCCTGTTTCCTACTTTTGCCTCTTGGAACATATGCTGAATAAAACCTTTCTTCTTGCTTTACTGTAACTTTATAATGATTTTACCATAGGACAAGAGTAACCATATTATAATACCCAAAATGCTCAATTAAAAATAAACAAAACAAAACAACAAAAAATAAGAAGCATAAAGAAACAAGAAAATATGGGTCATTTTCACTTCTGGTGAGAAATTACCAGAAATTATTCATAAGTAGGAAATCCTGGTGATATAGTGGGTAAGTGCTATGGCTGCTAACCAAAAGGTCGGCAGTTCGAATCCACCAAGCATTCTTTGGAAATTGTGTGGGGAAGTTCTACTCTGTCCTATAGGGTTGCTATGAGTTGGAATCAACATGACAGCAATAGGTTGGTTGGTTGATTTATTCATGAGTAATTACAGACATAGGACCTATTAGACAAAGACTTTAAATCAGTTGGCTTAAGTATTCTAAAAGAATTAAGGAAACCATGAGCAAAGAACTAAAATAATCCATGCAAATAACATTTCAACAAAAACAACAACAAAAAAGCATAACAATAATAAGGTAGAAATTTTTAAAAAGATACAAAATAGAAATTCTGGAGTTAAAAGGTATAATGGAAATGAGAAAATCATGAGAGAAGTTTAACAACATATAAGAGTAGGCAGAAGAAAGAATCAGTGGATTTGAAAATAGATAAATTATAATTATCCAGTATGAGGAGCAGAAAGGAAAAAAGAGGGGGGAGGGGAGGATAAAAATTAACAGAACTGTGGGACATCATTAATTGTATCAATATATGAAAAATCAAAGTCCCACAGGTAGAGAACAGAAATCAAGGGGAAAAAAGAAAATTTGAATAAATAACCTAAAACTTAACAAATTTGATAAGAGGCATAAATGTAAACATCCAAGTAGTTAAATGAACTACGCAAAGGATAAACACAGAGACCTACACCAAAACACATTATAATCAAATTATTGAAAAACAAAGAAAAAACGAATCTTGAAAGCAGCAAAAGAGGAGTTCACAATTATAAGGAATTCTCAATAAGAGTAACAGTCTATTTCTCTTCAGATACTATGGAGGACAGAAGGCAGTAGAATGACATATTTGAAGTGCTGAAAGAAAACAAAACAAACAAAATACACAGAGAAAAACTGTCAATTAAGAATTATATATCTGGCAAAATTTCCTTCAAAAAATGAGAGTGAAATTAAGACATTTCCAGATAAACAAAAGCTACAAAAAATATTAAAGTGACCCATTCAGACATAAAAAAAAAGAACACCGGAGAGTACTGTAGTTTTATGCAAATACCTCACATATTCTACATGTATTTGCCAACAGTGCCGCCCCCATGAGATAGTTTCATAAATGTGCTACGCTAATTATTTCACAGTAACATGTAAAAAATTTGGCATAGAGGCGGAGCCAACATGACACTATAGATAGAAGCACAATGCCTCCTTCAATGCCATTTTTTAGTTGCTCTTACTGCTTTTTTGGGCTTCTTTTGGTTTCTTCTCACTCTCTCACCTCCTCCCCTTCATTTCTCTAGAATACCCAGCTCCATATGCCACCTCTGCTCCATCTTGACAGGCTGTGAAGTTACACTTGACTGGGGAACCACTTCCTCAGTTCGCACCCCGACACTGGTAGGATCCCTGGGGCATTTTTTTCTTTCTTTTTCCTTTTCGTTTTTCTTCATTTCTTGTTTTCAATTTTCTTTCTCTCTACTTTCTTTCTTTTCCTGTCTCCTGAATACCTAGTGCTGCATGGCAACTCCACTTCTTCCTGACAGGCTATGCAGTGCCACTTGACTGAGGACCCACTTCCAGTGGGCTCGCTTGGGACATTTTTTTCTTAACTTTTTCTTTTTTTTCTCAGTTTCTTGTATCTATCTATCTTCCTTCCTTACCCTTCTCCTGAACACATGGTGCCGTGTGCCATTTCTGCTCCTTCTTAATGGGCTGTGCAGCACCGCACAGCTGGGGACCCAATTCCAGTGGGTTCCCTTGAAGCATTTTTCTTTCCTTTCTTTCTTCTTTTTTTTTCTTCTGGGTTTCTTGTCTTTGTCTACCTTCCTTCCTTACTCTTGTTCTGAACACCTGGTGCTATGTGCCATTTCTGTTTCTTCTGATTTTTTTTTCTCAGTTTCTTGTCTCTCTCTACCTTCCTTCCCTTCCTTTTTCCTGACCACTTAGACATGTGTGCCTTTTGCTCTCCTTTTTTTTTTTAAATCTAATTTCTTAAGTCTCCCTTCCTTTTTTTTTTTTTTTCTGCCCACCTAGCTGTGCATGGCATATCTGTCTCTTCTTGACTGGCTGTGCTTCACTGCCTGGCTAGAATGCCACTGGCAAACAGCTTCCCCAGGTCTACTCCACTCCAAGAGCTGGCACCTTGAGGACTTTTTTGTTTGGCTCCTCTTTCTCTCTCCTCTTTCTCTTCTTTTCCACACCCACTTAGCTCCACACATTGCAACCTCCCTCCTCCTTCCTAAGTATCTGCACTGCAAGCTGGCCATTGCACCCTGAGCAGCACAGGCATGGTCTACTGGAGCCTGCCCTGCACTGACCCCTGGTCCCCCTATCTTCCCAAGAATATGCCACAAATAACCCATCCCAGCCCCTCCTCTTCCACTGGGCCTTCCTGTTGCACCATAGCTGAGTGACTGGCCCTGCCCATTGGACAAGGTGGTAAGAAGTGTCACACCCACAGATGAGCAAACAAACAGCATCTAGCCAAACTAAACAAAAAAAGCAAGATGAAACAAAAAAATCTACAATCAATAAATGAAGAAAATAACTACTGAATGTCCTGAAGACAGTAGACAATGTCAAAACATAAAAAAAAATACAGGACAAGATTGTTCCAGTAAGCATGCAAAATAAAACACCAGATGATCTTCCAGTAGAAGGAAAAGCACTGAAACTAATTGATAGGGAATTCAAAACTCTAATATTCATAACTATCCAAGAGTTGAAGGAAAATCAGTCAAAAATGAGGAGGTAACAGACGAAATCATGGAAAATTGTCAAAATTGTGGAAAAGATAGACAAAACAATGGAAGAATTCAGGAAAATAATACAGAAACAAGATGTCAAAATAAATTCACAACTAGAAATCATAAAAAACAGCAATTAGAAATCCAAAAGATAAACAAAAAGATAGACAGTGTCATAGAAGGTCTGAGGAGCAGGTTTGAAACAATGGAAGACAAGATTAGTGAAATTGAAGACAAATACTTGGATACCACTCTGAAGAAAACTCAGAGAAAAGAATGCAGAAAAATGAAGAAACCATGAGAATGATGTGGGATACAATTAAAAGCAAAAATTTTCAAGTGATTGGTGTTCCTCAACAGGAGGAGAAAATTGAAAACATAGAGAGGATCATTGGAAAGTTGCTGACAGAAAACGTCCCTAATATCGTGAAAGACAAAAAGCTGACCATCCAAGAAGCTCAACAAAACCCAGATAGAATAGACACCAAAAGAAAATCACCAAGGCTTATCATAATCACACTCACTAAAACCAAAGACAAAGAAGGAATCCTGAGAGCAGCTCGAGAAAAACGAAAAGTTCACTTACAGAGGAGAAACAATAAGACTAAGCTCTGATTACTCTGTAGAAATCATGCAGGCAAGAAGGCAATGGGATGACACATAAAACTTTGAAAGAAAATAAATGCCAAATGTGTAATATATCCTGCAAAACCCTCATTCAAATATGATGGTGAAATTAGGACATTTCCAGATAAATGGAAATTAAGGGAATATGTAAAAATCAAACAAAACTTACAAGAATTCTTAAAGGGGGTCATTTGGTTAGAGAACAAAAAACACCAGTTTACAGCCTGAAAATAGGACAAAGAACACATCAGCCGTATACCAGTCTGAGGGCTGTGGGGACCGTGGTCTCAGAAAACATCTAGCTCAACCGGCATAACATTGTTTATAAAGAAAATGTTCTACATTCTGCTTTGGTGAGTAGCACCTGCGGTCTTAAAAGCTCATAAGAGGCCATCTAAATAATACACTGGTCTCACCCCATCAGGAACAAGGGAGGATGAAGAAAACCAAAGACACATGGGAAACATTAGTCCAAAGGACTAATGGACCACAACTACCACAGCTTCCACCAGACTGAGTCCAGCACAACTAGATGGTGCCCGGCTACCATCACTGACCGCTCTGACAGGGATCACAATAGAGGATCTGGGGCAGAGCAGGGGAAAAATGTAGAAAAAAATTCTAACTCACACAAAAGGCCAGACTTACTGGCCTGACAGCGATTGGAGAAAACTCTACAGTGTGGCCCCCGGACACTCTTTTTTAGCCCAGTAATGAAGTCACTCCTGAGGTTCACACCTCAGCCAAAGATTAGACAGGCCCATAAAAAAAAAAAAAAAAAAGAAGACTAAAAGGGCACACCAGCCCAGGGGCAAGGATTAGGAGGCAGGAGGAGACAGGAAAGCTGGTAATAGGGAACCCAAGTTAAAGAAGGAAGTGCATTGACACATCACGGTCTTAGTAACCAATGTCACAAAATAATATGTGTACTAATTGTTTAATGATAAACTAGTTTATTCTGTAAACTTTCATCTAAAATATAATTTTAAAAAATTGGCAAAGTGACGCTTACAAAAATACCTCTCTGGGGAAGGTCACAGTTGACAAACAATTGTAGAAGGTTTGCACTATTTATGTAAAAATACAGTAACTACTAAATAAAGTCATACTAAATAAATAAATAAATACACTGGTAAAGGTAACTGCAGATGTAAATACAAAAGCCAGTAGTAGTGTATTTGCAATTTGTAACTTTTTTCTTATATGATTTAAAAGACAAATGCATAAAATAATAATTATAAATCCATGTTGTTGGGCGCACAGTTTATAAAGAAGTAATTTTTGAACCAACAACATAAAGGGGAGCGACTAAGCTAACAGTAGCAGAGTTTTGTATACTATTGAAACTAAAAAAATAAAAATAAAAAAAATTGAAACTAACATTGCATTAATTTAAAATATAGTGTTATATGTTTAATAGGTTAGTTGTAATCCCCTAGGTAAGCACTAAGAAACTAAACATAAAATATACTGAAAAGGAAATGAGAAATGAATCAAAAGCACACAGTGGAAAAAAAAAATCACACAGAAAATCTATTACTGCACAAAAGAAGTCATCACTGAAGGAATTTAGGAAGAAAGAAGGTGTAAGGCATGTGGGAAACAAATAACAAAATAGCATGAGTAAATCATTCTTTATCAGTAATTACTTTTAATGTAAATGTATTAAATTCACCAATTAAAAGCATATATTGGCAGAATCAATTGGCAGAGTAGAACTGCTCCATACGGTTTCCAAGGAGCACCTGGTGGATTTGAACCGCCAACCTTTTGGTTAGCAGCCATAGCTCTTAACCAGTATGCCATCAGAGTTTCCTATCAAAATTAATGTTGTCTGTAACAGTCTCATGTAGATCCAAAAGACACCCATAGGTTAAAAATGAAAAGCTTGAAAAATATATTCTACACAAATAACCAAAAGACAGCTGGTGTGGCTATACTAATATTAAAAACAGACAAAATAGTGTTCAAGTAAAAAGTTATTACAGAAGACAAAGATATTGTGTATTGATAAAAGGGTCAACCTATCATAAGAGTATAGCAATTATAAGTATGCAAATAATCAACAAGAGAACCCCAAAACATATGAAGCAAAAACTGATAGAACTGGAAGGAGAAATAGATAGTTCTATAATGATATCTGGAAATGTTAATATCCCACTTTCAACAATGGGCAAAGCAACTAGAAAGAAGATCAATAAGGAAATAGAAGATTTAAATAATATTATAAAACAATTAGACCTAACAGGCTTATATACTTTATTCAACAAAAGCAGAATACATTTTCTTCTCAAGTGCTCATGGAACATTTTCCAGGATAGACCTTATGTTAGGTTGCAAAGCAAGTCTCAAAAAGCTTAAAGTCTGGAATCATAAAAAATTATCTTCTCTTATGCATGAAAATAAAAGTTAATAAGGAAGAAAAGTGGACTATCCAAAAATATGAGTAAATTATACAACACACAATTAAACAACCAATGGGTCAAAGAAAAAAATCTCAAGGGAAATTAGAAAACAATTTAAGATAAAATAAAAGCACAGCATACCAAAATTTATAGAATGTAGCAAAAGCAGTGCTTTGAGAGAAATTTCTAACTTTACCCTGGTGGTGTAGTGGTTAAGTGCAGGGTCGGCAGTTTGAATCCTCCAGGTGCTCCTTGGAAACTCTATGGGAAAGTTCTACTCTGTCCTATAGGGTCACTATGAGTCGGAATTGACTCGATGGCACTGGGTATGGTTTTTTTATGTCTATGCTGGGGATGTTAAAAAAGAAGAGAGGCATCAAGCCAATAACATAACTTTACACCTTAAGAAACTAGAAAAAGATGAGGAAAGAAAACCCAAAGTTAGTGGAAGAAAGGACTAAAATGGAGATGAACTAAATAATTACTAAACAATAAAGAAATTCGATAATATCAAAAGTTGTTTCTTTAAAAGATCAAGAAAATATTGACAATCCTTTAGTAAGACTGAGTAAGAATAGAGAAATTCAATGAAATCAAAATTTGGTTCTTCAAAAAGATCAACAAAATATTGACAAACCATCAGCAAGATTGACAACAACAAGAACAAATGCGGTAAGACTCAAATTACTAAAATTAAAGTTGGGTCATTACTGCAAACCTTAAATAAGTCCCTATGTAGTACAAATGGCTAACACACTCAGTTGCTGATGAAAGGAAGGAGATTCAAGTCTACCCAAAGGCACCTCGAAAGAAAGGCCTGGTAAAATCCTTCCAAAAAAATAAGCAATTGAAAATCCTGTGGAGAACACTTATACTCTGACACACATGGGGCCATTATAAGTCATAGTCAACACGACAAGTGGTTTGTAGATGAATAAAAAGAGGATACTACGAACAATTGTAAGCCAATGAATTAAATGGCCTAAATAAAATGAAAAAAAAAAAAAATTCTAGAAACACATAAGCTACCAAAACCAATGCAAGAACAAATAGAATCTAATTATCTAAAGAGATTGAGTAAATTAAGAAAAAGCTCCCCAAGGGGAAACAAAAAATCTCAGAGCTAGATGGTTTGCTGATGAATTCCAACAAGCCTTAAAAGAAGAATTAACACCAAACTTACCCCCCCAAAATAAAATAAAACCCATTGCCACTTAGTAGATTCCGACTCATTGAGACCCTATAGGAGAAAGTAGAACTGCCCCATAGAGTTTCCAAGGAGTTACTGGTGGATTCTAACTGCTGACCTTTTGGTCAACAGCTGTAGCTCTTAACCCACTATGCCAGCAGGGTTTCCAGCCCTACCCAAACTCTTCCAAAATTAGAAGAGAGGAAAATGGAGGAAACACTTTCCAATTCATTCTATGAGGCCAGCCAAATAAAGCCAGATATAAACATAACAAGAAAAGGAAATTACGAACAAATATTCTTTATGAAGGTAGGTCTAAAAATCCTCAACAAAATGCTAGCAAATCAAATCAGGAGAATATTAAAACGATTGTACACCATGACCAAATGGGATTTATCCCAGGGATGCAAGAGTCATTCAATACATGAAAATCAATCAGCATATGTCACATTAATAGAGCAAGCAGGGCAAGCAGGGCAAAAAAAAAAAAAAAAAAAGATAATCTCAATTACTACAGAATAGCTCTTGACAAAATCCAACATTGAAATGAAACAAAAGATCCTAGATAAGATTATACTCAATGGTGAAAGACTGAAAGCTTTCCCCAGCAATCAGGAACAAGGTAAGAATGGCCATTTTTACCATTACTATACAATATCGTGGAGTTCTGGTGGCACAGTGGTTAAGAGCTCAGCTGCTAATCAAAAGATCCTCAGTTCGAATCCACCAGCTGTTCCTTAGAAACTCTATGGGGCAGTTCTACACTCTCCTATAGGGTTGTTATGAGTTGGAATCAACTTAACAGCAATGGATTTTTATACAATATTGTATTGGGAGTTCTAGCCAGAGCAGTTAGGCAAGAAAAAGAAATAAAAGGCATCTGAATTAAGAAAGAAAAAAAAAAAAAAACTGTCTCTATTCACAGATGATATGGTCTTATATATTGAAAATCCTAAAGGATCCACAAAATAAATATTGGAACTAAGAAAAAATTCAATATAGTTGCGGGACACAAGATTAAAACAAAAAAAGTCAGTTTTAATTCTGTATGATAGCAATGAACAGCCTATAAAGAAAATTAAGAAAATATATTAACATCTAAAAGAATGAAATACCTAGGAATAAATTTAATCAAGGCAGTGAAAGACTTATACACTAAAAACTACAAAACATTACTAAAAGAAAACCTAAATAAATGGAAAGGCATCCTGTGTTCATAGAGTAGAAGACTTAATGTCATTAAAATGTCAAAAAAATACCCCAAGCAATCTACAGATTCAATGCAACTCCTATTAAAAATTTAATATCCTGTATTTTTTTTTCCAGAAATAGAAAAAACAATTCTAAAATCAATATTGGATTGCAAGTGATTCCAAATAGCCAAAACAATCTCAAAAAGAACAAAGTAGAAGAACTCAGACTTCCCAATTTCAAAGCTTACTACAAAGCTACAGTGATCAAAACAGTGTGATACTGGCATAAGTCTCAACATATAGAAAAATAGGATAGAATAGGGAGTCCAGAAATTAATACATATATCTATGACTGATGTATTTTTGACAAGCGTGCCAACAAATTTAAATGGGGAAAAAATGGTTTCTTCAAGTAATGGTGCTGAGACCACAGGATAGACAGAAGCAATGGAATGAAGTCAACTCCCTACTTAATGCATATCCAAAAATTAACCCATAGGCCAGAACTAGGACTATAAAATTACTAGAAGAACACGTAAAGGTAAATCTTCATGATCTTGGATTTGGCAATAGATTCTTAGATATGACATCAAAAGCATGAGAAAAAAATGAAAAAACAGATAAATTGGACTTCAGAAAAATTTCAAACTTTTGTGTTTCAAATGACACCATCAAGAAAATGACAAGACCATCTACAGAACAGTATAAAATATCTTTAAAGCATGTATCTGATAAGAGTCTATTACATAGAATATATAAAGAACTCCTACAACTCAACAACAAAAAGGTAAACAACCCAATTAAAAAAAAAAATAGGTAAAGGACTTGAATACACATTTCTCCAAAGAAGACATACGAATGGTCAACAAGCACAAGAAAACTTATTCAACATTATTAGGCATCATGGAAATGCAAATGAAAACCAAAATGAGATACCACTTCAGACAATCTGGGATTGTTATAATAAAAAAAAATGAAAATAACTAGTGTTGGTGAGAATATGGAGAAATTGAAACACTTGTACATTGCTGGTGAGAATGTAAAGTGTTGTAGCCACTGTGGTGAACAGTTTGGTGCTTCCTCAAAAAGTTAGACATAGAATTACCATATGACCCAGAAATTTCACTCCTAGAATAACTCAAAAGGGTTGACAAAGGTGCTTCAACAGGTACTTGTACACAAATGTTCATAGCAACAATATTGACAATAGCCAAAAGCTATAAACAACCCAATGTCCACGAACACAACACCTGGAATATACATACAATGGAATATTTTCTGTCATGAAAAGGAATAAAGTGCTGATAAATGCTAAAATGGGGATGAATCTCAAAAACATTATGCTAAGTGAAAGAAGCCAGACATAAAAGGCCCCATGTTGTATGATTCCATTTATATAAAATACCCAGAATAGCTAAATCTATAGAGACAGAAAACAGATTGTCATTTACCACAGGCTAGGAGGAGAGAAAAAGGGGAGTGACTGTTTAATGGATATGGAGTTTTATTTTGTAGTGATGAAAATGTTTTGGAAATTGATATAAGTGTTAGTTATACAACATTTGGAATACGTGAAATGACAATGCATTATACATTTTAAAATTGATACTTTTAATTTATGTCAATTTCACCTCAGTTAAAAAAAAGATTAACTTAGTCTCATATAGTTTCATACAAATAATTCACATCATTTTATCTAGTCAGGTGACTAAAGAAGGAGAGCTCATGGATTCCAAGTGTAAGTTCAGCTGCATAGATTTTTCTTCTCAAAATTAATGAAGATACATGCCACGTAGGATTTTTGTTTTGATCTTAGGAATTAATAGAGAGATAGGTTTGCCATGAATAAACTCATTTTGTTTATTGCGAGGTAGTCATGGCATGGAATTCTAGTAAAACCACATGGCATTCATTTTAGAGCTGGAGAATCAGGATTATAGTACAATGTAGTTTAATGGTTAGAGTCCAAATCTTTAGGTTCCAGGTGTTTACCTTTTATGAGTGGTCTTGGGAGAAAGATTTGACCATAGCTCAAACTCAGTATACCCTCATAGCCAGGTAGAGCTCAGCATAGTGGTCAGAATCTCAGTCCAGAGTCTCAGTCTTCAGATAGTCTGTAGAAGGGATGTTCCATCTCTGCCTTCTCTCAGTGAGTCAGCAGAAATTCAGGGTTTATATGTGATTTTGTTATACATACGATAGCCAGATAGCAACATCTCCCACACATGGGTTGACTCATTCATTCAAACCTCTAAAGCCAGTGTTATTATAATCCTGATTTCACAGAGGAGGGAACTAAGATAGGGATTAAATAAGATGAAGTCACAGAGTCTGCTTAATATTTTTTCCTCCACCAATTTCCCTGCATTTTCATCTTTGTATATTGGAAACCCTGGGGGCATAGTGGTTAAGTTCTATGGCTAACCAAAAGGTCAGCGGTTTGAAGCCACCAGGCACTCCTTGGAAACTCTGTGGGGCAGTTCTACTCTGTCCTATAGGGTCGCTATGAGTCGGAATTGACTCCATGGCAATGGTTAGGGTTTTTTCTGGTTATCTACATTACTGGCTCTTTTAAATGTTGTTTGGCTACCCTCTGACCAGATTTCCTTTACTGTTATGAGAAAGGCCTTTTGAAATGACATGAATTCATTCATTTACAGTAAGCACGATATGTGTGAATGGAAATGCTAATACATGTATTACATGTACATAATATGTACTAGCCATCAGCAGGGCAAAGGCACCCAAAGAGAAAAAAAGAGACAGTAGGAAGCAATTATATGCTCACCAATGATGGATCATAGAACACATCACATAAGTGCTTTTGTTTGGGCCAGAACTGGGTCACATGGGGTCAAATATTAGCCTGAAGCCAAAGGGAGAGCCAGGGAACTTCAAATATAAGAATCAGTGTGTGAACAGAAGATGTGGAGAAGCCAGCTTGAGGAAGTAATTATGAGAAATCTTAGCAGATCCCTGCAAAAATGAACCCACAAGTTTGTCCACAGTCACTAAACCTGCTTACAACTTTCTCAATCACTAGCCAAGTCCTAAATTTTGAAACTATTCCCTTACCTTTGCTCCCTTCCCCTAGTTTTCACATTAGTCAGATTAATAAACAAACAAAACACACACACACGCACACACAGAGTTATCTATTTAATAATGAGTGAGAAGAGTGAAGAAAGAAAGCAGGAACCAGCCACACCCTCTTCTGGAGATGGTAGACAGCTGCCTTTTATAGTTGAATGATATTAACTATTGATAGAGGAGTTAGAGTAAAAATAGAAACCACCAGTTGAGCCAATTGCCATAGAGTCAGTTCTGACTCATGGCAACTCCACGTGTGTCAGAGTAAAATTAAGCTCTATAGGGTTTTCAATGGCTGATTTTTCAAAGTAGATCTCCAGGTCTTTCTTCTGAGGCATCTCTAGGTGGCCTCGAACTGCCAAATTTCTGTTAGTAGCCAAGCCAGGTAACCATTTCCACCACCCAGGAACTCTAAAACTGTAAAAACTAATTAATACCTTGGATTGGACTCAGAATTTCTGAGATGAGATTGTGTTTTATGAGTTAAATATAATATAGAAATGAACAGAATATCCTATCAGTAGCATATAAAAACCATCCTCCATGGACTAAATTTTTAATAGAGTCTTGAGAGATTAAAATAAAGTTATGTTTTTATTTTCTCACATATTATGGTTGTTCAAAATCAAGGAACATATTGATTTATCTTGTTTTTTTTTGAGAAATATTTGAATATAGTTATGACAATTGATAAATGTACATCATTTTCTCTTCAATGCAGATTTTACATTATACTATATATTTTACATAATATTACGTATAAATCTATGTACCAAAAACCCTTTGCTGCAGAGTCAATTACGACTCATAAACTCATAAGAAAAAAAAAAAAAAACTCATAGCGACCCTAAAATGCAGAGCAGAACTGCCCCATAGGGTTTTCAAGGAGCAGCTGGTGGATTCAAACTGCCAAACTGTTGGTTAGCAGCCTGGGCTCTTAATCACTGCACACACCAGTGTTCCATTATATGTATGCTTTGTGTGTGTTTGTATAAAACCCTGATGGCCTTGGTTTTCTTCAAAGAAATATTTATCTCTTCAATGCATTATATAATTTCTAGTAATACATTTTTCTTATGTTAATTTTACTTAAAACCATCATGACGTATTAGCATCAGAAAAATTTTAAAAATTTATATTTTCAGTTAAGCAAAATTTTACCTCTGTCTTAGTTATCTAGTGCTGCTATAACAGAAATACCACAAGTGGGTGGCTTTAACAAAGGAATTTATTTTCTCACAGTCTAGTAGGCTTCAAGGCCAAATTCAGGGCGTGAGCTCCATGGGAAGGCTTTCTCTCTCTGTCAGCTCTGGAGGAAGGTGCTTCTCATCAATCTTCCCCCTGGACTAGGAGCTTGTCAAATAATAATGATTTGTGTGTAATTCTAAATCACCAGTAGAACACAGTATGTGGTGTAATTTAAAGCAAAAACAAAGCAAAACAAAAAATCTGAAATAAAGATAAAAAGCAGTAAAGCCCATGAAATTCCTTCACTGTGTTAATATGCAAGCTACTGAAGCAAACAGCTAAGGTCAGGTGTGCAAAAAATGTTAGAGGATACCATTTAATTTTCTAAAATCGAGACTTAAAAATATAGTCAAATTGAGAAGTAACCAACACTATCTCTTACAAGTTCCCTATCCTACAAATAGCTTAGAAACAAAACAGCACCAATAAAGAAACAGACAGAAACCACTCAATCCCTTTCAAGAGAAGAGTAACATTTTAACAAGATGTGAGAAAGTCAAAACAGAATGATGTTATACAAAGAGATTTTCTAAATTAAAGTTCAGAAATGTTTTAATTATTGTTATTTTTGTTGAAAATATGCATGTACATATCATTTTAGAACTAAAATACAACATTAAAAAAAAACTACCAATATTTTTGATACAGACTGATGTCTAGGAATTTGGAAAATTACCAGCTGAATTTCAACAAATGCAACAATGCAGTTTTGCTTAACTCATAGATATTACTGAAAATAATTGTCATGATCCCTTCTTGGAGTTTTCCTCCACCTCCTTTGGCAACCATTAAAATCATGTATTAACAGATATAAGCTTAGAATCACACTTTCAAACATGAAGATTTTCAATAAAAGTGAACATGTTCAATCGTGTTTTTCACATTTTAGTAATAACAGAAAGGCTTTCTATGAATTAGTAAATGTTAGAAAATATTTGGAATTATTATTTACTTTACCTTTATTTCATCTTTTTGAAATCTATATTTTAATCCATGTTTGAAAATTTGCATGTATTAATACAGCATTTCTATAATGGGTAAATGCATGTATGCACGTGTCTAAAGTTATATATTTACTATGTGATATCAGATCACCAAATTTAAATATTACATTTTTGTCAAACTGGAAATTAAACATCACAGATAATGCCAACCTGGCTACGTAGGTTCCAGTCCATTATATTGTGGTAAAATTATATTATCCGCATTTCTAAAACTCAAAAACCGGCAAATAATATTCTACTTAGACTAATGTCAAACTATATCTTATTTACACAGGTTTTGCATGCAAATATTAGCGCAATATAAACTAAAAGGTACAAAATATTAAAGTATTGTTCTTATTTAGAAATAGAAAAGACAAACATAATTTGGTAATTTATATCAAGCTAGTATTTGTCTTAGAAGAAGTACGACGAGAATGCCCCTTAGAAGCAAGAATGGCGAGACTACTTCTCAGATACTTTGGACATGTTATCAGGAGGGATCAGTCCCTGGAGAAGAACACCTTTTTTGTTAAAGGAAAGGGTCAGCAAAAAAGAGAAAGGCCATCAACAAGATGGATTGACACAGTGGCTGCAACAACGGGTTCAAGCAGAACAATGATTGTGAGCATGGGCAGGATCGAGTGGTGTTTCCTTCTGTTGTGCATGGGGTCGCTATGAGTCGAAACTGACTTGACGGCACCTAACAAAAACTAACAACAATATTATCTTTGAGTTTCATCTCCTAAAAGCTCAGGTAAATAGGTTTATGAATAGTAACTGTATTCTAAGTTAATGTACAGTTGATATACTTTTGTAAAATCATAGTTTATTTTTTTCCATGTTAATGAGGGAGGATGGGCTGCAGTTGTGTTAGTGAGGCAGGATTCAATCTACAAGACTGGATTGTGTTTTGAGGCAATCTCTTGAGATACAAAGGAAAGAAAGGAGCAGAGGCAGAGAGACCTCATACCATCAAGAAAGCAGTACAGGGAGAAAAGTGCATCCTATGGACCCAGGGTCCATGCGTGCAGAAGCTCCTAGTCTGGGGGAAAATTAATGAGAAGGCTGACAGAGAGAGAAAGACTTCCACTGGAGCTGATGGCCTGAAGTTGGACTTTTAGCCTACTTTACCGTGAAGAAATAAATTTCTCTTTGTTAAAGCCATCCACTTGTGGCATTTCTGTTAGAGCAGCACTAGATAACCAAGATGCTGTAATTTCTTTAAATCAAAATATGAATTTTTAAAAACGGACATTATTTTTGTATAAACGGCTGGTGCTTCTAGTAGCTATAAGAAAAAACAAACATTCTACGTGTTTTTTTTTTTTTTTTTCAATAACTTTGCTATGGAACATTTGAAACCTTGCATTGGATAAGTAATGCAATGAGGACTGAAATTTCATTTTATGTTTATGACCCATTTAGTCTAAATTGAAAATGTAGAAGTGTCCAATTCTTTACCTCAAGGATAATATGCTAAATGTTATCTTAGTGTGTAGCAAATTATAGTGATTAACTCCCTCTAATCTAAAATGGAAAGCTATTATGTACCTTTGAAAATACTGACAAAATTTTAACAGCTCTCACAGAACATGCTTCCTTAAAAAAAATACCTATTAGAGAACTTTTAATGGAGCTTCTGTTTATGAGTTGTAAAATCTAAGATCTTTGAAATTTCACATACATAGTAAGAAGAAATCCTATCCCTGGAGTTTATCAGTAATTTGATTTAAGAAATGATGCACGTATTAATTTAAAAATTGTTAAAAAATGTCACTGTGTTGTTATGAGTATTGATCTTGGTTAGATGTCTGCTCGTTTCTTTTTGTTTTAGCATATTGATTTAATGAAAGTTGCAAATGCTGAAGCAGGTTGGGAATCCATTAAGAGGTTGTGGAGAATAACTAAATATCAAGGCATAAAAATGTAATAGAAATTGGAGGCACACAGCCTGGCAGCTAGAGATAAGGTAGAGATAGAGGTTAGCTGGGTATGGTCCAGTTATGTGAAAGAGAAAACTTTGAGAAGAGTAGTAGAATTTATAACATTCAAAATTCTTTCCTCTAATGGATTCTGCTGAGTCGCCTTCCATTAGAAACCAAATATTCAATAAAAATCTGCTGTATATAATATTTTTGTATGAGTGGTATACTGGGAAACACAAGAATCGGTTGAAGTAGGTACGTGAATCAGGCCTTCACACCCCAAACCATCCCGAGGCCAGCTGACCTGAAGTGGCATCAGAGTCACTAGCAGAAGGTAGTTCCTGACGTGCAGATAAAAAAACAAAGGCAAAGGGAGTTAATGTCAAGATTTGATAAGAAGCAAACAGAAAAAAAATGAAAACCATTCAAAAAATCCCTTTTCATCCAATTATACCTACTGAAGGTTACCCTTGAAATTGTCAACAATGATTTTTATTAAAGTTATTTATTTACTGTTTTTCTAAAAAGTAGGCATGACCATTATGCTAATTTTAAGTAAAATTAAAATAAATAAATAAATAAAAAGCCTAAACAATAAAAACAGAAAAAAATAAATATCTCAAATTGCACATTTTAGAAATAACCATAATTAAAATGTGTTGTTTAAATTAGTCATCCTTGACAGCATCCTTTGGATAGAAAACACTGCTTGTGGGAAAACAGAAAACACCCTGATTGGACTGCTTACATAAGATCATTAGTTGAGACACTGGTCAAAGTGCCTATTGAGAATTTACTTTTTGGCAACTGAAATAATTGAAGAAAAAAATAGTTGCGTCACTCAGCATCCCATTATGAAATTGATGCCACATTTGAAGTGTGATAATTTCAGGAGCGTTTATTTGCAAAGGTATTACTTTCATAAGAGTGGGTTTAGAGCTGCTACCAGGAATAGTGCAGAAACCCAGTGTTAGTAGCAGTCGAGATGTTACAACCAATAGGCCTAAAAGAATGGAGGGAAAGAGCAGTTTCACAGACCCGGAAAGAGAAAGTCATGTAGAGTCAGATGCCTTGGGAATAGTATTAACTCTCAGATGGCTCAGTCAGAGTAAGAAGCAGGAAATATATTACTCTGTTCACAGTTTCTAGTCTTCTCCTGAGTTACTGTAGAATCTCCCCATTGGCCAAACCTCACCAGAAGCCAGAGGTTCACAGGTCCCATGGACAAAGTCCCTATCTGTAGGCAGCCATCTGGGAATGAGAGCAGGGCAAAAGTTTGGAGAGTAAATCCTCAGGAATAAATGGAAGATATGAAGGACAATCCCTAAGGGAGTACTGAGTCAGCTGGATTTCTAATTGCCCCTCTAGTTCAACCACATTCCTAAATCTTACAACTGTGACCCAAGTTTTTTGGTAGATGGCAGGGCTACTGGGGTTATTGTTGTAGTTAGGTGCTGTTAAGTTGATTTTGACTTATAGTGGCCCCGTGTAACAGAGTAGAACTGCCCCATAGGGTTTTCTTGGCTGCAATCTTTGTGGGAGCAAATCACCATGTCTTTCTCCTGTGGAGGCTCTTAACCCATTACCATTGAGTTGATTCTGACACATAATGACCCTATAGGACAGAGTAGAACTGGCTTATAGGGTTTCCAAGAAGCAGTTGGTGGATTTGAACTGCTGACCTTTTGATTAGCCGCTGAGCTAACCAAACTGCTCCGCCAGGGCTCTGTGGAGACTCTGTTGTTGTCAGGTGCTATCAAGTTGGTTCCGGCTCATAGAGACCCTATGTACAACAGAATAAAACACTGCCTGGTCCTGCACCATACTCACAATTCTTGTCATGCTTGAGCCCATTGTTGCAGTCACTGTGTCAATCCATCTCATTTAGGGTCTTCCTCTTTTTCACTTATCCTCTACTTTACTAAGTATGAAGTCCTTTATCAGGGACTGATCCCTCCTGATAACATACCCAAAGTATGTGAGACATAGTCTCACTCTTCTTGCTTCTAAGATGCATTCCAGTTATACTTCTTCCAAGATAGACTTGTTCATTCTTTTAACAGTCCATGGTGCATTCAATATTCTTTGCCAACACAACAATTCAGAAGTGTCAATTATTCTTAGGTCTACCAACCTTCTAGTCGTCCAGCTTTTGCATGCATATGAGGTGACTGAAAACACCATGGCTTGGGTCAGGTGCATCTTAGTCTTCAAGGTGACAACTTTGCTTTTCAATGCTTTAAAGAGGTCTTTTGCAAGAGATTCGCCCCATGCAATGCGTCTTTTGATTTTTTGTCTGCTGCTTCCATGGGTGTTGACTGTGGTTTCAGGAATGAAATCCTTGAGGACATCAATCTTTTCTCCGTTTATCGTGATGTTACTTATTGGTCCATTTGTGAGGATTTTTGTCTTCTTTGTGTTGAGGTATAATCCACACTAAAGGCTGTAGTCTGAAATTCACCAGTAAGTGCTTTAAAACCTTTTCAGTTTCAGCAAGCAAGATTGTGTCATCAGCATAATGCAGATTGTTAAGGAGTCTTCCTCTAATCTTGATGCCCTGTTCTTCTTCATATAATCCAGCTTCTTGGATTGTTTGCTCAGCATGCAGATTGAAGAAGTATGATTAAAGGGTACAACCCTGACACACACCTTTCCTGAGTTTAAATCATGCATTATCCCATTGTTCTGTTTGAATGAGTGCCTCTTGATCTATGACAGTTTCCCCATGGGCACAATAAAGTGTTCTAGAATCTCCATTCTTTGCAATGTTATCCATAATTTATTATGATCCACATAGTCGAATGCCTTTGCATAGTCAAGATAACACACATAAACATCTTTCTGGTAATCTCTGCTTTCAGCCAGGATCCATCTGATATCAGCACTGATATCCCTGGTTCCACATCCTCTTCTGAATCTGGCTTGAATTTCTGGCATTTCCCTGTCCATACACAGCTGTAGCTGCTTTTGAATGATCTTCAGCAAAATTTTACTTTTGTGTGGTATTAATGATATTGTTCAATAATTTCCACATTTGGTTGGATCACCTTTCTTGGGAATAGGCATAAATATGGATCTCTTCCAGTTGGTTGGCCAGGTAGCTGTCTTCCAAATTTCTTGGCATAGACAAGTAAGCACTGAATTTGTTTGTTGAAACATCTCAATTGATACTCTTTCAATTCCTGGAGCCTTACTTTTCACCAATGCTTTCAGTGCAGCTTGGACTGCTTCCTTCAGTACTATAAAGTTCTGATCATATGCTACCTCCTGAAATGGTTGAATGCTGACCAATTCTTTTTGGTATAGTGACTCTGTGTATTCCTTCCATTTTCTTTGGATGCTTCCTGAGTCGTTTAATATTTTCCCTGTAGAATACTTCACTGTTGCAACTTGAGGCTGAATTTTGAAGTATTCTGTTCAGCTGTTTTAGTTCATCGTTTCTTCCTTTTGCTTTAGTTACTTGATGTTCAAGAGCAAGTGTCAGTCTCTTTTGACACCCATTTTGGTCTTTTCGTTCCTTCCTAAATTTTAAAGGCCTCTTGCTTTCTTCGTGTATGATTTCCTTGATGTCATTCCACAACTAGTTTGGTCTTAGGTCATTAGTGTTCAACGTGTCAAATCTGTTCTTGAGACGGTCTCTAAATTCAAGTGAGATAAACGCAAGGTCGTACTTTGGCTCTCAAGGATGTCTTCTATTTTTCTTCAGCTTCAGCTTGAACTTGCACTTGAACAATTGATGGTCTGTTCTGCAGTAGACCTCTAGTCTTGTTCTGACTGATGATATTGAACTTTTCCTTTGTCTCTTCCCACAGATGTAGACAATTTGATTCCTGTGTATTCCATCTGGAAGGTCCATGTGTATAGTCACTGTTTATGTTGGTGAAAAAAGGTATTTGCAATGAAATCGTCAGTCTTGCAAAATTCTATCATTTGATTTCTAGCATCATTTCTATCACCAAGGCCATATTTTCCAATTACAAATCCTTCTTCTTCATTTCCAACTTTTGCATTCCAATCACCAATGCATCCTGATTATATGTTTGATCAATTTCAGACTGCAGAAGTTGGTAAAAACCTTCAATTTCTTCACCTTTGGCCTTAGTGGTTGGTGCACAATAGCCGTATTAACTGGCCTTTTTTATGCGCCTATGGATATTACCCCCCACGTGTCTGTCAGTTTATCATACTGCGGGGGCTTGTGTGTTGCTGTGATGCTGGAAGCTATGCCACTGGTATTCAGATACCAACAGGGTCACCCATGGAGAACAGGTTTCAGCTGAGCTTCCAGACTAAGACAAACTAGGAAGAAGGACCCGGCAGTCTACTTCTGAAAAGCATTAGCCGGTGAAAACCTTATGAATAGCAGCAGAACACTGTCTGATATAGTGCTGGAAGATGACCCCCCCAGGTTGGAAGGCACTCAGAAGATGACTGAGGAAGAACTGCCTCCTCAAAATAGAGTCGACCTTAATGATGTGGATGGAGTAAAGCTTTTGAGACTTTCATTTGCTGATGTTGCACGACTCAAAAGAGAAGAAACAGCTGCAAATATCCATTAATAATTGGAACCTGGAATGTACGAAGTATGAATCTAGGAAAATTGGAAATTTTAAAAAATGAAATGGAATGCATAAACATCAATATCCTAGGCATTAGTGAGCTGAAATGGACTGTTATTGGCCATTTTGAATTGGACAATCATATAGTCTACTATGCTGGGAATGACAACTCGAAGAGGAATGGTGTTGCGTTCATCGTCAAAAAGAATGTTTCAAGATCTCTCCTGAAGTACAACACAATCAGTGATAGGATAATATCCATACGCTTACAAGGAAGGCCAGTTAATACGACTATTATTCAAATTTACACACCAACCACTAGGGCCAAAGATGAAGAAATAGAAGATTTTTATCAGCTGTCGCAGTCTGAAATTGATTGAACATGCAATCAAGATGCATTGATAATTATTGGCGATTGGAATGCGAAAATTGGAAACAAAGAAGGAACGGTAGTTGGAAAATATGGCTCTGGTGATAGAAACAATGCCGGAGATCGAATGATAGAATTTTGCAAGACCAACAACTTCTTCATTGCAAATACCTTCTTTCACCAACATAAACAGCGAGTATACACATGGACCTCACCAGATGGAACACACAGAAATCATATTGACTACATCTGTGGAAAGAGATGATGGAAAAGCTCAATATCATCAGTCAGAACAAGGCCAGGGGCCGACTGTGGAACAGACCATCAATTGCTCTTAAGCAAGTTCAAGGTGAAACTGAAGAAAATCAGAGCAAGTCCATGAAAGCCAAAATATGACCTTGAATATATCCCACCTGAATTTAGAGACCATCTCAAGAATAGATTTGATGCATCGAACACTAGTGACCGAAGACCAGATGAGTTGTGGAATGACATCAAGGACATCATCCATGAAGAAAGCAAGAGGTCACTGAAAAGACAGGAAAGAAAGAAAAGACTAAGATGGATGTCAGAGGAGACCCTGAAACTTGCTCTTGAGCATCAAGTAGCTAAAGCAAAAGGAAGAATTGATGAAGTAAAAGAACTGAACAGAAGATTTCAAAGGGCCTCTAGAGAAGACAAAGTATTATAATGACATGTGCAAAGAGCTGGAGATGGAAAACCAAAAGGGAAGAACACGCTCGGTGTTTCTCAAGCTGAAAGAACTGAAGAAAAAATTCGAGCCTTTAGTTGCAACAGTGAAGGATTCCATGAGGAAAATATGAAAGAACTGAAGAAAAAATTCGAGCCTTTAGTTGCAACAGTGAAGGATTCCATGAGGAAAATATTAGATGATGCTGGAAGCATCAAAAGAAGATGGAAGGAGTACACAGAGTCATATACAAAAAAAATTAGTTGATATTCAACCATTTCAAGACATGGCATATGATCAGGAACTGATGATACTGAAGGAAGAAGTTCAAGCTGCTCTGAAGGCATTGGTGAAAAACAAGGCTCCAGGAATTGATGGAATATCAATTGAGATGTTTCAACAAACACATGCAGCACTGGAGGTACTCACTCGTCTATGCCAAGAAATATGGAAGACAGTTTCCTGGCCAACCGACTGGAAGAGATCCATATTTATGCCTATGCTCAGGAAAGGTGATCCAACCGAATGTGGAAATTATAGAACAATATCATTAATATCACACGCAAGCAAAATTTTGCTGAAGATCATTCAAAAACAGCTGAAGCAGTACATCGAGAGGGAACTGCCAGAAATTCAGGCTGGTTTCAGAAGAGGACGTGGAAGCAGGGATATCATTGCTGATGTCAGATGGATCCTGGCTGAAAGCAGAGAATACCAGAAGGATGTTTACCTGTGTTTTATTGACTATGCAAAGGCATTCGACTATGTGGATCATAACAAACTATGGATAACACTGCGAAGAATGAGAATTCCAGAACACTTAATTGTGCTCATGAGGAACCTTTACATAGATCCAGAGGCAGTTATTCAGACAGAACAAGGGGATACTGATTGGTTGAAAGTCAGAAAAGGTGTGCGTCAGGGTTGTATTCTTTCACCATACCTATTTAATCTGTATGCTAAATAAATAATACGAGAAGCTGGACTATATGAAGAAGAACAGGGCATCAGGATTGGAGGAAGACTCATTAACACCTGCATTATGCAGATGACACAACCTTGCTTGCTGAAAGTGAAGAGGACTTGAAGCACTGCCTAATGAAGATCAAAGACCACAGCCTTCAGTATGGATTATACCTCAACATAAAGAAAACAAAAATCCTCACAACTGGACCAATGAGCAACAACATGATAGACAGAGAAAAGATTGAAGTTTTCAAGGGTTTCATTTTACTTGGATCCACAATCAACAGCCATGGAAACAGCAGTCAAGAAATCAAAAGATGCATTGCACTGGGTAAATCTGCTGCAAAGGGCCTCTTCAAAGTGTTGAAGAGCAAAGATGTCACCCTGAAGACTAAGGTGCACCTGATCCAAGCCATGGTATTTTCAATCACATCATATGCATGTGAAAGCTGGACAATGAATAAGGAATACCGAAGAAGAGTTGACGCCTTTGCATTGTGGTGTTGGAGAAGAATATTGAATATACCATGGACTGCCAAAAGAAACAAACAAATCTGTCTTGGAAGAAGTGCGGCCAGAATGTTCCTTAAAGGCAAGGATGGTGAGACCTCATCTTACATACTTTGGACATGTTGTCAGGAGGGATCAGTCCCTGGAGAAGGACATCATGCTTGGCAGAGTACAGGTCCGCGGAAAAGAGGAAGACCCTCAACAAGGTGGATTGATACAGTGGCTGCAACAATGAGCTCAAGCATAATAATGATTGTAAGGATGGCTCAGGACCGGGCAGCATTTCGTTCTGTTGTGCATAGGGTTGCTATGAGTCAGAACCGACTCAAGGGCACCTAACAACAACAACATGGATATTACCCTATCACTGACAGCATTGTACTTCAGGGTAGATCCTGAAATGTTCTTTTTCACTATGAATGCAACGCCATTCCCCTTTAATTTGCCATTGCCAGCACTGATATTCTAATGTCTATGATATTTATGTTTATGCGTTTCTTTTCATTTTTGATGATTTCCAATTTTCCTAGATTCATACTTTGCACATTACACATTCCACTTATTAACTGATTCTAGCAGTTGTTTCATCTCATTTTGAGTTGTGTCACATCAGCAAATGAAGGTCCCGAAAGCATTACTCCATCCACGTCATTAAGGTCAACTCCACTTAGAGGAGGCAGCTCTTTCCCAGTTGTCTTTTGAGTGCCTTCCAATCTGGAGCACTCATCTTCTGGCACTGTATCAGACAATGCTCCATTGCTATTCATAAGGCTTTCACTGCCTAATTCTTTTCAGAAGTAGACTATTGGGTCCTTCTTCCTTGTCTGTTTTAGTCTTGAAACTCAACTGGAACCTGTCCTCCAAGAGTGACCCTGACAGTGTTTGAATACTGTTCTCACAGCTTCCAGCATCACAGCAACACATCATAAGCCCGTATAGCACAACAAAATTGACAGATGCATAGAGAGTATAGACTCTAGGTGGGTCCAGATCTTCAACCTTTTGGTTAGAGGCCTAGTGCTTAACTGTTTCGCCACCAGTGCTCTTTACTACTGCGATAGCAACTCTTAAATAAACTTTGTCTTTTGCTCAAAATCAAGGGAGTTATATAATAGTTTCTAGATTTCTCTCATTTTAATCCAAATTCTGCAATAATTGGTAGCATCATTGATGGCATTCAGTTGTCTCTGTGAAGTGAGAGCTTTTGTCTACCCTCTCCATTGTTTTCTTTCTTCTCCTTTTCAGTGGATTTAAAGGGGGACAGTGGAATGATAATTCTTTATACTTGCTATATCCAAATAGCATTTCACTATTAATTAGGTGTTATTAGTACATCTTATAATTTTAAGGTTTATTATACTATTCTTCATATAAAAACAATGTGGCTATTGTACTCAAGTGAAAGTATAATTTAAAAATTCTAAATCACTATAGAATATTATCAGTAACCATCTACCTACATAGAATGAATAATATGGGATCAAATTAGCTGTGTTTCACCAATGCAATAATATTTCTCATAAAGCTCTACAGTATATTTTCTATTTGCGTGTGCATGTGTCACATTACATATGTAGTATGTCTGTTATGTATAATGTAAATATTATATGTGTGCACATGTATTCAGCATTTATATAAATGTATGTGTATATATAAAACATATATATACCAATTCACATATTAGTACTTACTGTACTATCCAGTAGAAACACTAGTGGCATAGTGGTTAAGAGCAATGGCTGCTAACCAAAAGGTTGGCAGTTTGAATCTACCAGGTGCTCCTTGGAAACCCTATGGGACAGTTGTACTCTGTCCTATAGGGTCATTGTGAGTCGGAATCGACTGGATGGCGATGGTTTTTTTTGCTTGGTGCTATCCAATTAAAGATAAGGAGCAGAACACTAGACTAGAACTTGTGGTTGTTGTTATGTGCTTTCAAGTCTGCGTCAACTCATAACAACTCTATGTTCAACAGAATGAAACACTGCCCAGTCCTGCACCATCCTCATAATCGTTGTTTTGCTTGAGCACATTTTTATAACCACTGTGCAAATCTATTTCCTTGAAGATTTTCCTCTTTTTCACTGACCCCCTGCTTTACCAAGCATGATGTCCTTCTCCAGGGACTGGTCCCTCCTTAAAACATGTCCAAAGTATGTGAGATAAAGTTTCACCATCTTGACTTCTAAGGACCTTTCTGGCTATTCTTCCTTCAAGACAGATTTGCTCGTTCTTCCAGCAGTTCATGGTATATTCAATATTCTTTGTCAACACCATGATTCAAAAGAATCAGTTCTTCTTTAGACAGAACTAGTAGCTGCATAAGCCTGATTTACTGCACATTATATGTTCCTCTATACATCAAAGAACAAATATATTTTTCAAAAAGTAAAAAAAAAAAAAGTTCCTTTACCAATAAATATTATGAAAAGAGGAGAGGGCGCCAGATACTCCAATTATTTCTTACCATATTTCCATAGTCTCTCTCTTTCCTTTGTTAAAACAAAGCTACATTGGTGGAAGTAAATCATATAACTTTGCTAAGGTAGTTCACAAACTTAATCCTCACAAAGAAACAAGCAAACAAAGAAACACAAACAAAGAAACAAGTAGTAGCAATTAGAAATTCTAGCAGACTCAGTTCTCCTTTAGGGATTGTCCTTGATATCTTCCATTTATTCCTGAGGATTTGCTCTCCACCCTTTTTCCCCTGCTCTCTTTTCCAGATGGCTGCCTATAGATAGCAGGTGGAAAAGGGTGGATAGGAAACCCTAGTGGCATAGTGGTTAAGTGCTATGACTGCTAACCAAGGCTGGCAGTTCAAATCCACCAGGCAGTCCTTGGAAACTCTATGGGGCAGTTCTACACTGCCCTATAGGCTCACTATGAGTCAAAATCGACTCGATAGCAGTGGGTTTGATTTTTTTTTTTCTTCTCACCTATGGGTTTGGACTGTGTCCATGGAACCTGTGAACCAATGGCTTCTGGTGAGGTTTGGCCAGTGGGGAGATTCTACAGTAATTCAGGAGAAGAATGGAAACTGTGAACAGATTATATATTTCCTGCTTCTTACTTTTTACTGTGCCGTCTTAGAGTTAATACTGTTTCCAAGGCATCTGACTCTACATGACTTTCTGTTTCCGGGTCTATGAAACTGCTCTTTCCCTCCATTCTTTTAGGCCTACTGATTGTAACATCTTGACTGCTACTAACACTGGGTTTTTGCACTATTCCTGATGGCAACTCTAACCCACTCTTATGGATGTAATACCTTTGCAAATAAACGCTCCTCAAATTATCATACTTCAAATGTGGCATCAGTTCCATAATGGGATGCTGAGTGATGCAACTACCCATTTTTTTCTTCAATTATTTCAGTTGCCAAAAAGTAAGTTCTCATGAGTTACCTTTACCAATGTGTCAGCTAATGATCGTATATAAAGCGGCATGAATATGCAAAGTCTGATTGACTAATATGATTCATTAAGCATTCCCACTGCCTGTGTAAATTTGGTGATACTGGTGATCAAGCGAGGCAGGAAGTAGACAAAGGTGAGCTGCAGAATATATTAAGGTCACCATTTTTTTTATTAATAATGTCTATCAATATTGTGTGTTTCTTCTGGGTTAGGTATTCCTCTAGGCTGTATAGCCTGTGAGATTGGTCTATTGTCTTCATATTAAATGTAAGGATTCAGTTGATACCCCAGCACTTCATGACTAACAAGTGGCAGAGCCTGGATTGAAACCCATGCCTGTCAGATTCTGAAGGCTGCCCTTTTTTCTACTTGTCCCAGTAGGACCCACTGTGTTAATTTTAAAAAGACCCACCACAACTTCTGCAAGTTGTTCTTACTCCTCTCTATTCCCAGTAGCTCTTCAGCAAAGGACCAAGGAAGCGTTCAGTAGGGCCCTTCTGAAAAGGGCCTATTGCTAGAGTTGTGCTAGATCCACTTGCATTCCAGAAAGTTCTCCCTAAGTACAAGGGGGAAAGCCATTTAGCAATAAGGTAGCAAATGTCCATCAGTTCTATATAAGTTTACTTATATTTTTAATAGTTGAATAAATGTGAAAAATAGCCAAAAAACTGAGCCTTTTAAATCATTACATAAACACAGCAGTAGAAATATAGCTTTTGGGGGAAAAAACAATGACCTTGGTTCTTTAAAACAACTCATTTTGAGTAATTGAAAACCTGAAGTAAATTTGACAGCACTATTCTTAATTTCAAACAAATGTTATTTTGTTTTCATTTTCTTTGCTAAATAGAATGCTAATGAACTAAAATATTTTAAAATATCCCCAGATAAATACCAACAAATAGCCTTGTATAGTCTAAGATTCAATTCAATAATCAATTGTTGTCTGCTTTTTTTGGTAACTGCACAGTGTCTCATAAGTGATGAATTTCTGAGTTCTTATTGTGACAGTGACTGGGTTAGCCTAATCCTTTATCTTCTTTGTTCCCAGCCTCTTTGTTAGACACCAATGGTATGGCAGCCTATTGCAGTGATGTCGTGAAGTATAATTAGTTTCCTGTGAAATGCTTTTAAAATGTATTAAAGATGCTACTAAAAGTAAGCTGTATCCCTTCATAATGATTTTTTTTTTTTTTTTTTTTTGCTATCTAGACATTCTTGTGGCATATTCTTTGGTGTGTGTGTGCTTTAGGTGAAGTTTACACCTCAAGTAAATCGTTTATACAAACATTCACACACATATTCATGTGACATTATGTGCAATCTCTATAATGTGCCAGCACACTCCGCTTCTCTGCCTTGGGTTTCTAATGTCCATTAACCAGTTCCTGTCCCTTTCTGTCCTCTCATCCTGCCTCCAGATAGAAGCTGCCCGTTTGGTCTTGTGTATCTGATTGAACTAAGAAGCACACTCCTCACGAGTATTATTGTATGTTTTATAATCCAGTCCAGTCTTTGTCTGAAGAGTGGACTTCGGGAATGGTTTTAGTTTTGGGTTAACAGAGTGTCTAGGGGCCATGGTTTTGGGGGTTCCTCTAGTCTCAGTCAGACCACTAAGTCTGGTTTTCTATATGAATTTGAGTTCTGTTCTGCACTTTTCTCCCACTCTTTCAGGTAATCTCTGTTGTGTTCCCTGTCGGGGCAGTCATTGATGGTAGCCAAGCACCACCTAGTTCTTCTGGTCTCAGACTGATGGAGTCTCTGGTATACGTGGCCCTTTTGTCTCTTGGGTTAATATTTTTCTTGTGTCTTTGGTGCCCTTCATTCTCCTTTGCTCCAAGTGGATTGGAACCAATTGATGCATCGGAGATGGCTGCTCCCAAGCTTTTAAGACCCCAGACACCACTCACCAAAGTGGGATACAGAATATTTTCTTAAAAACTTTGTTATTCCAATGGACTTAAATTTCCCTGGAAACCATTTTCCCTAGGCCCCAGCCCCAGCTACTCTGTCCTTCAAAGTGTTTGGTTGTGTTCAGGAAACTTCTTAGCTTTTGATTTGATACAGTCGTGCTGGCTGCCCATGTATTGTGTGTTGTCCTTCCTTTCACCTAAGATGAATCTTGTCTAATATCTAGTTAGTGAATTACCTTCTCTCTCCCTACCTTGGTAACCATCAAAGAAATGTTTTCTTCTGTATTTAAGCCTTTCCTTGAGTTCTCATAATAATGATCTCATACAATATCTGCTCTTTGGCAACTGACTAATTTCACTCAGCATAATGCCCTCTAGATTCATCAATGTTGTAAGATGTTACAAGAATTCATCCTTGTTCTTCATTTTTTCATAGTATTCCACAGTGTGTATGTACCACAATTTGTTTATCCATTCGTCTGTTGATGGGCACCTAAGCTGTTTTCATCTTTTTGCTATTGTGAACAGTGCTGCAATGAACATGAGTGTGCAAATATCTATTCCTGTGATGGCTTTTATTTTCTAGGATATATTCCAAGGACAGGGATTGCTGGATCCTATGGTACTTCTATTTCTAGCTTTTTAGGGAAGTGCCAAATTGATTTCCAAGGTGGTTGTACCATTTTACATTCCCAACAGCAGTGTGTTCTGTTGCAGTCTCTCCACAACCTCTCCAGCGTTTATTATTTTGTGTTTTTTGGATTGATGCTAGTGTTGTTGGGGTGAGATGGTATCTCATTGTAGTTTCAATTTGCATTTCTCTAACGGCTAATGATTATGAGCATTTCCTCACGCATCTGTTAGCCTCGGATAGGCCTTCTTTGGTGAAGTGTCTGTTCAAATCCTTTGCCCATTTTTTAACTGGGTTATTGGTCTTTTTGTTGTTGACGTGTTCCAGTATCTTGTAGATTTTAGAGATTAGAACCTTATTGCATATGTCATAGCCAAAAATTTTTTCCCAGTCCGTAGGTCGTCTTTTTACTCTTTTGGTGAAATCTTCTGATGAGCATGTGTTTGATTTTTAAGCGCTCCCAGTTATCTAGTTTCTTTTCTGGTGTTTGTGCTTTGTTAGTTGTGATTTGTATTCTGTTTATGGCGTGTATTAGGACTTCTAGCATTGTCCCTGTTTTTTCTTCCATAATCTTTATCATTTTAGATTTTATACACAGGTCTCTGATCCATTTTGAGTTAGTTTTTGTACATGGCAAGATGTATGGGTCTTGTTTCATTTTTTTAGCAGATAAATATCCAATGATGCCAGTACAATTTGTTAAAGAGACTGTCTTTTCCCTATTTAATGGACTTTGGGCCTTTGTCAAATATCAGCTGCTCATAGGTGGATGAATTTAAGTCTGGGTTCGCAATTCTGTTCCATTAGCCTATGTATGTATTATTGCGCCAGAAGCAGGCAGTTTTGACTACTGCGGCGGTATAACAGGTTCTAAAATCACGTAGTGTGAGGCCTCCCACTTTGTTCTTCTTTTTTCAGCAATGCTTTATTTATCTGGAGCCTCTTCCCTTTCCATATGAAGTTGGTGATTTGTTTCTCCATCTTGTTAAATAATGTTTTTAGAATTTGGATTGGGATTTCATTGTACCTGTAGATCGCTTTGGGTAGAACTGACATTTTTAGTCTTCCTATCCGTGAGCATGGTATGTTTGACTACTTATGTAGACCTCTGTTGGTTTCTTGCAGGAGTGTCTTATAGTTTTCTTGGTATAGGATTTTATGTCTCTGGTTAGGTTTATTCCTAAGCATTTTATCTTCTTGTAGGTTTTTATAAATGGTATTGATTTGGCGATTCCATTTTCAAAGTTCTCTTTGTTAGCGTAGAGGAATTCGACTGATTTTTGTATGTTATCTTGTATCGTGATAGTTTCCTGATATCTTTTATTAGTTCCAGTAGCTTTTTTTTTAATGGATTCCTTGGATTTTTCTGTGTATAAGATCATATTATCTGAGAATAGGGATACTTTTACTTCTTTCTTACCAATTTGGTGCTTTTTTTTTTTTTTTCCTTATTGCTTTGGTTTGGAGCTCCAGCACAATGTTAAATAAGAAGGGTGATAAAGAGCATCCTTGTCTGGTTCCCGTTCTCAAGGGGAATGCTGTCAACTTTCTCCATTTAGGCCGATATTGGCTGCTCTTGCTGTTAGGTGCTGTCGAGTTGGTTCCAACTCATAGTGACCCTATGTGGAATAGAATGAAACACTGTTGGGTCCTGGAGCATCCTTACAATCGTTGCTATGCATGAGCTCATTGTTGCAGCCACTGTGTCAATCCACCTCGCTGAGGGTCTTCCTCTTTTCTGCTGACCCCATACTTTGCCAAGAATGATGTTCTTCTCCAGGGACTGATCCCTCCTGACAGCATGTCCAAAGTAGGTAAGATGCAGTCTTGCTATCCTTGCTTCTAACATGCATTCTGGTTGTACTTCTTCCAAGACAGGGTTGTTCATTCTTTTGGCAGTCCAACATCAAAATTCAAAGGCGTCAATTCCCCTTCGGTCTTCCTTATTCATTGTCCAGCTTTCACATGCATATGATGGAATTGAGAATACCATGGTCTAGGTCAGGTGCACCTTAGTCTTCAAGGTAACATCTTTGTTTTCAACACTTTAAAGAGGTCCTTTCCAGCAGATTTACCCAATGCAATGCTTCATTTGACTGCTTCTTCCATGGGTGTTGATTGTGGATCCAAGTAAAATGAAATGCTTGACAACTTCAACCTTTTCTCCATTTATCATGATGTTGCTCATTGATCCAGTTGTGAGGATTTTTGTTTTCTTTATGTTGAGGTGCAATCCATACTGAAGGCTGTGGTCTTTGATCTTCATTAGTAAGTGGTTCAAGTCCTCTTCACTTTCACCAAGTAAGGTTGTGTCATCTGCATAACACAGGTTGTTAATGAGTCTTCCTCCAATCCTGCTGCCCTGTTCTTCTTCATATAGTCCAGCTTCTTAGATTATTTGGGCAGCATACAGATTGAACAGGTATAGCAAAAGGTTACAACTCTGACACACACCTTTCCTGACTTTCAACCAATCAGTATCTCCTTGTTCTGTCTGAACAACTGCCTCCTGAACTATGTAAAGGTCCCTCATGGACACAGTTAAGTGTTCTGGAATTCCCATTCTTGGCAATTTTATCCATAATGTGTTATGATCCACACAGATGAATGCCTTTGCATAGTCAATAAAACACAGGTAAACATCCTCCTGGTATTCTCTGCTTTCAGCCAGGATCCATCTGACATCAGCAATGATATCCCTGGTTCCACGTCCTTTTCTGAAACCAGCCTGAATTTCTGGCAGTTGCCTGTTGATATACTGCTGCAGCCATTTTTTAATGATCTTCAGCAAAATTTTGCTTGTGTGTGATATTAATGATATTGTTCTATAATTTCCACATTCAGTTGGATCACCTTTCTTGGGGATAGGCATAAATATGGATCTTTTTCAGTCAGTTGGCCCGGATGCTGTCTTCCATATTTTTTGGCATAGATGAGTGAGCACCTCCAGTGCTGCTTTTGTTTATTGAAACATCCCAATTGATGTTCCATGAATTCCTGGAGCCTTGTTTTTCACCAATGCCTTCAGAGCAGCTTGGACTTCTTCCTTTAGTACCATCGGTTCCTGATCGTATGCTACCTCTTGAAATGATTGGCTTTGTATAAATGCCCTTAATTATGTTGAGGAATTTCCCTTCTATTTCTATTTTGGTGAGAGTTTTTATCATGAATGGGTGTTGGACTTTGTCAAGTGTCTTTTCTGCATCAATTGATAAGACCATGTAGTTCTTTTTTTGTTTGTTTTATTTATGTGATGGATTACATTGATTCTCTTTCTAAGATTGAACCATCCCTGCATACCTGGTCTGAATTCCACTTGGTCATGGTGAATTTTTTTTTTTTTGATATGTTGTTGAATTCTATTGGCTAGAATTTTGTTGAGGTTTTTTGCTGTTATGTTTGTGAGAAATATTGGTCTGCAGTTTTCTTTTTTTGGCGTTTTTACTTGGGTTTGGTCTCAGTGTTATACTGGCTCGTAGAATGAGTTTGGAAATATTCCATTCTTCTCTATTTTCCGAAATACTTTTAGTAGTACTGATGTTAACTTTTTTCTGAAAGTTTGGTATAATTCTCCAGTGAAGCCATCAGCACCAGGGCTTTTTGTTGTTATTGTTGGAAGTTTTTTTTTTTTTTTTTTCCAGGTTTATTTAGTTTTGCTACCTCAGTTTGTGTTAGTTTAGGTAGGTATTGTGCTTCCAGAAATTTGTCCATTTCCTCTAGATTTTCAAATTTGTTGGAGTAGAGTTTTTCAGAGTATTAGTTTCAGTTCAGCCTATTGTGATATTGCCTATCTCATTTCTTATCTGGGTTATTTGCTTCCTCTCCTGTTTTTCTTTTGTCAGTTTGGTCAATGGTTTATCAATTTTGTTGATATTTTCAAAGAGCTAGCTCTTGGTCTTAAATTGATTCTTTCAATTGTTTTTCTATTCTGTATTTCATCTGTTTTTACTCTAATCATTATTTTCTTTCTTCTGGTACCGAGGGCTTCTTTTGTTGCTTTCTATTTGTTCAATTGGTAGGGCTAATGTTTTGATGTTGGCCGTTTCTTCTTTGGGATGTGTCCCAAAGATTCTGGTAGGATGTGATTTTATTCTCATTTGATTCTATGAATTTCTTTATTCTATCTTTAATTTCTTCTATAACCCAGTAGTTTTTTAGCAAGATGTTGTTCAGTTTCCATGTATTCAATTTTTTTCCTTGCTTTTTCTGTTACTGATTTTTACTTTTATGGCTTTATGGTCAGAAAAGATGTTTTGTAATAGTTTGATGTTTTGGATTCAGTTGAGGCTTGCATTGTGGCCCAGTGTGTGATCTATTCTGGAGAAAGTTCCTTGTATGTTGGAAAGAAAAGCATACTTGGCTGCTATTGGGTGGAGTGTTCTTTACATGTCAACGAGGTCAAGTTGGTTGACTGTGGCATTTAGATCTTCCATGTCTTTATTGAGTTTCTTCTTAGATTTTCTGTCCTTAACTGAAAGTGGTGTGTTGAAGTCTCTCACTATTGTTTTGGAGCTATCTACTTCTCTTTTCAACCTGTTAAGAGCTGTTTTACACATTTTGGAGCCCTGTCATTGGATATGTATATATTCATTATGTTTATGTCCTCCTAAATTATTGACCCTTTAATCATTAGATAGTGTCCTTCTTTATCCTTTGTGGTGGATTTTACTTTAAAAGTTATTGAGTCAGGGGTTAATATTGCCACTCCTACTTTTTTTTGGTGTTGTTTGCTTGATATATTTTTTCTGTCCTTCAAGTTTTAGTTTTTTTGAGTCTTTGAGTCTAAGTGTCTCTTGTAGGAAAAATATGGATGGATTGTGTTTTTTAAATATATTCTGCCACTTTCTGTCTCTTTCTTGGTGAGTTTAGTCCATTTACATTCTGTGTAATTATTGATAGGTGTGACTTTAGTGTTGTCATTTTGATTTTTTTAATTTTTTTTATTAACTTTTATTAAGCTTCAAGTGAATGTTTACAAATCCAATCAGTCTGTCACATATAAGTTTACATACATCTCACTCCCTACTCCCACTTGCTCTCCCCCTCTTGAGTCAGCCCTTTCAGTCTCTCCTTTCGTGACAATTTTGCCGGCTTCTCTCTCTCTCTATCCTCCCATCCCCCCTCCAGACAAGAGTTGCCAACACAATCTCAAGTGTCCACCTGATATAATTAGCTCACTCTTCATCAGCGTCTCTCTCCCACCCGCTGACCAGTCCCTTTCATGTCTGATGAGTTGTCTTCGGGGATGGTTCCAGTCCTGTGTCAACTGAAGGTCTGGGGAGCATGGCCGCCGGGATTCCTCCAGTCTCAGTCAGACCATTAAGTTTGGTCTTTTTATGAGAATTTGGGGTCTGCATCCCACTGATCTCCTGCTCCCTCAGCGGTCCTCTGCTGTGCTCCCTGTCAGGGCAGTCATCAATTGTGGCCAGGCACCAACTAGTTCTTCTGGTCTCAGGATGATGTAGGTCTCTGGTTCATGTGGCCCTTTCTGTCTCTTGGGTTCTTAGTTGTCGTGTGGCCTTGGTGTTCTTCATTTTCCTTTGCTCCAGGTGGGTTGAGACCAATTGCTGCATCTTAGATGGCCGCTTGTTAGCATTTAAGACCCCAGACGCCACATTTCAAAGTGGGATGCAGAATGATTTCATAATAGAATTATTTTGCCAATTGACTTAGAAGTCCCCGCAAACCATGTTCCCCAGACCCCCGCCCTTGTTCTGCTGACCTTTGAAGCATTCATTTTATCCCGGAAACTTCTTTGCTTTCGGTCCAGTCCAATTGAGCTGACCTTCCATGTATTGAGTCTTGTCTTTCCCTTCACCTAAAGCATTTCTTATCTACTGATAAATCAATAAAAAACCCTCTCCCACCTTCCCTCCCTCCCCCCCTCGTAACCACAAAAGTATGTGTTCTTCTCAGGTTTACTGTTTCTCAAGATCTTATAATAGCGGTCTTATACAATATTTGTCCTTTTGCCTCTGATTCATTTCGCTCAGCATAATGCCTTCCAGGTTCCTCCATGTTATGAAATGTTTCACAGATTCGTCACTGTTCTTTATCGATGCGTAGTATTCCATTCTGTGAATATACCACAATTTATTTACCTATTCATCCGTTGATGGACACCTTGGTTGCTTCCAACTTTTTGCTATTGTAAACAGAGCTGCAATAAACATGGGTGTGCCTATATCTGTTTGTATGAAGGCTCTTGTATCTCTAGGGTATATTCCCAGGAGTGGGATTTCTGGGTTGTATGGTAGTTCTATTTCTAACTGTTTAAGAGAACGCCAGATAGATTTCCAAAGTGGTTGTACCATTTTACATTCCCACCAGCAGTGTATGAGAGTTCCAATCTCTCCGCAGCCTCTCCAACATTTATTATTTTGTGTGTTTTGGATTAATGCCAGCCTTGCTGGTGTGAGATGGAATCTCATCGTAGTTTTAATTTGCATTTCTCTAATGGCTAATGATCGTGAGCATTTTCTCATGTATCTGTTGGCTGCCTGAATATCTTCTTTAGTGAAATATGTGTTCATATCCTTTGCCCACTTTTTGATTGGGTTGTTTGTCTTTTTGTGGTTGAGTTTTGACAGAATCATGTAGATTTTAGAGATCAGGCGCTGGTTGGAGATGTCATAGCTGAAAATTCTTTCCCAGTCTGTAGGAGGTCTTTTTACTCTTTTGGTGAAGTCTTTAGATGAGCATAGGTGTTTGATTTTTAGGAGCTCCCAGTTATCTGGTTTCTCTTCATCATTTTTGGTAATGTTTTGTATTCTGTTTATGCCTTGTATTAGGGCTCCTAAGGTTGATCCTATTTTTTTCTTCCATGATCTTTATCGTTTTAGTCTTTATGTTTAGGTCTTTGATCCACTTGGAGTTAGTTTTTGTGCATGGTGTAAGGTATGGGTCCTGTTTCATTTTTTTGCAAATGAATATCCAGTTATGCCAGCACCATTTGTTTAAAAGGCTTTCTTTTCCCCAATTAATTGACACTGGTCCTTTGTCAAATATCAGCTGCTCATACGTGGATGGATCTATGTCTGGGTTCTCAATTCTGTTCCATTGGTCTATGTGTCTGTTGTTGTACCAATTCCAGGCTGTTTTGACTACTGTGGCTGTATAGTAGGTTCTGAAGTCAGGTAAGGTGAGGCCTCCCACTTTCTTCTTCTTTTTCAGTAGTGCTTTGCTTATCGGGGGCTTCTTTTCCTTCCATATGAAATTGGTGATTTGTTTCTCTATCCCCTTAAAATATGACATTGGAATTTGGATCGGAAGTGCGTTAAATGTATAGATGGCTTTTGGTAGAATAGACATTTTTACTATGTTAAGTCTTCCTATCCATGAGCAGGGTATGTTTTTCCACTTAAGTATGTCCTTTTGAATTTCTTGTAGTAGAGCTTTGTAGTTTTCTTTGTATAGGTCTTTTACATCCTTGGTAAGATTTATTTCTACGTATCTTATCTTCTTGGGGGCTACTGTGAATGGTATTGATGTGGTGATTTCCTCTTCGGTGTTCTTTTTGTTGATGTAGAGGAATCCAAGTGATTTTTGTATGTTTATTTTATAACCTGAGACTCTGCCAAACTCTTCTATTAGTTTCAGTAGTTTTCTGGAGGATTCCTTAGGGTTTTCTGTGTATATAATCATGTCATCTGCAAATAGTGATAATTTTACTTCTTCCTTGCCAATCCGGATACCTTTTATTTCTTTGTCTAGCCTAATTGCCCGGGCTAGGACTTCCAGCGCGATGTTGAATAAGAACGGTGATAGAGGGCATCCTTGTCTGGTTCCCGTTCTCAGGGGAAATGCTTTCAGGTTCTCTCTATTTAGAGTGATATTGGCTGTTGGCTTTGCATAGATGCCCTTTATTATGTTGAGGAATTTTCCTTCAATTCCTATTTTGGCAAGAGTTTTTATCATGAATGGGTGTTGGACTTTGTCAAATGCCTTTTCTGCATCAATTGATAAGATCATGTGGTTTTTGTCTTTTGTTTTATTTATGTGATGGATTACATTAATGGTTTTTCTGATATTAAACCAGCCTTGCATACCTGGTATAAATCCCACTTGATCAGGGTGAATTATTTTTTTGATGTGTTGTTGGATTCTATTGGCTAGAATTTTGTTGAGGATTTTTGCATCTATATTCATGAGGGATATAGGTCTATAATTTCCTTTTTTTGTAATGTCTTTACCTGGTTTTGGTATCAGGGAGATGGTGGCTTCATAGAATGAGTTGGGTAGTATTCCGTCATTTTCTATGCTTTGGAATACCTTCAGAAGTAGTGGTGTTAACTCTTCTCTGAAAGTTTGGTAGAACTCTGCAGTGAAGCCGTCCGGGTCAGGGCTTTTTTTTGTTGGGAGTTTTTTGATTACCGTTTCAATCTCTTTTTTTGTTATGGGTCTATTTAGTTGTTCTACTTCTGAATGTGTTAGTTTAGGTAGGTGGTGTTTTTCCAGGAATTCATCCATTTCTTCTAGGTTTTCAAATTTGTTAGAGTACAATTTTTCATAATAATCTGAAATGATTCTTTTAATTTCATTTGGTTCTGTTGTGATGTGGTCCTTCTTGTTTCTTATTCAGGTTATTTGTTTCCTTTCCTGTATTTCTTTAGTCAGTCTAGCCAATGGTTTATCAATTCTGTTAATTTTTTCAAAGAACCAGCTTTTGGCTTTATTAATTCTTTCTATTGTTTTTCTGTTCTCTAATTCATTTAGTTCAACTCTAATTTTTATTATTTGTTTTCTTCTGGTGCCTGATGGATTCTTTTGTTGCTCAGTTTCTATTTGTTCAAGTTGTAGGGACAGTTCTCTGATTTTGTCTCTTTCTTCTTTTTGTATGTGCATTTATCGATATAAATTGGCCTCTGAGCACTGCTTTTGCTGTGTCCCAGAGGTTTTGATAGGAAGTATTTTCATTCTCGTTGCTTTTTAAGAATTTCCTTATTCCCTCCTTGATGTCTTCTATAACCCAGTCTTTTTTCAGGAGGGTATTGTTCATTTTGCAAGTATTTGATTTCTTTTCCCTCGTTTTTCTGTTATTGATCTCTAGTTTTATTGCCTTGTGGTCTGAGAAGATGCTTTGTAATATTTCGATGTTTTGGACTCTGCAAAGGTTTGTTTTATGACCTAATATGTGGTCTATTCTAGAGAATGTTCCATGTGCACTAGAAAAAAAGTATATTTTGCAGCAGTTGGGTGGAGAGTTCTGTATAAGTCAATGAGGTCAAGTTGGTTGATTGTTGTAATTAGATCTTCCGTGTCTCTGTTGAGCTTCTTACTGGATGTCCTGTCCTTCTCCAAAAGTGGTGTGTTGAAGTCTCCTACTATAATTGTGGAGGTATCTATCTCGCTTTTCAATTCTGTTAAAATTTGATTTATGTATCTTGCAGCCCTGTCATTGGGTGCATAAATATTTAATATGGTTATGTCTTCCTGATCAATTGTCCCTTTTATCATTATATAGTGTCCTTCTTTATCCTTTGTGGTGGATTTAAGTCTAAAGTCTATTTTGTCAGAAATTAATATTGCTACTCCTTTTTTGCTTATTGTTTGCTTGATATATTTTTTTCCATCCTTTGAGTTTTAGTTTGTTTGTGTCTCTAAGTCTAAGGTGTGTCTCTTGTAGGCAGCATATAGATGGATCGTGTTTCTTTATCCAGTCTGTGACTCTCTGTCTCTTTATTGGTGCATTTAGTCCATTTACATTCAGGGTAATTATAGATAAATAAGTTTTTAGTGCTGTCATTTTGATGCCTTTTTGTGTGTGTTGTTGACAATTTCATTTTTCCACATACTTTCTTGTGCTGAGGCGTTTTTCTTAGTAAATTGTGAGATCCTCATTTTCATTGTGTTTGACTTTATGTTAGTTGAGTCGTTACGTTTTTCTTGGCTTTTATCTTGAGTTATAGAGTTGTTATACCTTTTTGTGGTTACCTTATTTTTTACCCCTATTTTTCTAAGTAAAAACCTAACTTGTATTGTTCTATATCACCTTGTATCACTCTCCATCTGGCAGTTCAATGCCTCCTGTATTTAGTCCCTCTTTTTGATTATTGTGATCTTTTACCTATTGACTTCCATGATTCCCTGTTATGTGTATTTTTTTTTAATTAATCTTAATTTGTTTGTTTTTGTGATTTCCCTGTTTGAGTTGATATCAGGACGTTCTGTTTTGTGACCTTGTGTTGTGCTGATATCTGATATTATTGGTTCTCTGACCAAACAATATCCTTTAGTATTTCTTGTAGCTTTGGTTTGGTTTTTGCAAATTCTCTAAAATCGTGTTTATCTGTAAATATCTTAATTTCGCCTTCATATTTCAGAGAGAGTTTTGCTGGATATATGATCCTTGGCTGGCAGTTTTTCTCCTTCAGTGCTCTGTATATGTCATCCCATTCCCTTCTTGCCTGCATGGTTTCTGCTGAGTAGTCTGAACTTATTGTTTCTCCCTTGAAGGAAACCTTTCTTTTCTCCCTGGCTGCTTTTAAAATTTTCGGTTTATCTTTGGTTTTGGCAAGTTTGATGATAATATGTCTTGGTGTTTTTCTTTTTGGATCAATCTTAAATGGGGTTCGATGAGCATCTTGGATAGATATCCTTTCGTCTTTCATGATGTCAGGGAAGTTTTGTGTCAGGAGTTCTTCAACTATTTTCTCTGTGTTTTCTGTCCCCCTTCCCTGTTCTGGGACTCCAATCACCCGCAGGTTGTCCTTCTTGATAGAGTCCCACATAATTCTTAGGGTTTCTTCATTTTTTTTAATTCTTTTATCTGATTTTTTTTCAGCTATGTTGGTGTTGATTCCCTGGTCCTCCAGATGTCCCAGTCTGCATTCTAATTGCTCGAGTCTGCTCCTCTGACTTCCTATTGCGTTGTCTAATTCTGTAATTTTATTGTTAATTTTTTGGATTTCTACATGCTGTCTCTCTATGGATTCTTGCAACTTATTAATTTTTCCACTATATTCTTGAATAATCTTTTTGAGTTCTTCAACAGTTTTATCAGTGTGTTCCTTGGCTTTTTCTGCAGTTATCCTAATTTCATTTGTGATATCTTTAAGCATTCTGTAAATTAGTTTTTTATATTCTGTATCTGATAATTCCAGGATTGTATCTTCATTTGGAAAAGATTTTGATTCTTTTGTTTGGGGGGTTGGAGAAGCTGTCATGATCTGCTTCTTTAAGTGGTTTGATATGGATTGTTGTCTCCGAGCCATCACTGGGAAACTAGTTTTTCCAGAAAATCCACTAAAAAAAATGCAGTCTGATCCCTATCAGAGTTCTCCCTCTGGTTCAGGCTATTCGGGTGTTAATGAAGCCGCCTGGTGAGGGTAGGGGAGGGAACAGAGAGATAGGAGAGTAGCACCTCAGAATATAGCCAGAATTGCTTGTCTTGCTTGGAATGACTATTATATCTGAGATTCCTATGGGGCGCGTCACCTATGTGTGCTGGCTGTGTGGAGATTGCCCCCGGGGGGTCTGGCCTACTGGAGTCAAGGTCAGATCCTCCGCTTCCAGCCCCACGCCCAGCGTCAAGGCTCCCCTACTGGGACGGTGCACTCTCGACTCCAAAATCAGTTGGTGCCACCCGGGGACTTCTCGTCCCTCCAGCCGCGTTGCCGTGCCGTCCCCGCGAACCAGTTGGGCCACCTCCCGGGGTTAGTTCAGGTGGGTGGAGCAGCTCCCCATGCTTGTGCCGTGACCGAGTGTCCCGGCTGGGATGCTGTTCTCCCTGCTCCAATACCAGTCGCTGCCTCCCGGGGACTTCTCCTACCGGCTGCGTCCCACGCCGCCGGCGCGACCCAACTGGCCCCCCTCCCGGGGTTAGTTCAGGGGGGTGGAGCAGGTCTCTGTGCTTGTGCCGTACCTGACTGGTACGCTGGCTCCACGCTCTGAAAACAATCGCTGCTTCCCCGTATTAGTTCGTTCTCTGTCTCTAAATCTGTGTTTGTTGTTCAGGGTTCGTAGATTGTTATGTATGTGATCGATTCACTTGTTTTTCCGTGTCTTTGTTGTAAGAGGGATCCGAGGTAGCGTCTGCCTAGTCCGCCATCTTGGCTCTGCCCCTCATTTTGATTTTTTGTGTGTGTCTTTATATTTTTTCTTTTTTATTTTGATGGGAAGATTTGTTAGTTTCCATAAAATTTACTTCTATTTTTCTAAGTTTAAACCAGTCTTTTATTTCTTGATACTGTCTTAACCTCCTCTCCATATGAAAGTTCTATGACTACACTATTCAGTCCCTTTTTTTTTTAATGTTGTCATCTTTTACATATTAACTTCTTTGTTTCCCTATTTTCAGTCTGTTAGCTTGGACTTAGTTTTGTGACTTCCTTATCTTTTTTGATATCTGGTTGTTCTGTCCTGTGTTCTAGTCTTGGGTTGTTATCTGATATTGTTGTTTCTCTAGCCAGATGACTCCCTTTAATATTTCTCGTAATTTTGGTTTGTTTTTTAAAAATTTCCTTAACTTCTGTTTATCTGGAAATGCTACAATTATGCCTTCATATTTGAGAGACAGTTTTGCTGGATATATAATTCTTGGCTTCCAGTTTTTTTCCTCAAGGCTTTATATATGTCATCCCATTGCCTTCTTGCCTGCACGGTTTCTGCTGAGTAGTTAGAGCTTAGTTTTATTGATTCTCCTCTGTAGGTGACATTTCTTTTATCCCTAGCTGCTCTTAAAATTCTATTCTTATCTTTGGTTTTGCAAGTTTGATTACAATACGTCTTGATGGCTTTCTTTTAGGATGTACCCTGTGTGGGGATCCATGATTTTCTTGGAGAGATATCTTCTTATCTTTCATGATATTGGGAAGTTTTCTCACAACAAATCTTCAACGATTCTCTCAGCATTTTTTTTATTCCCCCTGTCCTGGTTGTCCAATAGCAAGTAGGTTATTCCTCTCAATAGTGTCCCACATCATTCTTAGAGTTTCTTTGTTTTTTAAAAATTCTTTTCTGTGATTTTTCCTCAAATAAATTGGTGTCAAGTATTTTATCTTCAAACTCACTAATTCTGGCTTCCGTTGCCTAAATTCTGCTCCTATGATCTTGCTACCGAGTAGTCTAATTCTGAGATCTTATTCTTAATCTTTTGCTTTTCTATTTGTTGTCTACTTGTGGTTTCTAGGAGCCTGATAAATTTGTCATTCTGATCTTGTATTCCTTTCCAGAATTCCTCTATTGCTTTGTCTGTTTGTTCCTTGGCCTAGTGTGAGTTTTGCCAGATCTCCCGAAGAGCTCTGTATATTAATATTTTGAATTCTAACTCTGGTAATCCAAGATATTCCTTTCTTCTGGAAGGTTTCCTGGTTCTTTATTTTGGTCATTTGCTAGAGCCATTTTGAACTGCTTCTTTATGTGATTTGATATTGACAGTTGTCCCTGAGCCATTGATAAATTAATATATTTATCTATTTTATGTTTATTTACTGCTTCCTAACTTTTTTGTTTTGCTATGCCCAAATAGGCTGGGTGTGTGAGCTACTTTGGTTATCGGTATCTTTGAAGCTCTCACAACCTGTCACCAGTTAGCTAGAGCTGCTACTAAGTGTGTGAGCCCAGGAGTCCATTTACATTTCTTGTGTGAATTCAACTCAGGTGTCCAGGTCGCCAGCCATCATGTGTGTGGTGTAGAGTCTCACCTACAGTCCTAGATAGGCAGGGCTACATAGGGTTTATTGGAGCAGGCACAAGCATCTGGGTGCAGTAGGGGTTATGTACTGAGCAAGGTAGGTGGGCTGATGGGTGCCCCTGAGTGCCTAGGTAGAAGGCATGTCCCTGTCCCCTTGAGTGTGTAGGTGGGTGGATTTTGTAGCCAGAATTTGGGTACCCAAGCTGTTGGCTCTTAGGACTTGGAGGCACCACTTATTCTGAAATCCCTGTCATGGTTGGCTCAGTGGAATGGTTGAAACTGCCAACTGACTGAAAGAGATCCATTTTTGCTCATTCCAAAAAAAGGTGAGCCAGCAGAGTTCAGAAATTAATGAACAATATCATTAATATCACACACAGGTAAAATATTGCTAAAGATCTTTCAAAGGTGATTGCCACAGTACATAGACAAGAAACTGACAGGCATTCAATCTGGATTCATTAGAGGACGTGGAGCAAGGAATATCATTGCTGATGTCAAATAGATCTTGGCTGAAAGCAAGAATATCAGAAAAATGTTTACCTGTGTTTTATTAACTATGCAAAGGCATTCAGTTGTGTAGATCATAACAAATTATGGATAATTCCCAACTTGATGGTAACGGGTTTTTTTTTTTTTTTTGGATATGTACATAACACAAACTTGCTTGCGGAAAGTGAAGAGGACTTGAAGATTTTACTGACAAACCAGTCAGTAGGTATTTAACCACAATGTAAAGAAACCAAAAATCCTCACAATTGGACTAATAAGCAACATCATGATAAATGGAGAAAAGACGAAAGTTTTCAAGGATTTCATTTTATTTGGATCCATAATCAATGCCCATGGGAGCAATGGTCAGGAGATTAAACAACGTGTTGCATTGGACAAATCTGCTGCAAAAGACCTCTTTAAAGGGTTAACAAGCAAAGATATCACTTTGAAGACTAAGGTGCACCTGACCCAAGTCATGATATTTTCAATCACCTCATCTGCATGTGGAAGCTGGACAAATGAATATGGAAGACTGAAAAGATTTTGTGCCTTTGAATTGACAAAGAATATTGACTATTCCATGGACTGCCAGAAGAATGAACAAATGTTTCTTGGATGAAGTACAGTCAGAATGCTCCTTAGAAGCAAGGATGGTGAAACTTCATCTCATAAACTTTGGACATGTTATCAGGAGGGACCAGACCCTGGAGAAGGACATCATGCTTGGTAAAGTACAGGGTCAGTGAAAAAGAGGAAGAAGCTCAATGATATGGATTGGCACAGTGGCTCCAACAATGTGTTCAAACATGACAATGATTAAGAGGATGGCACAGGATCAGGCAGTGTTTTGTCCTGTTGTACATGGCATTAGTAGAGTTGGAACTGGCTCAATGGCACCTAACAACAACAACAACAATTTCAGTAATTATGAATTCATTCTTATGGCTCAGTTTGGTTAAAAGTAAAACTTACTAAACCCACACATGTACGGTAAATTGATTTTTGACAAGAGTGATATATCCACTCAATGGGGAAAGGAGAGTCTGTTTAATAAACAATATTGTGAAAATTCATTTCCACATGCAGAAAAATGAAACAAGATCCATGTCTCACATCATACACAAAAACAAACTCAAAATTAATTAAGAATCTCAGTATGAAAACTAAAACCACACACTCTTAGAAGAAAAACATAAAACATTATTTTACTGTGTATTTCACTGTATAGACTAAAAATTCATGAATTTTGTTGTTTCTAAAAAGTTTTTTTAAGGAACTTGTTTTATAGTCTCATTTTAAAGTGTATGGAGATTTCATTATTTACATTCTGCATTGAGTAGATAACAGAAATTTATATTTATACTTATACAAGTTTGAAATCTTTTGAAGTAATTCTGGTGGATGTGAAGAAGCTACAAAAAGAAAAGGAAGGGCTACATAGAACAGAAAAGACATGTCCATGAATAAAATGACGGAGTAGGTGCTTATCACATATAAAGGTACATTCTGCAATAATAGAGTAGAATTTTCCTATAGATATTTTGCATCAATATTAAACTCTCGGGTGTTTCAACTACAGTATGGCCAGAATTTTCCTGTAGGCAAGCTGTAAGTCATGACTATGCATATATTAATGTAAATTTAATTGGTCATTTTTTTTAAAGTTTTCTTGTGATAATAAAAATATTACATGTCGATTTATAAATCATCAACATATACACACAAGTATAAAGAAATTAATGGAGAAAAGCTACCTTTCCTTCCCTAGCGCTCAGTAACATTTCTCTCCTTCCTTGGACCAATCCTTCATGACACACGTGTATATGAATATCAACATGCTTGATTTTTTGCATTTTTTTATAACATACTATTTAAACTTGATACTATAATATTATGAACCTATTTCATTATGAGGGGGCAATGATGATTCAAAGGTTAAATTCTTGCCTTCCATGTGCGAGACCTGGGTCTGATTCCTGGCCAATGCACCTCAAGTGCAGCCACCACCTATCTGTCAATGGAAGCTTGCATGTTGCTGTGATGCTGAACAGGTTCATCAGAGCTTCCAGACTAAGACAGGCTAGGAAGAAAGGCCTGGGGATCTATGTCTAAAATAGCCAATAAAAACCCTATGAATTACAAAGTCCATGATACTGGGCATGGAATTTCCAATGAATAAAAGGCCAACTCATGGCAGCTAACACCAACAATTAACCTTATGAATGAATGTTTATCTACACAAGCGTTTCAATGTTTATAATTATGTGAATGTTCCAAATTTATATAATCAATTATCTATTAATTTTGAAATTCAGTTACATACATTTTCATGCACATTTCTCATTATTTTGTTAGGATAAATTATTAGTGAGTAGTGGAAAATATGCACATTTTCTATTTCAATACAAACTATCCTTTGTAAAGTTAGTTAATTTACAATTATTTCAATAATTTGTCATAAAATACATTTGTCTCCCATCAATAAAAAAAATTAAAAACTTTTTAATATTTGGGTTTCTAAGTGTTGGCAATATTGTTTTATTTTTACCTGCCTTTCTTTGATCATTGATGAATTTGGATTATTTTTACTTTAATAGCTTTTACCTATCTCCTACTGAGAATGTGATTTTTGCTATTTTTCTCTTAGAGTGCTCGTTTATTTTCTGAATTATAAATGCAACTTAACTGGATGATATGTATCATTTACTAAAACGTGTTTCCAAAGTACTTTATATCAATATGTATTGTATCAAGCTGCATCTTCTGATTTTTATTAAAGCCAGAATGCCTCTAAATTACATTTTTGTTCAAGACTGTCATTTGAGACTGGACATTTATCTTCTTTCTTCTCTTTCATAATTCCATTGAACATGATCTATGTTTTTAAAAACATGAAATATACCTCATATAATCTAGCCATCTGACAGAATTTCTGAATATTTATAATGCCAGGGGGGAAATATAGATGAATATCAATCAATAAAGGCAAGAATTAATCTCCTTGGGAAGGAAGTAGAATTTCAGAAGAAAATTAAAATCTATAACTGAATCAAAATGAGAGATGCAATTAGTAAAATTAAGCATACAATAGGTTTAAAGGCACACTAAACATTGCAGAAAAGAAAATCAGTACAAAAAAAATACTAAAACTGAAACAGGGGTCAAGGAGATGAAAAGTAGCATGAATAAATACTAAGCTGAAGAAGCCTAACATAGAAGAATACACACACAGACATATGAGCAAACACACACACACAGAGTTTTATATATATAAACTTTCTGGGAAAAAGCTGGATAAAGCTTTTGGGACCTTCATTTGCTGATGTGGCATGACTAAAAATTAGAAGAAAGAACTGCAAACACCCATTATTAATCAGAATGTGGAATGTACGAAGCATGAATCAAGGAAAATTGGAAGTTGTCAAAAATGAAATAAAATGTTTAAAGATTGGTAACCTGGGCATTAGTGAGTTGAAATGGACTGGTGTTGGCCATTCTGAATCTGACAATCATATAATCTGCTGTGCCAAGAATGACAAATTGAAGAGGAATGTCTTCATACTCATCATCAAAAAGAATATTTCAAAAGCTATCCTGAAATATAATGCAGTCAGTGATAGGAAGATTTAGTTAATACAACTATTATTCAAATTTAAACACCAACCACTAATGCCAAATATAAAGAAACTGAAGATTTTTACCAACTGCTGCAGTCTGAAATTGATCAAACATGCAATCAAGATGCAGTTATAATTATTGGTGATTGGAATGAGAAAGTTGTAAATGAAGGATCAGTAGTTGGAAAATATAGCCGTGGTGATAAAAATAGACACAATAATTATTCATTGCAAATACCTTTTTGCAACAACTTAAACAATGACGCTACTGGTGTACCTTACTGTATGGAATACACAGGAATTAAATCAACTATATCTGTGAAAGGAGATGGCGGAGAAGCCTATATCATCAGTCAGAACAAGGCCAGGTCCTAATAGCGGAATAGACCATAAATTGCTCATATGCACTTTCAAGTTGAAGCAAATTTTAAAAAGTCTGCCAGAGCCAAAGTATGACCGTGGGTATACCCCAGCTGAATTTATAGACCATATTAAGAATAGATTTCATGCTCTGAATAGTAATGACCGAAGAGCAGATGAGTTGTGGGATGATATCAAGGACATCATACATAAAGAAAGCTAAAGGCTTTTCAAAGCAGAAGAAAAAAAATGAATGTCAGAAGAGACACTGCAACTATCTCTAGAACATAGAGTGGCTGAAGTGATCAGAAGAAATGATGAAGTAAAAGAGCTAAGCAGAAGATTACAAAGAGCTACTCAAAAAGAAAAAGTAAAATATCATGAAGAAATGTGCAAATATTTGGAGATAGGAAATCAAAAAGGAAGAACACACTTGGCATTTCTAAAGCTGAAAGAGTTGGGGAAAAAAAATTCAAACCTCAAGCTGTAATTTTGAAGGATCCTATGGGCAAAAAAAATTGAACAATGCAGGAAGCATCAAAAGACAATGGAAGGAATACACAGAATCACTGTACCAAAATTATTGGTCGATGTTCAACCATCTCAGGAGGTAGCATGTGATCAAGAACTGATGGTATTAAAGGAAGAAGTCCAGGCTGCACTGAAGGCATTGGTGAAAAGCAAGGCTCCAGAAATTGACAAAATACCAATGGAGATGTTACAACAAATGGATACAAGGCAGGAATGCTCACTCGTCTATGCCAAGAAATTTGGAAAACTGCTACATGGCCAACAGGCTGGAAGAGATCCATATACGTGCCTGTTAAAAAAAAAGATGATCCAGCAGAATGCAGAAATTAATGGATAATATAGGGTCACTGAGTCAGAGTCCACTCGACAGCAATGAATTTGGTTTTGTTTTTTTATCATTAGTATCACACGCTGGTAAAATTATGTTGAAGATGTCCCAAAAATATTTGCAGCAGTACATAGACATGGAACTGGGAGAAATTCAAGCCAGATATAGAAGAGGGTGTAGAACAAAGCATATTATTACTGATGTCAGATGAACCTTGGCTGAAATCAGAAATACCAGAAAGATGTTTACCTGTACTTTATTGACTATACAAATTATTGATAACATTGCAAAGAATGGGTGTTCTAGAACACTTAATTGTGATTGTGTGGAACCTGTACATAGAACAAGGAGCAGTTATTTGAACAGAACAAGGGCATCTAGCTAGCGTGGTTTAAAATCAGGAAAGGTGTGCATCAAGGTTGTATCCTTTCATCATACTTATTCAACCTGTATGCTGGGCAAATAATTTGAGAAGCTGGACTATATGAAGAACGGGGTATCAGAATTGGAGGAAGGCTCATTAACAACCTGCATTATGCAGATGACACAACCTTGCTTGCTAAAAGTGAAGAGGACTCGAAGTGCTTATTAATGAAGATCGAAGACTATAACCTTCGGTATGGATTACACCTCAACACAAAGAAAACAAAAATCCTACAAATGGACCAATAAGCAACATCATGATAAACAGAGAAAATATTGAAATTGCCAAGGATTTCATTTTACTTGGATCCACAATCAATGCCCATTGAAACAGCAGTCAATAAATCAAACAACATATTGCATTGGACAAATCTGCTGCAAAAGATCTCTTTAAAGTGCTCAAAAGATGTCACTTTGAGGACTAAGGTATGCCTGACCCAATTCATAATATTTTTAATTGCCTCATCTGCATGCAAAAGCTGGACAATGAATAAGAAAGATCGAAGAAGAATCCACACATTTGAATTATGGTGTTGGTGAAGAAAATTGAGCATACCATGGACTGCCAGAAGAATGACCTAATCTGTCTTGGAAGACATACAGCCAGAGCACTCCATGTAAGTGAGGATGGCCAGACTTTGTTTCATGTATTTTGAGCATGTTATCAGGAGGGACCACTCCCTGGAGAAGGACATCACACTTGATAAAGTAGAGGGAAGAGAAAAAATAGGAAGACCTTCAAGGAGATAGATTGACACAGTTGCTGCAATGGGCTCAAACATAGCAATGATTTTGATAATGGCACAGGACCAGCAGTGCTTCTTTCTGTTGTACATAGGTTTGCTACAAGTTGGAAAGAATAGAAAGCATTCCAACTCATAGCAAACAACAACTATACACACACACATGTATATGGAGCCCTGGTGGAAGTGATTAAAGCCTTCGACTGCTAACTGAAATGGCAGCAGTTGGAAACCGCCATGGACTCCAGGAGAAAGATGTGACAGTCTGCTTCAGTAGAGATTTACACCCTTGAAAACCGTATGGGGTCGCTATGAGTCACAACTGACTCACCACAGTGGGTTTGGTTTGTTGGTTTATATACATATAAATATGTGTGTGTGTGTATAAGTATATATTATAATATACATACTGTATATAATTTATATAAAAATAGGAGTCCCTGACGGGTGCAAATTATTAGGCACTCAATTACTATCTGAAAGTTTGACAGTTCAAACCCACCCAGAGGTGTCTGGGAAGACAGGCCTTGCAATCTCTTTCTGAAAGGTTGCAGCCTTGAAAACTCTATGGAGCAGTTCTACTCTGTACATATGGGTGCCATGAGTTGGAATTGACTGGGAGGCAGCTTATAACAACAGCGATATACAAGTAGTCATATATAAATATACCCCAGTGCTGTCGAAGAATATATAAATATACACACATTCAAATGTATATAGCCATATACATGAATATATGATCATATTGAAGTAAATCTCTCAAACAAGACAAATAATGTATAGCAAAAAATAAGGAAAACGGATTTCTATGTGGGAGAGGGTACTGACTTGGTGGGAGAACGGAGTACTTATAAAAGAATTATTTTTTACTTTGGTACTGGCAATGCTAAATTTCCTAATCTGTGTGCTAGTGAAAAATCCTTTGAACTAAGTACTTGTGATTTGTGAACTTTTTTGTATGTTTCTTACACTTCCTAGAATTTTAGGTTAAATTTTAGGTTAAAGAAGCAAGGATAAATATTAATTTTGAATTTAAAATGATAATTTAATTAAATAATGCTTTTTATGAAAATACAACCTAAATATAACAAAGAAAAATGAAACTAATATGATTTAACTATAATATACATTTATAGTTATATATATTTCTTAAATGAGGAAAATAGTGGCTTAGATTAAAAAAATCAGTAAGTACTACTTCTAAATACCATTTCCAAAGCTGCATTAGAAAAATGATAATTAATTTTTCTAATAGATGGTGACATTGGCATGAATAAAGTTTATTATGTAAGTCAAATTAAAATGCCTGTCATGGATACAGAATTTTAACTGCCAGCTTACTCAAAAATGTGTTAAATAAATAGTATAGCACTGACTGACGATTATCATAGCGAACCTACGCGGACAGAGTAGAACGGCCCCGAGAGGGTTTCCAAGGGGAGCTGGTGGATTCAAACTGCCAACATTTTGGTTACCAGCTATAGCTCTTAACTGCTGCAGCACCAGGGCTTCTTTAAATAAGAAGGTATCTTATAATGTGTTTATTGGATTTTATTTGGAAAGAACCAGGAAGTTATTAAAATTAATGAAATTGTTTTCAACACCAATATTTTTTCTAATTGCTGTCAAGTTAGCTCTGACTTATGGTGAGCCCGTGTCTGTCAGAGTAGAATTGCGTTCCATAGGGTTTCAATGGCTGACAACATCGACAAGCATGCTTAAAAATAAAGCCAGCCGATAATTCCCCTAAGTGAATAAGAAACAGGAGCATTCATTTTTCATGTTTTTATTTGTCCTAGAAGAACATTTCAAACGTATTTTACCCAGACATTCTCAATAATACATCAGAGTTCTTGAATTAAGTGTTAGTTACAAGGACATGATGATGCAACTCCTGGACAAAAATTGAAAAATTAAATAATTAAGAAACATGTAGATATCACATTAAGGCTTACATTGTTCTTGACTTGTTAGAGAAAAGAGATTTTGATAATAGGAATGTAACTTTCTATATTATAATAGTGAAAATCTTGACTTAACAGTAGATTGTAAATTAAGGACTCTTTTCTGAATGAATTTGGCATATACATATTGCCAAACTGCGAGGCCTTTGAAGTCTGGCCACCACTTAAGGTCAAGTCATATCTAGTACTCTTGCTACATAGGTGATCTTTGGTGATTACTTTATCTCTCTGCCTCTATATTCTTGTGTAAATAGAGATAATAGCAAACCTACTCCATAGGGTTGCTGTGAGGATAAAACAATATGCATTTAAGACATTTAGAAAATGTCTCCAACATACAGCAAGTAATAAGTAATAAACAAATATTAACTACTACCATTACTATTGTTAATTAGCATACATACTGTGGAGACTAACATGATAGAAAATTTGTTTCTAATAAATATGCGAATGTTTCAACATACTCTACAAAATCAATCACAGAAGTCAATTATTTTATTTAATGTGAACTAGAATCTTCGGTAACATAACTTAGAAATCCTAAATATAACTAAAGAAAAGCTGAAAGAAGTTATTAAAATGTTAAAAATGTGATACACTAATCACCTACATAAGACCAAATGTCAGTCAATAATTATTTTCAAACAAAAGATGAGAATGTACGGGAATAGAAAAACTAATGGAAATGGAAGAAGTAGAACAGAAAAATGAGATTGTTCACACATTGTGAAGAATTTAACCAATGCCACTGAATAACTTGTGCAGAAATTGTTGAATGGGAGCCAAACTACTGTGTAAACCATCACTGAAAATACAATAAGATATTATTTAAAAAAATAGTAAAATAAATGTCATTAATATTCCGTAACGGCTTTAGGGTAAGGAATTTCATCTGGTTTGTAATCATTGTGATATTATGTGTCTATGTGTTTTTCACTTAACATATTAGAACTTTTGACAGATATTCTGGTTGAGGAGCAGTGTACTGAAAATGTTATTGTTGTTTTAAATATTAGTTTTATTACTGTCACCTACCATGCTGCTAGCACACTGGACAAAAAGAAAAAGAAAAATGCAAACAACCAAGTCATGATACAATTAAAATTTTGACATGGGAAAATAAGTTTCAACCCACTTGCTGTCACTGGTTTTTTTTTTTTTTTTAAAAGGTGATGCAGTAAGAGAAGCATTTTAATTAAGTGCAACCTGTATCACTGAAGTCCTATACTGTAATCAGGGAAAGAAAAAAGTATTAAGGAACAAAGCAGCATACGCCTATACCTGCACAAATAAGTATAAAATAAATCTATGAAATATTGAGTTAGTGTACTAAAATTTATTACTACCACAGGAAATATGTGAAATTGTATAGACAAAATTATCCAATTGATTGATCCTATATTTCCATTTTCAGGAAACCCTATTTTATGAGAAAAATTATAGTATTTCACTGGATGTAAATACTATTACCTGTCTGTTTTACTTCAAAATATTTAAAAAAAATGTCCCAATGTCCATATATTTGTGTAATTCAAATCATGAAACATTTCAAAACATTTTTCAAACATTCTAGGAAAAATTGAACAATTAAAAAAAAAACCTGTGTCCTGCCAGAAAAGCTATTTTTTCTTTTAAAAAATGCTGAACATGTATGAAAACAGCTGTCCATTCTTTATTCCATGTTACAAATAAAAATATGAAGTAAAATCAAAGGCCACTAAGATATGAAAACTAATTGGGAAACTATTTCCCTACAGAGAAGCTCTTCTGCTTTTCATTTTTCACCATGTTATTTTTTTTTTTTTTATTTGCGTAGCGAAGACATGTGGCAGTGAAGGGTCTCTCTGCAGACTCTGAATTGCAGGTGCTTAATTGTCTGGGACAATCACCTGTGAGTGAAATAAGACCTTTAATGATACTACAGCTTTGGTTGGTTTCTCTAAATGGAGAAATGGTATTACCATTCGTCTCAAAGGTAGCTGAAAAGTAGTAATTTGTTTCTGATTAATATCTCATAATTGAAGATGACCTCCTCGTATCTCCGGAGCATAATATACAATTTCCTAATTACCACTTGGTTGATATTTTAAAATCTGCCCATACGCTAAGTTTTTTTTCAGTTCCACTACAGCTAATGTAATTTTGGGGAAAGACATGAGATTACATATAAAATCCCTTCTAAAATGTGGTCAGAAGGGAAGAACACAAGAATCATATGGAGAACAGATTCTGCAAGTCAAAATTTAAAAAAATAAATGATTAAGCAAGTAAATCACTTTTAGTCAACAGTCATCATAAGTGCATGGTTTCTGACAGCAAGTGGGTTGAAATTTTTTTTTTTATTATTATATAGGTGTATGAAATTATACACCTATTGCCTCCCCCATCCCAGGTGTCTGCAAAATGATGATGGCTTGCTTTGCCTCTTCAAACTGTGTGTACACTGTGTGTGTGTGTGTGTGTGTGTGTGCTTTGCCTTTTGTATGTTGCATTGTTTTGCTGTGGTTGTTGAAATTTAGACATGTATAGGAGAGTAGATACTCAAGTAAATATTTGTTTATGCTTGGAGATGAGCATGTCTTCCCTTCCGCCAGGCCTTTAGTATGGGATTTTGTCTTAACCTACAAATGAGTTAGGGTGGGTTTTAGTTTTATTATTGCTAGTTACCCTCAGTGCATTGTTGTTAGTTACCCATCCGGTTGGCTCAGACTCATGGTGACATTTTGCCTAACAGAATGAAACATTTTCCAGTCCTGTGCCAACTTCATGATTATCGGTATGTTCGAGTCCATCGTTGTGGCTATTGTGGCAATCCATATTATTGAGAGTGTCTCTGGGTTCTGCTGACTCTCTATTTCACCAAACATGATGTCCTTTTCTAGTGATTGGTCTTTCCTGATGACATGTCCAAAGTAAATAAGCCGAAGTCTTGCATCCTTGCTTCTGAGATGTATTCTGGTTGTAATTCCTCTAAAACTGATTTATTTGTTCTTCTGGCTGTCCATGGTATCTTTAATATTGTTTGCCAACACCAAATTCAAACACACCAATTCTACTTTTTTCCCTTTTTCATTGTTCAGCTTTCACATCCATATGAGGCAATTGAAAAGACCATGGCTTGAGTCAGGTGGACTTTAATCATCAAAATGACATCTTTGCTTTAAAGAGGTCTTTGCAACAGATTTGCCCAATGAATTATGCTGTTTGAGATCTTGAGTGCTACTTCCGTCGACATTAATTGTTGATCCAAGTAGAATGAAATCATTGACAGCTTAATTTTTTTCTCCCTCTATCATGATGTTACTTATCAGTCCAGTTATGAGGATTTTCATTTTCTTCACATTCAGGTATGACCCATATTGAAGGCTGTAGTCTTTGATCTTCATCAATAAATGCTTCAAGTGGTCTTAATTTTTGGTAAGCAATGTAGTGTCATCTGCATATCACAAATTGTTAATGAGACTTCCTTCGATCCTGATGCCACATTCTTCTTCATACAGTTTAGCTTCACAGATTACATGTTCAGCATGCAGACTGAATGAGTAAGGTAAAAGGATACAATGCTGCTGCACACATTTTCCAATTTTAAACCACACAGTATCCCCTTGTTCTATTCAAATATTGCGTTTTGATACATGTGCAGTTACACACGAGCACAATTAAGTGTTCTGGAATTCCCATAGGTTTCAAATGCCTCTAGTGATACCTTGTGTTTGTCTTTTCGCTTAGCTTTCAATCTTGCCTTTATGCTATTCCCCAGAGAAACTCTGTCTTACAGTTCTCTCAGCTGAATCACACTGTTATTTTCACTTGAGCTTGTTGTCTTGATGTTGTTGAGTTGTAGAAGAGAGGGGTATTTTCAGATATTGTGCAGTTAAACCTCCGTTGAGGACACCACTGTGATTTATTCCTCAGGTGTGTGGTCCTCACGAGGATTCCTGTCCTTCCCCGAGTGGCACAAAAATTTTGCTCTTGGCTACTAACTGAAAGGTTACAGCTAAGAAAACACTGTGGAATCAACTCTATAGCAACGAGTTTGGGCTTTTGGTTTAGTGCTGTTCTCCCCCATCCTGCAGTAGAAAAGCCTTATTTTTCCTCCCTGTTTTCCTTCTCTAGCGAGTCCCCGTGTGATGCAAATGGTTAACATGTTTGACTACTAAACAAAAGTTTGAAGATTAGAGCCCACCCAGAGGCACCTCCGAAGGAAGGCCTGATGATCTACTTCTGACAAAATAGCCATTGAAAATCCTGTGAAGCAGGGCATTATTCTGACACACGTTGGGTTGCCATGAGTCTGAATCAACCGGAGAAACTGGTAGCTGCAGTGTACTCCACAGCTGCTCTCAGGCTACGGTTCTGGTGTTCTTCCCCTTATACATTTAAACTTTAATTCTATGCAGAAATAAGGAAGATGTGTCTGAGGGAAATTTAGGCAGTGACTGGTTCTCCAAGCCAGAACCATGAGGGAACTTTCTTGGAATTTTCCTTAATCTTTATTGTGGGTGCCTCTGGAGTTCCCTGAGGAAGAGAGGGTGGAAAGCCTTCTATGTCTGCGGCCCCAGAAGATTCACACTCTCGCGCTAGCCCACACTCACTCTTCAGGTATTCATTAATAGTTGAATTTTTTCGCTGTCATTTACAGCATTCAGCATCGCTGTTCCAGGTAAACAAATGCTCACCTTCTTTTTCATCCGGCAGGTGCCCATTTCAGTCCAGATTTTTTGTGTTATAGTTTTGCCCTGTGACCTCATTCTAAATGGGTTCACAAAGAGTTCTAAATTTGCAGTTTATCCAGCTTTTTTTTTGTGTGTGAAGATGGAAACAACACTCTTTCCAGCTGTTTCTCTAAGCAGAAACAGTAAAAAAAAAAAAAAAAAAAAAGTAGTGCCCCTAAAAATCCAAAACAAGGATTTTGAGAATCTGTTAATAAGTTGCTAGGTCAGTTAACCTCTTTTAACTTCAGCTCTCTTAACTGTCAAACAGGGACAGTAATAGCACTTAATTAATAAATGTGCTGTAATCCATTAAAACACGAGAGAGAAGCAAGATTTATAATTTAGGTACACTAAAAGGAATTAAACATAAGTTAATATAAAATAATTTATATAAGTGTTCGAGCATTTGCTAATTTTACTAAACTTTAAGATGTCCTGAAAATGTGGTGTCAACCAAGGGAAAACGTGGAATTAAAACAAAAAGAGTTGAGATATAAAAGGGTAAATTAATTGGAATAAAAACACAGAATAATTATTTCAGCAATCAGAACATAATATAAAAAGTATACCCCTGCTTAAGAAATGCATATGCTGTGGCTTAAAGTACTAAAATATGAAGAGAACAATTGAAAATGGTAGTACTCAATTAAGTTCTGTTTTTTCTTAAGAAATAGGCAGTAAGTATTCAATATTAGCAAGATTAGATAAATAAATTGTTTAATTATATTTTCTGATGTCTTTGAAGAATTTTTCAGTCATACGTTTTTGCTAACAATTTCTTGAGATAAAAGGCACATTTTAGTTTATAATAAATATTTATAGGCACTAATGTCTTTCAGCCGGTCTTGGTTAATATTATAGCTGAAATGCCGTGTTAGCCATTTCAATAAGTGAGAAACCTAGAAAAAAGTCATTGACCAAGGGCTTTGATAATGTAAAACAGAGACACACACATAGACAAAACTGTTAGACATCATCCTGTATTTTAAAAATATAGGAAAGGAAGTTTGTAGATATCAATTTACCTATCTATATCTGTCTGTGTATATACAGATATATGTATAATTTATATACCTATATATAATACATATATAACTTCTGTTAAACAATTTTATATTATGTATGTTATCAATATAAAGTCACATTCCTGACAAACTATGTTTGTTTATAAGGTTGAAGATTTTTCATGGTATTAATAATTTTTTTAAATGGTCTCCAAAGACCATTGGTTCATAATATGGAAATTATATGTTTTGTGAAAATAATTGGTATACTTTGAGTTATAAATTTCAACTCTTATAACAAACTTCTATAAGTTTGTTATAATAGTTTTATAAAGTTTGTTATGAGTTGAGATTTGCTCAATTACCTTATGATAATTACTTAATTATGTTTCCACTGATCTTGCGGTAATTACCCAACCACTACATAAGAATCACATGAGTCTTGTCAGATTAGGTACATGGTTCAAACAAATTTCTGCTTGTATAAATTTTTTGTAAGTAATAACTACATATATCTAAGTTGTCAACACTTAATACAGGTAAAGTACCTCATTCTTCCACATTCTTAGCTTGGTACTCAGGGCTCTTTTCAAACTTTCCATCCATCTTTCCAATCTTATTTATCACCTTTTTTTGTTATCATCACTATTATGTTCAGTGGTTCTCTGCCTAGTTTCCCTTAACAGTCACTATGTGAAATACCTTTGCTGTATTATTATCTACAAATGTAAATTTGATGCAGATTTCCTGAGTGCTGCTTAAGGTATATAACCTTGTCTAAGTTGTAGCTATATTATTTCTTTTACAGTAAAAATGTCTTTCAAGGTGACCACTTATCTGATTCTTCTATGTATCTCTCCCAATATGGAAAGCAGTGAGTTAGATACAGTACATGAATGAATGAATATATATGCACACATACACACAAACATGAAATAAGCCAAAGCCAAGGATAAAAATTTTTAATCCAAGTATGCCTTGTTTCCATTTGGGTTGAAGCGAAACATTATTTTATCATTAAATCAATATATTTATAACTTTAATCACTGCCTTTTTTCAAGATATCCAACACTTCTTAATCCAGTTATTGGAAAAAGTATGAACTCTGTTATGAAATACTGTTCTATGTTTAGTTTTCTAGACACAGAGATGTAAAATAATATGCTAGGATGCCTGCTTGGCAAATTACTACAGTGGGAAGACAATCTTTTTGTTTAATATGTTACACAGAAATACAAGGCAAATCACCATGATATTGGTATTGGTGCTTATTCATCCATGAGAGTAATTTCTGAACTGCTAGGCCAGAACACATCCTAAATTTTCTCTGCCTCTGCAGAACACCTGCCTAAATCAGTATGGTCAATTTCAATTTCAATTTGCTAGGAAGCAACAGCATGACCAATGTCTTCTCAAGAAAAAGAAAAAAATCAGTGTAAAAAAATATATATGTATATATAACTTTAGAATTTTATCCAGGGTTTACTTGCTAAACACATTCCCCATTTTGCATTCAATGAAAAATTTTATTCAGTGCTCATTTTGGTTTTCTCAGCATATATCCCAACAATTAACTTGAAACAATTGTTCTTTGAAATGATAGTTGCATCAGCTTCAATGTTTAAGCAATATGTCCTGTTCAGTAAATTACAAAGTCCGTAATGCAAATATTCTAGCAAGATTTTACAGGGTCCTAAATTAATTTAAAGAGAAATGCAATGCATCATCTTCCATAACAAATGATTTGTACATCTTCTGTAATTTAGTAAATAAAATGCCTTTAGGTAACATAATTGAGAGTCTTTCGTCACCAAACACTATGCTTTTCTAAGTTGACTATTATTACTGGTATATTACATTTGTTTGTTTTGTTTTCATTCCTCTATGTTGATTCTTCTCAATTGAAATCTGTGATGAAATAACATATCTAGAGCATATTGCAATAGATTCTTTGGGGTAGAAGGAGTGGTTGGAAAATAAATGACTATATCTACTTAGGGTGATTTTCATACTTCTTTCATCCCTTTACCTGCTCCCCCCCCCTTCCTTTATGGATCTTTTCTCTTGCTCAGTTGAAAAGACCAGGATATTGGCTGCATGAACTCAAGTACATAGTAAATATTATTTGTAAGATCAATTTTACATTTACATGCCCTCCAAGGAAAGAAATTTGCTAAATTCTGAGTTTCCAGCAGATATTAATTGAAGACAAATATTTACACATAGCTTTTTGAAAAATTGTGCTTATAATACACTTTATTAAAATATTTTACCAGTTACCGTTTTCTATAGAATATGATCAAATTTTTCATGTGGTTAAACTTATTCTTACAAAAAAAAAAGCCAAATTGTTTATCAATACGATATGTATTAAAATGTCAATTAGTTTAAAGAGTTAATGTCTGTTTTGGTTTACATAAGGCAGGCAAAATCTGTCTTAGGAAGGTCAGTCTGTAATATAAAAATCATGGCTTGGAGAAAAGTAAAATGAGGTTATAAGAACCTCATTATAGTACATAATTCTAATACCATTGGAAGGAAATTTTGTTCTGTACATATTACGAGTTTCTTTGAGATTTCAAATAAATTGAAAACATGAGAAATGTTGAAAGTGTAATCAAGCTTTGGGGTTTAATCCATAAAGTGTTTGAATTTATATGGCTTAAATTGTTTTCCTTAAGCCCTTAACTTTTCTCTCATTTTTTTCTTTGCACAGGTTCCATTAGATAAATAATGTTAAATTCAGATAAGTCCTAAGAAATGTTCATTTCCATGCAATCATTTGAAATTGATACACTTCCATCTCTCTGAAAGGATTCTGATCATTATTTTGAGTATTAAAATACTATTTTGTGAAAAAACCTTGAAAACACCAAGAAAAGGTACCATATTCTTCAAGAGAAGTTTGTTTGGTTCTTCAGAAACTAGGATTATCTAGAAGATGTGTCAGGTAGCCAGAAAAATATGTGAGTTGATGAATGTCTCGTCTTTGAATATTCAGATAAAACACGATTAATACTTAATTTACTAGTTAATTAGCTAATATCTTATAGAGAAAATGAAATAGAGAAAATGAAAGTAGATACAAAAAATGATTTGGTACAATTAAAAAAATTTTTGATTCTAAGAACGTGGCAAGAGAAAATAAGATGGAAATAGAAGTGAAATAAATAAGAAATAAATTGATACAGATAGCAAATATCCCCAGTAAAGTCACATATCGATCATATTTTTTTAGATTTTTTGGGGGGAAGACAATGGTCAGCTTCTCTTAAGATTGGCTAGACATGCTTGAAAGGAAAATGCATAAAGATGTTTTCTTCCATATAGCTTCAATTTTGCTTGTCTTTTCTTGTAGAAAATAGAAGTTTGCTTCTAGGGCTTTGTAAGGTATAAAAAAGCTGTAGATTTTGTTAAAATATTTAATTTAAACATGAATCCAAATTTAAACAATTCCAAATGATATATGGGTGTTGATTTGGGATCACATTATCTCAATAGAAAATATATTATCAGATGCTTCTCTTATTACTGCTCAATGAAAATGCACTAAAAATTGTTAATTAGGAATAATGAAGGAAATGATAACATTTGAAATTTTAGTAGCCTTATTTGCTCTCAAAGTGTGTCTATAAGTATAATATATTTTTGCCAAAATGTATTTGAAGAGAAGCACATTTGTGTAACCTTGAAAAGCAGGTTAAGTAATTTAAGAATTAGTAAAGGAAGGTAAGACATTCTGGGCAAATCTGCAGATTTGAGTCATGATTTGTCACTGTGGTAAATGTATTAAATCTCTACACATTTTTTTTTTTTTTTTTTTTAAATTTTTATTAAGCTTCAAGTGAACATTTACCATTCCAATCAGTCTGTCACATGTAGGTTTACATACATCTTACTCCCTTCTCCCACTTGCTCTCCCCCTATTGAGTCAGCCCTTACAGTCTCTCGTTTCGTGCCAATTTTACCTTCTTCCATCTCTCTCTATCTTCCCATCCCCCCTCCAGTCAAGAGTTGCCAACACACTCTCCCGTGTCCACCTGATTTAATTAGCTCGCTCTTCATCAGTATCTCTCTCCCCCTCACTGACCAGTCCTTTTCATGCCTGATGATTTGTCTTCGGGGTTGGTTCCTGTCCTGTGCCATCAGAAGTTCTGGGGAGCATTGTCTCTGGGATTCCTCTAGTCGCAATCATACCATTAGGTGTGGTCTTTTAATGAGAATTTGGGGTCTGTATCCCATTGGTCTCCTGCTCCCTCAGGAGTTGTCTCTTGTGCTCCCTGACAGGGCAGACATCGATTGTGGCCGGGCACCAACTTGTTCTTCTGGTCTCAGGATATTGTAGGTCTCTGGTTCAAGTGGCCCTTTCTGTCTCTTGGGTTCTTAGTTGTCGTGTGACCTTGGTGTTCTTCCTTTGCCTTTGCTCCCGGTGGGTTGAGACCAATTAATGTATTTTAGATGGCTGCTTGTTGGCATTTAGGACCCCAGGTGCCACAATTCAAAGTGGGATGCAGAGTGTTTTCATAATAGAATTGTTTTGCCCATTGATTTAGAAGTCCTCTCAAACCAAGTTCCCCAGACCCCAGCCCCTGCTTCGCTATCCTTTGAAGCTTTCATTTTATCTCGGAAACCTCTTTACTTTTAATCCTGTCCAATTAGGCTGACCTTCCTTGTTTTGAGTGTTGTCTTTCCCTTCACCCAAAGCAGTTCCCATCTACAGATTGATCAATAAAAAGCCCTCTCCCTCCCTCCCTCCCTCCCTCCCCCCTTTGTAACCACAAAAGTATGTGTTCTTTTCCGTTTTTTCTATTCCTCAAGATCTTATAATAGTGGTCTTATACAATATTTGTCCTTTTGCAACTGACTCATTTCGCTCAGCATAATGCCTTCCAGATTCCTCCATGTTATGAAATGTTTCAGAGATTCGTCACTGTTCTTTATCGATGCGTAGTATTCCATTGTGTGAATATACCACAATTTATTTACCCATTCGTCCGTTGATGGACATCTTGGTTGCTTCCAGCTTTTTGCTATTGTAAACAGAGCTGCAATAAACATGGGTGTGCATATATCTGTTTGTGTGAAGGGTCTTGTATTTTTAGGGTATATTCCGAGGAGTGGGATTTCTGGTTTGTATGGTAGTTCTATTTCTAACTGTTTAAGATAACGCCAGATGGATTTCCACAGTGGTTGTACCATTTTACAATCCCACCAGCAGTGTATGAGAGTTCCAGTCTCTCCGCAGCCTCTCCAACATTTATTATTTTGTGATTTTTGAATTAATGCCAGTCTAGTTGGTGTCAGATGGAATCTCATCGTAGTTTTAATTTGCATTTCTCTAATGACTAATGATCGAGAGCATTTTCTCATGTATCTGTTGGCTGCCTGAATATCTTCTTTAGTGAAATGTGTGTTCATATCCTTTGCCCACTTCTTGATTGGGTTGTTTGTCTTTTTGTGGTTGAGTTTTGACAGAATCATGTAGATTTTAGAGATCAGGCGCTGGTCTGAGATGTCATAGCTGAATATTCTTTCCCAGTCTGTAGGTGGTCTTTTTACTCTTTTGGTGAAGTCTTTAGATGAGCATAGGTGTTTGATTTTTAGGAGCTCCCAGTTATTGGGTTTCTCTTCATCATTTTTGGTAATGTTTTGTATTCTGTTTATGCCCTGTATTAGGGCTCCTAGGGTAGATCCTATTTTTTCTTCCAAGATTTTTATCGTTTTAGTCTTTATGTTTAGGTCTTTGATCCACTTGGAGTTAGTTTTTGTGCATGGTGTGAGGTATGGGTCCTGTTTCATTCTTTTGCAAATGGATATCCAGGTATGCCAGCACCATTTGTTAAAAAGACTATTATTTCCCCAATTGACTGACACTGGTCCTTTGTCAAATATCAGCTGCTCATACGTGGATGGATTTATATCTGGATTCTCAATTCTGTTCCATTGGTCTATGTGCCTGTTGTTGTACCAGTACCAGGCTGTTTTGACTACTGTAGCTATATAATAGGTTCTGAAATCAGGTAGGGTGAGGCCTCCCACTTTCTTCTTCTTTTTCAGTAATGTTTTGCTTATCCGGGGATTCTTTCCTTTCCATATGAAGTTAGTGATTTGTTTCTCTATTCCCTTAAAGTATGACATTGGTATTTGGATTGGAAGTGCGTTGTATGTATAAATGGCTTTTGGTAGAACAGACATTTTTACTATGTTGAGTCTTCCTATCCATGAGCAGGGTATGTTTTTCCATTTAAGCGTGTCCTTTTGAATTTCTTGTAGCAGAGTTTTATAGTTTTCTTTGTATAGGTCTTTTACTTCCTTGGTAAGATTTATTCCTAAGTATTTTATCTTCTTGGGGGCTACTGTGAATGGTATTGATTTGGTTATTTCCTCTTCGGTGTTCTTTTTGTTGGTGTAGAGGAATCCAAGTGATTTTTGTATGTTTATTTTATATCCTGAGACTCTTCCAAACTCTTCTATTAGTTTCAGTAGTTTTCTGGAGGATTTCTTAGGGTTTTCCATGTATACGATCATGTCATCTGCAAATAGTGATAGCTTTACTTCCTCCTTACCAATCTGAATACCCTTTATTTCTTTGTCTAGCCTAATTGCCCTGGCTAGGACTTCAAGTACGATGTTGAATAAGAGCGGTGATAAAGGGCATCCTTGTCTGGTTCCCGTTCTCAAGGGAAATGCTTTCAGGTTCTCTCCATTTAGAGTGATATTGGCCGTTGGCTTTGCATATATGCCCTTTATTATGTTGAGGAATTTTCCTTCAATTCCTATTTTGGTGAGAGTTTTTATCATAAATGGGTGTTGGACTTTGTCAAATGCCTTTTCTGCATCAATTGATAAGATCATGTGGTTTTTGTCTTTTGTTTTATTTATGTGATGGATTACATTAATGGTTTTTCTGATATTAAACCAGCCTTGCATACCTGGTATAAATCCCACTTGATCAGGGTGAATTATTTTTTTGATGTGTTGTTGGATTCTATTGGCTAGAATTTTATTAAGGATTTTTGCATCTATGTTCATGAGGGATATAGGTCTAAAATTTTCTTTTTTTGTAATGTCTTTACCTGGTTTTGGTATCAGGGAGATGGTGGCTTCATAGAATGAGTTGGGTAGTATTCCGTCTTTTTCTATACTTTGAAATACCTTCAATAGTAATGGTGTTAAGTCTTCTCTGAAGGTTTGGTAGAACTCTGCAGTGAAGCCATCTGGGCCAGGACTTTTTTTTGTTGGGAGTTTTTTGATTACCATTTCAATCTCTTTTTTTGTTATGGGTCTATTTAGTTGTTCTACTTCTGTATGTGTTAGTTTAGGTAAGTAGTGTTGTTCCAAGAATTTATCCATTTCTTCTAGGTTTTCAAATTTGTTAGAGTACAATTTTATGTAGTAATCTGATATGATTCTTTTGATTTCATTTGGTTCTGTTGTGATGTGGTCCTTCTCGTTTCTTATTCGGGTTATTTGTTTCCTTTCCTGTTTTTCTTTAGTCAGTCTAGCCAATGGTTTATCAATTTTGTTAATTTTTTCAAAGAACCAGCTTTTGGCTTTGTTAATTCTTTCAATTGTTTTTCTGTTCTCTAATTCATTTAGTTCAGCTCTAATTTTTATTATTTGTTTTCTTCGGGTGCCTGATGGATTCTTTTGTTGCTCACTTTCTATTTGCTCAAGTTGTCGGGACAGTTCTCTGATTTTGTCTCTTTCTTCTTTTTGTATGTGTGCATTTATCGATATAAATTGGCCTCTGAGCACTGCTTTTGCTGTGTCCCAGAGGTTTTGATAGGAAGTATTTTCATTCTCGTTGTTTTCTAAGAATTTCCTTATTCCCTCCTTGATGTCTTCTATAACCCAGTCTTTTTTCAGGAGGGTATTGTTCATTTTCCAAGTATTTGATTTCTTTTCCCTAGTTTTTCTGTTATTGATTTCTAGCTTCATTGCCTTGTGGTCTGAGAAGATGCTTTGTAATATTTCGATGTTTTGGATTCTGCAAAGATTTGTTTTATGCCCTAATATGTGGTCTATTCTAGAGAATGTTCCATGTGCGCTAGAAAAAAAAGTATATTTTGCAGCAGTTGGGTGGAGAGTTCTGTATAAGTCAATGAGGTCAAGTTGGTTGATTGTTGTAAGTAGGTCTTCCGTGTCTCTATTGAGCTTCTTACTGGATGTCCTGTCCTTCTCCGAAAGTGGTGTGTTGAAGTCTCCTACTATATATGTGGAGGTGTCTATCTCACTTTTCAATTCTGTTAAAATTTGATTTATGTATCTTGCAGCCCTGTCATTAGGTGCGTAAATATTTAATATGGTTATGTCTTCCTGATCAATTGTCCCTTTTATCATTATATAGTGTCCTTCTTTATCCTTTGTGGTGGATTTAAGTCTAAAGTCTATTTTGTCAGAAATTAATATTGCTACTCCTCTTCTTTTTTGCTTATTGTTTGCTTGATATACTTTTTTCCATCCTTTGAGTTTTAGTTTGTTTGTGTCTCTAAGTCTAAGGTGTGTCTCTTGTAGGCAGCATATAGATGGATCGTGTTTTTTTATCCAGTCCGTGACTCTCTGTCTCTTTATTGGTGCATTTAGTCCATTTACATTCAGCGTAATTATAGATAAGTAAGTTTTTAGTGCTGTCATTTTGATGCCTTTTTATGTGTGTTGTTGGCCATTTCATTTTTCCACATGCTTTTTTGTGCTGAGACGTTTTTCTTAGTAGCTTGTGAGATCCTCATTTTCATAATGTTTAACTTTGTGTTTATTGAGTCGTTACGTTTTTCTTGGCTTTTTTCTTGAGTTATGGAATTGATATTCCTTTTTGTGGTTACCTTTTTATTTACCCCTATTTTTCTAAGTAAAACCCTAACTTGTATCCTTCTATTTCGCCTTGTATCACTCTCCATCTGGCAGTTCAATGCCTCCTATATTTAGTCCCTCTTTTTGATTATTTTGATCGTTTAGCTATTGATTTCCATGATTTCCTGTTGTGTGTATTATTTTGTTTATTTATTTATTTTTTAGAATTAGTCTTAATTTGTTTGTTTTTGTGCTTTCTCTGTTTGAGTTGCGTTGATATCAGGACGTTCTGTTTTGTGACCTTGTATTGTGCTGGTACCTGATATTATTGGTCATCAGGCCAAACAATCTCCTTTAGCATTTCTTGCAGTCTTGGTTTAGTTTTTGCAAATTCTCTAAACTTGTGTTTATCTGTAAATATCTTAATTTCTCCTTCATATTTCAGAGAGAGTTTTGCTGGATATATGATCCTTGGTTGGCAGTTTTTCTCGTTTAGTGCTCTGTATATGTCGTCCCATTCCCTTCTTGCCTGCATAGTTTCTGCTGAGTAGTCTGAACTTATTCTTATTGATTCTCCCTTGAAGGAAACCTTTCTTTTCTCCCTGGCTGCTTTTAAAATTTTCTGTTTGTCTTTGGTTTTGGCAAGTTTGATGATGATATGTCTTGGTGTTTTTCTTTTTGGATCAATCTTAAATGGGGTTCGATGAGCATCTTGGATAGATATCCTTTCTTCTTTCATGATGTCAGGGAAGTTTTGTGTCAGGAGTTCTTCAACTATTTTCTCTGTCTACACATTTTTTTTTAATATTCTGTTTTCCCTTTAATTGTTTTTCTGGATCATCTAATCAATCACAAAATCCTAAAAATTTTAGATTCTCTGTATTGATCAAACCCATCTTCATGTTGCCAATCTTAATGCTATTGTCTTAGCTAATTTCTTGCCCAAAATATTACACAGCTGACATACACCTTTGATATTGACCTGAATAATTTAAAAGGAGAAACTAGTATTGAAGAGAAATGCTTTTACTTAAAATTATTAAAGCCTAACGAAATCAAAAGAAGCAACGATTTTTCCTTTTCTCATGTGTGTGTTTTAGATTTAAATGTTTTCACCACATTTGAGGATGAAAATGCATGTAAACAGGCCACAAAGAAAAACAATGACATTAAGAAAATGAAAATATAATTATTTGGGACACTTAAAAATAATTTTGAAAATTTGAAACATTTGATTAAAATCACTTATAAAAATATTTAAAAGTAAATAAAAAAATAATAAAGAATAGTCAAGTTGTATTTATTATGAAATTATGGAATATATGTAACAGGAAACTAAGGTGATTAAAACCAGTTGCCATCAAGTTGATTCCAACTCATGATGATCCCATATGTGTTGAGTAGAACCATGCTCCACAGGGTTTTCAGTGGCAGATTTTTTGGAAGGCACCTCTGGGTAAACTAGAACCACCAACCTTTCAGTTAGCAAGTGTACATTTTAACCATTTACATCACCCAGAAAGTCCAAACGAGGTGATAATGCTTCTCATTTGAATTTATAGTCTTTGTTGTGACTCTGTAGAGCTAACTTTTAAATTCTTTTTGAGTAAGATAAAAAAAAACTAATGTTGTCTTGGGGACTCTGTTAAATTACACGAATAATAGTGTTGTTTATATTTTATTATCATAAATATCATTTAAAATCATATCCTCAATTAATATAAAGCCATTCTCTATTTGAAAGTTAATTATTTTTACCCTCTTACAATTTATTTCAAAGCCACTTTTCTTGTTTGCAAGTTTTGTTGTCACAATGTCAAATAAAGGGAAGAAAACAAAACAAAACCATGATGTAAAAAATTCACAGGCAGGTTTTCTAAGAGAAGAAGGTGTTAGTTTGTTTATTCTCCTGGGATGAAGCCTACATTTCTGTCTGCACAATTGCGTTTTTGGTCCCATTTATCACAGCTGGATGTCTGGTGGTTCAATAACAAGAATAATGAACAGTGGAAGAGACTGAGCAACGTTTGCAGGGAAGCGTTAGTTTTTAGATATGCGTGTGTGTGGTGTCTTTGAAACATCCATTTAGAGATGTGAATTTAGTTGTCATTTAATAGCATTTGGGAACTACACATTTATTCAATGGCTCCAAATATTATTTATTATTACTATTTTTTTTACTTACCTATAAAATTTCTCCTGGTAGATTTGTTTTTGACTTGAAGATTTTTAAGGCAATTTGCAGATTTGATTTTATATTTTAAATTTCCATATATCTCAACCATATAAAAATATACCAGTATCAAGTACTTCTTAGACCTTAATCAGCAGTTAAACTGTTTAGAAACAATTTTTTTTCTGAAAGATTACTAACAAGGTGGCATAGCTTGGCCTAAAAAAAAAAAAGAAAGAAAAAAAGCCTGGAATTTTTGGATTCATCTAGTTCAAAACCATGCTCAGTAATCTGAAGATTCAAAGCATGCCTTTTTATTCTATCCTAATGTAGTTATGTAAAATTTGACATCAGGTCCTTATCACTTGCCCTTTGGTGGAAAAATTTAATTTTACTGTTCATTGTGTTGTACACTCTAAGTCTGAACACAACTCTTTCCTTATTTTGTTTCAGTATCTACTTTTGTTTTCCTCTGTTTCTATGATTGTCATTCACAATTCCCTCACCCCATAAGGCAACTAAATAAATCCATAACAAAAGAAGAGATTGGAAAGGTAATTAAAAAAACTCCCCACAAGGACAACAACAAAAAAAAAAAACTCTGGCTCTGACAGCTTCACTGGAGGTTTCTACCAAACTTTCAGAGAAGAGTTAACACCACTACTACTAAGGTATTTCAGAGCATAGAAAAGGATGGAATATTCCCAAACTTATTCTATGAAACCAGCATATCCCAAAACCAGGTAATTCAGAGCATAGAAAAGGATGGAATATTCCCAAACTTATTCTATGAACCCAGCATATCCCAAAAAAAAGAAAATTACAGACCTATATCCCTCATGAACTTAAATGCAAAAATCCTCAACAAAATTCTAGCCAACAGAATTCAACAACATATCAAAAAAATAATTCACTATGACCAAGTGGGATTCATACCAGGTTTGCAGGGATGGTCCAACATTAGAAAAACAATTAAAGTAATCCGTCATATAAATAAAACAAAAGACAAGAATCACATGATCTTATCAACTGATGCAGAAAAGGCATTTGACAAAGTTCAACACACATTCATGATAAAATTCTTGGCAAAATAGGAATAGAAGAAAAATTCCTCAACATAATAAAGGACATTTATACAAAGCAAACAGCCAACATCATACTAAATGGAGAGAGTCTAAAAGTGTTCCCCTTGAGATCAGGAGCCAGACAAGGATCTCTTTTATCACCACTCTTATTCAACACTGTGCTGGAGGTCCTAGCCAGAGCAGTTAGGCTAGACAAAGAAATAAAGGGCATCCAGATTGGTAAGGAAGAAGTGTCTCTATTTGCAGATGACAGGATCTTATACACAAAAAATCCTATGGGATCCTCAAGAAAACTACTGAAACTAATAGAAGAGTTCAGCAGAGTATCAGGATATAAGATAAAGATACAAAAATCAGTTGGATTCCTCTACACCAGCAAAGAGAATGTCAAGAAGGAAATCAACAAATCAATACCATTTACAGTAGCCCCCAGGAAGATAAAATAATTAGGAATAAATCTAACCAGAGACATAAAAGACCTACACAAAGAAAACTATAAGAAACCACTACAAGAAACCAAAAGAGACCTACCTACGTGGAAAAACATACCATGCTCATGGATAGGAAGATTCAACATTGTAAAAATGTCTATTCTACCCAAAGTGATCTACAGATACAATACAATTCTGAACCAAATTCCAAAGACATTTTTTAATGAGATGGAGAAACAAATCACCAACTTCATATGAAAGGGAAAGAGGCCCCAAATAAGTAAAACATTACTGAAAAAGAAGAACAAAGTGGGAGGCCTCACACTGCCTGATTTTAGAATATATTAGCAGTATAGCAGTCAAAACAGCCTGGTACTGGTATAACAACAGATGCACAGACCAATGGAACAAATTTGAGAATCTAGACATAAATCCACCACCAGCAAAAAAAAAAAATGAAACAAGACCCATACCTCACACCATGCACAAAAACAAACTCAAAATGTATCAAAGACCTAAATATTAAATCTAAAACAGTAAAGATCATGGAATTAAAAATAGGGACAATGCTAGGAACCCTAATACATGGCATAAACAGAATACAAAACATTATTAACAATGCACAAACACCAGAAGAGAAACTAGATAACTGGGAGCTCCTAAAAATCAAACACCTATGCTCATTCAAAGACTTCACCAAAAGAGTAAAAAGATTACCTACAGACTGAGAAATAGTTTTTGGCTATAACATTTCAGATCAGTGTCTGATCTCTAAAATCTACATGGCACCACAAAAACTCAACTACAAAAAGACAAATAATCCAATTAAAAAATGGACAAAAGCTATGAATAGGCACTTCACCAAAGAAGACATTCAGGCAGCTAACAGATACATCAGGAAATGCTCACAATCATTAGCCGTCAGAGAAATACAAATCTAACTACAATGAGATACCATCTCACTCCAACAAGGCTGGAATTAATCCAAAAAACACAAAATAATAAATGTCGGCGAGGTTGTGGAGAGACTGGAACACTTATACATGGCTGGTGGGAATGTAAAACGGTACAATCACTTTGGAAATCGATTTGGCACTCCCTTAAAAAGCTAGAAATAGAACTACCATATGATCCAACAATTCCACTCCTTGGAATATACCCTAGAGAAATAAGAGCCTTTACACGAACAGATATATGCACACCCATGTTTATTGCAGCACTGTTTACAATAGCAAAAAGATGGGAGCAACCAAAGTGCCCATCAACGGGTGGATAAAAAAATTATGGTATATTCACACTATGGAATGCTATACATCGATAAAGAACAGTGATGAACCCATGAAACATTTCATAACATGGAGATACCTGGAACGCATTATGCTGAGTGAAATTGGTCAGTTGCAATAGGACAAATATTGTATGAGACCGCTGTTAGAAGAACTCAAGAAAAAGCTTAAACACAGAAGAAAATATTCTTTGATTGTTATGAGGATGGGGAGGAAGGGAGGGAGAAGTGTATTCACTAATTAAATAGTAGACGAGAACCATTTTAGGTGAAGGGAGACATCACACAATACAGAAGAAGTCAGCACAACGAGAGTAAACCAAAAGCGAAGAAGTTTCCTTAATAAACCAAACACCTGGAAGGCCAGAGTAGCAGGGATGGTGGTCTGGGGACCACGGTTTCAGGGGATATCTAGGTCAATTAGCATAAAAAAAATGTATTAAGAAAACTTTCTGCATCCCACTTTTGTGACTGGTGTCTGGGGTCTTAAATGCTAGCAAGCAGCCACCTAAGATGCATCAATTGCTCTCAACCCACCTGGAGCAAAGAAGAATGAAGAACACCAGAGACACAAGATAATTATGAGCCCAAGAGGCAGAAAGGGCCACATAAATCAGAGATTACATCAGCCTATGACTAGAAGAACTAGATGGTGTCTGGCTACAGCCAATTACTGCCCTGACAGGGAACACAACAGAGAATCCCTGATGGAGCAGGAGAGCAGTGAGATGTAGACTTCAAATTCTCGTAAAAAGACCAGCCTTAATGATCTGACTGAGACTAGAAGGACCTCAGAGGTCATGGTCCCCAGACCTTCTGTTAGCCCAAGAGTGGAACGATTCCCAAAGCCAACTCTTCAGACAAGGATTGGACTGGACTATAAGATAGAAAATGATACTGGTGAGGAGTGAGCTTCTTGGCTCAAGCAGGCACATGAGACTATGTGGGCAGCTCCTGTCTGGATGGGAGATGAGAAGGCCGAGGGGGTCAGAAGCTGGCTGAATGGACACGGAGAATACAGGGTGGAAAGAAGGAGTGTGCGGTCTTATTTAGGTCAGAGCAAGTAGGAGTACGTAGCAATGTGTATATAAATTTTTGTGAGAGACCTGACTTGATTTGTAAAGTTGCACTTAAAGCACAATTAAAAAAAAAAAAAAAAGCATAATTCCCTCACCCCAACATACTATATATATATACACACACACACACATGTTTGTATACACACGCACAGGATCCCTGGTGGTGCTGTGGTTAAATCCTTTGGGTGCTAACTGAAACGCCAGCAGTTCAAACCCAACAGCTATTCTGCAGGAGAAAGATATGGCAGTCTGTTTCCGTAAAGATTTACAGCCTAGGAAACCCTATGGGGTAGTTCTACTCTGTGTTATAGGGTTTCGGAATCAGCTTGACAGCACTGGGTTTGGTACACACACACACACACACACACACACACACACATTCAGTTCATATAAGCAATATATTCTCATAAGTACTATCTTTCATTATAAACTTTGACTCTTAATCTGGGTTTGTAGATTGCAACAGGAAATGGGATTGTGTTTAACATGACTAGAAACATAATTTGGGAGTTACTTTCATGTTCTTTAGCTGTTAAAAAGAGAAGTCAAAGTACTATATACTCTACGACAGATGAGAGAGACTGTGGAATGGGGGATATGTCCCAAACGTAATATTTTCATTGTTGAGATTTCGTTCAAAAGTGAATAAGGGGGTACATGGAATTATATACATTTATTAAAACTTTCTAGAACTTTTTAGCGGTATAGAACTAATCAACACAGACAGTAAATCTTAATATATACAGACTGAAAAATATTTTTAGAGATTTGTGGATCCAGGTAGCAAAGCAGATTGTGATAAACAAATTGTTTTACAAATGTATGAAATACCTTCACTAGGGGGGTGCAGGGAGCAGGTGCTTCCTTAAGTAACTTTCAAAATGAGTCTGTAAGAATAAAGACAAAAGGAATTGCACATAAATGCTGTATCCTACTTGATAAAGTTTGTTTCCCACAGGGGTATGGATTTACAATTTAGATATAGGGTCTTTATGAGTCCAAATTGACTTGCTAGCAATGTATTTAATTTTTTGGTATACCCATATAATGGAGTTTAACAATTAAGTAAATGGATGACAGATGGCCAGGGGCAGTTTTCTCACTGTTGGAGTGGAAATTTACACAGAATTAAGGGCAGAGGCTAGAAGGATCCATGTGGTAATATACCAGAGTTGGAGACAGCAGTCTGAATCAGCTTACTAATCACTTAATTAGCTAAGAGTTGCTTATATATATGGATATACACATGTATCTCCTTGCTCTGTTAACTAAAGGACCTAAAAGCAATGAGATCACAGTAGCAAGAAGCACAACTAGCACCCAAATCTTGGCTTCTAATATCATTCTCCAATATAAAGAACCAGGATCCTTGGAGAAGTGGCTAATTCTAGAACTGGGACAGGAAAAATACAATATGAACTCGGAGCACCTTAAAGTGTCAGAAAAAAAAAAGAAAGAAAATGTCAAAAAAACAAAAACAAAAAAAAACCCCACATGAATGGAGGTGTGTCAAAGGGACACAGGAATTCACTGAAAGAGCTCCCAAGGACCAAAGCAGGGAAAGTTGAGCAACAATTTAAATAAAATAGTATTTGCTTATAACCCAAAGTATAGAGTAAATATCAGTGAGTTCATATTTACCAAAATGAATGAATAATGAAAAAATAACCCATGTAAAATGCAGAAAAATTCAAAATAATTTATGTAGATTACCCACTCTCCAGGAACAGAAACCTAACTCCCAAATATTAAATGCGGGTTACATAGTGACATCCTCTCAACAAGTACAGTTTAGAAAAGGGGAGAAAAATCAACTCTACAGTGAAGAAATGTGACAGACACTAACTCAGCCAAGTGATCAAGGTCAACATTAACAGTAATAAAAATGTGGATAGTATTGAGCTTCATCCCTTTATATAATGTGTTGAAAATGGTATTTTACCCTGTGGATGACTTCTTCCTCAAAACACATAATCCCAATCTAATCATGATAAAAACATCAAACTAATTCCAACAGAGGGACATCTTACCATATACCTGACCACTATGCCTCAAAACAGTCAAAGTTATACATACAATCGGCATTTGAGAAACTATCACGCCCAAGGGGACTCTAAGAAGACGTGTTAACTAAATGCAATGTGGTATACCGGAACAAACATATGAATAAATTATGGAGTTCAGTTGATAATAAATACTGGTTTGTTAATTCTAACAGATGTATTATACTAATGGAGGATGTTAATAATAGGGGACACTGGGTACAGAGTGTATGGTACCCATGTTGTTGTTTTCAGGTGCTGTTGAGTCAGTTCTGAGTCATAGTGACCCTATGTACAGCAGAACAAAACACTGCCTGGTCCTCTGTCATCCTCACAATCATTGCTATTGTACTATGGTGACTGTATTATCTTCTAAATTTTCTGTAAATCTAAAATTTACCTAAAAATAAATTTTATTAAAAAAAAAAGTTGAATGGGCCAATCTGGTTGTTTCCAGTTAATAGTAACTTTCTCAAGCAGGAGTAGAATGTCAATTGATACAACATAAAAATACACATTGAGAAAAAAATAGGATAAAGGAAACAAAAATACTCACAACTGTTTTGATAAACAACATAATGATAAAAGGTGGAGAAATTGAAGTCGTCAAGGATTTCATTGTACCTGGATAAACAATCAATGCCAATGGAAGCAGGAGCCAAAATGTTAAACAACATATTGCATTGAGAAAACCTACTGCAAAAGACCTCTTTAAAGAGTTAAAATGTGAAGATATTACTTTGCTGATTAAGACATCCCACTGCCATGGAGTCAGTTCTGACTCATAAGGATCATATAGGACAGAGTAAAACTGCCCCATAGTGTTTCCAAGGCTATACATCTTTACAGAGGCAGACTGCCACACCTTTATCCTGCACAGCAGCTGGTGGGCTTGAACTACCAACTTTTTGATTTTAAACTTTGCACCACCAGGGCTCCTCCTAGTAAAGCAAAAAGGTTAGGATTTATAACACATATAAACATGACCCAAGCCTTGGCTTTTTTCAATTGTCTCATATGCATGTGAAAGCTGTTCAATGAAAAAGGAAGACATAAGAAAAACTGACACATTTGAATAGTGTTGGCAAAGAATATTGAATATACTGTGGACTGCCAGAAGAATTGACTAATCAGTGTTGAAGGAAGTATACACAAAATGGACTTTAAAATTAAGGATGGTATGATTTTGTCCACATCATCAGGAAAGACCGACCACTAGAAAAGGACATCATAATACAATCCAAAACAATCCACTCTTTGGCCTCCCAAAATTCCTGTCCTTGACACATGTAAAACATATTCACCCCATCACATCATCCCAAAAGTCTTAAATCAACTCCGAATCCAAAATCTTATCTTCTGAATCACGTAAATCAAATTTGGGTGACACTTTAGGTGTATTCCATCCTGGAACAAAATTCCTCTTCCTCTGTGAACCTGTGAAATCTAGAATACAAGGTATCTGCTTCCAAACTACAATGATGAAACATGCACAAGGTAGACATTTCCATTACCAACGAGAGAAACTGGAGAAAAAGAAGGGTTAATAGCAAACAAGCAGGTCCAGAACCCAGCAGAACAATTTATATTAACTTTCAAGTCTTGAAAATAATCCTTTCTCCTCTGAGACAATTTGGGCAATGGCCCACCTTCCAGGCTCTGTGTGCTGGTCACACCCTCTGGATTCTGGGCGAAGGCTCCTCAGCCTTCGGCTTCAGCTGTGCCTTCCAGGCCCACTGGGATGGCAATTCTGCTCCCTCGGCATTGGTAGGTCCCATTCTCTTAGTCCATCTGAGTGGCAACCCTACCCCTTCTCCTCTGGCAAGCCCCATTCTTCTGCCCCTTGGCCATGGCAGCCCCAACCCCTCAGCTTTGAGCTGTAGCCCTCCTCCCCCCCAGCACATATTAGTGGCAGCTCCACACTCTGGAAACGAGTTGATGAAGACCGAACTTTTTGAAATCCAGGAGGCTCTGGCCCCACGCTTTGAGATCCAGGAGACCATGGCCCCACCCATTGAAACCAAGAAGGCCCTGCTTTCCGTGTTTCTTCCAATAGTTCTGCTAATCTCTGAGTTTCTCCAGGGATGGTCCTCTTCTTTTTTTGGAGGGCAACAGATGTAGCTCCTTTGGCCTATTTTCTGCCTATAGATTTCCAAGAGGCAGACAGTGTTCTTTCCTTTCATTCTTTTCTTGTCCCCTTCAGTTTGAGCTGATGGATTTTTTGCTGTTGTATTCGGTTAGATCCATCAGTCACGGGCTTCATTTATTTAACAAAAGATAGTGTAGTCCTGTCCTTATTAAACATTCTAGAACACATGTCCTTAGTTTGTGCAACAGAATTTTCCAAGTCTAAGTTCTGTTTCATTTGGCACATCTCTTCCCTCTTGCATTTTACTATAAGCAGCAAGAAGAAACCATGCAGTCCGTTTGAGATCTTGCTTAGAAATCTCCTCACCCAGATATCCAGTTCATCACTTACAAGTTCTACCTTCCACAAAATTATTTGAACATAATTCAGACAAGTTCTTTGCCACTGCATAAAAAGCATTTCCCCTCCTCCGTTGTCCCATCACATATTCATCATTTTCTTTTAAAACCTCACCAGATGCATATTTAATGTCCACATTTCTAGCAACATTCTTTTGCTGGCCCATATGTATTCTCTAAGACAATAGGGACTTTCTCTATAGCTCTCCTCACTTCCCTCTGGACCCTCACCAGAATTGCCTTTGACATCCAAAATTCTACCAACAGTGTCTTCAGGGCAATCTAACCTTTGACTACTAAGCACCTGAAAGCTCTTCTAGCCTCTGTGTATTACCCAACTACAAACCCACTTCCACACTTTAGGTATTTGTTAGAATAGCACCTCATTGTTTTGGTACCAAACTCTTAGTTATTTAATGCTGCTATAACAGAAATACCACAAACGGATGGTTTTAACAAACAAATTTATTTTCCCACAATTTAGGAGGCTAGAAGTCCAAATTCAGTGCACCAGCTATAGGGAAAGTTTTCTCTCTTGTTTGGCTCTGGAGGAAAGTTCTTGTCTCTTCAGCTTCTGCTTCCTAGTCCCTTAGAGATCTCTATGTGACTTGGCATCTATCTTGTCCCATGTCTGTTCTGCTCCCTTGTGTAATCTCTTTTATATCTCAAAAGAGATTAACTCAAGGTACCCTACATTAATCCTGTCTCATTAACATAACAAAGATAACCCTTTCCCTAAGGGGATTATAACCAGAATCATAGAGGTTAGGATTTACAACACACATTTTTAGGGGGACATAATTCAATTCATAACACAGTCCAATACCGTGGTTTCTTGCTTCCTTGACATTATCATCTTCATGCAATTATTCTTTTATTCCACTTAAGACACATATTTCTACAGTAAAAACTTGGGTTTAATTAAAATCTGTATTTACTATTTTACAAAACTAACCAATTTAATATTGCAGTGGTTTTGGGTGGGTCTAAGTTTAGAAAGTAAATATAAAATATTAGCTTTAATCTCGTCATTTCCTGAAACTCAAGCAGTTATAATGAGTGGCTTGAACACAAAGAGTAGCAGTGGAGACAATAAAAAATGAATATGTCTAGAAAATATTTTTAAGGCACAGTCAACAAGATTTCTTAATGAAGTCTTTATGTGTTGTGGAAGAGGCGTCAAAGGTGACTCCAGAATTTTGGTTGTTAACAACTGGAATGATGAAACTGCCCTTGGCTGAAACAGTAAAGACTAAGGGAAGAGTCGTTCCTTGGTGGAAAATCTGGGCACATTAAGTTTAAAATATATATTAGATGTCTCATGTGGTGCCTAGATTGTTGGATATAAAATCTGAAGTTCAGGTGACAAATCTAGGCAAAATTATATTTGCATCTCGTTAATTTCAATTTGGGAGTTTTATGCCAGAGATGGTATTTTACGACATGATTCTGGTTAATATTGCCACAAAGAAAGTAATTTACCTCCTAGGGAGTCTTTACTGTGGATTAACCTTATAAGAAAGGAAATGGCTGGCCATATTTATTGATAAGGTTGATTTTTACCCCAGCCTTTGTTAAAGAAATCTCTAGACCCTTCTCTGGTCTGGAAAACAGCAAAGCTCACTGCAGTGAACTGACCAAGATTTAATGATCTGCTCAGTTTAAATAACTTTAGTTTTCTCTTTCGTATTGCCTCCTTTTCTCTAGGATTCAGGTGGCTTTGACATAATAGAACATTCTTAGCTAACTGGCCCTAATTGCAACCTTAGTATCTCACTTGCACAGATCCTGTTCTACTTTCTTTTAAAATCCTGAAGTCCTTTGATTCATTGGCCTGGAGTTCAGATACGGTCTGATCTCTTGCTTTTTCCCCACTGCGGTAGTGCCTTTACAGGGCTTCTCCATTTCCTTCCCTTATTCTTCTCCTCTCCCTGGCAATTTCCTTCCTAATAAAAGTCATCCTTGCCTGTTTACCATTGTGCAGTATAATTTTTTCTTTGGCACTTTCATGGACGGAAATGCAAAATCCTATATAAAATATTAGCAAATTCAATGAATTGCTATTTAAAATATATAATGCGTTATGACGTAGTGGGATTTATTCCATGAATCTAAGACTGACAACATGAAGAAAGTAATCAATACAGTTAACCACATTTTTTAAATGGAAAAAATAAAATAATCCCAATAAATGCAGAAAGGAGCATTTGATAAAAATTCACACTTGTTTATGATCTGAAATCTCAGTGAAATTGAAATAGATGGGAAATTATTAATCAGTATCTAAAAACAGGGCAAATAATTTAATTACAACTGGAGAAAAATAATTTAACAGAATCTAGTAAAGGAGATTTTTTAATTTCAGAAGAGCCAAATGGTCAATAAGCATATAAAAAAGAAGACAACATCAGTATTGATTAGGGAAAAGCAAATTAAACCCACAATATCACTGCACATCCACCCAAATCACTTAAAAACAAACAAAACAAAAAACCTAAACAAACTAAATTTTAGAGAAAACACAGGTGTTTTAGTTGTATACTGCTGCAGAGTATATTACTTCAAAGCTTGGTGGCTTAAACAGCAGGGTTGTTTCAGAATGGATATTTTTCTGCAACACATGTTCAAAATAAGTCAAAAGGACAACTCGACGTCAAAAGAAGTGGAACTAGATTCTACCTCTCGATAGCAAAAGTGGCATGCACAGATGGTCATAGGATAAATTGCTGAAGACCAGATTGTGAACAATTTACCTCAGCCCTCTGTCCCTCACAATTCACATACATCCCACGTGCATATATAGTTTAATTCACATATATCTTCACAATTATCTAATCACAGTATCAGGCTCATCTAAACCTGATCTGGATATAAACAAATCTCCTAAAGACCTGCTTCTCTTAATTTGGAGACCTGTGAACTAAAACAATAAATTAGCTGTTCAATTTCCACCGCCCCCCTGTCTCATACAATGATACAGAGATAGGAAAACTGCAATAGTCTTCCATTTTAAAGGGAAGCATATAAACGTCATTATCCATTGTGTCCAGTTGATTCTAAGTCATAGTGACCCTATAGGACAGTGTAGAATTGCCCCGCAGGGTTTCCAAATCTGTAAATCTTTATGGAAGCAGACTGCCGCATCTTCCTCCCGCGGAGAGGCTGGTAGGTTCAAACTGCCCACCTTCCGGTTAGCAGCCAAGGGCTTAACTGCTGTGCAACCTGGGCTCCTTTTAACAGTCATTTGTGGACAGAAATCCTGAAATCCATTATGGGCTATGTCACAGTTTGCTCAATTCGGGGTAGGAAGATCGCTCCATAAGTAAAGCCACCTTTTGATATCTGGTTTTGGGAACCTAATCCATTTTTCTACAAGGCTCTCAGCTTTGCCCTCTGGGATTTTGGCTAAGAGCTTTATGATATTCTTTCATTTCCGTAAGAAATTGTTCATGTTTAGAACTGAGGGCCAATTTTTAACTATCTTTGTTTATATCCAAGCTGACAGTAAATTCCTCATAACAATTACCTTTAAACATTGTGGACTTTTCATGAGTATTTTTTGGGTGAAGTAAAAATCCATTTGTATTATCAAAATCTTAGAAGCATTCTTTCCAAAATCAGAAACGAACAAGCACGCCCCTAAAAAAAACAAAAAAATCTTATTTAATACTTTACTAGATGTAACAGAGAGGAGAGTGACATGGTTTTAAAATAATGTCTTCAAAGAAAGGGAAAAAAAATAACCTAATCTCAAAAATTTCTCCGTGCACATTCTCGGATATGCTTATTGAAGCAAGAATCCTTTCTAGATGCCATTGTCACTGACAATTTATCCTGTGAACTTTTTTTATACTGTCCTGGAGATGTAATATGTTTGTCAATTCTATTGTCTTCTAGGAAGTTAAAGATCCCATTATCCTCTGTGGAAGAAACATGTCCAAAGCACACAAACGCTTTGCTACTTATGCATCATCAGGGTCCTTTTTCACAGACATGCTGGGGAAACCCACCCAATCAGTGCTTAGCTTACCTATGCTGTGTTCCAACCAAAACTCAGTTTTGTTTAAATCTAACCTGAGCTCAACACTTTGCCCTAAAATCCAGTATAATCTTTTCTTTTTGTTGAGCGAGAAGCTGCATTTTTCTGTGGGTTTTTCCTTTACATGAAAAGAATACTGAGATCTATTCTGTTCTTTGATTTTCAGATTTGAGTGAGTGATTTCATTTAACAAGTTTGAAATGACTTGGTAAATGAAGTGACCCTAAGCATTCAGTTAAAATGTTCATTGGATGTGGTCATTATTAGTGATTTTGACAAATCTCATTCAGTGTAATAGTGAAGGGTTTGATCTTACATGGAGCAGAGGCAGTTAATTCACTGGGAAGGCAGAGGGCATATGCACAGATGCAGATACAATAGTGTTTTTTGAAATAGCATGTGACAGGTCCTACTTCAGGCCCAGGGAGCACAGCAATCACTGAAGCCAGATCAGGACCTGGAGCAGAGCGGGAAGTGGACAGGTAATGGGAGAGAGGTACTTCCCAAAGTGGGGGAGGGTTTTTTTGACCTGAGTGGTAGGTTAGAGGCTTATAGTTATCTTTCACCAAATCAGTGCCACTTCTCCTTGGTTATGGAGGTTTGAGCAGACTCTCCACCACTCGGTTTCTCCCTGTGTGGAAAAAGCTTCCCAAACAAGCTACTGCTTGCCTCAGCCTGTGCGTGTCAGCTGATCCCACCTGCAGGGTGCCTTCCAGGGGAAGTAAGGCCTGTGAAATTCTCACTGGTTCTGAACTGTCTCTCCGCCCCCCTGCTACTCAGTGTGACTCATCGACTTTGTCTTTGATGTTCAGGGCCCCGAGATTGTCATATATAATCCATTCACTTGTTTTTTCGGGTCTTTGTAGTAAGAGAGACCACAAGAATCCCCTGAATACTCCACCATCTTGGCCTTGCCTAGAGCGTGGATTTTAAACAGTTTTATTTATTTATTTTTTCCCCAGTAGGGTAAGAAGATGGAGAGAGTGGAAAGGAGGTGCTTATAGTGCTTGAGGAATCTACTTTAGATAAAGTGGGAAACAGGAATAATGAGCAGAGTGAAATTTAGATTGAAAATCAAATGGACCTGTGGAATTTTGAGATTAAGAATGCCAGAATAAGTGAGGTAGAAAGATAAAAAGTGATATTAAGAGAACAAGAGGTTAAAGTCAATATTGTGATGGTGATGAAGTTATTGCTACTGATAAAGTCTTGGGCATGACAACAGTAGTGGTGGGTTGAGGTGGGTTAGATGAAAATATCATTTGAAAGTTGGAACTTAGGAACTGAGTGTCCAGGGTTTGGGGCTCTTTCCACATTTGCTTACATCCAATGCTTAAGTTTTATTTGGATTTACTTCATCTCAATTTAATTTGGATTTATCCTGATCTCAATTTAAAGTCTTTGAATTTCAGAGAGGAGCAAATATTATACTATAATTCCTAAAAAAACTATTTTACAAAAAAATGATAAAGTTCACATGGTGTTTATTCCTGTTCTCTTTTTATATTTTCTGGTGTCTCCTAAAGCTTTACAATCTGCTGTGACCTTATAAGCTCATTATCGTGTGCTGGGATCCTGGCATCCAAGGCAACAGAACATCTGGCATCTGCTCTCTGTTTTCCACTTATCCTCTTGATCTTTCTCCATGAACTTTTAAAATCATTTGCATAAGGCAATTGCATTGCTTGAAATAAAATTAATTATCCTATTACTTTACAATAGAGTGGATAGAATATTAATGTCATAAATTTCATCAAATTTGTATTATTTTCTCCACCAATTTAAAATCTAAAGCAGGGAAGTAGTTATAAATTAAAATATCTTTCCCAAATTGTCAGTACTTCCAACTGAACCTCTTTGAATATTTATATCAATAATACTAAGGTTATGAACACTAAAAATAAAAAGTGTTCATGGTATTTGTTTGTGAAGGTCTATAAGTAATAATGTGGAATACAAGACCCATCTTTTTTTTGTTATTGAACATTCTTCCAATAAAAATAGAGGCACTAACATTATATATACGATCATATATAAAGAGAGCCCTGGAAAAGACCATAAAAGAGAAATAGCTGCTTGTTTAGACTATAAATCTGGTAAAGCACCCTCCCAAAATAAAATAACGGCATGGATTTTGAGTAAATCTTTTACAAACTATATGTTGTTGTTGTTGTTAGGTGCCTTCGAGTTGGTTCTGACTCACAGTGATCCTATGCACAACAGAACAAAACACCACACGGTCCTGTGCCATCCTTACATCCATTGCTATATTTGAGCCCATTGTTGCAGGCCACTGTGTAGATTCATCTCGTCTAGGGTCTTCCTCATTTTTGGTGATCCTCCATCTTACCAAGTATGATATCCTTCTCCGGGATAGAACCTCTTGATAACATGTCCAAAGTATGTGAGACGAGGTCTCCCCATCCTCATTTCAAGGAGCACTCTGGTTGTACTTCCAAGACAGACTTGTTTGTACTTCTGGAAGTCCATGTTATATTCAATATCCTTTGCCAACACCATAATTCAAAGGCATTAGTTCTTTTTGGTCTTCCTTATTCATTGTCCAGCTTTCTCATGCAGATGAAGCAATATCATGGCTTAGATCAGATGCACTTTAGTCCTCAAAGTGATATCTTTGCTTTTCAACACTTTAAAGAGGTCTTTTGGAGCAGATTTGCCCGACGCAATATGGCTTTTGATTTCTTGACTGCTGCTTCCATATGTGTTGATTCTGGAAAGAAGTAAAACAAAATTCTTGGCAATTTCAATATTTTATCTGTTTCTCATAATGTTGCTTCTTGGACTAGTTGTGAGGATTTTTGTTTTCTTCATGTTGAGGTGTAATCCCTACTGAAGGCTGTAGGTCTCAAGTCCTCTTCACTTTCAGCAAGCAAGATTGTGTCATCTGCATATCATAGGTTGTTAATGAGTCTTCCTCCAAACCTAATGTCACATTCTTCTTCATGTATTGCAGCTTCATGGATTATTTGCTCAGCATGCAGATTGAATAAGTATGGTGAAACGTTACAACTCTGACACACACATTTTCTGATTTTAAAGCAGACAGTACCCCTCGTTATGTTCAACAACTGACTCTTGGTCTATGTACAGGTTTGGCATGAGCACAATTAAGTGTTTTAGAATTCTCTTTCTTTGCACTGTTATCCACAATTTGTTATGATCCACACAGTCAGGTGCCTTTGCATAGCCAATAAAATACAGGTTAATATCTTTCTGGTATTCTTTGCTTTCAGTCAAGATCCATCAGACATAAGCCATGAAATCCCTTGTTCCACATCCTCTTCTGAATACACCATGAATTTCTGGCAGTTCCCTGTAGAGGTACTGGTGCAACCACTTTTGAATGATCTTCAGCAAAATTTTACATGTTTGTAATATTAATTATATTGCTTGATAGTTTCCTCATTCTGTTGGATCACCTTTCTTTAGGATGGGCACAAATATGGATCTCTTCCAGTCATTTGGTCAGGAACCTCTCTTCCAAATTTCTTAACATAGACTAGTGAGCATGTACAGTGCTACATGCATTTGTTGAAATATCTCAAATCATATTCCATCAATTTCTGGAGCCTTGTTTTTTTGCCAATGACTTCATTGCAGCTTGAACTTCTTTCTTCAATACCATCAGTTCTTGATCATATGCTACCTCCTGAAATGGTTAAACATCAATCAATTCTTTTTGGTGTAGGGACTCTGTGTATTCTTTCCATCTTCTTTTGATGCTTCCTGCATCATTTAATATTCTGCCCATCGAATCCTTCAAAATTGCAAATTGAGGCTTGAATCTTTTTCTTCAGTTCTTTCAGCTTCACAAATACCTAGTGTGTTCTTTACTTTTGGTTTTCTAACTGCTGTTCTTTGCTCATTTCATTATAAAATTTACTTTGTCTTCTTGTGCCGCCCTTTGAAATTTTCTGTTCAGTTCTTTTACTTCATGATTTCTTCTGCTTCCTTTAGTGACTCTGTGTTCAAGAGTAAGGTAGAGTCTCTTCTGACATCCATTTTGGTGTTTTCCTTCTTTCCTTTCTTTTTAACAACCTTTTGCTTTCTTCATATATGAAGTCTTTGCTGTCACCCCACAACTTGTCTGATCTTCCATCATTAGTGTTCAATGTGTCAAATCTATTCTTGATTGGTCTTCAAATTCAAGTGGAATATACTCAAGGTCGTATTTGGGTTCTTATGGACTTGTTTTAATTTTCTTCAGAGTCAAATTAATCTTGCATAGGAGCAATTGATGGTCTGTTCCGTGGTCTGCCCCTGGCCTTATTCTAACTGATGATATTGAACTTCTCCAATGTCTCTTTCCACAGGTGTAGCCGATTTAATTCCTACGTTTTCCATTTGGTGAGGTCCATGTGAATAATCACTGTTCATGTTGTTGAAAAAAAAAGATGTTTGCTATGAATAAGTCATTGGTCTTGCGAAATTCTATCATGGGATCGCCGATGTCATTTCTATCACCAAAGCCATATTTTCCAACTATCAATCTCTCTTCTTTGCTTCAACTTACACATTCCAGTCACCAGTAATTATCTATCCATTTTGATTGCATGTTTGATCAATTTCAGACTGCAGAAGTTGGTAAAAATTCTCTATTTCCTCATCTTTGGCATTAGTGTTTGGTTCATAAATTTGAATAATAGTCTTGTCAACTGGTCTTCCTAGTAGGCATCTGGAGATTATCCTATCCCTGACAGCATTGTACTTCAGGATAGATCTTGAAATATTCTTTTTGATGATGAATGTGATGCCATTCCTCTTCAGTTTGTCATTTCCAGCATATTAGAATATATGTTTGTCTGATTCAAAATGGCCAATACCGGTCCATTTCAGCTCACTAATGCCTAGGATATAGATATTTATATGATCTGTTTTATTTTTGACGACCTCCAATTTTCCTAGATTCATAATTTATACGTTCTACTTTACAATCTTTAATGGGTATTTTCAGCCGTTTCTTCTTATTTTGTGTCATGCCACATCAGCAAATGAAGGTGCCAGAAGCTTTACTCCATCCATGTCATTAAGGTACTCTACTTTGAGGAGGTAGCTTTTCCCCTATCATATTTTGAGTGCCTTCCAACCTGAGGGGTTCATCTTATGGCACTATATCAGACAGTGTTCCTCTGCTATTTGTAAGGTTTTCACAGACCAACATTTTTATAAGTACACTGCCAGGTCCTTCTTCCTTGTCTTTTTGCCTGGAAACTCCGCTGAAATCTGTCTATCATGGGTGAAGCTGCTAGTATTTGAAATACTGGTTGCATAGCTTCTAGCATCACAGCAACATGCAAGCCACCACAGTAATGCTATTGTTTGATAGTTTCCACATTTTGTTGGACCACCTTTGCACACGAATATGGATCTCCTCATGTCAGCCTGCCAAGTAGCCACTTCCAGATTTCTTAATTTTCTAGTAATTAGTGATCAGATTACTCCATATTGAATCTATGATGAATATTTCTCACTCATAAAAAGACTTATCCTTAATTATTTTAAATACAATCTGAAATTTAATATGAATAATATTAAATAATCATTTTTGTAAATACTCAGGAAATTATTTGTAGGCATATCTATACAATGCAAAGTTGAAATAAGCTACTTATTTAATATTCCAAGCTTTTTAGGGACTTAAAAGGAAAACTAGTGAATAGAGAGTGAATTATGTATATTGTATATTTAGTGCCTTTCCACTATCATTTTCTTGAATTTGTAGACAAATTGTCAAGTCTAATGAATGTTACAATTTAAAAATGTGCAAGTGTTGGATGTGTGTGTCTAAGTTGTTTTCTCTTTCTCCACAATTCTCCACTCTTCCTCCTTACTCTCTTTTATGTATGTAACTCTTGATGGTTCATATTGTCTGAATAAAGACATGCTGGATTCTACCCAGATCAGAGGTTGAGAAATACAGACAACATCTGGGAGACTTGAGCATGGCAAACAAGCTCTTCAGAATATGTTTTCTTTGTTTCACCATTTCCAATATTTAGTTCCAATTTGGTAGTGAATCTTCTGCACTAATACTGGGGTCTGGGGTTCTTAGCAGATCCCTGGAGATCCTGCTGTCCTCTGTAGTTTAAGACGTGGTTCCAGGATCATAAGGAAACTTACCTGATTCAGAGGTAAAAATGACTCATTTTATCTCCCCAAGGATATTATCCCAGGCTCTTAGAGCAGATATGAATTTACTCTAAGTTTTATGCAAAAACTGATAAACTTGCCACCCTTTTATTCTTTACTCCAGACTATAGGATATCATGTTCTTTAAGATTTCCTTGGGATAAATATATCTTGAAAAAGATGTAATTTTGGTGATTTTATATAGAATTTGGGCTTACTGTTCCTTAGCTATCTACTCTTCTGAAATATTCTTTTAAGGAGAGCAAAGATATCATACATATAAGCATCATTTATTATGCCAAATACCAGCAGATGATTAGAGCTCAATGGGGCTTAAAATATGAAGGTTTAAATGGACTTGTGCAAGCTTGCACAGTACCCTTGGAAACCTAAAGCTGAAGAATGACAGAAACTAATGGCTAAAAGCTTAATTTTAACAATAGCAGTCATCTTAGCTATTTAGTGTGGCTATCACAGAAATAACAAAAGTGGATGGCTTTAATAAACAGAAGCTTTTAGAAGTCCAAATTCAGGGTGCCAGTTCCAGGGGAAGGTTTCTTTCTCTGTCAGCTCTTGGGGAAGGTCCTTGTCAGAGAACTTCTCTTGGTCTAGGAGCTTCTTATCACAGGGATGCCAAGTCCAAAAGATGCACTCCACTCCTGGCTCTTCTTGCTTGGTGGTAATCAGGTACCTCTCCTTTCTGCTCAATTCTCTCTTTTGTATCTCAGAAGAGATTGGCTCATAATCTTGTAGATTATGTCCTACTTCATTAACATAACTGCCTCTAATCCTGCCTCATTAGCATCATAGAGGTTAGGATTTACAACATATAGGAAAATTACATCAGATCACAAAATGGAGGACAATCACACAATACTGGGAATCATGGCCCAGCCAAGTTAATGCAGCTTTTGGGGGGACACAATTCAATCCATAACATTCCACTCTTTGTCCACCAAAAATTCATGTCCTTGCCACATGTAAAACACATCATATCTGCCCAAAAGTCTTAAATCAATTCCAAGCATAAATTCCATCCTGGGGCAAAATTCCTCTCTTTCTGTGAAATCTAGAATACAAGTTATCTGCTTTACAATGGTAAAACATAACACAAGGTAGATATTTCTATTACACATGAGAGAAATTGAAGGGAAAGAAAGGATAATAGGCACCAAGCAAGTAAGCAAAATGCCTCACTTTAGCTCTCAAGGTTTGAAAATAATCCTTTGTTCTCTGAGACCATCTAGGCAAAGGCCTTGCCCTCCAGATTCTGAGTGCTAGCCATGCTCTCTGGACTCAGAGTGGAGGCCCCTAAGCCCTACATTTCAGCTTCACATCCCAGGCCCACTGGGATGGCAATCTGGGTCCCTTGGCTTTGGGTAGTTCCATTCCCCTAGTTCATCTGTGTAGTGACCCTACCCCCTTGTCCCCAGCAGGCCCTGTTCTTCTATCCTTTGGACATAGCAGCCCTACTGTCTCAGCTTTGGGAGGGGGATCTGGCCACATTCCCCAGGGATTCTTGAATGGCAGCCTCACACTCTGGAACTGAGTTGGCTAAGGTTTCACTCTTTGAAACCTAGGAGGCTATGGCCCCACCCTTTGAGTGCCAGAAGGCCATGGTTCCACCCTTTGAGACTCCAGAGGTCATGGCCCCCTCCTTTGAGACTGAGGCAGCTCTGCTTCCTGTGCTCCTTGTCTCTTCAGCTTCTGCTTCCTTGTTCTTTGGCCATTCAGCCCCTCAGGTCCTCAGCCCCTCAGCCCCTCAGCCCTCTTTGGCTGATCCAGGGTATGCTCTGCTTGGGCAAATGTTTCAAGGCTATTTAGCTCTACCAATAAGTGCTTAGAGGCACCTCGCTCTGCCAGTAAACCTCCGTTGGAAGGTGCTCAGATCTCTTGCTCTGTGGATGGGCAAACCCAGCTCCACTGTTATGTGTCCAAAAGCACTATGCTCTGCCAGAAAGTCTCCTGCCTGAAGGCATTCACTGTCTAGTTCTGTGGGTCGGCTCCCAGTCTATCTCATGCTGGTCTCCTGGTTCTCCTGTTGCCTTTTCTCTGCTGCTGTTTCTTGCCATCTGTGTCACCCCCAGTGTTACAAGTCTCCTCACTTCTTCCTGAGCCCTCAAGAAGAATTGTCTTTGATGTCCGTAATTCCACCAACAATCTCTCAAGGCAATCTAGACTTTTACTATTCCATTGCTGATCCATTGCCATCAAGTAGATTCTGTCTCATAGTAACCTTATAGGACAGAGTAGAACTGCCCCATACAATTTCCAAGGAGCACCTGGTGAGTTCGAACTGCTGACCTTTTGGTTAGTAGCTGTAGCACTTAACCACTATGCCACCAGGGTTTCCTATTAGGCACTTTAAAGGTCTTCTAACCTCCACCTGTAATTCAGTTCTAAAACCACTTTCCACATTGTAGGTATCTGTTAGAGCAGCACACCACTCTTGATACCAAATTGTGTCTTAGTTATCTAGTGTGTTATAACAGAAATACCACAAGTAGATGGTGTGATTGTTAAGGTTGTGTGTCAACTTGACTGAGCCATGATTCTCAGTGGTTTGGCAGTTACGATGTAGTTTGGCAGTCAGATGATGATGTGATCACTTCCATGATGAGATCTGATATAATGTGATCACCTCCATGATGGGATCTGCTGTGAGTAGACAATCAGTTGAAAGAGAGATTCCTTGGGGGTGTGGCCTTCATCCAATATAAATGGACTTTCTGGTAAGCCTCAAAGGCTGGATCCTGAAGCTGGCCCCTGTTCATCGGACCTCCAGTTCTTGGGACTTGAGCTAGCAGCTTACCTGCTGTCTGACCTACTGATCATGGATTCACCAGCCCCTGTGGCTACATGAATCAGGAGAAGCCTCCACCCTGATCCATGTTCCAACCTCTACAACTGTTTATCATTTCCTTAATATAGATCTCTGCATATATCTATATGCTTTACTGGTTGTCTTAGTTACCTAGTGCTTCTATAACAGAAATATCACAAGTGGTTGGCTGTAACAAAGAGAAATTTATTCTCTCACAGTCTAGGATGCTAGAAGTCTAAACTCAGGGTGCCAGCTCCAAAAAAAGGCTTTTTCTCTCTGTTGGCTCTAGAGGAAGTTCCTTATCATCAATCTCCCCTGGTCGAGGAGCTTCTCAGCACAGGGACCCCGAGCCAAAGGACATGCTATTTTCCTGGCTCTTATTTCTTGGTGGTATGAGGTTCCCCTGTCTCTCTGCTGACCTCCCTCTTTTATATCTCAGAAGAGATGGGCTCAAGACTCAACCTAATCTTGTAGATTGAGTACTACCTCATTAACATAACTGCCTCTAATCCTGCCTCATTAACATCAAACCCATTGTTGTCAAGTCAATTCTGACTCATAGCAACCCCACAGAACAGAGTAGAACTAACCCATAGAGTTTCCAAGGATCACCTGCTGGATTTGAACTTGCTGACCTTTTGATTAGCAGAGGTAACACTTAACCACTATGCCACCAGGGTTTCCTCATTAACATCAGAGAGGTAGAATTTATAACACATAAATAAGTCACATCAGATGACAAAATCGTGGACAATCACACAATACTGTGTATCATGGCCTAGCCAAATTGACACATATTTTTGAGCAACGCAATTCAATCAATGACACTGGTTTTGCTTCTCTAGAGAACCCAGGTTAAGACAGATGGCTTTAACAAACAGAAATTTATTCTCTCACATTTTAGGAGGCTAGAAGTCTGAATTCAGGGTGCCAGCTCCAGGGGAAGACTTTCTCTCTCCGTTTGCTCTCAGGGAAGATCTTTGTCATCAAGCTTCCCCTGGTCTAGGAGCTTCTCAATGAAGCGATCCCAGGTCCGAATGATGTGCTTCACTTTTGGCTTTTCTTGCTTGGTGGTAATAAGGCCCCTCTTCTCTCTGCTTGCTTTTTTCTTTTATATCTTAGAAGAGATTGACTCAAGATAAACATAATCCTATAGATTGTGTCCTGATTCATTACAGAACTGCCTCTAATCCTGCCTCATTAACATCATAGAGGTTGATATTTACAACACATAGGAAAATTACACAGATCACAAAAAAGAGGACAACTACATAATACTAGGAATCATGGTGTAGCCAAGGTGACATATATTTTTGGTAAACACAATTCAATCCATAACAGTGATTAAAATTCCCCTATCCTCCTAGCCAAGAAAAGCAATGGAGAGTATGTAAAGTTGTTCAGGACCTTAGAACAGTTGTGTGGTGAATCTCTGAGACCGTTGCTATCATTGTCAGAAAACTTTGCTAGATCTATTCCTGCCAATGAAGATTTCAGAGCAGTGTCTTAATTAAGCTATAACTCTAAAATATATTTTATTTCAATATAATTCTTTCCTCTACTGATTTTTATGTCCACAGACATTAAAAAGTCTCATAAATCTTCTGTGCAGAACTGGTTAACAAAAAAAATCCATTGGGGCTATGTAACGAGATATTTTCCAAGTTCTTGTTTTAAATGAGTTATTTTTGAGTTAGCTTAATATTCAACATCTCAAAGTTAAAAATAGTCATCATGATTGAATCAAATGTGTGATTTGTTATTACCTGCAACTTTCTTATAACTTAATTATGTAAGTACTTTTCCATTTAATGACACCAAAAAAATCATTACATAATGTGGAACAGAACCCACACTTGAGTTTTTTCGAGTCATGGTATTTATTTTTTTGATGAATGCATTTAATTAATTATTTTTTAGTAGACAAATTGTTTTATGACATTGGTTAACAACCCCATGACATGTCAACACTCCCCTTTCAACCTTGGGTTCCCTATTACTGGCTTTCCTGTCCCCTCCTGCCTTCTAGTCCTTGCCTCTGAGCTGCTGTGCCCCTTTAGTCTAGTTTTGTTTTATGGGCCTGTCTAACCTTTGGCTGAAGGGTGAACCTCGGTAGTGACACCATTACTGAACTAAAATGGTGTCCAGGGGCCATACTCTCAGGGTTTCTTCATTCTTTGTCAGGCCAGTAAGTCTGGTCTTTTTTTGTGAGTTAGAATTTTGTTCTACATTTTTCTCTAGCTCTGTTTGGCATCCTCTACTGTGATCCCTATCAGAGCAGTCAGTGGTGGTAGACGGGTGTCATCTAGATGTACTGGACTCAGTCTGGTAGAGGCCGTGGTAGATCTGGTCCATTAGTCCTTTGGATTAATCTTTCCCTTGTATCTTTAGTTTTCTTCATCCTTCCTTGCTCCTGAAGGGCTGAAATGTCTTAGAGGGCCGCTACAGGCTTTTCAGACCCCAGATGCTACTCACCAAAGCAGAAAGTAGAACATTTTCTTTATAAACTGTGTTATGCCAGTTGAGCTAGATGTTCCCTGAGACCATGGTTCCCACAGCCCTCAGCCCAGCAATTTGGTCCCTCAGGGAGTTTGAATGTGTCTACTGAGTTTCCATGACCTTGCCTTGGACAAATTGTGCTGGCTTCCCCAGTATTCTGTACTGTCTTATCCTTCACCAAACTTATTGCTTATCTATTGTCTATTTAGTGTTTTTCCATCCTCACTCCTCCCCTCCCTGATAACCATCAAAGACTGTTTCTTTTTGTATGTAAATTTTTCATGAGTTTTTACAGTCGTAGCCTGATATAGTATTTGTCCTTTTATGAACGACTTATTTCACTCTGCATAATGCCCTCTAGATTTATCCATGTTATGAGCTGCTTCACAGATTCATCGTGTTCTTTATCATTAGGTAATACTCTATTGTGTGTATGTACCGTAGTTTGTTTATTCAGTCATCTGTTGACGGGCATCTAGGTTATTTCCATCTTTTTGTTATAGTGAAGAATGCTGCAGTGAACATGGGTGTGCATATGTCTATTCGTGTGATGATTCTTATTTCTCTAGGATATATTCTTAGGAGTGGAACTCCTGGATCATATGGTATTGCTGTTTTTAGCTTTCTAAGGAAGTGTCATATCATTTTCCAAAATGGTTGTATCACCAGCAGTGCAATAGAGTTAAAATCTCCCCTCAGCCTCTCCAACATTTGCTATTTCCTGTTTTTTTTTATTTGTGTCAGTAATGCCAGGGTGAGATGGTATCTCATTGTGGTTTTGATTTGCACTTCTCTAATGGCTTTTTTTTTAATACTAGTGATTGAGAGCATTTCCTCATGTGTCTGTTGACTTGACCACTTTAATGTCTTCTTTGGTGAAGTGTCTGTTCATTTCCTTTGCCCATGTTTTAATTAGATTATTTGTCTTTTTATTTTAGAGGTGTTGGTTTTTCTTGTAGCTTTTAGAGATTAGACCTTTGATTTGTTATAGCCAAAAATATTTTCCCTGTCTGTAGATTCTCTCTTTAATCTTTTGCTGAAGTCTTTTGATGAGTATAAGTGTTTAATTTTTAGAAGATCCTAGTTATCTAGCTTATCTTCTGGAGTTTGTGTGTTGTTGGTTATGATTTGTATCATGTTAATGCTGTGTATTAGGGCCTCTAGCAAGGATCCTATTTTTTCTTCTATGAACTTTATAGGTTTTGGCTTTATATTTAGGTCTTTGATCCATTTTGAATTAGTTTTTGTATATGGTGTGAGTTATGGGTTCTGTTTCTTTTTTTTGAAGGTGGACATCCAGTTTTGTCAGCACCATTTGTTAAAAAGACTGTCTTTTCCCCATTTGATGGACTTTGGGCCCTTGTCGAAGATCAGGTGGCCTAGGTGAATGAATTTACATCTGGATTCTCAATTCTATTCCATTGGTCAATGTGTCTGTTATTGTACCAATATTAGGCTGTTTTAACTACCATAGCTATGTATAGGTCAGGTAGTGCAAGTCCTCCTACTTTCTTCTTCTTCTTCAATAGTGCTTTACTTATCCAGGGCTTCTTCCCTTTCTATATAAAGTTAATGATTAGTTTTTCCATTTCATTAAAGAATGTTGTTGGTTTTTGGATCAGGATTGCATTGTATTTGTAAATAACTTTGGGTAGAATTGTTATTTTCACAATGTTGAGTCTACCTCTCCATAAGCATGGTATGTTTTCCCATATTGCAGATCTCTTTTGGTTTCTTGCAGTAGTGTTTTATAGTTTTCTTTGTGTAGGTCTTTTACATCTCTGGTTAGATTTATTCCTAAGTATTTTATTTTTTTAGGGGCTATTATGAATGGTATTGTTTTCCTGGTTTCCATTTCATCATTCTCTTTATTGATGTATAGGAATTCAATTGATATTTGTATGTTTCTCTTGTATCCTGGTACTCTGCTGAATCTTTCTATTAATTCCAATAGTAGTCTTGCGGAGTCTTTTGGGTTTTCTGTGTATGATATCATATTATCCACAAATAGGGACAATGAAAAGCAATGAAAGAGCAAAAAGTGTTCATGGAGCCTCTCCAACTCACAATAAAAATGTGGTATTGTTCAAACCTAGTCCATAGTGGATATCATCAGTAGGAAACACAGGCAGAGTCCTCAGTGCTCTGTTCCCAGCTAAGAAAAACACCTGGAATCATATTGGAAATGCATGTTACCCGACAAAAATGAAGATTGCAGAGTGAAGCTTTTTTTTTTTTATACCAAATGCGTAACCAATACCAAATGATAAAGAGATGGTTCAAGAAGAGTAGCATTCAAATGTTAAATCATCACAACCATCATCATCATCATCATTGTCACCATCATCATTGTCATCTGAAGTCAGACTTGAATCAGACTTGAAACAGTTAGAGTCTGACTCCCAACTCTTCCAGCAACCAGTTCTGTAATTTTGGGTAAAGTCTGAAGTTTAGTCTGTGCTAAGCTTTGTGGTAATCACTTTGTGCTAATCACTCAATGTGTTTAATCTACTCACAATCTCTACAGATAAGAAACAGAGGCACACAGCAAAAATACATTACGCAAGGTTTAAATAAGTGAATCTTCGAAAAAAGAAAATTTAAAATATTGTATGTACATAGAGGAAACCCTGGTGGAGTAGTGGTTAAGTGCTATGGCTGCTAACCAAGAGGTCAAGAGTTCAAATCTGCCAGGCGCTCCTTGGAAACTCTATGGGGCAGTTCTACTCTGTTCTGTAGGGCCGCTATGAGTCAGAATCGACTCGACGGCAGTGGGTTTGGTTTTGGTATGTACATAGAAATAAATGTAAACAATATTTTCAAATATACGTATTGAAGACAACATTAAACTGTTACACAAATTTCTTAGAAAACAAATTTCAATGGCAATAATATGCTTGCAAGTAGCCAAAGACAGGAAAAGATACAGTTAAAAAAAAAACAAAAAAACTAAGGTACATCTAAATCCATGAATGAGGATGTAATTTTGGCAATTAATCATTCTCAAAACTAGCACTGTTTCATTTTGTGCCAGATTGACATTCTTTGTGATAGGAAATAGTGTGTGTGTGAGTGAGAGAAAGAGGCGCAAAGAGAAGGAGAGGAAGGGAAAAGAAAACATATTGCTCTAAACCGGGGAATGCTAATAAATATACATAACTATAAACAGCTTTCTGAAGACAGGTGCACTGTGCTGAACATGATTTAGATATTTTGCTCCTGGCTTGAAAATGAGCCTCAGCACTGGATTCACGGAAGCTGTTAAATTCTTGTGGGGTTCAGCACTGCAGGAAACTGATCCATAACTTAACTGTGTGCTCAGAAAGCCAATTGCCTGCTTTGTAAATTTATGCAACTTTTATATTGGTAAATGGGGTGTTTGGGAGGGTATTGGCAGGGATAAAAGAAGTTTTAATTTACTCAGAGGTGTAATTCATGGTTAATAAACTGTAAAAGCATCAGTAAGTAAAGAAACAGAGGCTGAACAAGGGTAGAGGTAAAGAGACAGGATTTTCCATTTTAAATGGACTTAATTAGCACAGTCCATCGTCTTGGGGGCAGGAAACCATGAAACCACGACAGCCTTTGCCTTTGAATGCCAATGAAAGCAACAAGTTACTACACGTGTAACAAATACCTCCTTTATGTGTTGAAGATCTGGTCGTCACATATATACATCCTTTTAGAAATGGCAAGGAAAGGAAACAGATCATTTCCATAAGTCACCGTATTTTTATAGCCATAGAAGACATACATACATCCATGTAATACTCGCACGGCAAACTTACTTTTCAAAATAGATTGAATTTTATAAGCACGTAATGAAGTTTCAGAGTGTTATCTGTAGTCTGATGAAAATAAGCGAATGCCAAAACAGCCTCTCTGCCTTTTCTGTGTCATCTGACTATAGTTAGACCATGTCCTTGAAGTGTCCCAGGGCTTGTTTCTCTTTTATTCTATTAACTGTCTTTCCTTAGATGATTTCATCTAGTTGCATGGCTTTAAATAGCACCAATATATTGAGTGGTTGACTTCTCTCTGAACTCCATGTATGTATATCCAAGTGTCTGTACATCTTCACCTGTATGCCTAAAAGTCACTAGATGCTTAAAAAGACAGAGAGAACTCTTAATTTTTCTCCCTTTAGTCATAACTAACACTACAAGAGAGGCACTGCTCTAAGTACTTTATATACATTAACTCATTTACTCTTTCTAAACTATTAAATGGGTGTTATTATGAGGAAATTGCTGGTCACAGGCTAAATAACTTGTCCAAAGCCATGAAACAATTTGAACTGAGCCTGTTCCAGACTGCATGCTCTCAACCTCAGCCCACAATGCACACTCTTCTGCTCCCATTTCTCTTAGTGCAGGGGCTCCTCTGTCCATTCTGTCAATCATGCAATCCACTCTTTCCTTGTCCTCTCACATAGAATTCTTCAGGAAGCCCTCTCAGCTACATTCCCAAAATATCCCTCAAACCTGGTCACTTCTCACCATCCTCACTACAGTCTTACCTAGCTCCATTATTATTCACCCAGTCTACTGTAATGGCCACCTAACTTGTCTCTCAACTTCCGCTATTTCCTGCTGTCCATTCTCCATATGATGGCCACCGTGATAAGGTCTTATTGCTTCCTTACCAAGGACTATTCAATAGCTGATCACTAAAATTAAAATAAAATCCAAACTCCTTTCCTTGGTCTATCAAATGCCACATAATCTGGTCCCTACCTGCCTTTCCAAACTAATCTTACCCCAAATTGCCTCACATCCGTTGAATTCCAGTCACACTGGCCTTCCTTCACTACTTTGACCACACCAAGAATATTCCAATTTAAATCCTCCTCCATTTGCACAGAACTCTCTTCCTCACTTCTTTGTATTGTAAGCTTTTCCCATCTGGGAGGTCTCAGCTCAAATCGTACCTCAGGGGGACTTTCCCTAACCTTCTCCAAATTGTACCAGAATTGAATAAGGTTCTTGTCGCTGGTCAAAAATGAGCAGGTAAGGCATGTAGAGCTTTCCACAAGAGCAAAGCTTTACTGAAGAGGCTTGCAAGCAGAGACTGAGGAGGGCCTAAAGCAACACTTACCCCCATCTCATAGAACAAAAGACTAGTCTGTTTTTAAAAGTACTTGGGTGGGAAAAGATTCATGTTTATTCACAGGCATAGGCGGGGATATGTTAACTACGGTGCGTGCACAGGAGCTTTCCAAGATGGCTCCTGTCCCAGAGGCCTCTGGGATTCGTAGCAGGACTTATTATGGAGTGTCACACTTGCACAGTCTCCCAGCTGCTGCCACAGCCCCTCACTGCCCCTGGTGGAAGGTCACACAGAGGTCACAGGTCACAGGTGGATGTTCTGAACATGTCTTAGGCTGGTTTTCTCCAGCTACTTCTGAAAGACAACTTTAAAGAAGTTTGCGGGCTATTTTCTGATACCCTGCCCCATTGTTCTGGGAAATGGCTTTGTTTCTGCACCCTGGGCCACTTCCTGTACTTTGTTTGCAGATTTGAGGGCCCTCTGTCCCCTGTCTTAAAATCAGCACTCCCGTTGCCCTCTCCTCCCCCAGCACGAGCCACCACTCCTTGTATCACTAATTGGTTTTGTTTCCATCATGTCTCACATCTGAAATCATTTTATTTATTGATTTTTAAATTGTCTCTCCACATAATAATGTAAAGTTGATGAGGGTAGGGACTGTGTTGCCTATCATTCTATAACCAGCCCCTAAAGTGTTCTTGGTACACAGTAAGCACTCAAACACATATGTGTCTGTGTATGTGTATAAAATGTATATATAAAAAAATTTATATATGCATATATATAATTATGTCTTCAGATTGTTTAGAGACACTAATTTTACTCACTTCCAAATCTCTTCAAAAGTTCCTTTATTTCTCCTATCCTTATTCATGTTAATCATAGTTAAGATAAAAAAAAAAAAAAATTTTTTTTTTTTTTGCATAACTTTATTAATGACCTACCGGACATTTAGCGATTCACATTCACTGCAATTTTCAAGAAAATGTATATATTCTGAGAGGTATGTATTGGTTTCATGTTACAGAATAAAGAAAAAAATGATAAGGAGACTTAGATAACTTGTCTATGGTCACACAGCCAAAAATGTTACACTTGGAATTTGAAGCCACGTTTAAAACCAAAAAAACCAAACCTGTTGCCATCAAGTTGATTCCGACTCATAGTGACCCTATAGGACAGAGTAGAATTGCACCATAGGGTTTCCTAAGGGTGCCTGGTGGATTCGAACAGTTGACCTTTTGGTTAGCAGCCATGCTCTTAACCACTGAGCAACTAGGGCTTCTACCACAAACTAAGTAGCTTAAAACGATGGAAATTTATTCTCTCACAGTTCTGGAGACATGAAGTTTAAAATCAAGATGTCTACAGGGTTGGTTCCTTCTATAGCCTATGAGGAAGAGTTAGTCCTATGCCTCTCTCCTAGCTTCTGGTGGCTGCTGACAATCCTTTTTGTTTCTTGGCTTTGGCTGCCCTCCAATCTCTGGCTCCATCTTAAAGTGGCCTTTTCCTCTGTGTCTATCTTGTCTCCTTTTTTGTCTTTTATAAAGGCATCCATCATTGGATTCAGGGCACAGCCTAATCCAAGACGATCTCATCTTCAGGCCCTACCTTAATTACATCTTGCAAAGGTGCTCATTCCAAATAAGGTCACATTCTGAATGATCACAGGACTGGTTATGAGACATGGACTGGCAATTATATTTTAAATGGCTGTCGTGAATAGTGCTGCAATAAATACTGGTGTAAAGAATATGTTTGCAACACTGCTTTCGGGTCGAGTCTTCTGGGTATACACCGAGGAGTGTACTGCTGGGTCATATGGTAGTTCTGTTTAATTTTTTTGGAAACCTTGTCAAAGTTTCCCACAGTGGCGATACCATTTTGCATTCCCACCAGCAATGGATAAAGATTCCAATTTCTCCACATCCTTGACCACAATTGTTGTTTTCCTTTTTTTTTTTTAATCTTAGGCATCCTAGTGGGGATGAAGTGGTGTCTCATTGTGGTTTTGAATTGCATCCCCCTATTGTCTACTCTGTCGTACGGGGTCGCTATGAGTCAGAATTGACTCAAAGGCACCAACAACAATTGTCTAATGATGTTGCACATCTTTTTATGTGTTTTTTAGACATTTGTGTATCTTCTTTGGTGACATATCTGTTCATATCCCTCCCCCTTTTTTTGATTGGGTTGTTGGTCTTTTTGTTGCTAAGTTGTACAAATTCCTTACATATTTTTGATAGTAAATCCTTATTTGACATAAAGTTTCCAAAATTTTTTTCCCAGTCTGTAGGTTGTCTCTTCACTTTGTTGTTAAAGTCCTTCATTGAGCCTTTTTTTTTTTTTTAAATTTTGGTATAGTCCAGTTGTGCCAACCTCACTAAAAAAGCAGCAAGGTGGGCAAACCCCATCTTTATCACTAACTGCATGACAAGGATCGGCATGAATCTAGTTTCTGCCTGGAAATAGATACACACTTTACTTTCCCATATTTCCATGAGCCTCATCATCAGCCACTTCTGTGCCCTTCCTCTCTCTGACTCTAATCACCCAGACTTAGGTCAGACTTCATTCCCGGCCACCCTGAGCCAGGTCAAAACATCCCTGACCACCTGGAATCAGGTCATTGAATACAATCCACAGGCTTAGAAACAAGCACAATTCCCTGCATTTCAGACCAGCCAGCCCGTTCTCTCTCTAGCCTCTTGGGGCTAGGTCAAAGGGCTAGGTCAAAGGCCATAGGCTCAGGAGTCCACACAACTTCCTGCACTTTAGACCAGCCAGCCCCTATATTTTGCTCCAGCCCTTTGGACTAGGGTACAAGCTAGAAAGACTATCTTTCTTCATCATCTGCCTGTGCAGCCTTTCTCTGTCACCCAGTCTTGCAGAGCCAAGTCTTTACAAATCAACTGCCTACACATCATTTCTCTGCATTAGCCACCCAGAGTTAAGTCAGAGTCTCATTACCTTTGTTGGCTTGTTAATTCTCCGGAGTGACTCACAAAATTTGTATTACCTGTACTTAGTTGTTGTTATTGTTAGGTGCCATTGAGCTGATCCTGACTCATAGCAGCCCTATGTACAGTAGAACGAAACACTGCTCAGTCCTGTGCCATCCTCACAATCCTTGCTGTGCCTGAGCCCACTGTGCTTACAGTCATCTATTTATTATAACCAGAAAGGATGCAAGTGAAAAGACGTATCAGGCAAGGTCTGGGAAAGGTCCAAGGAAGAGGTTTCTGCTGCCTCCAGGGATGAGCCATCCACTGCCATGCATGGATATTCTTGCCAATCCAGAAAGCCCCAAAAAAGAAGCTCCAAGGTCCAGGGTCCCTTACAACCATCATTGGGGCCTCAATGCATATGTGTGATGGAGCCTCAGTGCACGTACACAATCAATCCAATCAATGAATAGGTAGGATTGAATCCACCATGCCCCCCCCGCCATGAGATTCGTTGCCAGATTATAAGTTGGGGTCTCCCACCTCATTTGCACATGTTTAAATGTTGTCTGGTTGTTTTAGAAAACAAAATCACCTGGATTGCTGAAAAATTCCAAGGGTTATTTTCAGGAACCAGAGATAAAACGCCAAATACAGCTCTTTGTCCCACACACCAATTTATCTATTTTGTCTTTGGTTGCTAGTGTCTTTGGTGTCACATCTAAGAATCCATTGTTAAAAACTAGGTCCTGAAGCAATATCGCTACAGTTTCTTCTAGGAGTTTTATGGTTTTAGTTCTTAACATTTAGGTCATTCAGTTTTAATTTTTTTATGTAGTATGAGTTCAGCTTCATTATTTTGCATGTGAATATCCAGTGGTTCCAGCACCATCTATTAAAGAGGCTATCCTTTCCCTGGAAACTCTGGTGGCATAGTGATTAAGAGTTAGGGCTGCTAACCAAATGGTCGGCAGTTTGAACTCACCAGGCTTTCCTTAGAAACCCTATAGGGCAGTTCTTCTGTGTCCTATAGCATCACTATGAGTCAGCATCGACTCAACAGCAACTTTTTTTTTTTTTTTTTAGTTTTATTCTTTCTCCATTGCATGGGCTTTGTACTATTGACAAAAATCAATTGACTCTAAATGTATAAGTTTATTTCTGGATTCTTGAGTCTATTTAATTGGACTATGTGTCTATTATTATAACAGTACCAGACTACTGTAGTTTTATATTTCGAAATCATGAAGTGTGAGTCCTCCTGCTTTTTTCTTCTTCAAGATTGCTTTGGCTATTCAGCGGCCCTTGCAATCCTATATGGACTGGTTTTTCCATTTCTGCAAGGAAGACTGTTAGAATTGTATTAGGGTTGTGCTAAATCTATAGATCGCTTAAGGTAGTATTGACATCTTAACAATGTTTTCTAATTCATGAACATGTCTTTTCACTTATTTAGGTCTTCCATAATATCTTTTAGCAGTGTTTTTATAATTTTCATTGTGTAAGTATTTCACCTATCAGATTAAACTTGTCCGTGGGCATTTTATTTTTGGATGATATTGTAAACGGAATTGTTCTCTTAATTTCATTTTCATATTGTTCATCGCTGGTATAGAAATCAACTGATTTTTGTGTGTTGACTTTGTACCCTGCAACTTTGCTGAATTTCTCTATTATCTCTAGAAGCTTTCTTGTGAATTCACTGGAATTATATATATATGGAAACATGTCAACTGTGAATAGGGATAGTTTTACTTATTCCTTCCAATTTGGATACATTTTATTAATTTTTCTTAACTTCACTTTCTGGCTAGGCGTTCCAGTAGGACATATTGTCATACAGTCTTAATGATTCAGGAATAAGTGAAAAAAAGAAGTCCACCTGCGTTACTTCAAAACTCTCACGAAACTGTTAATTCTAATGTCACTTTCTTCACTTACATATCTCTGTGTGTGTGTGTGTATATATATATATATATATAACTGAATTTTTTACACTCCTCCAGAAAGTGGCTTCAACATGCTTCCTCCAGAGAAACTTTAAAGAACTATATCTTTATATCCTTCAGTGGTACTGAATCTGGTTCACTTAAACCAGTATTTCTCTAAGTGTAGCATCTCTAACAGTGATATTAGAACCACCAAAGGGATACTTTAATTCCTAGGTCCTCATCAGATCTACTATCAGAAACTGTCTGGGATTGGGGAATCTGGATTTTCAACAATTCCTTTAGGTGATCTTCTTGTCTTCTTCTTATTTGGCAAACTGAAGTATATTCTCATTTTGAAAAGTGATTGAATAAATGAACATATTCACTGAATGGGTATTGCCTAAGCAGAAACTATTGGAAAATTGTTAGAATGTTTCATTAATAAAAAAAAAAAAAATCACTATAGAACTCTGGATTTTTTTTTTTGTAAATTTTTCATCTACAAAACACATTGTTTCACACTGGGAAATGTAAATACCCCCAAAATCCTGAACAGACTGTGCTGGGCTAGCTGAAAGAGGTCAACCCAAGGACAGGAACAAAAACATCCCTACATGCAAAATTCTTTGGTGATAAATTTCCCACATTTCCTTTAATATAGGGACACCCTGGTAGAGTAAGAGTTTGGCTGCTAACTAAATGGTCAGCAGTTTGAATCCAACAGGTGCTCCTTGGAAACTGTATGAGGCAGTTCTACTCTGTCCTACAGGGTCACTATGAGTGAGATTTGACTCTACGGTAAAGGGTTTTTTTTTTTTTTGGTGCTTTGATATATGGCATGTTCTTAATGACTCTGTTTTTCCAATTGACTGACCCTGCAATGTTCAGGTGCTCTGATTCTGTCTCCTGAGAAACCAATTTAAAAGGAATTTGTAATGGTCTTTAGGAGACTACCCTGCCATGGCCCCAATATTTCAAATTTTTAAGAACTGACCACCTTGAGAATCGACACATGTGTTTCTTGACAAACAAAATGCTGTAATGCTATATCCAAAGGTCACCCAATGAAAATCTATTACCTATATAACCTGCTTTTGAGACAGATAGGATTACTATGCTGGTAGAACAAAAAGAGCTGTTAAAAGATTACCATCTAGAAGTTGGGAAAACAAGAATCACATCCTCTCAACATGAGATAAGGTTGAAACAACCCATGAATTACTCTCTCCTTCTTAGTGTTTTTCTAGTAGCTTTTGCCTTTACAGGCCCCGCATGCACAGAAGAACAAAGTGTGACCGCTGTTTAGACTTCGTTAACCCACAGAAGGTGGTGATGTAGTGCTGAAGATCAGCGCACCTGTGCTATATCCCATAATAAGTGATACCAAGGGCTGCCCAGAGGACTCCATCTTGAATATCAGCAGGTTCCATCTTGGATTCCAGATGTGCACGCAACCTAATATATTACGTGCCACCATTCTGAGAAGTACCCACCTCTCGAAAGAAACCTATTAAATATTAGTTACTCTATTGTCCTCACCAAAACCATATCAGCCCTAGCCTTGCCTCCCCTTTCTGAGTCAGTTTTTTTGGAGAGGAATGACCCCCCACTGACTCCTTTCACTTGTCACAAGTAAAATAAACCTGTTAGAGCTGAATCCAAAATTGTCTCCTCTGTGTCTTCTTACAAGAGAAAGACAAGGACTCATTGAGTCCAGAGGGCCTCCAGGCCCTCAGCAGTAACACTTTCACTATCCGCCCTTCAGAGTGCCTTCCCCATAGTTTCATTTTGACACTGCTCAATTTGAATCATATCTACTCACAATAAATATATTTGGTTACACTAATTTCTGGTCTTTCTCTGCACATTTAGGTTTTTGACAGACCTTTAACCACTTCTGTATTTTAGGTGCTTACCATTAAAAATCAGTTATAAGCTTTTTCTATATCACACTTGAAGAACCTGAAAGAGTAATTTAGAGTTAGTAATGATTTCACTCTTCAGAGGCACTCAATAATTGAAAACCAATTTGGAATCCGTTGATGACCTGAAAGCAATATTATGCAGTGAATAACTATTCCAGAATCTCCTTGCTTTTGAGGATATTGAGCAATTCTGACATGCTGATGAATGGTTTCCTATCACTGGTATATATTAGGAACTGATATCACTTAGGGAAACAGAGTTTTTGTGAGCAAGGATCAGCTAGGTATTTTCTTAGAAAGGTGAATAAATCTAATGAACATTAAATAAGTCTTGAGAGGTCGCAAGTGATAAGGATACTTGAGATCCTGGCAGGCAATACTTGGGATATTTTAGTAAGAATTAAAAAAAAATACATCTTTTCATTCTCCTTCTGTTACTTCTTGTCCTTCAGTCATAACAAAGAGGATGTCCTTTTGTTAAGAACAGAGTGGTAGATCTGATGAGAAAAAAAAAAAAGAAAATTAGAAAAACATATATGTATTTTCTTTTTCCTTGTAATGCTTATTACATTCCTAGTTCAAATTAGCAATTCAAGCTACAATCTTTTGAATGATAATGTAAATTGTTTTCTCAAACAAAATACATTATGGTTAAAGTAGGGTTTCATTATAATGCTTTTGCCTGATAATATTGCCAGATGATTTTAGTTAAAGTATTATAATATTTCCTAAAGGTATTTTTTTTTTTTTAATTTTTTTAGCATATCTTAAATATAAATCAGGCAAGATACTTGTGCCACCTTTCCTGTGATAGCTAATTCCAACTTGGGAAAGCCTGTTGTCAGAACTATTTTGGTCATTTACTCTGAGTGACAAATTGTCTTGCTACTGGAACTCAAGCATTTATATACCAGAGTAATGGCTTTGCTATGGATTGTTCAAGTGTCACTCAAAGTGAAAAATAAAGGATTGTGTTTGACTAGATCAAGGTTTAGTGCTCCAATCAATTGCCTTCATATTTATACAAAATTTTATCCTTGTAAAGCTAACTCTACATATTTCAGAGAAAACAGAATTAGAAACAATGGGCTTATAAAAATAAGGACTATTAACGGAAGAGAAAATAAAGAATTCTAATTCTCTGATGTTCAACACAATGTCAGAGAAATAAAAATCAGGAAATATGAGTGTTAACATCTTATATTTGCAAAAATTTCACTTTTGTCATTTAATCACTGTCTTAGTTATCTAGTGTTGCTATAACAAAAATACCACAAGTGGATGGCTTTAACAAAGAGAAATTTATTCTTTCACAGTCTAGGAGGTTAGAAGTCCAAATTCAGGGTGTCAGCTACAGGGAGAGGCTTTTTCTGTCAGCTCTAGAGGGACGTCCTTGTTCCTCTGGTCTAGGAGCTTCTCAGGCACAGGGACCCTGGGTCAAATTGATGTGCTCTGCTCCCAGTACTGCTTTCTTTGTGGTATGAGGTTCCCATGTCTCTCTGATGGCTTCTCTCTTTTATATCTCAAAAGAGATTGGTTTAAGACATAATCTAATCTTGTAGATTGAGTCCTGCCTCGCTAACATAACTGCCTCTAATCCTGCCTCATTAACATCAGAAAGGAAGGATTCATAACACATAGGAAAATCACATCAGATGACAAAATAGTGGACAATCACACAATACTGTGAATCATGGTCTAGTCAAATTGACACATATTTTTGGGCAACACAATTCAATCCATGACACTGGTTTTTCTTCTCTAGAGAACCCAAGTTAAGGCAGCTGGCTTTAACAGAAATTTGTTCTCTCACATTTTAGGAGGCTAGAAGTCCAAATTCAGGGTGCCAGTTCCAGGGGAAGGCTTTCTTTCTCTGTTGGCTCTTGGTGAAGGCCTTTGTCATCAAGCTTCCCCTGGTCTAGGAGCTTCTCAGTGAAGGGATCCCAGGTTCAAATGACACACTTGCTTCTGGCTTTTCTTGCTTGGTGGTAATGAGGTCCCTCTACTGTCTGCTTGCTTCTTTCTTTTACATCTTAGAAGAGATTGACTCAAGATAAACCTAGGAAATAGATTGTGTCCTCATTCATTACACAACTGCCACTAATCCCATCTCATTAACATCATAGGGATAGGATTTACAACACACGGGAAAATCACATCAGATGACCAAATATTGGACAATTACACAATGCTGAGAATCATGGACTAACCAAGTTGACAGACATTTTGGGGGGACACGATTCAACCCATAACAATCATAAAATGCACTTTACTAGACAATACCTAAATCCTTTTGACAACTGACAAAAATTAAGTTACAAAATAAGGGTTCTTCTTAAAGCATATGATATTAGAATCTTGCATTTTTCATATTAAAAAATTATGTTATCAAGTAGTCCTGTGTTAACAAGTGCCATCTATTATGAAGGTCATGAGCACACAGCTCTTAGATCTCCAACTGCAGGGAGCATACTTATCTGATTGTCCTAGCTGCTGAGTTCTGAAATGCATCATTGTGTATGGAGGTCACTCTTCCCAGAGGCTGATCCCAGACCATGACTAAGCATTGCAGGGCATTCCTTAGGAGTCTCAATTTTTTGCAAATGACTCTTTGAGGACCTCTCAAAAGCCTTGCTGAACTTTTATTAGTACTAGAGTACAAGAGCTTCTGTCAAAACATTTCTCCTTCTAACCCTCTCTCTTTTACGCAGGGTCAAACTTTGTATCATGGTCTGAAGGCTCTCCCAGCTTCTCTCTGTTCCTTTGAGACAGGGAAGAGATTGGGCTGGCTGAATTAAATAAGGGCTACATTTCAAGGCCCTGTGTGCTCGACCAGCTATAATTAAATCTAAACCTGAGTACAGACTACCACATAACTTTTATTGCTGGCACCTGAAAACTTCTTGTGATTAACAAACTGGGTGCTTAGACAAGATAAGGGTCTACATTTCAAGGCCCTGTGTGCTTGACCAGCTATAAATTACTGATAATCTTCTTGAGTTGTTTTTCAAGGCCCCACCAGGTGCAGAGCTTGTGTAGTAAAGATCAACGTGGCCTATGGATGACCTTCCACATGAGATAAACATGAACAGGGACCCCTAGCCAGGGCTTGAACCAAGATCCAGAGGCATCACACATACACAACATCCCAGAATAAGTCCTGTTCAATATCCCGACAGCCTCTGTGACAGACTCCATCTTGGTTCCAGCAACCTCCGTGAGGAAGTCCAGCTTGAATTCTAACTGCGTGTGCATTTGATTTTCATAATCCCTCCCCTTATCCTGGAAATCTCCACTCATCTAATGAATAAAGATAATGCCTTTTTCCCACATCAGAACTTTTATAAGCCCAAGGAAATCTTTTGTTCAGTGAGAGACTGGAGGTTAGTGTAAATGGAAACTCCTCTCCCTCTCTCCCTTGTGAGCCTTTTATTTTCTTTCTGTCACTAATAAACCTTTGTTTGTGTGGGACCTCTGAGCCTCCCCTGGTCATTCTTGGTCAGAAGAAGGTAAGAACCTAGGCAGGGCTTACTCCCGAGCTGGGAAGCCTTGCCCTATAACACCTTCACTGTTTTCTCTTACTGCTGTTCTCCTAATAAATTTCCTTCATATTTAATTCCATCTTGATTTCTGCTTCTGTAAGGACTCAGATTAAATACCTAATATGCCAAACAGTATACTAGGTGTTTGTTGTTGTTCTTAGTTGCCATTGAGTCGATTCTGAAATACAAAAATTTAAGACCAGGTCATTGCCCAAGTTCTTCCTCTTGTTAAGTGTAACTCTTTGTTTCTGTTTTTTTTTTTTTTTTTTTAGATACTTGATGAGTTTTATGCAATCAATGAGATTCAATTAAATTATTATGAAGTAATTTCTGGAGCACTTGTGGTACAGTTGTTAAGAGCTCCAATGCAAACCAAAAGGTCAGCAGTTTGAATCTACCAGCTGCTCCTTAGAAACTCTCTGGGGCAGTTCTATTCTGTCATATAGGGTAGCTGTGAGTCAGAATCCACTCAACTACAATGGGTTTGGAAGTACTTTTTGGCTCTAAAACTGTGTGATATTTATCCATACAATTGTGAGACAAAGAACTTGATTTTGCTTTTGTCTTTGCTTCCTGAAAGTCAGCTGTTGGCATTTCTTGAGCAATCAGGGAGCATTCGTTTTCTAAAAGAACAAAGCAACAGTTAAATGTGTGCAAATGAGTGGAAGCCCCCAAAACCACACCTGGTCAATAGCCTATCTCATGAAGAGAAGGGGCATGATGAAATCAGTCAAGCATATGCATTGATGCAATAAAATATGACAAACAATGAGGTCCCAATCCTGACTATGAAATGAAGTCAATAAAAAACTGAACATGTAAGTTCAGGGGCTTCCTGTATTGGCAAGATCATGTGCTTTTGAGAGGGTGGCACGTCCCTAGGGACAATGAATGTTTCACAATTTTACCCATCCCAGAGCTGGTCCTGGAAACCCTGGTGGCATAGTGGTTAAGTGCTATAGCTGCTAAGCCAAGGGTCGGCTGTTCGAATCTGCCAGGTGCTCCTTGGAAACTCTATGGGGCAGTTCTACTGCGTCCTATAGGGTCGCTATGAGTCGGAATTGACTTGACCTGGCACTGGGTTTGGTTTGGTTTAGGGCTGGTCCTATGTGTCTCTTCACTTGTATCTTTTCTGGTTATAATAAATAGATAATTAGAAGTATAGATAATTCTCCATGAATTATATGAGCAATTTAAAAGAATTAATGAAACCACAGGGGCAATGAGAGTCAGCAAGAGCTGGCATCAGCCTATTTTGCAGGCTGAATGACTGTGTCCTTTTACCTTGTGTGCTCTAACCTAGCTTTTGGTGGCCAGGGGTGAGACGGCTTGGCTCTAGTTGGCTGGGGATGACAGAGAATGCCTCTTGGAGCAGCTGGTGAAGAGGAAATAGAAGTGGGAAGGTGAGTACTGGATTCATTTCCAGGTAAGAATAAGATTCATGCTGACTCTACCACACAGCAATAAAGATGGGATTTGCCTACTGTGCTCCTTCCTTATTAAAACCAAACCAAAATCAAACCCACTGTCGTCAAGTTGATCCCAAGTAGAACTACCCCATAGAGTCTCCAAGGAATGCCCGGTAGATTCGAACTGCCGACCTCTTGGTTAGCAGCTGTAGCACCTAACCACTTTGCCACCAGGGTATCCCCTTCCCTAATAGTACAAGAATTATCAGTGAAGAATGTTGTGATAAATTAAAGATGGCTTCAACCTCTTTGTCATTTCCCCAAACGAGAAGTTATTCCCGCTTCTCTGGAATTAGGGCTGGTCATATGACTACTTAAATCATAGAAGGCGGCAGAGGTGACACGTGCCAGTTTGGGCCCAAATCTTAGGAATGCTAGGCACCTTCACTTGATGGCAACTAACAACAACTATACAGATAGAAACGTAGATATATAGAGATACATATGGAGAAAAAGCTGGAATCTACTAGACGGCAACTAACAGGAACTTATATACATACATATACACACACCATATTTTTACACAAATAATGCACACGTTCTATATTTGTTTGCCAAGTGTGCCCTCCCAGCAACATGTAAAAGAAATCTGGCATAGGCATAGCACACTTACAAAAATACCTTGCAGGGGAAGTACATGGTTGGCAAAAAAAGTAGAACACACACATTATGTGCATAAAAATACAACATCTCTCTCTCTCTTTTTTTTAATATATCTATACATACATACACACACACACATATATGTATGTGTGTTTATTTATATATACAGAGCCCTGATGGCACAGTGGTTAAGAGCTCAGTGGCCAACCAAAAAGTCAGCAGTTCAAATCCACCAGCTGCTACTTGGAAACCCTATGGGGAGGTTCTACTTCTACTCTGTCCTATAGGGTTGTTATGAGTTGAAATTGACTTGATGGCAATGGGTTTATTTATATATGTATCCACTGTATTTTTATACAAATAATGCATGCTTTCTACGTCTGTTCACCAACTGAGGCCTCCCCCCACAAGTTATTTTTGTAAGCGCCACTATGCCAATTTATTTTTACATGTTGCTGTGAAAAAAAGCACAGCAAGCTTATGAAAATACCTCATGGAGAGGGTACGGTTGGCAAACCAATGTAGAAGGTGCATGTTATTTGCCTAAAAATACTATATATGTATATATATATGTGTGTGTGTGTATATATATATATATATATATATATATACATGTAGCCCCTGGGTGGTACAAAGTGTTAAGCCCTCAACTACTAGCCAAAAGCTTCATGGTTCAAACTCACCCAGAGGCACCTTGGAAGATAGGCCTTGCGATCTGATTCTGAAAAGTCAGTCTTAAAACCCCTATTTGGCAGTTCTACTCTGTATACATGGGGTCATCATAAATTGGAGTCAAATAGACAGCAACTAACAACCACCACCACCACCTCACAGCACACCCACACAGACACACCCACACAGACACACCCACACAACCAATGTGGTAGTATAGTATGTTGTTAGGCATAAATAACTGTCATGAAGAAAGACAGACACCATGACAACTGGTGGGGTGTCAGTGTGATACTCCAGGGGGATACTGGATATGGGCAGAGGCTTAAAGCACTAATAGCATTTAGATATAGAAAGGGAGGATGTGAAGAAGGGGCAAATCTGAGGGACACTGCAAAGAAAAGACTAACAGGCTTGGTAAGCTTAGACAGTCTCTAAAGTAGATCTAATAAAAAGGGTGACATTCTATAATATACATTCTATATTATGGTTGTGTGTCTACCCACCTATGTTTAATTTAACCAAATATAAATAAATTTGGTTAAGTGAAATTGCTTCGTATTAATGCCAGTTAACCAAAAGCATTTCTTTCTTAATTTTATATGGTTTGTTTAGAATACTATCATTGATTGTAACTGTAGAATCCAACATGTCACATCTTTCTATGCATATGTCAGAATTGTAGCTTTTTTTTATCTTTGTGAAATATGTTTAACTGCATATTTTATAAACTGTGTTGCAACATTTTATACTTCAGGTAGCAGTATTTCATAGCTTGCTTCTAAATATCAGAAGTGAAAGTCATGTAACGCATCAAGGATTAGTATCTGTGATAATACAGAAATGTGAAGAGCATTTGTTCTCAACATTTACGCATGACATTAGGAAACCATTAAGAGTATTTTTTTGTTTGTTTGTTTTATAAAACGTAAACATACTGGATCACATTTTCCTTTTCTTTAAGTACTTCATTTTCCTTCCAAAGTTGAAGGTGATGCAGTGGTGAGCTGCAGTCAGCTCACTCCAGCTCCAAAGAAAAGATTGTGCCCATCACTTCCCAAACCCACATCAGTGACTGCACATTGGTGGCTTGAAATATTCATGGTGGGAATATTTTCACCATGGAATTGGTAAATAATTACTAATCGGGTGTTTTGTTCTGATTTTTGCTTTGTTTCCTGGAGAGTAGGTTGTTAAACATTTACTAGCAACCACTGGTTGTTTGTCCCTGAGGGCAGGGTTTGGTGCAGTGACTTTAAATAGATATATTAAGATTCACCTAGGAGCAAGGTTTTCTACAGTTACTTTTGAAATGCGCTTTGCCAAGGCTCACTTTATTCTCTGATACAGACTCTCAAAACATATTGTTCCTACTGTGACCTGGTCATAGAACATCTATAAACCATCTCTGCCATGTCTCTATTAGCTCTGAAAATCTCAAGATGGACTGAACCGTTCTGTTACTATTTCTTTTGCATGGGATGGCATTCTAGCAGCAGCCAGAGGCATCACGAGGACAGGTAGATGTGGAAAATTAAGTTCCTACACACAATTCCCCTGCTTGTGTCTAACTCTGACCTCTTTCTTCTGAGCTCTATAACTTTAAATTGAACTTTATTCTTGATATGGTGATAGTAATACTGATTCATTATTTACTGTGTCATTGTCTTACTACTCTGTCCTTTAGGGTCGCTATGACTCAGAATCACCTTGACGGCAATGGGTTTGTCTTATTACATGCCAGCCATTGTTCTTGTCCACTGCAATCAAATGAAAAGCAAACGTAACCTACCATTTACTTTACGATTTTTGATCTAAAGCCTACTCCACAATCATCTAGCGATCTATCCCAGAAATCTTGGAATCATCCTTGTCATTTCCTCTTAATGCAATTTACATGGATCTACACATATCTCTTTTTATCCTGTGTCATCAGTCAAATCCAAACCAACAACATTCTCTCTGGCTCTTCTCCACAACTTTATGCATGTAACATAAAAAAGCTAATCTAATTATTTTCACTCCAGCATTAAACCCATCAATGACTGCCTACTGCACTTGTCAATTCAAACCAAAATTCCTTAACTAGCCCTGGAAGTCCTGGGTAGTGATGCCCAACCTTACTTTTCAGGCTGATTATAGGGTGCACTCCTCACTAAGTCCCAGACAAATGGTTCCTCTTTCTGTTATCCAAGGGAGCAAACTCTCTCCTGTCACAAGGTCTTTTTGGTCTGGAAAATTCCTCCCATTCTTTTTCTGATTTAATTGTACCAATTCTCTTATTCTAAACTTAAATGTCCCATTCTTAGAAAGTCTTCCCCAATCCCTAGATCAGTCAGTTCACCCTGTTAGACATTCTTACATCACCTTCTACGTCCCTCTGTAGCACATACCTCAGCTATATTTAATTAGTTAGTTTTGTAATTAACTGTGTAATGTGGAAAGTTTCTATAAGAAGTCATGTTCAGCTCAATACTCACCTAAACAGTCAATGGCATTACAGCATGACAGGGCTTGACATTTTTCAATATATATTGACAAAACAGCAGCCCAGTGAATAGCTGTTCAATAATTGGACAAAGAAACATTATTAAAATTCACAAAGAGCAGCTGCAGTCTCTAACGCAGTCTTTAAGTCAAACCATCTTCAATGAATAGGCATCTCCATCAGTCATACTGGCCTCAGACCCTGGTGGTGGTAATACCAACAATGCAAAAGGCACTCGCCACCTTGACCAGAGCCATACATCAGGCACATCCAGAACGTATCTTTCAGTGAAACTTACTCGAGCACTCAATTATCCTATTCTGGAATTTCCCAGTATTTAGTGGTGTATGTCGTTTTTGGGTGCTGTCAAGTCGATTTCGACTCATAGTGAGCCCATGTGACAGAGTAGAACTGCCCCATAGGGTTTTCTCAGCTGTAATCTTTATGGAAGCAGATAACTAGGTCTTTTGACCAGAGAGACTGTGGCTGGATTTGAACTGTCAACCTTTTAGTTAGCAGCCAGGTGCTTAACCACTGTACTATATATATGTGTGTGTGTATAAGGTTTTATATATATATAGCATTATCCCTAGTACTAAGTTATAAACTCAATCACTATTTGTTGAATGAACAAATTACTGTTTGGTATATTAGAGGAGAAATGGTGCCACCCTTGGAATTAATGGAGTAGTAGACAGGTTGTTGCCATTATCAGGGACACCACAAGTGTAATTATGTATGAAGTCCTTCTGTATTACAGAAAAATTAAATTTACAAACATAGGCCAAGCCACTGTAATATAATGACTAATGGCCTAGACCCTGAATCCAGACTTGGTATGAATCCCAGCTCTACCAATTGTAAGCTCCATGACTACTGTCATGTAACTTAACTTTTGGTACCTCATTTACCTTATTGATGAAATGGGAATAATTGTAGTAACTCAGATGATTGCTGGCAAGGATTACATGAGCTAATGATACATGCAGAGAGCTTAGAACAGTGGCTGGCATTGAGTACTCTCTGACAACTACTGTTGATATAACTGATATATTTTCACTACTTTATACCCAGATTATAGCATTTACAGGAAAAATTTAGTATTGTACTCTAATTTTTTCATCCATATTATTGAACAACAAAAGGGTAAGAGAGACCCCCCAAAATCATAATCTTTATTTTTCAGGGGAGGAAACAGAGGCCTAATTACAGTAAGAGTTGCCCAAGGTCACAAGATAGGCGGCAGGGCTGGGCATTTATACGACATGGTGACTTTTCTTCAAGAACACTCATAATCAAAAAGATCAAAAATAAACTGTGATATGTGTATGTCATTAAAGGTTGTAGGCTAGAACTTGAATACTTGTTTTTTCATCCCCTTTTGTCCATAGAACAATGAAGAGTTATAGCCTGGTGGGTATACAGGTGTGCTGTATTAGAATTGCTCCCTAGCTGTTAAAGGACATAATGGCTACTAAGGGACACAAAGTAAAGTATGCGCATTAGGGGGAAATGATGAGAACACTGTTAAGCTATTTTAGTGAGGTAAAGGAAGAAGCGTTGCTCCTAACACCAGTCAAATCTAGACTAGTCACCGCCCACACTAAACAGGGGCAATAGATTATGTCTATTGCCTGACGGAATACCAATTGAGATGCTTCAACAAACAGATGTGGCCCTGGAGGTGCTCACTCTTCTATGCCAAGAAAAAAGGAAGACAGCTCCCTGGCCAACCGACTGGGAGAGATCCATATTTATGCCTATTCCCAAGACAAGTGATCCAACCAAATGTGGAAATTATAGAACAATATCATTAATATCACACACAAGCAAAATTTTGCTAAGATCATTTAAAAATGGCTGCAGCAGTATATTGACAGGGAACTGCCAGAAATTCAGGCTGGTTTCAGAAGAGGAAGTGGAACCAGGGATATCACTGCTGATGTCAGATGGATTCTGGCTGAAAGCAGAGAATACCAGAAGGATGTTTACCTGTGTTTTATTAATTATGCAAAGGCATTTGACTGGGTGGATTGTAACAAATTATGGATAACACTGCGAAGAATGGGAATTCCAGAACACTTAACTGTGCCCTTGAGGAACCTTTATATAGATCAAGAGGCAGTTGTTCTGACAGAACAAGGGGATACTGATTGGATTAAAGTCAGTAAAGTTGTCCGTCAGGCTTGTATTTTTTCACCATACCTATTCAATCTGTATGCTGAGCAAATAATCTGAGAAGCTGGACTATATGAAGAAGAATAGGGCATCAGGATGGGAGGAAGACTCATTAACAACCTGCGTTATAAAGATGACACAACCTTGCTTGCTGAAAGTGAGGAGGACTTGAAGCACTTACTAATGAAGATCAAAGACCACAGCATTCAGTATGGATTGCACCTCAACATAAAGAAAATAAAAATCCTCACAACTGGACCAATGAGCAACATCATGATAAAGGGAGAAAAGATTGAAGTTGCCAAGGATTTCATTTTACTTGGATCCACAATCAACAGCCATGGAAGCAGCAGTCAAGAAACCAAATGACACATTGCATTGGGTTAAGCAGCTGCAAAGGACCCCTTTAAAGTGTTGAAGAGCAAAGATGTCATCTTGAAGACTAAGGTGTGCCTAACCCAAGACATGGTATTTTCAATTGCATCATATGCATGTGAAAGCTGGACAATGAATAAGGAAGGCCGAAGAATTGATGCCTTTGAACTGCGGTATTGGTGAAGAATATTGAATATACCATGGACTGCCAAAAGAACAAACAAACCTGGCTTGGAGGAAGTACATCTGTAATGCTCCTTAGAAGCTATGATGGCAAGAGTGCATCTTACATACTTTGGACATGTTGTCAGGAGTGTTCAGTCCCTGGAGAAGGACATCATGTTTGGCAGAGTATAGGGTCAGCAGAAAAGAGGAAGACCCTCAACGATGTGGACTGACACAGTGGTTGCAACAATGAGCTCAAGCATGATTGTAAGGATGGCTCGGGATTAGGCAGTGTTTTGTTCTGTTGTGCACAGGATCGTTATGAGTCGGAACTGACTCGAAGGCACCTAACAACAAGAACATTACTTGCAGGAGGCCCTCTGCGTTTGTTACTGCCTTTAACCTTTTGTTAGCCCTGTTATTATCCTTTTCCCTATCTGTTCTCTGTACATGCTATCTGGCTTGTAGACATGGTGGGCCTTTAGTATTGAATCCCAGGAGACGGGGATTTCGGTGTTCCTCTTCCGTGATAGGTGAAGGAGGTATGCAGTATGCATGGGCCGTGATATAACACCACACTTCAGGATGGGAGACTAACTTCAGGGAATCTTCATTGATGGGAATATGTGCTGTTCTACTCATCCCTATTCTGTTTATTCTGTGTGTAATAAATGCCTGTTGACCATGCCATTAGAATAGTTTCTGGTCTGTGCTTTGCTCTAAATGGTTTTCACTAAGAATTTGTGAATACGGCATATTGCATAGACTTCAGTAAGTGGTAGGTGTTTCGGAAAAATGACAAACACACATTAACTGTACCAGAGCCTAATCATTCTTTCTTTTCTCCTAGTTTTATAAAATGCACATGAAATTAATAAAAATGTCAGGACTTAAGTAGAAGATTAATAGCTAATTTTGACAGCGATAGCTTCTGATGTCTGATGCAGTCCAAGAATAAGTATAAAAAAAAAATATACCAAAAAACCAAACCTGTTGCCATGGAGTTGATTTTGACTCTTAGCGACCCTAAAGGACAGAGTAGAACTGCCCCATGGAGTTTCTAAGGCTGTAATCTTTTTTTTTTTTTAATTGTGCTTTAAGTGAGTTTACAAATCAAGTCGGTCTCTCATATAAAAATTTATATACACCTTTTTTTTTTTTTTTTTACTATTTACTCCTAGTTGCTCTCCCCCAATGAGACAGCACACTCCTTCTCTGCACCCTGTATTCCCCATGTCCATTCAGCCAGCTTCTGTCCTCCTCTCCAAGGCTTTATGGAAGCAAATTGCCACATCTTTCTCCCATGGAGTGGCTGGTGGATTTGAACCACAGACCTTTCCGTTAGCAGCCAAGTGCTTAACCACTGTGCCACCATATATAGATATACACATATATATGTATATATTGCTATGGATTGAATTGTGTTTCCCAAAAATATGTGTTGGAATCCTCACCTCTATAACTGTGGATGTAATGCTTTTGGGAATAGAGTTTTCTTTTTTTGTTAATAAGGCCATATTTGTGTACCATGTGTCTTTAAGCCCATCACTTTTGAGATATAAAAAGAGCAAATTAGGCACAGAAGAAAGTACAAGTGAGAAAGACTAATGCCACATGGAGATCACCAGGAAACTAAGGAAAAGAAGGAGAAAGAGACAAGGACTTTCCCCTAGAGCAGACAGAAACTTCCTCTAGTGCAGGCACCGTGAATTCGGACTTTTAGCCGCCTAAACTGTGGAAAAAATAAATTTCTGTTTCCTAAAGCCACCCACTTGTGGTATTTCTTTTATAGCAGCACTAGACAATTAAGACATATTCATGCATGTACACTGAAACCTGTGAAAGTCGATCTTGACAGGACTGACTGCCTCGTTTTTCTGGGTCTCTTGAGTTTTCCCGCTTTGACAGGGTGCAGTCATACCACTTTTTTATCACTCTGTATTACTGGAAAATATTTGAGTTTTTCTTCTCTGACAGGTTTTTGCCTTGCATAGGTTCCTGTTTTTGCTGGTTTTACTGTATGTAAATGTGTGTGTGTATCTCCAATTTTAAGACATTAGGATATATTAGATTATAGAAGGTAATAATTTATATTTTATTTCAGGCTGCTAATTTCTGTGGCCTGGCAACAAGCCCTAATCTGCACAGCTATTCAGAGCCCGTGAATTTTATTATAAAATATTAAGTACTTAGTTCCATCAGCTTCACCAAGAGGAAAATAACCTTAAACATTTCCCCCATTTTAAAAGTGTTAAGTAATTAGAAATTCAAGACATTCATTGACAGTTGATGAAAACAATCTATCATCCTTAAATTTCAAATCCTTGTTTCTTTTTAAAGAATACACATTAACAAAGTATGTAAATACAGTTTTGTTTTGCAGTTCAACATATGTATCTTCAAGCTTAAAAACTGGACCTCAGCACTAAAGAGCAGTAGACACACAGCTAAATGGTAAGGGAGTTACAGAATTACTAACCCTCTGAATTAAAAAAAATTTTTTTTTCTATGCATTTTAAAATTTAAAATGATACATTAATCAGAGAATTTAGATTCTAAGTCATAATAAATGTCTTCAGCACATGTAGTTCAGAAAAAATATATTAAAACAGTTACATTTTCTATTCTGTCTTCAACAAACTTCGAAATTACACCAAAAATAAATTGTATATTTGCTATAATTTTCAGATACACTACTTTTCTCAGGAAAAATTAAAAGAGTAGGTCATATTGTAATTCAGTTAAATAAAATATTAAGAAATATTTTTAGAGAAAGATAAAAGTGTTGTTCTAAGTATTTTAGTAATACGAGATTTCTAAAAAATTTTTTTTTGCTATAAACACTAAGAAGCAAACTAACAACAAAAAAAATGAACACACGGAACCCATTTAGAATCAATGTACTTATACAAAGAAACAAGCCTCTCTTTTCACCAACAAGGGCAATTAAGGAAAAACCGTTAAAGCATCATAGGAAATATACAGACTCTTGTAACTGAAAATGAAAGAGAAGAGAGAATAAGTGAGTTTGCACTAGTACTATTTTAAAAGGAAGGTCTTGATTTTTTTGTTTTTTAATCTTCTCCAATGCTAATAGAGAACTATGGAAAAAGGAAAAGGAAAATGTCATTTAGCTGATTATCAGACTTATGACAGCTTCCCCTTTCCCAGGATTTTGTTCTTTTGTAGTGAATAGCATGGTTCAGTAACTGATACGATGATATGGCCTCAGAGCAGGGAAAGAGTGCTTAAGAGTTTGGGACCAGTTACACATCACCTTGATGACTAACATGCTTCTGAACCAAGCCATTATCTTTGCGATCACCTCACAGGTAATCAAAGTTGGATAGTGAAGAAGAAAGACAGAAGAAGAATTGATGAATTCAAACTGTAGTGTTGGCAAAGAATACTGAATATGCCATGGGCTGCCAAAAGAACAAACAAATCAGTCTTAGAAGAAGTACGACAAAATGCTACTTAGAAGCAAGGATGACAAGACTTCGGCTTGCTTAGCTTGGACATGTCATCAGGAAAGGCTAATTGCTAGAAAAGGACATCATGTTTGGTAAAGTAGGAGGTCATCAAAAACCAGAAAAACCCTCAATGAAGTGGACCAGCACCATAGCCATTACAATGGACTCCAACATGCCAACCCTCATGGAGATGGCTCAGGACCTTCAAGGTTTCTTGGCAGGCAATTGGACAGCTACTAACAGCAACATCTACGATTAAGATTAATACTGTACAGTACAAATAGTCATACTTAGCTGGAATTAAATTCAAAAGAGCTTGACAAAATTTTAAGAAAGGGTAAGTGTGGACCAAGGATCAGAGCAGCCACTCTTACCAACTGAAGAAAAGTGGCGGCAGTACCAGTGCCCAGTCCCTTCCTGTTATTTGACATCTTATCAATATGACTCGTCAAAAGGCTGTCAACCTAGTGATGATTTCTTGACGGCAAATGTCACATGCAAAAATCAATCACCAGTGGGCATGTTTCGGTATTACTATAAGAAGATAGTTGCTAACAAAGGTGGGAAATAACAGGACTCCCAAATTAATCAGCGAACTTGTAATGTGCCTTTAAGAGAGTTTTTTAAAAGCCAATTCTTTGCATAGCCATTAAAAAAAAAAAAACTGAAGCGAACCCATAGAGGTCAAATGGAGCTGCCCCATAGGGTTTCCAAGGAGCGGATGGTGGATTCGAACTGCTGACCTTTTGATTAACAGCAGGACTAGCAATTAATAGTTAGTAAGTACGCATAAGCAAATAACCAGAGCATGCAAAACATTCAGGATTATAGTTAACAAATCCACAGTCACCCCAAAGGCTTTTTTTTTTTCATTGTCCAAATATATAAACAGGAGACCAAAGGCTGCTTAAAGTGAGTGTCACAAAAAACATGTCCTGAGCAGGATGTCCTGAGCCACTTCTAGAGTCCTCATTTCAATTCGACGCCTGGTCTCGTTTCTAGGCGAGGACGACCGGCCCCTTCTTCGATCCAGATTACCTCGGACTGAGGCGTCAGCGGACATCGTCGGTCCCCCGGTCCTCAGCCTCAGCGGCTCCCCGAGGCGGCCCTTCGCGCCCGGGGCCCCGCGGCCGGAGGTGCTGGGTGACCCGGCTGGTTCTGGAGCGCGGGGGCGGCAGGGAGGGAGCGGCTGCAGGGCGAGCGCGCAGGGAAGTCCTGCGCTAGTTCAGACGCGGACCCCGGCCCCGGGACCCGCCCGGCACTCCGCCGCCGCTGTCACGCCGTCCACCCTGGCGCACGCCTCTGCCTCCGCGCTCCTGGCCCGTGCGCGCCCGTCCGTCCAAGAGACGACAGGAGGCAGGAGCCCAAGCCGGGAGCGGGCCGGGACCTGGGCGCGTCTCCATTGCAGAGGTCTCGAGGGTCCCGTCCCCGCCCAGCGGCTTCCGACGGCCACTCTGGGTGGGATTGGTGGCGATCGCAAGGGAAGAGTCCCAATCCCTGATGAAGGGCACGGCAGGACTGCTGTTAGACCTATTCGGCAGTCACAAAGGAAGATGTTTACTCTCCATTTCTAGGGAGGGGGCTGAGAGGAGACACATCGTTTCATAATGGTAATAAAAATTAGCACAATAGGGTGGCTGTCACTTGGGCTAACAGTGAGTTAGTCCGGCTCACAGATCTCGTTTGGTTTTCCGTGCTCCCCTCTCCACCCATGCCCAGGGTTGCATGCCTCTCACACGACAAACAACAGACGGACAGAGAGCTGCTGAAGGGAAATGGCTTAGAAGACGTTGCCTGTAGCGCCTCAGAATCCAGCACAGCTTCCCTGCACATGGTAGGCTCAAAACAAATGGATTTGTTGAATGAGAGAAAAGATGGCTTGATGCAAGGAGCTAAGCTGGGCATTTCCCTCTATTAGTCAACTTTGTGAGGTCATTTGTTCCAGGTTCTTGTAGAGAAGTGCAAGGCCAGTTATTGGAAGAATATTTTTGTAGGTTTTTCTCTCCAACGATGGTGTTTGATTAGGAGGCTCGGTCATTTTTTTTCTGTCTCATTTTGGTTCCAGTAACGCTGAAAGTAAAAGTTTTAATAAGTGGGAATTTACTGGCGGTAAATTTTTGTAGACACTGTGGTTTGCTGTCCAGAGCTCCCTTGTCTTCGTGGGAACATTGTCCCAGTTTTGCTTGTAAGGGACCAGCATCTTCCACTCTAAGCCCATTTGCTTCAGGTGATACAAACCACTACTCTTAAACTGCAGGTGACATGATCCAGATCAGATTATTGGAGTCACCATACCCCCCAATGATAGGTATTGTTTCATCCATAAACATGTGGCCTAAGTCAAGCTTACCTGAGACAAAAAAGGAGTTATCCCTATCAGCGGTACAGGTATCCCCGCTTTTCGAAAGTTGGCTTTATGCCACTTTGCTGATAAGAAAGACCTATGTTAGCACCTGTTTAGCTAACCAAAAGAAATCTGGAGAAAATTTTCACTTTTAAGAAAAAAAGGCAAAAACTGGAAAAAGCACTCAACATTTGTTTTGCAGCTAGCCCTTAAAGAGACAGCTGCACCCCAAGCAGCAGGGAGAGTGAAGTCATCAAGCTCCTTCCCCAGGAACTACACTCAACATCCCAGCTATTGGAACTATTGGACAGTAATTTTTTGTTCTCATAAGCCACTCAATTCATGATATTTCGTTATAGCAGTCATAGAAAATCAATACAATTAGCATCTCATTAAATTCTGAGATTTCAATATGCATTATTGAACATCTCATTTTACAGGTGACATTATCAAGGCTGGTGAGCTACACTGATTTGTGCAGTCTGTAAGTCAGAGGCAGAGAGAAGCCTCAATTGCAGTCTTTTAACAAAATTTTCATTCTCCTTTTGATGAACAATCCTAATGTGGGGCAGGATAGTTTTATTGTGGTGTTATAATAACCATCTCAAATATTTAAACAATATACATTTCTTTGATCAATTACATTTTTGAAAGCAAATAACTCTTCTGACAACACTACAAAACTTTTTAATATCTCCCTATTTTTTCTTTCTCTTTGAAAACAAATGAATAAACAGAAATTCCTAGAATATTATTTGCATTTGGCACATTTTAGATGTAATTTATTTTCCGCTTTAGAAAGATGATGGGCTAACTAATCTTCCTGCAGGAAGCTGCCAAATATAGAATACTGCATTTTTTTTTTTCATTTTATTGGCCAGTTGCTTAATATTTTTAATATAGAAAATACAGAATCCAATGGGATGCATTTTATACAGTTTTATGTAAGGTAAAACATCTTAATGATTTGCCATTTTAAGGATAATTTCAATTTTTAGAATTACTTTTTTTTTTTTTTAGTGGTTTATTAAAAAAAAAAAGTTGTCACAGAGCTGATTCTGACTCATGGAGACACCATGTCTCAGAATATAACTATGCTCTGTAGGTTTGTTAATGGTTAATTTTTCAGAAACAGATCACTGGGCTTTTCTTCCAAGGCACTACTTCTGGGTAAACTGGATCCCGTCAATCTTTCTGTTAGCAGCCAAGATTGTTAACCATTTTTTCCACTCAGGGACTCCAGTGATTTTTTAGAGCTCATTTAATAATGGCAAATCAAATGCTGCTACGCATGGCTTGCCCAGTGGGTTCCCTGTGAATCTAATCACCAATTAGAGGTTCTGTTTCAGTCCAAGGGTTCTGCTTTGAGTACCCAGCTATATCTTGGACTAAAAAAAAATATCTTGGACTAGAGTCCATTAATCAGATCTTAGTTCTCTTTTCTGCAGCCAAAATCACGTAAATATGGAAATTTCCAAAGTGATATCTCCTGTAGCTAAAATACCAAAAAAAGAAACCAAACTCATTGCCACTGAGTTGGTTCTGACTCCCAGGGACCCGATAGGACAGAGTAGAACCGCCCCGCAGGGTGTCCAAGGCTGTACATCCTTACAGAAGCAACTGCCAAACATTTTTCTTCCATGGAGCCTCTGGTTCATTTGAAACACTGACTTTTCAGTTAGAAGCTGAACTCTTAACCACTGCACCACCAGGGCTCCTATAGCTCAAATAGGTGGAGCCAAATACTCCCAGTAAGAAAAGATGACATTTCACATTACTAATTTAAATAATGCATTAAAAAAAAACTAATTGCATACTCTGAATAAATTTACCATTAATTGAACATATATCCGTAGTAATCTAGGAACTTGTAGTAAATTAGAAGAAGCATGGAAATGGAGTAAGAGATCTTTGACTTATCCCTCCTATGTCACTGTTTCTCAAATGTGCTTCTTGGATAATAATTATGTGTAATTTTCATAAAAATACATAATCCCAAGTTCTAACATGGAGTTGTAATTTAGAATATCTGATAGAGATTTGGAGCCCTGGTTGAGCAGTAGTTAAGAGCTATGAGGCTAACCAAAGGTCAGCAGTTCAAATTTACCAATGTTGCTTGGAAACCTTATGGGGCAGTTCTACTCTGTCCTATAAAAAAAAATCCTATAGGGTTGCTATAAATCAGAATTAACTGGAAGGCAGTGGGTTTTTTGGATAGGGATATATGGAGACCTGTATTTTTATCAAGTAAGATATATCTTAAGAGCCTATGTTATTATCATATACATTTTTCTTATCTATAAAGCAGGGTTTTTTACCCTAGCACTATTTTAACATTTTGAGCCAGATTATTTTTGTTTGGGGGGCAGCTTTGTGTATCGTGTGGCATTAGGTTGCATCCTTATCTTCTACCTACTAATTGTCAGTAGCAATATACTTTTCCCCCATTGTGACAACCAAAAATGTCTCCAGACATTGCCAAATGTCCCTGGGGGGCTAAAGTGTCACAATTGGAATCACTGCTATAAAATATCAGTGTGAAATATTTAAGGGCTTAAATAAAAGTTTCATCTAAATCCACCGATTCCAATGGTCCTTAAATCCTTAACGTTAGGACCAATAGTTGTTTCTGTTGAAATTATCATAGATTCCATTAAATGAAAAAAAAGGTAGACTGTATGTTCCTTAATAATCTATTTTCTTTGGAGATATTGTAGCCTCCACCTTTTCTTTGTATATTTAATTGCTTTATTTTTTTCTCTAAAATATAGAAATAATTTAGGTTCCTTTAATTTCTCTTACTCCTAGCTTTAATCCATATGGCTTAAAATTATTCCCATAAAAGATACAATGCTTAGAGTTATATTGCTGGTCAAAAAAAAAAAAAAGGTTCATTTCAGAGATGAAGGAAGTGCTCACACAATCTTAGTATAACACTGTAGACAAATCTTACAGGGATCCTACAGTGAGGTTGTATTCCAATACGATTTTGGAGCTTAAGAAAAGCACCGATACTTTCCTGGGATAATAGAAGAGCCCTCGAAATAATTTTTTAGGGGACAAGGAAAATCAATGTAATTATTGAATAAGGGGTTAAAAGCAGAGATGGTGAATCTTCACCACCGCCTTATAAATGCAGATCTCCTCAAGCTCCAGAGGGGCAGCTGATGCTAACAAAAGGCCTCTGAGTAGGATTTTAGCTGGAGTTTTTAAATGTAATATCGCTTCTTATCAATAAATTCGTGTTTGCTCCCCATAATGGAAAAGAAATATCAACTTTCTTTGCACAGAGAAGAAATTACCGTTGAAATTTTTTATGTAATGCTTTTTGTAATTCAGTGAAAGAAAGTTGGATGTAGATTAGAAATCAAGGATTTTTTCATAGAGCAATCTGAGGTGGTGTTTGAGGTCTGGGACATCTGAAGACACTGTGTGCTGTCTTCCTTCTTCATCTTGAGTCACTTCCTGTCCCACATGTCCAAAGTTATGCCCTGGTGAAATCAGTTTAAATTTTTTATCAAAAATAATATTAAAGGGAAGGAGCAATAATAAAACATGGCCATGCAGCCAGAGGAATTTATGCAGAAGTGAGAAGAAGCAGTGTACTCACTGTTGCTGTAGAAGTAGTATCATTTATATAATGAGGGCATTTTTTAAAAAGCAGTGACTTCAGCCCAGCATTTTATTTTCCTTCTCACCGTCATGATACTCCCCCACCTGTAAGAGCTTCAGCATTGATTTTGGTTTAGATCTGAGACCTTAGTTTTAGTCTACGGCTTGTTCAGGGGAAAATGATCTAATTTATCTCGTAAAATGCTCAGTTACGATAATAAAGGGTTTTAATCTGATACAGGCTGTACCTTAGAACATTTCGGCTTGTGCTTATTACTGAATCTTTACGAAACATTATTCGTGTACCTAAGAAGAAATATAGTAAAATAAAAATTAAACTAGAAGTCAGTGACAGTCACTGAAATTATACTTAAAAAGACATTATTAATGACTAGAAGCAATTAATGAACCATCCTTTTCATAGCCTGTGGCAAGTAGAGAAAGAGATTGTAAACTTTTTTCAGCTTAATATGATTGATTGAATGTATTGGTTATGAAAAATTTTATCAATGGTAAATTTAGACAGCAAGAGTCTCAAATAATTTTGTTTCATTATGCTCCTCAGCTGTATTATATGCTAGCATTAGGAATTTTTTTTTTTGTTTTTTAGACACATATAAAAATGTTTTTATTCTACCTATTTATTTGCCTGAGAGTCTGGCTAAGGATAGGATTTCTTGGCTGGAAATCATAAGCATATTGATAGCATTGCTTGGTTGACTTCATTGCCATGGTAACATCGAGTGTGAAACAGAACATCCAGTGTTGCTGCGCAGAGGTCCAAACCATCCTGTTCCTTTGGTTTTCCTTCCACTGAAAGTTTGCAGAATCTTCTCTTTCTCCCCAGTGGTATGACATTTCACAAAAATGTGCCTTACTGTGAGTCCATTATCACTCATTTGCTGTGTGCTTGGTAGGCCCTAGAAACTCATGCCTTTTCATTTTGGAAAATTTTCTTTCTTTTTTTTTTTTTTGATTGTACTTTATATGAAGGTTTGTAGAGCAATTTAGTTTCTCAATAAGCAATTAATACAAATATTGTTTTGTGATATAGTTTGCTGACCCCATGGCATGTCAATACTCCCCACTCCTGGACCTTGGGTTCCCCATTACCAGCCTTCCCGTCTTTTTCTGCCTTCTTGTCCTTATCCTGGGCTGGTGTGTCCATTTAGTCTCATTTTGTTTTATGGGCCTGTCTAATCTTTGGAAAGAGTGAAACTCTGGAGTGACTTCAGTATTGAGTTAAAAGGGTGTCCGGGGTCATACTCTCGGGGTGTCTCCAGTCTCTGTCAGACCGGTAAATCTAGTCTTTTTTTGTGAGTTAGAATTTTGTCTGCGTATTTTTTTTTTATTTTCTCTAGCTCTGTCCTGGGCCCCCTGTTGTGATCCCTGTCAGAGCAGCTGGTGGTAGCTGGGTACCATCTAGTTGTGCTGGACTCAGTACGGTGGAGGTTGTGGTAGTTGTAGTCTATTAGTCCTTTGAACTAATCTGTCCTTTGCTGCTGTTGAGTGCAGTGTTCTTTATATGTCTATGAAGTCATGTTGGCTGATTGTGGCCTTTAGAGCTGTATCTTTGTTGAATTTCTTTCTAAATGTTCTGTCCTTTACTGAGAGTGGTGTGTAAGTTTCCTATTATTATTGTGGAAATGTCAATTTCTCTTTTCAATGTTGTTACAGTTTATGTATTTTCAGCTCTGTCATTAGGTGTGTAGATATTTAATACGGTTGTGTCCTCATAGTGGCTTGTCCCTTTAATCATTATATAATATCTCTCTTTTTCTTTTATGGTGGATTTTGTTTTACAGTCTATTTTCTCTGAGATTAGTATTGCTACCCCTGCTTTTTTGTTGTTGTTTGCTTGGTATATATTTTTTGCACTCCTTTGATTCTTAATATATTTATACCTTTGATTCTAAGCAATGCCTCCTGTAGACAGCATATTGATGGCTCCTGTTTTTTAATCCATTCTGTCGCCCTCTTCTCTTTATGGGTACATTTAAGCCATTTACATTCAGTATGATTATTGATAAGTGTGAGTTTATTACTGTCATTTGGTAGTGCTTTTTTTTCAGCCCTGTGGTGCTGATATTTTCTTTGTTTCTCTTACTCTCCTGTGATGAATTCCTTTTGTTTATGGTTTTTTATAATACTTTTGTTTTTGTAGATTTTGTGTTTACTAAGACTTTATGTTTTCCTTCATTTTGATGAGTAGATTTGGTAACTTTCTTTGTGGTTACCTTGAAACTTACCCCTACCTTCCTAAGTTTAAATCAGTCTTTTATTTCTTGATATCACCTTGCCTTCCTTTCCATTTGAAAATTCTATACCTATACTGTTTATTTCTTCTTTTATTGTTCTCATTTACAGATTGACCTCCCTGGTTCTCTGTTGCAAATCTTTTTGTTTTGTTTTATCTTTGAGAGTTCATTACCTAGGTTGATATCTGGATGTTGTCTTGTGTCTTAGCTTTTTGTTCTTGTCTGATGGCATTGTTTCTCTAACTGAAGTTCTCCCTTTAATAATTCTTATAAGTTCAGTTTGGTTTTTACATATTCCCTCAATTTCTATTTATCTAGAAATATCCTAATTTCACCATCATCAATAGTGAGAGCTTTGCAGGATATCTTGGTTGGCAATTTTTTTCTTTCAAGATGTTACATATGTCTTCCCATTGCCTTCTTGCCTGCATAGTTTCTGTTGAGCAATCAGAGTTTAGTCTTATTTCCCATTTGTATGTGACTGTTCATTTTTCTTGAGCTGTTCTTGGGACTCTTTCTTTGTCTGGTTTTAGCAAGTATGATTAAGATATGTCTTGGTGATTTTCTTTTAGGGTTTATCCTATATGGGGTTCTTTGAGATTCTTGAATGATCAGCTTTTCATCTTTCATAATATTAGGGAAGTTTTCTGTCAGTAAATCTTCAATGATCCTCTCTGTGTTTTCCATTTTCTCACCCTCTTCTGAAATTCCTATCACATGTAAATTTTTGCTTTTAATTGTATCCCACATCATTATCAGGGTTTCTTCATTTTTCTTTGTTCCTTTCTCTGACTTTTCTTCAAAGTAGTATCCAAGTAGTTGCCTCCAATTTCACTGATTCTGTCTTCCATTGTTTCAAATTTGCTCCCCAAAACCTTCTATTGCACTGTCCATTTCTGAAATCTTGTTGTTTATCTTTTCAATTTCTAATTGCTATTTTTGTGTAATTTCTAGTTGCTTGTTTATTTTGACATTTTGCTCCTGTATTATTTTCCTGAATTCTCCCATTGTTTTGTCTGTATTTTCCATGATTTTGTCTATTTTTTCCTTACTTTTATCTATGTTTTCCTTCATCTCTTGGAGGGCTCTGAATATTAGAATTTTGAATTCCCTATCAGGTAATTCTAGTGTCTTTTTTTTCTACCAGAAGGTCACCTGCTGTTTTATTTTGGACATTTTCCAGAGCCACCTTGTCCTTTTTTTTAGTAAGTTTTGTTATTATCTGCTGTCTGCAGGACATTCAGGAATAATTTTTTCATTTATCCATTGTAGGTTTTTTGTTTTTACCTGCTTTTTTGTTTTATTTGGTTTTGTCTGGGCAGGTGGGCTGGGTGTGCTTTGTTGTTTGCTCATTTGTGGGCATGATATTTCTTACCACCTTGTCTATGTGGGCAGGGCCAGTTGCTCAGCTATGGTGAAGTAGGTCATGTCCCGTGGAGAGGGAGGAGTGGGAATATGTCATTTGCATCATGAACTGGAGCGGACAGGTGGGGCCAGGGGCAGTGCAGGGTGGGTCTGGGGTCTGCTTCAGTGTTGCTTGGGGGTGCAGCACTCAGTGTGCTGTGCAGATAAGAAGGATGGAAAGAGGAGGATGTGATGTGTGGAGCTAAGGGGGTGTGGGAAAGAAGAGAGAGAAACAGAAGCAAAAAAAATATAGGAACAAGAAAACTAGGTGGGAAGAAGAAAGGAAAGGAAGGAAGGGAGAGGTAAGAAACAAACAAACAAAAAAATTGTGCCAAGGGAGTTTTCTGGCAGGGTGGTGCAGACTGGGGAATCCTGTGCTGGCAGCTTCCCTGCCAGGTGGTGTGGCACAGCCCATCAAAAAGGTGCAGCTGTGGCACATCCAGCCAGGTGGGCAGGAGGAAGGAAAGGAAAAAAGGTTGAGGAAGACAAGAAACTGAGGAAAAAATAATGGCATCTTGGGAGTTCACTGGAGTGGTGGTGCAGATCAGGGAATCCATGTGCCACTGGCTCCCCAGCTGAGCAGCTTGGCACAGCCCATCAAGTAGAAGCAGAGATGGCACATGGCATCAGCTGGCCTGGAGAAAGGAAAGGAAGGAGGTGAGAGAGAGAAGAAACAAAAAGAAGCCAGAAAGTCTACAGCAACAACAACAACAACAACAAAATGGCATCGAAGGAGCTGGCCAGTGTCAGAAGGGCAAATCTGAGCTGCAAGGGGCTGGCATCTCCCCAGCTGAGTGACTGCGGCTCACCAGAAAGCAGTGAACACCATGCAGAGGGAAGAAGGGTGGAGGGTGGGAAATCATGTCTTCCTGGTTACTGGGTGCTCTGTCTCCTTTGAGAGCTCTGTGAAGTTGCCTTCCCACACTCCCTGTATGCCCTTCCTGGTGGCTGAGGACCAAGATGGCAAGTCCGTGCTGCAGCTCTCCTCATTTTCTGTTCTTCCTCAGATTCTTATTCCGTTAGGTGCTTGATTCAGTTCTTTATCCCTTCATTTGACTCTTAGGGTTCCAGGATTGACACTTACATCTGTTTTACTTAGTTTTTCAGGTCTTTGTTGCAGAGGGACAGCATGGTGCTTCTGTCTATAGTGCCATGCTGGCTCCTCAACCCTTCGCATTAGGAATTTTTTGAGTGCCAGTGAAACAAATGGAGCAAGTGCAAAATAACTTAGGCACTGTTTCTTATTAGATGGAGAAGAATTATGGAGCTATGCAGGGCATAATCTTCCACACAGAATCAGTCTTTGGTGACTTCTAGGGTTTTGTACACTGAAAATGTGTTTTAATATACTTTTTTTTTTTTATAACTGAGGCACTGTTTATCCACTGTTTGATCTGTGTATTAGGACTCACTGTCTCAGAATATCTAGGGGGCAGGGGGAAGGGTGTGTGAGATTTGATTGTGAACAGAAGCCAGTAGCTATGTGCATTAGCTTTATTTTTATTTTTAATATTACTTATTGACATGTTACTGTTGTCGTCAGTTGCCTTTAAATTGGTTCTGACTCATGGCGACCCCATATACAAAAGAATGAAATATTGTCAGGTTCTGAGCCATCTTTATGATATTTGATCTGCTGGAGTCCATTAGTGCAGCTGTTGTGTATTTTGAGTGCCTTCCAACTTCAGGGACTCATCTTCCAGCATTATATCGGACAGTGCTCTGTTGTGATCCATAGTGTTTTCATTAGCTAATTTTTGGAAGTCAGTTGCTGGGGCTTTCTTCTGAGTCTTAGTCTAGAAGTTCCATTGAAAACTGTCCAGCAAGAGTGTCCCTGCTGATATTTGAAATACTAGTGCCATAGCTTCCAGCATCACAGTGACACATAAGCCACCGCAGCATGAGAAACTGATTGACCAACAGTGGTATTGACATAATTTCTACTGAATATTTTTAAAGTGGGTCATGTCATTTCAAAATTCTAAAATTTTCTAATTTTTAAAAAGTTTTGAATCATTGTGTGTGTGCATGCATTTATGTGTATGTGTATGTTTGATTCCTAATGAACTTTTTATTAAGGAATCTTTGTGTTAAGGAACTTTTATATAAAATATAGCTTTTAAGTATCAATAATTATGGCAAATAAAGCAACAAATTAATAAATAAAATAATCATTTGTCATTTAGCTACATAGATGCATATGATATTTTGGCTTAATAGATAAACTTACTCTAGTAAATTACTCTATAAAGCATTATAATTCATAGTCTGACAACTCTTACAGCAGAAGGTACCAAGGCAAATATTTAAGGGTTTCTTTTTTTTTTTTAGGACGGCAGTGGGTTTTTTTTTGAGGAAGCAGAAGAAAACTTGTTCGATCTCACTCTTCAGCCTCAGGGAAAATGTTTTGTACAGAGTCTGTTCCTTGATGCTTTTAAGTTCAGTATTGTGTAGGCCCTTTGATTTTTATTGTTTGATGTTGTGGATGTGCTGAAAAAGTCAAACGGGAAGGATTGTAAGCAATTTGTACACTGTAAGGCTGATTTTTTTCCCAAAGTTTAAATAGTATGTATCCAATTTCTAGAAAAGTGCACTGTTGTTCTTATTTGTGTTAAAAAGAAAAAAAAAAAAAACCTCTGATAATGAAACTGAAAACTGCCTTGTAAATGTGTATATAGTGTAGCAATGTAATTATTAGTATATTTAGTATCCAAAGATTTTATTTTAAAGTGTAAAGTATAAACAATTATTTTGAAAATACACTTATGACTATCCCAAGAAAAAGGCCTCTAATTGTGTAGCATAAATGGACTAGTTTAATTTTTGCAAGATGCTAGTTCTTCAGGTGAAAAGAAGTTAATTCAATAAACCAAAAGCTAGCTAACCGAATGTCTTCATTATCAAGTTGGAGAAACTGAAAAATGGAGAAAGAAAACTTACTGAACTGCACATAAAGGATAAAAATTAAAACAAAATTATGTGTATATTAGTTTGGAGAAAATATTTAAATGGCACCAGAATTGAAGGAAATTAAATAATCCAAAAATCCAAATTAAGAGTACTTTTTTTATGTTGTCTTCTCCTTTGAAACAAAATCTATCCCTATTATGGAAAATAGTTCTTAATTATTTATAACTGGCAAAAGATCACTTTCCTTATTTAATCATGCTTAAATTATGGTATTAATAAATAAAATTCAATTAAAATGTTCAATTGAAAATTTTTTTTTTAACTCACAGGTAATTGATAATAACTAGAAGTTTTTTTTTTTTTTAGAAGTATAGAATTATATATATAAAACAAACTTAGGCATGAACCAATTAGTGAGAATAAGAAATGAATATTTTAATCTACCCCATTCAAAATTTTAAAATTTAAAATGCCTAAGGGCCCTGATGGCACAGTGGTTAAGAACTCAGGCTGCTAACTGAAAGATCGGCAGTTCGAATCCATTTGCCACTCCTTGGAAACTCTATTGGACAGTTTGGAATTAACTCAAGGGCACTGGGTTCTTGGGTTTACTCTGTCCTATTGGGTAGCTACGAGTTGAAGTCAACTGGATGGCAATGGGTTCTTTTTGGTTTTATATATGTATACATACATATTTATTCATATATGTGTATTATACACATCATTTCTTCAATAAGTGGTATTACTGGATCAGTGCTGTAATTTTGAAAGTCTTCTTTCCGATACTTTGCCTACATCAATAAATTGTAGTGTTCAAAATTTCTTGCATATATTTATCTTTTTATTTATACCTTTGAATATATATATACATCGTATGGAGTCTTATTAGTAGAATTATTGATTGAAGAATATTTTAAGATGTTTGATGCATATTTTAAGCTTGAATTTGAGGTATGTTTTACCAGTTAACACTGTTAACAGTGTAAAGGAGTTCATATTTTACCAATCCATATTACTTAGTGATGTTATCATTTCTAAAGTATTTGGGAACTTGAGAGGTTAAAAAATGGAATTTCAGTGTTGCTTTAACTTGCATGTTTTGTTACTATTGATAGTGATTTTTTAAATATTTGTTAGCAACTTTTGATTTTATTTTCTGTGTCTTCTCAGTACATTTATTTTGTTATATAGTTCTCCTGGAATTTCGATTTTTTCTTACAAATTCTTATGAGTGTTTTACACATTATAATACTAACATCTTCCTGCCATATTTTACTTTTGTACTTATTTTGGTATGTGATGGAATTTCAGGTACTATCTTGTTGTATTTTTTATCCTTAAAAGCCAATTATCCCAGTACCATTTATTGGAAAATCAGTCTCCTGTTGATGTGTGATGTTTTCTTTATTGTATTTTAAATTTTTACAGAAAATAGGACCTGTTTCAACAGTTTCTGCACTGTTAACTGATATGTGTGTCCAGTCTTGTAGCAGTACAAAGGCCCTCTTACTTCAATAATTTTTCAAAAATGTTTTATGTATTCTTGCTTTTTTTATTTGTCTTGTGAACCTTTGTAAATATTTTAAATAGGATTACACTAAGCTGATGACACGTTAGAGTATAATCAGCATTTCTAAAACCTCGCCTTTCCATCCAGGATTATGGTATGTTTCTTCATTTATTTAAATTAAAAAATATATATATATAAAGAAAGGGTAACAAATTTCTTCATACTGACCTTATATATTAAGGTTTGTTTTCAATTAGATATATTCACTGTCATAAAAGAGGAGTCCTGGTGGCACAGTGGTTGGGCATTTGGCAGCTAACCAAAAGTTTGGCAGTTCTAATCTACTCCTTGAAAACACTGTGGGGAGTTCTACTCTGTCCTATATGGTTGATATGAGTTGGAATTGACTTGGCAGCAATAGGTAATCATACAACAGGATCATTTTTTACACTATATTTTGTTTTAAATAGCTTTCCCAAGACTATTTCACATGACTTCCTAGTTCTATTTATAAAATTGACGTGGTATTAAAATTTTTAAATCGCCTGCTTCCTGGTTGTCATTGACCTAGCCAAGGGATTTGATTTGTCACAGCCTGATACAAAAAAAGAAAAAACCAAACCCATGGCCATCCAGGCAATTCCAACTCATAGCGACCTGTAATGCCAATTGTTTTATATGATTCAAATAGCTCAAATACTGAGCTATTTAGAAGCAACTGAAAAGCGCTGTGCAGCGAAGAGTTAGCTGACTATTGGAGATATTTAGAATATTAGGGTTTATTGTAAGGAAAGCCACATGGAAAATGATTCTGTGTGGATGGATGATTGTACAGCAAATAATTTGGTTGATAACAATTTGATTTTGGTATAAACTGAGTTAAGGTTTATCTCCACCATTATTTCTTTCCCCAGCATTGAAGTGGTACTATGATTCTTTCTGATGATATCTCATGTATATTTTGTATCTCAGAATATGGAACTGGCTGTTGTTTGATTGTATACCACAGGCCTCATGTTAAAATGGTCTGCATTAACAGTGTTAAAATAAATGCAAATTTAAACAATTTTCAAGTAATATTTATATTTTAAAAATATTATAAATTTTTAAGACTGTAATAGCCAAATGTTGGCAGATTTCTAACAAAATCAGTTCCTTTAATTGAAGCAGGGTTAATCCACATCCTTTTGGAAAGGCACATAGTAATATATATCATAAACCGTAAAAGGCTTATACCCTTTTTAACTCAGTAATTTCACTCTTCAGAATGCATCCACAGGAAACATTTCAAAAGAAGAAATTACAAAATAAGAGCTGTAAGTACCACCACCACCACCACCACCACCACCACCATAAGCAGTTGCCATATAGTCAGTTTTCAGAAGTAGGGTGCCAGGCTTTTCTTCTGAGGTACCTCTGGGTAGGTTCAAATAAGTGTATTGCAACAACAGTTATAATAATGAAAAACTGTAAATAAGCCTAATATAAATTATACAGAAATACTGAGGTAAATTAAAGAAAACACAGTTGCTGGCATATTATGCTGCCATTAAAATGATAATTATTAAAATGATTAAAACTTGTAAAAGTGTTTATATGTAATGTAAAATAGTAAAAACTGGAAGGAAGATTTTTGTGTTAACTATGATTACAAATATGTGTAATTCCCAGTGTGGAAGTATGTAGCTTGGAAGAAAAAATTAAAAAGAAGAGGAAGGAATTGGTGTTTAATCCTAAAAATTTCAGTGTTTAAAAAAATGCCTAAATGTTTAATAGTACATTCAATTTTATTATATAAGGTGATAATATTTGTTTAATAGCTGATTAAGATACATTTTGAAAAAAATATTTCCTTATTTTGTTCTGGTAATTTCCCATCCATTTCATATTTACTATTAGGGAAAATAACAATATATAATACTTATATAGTAATATTGAAATGGTTAATGTGCTAGGCTGCTAACTGTAAGGTTGGCAGTTGAAGTCCACCTAGAGGTTCCTCAGAAGAAAGCCCTGGCAATCTACCTCTAAAAATCAGCCTTTGAATACTCTTTGGAACACAGTTCTACTCTGACACACATGGGGTTATGGGGTTGCCATGAGTTGGAGTCCACTCGATTGATGGCAAGTTTTTTTTTTTTTTTAATATTTACATAGCAAGTAAAGCATTGACTGAATTTTCTGATGTGAATTAACTGTGAAGATATGTGTTGATCATTTAATTTAGTTATCTGATGAAGCAATTCTCTCTATGTATATAGGTGTGTGCATATGCATACATATACACATAATATATTCAAGTTTCCAAAAATATCTGTGGTTTCTTACAATAAAAGCATACCTATACTGAAAAAAGTAGTTAACTTACAGTGTGATAAGTAAAGTTACAGAGCAAAAGGGTATACTGTTTGATAAAGAATGTATGTAATTAAGGAGCCAAGATGGCGGAATAGACAGACGCTTCTGTCAAGCCCTTTTTACAAGAAAGGCCCGAAAAAAACAAGTGAAACAAGTATATTTATGATAAGCTGGGAGCTGGGAGCATCAAAAGCAAGCTGAGACAACTAACTGAGGGGCAGGGAGAGGAAGAGGCAGTTCAGAAGTGGAGAGGATTTACCGGACCTGAATCACGGGGTGCCCTCAGGCACCTTCCTGGAGTGGCGGCAGCGGCAGTGGGCTAGTACTAGCGTTTGGCCACAGTTTTCTCAGGGAGAAGCAGCCACCCACACAGCCTGCTCACACCTCTGGAACCTGAGGAGAATGGTGCTCTTGGCAAAAGCTAAGTACTTATGTATATTTTACCGCGCCCCCCCCCACACCCAATCGGGCTTCAGTGGCTGAATCCCTGGGCTTCAGATAGACCCTGGTGAGCACCTAGAGCCATCCTCCCAGCCTTGGGGAAGGAAAAAATTTGCAACTGGGGGGCAAAGATAATTTGCTAGCTCCATTAACCAGGGGAGCTCAGGACAGAAGCGGCTCCTCTCCAGGCATAAACCATCTGTGGACCTTGAGCACCTTTCCCTCCTGCATGGACCTGTGTGGGCCTATTTCGGGAGAATAGGCCCTTGTTGGCAAACTCCAACCATTTCAGCTGTGTGGTGGTGAGGTGGGTGTTTGACATTTGACATCGCTTTGCCTATTAAACAAGGTACTCACCTACCCACATCAGGGACCTAAAGACTGGTAGTTCCACACAGGTCACCCAACCACCTGCAACAGGGGTCCAAAGATAAATGGTACCTCCCAGTCCTTACAACCAAAAACTTTAGGTGCCCATGGTCCCTCTGCAGAACCCACCCACCAGCATGCTCTAGGGAACAGAGATATGTTTTCCTCTGAGACACTTGGGGGTCGGTTCTCAGCCCTCTGTCTTTTTCTCAGCCCCCCCACTTGCTGCAATCATATACCGGTATATACACCAATCACCCCTGCCCCTCTAAGACTGTAGGACAGAGCCTGTATCACGTACTTGTTGATCAGCTACCTGGAAACCTGAGCTGAATTCATACAGGAAAACTGAATGGACTCCGAGACTGATACACCTGATAACAGCTCTAGCCAGCTGGGAACAGGACACTAGAACTCCAAAGGCAAAAATAATCAAGCTAGCTCACTCAAGCAACCCATAGGGGTATACCAAAACAAAACAAAACAAAGCAAGCAAGTACGACACAGTAAGCAAGTATAAACTAAATACAATAACTTATAGATGGCTCGGAGACAATGATTGATATAAAGTCACATAAAGAAACAGACCACGATCACCTCAACAGGCTCTCAAAACAAAGAATCCAGAGATCTTCTAGATGAAAGTGCATTCCTGCAATTACCAGATGCAGAATACAAAAGTTTAATATACAGAACCCTTCAAGACATCAGGAAGGAAATGAGGCAATACGGAGAACAAGCCAAGGAACACACAAATAAAGCAACTGAAGAAATTAGAAAGATTATTAAGAAACATGATGAAAAGTTTAATAAGCTGGAAAAATCCATAGAAAGACAGCAATCAGAAATTCAGAAGATTAACAATAAAATTACAGAATTAGATAACTCAATAGAAAGTCAGAGGAGCAGAATTGAGCAAGTAGAAGCTAGAATTTCTGAACTCGAAGATAAATCACTTGGCACTAATATATTTGAAGAAAAATCAGATAAAAGAATTAAAAAAAATGAAGAAACCTTAAGAATCATGTGGGACTTTATCAAGAGAAATAACCTATGAGTGATTGGAGTACCAGAACAGAGAGGGATAACAGAAAATACAGAGAAAATTGTTGAAGATTTGTGGGCAGAAAACATCCCTGATATTGTGAAAGATGAGAAGATATCTATCCAAGATGCTCATCGAACTCCACATAAGGTAGATCTGAAAAGAAGGTCACCACCACATATTATAATCGAGTCTGCCAAAACCAAAGATAAAGAGAGAATTATAAGAGCAGTGAGGGATAAATGAAAAGTCACCTACAAAGGAGAGCCAATAAGAATAAGCTTGGACTACCCGGCAGAAACAGTGGGATGACATATTTAAAATACTGAAGGAAAAAAATTGCATGCCAAGAATCATATATCCAGCAAAACTGTCTTTTAAATGTGAAGGTGAAATTAAGACTTTTCCAGATAAACACAACTTGAGGGAATTCGTAAAAAACAAACCAAATACTAAAGGGAGCTCTTTGGTTGGAAAATCAATAATATCAGGTATCAACCCAACTAGAACACTGTGCAGAGCAACCAGAAGTTAACCCAGACAGGGAAATCCAAAAAAAAAAAAAGAAAGATTAAAAAAAAAAAAAGGCCCAACACAGGGTAACAGCGATGTTATTATATAAAAGAAGACAACATTAAAATAATAAAAACGGACTAAGATATGTTTAAGAAATGTAATCATACAACTTCCATATGGAGAGGAAGATACGGTGATACAAAGAAATAAAAGTTAGTTTTAATTTAGAAAAATAGGGGTAAATAATAAAGTAACCACAAAGGAGATAAACTATCCTACTCATCAAAATAAAACACAAGGCAAAAAAACAGACTCATCAGAAACAAAATCAACAACAACAAATAAGACGAAAGGACAATGTATAAAGAAAATCTACTCAGCACATAAAGTCAAGTGAGGAAAAGAAACTGTCAACACACAAAAAAAGACATCAAAATGATAGCACATACCTACCCGTAAATACCCTGAATGTAAATGGACTCAATGCACCAATAGAGAGAAAAGAGTAGAAGAATGGATTGAAAAACAAGATCCATCTGTATGCTACCTACAAGAGACACACCTTAGACTTAGAGACACAAACAAATTAAAACTCAAAGGATGGAAAAAATATATCAAGCAAACAAAAATCTAAAAAGAGCAGGAGTGGCAATATTAATTTCTGACAAAATAGACTTTAAAGTTAAATCCATCAGAAAGGATAAGAAGGACACTGTAGAATGATTAAAGAGACAATACACCAAGAAGATATAACCATATTAAATATTTATGCACCCAATGACAGGGCTGCAAGATACATAAAACAAACTCTATCAGTATTGAAAAGTGAGATAGACAGCTCCACAGTAATAGTAGGAGACTTCAACACACCACTTTCGGTGAAGTACAGAATATCCAGAAAGAAGCTCAATAAGACACGGAAGATCTAAATGCCACAGTCAACCAACATGACCTCGTAGACACATACAGAACACTCCAACCAACAGCAACCAACTATACTTTCTTTTCTAATGCACATGGAACATTCTCTAGAATAGACCACATATTAGGTCATAAAGCAAGCCTTAGTGGAATCCAAAACATTGAAATATTACAAAGCATCTTCTCTGACCGTAAGGCCATAAAAGTGGAAATCAAGAACAGGAAAAGCAGGGAAAAGAAATCAAACACCTGGAAACTGAACAATACCCTGCTCAAAAAAGACTGGATTATAGAAACATTTAGGATGGAATAAAGAAATGCAGAGAATCCAATGAGAATGAAAAACAGTTCCTATCAGAACCTTTGGGACACAGCAAAAGTGGTGCTCAGAGGCCAATTTATATCAATAAATGTACACATCCAAAAAGAAGAAAGGGCCAAAATCAAAGAATAGTCCCTAAAAATTGAACAAATAGGAAGAGAGCAACATAAGAAACCCACGGGCACCAGAAGAAAACAAATAATAAAAATTGGAGCTGAACTAAATGAAATAGAAAATAGAAAAACAAAAGAATTAACAAGACCAAAAGCTGGTTTTGAAAAAATAAAAAAAAAAAATGATAAACCACTGGCCAAACTGACAAAAGAAAAACAGGAGAGGAAGCAAATAACCTGAATAAGGAAATGAGAGGGACGATATTACAACAGACCCAACTGAAATTAAAAGAATCATAACAGATTACTATGAAAAACTATACTCAAACAAATTTGAAAACCTTGAAGAAATGTATGAATTTCTAGAAACACACTACCTAAACTAACACAAACAGAGGTAGAACAACTAAATAGACCCATAACAAAAGAAGAGGTTGAAAAGGTAATCAAAAAATTCCCAATAAAAAAAGCCCTGGTCCGGACGGCTTCACCGCAGAGTTTTACAAAACCTTCAGAAAAGAGTTAACACCACTACTACTAAAGGTATTTCAGAGCATAGAAAAGGATGGAATACTACCAAACTCATTCTATGAAGCCACCATAACCCTAATACCAAAGCCAGTAAAAGACACCACAAAAAAATAAAATTGTAGACCTATATCCCTCATGAATGTAGATGCAAAAATCCTCAACAAAATTCTAGCCAATAGAATTCAACAATATATCAAAACAATAATTCACCATGACCAAGTGGGATTCATACCAGCTATGCAGGGATGGTTCAACATTAGAAAAACAATTAGTGCATAAATAAAACAAAAGACAAGAATCACATGGTTTTATCAATTGATGCAGAAAAGGCCTTGACAAAGTTCAACACTCATTCATGATAAAAATTACACAAAACCAATAGCCAACATCACCCCAAATGGAGAGAGCCTGAAAACATTCCCATTGAGATCAGGAACCAGACAAGGATGCCCTTTATCATCACTCTTATTCAACATTGTGCTGGAAGTCCTAGCCAGAGAAATTAGGTTAGATAAAGAAATAAAGGGCATCCAGGTTGGCAAGGAAGAAGTAAAAGTATCTCTATTTGCAGATGACATGATCTTATACACAGAAAATCCTAAGGAATCCTCCAGGAAACTACTGAAACTAATAGAAAAGTTCAGCAGAGTATCGGGATACAAGATAAACATACAAAAATCAGTTGGATTCCTCTACACCAACAAAAAGAATATCAAAGAGGAAATCACCAAATCAATACCGTTTACATTAGCCCCCAAGAAGATAAATACTTAGGAATAAATCTTACCAGAGATGTAAAATACTTATACAAAGAAAACTACAGTACACTTCTGCAAGAAGCCAAAACAGACTTACATAAGTGGAAGAACATACCTTGCTCACGGATAGGAAGACTTAACATTATAAAAATGTCTATTCTACCAAAAGCGATCTATACATTTCATGCAATTCAGATCCAAATCCCAAAGACATTCTTTAATGTGATGGAGAAACAAATCACCAACTTCATATGGAAGGGAAAGAAGCCGCAGATAAGTAAAGCATTACTGAAAAAGAAGAAGAAAGTAGGAGGCCTCACTCTACCTGATTTTAGAGCCTATTATACAGCCACAGTAATCAAAACAGCCTGGTACTGGTACAACAACAGATACATAAACCAAAGGAACAGAATTGAGATGCCAGACACAAATCCATCCACATATGGGCAGTTGATATTTGACAAAGGCCCCAAAAGAGTTAAATGGGGAAAAGACTGTCTTTTTAACAAATGGTGCTGGCATAACTGGATATCCATCTGCAAAAAAAAACAAGACCCATACCTCACTCCATGCACAAAAACTAACTCAAAATGGATCAAAGACCTAAATATAAAATCTAAAACGATAAAGATCATGGAAGCAAAAATAGGGACAACGTTAGGAGCCCTAATACATGGCATAAACAGTATACAAAACATTGTAAAGAATGAAGAAGAAAGACTAGATAACTAAAAAAAAAAATAAAAATCAAACACCTATGCTCATCCAAAGACTTCACCAAAAGAGTAAAAAGACTACCTACAGACTGGGAAAAAGTTTTTAGCTATGACATTTCTGATCATTGCCTGATCTCTAAAATCTACATGATACTGCAAAAACTCAGCTGCCCAAAGACAAATAACCCAATTAAAAAATGGGCAAAAGATATGAATAGACACTTCACTAAAGAAGACATTCAGGTAGCTAACAGACATATGAGGAAATGTTCTTGATCATTAGCCATCAGAGAAATGCAGATCAAACCTACAATGAGATTTCATCTCACTCCAACAAGGCTGACATTAATTCAAAAAACACAAAGTAATAAATGTTGGAGGGGCTGTGGACAGGTTTGAACACTTGTACACTGCTGGTAGGAATGTAAAAAGGTACAACCACTTTGGAAATCGATTTGGCGGTTCCTTAAAAAGCTAGAAATAGAACTACCATAGAATCTATCTAGCAATCCCACTCCTTGGAATATATCCTAGAGAAGTAAGAGCCTTTACACGAACAGATATATGCACACCCATGTTTATTGCAGCACTGTTTACAATAGCAAAAAGATGGACGCAACCAAGGTTCCCATCAATGGATGAATGGATAAATAAATTATGGTATATTCGCACAATGGAATACTAGGCATCGATAAAGAACAGTGAGGAATCTGTGAAACATTTCATAACATGGAGGAACCTGGAAGGCATTATGCTGAGTGAAATTAGTTGCAAAAGGACAAATATTGTATAAAAGCACTGTTATAAGAACTTGAGAAATAGTTTAAACTGAGAAGAAAACATTCTTTCATGGTTACGAGAGGGGGGAGGGAGGGAGGGTGGGAGAGGGACATTCACTAATTAGATAGTATATAAGAATGACTTTAGGTGAAGGAAAAGACAGCACACAATACGGGGGAGGTCAGCACAATTGGACTAAACCAAAACAAAGAAGTTTCCTGAATAAACTGAATTCTTCAAAGGCCAGCATAGCAGGGGCAGGGGTCTGGGGACCATGGTTTCAGGGGACATCTAAGTCAATTGGCATAATAAAATCTATTAAGAAAACATTCTGCATCTCACTTTGGAGAGTGGCATCTGGAGTCTTAAATGCGAGCAAGCAGCGATCTAAGATTTATCAATGGGTCTTAACCCACCTGGATCAAAGGAGAATGAAGAACACTAAAGCCACAAGGTAATTATGAGACCAAGATACAGAAAGGGCCACATAAACCAGAGACTACAACAGCCTGAGACCAGAAGAACTAGATGGTGCCGGGCTAAAACCAATGACTGCCCTGACAGGGAACACAACAGAGAACCCCTGAGGAAGCAGCAGAGCAGTGGGATGCAGACCCCAAATTCTCATAAGAGCAGACTTAATGGTCTGACTGAGACTAGAAGGACCCCGGTGGTCATGGCCCCCAGACCTTCCATTGTCTCAGGATAGGAACCATTCCCAAAGCCAACTCTTCAGACATGGATTGGACTGGACAATGGGTTGGAGAGGGATGCTGGTGAGGAGTGAGCTTCTTGGATCAGGTGGGCACTTGAGACTATGTTGGCATCTCCCTGGAGGGAGGATGAGAGGGTGGAGGGGGTTAGAAGCTGGTGAAATGGACGCAAAAAGAGAGACTGGAGGGAGAGAGCAGGCTGTCTCATTAGGGGGAGGGTAATTGGGAGTGTGTAGCAAGGTGTATATGGGTTTTTGTGAGAGACTGACTTGATTTGTAAACTTTCACTTAAAGCACAATAAAAACTATAAAAAAAAGAATGTGTACAATTAAAATAATTAGATGAATGAGTAAAATTATATAAATCAACATGGACATACACACACATATAATCACATTTCATCCTTTTCATATTGTACAATCAGAATGCTTAGAAATTTTAGAGGACTTAGCATCACTGAGGTTGGGGTGACAAACTCACATATCTACACAGACAAGGGCACTAATGTGAATAAATAAAGATCTTTAGGTTCCACTTACAATGTGTGAGCTGTTCAAAGAAGGCAACAGTACTCAGCTTTGGCTGACTATTGTGTGATAACGTAGGACATGTTTTCAAAAGAAACCAGACATCCATGTGACATTTTTCCTGATTCTCTTTTTAAGTTGGAAATTAATTTAAAACAAATAACACTATGAGCCCAACAAAGCACAGTTGCAAATTCTATCTGACATCAGCCAGGTTATGATTTCTGGTTTCTGGTTCTACTTCCTATCCCTTTATTTTAGAATTGATATAAGCCTTATGAAGTGAAGCAAATAACCTCTGATTACAGCTAATTAGTCTCAGCTGAAACTAGATGGACCTTCTTTACATACACAGGGATCCTTGATTTTTCTTCTTTTTGGTAAACATCAAGGTAAATTATTTTTTATTGTGTTTAAGTGAAAGTTTACAGCTCAGGTTAGTTTCTCATACAAAATTTTATATACACATTGTTATGTGACCCTAGTTGCTATCCTTATAATATGTCAGCATACCTCCTTTCCACCCCAGATTTCCCGTGTTCATTCAACTTGGTCCTTTCCCTTTCTGCCTTATCTCACCTCCTGACAGGACCTTTCTATTTAGTCTCATGTATCTACTTGAACTAAGAAGCACACTCTTCACAAGTATCATTTTATGTCTGATAGTCCAGTCTAGTCTTTACCTGAAGAGTTGGCTTTAGCTCTGGGTTGACAGAGAGTCTAGGGGCCACGTCCTCTGTGGTTCCTCCAGTCTCAGTCAGACCGTTAAGTCTAATCTTTTTGCATGAATTTGAGTTCTGCTCTGCATTTTTCTCCCACTCTTTCAGCAATTCTCTGTTGTGGTCCCTGTCAGAGTGGTCATTGGTGGTAGCTGGGCACCATCTAGTTCTTCTGGTCTCAGGCTGATGGAGTCTCTGGTTTATATGGCTCTTTCTGTCTCTTGGGCTGATATTTTCCTAGTGTCTTTGGTGTTCTTCACATTCCTTTGCTCCAAGTGATATGGCCGCTCGCTACCTTTTAAGACCCCAGATATCACCCAAATGGGTTGCAGAACATTTTCTTAATAAACTTTGTTATGCTAATTGACCTAGATGTCCCCTGAAACGATGGTTCCCAGACACCTGCCCTTGCTACTCTGTCCCTCAAAGTATTTGATTGTATTCAGGAAACTTCTTAGATTTTGGTTTAGCCCAGTTGTGCTGACCTCTCCCATATTGTGTGTTGTCCTTCCCTTCACCTAAGATAATTTTTGTCTACTGTCTCGTTAGTGAATAACACTTTCCCTACTTCTCTACCCTCATAACAATTAAAGAATATTTTATTCTGTGTTTCAATATTTTCTTGAGTTCTTATAATAGTGGTCTCATATAGTATTTCTCCTTTTGTGACTAATTTCACTCAGAAACCCTGGTGGCATAGTGCTTCTATGCTATAGATGCTAACCAAAAAGTTGGCAGTTCAAATCCACCAGGTGTTCCTTGGAAACTCTATGGGGCAGCTCTATTCTGTCCTGTAGGGTCGCTATGAGTCAGAATAGATCCCATGGCAAAGGTTTTTTTTTTTTTTTTAATTTCACTCAGCCTAATGCCTTCCAGATTCATCCACACTATGAGATGTTTTGAGGATTCATTGTTCTTTATTGCTGGGTAGTATTCCATTGTGTGAATACACCATAATTTGCTTATGCATTTGTTTGTTGATGGCCACCTAAGTTGTTTCCATCATTTTGCTATTGTGAACAGTGTAAACAGTGGGTGTTTATATATCTATATATCTATTTGTTACTGGGTATATCTATTTGTGTGAGGCTCTTAATTCTCTAGGATATATTTCAAGGAATGGGATTGCTGGATTGTACGGTACTTCTATTTCTAGATTTTAAGGAAGCGCCAAATTGATTTCCAAAGTGGTTGTACCATTTTACATTCCCACCAAGAGTGTATAAGTGTTCCAGTTTTTCCACAAGCTCTCCGGCATTTATTATTTTGTATTTTTTGAATTAATGCTAGCCTTCTTGGGGTGAGATGCTACCTTATTGTAGTTTTGATCTGCATTTCTTTAATGGCTAATGAACCTTGATCTTTCTTCACACACACACACACACACACACTCATACTAATGAAAATTGTGTATCATACCTAATTTTCAAAGGGAATAAAATTTTGATTGTTACAGGGACATTATAGTAAAATAACTTATTATTTCTTGGCATTTGTAGCTATAGAATATAGAGAATGTCTTATTCTCTGAGTATCTGGTAATTCTACAATATCTAAAAATTTTAAAGCGCCTCCTAAATGAAATCCCCTAGACCTCAACATTTCTCTTAAGAACAAAAAAATCATTCTGAGTGTGAAGCATTCTGCCAATACTAGAGCAAATCATGCTCATAAAAGTGAAGATCATAAAAAAGTGGAAACCTGGCTATCTTTCTACATCCCAAAAGGCACTGGCATTTGAGGATAACTGTTTACAAAGAAGTTATCTTATGCTTTTTATCTCATATATCAAGTGTTTGCTCTAAGCAGTGGGGTTTCAGAATGTTGTCCTCTGTGTCTTCTCGCAGTTCTCAAAATAATGAATGATTTATCATACCATTTATACTTTAAAATTCCCAGTGTATAATTGATCATATCCTCCAGCCTAATCCTAAGATCTTGGAAGAAGTACAACCAGAATGCTCCTTAGAAGCAAGGATAATGAGACTGCATCATACGAATTTTGGACATGTTGTCAGGATGGATCAGTCCTGAAGAAGGACATTATGATTGATAAAGTACAGGGTCAGCAGAAAAGAGGAAGACCCTCAACAAGATGTATTGGCACAGTGGCTGCAACAGTAGGCTCAAGCATAACAACAATTGTGAGCATGGTGCAGGATTGGGCAGTGTTTCGTTCTGTGGTACCTAAGGTCACTACGAGTCGGAACCTACTCAAAGGCACCTAACAACACAACAATTCTAAAATACTTCCTGTGTTCCGAGTTCCTTCTCAATGCCATCTTCCTTTTCTTAACTCCCTCTTTTTGTTTTTTTTTACTCTGTTAGCAAATCTAAGCATGTCAATTAATACAATTGCATATTCATTTACATTTCCACATATGCCCAAGAATTCTTGTAAAGGAATGCCCGGAAAATTAAATCCTTATTTTTGGATCCCCTTGACTATCCACTCAGTTCTCCATCTCTTTGCTTTTCTCTCCTTCAACTTATTCTGCATTCCAATTTGGAATGATTCTTCATAAAACATTGCTTTAATTAGGTCTTTCTTCTGCCCAAGAAGCTTGAATGCTCTTAATTACCTATAATTGTATATACAATCCTTTTAAAAATAGTTCCCAATTAATTTTAAATTTACTTTAGACCATTTTCCAATTTTTTTCTCTGTTAAAGAATTAGAATGAGTAATATCTAGATAGAAAACTTGTTTATTCATTATCACTTAGCTTTATTTGTCCAGAGAATCTTTTAGATATTTGTTCCCTGACTTGGATGTTCCAGCAAATTCTTTTCCACATGCAGCAAGATCATTTATGGAGCAATTATTTTGTCTTTTTAAAATCAGCGCATCTTCTCCTTATTATTCTAAGCATGCTACCAGACCTTTATTTTTTCTTTGGCAAAGGAGAAATCTATTTTTCCAGAGAGAAAGTAGAGGTTGTTCATGGACATCCTTCTCCCTGGGTTTGTTTTTTCTAAAAGGCCAAACATGTGGTGGGATACAGACCTCATCCAAATTCCAAGATGAATTCCTAATATGCTTTTATTCTAAAGATTTTCTAAAATACTTCTGGCCAAGACACTCTTTTTCCTCTATACTGATTGTGCTTTTCACTTTGTGTTTGTATTTTCATATAATTTTATACGTAAATACATATTTTTAAAATACTTATTTATGTTTTACAAGAAAATATTGAGCCTGAAAATCATCTTTATAATTGCAACTAGCCCATTGTAATAAATATGGCAATTGGAGAAAGCATTTTCCTATGTTTTCTATGTCTCTCAGCATCTCAGGCAAATTAGGATTACTCCCTTTTCTATTGAGCAGTTATGCTAATCAAGTTTTGAATTTTATAATTGAGCTTACTTTATTAAAAATATATGACAATGAACTCTGAATTAGTATGGAATGTGTAACGTAAAACCTGATAAATTCTCTGAAACTAAGTCAGTGTTCTCATGGGTATGTTGTTTACATGTTTAAATTTCCTCAAAGTGAAAATTCTCTATCTTGGAATTGAAAACAGTATAAAACTAAGAAGAAAATTAAATCCCATAAAACTCTGCAGGCATTTTCAAAATGTTAAACCCCATTCCACTCTTACACAGTACAAAGTCAAGTTCTGTGTGTTCTATTGATTTCTCTAATGTAACAATCTTCTTTAATCCCTGCTCTTGGATGTCCAAACTACATACCTGGGCCCTTTAAACCTCTACTTCCAGGTTAAGCAGTGTCCCAAGTTCTAAGATAAATCGTGCACTTAACGCAGCGCTCTGGCGTCCATTCTGTCAGGCTTGCTCTGGCCAAGGACAGGTAATTAAACTTCTGTCTTGTTCCTAAGAACAGTCATGCCTTTGAGGACCCTGGTGTCAGCAAGTGGTTTCAGCCTGTCCGTTAGGCTCTTTGCATACCCAAATAACCTGCTGGCTGTTTTACACATACTTTTTTCTTTTAATAGAAAAGAGTTAAATTTCTTTGAAATATGTTAATTTCAAACTTAAGAGCGAAATTATTAGTTTCAAAATGAGTAAATTTGTCACTCTGTCATTCCTTTTTCTTTATAAAGATTGTAAATGTAGTAATTGGCAAATAAACACCACATAGTGGATATCTAATTGTTTTGGCTGTTGTACAGCATCTACCTCCCTTTTCAAACAGCACCCTGATTTTTCTTATTCTCAGTATGTCATACTTTCCAACTTGTATGATCATATGCTACAGATGAAATACACCTTTAAATACACATACACATACTCACGTACACAAAAAGCAAAAATGTTTCAGAAGATAGTAGTTACTGCTATTATATGAGGAGCTCTGGTGGTGCACTGGTTAAGCACTCAGCTGCAAACCAAAAGGACAACTGTTAGGACCCACCTGCCGCTCCACAGAAGAAAGATGTGGAAGTCTGCTTCCATAAAGATTACAGCCTTGGCAATCTTAAGGAGCAGTTCTACTCTCTCCTATAGGGTCGCTATGAATAGGAATCCACTTGATGGCAATGGGTTTTGGGGGTATTAAGTGTGATGCTCTGTAATATTTTCATTTTATTATTTTAAAAAATGCTTTAGGAAAACAATGTATTGACTTTACAAACCATTAATAAGAAGTCTCACCACCTGTCTGTCAGTTTGACATACTGTGGTGGCTGGCATGTTGCTATGATGCTGGAAGTTATGCCACTGGTATTTCAGATACCAGCAGGGTCATTCATGGGTTTCAGTGGAGCTTCCATAGTAAGACAGAATTGGAAGAAAGGCCTGTAAATCTACTTCCAATAACTAGCCAAGGAAAATTTTATGGATCACAAAGAATAATATCTGAGGTAGTGCTCAAAAATGGTGCAGGTTCAGGCAACATCTGATTCTGTTATACATAAAGTCATCATGAGTTGAAGCTGACTTGATAGCAACTAAAAATGAAAACAATAAGAAGTCATCTGCAATTTAAAAAAATACTGCTCCATGTAAGCAGAGTAAGACCCCAGTGATGGGTCATCGTATTGCTGATAAAGATGTATATATAAACTACTTACAGTCAAGGAGATTAAAAAAAACATCTGCTAGGACATGAATTTAGGAACTGGAGGTTTGGTGGTAGGCAGGAGGGCACTGTGTGGAGTCTGAGAGTGACAATTTCACTACAGAAGAGAGCCGAGACCTAGAAAGAAACTACATCTTTGTTGGCATTGTGTTACTAAATCAAGCTGTGTCTGGTATCTGTCATATTTCTTGACTTTTAGTTTTTGTACATCAATAAATTTCTTTTACTGTTTAAGCTAGTTTAACTTTGTTACCTTCAACTTTTAAAAATTTTTTTGATGCATATCTTTTTAAAAGTTGATCTCATGGAATCCATTTAAATTACACTTTATAATTTTATCAACTAGATACCATTTAATTGAAAAAAAAAAAGTGACTGAAAAATATTCTTCAAGTTTCTAAGCTATGACCGTGAACTATTCACAGGATGGACTAACACAATTTTCAATTCATTATCCACGTAAGTGAAATCCGATCAAAATATCTCTGTGCTATTGACAGCTCGACTCGACGGCAGCCGGGGGGATTGACAGCTTAAGTTCCTGAGGAGCAACAGATTCCTAGAAGACTCATAAGTGGAAGTAGTGAGAGCCATATTCCTGAGGACAGGTGTCACACCTATTTGAAACGAAGATTAAGGCCACTTATGACATTTAACACGAACTCCCCAAAAGACCAAACCCGTTGCCATGGAGTCAATTCCAACTCATAGCAACCCTATAGGACAGAGTAAAACTGCCCCATAGAGTTTCCAAGGCTGTAATCTATGGATGCAGACTGTCACATCTTTCTATTGTGGAGTGGCTGGTGGGTTCAAACTGCAGGCCTTTAGAGCCAGGCAGTTACCTGCTGTGCCACCAGAGCTCCTCACTTGATAGTAGTAATTATTATTTTCTGAAACATTTTTGTTTTATATGTACATGAGTGTGTGTATATGTGTATATGCCTCCAAGGAGTGGCTGGTGGATTCAAATTGCCAGTCTTTTGGTTAATAGCCAAGCTCTTAACCACCGTGCCACCAGGGCTCCTTAACATTAACATGAACAGTACCAAGGTATTATCTGTGTACTTCTAAATTTTGTTGGCTGTCACCTGGGGGACAATTGACATGATCTTACAGCTTCTTTCTAAATGGGTGTGTAGAGGAAAGGAAACTCAATGCCAGGATAGGCTATTGAATTGTTGCCTAGGCTGGACGAAGCACCCTGCATAGCAAGGGGGTTAGTGTTCCTTCCAGGCTTAAGACAGAAGAATGTTCCAAAGGAGAAGAATGAATTAGAAGTCCAGTGATTGGAGACCAATTAAGAGCAAGAGAAGTTATGAAAACCTTAAGTCATCATTTGAGATGATGGCATAAAATACACAGTCTACTCAGGATCCATTGTAGGATATTAGAACACACACCACTTTAACTTTTGAGAAGAGGACATTTTAATAAATCATTCACACCTACCTGTTTATAAGCATAGGTGGCTGATCTAGAATTTTTTTTAAAGCAGCATGAGATAAGGAAAGAGCGCTGGATTTAGAGTTAGAAAGCTGTTTTTACCACCTGATACATTTTGATTGTTAGAAACCAAAAACCAAACCCATTGCCATCGAGTCTATTCTGACTCATAGCAAACCTGTAGTACAGAGTATAACTGACCTATAGGGTTTCCAGGGGGCGCCTGGTGGATTCGAACTGCCAACTTTTCAGTTAGCAGCCATAGCTGTTCACCGCTACGCCACCAGGTTTTCCTTTTGAGTGTTCGGGAGTCTTTATATTGCCATTGTGAGATAATAAAGTACTTAAGCCTGTACTATCAATTTTATAGGGGTTATTATGGGAATCCCATGAAAAATGCAGGTGAAAAATGCTTTGAAATTTGTAATACAATACATAAATTTAAGATATTATTATTATTTTGGTTTATGGAAAGAATCTTTGTGTTTTATAAATGGCCTGGCAATACAAGCAGTCCCCTGTGTGTTATGAACGAGACTCTCTTCCTGGTTCTTTAAGAATTTGTAGGTAAGTCAGAACAGCTGCATACAGGTCTTATTTAGCCTTACTTTAGTGCAAGGTAAAATTCGAAAATGGTTTAAAGCTGTACGTGCAGCAAGCGAAGGTGATTGTGATGAGGAATTTGTTGCCAGTAGGGTTCAGTTATATCTTTTCAAGGTGAGGGGAAATTTCCATTACATTAAAGGGGAAGTATGAGTTGTCTGCAAATCTGGCTTTCCTAACCTGGGGACAACTGTACTAAGAAATAAATTAAACTAATTATCAATTCAGAGGGACTGAAGCTGACAGTTAAATTCTTGAGTTACCTAAACCTGAAAGCATATGTTATCTACACTGGTTGGAGGGAAGTGTTCACAGAAAGTTGTAGAACAACCTTGGAGGTAAATACTTGGTGGTTATATAGAAAAGGGACAAGAGTCCCATTAGATGGCTATTAACCATAAAAAGACTTTCTACCTTCATTTTCAGAATGAGATCGGTAGAAAAATTACAGTCAATAATTTTGGTAATCACTTTTGTTTAAAGAAGTACTTGTGATAATTTTAATAAAAATTCTTGAAGGTGTAGGTGAGGGATGAAAAAAAGGAAATGTTTTAATTGGCTCAAAAAGTCCAGTTAGACCATGTAGACACCTGGTCTGTTTTCATATCATACATGGTGAAGCTTCTGTCCCTTCCTGTCTTTGGCAGGAACATGAAGTTTTATCCTATGAAAATAATGAACAATAGATGCTCCAGTGGACTTCAAGGACCACAGAATATGAACCAGAAAGACCACATCAAGATAAAATGATTACATGGAGATCACATAACGAATAGTGAGACCACATTGTGAGTGTGTTCTTCCACATCCGTCCCTTGGCCCAAACATTTCTAGTAGACAGGATTTTACTTTCCAAGCACAAGATGACACAATTTATTCCTAAAGAAATGGAATAGGTCACAAGAAAAAATATGTTTCCTCCATTTACCATGATGTTGTTTATGGATATAGTTGTGAGGATTTTACTTTTCTTTTTGTTGAGATGTAATTCATGCTAAAGGCTGTAGTTGATCTTCATCAGTAAGTGCTTCAAGTGCTCTCAGTTTTCAGCAAGCAAGGTTGAGTCATCTGCATAATGCAGGTTATTAGTGAGTCTTCTTCCAATCCTAATGCCACATTCTTCTTCATGTAGTCCAGCTTTTCAGATTATCTGATCAGCATACACATTGAATAAGTATGGTGAAAAGATACAACCCTGACTCACACTTTTCCTGATTGTGGACCATGGAACATTCCCTTGTTTTGTTGGAACCACTGCTTCTTGGTCTATGAGCACAGATGAGTGACCTGGAATTACCATTCTTTGCAATGTCATCCATAGTTTGTTAAGCACAGTCAATAAGACACAGGTAACATCTTCCTGGTATTCTCTGTTTATAGCCAAAATCCATCTAATATCAGCAATGATATCCCTCATTCCAAGTCTTCTTCTGATTCTGGCTTGAATTTTTTGGCAGTTTGTACTGCTGCAACCATATATGAATATCTTCAGCAAAATTTTACTTGTGTGTGACATTAATGATATTGTTCTATAATTTCCATATTCTGCTGGATTACCTTTCTTTGGAATGCGCACAAATATGGATATCTTTCAGTTGGTTGGCTAGGTAGCCGTCTTCCAAATCTCTTGGCATAGACGAGTGAGTGCTTCGGGTGTTGCATCTGTTTGCTGAAACATTTCAACGAGTATTCTGTCAGTTCCTGGAGCCTTGTTTTTCACCAGTGCCTTCAGTGCAGCTTGGACTTCTTCCTTCAGTGCCATCAGTTCTTGATTACATGATACCTTCTGAAAAGGTTGAAAGTTGACCAATTCTTTTTGGTATAGTGACTCTTTGTATTCTTTCCATCTTCTTTTGATGCTTTCTGTATCATTCAATATTTGTCCCTAGAATCCTTCAGAATTGCAAGTCAAGGCTTGAATTTTTTTCCTTATTTCTTTCAGTTTGAGAAATGCCAACTGCTTTCTTCACTTTTGGTTTTCTAATTCCAGATCCTTGCACATTTTATTATGGTACTTTGTCTTCTTGTGCTGCCCTTTGAAAGCTGCTTTTCAGCTCTTTTACTTTATCATTTATTCTGTTCCTTTAGCTAATCTGTGTTCAAGAGCAAGTTTCAGAGTCTTCTGACATCCATTTTGGTGTTTTCTTTCTTTTTAATGATATTTTGCTTTCTTCATGTGTGATATCCTTGATGTCATCCCACAATTCACCTGTTCTTCAGTCATTAGTGTTCAATGTGAAGTATCTATTCTTGAGACAGTCTCTGAATTTAGGTGAAATAAACTCAAGGTTGTACTTTGGCTCTACTGAACTTGTTTTAATTTTTTTCAGTTTCAATTTGAACTTGTATGTGAGCAATTGATAGCCTGTTCCGCAGTTGGTCCCTGGCCTTTACTGTAACAATAATGCTTAATCTTTCTAGTGCACCAGTTACTTTTGTCTTTCATTCTACAGAGAACATCACCAGTATGTTGTTGTTGTTAGGTGCTGTCAAGTCAGTTCCAGCTCATAGCAACCCTATGTACAACAGAACGAAACACTGCCTAGCCTGGTGCCATCCTCACAGTTGTGATCAATTATGCTTGATCACATTGTTGCAGCCACTGTGTCATTTCATCTAGTTGAGGGCCTACCTCTTTTTTCTGACCCTCTATTTTACCAAGCATGTTGCTCTTCTCCAGAGACTGTCCCCTTCTGATAACATGCCCAAAGTACGTGAGATGAAGCCTCACCATCCTTATCTTTAGGGAGCATTGTCTCTATACTTCTAAGACAGGTTTGTTCATTCTTCTGGCAGTTCACGGTATATTCGATATTCTTCAGCAACACCATTATTCAAAGGCATCAGTTATTTTTGGTCTTCCTCATACATTGTTCAGCTTTCGTATGCATATGAGGGGGTTGTATAGCTGCCAGAATAGCTACCCCCAGTATACAATATCATCCCTGATTTCAGAGTAAACTTTTAAAATTTTTGTTAAATAGCTGAGTGAGTCTCTATGTTGACAGTTTTTTCTCAAATGTCTTCTGCATGTCTATAAATCCAGGTACATTACCATCATAAATGGAAAAAGAAAACAGAATCGATCACTTTAACTAGTGATATTTTAATTAAACTTTGAATTTGGCCATGTCCTGATTGTAAATTCTTGCGTTCATTTCTTTAGGCCCTGTTCTAATGGCTGTGACTGTGTTTGATTCTGTCATAGAAAACATTAAGGTGGAAGTTACAGATGTTTTTAGTCTGTGCTTATTTAAGCATTGCCAATCTCTTGAGGGTGGCTCTCGGCAAAGGCAAAGCTATTGAAGCACACAGGTGGTGCCATATGCAAATATTGTGCTCCTGCCCACAACTTCCTTCAATTTTAAGCATTTTGGAGCCAGCAGCTCAGAACACAGTCTTGTAGAATCGAGTTTAGACTTCAGTGAAAGGGGAAAACTTAGCAGATGATAAACTTTTATAGTTCTTGTGCATGCTGTGGTTGACAGAGAAACAATTAAAATCCACACTGTATTCCTTTTTTCTTACTCCATTTTCTTTAAACCTACTAGCGACACGTAAAACTTAACTAAACCAGCTGGGTTTGAACACAAGTTTTTGTATCAAACTGCTATTGTTCTTGTACTTTTTTGAGACAGTTACATAAATTTTCCACAGGCACCAAATCTCTCTACCCCATAGCCTGTGTTTAACATAAACAGTAAGCCTTTACAGGCAGAGAAGAGTCAGAAATTTTTAACTACCCTTCTGAGTTTTACCCTTTGGGTCTGAAGACGAAAAGAAGATAGACGTATCTAAGTGACATTTTTCCTCACTGCACTTGGAGATGGGTCCAATAAAGATCTTTAGTTATTTTACAATACTTTGAAACAGTGACTGTCTTGTATATATGCAGCCTCAATCTCCATTTGCAACTTCATAATGCTGTTTGCCAGCTTTATAATTGACTTCATGCAAACAGATTTAAAACAGTTCAGTTTGAAACACATATCATCTTTAAAAACTATTAAACCAAGTGTTTCTGTTTTTTTCCAAACGTAAGGAATCAATAATGGTTAGGAAAATTGGTGATAGTATTACATGAAATTTTTTAAGTGTGTTTATGTATGCAACACAACATTCTTGGGTTGTTGGTAATATAAGATTATCTCAATTTGTATATGAGCTTATATAAATAGATTCAATTAGATCAAAAGTAATACTAGATTTGTTTTTCCAAAAAAAAACCAACAGTGTTTTTAAAAGCAACAGTGTTTTATATTGCTTTGACAGTAGTCGCTAGATGATTGATAATGAAATTCTAATTTTCATGTGGTCCCTGACATTGTTAGCCAAGCCCCGTAAGGTTTCTGTACATGATCCCAAAACCCATTTGGTGAGCTAAATATACATTGTCTGGTAATGACCTAAGAGTTTCCTCCTTCTGGTGTCCTGCCTTTCAATTGCAATAATTATATTCTTTGGAGACTGTTAAAAATTTACTCTATTGTTAATCTGTAAACATTTGTTGAGCAATGGCTGTGTATGCAGCATGCACAGGAAGTATGGTTTCATGGCTGGTAGAAAGGTATTGCATTATTTTGTACTGGCAACATTTAATAAATGCCATTGAGGGATGATACCAAGGTGCGACTTCAGTGGAGAGGGATTTTGCTCTAACAAAATCTCTTGAGGGCCCCTGAAACATGCTATATAAATGAGAATTGTGTTTGACATGCTAAGATGCTTTAAGACATGTCAACTGTTCTCCCTTTCTTCAGCCAGTCAATTCTACAGCAACTGGAGCTCTCATAGATGATGCTGTGCTTTGCAGAGTGAGAGTTTTTGCTGTCGTTATGCTTTATGATTCTCCACTATATATATATATATATGTGTGTGTGTGTGTGTGTGTGTGTGTGTACATATATATAAACGCTGGCAGCGTACCAGTTAAAAGCTATGGCTGCTATCCAAGATGTCAGCAGTTTGACTCTACCAGGAGCTCCTTGGAAACTCTATAGGGCAGATCTACTGTGTTCTATAGGGTCTCTATGAGTCAGAATTGACTCGACAGCAATGGGTTTGGTTTTTTTGGTTTTATATACGTATTCACAAAAGTCCACTGATTATCCAGATTAATACAATTATTTCCATATCTAGAGAAATGGTTCAAAATAAAAGTATGTGTCAAACATTTTTTTTATTTACCAAATAGATAATCTCCCATGCGAGTGCTTATTCCAGTTTCTATGCAGATGAAGTTCTCTTAAAATAAGATTCAATCATAATATGCAATAAGTGATATTTCCAAGCAGACTGAAATAGCTTCCAATTTGCCCACTGAGAGCTCATTCAAGCTTAATTCTATGACCTGCTGGCACATACCTATCATTCTTTGAGCACTCCTTGACATTTGTCATAATAATATATTTTAAGCTCAACTTGCCCCAGCCCTCAGTAAATCATTTCTCCAAGAACCCTTGGGTTCTTTTAGTGGCAAATCATATTTAGAAGCCCAAACGTGAATCTAGGTGTGTTCACTGCTATTGGTGTATGGCTGTTCCGAAGTCTTCTCAGTGGACAGAGATTAAGAATAGTTTTTATATATAAAAGTAAATAGGTAAAATATCTACGTATTTCTTTTTCTCCCTCTGCTTATGTGTAACTCCCTTCTCCAACGTGAGAAAGAAACCTGTTTCAATTATTCTTATTTGATCAATACCCCTGTGTGTAACTAACCTCCTACCTTGGTCACAAAACCCTATACTGGACACCCTCCTCTCCTTGCCTGGGCAGGCTATACCCCCTTTCCACCCTGGAAGTAGTCTTCACTCCTCATGGCTCCAATTTCCCGTTCCGTAACAACTCCTGGTATGAACTTCTACATCATCTTGCTTCCGTCTTCGCATCATGTACACCTACCCTGTTCTCCATTGAATGGCAGTAGGACTGAATTATTGGGAAGAAACATAAAATAACATATGAAACAATTAGAAAACTAAAAGTAAAATAATGTGAAGAATCTACTTACATAGGAAACAAAACAGTTAAAATAGCTATGAAGAATATACGTAATACATAAAGAAGGTTATTTACCCTGTGGAGAGAGAAAAATACAAAACCTGTTCTTGGAGTGATGAAGATATTTTATAAAGCTGTCAATTCTATCTATTTTACAAAAATTTAATGAGATCTCAAAAAAGTACTGACAGTTTTTAATATATCATATTTTTATTAGAAAATATGCATATATAAAAACTTCATATAGAAAAATTTACACAGAAAAATGTGCTTACATAGCTTGGAAAATTCAGAATTTTTATGTTGTGTTTAATCATCTTTCTTTGGAATGGGCATGGATATTGATCTCTCTCAGTCAGTTGGCCAGGTAGCTGTCTTACAAATTTCTTGACATAGATGAATAATTCCTTCCAGCACTGCATCTGTTTATGGGAGCACCTGAATCGGTGTTCTGCCAATTCCTGAAATCTTGTTTTCTGCCAGTGCCTTCGATGGAGATTGAAATTCTTCTTTCAGCACCAGTGGTTCTTGATCATATTTTATTTTACTTCTTCAAATGGTTGAATGTTGACCAATTTTTCCTACAGTCACTGTGTATAATTCCCTCCGTGTTCTTTTGATGTTTCTTTTATCACTGAATTTTTTACCCATAGAATCCTTCAGAATTGCAGCTTGAGGCTTGAATTTTCTTTTCAGTTTTTTAAGCTTCAGAAATGCCAACTGTGTTCTTCCCTTTTGGTTTTCTAATTCCAGATCTTTGCATATTTTGCCATAATACTTTGCCACTTTACCTTTCCATCTCAAGCCATTCTTTCAAGTCTTCTATTTAGATCTTTTACCTTATCAATTCTTTCATTTGTTTTAGCTACTCTGCAGCTAAAGGACAAGTTTCAGAGTCTCTTCTGACATTCATTTTGGTCTTTTTTTCTTCTTTGGTGACTTTTTACAAATTTTTACTTTCTTCACATATGATGCCCTTCATGCCATCCTACAACTCTTCTGGTTTTAGGTCATTAGTACTCAGTGAACCTAATCTATTTTTCAGATGGTCTCTAAATTCAGGCACGATGTATTCAAAGTTGTACTTTGGCTCTTGTGGACTTGCTTTTATTTTCTTCACCTTCAACTTGAACTTTCACATGAGAAATTGATAGTCTGTTCTGCAGTCAGCCCCTGGCTTTGTCTTGACTGATGGTATTGAACTTCTTGATCATCTCTTTGCGCAGATGTAGTAGAGTTGGTTCGTGTGTCATCCATCTGGCAAGGTGCATATATACAGCCATCAATTGTGTTGTGGAAAAAAAAAAGTATTTCCTGTGAATATCTTTGGTCTTGCAGAATACTATCATGCAATCTCAGACTTTATTTTTATCATCAAAGCCTTATTTTTCCAACTATTTATCCTTGTTTCCACCTTTTGCATTCCAATCACCAGTAATTATCAATGCATCTTGATTGCATGTTCAATCAACTTCAGACTTCAACAGGTCACAAATATCTTTAATTTCTTCATCTTTGGCATTTGAGGTCAGAGCATAAATTTGAATAATATTCATATTAACTGGTCTTACAGAGAGAACCTGTAGTCATTGAGTTCGGCTCTCCTTCCTCCATCTTTGAAACCAGCAATGCGGCATCTCTCTGAAGCTGATTGCTCTCTGACTCTGACTGTAGTCCAGGAAATTACTTGTCTTTTAAAGAACCACATGATTAAATTGTGGTTATTTAGTTAATCCAAAATAATCTCCTTATCTCAAGGTCATTAATATAATCAAATATGCAAAACTCTTTGCCGTGTAAGGTAACATAATTACAGATTTCAAGGATTAGGACAGGTACATTTTTTGTGGAGCCATTATTCTACCTTCCGCACTTAGTTTCTTTTTTCATTTTGTCTTTTTTTTTTTGATACTTTCAAGAAAGTAAATTGGTATGATTGTGTGTGTGTGCGTGTGGATGCATGTGTTTAATTATTAACATGAGGTTAAGCATACTAGCAAGCCTTGTGAAATTTCCCTCTGTGTTTCACATCAGATAACTCTTTTTGTATGTGAAGTAAGAAATACGTTATTTGAAATTAAATATCCTTGCTGAAGTCAAATAACTTTTAACATTGGAGCTTGCAGACAGGTTTCTAAAATAAGCATTTAAATGCAGTAATCTAAATTATGATTCAGAAACTACCATTTTTTTAGAGGAAGAATTAATTTACTTGCCAGACACCAACTCACTGAAGATAATGAGACACTTAGAAACTGCTGAAATAATTGGTGGAATAAAAGTGTTTTGTTAGACACTTGAAAAATAAAAGATAATAATATAAAACTTCTATATTATAGCCTCTAGGGTCAGTGACATGATGATTTTATTTTCTTGCTGCTGGTAAATCCTGGAATTATAAGCCACCGTTTGGTTAGACACTCATTTGGGCTTTAACTAAAGATTTCAGCAGGGGTCCTAAGTGATTTCACTCTGTGGTTTCCCTGAAAAGAATTATTGGTCAATATAATGATTCAGTCATAACTGTATACACTCAACTGAAAGTTTATAAAATTAATAACCTATGTTCTGTATGGGAACCTTGGTGGCGCAGTGATTAAGTGCATGCCTGCTAACCAAAGGGTCGGCAGTTCGAATCCACCAGGCACTCCTTGAAAACTCTATAGGGCAGTTCTACTCTGTCCCATAGGGTTGCTATGAGTCAGGATCGACTCGATGGCACTGGTTTGGTTTGGTTTTGGATATTCTGTATGTGTAAAAATGAAATGTTGCTCTTCAAATTCTTTTGTTACCCCCTGGTGAAACCAGATAGATTGATATTTTAAAGTTACCACCTCACAACAGGCTTCATGGAAATTTGTCTTTATCTGATCATTTCTTGGGCTATTTATTTTTATTTCTGGACAATTTTGAAATGGGAAGAGAATGAAGGGCTTGAGGGTATCAATGAAGGGAAGAAGAGGGACAAAAAGGAAATAAATAAGATAAAGGAGTTAGGAAGAAGAAGAAGGAGATGAAAATATAGAGTGAAGAATGAGGGAGATTTTCCAGAGTCATCTTTGTAAACAGTTTGTGACAATTTACCTCGTGGACATGGACATGTTCACCCAAGGCTGCAGTTGATTGGTAGGTATGACTTTGTCTTGGGAATACCCCCTGACAGTCAGTGGTTTTTACACAGTAACTTGTTGCTAGTGAGACCAGTCATAGTTGTCCCAAAGATGATTTGGCAAGCACCAGATCATTGGAAACTGTTATCTAAGGACCCAAAGGCTCCTTTTGAATACTATGAAAAAAAAAAAAAGATGTAGGATGCTTAATGTGCTACTAAAGCTTAATATCCAAAGTACAAAGTGTGACAACAGTGTCTTGTGAGACTCTGAGACACCAAGCACATTTTAGAAATGACCTTGTGGTAGTCGGTTCATTAACTAAATAAACCTTCAGTATTTCTTCCCTCCTCACCCTTTTAAGAAGCTTCTTGATATAATGCATTTGAGTTAGGTGATTTAATGTACAGATACCATAAATGTACTTTTTCTAAGAGATGGCGAGAAAGCAGTAAGAAAACAGGTAAAGGGGGACAGTGCCTGCCAGGGGAGTTAGAAGAAGGTGAGATGTACAAGGCACAAATCATGACCTTTAAAACTAGACAATTCTGTGTGATAAATCCTGACACAGTCACTCATTAGTTATCTGACCTTGAGTAAATTACTTACTTCTCTGTTTTATAGTTATTTAACATAGTAGTAACAACTATTTCTTAAGGTCACTTTGAGAATTAAGTGAGATAGTGTATCTGTGTGCCTATTGAATGAATACATTGCAACTGATAATATTAGATGGATAGACAGCTAGCTTCTGGCAAGTCCACTCCAACTCATGGCAACCCTACATACAAGAGAACAAAACATTGCCCAGTCCAACATCTTCACAATTGCTGGCATGTTTGAGTCCATCATTGAGGATACTGTGCCAATCCATTTCGCTGAAGGTCACCTTTGTCCTTGTTGGCCCTCTACTTCACCAAACATGGTATCCTTCTCTAGTGATTAATCCCTTCTGATGATGGGTCCAAATCAAGAGAGTTGGACAATGTTCTGTGGTGATTCATAAGGTTTTCAGTAGCTAATTTTTAAAAGTAGAAACCATGCCTTTCTTCCTAGTCTGTCTTAGTCCAGAAGCTCTGCTGAAAACTCCACTATGGGTGACACTGCTGGTATTTGAAATACCAGGGGCATAGCTTCTAGTGTCATAACAACATGCAAGTCACTACAGTACACCAAACTGACAGATGTGTGATGGTTTGCTAATATTAGAGAACTAGTTTCATAATTACTATTTTATTTTATAAATTCATTATACTTAAAAAGATAACTTTTACAGTGATTACTTGAATCACCAAACTTTTGCACAATTCTACTCTTCTAGGCACAATAATGTATTAAAATGAATCCCTTGAACAATCCTAAATTTAAGTAGCCATTTTTCCAATTCTGAGAACAGTCTCCTTCTGTACTTTTTCACCTCCTGTTTCTCTGGCCTTGTGTTTTCTCCACATGAGAAGGCATTAGAACACACAATCATTCATCAATTAATTAATGAATAAATAAATTAACAAATATTTTTTGAGTAACTAGGATGGTAACCATATACTAGAAGCTGAGAAACTATAGGACTGGATGTAGACCATGGAAATCTTATCATCGCTTCCTCATTTTCAAATCAAAATATTTTAATTGTGTTCCTCTGAAGCTTTTGACGTTGCGATCAAAACGAACACCTGCTTTACTCAGCAGCAAAGTTCTATTAATAGTTTAAATAAATTCTGAAGTAGCGTTTTCTTTTTTGTTTTCCTAACTTAATAGCAATCTTTTTTTCCCAACACAGGCTGAATATGCTCTATAGATAACACAGTGCAAGATCCAAATGTGCAGAAGTAAAATAAATGATATATGAGAATCATCTGTTGTCCATACGCAGCATGTTGGCAGCAATTCTGTTTGCTTTCCTGCGGGCCTGACAGGCATCCTGCTCCCCGATGGTGACGCTAACATGTCTCGGCAGTGGCTGCAAAAGCAGCTTTGGGTGATGACATCTCAGTCTTTCTGTCAGGAAACTGCCTGTGATGCCTTTTCACACAATGCCACTGAATCTCATTATAAGGCTCTTTACTTCTCTCTACACTTCTGCTATTACCAATTAGAAGTGCTCATAAAACATGCTTTGTTATTCAAGTCCTTTCCCTTTATATTTTAGGTGACAATAGGGTTTATATGCTCATTAAAAAGAAGCTGAAAATATTCAAATGATATTTTATGTAAGCATTGAACCTTTCATGTACCTTTGAAATTCAAATTATATTCTTGAGTCTTTGTTTCTCAATCAAGATAATGAAATTGTATTATTTTTCTGAATTTACTGATATTTTCCTGAACAAATATTTTATATACATTAGCATCTCAGTGCTTACCATGCCATCGGTTTATGTGATATATTAACAGTGGAAAATTCAAGGGTTTGCTGAGATGGTACTCACTTCTAACATCATTGCAATTTTCGGGTGTTCCCAGGAGCACCTTCGCTTCCGACACCAATTGCTAGTCTGGGATCCCCAAGACCACCAGATCAACTTGAGCTTTAATAATTTGTTAGAACACTTCCAGAGCTCACTGCATGCTGTTCTACTCATGGTTACTGGTTATTACAGCAAAAGTATTCGGATGAAAATCAGTCAAGGGGAAGAGGCATGTGAGACAGAGTTCAGGAGAGCTCCATCTGTAGTGCTTCCAGTTGTCCTCTCTCAATGGAATCATGGAGACCACTAACTTCTTTTGGCAATGATGTTCGGCAATACATCTGAGATGTTGCCCACTAGGTGAGCTCAACCAAGTCTTGGTTTTCATAGATTTTTTTGGATTGGTCATGCAGACATGCTTGACTGTGTAGCTGAACTTTAGTCTCCAGCCCCTCCAGAGGTTGAGATGATATCCTGTGGCCCAAAGTACCCAGTATAAATCACATTGTAAGACAATCCAGCATAGACAAAGGGCTCCAGGTAAATAAACAAAGACACTCTTATCATGCAGGGAATTGCAAAGGCTTAGAGATCTACTGAGACTGAAGGAGGTAAAGGCCAGATTTCTCTTTGAGTAAGGTTAATTCTTTACTACACAAAAGTACATAGAAAACAAGCCTATCATACAATCTAATTTAAACAAGGAATACCCATTGCTGTCAAGCTGGTTTTGACTCATAGTGACCCTATAGAAAGAGTGAACTGCCCTATGGGGTTTACAAGATTCGGCTAGTGGGTTTGAACTGCTGACCTTTTGGTTAGCAGCCAAGCTCTTAACCACTGTGCTACCAGGGCTCCAAATAAGGAATAGTCAAATATAAATATTGTGAAAATTTAGACACATCCAATTCACTAATAGGAGCAGGTTTTCAGCAAGAAGCTGAGTTGTAACGAGATATGTTAAGGTGTAAATAATATTCATCTGCATTGGGGTGAGGTAATACAGATGACTTAGGAAGCAGTGTATTTATTTAAAGAAAAAGAAGTAGCACTAGATCACCTCAATTGTAATATGCCTCTTTGATCCATTCTTTCTTATTTAGCCTTCTATTTCCTCCCTAATTTCATGGATATATATTTCTTCTTTTTTAGTAACAGGTTTATTGAGATATAATGCACATAGAATACAAATTCTTCCATTTAAAACATACAGTTCCACGGTTTTTAATACATTGATGGAGATGTGAGAAGATCACCACTGGGTTTGTTTTGTTTTGTTTTTTGGTTCCTTGCCCTCCACTCCCCAATGCTCCAGTACATACAAGCACACTTTCTGTTACTAAGCATTTATCTACTCTGGACATTTCATATAAATATAATCAGACAATTTGTGGCCTGTTGTGACTGGCTCCTTTCACGTAGGGTAATGTTTTCAAGGTTCATCCATGTTTTACCATGTATCAATACTTTGTTTCTTCTTATGGAAGAATATTTCATTGTGTGGATATACTATAGCAATTCATTAGTTGATGGGCATTTAATTCAGTTCATTAATTGATGGGCATTTAGGTTGTTTCTAATTCTTGTCTATTATGAATAATGCTGCTACAAACATTCACATACAGTTTTTGTGTAGATACATGTTATCATTCTCTTTATAGTACACCTAGAAATGGAATTGCTAGATCATGTGATAACACAATGTTTAATTTTTGAAAAACTACAAGACTTTCCAAAGTAGTTTCACTGTTTCCAGCAGCACTGTATGAGGGTTCCAATTTCTCCTCATCCTTGCTAACAGTTGTTATTTTCTGTCTTTTGACTCTAGCCATCCAAGTGGGTATGAAGTGGTATCTCATTGTGTTTTTGATTTGTATTTCCCTGGTATTTAATGATGTTGAGAATTCTTTCATGTGCTTATTGGTCATATGCATATTTTTTGGGGGGATGTCTATTCATATGCTTTCCATTTTTTAGTTGGTTGTCTTTTTATTATGGAATTATTGAAGTTTTTATATATTCTAGATACAAGTGTCTTATCTGATATATAATTTCCAAGTATTTCTCCCATTCTGTAGATTGCCTTGTCTTTATGGTAAATTTTAAACCACAAATATTTTAAATTTTGATTAGATTAAATTTATCTATTTTTATTTTGCCATTTATGTATCTACTCTTATTTTGTTTTTAGTGTCATATATGAGAACCATTGCCAAAGCAAAATTCATGAAGATTTATACCAAGGTTTTTTTTTTTTTTTTTCTCTAAGAGTTTTATAATTTTAGCTCTTAATTTAGGTCTTTGATGGATTTTAAGTCATTAATTTTTAAAATATCTTGTGAGGTAAGGGTCCAACTCTATCCTTTTACATGTGGATACCCAGTTTTACCAGTGTCATTTGTTGAAAAGACTATTATTTTCTCATTGACTGTCTTAGGACCCTTGTCAAAAATGAATTGACTGTAAATGTCAGGGCTTAATTCTGGATTCTTAATTTTATTCCATTTATTCATATGTCTATCCTAATGCCAGTGATAAGGCATCAATACTGTAGCTTTGAAGTAAATTTTGAAATCAAGAACTATTTTCATCTTCTTTTTTGAGATTGTTTTGGCTATTTTGAATCCCTTAAATTTCCACATAAATTTTAGGATCACCTTGTCATGTTTTGCAAGAATCTAGCTGAGATTATGAGAGGGATTATGTTGAATCTATGTATCAACTTGGGAAAAATTACCAGTTTAACCATGTTAAAGGTTTTGATCCATGAACAAAGAACAAGATCCCATTTAAGTCTTCTTTAGTGAGTTCCCATAAGCCTTCTTTAATTTCTTTTAAGGATCCCTGGTGGTGCAGTGGTTCAGAACTTGACTGTTAATCAAAAGGTCAGTGGTTCAAACTGACCAGCTGCTCTTTGGAAGAAAGATGTGACAGTCTGCTTTCATAAAGATTTACAGCTTTGGAAACCCTATGGGCCAGTTCTACTCTCTCCTATAGAGTTGCTACAAGTTGGAATAGACTTAACAGGTATTGTTTTGTTTTTTTAAATTTTTTTCAATAAGGTGTTGTAGTTTTCACAGTATGTTTTATACTTCTTTTGTTAAATATATTATAAATATTTATTTGCTGATGTTCTAAATAGAATTTTTTAATTTTATTTTTGAGATTGTTCACTGCTGGTATGTAGAAATAGAATTGATTTTTCATATTGATCTTGTGCCCTGCAACTTTAATGAATTTAATAGTTCTGATAATTTTTCTGTTTTGATGGGTTCCTTGAATTTTATATATACAAGATCATGTCAACTGCAAATACAGTTTTGCTTTCTTATTTCCAATACTGATAGCTTTTAATTTCCTCTTCTAGCCTAATTTCCTTTGCTAGGACTTCCAGTAGCATGCTGAACAGAGGTTGTAAAGAGCACATACTTATCTTTTCCTGATCTTAGTGTTAAAGGTACTGATATCTGTTAGGAATAGTTGATTTACAGTGTTGTGCAAGTCTTTTCTTTCTTTGCTGATCTTTGCCTAGTTGTTCTATCAATTATTTAAAGTGGAATATTAATAACTCCAATGATTAGTGTTGAACTGTCTATTTCTCTTTTTGATTTGGTCATATTTTGCTTCAGGTATGTTGGGACTCTGTTGTTAAGTACATATATGATTATAATTGTTATATCTTCCTGATTGACTGAAACCTTTACCATTAAAAAAAAATTCCTCTTTAGCTCTAGTAACTTTGTTCTTTTAAAGTTGGGTTTTTTTTTTTAACATTAGTATATTTATTCCAGATTTCTTATGATTGCTATATTTATTCCAGATTTCTTATGATTGCTATTCGCATAATATCTTTTCATATTCTCTTTTTAACCCATTTGCATCTTTGAATCTAAAGTGTGTTACTTGTAAACAGCTATTGAATCATGGACTTTTATGTAGTCTGATAAGTTCTGCCCTTAGATTGGATTCTTAATCCAATTATTTTTAATTTCCTTGATATAGGAACCTTATCAGAGAAGACACACAGTGGTAAATAAGCATATGAAAAGATGATCAATATCGTTAGCCATAAAGGAAATGCAAATCAAAATCACTATTTGATACCACTTCACACTCACTAAAAAACAACAAAGAAAAAAAATATTGCATGTAGTTGATTCTGACTCATGGTGACTCCATGTGTTAAAGAGTAGAATTGTTCTCCATAGAGTTTTGGGGGGTGTAGAAGATTGCCAGACCTTTCTTCTGTGGCACTGCTGGGTTGCTTTCAAATGCCAACCTTTAGGTTAATAATACCAAAAAACCAAAAACCAAACCCAGTGCCATCAAGTCGATTCCGACTCATGGTGACCCTATAGGACAGGGTAGAACTACCCCATAGAGTTTCCAAGGAGTGCCTGGCAGATTTGAACTGCCAACCCTTTGGTTAGCAGCCATAGCACTTAACCACTATGCCACCAGGGTTTCCAGGTTAATAATAGACCATCACAAACTGCTTGGCCAGGCAGGGACCTTCATTCCCACTACATGGCTAAAATCCAAAATATTGACAACACTAAATGCTGGTGAGCATATGGAGCAACAGAAACTCTCATTCGTTTCTGGTGGAAATGCAAAATGGTACAACCATTTTGCAAGATAGTATGGCATTTTCTTACAAATTGAAGCACAGGCTTACTATACGATACAATAATTGTGCTCTTAGGTACTTAACCTAATGAATTGAAAATGTGTGTTAATATAAAACTTGTACATGAATGTTCATATCAATTTTCTTCATAATTTCCCCAAATTGGAAGCAACCAAGATGCTATTCAATAGGTAAATGAATAAACCAACTGTGGAACATCCATAAAATGGAGAATTATTCGCCAGTAAATATATGTTATCAACCTATGAAAAGACTTTTTTATGTGAAAGAAGTCAATCTGAAAAAGCTACATAATGAAGGATTCCAGCTATATGACATTCTGGAGAATACAAAACTATAGTGACTGTGAAAAGATTGCTGGTTGCCAGGGATTCAGGGGCAGAGCGGATGTGATGAATTAGTAGTGGGGGGCATTGTGAGGGCAGTGAAACTATTCTGTATGATACTGCATTCGTGGATATATGACTTGTTGTTAGGTGCCCTCTAACTGTTTCTGACTCATAGCCAGCCCACGCATAACAGAACGAAAAACTGCCTGGTTCTGCACCATCCTCACTCTCATTGATATGTTTGAGCTTATTGATTCAGCCACTGTGTCAATCCATCTCATTAAGGGTTCTCCTGTCTTTTGCAAACCCTCTATTTTACCAAGCATGACATCCTTCTCCAGGGACTGGTTCCTCCCGAGGACGTGTCCAAAGTAAGAGAGGAAGTTTCACTATCTTTACTTCTAAAGATCATTCTGGCTGTACTTCTTCCAGGACAGATTTGTTCATTCTTCTGGAAGTTCACGATATACTCAATATTCTTAACCAACACAGTAATTCAAAAGCATCAGTTCTTCTTTGGTCTTCCTTATTCATTATCTAATTTTCTCATGCATATGAGGTGATTAAAAAAATCATGGCTTGGATCAGACACACCTTAGTCCTCAAGGTGACATCTTCGCCCTTTAATACTTCCAAGAGGTCCTTTGCAGCAAATTTATCCAATGCAATGAATCCTTTGCTGTCTTAATTGCTGATTTCGTGGGCATTGATTGTGGATCCAAGGAAAACGAAATCCTTGACAACTTCGATCTTTTCTCCGTTTGTCATGATGTTGCTTACAGGTCCAGTTATAAGGAATTTTGTATTTTTTTTTAATAGTTTTTATTGTGCTTTAAGTGACAGTTTACAAATCAAGTCAGTCTGTCACATACAAGCTTATATACACCTTACTACATACTCCCACTTACTCTCCCCCTAATGAGTCAGCCCACTCCCTCCTTCCGGTCTCTCCTTTCGTGACTGTTTTGCCAGTTTCTAACCCCCTCTACCCTCCCATCTCCCCTCCAGACAGGAGATGCCAACACAGTCTCAAGTGTCCACCTGATACAAGTAGTTCACTATTCATCAGCATCTCTCTCCAACCCATTGTCCAGTCCCTTCCACGTCTGATGAGTTGTATTCGGGAATGGTTCCTGTCCTGTGCCAACAGAAGGTTTGGGGACCATGACCGCCGGGATTCCTCTAGTCTCAGTCAGACCATTAAGTCTGGTCTTTTATGAGAATTTGGGGTCTGCATCCCACTGTTCTCCTGCGCCCTCTGGGGTTCTCTGTTGTGTTCCCTGTCAGGGCAGTCATCGGTTGTGGCCGGGCACCATTTAGTTCTTCTGGTCTCAGGATGATGTAAGTCTCTATTTCATGTGGCCCTTTCTGTCTCTTGGGCTCATAGTTATTGTGTGACCTTGGTCTTCTTCATTCTCCTTTGATCCAGGTGGGTTCAGATCAATTGATGCATCTTAGTTGGCTGCTTGTTAGCATTTAAGACCCCAGACGCCACACTTCAAAGTGGGATGCAGAATGTTTTCATAATAGAATTTATTTTGCCAATTGACTTAGAAGTCCCCTTAAGCCGTAGTCCCCAAACCTCCAACCTTGCACCGCTGACCTTCAAAGCATTCAGTTTATCCTGGAAACTTCTTGCTTTTCTTCCAGTCCAGGTGAGCTGACCTTCCATGTATTGAGTATTGTCCTTCCCTTCACCTAAAGTAGTTCTTATATACTAACTAATCAGGAAATAACCCTCTCCCACCCTTCCTCCCTCCCCCCTTTGTAACCACAAAAGAATGTGTTCTTCTCAGTTTATACTATTTCTCAAGATCTCATAACAGTGGTCTTATACAATATTTGTCCTTTTGCATCTGACTAATTTCACTCAGCATAATGCCTTTGAGGTTCCTCCATGTTATGAAATGTTTCACAGATTCGTCACTGTTCTTTACTGATGTGTAGTATTCCATTGTGTGAATATACCACAATTTATTTAACCATTCATCTATTGATGGACACCTTGGTTGCTTCCAGCTTTTTGCTACTGTAAACAGTGCTGCAATAAACATGGGTGTGTATATATCTGTTTGTGTAAAGGCTCTTATTTCTCTAGGGTATATTCTGAGGAGTGGGATTTCTGGGTTGTATGGTAGTTCTATTTCTAAATTTTTAAGAAAACACCAGATAGATTTCCAAAGTGGTTGTACCATTTTACATTCCCACCAGCAGTGTGTAAGAGTTCCAATCTCTCCGCAGACTCTCCAACATTTATTATTTTGTGTTTTTTGGATTAATGCCAGCCTTGTTGGAGTGAGATGGAATCTTATCGTAGTTTTAATTTGCATTTCTCTAATGGCTAATGATCGAGAGCATTTTCTCATGTATCTGTTAGCTGCCTGAATATCTTCTTTAGTGAAGTGCGTGTTCATATCCTTTGCCCAATTTTTGATTGGGTTGTTTGTCTTTTTGTGCTTGAGTTTTAACAGAATCATATAGCTTTTAGAGATCAGGCGCTGGTTGGAGATGTCATAGCTGAAAATTCTTTCCAAATCTGTAGGTGGTCTTTTTACTTTTTTGGTGAAGACTTTAGATGAGCATAGATGTTTGATTGTTAGGACCTCCCAGTTACCTGGTTTCTCTTCGTCATTTTTAGTAATGTTTCCTATTCTGTTTATGCCTTGTATTAGGGCTCCTAACGTTGTCCCTATTTTTTCTTCCATGATCTTTATCGTTTTAGTCTTTATGTTTAGGTCTTTGATTCACTTGGAGTTGCTTTTTGTGCATGGTGTGATGTATGGGTCCTGTTTCATTTTTTTGCCAATGGATATCCAGTTATGCCAGCACCATTTGTTAAAAAGACTATCTTTTCCCTAATTAACTGACACTGGACCTTTGTCAAATATCAGCTGCTCATATGTGGATGGATTTATATCTGGATTCTCAATTCTGTTCCATTGGTCTATGTGCCTGTTGCTGTACCAGTACCAGGCTGTTTTGACTACTGTGGCTGTATAATAGGTTCTAAAATCAGGTAGAGTGAGGCCTCCCACTTTCTTCTTCTTTTTCAGTAATGCTTTACTTATCCGGGGCTTCTTTCCCTTCCATATGAAGTTTGTGATTTGTTTCTCCATCACATTAAAGAATGTCATTGAAATTTGGATTGGAAGTGCATTGTGTGTATAGATGGCTTTTGGTAGAATAGACATTTTTACTATGTTAAGTCTTCCTATTCATGAGCAAGGTATGTTTTTCCACTTATGTAGGTCCCTTTTAGTTTCTTGCACTAATACTTTGTAGTTTTCTTTGTATAGGTCTTTTACATCTTTGGTAAGATTTACTCCTAAGCCTTTTATCTTCTTGGGGGCTACTGTGAATAGTATTCATTTGATGATTTCCTCTTCGATGTTCTTTTTGTTGATGTAGAGGAATCCAAGTGATTTTTGTATGTTTATCTTATAACCTGAGACTCTGCCAAACTCTTCTATTAGTTTCAGTAGTTTTCTGGAGGATTTCTTAGGGTTTTCTGTGTATAAGATCACGTCATCTGCATATAGAGATAATTTTACTTCTTCCTTGCCAATCCGGATGCCCTTTATTTCTTTGTCTAGCCTAATTGCTCTGTCTAGGACCTCTAGCACAATGTTGAATAAGAGCGGTGATAAAGGGCATCCTTTTCTGGTCCCCGTTCTCAAGGGAAATGCTTTCAGGCTCTCTCCATTTAGAATGATGTTGGCTTGTTGGGTTTGTACGGATGCCCTTTATTATGTTGAGGAATTTTCCTTCAATTCCTATTTTGCTGAGAGTTTTTATCACGAATGGGTGTTGGACTTTGTCAAATGCCTTTTCTGCATCAATTGATAAGATCATGTGGTTTTTGTCTTTTGTTTTATTTATATGGTGGATTACATTAATGGTTTTTCTAATATTAAACCAACTTTGCATAGTGGTCCCACTTGGTCATGGTGGATTATTTTTTTGATATGTTGTTGAATTCTATTGGCTAGAATTTGTTGAGGATTTTTGCATCTATGTTCATGAGGGATATAGGCCTGTAATTTTCTTTTTTTATGGTGTCTTTACCTGGTTTTGGTATCAGGGATATGGTGGCTTCACAGAATGAGTTAGGTAGTATTCCATCATTTTCTATGCTTTGAAATACCTTTAGCAGTAGTGGTGTTAACTCTTCTCTGAAAGTTTGGTAGAACTCTCCAGTGAAGCCATCCGGGCCCGGGCTTTTTTTTTTTTTTATTGGGAGTTTTTTGATTGCCTTTTCAATCTCTTTTTTTGTTACGGGTCTATTTAGTTGTTCTACTTCTGATCGTGTTAGTTTAGGTAGGCAGTGTTTTTCTAGGAATTCATCCATTTCTTCTAGGTTTTCAAATTTGTTAGAGTACAATTTTTTGTAATAATCTGATACAATTCTTTTAATTTCAGTTGGGTCTGGTGTGCTTTGGCCCATCTCGTCTCTTATTTGTTTCCTTTCCTGTGTTTCTTTTGTCAGTCTGGCCAATGGTTTATCAATTTTGTTAATTTTTTCAAAGAACCAGCTTTTGGCTTTGCTAATTCTTTCAATTGCTCTTCTGTTCTCTAATTCATTTAGTTCAGCTCTAATTTTTATTATTTGTTTTCTTCTGGTAACTGATGGATTCTTTTGTTGCTCGCTTTCTATTTGTTCAAGTTGTAGGGACAGTTCTCTGATTTTAGCTCTTTCTTCTTTATGTTTGTGTGCATTTATCGATGTAAATTGACCTCTGAGCACTGCTTTTGTTGTGTCCCAGAGGTTTTGACAGGAAGTGTTTTCATTCTTGTTGCGTTCTATGAATTTCTTTATTCCTTCCTTAATGTCTTCTATAACCCAGTCTTTTTTAAGCAGTATATTGTTCAGTTTCCAAGTATTTGATTTCTTTTCCCTGATTTTTCTGTTATTGATTTCCACTTTTATGGCCTTGTGGTCTGAGAAGATGCTTTTTAATATTTCGATGTTTTGGACCCTGCAAAGGTTTGTTTTATGACCTAATATGTGGTCTATTCTAGAGAATGTTCCATGTGCGCTATAAAAAAAAGTATACTTTGCAGCTGTTGGGTGGAGTGTTCTGTATAAGTGTCAGTGAGGTAGGTGTGTCTCTATTCCTAAAGCACTTTGGTGGGTGGGCTCTGGAGCTTTACCTTAGGCACCCAGTGCATGTACTTCTACAGATTGGTAGTTGTCACCATCCTCAGACCCCTATGGCAGGAAGCTAGGTGGTCTGGGGGGATCTTCAGCCCCCAGTTCCCTGTTGTGGGTCAGTGAGGGCTCTGTTGAATAAGCAGAGATATCAGACCTGGGAAACTTGTCTTTGCAGTAATCTGCTAAAACAATTACAGTCAGATCCCTATCAGAATTGCCTTTGCATTATAAAAGCCACCTTGTTCCCTGTAGGGATGAAAGCCCAATACTGTGGATCTCATATGCTTGGCTGGAGCTGGTTCTGTATTTTTAGTCCAATTTTAGGAAGTCAGGGAAGGATTTTTGGTCCCTGGGTTTTTTGTAGCTGCTTCTCTCAGGCCAGGAGAATGGGTTAGGAAAAGAAAAGAGAAAAAAACAAAACCGCAGAGCACTTCAGTCTCTGGCCCAGGAAATTCCAATGTTAATGAAGCCTCCTGGGAAGGGGAGGGGAGGGATCAGATAGATAGGAGAGAGTAGCACCCAGGAATATAGACGAAGTTACTTATCTTGCTTGGTGATGACTGTTTTATCTGAGATTCCCAAGGGGGTGTAGCCTGTGTGCGTTGGCTGGGTCGAGATTGCCCCCGAGGGTCAGGCCCGTGTCCTGTGTTTGTGCTGTCTCAGAAGCCGTGGTCAGCTCCTCCACTCCCAGTCCAAAGCCCAGCGCCAAGGTTTCCCGGCTGGGACGCTGCACTTCAGGCTTCAAAACCAGTCGCTGCCTCCTGGTGACTACTTCTCCTGTTAGCTGCGTCGCTGAGGTGCTTGGGTGCAATGGCTGGGCTTCCCCTGAGGTCACTTCTGGGGGCTAGGGCTGTGCCCCCTGTTTGTGCTGTCTCAGGATGCCATGCTCAGCTCCCCTGCTCCCAGTCTAAAGCCTGGTGCCAAGGTTTTCTGACTGGGATGCTGGCTCCAGTCTCCAAAAACAGTCGCTGCTTCCCCGTGGTTGCTCGTTCTCTCATTAGCTTCGTCGGTGTGCAGCCTGCTTGTGCTGGCTGAGTCTGTACAGAGGTTACCCCAGCGGGCTAGGGGTTAGAGCTGTGTCCCGTGCCTGCCCCACCTCAGAAAGCTTCAATCAGCCCCACCACTCTGCACCAGGGAACCGTGAGGGCAGTTGCCGCTTCAGGACGCAGCTTTTCGCTCACCTGTCACTCAGGTCAACTCTTCAGATCTGTGTTTGATGGTCAGGGTTTGTAGATTGTCATGTGTGTGATTGATTCACTTGTTTTTCCTAATCTTTGTTGGAAGAGGGATCCAAGGTAGCTTCTACCTAGTCAGCCATCTTGGCCCTGCCTACAGAATTTTGTATTCTTTATATTAAGGTGTAATCCATACTGACAGCTATAGTCTTTCATCTTCATCAGTAAGTGCTTCAAGACCTTCACTTTCAGCAAGCAAGGCTGTGCCATCTACATATCACAGATCGTTAATGAGTCTTCCTCCAATCCTGATGCCACATTCTTCTTCATATAGTTCAATTTCTCAGATTATTTGCTCAGCATATAGATTGAGTAAGTACAGTGAAAGGATACAACTCTGATGCACACTTTTCCTGATTTTAAACCATGCAGCATCCCCTTGTTTTGTTTGAATAACTGCCTCTTAGTGTATGTACAGGTTCTGCATGAGCACAGTTAAGTGTTCTGGAGTTCCCATTCTTTGCAATGTTATCCATAATTTGTTGCGATCCACACAGTTGAATGCCTTTGCATAGTCAGTAAAACACAGGTAAACATCTTTCTGGTATTCTCTGCTTTCAGGTAAGATCTATCTGACATCAGCAATGGCACTCATACCTTGTTTCATGTTTTCTTCTAAATCTGGCTTGAATTTCTGGCAATTCCTGTCAATGTACTGCTGCAACCATTTTTGAATTATCTTTGGCATAATATTACTTTTATGTGATGTTAATAATATTTTTTGTTAATTTTTGCTTTCTGTTGAAACACCTTTCTTTGGAATGGGCACAAATGTGGATCTTTTCCACTTTGTTGGTCAGGTAGTTGTCTTCCAAATTTCTTGACGTAGAAGAGAGCACTTCCAGCACTGCATGTGTTTGCTGAAACATCTCAATTGGTATTTTGTCAATTCCTGGACCCTCTTTTTTCACCAATGCCTTCAGTGGGGCTTGAAATTCTTCCTTCCATAACCATGGTTATTGATCATAGGCTACCTCTTAACATGGTTCAATGTTTACCTTTTTTTTTTTGGTACAGTGACTTCTTTGTATTCCTTCTCTCTCCCTTTCATGCTTCCTGCATTGTTCAATTTTTTGCCCATAGACTCCTTTAATATTGCAACTTGAGACTTGGATTTTTTCTTTCTTCCCATTTTGATTTTCTAACTCCAGATTTTTGCACGTTTTGTTATAATGCTTTACTTTGCCTTCTCAAACCACCCTTTGAAGTCTTTTGTTCAGCTCTTTCCTTTCATCACTTCTCCCTCTCGCTTTAGCTACTCAATATCAAGAGCAAGTTTTAGAGTCTCTTTTGACATCCGTTTTGGTCTCTTTTTTTCCATCTTTTAATGACCTTTTATTTTCTTCATGTATCATACCCTTGATATCATCCCACAAATCATATGGTCTTTGGTCATTAGTATTCAATGCATCAAATTCATTCTTGAGATGTTCTTTAAATTCAGGTGGCATATACTCAATGTTCTACTTTTGTTCTTGTGGACTTGTGTTAATTTTCTTCAGCTTCAACTTGAACTTCCATATGTGCAATTAATGGTCTGTTCTGCAGTTGGCCCCTGACCTCATTTCTACTGTTTATATTGAATTTCTCCATTGTCTCTTTCCACAGATGTAGTCAAATTTGATTCCTATTTATTTCATCTGGTAGGGTCCACATGCATAGTCATTGTTCATGTTGTTGAAAAAAAGTGACTTTATGCACTAGACAAAATCCATAAAATAGTACGACACAAAGAGTAAACACTAATGTAAACCCTGGACCTTTGTTAACAATAATGTATCAATACAAGTTCATCAACTGTAAAAAAAAAAAAAATTATCACACTAACACAAGTTGTTAATAATAGGAGAAACATTGCACAGGGAGGAGAGGGGTATGTGGTAACTCACTGTACTTCCTGCACAATTATTCTTCTAATACTGCTCTAAAAAGAAGTTGATTTTGAAAAGATAATTGACCAACAAGAATTATAATGTATTTTGGAAAACTTAAGTATATGTATATTAAAAATCATAAGAAATAGAATCGAGGCAGAAAGGAGAGAAATCAAAAACTTTTTTGTAATATACATGGACAAATATAGTATTACTTAAAGTTAGACTGTGAAAAGTTAAAGACCTATGCTCTAAGCCCTCTAAACCTAAACCCGTGGCTGTTAAGTCGATTCCATCTCATAGAAACCTTATAGGACAGAAAAAAATTGCCCGATAAGATTTCCAAGGAGTGGCTGGTAGATTCAAACTGCTGACTTTTTTTTTTTTTTTGGTTAGCAGCTGAGTCCTCTAAAGTCACCCTTAAATCAAATATAAGAAAAAGAATATTAGCCAAAATGCAACAAAAGTAATAAACGAATGGAGGGAGACACCTTAATTCCAAAGAAGCCAGATATTATGATAAATACATCATGTTAATTTTTGTATGTAGTTAGAATATAAAGCAATTTAAAAAGTCAATGACCTTCAGGTTGAAATGTGATTAAACTTTTCACAATACTAAGTCCTACAGTAGGGACACTGCTTTATTATTACAGAGTTACAGATAGTTGTTGCTTAAGGTAAATTCACATTCTCAGGAAATATTCAAAAAAGCTATCAGATTAATTGTATCACGATTTCCTTCATAAATCCATTTTAATTAATAAATGGAAATGTTAATTTTAAAAGCAAGGCTCTAATCAAGTAAGAGGCTTGTTTTGAAGAATATTAATCTTTTGATTCAAAATAGAATATGAGCTATTTTTAGTTCAGTTCTAGCCTAAAAGCTTTTACTCACTTGAAAATTCAAGAATAAATTTGTGTGTTAATGTATGCTCTTTTAGTATTTTGTCTAACCTCATTGAATATATGAAATCATATGATTTCTTTTTAACTTTTGCATTCTGTGCTAGGCATAATCACATAATAGAACTCCAAGATTTCCTACTCTACACCCACGACTCTGATTAGGATGAGATATATGCTGCTTACTTTATGTTACATGAGAAAACAATTTTTCAATTGACTCTGAATTAATTATCTGAGCTTGTATTGTCCTTAAGTACCATCCAGTCAGTTCCAGCTCAGAGGGACCCTATGTACAACAGAAGGAAGCACTGTACCTTCCTTGTAATCATTGCTATGTTTGAGCACATAGCTGTAGCCACTGTGTTAATCCACCTCATTGAGGGTCTTCCTCTTTTTCTCTGACCCTCTACCTTACCAAGCATGATGTCCTTAATTAATCACACGAGCCGTTTAAAGTTTTCTCTAACCGGTAGCATAAGAAGAAGATAGAATCTATGCATGAGATGGGTTTGAAACACTGGTCCAAGTTTGAAAATAGAGGGAACTACATGCAAAGTTATTGAGAACAACCTCTAGGAGTTGAAAGCAATCCTTGGTTAACAGCCAGCAAGAAAAAGGGGCCTCTCTCCCACAACTACAAGTAACTGGATTCTGCAAAAAATCCGAAAAAGCTTGGAAGTGGATCTTCCCCTCAGTCCCAGTTAAGAGTCCAACTTGGTCAAAATTTCTATTTTATCTTTGAGATTCTATGTAGAGAACCCTGTCAAGCCTGCCTGAAAATCTGACCTACAGAACTGTGAGATAATAGATTGGTGTTGTTTTACTCTGTTCAAATTATAGTAATTTGTTAAGGTAGCAATAGAAAACTATTACAGGCTTTTTTTTTTTTTTTTTTGGGTATTACTGGATATCCTCAATTAATTTCAAAGACATGAAAGCAAAGAAAAAAATGCCAATGTGAATTCACCTGAAAAAACCTTTATATTTTATATTGACAAATGAAATCGTTGTCATGAATATTTCTGCCTCTCCAATATCCTAATTTTATTAGAAAAGGATTACTGAGGAAACAAGAAATAGTATTTTGGCTTGAAAATTAATAAATTTAATAAGTCATGAGTTTCACGCATTTATGAAAGCAATCAATACTTATTAAGAAACTACAAAGAAAAACCCTAGATTCCAATGAGCTAAGAAATCATATTCAAAAAACTTCTATTTGAGGATGAAATGCATAAGCTTTATTACTAACAGATGACAAATGGGTTGACTATAAAAGAAATGTTGTTCGCTATTAGGTGGAGCTGCTAGAAAGCTTAAAGGAAAGATTCATTAAGGTAATCAGTATGAGAAGGATGGGCCTTAAGAGAATGGGCAATAATGGTAGGCAGAATTATAAGGTGTCTCCAAGATACCTGTCTCCTGAAGGATGCACACCTTCTCAGATATTTAATCAAACACTAAACCTAGGCACTAGTTTGAAGGAATTTTGCAAATATTGTTAAGGTCCAAAATCAGCTGACTTTAAATTGGGGAGATTATCTTTGGTGGACCTAAAAAATAAGGTGAACTCTTAAAAGGGACTGGGTTTTTTTTCCCACAGAAAGAGATTTGAAATATAGGGAATTCAACATGAGGAAAATTCTCTGTTGATGTTTACCTTTGGATATGGAGGTGACTACACGGCAAAGAATGCAGGCGGCCTCTGGGAGCTGACAGTTGATTCTGGTTGAAAGCCAGTGAGGATGGGAACTTCAGTTCTACAACCATAAGTAAACTAATTCTTTTAAAACACCAGATAGAACTTCTCTAGAGACTCTGGATGAGAACATAGTTTGGCTGACACCTAGATTTCAGACTTTGAGACCCTAAGCAGGGAACTAGCCATATCATGCCTTTACTTCTGACCTATAGAAATGTGAGATAGCAAATAAGTCATTATTAAGCCACAGGCTTGTGGTAATTTTGTTGTGCAGTAGTAGAAAACTAATAAAGCCCTATTAAACAGGGAGGAGACTATGAGAAAAAGTAATGATTGTCAAATTTAAGAATGTAGGCAGTGATTACCAGTCTCAAAGGAAATTGAGATTACAGGGCTATATTTATGATGGTGAGTTAATAGAATTGTTCCATTTCACAAGTAAATAAAAGTGACAAAATGTATAACAGAGTAGTTGTTACTCGCAAATGTAGTAGATTATGGAAACGTATGTTGTTTAAAAAGACCTTCTTAGTCAGATTTTAGGAATCCTCTGCTACCATACCTATTTTTCATCTGGTACTCACGTGAAATGGATGAGCTATTTGTCATTAAATAAGTTTGAACTCTATCTCAGTAGACAAAGGGCAGGAAGCGCCTACTATTATAAATGGATCTAGAGTATATTTGCTTTCCTAGTCTTTGTGAGGGCTTGGCTCTCCTGTTTCACTGCCTTAGCCGACCCCAGCTTTTACATAATCAATGTCATTTTAACAAAGGAATATTTGGAGCCCTGGTGGCACAGTGGTTAAGAGCTTGACTGCTAACCAAAAGGTCGGCAGTTGGAACCCACCAGCCGCTCCTTGGAAACCATATAGGGCAGTCCTACTCTGTCCTGCATGGTCATTCTTGGTCCAAATCAACTCAAGGTCAGTAAGTTTGGTTTTCGTTTTTGGTATAAACAGTTTTTCCTATGAGTTTCTTCAGCTCTCCTGGGCCTCAGAGTTTTGTTTATATTTGGATTAAGGTGAAATCTTGTGGCCTGAGACCATCAAAATCCTTCCCTGAAATCTCTGGGATTTCTGATTGTCTTCCTCTTACTTCCACATTTCTGTGTACTGCCTGTTTATTTCTTAAACATGAATGCAGAGAAAAGTCATGAAAATAATCATTTCTTCTCAGAAACAATAAAAAAAAAATTAATTTCACAGATGGGGCAGTTTGTCCAAACCAAGACACCTTGCAATTTATACACACACATATATATATATATGCTTTTGAAAGAAGATAACTCCTCCAAAGATAAATTTTTGTGAACAAATATTTTTCCATCTTGTTACTTATTAGTTCAATAAGCTCCACCAATATTTCTCTTACATACAGTCTACAAATATTCAATTAGCAACTTTTTCCATGGCTGTCATGGTAATGGATAATCCACATATCTCCAGAGTTCCTGTTGGAACACCTGAGAGACTGAATATTCCCTTTAGTTGGTCCTGCTTAGGGTCAGGATATATGAGGTAAAGAATGAGTTATAGCCAAAAATAAAATTATAGAAAGGGAAATTATATCACACTTTTATTATTTATAGAATTGGACGGCAATGGGAATGGGTATATATGGAGATGTCCAATAAATCTGTGTTGAATCAGATACTTATCAAGTTAATAATACAATATTGGAATATATGACTAATATATCAAATGACAAAATCAGCACTCAACATAATACATACATATTTGGAAACTATGGGATAAAACTACCGTGTGTGTCAGTTTGTTGTACTGTGGTGACTTGCATGAGACTATGATACTGGAAGATTTGCCTGTGGTATTTCAAATACTAGCAAAGTCTCCCTTTGTAGACAGATTTCAGCAGAACTAAAACTAGAAAGAAGGGCTTGGCAGTCTACTTCTGATAAAAAATTATCCCGTGAAAACCTTACGATTAGCAGTGGAACGTTGTCTGATATAGTGCCCAGAAGATGAGCCTCTTGGATTGGAAGGCAATCAAAATACAACTGGGGAAGAGCTGCTTCCTCAAAGTAGAGTCGACTTATGATGTGGATGGATTCAAGTTTTCGGGACCTTTGTTTGCTGATGTGGCACAACTCAAAATGAGAAGAAATAGCTGAAACATCCATTAATAATTGGAATGCAGAATATATGAGGTATAAATCTAGGAAAATTAGAGATCATCAAAAATGAAATGGAATGCATAAAAATTGATATCCTAGGCATTAGTCAGCTGAAATGGACTGGTACTGGCCGTTCTGAATCAGACAATCATATGGTCTACCATGCCAGGAATGAAAACTTGAAGACGAATGGTGTCACATTCATCATCAAAAAGAACATTTCAAGATCTATCCTGAAGTACGACTGTATCAGTGATAGGATATTATCCATAAACCTACAAGGAGGACGAGTTAATATGACTATTATTCAAATTTATGTACCAACCACTAAGATCAAAGATGAAGAAACTGAAGATTTTTACCAACGTTTACAGCCTGAAATTGATCAAACATGAGATCAAGATACATTTAAAATTACTGGTGATTGGGATGCAAAAGTTGGGAACAAAGAAGAAGGGGTGGCAGTTGGAAAATATTGCCTTGGCTGTCGAAATGGAACTGAAGATCACATGATGGAATTTTGCAAGACCAGTAACTTCTTCATCACAAATGCCATTTTTCAACAACATGAATGGTGACTATACATGTGGACCTAGCCAGATGGAATACACAGGAATCAAATTGACTACATCTGTAGAAAAAAAAAAGTAGAAACAGATGATGAAAAAGCTCAATATCATCAGTCAGAACAAGGCCAGGGGTCAACTGCAGAACAGACCATCACTTACTCATAAACAATTTCAACTTGAAGCTGAAGAAAATTAGAATAAGTCCCAAGAGCCAAAGTATGACCTTGAGTATATCCCACCTGAATTTAGAGACCACATCAAGAACAGGTTTGATGCATTGAACACAAATGACTGAAGACCAGACAAGTTGTGGAATGACATCAAGGACGTCATATATGAAGAAAGTAAGAGGTAATTAAAAAGGCAAGAAAGAAAGGAAAGACAAAATGGATGTCAGAAGAGACTGTAACTTGCTTTTTAAGGTCAAGTAGCTAAAGTGAAAGGAAGAAATGATAAAGTAAAAGAGCTGAACAAAAGATTTCAAACAGTGCCTCAAGAAGACAAAGTAAAGTATCATAATGACCTATGCAAATACCTGGAGATAGAAAACCAAAAGGGAAGAATATGATCAGCATTTCTCAAGCTGATAGAGCTGAAGAAGAACTTCAAGGCTCGATTTGCAATATTGAAGGATTCCGTGGATAAAATACTGAACAATGCAGGAAGCAACAAAAAAAGGTGGACAGAATACACAGAATCACTGAACCAAAAACAAATTGCTTGATATTCAACCATTTCAGGAGGTAGCATATGATAAAGAAACAATGGTACTGAAGGAAGAGGTTGAAACTGCACTGAAGGCATTGGTGAAAAGCAAGGCTCCAGGAATGGTTGGAATACCAATTGAGATGTTTCAACAAAGGATGCAGCACTGGAAGTGCTCAATCATCTATGCCAAGAAATTTGCAAGACAGCTACCTGGCCAACAGACTGGAAGAGATCCATAGTTTTCCCCATTTCAAAGAAAGGTGATCCAACAAAATGAGGATTATAGAACAATATTATTAACATCACATGAAACTAAATTTTGCTGAAGATCTTTCAAAAGCAGTTGCAGCAGTACCTATACAGGGAACTGCCAGAAACTCAAGTTGGATTTAGAAGAGGATGTGGAATCAGGGATGTCATTATTGATGTCAGATGGATCCTGGCTGAAAGCAGAGAATAACAGAAAGATGTTTACCTGTGTTCTATTGACTATGCAAAGGCATTCAACTGTATGGATCATAACAAACTATGGATAACACTGCGAAGAATGGGAATGCCTGAGCACTTAATTGTGCTCATGAGGAACCTGTACTTAGACCAAGAGGCAGTTGTTGCAACAGAACAAGGGGATACTGTGTGGTTTATAGTCGGGAAATATGTGTGTCAGAGTTGTGTACTTTCACAATACTTATTCAAACTGTATGCTGGACAAATAATTTGAGAAGCTGAACTATATGAAGAAGAACTTTGCATCTGGCTTGGAAGAAGACTCATTAACGACTTGTGTTATGAAGATGACACAACCTTGCTTGCTGAAAGTTAAGAGAACTTGAAGCACTTACTGATGAAGATCAAAGACTACACCCTTCAGTACAGATTGTGTCTCAACATAAAACAAAACCCTCACACTGGACCAATAAGCAATATCATGATAAACAGAGAAAATATGAAATTATCAAGGATTTCATAATACTTGGATCCACAATTAACTTTCATGGAAGTAGCAGTCGAGAAATCAAATGATGTATTGCATTGGACAAATCTGCTGCGGAAGATCTCTTTAAAGTGTTAAAAAGCAAAGATGTCAACAGGAAGACTAAGATGTGCCTGATTCATACAATGGTCAGTCTCCTCATACTGATGTGAAATTCTGTGTGGTAGGTATTCCAGGAGCTCCAAAATGTCTGCTACTTCCTGTGTCTCCTAGGTATTATATTTCACAGCTGCCATAGTTGTGAAGCTTGATGCTCAAAACTACAATCGAATTTGGAAGAAGGAGTGGGAATAAGGCAAATTAAAACACCACAGATCTCACCATCTTTCATGAATAAACTCTCTTCAGATTGTTGTAAGTCTTTGGTTAATTTCCAGAGTTCTGAAAAAGTTGATTTTGACCATTTTTTCAGGTGTTTGCATTGCTTTTATGGAACAGTAGATTTCTGGAGGTCCTTACTCCACTATTCTAGAAATGCCTTTCCCATATTATTCATTTTTAATTTTAATTGTCTTTGTAGGAATGAAGTGTTATATCTTACTCCTTTGAATTTTCATGTCCCTGGTGAGTAACAAGATTAAACACCTATTTACATTTTCTTTCTATTTATTAACCTCTGTGTGTGGGTGTGTGTGCAATGTCTACTGCAGTATCTAATGGATTTTTTTTTAATTAGTAAACCAGCTACCATGTTGAATTGATTCCAATTCATGGTAATACCATGCGTATCAGAATAAAACTGTCTTCCACAGAGTTTTCAACTGCTGATTTTTTTCAGAAGTAGATCCCCAGGCCTTTCTCCCAAGCTACCTCTGTGTGGACTCAACCTCCCAACTTTCGAGTAGCATCCAAGAGCATTAACTATTGCACTGCTGAGGGTATCCATTGATTAGCAGATGTTCCTTATATTCTGGATACAAGTTTATAGCTCTTTACTATATTCATGTTGTCTTTTCCTAAACATATGTTCTTATGTAAAATAATTCCAGTTTTTAAATCTTTTTATGTATAGTCATTTTTACATTCAATTAAAAAAATATTTGCCTATCCAAATGTCATAAAGATATCCTCCTGTATTAACTTTCCGAGGCTTAATATGTATATATTTTTTTCTTCTCATATCAGTCTTTGATCACACCAAATTATTTTTGGGGTATGGTGTAAAGTAGGAATTAAGATTATGCTCTTGTATTGACATTCATTTGATTTCAAATGATTTATAATGAAAAGAGTCCTTTCCTCACTGAATTGAACTGGTTTGTTTTTGGAAATCAGAAGACCTTCCTTGCATTAGTGCTAACTTTCTTATTTTTACCATTTTTCTTCTTTATGTTCTTTACCTTTCCTTTCTTATATAAAATATTTAGATTAATCAAATGTTTTAATTATTTTTCTTCTTTTAAATCATTAATTATACATTTATTAAGTATAATTCTAGTGATTATTCTAGATATAACATCAAGCATTATTGTCTTATTACAAACTAAAAATTACATTTACCAATTAAAAAGGAGAATAAACGTTAAACCATGAAAACACATTGGATAAAAATAGTTTTGGGAGCAATATAATGCAGTTTGTTTTGAATGTTTTATGTTTTGACTGCAGGCATATAATAAGGTATACAAATCTGGCAGAGCATGAGAAATGCAATATAAAAAAGCCAAAATTGAGACTTAGGAAGGTGATTGTGGTTCAATGAATTACTTAGTATGCCCTTCTAGCCATGGTCTCTGTGAATCACACACAATGATTGGGTGGGACAACACATATAAGCATATATATATGTGCGTATAAGCAAATATACCTGTGATGTTTGGGGTTATGTGTCAGCTTGGCTAGGCCGTGATTCCCAATATTGTAGGGTTGTCCTCCATTTTATGTGTTGTGGATCCTGACCTCTATATGTTGATGAGGCAAGATTGGTGTAGGGTATAAGTTGGATCACAGTCTTACAGGAGGGAGTGACTCAAGTCCCACCCTTACTCAAGTTACACACTTCCCTGGGATATGGCCTGCATCTAAGATCATGGTGAGGTTCTCTCTCTCTGCACCTGGATTCTGCAACTGTTTCATGATTGATTGACCTCTGGTTCTTGGGGCTTGAGCCAGAGGCCTGCTGCCCAACCTGCTGATTCTGGGATTCATCTGCCTCCATCATCTGACCTGATTTATCAGGTTCCGTAGTCTTGTAAGCCTTCAGTCTGTGGTCTGAAAAGCTCCTGCAGCCAGGTGGGTTGGGAGAAGCCTAGGCCTGACCCACCGATTTGGGACTTGCCAGTTTCTACAACTGCGTGAGCCATACCCAAAGATGGGAGGGAGTGCTGAGGGGAGAGGGAGTAGTTGATGTGAGAGATGATGGAGTGGTACAGCAGTTTGGAAAGGTTAGACATTTGGAACATCTTTAACCTCTGCCTCATAAGAACCAGCTTTGTGCTGATCCCTATAAAATAAATTATTCATTAAGTTGGGGAGTAATTACTATCGATGAAGTAAACACAAATAGTAAAAATCATTTAAATCAGTGAAAAAGAGGGAAGAGGACAGAACCCTGTGGACTGCTTACATTTGTGGAGCACATTTAGAAAAGAGAACAAATGGAGTTTACAGAGAAGGGTACGTCAGAATAGAGCCAAAGTTAAAAAGCATATTTCAAAAAAAGAGGATAGTGGAGTAAGACTGGAATTATAGAGTACCAAAATCTTCAGAAAAATTAAGGAGCAAGAGAAGCTCACCCGATTCAATAATTAACAGACTCGAACCAGACAGTTAATATTATCAGTTAGTCAGGTTGGAGGTTTGTGCGTACTCAGAGGTGCCTCAGAAGAAAAGTCTGGAAATTTACTTCTGGAAATATCAGACACTGAAAACCCTATAGAGCACAGTTCTGCTCTGACACACATGGGGGCACCAAGAGTCAAACCGACTTGTCAGCAACTGCTTTTCCAGTATGTAACGGTAGCAAAACTATTTTTAAAAAATGTTTTATAAATTACTAGGAATTGTGATATGCAAAATAGTCCAAAAGTTGACACTGTCCTAATTTTCAGAAAGGAGAAAAAAGTGGTGTAATAAAAAATATTAATTAGAAAACTGACAAAATTATGGAAATACATGATTTGATTTTAAGGCAACATTAGAAATAGAAGAATTCAAAACTCTACAACATAATTACTCCAAATTAACAAATTATTTTTCTTTACTATAATTTCCTTTTTTCCATATTCATGTAATGATTAGCATATTTGTGTAATAGACTTAAAAAAGTGTATATACTTTTACAGTCTCCTTTTATATTTTGTTTATTAATTTTCCTATACTTCCAAAGTCATTTGTAATTATTATTTTAATGAATCATACTTTTTCATCTAGTTAATGCAATATACTTTTTTTATTGTGGTACATTAGTTTGCTTTCAATTTTTGATATTATGGATATTCAGGGAAATAACTGCAAAATAAAACAAAACAGAGAACCATATTTTGAAGTTACTTTCCTGAATATAATTTCCATGATGGGATTATTACTTTTAAAGGATATAAAATTGTATGCTGCTCTTGGTGCTGCCATATTGTTTACAGAACGAGTTGAGCCAGTGTGCCAGTTGCCTCAGAGTTGCAACAGAGTTTTAGCTCAAAACCAGTCTGTCCATTCAAAAAGCCTATGGACCAAACAACTTCCTAAACGGCATCCTAAAATAAAATTCCTGTTAAATTATAAAAGCACGGATTGAGGGAGTGTTCCTTAGCATAAAGAAATTTATTAAAACCAAAAATATCGTGATCTTAAAAAAATTGGTTGTTTGAGAATCTAAATTTACGTGGTGAAATAGCACATACTTCATGAAAATGTAGTTAGATCAGTGTCCACCCAGAGATCTTCGGCTCTAACTAACTCGTGTATGTGCCAAAAGACCTGTGATGACTCTGCAGAAATTCCACGAAGGAAAAGGTACACTGGTATCATCACGAGATAATGCCAGTGAGCATCATCTCATGTAAAGAATGGAATCTAAAATCATTTTGTAGGAAATTTGTATCATTAAAATTAATTTTGTAAAGCACCATTTTAAAAATTGTATTGTTGGAGCCAAACATACTCAGTCTAAATAAGAACAACACAATATATCTTTCTTACAATGGTAGAATAATGTTTCTTCATTTGAGTACAAAAAGAACAATTGACTTGCATCTAGAAGTCATGTTGCAGTAAAAATACATTTACCTTTAAAAGTTAGAATCATCCTAATCACAGTAAGATAGTCACACTATAAGAGATATCCTAATAAGGGACAACTGGCAAAGATCTTAATCAGCATACAGAAGATTTTCAAAGGCTATACTTGCTTTACGTGATGCTGCCATATATTTATAACTGACTAGTTGGCCTGAGGAAACACTGGAGGTGTAATGTTAAGTGCTACAGCTGCTAACCTAAAAGGTGGCAGTTCGAATCCACCAGCCACTCCTTGGAAACTCTGTGGGGCACTTCTCCTCTGTTCTGTAGGGTCACTATGAGTCAGAATTGACTTAATGGCAAAGGGTTCTTTAGTTGGTCTGATGGAAGATAAACCAATCCAACTTAATGTTAAAGAGACCTTAAGATCCCTGAAGCTTACTTGTTTATTTATTTACTTATGTATTTTGTCTTTTGGAGGGTCTGCAGTTCAATGATTTCCTTCCTCTTCTTCTTCTTTTTTTTTTTTCTGTGACCTACTATGGTATCATTAAAAACAAAACAAAACAAAAACAAAAAATCATCGACCTCGAGAAAGCCAGCATTAATTTCTGTGATCTGAAACTAAAATACAAACAAAAACTGTAACTAAAACAATCAAGGAAAGTGAGATTTTTAGTGAAAATTAAATCACCCAGAAAGCTCTTCCTCCCTTAATCATTTGATGAATGGAATTGGCCATCAATACATGAGTCATTAAATGTTTACTTCTAAATGAGTATGGATGGTTAGCTGACTATATTCCTTACTAATATAAGTATCTAAAAATGTAAATTCATAATCATGTAACGTATGTTAACTATTCTCTCTTGATATTAACGTAATTCTGCTATATGACAATCAAACAGTCATATATGAAGGAGCTTTTGCAAGGCAACAGTCTTGTTATTTTTACTCAGTGTATGCAGTGCATTGCTCCACCAATGTAATATACATATATGTATATATATATATATATAAAAAATAGGAATTTCTTCATACAAATGTTTACTCATATTGATTTATTTTGATATAGAGATCAAATAATTTATCCAGAAGCAAAGACTCATGTTCTTTAAAAATCATTTGATTTCTTTTAAGGTAATTTACTTCCTTGTCCTTCCCTTGCTGTTTAAAATGTGGAGGCATCTAAATCAGTCCAACTCAATCAAGGAGAATCTAGCCATAAAGATCAACAGAGGAAAGATTTTCCCACCACAGTATTGATAAGTGTCAAGATATATTTTTAGAGTCATATCAACCACCTTACGCTCAATTAATATTTTCAACTTGCATAATTGTTTATGGTTGCATTGTATATGAAAATAACCACAGAGACTGACAAAATTACAAAATTGATAATATGTTGTGTAGTTTTTTTAAAGTATACAAATGGATTCAATCTCAGGAAATTTTTGTTAAGAAATAAATTTTTTTTTAATAACCGATTTCCTCTGGTTTGATCCAAAGGGGGGAGGTGTCGCTTTTTCAGTTTGCCGATGTATACTGTGTATAATTATATTATAAAAAAATATAACACAATAGATAAAATCTATCAGTTCTTTTTGACCTTTCTGTTCTGTCACAATGGTTCTTTACTGCTTAAATAGTGTGTGTGTGCATGTGTGTGCTTGTATGTATATGTGTACATCCCATGTGTGCACACACACAATTAGGTTTATGGGAAATAATATGTAACATTATCTGCTTTTGTAATGACTGGACACACATGCATAAAAAAACTATAGAGCACAATATTACATTATTATATGATACATAAAATATGATACATATAAATGGTTGAAGGATCAAAAAAGCTGATGAGCAATTGAATCTACTTATAGATAAGTTGATGTTAGGACTTAAAACATTATATACATATATGCCCACCAGAGCCAGGGGCAAGAGAATGAAAAAGTGAAAGAGAAAAGAAAAACACAGAAGAGGGAGGGAGGAAGAGAGAGAGAAAGAGAGAAAGGACTGGGACATATTTGCTATGTCCCAGGCACTGTGTTATATGCTTTATTCAGTTTTTGATTTAAAAAGTATATATATATATATATCAAGAAATTCAGTCAAGCTTATTTTTACGCAATCAATATAGTTCCAGGATTTTTTGTTTTTTAAGGTGGCTTCCAGACAGATCTCCTTTGTTAATTTTTAGAATAAAAATATAAGGTTATAGCTTTAAATTGTTTTGTGTTTCTCCCCAGAAGTACAATCGTTTGTGAACACTGCGTAAGAAAAGCAGAAGCTTTTGTTCTCATTCCAGAGATGAAATCAATCAGGAGAATTTATGTGGACAATAGAAACAGAACAGAGAGAGCAAGACAGAAAATTGTCTTTAAAAAAAGGAACAGAAATATTAAAAAGAGATTAGAAGAATAAACTTAAATAATGAATATTTAAGGTGTGAGATACAGTAGGGCAAAATTTCAGAATTTTTCCTGAAATATTCAATTTTTAATTTTTCAAAGCCACAGGAGATCTTTGAGATAATGCTGGAGAGTGTGGGAATATTCTTACACCTAGTTCCATGCAATACAGGAATCATCCCTGGAATGTCTTTTTGTTACATTGTAACAAGGGAGTAAGTATGGCCCTTCATTTGCTTTCAGTATAATATCCCTGCCAGATGACGTCTACTTCTATAATCAGGAGGATGTCTTACATTGCAGCTGACAGTCAATTCTTCAATAAAGAATGATTCATGCTTGGAATCTACATATACCAAACTCAATTTATTTAATAAACAGGTTCATTTTATCATCTATTGTAATGACAGATCCCATTTACATGTTTTTATTATTTCTTTAAACATTATTTATTCCTGAGTTTGGATTAAGTCATTTTACTATTACGCAACAACAAATGATATTCATTTTAACTCAAAATCTTAAGTTAAAATTCTAATGACTTTCCTGTATGGAATATTGCCTGACATTTTTACTGAAACAATCAAAAATATATTGCTTCACTTGTATTTCAGTGTGGAGTCCTGGTGGTGCAGTGGTTAAGAGCTTGGCTGCTAACCAAAAGGTCAGCAGTTCGAATCTACCAGCGGCTCCTTGGAAACCCTATGGGGCAGCTCTACTCTGTCCTATACGGTCACTCTGAGTAGGAATTGACTCGATGGCAATGGGTTTGGTTTTTGGTTATTGGTATTTCAGTACACCTAATATGAAAACTATTGACATGATAAGCATTGGACAATTTTTTGGTAATAGAAAGCTTCAAAACTAGAAAAAATACTGTATAATTTTATATAAGGAATATAGTCTCTAGACATATATAAGAGAAATTTCAGAGTGCTGATGAGGTTTTAATTTAAAAAGATGCCATAAGCATAATATATGATCTACTTTTCCATTTTTATGTAGTCTGTTGGAATCAGGTTTTATTTCTTTAAAATTTTTTATTACTCAGCTGTTCACTGCAATTTATTTTCTTGAATACTCTCTTGTATGTGAATAAATTGAAAACTTATTTAAATTAACCTTAAGTAATCTAAACACCTTTAATATAATATAATGTGAATGATAAGATATAATGATATAACATATCTATATATTTAAAATTCATAAAACAGTTTTCTATTCATAAGGTTTTCACTGGCTAATGCTTTTCAGAAGTAGATTGTCGGGTCCTTCTTCCTAGTCTGTTTTAGTCTGGAAGCTAAGCTGAAACCTGTCCTCCACGGGCGACCCTGCTGGTATCTGAATACTGACGGCATAGCTTCAAGCACCAAGCAACACACAAGCCCCCACAGTAGGACAAACTGACAGACACAGAGTTATTATACCAAAAACAATTAGTCGATATTCAACCATTTCAAGAGGTGGCATATGGTCAGGAACCGATGATACTGAAGGAAGAAGTCAAAGCTGTTCTGAAGGCATTGGCAAAAAACAAGGCTCCAGGAATTGAAAGAGTATCAATTGAGATGTTTCAACAAACAGATGCAGCGCTGGAGGGGATCACTCATCTATGCCAAGAAATATGGAAGACAGCTTCCTGGCCAACTGATTGGAAGAGATCCATATTTATGCCTATCCCCAAGAAAGGTGCAACCGAATGTGGAAATTATAGAACAATATCATTAATATCACACACAAGCAAAATTCTGCTGAAGATCATTCAAAAACTGGTGCAGCAGTATATCGACAGGAAACTGCCAGAAATTCAGGCCGGTTTCAGAAGAGGATGTGGAACCAGGGATATCATTGCCTATGTCAGATGGATCCTGGGTAAAAGCAGGGAATACCAAAAGGATGTTTACCTGGTTTTTATTGATTATGCAAAGGCATTTGACTGTGTGGTTCATAACAAACTATAGATAACACTGTGAAGAATGGGAATTCCAGAACATTAAATTGTGCTCACGAGGAACCTTTACATAGATCAAGAGGCAGTTGTTCGGACAGAACAAGGGGATACTGATTGGTTTAAAGTCAGGAAAGGTGTGTGTTAGGGTTATATTCTTTCACCATACCTATTTAATCTGTATGCTTAACAAATACTCAGAGAAGCTGGACTATATGAAGAAAGAGGCATCAAGATTGGAGGAAGACTCATTAACAACCTGCGTTACGCAGATGGCACAACCTTGCTTGCTGAAAGTGAAGAGGCCTTGAAGCACTTACTAATGAAAATCAAAGACCACAGCCTTCAGTATGGATTATACTTCAACATAAAGAAAACAAAAATCCTTACAACTGGACCAATGACCAACATCATGATAAAGGGAGAAAAGATTGAAGTTGTCAAGGATTTCATTTTACTTGGATCCACAATCAACAGCCATGGAAGCAGCAGTCAAGAAATCAAAAGACACATTGCATTGGGAAAACCTGTTGCAAAGGACCTCTTCAAAGCATTGAAGAGCAAAGATGTCACCTTGAAGACTAAGGTGCGCCTGACCCAAGCCATGGTATTTTCAATCGCACATATGCATGTGAAAGCTGGGCAATGAATAAGGAAGACTGAAGAAGAGTTGACGCCTTTGAATTGTGGTGTTGGTGAAGAATATTGAATATACCATGGACTGCCAAAAGAATGAACCAATCCGTCTTGGAAGAAGTAAAACCAGAATGCTCCTTTGAAACAAGGATGGCGAGACTGCGTCTTATATACTTTGGACATGTTGTCAGGAGGGATCAGTCTCTGGAGAAGGACATCATGGCTGGCAGAGTACAGGGTTAGTGGAAAACAGGAAGACCCTCAGCGAGGTGGGTTGACACAGTGGCTGCAACAATGAGCTCAAGCATAACAACGATTGTAAGGATGGCGCAGGACCGGGCAGTGTTTCATTCTGTTGTACATAGGGTCGCTATGAGTCGGAACCAACTTGACAGCACCTAACAACAACAACATAACAGTTTTCTATAAAGTTCACCAAAATTTTATATTTTCAAACTTTACATTTTAAAATAAATATTTTATTTTAGACAATATATAGATTTACAAAAAAATTGCAAAGATAGTAACAGAGTCCCCTATACTGCGTGCCCAAAAGAAAAACCATTGCTTTCAAGTTGATTTTGACATATACCGATTCAAGAGAGTGGAACTGCCCCTTAGGGTTTCCAAGGAATGGCTGGCGGATTCAAACTGCTGACCTTTTCGTTAGCAGCTGAGCTCTTAACCACTGCACCACTATAGGGTGGCTAAGAGTTGACCACAACATGTTAGTTTAGTACATTTGTCACAAGTAATGAGCCAAGTGATACATTATTATTAAAGTTCATATTTTAATGAGAATTCCTTATTTTTTATAAAATGTCCTTTTTCTGTTTCAGAATCACATGCAGGATACCACACTGCATTTAGTTGTCATGTCTCTTTAGGCTCCACTAGACTATGACTGTTTCCGTATCTTTCCTTGTTTTTGATGACTTTGACAGTTTTAAGGAGTGCTGGTCAGGTATCTTGTAAAATGTCCCTATTGGGCTTTGTCTGAGCTGTTACTCCTTATTATACTGAGTTTATGGATTTGGGGGAAGAAGACCACAGAGGTAAAGTGCCATTCTCATTTCATCATATCAAGGTACATACTGTCATCATGATGTATGCCTGCTGATATTAACTTTAATCACCTGAATGAGGAAGGGGGTGTCAGTATAAAGTTACTCTTTTTACTCCTTTCCATACTCTTCAAATGGAGGTCACTATGTGCAGCCCAGAATTAAACAGTAGGGAGTTATGATCCAACTCCTTGAGGGGGCAATATCTACATAAGTTATTTGGAATTTTTCTATTCTTCCAGACTGTAAGTACAATTCAGAGAACCAGAATCAACATAAGACTGGTTCCTATGAGGCCAAGATGAAATATACCTGTCTTCCCACTTCATTATTTCTCTGCTGGGTTAGATAATTAACTGTCACAGATCACACAGAACTCACAAGAACACACAGGCTGTACTTACTTTTATGTGGTTTACTAAAGTAAGAATGCAAAAGTAACAGAATACATTTCAGATGCAACTCAGTGTAAATGTTAGGAAACTCAGGATACAACTCAGGGAAAAGATATACAGGTGAGGTCTGGGAAATTCCTCAAAGCAGAGAGCACATCTCTTCCTTCCACAATCAGGGCAGCTTTAGACAAAGCTCCCTGCTGGAACAGGTCTCGGTCAGGGCAACTCTCCTGCAGCTCTGCTCTTGATGAGAATAGCTCTGCCTGTGGTGTAGTGGTTTAGTGCTACAGCTGCTAACCAAGAGGTCGGCAGTTTAAATCCACCAGGCGCTCCTTGGAAACTTGATGGGGCAGTTCTACTCTGTCCTATAGGGTCGCTATGAGTTGGAATCTACTTGACAGCAGTGGGTTTGGTTTGGTTTGCAGTATCAAAGGTTTCTATGGGCTACTACTCCTCATCAATTGCAAGGCAGACTCTCTAACCAATCTGGGTAAAGGTCAACTACAGGGTGGTTCATAAAATGACCAATTCTTGCAAGCATGGTAAAGCGAATAGTAAAGCAACTAATACCTGCAAACTGCTTATGCAGATAGTAAACCAACCAAGACTGCAGCCTGACCAATCATTTTGGGAGGATTACAAACCTTATACTGGAAAGGCGATTTTAAGAGAAACCCGTTGCACCACATAGACAAATGGAAGATTCCTCTGTTCTCTCCAGTTCTTTTTTTTTTTTAACTTATTTAATCATCTATTTATATCAGCATGGACTCATGTACGTTTATTTTATACTTTGGGTTATAATACTATACTCCAAAAACCCTTGTTTATTTTGTTGCTCAAATTATTCTAGTTTGGCCATTAGGGCTCTCTCAGTTGGTTCCTGTATCTTTGTTGGCTACCCCCATCGTTGTTTTGTTTTGTTTGTTTGTTTTGCATATATTCTTACTTTTTGACACTGTGAGTCCTGTGTTTTAATTTTTATACATATCTTTTTTTTAAAATTGGAGAGTGATTTTACAAGCCAAGATCTGGGCCTTGGCACGTTCATTGATACTGGGTTGCCATGTCTTCTAAGGCTCTCTCAGTTGACAAAGCAATCTATGTGATTTATATATACATGTGTGTATACTAAACCGTGTATTTACACATAACTATAATTATTTCTAATATGTTACCATCTATGTCTATATTAAGCTTAACGTTAGTTCATACTGGTGTTTTTAACTCTGTTCCATTACCATATTACCTTCTGTCCTTGCTTGTCTCCAAATTCCCTCTCCAACTATGAGAAATCTGGCTCTCATCATCCATTTATATAATTAATTCCATTATTCATGCATGTGGCTTCAGAATTGTTAATCTGTCCATCTATGGAAATTAATTTTATCAACTGGAGATTAGTGCTTATTATGTACAGTTACTTTTGCTTTTAGACTTACTGACTCCACTTGTTCCACAATGGTTGTTCCCCTTACCTATGTCAGAGACATGAGGCAATTTTTCCTACTCTCAGTTCTGAGAACCTGGTAGCATTCCTGGAGGTAAAAAGCTCTTATGAGTCTTCCACACTTTTGTGGGTATTAAAAAAAAAAGTTTTTTTTTTTTTTTTACCTCCATTAGAGAAATGCAAATCAAAACTACAAGGAAATTCCATCTCACTCCAACGAGGCTGGCATTAACCCAAAAAACACAAAATAATAAATGTTGGAGAGGTTGTGGAGAGACTGGAACACTTCTACACTGCTGGTGGGAATGCAAAATGGTACAACCACTTTGGAAATCGATTTGGCACTTCCTTAAAAAGGTAGAAATAGAACTACTGTAAGATCTAGCTAGCAATCCCACACCTTCAAATATATCCTACAGAAATAAGACCCATGTTCATTTGCTTACTCTCACACTAGTTCCAACCCATCCTTTAGCAATTCATAAAATAACATTTATGTTTTCCTAAGAGTTTATGACTCTAGAGACTTCTGCTCTGGGTAAGCATATTTTACTCGCTGTATCTCTCAGATGTGCCTGTCTCTCCAGATTTGTAGGTGGTGGCTTGCACTGCAATTTCTGTTTTAAAATTGGTCAAAGAAATATAATTGATTTTGCAGTTTGTCCAGCTTTTTCATGTTGCAAGGTTAGAATGATGACTTTTAAGCTCTTCATGTTGGAGCTGAACTGGAAGTCAAGTTATATACTTTTATTTACTTCATATGAAAGACATTTGAAGAAGTTATAATCACTTCCTTATAAAGCAACCATTTATGGATTAAAAGTTTTTTTTTTTTTTATATAGACAGTGTTATACTACAGAACTCAATAAATCTTGACAACTTTGGTCATTGTGATTTGTTTCTTGAATACTTCAGTTTTTGACCATTCTAGCACCTTCCCATAAGAGTGCATTTGATTTCTGTAGTGAAATGTCTACTTATACTGCAGGTTTTGGAACCCTGTCACTGCTGACTGCCTGGTTGGTAGCTTCATTTTCTTGATATAATATGTGCTTAATTCAGACATTTCACATTTTCTGTAACTTCCTTGTGACTTCACCTTGGAGATGTTGTTATTGTTGTTAGGTGTCGTTGAGTTGGTTCCCACTCATAGCAACACCGTAGGACAGAGTAGAACTGCTCCACAGGGTTTCTGAGGAGTGGCTGGTGGATTCGAACTGCCGACCTTTTGGTTGGCAGCCGAGCTCCTAACCACTATACCACCAGGGCTCCACCTTAGCGATAGGGATGGTAAATGAAATTTCTTACCTTTAAGGTCTTACCTCCTTAAGGGTAGTACAAAACTATCTTCTCAGGCAGCAGTTTTACAGAAAGTGACGGGTTTGTTCATCTCTCTTCATTTTTTAAATCTTCTCAAATTTCTAGAAAGTGTTCTTTCTAAAGTGTTGTCACTGACTAAAAACCAAAACAAACCTATTGCCATCAAGTCGATTCCAACTCGTGGAGACCCTGTATGAAGATTGTTTCAGATGAGGTGGAAATCAGCCTTTTTAAATCCTTGGCCCCATCACTTAATTTAGTTTGATTCAAAAATCGCTTAGTAAATGCAATCATGTACTATACGTAGTTTCAGATACTGGAAACTGAGACATGAGCAAGATCATATCAACTGTAAGATCACGTCATTTGTTCAGCAGAAGATCCAGAAGTTAGAGATTGAGGCCCACTCCCTGTAACCATGGAAGCCTCTCTACCACGACTGGTGGTCGCTCTCTTAGTAAACTATATAGTATATATTTAATTTAATTAATATAGATTTGATTATATAACTGAATTACCTATTGAAAAAATCTGAGGTTAAAGAGCGTTGAAACTACCTCATGCCATTATGATAATCACCATGCTATATATTTGACTTTAGTCTGAGATTCAATTTGGGGGCTTTAACTACAGTAGATATTCAATACTTATTTTTCTCAATTGTGCTAGAGATAAGTTAAATTAAAAAAAAAAGAGAGAGAGAGATGTGAACAACAGGGACTTTTTTCTTTCTTTTAACTTAAAAAATAGTTTTTTTTTTTTGGATGTACCAACTGTAGTGGGTTGAATATTGTCCCTCCAAAATTCATGTACACCCAGAGCCACAGAATGTGACATTATTTGGAAATAGGATTCTTGTAGGTATAGTTAAGATGAGGTTGTATGGAATAGAGAGGGTCCTACTTCAATATGACTGGTGTCCTTATAAGGAGAAAAGAAACACAGAGTCATGTACACAGAGAAGAAGGTCATGTGAAGGCCCAGTCAGAGATTGGAGTGATATGTCTGTAAGACAAGGAAGGCCAAGTGCTGCCAGCAATCATCAGAAGTTAGAGAGGCAAGGAAGGATTCTTCTCTAGAGCCTTTGGAAGGACATGGCTCTGCTGAGTCATTGATTTTGAACTTCTGTCCTCCAGAACTGTGGAACAATAAAGTTCTGTTGTTTTATGTAACTCTGTTTCTGGTACTTTTTTTTGATAATCCTAGGAAACTAACATACCAGTAGAGATTAAGAATAAATTAAAAGAAATAATTTGAAAAGAATAAGATTAATGTGTTATTACTAAAAATGAGTGTTTCTTATATTCGAAGAATTCATGCCGATATAAAGTGAAAGACCCTATCCTTCCTGAATAAACTGACAGCTATTCACATCCTTCTTCCCACTTTGATGCTTTCCTGTTTTTTTCTCTTTCAGCTCATTTTAAACTTCCATCTGTGTCTAAAGATAAAGGGAACATAATTATTGCCTTAGAAAATGTTTTCTAGGCAGTTTAATCTGAGTATTGGAGAGTAAACCGAAACTCAAACCTTCACGTTCCCTACTGCTGTATATATCCACCCGCACATCTTTCATCTGCAGGTTATATTTGTGAAAGTAATAGAGTCATATGTCAACAGAAGAGTCAAAGAAATACAAAATCTACGTGGTCAGTCCTGATCACTACTCTGCGCTCTAAATCTATGCTGTCAATCCCTGTTGGAATATCTGTACTAACATTAAGAATATCTAACGTTTTATGCCTTTGTGTGGTTAAGTGTGAAAAAAAGAAGGCTTTATTAACTTTCATTCTACAATACTGAGCTTAGATGTTTAAGGGCCTTAGATTTGTTATTTTGGATTTAACTTGTCAGCTAATTTCTCCATCGGGCGTAATAAGAAAAATGTCTGAATTACAGTGTGAAAAGGGCTGTTTTAACTAATGTGTACAAAATGTCTTTATAAACTGAAATGCATAATACAAGTGAAAAATATAGTAGAAGATATAATTAAAGCAACAAAAACAATCAGCAAACGACATGGCTCTGCTGAGTGATTGATTTTGAACTTCTGTCCTCCAGAACTGTGGAACAATAAATTTCTGTTGTTTTATGTAACTCTGTTTCTGGTACTCTGTTTGACAGTCCTAGGAAACTAAAATACCAGTAGAGATTAAGAATAGCAAAAAGAAATAATTTGAAAGAAGAAAAACTGCCTTATTGTGCTTGTTATTCTATAGTAATTATGATTTGCCACTTTTTACCAAGAGTATTCAATTGAATACAAGTTATTTTGTTCAGCTGTTAAAAGATTTCAAATTTGAAATTCAAGTTCCATATGAAGTAGAAATATTTTCTTTTCTCTAGACTTTTAAATATGTTTAAAATATATTATACTGTGTATGAACAGAAGACTGAATATTAAAGGCAAGCTTATATTTGTGTCTTGTTTTCTGAGTCACCCATGTTTAAATTACTGACAAAACTGAACACTATCGCTGTCAGCCATGCCTATGAATCTAGCTGAGGAAGTTTGAAGCTGAATTCTAATCTGCCTTGGATAACACCAAAAGATTTGCTAGGGCAGTTAAGTTTTATTTGGATAATATATATATATATATATATACACACATATATATATTTGTAACAGATATTGCAGTTATAAGAAACCACGTTGAACTTAAAAATATTGGTATCGGAAAACAACGGAAAGAAATATGGAACATCATGATGACATTTTCAGTAGTACATTGTGTGGTGAAATAGGGTTTGGCTACATTTGTGTTAAGGTAGCAACTTTTGGACAGGAAAGTGGACACAGACTTTCACAGAATCACAGTCTTAACAATAAGAAGATGGTTTATGAATCCTCCATGAGCTAATTTTGCTTTACTCCAAGAGATTCCAAGACAAAATTCAAGGCTAAGATGGGCCTAGATTGAAAACAGTTGTCTGGAATTTGTGTATCATATTCTGTAGGTATGGCTTTTTTTTTTAATGTTTTAGTAGGTATGAACATTAAGAAGGGATTTCTCTACCTATTCTGTATTATAATAATTGGCTTATTTATCTTTCTCACCTCAATTATGAATTCTTTGAATATGAGAGACTGTCAATAAAACATTAATGAATAGTGATAAAATATATTAGGTAAGACATTCTGCCCACCTTCCACACTGAATATTTAATTTACAGGTGAATAAACTAATTACTGTTCTTTTACTTGGGACTCCTGTTTTTAGCCAGAGCAGGCTAGCATGGATACATGTATGCATGGAGGTTGTCACAGCTCAAGACCGAATCATTGACTGAAAAGTGTCAGGGACATATCTGAGCGAGGCCACTAAGAATGCAATGATAGTGATTTTCTTACTACCCGCCCTTCCGTGCAAATAGGAAAATATACTTGACCAAATGACTCTTCCACCTTTGATTTCATGTAGTAGAACAAGAGGCAAAGGCTGAACTCTTTTTTACAATTCTTTGAATTTTTTGAATTCCTATTCTAAGAATTTCTATTTCTTGCTAACCTTGTTATTGAATAAAGAGAAATTACTCTTAAAAAAGGAACCCCTAGGTGGCACCAATAGTTAAGTGCCTGGCTACTAATTGAAAGGTTGGCAATTCAAATGTACCCAGAGATGCCTTGGAAGAAAAGCCTTCCAATCTACTTCTGAAAGGTCAGAGCCATTGAAAATCCTATGGAGTGCAGTTCTACTTGACGTACATGAAGTCACCATGAGTCAGAATTAACTCTACTGTAAATGGACTGGCTACTGTTAAAAACAAAAAAATTAGGGTAGGAGAAAATCAGATTGATTCCTTTATACGCAGTTGTGTGCACTGAGCCAGTTCTGACTCATAGCAGCCACATATGACAGAATAGAACTGCCTCATAGAGTTTCCTAGGCTGTAATCTTTATGGGAGTAGATCACCAAGTCTTGTCTTTGGCAGAACTGCTGGAGGGGTTCAAACCACCAACCTTTCAATTAGCAGCTCAGTGCTTAATCATTGTGCCACCTGGACTCCTTTTACCTTAGTTTTTTGTTTTTACGTGCTGTCTTAGTTATCTATTGCTGCTATAACAGAAATACCACAAGTGGATTGTTTTAACAAAGAAAAACATATTCTCTCACAGTTTAGGAGGCTAGAAGTCTGAATTCAGGGCACCAGCTCCAAGAGAAGGCTTTCTGTCTCTGTCAGCTCTGGGGAGGTTCTTGTCATCAATCTTCCTCTGGTCTAGGAGCTTCTCAGGGCAGGAACCCTGGGTCCAAAGGACACACTCTGCCCCCGGCACTACTTTCTTGGTGATATGAAGTTGCCTTGTCTCTTTGTTCACTCTTTTTTTATATATCTCCAAAGAGATTGACCCAGGACACAACCTAATCTTGTAGATTGAGTTCTGCCTCATTAACATAACTGCCTGTAATCCTGCCTCATTAACATAATAGAGGTAGAATTTACAACACCTAGGAAAATTACTTCAGATTACAAAATGGTGGACAATAACACAATGCTGGGAGTCATGGCCTAGCCAAGTTGACACACATTTCGGAGGGACAAAATTCAATCCCTAACAAGTACTAAGGAGCAAATTCAGATTTAACTTATATCTATTCACATTAGACTATTAAGAAAAGAATTTATTTTTATTTACTAGAGGTCTTGGATAAGAGAGCCTTGGCAGCTCAGTGATTAAGAGCTTGGCTACTAACTAAAAGGTTGGCAGTTTGAATCCATCTATGGGGCAGTTTTACTCTGTCTTACAGGGTCGCTGTACAACAGGTTTTTTTTTTCTTTTTTTTTTTTTTGGTTTTCTAGATAAGAACAAGATTGGAAATTCCTGATAATCCATAATTCATAAAAGAAGAAGCCTTACTTTTTAAATAGCCATTCATACTTTATTTATGACTTTATGGCTCTTCCATCTTTGATTTCCTACCTTTTTCTTTTCTTTTTTTCTTAATGAGCATTTAACTCCTTTGTATCTGTAAATTCAAAGCAATAATTAGTGATCAGTGAACAAAATACACAATGACTGTTTCCTGCTTTGCATAATACATGGAACTCTTGTGAATTTTAGAAGTGAACCTTTAAACATCAATATAGCAAATAAAACTCCCATGCAAACAATCACACATACACACAGGAAGGTGTTGCTGTGCTAATCATAGTCATAATGATGAAAGCTGACTTTCGGGACACTGACTGCAGATTTGCTTCTGTGAAATCGCTAGTGTTATAGCTCATTTTAGCCCAAAAGTAACTAAATATACATAACACATCTTGACAAATGAATGGAAAATATCAAATGTCTGACAGCCTACATCTTCTCTATTTTCTTCTGAGAGCATGAAGGGAGAGTAATAATGTTTCATTTTGTAATGTGAAAATCTGTCACAACTATCAGATGCATTAGCTCAGCCTGTCTCCCACAGGAAGCACTATGTGTTCTTTCCAACTTCACCATGAATTTACTGACTGTATGTTACCAAATGGATAAGCCATCTCCCTTCAGTAAATGACCTTCAACCGAGCGGGCAGAATCGCTGTTCTTAATAGCCTGGTACAATACTGCTGTACAAAAGGGTTCATACATATGTTCCCAGTTCTTTGGTATAGCACTTAATCCCAAACCAAGAGTAACTGGAGCCTGAGAAACTGCCAGCGTCTGCCTCCTAAATTAACTCAGCTTCATACACTGTGGCTCCTCAGTACAAATTTTTAGCAACACTGCTCACAATATAATGAAGAAACCAAAGCTATTTTTGAAAAGTACCACTGAGAGCCTACTCAATAGTTGAATAGAGCTGACAAGGAATTTTGAAAAAATCGTTCATAAATATTTAAATGGACTCTTAGGGCCAGAATTAAGATTGTATTACGTTAATGTGACTAATTTAGTTTTTTTTTTCAATTACAGAAAAATTCATTTACTGAGCAAACGGTTTGCCAGCTTTATTTTTTTTTTCAGCTCAGTAGTTTTAATTTAGCATCCTTTGTCTACCGATGCACTTGGAAATTCTGCTAATTCATCAGTAAAAGGTGAATTCAATCTACATACTAAATGAGTTAGAGTTGAAACAGCTAATTGCAGACTTCAGTAACTTATTAGCATTCTTTTCATTATTTTTTTTTCTAATGTATTATACAAGTTCATTCTTTCTTACATTGACACATTGACAGTTAAAAATTAAAGAGAAGTAAACGGCAGTTAGACTGGAAATTGAAAAAACGACAAAGGTATGATTTCAGACATATTGAAAAAAAAAAGAAGAAGGTATATATTATGGATTGAATTGTGTTCCTCAAAAAGATATATTGAAGTCCTAACTCCTGGTACCTTGGAAAGTGACTATTTTTGGAAATAGAGTCTTTGAAGGTACTATCAGTTAACAGGAGGTCATACTGAGTAGGGTAGATCATGATCCAACTGAACGGTGTCCTTATAAAAGAGAATAGATGCAGAGAGACAGTGAACGGAAGAATGGCCAAGTAAAAATGTATCTGCGAGCCGAGGAATGCCTGGGGGTACCAGAGCTGGGAGAGACTGGAAAGGATCTTTCCCTAGAGACTTCTGACGGAGCATGGCTCAGCAGACACCCTGAATTCAGATGTTTAGCCTCCAGAACTGTGAGACAGTACGTTTCTGTTGTTTAAAGATGCTCTGTGGTATATTTTACCGGCAGTCCTAGGAAGCTAATACAGTGTGTCAGATGAATGACATGTACTTGAAGTTCAGGCTTCCATATTGTCTGCCTGCCATCACAGGTGTGGAGTTCTCTATGATGCAATATGTGCATTTAATTTTCTTAAGTTTCTTTTTCACATTTTGTTCCTGTTAAAGAGTGTTTTTAATTATAATGACTGATTTCTCCTACCTGAAATTCAGATAGAACAGGAATAAATTCCCAAATATTGAACATTTCTTGAGTTTTTGATGGCTGACTTACAGTAATGGAAAACTATATAATAGCCAAGAATCCAACAATCAAGAGGATCTTTAGCCAGGTAGTTTTGTTTTTGTGTAGAGCATAGCAGGCTAGTGCGTTTTGCCACCTGTTTCATCATGCTTAAAAAAAAACCAAAACCAAACGCACTGTCATGGAGTCGATTCTGACTCATAGCGACCCAAGAGGACCGAGTAGAACTGCCCCACAGAGTTTCCAAGGAGCACCTGGCGGATTCGAACTGCTGACCTTTTGGTTGGCAGACATAGCACTTAACCACTATGCCACTAGTGTTGCCTTATCACGCTTAGACAAGGTTAATTAATTTGCAGCAAAAATATTGTGTTTATTATGTTTACCAGCAAATCTGATATGTACCACTACATATTTTATTTTATATCTGAGATACACACATATCCAAATATACACAAATCATTTTAATTATTTATTTTAAATGAACATAGAGTATTTTAGAATGGAGGTTAGGCCAATTTTTTTTCTTTATTTTTATTGTGCTTTAAGTGAAAGTTTACAAATCAAGTCAGTCTCTCACACAAAAATTTATGTACACCTTGCTATATACTCCCAATTGCTCTCCCCTTAATGAGACAGCCCACTACTTCCCTCCACTCTCTCTTTTTGTGTCCATTCTGTCAGCTTATAACCCCCTCTACCGTCTCATCTCCCCTCCAGTCAGGAGATGCCACCATAGTCTGAAGTGTCCACCTGATCCAAGAAGTTCACTCCTTACCAGCATCCCTCTCCATCCCATTGTCCATTCCACTCCCTGTCTGAAGAGTTGGCTTTGAGAATGGTTCCTGTCCTGGGCCAACAGAAGGTCTGGGGGCCATGACCACAGGGGTCCTTCTAGTCTCAGTCAGATCATTAAGTTTGGACTTTTTATGAGACTTTGGGGTCTGCATCCCACTGCTCTCCTGCTCCCTCAGGGGTTCTCTGTTGTGTTCCCTGTCAGGGCAGTCAGCATTTGTAGCCAGGTACCATCTAGTTCCTCTAGTCTCAGGCTGATGTAGTCTCTGGTTTATGTGGCCCTTTCTGTCTCTTGGGTTCGTAATTACATGTTTCCTTGGAGTTCTTCATTCTCCTTTGGTCCAGGTGGGATGATACCAATTGATGCATCTTTGATGGCCACTTGCTAGTGTTTAAGACCCCGGACACCAGTCTCCAAAGTGGGATGCAGAGTGTTTCCTTGATAGATCTTATTATGGCAATTGACTTGGATGTCCCCTGAAACAATGGTCCCCAAAACCCCACCTCTGCTACGCTGGCTTTCGAAGCATTCAGTTTATTCAGGAAACTTCTTTGCTTTTGATTTAGTACAGTTCTGCTGACCTCACCTGTATTGAGTGTTGTCTTTCCTTTCACCTAAAGTAGTTCTGATCTACTATCTTATTAGTGAATACCCTTCTTTCCACTCCCTCGTAACCATCATAGAATGCTTTCTTCACTGTTTAAACTATTTCTTGAGTTCTTATAACAGTGGTCTTATTCAATATTTGTCCTTTTGTAACTAATTTCACTCAGCATAATGCCTTCCAGGTTCCTCCATGTTATGAAATGTTTCACAGATTCCTCACTGTTCTTTATCAATGCCTAGTATTCCACTGTGTGAATATACCATAATTTATTTATCCATTCATCCATTGATGGGCACCTTGGTTGCTTCCATGTTTTTCCTATTGTAAACAGTGCTGCAATGAACATGGGTGTGCATATATCTTGTCATGTAAATGCTCTTATTTCTGTAGGATATATTTGAAGGTGTGGGATTGCTAGCTAGATCTTATGGTAGTTCTATTTCTACCTTTTTAAGGAAGTGCCAAATCGATTTCCAAAGTGGTTGTACCATTTTGCATTCCCACCAGCAGTGTAGAAGTGTTCCAGTCTCTCCACAACCTCTCCAACATTTATTATTTTGTGTTTTTTGGGTTAATGCCAGCCTCGTTGGAGTGAGATGGAATTTCCTTGTAGTTTTGATTTGCATTTCTCTAATGGATAATGATCGTGAGCATTTCCTCATGTATCTGTTAGCTACCTGAATGTCTTCTTTAGTGAAGTATCTGTTCATATCTTTTGCCCATTTTTTAATTGGGTTGTCTTTTTGTAGTTGAGCTTTTGCAGTATCATGTAGATTTTAGAGATCAGGGACTGATCGGAAATGTCATAGCTAAAAACTTTTTTCCAATCTGTAGGTAATCTTTTTATTCTTTTGGTGAAGTCTCTGGATGTGCATAGGTGTCTGATTTTTAGGAGCTCCCAGTTATCTAGTTTTTCTTCTGCATTGTTAGTAATGTTTTGTATACTGTTTATGTCATGTATTAGGGCTGCTAACATTGTCCCTATTTTTTTTTTTCCATGATCTTTATTGTTTTAGATTTTATATTTAGGTCTTTGATACATTTTGAGTTCATTTTTGTGCATGGTATGAAGTACGAGTCTTGTTTCATTTTTTTGCAGATGGATATCCAGTTATGCCAGCATCGTTTGGTACAAAGAATGTCTTTTCCCCGTTTAACTGTTTTGGGGCCTTTGTCAAATATCAGCTGCTCATATGTGGATGGCTTTATGTCTGGATTCTCCATTTTGTTCAATTGGTCTTTGTATCTGTCATTGTACAGTTAAGCCAATTTTTTGAAGTTTATTTCTTTAGCTATTAATTGGATTTATATAAAACTTTTAGTGTTCTTTGAAAAATGTGTAAAGATGGTTTTTGTATTGCTTCAAACTGTAACAATCGTTATTTGAAAAATGTGCAGTTTCTTCTTTCCTTTTGTGTTTTTACTAAACAATTGATTTCCTGATAGCTTATATCTGGTATGATTTTAAAATACTTTCTTGTGTTGGGAATGATGTTTTAGCCATCAACATGTAAGTGAAAAAAATTTAGCCTCAGAAAAATTTGAAATATCTCCTCTTTTTCAGTTATGTTAACGTTCTTTTTGTCCATTAATATTAATAATAATAATGATGATGACAGCTACCAACATTTTTACTCTTGGTCAGCTGTGGTGCTATGTTCTTTATTTACCTTGTTATTGCTCCAAATCATAGTGACCCCAAATGCAACAGAATGAAACATTGTCTGATTCTGTGCCATCCTCACAATCACTGGTATGTGTGGGTTAATGTTATGTGTCAACTTGGCTAGGCTATGATTCTCAGCGATGTGGCAGACATTATGTAATCACCTCCCATTTTGTGATCTGATGTGAGCAGCCAATCAGCTGGAGGAAGAGTTTCCTTGAGGGTGTAGCTTGCATTCGTGATATAAACGGATGTTCCAGCAAAAACTCTCTCTCTGAATCCTGGATTTGTCTCATCATCGTCTGACTTCTGGTTTCTGAGAAGTGAGAAGCATTCATCCTGCTTGCATGTTTTGGATCCACTAGCTCCCACAAACCTGTGAGCCAGCAGCCTGCCTCCTGACCTGCAGATTTAGTGTTTGTCAGCCCCTGCAACTATGTGAGTCAGGAAAAACTTCCAGCCTCCTGCCTGACCCACAGATTTGGGACTTACCAGCCTCCACAACTGTGTGAGCCATTTCCTTGAAATAAGTCTTTCTATATGTATTTCTATACACTTAACTTGTTTTGCTCCGCTATAAAACCTAGTCTAAGACATTTGGCACTGAGAGTGGTTCCAGAGGAGCAAAATCTTAAGGATGAATTTTCTGAATTGGTTCTAGAATCTGGCTAGTCCTAAAGGCACTAATAACTCTATCTCCAGTAGTAAAGGGAGCCCTGCTACTCCGTGATGTAAAGTCTAATAGAAATAGGCAAAATATTATCACCACTGGATCAAATATTTGTGAGAGACAAGGCTCTGAGTGATTGTGTATTTGATGCCTCTCAGCACCTTTGTGAGACTGAGAAGTGTAAGGAAGCTGGCTGGCTGACCCTACTTTTGGTAGACAAAGTGGAAAAAGAAAGGGATGAGCTCAAGGCTTCAGGGTCACAGCTCAAGTGCCACATAAAAGTTCAGGAAGTTGTTATTTGTGTCCTGAAAAAAGGCTTATTTCTTGTAGCAACAGAGCTGATACTGCCTTAAACCAAACCCAGAGTCTTATCTTAAGAGTGGCTGAATTACAATACCGATTGAATTCCCAACCTTGAATGGTGTCTGAAGTTAAAGCGAGTGCATTGACTGGGAAAAAATAGAATCTAGGAATTTGGGATAAGGGCATGTATGCAGATAACATGGAAGCAGCGGACACTGAGTTCCTAAACTGTTGCATCACTCCTACCAACAGAACCAGCCTTCTCAAACCCAACTGAAGATATTACTCCAGTTTTCTCTGCTAAGCCATCCTTCCTAGTAAAACTATCCCCCTCACCCCATCTGATGAGATTTATCCAGCTGTGTCCAAAGAGTTCTTGTCTGAGATATCTCCTGGGGTGGAGCCTGGAGCATTGCCTGAGGTATCACCTAAGACAGATGCCTTATGAGATATTTCCGAATGTTCCCAGAACCCAACCCTACCACCCATTTTTGATTCTAGACTTACGACTTTAGTCTCAGCAAACAACAAGAGTTGAGGTACCAAGTGTGATACAGGAGAAGACATGCTACACTCCAAAAGAACTGCTTGGTTTTTCTTATACAAATAGAAACCTAGGGGATATGTGTAGGAATGGCTATTATTGGTGTGGGATAATGGTGCAAGGAACATAGAGTTGGAACAGTCTGAGATTTTTAATACAGGGCCACTAAGCACAGATTCTTCATTCAGTACTTCAGCTTGAGAGGTTAGAATAGAATCTAATAGTTTATTTGTTTGGTTCAATGAAGCATGCATTAAGAAGTGGCCTACATTAAATCACCCCCACGCATCTGTCAGTTTGTTCATACTGCGGGGGCTTGCATGTTGCTGTGATGCTGGAAGCCATGCCAGCAGTATTCAAATACCACCAGGGTCTTCCATGGTAGACAGGTTTCAGCTGAGATCCTAGACTAAGACAGACTAGGAAGAAGGATCTGGTGATCTACTTCTGGAAAGAATTAGCCAGTGAAAACCTTTCGAATAGCAGCAGAACATTGTCTGATATAGTGCCAGAAGATGAACTCCTCAGGTTGGAAGGGACTCAAAAGATGACTGTGGAAGAGCTGCCTCCTCAAAATAGAGTCAACCTCAATGACGTGGGTGGACTCAAGCCTTCAGGTCCTTCATTTGTTGATGTGGCAAGACTCAAAATGACAAGAAACAGCTGCAAACATCCACTAATAATTGAAATGTGGAATGTATGAAGTATGAATCTAGAAAACTTTGGAATCGTCAAAAATGAAATGAAATGCATAAGCATCAACATTCTAGGCATTAGTGAGCTGAAGTGGATGGATATTGGCCATTCTGAACAGAAAAATCACATGATCCACTATGCTGGAAATGACAAATTGAAAAGGAATGGCATTGCATTCATCATCGAAAAAAACATTTCAAGATCTATCCTGAAGTACAATGCTGTCAGTGATAGAATAATACCCACACACCTACAAGGAAGACCACTCAATAGGAGTATTATGCAAATTCACACACCAACCACTAAGGTCCAAGATGAAGAAATTGAAGATTTTTACCAATTTCTGCAGTCTGAAATTTATGGAACATGCAATCAGGATGCATTAATAATTATTGGGATTTGAATGCGAAAGTTAGAAACAAAGAAGGACTGGTAGTTGGAAAACATGGCCTTGCTGATAGAAATAATGCTGGAGATCACATGATAGAATTTTGCAAGACCAATGACTTCTCCATTACACACACTTTTTTCAACAACATAAATGGTGACTATACACATGGGCCTCTCCAGATGGAATACACAAGAATCAAATTGACTATATCTATGGAAAGAGAAGGTGGAAAATCTCACATGCTTTGGACGTGTTATCAGGAGGGATCAGTCCCTGGAGAAGGACATCATGCTTGGAAAAGTAGAGGGTCAGCAAAAAAAGAGGAAAACCTTCAACGAGATGGATTGGCACAGTGGCTACAACATTAAGCTCAAGCATAACAATAATTGTGAGGACCACGCAGGACCCGGCAGTGTTTCCTTTTATTGTATATAGGGTTGCTATGACTTGGCACCTAACAACACAACAACATTAAATCAAACTGAAAAGTCAGATGTGCCTTGGTATATCATAGAAGAAGGCATCCAAAGGCTTGGGAAATCGGCATGTTAGAGTAGATTTATCAAGTTGAATGCAAAGACCCACCCAGGGAGTCCCCAAAGGTCATGGCTTTGTGCAAGGAGCCCTAGCATCCTTGAAGATTGCTGTGATTGCCACTTTACATAGGACAGATTTGGCAGTGGGAACTGCCCTAATATTTAGACAGCTAACTACTATGGGGAAGATTGGACCTTGGGGTGGCAGGGACCACGTGGCAGCTTAATCACCAAAGACAAGGTGGGAAATTAATGAAGATCAGCGTCAAAGCACAATGAGAATAGCCTGAGTTGCATAGGGTTATGATGTTGGTTACTTAGTCATGGTGTCCCTAGGAGTGAATAGAATTCTAGGTCAAGTGAATGACAGTCTGACTTGAATCACCAAAATACAAAGTCATGGCTCCTCGATCAATTCCCGGACTTGAGCCAGTTTACAGATCCACAAACTCTTGAATGAAGGGGAGCCTGGGTTTCCTTGAGAAAGGACCCCATTACACAGCCCAAAATTTTTACTATTATTTTCCCAGCCTTTCCCAAAGATGTCTATGGCCATTTATGAGAGAGACTGTTTATCAGGGAAAAAGAAATAATCAGACTTTTGGGGGATTACTGGACACTGGCTCTGAACTGACACTAATTCCAGGAGACCCAAAATATCGCTGTAGCCCACCAGTCAGAGTAGATGTATATGGAAGTCAGGTTATTAATAGAGTCTTAGCTTAGGTCTGTCTAGCAATGGATCTAGTGTGTCCCTGAACCCATCATGTAGTGATTTCCCCAATCCAAGAATGCACAATTAGAACTGGCAGAACCTCCACAGTGAATCCTGGACATGTGGAGTAAGGGCTACTATGGTAAGAAAGGTCAAATGGAAGGCATTAAACTACCCCTTCCTAGGAAAATAATAAACGAAAGGCAATTCACATTCCTGCAGGGATTGCAGATATAAGTGCCACCACCAAGGACTTGAAAGATGCAAGGGTTGTGGGGGGGAGGCAGTGATCTCCACCACATTGCATTCATCTTGCCTATTTGGTATGTGCAAAAACCAGATGGACCTTGGAGAATGACAGTTTTTTGAAGGACTGTTGCTTCCATGGGCATTGGTTGTTGTGATGGGTAAGGTTGTGGGTCAACTTGGCTGGGCTATAACTCTCAGTAGTTTGATAGTTGCATGTCAGTGTGATCATTTCCATGATGAGATTTAATATTATGTGATCACCTCCATGATGAAATCTGCTGTGAGTAGCCAATCTGTTGAAAGGGAGCTTCCTTGGGTGTGCATCCTGCATTGAATATAAAGGGATATTCTGGCAAGGCTTGAGGGTTTTTGCTTATTCTATATCCTGTAGCTGGCTCCTATTTATCTGACCTCTTGTTCTTGGAATTAGAGCTAGCAGTCTTGCCTGTCCATCTTTGGATTTAATTGATCTTCACAGCCTGTGAGCAACAGCCCTGCTTTCCAACCTTTAAGTCTTGGCTTTGCCAATCCCTGTAGCATGTGCATCAGGGGAAGCCTCTATCTTCATCCACGGACTTGAGGCATTCCAGCCTCTACAGCCACATGAGCCATTTCCTTGATATAAATCCCTCTGTATATATGTATATTTGTATGCTTTACTAGTTTTGCTTCTCTAGAGAACCTGGCCTAAGACTTTTGGTGCCAAGTGTGGTTCTAGGGAAACAAAATTGTAAGGATGAGCTTTCTAAATTGGTTCTTAAGTCTGGTTGTCTTAAAGATGTTGGTGACTCTGCTTCCAGTGGTAGAGAGGGCACTGCTAACCCTTGGCGTGAGGTGGCAATTCAAATAAGCAAAATATCACCACAAAAATCAAGTATTGGTGAAAGGAGAGGCTCTGGGTCATGGAATATGTGATGTCTTTTGACAATTTTGTCAGAATGAGAAGTATAAGAAAGTAGGTTGGTTGGTCCTACTTTTGCTAGACAAATTGGTGAAAGAAAGAGATGTGCTCAGGGATTCAGATTCACAGCTCAAGTTTCAACTTGTGCTTCGAAAGAAAGCCTCATTTCTTATAGCAACAGAGCTGATATTGCTGAAAACCAAACCCAGAGTCTTAAGGTAAGGGTGGCTTAATTACTGAAAGAAGAAGATTACTACACCAGCTTAATTGCCAACCTCAAAAGGTGTCTGAATTTAAAGTGAGGGCATTGATTGGAAAGAAATGAGATCATGAAACTTGGGATGGGGACATATGGGCAGATAATCAGGAAGCTGGAGAAACCAAACCCCTAAATTCCATTGAATCACTCCCCCCAGCAGAACCAGTCCTGTCACTCTCATCTGAAGAGATTACTCCATGTCTGCTAAACCATCCTGGCCAGTAAAACCATTAGCCCTTTCACTTCCATCTAATGAAATTAGCCCTTGGGCATCACCTGAGACAGATGCTTTACAAGACAGTGCTGAATGTTCTCAAAACACTTCCCCACTACCAATGCTGGCTTTTAGATCTATAACTAGACTTATGTCCCAGCAAACCCCAAAAGGTGAAGTACAAAGTGTGACCCAGGAGGAGGTATGCTACACTCCAAAAGAACTGCTTGAAACAGAAACCTGGGGAATATGTATGGGAATGGCTATTAAGGGTGTGGGATAATGGTGGAAGGGGATATGAAGATGGATCAGTCTAAGTTTCTTACTATGGGTCCACTAAGTACAGATTTTTCATTTAACATTTCGGCTCGAGAAGTTAGGAAAGGATCTAATAGTTTATTTGGTTGAGTTGCTGAAGTACAGATTATGTGGTGGCCTACACTAAATCAAGTTGAAGTACCAGACCTGCCTTGGTATACTATAGAATAATGTATCCAAAGTCTTAGTGAAATTGGCGTGGTAGAGTGGATTTATCTGGTTAGACCCACAGACCTACACATGGAGTGACCATAAGACACACCTTTGGCCACAACTGTGAGGAACAAATTTGTGAAGGGAGTACCAGCATCCTTGAAGACTGCTGTGATTGCTGTTTTATATAAATCAGGTTTGACAGCGGGAAGTGCCCTAAATGAATTAAGACACCTAACTACAATGGGACTGACTGGACCTTATGGTAGTAGGGGCCATGCGGTTGCACTCAATTGACAAAGACAAGGTAGGCATGGTTATAGTAATGGACAGTGAAGTCAAACCAGTAATCAGAATAGTCTGACTCATATGGACTTATGGCATTGAGTACTTAGTCATGGAGTCCCTAGGAAGGAAATAGTTAGGAAACATATTAAATATTTACTTGATCTGTGCAAACACTGTGAACACTGCCAACATTTATACTGTTAACTTTTCTTCCAACCTTCCCCAAAGGGATCTAAGGCCTTTTTCGATAGTGACTGTTCACTGGGGAAAAGGAAATAATCAGACTTTTGGGGGATTACTGGATACTGGCTCTGAAATGACACACTAATTCCAGGAGACCCAAAACATCACTGTGGCCCAGCAGTCAGAGTGGGGGCATATGGAGGTCAGGTTATTAATGGAGTCTTGGCTCATGTCCATCTCACAGTAGGTCCAGTGGGATTTGAACTAGCAGCTTACCTGAAGTCTTGCCTGTTGATCTTTGGAATTTGTCGATCTTCACAGCCTGTGAACAACAGCCCTGCTCTCCAACCTGCCGATTTTGTCTTTGCCAGCCCTTGGCTACGTGCATCATGAAAAGCCTCTCTCCTGACCGACGGACTTGGTATGTTCCAGCCTCTACAACTGCACGAGCCATTTCCTTGATATAAATCCCTCTCTCTATATATATTTTTTTCTCTTTATATTTGTAGGCTTTACTGATTTTTCTTCTCTAGAGAGCCTGACCTAAGACAATAGTGGACCCAAGTAAAATGAAACCCTTGATAACTTCAATATTTTCTCCATTTATCATGATGTTGCTTATTGGTCCAGTTGTGAGGATTTTTGTTTTCTTTATCCTGAGGTGTAATTCATACTGAAAGCTATTGTCTTTGATCTGCATCAGTGAGTGCTTCAAGTCTTCTTCATTAGTTCATCTTTAAAGTAACAAGATAAAGTACTATGATTCCCTATAGTTTACTCATGAGGAAACAGGATCAGGGAGTTTAGGATCACAAGGGTAAGAGTAAGACGTTGGTTTAAATTTCCCCTCTTCCACTTATTAGCTGTGTAACCTTGAGCAAGCTATTAAAAAAAAACTATTACCCTCTTTAAATTTCAGGGTTATTGATTGTAAAAGAGAAGTCATAATGCCTGTATTATAAGGTTATTGGAATGATGTATGAGATAATTTATGACTGGTACAAAATGAGCACTTAATAAAGGATAGAGTCCATTATACTGTTACACCTAAACATTAAAAAAGTAAAAATCCTCACAACTGGACCAGTAAACAACACTGTGATAAATGGTGAAGAAAGTGAAGTTATCAAGGGTTTTATTCTGTTGGAATCAACAACCAATGACAATGGACGCACCAGTCAAGAAATCAAAAGACGTATTACATTGGGGAAATCTGCAACAAAAGGCCTCTTTAAAGCACTGAAAAGCAAGAATGTGACTTTTATGACTAACGTATGCCTGAACATGGACTGCCCGAAGAATGAACAAATCCGTCTACAAGGAAGTACAGCCAGAATGCTCCTTAGAAGCAAGGATGGCAAGACTTCATCTCATGTACATTGAATATGTTATGAGTAGGGATCAGTCTCTGGAGAAGAACATCATGCTTGGTAAATTACAGGGTCAGCGAAGAAGAGGAAGACCCTCAACAAGATGAATTGACACATTGGCTGCAAAAATGGGTTCAAACATGGCAAAAATTGTGAGGATGGCACAGGACCGAGCAGTGTTTCCTTCTGTTGTACATAGGGTTGCTATGAGTTGGAGCCAACTGGACAGAACCTAACAATAAAAACTACAACAAGCCTGACCCAAGCCATGGTCTTTTCAATCATCTCATATGTATATGAAAGGTGGGTAATAAAAAAGGAAGATCAGAGGAGAATTGATGCATTTAAATTGTGGTGATGGTAAAGAATATTGAATATACTGTGGAGACAGAAGAAGCAACAAATAAGTCTTGGAGGAAGTACATCCTTAATGCTGCTTAGAAGCGAGGGCGGTGAGACTTTACCTTGCTAACCTTAGGTGTGTCATGAAGAAAGACCAGTCGCTAAAAACGACATCACATTTGGTGAAGTACGGGGTCTGTGAAAGTGAGGGAAACCCTCCGTGAGATGGACTGAACGTACAAGTGGCATATCCCATTCTGGCAGAATGGGATGAACTAGAATTATAAAATTTTTAGTGGATAGTGGATGTGAGGTACTTAGATTTTTGCTATACACCACATTTTCTACAAAAAGGATATTTCATATATTCTATAACAAAGAAAATAAGTCAGCAAATTTAATTGTTTCAACAAAGTACAATTCTGTTGATCTCCCACAACAAAAAATTGACTTTCACCAATTTTACTTTAAATGACTTTTGTTTAAATTTTGTTGCTTGTTTCATAATAAATGCTATAATTATAAATGAAAAGATGTAATAAAGAAAATTTCATGATCAGGAAACAAATATTACCACTGTCTTAGTGATCTAGTGCATGTTATAACAGCACTAGATCACTAAGACAGTGGTAATATTTGTTTTCTGATCATGAAATTTTCTTTTATGACATCTCCAAATTCAGGGAGTCAGCTCCAGTGGAAGGCTTTCTCTGATGGGTCTGGAGGAAGGTCCTCATGATGCATCGGTCTTCCTGTGGCCTGGGAGTATCTCAGCACAGGAACCTTAGGACCAAAAGACGCTCTCTGCTTCTAGTGCTGCTTTCTTGGTGGTATGAACCCCCCCTTCCTCTCTGCTCGCTTCTCTCTTTTATATCTCAAAAGAGATTGGCTTAAGACACTATCTAATCTTCTAGATCTCTTCAGTATAACTGCCACTAATCCATCTCATTACATCATAGTGATAGGATTTACAACACGTAGGGAAATCACCTCACATAACAAAATGGTAGACAATCACACAGTACTGGGAATCATGACCTAGTCAAGTTGAAAGACATTTTTGGGAGGCACAATGCAATCCATGGCAACCACAAATTATTATATTTTATTTTTAGATAGATCTTTCATCTTTTATGGAGCCCTAATGGAGCAGTTCAAATCTACCAGCTGCTCCTTGGAAACTCTATGGGGCAATTCTACTCCATCCTTATAGGGTCCCTATGAGTTGGAATCGACCCAAGGTCAATGGGTTTGGTTTGGGTTCATCTCTAACATGTTATAATTAAAAACATGTCTTTTTCACTGAACGCGAGGTTATAATCGATCGGTCCAAAATGAAAAGGAAAATATAATTGTTATTGTATAAAAAATTCGTAAAATGTACATTTTATTTCTTTGTGGGACCTTCTATATTCAGAGATATGTACATCATTGATTTAACAGTGGCACCACTGCTCAATGAACAAGTTTGTTTTGCAAGTCATAACAATATCAATACATTTCTTAAAAGAAAGTCAATCTGAAGGGAAATGGAAAATGAAATACATTTACAAAATTTTTATTATCTAAGTATTCATTTAATTTATTTCTTTGAAGAATTGTTGATTTTCTTACCAGGAGATACATAAACATGCTGATAAAATTGAAACATAATGTTTTGATAAATGTCCTTTGTTGCTTTCTTGTAAGACAAATTTAGAAACATACTTTGCATGATAAATCAATATTGAATTTTGTGTCCTCTTAATATGCCTAATACCTGGCTTATTAGCATATACAGAGTAATATCAAGCACTGTGTGCAATGCAACAGACAATAGAAAATAAAACTTTTCTTGACAGATAAATATTAATATTTCCAGTCTCTTTCATTATTTGGTATGTTATTATTATATGAAATTATTACCCATGTTGTTATTATATTAAGTGTATGATAGGTTGGGTCTGTATATATGCTAAACAGATTCTAAAGTTAAAATTACAAATATTATTGTTTAAACTTAGGATATAACTGTAAATGCTGTATACTAAAAAAGTAATTGGATTGACTCCTTTGCAATGGTTGATTTATTCAAGTTCCCCTGATTTTGCGTGTCATCTGAGACTGGAATTCCTGTTGGTTGTTTACCAGATGGTGCTCAAGAGCATAACCTTGTGTTTGTATACGGCAAACAGCATTGCTGTCCCTTCTGGCTGAAGTTTGTGGGTCAGCAGACATGGATGTACAAGACAGTTCTCTCAAAATGGACCACAGACCTGTTATCTATTAATATAATCAGTTCATGTCCAGTGACCACTTATGTTGGATCCAGTTGCATATTGAGGGAATATAGGAAGAGTTAGACTGAACAGCCCTCTTCCACCTCTTGTTTATTTTAAAGAAATAGTATATTCCCAAGAGACTCATCAAAATAAGGAATTTCATTTAAAAGGGAGGGGATTATAGGAGACAGATGTCAACTAAGTTGTTGAAGTGGTAGAGGCCTGATAACTGAAAACTTTGTACACGGGCACCCTCTTGCCCTGCATGAACTTAATTTCCGACTGGCACATTCTCATGCACTGGAGCTGGTTACAATTTCTTTTAGCACCTGCCAGTTCCCTTCCACTGCAGTGCTTGCTTTTCCTTGTGTCCTGTCTGCTTGGCACCTATGGGTCTTTGCTTTGGACAAATGGTTCTTCTGTTTTGTGGACCTCCTAAGCACGTACTAACCTTGTTTATTGGGTAACCTGTCCCTGGCTGCAACAGAGAGCTCAAAAAAAAAAAAAAAATTGAGGATGTTGCAAGATTAGTCAACGTTTCCTTCTGTTATTTACGAGGTATCTCCACAAGTCAGAGCCTGCTCAATGGCAGCTAACAATAACAAGAACTATTATATGTCCTAGCTGCTGTACCCATGATTTTGAGCCCATTTACTGCCATCTCAGTGCAGTGATTAAGAACTCAGCCGTCAACCAAAGGGTCGGCAGTTTGAATCCAACAGCTGCTCATAGGAAATCCTATGGGGCAGTTCTACTCTGTCCAGTAGGGTTGCTACGAGTCAGAATCGACTTAATGGCAATTGGATCCCCGCCCCCACCCTGGCCAGAAACCTCTTTATCATCTATGTCTGCTTTCATTCACCTCATCAATGTCTCCTTACTGACTGTAATTTAATCTTTAAATTACAAACATTGTCATATTCTTCATCCTATAACAAACAAATCATCTATACATTTAATTAAACAATTACAAAAAATCCATTAACATTATTACATACTGCAAGTTATTGTGCCCCTTCTTGCCTGTTGACATAACTTACGATAACATATATCTGAAGAGAAATCGCATTCTTACTATCCATTCATTTTAAAATTATTGCAATGTGGTTGTTATTAAAGTAATATCTGTTTATAAACCAAACAACATGAGTTTCATAACTAAAACAAAAGGAAAAGAAAAAAAAGTACAGAAGGACAAGCATGAACACAAACACAGACAAGAAGAAATGGAAGAAAATTATCACAAACATCTGATCTCATCTTCTCTCCTGAATTCTGAGTTCCAGAGACAACATATTTATTCTGGCATTTACTTTTATATTGCTAAATAGTATGCTAATACTGCTACTTCTTAGTTATTTTTCTTTCAATTTTATGTATTAATTGATTTACATATGAAATATGAAGGTTGTTTTAGTTTGTTCCCCCAAGGCCCATGCAAGAATGTTTCTCCTCCCCTCATCCTATCAATATATCCAAAGGGTCTGGAAACACTTCTCCCCACAGTCAAACTCCTCAGGAATCTGTCTATTCCATCTCCTCCTGAGCTGCTACAATCTGTGCTGGGTGATCTCTAGCCATGTACAGCCAGTCCTAGGATGTCCTTTCTACTACCGTGTGGTCTCTGTCCTTGACTTCTCTCCCGTGTCTAATCTCAAATTCCTGGATACTACTGTATCTTTCTCTCCTCTTCTGGAGATCGCTCATTCTGCAATAGTTTCCTGGGAAGGGAGATATGAGAAGTTTCTTTAAGTACTTGAATGTCTGAAAAGGGCTTAATTGTAGCTTCAAACTTGATTAATGTTTAAGTGTAAAGTTTTGGAATTTCTCTGAATCTTCTGAAGGCATGCACACTATTCAGTCTCTCAGGGTAACTATTGAGCAGGTTGATGACTTTTTCATTTGTATTCTATCATATTTGGCATTATTTCCTCCCCATAGGTTCATTTCTGTATCCTTCATATTAGTTTCCTAAGGATGCCATAACATCATTGGCTTGTTGTTGTTAGGTGCTGTCGAGTTGGTTCCGACTCATAGCGACCCTATGCACAACAGAATGAGACACTGCCCAGTCCTGCACCATCCTTACAATCGTTGTTATGCTTGAGCTCATTGTTGCAGCCACTGTGTCAATCTACCTCATTGAGGGTCTTCCACTTTTCCACTAGCCCTGTACTCTGCCAAGCATGATGCCCTTCTCCAGGGACTGATCCCTCCTGACAACATGTCCAAAGTATGTAAGACACAGTCTTGCCATCCTTGCCTCTAAGGAGCATTCTGCCAGCACCATTTGTTAAAAAGACTATCTTTTCCCCAATTAACTGACACTGGGCCTTTGTCAAATATCAGCTGCTCATATGTGGATGGATTTATATCTGGATTCTCAATTCTGTTCCGTTGGTCTATGTGTCTGTTGTTGTACTAGTATCAGGCTGTTTTGACTACTGTGGCTGTATAATAGGTTCTAAAATCAGGTAGAGTGAGGCCTCCCACTTTGTTCATCTTTTTCGGTAATACTTATCCGGCGCTTCTTTCCCTTCCATATGAAGTTGGTGATTTGTTTCTCCATCACATTAAAAAATGTCCTTGGAATTTGGATCGGAAGTGCATTGTATATATAGATGGCTTTTGGTAGAAAGAGCATTTTTACAATGTTAAGTCTTCCTATCCATGAGCAAGGGATGTTTTTCCACTTATGTAGATCCCTTTTGGTTTCTTGCAGTAGTACCTTGTAGTTTTCTTGTATAGGTCCTTTACATCTTTGGTAAGATTTATTCCTGAGTGCTTTATCTTCTTGGGGGCTATTGTGAATGGTATTGATTTGGTGATTTCCCCTTGGATGTTCTTTTTGTTGGTGTAGAGGAGTCCAAGTGATTTTTTTATGTTTATCTCATAACCTGATACTCTGCTGAACTCTTCTATTAGTTTCAGTAGTTTTCTGGAGGATTTCTTAGGGTTTTCTGTGTATAAGATCATGTCGTCTGCATATAGAAATAATTTTACTTCTTCCTTGCCAATCTGGATGTCCTTTATTTCTTTGTCTAGCCTATTATGCTCTGGCTAGGACCTCCAACACAATGTTGAATAAGAGCGGTGATAAAGGGCATCCTTGTCTGATTCCGTTTTCAAGGGAAATGCTTTCAGGCTCTCTTCATTTAGGATGATGTTGGCTGTTGGCTTTGTATAAATGCCCTTTATTATGTTGAGGAATTTTCCTTCTATTCCTATTTTGCTGAGAGTTTTTATCATGAATGGGTGTTGGACTTCATCAAATGCCTTTTCTGCATCAATTGATAAGATCATGTGGTTTCTGTGTTTTGTTTTATTTATATAGTGGATTATATTAATTGTTTTTCTAATATTGAACCAACCTTGCGTACCTGATACAAATCCCACTTGGTCATGGTGGATTTTTTTTTTTTTTTTTTGATATATTGTTGAATTCTATTGGCTAGAATTTTGTTGAGGATTTTTGTATCTATGTTCATGAGGGATATCGGTCTGTAATTTTCTTTTTTTATGCTGTCTTTAGTTGGTTTTGGTATCAGGGATATGCTGGCTTCATAGAATTATCCTTTTCTATGCTTTGAAATACCTTTAGTAGTAGTGGTGTTAACTCTTCTCTGAAAGTTTGGTAAAACTGCAGTGAAACCGTCCAGGCCAGGGTTTTTTGTTGTTGTTGTTGTTGTTGGGAGCTTTTGATTACCTTTTCAATCTCTTTTTTGTTACAGGTCTGTTTAGTTGTTCTACTTCTGATTGTGTTATTTTAGGTAGGTAGTGTGTTTCTAGGAATTCATACATTTCTTCTAGGTTTTCAAATTTGTTAGAGTACAATTTTTCAAGGTAATCTGATATGATTCTTTTAATTTCAGTTGGGTCTGTTGTGATATGGCCCATCTCGTTTCTTATTCGGGTTATTTGTTTCTTTTCCTGGTTATTTTTTTTCTTTTCTTTACTTGGTCTGGCCAATGGTTTATCAATTTTGTTAATTTTTTCAAAGAACCAGCTTTTGGCCTTGTTAACTCTTTCAGTTGTTTTTCTGTTCTCTAATTCATTTAATTCTGCTCTAATTTTTATTATTTGTTTTCTTCTGATGCCTGATGGATTCTTTTGTTGCTCGCTTTCTATTTGTTCAAGTTGTAGAGACAGTTCTCTGATTTTGGCTCTTTCTTCTTTATGTATGTGTGCATTTATTGATATAAATTGACCTCCGAGCACAGCTTTCGGTGTGTCCCAAAAGTTTTTATAGGAAGTGTTTTCAGTCTCGTTACATTCTATGAATTCCTTTATTTCCTCCTTAATGTCTTCTATAACCCAGTCTTTTTTGAGCAGGGTATTGTTCAGTTTCCAAGTATTTGATTTCTTTTCCCTGGCTTTTCTGTTATTAATTTCTACTTTTCTGGCCTTATGGCCTGAGAAGATGCTTTGTAATATTTTGATGTTTTGGATTCTGCAAAGGTTTGTTTTATGACCTAATATGTGATCTATTCTAGAGAATATTCCATGTGCACTAGAAAAAAAAGTATACTTTGCAGCTGTTGGGTGGAGTGTTCTGTATAAGTCTATGAGGTCAAGTTGGTTGATTGTAGCAATTAGATCTTCCGTGTCTCTACTGAGCTTCTTACTGGATGTCCTACCCTTCACCGTAAGTGGTGTGTTGAAATCTCCTACTATGATTGTGGAAGTATCTATCTCACTTTCCAATTCTGTAAAAGTTTGTTTTATGTATCTTGCAGCCCTGTCATGGGGTGCATAAATATTTAATATGGTAATATCTTCCTGGTAAATTGTCTCTTTAATCATTGTGTAGTGTCCTTCTTTAACCTTTGTGGTGGATTTAACTTTGAAGTCTGTTTTGTCTGAAATTAATATTGCTACTCCTGGTCTTTTTTGATTGTTGTTTGCTTGATATATTTTTTTCCATCATTTGAGTTTTGGTTTATTTGTGTCTCTAAGTCTAAGGTCTATTCACTTTTTTATTCTTATTCATTTGATATTAGGCCTTTTTTTATGTAAGGCTTTATACTTTTTTTCTGTTTTCAGTCTCTGTTTTTTGATTCTACATTATGGAAGATTTCCTCAAGATCATCATATTCTATGTTCTCACCATATGTCTATTGGTCTTTGGCTTATTGATGGCAAGAAACAGCTATGAAATATTAATATATGTTATCACATGGATGTGACTTAAAAATATTACGAAAAGTGAAAGATGCCAGTCAGAAAACACCATATATAGCGTGATTTCATTTAAAGGAAATGCACAGAAAAGGTAACTCTATAGAGATAGAAGGTCGATTACTGATTGCTTAGGCTGAAGGAGTTGGAGGGAAATGAGAGTGACTACTTATGGCAATGGGGTTTCTTTAGGAGTAATGAAAATGTTCTAAAATTGTATCGTGGTGACAGTGGGGTGGCACAACTGTGAATACACTGAAAATTGTTGAATTATACACTTTAATTGGGTGAATTTATGCTATGTAAATTGTATCTCAAAAAAGCTGTTAAAGAAAAAAATAAATGGAAAGCCTCTTGAGCATTGTCATGTACTTGTGTTTAAAGGAAGTATTTATTGAATGATGAGTTTAACTTTATGGTGAAGTTTTCTTGAGGACCCCCAACTTCCCATGTCTGTTAGTTTTATTTGTATTTCTTCTTCAGGCTGGACAATTTCCTCAGACATATCTTTTGAAATCTCTTGCCTGCAGCTATCATTTAAGGCCCCCAGATGATTGGAGAACCAGGATGGTCATAATGTGGTGTTATTTGTAGACTTCCTTTTAATTCCTGTGCTGTGAGCAAAGTTTCTCACCCTCACCCTCAGCTATCCCTGGTATTCCTAATTCTTGGTTTGCTCTGACTCAATTTTTCCAGAGGATAAAACTCATCTCTTTTGTAGTCATGGAGGCATACTGACCAATTCATCTGGGGCTTGGGCAGGGGAGAAAGGAAGGATCTAGGCAATCTAACTTCTCTTTACTTAGACTGTTAACGAGTTCTACCGCTCGCCCAGCCCATGAGGTACCTGGTGCCTCCATTTCAGGAATTTTTTGAGTTTTTTCCACAACACAAATTGCTTGCTTCATCTTGTAATCCTCCTCTACAAATAGGACTTAGATTTTTCTGCATTATATGTCATTCTCCCCTTATCCGTCTCATAAAAAATTGTTGAAACCTCTCATGTGCTGTCGTCTCCTCTCTAGTACTTGTTGTCTTTATGAGCTTGTACATTCTTTTTTTTACTGTCATTTTAGATTCTGAGAAGAAAAGAAAAAAAAAGTGTCGACCCCTGCATGCCTAACAATATTTCTTTATTCTTTAACCTTTTTTTTTTTTACCTTAGTGAAATTCCACTTTTTCTTTCACTCTCCTATACAGTAGTTATTGATAACTAAATCTCATAATCTCCTTTAAATTTACTTCAACTTGATTCAATCAAACGTGCTATTTTTTTTTTTTTTAACTGAGACTCTGGTTTATCCCCCTGTATTTCCTATAGCCTTACTATCTCTAAGTTTTCTTCAAACTTCTGTTATCATTCCATTTTAGGTTCAATACACTGCTCTTTTTTCTCTGACTGCCTCTGAACTTTTTTGTTGACAAGGCAGAAATAGGGAGACTTTGGCATATGTTTTCACTGAGTTTCTACGATTTTTGTTTCCACTATAAAACCCAATGTGGATTTGGCATTACTATTCTTCAACAGCAGTCCAATCCTCTAAGGGAAGTGAATTATTGCTCTATATGCATTATTGCCTAGGTTTTGCCAGGTAAGATATAAAGGGAACCATCATGATAATTCTTTCTGAGGCTCTTTCATCCCTTTGATCCCAAGAAACTCTCTTATACCTAGTGTTGTTGATAGAGGGAATATTGACTATTTCAGCAAGATCTAAAGTTGGGAATGGAAAAAAAAAAAAAGAAGAATCAAATGAGTTCTTTCTCATTTTCTTTCAGGAGAAAAATGATTGTAAAACTCATGAGACAGCAAGGAAAAATCCAGTTTATTAAAATATCATGAAAAAGGTGCTAAAATTGGAAATATGCTTTGAACAATTGTGAAGAATTTCGATTTCTAGTCAACTTTAAAATTGCCTAATGTCATGGAAAACACTTTTGATGGTGTGTCTTAGTTTCCTAGGACTGTAATAATAAAAGAAGCACAAAGTAGGTGTCTTTAAAGAACAAAAATATATTTTCTCACAGCATTGGAGGCTAAAACTCCAAGCAGGGCTTCAGCCATGTCAGTTCCTTCTATGGGCCTGTCTCCTAGTTTCTGGTGGCTTCTGACAATCCTTACCATTCTTTTGCTGCTTTGTAACTATAACCTCCAGTGCCCAGCAACATGTTCATAATCTCTTTTTAAAGCCTCACCAGAAACATAGCTAACATCCACATTTCTAGTAACATTCTGTTCACGATGATGGAAGCTTTAGCTCTTACTTTTTGCTGAGCCCTCATCAGAATCTCCATTAATGTTGATAATTCTACCAACAGCCCCTTGATAGCAATCCAGGCTTTTGCTATCAAATACCTTAAAACTTTTTGAACCTCTGCTCATTACTCAATTCCAAAGCCCCTAATACATTTTTAGGGACCTGTTACAGCAACACCCCACTTTTTGGTACCAAATTGTCTTAGAGTTCTTGAGAGAACAGAGCCAGAGGTAAATATATATATATATTTTTATACATATATATATATGTATAAAATAGGTATTTTAAATACATACGATAGAGAAGTACTATAGAGAGAGAGATTTTGAGGAATTGGGTTACATGATTGCAGGGACTGGCAAGTCTAAAATCTGTAGGTCAGGCAACAGACTGTATATTCTGGCAGTTTTGTGTCCCAGGATTGGTAAGTGGTGGGCAGAGAGAGGAATTTTGGAAAGATGTCTATGTAGTCAGGAGGAAGAATACTCCCTTGAGAAACATCCGTTTTTGCTCTTAAGGCCTTCGATTGATTGGATGAGGCCCACTCACGTTATGGAGGGGAAGCTGCTTATGTAAGGCCAACTGATTTACACACAACTAATTACATGTGCATATTCTTCATAACAACATTTACAGTAGGTTTTGGCCAAATAACTTGGCACCATAGCCTAAGTTAACACATAAAATAACCATCATGTGGTATTTGCTTAAATGTATTTTTTGAATGCTCTCACATCAATAAATTGAGAGATCAGGGTAGGAAAACCGAAAAACCAACCTCATTGCCGTTGTTTGATGGTGACCTCATGTGTTATGGAGTAAAACTGCTCCATAGGATTTTCTTGGCTATAATCTCTATAGAAGCAGATAGCCAGGCCTTTTTCCCATGGTGTCCATGTTGAACTGCCAACCTTTAGGTTAGTAGTCGAGAAGAAACCATCTGTGCCACTCAGTATAGGAAGGAACACATGAGACAAATTTAAAATTATCTTCAAATATCAAGCATATAAAGCATTTGAATTAGGATTGCTATATAATGTGACATTAATTTTTTATTTGTTAATATTCAAGGTGCAAAATTAAAATATTTATTCCAAAGTTACTATTTAATTTATGCTCATAATATATGATCATCTGATAGATAATAAATATAAAATACACTTAAATTTAACATTTGTAGCCATATATGTCATCAAAAAATTCACACTACTTTAAAAAACAAACAAAAACCCAGTGCCGTCGAGTCGATTCTGACCCATAGCAGCCCTATAGGACAGAGTAGAACTGCCCTGTAGAGTTTCCAAGGAAGGCCTGACAGATTTGGACTGCCGATCTCAAGTTTAGCAGCCGTAGCACTTAAGCACTACGCCACCGGGGTTTCCGTCATATTACTTACTCAGAGGCAATATAATCAGTAAATAAAATAACACAAATTATTTCAAAGCAAATGATTGAAGCCAAAAAGCTTAAGAGACTGGTGATGGTATTCGAAGCTTTTTTACCTTTGGTTTACCTACTTAAAACATAAATGGCAGTGTTGAATCTCATTATATTATCAACTGATGATCTCTGACTATTCTGAAATGATTTGAAGGGTAAGAGCACTCTTAGAAAACCACGTTTCTCATATATCTCACCTGCCTCATTGTATGGAAATAAGTATTGCAGCACATAGAAGCAGTGCTGTGAGGAGTGTGCCAAGAATCTTTCAGCTGTTTCTGTCATGGGGAAAAGAGGGTTTTTTTGGCATTACATTCTTATTGAGCAACAAACTAATAATTAAAAATGTAGTAAAAGAGAGTGTGGCAAAACTTCTATTGTTTTTCTTTTCTAAATTTTATAAAAACTGTGCCTAAGTTAAAACAACACAATAGTTTTTAGTGTATAAAATGTATCTTAAAATTCCTGTGAATAAAAACACATTGAATCAGATTTTCTTTGATAAGTACGGGCATGCCCTAACAGGTGTGTAGCTACAATTCTGTTTGAGGTAAACATGTCCATGAAATATAGAACGTAAGTATTAGAGAGTGATTTTTACACCTTGTTTAGCTGAAGTAATTTTGCTGATCAAAAGATCAGTTCCCGAGCTGGATTTTCCCTTTCATCTTCTGAGTTTCCTATCGTTGATCAGCTTGCAGAAAGATGAGAAAAATTCAGGCACATTTCTGGAAACGTATCTTCCTACCTGTTGGAGTCATTCAGCTCCAATAATTTTTTGTAGCTCTAGATATATATTTTTTAAATGTGGAGAAATAAAAGATGTATTTTAAACAAATTCGTATTTCTATTAGCTCTTCAGGAATATCTTTATTTGGTATGGCATATCAGTTGTTGCTTCAAGGGAGGCCTGCAATATGTTATTAATATTATTTTTATAACACACAAATATTGGCTTATATTGGCTTACTTTTTAACATGTAGCTTGGTGGGGTTGGGTTAGCTCCGTGGTGTAAGATATATATATAAATCCCTCTTTATATTGTATATGTCTAGCTATCTTGGCCGAGAGATTTATGCTAAAGTTTTCTCTACCTCTACTTCTTTTTCAACCTCTATTTCAGCTCCATCTGTCTTCTGAAATACCACTGACCTGTCGTTGTCCATTAATTGCACTCTTTAAAGTTTTTTAATTGCTCGCACACTCCCAAAATACCATTTAATTTCTCATTTCTCCACACAGTTATCTGAGTTAATCAGTTGTAAGTTAGAAAATGGTAAGTTGTGTGGATTATAACAAATTATGAATAACACCGTGAAGAATGGAAATTCTAAAACACTTAGTTGTGCTCTTGAGGAACCTGTACATAGATCAAGAGGCAGTCTTTCAAACAGAACAAAGGGACACTGTGTGACCCGAAGTCAGGAAAGGTGTGTGTCAGGGTTGTATCCTTTCACCATACCTATTCAATCTGCATGCTGAGCAAATAATCCAAGAAGCTGGACTTTATGAAGAAGAATGGGGCATCAGGATTGGAAGAAGATATTAACAACCTGTGATGTGCAGATAACACAACTTTGCTTGCTGAAAATGAAAAGGATTTAAAGCACTTACTGATGAAGATCAAAGACCACAGCCTTCACTATGGATTACACCTCAACATAAAGAAAAATATCCTCACAACTGGGCCAATAAGCAACATCAAGATAAATGGAGAAAAGATTGAAGTTATCAAGAGTTTCATTTTACTTGGATCTACCATCAACTCCCATGGAAGCAACAGTCAAGAAATAAAAAGACAAATTGTACTCGGCAAATCTGCTGCAAAAAAAAAAAAAAAACTCTTTGAAGTGTTAAAAAGCAAAAATTTCACCTGAAAGACAAAGGTGCTGCTGTCCCAAGCCATAGTGATTTCTATCACACCTGTGTACAGAAGCTGAACAATGAATAAGGAAGACTGAAGAAGAATTGATGGCTTTGGGTTGTGGTGTTGGCGAAGAATATTGAATATACCATGGACTGCCAAAAGACCAAACAAATGGTCTTGGAAGAAGTACAGCCAGAATGCTCCTTAGAAGCAAGGATGAAGAGACTATGTCTCACGTATTTTGGACATGTTATCAGGAGGGACTAGTCCCTGGAAAAGAACATCACACTTGGTAAAGTAGAGGGTCAGCAAAAAAGAGAAAGACCCTCGAGGAGATGGATTGACACAGTGGCTGCAGCAATAGGCTCAAGCAAAAAAACACAAAAAACAAAAACAAACGATTGTGAGGGTGGTGCAGGACCAGGCTGTGTTTAGTTGTTTTACACAGAGCTGCTATGAGTCGGAACCAACTCAATGGCACCTAACAACAACAAAGAGTAGCAAATCTTCTATGCCCACATTCCAGAAAGCCTTCTACCACTTTTAGTCAAACATTCGATTCTACTATCCCAGTGGACCTGTTCTTACCAAGGTCACTGTGACTTTCTAGTTGCCAAATTGAAAGGCCCTTTCCAGTTTTCTTTTTCTTTTTTCCTTTATACCCTTTAACAGTATTACTATTCTCTTTTTGAAACTCTAAGATACCGTCTATATTTTTCTCCTAAATATTTAATTTATAATTATAAACTACTTAAATCTTTATTACTAGCAGCCAGATGAGAAGCCTTTCTCCTTTCACATAACCTTAAATGCTGAAATTAAAAAAAGATACCATCAGATCCGGGGCCAAGATGGCGGACTAGATGGACGCTACCGCGGATCCCTCTTGCAACAAAGACTCGGAAAAACAAGGGAATTGATCACATACATAACAATCTACGAACTCTGAACAACAAGTACAGACTTAGAGACGGAAAACGAACAAATACGGGCAGACAGCGACAGTTTTCAGAACTAGGAGCCAGCGCACCAGGCAGGTGACCTTCGGAGCTCGATCTGGGGCAGAGCCCAGGGGGGCAGACGGCACAGAAAGGGGGCCCACCCCTTCCCCCCCGAACCCATCCCGGGAGGAAGTCTAGCAGGTTGGCGCGGGCGGCCTAGGGGCCCAACCGGAGGGAGAAGCACCCGGGAGGCAGTGACTGATCTGGGAGGGGGGAGAACAGCGTCCCAGCTGGGGTGCCGTCCCGCCGGGAGTTAGGCGAGAAGCCGACGGGGCGCGAGCGGGGGGGGGGTCAACTATATTTCCCTAAAGTGACCCCAGGGCGGGGCCCACACATTCGTGCGGGAAGACGCACACCCAGTCCGCGTGTGCGGCACGGCACACCAGAGGGAGAAATCCCCGGAAGTGTCTGGTCTCAAAGCAGGGAAAGCAGCATCCCAGACGGGGAGCCATCCCGCTGGGATTTGGGCGCACGCACGGGCGGGGCGTGAGCGCGGGGTCCATTTTTATTACCCTGAATTGACCCAGGGGGCGGGCCCACCTGGCCGTGCAGGTGACGCCAACCCAGTTCGCGCGAGAGGTGTGGCGCTCCGGAAGGAGAAGTCCCCGGGAGGAAGTGACTGGTTCCGGAACGGGGAAAGCAGCGTCTCAACCCGGAAGTCATCCCGCTGGGATTTGGGCGCGCGCACAAGCGGGGCGTGACCGCGGGACCCAATTATAATCGCCTGAATAGACCCTGGGGGCGGGCCCACCCGTTCGTGCGGGAAACGCCCACCCAGTGCCCACGAGCGGTGCCGCGCACCGGAGGAAGTCCCCAGGAGGAAGTGACTGGTTTCCGAGCAAGGAAAGCAGTGTCCTAGCCAGGGACCCGTCCAGCCCGGATTTTGGCGAATGGGGGCGGAGCGTGAACGTGGTGTTCAGCTCTATATTCTGTGGTGCTACACTCCTAGCTCTCAGATCCCTCCCCCACCCTCCCCAGGCGACCCCATTAACATCCGAATACCCGGAGCCAGAGAGAGAATTCAGATAGGGATCTGACTGCATTTTTTTTTAGCTGACTACTTGGAAAATCTAGTTTCCCAGTGATGGCTCGGAGACAGCAGTCCATATCAAACCACATAAAGAAACAGACCATGACAGCTTCTCCAACCCCCCAAACAAAAGAATCAAAATCTTTCCCAAATGAAGATACAATCCTGGAATTATCAGATACAGAATATAAAAAACTAATTTACAGAATGCTTAAAGATATCACAAATGAAATTAGGATAAATGCAGAAAAAGCCAAGGAACACACTGATAAAACTGTTGAAGAACTCAAAAAGATTATTCAAGAACATAGTGGAAAAATTAACAAGTTGCAAGAATCCATAGAGAGACAGCATGTAGAAATCCAAAAGATTAACAATAAAATTACAGAATTTGACAACGCAATAGAAAGTCAGAGGAGCAGACTCGAGCAATTAGAATGTAGACTGGGACTTCTGGAGGACCAGGGAAACAACACCAACATAGCTGAAAAAAAATCAGATAAAAGAATTAAAAAAAATGAAGAAACCCTAAGAATCATGTGGGACTCTATCAAGAAGGATAACTTGCGAGTGATTGGAGTCCCAGAACAGGGAGGGAGGACAGAAAACACAGAGAAAATAGTTGAAGAACTCCTGACACAAAACTTCCCTGACATCATGAAAGACGAAAGGATATCTATCCAAGATGCTCATCGAACCCCATTTAAGATTGATCCAAAAAGAAAAACACCAAGACATATCATCATCAAGCTTGCCAAAACCAAAGACAAACAGAAAATTTTAAAAGCAGCCAGGGAGAAAAGAAAGGTTTCCTTCAAGGGAGAATCAATAAGAATAAGTTCAGACTACTCAGCAGAAACCATGCAGGCAAGAAGGGAATGGGACGACATACACAGAGCACTGAACGAGAAAAACTGCCAACCAAGGATCATATATCCAGCAAAACTCTCTCTGAAATATGAAGGAGAAATTAAGATATTTACAGATAAACACAAGTTTAGAGAATTTGCAAAAACTAAACCAAGACTGCAAGAAATGCTAAAGGAGATTGTTTGGCCGGATGACCAATAATATCAGGTACCAGCACAATACAAGGTCACAAAACAGAACGTCCTGATATCAACGCAACTCAAACAGGGAAAGCACAAAAACAAACAAATTAAGACTAATTCTAAAAAATAAATAAATAAACAAAATAATACACACAACAGGAAATCATGGAAATCAATAGATAAACGATCAAAATAATCAAAAAGAGGGACTAAATATAGGAGGCATTGAACTGCCAGATGGAGAGTGATACAAGGCGAAATAGAAGGATACAAGTTAGGTTTTTACTTAGAAAAATAGGGGTAAATAAAAAGGTAACCACAAAAAGGAATATCAATTCCATAACTCAAGAAAAAAGCCAAGAAAAACGTAACGACTCAATAAACACAAAGTTAAACATTATGAAAATGAGGATCTCACAAGCTACTAAGAAAAACGTCTCAGCACAAAAAAGCATGTGGAAAAATGAAATGGCCAACAACACACATGAAAAGGCATCAAAATGACAGCACTAAAAACTTACTTATCTATAATTACGCTGAATGTAAATGGACTAAATGCACCAATAAAGAGACAGAGAGTCACGGACTGGATAAAAAAACACGATCCATCTATATGCTGCCTACAAGAGACACACCTTAGACTTAGAGACACAAACAAACTAAAACTCAAAGAATGGAAAAAAGTATATCAAGCAAACAATAAGCAAAAAAGAAGAGGAGTAGCAATATTAATTTCTGACAAAATAGACTTTAGACTTAAATCCGCCACAAAGGATAAAGAAGGACACTATATAATGATAAAAGGGACAATTGATCAGGAAGACATAACCATATTAAATATTTATGCACCTAATGACAGGGCTGCAAGATACATAAATCAAATTTTAACAGAATTGAAAAGTGAGATAGACACCTCCACATATATAGTAGGAGACTTCAACACACCACTTTCGGAGAAGGACAGGACATCCAGTAAGAAGCTCAATAGAGACACGGAAGACCTACTTACAACAATCAACCAACTTGACCTCATTGACTTATACAGAACTCTCCACCCAACTGCTGCAAAATATACTTTTTTTTCTAGCACACATGGAACATTCTCTAGAATAGACCACATATTAGGGCATAAAACAAATCTTTCCAGAATCCAAAACATCGAAATATTACAAAGCATCTTCTCAGACCACAAGGCAATGAAGCTAGAAATCAATAACAGAAAAACTAGGGAAAAGAAATCAAATACTTGGAAAATGAACAACACCCTCCTGAAAAAAGACTGGGTTATAGAAGACATCAAGGAGGGAATAAGGAAATTCTTAGAAAGCAACGAGAATGAAAATACTTCCTATCAAAACCTCTGGGACACAGCAAAAGCAGTGCTCAGAGGCCAATTTATATCGATAAATGCACACATACAAAAAGAAGAAAGAGCCAAAATCAGAGAACTGTCCCTACAACTTGAACAAATAGAAAGTGAGCAACAAAAGAATCCATCAGGCACCCGAAGAAAACAAATAATAAAAATTAGAGCTGAACTAAATGAATTAGAGAACAGAAAAACAATTGAAAGAATTAACAAAGCCAAAAGCTGATTCTTTGAGAAAATTAACAAAATTGATAAACCATTGGCTAGACTGACTAAAGAAAAACAGGAAAGGAAACTAATAACCCGAATAAGAAACGAGAAGGACCACATCACAACAGAACCAAATGAAATCAAAAGAATCATATCAGATTACTACATAAAATTGTACTCTAACAAATTTGAAAACCTAGAAGAAATGGATAAATTCTTAGAACAATAGTACTTACCTAAACTAACACATTCAGAAGTAGAACAACTAAATAGACCCATAACAAAAAAAGAGATTGAAACGGTAATCAAAAAACTCCCAACAAAAAAAAGTCCTGGCCCAGATGGCTTCACTGCAGAGTTCTACCAAACCTTCAGAGAAGACTTAACACCATTACTATTGAAGGTATTTCAAAGTATAGAAAAAGACGGAATACTACCCAACTCATTCTATGAAGCTACCATCTCCCTGATACCAAAACCAGGTAAAGACATTACAAAAAAAGAAAATTTTAGACCTATATCCCTCATGAACATAGATGCAAAAATCCTTAACAAAATTCTAGCCAATAGAATCCAACAACACATCAAAAAAATAATACACCCTGATCAAGTGGGATTTATACCAGGTATGCAAGGCTGGTTTAATATCAGAAAAACCAATAATGTAATCCATCACATAAATAAAACAAAAGATAAAAACCACATGATCTTATCAATTGATGCAGAAAAGGCATTTGACAAAGTTCAACACCCATTTATGATAAAAACTCTAACCAAAATAGGAATTGAAGGAAAATTCCTCAACATAATAAAGGGCATATATGCAAAGCGAACAGCCAATATCACTCTAAATGGAGAGAAACTGAAAGCATTTCCCTTGAGAACGGGAACCAGACAAGGATGCCCTTTATCACCGCTCTTATTCAACATCGTACTTGAAGTCCTAGCCAGGGCAATTAGGCTAGACAAAGAAATAAAAGGTATCCAGATTGGTAAGGAGGAAGTAAAGCTATCACTATTTGCAGATGACATGATCGTATACATGGAAAACCCTAAGAAATCCTTCAGAAAACTACTGAAACTAATAGAAGAGTTTGGAAGAGTCTCAGGATATAAAATAAACATACAAAAATCACTTGGATTCCTCTACATCCACAAAAAGAACACCGAAGAGGAAATAACCAAATCAATACCATTCACAGTAGCCCCCAAGAAGATAAAATACTTAGGAATAAATCTTACCAAGGATGTAAAAGACCTATACAAAGAAAACTATAAAACTCTGCTACAAGAAATTCAAAAGGACACACTTAAATGGAAAAACATACCCTGCTCATGGATAGGAAGACTTAACATAGTAAAAATGTCTATTCTACCAAAAGCCATTTATACATACAACGCACTTCCAATCCAAATACCAATGTCATACTTTAAGGGAATAGAGAAACAAATCACTGATTTCATATGGAAAGGAAAGAACCCCCGGATAAGCAAAACATTACTGAAAAAGAAGAAGAAAGTGGGAGGCCTCACCCTACCTGATTTCAGAACCTATTATATAGCTACAGTAGTCAAAACAGCCTGGTACTGGTACAACAACAGGCACATAGACCAATGGAACAGAATTGAGAATCCAGATATAAATCCATCCGTTTATGAGCAGCTGATATTTGACAAAGGACCAGTGTCAGTCAATTGGGGAAATAATAGTCTTTTTAACAAATGGTGCTGGCATAACTGGATATCCATTTGCAAAAGAATGAAACAGGACCCATACCTCACACCATGCACAAAAACTAACTCCAAGTGGATCAAAGACCTAAACATAAAGACTAAAACAATAAAGATCATGGAAGAAAAAATAGGGACAACCCTAGGAGCCCTAATACAGTGCATAAACAGAATACAAAACATTACCAAAAATGATGAAGAGAAACCAGATAACTGGGAGCTCCTAAAAATCAAACACCTATGCTCATCTAAAGACTTCACCAAAAGAGTAAAAAGACCACCTACAGACTGGGAAAGAATATTCAGCTATGACATCTCAGACCAGCGCCTGATCTCTAAAATCTACATGACTCTGTCAAAACTCAACCACAAAAAGACAAACAACCCAATCAAGAAGTGGGCAAAGGATATGAACACACATTTCACTAAGGAAGATATTCAGGCAGCCAACAGATACATGAGAAAATGCTCTCGATCATTAGCCATTAGAGAAATGCAAATTAAAACTACGATGAGATTCCATCTGACACCAACTAGACTGGCATTAATTCAAAAAACACAAAATAATAAATGTTGGAGAGGCTGCGGAGAGACTGGAACTCTCATACACTGCTGGTGGGATTGTAAAATGGTACAACCACTTTGGAAATCCATTTGGCGTTATCTTAAACAGTTAGAAATAGAACTACCATACAACCCAGAAATCTCACTCCTCGGAATATACCCTAAAGATACAAGACCCTTCACACAAACAGATATATGCACACCCATGTTTATTGCAGCTCTATTTACAATAGCAAAAAGCTGGAAGCAACCAAGATGTCCATCAACGGACGAATGGGTAAATAAATTGTGGTATATTCACACAATGGAATACTACGCATCGATAAAGAACAGTGACGAATCTCTGAAACATTTCATAACATGGAGGAATCTGGAAGGCATTATGCTGAGCGAAATGAGTCAGTTGCAAAAGGACAAATATTGTATAAGACCACTATTATAAGATCTTGAGAAATAGAAAAAACGGAAAAGAACACATACTTTTGTGGTTACAAAGGGGGGAGGGAGGTAGGGAGGGAGGGAGAGGGCTTTTTATTGATCAATCTGTAGATGGGAACTGCTTTGGGTGAAGGGAAAGACAACACTCAAAACAAGGAAGGTCAGCCTAATTGGACTGGATTAAAAGTAAAGAGGTTTCCGAGATAAAATGAAAGCTTCAAAGGTCAGCGAAGCAGGGGCTGGGGTCTGGGGAACTTGGTTTGAGGGGACTTCTAAGTCAATGGGCAAAACAATTCTATTATGAAAACACTCTGCATCCCACTTTGAATTGTGGCGCCTGGGGTCCTAAATGCCAACAAGCAGCCATCTAAAATACATTAATTGGTCTCAACCCACCGGGAGCAAAGGCAAAGGAAGAACACCAAGGTCACATGACAACTAAGAACCCAAGAGACAGAAAGGGCCACTTGAACCAGAGACCTACATTATCCTGAGACCAGAAGAACTAGTTGGTGCCCGGCCACAATCGATGTCTGCCCTGTCAGGGAACACAACAGACAACTCCTGAGGGAGCAGGAGACCAATGAGATGCAGACCCCAAATTCTCATTAAAAGACCACACCTAATGGTATGATTGCGACTAGAGGAATCCCAGAGATAATGCTCCCCAGAACTTCTGATGGCACAGGACAGGAACCATCCCCGAAGACAAATCATCAGGCATGAAAAGGACTGGTCAGTGGGGGGGAGAGAGATACTGATGAAGAGTGAGCTAATTAAATCAGGTGGACACGGGAGAGTGTGTTGGCAACTCTTGACTGGAGGGGGATGGGAAGACAGAGAGAGAGGGAAGATGGTAAAATTGGCACGAAACGAGAGACTGTAAGGGCTGACTCAATAGGGGGAGAGCAAGTGGGAGAAGGGAGTAAGATGTATGTAAACCTACATGTGACAGACTGATTGGAATGGTAAATGTTCACTTGAAGCTTAATAAAAATTAAAAAAAAAAAAAAAAAAGATACCATCAACTTCTGGACAGCATGGCTAGACTTATCTCTTCCTGCTTTTTCCTGCTTAATACAACCATTCCGGCCCAGCTCAGTTGCCACTGAGTTCAACTCCAGCTTATGGCAATCCCAAGACTGTTAGTGTAGAACTGTGCCCCATAGGGTTGTCAATGGCTGATTTTCAGGAAGGAGATTGCCAGGCCTTTCTTCTGATTGGACTCCAACATCCAAGCTTTCAGTCAGCAGCTGAGTGATTGAACCATTTACACTACCTGGGGACTCCAAGTACAACTATAAACCATTGAAATAAAGCAACAGGAAACCATAGAAGGAATCTGAAAGATGGAAAGAGGTTGGCTGACTTGCTCGGTAACCCAGGACTACAGGAACAAAATGAGAGTCAACAGTCTTAAAAGCCCCTACCAAGCAACAGAAAGTGACACAAACCAGGAATCTCCTGACCATCATTCTAGTGACAGAAGACAACCCAGGTAGACTCATCTGTCCTCTAGAACTAGCGGAAGTCTGGCTAAGAGCACCAGGTAAGCCTAGTGTCAGTGCCAGGAGGAATAGAGTAGAAGCCCCCTGTAAACAAGTATCTAGAAGAAGAGCTCTTGGTTGGCATCCTGGGCAGAGGGTATTCTGCCACAACAAGCAGTCTGGTCTGGGAAGCAACTCTCTGTGATCTATGAGTTGGAGACTCCCTTCCCCAACCTGTTGACTAAGCATTAAAAAAAAAAAAAAAAAAAAGCATTACTAGTTTGTATTTTCTAATTGTATTTGCTGTATAGATATTTGCATATTATTGCATAATAATTGCATATTACTTTGTGATGAATGACATGTAGATTCAAATGTATATTACACATTAATGATTTCCTGTACTAGATAAATGTAATGAAAAATTAATTCAATTTGTAAAGATGCAGTTGAAGAAAAAAGGATATTTTTTTAGCTATTTCAGTATTTTATATTAATAAAAGCTACTTAAGAAATTTTAGACACGCAATATTCACACACGTCTTTATAGTTTTTTTAGGGAAATTCAGAATACGTACAGAAATTGCTTTAGAGAATTCAAACAAAATTCTTGTATTTTGCTAAAAAATAAAATATTTGCCTTTACAATTTTATTTATTGAAACTATGTTACAAAATTATGAATGTCTGGGGAAAAAACCCTGTGTGATGTTTCACAAAACTAGAAAATAATAAAATTGTAAATGTGTAGTAACTAGCAATGTGACTGTTGTATAGCTAAAAACCTACCACTAACTGTATATATTCAGAGTAAAAAGGGTACTACAACAAGAAGCATATTTCAGGATCATAACTCTGCTTTCTTCATCAATAATCTGTTGAAACCAACTAGCCAAACACCGCCAGAACCTGTACTACAAGATATATCAAAGAAATTTTTCCAGGCAGAATGAAAAACACTTGAGATATATGGATATAAACAAAGAAATGACGAGTACCAGAAATGCAGCATTGGCTGCCTTTCCTGGTGGAACAGTAAAGCTTCTTTCCTGCGCCATTTGTAGAGATAATTCACATATTTGGTGCAGTACAGCTGAAAACAGGTCTCTGATTTTGATTCACTATGCCCCATCCAGGGCTCTAGTGGCTGGTGGCACAGTGGTTAAGATCTCAGGGGCTAACCAAAAGGTAGGCAGTTTGAATCCACCAGCTGCTCCTCGGAAACCACAAGGGACAGTTCTACTCTGCCCTATAAGGTCTCTATGAGTTGTAATCAACTAGATGGCAACATTTTCTTTTCTTTTCTTTGTCCCATCTGCTTCAGTATTAATCAGCAGTTCAAGGACACTTTGCTTTGAACATTTCAAGGCCTGTAAATTGTGTTCAGCATGGGCACACAAGGGTGAAAAGAGAGAAGAAAGGGTTGGATGGTGGTGTGACAGACAATGCGTTAGGTGAACACTTAGGATTTTTTGTTCTTAACTCTGGCTTTCCATTTACTAGGTTATTTTGCAAAGTTAAACTTCCAGGGTTTTAATTCTCTCCCTTTTAAATAAGTTTAATAAGTTCATATTGAAGCCTCATCTGCCTCATAATCTCCCTGGCACTGTCAGGGTTGAAAAGAAAGATGAAAAATATCAAAAAGTGTACAAATTAGGTCAAACCATTTCATAAAATTTACAGCTTATAATTGGGATTTTATAATCCCCTTATAATTATGCCTATAACCTATTAAATGTAACCTATTTTCTGCGTCTTCTTAGCCATTAAATAACTACCACAGTATTTCTTAAATACAATTTTTTTTTAATTTTAAAAGACTTTTAAACTTGCAGAAAAGTTATGAAGATAATAGAGTTCTCATATACTCCATATCCAGGTTTCCCCATTGCTAATATTTTACAGTATTGTGTATTTATCACAACAAACCATTACTATTATCAACTAAAGTCAATATTTTATTCAAACTTGCATAAGTTTTTCTAATATTCTTATTCTTTTCCAGTATCCCATTCTGGAGAAGCATGACATTTATTTATCTTGTTTCCTTAGGGTCCTCTGGTCCATTAATGTGTTAATATTTTTCATATTTTTCTTGTTTTGGAAGACCTTGGATTTGTTGTTGTTTTTAGGTACCCTAGAGTCAGCCCCCACTAATAGCAACCCTATGTATAAAAGAATGAAAGTTGCCTGGTTCTGCGCTATCCTCAAAATCATTGCTCTCTGAGCCCATGTTGCAGCCACTAGGTCAATCCATCTTTTTTTTTTTTTCCTGACCCTCTAGTTTACCAAGCATGATGCCCTTCTCCAGAGATTGCTCCCTCCTGATTGCATGTCTAAAGTAATCAAGATGAAGTCTCTCTATCCTCCCTCCTAAGGAGCATTCTGGCTATACTTCCTCCAAAACGGATTTGTTTCTTCTTCAAGAAGTCCACGGTATATTCAATATTCTTTGCCAACACCAATTCTAATGTGTCAATTCTTCTTCGGTCTTTTTCATTGTCCAGCGTTCACATGCATAAGAAGTGATTGAAAATACCATGGCCTCCCTCAGAAGTACCTTAGTCATCAAAGTGACACCTTTGCCTTTTAGCATATTAAAAAAAGTTATTTACAGCAGATTTGCCCAATACAATACATGATATTATTTCTTGACTGCTGCTTCCGTGTCACTGAGTGTAAAATGAAATCCTGACAACTTCAATTATTCTTTGCCATTTATCATGATGTTGTTTACTGGTCCAGTTGTAAAGATTTTTGTTTATTTTGAGGTGTAATCCACACGGAAGACTGTGGTCTTTGATCTTCATTAGTAAGTGCTTCAAGTCTTCTTCACTTTAGGCAAGCAAGGATTATTGTCATCTGCATATCACAGGTTGTCAGCGAGTCCTTTTCCAATCCTGATGCCACATTCTTCATATAGTTTAGCTTCTTAGATTATTTGCTCAACATATAGATTGTATAAGTATGGTGAAAAGATACAACCCTGCTTCACACCTTTTCTGATTTTAAACCACACAGTATCACCTTGTTCTGTTCGAACAACTGCTTCTTGACCTTGGATTGCTAGCAATATTTTTTATAAAAGGTCCCTAGCTGAGGATTGTCTGATATTTTTCTCACAATTAGACTGGGGCTATAGGTTTCTAGAATAAAAGGAACAGAGATAAAATGTGTTTCTCAGCACATGAAGGGTACATGATATCATTAGGACCTACCATTGCTTATGTTAAACCCGACAACCTGCCTAAGATAGTGTTTGTCAGGTTTTCCACTGTAAAGTACTCTTTGTCATTCCTTTCCGTACATTACTTTCTGGGAGGAAGCTACATTCAGCCCATAAGAGATATAAGCTATAATCTACACCACTATAGGGCAGTGTGTAACTAAATTATCTGGAATTCCATTGAATGGAAGATTTGCATATTCTTCCCCGTTTACTTATTTATTTAACCATGCAGTTATGAGTTCCTGAATTTTTTTCATTGTTTGTTTTATAATCCAATGTTATTTTCTTATTTTTGTTGGTTATTATTATTATTATTTTCCTTGATTTGGCCATTGGATACTCGATCTGCTGCCTCCTGAGTCCTTTGATAATCCCTCTTCTCCGTGGAACACTTGCTTATTTTCCGGCATTATCAGTAGCTCCAGGTTAATCTTATACAATGACTGCCCAAGGCTAAAGTCAGCAAAACCTCGATGAAGTTCTGGTTCCTGTTACTGGAAAATGGTGTTAGAAACCAATATCTTGGCACTGAGTTTGCTCGTTGCTACTTGGTCTTCATTACTTCTAGGCCTTCTCAGCTGTCAGAGAAAAGTAATATAAGTACGTATATACCAAAAACCAAACCTGTTGCTGCTGAGTCAATTCCAGCTCATAGCTACCCTGTAGGACAGACACACATATACAAATATTTCTACAAGAAACTATCTTTATCTGTATTAAACTTAACATGAGTTCATAGTGTTGTCTTCAATTCTAATCCAGTAGATCATCCTGTTGCTTGTCTGTAACTTTGTACTCCAACAGCAAGAAATACGTCTCTTCGGCATCTATACTGTCCATGATGTTAATTGTTGAATTTCTGTACATATGTATACTGGTTTTAGAATTTACATATTTCCATGGGAATTTGTCACAACTGGATATGATAAAGGGGGAAAAGATTGAAGTTGTCAAGGATTTCATTTTACTTGAATCCGCAGTCAACCCCCATAGAAACAGCAGTCAAGAAATCAAACGACACATTGCTTTGGGTAAATCTGCTACTAAAGACCTCTTCAAAGTGTTGAAAAAGTGAAGATGTCACTTTAAGGACTAAGGTGCACCTGACCCAAGCCATGGTGTTTTCAATTGCCTCATATGCGTGTGAATGCTGGGTAATGAATAGGGAAGACTGAAGAAGAATTGATGCCTTTGAATTATGGAGTTGGAGAAAAATATTGAATATACCACATACTGCCCAAAGAATGAACAGATCTGTCTTGGAAGATGTACAGCCAAAATGCTCCTTAGAAGCAAGTATGGGAAGACTACATCTCACATACTTTGGACACGTTATCAGGAGGGACCCGTCCCTGGAGAAGGACATCATGATTAGGATAATAGATGGTTAGTAAAGGAGAGGGAGACCCTTAACAAGATGGATTGATACAGTGGCTGCAACAATGGGCTCAAGTATAACAATGATCGTGAGGATGGTGCATGACTGGGCAGTGTTTCATTCTCTTGTACATAGACAGGGTTGCTATAAGGCGGAACCGACTCGACAGCACCTAACTGTTTCCATGGCAAACAACTTCATCAACTAGAGAAAAGTGCTGCTGTGTAGCTTCTTTTGCATTTAGGCTTAGAGCCTTCATTTATTTTCAAACTTAGATCAGCACCTTTTTTCCTAACCCCTTTAATGAGGTTATTTCATCTGTTTCTAAAGCAGAATCTTTTATCACAGTCTGCTTTTCATCCCAGGATTCTGTGATCTCCTAAATGCTCATTTGTTTGTTTTTCTTTTTCAATTTGCAGATAACAGGGTTCACTCTTTGGGCTATAAGCATATCAGGGTTCACTCTTTGGGCTATAAGATTCTATGGGTTTTAGTAAAGGCATACTATCATGTATTCACCATTATCATACACAATATTTTCATTACCTTAAATTAACCCTCTCTCTTTTCCAACTTCCAGCAAAAACTACTGTCTTTACTGTAATTGGAATAATATGATAAATAGCCATTTCATACTGGCTTTTTTTGCAAAGCAATGTCCACTTCCGATTCATCTATCTTTGTATGGCTAGATTCCTCTTTATCCAGGTTTTTTCTTTTTTTTTTTTTTTTTGTGGTCATAGCATGAATATGTACCACAGTTTACCCACTGACCTATTGAAAAACATCTTGTTGCATCTGTATTTTTTATAAATATGAATAAAGCTATTTATAAATATGGATATATGATATTTTCTATAAGCATACAAAGCAGTTGGGTAAACACCTAGGAGTGTGATTGCTGGATCCTATGGATCACATGGTAAGGCTATGTTTAACTTTGTAAGAATGTGCCAAAATGTTTCCAGAAGTACCTCTATCATTTTGCATTCCTGCTAGAAATGAATGAGCTCTTTTTCTGACATCCTCATCAGCTGGTAATTTAAGAAGTGTTTTTGATATATTATGTCTTTGATGGATTGTGCTTTTGTTGTTGTATCTAAAGCACATCATGAAACCTAAATATATATAGATTTTCTCCTGTGTTTTCTTCTTGAAGTTTTTTTAATTTGGCATTTTATTTTTTTGTCTATGATCCATACTGAGTTAGTTTTTGTGAAAACATAAGATGTGTATAGCTTTTTTTGAATATGGACATCCAATAGTTCCAGCATCATTGTTGAAAAGTTCACTCTTTCTTCATTGAATTGCCTTTTCATATTTGTCAAAAACCAATTGACTTTATTTGCATAGGTCTATTTTGGGGATCTCTCTTCTAGTCCATTGGTCTATGTTTCTGTTGTTTAACCAATGCCATGCTGTCTTAAATATTTATTGCTACTCTTGAAATCAGGTAGTATGAGTCCTCCAACTTCATTCTTGTTCTAAAATATTCTGTTGCATATTCTAGTTCTTTCCATATGAATTTCAGAATTAGTCTTGCTATATCTTCAAATTAACTCTCTTGATTTTAGACTAGGATTGGATCAAGTTTGGAAGAATTGATATCTTAATAATACCGAGTCTTCCAATCTACAAATGTAGAATATGACTCCATTTATTTAGATCTTCTTTGATTTTTTTCATTAGTGATTTCAGTTATCAACATAGGAACTCTGTACATATTTGTTAGATTTATACCTAAGTATTTCATTTGTTGAATGTTATTGTAATGGGAGTGGGTTGATTGTATATGGTATTATAATTATTATTTTGCAATTTGAAATTCCAACTGTTTATTACTGTTATATAGAATACAGATTGACTTTTCTATACTGACTTTGTATTCAGTGATCTTGCTATACTTGCTCATTAGTTCTGGGAGTTTTTTTATAAAATCATTGGGCTTTTCTGCATAAACATTATGTCTTTTAAGAACAGCAAGAGTGTTTATTTCTTTTTCAATATGTGTATCTGTCATTTATTTTCACTAACTAAAATCTTCCAGTACACTGTCAAATAAGAATGGTGAGAAGAAAAACATGATTAGTTCCTGATTTAAGGGGAAACACATTCAGTCTCTCACCATTAATTTAATGTACTTTTTTTTGTATACATCTTTATTGGTTGAGAACACTCCCTTTTATTTCTGGATTTTGGGCGTTCTGATCATGAATGGGTGTTTATTTTCACTGAATGCTTTTCCTGGATCAATTAATAGGATCATATATTTTCTTATTCAGTTTTAGCATGTTGAGTTTTGTTCATTGATGTATGACTGTAGAACCAGTCTTACATTCCTGGAAGGAGGATGAATTGTTCCTGAGATACCTATATTGCTGAATTCAATTTGCTAAGATTTTTATGAAGATTTTCCTATCTCTGCTAATGAGTGTAATTAATCTGATATTTCATTTTCTCATAATGTCTTTAATTGGTTTTGGTATTAAGGTATGTGGTCTTATAAAATGAGTTGGAAAGTGTTCCTTCTCCTTCTATGTTCTTTTATTTTGCCCTTACTCAGCAGAAGGAATACAAAAAAGTCCATCTACTCCATCTTTCTGGAATGCTTATATGTTTGAGATTTTTTTGTTTGTTTTTTATTGTGGTAAAAATATGCACAACAAAACATTCAGCAATTCAACAATTTCTACATGTATAATTTGATGCCATTGATTACATTCTTCACATTGTACAACTATTTTTACTATCCTTTTCCAAATTATTCCCCAACCATTAACATAAACTCAACTCCCACTAAGGAAATCTCTCCTTTTCTTCCTCTACCATTCCTGATAACCTCTAGTAATCTTCGTTTCCTATATACTTGCTTATTTCATATAAGTGTGATTGTATACTATTTGTCCTTTTGCAGCTGACTTCATTCAGCATAATGCTTTCAAGGTTCGTCCATGTTGTAGCATGCATCAGGCCTTCATTTCCCTTTATGGCTGAGTAATATCGCGTTGTATGTATACACTACAGTTTCTTTATTCATCCGTTGATGGAAATTTTGGTTGTTTCTACATTTTGGCTATTATGTATGTAAAGTGCTGGGAAGATCATTGGTGTACAGGTACCTGTTTGCATTTGTGCTTTCACTTCTTAGAATATATCTATCATTGGGGTCCCTGGTCCATATGGTAGTTCTATGTCAATTTTTTTTGAGGAAGATCCAAGCTGTTTTCCACAGTGGCTATATCATGGAACCCTTATATGGTTTGAATTAAGAATTTATATTATTCTATTTTCGCTTTTCTCTTAGCATATTAGGAGCCCTTGGGCACAGTGGTCAAGTGCTTGACTGCTAATCAAAAGGCCAGTGGTTCCAACCCTCCCGGCACTCCATGGATAAAAGATGCAGTACTCTGCTTCAGTGAAGATTACAGCTTTAGAAACCATATGCGACAGTTCTACCCTGTCCTATAGGATCACAATGGGTCGGAATCAACTCTCCAGCAATGGGTCTCAGCATATTATTTTTGTTTTTTTCTTATTGCCTTACATTTTACAATATACTTTTTAAATATTTGTAACTCATCTTCAAATAATATTATACCGCTCCCTGTGCAGTGCAAGTACCTTATTACAGAGTATTTCCCAATTATTCCCTCCCATCTCTTGTGACGTTGTCATTTATTTCACTTATCCGTATACTAAAATCATCCGGTGCATTGCTACTATTATTGATTTAAACACAATTATGGTTCAGATCAATTAAAAATGAAAAAAAAAAATTACCTGAATTTATTCTCTCTGACACTCTTCCTACTTTATCGAGATCCAAAATTATGATCTCTATCATTTTCCTTCTGCCTGCAAAACTTCTAATATTTTTCACAGGGAAGGTCTTCTGGTAACGAGTTCCATTTTTGTTTCTCTGAGAAAGTATTTCTCTTTCATGTTTGATGATAATTTTGCTGGATATAGAATTCTAATTTGTTGTTGTATCAATATTTTAAAGATTTCACTCTACTCCCTTCTTGCTTATAAGATTTCTGATTAGAAGTGCATTGTAATTCACATATGTGTTCCTTTTTAGGTTAGGTGCTTTTTGACTCTCTCTAGTGTCCTTCAGGAAGACTGAAGAAGAATTAATGTCTTTATGTTATGGCGTTAGAGAAGAATATTGAATATACCATGGACTGCCAAAAGAATGAACAAACTCATCTTGCAACAAGTACAGTCGAAATGCTCATTAGAAGCAAGGATGCCTAGACTTCGTCTCACATACTTTGGACATGTTATCAGAAGGGACCCATCTCTGGAGAATGACATCATATTTGGTAAAGTAGAGGGTCAGTGAAAAAGGGGAAGAAAAAGGTTCACTCTGAGTCAGAATTGACTCAAGAACACCTAACAACAATAACAGAGTCTTTCACTGTTTTCTCTTTGTCATGGGTTTTCTGCAGTTTGACTGTAATATAGCTGGTGTTTTACTGTGTTTTTGATTTCTAGCATTTCTTTTGATCTTTTCTTATAGCTTTCATCTCTCTGCTTACGTTATTCACCTGGTCTTACATGTCGTACATTTTTCACATTAGAGACCTTAGCATATTAATCATATTGCTGTTGTTGTTGTTGTTAGATGTCATCAAGTCAGTTATGAATCATAGAGATCCTCTGTGCAACAGAATGAAACACTGCTCAGTCCTGAGCTGTCCTCACAATTGCTGCTATGCTTGAGCCCATTGTTACAGCCATGTGTCAATCCATGTTGTTGGTGGTCTTCCTCTCTTTGGCTGACCCTCTACTTTACTAAGCATGATGTCTTCCTCCAGGGACTGGTACCTCTGGATAACGTGTCCAAAGTATGTGAGAGGAAGTCTTGCTATCCCTGCTTCTAAGGATCATACTGGTTGCACTTCTTCCAAGACAAACTTGTTCATTCTTCTGGCAGTCCATGGTGTATTCAATATTCTTTTCCAGCACTGTAATTCAAAAGCATCAATTCTTCTTTGGTCGTCTTTATTCATAGTCCAGTTTTCACACACATGTGATGTGATTGAAAATACCATGGCTTGGGTCAGGTGCACCTTAGTCCTCAAAGTGACATCTTTGCTTTTCAACACTTCAAAGAGGTCTTTTGCAGCATATTTGCCCAATGTAATACGTCGTTTGATCTCTTGACTGCTGCTTCCACGGATGTTGATTATAGTTCCAAGTAAAATGAAATCCTTGACAACTTGAATCTTTATCCATTTATCATGATGTTGCTATTTAATCAGTTATTTTCAATTTCCTGTCTGATAATTCCACTATCTGTTGTTTTGGGTGTCATATTAGCTGAGTTTAATTATGATGACTGCTTTGTCTCTTCAAACTGTCTTCTTTTGTTCCCTTTTTCCATGAGTTGTAATTATTTGTTGTAAACTAAATATATTCATTGGGTAGTAAGAACTGAGATAAAGAGGTTTTAATGTAAAATTTTGTGTTAATCTGGCTAGATGTTGTGTTGCTTCTAAAGTTTGTTGTAGTTATCGATACTAAGTGAAAAAAAAAAAGAAAACCAAACCTGCTGCTGCTTACAAAACAGAGTAGAGCTGCCCGATAGGGTTTCCAAGGAATTGCTGGTGAATTTGAACTGTTGAGCTTTTGTTTAGCAACCAAGCTCTTAACCACTGTGCCATCAGGGCCCTTATTGGTACCCGAGTCCTTGAATTTGTCTAGTGTCTTTGATTTTGCTCCTTTTTTCCCTTTGGGGCTTACCATCCACTGTTCCTCAGAGAAAATCTATGTCCAACAACTCTTTCAGCTGTAACCCACTTTTTGTACTAAAGTCCTTATTGATGTGGGCATGGGGGAAAAATAAGCATTCTATCATCTTTGCTTAAGTCTCAGTCTTTTAATGGACCTTTTCTTCATACTGTAAAATTAGCAAGTGTTTCTCCAGTGACACTGTTTTTTTTTTTTTTTTTTTGGACTTGCTGCCTCTTGCCTTTCCTGGCTGCAGCTCTCCCACTCTGGTTTGTTGAAGTCTAGTCTCTCGTTGACTTTGTTTTTATCTTTGCACTGTATGTGAAACAGAAGGCTGAAAGAGGCTGAAATAGGGAGGAATTACTTTCCCCTAGGTGGGATAAGATCTTGGAATTATTCTCTAGAGAAGTCCTTTCCCCTGGAGAGTAGATTTTTGCTATGGAAAAGTATCTGGCATGCTTGAAAGTGGGTATTCTTCTCTTCTCCCTTACAGGGCCAGGAGAGAATCCTCACTGTGAGAACCCTGTACAAGTTTCTAGAGGGGAAGTCTGAGGAAATATGGGACCCTCCCAAGATTGTGCCCCTAGGACTTTCTAACTCTCATGCTAGTCCACACACAAACTCCAGAAATTTATCAAAATTACCATTTAAGAGTTTCTAAAAGTTTGTGTCTCCAGAGTCCTGTGCTCTGGGTAAACAGATGTCAGTTACGATATATCTGTAGATATACCTGTATCTCTAGATTTGGGGGCGGTGACTTGCCCTGCAACCTCAATTCTCTGACGCATCTAAGGAAAGCTTTTCATTTTAGTTTTTCCAGTTTTTTTTTTCTTTTTATAAGGACAGGAGATACAACTTCCAAGCTCTTTACATGTTGAAGCTGAAACCTGAAGTCATCATCAAGTTCATTTTAATGTTATTATTCTCTACTGAGAACCCTGGTGGTGTGGTGGTTAAGAGTTTGGCTGCTAACCAAAAGGTTGACAATTTGAACCCACCATCTGCTCTTTGGAAACCCTATGGGACAGTTCTACTCTGTCCAATAGGGTCTTTATGAGTTGGAATCGACTCAACAGCAATGGGTTTTTTATTCTCTGTTTGAGAAAAATTTCAATTACTGATTACTTTCTTGTATTAGACTTTGAAATTCCCTAGGAAATACACAAGCTCTGTAAAATATTGCTCCTAAGTAAATTATTTTTTTAGCTATGTTTGAAAAAATTCAAGTCTTAAAGCTTCAATATTGTATTTAGTGTGTGATCTTTGTTGGTAAGGTCTAATTTTTAGGTAGAACAAAAATGGATGAACATGTATTAAAATTAAACAACTCCCCTGAAACCTGGACAACGCTCCAAGACTTCTGGGCATCTTATCATTAAACATATCCCGGCAAACCAACTTCATTAGTCTCTCAAAAATGCCCTTCTTATTTTCCCAAGGACCTTGCTCACTTTGAAGTAACAGATGGTAGATGCTTAACCTAAAAGTTTATTTTTTCCCAAGACCTATATCTCTAATATTTTCGGTATCCTGTGTAACATGTTCTTCTGCACTAGTATATAATCTTCAAAGAACCAACCGTACATTCTTTTTTTCATCACGAGATTGAAAATGGTTTCGTGACAGCCACAGCAGTTTCTCTAGGACTGACTACCCATTGGCAAACTCTCTTTCTCTCTCAACAAATAGTTGATCTCTTTGTCAGTCTTACTGTTTTTAATATAAGAAAGAGAATGACTACATGGTATGATTCTTTTTCTTTCTCCAGCAGACAGAGGATATATGAGGAGGATTATCGTGGATAAAGGTCTTTATGTTATGCAATATAGACTGCATGCTAATGGTGTGAGGTCTAGAGCTAGAGTGCCTGTTCCATCACATTCCATCTCTGTCACTCACTAGCTGTGTGATTTTGGGCAAGTTTTTAAATCATTTGTTCCCTGGGTTTATTGGAATAATGATGATGATCAAAATATTTACATCATCAGGTTTATCCTCTGCTTGCCTTTATACCTCTGCTGGTATCTCACTGATCTGGCTAACAGCCTTCTTTTTCATCTCATTCAACATGCCTGACATCTTTTGCCTTTGAGGTGAGCCACTTGCCTAGCCAGTCAGTCATATATGTATACATATATATATATATATATGTGTGTGTGTGTATACAAAAAAACCAAACCCATTGCCGTTGAGTAAATTCTGAGTCATAGCAAGCCTATAGAACGGAGTAGAACTTCCCTATAGGGTTTCCAAGGAGGACCTGGTGGATTCAAACTGCTGACCTTTTGGTTAGCAGCCAAACTCTTAATCACTACGCCACCAGGGTTTTCATATATATATATATGTATGTATACAGATTTACCTACTTTAATTTTGGGAGGGTTGAACTTTATAATTTTATTGTCTACAATTGAGTTTTAGAGAAGAAATTAATTTCTTAAATATGTTGCATATTTTAATTAACTTAAAGCCCATGCTTGATTTTACCACTACACATACATTGTTGCTTAAACACACAATTCAGACTTTTAATTCCAGAGGGTGCCTGTCAAGCAGAAAGGATAAACTCGGAGAAATCGAATGATGTTTTTAGTCTCTAAGGAAGTTCACGCTTTCTGGTGCATTAATGCACTTGCTGAGGTGTAGACGAGAAATGTCATATCTGGGCCTCCTCTCTGGGGGCTCCAAATTTTCTTTCTTGGGTTTCTGACTTACTTTCTTAGATTGCATTTGTAAAATCTCCAGTGCATTTAAAGTTATGTCTTAATTTTTTTCCTTGTTAAAATCGATGATTTAACTTCTGGAATCTAAATCACAACTCAAAATATATGAAGCATTGATAAACATTTTAAGACATTTTTTGTTACTCTGCCTGAGTGACAAAATAAGTTTAATACAAAACCAATTATGGAAATGGAATATCCTGATTTCAAACTGTAAGTATCTATTTTCTTCTCAAAATTTGGGCACATTATTTTCCAAAGAAATCAGAACAGTTAAAGCTTAAACAAAGACAATTTTTGTGGGATTTGAAATAAATTATTTCTGGCCCCACAGCAATCTATTGGTTATGTGTAAGTTGGATATTTAGTAGAAATTGGAAATATAAACCAGCATCTGCTTATTTTGTAGATTTTTTGGTTACTGATATTCTGTGCCCAGTAAGTCAGAAAGGGAGTGAAAATGTTCATAAATACATGTATTTTGTTTATATTCAGACTGCTGTAAGACTGGAGAATTGCTTCTAGAATTTGTTCCAAAATTATCAGCTGAGATTTTAGTGGAATACATTTAAAATATCAATGGCCAGCATTCCTTATGTGGTTGATGAAATTTGTCAACTTATGTTTTAGAAGGTTAATTTGTCTCTAGTTTGAGTAGAAAATGATCAAACATATTATGAATAGAATTATCAAGAAGATATATTATTCGCAGCTGCCATATTTGTTGAGTATTTTTCCTACTGTTGTATCTACAATGTAATCTCATTCATGGTTACTAAAATGTCCTAAATTTAATGACAGGATCAAGATCAGAAATTTAAACAAGTAAATCTTTTAATTAATGACTTCTGCTTGTTTCTATTATCATGGCCTTTCTCTAATTCCTAACAAAATGTCCATGAAGATGGAGAAAAGAGCACATGTATTTATAAGAAATAATTTTTAAAAAGAACTATTAACCAACCTATTTCTAGAATCATAAAAATTATTCCTTATATGAGATGGATAAAATTTGATTGACAAGAAAAACCTCTACCAGTCATGTGATTCCATCAGAAAAAAAGCAAGTGAGAACCTGAAAGAAGGTTGGAAAACTTTTTATTTCTCATCCGTTATGTATTTCGTACTGGGAAACAATCAGAAATCTGTACCAAACTCTGCTATTTAATTGGTGTTGCAATATTTGAGTAGGTGATGTTAGGATATTATATTAATACATAGAAACACCATTCGTCTCTGGTGTTATTATTTTCTTGGTGAGATAAAAATAATAAGAATTGAAAAGGTAAATAATAAAAGGATAGCCAAGGGTAGTTAATAGGCCAATTTCTAATATTTTGTTAAAAATTGAGCTATGCAACCCCAAGGATGTTGCTCCTGTTAGTTGCCTTTAAGTTGGCTCCAACTTATGTATAATAGATCTTATGTATAAACTTATGGGAGCTTATATATAACAGAACAAAATGTTGCCTGATCTTGTGCCATCTTCATGATCTTTGGTATGTTTGAGTTCATTGTTTTGGCTCTTGTGTCTGTCCATCTCACTGAGGTTTTCTCTCATTTTCACTGATCTTCGCCATTGCCAAACATGACAAGCTTTTCTAGAGATTGCTCTTTTCTGATGATGTCTCCAAAATAAGCAAGAAAAAATCTCACTATGCTTGCTTTTAAGAAGCATTCTGATTGTGTATCTTCTAATAATGATTTCTTCATTCATACCTCAGTCATTAAAATGACACCTTTGCTTTTTAAAACTTTAAAGAGGTCTTTTGCAGCAGATTTGCAAAATGCAATATGTGGTTTGATTTCTTGCCTGCAGCTTCTATGGACATTGATAGTTGACAGGTACAATGAACTCAATGACAACTTCAATTTTTTTTCATTTGCTGTTGTGGCAGGACTCAAACTGAGACGTAACAGCTGCATGCATTCATTTGTAATTGAAACATGGAGTATAAAATTGAAAGCCCAAGGATAGGACCCCATAACTCACAGTGGTTTCAAAATCTGAACTGTTTAAAATTTTAAATCGTGTACATAAATAAGGTTATTTTGATATTTATATTCTTGAGTATTTTAATTCATGTCACAAATAAGAAGGGAAATTATTATTATAGCTAATAATTAAGTCAATAAACTTATATTTATTTATCATAATTATAGAACTAGGGGTATGACGGTGGTTTGTAGCGATTCACATCTTTACATATAGAGCTAAGTTTGTAATTTTAGAAGTCTTGGTTTTGAACTGAGATGGGAACTAATGTGTTGCAAAGTTTATAGGCGGTGAACTCACCTAAACTCAGAAATCAGAGATATTCATAATATTCAAGCATGAACTTTAAATAATACTTTTTTTTTCCAAAATATGTTTTTCAAGTTACATATGTGTTTCATTCTTTTCTTATGCTCGTGGCTTTTTATTGTTTTTCCTCTGAGCCTGAATTTTCATTGATTACTCCCTAAACAGTTGTGAGCAGATATACCCAAACGGGGCCAAATTAAGGCATGTGAGGGCCCTAAACTCTGATAATCTGCCGTGCCCTCTCCTCTGCTTACCCAGACATTCAAACAGGATATGTGAGTTATGAATATACACATATATGTGTGTGTGTGTCTGTATCTTAGCTATCCACGATGTAACTTCTTTTTAGATGTGACTATGATATTAGCAGTTAAATGCAAAGTGGGTATGCCATTTTAGCAGAATGAGATTAAGTAGGTTATAAAATTTTCAGTAGACGCAGAGTACTAAGATTTTACTATATACCTCATTTTCTACAAAAAGAATATTTCACATTTAAAAAAAAAAAAATGAGTCAGCAAACTTAGTTGTTTCAGCCATTAATGTAAAATTCTGTTGCTCTTTCACCACAAAAATATGACTTTCACTAATTTTGCTTTAAATGGCTCATACTTCAGATTTAATGCTTATTTTGTAATAAATGCTGAAATTATAAATGAACAAATAAAAAGATGTCATAAAAGAAAATTTAATGGTCAGAAAACAAATACTACAACAAATTACTGTATTTTTCGATAGATCTTTTATCTTTCACATGTTATAATTAAAAACATTTCTTTCTATTCTTTGGTCTTACACAGAGATATGTAAATATTCTGTTAAATAGAAATGCAATGTTTGATAAATGCCTTTTATTGCTTTCTTGGAATATGAATTTAGAAACACACTCATTGTTGCAAATCAGAAATACATTTAGCACGATAAATAAATACAGAAGTTTATGTATTCTTAATGTGCCTAATATCTTGTTTATTACCATATATAGAGTAATATCAAGCATTATGTGTCTGTATCCTGTGCAAGAAACATGAAAAAAAGAAACTCACTTGGTATATAAATTAAAACTTTTCATCTTGGATAAGTATTAATATTTCCAATATTTTGGACATTTGATATGTTAGTATGAGTAAATTATTACTCATGTCAGTGTTATATTAAATATATGCTAGATTGCATCTCTGTGTATGCCAAACATATCTTAAAGCTATAAATATTGTCATTTACAAAACTTGGGACATAACTCTGTATGTAAATTCTATACAGTTAGAAAATAAATTGATTTAATTTGTTGCGATGGTTGGCTTACTCGAGTTCACTTGCTCTTGTGGGTCATCTGGGACTGAAGTCCCATTGGCTGTTCACCAAGATGTGCACAAGGGCATATCCTTGTGTCTGCATCATGGCAAAGGATATTGCAGCCCTCCTGCCTGGAGTTGCTGGATCAGTGGATGTGGATGTACAAGTCAGTTTTCTCAAGATGGATCAGAGAAATGTTATCTATTAACATAATCCGTCTTTGCCCAGTAGCTGCTCATGTTGGATCCAGGGGCATATTGGGTAAATATAGCAAGAGTTAGACTCAACGGCCTACCCCCACCTCTTGTTTATTAGAAAGAAATAGTGTACTTCAAGAGACTCACTGAGATAAGGAGTTCCAATTGCACGAGAGGTGACCATAGAAGACAGATGTCAACCAAGTTTTGAAGCAGTAGGGGCCTCATAGCTTAAACAACCTTGTGCATGGGCACCCTAGTGACCCTGCAAGAACTTCATTTCCAGCCAACACATTCCCATGCACTGGAACTGGTATCGGTTTATTTAGCACTCTGCCAGTTGCCTTCCACTGAGGAGCTCACTTTTCCTTGTGTCCTGTCTGCTTGGCATCTATGGTCTTTGCTTTGGACAAATGGCTCTGTGTCATTGGTGCCCTAGGAATGTGCTTACCTTGCTTATTGGATAATCCATCCCTCTGTCAAAGAACCCTTTTGAAAGATCTCTGAAAAATAAAAACTATTGAAGTGTATGGCAAGAGTCTATGGTGAGAAGTAGAAAGGGGCAGATGCTGAGGTCTTTTTTGAGGAATCTAATTGATCCACAGGTGAATACAACTTTATCTGATTAGGCAGACAGCTCCAACCAGCCATTTGCACAAGAACAAGAAGGTTTGTAATTGTTTGCAGATAGTTTAGCAATTAATGGTGCCCTTGCCCTTGGGCAGACCATTTGCGGATCAATATTTGCTGGCCAAGTTGACATCTGAGCAGATAAAATAAGAGTAACCAAAGTGACTCTATTGATGGATAAAATCCACAAGCAACGACTGTAACATAGAAATTAGAACACTATGTTTCTTCCAGAAACAAGTACTGTGTGTATTGTCTACGAAACGGTTAAGTATATATTAAATTTTTCACTTAAAAAAGATATTTACTCTTCAATTATTATTATTACATATATTTATTCACTGCCTCCCTTTCTGTTGTGATAATTATTAAAAGTACTATATTTTGGATAAATCACTACTTAATGACTTTTTTGAACAATTTGAGAAGCAACCTAATAATAACAAAAAATTAAATGCTGTTGAAACACATCTTTCAGAACAGATTTGTGAGCATTAAAAAATTAAAATCATTCTTACATTTCCAAAACTCATCTGTCATTGTACTTGCTAGTTTCATTCTCTCTTTTCTGATAAGCCTGAAAATTCAAGTATGTAGACTGAATGTTTTCATCCAGAACACATTTCTACTGCATTGTTTTTTCATCCAAAATGCAACTTTTTATGGTTCTCTGGTCTAGACCAGTAGCTGTCAAAACGATTGATGAAGCTGTTACTGGAAAAATATTTAGAAGTTTGCATCCTTGGGTTTGTAGACAAGGGGGCAATTAAAAGTTTTGTGAACATGACTAAGCAATGCTCCTGGGAGATCAAAAACACCAGAATTTGTAACAGGTATTGTGCAATGGATCACTTTTATAGCCTTTCTCACCATGGTCTCATAATGCTCACCAAATGATCGGGTGGGACTATGCAGATAAGGTACTTGTGGCTCACCAATAATGCAAATAAGGTGTACGACACGCTTGTGGGGTTGAAACCCTCCAAATAAGGTGTGTGAAATCCTAACTTGGGAATTGGCCAATTTTGTCATCTGCTAGGCTTAAAATGAGGCATTCCAGAGTCAGAAAGGGGGGACCTCACTACTACCAAGAAGAAGAGACAGGAGCAGAGCTCAGCCTTTGGACCTGGAGTCCCTGTACTGAGAACCTCCTAGACCCAGGAAATAGAAAGCTGTAACACCAGAGGCAGCACAGGATGGCAGGAAGCAGCAGCAAGCACAGCAGAGAATTAGCAGCAGCAGAACCAGGAAACTGACAGGAGATGGAGCAGTGGGCTTCCTGTCGCACAGAGCAAGAAAGCTGGGCATCTTAGGGCAGGAGGCTTGCTAGCAGAGTGGGGTGGCTCTAGTCCCTCAGCAGAGCTAATCTTGCTAATCCACAGAGCTAGAGAGTTGGGCACCTTCAGGCAAGAGGCTTCCTGGTGGAGTAGGGTGTCTCTAGGCACTTATCAGTGGAGCTAAAGAGCTTTGTTTCACTTGCCCTAGCTGGGGAGGCCAGGCCAGCCCAAGATGCCCAAGAGACCTGAGTGCTGAAGGCTGAGGGGCAGAGGGCCAGAGAGAGGCCTGCCTGTGGGAAGGGCTGAAAAGAGGCTGTCGTGGTCTAAGAACTATATCCTAAGACATTCCTGATGCTGAACTACAACCTGTTACTTCCCTAATAAACCCTATAACTGTGAGTATGGTCTGTGAGTTCTGAGTGGCCATTGCAAAGAATTATCTAACACAGCAGGAGAGCGGAGTGCTGTGGGAGGGACGGCTGGTGTCAGAACTGGTAAAAAGATTGGAGGAAGGAGATAAGTCTGACCTCCACCTCATAGCAATCAGCCTCGGGCTGTTGATACTAATAATGATACTCTCCTTCACCATGTGAAGTTAGACAAAGAGGTCAGATGCTGCTGCCATGCCCCATTTTATTAGTATTCATGAAGCAATGTATTACAAAAAAGTAATTTTTATTATTCATGAAGCAATGTATTACAAAAAAGTAATTTCTATCAGAAAGCGAAAGAAAAAAAAATGCCATCGAGTTGATTCCAACTCAGCTACTCTATAGGACAGAGTAGGACTACCCCATAGGGCTCCCAAGGAGTGCCTGGTGGATTCAAACTGCTGACCTTTTGGTTAGTATCTAACTCTTAACCACTGTAAAAAAATTAAGTTCTAAATTGGTATTAGCTTGCTGTGGTGGCACAGTAGTTAAAGCGCTTGGCTGGTAAAAAAAAAGGTCAGCGGTTTGAGCCCACCGACCACTCCGCAGGAGAAAGATGTGGCAGTTCGATTCTGTAAAGATTTACAGCCTTGGAAACCCTGTGGGACAGTTCATCTCTGTCCTATAGGGTCACTATGAGTTGGAATCAACTCAGTGACAAAAGTTTTTTTTTTTTTTTTTAAGGAAAGGGCATTTAAAGATCTGACAAGGGTTCTTCAAATACCAGTGTTAAATCTACCATCTACACTTATGCAGCTACTGAAACATTAGATTTAAATTTATATAAAATTCAATTACTAGTGATGTCATGTTAATTATCTTTTAGCTTTTTTTTTTTTTTTGGTCTGCTTTTGGAGCTTATACATCCAGATAAGACATTGATTTCTCAAACTAACCTATTCATTGTCAGCTTGGAGTAAGAAAATTAATGGACCAGATAAAGCAAGGTTCAAATCTTCATTCTGCTACATTCCTGATGAACATTCATTTGTTTTTCTTTAAATGGGATTATTAATATTTACCTCCCATAACTGTTACGAGCACTTTAGGGCAATAACTCAGGAAGCAGAGGATAGGGACTTAACACGTTAGTCCTACTTTCCTTTTAGCCAAAAATATAATAAATTTGAAGAGAAATGCAAATGATACTTCGGCAACTTGTTTAGAAGGCAAAAAAAAAAAAAAAAAAATTAAAGCCAGCACAACGTAGAATTCCAAAATCTTTTAAAATAATACTGGTTCTATGAATTGACAGTAATCCTTGACCTATTGCTCAGGAAGTGGGGGCATCTTAATCAAAGAAAGAAGAAAAGGCAAATTTTAAAAATAGATTCCCAATAATCAGAAGAGAACACAAATAAAAATAAGTAAATCAAAGACCACTTAGTCAGTGATAATTTTGATTGCTCATTAATTGCTAATTTAGAAATTAAAAAGTCATCAAGGTGTTACACAATAAATAAGTACCCTTGAAATCGACAAAGTTCTGCTGTTTGTGCTTTCCTTGTGGCTTACTATGAGTGTTTACCGGAATTTCAGTTATAATGATATAACCACGAGAACATTAAGCTGCAGGAGGGCAAGGGTTGTCTCTTTATTCACTATTATCTTCCAAGTGACCGCATCAGCGTCTAACGGGTAGTTGGGTCTCATAAATTATTTCTTAAATGGATATGTAAAAGCATGAATAAATAAACAAACCAGATACTGTACAACAGTAAACCGCGCTTTGAAATCTGTTAAAATCCAACTCATAGCAATCCTAGGTACAGCAGAATAAAAGGGCGCCCAGTCCTGTGCCATTCTCATAATCATTTGCTGTGTTTGAGCCTGTGGTCGCAGCCACTGTGTCAAGATTGACGGCCTCCCTCTGCTTTACCAAGCATGATGTTTTTCTCCAGCAATTGCTCCTTCGTGATGATGCGTCCAAAATAATTGAGTCAAAGTCTTGCCTTCCTTGCTTCTAAGGAGCATTCTGGCTGTACTTCCTCCAACACAGATTTATTCATTCTTCTGGCAGTCCATGGTATATTCAGCATTCTTTGTCAACACCACAATTGGAATGGGTCAGTTTTTCTTCAATCTTCCTTTTTCATCATCCAGATTTCACACACAGGTGAGGAGATTGAAAAGATTATGACTTGGATCAGGCACACCTCAGTCATCAAAGTGACATTTTAGCATTTTCAGATTTTAAAGAGATCTTTTGCTCAAAATTTCCCAATGCAATAAATCATTTAATTTCTTGACTACTGCTTCCATGGGCATTGGTTGTTGATACAGGAAGAATGAAATCTTTGACAACTTCAATTTTTTCACCATTTATCCTGACTTTGTTTACTGGTCCAGTAGTGAGGATTTTCATCTTCTTTATGTTTAGGTATAATCCGTACTGAAACCTGTAGTCTTTTACCACCATCAGTAAGTGCTTCAAGTCATCTTCATTTCTGGCAAGCAAAGCTGTGTAATCTGCATATGGCAGGTTATTAATGAGTCTTCCTCCAATCCTAATGCTGTGATCTCCATATAGTGCAGTTTCTCAGCTTATTTGTTCAGGATATAGATTATATAAGTAAGGTGAAAGAATACAACCCCCTTTCATAGATGACAAAACTGAGGCATAAAAGTTAAATATGTTTCCCAAAAACCACATGGCTGCTAAGCAATAAAGACAAAATAGAAAGCCTGGTCATCAACCTCACAAGTCCTTTTGTGTTTTGTACCCATAGGATCAGTGCTAGATTTATCAGTCATATCACATTTCTTTTCATTTTTTATAATTTCAGGTTTAGTATATACAATTTTCCTCCATTTGCTGGGCTAGATTTAACGTTATCTTTCTAACTCTTTAATTTGAATATTCCTCCTTAATATTGAAAACCAAAAATACATGAACCTCTTTTTTTTCAAATTTAGTTGAAACCCATTTTGATATAATTTATTTTAATTGGCATTGCAATTCTCTTTGGTATAAGTAATTTTTTAATACTAATATTTAATTTCCGGAGAGGTCAGGCATTTTAAAAGCTTTAGATATTGATTTCTTAATTATATTTCACTGTGGTCTATATTTAGATATTTTTGAGTTTTACCTTGTGGACTCACATAAATGTTTCATGGATATTTGAAATAAGCGTGTGTCTCTTTTTTTCCCCCCATAGGATATAAATCTCTATGATTCCATATAATGTGAGAATTCAAGGCATTCACCTTTATCATCAATATAATTATATTAATATTATTTATTTTATCTTGTATTATAGTTTATAATTTTTTGTGTGTGTTTTTGGGGTTTTACTGTATACTTTGCTATTTTTATCCTCTATTTTTGATTGTTGTTATTTCAAATATCTCCGAACTCTGTTTTCTTTAATGATCAATGTCAAGAAAAAATATACACACATCTTGTTGTAAGGTGGTTGATAAATCCACTCTTAATTCTTTCCTTAACTCTACGTACAATTTTATAGACACAAACTGAGGGATTAAAAACTCAAAATCTGAAACTTAAGAACTTTTTCTCATGTCTCTTATTCTGTGCATTTCTGATAAGGTTTCTAACTAATTAAAACATATTTATTTAGACTTACCTGTGTTTTACACTTTTCCTTGCACATTGTCAATCCTTTAAGTCCTTCGTTCCCCGTGTATGACTTTTTAATTTCTGTTTTCTGCTGTGGTTTGCCGAAATAAATACCTTTAAGTTTTCCTTCTCAGTAAAAGTGTTTTCCAACATTTCCGAGTCTGCCTTCACCATTTCTGATTTCCACATTTCCACTTTCTGCACAATTAAGCCAATCCACATGTATAAACTTGATAGACACTGTTTAGTCATTCTTTTTTGTTTACGGTAATTTTTTATGGCAGATATTATGCAATAACATTTTAGAATATATATTTAAAGCTTTAATATTCTGTTTTAATGAACTAGAACAATTCTACATACAACTAGTGATTTAAAAAGTTTTGAACTTTAATAACTGATGGAATAGGGTGGTAATATTAAAATTATGAAATTTTTCCATAAGCTGGTGAACACCTATTGTATTCTGTTTTGTTTTTGATCATTTCCTTTCCAGTAGGAGTGAAGGGATATCTCATTATCATGGTTTTGATTTGCATCTTTCTAATGTCCTTTGACATTTTTTGATGGGGTTGTTTGTCTTTTTGTTGTTCAGTGGTGTTAAGTATTTTATATATTTTGGATATTAGCTCCTTATCAGATATGTGGTTCCTAAAATTTTTCTCCCAATCTGTAGATTGTCTTTTTACTTTTTTGAAATGTGATTCCCTTATCCATTGCTAGTGGGAATGTAAAATGGTAGAGCCCCTCAAAAAGTTGAACATAGAACTAACACATGACCCAGTGATATCAATCTCAGCTATATACCCAGAAGAAGTGAAAGCAGAAATGCAAACAGAAACCTGTACATCAGTGTTCATTGCAGCACTTTTCACAATAGACAAAAGGTGGAAACAACCAAAATGTCCATCAACAGAAGAATGGATAAACGGAAGTGTGGTACATACGTACAGTGGGATATTACTCAGCAATAAGGAGAAATTAAGTCCTGATGCGTGTCACCACATGGATGAACCTTGAAAAACTATGCTGAGCAAAATAAGACAATCGCAAAAGAACAAATAAGAAACATGAAAATATATATAAACCAAAAATGAATAGTGATTACCAGGAGTGGATGGGAGAGAAAACGAGGAGTTTTTGCTTATAGGCAGTGAGTTTATGTTAATGGTGGTGGAATAATTTGGAAAAGAACAGTGACAATAGTTGTACAACTCGAAGAATGAAATCATTGTCACTGAATTATACATGCGTAAATTCTTGAATTGACCTATGTTTTACTGTGTATATTTTCACCACAATAAAAAAAAAGAAACTGAGATTAAAAAAAATAAAAAAAATTACCAACAGTTTTAAGTTGTAACACATCATTATTAGATAGAGACATTAAGCATGAAGTTTTATGTTAATGTCCAGCACCCTTTCATCTTGCAGCTCTGTGTGCGCTTTGTTTGGTTTTCTCTTCTGTGATAGTTAACGTTATGTGTCAACTTGGCTAGATCATGATTCCCAGTATTTTGTGGTTGTCCTCCATTTTATGATCTGATGTAATTATCTTCCATTTTGTAATATTATGTAATTATCCTCCATTTTATATGTGGTCTATTCTAACTTCTGTAAGTTAATGAGGCAGGATTATTGTGAAGTGTATCTTGAATCACAGCCTTACTCAAGTCACACCTTTACTTATCACATCCTTACTCTGATGTAGAGGGAGTTCCCTTTGAGGTGTGACTTGCATCCAGCACATATATGGATGCTCCTGCAAGGCTTCCCCTTGCTCTGGATCCTGTGTCCAGCTTGTCATCATCTGACCTCTGGTTCTCGGGACTTGAGCCTGTTGTCTGATCTGCTGATGCTGGGATTTGCCAGTTTCTGCACCCAGTGAGCCAACTGCCTGCCATCTGATCTTCTGATTTTGGGATTTGCCAGCTTCTGCAGCCCTTTCAGCCAATAGCTTACTGTCTGACCTGCAGACTGTGGATTTGTTCTGCCCCTGCAACCATGTGAGCTGGAATAAGCCTCCAGCCTGATGCCTGACCCATGGATTTGGTACTTGCTAGCCTCCGCAACCACATGAGCCATTTACGTGAGATAAATTTCTCTGTGTGTATGTATGTGTGTGTGTGTATATATACACTTCACTGGTTTTGCTTCTCTAGAGAACCTAGCCTAAGACGTCTTCTTTCTCTTTTTATTTACCAATGACTTCAGCATTGATTTGTTAGTAGATAGTTGTCAGTACCCATCAAGTCCAGGTATCCTTACTACTTTAGCCACACTCTCCAATCCTCACCCCCAAAGATTTCCTATCACAATTTTCAGTATGTGTTCCATAAGTACTTAAGAACAATTAAATAATTTTTAAAAAGCTGTTTTGTGTTCTTCAGAAGCAATTAAAACTTTTGTTAATATATCATGCTGGTATTGTAAGGGGGATGCACCATGAAAGATGTATAAGGAGATTTTTAAAAATTACACTTCCCGGAGCTAAAATTATAACTGTTATTTTTAATATTTGATGCTTCTAAAAATACGAAAAGCAAACCCATTGTGGTCAAGTTGATTCAGACCCATAATGACCCTATAAAACCTACCCAGTGCCGTCGAGTCGATTCCAACCCTATATAGGACAACGTAAAACTGCCCCACAGTTTCCAAGAAGCAGCTGGTGGGTTCAAACTGCTGACCTTTTGGTTAATGGCCCAGTAGATATAAATAATGTCATCATTGTTTTCATCATTTCTAAGCTTTAAATATTTGCATTCCTGTGGCGCTATTTAGAACATTTTTCAAAGTTAGTCAGTAGATAGATAGCTGCCCTCAAGTCAACCCTGACTGATGGTGACCTTATATACAGCAAAAGAAAACTTTGCCAGGTCTTACATCATCCTCTCAATTACCAACATGCTCAAATACATCATTGTGGGTATTGAACCAATCTATCAAATTTCTTCCTAGTTCTCATTGGCCCTCTGTCTCACCAGATGTGATGTTCTCCTCTAGCAATTTATCCCTCCTGATGACCTATCCAAAGTGAGTGAGTTAGACAATGTTTTGTTGTGATCCATAAGGTTTTCACTGACCAGTTTTTGGAAGTAGATATCCAGGCCTTTTTTCTTAGCTTGTCTTAGTCTGGAAACTGCTGAAACCTGTCCACTGTGAGTGACCCTGCTGGTATTTGAAACACTGGTGGCATAACTTCCAGTATTACAGCAATACACAGGTCACCAGAATATGACAAACTGACAAACTGGTGGTGTCAGCCAACAGAGGGTAAGGAAAAACAGAAAGATGTAGAGCTTGTTGCAGAAACTTTAATACTGAAAATATATTAATCATATAATATGTGCTGTGGAGGTTACAAAGACATATATAGCTATTATTATACATTATGTTTAACTAAAATATTTAGAACAAGTTTACTGTAAATGGCTTTTACTTCAAGTTCAGCAGAAATTAAGGTTGAGCTTTTTTTTTTTTTTTTACATGAAATCCCTGAGCAATGCAAACAGTGAGTGAGCTTGGCTGCCAACTGAAAGGTTGGAGGTTTGAGTCTATTCAGATGTGCCTCAGAAGAAAGGCCTGGTGATCTACATCCAAAAAATCAGGCATCAAAAACACTATTATTTTTATGGTAGTCACATGAGTTGGAATTGATTTGATGATAGCTGTTCTGGTTCTTTCACATCAAAATACTTTTATGTGCCATCTTATTTAATTGTGATTATGATTATGTATATGATGACAGTGACCCTCAGGAACATTAAGTAACTGCCTAGATCACAAAGCTGGTGACTGGCAGAGCTGGATTCTAACTTAGCCCTCAAAGCATCCTAAGCTAGTGGTTTTTCCCCTGCATCAGTTTGATCCCACCCCCCCCCCCCCGCCCAGGTATCCAGAGAAGGAAAAAAGTAGAGAGGGATCCAGTATGAAAATAAAAACTTTTCTGATAATTGGGCTTTAATCCTCTTAGAATAGAATCATTCTGGTTGGGGAAGAGATTAGGCTTCCTAGATTTAGAAATCAGTCTAAGCAAAGGCTCAAAGATAGACATAAAGAGTTTTATTTGTTGCAGAACTGTCTATCTTGCCTATCCTTTATTCCATTGTTACCTCCACTTTCCTCTCAATGGCCCTTTTCTCTACATAAGTAGACGTTTGCCTCAGTCTCCTAATCAAAGGCTAATCAATAGTTTCTCTCCTTTCAATTTATTTAACACATCAGATTAATCTTTTCAAAGACAACTCATGTATCTAAAGCTTACTGTTTTCTAATTTTTTATGCTGAGTGTTGAAGATACTAAAGTGAGGGAGAAAAAAGTACTTCTTGCCTAGAAGCTCATTGATTCAAGAAAGAGCTGTGGGCATAAGCTAAGAATTAAAATGTAGCAATCGTTAGAGATAGGTAAAGATAACTATGATATTACAGTTGTATCCACATTACCATTTTCTATCTGAAAAGAAAAACGAAATCCTATACAGCCCTTGATCTAGAGAAAAAAAGGAATAGCCATTTCTTCTCTGCTACTAGGAGCTGAACTGGCGCTCACAGCTAGCTATGGTGTTCTCTTATTGAAAGTACACAATTTCATAGAACCCCAACGTTTGACAAGACCACACTATGATCACGATAGATCCAAAACCAAGACTACTCTTGAACAATGTCTGTACACATACCAAAAAAAAAAAAGAACATGTCCACAAGGCAAAGATAACTAAATATCCCTTTAACCTGGAAAAAATGAGTGACTACTGCCTTGGTGGCTTCTTTATAAATTGTAGCTTTGCTCTTATTTCTTCTTTCCTTCCAGATAGGTAAGAGTTGTAAGGATCCACATTTTTTTTTTTTTTTTTTGCTTTGTTTAATTTCCTTTGCTTATATTCTTCTGGTTATTTTTGTTAACTTCCGGGAATTCTTGAATAATTTCTTTTATAGGCTTTTATTCTTTTTTCTGTCCCTTTTAATATTTATATTCTCAAGCATTCTATTTGATTGCCCTATCTTCAGCTGAAGATCCTGGGTCCAAATGATGTACTCTGTAGGATTAGGCAGTCCATAATCTAATCCTTGGTCTTGGTGGACCAAGACCACAAACTGATCAATCCTCTTGGTAGGCCAGAGTTATCTTATTTACAAAGTAATCAACCAATCCTCGAAAAGGTCTTATGCACTTTATTTGCATAGAACACTAACCAAACTCTTGCTAGATCGTGGCCCAGCAAATAATTTTGAAGAATTATAAACCCAAGGCCAGAAAAGCCATATATAAAGAGAAACTCATTGCACCACAAATTAGTTTCCTTGTCTACATGTTACCAACATATTAATATAAAATACATTATGACTCCTGAATTATCATTCTAAAATAAAAATTGATTAATAATTAGCTATGAAAATAACGTTAATTTTTTATACTGCCTAAAAAGTATTTTAACACTTTTTAGCATTCTGTTCAAAGTATTTGATATTTTGACTTCAATTTTCATTTCCAGCCTTATCTCTGGGGCACCCATACTGAGCTCTGATATATAAAAATGCTCATCTTTAACTAAGCATACTATGTAAATTCCACATTTTCCATTGCTTTCTTTGAAATACCTTTTATTTTTTTCTTTTTGAATTATGAAAAAAATCAAATACATAAAAATACAGACAATACAACACATAAACAAGTACTCACCAGCCAAAATAATAAATGTAACCTGTCATTGCTCCATATCAGAAAGCTTTATGTGTATATATATATATCTATATCTATCTATAAAACCAAAAAAAAAAAAAAAAAAACCCATTGCTGTCAAGTTGATTTCTACTTATAGTGACCCTATAGGACAGAGTAGACCTGCCCCAAGAGTTTTCACGGAGCTACTGGTGGATTTGAACTGCCGACATTTTGGTTAGCAGCCAAGCTCTTAACCACTTTGCCAACAGGGCTCCATATGTATATAACCCAGTGCCGTTGAGTCCATTCATAACAAAAAAATTAGTGGCATCGAGTTGATTCATACACACACGTATATATATGATATACAAATATATACCCTACTTATATATATATATATATATATATATATATATATATTTTTTATATATTTTTAGTACTTTTTTATTTTTAGGTTACTTTTTTTTATTATTTACTTATACTGAATACATAGTATGTGTTAAAATTAACATCAGCTATGCCTTATCTTATGCCTTATGGAGTGTGTTATTCTGAAATTTCTTGTCATTAGAATTTTTTAATGTCTTGGTATCATGTTGGATAAGAATGTCCCCACCCACTGTGTTCTTTTAGGGAGTATAATGACTATTCATAGCCCTTTGCACCTTAACCCCATTTATGGATTTAAATGAATTCCCTAAGATCCATTACAAAATCTGTTGGAAGTTTGATTAAAATGTTAATGATTTAATAGATCAACTAGGGACATGCATTGACAGTTACAATATTGAGTTTTACATCTATTTATAGTTTTTATGGCCATAGATGACCTTATAATTTCTTCTGTAAACTTCTGCGAGTTATATCACATTTAATCCAAGTTACCTTGCAAGGACTGTAGTTGTTTACGTAATTGTTATTCTCATTTTAATTTTTCTGGGGAGGTAGACTTCAATTTTATTATGTTTTCTTCTTATTATTGCTAATATATAGAAAAACATGAATTTTCTGTTTCTTTTTTATTCCTGACCTCCCTTATTAAAAAAAATAGTGAAAATAAATTCTTTATAGATTGCTTTTTCTCAATTATTAAAAAGAAAAAAATCATTATACAGAGAATGTCTTTCTTGAATTTTTAGTAAAAATTACATGTGAAGTAATCAAAATTGAGTACCTTTCTTATTTTCCTAATTTTAAACTTTCTTTAGTAGAGTTTATTTAGTGTATTTTTTGTTGCCGAATTAATTTTTATCTTATCTATAGAGTCAATTCCATCAAAGTTTAAAAATTTTTGTTATAAAACCGTCACTATTATCCTCTTATAAGCATTTTGATTACCAAATGTATTTACATTCATGTATCCTCTTTATTTCAAATGTTTACCTACTCTTCCTTTTTTTCTGACCAGAAGTTTTTTTTTTTTTTAGAGTTAGATGTTTTGACTCTTTTTATTCTTATGTTTTGTGTCATTACATTCTACTCTTATTTTTATCATATCCTTACATCTGCTCTCTTTGATTTACTCTCATTCATCTTTCAGCTTTTTAAACATTTAATTTTCAATATTTATTATTTTGTAATATATATGTGTACATATATGTTTGTACATGTGTGTATTACATACTATATAATTAAATTTTATAACACAACTACATCATACAAGTTTTGATAGGTAGCACTTCTGTTATAATTTGGATTAAATTACTATTTAAATATTATTATTTAGTAATTTCTCTTTAACCAGGAATAAATTTTATATTGTGTTTTCAGCAGAGCAGAGCAGTACGACAGAACTCTTATCTCTCTCTCTCTCCAAAGAATTACCCACCCATTGCCGTAGATTCTATTATGACTTATAGTGACCCTACAGGACAGAGTAGAACTGCCCCATAGGGCTTCCAAGGAGTGCCTAGTGGATTCAAACTACCAACCTTTGGTTAGCAGCCATAGCTCTTAACCACTACGCCGCCAGGGTTTCCATCCAAAGAATTAGCTTCTGCAATTATGAGTGCTAGATAAGCTCAAAGTCATAGGGCAGACAGCCAGGAAAGAAAGGTTACAAGCAGGCTGAAACTCCACTAGCATGAGTTGAATCTGGTCCTGGATCTTGTTGTCCACAGCTGTCAAGGAAGGGAAGATGCAGCAGGAAAGGAGTATAATTACAGATATAGCTGCTGTCTGGTGTCTAAGAGGTCAGGGAATTCCTAAGCTCTCTTTGAATGGCCTTTAACTGATAAATCCAGCTCACCCAGAATAATCTCACTTTTGATTAATTTAGCTTCAGTATATTAGGAAATTTATTCAAATCCTTTCATAGCAGTACCTAGATTGGTGTTGGATTAATAACTGGGAGAAGATGTGTGTATGCTACAAAACGGTCATTGCCTCATTATGTCCTCCAACACTTGCACTAGAACAGTTCTTGTATTACCCTATCTGGAAACATACTAGAAAGAAAATTCTGGGTACTGTAGTTCAGCCTAGCCAAGTTGATCATCAGAAATCATCATGGCAGTGGTTTAATTCTTTATAGTTGTATGGCACTTAAAGTCAGGTCTGTTTCTAAAAGGTAAATGAAAAAAGTTCTCCCATATTTGTGAATATCCTCATTTTGTCACTCTTCTTTATGTATTTAGGTGTGTATGTATGTGTGTGTAGATACACACTTTATATATTATGAGGCAATTTTATTGTTTTAATACAAGTTAATGTATTTTAATATATTCTTGTCTGCTTTAATTCTTTTGTATATATTTATCTTACCTGTGTAAGAATCTGTATATTTCTGTAACTTCTACTTCCTATCTATCATCATCAATCATAACCAGATTTTATGTGTGGTTCTGGATTCCTGGTTGCTAGAGATATTGTAAATATCACATACGTATTCATTGAGCAGGTGCACAGCTGGGTCAGTAGCCAATGCAAGATGTGTATGTCCGGTGGCCTTCATAGGCTATAAAACCAAAATCATACTCATTGCTATCAAGTCGATTCCAAATCATAGCAACCCTATAGGACAGAATAGAACTGCCCCATGGGGTTTCCAAGGAGCAGCTGGTGGATTTGAACTGCGAACCTTTTGGTTAGCAGTCAAACTCTTAACCACTGCACCATAAAAAAAAAAAAAAAAAAAAATTTTTTTTTTTTTTTATAGGCTTCATATATCTGAATACTGTAGGTATTCAGTGGTAACAGTTCTTTTCAATAGCCAATCAAGAGTAAAGAGAATGCCGGTATCAGGCCTTGATTTCAACTAGTCCTCTTAGCTCTGGTTCTTCATTTCACATGAGAAAATTTACTCCACATTACCTACCAGCAGCCCGATTTCTAGATAAACCCTAGCCAAAATCTACTCCTCTTTTTTCATTTTTTCCACAAAGATATTTATTTTGTTTTGGAGTATGGGTATGTCTTTTTAACTTGGACTTTTTAATGTTATTTATCATTGCAACGTGTTAAGAACAAAGGGTGCAAGTGTAGTTCGAAACATAAATTTGCAATGCCATTTCGGATGAAAATCTTCTGTTATATTGGACGCATTTTATATTATTTCCAGTTTTTTTCTCTACTAATTTGAAACATATAAATTCTAAATTTATGTATCAGTGACAACTGTTACATTTTTGACATGCATGTCTGTTTTCTAGTAAATTCTCAAGCTAGCCATTATTTTTATCCTGTTCCAAGCTATATCACTATCATAGAATCCTTTACCATTTAACTACTCTCAAATTAGCTATTACTATTTTGTTTTATAGGCATAACTCATTTAGATTTAAACATGTTTTCCTTTTTTTTATTTTCTGCACAGCATTACATTTGCATCTCAATTTTCTTCTTTACTGAAGTAAAATTAAATTACTTATTGGAAAACTAGTTGAAAATTTTATGAGCTACATTTTATGAAACCTGGACTCACTAGCTCAAACAGGTTTGAAGATAATTCCTCTCCATGTCTGCTCCCCATACAGGATTTCTCTTCTCAGAGGGCACTTTATTTGTGCAGCAGAGATGGATTTCCATGGCTCCAGCTTCATTTCTGCCCCACAGAACCTCAGCAGAAAAGAATCTTACTCTTGGATTATACTCTTCTTGTATTGGTCCAACCATGTTCTTATTCCTGACTCAATTACTGTGGTAAATAACATATCTAAGTGAGGTCAGCAGCATCAAAACACTATGGCCTGAGAATGGGCATATACATTTGATGTACATACTTAACTTTGTAATAATTTGAAAAATTACAAATCAGTTCCCTTATTTTAAGTCAGAAAATAGTCTATGAGAGAGAAAGCAGACGAACATGAGTGATGTGCTAATCTGACTATAATATGGCTTTTGGAATCAGAAGACATGGATCCAAAACCAAGATCCCTACTAACTAGTTACATAACTAGCAATTTTTTTTTTAATTAAAACATGCCAAATATTATTTTTCCTGTGTCTACATTCACCAGGTTAAACAAAACAAGATTCTGCAAGGATATATCTGTATAAAATCTGTGTGTACTCACAATATGTTTTAACTTTCAATTATAATAATTTTTTTAAAAATGTGTTCACTGGTAAGATTATATAAAAAAAGAATGTAATAAATATTTCTGGGTATTGATAAATTTTGGGGAGTATGAGAAGAGAATAATTATAAGTTAAAAAGAGCAAATCTGTGGCCTTGGGGAGAAAACTTCTGCTAACATACTCTCAAATTAAACCTCTATTTGTGAGAAAAGTAATTTAGCTTTATGAACAGCAGCACCTCAGACAGCATAATTAAAAATAAATAAGTTAATTTGAATAGGGCTTAGTAGTTCTGATTGACCTTACAGAGCTTGTGTTGACAATACATCAAGAATCAATTTAGGACCCAGTTTAAAGCAAAGTTTATAATCCTTGTTTAATGGATTTTGATACCTCAGGCAATAGAGTGATGTAAAAATGATTAAAATGTGCCCAGTCTCTGGGTAATCAATAAAATGTCTCTCTAAAATAGGTTAGGTACAAAAAACTCCTTATCAGGTTTGGCTGAGCAGTGCCTCTAAAATTCTAAATAAATCATCAATCTTTCTTTCTATGCCCAGCTTCATTAGATATCTCATCTTCCAGCTTATTAGTACTGATGCCACCAAATCAAATACAAAGGTCATCCATTAACAATAGATTATAGAAAAAAATATATAAAACGTTAGCAGAAGCACAACAAACAGTGTTGAGGAACTGATTTGAAAGCGTGCATCATTTCGGATAATAAAAACAGCATTCTACAACGCACAGTTTTAAAAGGGAGTGGTGAATCAATTATTGAAATTGGGTAAATAAAAAAGAATAAAAATCTCTGTTAGCTACATTATTTAAAAGCCTCTCCCAAGTTTTTTTTTAAATAGCAAAATACCTAACTTTAGAATTAATTATTAATCCCCTTTAAGAGTTTATAAATCATTCATACACACATTTACAGATATTATGAAAATTTCCAAACTCATCTACATTTTGTCATTAACTGTTTTGTCATCATTATAAAAATTGTGCTAATATGATACAGATGTAAGTAGACCTTAGTTTGCAAGACTGTGTTCTCTATTTTAAAAATGTTGTTACCTTCAAGGAAGGTATGGTTCCCCTAGCAAAAGAAATTTGGAGTTAACTACTACCTTTTGGTGAGTTTCCGTCTTATAAAAAACCTAATAAAAATGCCTATATGTTCTTGTTGTTGCTGGGTGCCTTCTAGAGGGTTCCCACTCATACAGATCCCACATGACAGAGTAAAACTACTTCATAGGGTTACCTTGCCTGTAATCTTTATGGAGCAGCCCTAGTGGCACCATGGTTAAGAGCTATGACTGCTAACTAAAAAGCCAGCAGTTCGGATCCACCAGCTGCTCCTTGGAAACTCTATGGGGCAGTTCTAACCTGTCCTAAAGGGTCACTATGAGTCAGAATTGACTAAACAGCAATGGGATTTTTTTTTTTTTAATCTTTATGGTAGCAGACCACCAGCTTTTTTTCCCCTGGAGCCACTTGATGGGTTTGAACTGTCAACTTTTTAGTTAGCAGCAGAGTGCTAACCATTGCAGCCACAGAGGCTCCTTATATATGTTCTAGAAATATGCTAATCTTAATTCTCATTATATCTCATTGAAATAAGTAGCAATAACTTTTTAAACTTTCATGAGTCATTACTTAATAAACTATCTTAGTCTATTGATTCTAATACTAAACACTAAAATAAATTTAGTGGTGAATAGTTATTACATTCTTTTTCACAGTAGTTAAGAGCTATGGCTGCTAACCAAAAGGTTGACAGTTCAAATCCACCAGCTGTTCCTTGGAAACACTATGGGGCAGCTCTACTCTGCCCTATAGTATCTCTATGAGTCAGAATTGACTCAACTGCTACCATTTTTTTAATGCATATTTACAGATATGAACGTGTGTTGCTGCATTTTGATGCAATTTTGGTTATTTTCCTGCAACAGAGTGTATACTAAATGAATGAACATATGGGTATCTCTTCTGTGCCTACTCAAGGTCTAACACATAATTGTTTCCATAATTTCTAAAGAGAAATGGAGAAAAATATCTCTTTTTGAATTGCCGTAATGATTCTTCTGGATATTTTACCATTGTTATATGCATGATAAATATTTGCTGAGTGCTCACTGTAATAGAAACTTTACATGGTTTATAACATGTAATACTGACAGCAACCCTGTGTTGGAAGGTGTTATTATCCCCACTTTCAGATGATAGAACTGAGGCACAGAGGAGTATAAGCAATTCACCCAAGGAAAAACAATTAGCTAGTAGTTGAACTCAAGATACACAAACCTGGACAGACTGACGTTGGTGCTTATGATTATAATCACTGCACTGAACTGCCTCATAATATACAGAAAACTACAAAATACTTAGAGAAATGAGACAGAGAGATCCAGATTCTGTATAGTCAACAAGATTAATTGACCCGGGTAGGATAGATGGAACATCAAAACCTGTGGCCTTCTGTCACTGGAGGATGGAAACAGTGTCCCAGTTTGGGTTCATTCTACTTTTCTCTCACACACGTTGTTGTTTTTCATTGCCATTGAGTTAATTCCAACACATGGTGATCTCATGTGTTACAGAGTTGAACTGCTCCACAGGGTTTTCTTAGTTATAATCTTAACAGAAGCAGATCTCCAAGCCTTTGTGGCTGTGGGACCTCTAGGTAGGTTTGAAGGTTAGCAGCCAAGCACAAGCTGCACCAACTAGGGACCCCTCACCCACTTACTCCTTCCATTTCCAATGTTTTTAAAGTATGATAGCTGTTACCTGCCTGCTGGAAAGGTTGTCACAATGTTTTAAAAAAGTGTGTAGCTTATCTTTACACTTTTTCAGTTATTAGTAAAGGTTTAAATGTACCATTTAAAGAAAGAGGTTTGCATAATAGAAATTTTGGGCTCCTGAACACTTGCCAATGGAGTTTACATGTATAGCAGAAAAAAAAAAATTTTTTTTTCATTAAAAAAACTATATAATTTCATGAACAAATCACATTAGAAACATTCTCTTAACTACTGGAATATTTTTCAGTTTTTATTTTCATTCTGTTGTTTTATTTTAGAAAAGACCACAAGATCACTAATATTTTAAAATATATAAAACAAATTAAAGATTGTGATGGATATGGGGGATTAGTTCTGTAATTTTTGCCCTTCTCTTTCAAGCATACATTTTTATCTCCACCACCCTCCTGTCAGTTTGTCATACTGTGGTGGCTTGCATGTTGCTGTGATGCTGAACTATGGCCCCAGTATTTCAGATACAAGTAGGCTAACCCTATGGTGGACAAGTTTCAGCAGAGCTTCCAGACAAAGACAGACTAGGGAGAAAGGCTTGGTGATCTACTTCAAAAATTAGCTAGTGAAAATCTTATGATCACAACAAAATATCGTTCAATATAGTGCTGGATGATGTCCTTCCTAGGTGGGAAGGCACACAGTAGCACAACAATGGACTCAAACAGACTATCGTGAAGATGGCACACGATAGGGCAATGTTTTGTTCTATTATCCGTGAGGTCATCATGAGTCAGAGTAGATTTGAGGGTCTTAAAGCCGTATTAAGCACTGGGCTGCTAGCAAAAGCTCAATGGTTCAAACCTACCAGCCACTCCATGGAAGAAAGAAGTGGCAGTCTGCTTCTGTAAAGATTATAGACTTGGAAACCTTATGGGGCAGTTCTATTCTGTCCTGTACGGTCACTCTGAGTCAGAATCAACTCAATGGCACACAACAACAATAACAATAAAGTCTTCTTGCCCTGAAGAGGCTGCAAGATTAAGAATTATATTTCCCAAACTCAGCGGCAAGTTAGTTTCTGTCAATTAGATGATTCACGTGATTTAGAAAGTAATTTTCTGCTTGATAATTTTTCTGGCAGCAAACAGTTGTGGAAAGGAAGGTCTCCCTGAGCAGTACTCTAGTGGATAACATCTAGCTTAACGTGATCAAGAAGCAGTTGCAATGGGAGCAGTGGAAGCCTCTTAAGTCCATGGCTTCCTGATACTGTCAGAAGCCACAGACCCACTGGAGGACAATCCCATGGCATCCTGAAGCCACTCTGGGAGACCAAGCCTACAGCCAATTCCTCTAGTCCTTCTAATAATATAATAAGCACTTAAATACTAATATCAAGTCCTTTGTTACTTATCTAGATTGTTTCTTTTTTTCTGCAACAGAATCCGGATGGTATGAAGCAATAACAAATGTTTATGCTGTCTGGAAAATAAAAATAAGTATCAATAAAATAAAAAATAATCTTTTATTAAAAATACAAACAAATTATACCCAGTGCTTGTTTTCTTTTCCTACTTGTTTCAACAAGACCCAATATAATTTATCAATAGTAGTATTCTCTCCTTACATACTGGAGACCCAGATTTGATTTCTGGCCAATGTACCTGATGTGCAGCTACCACTGGTCTGTCAGTGGTGGTCTGACCTAAGCCATGACGTTTTCAATTACCCCATATGCTTGCAAAAGCTGGACGATGAATAAGGAAGACCAAAGAAGAATTGATGCATTTGAATTACCGTGTGGGCAAAGAATATTGAGTATACCATAGACTGTCAAAAGAAGGAACAAATCTGTTTTGGAGAAAATACAGCCAGAATGCTCCTTAGAAGCAAGGATGGCGAGACTTCATCTTACTTACTTTGGACAAGTTATCAGAAGGGATCAGTCCCTGGAAAAAGACATGCTTGGTAAAGTAGAGGGTCATTGAAAAAGAAGAAGACCCTCAACAAGATGGATTGACGCAGTGACTACATCAATGGGCTAAAGCAAAGCAGCAATTGTCAGGATGGCGCTAGACAGGGCAGTGTTTCATTCAGTTGCAGGTGGGGTTGCTCTGAGTCAGAACCAAGTCAATGGTACCTAACAACAACAACATGCTGAGCTTCAGTGGAGCTTCCAGACTAACACACACTGGGAAGAAAGGTATGGTGATCTGCTTCCAAAAATTAGCCAGTGAAAATCTTATGGATTACAACCATCCAATTCCCAAGCTATCATGAAGATGGCACAGGACCAGGCAGCCTTCTGTTCCATTGCGCATGGTGTTGTCATGAGTTGGGGGCTGTCATGGATTGAATTTTGTCCCCCAAATATATGTGTCAAATTGGCTAGGCCATGATTCCTCGTATTGTGTGGTTGTCCTCCATTTTTGTAGTCTGATAAAATTAGCCAACATTGTGTGATATACTGTAAATCCTAACCTCTATATGTTAACGAAGCAGGATCAATGTGGGGTGTATCTTGAGTCACATTGCCTTACGAAAGTAAAAAATTACTCAAGTCACACCCTTACTTAAGTCACAGCCTTACTCAAGTCGCACCCTTGCTGAGTCACAGATTTTACGTGACAAGAGATAAAAAGAGAGAGAAGGGAGCAGAGAGATGGGGAAGAGACATGCCAAGCCACATGAAGATCACTCAGGAGAAGAAGCTCAGAAGAGACAAGAAATATCCTCCAATGCTGACAAAGAGAGAAAGCCTTCCCCTAGAGCTGGTGCTCTGAAATCGAACTTCTGGCCTCCTAAATTGTGAGAAAATAAATTTCTGTCATAGCAGTACTATATAACTGTTATAGGGGCCAACTGGATAGAAGCTAACAACAACAATTAATTGGATAAAAAGACTTTATATTTAGCTTTCAATGCAAAATAGATGTTTAGAATTAATTGCTGCAACTAATTCAACAATCTGAGAAGACTAATTTAAATGGTTGATTTTGTTGATTAGCAGATTTTTTCCACCAAAATCTGTAACCTGCAAATTTAATCTTTTTTAAAAATGTCCTTCAACCCAATAGACACATTTCCATGTTATGTTGATACTTGTAAAATGACTGATTAATCTTGATGTACAATTAAAACATTTATGAGATTTACGAGATCATCAGAACAAGATGTTGTTCATATCTAGGATAGACAGTAAATTTTCATAGCCAGATATAACACATTATTAGGTGGGATTTGGAAATTATCTCTGCTATGGTTTAATCTACTCAAATCCTTAAATAGCTAAATAATAGAGTAGCACCAATAATATGGTCCAGTTCTTTAAGAGATCTACTTCTATAATATAATTTAAATTTTTGTGAGAATACGAGAGTGTTTTCCATAAATATTTAGGCATGAATACCTCATGTATTGGAATTTACCTTTCTTTAAACCTAATCATGTTGTTGTTGTTAGGTGCCATTAAGTCCATTTTAGACTCATAGGAACACTATGTGGCATAGTAAAACTACCCCACAGGGTTTTCAAGGCTGTAATCTTAATGGGAACAGATTACCATGTCTTTCTCCCATGGGGTCCTAGGTAGATTTGAACTGTCAGCTTTTAGGTTAGCAGCTTAGTACTTATCCATTGCACCACCAGGGTTCCTTAAACCTAACCATATAGATAAAGGTAAATCTAAATTGATTTTTCATTTTTAAAGTAAGTGCAAAGTAAATCTCTTTACATAAACAAGTATTTGTGAATTGAAAAAATATTGTTATAATATCACTAAAGTTTTGAACTCCTTTCAAAGTATTTGCTAAAAGTCGCAAAGTGAAATTTCTTTAAAATGTTTTTTAATGACCTATTAGCAGATAACTTTATTAGGTCTTGATTTAGTTATTTTAAAGACAAATAATTAGAAACCTGGTAAAAGACTTGTTAACTTTTCATTAGTGCCATTGCATGTCCTTAATACACCAATATTTACTTCTCTGCCTCGTTTTGGTAGTCTGAAGGTTTATACATTTGAGACAATGTAGAACGGTAAGACTAAGAATGAGTGAGAATACCATTTAGGAGGATGTGAATTTGAAAGAAAATGCCTTATACAAGGCAAATTTAATTTTTGGAACAAGTATATTTGGAAGTTCAGGATATACAAGTTAAATCTCTTTTGTGTCTGTAAGTTCTACCAAGAGTCCTCAAGTTCCTGAAAGAGCGACTGTCTTTCACACTGAAGAACATAAGGCTAGAGCCGTCTACGTTGGCTGGGCAAGGAGAGAGAGGAGCAGTGAGAAAATTGCATCTCCACAATTTGGTGGGTCAAAGATGTAGGCACTTTCCTCTAGACCAAGTAGACCCTGGAGAGGAAAAAACAAATTTAAGTCATGTTAAAAATTATTCTGCATAAAATGGCTGCCTAGGGAGTTAAGTTAATCTCAGCAAAAACAGGATATTATTTATTTTCCTGATGCAGGACTGAGGGATGGATCTCAATTACACTCACAGAAAGTGAATAACTTGCACTTAAAAGAACATATCAATACTCCCCATGAGAAGGATACTACGCTTAGGCATCTTTTATCCACTAAGTGAAGGAGATCAGACATGGCAACATCAGTCTAAGTTTTTGCCATTTTCCTTTAATTCATCCTCACTCCCTTCCTTTACTATGGAGGAGTTAGAATGCAGAGCAAGTTGCAAGTGAATTGGAGCTTGGAAAGCATAAGAAGGGGACACATTCCATCCTCATTAATCTTAGAGGACTAAAGAGGCTTTGAATTGGATATAAAATGACACATAGATCTCAATTAAAAAAAAAATGCTATCGAGTCGATTTTGACTCATAGCAACCCTATAGGACAGAGCAGAACTTCCCTATAGGTTTTCCAAGGAGCACCTGGCAGATTTGAACTGCTGATCTTTAGGTTAACAGCTAAACTCTTAACCACTATGCCACCTGGGTTTCCAGATCTCGGTTAGAAACTGTTTAATAATTAAGAGAGGCAGTAAGATAGGAGATACCGCAGAGATTCTGTGAAATGGTGGAGAAGGGAGATGGCTGACATAGTTACATGAGAAAAAGAGAGCTCTTTGCTCTTTGTATTCTATAGATCACAGACCATTCAATAGCACTCTTACAGAGATATGCAACTTTGTTACTTACTCCTGTAAAGACGTTAAATGTGTTATATATGTGCTGACATTTTTCAGACCCAATTGATTCCAGAGATGAACCAGATATGAACGCTGCCACATGGGATATACAGTTTAATAAGGAGACAAATGACAAAGATAAGGAATAATAAAGCCCATCACCCCCTTGGGGAAGGTACTAAGGTTTTTAAAGATATTTAATGGTAGGATTTCCATATCGTTCTTTGATTTCAAGTTATAAAGACAAAAAGTTCCCCCAAAATGATATAATCTAAAAGTGGAAAAAAAATTAATATCTAGTCTATAAAAAGAATGCTTGTAAATTAGAGAGAAAAAGAAAGGACATTCATGAGAATAAATATCAAGGCATAAATAAGTAATTTGCGTTTGGCACAAGAAGAAACCCATGCAAAAGGAAAAGAAATTTTTTTTTGCATAATTAGAAAAAATAAAAAGAGTCTAGAATACAGAGAAGAGAGTAATGCCAATAATGTAGACCGTTTTGTTTTAATAAATTTTATTTTGTGGAGGAATTTTATGTTTATAGAAAGATTGTGCAGAAAGTATAGAGAATTATCATAGACACCCTCTCCCCTCCTCATACTGTCTTACTATTAACATCTTGCATTTGTGTGGTTCATCTGTTACAATTAGAGAACCAGTGTTGATATATTAGTATTAACTAAAGTCTATCATTACATTCACGTTCACTTCTTGTGTTGTGCAGTCCTATGGGTTTTGATAAATGCAAAATGTCAAGTGCACACCATTGCAATATCATACAGAATAATGTCACTGTTCTAAAAAATCCTGTTCTTCACTTATTCATTCCTCTTTCTCTTCTATTAAGTCCCCAGCAACCACTGATCTTTTCACTACCTCTGCAGTTTTGCAAACCCTACGGGGCAGTTCTATAGGGTCACTATGAGCCGGAATCGACTCGACAGCAAAGTGTTTTTTGGGGGGTTTATAGTTTTGCAGTTCTACTCTGCCCTGTGGGGTCACTCTGAGTGGGAATTGACTCAATGACAGCGGGTTTGGTTTGGTTTATAGTTTTGCCTTTTTCAGTATGTCACGCAGTTGGAAATATACCGTATGCAGCTTTCTCAGACTAGCTTCTTTCATTTAGAAATGCGATTTTGGTTCTTCCATGCCTTTTTGTGGCTTAATAGCTCATCTCTTTTTATCGCTGACTAATACTCAATTATTTTTTTAATACTTAATTGTATGGATGTACCACAGTTTATTTAGCCACTCAGCTATTGAAGGACATCTTGGTGGTTTCTAATTTTTAGCAATTATGAATAAAGCCTCTATTACCATTTGTGTGTAGGTTTTTAGGTAGACAAACTTTTTTGACTAGTTTGGATAAATACCTAGGAGTCTGATTGCTGGATCGTATGGTAAAACTATGTTTAGTTTTATAAGATATTGTCAAACATGTGTCCAAAGTGGTTGTATCATTTTGCATTTCTACCAGGAATGAATGAGATTTTGTTGTTCCAAACCCTTGTCAGCATTTAGGGTTGTCAGTATTTTGGATTTTAGCCATGTTAGGGTGGTACAAATGGTTAGCTCATTTGGTTGCTTACTGACAGGTTGGAGGTTGGAGTCCACACAGATGTCTCTTGGAAGAAAGGTGGTGATTTACTTTTGAAAAAATAGCCACTGAAAACCCTATGGAGTATGGTTATACTTTGACACGCATAGAGTTGCCATGAGTAGGAGCTGACTCCAAGGGAGTGGTGCTGGTAGTAGTATCTCATTGTCTTTTTCATTTGCAATCCCCTATTGGTATACACTAATACTGGGTTTATTGGTATATGATGTTGACCATCTTTTCATATATTTATTTGGCATCTGCTTATCTGCTTTAGTGAGATGTCTGTTCAGGTCTTTTCCCCATTTCTACTAGGGGTGTTTGTTTACTTATTGTTGAGTGTTAAGAGTTCTTCATATATTTTGGATTAAAAACAAAAACAAAATCATTGCCAATGAGTCGATTCTAACTTTAATCTTTACTAAACAGAATGTGTCATCTTTCTTCCACCATATCTTTCTCCCTGGGTTCATACCACTGACCTTCAGTTACTAGGAGAGTGTTTAACATCTGTGTCATCAGTTGAAATCCTTTGGATAGAAGTCTTTTATCAGATAGGTGTTTTGCAAACATTTTCTCCCAGTGTATGTCTTGCCTTTTCATTTTCTTAACAGTGTCTTTCACAGACCAGAAGGTTTTAATTTTAATGGAGTCCAACTTATTTTTTTTTTTAATTTGATGAATTGTACTTTTGGTATTGAATCTAAACAGTCATCGCCAAACTCAAGGTCACCTAGATTTTCTCCTAATTTGTTTTGTAGACGTTGTATGGTTTCGTATCTTACATTTAGGTCTATGATTCATTTTGAGTTTTTTGTGTGAAATATTTAAGTTCTGAAAGTATATTCATTTTTATGCTTGTGGATGTCCAGTTGCTCCTGCATAATTTGTCAAAAAGACTGTCTTTTCTCCTTGGAATTACCTTTGTTGCTTTGTCAAAAGTAAATTTTGCATAGTCTATTTCTAGGCTCTCTATTCTATTCCACTGATCTATTTGTTTACACCTTTGCAATGTCACACTTTTGATCACTGTAAAGTTACGGTAACTCTTGAAGTCAGGTAGTATCAATCATCTTTGTCCTTCTTAAATCCTGAAACTTTGCTATAACTGCTTATTAGTTCGAAGAGACTTTTACGGATTCGTTGGGATTTTCTACATAGACAATTATTTCATCAGTAATCAAAGACAGTTTTATTTCTTCCTCCCAATCTATATAGTTTTTATGTCCTTTTATTGTTTAATTGCATTATCTGGACTTCCAGTATTATCATACTATAACCGTGCTTTTGATGTTATATCTAAAAGGAACTCTTAACAAACATCCTAAATAAAACAATCCATCATCAACAGGATTGGTGAGAAGGGACATTCTTGTCTTGTCTCTGATCTTAGGGGAAAGTATCTAGTTTCTAATGATTAGGTATGATTTTAGCTGTACTTTTCTGTAAATGTTCTTAATCAAATCAAAGAAGTTCCCCTCTACTCCCAGTATGTTGAGAGTTTTGAACGAGTACTGGATTTTGTCAAATGTTTTTGTGCATCTATTGATAAGAACATATGGTTTTTCTTTGTTAGCCTGTTGATACAATGAGTTAACACTAATTAGTTGGCAAATGTTGACCAGCTTTGCATGTCTTGGCTAAATCCCACTTTGTCATGATGTTTAATTCTTTTTACACATTGCCAGGTTTCATTTGCTGATATTTGATTGGAGATTTTGTATCTGTGTTCATGAGGGCTATTGAACTATAACTTTCCTTCTTAGTAATGTCTTTGTCTGGTTTATAATAGGTAATGCTTGCCTCATAGAATTTTCCTTCTTAGTAATGTCTTTGTCTGGTTTATTTTAAGGCAATGTTTGTTCTTTGAATGAGTTAGAAAGTGTTTCCTCCTGTTCTATTTTTTGGAAGTGTTTGAGAAAAAGATTGGTGTTAATATTTTTTATAATATTTGGTAAAATTGACCAGTGAAATCTTCTAGGACTGGTGCTTTCTTTTTTAATAATTGTTCACTCAATTTCTTTCATAGACATAGGTCTATACAGATTATCTATTTTCCTTGAGCAAGTTTTAGTAAATTGTGTCTTTCAAAGAATTTTTTTCATTTCTTCTAAATTATCAAATTTTGGGGCATAGATGGTTCATAATATTCCTTTACTATCGCTTTACCAAGTTTTTTTTAAGTGAAGCTCTTAGTCATTATTCTATACCTATCTTCAGATTATGAGGCATTTAAGCCTATTTTCTACTCTGTGTGAGCAAGAATATGACATTTTAGGCATATATATTCAAAATATTATTCTTATCCAGTATAGTTTTCAAAACTCCAATAATTTTATTTAAATTTCTGGTTATTAGCATTCATAATCTTGAATATTTTTAACTGTGTATCTGAACTTAAATTGTTGCCGTTTCTATCTATATAGTTTATGTCCTCCAAAAACAGTGAATTCTTTTACAGTGTTAATATATTTCTGTGACATTAATATGAAAGGTAATTGAAATCTAGCTCTCCAAAATAGAAATTCTTGATGTGTGCTTTCTGGCATCCCACTATCTTGATAATGTGAAGCAAGTTTCAATTCTAGCTAATTTATATAAATTCTTCTTTCTTCTTTTCATTCTTTCAAGATTTGAGAAATCAAAGAAGTTTTACTGTATTTTACACAAATAATACGTATCTTCTACAATTTTATGCCAATTGCTTCCTCCTCTTACGAGATATTTTCATAAGCACCTCTATGCTAGTTTTTTTTTTTTTACTTGTTCCTGTAAAAAAAATTAGCATAGTTCACTTATTAGAATACCTTTAGGGGAGAGGGCAAATAAATGTAGAAGATGCACATTATTTGTGTAAAAATATGGTATCTCCAGTTTCTGACAGTAACTTAATCATTACATTGAATATATACTTTTAATTTTTTTTTGTTACTCATCTATTTGTTAGATTCTTGTGTTGAAAGAAGGGATTTTAGTATGAAAAAATTTTACCTCCGGTACGATGTTCCAATAATAGCCATGTTTACATATTATTTAACTGTATTACTTTGCCAGCAGGGAGTCATAAAATGCTTATAGCAAAGAAAAGTCATGGAGGACACAGAAATGGTTCTTAACAAATAAATGGTTCTTCTAGTAGTCTTAATGTTTTCTGAAATTATTTATAAGACTCATGCATGCCTTAGGAGCTGTGCTTTTCTAGAAATACATACTCAATAAAGAATACAAAAAAGTTTTGCTATTCTACTGATTTAGCTCCTTGTCTTCCTCCCTTTCATCTTCATTGAACTGCTTGAGTGACCATATACTTTTTTCTACTCCCTAGTCAAGTTCCCTTATGATCATTTTGAGAACTATTCTGTTGTAAAAAAAAAACTCAGTGCCTTAGTTTTTTATATTGGAGAAAAATGGTTGAAATTGTTCTAAAATAGCTCTTATTGTTAAAGAAAATCTGTACTTCACTAGTGGGGCTGTGGAAAATATAACGGACCTTGAATAAGAAGATGCAGATTTTAAATTTTCACCCAATTTGCTGTTTAATATCTGTGTGATTTTGTCCAACACAATACTTCTCAGAACTTATTTTCTTATCTACATAGAAAAACTAACATATAAATCAAAGTTTTTTTTTTGTATGTAAAATGAAATATTTTATAGACTCTTAAATGCTACTCAAATATAAGATATTATTAAAACCGTGCAGGTTCTCATACCAGAAACCTAGAAGTCAGATATGAGTCTTCATTTTCAGTCAGGACTCACTTCAATCCATCAGCAAGTTCTCATTCCACATCAGCACCTCTCATTCCACAACTGATCTCAAACCACATCCTCTTCTCCCTCTCTCTCTCTATCAACAGTGTAAGCCTTAGCCCAGGATACCATCACCAGTTACCTGGACTATGATAACAATCTCCTAACAAGTTCCACTGTTTCTATGTCACAATCCTAAGATTCTTTCCACAGAATTCAAAATGACCTTTTTCAATGTTTAAGTCAGGTCATTTCATTACCTTCTTTAAAAATACTTAATGTTTTAACAAAATCCATGTGGCTTACTGTGTTCTTGTTTTTTGTGATCTTATACTGCCCTAGCCTTTTATCCTTATATTGGGGCTTGAAGTGGTTAAGAGCTCAGGCTGCTAACCAAAAGGTTGGCAGTTCGAATCCACCAGCCACTCCTGGGAAACTGATAAAACATACATACATATACAAACATAAGGGTATTTGTGCAAACACACACACAAACACTTGCAAGATAAAGAAATACATGATTATAAAATGGGGTAGAAAATAAATTAAATAGAAGTTTTTTGCAAGAAAATAAGCAGAAAACACGTTTTGTGTTTTTTTCAGTTGAAAGAATTTTGAGTTTCTCTTCAAGGACCTTAACAAAAAGATTAAGGTCTACCCCAAAGCAAGCACCTAAAACAAGACTTGTTATTAGCTGATTGAGTCCTCTCGATACAGTGGTTAAGAGCTCAGCTACTAGCCAAAAGGTCAGTAATTTGAATCCACCAGCCACTCCTTGGAAACCCTATAGGACAGTTCTCCTCTGTCCTCTACGGCCACTGTGAATCAGAAACAACTCAACAGCAAGGGATTTGATTTCGGTTTTGGTTTTTTATTGGCTGATGGGACCTATGGACTTGAAGAGGAAAATAAAATGAAAGGAACTGCATAAATAGAGAAATCAAGAGTAACGGTGATAGGAAAATAGAAATTAAGAGAATGGAGTGCAGAAGTAGAACACATTTTAGGTAAGGAGAAATCTTACAAGAATTCAAAAAGCATTTTCATTAAGTTGTCTTAATAAAATATTTAATTTTACTGATTATAGATATATAATCTATATCATCCAATAAGACTGTATTTATATATGATTGTATCTTAAAACAGGAATTTAGAAAATGGTTAATTTGTTTAAACTGAATGTTGTCATTAGTCCGTTTGCGTACACACACACACACAAGTTCTTTTTCTTTTTTTGGCCTATAAGACAATTGGTGGGATTAGTTTAATTTTTTTTTAAATATCTAATTACATAACCTTAAAACTTAGTAAAAATATTTAATTTCGACATTCCTCATACTTCTGATACTTGGAAAAATAAATATTGACTGCATTTACTAACATTGAGAAAGTTAATTCTTAACACAGCTTATTTTATTTTCCCACCAAGGACATGTTGAAAAAGTGAAAGAATACAAATATATACATATATTTACTGCTATATTTGCTTTAACACATAACTAACCAAATACGCAGGTCCCTGGGTGGCACAAACAGTTAGCAATCGCTAAACAAAATGTTGGCAGTTTGAAACCGCCCAGCGGCACTGTGGAAGAAAAGGCCTGACAATCTGCTTCCCTTAAAGACTACAGCCAAAAAAAAAATCCTATGCAGCAGTTCTACTTTGTAACACACGGATTTGTCGTGAGTCGGAATGGTTTCAACAGCAACAAACAACAACCGCCTTATATGCATTATTTAACCCATCCATCAATGCAATTTATTTTGATACATCCCAAAGTAAATTGCTCATATCAGTATATCTCATCCTAAACACTTCAGCATAAAACACTTCAGCATAACAAACAGCATACATATTATTAATTCAATTTCAATACATACATATGGGTTGATTGAGGTTGAATTTATGTTTATAAAATTGACAGTTCTTACCTATACCATTCAATGTGTTTTGACAAATAGATACATACATACAACAAAACATTTGTCAAGAGGAAAGACATCAACATCATCCCCCAAATCACTTCAGACTCCTTGTCCATTGATCCCTGCTCCCACCACAGAGAGGATAAAAGCCTTCTTACTTTTTACCCCAGAGGTTAGTTTTGTCTGTTCTAGAACTTTGTGTAAGTGAAGCAACGTGGCATAAGTTCTTATGTCCAATGCATTTTTTAATTCAGAGTTTTTTTTTTTTTTGGATTCATCTCTGGACTAATTTTGTATTCATTTTGATTTTTTTCATATCGTATTGTGTGAAAACTATACTATCCAAAGTTGGTGAAAAACTTAGTTTATGTTTGTTTCAAACTGTTATTTTAATAATTATTTTTAGAATATAATTTTATTGGGTTTACAGTTTGCAAATAATTTTTAAACTATAGATTGGCATCTTTCATTAATTCTGGAGAATTAAGACTTTTGTTTTGGCATATTTTTGCTCCTACATTTCCTCCATAATCTTTCTGCAACTCAGATTAAAACATTTAAACAATTCTTTCTATTCTCCATGACTCTTGATCTTTCTTTATGGTGTTTATTTCTTTGATGCTCTGATGTGTGTTCAAGGTAATTTCTCCAGATTTAACTTCATGTTAGTTAACTCTTTCTTTTGCAGAATCTAGTTTGGTGTAAATATCATCTAGTAATTTTTAACAGTGATGTTTACACATTTAATTTCCAGAAGCTTTATTTAGTAGTTTCTCAAAAGGGCTTGGTCAAATTCGATTACCTCTTCCCTGGTGGTATAGTGATTAAATGCTATGGCTGCTAACCAAGAGGTTGGCAGTTCAAATCCAACAGGCACTTCTTGGAAACTCTATGGGGCAGTTCTACTCTGTCCTATACAGTTGCTATGAGTCAGAATCGACTCCATGGTAGTGGGCTTTTTTTTTTTTTGGCTTCTTTTCGGTCATGCATTTTTATGATTTAATTTTTTAGCAAATGTAACATAAATATTATATGTACTGCCCATTATAATTCTGATATTCCCATACTTTGTGGGTCTGATTTTTTTCACTGATGTTGTTTGCTCATGACAGATGACTATTTCTGTTGTAAACTGAAATTTGGAAATTTGTACATGGGGATTTTTGGGGGGGTTAAATTGAAAGTACATTCAACCAGGAACAGTTGTCTGGGTTGTTTTTGCTAGATGTCTAAGATACAAATATATTCTTAGTGTGCTTTGAGGTCATGTGAATCAGTTCCAAACCCACAGAAGGGCAGACTTGTGGTAGAGTGTCTCAGGGGTTACACTGGTTTATTCCTACTTCATCCAGAACTAAAGCTAAAGCAGGAAATCAGGCCACTCTACTTCTCTGTCAGATTAGAGGCATATCAACAGTAATGAGCACGCAGGGGACAACTCTAAATTTGCGCCCCTTCCAGTCAATGGGATGGGTGAAGAGTGGGGTAAGGAGGGTGAGGAGGGGGTAGGGACAAGGGAGCCAGTGGGATCAATTTGCCAGCCAGCCTCATCTGGTGCCTCCTTGGACTTGCCCCCAGGGTCAAGTGCCCCCCCCAACCTCCTTCTCTACACCTCTATGTCAGATGGGTTTTTTTTTTTTTCTCACATATCCACTGTTAATGCATACCTTCTGTGGTCCCAGCTTTATGCTGGTGTCTGTAATTTCACTTTCCATTTGAATGGAAAGGGGCTCTGGAGGAACCATACTTTCTTACTGGCTATCTCTAAAATTATCAAGCACATACATTATTCAATAACTACCAAACCAAACCCAGTCCCTTGGTATGGAATGATACCTTCAAATTTAAAGGTGGCTTCAGCAGTTACTCACTTCTGTGAATTTATGTGATGTCTGGCCTCTGATGATTCCCCTTATTTTCCTGCCACCTCAGCCATTTGTAGCTTTTTTGGTGTTCTGATCCAGTACTGTATCTCCAGCATCCTGCTGTGGAAGTCTATCCATGTCTTTCTTGGTCTGATAAAGGATGTTATTTCAAATGCTTTTTGGGAGAAACTCAAATTAGAAAGGCAATCATGGGAGAAAAACGCATGCCCTATCATGTTATCGCTCTAGCAACTGTGTGTGTGAGTGTGTCTATTTGTTGTTGTCATTGTTAGTTGCAATAGAGTTGATTCTGACTCATGATGACCCTATATGTGCAGAGCAGAAGTGTTCCACAGGGCTTTGACGGTGTGGCTTTTTCAAAGTAGATAGTCAAACCTGTCTTCGAAGGTACCTCTGACTGGGTTCCAACTGCCAACCTTTCAGCTAGTATTCGAACACTTAATTGTTATGCCACCTACCTATGGTTTCTCATGTTCTCTGTGTGTATATATATATATATGTGTGTGTGTGTATACAATGTATCTTTTTGTGTACGTATGTATATACGTACACAAAAAGATACATTGAACACTTACCCCTGCATCTATGAATGTGACCTTGTTTGGGGAAATAAAGCCCCTCTTTGTAGACTATCAGTTAAATTAAGGAAGTCATACTCAAGTAGAATGAGTCTTAATCCTATATGACTGGTATCTTAATAAAAGAATAGAAGAGACATACACATAGGGATAAAACAGAAGCCATGTGAAGATATATGTACAAGCCAAGGTACACCAAGAATTATCTGCTGGACCTACCAGAAGCTGGAGGATACAAGGAAGGGTCTTCCCCTGGATTCAATAGAGAATACAACCCTGTCAACACCCTGAATTTGAAGTTATAGACTCCAGACTGTGAGAAAACAAATACTCTCTTTAAAGCCACCCAGTGTGTGTGGTATTTTGTATGGAACCCCCAGGAAATTGAGACTGTGAGTACATATACAAATTATGGATAGCATTGTGAGGATTGGGAGTTCCAGAACAATTAACTGTGCTCACGAGGAACCTGTAAACAGACCCAGAGGCAGTTGTTCAAGCAGAACAAAGGGATATTGCATGGCTTAAAACTGGAAAAGGTGTGTTCCAGGATTGAGTTTTTTCACCATGCTTATTTAATCCATATCCTAAGCAAGGAAACCCTGTGGCATAGTGGTTAAGAATTACAGCTGCGAACCAAGAGGTCGGCAGTTTGAATCCACCAGGACCTCCTTGGAAACCCTATGGGGCAGTTCTACTCTGTCCTATAGGGTCACTATGAGTCAGAACCAGCTCGACAGCAACGGGTATGTTGAGCAAGTAATCCAAGAGGCTGGACTATATGAAGAAGAATGCAGCTTCAGGATTGGAGGAAGATTCATTAACAACCTGCGATATGCAGATGATACAACCTTGCTTACTGAAAGTAAATGGGACTGGAAGCACTTACTGTTGAAGTTCAAACACTACAGCCTTCAGTATGGCTTACAGTTCAACAAAAAGGAAACAAAAATCCTTACAACTAGACCAATAAGCAACGTCATGATAAACAGAAAATATTGAAGTTGTCAAGGATTTCATTTTACTTGGGTCAACAATGGATGCCCATGGAAGCAACAGTCATGAAATCAAATGCCATATTGGCTTAGGCAAATCTACTGCAAAAGATCTCTTTAAAATCTTAAACAGTAAAGATGTCACTTCAAGGACCAAAGTGGGCCTAACTAAAGTCATGGTCTTTTCAATCGCCTTATATGCATGTAAGAGCTGGACAATCAATAAAGAAGACCAAATAAGAACTGAGGTATTTGAATTATGGCATTGGCAAAGAATATTGAATCTGAATCCACACGTTGGTAATGGGCTTGGCTTGGTTTGGTTTGGTTTGGTTTGGTTTGGTTTGGTTTGGTTTGGTTTGGTTTGGTTTGGTTTGGATAGACTGCCAGAGAATGAACAAATCTGTCTTGCAAGAAGCACAGCCTGAATGCTCCTTAGAATTGAGGATGGTAGGACTTCACCTTATGCACTTTGGACATGTTATCAGTAGTGATTAATCCCTGGAGAAGGGCATTATGCTTGGTAAAGTAGGAGATCAGTGAAAAAGATGAGGACCCTTTGTGAGATGAATTGACACAGTGGCTGTAACAATGAGTTCAAACATACCTACTATTTTGAGGATGGAGCAGGACCAAGCAAAGTTTCATACAGATATACATAGGGTCACTGAATCGGAACAGACTCAATGACAGTGGGTTTGGGTACACACACACCCATACACACACATTTTCCACCTCTTTTTCTCTTTTGCTGATATCAGTATAAATATTACTGTTAAAACATCTTCATTTTTGGAGTCATTTATCTCACTGTCTTTCTTCTTTTTAATTTTCCTCAGATTTTTTTTCTTCTTTGATGTCTCTCTAAATGTTTATGATAATATTGGATTAATATAATCCTTTTGTGTGCTATATTGACTGACTCCATGTATATTTTTTTCATGTTAATTTTCTTAACTTTCTATTTCATTTTTCCCTTTGTATGTGCTTGCCCATGCACAGGTGTGCATGTTAAGCATAAAATTATGGATAATGAAAATCAATTTGGATGAGGGCAATCGATTAGACATAAGAAGCAACTTATCCTAATTTGGATATTTTTATACTGTATTGAAAGGAGTCCTGGTAACGCAGTGGTTAATTACTTAGCTGTTAACCAAAAAGCCAGCAGTTGAAAGCCACCAGCAGCTCTGCCTGAGAAAGATGTGACAATCTGCTTTCGTATTGATTGCTGCATTAGAAACCCAATAGGGCAGCTCTACCCTGCTCCATAGGGTCAGTCTGAGTCGGAACCAACTCGACAGCAATAGGTTTTGGTTTTTATGTTATAATTGATCAAGTAAATTGTTCCTCATCTATTTATTTCTTTAATATGTGAAATTTTTTTTTCATTTAAAGACTTTTAAAAAATTAAAAAAATCCACAATGAATGTCCTAGATCTTTTTAAAATTTTTTGCTGCTAAGAAAAAACCAAACACTCCTCTTCCATATTTGAAATCAACTTTCTTGGTAAAGGGTTTTTTTTTTTTTCCATACACTTTACCACAGTAGCATTGGCAGGAATAAGCTTGCAAGGTTGTTAACTTCAATCTTACACAAAGAAGAAGGATTCTCTAAAAGTAATACATTATTGTCTGATTCCATATAGCTTTACAAGAAAATGAAATGCCTACGGCAAAATATATCCCTTTGGCTTTCAGAAAATGAGACAGCAAAAAAGACACATTTACATATAAATGCATGGCAGTTTTCATAAATGAAAAATGTATGAGTTCAACTAAAATAATAATATTTCTTGAGAAGCATCTTTCTTTTTTTATTGTACCTTAGATGAAGGTTTACAGAGCAAACAAGTTTCTCATTAAGCAATTAATACACAAATTGTTTTGTGACATTTCTTGCCAACTGCACATGTCAACATTGTTCTACTTCTCGACATTGGGTTCCACGTTACCAGCTTTCTTGTTCCCTCCTGCCTTCTCATCCTTGTCCCAGAGCTGGTGTGCCCATTTAGTCTTGTTTTGTGTCATGGGCCTGCCTAATCTTTGGCTGAAGGGTGAACCTCAGGGGTGACTTCACTACTGAGCTACAAGTGTCACTGGGAGCCATACTCTCAGGGTTTCTCCAGTCTCTGTCAGACCAGTAAGTCTGGTCTTTCTTTTTAGTTAGAATTTTGTTTTACATTTTTCTCCAGCACTGTCCAGGACCCTGTATTGTGATCCCTGTCAAAATAGTTGGTGGTAGTAGCCGGGCACCTTCTAGTTGTACTGGACTCAATCTGGCAGAGGCTGTAGTAGTTGTGGTCTATTAGTCCTTTGGACTAATCTTTCCCCATGTCTTTGGTTTTCTCCTTTCTCCCTTGCTCCAGATGGAGTGAGACCAGTGGAGTATCTTAGATGGCTGTTCATAAGCTTTTAAGACCCCAGATGCTACTCAAGAAAGTAAAATATAAAACATTTTCTTTTATAAACTAGGTTATGACAAGAAGGATTGGTAGTTGGAAAATTTGTCCTTGGTGATAGAAATGATGACAGAGATCTCGTGATAGAACTTTGCAAGACCAATGACTTCGTCATTGCAAATACCTTTTTCGCCAACATGAACAGTGATTATATATGTGGACCTCACCAGGTGGAATACACAGGAATCAAATTGACTACCTCTGTGGAAAGAGATGATGGAAAAGTTCGATATCATCATTTAGAACAAGGCCAGGAGTCAACTGTGGAACAGACCATCGATTTCTCATATGCCAGTTCAAGTTGAAACTGAAGAAAATTAGAACAAGTCCACTAGAGCCAAAATACAACCTTGAGCATATCCCACTTAAATTTAGAACCATCTCAAGAAAATATTTGACATGTTGAACACTAATGACCAAAGACCAAATTGTGGAATGACATCGAGGACAACATGCTTGAAGAAAGCAAGAGATCATTGAAAAGACAGGAAAGAAAGAAAAGACCAAACTGGATGTCAGAAGAGACCCCGAAGCTTGCTCTAGAATGTCAAGTGGCCAGATCAAAAAGAAGAAATGATGAACTAAAAGAGCTGAACAGGAGATTTCAAGACAATGTAAAGTATTATAATGACATGTGCAAAGACCTGGAGTTAGAAAACCAAAATCAAAGGGGAAGAACATGCTAGGCATTTCTTGAGCTGAAACAACTGAAGAAAAAATTCAAAACTCGAGTTGCAATATTGAAGGATTCTATGGGGATAATATTAAACAAAGCAGGAAGCATTAAAAGAAGATGAAAGGAATACACAGTAACTATACCAAAAAGAATTGATTGATTTTCAACCATTTCAGGAGGTATTATATGATCAGAAACCCATGGTACTGAGGGAAGAAGTCCAAGCTGCACTGAAGGTTTTGGCAAAAAACAAGTAATTGAGATATTTCAACAGTATTCAACATTCCAGTTGAGATGTTTCAACAAACAGATGAAGCACTGTATGTGCTCACTCATCTATGCCTAGAAATTTGGAAGAAAGCTACCTGGACAATCTACTGGAAGAGATCTGTATTTATGCCTATTCCCAAGAAAGGTGAGCCAACAAAATGTGGAAATTATCAAACAATGTCATTAATATCACACACAAGTAAAGATTTGCTGAAGATCATTCAAAAATGGCTACAGCAGTATATTGACAGGGAACTGCCAGAAATTCAGTCTGGATTCAGGAGAGGACATGGAACCAGGGATATCATTGTTGATATCAGATAGATCTTGGCTGAAAGCAGAGAATAGCAGAAACATGTTCACCTGTGTGTTCTCGACTAAACAAAGTCATTTGACTGCGCAGATCGTAATAAATTATGGATAAGTTTGAGAAGAATGGGAATTCCAGAACACTTAATTGTGCTCATGAAGAACCTGTACATAGATCAAGAGGCAGTCATTCAAACAGAATAAGGAAATACTGCGTGGTTGAAAGTCAGGAAAGGTGTGTGTCAGGGTTGTATCCTTTCACCATACTTATTCAATCTGTATGCCAAACAAATTATCAGAGAAGCTGGACTATATGAAGAAGAACAGGGCACCAGAATTGAGGGAAGTCTCATTAATAACTTGCCATATGCAGATGATGCAACCTTGCTTGCTGAAAGTGAATAGGACTTGAAGTACTTACTAATGAAGATCAGAGACGATAGCCTTCAGTATGAATTGCACCTCAACATAAAGAAAACAAAAATCCTCACAACTGGACCAATGAGCAACATCATGATAAATGGAGGAAAGATTGAAGTTGTCAAGGATTTCATTTTACTTGGATCCACAATTAACACCCATAGAAGGAGCAGTCAAGAAATCAAAAGATGGATAGCAATGGGCAGATCTGCTGCAAAAGACCACTTTAAAGTGCTGAGAGTAAAGATGTCACCTTGAAGACTACGGTGCACCTGGCCCAAGCTATGATGTTTTCAATTGCATCATACACATCCAAAAGCTGGATGATGAATGAGGAAGACTTAAGAAGAATTGAGCATTTGAATTATGGTGTTGGGGACGAATATTGAATATACTATGGACGGCCGAACAAATAAACAAATCTGTCTTGGAAGAAGTACAAACAATTTCTCCTTAGAAGCAAGGATGGTGAGACTATGTCTTACGTACTTTGGACATGTTATCAAGAGGGACCAGTCACTGGAGAAGGACATCATGCTTGGTAAAGTCGAGGGCCAATGAGAAAGAGGAAGACCCTCAACAAGATGGATTGACACAGTGGGTGCAGCAATGAGCTCAAGCATAAAAACGATTGTGAGGATGGCGCGGAACCAGGCAGTGTTTCATTCTCCTGTACAAAAGGTTGCTATGAGTTGGAATCAACTCGAAGACACCTAACAACAACAACAACGTGCCAATTGAGCTAGATGTTCCCCAGGACCATGGTCTCCAGAGCCCTCAGATCAGTAATTTCATCCCACAGAGAGTTTTAATGGGTCCATGGATCTTCCATGACCTTGCTTTAGACAAGTTGTTCTGGCTTCCCCACTAGTGCATACTGTCTTACCCTTTGCCAATGTTACCACTTAACTATTGTCTATCTAGTGTTTTTTTCTCACACTCCTTGCCCTCCCTCATAACCATCAAAGATTGTTTCTTTTTTGTGTGTAAATATTTTTATGAGTTTTTATAGTAGTGGTCTCATACAATATTTGTCCTTTTGTGATTGACTTATTTCACTGAGCATAATGCCCTTCCAATTTATCCATGTTGTGAGATTCTTTGCAGATTCATCATTGTTCTTTATCATTGCATAGTATTCCATTGTCCATATGTACCATAGTATGTTTATCCATTCATCTGATGATGGGCATCTAGGTTTTTTCCATCTTTTTGCTACTGTGAGCAATGCTGCAATGAACATGAGGGTACATATATCCATTTGTGTGACTATGCTTATTTCTCTAGGATAAATTTATATTCCTAGGAGTTGGATTGCTGGATAATATGGTATTTCTATTTGTCTTTATAAAGAAGCGCCATATCATTTTCCAAAATGCTTGTACCATTTTGCATTCCTACTAGCAGTACATAAAGAGTTCGAATCTCCCTGAAGCCTCTGCAACATTTGTTATTTCCTGTTTTCTTCATTTTCTTCAGTAATGTCGAAGTGAGATGGTATCTCATTGTGGTTTTGATTTGCGTTTCTCTAATGGCTAGTGATGGTGAGCATTTCCTCATGTATCTATTAGTCTTTTGTGTGTTTTCTTTGGTGAAGCGTCTGTTCATATCCTTTGCCCATTTTTTAATTGAATTGTTTGTCTTTTTATTGTAAAGGTGTTGAATGTTTCTGTAGATTTTAGAGATTAGGCATTTGTCAGATTTGTCGTAGCCAAAAATTTTTTCCCAGTCTGTAGGTTCTCTCTTTACTTTTTTGCTAAAGTCTTTTGATGAACATAAGTATTTAATTTTTAGAAGATCCCAGTTATCTAGCTTATCTTCTTGTGTTTGTGTATGGTTTGTACCCTGTTAATGCCATGTATTAAGGCCTCTAGTGTTGACATTAATTTTTCTTCTATGACGTTTGTTTTTTGGTTTTATATTTAGGTCTTTGACACATTTTGAATTAATTTTTTGTATGGTGTGAGGTATGGGTCCTGTTTCAATTTTTTTGCAGATGTACATCCAATTTTGCCAGCACCGTTTTTTAAAAACACTGTCTTTTCCCCATTTGATGAACTTTGGGCCTTTGCAGAAGATCAGATGACTGTATTTGAATGGATTTACTCCTGAGTTCTCAATTCTATTCCATTGGTCAATTTGCCTGTCATTGTGACAGTATCAGACTGTTTTGACTACCATAGCTGTAGAGTAGGTTCTGAGGTTAGGTAGTGTGAGTCCTTCTATTTTCTTCTTCTTCTTCAATAGATCTTCACTTATCTGGGGGTTCTTTCCTTTCCATATAGAGTTAATGGTTAGTTTTTCCACCTCTTTAAAGGATGCTGTTGGTACTTGGATCAGAATTGAATTGTATTTGTAGATTGCTTTGGGTAGGATTGACATTTTGGAAAGTGTCTTTCTGTAGGTATCTCCTAAACTCAGAGTAAATTTGAGTTAGCTTTAGAGGCTACAGGTAGGATAGTTGACATATATATGGCTTGTGGCCTTCCTGTTCTCAAATCTCTGTGAAGTTTGGCAAAAGAGAAAGAAAAAAAAAAAAAAAAAAGACATATCTGAAAATACGGTATTTTATTGTCCATTCTTTTTTATGATCTTAGGTTTTGCTTGCATTAGTTATTGAAATGAATAAATTGGTAAAATTGTGTGGTTAGAACAGTATCTATTTAAAAGGATTTACTGAAAACATATTAAGACAAAAAGAGAGACTAAAATTTAAGGCGAGATAGTATATCCAAAGATTACTACTGTATAAAATCAAGTCAATTGCATCTGAATGGTAAAGTAGGTATCCTATATTTTTTCTAATCACTTCCATTAAAGAGTCATGGTTTAGTTCTACCTTGAATGTTGAGTTTATGAAATCTATTAGTCAGAGATATAAAGTTGAATTTAATTATTCAATACGCTAGAGTTTAAATGCTTAAGCTGTAATAAAGGTAGAAAAATAGAAGGATAAAAACAGCAAACTCATCTGACAGTGATGGTTTACATTTTCATAGTCGCACTTAGTTTGATCAAGAGATTAATATAGTGATAACCTGATAGCTACATCATGAATTTCTCCATCAATCTTTTATCTAGTTCATTCACTGATGATTTGTATCTGAGTCAATTATTTCAATAGAGCAGCGCAATGGTGATTTTTTTTTTTTAATTTCTATTACTTTTTCTATATTTATTGAATGGAAACTATCTATCTACAAAGAAGAATTTTTCCTCATCAAAGCTGAAATGCAATTTACATAGGAAAGCTAAAGGACAAATGCTTAATTCCTTTGCTTTAATTGCTGATTTTTTAGAGTAAAGGATGCATGTTCTAGTTCAATGGCTTAAAATATCTTTATGCTGTTGATGTGGCTTTCTCTTTGTATTTTTGAGTATGTTTGTAAGCTAACAGGTTTTTATGTATGCAATGTATTTCTATTCATTACATTTGTTATTATTTTTTATGCTAAATTGTTCCACGTTTGGCTCTGGAAACCCCTTAACATAGGGCCCTGTTCCTTTGGCACAACCTCATTATCTTTGATGTCATTGTTGATTTTGGCAGAGCAAGATTTCCAAGCTCCTTTTGCATATTTTCTTTTTCAGAACTGGAATAGTATTTAGATACCACAGTTCAATAACCAGCTGTGTCCATTCTTAGTGGATTGGAATTACATCTGGCCCAATTCAGTAGGCAGAGCCAAAAAGCAATATTTTTTTTTAATAATTTTTATTGAGCTTTAAGTGAATGTTTACAAATCAAGTCAGTCTGTCACATATAAGCTTATATACACCTTACTCCATACTCCCACTTACTCTCCCCCTAATGAGTCAGCCCTTTCAGTCTCTCCTTTCGTGACAGTTTTGCCAGTTTCTAACCCTCTCTACCCTCCTATCTCCCCTCCAGACAGGAGATGCCAACACAATCTCAAGTGTCCACCTGATACAAGTAGCTCACTCTTCATCAGCATTTCTCTCCTACCCATTGTCCAGTCCCTTCCATGTCTGATGAGTTGTCTTCGGGAATGGTTCCTGTCCTGGGCCAACAGAAGGTTTGGGGACCATGACCACTAGGATTCCTCTAGTCTCAGTCAGACCATTAAGTCTGGTCTTTTTATGAAAATTTGGGGTCTGCATCCCACTGTTCTCCTGCTTCCTCAGGGGTTCTCTGTTGCGTTCCCTGTCAGGGCAGTCATCGGTTGTGGCCAGGCACCATCTAGTTCTTCTGGTCTCAGGATGATGTAGGTCTCTGGCTCATGTGGCCCTGTCTGTCTCTTGGGCTCTTATTTGTCGTGTGACCTTGGTGTTCTTCATTCTCCTTTGGTCCAGGTGGGTTGAGACCAATTGATGCATCTTAGATGGCCGCTTGTTAGCATTTAAGACCCCAGACGCCACATTTCAAAGTGGGATGCAGAATGTTTTCATAATAGAATTATTTTGCCAATTGACTTAAAAGTCCCTTTGAGCCATAGTCCCCAAACCCCTGTCCTTGCTCCGAAAAAACAATATTTTTTAAAAGAAAACAGTAGTGATTCTCAATTTATATTAAATAGTATAGAATTTCTATGTTTGATTATACAGTTATATCAATTCTTTTACACTGAAGTCTTTTGGTTCCTAAATACATTGTGTTTGCATCATCCTATGTGTTATATACATAGTTTCAAAATGATATCATTAACTGAACTTTGGAACACAGTTTTAACTTTTTATGGCAGATTTATTTATCCTCAGACCACATTTTTCTAAGAATGAAAATCAAAATTCAGTGTTTTAAAATCTCTTGAAATAGTTATTTTTAATGTGGTTATATCACCATCTATATTCTCTGTTTCAGTTTCTTTTTTTAGTGATTGCATTTTACTTTTTAATTTTATTTTTGAATAAAACTCCCATAAATTTTAAATCCAAGATTATGTAATATACATTTAAAAGTCTATACTCTCATTTTTTTGCTGGGGGGAATGCAAATTAGTACAGCCACTTGGGAAGACAATTTGACATCTTACAAAGCTAAACACAGCCTTACCATGTTAAACATAGTCTTACCATACGATTTAGCAATCATACTCCTAGTATTTACCAAAATGACCTGTACACAGGATTTATGAATAGAGCTGCTGTTTACAGCACTTTCACTCACTTGAATAAATACCTTGGAGTGTGATTATGGGGTCATATGTTAGTCTGTCTTACAAACTGTCTTCCAAAGTGGCTATACCGTTTTGCATTTCCATCACCAATGAGAGGGATTTTCTGTTTTCTGCATCCTTGCCAACATTTGTTATTATCTGGGTTTTTCTTGTTGTTCTTATTGCTATTCTTTTAGCCATTCTAATAGGCTTGTAATCATAGTAGTAAACAACAACATCCTTCAAAATCAGCCCGATTCATGATTGATTTAACACAAGCCCCTATACTAGGGGACTATCAGTAGGGAAGTTGTACTCCTCTCCAAATATACAAAATAATTAACAATCTATTGTTATGTACAATATTTCTAGCTTGTAACAAATGACTATCAGATACACCAAGAAAAAAATAATCTGTAGATACATACAATCATCATAACCAGGTCAGGTGTGACATGGATGTTGGAACAATCAGAAAGGAAATTTAAAGTAATAATCACTAATATGTTAACTATATTAATGGAAAAAATAGACAACATGCAAGATAGACAATTTCAGTGGAGAGTTGGAAACTGCAAAAAAGAATCAAATGAAAATGCTGAAGATCGAAAACAGTAATACAAATGAAGAATAAGATTTTTTAAGCAGTACTTAAAAAATCTAAATCATTTTTATTAACCTTCTTTCAAAGTCGATGCAAGTTATCTTTTTGAGAATTTTAATAGCGTACCTAGTACCAGTATCCAGTGCCATTGAGTCGATTCTGACTCATAGTGACCCTATAGCACAGAGTAGAACTGCCCCATAGAGTTTCCAAGGAGCGTCTGACAGATTCGAACTGCCAACCCTTTGGTTAGCAGCTGTAGCACTTAACCACTACACCACCAGGGTTGCCTTTAATAGCATAGAATATTTAATTTAACTGCCTGGGATAGTCCATCCAATCCTGGTATAGAAATAGAGTGGATGCTGAAGTAACAAACTAATATTTCATTCTAATGATATCATGGAGTTGGTCTTTGAAGAAATGGAGAATTCATTTCTTATAATTGTTTATAAATTGTACCTAACCAATAATTGCTGGATGAAAATTAGATATTCCTGTTACCCCAAATCTAAATATTTTAACAGAAATTAATTCATATTATACAATTATTTTTCTTCTTTTTAATTAATTAATGAATAGGAAACTAATTAGTGCAAAGTTCAGTGTGGATAACCACTCAAGTAATGGGCATTTAATTTTATCTCTGCACACAAGATGCGTAAATTCCCTAGTCATGATTCTGCTGTATTAAGATATTCATGTAAAATTCATCAAAGAATTCATCAATAAAATCTTTAAATGGCAGATACAGAGAAAATGCATTTGGGTGATATATATTTTGTTTTCATTTTCATTAACTGACATTAAGATTATTTTAACTTTGTAGAAGTTTCTAATTTTAAAAACATTGTTGACACTGCTGATTACTCTTCTGTTGTGTACAAGTCCTTCCACATTATCTGAATAAGAAAGAGGTTTAAAATATGTAGATGTTACTTAAGTATCTTGTACCTTTCAAAATTACTATTTCAGAATTTTTATGACCTTATCAGAGAGAATGAAGGAAGAGCTTTACAAAATATTTCCCTTTTTTTTTTTTATGGAAAGAGGCATAATTGTTAGTTTTCACAGTTCTGGGAATGTGAGGTGCCTACAAGTAATCCAACTATGGAAATTCTACTTCTTAAAGATGCACTTCAGGTGTGACCCTGCTGCCACCTTGATCTGTTGAATTCTGTCCTCCAGTAATGAGGTCATGCTCTATGGATATATGTGCAAAACACAAAGAAGGTCTTCCTTTTGAATCACCCTCCTGAATGTCTGCTCTTCTTAACAGACCCTGCTCAGATCTCTGACGCTGACTTCCAGAAACAAGCAACCAGCTATCAGCTTTCCCTTGGGTGGGGTCTCTCTCAAGGACTGTGACTTAATCTTCTTAACATTTACAGAACAGGGGATCCGCTTCAGTGAAATGTTTTCTCCACATCACTGGGCATCCCGAATGCACAAATGTGAACTGTCTTTCTCTTTCCACATGATGTTTGATTAACTTGGCTTCTGTCAAGAGGTCATTGTACATAGTAGAGGACATTACTTGTGCACTATTTTTTTTTTAATCTTATACTTTCAGATGCAATCTATCCTTATTACAGTTGCTAAATGTGTGTGGGTGGGATTGTTTTGAAAAAGGTCAGCAATTATGAATAATATTTATATTTTTTATTACCTCTAACTTATCAACATATGGTTGATACTGGGAGATAGTTTTGTGGCAGTTTGTAAGTAACAAAAGCTCTTCTTAGTTTTTCTTCCCCCAGGTAACTAACTCTATTATACAATATTAAGATTCACGAAAGACTCACAAATTAGCACTTTATTGGTGTAAAATCATTTATCGTCTCTCACATTGTATAAACTCTCATTGCTCTGTAAAACCTGTGACCGTAAATTTGCCAAAGTGATGTAATATGTCTGTCCTCGCAGACTGTCACAGTTGTTAGTCATGCAGCATTTGCAGGGGAAAATCCCATCCTTCTGCTATTAGGAGTCTGATCACATTCAGCATTCTTGAGCACGACTTTCCTACTGGGTGATAGTTATATTTTAGATTTTTCTAACTATTTAACTATTTAGTAAGATGTTTTAATAAAAATGCTCCTTGAAAGCTTTGCTTTATATGACCATGGGATTGTTCTTACCCTTAAATTGTTTTATTTGAAATGTGATAGTCTGTATATAAAGCAGTCTTAATACAAATATATTTTTAATTTCTTCCATTTGGTCCTTATTATGGCTGCTAACCAAAGGGTCGGCAGTTCAAATCCGCCAGGCACTCCTTGGAAACTCTATGGGGCAGTTCTACTCTGTCTTATAGGGTCGTTATGAGTCGGAATCGACTCAACAGCACTGGGTTTTTGTTGGTTGGGTCTTTTGTGTTAATAAGTCCCTAGAGGAAAATCATACTATCAACATCTGACTGGACAGATTAAATTTGCTTCTCATTTAAAAACGTTTATTCATGTTGCTGTCTTTTCACTTTCTCTTTTTTTTAACGAAATTGTAGTGAAGTGCTGCAAAGATTTACTAAATACGTTTAGACAACTTTAAAAGTGCTTAACCAGTGCCTAACACAGTCAGTTCTGTGTAATTGTCAGTTATCAATAATTTTCTTGCCAAATATAGAGAATATAAAGTGTTAAACGGTTAAACAAATATACAGAAATTGAAACGTAGTTTGAAATTAAGTTATTTTAACACAAGTTAAAATCATATTGTGCCACGAATACCATGTTTAATATTATCACCTTAAAATGAATGTCTCAAAAGCACACTGTTGCTTACTTTTGCTTCTTACCCTTTTTCTTCAAATCTCCTAAATGGGTTTACTTGCTTACGATCAATACTGTCCCATTTTTAGGGTGGCGAAGCTGAGTCACTGAGAGAGTAAAGCTTACCCAGTGCCATAGTACTGAGAAGTTCAGAGCAGAATCTGAGCCTAAGTGATGGCCCAGAGTTCATGATCTTAACCAATCCGGCATCTAGTCCTTTTGCTGTATGTTCTTACATACATTCGTTCATTTATGTTTTCCAAGAATTCACTGTACATCTACTATGTGTCAAATTCTATCCTAGGTGTTAAGGGATAACTGTCAAGATGTAAGAAAAAAATACCATTAAGGAACAGCTTTTATTCTTGACCTTGTAGGAAAAGTTATCTCTTCATAAATAAATTACTAACACTAAAATTCCCAACAACTCCTCACCCACCAAAAACAAAACAAAAACCTATCATTTAGGTAACTGGCCCAATTCCAATTTAGAAATGGAAGTATTTGCAAGAAAGCCATAAAAAAAAAAATAAAAAAATAAAAACCCATAGTCCTCACCATCACCAAATCAGCCTGTATATTATTTTATTTCTAATATAAATACCGTGGGCTTCATTTAAATACTACTTTCTCTTTCCCTCTTCTATGTAGAGATGGAAATAATTGTCTATAATTCTCAGTATGTGGAAACTTGTTACATTTGAATTGTTTATTAAGCTTTATATTGTATCATCTAATTTGCTGGTTGAAAAAACTTAATTTCCTGGTTTACCTTCATACTATGTGTTATCCTGCACTTAAAATGTAATTTATAAGGAGTTACTGGTTAAACTTTGTGATGAAATGCAATTTCAATCTGCTTAAATTTTTAATAAAAATATGCAAGATCAGTTATTTTTGTCATTTTTAATATTGTATACATTTAAGTTTAGGTATATTTTGAAGCAACTGGGAGGAGGAAATATTGTGCTTGTTTTATCAACAGAAAAATGAATGAGTGTTTACATTACTATTATAATTTTATAAGAACCTGAACACAATGAGCTGGTATGTTGAAGCACCTGTTTTATTCTTGTTCAAGGTCAGAGACAATTGAAAGTTGTCTTAGCCGTTGTCATTCTGACAGCTGGAAGTGTCAAGGTCTCAGTTGTACTCCTGCAGTGTACCAAGACGATCAGAAAACCATCCTTATTTAAATGAACCAATCCATGGGACTTTGCATATAAAATTTAAAGAAAGACAAAAATGGCAATTATCTTGCAAAAAAAAAAAAAAACTGACAACTAATATCCTTTAAAGATGTATTAAGACATAATTCATTTGAAACAAATGTAGAGCTAATAACGAAAAAGTTATCTTTTCAAAAAAATGGATGGCTGAATTTTTTTTTTAATCACCTACTGGAAATGATGAAATGTGAAGAAATCCTTGTCTGCCTGCTTTCCAGGATCACTCTTCTCAAAGCATTAGAAGTGTTTTAAAATATGTGCTCAGTCACTTGAAGAGTGAGCCTCTCAATATATTTCTGTAACGAAGTTCCCTGTCTTCCTTAGAGTCACGTGAATTTCTCAAATTCTGACGAATGGGTTCAGATGAATGGAAGTCTTAACTTAAATAGCACTTTTAGTAGTTAAATTGTTAAGACTGTCCTTGGGTGGGTGATAGTTTAAAATCTTTTTTTTTTTTTTCAGCATTGCAGACACACTGACATTAGTAATGAGAGAAAGAATAGCTTTGTCTAGTTTGGTAAAGGCTGTTGCTTAAGTTTTTCAATTTCAAATCCACACTGATCACTTCATCAAACTCCTGCTATTATTCTTTGAGGAAAAATAGCATAGAATATCATTAGATAAACTTTTATCTACTACTTATGGATAACAATACACCTAGAGATATGAAAATTTATACTTTATTTCACGTGTTTCAATATTTCTGCTTTGGTGCAAATATGTGTAGTTAGTGTCTAGTTAGTTAATTTCAAATGCATATGCTAAAAAATGTTGGGGTTTCCTTATTAATCTTATTTATTATATACATGACCATATTGGATGCTGAATAAAAAATAAGAAGGTTTATATGGAAAAAATAGTGAAATGAAAAGGGACATTAAAAATAGTAATTATTCTTACAAATAGCACCCATTCTTTTTGTATTTTTATCTTAATTATGGAAAAGGAGAGAAAGAACTAATGGTTCATTTTTTTCTACTTATTTGAGTTAATATTTCCAGATTTTCAAGCTTGAAATGAAATTTCAGTAATCTTTGACTGTTCTATATGTCAACCATATACTTCAAAATCTCCTTCTAAAAGGAAAAAAACCAAAAAAAAGTTAAGAAAGGCATTGTGTTAATTTTTTATGATTCAAATTTAGTCTCCATTAAAAGGTCATTAAATACTATCCTTAAGCTAGTATTTAGAATGTAATTACTAATCATACAATTATGGACATTAGAATGTCAAAACTATGGTGCTTTATAAGCCTAGAAGCCTAGGGAATAATACTCTCTTGACTAACTTTAAAGAACAAAATCTAAATCAGAGAAAAATGGTTAAAAGAGAAAACTGACTCTACAGAGTGTAACTAAGTAGAAACCTATAGAATTTCAAATTTTAAGCTTAGCCTTACAACAAACTTTTGTGCTTCAAAACGTTCTTACCATTTGAAACTATACTTGGAAACTTGACTTAAAATTTCCTCCCTGTCCAGTTGAGCATCACATTCAATTTCAGCTAAAACGAAAAACCAAACCCATTGCTTTCAAGTCAATCCCAACTCATAGCAACCCTATAGGACAGTGTAGAACTGCCCCATAGGGTTTCCAAGGAACAGCTGGTGGGTTCGAACTGCTGACCTTTTGGTTAGCAGCTGAACCCCTAACCACTGTACCACCAGGGCTCCATTATATTTCACCAGTAGGTGAAATATTGTTTTCCTTTCTTTTTCCTATGAGACAGTTCAGAAGCTGGCTTTGATTTTCTTGAGGATCATTGTTCTATATGTTACCTCCCATTCTTGGCTTGTAAGAATTTATTTAGTATATATTTCAAATCCCTAAATATTCTTAAGATATAATTTTATGGAAAAATTATGGATTGAGCTTCATCTTCACCCATTATATAAAAATGTATAATTCATATTATAGAAATAATATAAATGTTGATAAACATTTTTTTTTCCTCAGTAGTACATTTCTTCGTGTTGAAAACATGTTGAATATATTTACTACAAACCTATAACCACACTGAAGGGGTGGGAAAAGACTAGGTGACAGAATTTCCTCTACTCTCTTCTTACTCCTCCACTTTGTTGTTTGGTCAGGGGGCCTCTTCAGACAACGATAGATTTGTCATCTCTCATAGAAGCTCAAGTTTGCTCTAATTATGTCCTTGGGACTTCTATCCAATTGATATTCCAGAGGCAAAAGCATTGGACTTTGAATCAAGAGATCAGATTTTTTCTCCTATCTCTGACACCGTAGTCGTATTTACTTGAGCAAATCCCTTAATTCATCCCTTGTCCAAAAGTTCATATCTGTGAAATGAGGCATTAGTCTTTGAGGCATTTCCCAGTTGGATAACATGATAGCTATGACTCAATAAGAGTGACTGGCACTTGTTCATAACTATCTAAGTCATATCCAGGAATAACAGAAATGAATCTCATAAAGCTTGTGTAGATTTCTTGAAATCGGCTAGTTTGGCAGAGTAATACGTGGGGTGACAACATAGATTCCAGGGGCACTCAGCATAATAGGTATTCAGCTTCAAAGATGACAAATGCCACCGTAAGTTTCAGAGTTGGCAAATTCTATGACTCAAAGAATGTTAATCATTTCCTCTACAGGAATCTCTCCTTAATTTCCCTCAATCTCACATTCTTTTTTAATTTTTTTTTTTTTATGCAGGGACAAAGTAAAACTTACACCTATTTTTAGCATCCTTGAATTGCCTTTATTGTCCTCATCATGAATGATCATATCTCCAACATTAATCTGAGAAACATCACTGTGGGGAATTACAGGGACAGGTGAGTTAGAGGGGAAATGCACAGAGTCAGAGGGACCCTTGGAGACTGCTGTTATCAACCAGCAGAGACGTAATAAAATTCTGAACAAATGCATAGACAGTGGATTGGCTGGAAATACATAAATATGTGAACATTTAACAAAGCAGAATAGTCAAACAAAGGCTTAGTAGATATGGGGAAAAAGGAAATTAATATTTAGAAGTACTTGGATATTTTGGAGCCCTGGCACCTCAGTGGTTAAGAGCTTGGCTGTTGACCAAAAGATCAGCAGTTCAAATCCACCAGCTGCTCCTTGGAAACCCTATGGGGACAATTCTACTTTATCCTGTAGGGTCTCTATGAGTCAGAATTGACTCAACAGCAATGGGTTTGGTTTTTTGGTTTCTATATTTTAGATGTGGAATACTGGTTGAATGAGAGTGGCTATATTTGGCATACAATATAATCATATTTAAGGGGGGGGAGTATGTATTTGGTAGATTCAATACATGCTAGTTACTAGGTGAAAGTTTTATAAGAGAGGTATTATTGTGCTTAAATATGTAATGATAGACATGTCTTGGAGAGGCAGTCCTGCAAAGAGGTTAAGAACACTGATTCTGGGGCAAGTTTCTCCAGGTTCACATTCCAGCTCTGCAACTTAACAGCACTTCATTGCAGGGAAACCTTGAGTAAATTACTTAATCTCTTCCTTTTTATTTTCCTCAGATATAAACTGGCACAGTGATACTACCTCACAAAGTTTTTGGAATGATTCAGTGAGTAATATTGGCTAAGAACTTACATTTATGCACACATGGATCTTGGCTGAAAGCAGAGAATACCAGAAATATGTTTACCTGTGTTTTATGGGCTATGCAAAGGTATTGGACTGTGTGGATCATAACAAATTATGAATAACATGGCAAAGAATGGAAATTCCAGAACACTTAATCGTGCTAATGAGGAACCTGTGCATACACCAGGAGGCAGTTGTTTGAACACAAGGGGATACTGTGTGGTTTAAAATCAAGAAAGGTGTGCATTAGGGTTGTATCCTTTCACCATAATCATTTGAGTTGAATGGTGAGCAAATAATCTGAGAAGCTGGACTATACGAAGAAGAATGCGCCATTAGAATTGGAAGAAGACTTATTAACAACCTACAATATACAGATGACACAATCTTGTTTGCTGAAAATGAAGAGGACTTGAAACTTTTACTGACAAAGATCAAAGACTATAGCCTTCAGTATGGGTTACACCTCAACATAAATAAAACACAGATTCTCACAACTGGATCAATAAGCAACATCATGATAAAGGCAGAAAAGATTGAAGTTGTCAAGGATTTCATTTCACTTGGATCCACAATCAATGCGCATGGAAGCAGCAATCAAGAAATCAAAAGACACACTGCATTGGGCCAATCTTCCACAAAATACCTCTTTAAAGAGTTAAAAGGCAAATATATCACTTTAAGGACTAAGGTGCACCTGACCCAAGCTAGGGTGTTTTCAATTTCTTTGTATGCATGTGAAATCTGGACAAGGAAAAAAGAAGACCAAAGAAGAATTGATGACTTTGAATTATTGTGTTGGCAAAGAATATTGAATATACCTTGAACTGCCAGAAAAACAAACAAATCTCCCTTGGAAGAAGTACAGCCAGAAGGCTGATTAGAAATAAGGATGGCAAGACTTTGTCTCAAGTACTTTGGACAGGTTTTCAGAAGTGACCAGTCCCTGAAGAAGGATATCATGCTTGGTAAAGTAGAAGGTCAGCAAAAAAGAGTAAAGCCCTCAACCAGATGGACTGACCCACAGTAGACACAACAATGGCTCAAGCATAACAACAATTGTGGTGACGGCCTAGGGACAGGCAGAGTTTTGTTCTGTTGTATGTATGGTCACTATGATCTGGAATGGGCTTGGCGGAACCTAACAAGAACAACAATGCATGTGTTATATGTTTTTTGCCAACCTTGCCCTCACCTGTGAGATATTTTTGTAAGAGGACTATGCTAATTTTTTTACAGCAACATGTAAATACATTAGTATAGCATGCTTACAAAAATACCTAGTGGGGGAGGAAGAGCTAGTAAAAAAGAAAAAAGTAGAACACGTGATATTTGCATAAAAGTAAAGTATATATAAAGCCTACCATTGAAATCTATAAAAAACTACAAATAACATTTTAAGTGATTTGATCTCCAATCTAAGAACGATTTGTGTAAGGAAGAGATTACTAAATCAGTTAATAAACCCACTGCGCTTGAGTAGATTCTGACTCGTGGAGACCTCATGTGTTACAGAATAGAACCACTCCATAGGGTTTTCTTGGCCATAATCTTTTAGGGAAGTTGATTTCCAAGCCTTTCTTCTAGGGTGCTGGTAAGTGGGTTTGAACTGCCAACTTTTAAGTTGATAGTGGTGGTAAGCCATTTGCACCACCCACAGACCTAATCAATGCATAAAACCAAAAAATGAAACCCTTTGCCAATTCTAACTCTTAGAGGCCCTATGGGACAGAATAGAACTGCTTCAATAGGGTTTCCAAGGAGTGCCTGGTGGATTTGAACTACTAGCCTTTTGGTTAGCATCTTTAGCTCTTAACCACTATGCCACCAGGGTTTCCAACCAATGTATAGGTAGATGAATAAATTATATGCTAATCCTTAAAAATACAGGAAATCTTGATGGTGTAATGAACTCTATTGAGTAAGTTTATCATAATTTCCTTGCAACAAATGCTATAATACCTTACTGAAGTTTGGAGGTATCAGTATCATTCCAGAAAATCCTTATGAATCTTTTTGAAGTGATTTTGATATTGACCTGAAGAATGTAATGAAGCTTCATCTTTTCTTCATGATTCTGCTCTATTTTTCACAATTAAATGGCTCCCTAACAAATTTCATCCTTTATGTCAATACTCAGAAAATGCCAACAAACTATTGCCTATCTCCAGTGACCCATAGAAAATTGATAAAATTTGTATCAGGAGCAATTTAAATTTGATATAAAGAAGAGTTTCATGACTGTGAAAAAAATTCATAAATATGGATGTTAGCAGATAAGATTACAGAATCCTCCTTCTTAGGCAATGTTAAGAACAGGAAAGTCAGCCTAAGCTAATTTGGGAGAAAAACTCAGTGATGGTTCTTTGATGCTAAACCTTTAGTAAGGAGAAAATAACAATATTAATGCTGATGAAATAACACATAGTGGTGCTAACAATATGTATACTACTACTAAAAACGGTATAACAGAAGGGTTCAACAGTGGGAAACAGAAAATACCTTAACGATATGGAAAAACATTCACAGCAGACTCTCAATGTAACATTTATGGGTATATCTATATAAACCACTTTTAAATAAGATTTGACTGAAAAAGTGTTTAGTGAGAAAGGAAAACAAACCATCTATTTTAACAAGGACCATAAATACCTCCTTAGAGAAAGCCTTAGTGGATCAGTCAGAGTGAATGCTTTTTGAGTGGTTTCTCTATTATTATTCTATCAAGGCTAATTAATTCCTGTGTTTCCACTCCCCACAGGTTATTGCTCTGCCATCTCATTCACAGAAGATTTCACAAAGAGATCAGCTTTCCAACACCCTAAGTGCTGTGATCTATGTCACTGCTCATCTGTTTCATGATCCTGTTCTTATAAACAAGAGCACAGATTATTCGCACCATGAAAAGACAAGAGTAAAATCCAAAGTATTAGCACAGACTCTTGAGAAGTCAATTCTCAGTGTAGTTTCATTCAGTTCTCCTGTGCATGATGGAAGAACCTCCATAAATACAGATTCTACGAGCTACATGTATGGCAAGAGAAAGAGGCCAACTTCTGTTGCTTCTGTTTCCAAACATTTTCCCTAACAGAAGAAATAAAAGAACAAGTAGGTTATTTTAAAAGAAGCCAGATCTGACAGTAATTCAGCTCCACAAGTTGACTCAAATTGTCCGTAATGACCAGAAAAATAGGACACTGCAAAATCAGGCCACATATATAATTTTTTTTTTTTTTTAGTATTAGAGTGAAAATAACTTTTCATGGTTTTTATTTTCTTTTAAGACTGTGAGGTACGTAGGGTCCCTCAGTAGTGTAGTAACCCTTTGGGAAGAGTAAAGGCTTTATGGATGGTATAGAATACTGTAGCTCTCAAATGCAAGAAAATCTATGTGGCTTTTTGACATATGCTATTACATCTAATCACTAGCATGATTGTCCTTTATGGGAACAGTGGTGGTAAACTATTTTTTTATAATGACAAAATTCCTATCAATATTTTACACACATATCTGAGGGAATAGTGAAAAAGTAAACCAACTATCCAGATACCAAAGATAAAATTATTTTGCAATGTCAATATTTTTAGAACATCACTTTTCTTCCAAGTGTTATTTATCACGGTAAATTTCATTATCTATGATTCACTTTGTCATATTTTACATGTGGCAAATTTAATGAAAAATCATAAAATTAGAGTAATTTTTACATCTCTCATAAAGTGAGTGTTATGGATTAGCTGTGTACCTGAAAAATGTTTGTCAACTTGACTGAACCACAATTCCCGGTCACCTGATGTGATTTTCCTGTATCATAAAACCTACCTCTATGAAGTTAATGAGGCAGGATTAGAGGCAGTTATGTTAAAGTGACAGGACTCAGTCTACATGGTTAGGTTGTATTTTAAGTCAATCTCTTTTGAGATACAAGAGAGAGAAGCAAGCAGAGAGACGTGTGGACTTCATACCACCAAGAAAGTAGTCCTGAGAACAGAGTGCGTCCTTTGAGCCCAGGGTCCCTATACTGAAAAGCTTCTAGACCAGGGGAAGATTGATGATAAAGACTTTCTTCCAGAGCTGAAAGAAAGAGCGGGTGCCCTGAATTCTGACTGTTAGCCTCCTAGACTGAGAGAATAAATTTCTTTTTGTTAAAGCCATCCACTTGTGGTATTTCTGTTATAGCAGCACTAGATAACCAAGATGGAGGTCTGGTTAAGAGTTAAGGTTGCTAACCAAAAGGTCGGAGGTTCCAATCCAACAGCTGCTCTTTGGAAGCCCTATGGGGCAGTTCTACTCTGTCCTATATGGTCACTATGAGTTGGAATCAACTCAACAGCAACAAGACAGATAACTAAGATAGTGAGTCTAATTTTAATTTATTTACTTTGTTGTTATTGCTAGTGGTCATATGGCTGTTTCTGAGTTGTCAAATAAAAAAATTATGACAAAGTTATGAAAATTTATTCTCAATTGATTAAATACCATTTTACCATAAACATCACTGTTGCTTAATTCACATTATTACAAATAAATGTCCTATTTTTAATTATTAGCTATTATTAAAATGATAGTTATACCTGGATAACACTTCACACACCTTTATTTTTGTGTCCCAGCATCCATTAACCATCTTTTGGTAACATCAGATGAAGTTTCTGTTGGAGGCATGTCTTCACTCCCTCTTGTTTTGAGCTATGTGTTTCAGTCTGTACTGACCACATCCTCGAGGAGAGAGGTGGCCCTGATTGGATTATGTAAGTTGGAATTTTCAAGAATGTAAGTTCTGTGAAGAGAAATGATTACTTGTGTCCATCAGGGTCCCCACAAGAAACCGCACATTCAAATTATGATAATGTGAGGAACTAAATAAAACATGCATGTGTGAGCCAGTTGTAGGGAAATGAAAAGTTATCATGTTATGTTTTGGGATATATATATGCATTATACCATTATGTGCTCATAACTGTAAAGACTTTGGGGGAAGTTAGAATAGAATTTCTGGGAGAAAAATTATTTGAATTATTATACATATACTGCATTACTTCTTAAACCTCAGGCAGCCCTATAGAATTATCATGGCATGAAATCTTTCAATAAAATCAATATTTATTTTTATGTCCTACAAGATCAGTGTTTAACTCTGAAAGGTGAAATGTATCATTGTAATCTACTTTATCCGATTAATTACCAAGAAAAAAACTGAAAAAAAAATTATTTCACCAAAATAGAATTTGGCTTTTATATAAGAACCACCTATCGTCATTATTTTGTAGGATTTTTTTTTTTTTTTCTGTATTGGTTAAGACTTTACCTTCCTTATTCAACACAATAACTAAACTAATTTCAAAAATCTACACATTCATTTCAAAGCACAAACACTGAAAAGGGCAGTTAGCACAAACTTATAATGGGGGGTAATCTATCAATCTAATCATTTCCTGGTAATATTGAGATAAACATATTTGGAGCACAGAAAAACTAAGGTTCCTTCACAGAGCTCATATATTTGAACATCAAGAATACAGGACTACAACTATAAAACACATATAGTGCATCCACCTTTTCTCAGATCATAACATCCTAACAGATTGACATTCCCTCTGGATTTGTGTTAAAAAAAAAAAACCCAGTGTCATCGAGGATTTGTGTTATCATTAAATAATACTGTCTTTTCACTCCAATATTGAGAGGAAAAATGAATTTGCTTTTCTGTGGTTTAGAGTTCTTCCTGTTGTCAGATGGCATTGAGTCAGTTCCAACTCATTGCAACTCTTTGTACGACAGAAGGAAACACTGACCGGTCCTACGTCATTCTCTTAATCGTTGCTGTTTAAGCCCATTATTGTAGCTGCTGTGCCAATCCATCTTGTTTTGAGTATACAAATGGAATATGTAAATTTGGTTATTTTCCTGAGAATTGCAGCTTTGTAGAAACAAGGGAAACGTGAGAAATTAATTTTAATCAAATAAATAGACTGCTGGGGTAGAAATCTATTAAGAATAAAACTGAATATTTTAGGAAAATCCTTGCAGTAAACGCATGTTATGCAGACAATCAATAAATAAGATTTCAAAGTCTCTTTATCAGTTGAGGTTTATGTAAACATTCTAACACATATCAGCCACCCAATTTAATCTACTTCAGATCTAGGTTAGAAACATATGAAATTGGGTTTTATGGGAAAAGAAAAAGTCATTGACTACTTGGTCCAGGAGATAACTTTTATCCGACAACTTTAAAAAAAGAAGTGCATAACAAGATATCACAATACAAAAATAAACTCTAGACGTTGTTTTGTTAGGTGTAGTCAGGTCAGTTCCAACTGACAACGACCCTATGTACCACATAACAAAATACTGCTGGTCCTGCACCATGCTCACAATCGATGTTATGTTTGAGCCCATTGTTGTAGCCACTGTATCAATCCATCTCATTGAGGGTCTTCCTCTTTCCTGCTGACCCTGTACTTTACGAAACATGATGTCTTTCTCCAGGAACTATCCTCCTGACAACATGTCCAAAGTATGTGAGATGCAGTCTCACCATCCTTGCTTCTGAGGAGCATTCTGGTTGTACTTCTTCCAAGACAGATTTGTTCATTCTTTTGGCAGTCCATGGTATATCAATATTCTTCGCCAATATTACGATTCAAAGGTATCAGTTCTTCTTCGGTCTTCCTTATTCATTGTCCAGTTTTCACATGCATATGATGCGATTGAAAATACCAGGTGCACCTTAGTCTTCAAGGTGACATCTTTGCTTTTCAACACTTTAAAGAGGTCCTTTGCAGCAGATTTGCTCAATGCAATGTGTCTTTTGATTTCTTGACTGCTGCTTCCATGGGAGTTGATTGGTGGATCCAAGTAAATGAAATCATGGACAACTTCAACCTTTTCTCCATTTATCATGATATTGCTTATTGGTCCAGTTGTAAGGACTTCTGTTTTCTTTTTGTGAGGTATAATCCATACTGAAGGCTGTGGTCTTTGATCTTCATCAGTAAGTGCTTCAATATCTCTTCAGTTTCAGCAAGGAAAGTTTTGTCATCTGCATATCACAAGTTGTTAATGAGTCTTCCTCCAATTCTGATTCCCCTTCTTCTTCACGTAGTCCAGTTTCTTGGATTATTTGCTCAGCATACATATTGAATACATGGTGAAAGGCTACAACCCTGATGTACACCTTTCCTGACTTTCGATCACACAGTATTCCCCTGTTCTGTGTGAACAACCGCCTCTTGATCTATGTACAGTTTCTTCATGAGCACAATTTAGTGTTCTGGAATTTCCATTCTTCAAAATGTTATCCATAATTTGTTATGATCCACACAGTCGAATGCCTTTGCATAGTCAATAAAACACAGGTAAACATCCTTCTGGTATTCTCTGTTTTCAACCAGGATCCATCAGACATCGGCAGTGATATTCCCAGTTATCTATGTTTAATTGACTATGCAAAGGCATTTGACTGGTTGGATCACAACAAATTATAGATTACTTTGGAAGAATGGGAATTCCATAACACTTAATTATGCTTATGTGAAACCTGAACATAGTCCAAGAGGCAGTAGTTCAAACAAAAGAAGGGGATACTGTGTGGTTTAAATCAAGAAGTGTGCATCAGGGTTGTATCATTTCACTACACTTATTCAATCTATGTACAGAGCAAATAATCTGAGAAGGTGGACTATATGAAGAAAAATGGGGTATCAGGATTGGAAGAATACTCATTAACAGCCTGCATTATGCAGACGACACAACCTTGCTTGCTGAAAATGAAAAGGACTTGAAGCACTTACTGATGAAGATCAAAGGCTACAGCCTTCAGTATAGATTACACTTCAACATAAAAAAAAAAAAATCCTCACAACTGGACCAATAATCAACATCATGACCATTGGAGAAAAGATCGAAGTTGTCAAGAGTTTCATTTTTCTTGGATCCACAATCAAATTCCATGGAGGCAGCAATCAAGAAATCAAGAGACGTATTGTGCTGGGAAAATCTGCTGCTGGAGACCTCTTTAAAGTGTTAAAAAACAAAGATGTCACTTTGAGGACTAAAGTGTGCCTGACTTAAGCCATAGTATTTTCAATCACCTCATACGTACGTGAAAGTTGGAATATGAATAAGGAAGACCAAAGAATTGATTACTTTGAATTATGGTGTTGGTGCAAAATATTGAATATACCATGTGCTGCCAGAAGAACAAACAAATCTGTCTTGGAAGATGTCCAACTCAAATATTTCTTAGGAGCATGGATGGTGAGATTTGGTCTCACATACTTTGGACATGTTATCAGGAGGGATCAGTCCCTGGAGAAGGACATCATGCTTGTAAAGTAGAGGGTCAGTGAAAGAGAGGAAGACCTTCAACGATATGGATTGACACAGTGGCTTCAACAATGGGATCAAACATAGCATTGATTTTGAGGATGGTGCAGGACCAGGCATTGCTTTATTCTGTCATACATAAGTTTGGTATGAGTTGGAACCGTCTGGATGGCACCTAACAACAACAACAAAAAACAAGTGTGATCTCTATTGAGTATATTCCAGGTTTTTCTGAAGAGTTCATTCAATCTCTCAGAGGTTCTAGGTGACATACATTTACTATTTTAACCTATTGTTTTTTATAAGTATTTTTATTGGCAGCCACATCTCATTAATAGTAGATTTTAAATATGTTCCCTGAAATCATATACACAGCTGCTGTAAATCTAGAAACATAACTTACCTCTCCTAGAGGTAAATTTAAGCACAAGTCTCAAACCCATGAATGGTTGAAAATTTGTGGAATTGGGGGCAATGAGAGGGGATTGTTAAAATCTGCAAATTTACCCCAGCAATTGTGTGTATGAATGTGTTCCTGCATGCCACAATCTTAAATTTGGGCTCAGTAGGGTTAACCGTAGAAATATGAATATCTTGAGATATTCTTTCCATCAATTACTAAATGAGATCATTGCTTCTAACCTAGCATCTTATTTTCCTCTTTCAAAAGGAATGATGATTATAATATAAATTTTCTACTATCTTCCATATAGCGACTTAATAGCATGAATAGCAGTAATGCACCATAAATACTCTTTTGGAAACATATTGGGAAAAAAATTAATTAAGAAGAAAATCCAAAGAAAACATCACATCATAAAAACTGACTCTTTAGGTACCAATTTTAACCAGTTGACAATAAAAGTTCAAGTTGTTTCATTCATTATTGTTACAAAGATAATACTAGCCCTGAAAAAAAAAAAAAAAGTTGAGGTTCGTGTCTCTGACAAGATTGGGGCAATGTTTATCCTGGCTACTCAAATAAAAAGTATCATAAATTAAGAAATGACAAAATCCAAAAAGAAATTCTCCTTAAGGAGATTGTTATAGATCAAGCTTAAAAACCATGACATTGTTAATCTTTATTATTTTTTTATTGAACAGAGATATCAGAATCCTAGTCTCTTTTAGTTACACTTCCTCTTTTAGCAACATCTGTTATATGACATCAAAAAATCTGTTCTATTTTATTCCTATATAACAAAGAGTAGATGCGTGTGTGTGTATGTGTGAGAATCTCCACTAATACTAAATCTTGGGTGAAAAAAAAGAAAAAATTTAATTTGAGGTGGGACATACTTAAGGAAACTTTTAATACTAATATAATTTTCTTTTATTTCTTAGTATTGCCAATCGAATAACCTTTACAGACAAGCTTATTTTCTAGCAGGATTATTTATTGCTACTCTAACTTTCTTCTCCCTATGGATGGAAATTTTTGTCTTTACTCCCTTGTCCTTATAGGCCTCATGAGTAGCAACTGTACCATCTGTGATACTTCTAGTTAATAAAAGAGTTCTGAAGAAGGACAATGCATCAGGTTCATATTGTGGCATTAAGACCAGGAATATGATGAACATATTTTAGAGAGCACATTTATTGGAACTCATGATTCCAGATTCAACTTCAACAGTTTCAGATACTTTTGACAAAGAAGGGGCATCTTGACATTTTCTTATTGGGCACATAAATGCCCATCATCACAGGGATCCAGTAATTTCAAAGGTAGGTTCTGCAAAGCAGAGGTTGAAGTTCTCTGTCTCTGGAACAGATCTCATTGAGAAAAGTAAAGATCAAGTAGTTCCAAACAAATGTGGAATTCTCCTGCATGTACCTAAGAAGACAAATAGAAATATGTTGAACAGGAGTGTATGAAGATGAACTTTGTAGGCCTAAACAGAGGTAGAATACAAGGCAATTATTAAAAGAATCTCAGCCTTTGATGTAAATGAACCATACGCTTTGTAAAGTCCCTTTCAGTCTCAGATACTAATTTGATTTGCTAATTCACATAAATGTGAATAATTTTGAGACGAAATTTTTAATCCTAGAGAATTGCTTTCATGACTATTTTACTCTCTGTTCATAGAGTCTTTATAGAGGCTTTGATCCCAATCCCACAATTTATTGATTGTTTAAATGTGGATTTAAGCAAATTATAAAGCTGTAGTGTTTTCATCTCACTGTATGTAGATTGAGGATAACAGTACTAGCCTCAAAGAGTTTTGACAGAATTAAAAGAGATAATCTATGTAAGGAGCTTAGAAAATGCCTGCATCACAAGTGCTCAATAAATATGTGTTGTTATTTTTCATGTTATTGTTATCATTAAGTGAAAACATCCATATTTAGGACTGTAATCTTGGTGTCAATAGTTTATATAAATCCAGAATTTGCCATTAGTGATTAATAATTTGGTGTGATTCTAGGCTTTGATTTTTAGTAGCATATGTGATATCAGATTGTTAGTTCTAAGATTCCAGATTATACAAGTTTTAGGTGGCTGACAGCTACACGAAGTGAAATGTAAATGAGATAAAAACCAATTGCATTTCCCAAAGTGTGTGATCCACCACTCATTTGTCAGTTTTTCACACTGTGGTGGCTTGCATGATTACTGTGATGTTGAAAGCCATGCCATCAGTATTTCAAATACCAGGGTCACCCATGGTGGACAGATTTTAGTAGATCTTCCAGGCTAAGACAGACTAGGAAGAAGGACCTGGCAAAGTACTTCTAAAATAATTGGTAGAAGAATATTTTCTGATATAGTGCTGGAAGAAGGGCCCCTCAGATTGGAAGGCACTTAAAATATGACCAAGGAAAAGGTGTCTCCTTAAAGTAGAGTCAGCCGTAATGACGTGGATGGGGTAAAGCTTTCTAGACCTACATTCACTGTTGTGGCACAACTCAAAATGAGAACAAACAGCTGCAAGCCTCCATTAATAATTGAAATGTGGAATGTACAAAGCATGAATCTGGGAAAATTGGAAGTTGTCAAAAATGAAATGGAATACTTGAAGATAGATATCTTAAGTGTTAGTGAGTTGAAGTGGACTGATATAGGAAACCCCTGTGGCATAGTGGTTAAGGGCTACAGCTGCTAACCAAAAGGTCAGCAGTTCAAATCCACCAGGCTTTCCTTGGAAACTCTATGGGGCAGTTCTATTCTTTCTTATAGGGTCGCTATGAGTCGGAATTGACTCCACGGCAACTTTTTTTTTTGGCATTGGTGATTTTGAATCAATCTTATGATCTACTAGGCCAGGAATGACAAATGGAAGAGTAATGACACCACATTCATTGTCAAAAAGAACATTTCAAGATCTATCCTGAGTATGATAGGATAATATGCATATGCCTATAAGGAAGTCCAGTTAATAGTATTATACAAATTTATTCACCAGCCACTAATGACAAAGATGAAGAAATTGAAGATTTTTACCAACTCCTGCTGATCTGAAACTGATCAAATGTGCAATCAAGATGCACTGATAATTACTGGTGATTGGAATGTCAAAGTCAGAAACAAAGAAGAACCATCAGTATTTTGAAAACGTGGCTTGGTGACAGAAATGAAGCAGGTGATTGCATGATAGAATTTTGCAAGAACAACAACCTATTCATTGGAAAACCTTTTTTTCAACAACATAAATTGCCACTATACATGTGAACCTCACCAGATGGAATACACAGATAACAAAGTGACCACATGTGTGGAAAGAGACAATGGAAAATGTGTATATCATCAGTCAGAACAAGAATGGAGGCCAACTGAGGAGCAGACCATCAATTCCTCATATGCAGTTCAAGTTTAAACTGAAGAAAATTAAAACAAGTCCATGAAAGCGAAAGTATAACCTTGAGTATATCCCACCTGAATTTAGAAACCATTTCAAGAATAGATTTGACACATTGAACACTAATAAACAAAGACTAGAAGAGTTGTAGGATAGCATACATTAAGAAGAAAAAAGGTCATGAAAAAAACAAGAATGAAATAAAAGACCAAAATTAATTTCAGAAGAGACTCTGAAACTTACTCTTGATCATAAAAAAAAAAAAAAAAAAAAAAACTAGTGGTATCTAAAATGAATGGAAAATGATGAAATAAAAGAGGTGAACTGATTTCAAAGGCCAGCTTGAGAAGACAAAGTATTAAAATTAAATGTGTAAATACATAGAGTTAGAAAAACAAAAGAGAATAACACTCCAGACATTTCTTAAGCTGAAAGAATTGAACAAAAAATTCAAGCCTAGGGTTGCAGTATTGGAAGATTTTACAGACAAAAATATTGCAAGATGCAGAAAGCATCAAAAGAACATAGAAGGAATATACAGAGTCACTATATGATCAAGAACAGATGGTATTGAAGAAAGAAGTCCAAGCTAGACAGAAGGCATTGGCAAAAAGCAAGGCTCCAGGAATTAACAGAGTACAAACTGAGATATTTCAAGGAATGGGTGCAATGCTGCAAACACTCACTCATCTATGCCAAAAAATTTGAAAGATACTTGGCCAACTGAGTGGAAGAGATCCATATTTGTGTCCATTCCAAAGAAAGGTGATCCAGTGGAATACAAAAACTGTGGAATGATATCATTAATTATCAGGAGCCTAGAGGCACAGTGATTAAGAGCTGGGCTGCTAATAGATATGTCAGCGCTTTGGACCCACCAGCTGCTGTTCAGGAGAAAGATGTGGCAGCCTGCTTCCATAAAGATTTATAGCCTTGAAAACCCCATGGGGCAGTCCTACCCTATCCTGTAGGGTCACTATGAGTTGGAATTTATTGGACAGCAGTGGGTTTTTGTTTGGTTTATCATTAATATCATACACAAGTAAAATTTTACTGAAGAAAATTCAAAAATCTTTACAGCAGTACATGGACAGGCAACTGCCAAAAATTTTAGCTGGATTCAGAAGAAAATGTAGAATGAAAGATATCATTGCTGATGTCAGATGGATCTCAGCTGAAAGCAGAGAGCACCAGAAAGATGTTTACCTGTGTTTTAGTCACTATGCAAAGGCATTTGACTGTGTGGATCATAACAAATTATTGTGAAGAAAGGGGATTCCAGAACACTTATATTGTGCTCATCAGGAAACTATACATAGGTCGAGAGGTAGTTGTTCAAACAGAAAAAGGAGATACGGCATGGTTTAAATTCAGGAAAGGTGTGTGTCAGGGTAATATCCTTTCACCATACTTATTCAATCTGTATGCTGAGCAAATTATCCAAGATGTTGGACTATATGAAGAAGAATGCAGCATCAGGATTGGAGGAAGACTCATTAACAACCTGAGAAATGCAGATGACACAACCTTGCTTGCTGCAAGCAAAGAGGACGTGAAGCACTTATTGATGATGATCAAAGCCTACAGCCTTCAGTGTTGATAAAAACTCAGTATAAATAAAACAAAAACCTTTACAAATGGACCAATATGTAACATTACGATAAATGGAGAAAATGTTGAAGTTCCCAAGGATTTCATTTTACTTGGATCCATAATCAATAGCCATGGAAGCACTAGTCAAGAAATCAAAGGATTGGGCAAACCTGCTGCAAAATATCTCTTGAAAGTGTTTAAAAGCAAAGATGCCACTTCGAGGACTAGCGTGCACCTGACCTAAGCCATAGTATTTTCAATCACCTCATATGCATATGAAAGCTGAACAATGAATAAGGAACAACAAAGAAGAATTGATGCATTTGAATTACGATGTTTGTGAAGAATATTGAATATACAATGGACTGCCAGAAGAAAGAACAAATCCGTCTTGGAAAGAGTCCACCCAGAAGCTCCTCAGAAGCGAGGCTGATGAGACTTCATCTCACATACTTTGGACGTGTTATAAGGAGGGACTAGTCCTTGGAGAAGGGCATGATGCTTGGTAAAGTAGAGAGCCAGCCAGAAAGAGAAAGGCCCTCAATGAGATGGACTGACACAATGGCTGCAACAAGGGGCTCAAACATAGCAAAGGTTGTGAGGATGGTACAGTCCAGGCAGTTTCCTTGTGTTGTACACAGGGTGGCTACGAGTCAGAGCCACCTTGAAGGCACCTAATGACAACAATCATGTGATATATTTTCACACTGTTAGTAGATAGGAAAAGGCGTTAGGAAGTTTCCAGTACTACGACATCTGATTCTTCCAGTAATTCAAAGATTAGGCAGCATAGAGTGAGGAAGACATAGGAAGAGCTCTCTCCAGCATCAATTTTGTCATGACGTAACAAGTACACTACAAAATTAAAAGTTTTCTAACTAAACACTGGAGGGACCCTCCTCCTTGTGTGTTCACTACAAATACATAATTTATTATTGTCTTATAAAGAAAATTGGCTAAAATTTACCAGACCAATCAAGGGCATTCTATCAAATACCGTAAGTAGCACATATTCCAGGAAAGACAGACAGATAAATTTTCATACCAACATATAGCAACCCGAATTAAAGAGTCACTCAAGCATAGATGTAACAATTGAGTTTGCAGATTCCCTTGAGTGTCACCTGAGATTGCATTTGGCCTGTGTTCTGTCTCTCTCTGAAGTTTTTCTCACAAGCAAGTATTAGACGGATTAGAAAAGATTTTATCCAGCACTTTCCCAGATGTAATTAGAGATAACTTTCTCGTAAGTCTTTACTGCAGCAATATGTAGGCTGAATCCCTGATTAAACCTCTGTAAGGATGCATTATTATTTCTGAATTAAATTAAAAAAATATAATGTGAATATATTGTTGGTGGCAGGTCAGCTTTTTTTTTTTTTCCCCATTAGCGCTTTCAGTGACCTTACTTTGTAAGTTACAAAGTAAGTATTTAATAGGTTGGCATCCACTTGCAACTGAAAAAATAAAATGCCTTGTATTTGCAACCTCACTTGCAAAAGAAATCTATATTTAGTGTCTGGAAAGTGACAGTGCCAAATGGCATTGATTTTGGCATAATGTACTGTAGCCCCCATCCATTTGTTGAATGCCCCATGCTGAGATCAATATGTTATTTGCCTGGGGAAGTCCACACCTTTCCCTGCATTTAGTCATAGGGTCTCCAGATTGCTGACGTGATTAGAGAATAACCAAGGTCTTATTTAGAAGCTTCATTTTCCAACTTAGTGCAGAAAGAAAGTTTTTACTTCACAATGGTCTTTCTGATCAAACTTGAGTTTTCACTATTTTGTTTCAGCTCTTGCAATTCTATAGAGCCGTTTTATAAATTATATATCTTTTGAGACTTCCAGGTGAGTTTAAGGATGTTTGTAGACTCTTTTAAAGCCTAGCACTAGTACAATGTGGCTTTTCTTAAATTATCAATAAATATTTATGACGGGATATTATAATGCAGTTAGAAAACTGTGTTATGACCTCTTCTTTGAGAAGCAGGGGTACTCTACGCTTTAAATAATTGTCAACAGCTTTTACAGATTTTGGGATTATTTCAAACGCATCTAACTTTGTTGAGAGAAAATTTTCTTTTTTTGAATAAACACAGAAACTATTAAATCTCTATTGCCTCAGCAAGTTAGCTTTCAACCATGAAGCTTTTTATTCTGCTAGAATGTTTTAATGTATATCAATGCAATACACAAGGAATCAAAAGTGAGGATTTTTCTTCAATCAAAATAAATTCAGAAAAAAAAGAAAGAACTTCGTTCTTCTGAGTCAAATAAAAATTGAAGGCTTGTTGAAAGTGGGAGAAAATGGTTTTTACTCCATAATATGGTGTAAAATCGTTAATCATTTTAATTTTCCCTCTGATCTAAGTGGTTGTTGGTAATGTGACTCTGGGGAATGTAGTCCCTATTGTATGTGTCTGTCCTTCAAAATAGAAAATGAGGTTCTTGTGTGGGGGAATTTCATTCAAAATACAGCTCGTCTTTATCATTAAGGACAAATAATGGAATATGGAGATGCTTCGCAGTTAACTTGCTACATCAAATCTGCTCATCTCCATAGTCAGTAACAGTTGCTACATTTTAGAGAATTATTTAGTAGCTGGTAAGACTGTTAGGCAAGGACTCCTGGTGGCACAGTGGCTAAGCGCTCAGCTGCTAACAGAAGGATGAGCTGTTAGAACCCACCAGCCACTTCTGGAGAAGAAAGATGCGGCAGCCAGCTTCCTTAAAGACAACTGCCTTGGAAACACTATGGGGCAGTTTTGCTCCATCTATACGGTTATTTTTTTTTTTTTTAATTTTTTTGTTTTAAGTCTGCTAGGAGTCCTGGTGCTGGGTGTATGTGTGTGTGTGTTTCGGGGGGGGTGCTGTGTGTGAAAATGCATAATGTTCTCCGGTGCTAACCCAAAGGTTGGAAGTTTGAATCCAACCTTTGGCACCTCAAAAGAAAGGTCTGGTGATCTGTTTTCAAAAAACAGACATTGAGAACACCATGGAACACAGTTCTACGCACATAAGGTCACCCAGAGTTGGGGTCCCCATGAGTCAGGATGGCGGCAACAGCAACTAGTCACGGTAAGAAATCTGTTGGTGATATCAGTTGTTACTAATGTAGAAGAATATTAAAGGACAGTTTGTGAAAAAGACTGGAAGGAATTTAAAGACAAGATATGAACACAATTGACTTTAGAAGCCTAAAATTGGATGAAAATAGACTATATGTTAATATTTGTGGGCAGAATTTTGAATTATTTCATATTTTCTTATATAGGTGGAGACCTTTATACAAAGTGGTTATTCACTGGACCATAATATTTTATAAAAGCAAAGAACATAATTGCATCAAATCTCAGTTCTTCTGTTCTCCCACCAAAAGGTCCACCATAAGTCCCAAAATAGTGTAATATATACAAAATATATATATGTTTATCCCCCTGTTAGCACAGATTATTAAGTTGAATTCTTGAGTCAATCACCGGTAAGGGAGAAAGATATCATGACTGAGTTAAACTAGCAAGGGTGCACTCCTGGATCTGAGTTTATTTCCAAAACTATATGGTACTAAGTAGAGAGGGATGGACTGGATATCAAGGTCTCAATTACAACAGAGTTATTTCTACACTTTTTAGAATTCCCTAGAGCTAAAAATGACAGTAAAAGAAATTAAGAAAAAGCTGGTTGCTGTCAATAAATAAATATGACAGTGTATTTAGACAATATTTTCAAGTGTTTTAAATACATATTAACTTCCTATTATTAAGTGATTATTCTTTAGTACATTATTTGTTGTTTTTGTTATTCAACTACTAAGAAAGTTATTAAAATGATAAATATTATATATTTTTGGTGAAAGTTTGCACAACAAATTAGGTTGGCACTTAATAATTTCTATACATATTGTTCAGTAACATTGGTTTTGTTTTTTTTCCACAATTGTCAACATTCTCATTATTTCCATTCCAGTTGTCCATTTCCATTAATCTAGTTTTTCATGTTTGCTTTGGAGTAAAAGTTGACCCTTTGGTTTCATATAGTTGCTTTTTCTTTTCTTTTTTTTTTTAACAGCACAACACTCATGGGTGATGTTGATTATTTTAGGAGCTAATCTGCTATTTAAATGGAAGGTAACCTCGGATAGTGGTTATAGTTCCCAGTTTAAAGAGTGTCTCAGGAAGACAGTCTCTGGGGCTTTCCTGACCTCTACCTGTCCTGTAAGTCAGGCCTTTTTTAAGAATTTGAGTTTTGTTCTACATTTTTCTACCATTCTATCTGTGACCATCTATTGTGTCCCTGGTCAGAACAGTCGGTAGTTACCACTTCCGGTAGTGGATTACCATCTAGTCCTTCTGGTTCTAGAATACATGAGGCCATGGTTTGTGTGGGTTATTAATCCTGTAGTTTCTTCTTTAAATATTTGATTTCCTTCTTTCTTTTTTGCTCCAGACAAGTAGAGACCAACAGTTGTATTTTGGATGGCCACTTGCAAGCATTTAAGATCCCAGATGCTACTCACCAGACTATGATGTAGAACACAAACTTTATGTACAATATAGTTTTAACCCTTCAAACCCAGCAAACTTATCTGTGAGGTGTCTGGTTATAGTTAGTAAGTATCTGTAACTGTACCACTATGTGCTTTATTATAGACCAGACAAGCATGTATACAGCTATGTCTACAGACACACCTATACAGGCACATGTACATACACACATACATATACCTTCCTGTACACATATATGCATACTTATCTACCAATATAACCACACATATATTTTTTGGTTGATTTTGATAATGTTGCAAAATTACATACTTTATAGCATTTACCAAAAATGTCCTTTATTCTTGTGTATGTCTTAGTGTCATCATTTACCTTCATCAAGTTGTACAGACTTCACCCACATTCGGTATTACCTTTCTCATCACCAAAAATAACAAGTGTCTACTATCTAGAAAGTGATTCCCCTCCCTCCCTCTCCTATCCTTGATAACCACAAAAGAACGTTGTTTTTTGTACATATACCTATTCATTTCTTTTTTTACGAAAGGGAGATCATACAATACTTGTCCTTTTGTGATTTATTTATTTCACTCAGCATAATGTCCTCCAGATTCATCCATGTTATAATAAACTCATTGCTGTTGAGTTGGTTCTGACTCATAGCAACCCTGTAGGACAGAGTAGAATGCCCCCATAGGTTTTCTAAGGAGTGACTGGTGGATTTGACCTTTTAGTTAGCACTCAAACGTTTAACCACTGCATCACCAGGGCTCCATCATGTTATAATATGTTTTGAGAGTTCATCATTATTCTTTATTAAAAAAAAAAAAAAAACCCTGTTGCTGCTGAGATTTCACCTATAGGATAGAGTAGAACTGCCCCATAGAGTTTCCAAGGAGCAGCTGGTGGATTTGAACTGCTGACCTCTTGGTTAGCAGCCAGGCTCTTAACCACTATGCCACTAGGGCTCCATCATGTTTTCATATGTTTTGAGTATTCATCATTATTCTTTATAGCTGTGTAGTGTTTTATTGCATATTTGTACCACAATTTGTCCATTCATCTGTTCATGAGCACTTAAGTTGGTTTCATCTTTTTGCCATTGTGAATGCTACAATGAATAAAGGTGTGCATATATCTGTACACGTCACTGCTATTAGATTTCTAGGATATATATCTCAGAGCGGAATTACTGGATCGTAATGTGTCACTAGTTCCAGGTTTTTGAGGAAGAACCATACTGCTTTCCATAGTGGTTGTACCATTTTGCGATCGCATCAACAGTGAATCAGGGTTTCAATCTTCCCAAACCTAGCCAATATTTGTTGTTTTCTGTTTTTTTTTTTAATCAGTGACACTTTTGCAGGGGTGAGAGGATATCTCATTTATTTTTGATTTGCATCTTTCTGATGGCTAATGATCATGAGTATCTTTTCATGTGTTTGTTGGCTGCTTGAATGTTCTCTTTGTTGAAGTGTATGTTCATGTCCTTTGCCCATTTTTTATTGAGTTATTTTGTTGTTGAAGTATCCTGTATATTTTAGAAATTAAATCCTTATCAGACATGTTGTTGCCAAAGATTTTTTACCAGGCTGTTGGATATTTTTTTCTCTTTTTATACTTTTGATAGTCTTTTGTTTCAGACGGTCCTGTTACCTAATGTGTTTTCTGTTGTTCATTTGTTTGTAATTGTGATTGATAACCTATTTCTAAAGAAAATTAAGTCCCATGGTTTTGTCCCTATATTATCATTCAAGAACTTTCATTTAGGTCTTTGATCCACTTTTGGTTGGTTTTTGTGTATGGCGGGTGGTATGGATCCTGTTTCCTTTTTCTGCAAATGGATATCCAGTTTTGCCAGTGCCATATATTGAAGAGAGTGTTTCATCCCCATTGAATGGACTTTGACCCCTTGTTGAAAATTAGCTGCCCATAGATGGATGGATTTACTTCTGTGTTCTCAATTCTATTCCATTGGTCTAGCTTCCTCTCACTGAACCAGTGCCAGGCTTTTTTGATTACTGTGGTAGTATAGCATATTTTGAAATTAGGAAGTGTGAAGCCTCCGACTTTGTTCATCTTCTTCAACATTGCTTCATCTATTCAAGGTCTCTTTGCTTTCTTTATAAAGTTGTTGATTAGTTATTTCATTTCAGTAAAGAAATGCTGTAAATGGTTTTGTTTTGTTAATGGTATTGTTTTCTTGATTTCCTTCTCAGAGTTCTCCTTGTCAGTGTAAAGGAACCCAACTAATTTTTGTGTGTTGATCTTGTATCTTGCCACTTTGATGAATATTTCTGTAGAAATAAATTTACTTCTTCCTTTCCAATTATGTACCCTTATTGCTCTGGTTAGACTTCTACTACAATATTAAATGACAGTGGTGATAGTAGGCATCCTTGTCTCATTCTCATTCTCAAGGGGAAGGATTTCAGACTTTCACCGTTGAGAAAAATGTTGACTATTGATTTAGCATCTATGTCCTCAATTATGTTGAGGAATTTCCCTTCTATTCCTATTTTGCTGAGAGTTTTTATCAGGAAAGGGTGTTAGAATTCATCAAATGACTTTTCTACATCAATTGAGACGATCAGGTGGTTCTTTTCCTTTGTTCATGTGCTGAATTACATTGATTGTTTTTCTAGTTTATATATACTTTAAAGTATACAATTAAAGCTTCAAAGAAAATGTAACTTTGAGATCATCGATTGATCATTAACTTACTGTGTAGTCAATGACTTTTTCATAAATACAAATGTTATACTAGTTGCTTAAAGAGTAAAGCTTTTATCATAAAGGCATCGATTCCCTTCTCCATTAGATAATAGTTACATGATCTTGGGTACTTTTATTTAATCTCTTTAGTGTACAATTTCATCATCTCTAAAACCTGATGCTGTTTCTAGCTCTGCAGAACTTGTATGGGCATTAAGTAAATAAATAAATAAACAGTAATTTAGCAAAGAATAGACTTCCATCTCATATTTGTCTTTAGGACCCAAATCCTTAAATAAGTTAATGTCAAGATGAGTTCATTGCTCAGTAACCTCAGCCGTTAAAACTCCTTGGAGCTGTTATTCTCCCACTGTTCTCTTGTGGAAAAAATTATATATTTCATTAATTTTTCTGATTGTATGAATTTTACATTTTTTTTTTGTTGTTGTTGTTATTTTGGCATGCAAAAAGGCCTTGATTGGAGCTAAAATCCAGACTGTCAAATCATCTCTAAGATTTTCTTTAGGTGTTTGCCATAAACGTGAATCAGGCACATCATGCCCATCAGCATGTTTAAGTTATTAGCATTTCTACCTACTTATTTCTCCAGGTTAGGAAAAGCTTTTCCTCCCACCTGGGATTTGGATCCAGCCTGTCTGCTTCCTTCTATTCCTTAAAATGCTTTTTCAAATTTGCCTCTTCTTGCATGATCCTTTAATTCCTTGCTCACTGCCAACTGTTGTCTTTCAGCATGCAAATATGCATGTGTCTGCCATCTCAGAGCTTCATCCTTATCTTAATTTATAGATGCTTCAGCAACAGTAACATGAAAATTTTAATCAGAAAAAGAAAAATGTTGAAAATAACAAAGAAAGAATGAGATGAGGAAATTGACCCATCTTCTCCACCACACAAACCACACAGTGAAGACCACCTACAGGTTGGGAAAGAATTTTTCAGCTATGACATCTCTAACCAGCGTCTGATCTCTAAAATCTATATGATTCTGTTAAAAATCAACCACAAAAAGATAAACAACCTAATCAAAAAGTGGGCAAGGGATATGAACACACACTGACTAAAGAAGATATTCAGGCAACTAACAGATACATGAGAAAATGCTCTCGATCATTAGCCATTAGAGAAATGCAAATTAAAAATACAATGAGATTCCATCTCACTCCAACAAGGCTGGAATTAATCCAAAAAAACACAAAATAATAAATGTTGGAGAGGCTGCGGAGAGATTGGAACTCTTATACACCGCTGGTGGGAATGTAAAATGGTACAACCACTTTGGAAATCTATCTGGCGTTTTCTTAAAAAGTTAGAAATAGAACTACCATACAACCCAGAAATCCCACTCCTTGGAATACACCCTAGAGAAATAAGAGCCTTCACACGAACAGATATATGCACACCTATGTTTATTGCAGCTCTGTTTACAATAGCAAAAAGCCGGAAGCAACCAAGGTGTCTATCAACGGATGAATGGGTAAATAAATTGTGGTATTTTCACACAATGGAATACTACCCATCGATAAAGAGCAGTGATGAATCTGTGAAACATTTCATAACATGGAGGAACCTGGAAGGAATTATGCTGAGTGAAATTAGTCAGAGGCAAAAGGACAAATATTGTATAAGACCACTATTATAAGATCTTGAGAAATAGTATAAACTAAGAAGAACACATACTTTTGTGGTTATAGGGGAGGATGGAGGGAGGGTGGGAGAGGGTTATTTACTGATTTGCTAGTAGATAAGAACTACTTTAGGTGAAGGGAAGGACAATATTCAATACATGGAAGGCCAGCTCAACTGGACTGGACCAAAATCAAAGAAGTTTCCGGGATAAACCGAATGCTTCAAAGGTCAGTGGAGCAAGGGTGGGGGTTTGGGGACATCTAAGTCAATTGACAAAATAATTCTACTATGAAAACATTCTGCATCCCACTTTGAAATGTGGCGTCTGGGGTCTTAAATGCTAACAAGCAGCCATCTAAGATGCATCAATTGGTCTCAACCCACCTGGATCAAAGGACAATGAAGAACACCAAGATAACACGATAACTATGAGCCCAAGAGACAGAAAGGACCACATGAACCAGAGACCTACATCATCCTGAGACCAGAAGAACTAGATGGTGCCTGGCCACAACCGATGACTGCCCTGACAGGGAGCGCAACAGATAACCCCTGAGGGAGCAGGACATCAGTGGGATGCAGACCCCAAATTCTCATAAAAAGACCAGACTTAATGGTCTGACTGAGACTAGAGGAATCCCGGCGGTCATGGTCCCCAAACCTTCTGTTGGCACAGGACAGGAACCATTCCCAAAGACAACTCATCCCACATGGAAGGGACTGGACAATGGGTTGGAGAGAGATGTTGATCAAGAGCGAGCTACTTGTATCAGGTGGACACTTGAGACTGTGTTGGCATCTCCTGTCTGGAGGGGAGTTAGGAGGGTAGAGAGGGTTAGAAACTGACAAAATTGTCACGAAAGGAGAGACTGGAAGGAGGGAGCGGGCTGACTCATTAGGGGGAGAGTAAGTGGGAGTATGGAGTAAGGTGTATATAAGCTTATATGTGACAGACTGACTTGATTTGTAAACTTTCACTTAAAGCTCGATAAAAATTATTAAAAAAAAAAAAAAAAACACAGTAAAGGTCCAAACCAAAAACCAACTCACTACCATCAAGTCAATTCTGGCTCATAGTGACTCTGTAGGACAGAATAGAACTTCCCCATAGGGTTTCCAAGTAGAGGCTGGTGGATTTGAACTGTCAACATTTTGGTTAGCAGCTGAGCTCTTCATCCACTGTGCCACTGGTCAGCAATATAAAATGACTGTAAAATCTAAAGTGCAAAAAAGTATTCAATAGTTTAAAAAAGAAGATTTTCTCTATGATTTTCAATTATTTTTAGAAATTTTATGGAAAACTGGAAAATTTCTCTTAATAAGCAAACTTTTTTCCTCTCCTTTCTTAAATATCTTTCATTTTAAAGTGATGACAAAACATGTTGACCTGGTCCATTTAAAAAATAAAAGTGAAAAATAAGTATTTTTCTGTTGTTAAATTTTGAAAATTTAGTGAGATTAGGATTAAATATCTTTGATTTGATATATAAAACATTTACATCTCCTTCAAAGTCTAATATTTTTAACAGCTTCCATGTAAAGTACAAAATTAAAACAATAACTGTTTACTAATAACATTTAATGAGATAGATATTTACACAGTAGAACGCATATATGCAGAAAATATCCCTCAATTCCTTTCTTTTCTACAATTAATATTATTTTACTCAATCCCCCATTTCCACTGATAGAAGAAAAAACAAAAGAATTACATATGTCATTATTTTCTAAGTAATTTTTTTTTTTTAATCTAAGTGAGATACTTTTGGATAATTTATTTCAAATCAATTCAGTCTTAAAACTCCATACCCAAGCTGTTTCTGGGTTATACCCACACATATGCTAGATGTACATGAGGACAGAGAAATATTGATTTTTCTCCTTAGTAAAAAGGCACAGAGAGCCACTTTCTGCAAGTTTCCACTCACCACCAGTTGGGTACGATTCCTCTTAGCTGGTCTTTCTGCCAAGGTTTCTCCTCACTTACAGCAGAGCTGAAGGGTTTGCAGTTAATTAAACTTTCAGTCTATTCTCTAAGCAGACAGTACCTCCCAGGAAGCTGAGCCCTAGGTGCTGTTTGACTTGGCATCACCCAGTCTCTCACCAGCCTGTACACCCTCAGAGAGAATGCTTGGTGTGTTTGAGGAATAACAAAAATGCCACTGGCACCACTGCAGTAAGCAATAGGAAGTATTAAGGAAAGAAACAGAGAGATGGTGAGGAGCCAGGTCATTCAGAGGAGACTCAGCTCATCAATCTGGCTCCCTCCTGGAATTTTGGGAATCATGGCCTCTCGATATCCTCACAAACACTGTATAACTACTCCCAGGAGTGGACATTTCTCTGAATGCCAAGCCCTTGTTTGGATCTGCAGCTTTGCAGGCCTTACTCTGGGCCCTGATGCTCTTCTCCATTCACTTGCCAAATCCAACTGTGTGTTTGGTAAAACCAATGCCTAGTTACACAAAACACACGTTTTAGTTACAACTATGAGACATGCTTGTGCAACTTCAAACAATATAGAACAATCTCACTTCCTCAGGATTGTTGCTATTAATTGATATACAAAATCAACAACAACAACAAACCCAGCACTTTTCAGTGGAGATAAACAGTTTTGTAACATTTGACTGAGCAGAGCAGAGGCCAGGGGCCAAGGGCTGAAGGTGGTGAAAGAGGGTCTGTCCTGAGGGGGCTAAAAGGAGTCTGTCCTCAGTGGATGGAGGGGAAGCCTGTCCTCAGGGAGCCAAGAGGAGGCCTACATGACCAAGAAGAGCTGACAGAGCTGTCCTGCACTGAAGAAGGGAGGGATATTCTCCCCTCTTTGGGGACAGCCTTCTGGACTTTTTCCTACATGCTTCCTGATCCTGATCCTGAGTCAAACATGTTACTCCCCTAATAAATCTCATAATTATAAGTATGGTCTGTGAGTTCCATGTGGTCATTGAAACAAATTATAGAACCCAGTAGCGAAGTAGAGAGTACCAGGGGAGGGATGGCTGGTGTCAGAATTGGTAAAAAAAGATTGGAGAAAAGAGGTATGTCTGACCTCCACCTCATAAGGCTGATGTTGATCTTGATTCTCCCACCTTCTCCTGAAGTTAGACATGGAGGTCTGACCGACCACGCCAGTTTTACACAGCACAACTTTTTAAAAATTTATGGAAAAAAAAAAAAGTAGAACAAGAATAATTAACTGAAAACTAAATAGGAAAATATCAGAAAAAAAGAGGCAGAAAACTGAAATGTTGCAAAATCCTCCCCGGGATTCATAAACTCACCAATATATGAAAACAACTAATGACTGAGAATACACTTGTAATTTCAATCAAATCTTTTTGACCCTGCATTGACTCAACACAAATGATTTAACTATCTTTCTTTTCTGGCAAGATCAGGAATCTCAGAATATCCATAGGAAGTCTCGAGTTCAAATGTCCACTTAATAAAGTGGCCATAAAGAAAAAAAAAATAGTAGTAGCATAAGAGTCATATCATACCACTGAAGACATCTTACTCATCCAATGCAATTAAATTGAAGTCCTTGAAAGTCGTGCTATCCAGTCTCAATAACTAGGCTTTTGTACATGTGTTCTTTATTTTTATAGTCCGAGAATTTGCTGCTAAAGCAGAAGCACCCATTATGTATCTTCGTACCTTTTACTTTGTGTGGCTTCTGGTTGTTGACAGAATATATATAAGGCTAACAATAGAACTATTCTGGGCAGTATTTTCATTAAGGAAAACACTACAATTCCCCAAGAATGTTCTTTTTAAAAAGTTATAAGCTGTTTAATTTTAAGGATAACAAAATCATTCTTTAAAATGTTAAGAGGACTTTAGGGGAAAACACTCTTCCTTTAAATATTAACAGTAGCTTGAAGTCTTTCTGATTAATTTAGACTCAAATAATAGGAGGTCATCAGTAAGAAATATTATCTCTTCAAAAACTATTACTTTGAATACTCTGGATATAATTCTTCCTTACTTCTGCATAACTCATACAATTCTTTGAAGCTCGGCACCCAAGGTATATAACATAGAAAATCTTTGTTGTTGTTAGGTGCTGCTGAGCCAATTTTCCACTCATAGTGAACCCATGTGGCGTAGTAGAACTGTCCCATGGGGTTTTCTAGGCTGTAATCTTTACAGGAGCAAATCACCTGGTCTTTATCCCTCAGAGCCTCTGAATGGTTTTGAATCACCAACTTTTCAATTAACAGCCAAGCACCTAACTGTTGTGCCATCACGGCTCCTTGTAGAAAAGAGGTCCCTTTCAATGGCCTCTTTACTCTTGTAATCCAAACTGATATTCTAGAATAATCTACACCTAGACAAAGGAAGAGGGGTTGTGCTGGTGCAGTGGTTAAAGAACTCAGCTGCTAACCGAAAGATCAGTTGTTTGAACCCACTAGCTGCTTCATGGGAGAAAGATGTGGGAGACTGCCTCCGTAAACATTTACAGCCTTGGAAATCCTATGAGACAGTTCTACTCTGTCCTATAGGGTCACTTTGAGTAGGAATTGACTTGATAACAACAAGTTAGACTAATGGAAATTTAACGCACTTGGCCAGTGAATCTTGGACCAGAGTTTCCATGTTCATTTTCCTTCAAAATTCCAGCTTGTTTCCCTTTTCATTTGACTATTATTACACTCAGTTTTCAGAGGTTTATAAATTCTCACTCTATCGTGAAAAAGACTTTTAAAAACTAATTTAAAACTGACTCTTCGTGGAATAAAATGAAAGTTCTATAAGAGAAGTCTTTCTTTTATGAAAAGAACTAAAATTATAAGACACTGTACGATATAGCAGCCTTATAGGAGTATGTTAAAAATAATCAAAACTCAATTAAATTTGAACATAAGGTTTGTTCTGAGCAGTTATTTTATATGCATATAGGGAAACCATTTTGATTCCAAAAAAGGAAACGGCTCAAAGAAGCTAGGTACAATGAGGTTTACAGACAGAAGAGAAGGGAGAAATATAGAACATCAACCACCGGCAATGTTAACATGATTGACTGAACCCTTCCCTTTTGCTTTTACTGAGATCAATGGTTATCAGGTCACAGGATGGTCTCTGCCCCTCCACCCAGCCCCATTTTTTGAAATTCAAATTTAGTAACCCTGGATTCAAACAGGAAAGAAATGATTTGCAACTTTGGGTAAAAGAAATCCTTGGTCAGAGATTTTGGCCAGGGATTTTTAAAAAGGGAATATTTGGTTTTGTCAGTAAGAAAACCCCCAAATCAAAGAAAGATCTCTGTTACCAATTTCACTCTTTGACAGGTAAATGGAAGGTTCAATCTTAAAAACTTTTTCCTGCTAGATTTGTATTGACTTTAGATGTAGATCAATTTGGAAAATAATTCTTTCAGTTAAAAAAGAAGGGAAACAATAATTAATAGTAATTTAATAGTAATAATAAATTATTTTACTCTGTTATTCCTGAGCTCCACCACCGGTAAAATACTTTTGATTATTGAAAACAACATACAAAATATTTGGGTAATAATAGAACAAGGCTTATGTTACCTTTCCCATTTACCATGTATTAGGTCCACTTGACCAGAAACCCCACCATCCTGAACTAGTGCAACATACATATTTCTGATTAGAATATGACTGTTCTATTAATGTGGTAAGCATTTGAAGAAATTTTTTGAGAAAAGCAACTAATATTTAAAGATTTCAAAGACTTAATGTATTTTTTAACATGGAGATCTAATGGAACCTAGCAGGACAACGTTTCTCAACTCAGCCTCTATTGACATTGGGAGCCAGTTAATTTTCACCTTTGGGACAGGATACCATGCAGAGTGTGAATTGTAAGATGTTTAGCAGCACCCCTGGCCTTTACTCACTAGATCAGTAGCCAGTCATGACAACAAAAAAAATTCTTTGGACAATACCAAATGCCCCCTGGAGGGATAGGGTGAGAACTCATCCTTAGTAAAGAAACAATTTTCTAGGCCAGTCCAAACTTATGATACAATATAAAATAAGATTCGAATCATAATTTAAGGACAAAGGATGTTTCAAAACAAAAATAAGGCAGATATGGCCTCTAAAAATATGCTTTAAATATTTATTATCAAATTTCATCCTGTATTCTTGTTTTCTTTCAAAATATGTTATATTAGTCATGGCTCCACCAAACTTTTTCATTGGTGAAAATGTCACCCGGCTATTTATAATTGTTGTTATTATTACCAACAAAACTGATTGTTGTTACAACTCCTAATAACCCTATAGTACAGGGTAGAACTGCCCATAGGGTTTCCAAGGCTGCAAATCTTTACGGAAGCAGATTACCACATCTTTCTCTCTCAGAGCCCCGGTGGGTTCTAACCACGAAACTTTTGGTTAGCAGATGAATACTCAAGCACTGCGCCACCAGGGCTCCTTGTTGTTGTTGTTAGTTGCTATTAAGTCATGTCACAACTCCTGGAGACACTCGTACAACAGAATGAAACATTGCTCAGTCCTGTGCCATTTTCAGGATTATTGGTATGCTTGAATCCATTGTTGTAGCCACTGTTTATAGAAGGAATTAACCTTGCAGCACATCAACCAATACTCTGTTTTGATCCACAGAGTTTTTACGGGCTAACCTCTGGGACTTTTGCAGTCTGAAATTGATTGAGCAGGCAATCAGGATGCATTGATAATTACTGGTGATTAGAAAGTGAAAGTTGGAAACAAAGAAGAAGGATCAGTAGTTGGAAAATATTGCCTTGAAAATAGAAATGATGTCAGAGATCACATGATAGACTTTTGCAAGAACAATGACTTTTTCATTGCAAATACCTTTTTTCCAACAAAATAAATTATGGCTATACATGTGAGCCTCACCTGATGAAATACACAGGGATACAATCAACCACATCTGTGGAAAGAGACAATGGAAAAGCTCAATATCATCAGTCAGAACAAGGTCAGGGGCTAACTGTGGAGCAGGCCATCAATTGTTCATATGTAAGCTCAAGTTGAAGCTGAAGAAAATTAAAAAAGTTCACAACAGCCAAATTACAAACTTGAGTATATTCCACCTGAATTTAGAGATCATCTCAGAATAGATTTGATGCGTTGAATACTAATAACCGAAGATCAGATGAGTTGTGGAATGACATCAAGGACATTATACATGAAGAAAGCAAGAGGTCATTAAAAAGATAGGAAGGAAAGAAAAAAACAGAATGGATGTCAGAAAAGACTCTGAAATTTACTCTTGAATGTCAAGTAGCTAAAGGAAATGGAAGAAATGATGAGGTAAAAGAACTGAACAGAAGATTTCAAAGGGTGGCTCAAGAAGACAAAGTAAAGTGTTACAATGATATGTGCAAAGACGTGAAGTTAGAAAACCAAAAGGGAGGAACTTGTTCAGCATTTCTCAAGCTGAAAGAACTTAAGAAAAAACTCAGACCTTGAGCTGCAATATTGGAGGAAACATTAAAAGAAGATGGAGGGAATATACAGAGTCACTATACCAAAAACAATTGGTCAATGTTCAACCATTTCAGGAGGTAGGATATGATCAGGAACAGATGGTACTGAGGGAAGAAGTCCAAGCTGTAAATGCTCATCTAAATATTCTTATTTTATAAAATGCTCTCAAAAGTCAGGTAGATATGGTAACCCATTTGTGAATGTCCAACATCTCTCTTCCCAAGTCATCCCAGCTTGTTCATTGGGCTCACAATCAAAAAGACCATTTTGTTAGAAATAAAGGTTATACATATGCTCAATAACGCCAGCTTCCCTTCAAACAGGTGATCTGATAAATACCAATATTTAGTAACCAATCTGTTATAAGGATAGAAAAATCATGAGTAGTGCTATGGCTCTACAGTTAGGACATAGACTGTGAAGGAGAAAGCCTGAAGATCAAAACTGGTATTCATGTGTAGATTCAGATGGTGCTAAGGACAATAGACCTTTTAATTCTATCAAGTCTTTTTTGTCAGTAGAAGCAATTCTTCCTCCTTGTCTGAGGTTATCAGCCTCCTCTCGTTTGAATAAATTATAATAGCCTTTTCTGAAGTAGCTGTCAGACATGAGACTGCTGATTCAACTCATGCCCCTGCCACCTCTTTAGGGAATTAAGTCCCTGCAGGCCCAAAAAATCAGTTATGAAGTCTGACCCAACCAGAGGTATCATACTCATGAGAAGAATTGCAAAGTTTTGCTAAATTATGTAGATAAATTAAGGGGAATATGGGTGAGAATGGATTCCTACAGTATTGGATCAAGGTGGAAAGAATATAACCTGGATCAGTCTAAATTTGTTAATATAATATGCTGAGCAGAGATTTTGTGTCCCGTTTATTAGCAAAAGCAGCTAGAAGTGACTCAATCAGTTTGACAAGTTGAAACCTGGATCGAAAAGTGACCTGCACAAAATGAAGCTGAAATGACAGAACTGCCTTCATAAACTATAGAGGGAAGTATACAGAGGCCGAGGTAGACAGGAAGGCTGGAATAAATTTATTATGAAAAGCTGCTCACACAATTTTTTATTTTCCTTTTTTTTTTTTACTATGATAATGCATCTCGTAGTCCCTCTGTCCATGGGCTTAACTTTTTTTCCCCCTACTATATTTTCCTTCACAGCAATGCTTCTGATTAAGAAATTCATTTTGAACCGACATTCAGACAATGGGCTCAAGCTCATGGAATTCTCCAGTATTATCACATATCCCTCATCAAGAGATAGCTGGCCTGACAGAAGGGGTACATGGCCTACGAAATGCTTAGTTACAGTGTTACTTGGAAGGCAATGCATTCAGATAACGGAGTTCAGAATTCTAGGCCTCATTGTAGTTACACCCAACACCTATTGCTTTGGAAACTAAGATCATTTCCACTATCCAAAGGCATATTAGAATTGAGAAAGTTTGAGGTTTTTCTTCTTTATTCCAGAATCTAACTTCTTCTAGTTTCTAGACATAATTTATTATGGAGGAAATTAAAAAGACAGATTTTAATTCTATTTTATATAGTATATTAATCACATTTAAGTTTATGAACTTCAGGAGTGTTTCTGCATACTCTAGCTAAGAGAAATTTAAGTACATGTAAATAATTTGCTAAGGAAAAACATAACATTTACAGAATTCCTGTCACATGACAAAATTACACTGCATAAGTTAGAGGTCTCCGTTTTATTGCTTTAACAAAAATATATAGGTGTGCTATTAAATAATGTCCCCATTTCTCAAAATTTTAAATTCTATCAGATACATGTACATGTAAAATGACAAAAAATGGCTAAAAATCCAAAATTTATTCTTCAAAAGTTGATTGACAAGAGCAGATGTATATAAATAAGATATATTTTTATATTCATTATTTAGGTATAATAGTATGAAATTTCACCATGACTTTTATTTCATTACTTTACCGTATATAATCGTCAGCAGAATAAAGAAGAACTTTCTCCTGCAGGAGGGTAATGCAAATTAGTTTACATTGTGTCCCTTCTATGCACTTCTCTTAAAACATCTGGTCTTAGTTATTTTGGGGAAGAAATATTCAGATTAAATATCCAACTAGATGGGCCCATGACCTTTTTTTTTATTTTTGAAATTCCTATACACTTTTGTTCTTATTATTAATTTTGTTATTTTTACCTCTCATTGTCTAAGTGAGCACTCATTTGTCCCAGTCTCTGTTAATGAAAAGCGAATAGGTTGATACAGCACACAGAGCTTTGTTTTGTTATACAGATATTTTTAAATACCTGTACTACAAAAAATTCGCTCATATAATGTTTTACCCCTTGAAGGACTGTTTATTGCTATCTTTAGACAGAGCCTAGCACTTTAACTGTATAGACAAATTTCCATGGGGAAAATCATCAAATTCACTAATTCAGTGAGTTCCTCTAAGTAAAAGGATTCTGGATAATTGATTTTTATAGGATTCCCCAGACTTTTCACATAATAAAAAAAAATAGATGGTACAAAATAGATGAACAACAGATGTTTTTCAAAAGCTAATGAGAGCTATATTTAGCAAAATACATTTCCCCCTCCATTTTTGTGACCACATAATCACTGATTGATGTGAATTTTTTTTTTTTTTTTCCCCTAGACTCAAACATAGGATTCCTGGAATACCATGGTCACCAAATAACCTACTTTTTGAAACAAATCTTCAAACTCATGGAACTGAGCCACTACCTCTGACTTCATATTGATGTAAAATATTTTTCCACTAAATATTCTAATTAATCTTCTAAAATTCTACATGACCATCATCCTACTCTAATCCTGGAAAACAGTGACAATCCACCAAAGTGTAAAGAGATGCTAAATTTCAACTGTGAATGCTTATTCTTCCAAAGGAGTGATTACATATTTAAAATCAGCTAAGGAAATAAAGTTAAGATTGAATCCTAAAACATAGTAGTTCTCATAAAACTGAATTTCAGTGATATAAAAACTAATAAGATTTGGAATAATTCCCTTGTCATTTTTGTTGTTGTTGTCATCAGGTGCCGTTGAGTCGGTTCCAACTCATAGCGACCCTATGCACAACAGAACGAAACACTGCCTGGTACTGAGCCATCCTTACAATTGTTATGCTTGAGCTCATTGTTGCAGCTACTGTGTCCATCCAACTCGTTGAGGGCCTGTACTCTGCCAAGCATGATGTCCTTCTCCAGGGACTGATCCCTCCTGACAACATGTCCAAAGTATGTAACAAGCAGTCTCGCCATCCTTGCCTCTAAGGAGCATTCTGGCTGTACTTCTTCTAAGACAGAATTGTTCATTCTTTTGGCAGTCCATGGTATATTCAATATTCTTCGCCAACACCACAATTCAAAGGTGTCGATTCTTCTTCGGTCTTCTTCATTCATTGTCCAGCTTTCACAGGCATATGACGCGATGGAAAATACCATGGCTTGGGTCAGGTGCACCTTAGGCTTCAAGGTGACATCTTTGCTCTTCAACACTTTAAAGAGGTCCTTTGCAGCAGATTTACCCAATGCAATATGTCTTTTGATTTCTTGACTGCTGATTGCACGGCTGTTGATTATGGATCCAAGTAAAGTGAAATCCTTGAAAACTTCAATCTTTTCTCCATTTACCATGATGTTGCTCATTGATCCGGTTGTGAGGATTTTTGTTTTCTTTACGTTGAGGTGCAATCTATACTGAAGGCTGTGGTCTTTGATCTTCATTAGTGAGTGCTTCAAGTCCAACTTCACTTTCAGCAAGCAAGTTTGTGTCATCTGCATGATGCAGGTTGTTAATGAGTCTTCCTCCAATCCCGATGCCCTTTCTTCTTCATATAGCCCAGCTTCTCGGATTATTTGTTCAGCATACAAATTGAATAGGTATGGTGATAGAATCAACTGCCTCTTGATCTATGTAATTTTCATTTTTAGGTGTGCCCATATTAAGACGTAAGGCTTAGACCATAATTAGAAAACCTTTCATTTTAAGAGGGTCACTTAAAAAATAAAGAATAATATTTATTAATACTGTAATGATATACAGGGTACATTTCATTTATATGGCACAATTGGACAATCAATACCTATTAATCTGACCTGTATTATAATGGATAGTTTAGGCATTTTTAATTGTGACTCCCCTCCGAGGCTTCCCCCACTTTGCCGAGGTGTCCCCCCTGCCTTGCAGCCCGCTAAGCCACAGTTTCGTAACTGCATCTTGGCCCAACTGCACCGTGGCACTAACTGCAGTTTGAATTTGGTGCCGGAATCTCTTGCATTCGCCAACAAGATCTGGCACATGCCAGGACCTGAGAAGCTGTGGCTTTGAACCTGACCCTGGACTTGAACATGCCCAGAGAGGAAGATGTTTTCCAGCACACCACAGTGCTGGAGCCCATTTGCAAGTGAAAGTCCCTTCCTTTGCAGCAGGACTTGGCATCCAGATCTCCTAATTGGGGCATGGGAGGGCTCAGAGTTTCAGATTTCAGGGGCCAATCTCTGTTGCCTGGGGACTCAAGGACATAAAAGCTCCCAGCGCCCCTCTGGTGGGGAGCTCGTGGTCTTTTGTCTGCTAGGCTCCGCCTTGCTCCTTGTTTGTGCAAACAATAAATTTCCACTTTAAGTTTCTCTTGCAACAGGTGTTGTGGTGTCCTTACTATATTGATTGGCTAATAGGACAGGACAAGAACAAACAGCATTTGGTTACAGATTCTGGGGACTCTGCCAGGACCTGTGGACTCCAAAACCTGTGCAGTGAATATCTGGACACCTGCAACCCCTTAAGGCACACCCCAACCGTGTTTGGTCAGTAAGGAGTTTCAGGAGGCCACCGTGATCCCCACTCCAGGACAAGGTCCACCGGGTCCCCACCTCAGCTCAGGAACAGAAACTGGATGGAAAAGTTCTCTAAATTCAGGTAAATTGGTAATTGGAAATTAGTTAAGGTAAGTGTGCAGGACCAGGTTGTTCCACTGGTCATGGAGGAGGAGCAGGGTACAGTCTCCCTGGGGAGCTAGGCAAAGAAGAGGGTGGCAACAGCACAGTCAGACCAGACCCCAAGGGTAAGAATTCCAATACAAAATGAGGGAAGAGGAAGGTTGTAGCCCCTGGGACCCATCCTCAGCCTTGTTGGGATCCCTGGCCCCAACGGTGACCAAGGATATCAGGTTACCCTGCTGTCAGCGACAAACTTGGTAGGAGCTATCCGGGGAATTGAGGCAGGGCTGAAACACCCCATTTGGGGGATTGATGCCCTGCTAAGATTACCCTTGTTACTCCAGAGGTCACCCTGCCATCGGCAACAAACTTTGTCCATCGTGTGGTCACCCTATTAGTGTCTAGGTAACCAGTGATTGGAAATCGGTTGTTGGTAAATTTGGAAAAGTGTATTTGAGTCCCTCAGGAGTCACCTGCCATCAGTGACAATCTTTCTTTTGGAACACTGTCCTTTCTCTTTCCCTTTCTCTCTACTTCTGCTTTCTGACAGCATAAAAACATGTAATTTAGTTTATGGTTGTTGATTTTCCTTAGGTTCTGGCTTTGGTTTTGGTTCTGTTTATGGTCCTGGTTTTGATTCAGGGAATGTTCTTCTCATATTGGTGTTCTTTGTCTCTCTGTTGGATGCTCCTCTAGGTTGGGGGCAGGTCCTTCTGAGTATGTTTGGAACTGGTGATCTTTTTCTGTCTGAGTGTAAAGGAGTAAGAACATGGGCAATACAAAAAGCATTCTGGAGCGTTAAGCCTTGGGATGTATTTTAAAGAACTGGAATTTTTTTTTAAATGTGAAAGAACAAAAAAGAAAAAGCTAATTTTCCTTTGTAACCTGGGTTGGCCCCTGTACCAACTAGGAGACCAAGAGGTTTGGCCTGGCTTTGGGTCTATAGCTTACAATACTATTTTACAGCTGGACCTATTTTGCAAAAGGAAAGAAAACTGGGAGGAGACACCCTTTGTGCAGCCCTTCATGGCTTTCTATAATAACAAGGGTCTACAGAAGCAGTGTAAGATTATGGTCCAGCAGGGAGTAAAGCAAAAACATGAAGAGAGGACGAGTTTCCCAGTCTCAAAGCAGCTGTTCTCAGACCTCAGCCCCTCCTGCACATCAACACATATATCCCTGAGTTCCCCAGATAGCACCCACTGATTCAGGTTCAGGGACTAATGAGTCAGAGGGTTGTGCTCAAGCCAAGGGAACAGTCTCCCCTTCCCACTCTAGAGTGGGGTATCTTTCGGTCAGGAGACACCCATATCCTCAACCAGTGGAGGCCAGTTCCCATTGAGACAGGTGCCAGTTGAGAGCACACAGGAGGGGCAGCTGCAAAGGTACACTCTTATTCAGGTGCCCTTCACCACTTTAGATCTGTTCAATTAAAAAAATAATTTGCCTACCTATAGAGATGATCCTTAAAAGGTGCCTGACATGTCTTTGTTTTTAATACTCATTAGCCTACCTGGGCAGGCTGTCAGACCCTAATGAAGGTTCTCCTCACTGTCAAGAAGCAGAGGATGGCTGGGTTAGACAGCAAGCAGAGCAGGAACATGCTGAAAATCTGTAGGACCCTGTTAAACAAGAGGCCTTTTTAGCTATACCAGGGCAGGACCCCAAGTGGGACCCCAACCAGGAATTAGGACATAACAGGCTGAGACACTACTGACGCTGTCTGCTAACAGGTTTATAAGAGGGTGCTCTGAAACAGAAAATTCTCTAAGATATATGAACTGGTTCAAAAACCTAAGGAAAATCCTTCTGAATTTCTTGAAAGAATATGAACCCAGAAGTGCAAGAGAACCAGTGAATGATTAATGTGATTTTCATTGGGCAGAGTGATCTAGACATCAGGAAGAAGCTCCAAAAGGTAGAACAGGGGTCGGGCATGCCAATATCCCAGCTGGTAGAAATTGCATTCTGGGTTTTTAACAATAAGGATCAAGGTCAAGAGCAGAAAGGAGACAGAAAAAATTAGACAGCATGCTGCATTCCTGGTGGCCGCCCTCACCCAGTCTGTGCTTACAAGCCAGCTGCAAGCCTCTCAGCATTGAGAAAAAAAGCTGAGAGCTCACCCAAGGAAGCCTAGAGAGCAAGAGGACCACCCCCATTTGGGCCCAAACCAGTGTGCATGGTGTAAGCAAGAGGGCCACTGGCAATGGGAATGCCACCAACGAAAAAGGTATGAGGGGAATGGAAAGGGTGAATGTCATATGGTGAGTCAAGACCCAAGCCAGCAGTGACGGAGCCCGGGAACACAGATGACCCCCTCCAGGGGTCATTAAGAATATCCCTCGAAGAATCTCAGGTAACCCTACAAGTGGAGGGAGAAAAAGTTGAGTTCTTACTGTACACTGGCACCACCCACTCGATCCTGACCAAGCCTCTGGTCCTTTATCTAAAGAAACAACTCAGGGGTCACAGGGCAACCAGAAAAAAAGGAATTTTCTGAAACCCCTCACCTGCAAAGCAGGGGCTCATCATCTAGTGCACAGTTTCTTCTATACCCCCAAATAACCTGTCTCCTTGCTGGGGCAAGATGTCCTAAGTTATGGGCCCAGGTGATGTTTGCCTCCCCAACATTAGAGGTGAGTGTACCCCTGGAACAAACGTGGGCCTTACAGATGCTTCTTGCTAACACTCAAGAATCCCAAGATGAGAAACCCCCTTCCACAGGAGACTGGGAAAACTTAGTAGATCTCTGAGTAGGGGCAGATGGAATGCCACAATGAGCAGTCTCAGCCCAGCCAGTTAAGATTCTGCTTAAGAAGGGATCTCCACCCTGCCTGTGGCAGTATCCTATCGGCAAGAAGTTAAGGATAGACTCCAAGAGGTTGTAAAGAAGTTTCTACAGCATGGATTGATCTGATCACACCAATCTCCCTTCAACTCTCCCGACCTCCCAGTGAAGAAACCAACCGGAGAATACCTGTTCATACAGGATCTGAGAGCCATCAACCAAGTTGTATGTGACATCCACCCAGTGGTCCCCAACCCGTACACCTTGCCTTCTGTCCTCCTTGGGAACAGCAAATTACTCCCTGTTTTGGACTTAAAGGATGCCTGTTACTGCATTCCCGTTGAAAGAGACTCACAGAGATATTTGCATTTAAATGGGAAGATAAAATAGGGCAAAAATCCCAATATTGCTGGACTGTGCTTCTCCAAGTGTTCAAGAATAGCCCCACCATTTGGGGGAAAATCCTGGGGACAGATCCTCAATGGTTCAGATTAGAGGAGAGGGTCCTGCTCCAATATGTCGATGACCTGTTGATTGCCAGCACCAGTAAAGAGGCTTCAGATAAAAGTACGATTGAGACTTTGAATCACCTTGCTGCCTTAGGACATAAGGTCTCAAGGAAAAAGGCCCAAATCTTCTGCCAAGAGGTCCAGTACCTAGGCTTCTCCCTTGTGGAGGGACAGAGAACTCTACTCCTGGCCTTTAAGGAGGCCATTTGCCAAACCCAGGTCCCTTCAACCAAGCGGCAACTCCGTGGACTTTTGGGGATGGCAGGTTTCTGCCGTATTTGGATGCCTAACCTGGGGCTAATCATGAAGCCCCTATATGAGGCCACAAAGGGAGCAGAGATCCCTTTATATTGATGTCTCAGTGCCAACAGGCTTTCCAAGAACTGAAAGCCCACCTTATCAGAGACCCCGCCCTTAGCCTTCCAGACTTAACTAAACCTTTTGAGCTTTATGTACATGAAAGGCAAGGAGTTGCTCTCAGGGTCCTCACACAAATGTTGGGACCTCTGAAGAGACCGTATTGTATTTCTCAAGGCAATTAGACACTGTAGCCCAAGGCTGGCTTGCCTGCCTTTGGGCAGCTGCAGCCACTTGTGATCTAATCTTAGAAGCAGAAAAGCTGACCATGCTACAGCCAATGGTGGGTACACTTCTCATGCTGTCTTGCCCTTGCTGGAGCAAAAGGGAGAACTCTGGTTAACTATCAGCTAGATGGGCAGATACCAGGCTGTCCAATATCCAAACCAATCACATTGAAGGTATGTGCCACCTTAAATCCAGCCACTCTCCTCCCCACACCATCATCAACATAACTCCCTCAAAACCATCGAAGACGTTCTCTCAAGTTGTCCCAACCTAGGGGACCAGCTCTTAGAGACTCCAGACCTAGAATTATTTACTGACAGCAGCAACTTCATAGAGGGGGCTGTGTGGTTTGCAGGTTATGCAGTCGTCACCACCAGCCCCTGCCCATCAGGACATCAGCTCAAAAGGCGGAAATAATAGTGCTAACCGAAGCCCTCCAAATTGCCGCAGGAAAGAGGGTCACGATTTGGACTGACTGAGAGGCTCACAGTGGCCTACAACAGACCTGGGTTAGCCCTTATGAAATTCTTCTAAGGACTCACTCCTCTGTTAAACTAAAAAAAAAAAACTAGCAGGTGTTAAACCTTGGATCCATTACTCTAGGATTAAGGCAGCCCCACCTCCAGAATCTGAAGAAAGAGAACCTCACACACCAGAGACTGATCAGTGGGAATGCTCTCCAATGGAAGGCTCACAGTACCTGTTCAAGAAAACCCTGCTGCGTAGTGATCAGAACCTCACCAAAAGCTAAGTGAAAGCAACAACAGCCCTCGTTTCTCACCTTTCTGTAACCTCTGCCTCTCTCTCCAAATCTCACTCTATCAGTGATTGTCGAGGAACACAAGAAAAGATGAAAAGCTCCTTCTCCCTTCCTACACATCCTTTTGAGAGAAGGGGAAAGAGAGGGGCAGGGCAAGCTATTAAAAATAATAGTCCCTGGGTTAATAACATGGCTCCTCATGGCGGTTCCGGCTTTTGGTTGGCCTTGTTTAACCTTTTAGATAAGTTTGTGTCTTCCAGGCTTCAGAAGTTCCACCTGCAGATGATGCTGTGACAGAGATATCAGCCCATCTCCCCGGAACAGGCTCCAGCTAGAGTCCAATTCTCTCTCAGCACCCCTAGCCAGCATGAAGAAGCTACAGAAGACGAGACCTTTAGCCTCAAGCCCCTTTTAAGATTCAGAGGAACCTGTTAGAGGGGGAATTGAAGCCACTGCCAAGACTTCCCCCACTCCCGCCGTTTCCTCCCTCCCTAGCAGCCCACCAAGCCGAGGTTTCTAACTTTGCTTTCTAAAATGACTGCAATTGGTCAAATTGATGTATTTAATCACATAAACAACCATTTAGTCAAATGTATTTTTAAATCAGGTAGACAAAGCAAGTGATACAATTCATGCTTTTATAAAGTAAAGCAACATTTTTTTTTTTTTTTTACAAAGCTGGTTAAAAAAAAATGTTGCTTTACTTTATAAAAGCATGAATTGTATCACTTGCTTTGTCTACCTAAACTTAATTGTAACTAGCCAAAAAAAAAAACTTTTAAATGGCTAGTTACAATTAAGTTTAGGCTCACAGGAGATGCTTCTTGGCAGCTGCAATTTGTTGGGTCATGAACTCTTAAAGTTAAAATGAAAGAGATGGACACTTGTAGGGAGCTTAACATTTACCCTAAGCCTCTGGTTCGTACATTTTTTTAAATCTCCAAGTAGAAAGTGTAAATTAATAAGAAACTATCGAATTTATGATACTTTGCTTATAAAGAGCTTAAATAAAAAGAAATGTGGGTATCTATACTTGGGCATTTTATAATTGACCAGGCAGTTCATTAAACCTAATGTACCCATATTTATTTTAGCCAAGAAAAATACACATCAGGTCATACAAGAAAAAAATTTATATTCTCTTTATTATAGGTCGTAAAAAGGCAATATTATCTGAGGACTAATCCTCTGCAAAACTTCTGCATCTGACTTGGTTTTATAAACTTACTGTAGTGATTCATTTCTTCCCTTTCTCCAAACACCTGCCCAAAACCTACGTTCTTTCTCTCAACAAACACACTCTCCTACCAATGCACTCAGTAATTTCCAAATGACAGATCTGGCTGAATATTGTAAGTAACATAAAAACTATAATAGTTAAAACTAGGTCCATTCTGATTACTTATAGATAGTTCACATATATTATCTCCAAGAAAAACACTGTTGTTGGTAGGTGCCGTTGAGTTGATTCCGGCTCGTAGTGACCCTATGTGACAGAGTAGAACTGCCCCGTGGGGTTTTCTAGGCTGTAATCTTTATGGGAGCAGATAGCCAGGTATTTCTCCTGCAGAGCTGCTGTGTGGATTTGAACCACCAAACTTTTGGTTAGGAGCTGAGTGCTGTTAGTGCTAACCATTGTACCACCAGGATTTTTATTAAAATACTAGTAAATTATAACATTTCCTCCAGCCAGAATTATTTTCCTGTTTTTACCTAAAAGAACTTGTTTATTCTTCAAAACTCAATGTAAAAACTACTGTTTTGGATTGAATAGTGCCCCTCCCCCCAAAATATGTATTGAAATCCTGGCGCCTATGCCTGTGGGTGTGATTCTGTTTGGAAAAAAGGTTTCCTCTGCTATGTTAATGTCATACCTGAGTAGGGTAGACCCTTAATCACTAAAACCAAAAAAAAAAAAAAAAAAGCCCATTGTCATTGAGTCGATTCCAACTCATAGCAACCCTATTATAAGACAGACTAGAACTGTCCCATGGAGTTTCCAGGGAGTGCCTGGTGGATTTGAACTGCTGACCTTTTTGTTAGCAGCCACAGCACTTAACCACTACACCACCAGGTTTCCAAATCATAATCACTGTCATGCATAAATCCATTGTTGCAGCCACTGTTAATCCATCTCGTTGAGGGTCTCGCCTTTTTTCCTTGATCCGTTACTTTACCAAGATAATGTACTCCTCCAGGGACTGATTCCTCCTGATAACTTGTCCAAAGATTGTGAGATGAAGTCTTGACATCCTTGCTTCTAAGGAGCATTCTGGCTATGCTTCTTCGAAGTCATATATGTTTGCTGTTTTGGCAGTCCATGGTATATTCAAAGGCATCAATTCTTCTTGAATCTTTCTTATTCATTGCCCAGCTTTCAAATGCCTGAGATGATTGAAAACACCATGGCTTCGGTCAGGCACAACTCAGTCTTAAAGGTGACATCTTTGCTTTTTAACACTTTAAAGAGATCTTTTGCAGCAGATTTGACAAATGCAATGTGTCCTCTGAATTCTTGACTGCTGCTTCCATGGGTGTTGACTGTGGATGCAAGTAAAATGAAATCCTTGATAACTTTAATCTTTTCTCCATTTGTCATGATGCTGCTTATTGGTTCATTTGTGAGGATTTTTGTTTTCTTTATGTTGAGGTGTAATTCATAATGAAGGCTGTAGTCTTTGATCTTCATCAATAAGTGCTTCAAGTCCTCTTCACTTTCAGCAAGCAAAGCTGTGTCATCTGCATAACACAGGTTGTTAATGAGTCTTCCTCCATTCCTGTTGCTGTGTTCTTCTTCAGATAGTCAGGCTTCTCGGATTATTCACTCAGCATACAGATTGAATAAGTATGATGAAAGGATACTACTCTGACCCACACCTTTTCAGACTTTAAACCATGCAATATCCCTTTGTTCTATTTGAACTACCGCCTCTTGTTCTATGTACAGGTTCCTCATGAGCACGATTAAGTGTTCTGGAATTCCCTTTCTTCACAATGTTATCTATAATGTGTTATGATCCACACAGTTGAATGCCTTTGTACAATCAATAAAACACAAGTAAACACTTTTCTGATATTTTCTGCTTTCAGCTGGCATCCATTTGACATCAGCAATGATATCCCTGGTTCCAAGTCCTCTTCTGAATCCAGCTTGTATTTCTGGCAGTTTCCTGTCGATGTACTGCTGCAGCCACTTCTAAATGATCTTCAGGAAATTTTACTTGCATATGTTATTAATGATATTGTACAATAATTTATGTATTCTCTTGGATCACCTTTCTTTGAAATAGGCATAAATATAGATTTCTTCCAGTTGGTTAGCCAGTTAGCTGTTTTCCAAATTTCTTGGCATAGATGATTGAGCACTTCCATTGCTGCATCCATTTGTTGAAACATCTCAACTGGTATTCCATCAATTCCTGGAGTTGTGTTTTTCACCAATGTCTTCAGTGGAGCCTGGACTTCTTCCTTCAATATCATTGGTTCCTGATCATATGCTACCTCCTGAAATGGCTGAATATTAACCAATTCTTTTTGGCACTGTGACTCTGAGTATTCCTTCCATCTTCTTTTGATGCTTCCTGTGTGGTTCAGTGTTCTGCCCATAGAGTCATTCACTATTGCAACTTGAAGCTTGAATTTTTTCCTCAGTTCTTTCAGCTTGAAAAATGCCAAGTGTGTTCTTCCCTTTTGGTTTTCCAACTCCAAGACATTGCCAATTTCATTATAATGCTGTTTTAGTTATACAGTGCTGCTGAAGCAGAAATACCACAAGTGGGTGGGTTTAACAAAGATAAATTTATTCTCTTAGAGTTTAGAAGTCTAGAAGTCAGAATTCAGTGTAACAGATCCTTGGAAAGACCGTTTTCTCTCTGTCAGCTCTGGAGGAAGGTCCTTGTCATCAATCTTCCCTGACTGAGGAGCTCCCCAATGCAGGAACCGCAGATCCAAGGATGTACTATTCATGTACAAATACATGACTTTGTCTTCTTGAACCACCCTTTGAAATCTTATGTTAAGCTCTTTTATTTCATAATTTCTTCTATTCGCTTTATCTACTTGAATTAAAGAGCAAGTTTCAGAGTCTCTTCTGACATCCATTTTGGTCTTTGTTTCTTGTCTTTTTAATGATGTCTTGCTTTCTTCATGTATGATGTCCTTGATGTCATTCCACAACTCATCCAGTCTTCAGCCATTAGTGTCCAATGCACCAAATCTGTCCTTGAGATGGTCTCTAAATTCAAGTGGGATGTGCTCAAGGTCATACTTTGGCTCTCATGGAATTGTTCTAATTTTCCTCAGCTTCAGCTTGAACCTGTATTTGAGCAATCGATTGTTTGTTTCACAGTCAGTCCTGGACCTTGTTCTGACTGATAACATTGTGCTTCTCCATCACCTCTTTCCACCGATGTGGTGGATTTGATTCTTATGTATTCCATCTGGTGAGGTCTACATGTATAGCCACCTTTATGCTGTTGAAAAAAAAGTATTTATAATAAAGAAGTCTTTGGTCTTGCAAAATTCTATCACGCAGTTTTTGGTGTCATTTCTATCGCCAAGACCATACTTTTCAACTACCAACCCTTCTTCTTTGTTTTCAACTTTCGTATTCCAATCACCAGCGATTACCAATGCGTCTTGATTGCATGTTTGATCAATTTCAGACTGCAGAATTTTGTAAAATCTTCAATTTCTTCATCTTTGGCCTTAGTGGTTGGTGTGTAAATTTGAATAATAGTCCTATTAACTGTTCTTCCTTGTAGGTGTATGGATATTATCCTACCACTGGCAACATTGTACTTCAGGATATATTTTGAAATGTACTGTTTGACAATGAATGCAAAGCTATTCCTTTTCAAGTTGCCATTTCCCACATAGTAGACCATATAAACTGGCCAGTGCCAGTCCATTTCAGGTCACTATTGTCTAGGATATCGATCTTTAGGTGTTCCACTTCATTTTTGACAATTTCCAGTTTTCTTAGATTCCTACTTTGTACATTTCATGTTCCGGTTATTAATGGATGTTTGTAGCTGTTTCCTCTCATTTTGAGTTGTGCCACATCAGCAAATGAAGGTCTCGAAAGCTTGATTCCATCCATGTCATTAAGGCCAACTTGTCCTGAAGTAGGTAGCTCTTCCCCAGTCATATTTTGAGTGCCTTCCGACCTGAGGGGCTCATCTTCTGGCATTATGTTCTGCTGTTATTCATAAGGTTTTCACTGACCAATTTTTTTTCAGACATAGACTCTGGTCCTTCTTCCTAGCCGGACATAGTCTGGACAGATAAGATGCAATTATCTAGAGTAAGGAGGCTTGAACTTATAAAGAGAAGCTAGGATGATGTTGTAATCACTTCTTTCATCTTAGATTTGAGTTTATTCTTATAAAGACTTCCTGTATCTTTTTTAGTCCCAAGAAACTTTTCCATTACAGAGAAAACTGAGGCATATAAGATTCTGCTTTTGCAACATTATCCATGAACATTACACCATCATTCCAAGTAGTGATCCAACTCTTTCTTCATCACTTATTTCTAATTACTTGTCACAGATCAATTATTGTAATTATTAACATTTGTTGCAGCTTATGTAATAAAATATGAGTTTTTGAGATTTGGGCCCTGCCAATATTATTTTTGAACTTCTGTGGTATTTTTAAGCTTCTTCATATGTTTTATGTACTTCAATTCCACCTTAGGTAAATGTTTTCTTATGCTTTAATTTCCTCTGAGTTCAGGTGCAGCTGTACTAAATTTAAAATATACCTCCACCCCTCTCTTCTCACTAAGGTCATACATAATTGTACTGAGAGGACTACTTTTTTTTTTTTAATGCGTCCAAGGCTTCTTGAGATATTTGCCACTTCATTTATATCTGAATTTTTAAAAGTTAGCCTTCCTAAATCTAGAATCCATAAGTAATTACTCTCTGCCTTCATTTACATGACCATCATAAACATGAAGATGACAAGATTACTCTCTCCCCAGCTGACCATCATTTCCTTCTCACCAACAACTTGCTAGTTTATTCCTTGAGAAACCCTTTCACCAAAGTTATACATTCACTAGATTGATGATTTTCAAAAATTTATTTTACAAGGCAAAATATTAGACTGATGACCTTATTTAAAAAAAAAGTTTTTTTTATCTTAAGCCTCAAAAAATATGTGATTGCCATTAAGCATGTTAAAGTTTAAAATAAATCATTGATTTTCTTATCTAATTTTCAAGACCTGCTAATATTATTTGCAACACTGTTATCGCCATATTTCCTACTCTCAGAGGGAAAAAAAAAGTAGCAATATAAAAAATAAGTTATTAATTTTAAGAAAATGGGACTGCTCAAGCAATGGCTGGATGAATAAAATTTCCTAATAACCATTGTTGCTTGTTTCTGAATCAGTTTTATAACCTATATTGGTCTTGATTCTATTGTGTGCAATCGAGTTGATTCTGACTTATAATGACTTTATACTACAAGTAATATGGCTCCACAGGATTTCCAGGGTTGACCAGTGAACTGCAGATCTTTTGATTAGCGCCGCAGTGCTTAACCACTGCACAATCAGGGCTTCTTATAACCTGTATTAGAAAAGTATTATTTATATCTTCTTTAATTAATGCTGAATTATTTTTTGCGTAGTTCAGCTCCTTTTGTCTCTTTTTTGACTCTTCCATAAACATTAAATCTATTCAAGCCTTCTCATTTTTGTTGATGTTCACAGCCCTGTTGTTATCATGTGCCATCAAGTCAATTCCAACTCATAGCAACTCTATAGGACACAGTAGAACTGCCCCATATTTCCCAAGGTGGTAATCTTTATGGGTCTTTTCTCCTGTGGAGCATCTGGTGAATTTCAACTGCTGGTCTTTGCACTAGTTGAATACTTAACCCTTGCATCACCAGGGCTCCTATCCATAGCTCTGTGGTGGGGGAATATTAATTTCTTCATTCATTCACTCAACAAATATTCACTCATTTATTAAACAATTAGCTAGAGATTATACTAGTTGATGTGGAAATAAATAAAAACTGAAATTTTAGTGCTTAATTCCTTTCTACAAGACCTGTATTGTGTACAGAGAAAACATTTTAGTAACAAAATAAGTACAAAAAAAAAAAGTTAAATTTGCTGTGATAAAAGTTGGTGTAATTTTTTTTTAAACATAAAATGGTCACAAAGGGGTGAGTGAGTAATTTGATTTGGGATAGAAAACAAAGGCTTCTTGGGTGAAACGATATATGAGAAGTTTGGATTTGATTATGTCAGTTCTGTTATTGCAAGTGTCAAAGTGTGTAAACCATCTGGTATTACTTTCACAAGCTCAAAAGAGTAAAACGTAGTGGCTGTTTTCCACACTGATGTGTGGATATATAATCATGACTTTGTTATTGTAATGGGAAACTCATCCCTAACCCTGTGTGAATTGTGTAACAATTTTAGTTCTCCTCGTCGTTATACCACAGACTGGTAGTAGCAAATTTGTGCTACTTATCTTAATCCGACCTGAGTTTCTCTAGTTTATCCAGCATGGCTTTCTGTCCAATCTCTCTGTTTTGTCACCTTACTTGAACTTAACTGTTATTACTTTAGTTATAGATATTTAGAGTACACCTACTTATGGGAAAAGTACTATGCTGTATACTCTGGTTTAGAGGGCAACAGGTATTTAAATTGGTGAACAAGGCTTATTTTTTCCTCAAAGAGGTTTATAAGAGAAGGGAAAGGACAAAACATTAATTGAATATGAGACAAACCTGTCTTGTTTTTTTCCAAAAAGAGAACACTGGTGTTTTGTTTCAAAAGTCCATTTTTAAAGTCACGTCTCTAACAAAGGATAATAGTCCTTGTCTGCCTGAAGGGCACAGTTAAGTTCCAACAGAGTGAAAATTTACAAGACCCATTAGAAAGCTATGACTCTGGTAGAGAATATAGCCCAAGGTTTGATATTCATGATGTGATGTAACTAATTGTTGCAGTTTACAGCAATGTCACTTAAAGTATTTACAAGTAAGATGAAACAAAAACTTATCAGCAAAGGGTATTAAGGTCTACAATTTAGGTCATTAAACTACATGGAGAGACTACTCTGGTTTTTGGTCGTTGCTTTTTAATTATATGTATTTTTTTGATAATTTATTTTGTTGTTATTGTTGAGAATATACACAGCAAAACATAATATCAAGTTTGCATGTACGATTCAGTCACATTGATTACATTCTTTGAGTTGTGCAACCATATTCATCCTCTTTTGCTGAGTTTTTCCTCTCCCACTAACATAAACTCACTGCCCCCTAATGTTCCTATCTAATCTTTTGAGTTGCTGTTGTCAGTTTGATCTCATATAGATAGATCACTTTATTCCCATAATAGTCTGAGATCTTCAATGTAGGTCATTAATATATAAGCATTATATCTTTTAGTAAATTTGCATCAGTCTGAATTTTGACAATTAAACAGAGCCACAGTGTTATGAGGCAAAGAGGTTTAATGTAGAAATTAGGGTTTACATACTGGGATGATTTGGAGGTATGAAGGTCACGATGGCTGCTACTGGAGCTCAGGCAAACAGTCATAGAAAATGTCAGCCTGGACCTCTGAAGCAAGTGGTTTTCAAACATTTGGCAGGAAACTTCCACAGTTCTCAATTCTTTTGAAATGATTCTACCTACTATCTCAACTTGCAACAGAAACGGTAGAAATTGTGAAGAAATCTGAGGAGATATTCTGTCTAGTCACCGAAATCCTATGTTTTTCATAACTAGTGTGAGAGGGACACTCATTGCCAAATACTAATCTGGAGCCATTGATAAATGGGATTGCAAGAAATGTCAAACCTGGCATGGTAGTAATGCAAAGATTACTAACAATCCAGCATAAGAAGGACTGGGTATTATAAACAGGATTTTACACATGCTTTTTACCATAAGACATGATATCATAAGTCAGAACAAGGCCAGCAGCCAACTGTGGAATAGGCCATCAGTTACTCACATGCAAGTTCAAGCTGAAACTGAGGAAAATCAGAGCAAGTCCACGAGAGATGGATGTCAGAGGAGACTCTGAAAACTGCTCTCAAAAGTCAGGCAGCTAAAGCAAAAGGAAGAATTGATGAAGTAAAAGAACTGAGCACATGATTTCAAAGGGCAGCTCGAGAATACAAAGAAAAGTATTATAATGACATGTGCAAAGAGCTGGAGATGGAAAACCAAAGGGGAAAAACACACTCAGTGTTTCTTAAGCTGAAACAACTGAAGAAAAAATTCAAGCTTCGGGTTGCAATAGTGAAGGATTCCATGGGGAAAATATTAAACGATGCAGGAATCATCAAAAGCAGATGCAAGGAATACACAGAGTCACTTTACCAAAAAGAATTAGTCGATTTTCAACCTTTTCAAGAGGTTTTTTTAGCATATGATAAGGAACCAATGGTACTGAAAGGAAGAAGTCCACGCTTCTCTGAAGGCATTGGCGAAAAACAAGGCTCCGGGAATTAATGGAACATCAACTGAGATGTTTCAACAAACAGATGCACTGCTGAAAGTGCTCACTCATCTATGCCAAGAAATATGGAAGACAGCTTCCTGGCCAACTGACTGGAAGAGATCCATATTTATGCCTATTCCCAAGAAAGGTGATCCAACTGAATGTGGAAATTATAGAACAATATCATTAATATCACACACAAGCAAAATTTTGCTGAAGATCATACAAAACCAGCTGCAACAGTGTATCAACAGGGAACTGCCAAAAATTCAGGCCAGTTTCAGAAGAGGACATGGAACCAGGGATGTCATTGCTGATGTCAGATGGATCCTAGCTGAAAGCAGAGAATACCAGAAGGATGTTTACCTGTGTTTTATTGACTATACAAAGGCATTCAACTGTGTGGAGCATAACAAATTATGGATAACATTGCAACGAATGGGAATTCCAGAACACTTAATTGTGCTCCTGAGGAAACTTTACATAGATCAAAAGGCAGTTGTTCAGACAGAACAAGGGGATACTGATTGGTTTAAAGTCAGGAAAGGCGTATGTCAGTGTTGTATTCTTTCACCATACCTATTCAGTCTGTATACTGAGCAAATAATCTGAGAAGCTGGACTATATGAGGAAAAACAGGGTATCAGGATTGGAGGAAGACTCATTAACAACCTGCATTACGCAGATGACACAACTTTGCTTGGTGAAAGTGAAAAGGACTTGAAGCACTTACTGATGAAGATCAAAGACCACAGCCTTCAGTATGGATTGCACCTCAACATAAAGAAAATAAAAATCCTCACAACTGGACCAACGAGTAACATCATGATAAACAGAGAAAAGATTGAAGTTGTCAAGGATTTCATTTTACTTGGATCCACAATCAACAGCCATGGAAGCTGCAGTTAAGAAATCAAAAGATGCATTGCATTGGGCAAATCTGCTGCAAAGGATATCTTTAAAGTGTTGAAGAGCAAAGATGGCCCTTGAAGACTAAGGTGCTTCTGACCCAAGCCTTCGTATTTTCAATGGCATCATATGCATGTGAAAGCTGGACAATGAATAAGGAAGACTGAAGAACTGACACCTTTGAATTGTGGTGTTGGCAAAGAATATTGAATATACCATGGACTGCCAACAGAATAAACAAATCTGTCTTAGAAGAAGTACAATCAGAACGCTCCTTAGAAGCAAGGATGGTGAGACTGCATCTTACATACTTTGGACATGTTGTTAGAAAAGATCAGCCCCTGGAGAAGGACATCATCCTTGGCAGAGTACAGGGTCAGTGGAAAAAAGGAAAACCCTCAATGAAGTGGATTGACACAGTGGCTACAACAATGAGCTCAAGCATGACAACAATTGTAAGGATGGTGCAGGTCTGGGCAGTGTTTCATTCTGTTGTGCATAGGGTCACTATGAGTTCAGCACTGACTCGACGGCACCTAACAACCACAACTACAACCATGAGACATTGCTACCAAAAATAATTTTATAGTGCAAAGTAAAAAAAATCTGATTATATAATAATTTAACATAAAAAAATAAAAATTCAGCATAGTTTATTATAATATTCTAATTTGAAATTTAAATAATAATTAAGTATATTATACATTCTTGGTTTCTAAATAAAATTTAATATAATGAAAATAGCATAATGAAATTTGCTATTTATCTACCAATAGTTATTTTTAATGAGATTGTCACACTTAAATAATGTCAAAACATTCTTATTAGGAGGTGAAGCCAAGATGGCTGAGTAGTTAAATCCCTCCTGTGGTCCCTAATACAACAAAGACTCCAAAAAACAAATGAATCAATTATATATGACTATCTAGGAGACCTGAATATCAAAGACAAAGTAGAGCAGTTGGATCAAGCAGCAGGGGAAGGGAGAGACAGCTAAGAAGTGGTGAGGATTTGTCAGACATAACCTCAGAGGCACTCAGAACACATTTTCCACATCAGGAGAAACGGAGTGGAGGAGAGTCTACATAAGCCTCCAGAGCCAGGGGGAGCAGCGCTGGATCTGTGAAAGTTAAGTGCAATCTTCTAACCTACCATGTGAGATCAAAATATTCCTTCCCCCTCTGGAAAGTACCTCTCTCCCGTTTACCCACCCACTGTGCTCCAGTTCCGATCTGGCTTCAGTAATTGCCACACTGCTGGACCAGAAGTTGGACCCATTGGATGTTCCAAGCCATTTTTCTAGCTTTGGAGAGGGAACAAATTAACAAACAAATAACAAACAGGAAAAAGAATCTGCTAGCTCTCCTAAGCCAGGATCTCAGGGCAGGCACAACCCCTTTGCCTAGGCATAGACATAAGGGATTCACAGACTTTGAATATCTTTTACCCCTGCCTAGACCTGTGTGGGTCTGTTTCAACAGCATAGGCCCTCGTTAACATAATACAACACAGTATATACCTGAAATCTATTTTCAACTTCAACAGCTAAGGGGGCATGGCAGATTTGTGATATTTGACATTGCCCTACACATTAAGCAGATCTTTACCTACCCATATTAGGGGTCTGAGGACTGGTGGCCCCACCTACTACACCTAGCCACCCATGACAGAGGTTCAAGAATAAATGGTACCTCCAAGTCCTTGCAGGCAGCAGCACTGGGTGCCCATAGTCCAGCTGCAAAACTCACCCACTTATGTACTCCTGGAGACAGGGACATGTCTTCCACCCAGGCACTCAGGGACAGCCATCAGCCCCCTACCTTCCCCAGCACATAGCCACCTACTGAAGCTAGATACCTGCGCCTGCTCTAATCACCCCTACAGAGCCCTGCCCTTCTAGGACAGTAGGTAAGAGCCTGCACCACACACTCAGTTACTGACTACCTGGACACCTGAGCAGAATCCACACAAGAAAAGTGAATAGACTCCTGGGCTCACATACATACTAGCAGCTCTAACCACCTGGTGCTGTGAAGTGAGAGCTTCAAAGACATCAATAATCAAAGTAGCTCATACAACCAGCCTATTTGGGCATATTAAAGCAAAACAAAACAAGAAGCCAGGAAGTAGTAAGCAAACATAAAATAAATAAATATAATAACTTATTGATGGTACAGAGACAACAATCACATAAAGAGGCAGACTATGATGGCTTCAGAAAGTGGAACAAAACAAAGAATGAGGAAACCTCTTGGAGGAAGATAAGACCTTGAAATTGCCAGAGGTAGAATTCAAAAGATGCATTGCATCGGGCAAATCTGCTGCAAAGGATGTCTTTAAAGTGTCGAAGATCAAAGACGTCCCTTGAAGACTAAGGTGCATCTGACCCAAGCCATGGTATTTTCAATGGCATTGTATGCATGTGAAAGCTGGACAATGAATAAGAAAGACTGAAGAATTGACACCTTTGAATTGTGGCGTTGGCAAAGAATATTGAAAAATATTATATACAAAGAATATACAGAACTCTTTGAGAGATAAGGAAGGGGATGAGACGAAATGAAGGCCAAGCCAGGAACCTAGACACAAAGAAATAGAGGAAATTAAGAAGGTTATTCAAGAGGCAAATGACAAATTTAACAGGCTGAAAGAATCCATAGAGAGACAGCAATCAGAAGTCCAAATGATTAACAGTAAAATTTCAGAATTAAGACAACTCAACAGAAAGTCATAGGAGCAGACTTGACATAATGGAAGTCAGAATTAGTGAAATTGAAGATAAAGCACTTGACACCAATTTATTTGAGGTAAAAATCAGATAAAGAATTTTTTAAAAATGAAGAAACTCTAAGGATTATGTGGGACTCTATCAAGAGAAATAACCTACCAATGATTGGAGTACAAGAAGGGGGGGGGATAACAGGAAATACAGAGAGAATTCTTGAAGATTTGTTGGCAGAAAACTTCCCTGATACCATGTAAGATGAGAAGATATCTGTCAAAGAAACTCATTGAATCCCACAGAGTGTAGATGCCAAAAGAATGTCACCAAGACATATTATAATCAAACTTGCCAAAACCAAAGATAAAGAATTTTAAGAGTGGCTAGGGATAAACAAAAAGTCATCTATAAAGGAGAATCAATAAGACTAAGCTCTGACTACTCAGTAGAAACCATGCAGGCAAGAAGGCAATGGGATGACATACATAAAGCCTTGAGGGGGAAAAAAAAAAAAATGCCAGCCAAGAATTGTATATCCAGCAAAACTGTCCCTCAAATATGGTGGCAAAATTAGGGCATTTCCAGAAAAACAGAAATTAAGAGAATTTGTTTTTTAAAAAAAAAGATACTAAAAGAAGTCCTCTGGTTAGAGAATCCATAATATCAGATAAGAACCCAAGATTGGAACACAGGACAGAACAATCAGATATCAACACAGATAGGGAAGTTACAAATATAAGTCAAAGCTAAAATGCTGAAAACAGAGATGACAATATGTAAAAAATGACAACATTAAAATAAAAAAGAGAGACAAAATAATGCAGTCATAGAACTTTCATATAGAGAGGAAGTTAAGGTGATATCAAGAAATAAAAGATTGGTTTAAACTTAGAAAAAATACAGGTAAATTTTAAGGTAAACACAAAGGAAACTAACAATCCTACACATCAAAATAAAAAAGAAGAACATAAAGACTCAGCAAATACAAAATCAACAACAATGAAAAAGATGAAACGCCATAAATAAAAAAGACTCAGCACATAAAATTAAGTGAAACAAAGGAACTGTCAACAACACACACAAAAAAATACACCAAAATGACAGCAGTAAACTCATACCTATCAATAAGTACACGGAATGTAAGTGGACTAAACGCACCAATAACAAAACAGAGAGTGGCAGAATGGATTAAAAAAAAAGTGATTAGACTATATGCTGGCTATAAGAGACATACTTTAGACTCAAAGACATAAAACAAACTAAACTCAAAGGATCAAAAAAATTTATCAAGGAAATGATCGTCAAAAAAGTGCATGAGTGTCAATATGAATCTCTGATGAAAGAGACTTTAAAGTAAAAGTCACCACAAAGGATAGCGAAGGGCACTATATAATGATTAAAGGATCAAACACCAGGAGGATATAACCATGACAAATATTTACACACCCAATGACAGGGATCCAAAATGCATAAAACATTCTAACAGCATTGAAAAGAGAAATAGACGGCTCCACAGTAATAGTAGGAGACTTCAAAACACCACTTATAGTGAAGGACAGAACATTGAGAAAGAAGCTCGATAAAGCACAGAAGATATAAATGCAACAATCAACCAACTTGACATACCCAGAACACTCCAGCCAACAGCAGCCAAGTATACTTTCTTTTCCAGTGTACATTGAACATTCTCCAGAATAGACCATATACTAGGCCACAAAGAAAGCCTTAACAGAATACAAAATATCAAAATATTACAAAGCATCTTTTCTGACCATAAAGCCATAAAAGCAGAAATCAGTAACAGAAAAAGCAAGGAAAAAAATCAAATACATGGAAAAGGAACAACATCTTGCTCAAAAACTACTGGGTTATAGAAGAAATCAAGGGTGGAATAAAGAAGTTCAAAGAATCAAATGAGAATGAAAACAAGTCTCACCAGAACCTTTGGGATACAGCAAAAGCAGTGCTCAGAAGTCAATTTTTATAACAATAAATGCACACATCCAAAAAAAGGAAAGGGCCAAAATCAAAACATTAACCCTACAACTCAAACAAATAGAGAGCAGAAGAAGAATCCCTTGAGCAACAAAAGGAAGAAATTAGTAAAAATTAGAGCAGAAATAAATGAAATAGAGAACAGAAAAAAAAAAAATTGAAAAAGTTTATAAGACTAAAAACTGGTCCTTTGAAAAGACCAACAAAATTGATAAACCATTGGCCAAACTGACAAAAGAAAAATAGGAGAGGAAGCAAATGATGAATAAGAAATGAGAAGGGCAATATCACAATAGATCCAACTGAAATTAAAAGAATCAAAACAGAATACTATGAAAAATGGTATTCCAAGAAATTTGAAAATATAGAGGAAATAGGCAAATTTCTAAAAGCACAATACCTAAACTAACACAAACCAAGGTAGAAAAACTTAATAAAACTACAACAAAAGAAGAGATTGAAGAGGAAATTAAAAAACTCCCTACAGAAAAAAAGCCCTGGCCCTGACAGCTTCACTGGAGAATTCTATCAAACTTTCAGAGAAGAGTTAACACCAATAATACTAAAGGTATTTCAGAGCATAGAAAAAGATGGAATATTTCCAAACTCATTCTATGAAGCCCTCAAAACCCTGATACCAAAACGAGGTAAAGACACCACAAAAAAAGAAAATTACAGACCAATATCCATTCTGAACATAGAGGCAATAATCCTCAACAAAATTTTAGCCAATAGAATTCAACAACATTTAAAAAAAAAAAATTCACCATGACCAAGCAGCATTCGGGAAAATATTCGATGACATAGGAAGCATCAAAAGAAGATGGAAGGAGTAAACAGAGTCACTGTGCGAAAAAGAATTGGTTGGTGTTCAACCATCTCAGGAGGAAACATATGACCAGGAACTGACTGTATTGAAGAAAGAATTCCAAGCTGCACTGAAGGCAGTGGCTATAAACAAGGCTCCAGAAATTGACGGAATACTAATTAAGACATTTCAACAAATGGGTGCGGTGCTGGAAGTGCTCACTTATCTATGCCAAGAAATTTGGAAAACAGTTACCTGGCCAACTCACTGGAAGAGATCTATATTTATGCCTATTCCCAAGGAAGGTGATACAACTGCTCATGGAAATTATCAAACAGTATCATTAGTATCACACGCAAGCAAAATTTTGCTGAAGATCATCCAAAAGCAGAATATTGACATGGAGCTTCCAGGAAGCTCCATGAAAAAAAAAAAGATTTAGAAGAGGACTTCAAACAAGGAATATCATTCCTAATGTCAGATGGATCCTGACTGGAAGCAGAGAATACCAGAAAGATGTTTATCTGTGTTTTATTGACTATGCTAAGTCATTTGACTGTGTGGATCATACCAAATTATGGATAACATTGCAGAGAATGGGAATTCCAGAACACTTAATTGTGGTTATGATGAATCTGCACATGGATCAAGAGGCAGTTTTTCAAACATAAAAAGGAGATACTGATTGGTTTAAAGGCAGGAAAGGTGTGCATCAGGGTTGTATCATTTAACCATACATATTCAGTCTGTATGCTGAGCAAATAATCGGAGAAGCTGAACAATATGAAGAAGAACAGGGTATCAGGATTGGAGGAAGACTCATTAACAACCTACGTTATGTAGATGACACAACCTTGCTTGCCGAAAGTGAAGAGGACTTGAAGCACTTACTGATGAAGATCAAAGACTATAGCCTTCAGTATGGATTATACCTTAACATAAAGAAAACCTAAATACTCACAACTGAACCAATTAGCAACATCATGATAAACAGAGAAAAGACTGAGGTTGTCAAAGATTTCATTTTACTTGGATCCACAATCAACCCCCATGGAATCAGCAGCCAAGAAATAAAAAGATGCATTGCATTGGGCAAATCTGCTGCAAAAGACCTCTTTCAAGTGTTGAAAAGCATGGTTGTCAGCTTGAGGACTAAGTTGCACTTGACCCAAGCTATGGTGTTTTCAATTGCCTCATATGCATGCAAAAGTTGGGCAATGAATAAGGAAGACTAAACAAGAATTGATGCCTTTGAATTGTGGTGTTTTGAAGAATATTGAATATACCATGGACTGCCAAAAGAACGAACAAATGCGTCTTGGAAGAAGTACAACCAGAATGCTCCTTAGAAGCAAGGGTGGTGAGTCTATGTCTCACATACTTTGGACATGTTATCAGGAGGGATCAGTCCCTGGAGAAGGATAGCATGCTTGGTTAAGTAGAGGGACAAAAAAAAAGGGGGGGGAAGACCCTCAACAAGATGGATTCACAGTGGTTGCATTGCAACAATTTTGAGGGTGGCACAGGACTGGGAAGTGTTTCCTTCTGTTATGCATAGGGTCGCTATGAGTTGGAACCAAGTGGAAGGCACCTAACAACAACAACCGCAAGTGGGATTCATACCAGGTATGCAGGAATGGTTCAATATTAGAAAAAACAATCAATGTAATGCATCAATAAATAAAAGATCAGAAGCACAGGATCTTATCAATTAATGCAGAAAAGGCATTTGAAAACATCCAATGCCCACTCTTGATAAAAACTCTCAGCAAAATAGGAATAGAAGGGAAATTCCTCAACATAATAAAGGGTATATATACAAAGTCAACACCCAACATCATCCTAAATGGAAAGAGTCTGAAAGCATTCCCCTTGAGAAGGGGAACCAGACAAGGATGCCCTTTATAACCACTCTTATTCAACATTGTGCTGGATGTCCTAGCCAGATCAATGAGGCAAGAAAAAGAAAAAAGGGCATCCAAATTGGTAAGGAAAATGTAAAAGTATTCCTATCGAAAGATGATATGATGTTATACATGGAAAACCCCAAAGAATCTACAAGAAAACTACTGGAACTGATAGAAGATTTCAGGAAGGTATCAGGATACAATATAAACATACAAAAATCAGTTGGATCCCTCTACACCAACAAAGAGAACTTCAAAGATGAAATCATCGAATCAACACCATTTACAATAGTCCCCAAGAAGATAAAATATTTAGGCATAAACCTAACCAGAGACACAAAAGACCTATACAAGGAAGCTACAAGACACTACTGCAAGAAACCAAAAGAGACCTACATAAGTGGAAAAACATACCTCGCTCATGGATAGGAAGACTCAACATTGTGAAAATGTCTATTGTACCCAAAGTGATTTACAGATACAATCCAATCCTGACCCAAACTCCAATGACATTTTTTAATGAGATGGAGAAACAAATCACCAACTTCATACGGCCCTGGATAAGTAAAGAATTACGGAAAAAGAAGAACAAAGTGGGAGGCTGTCTTAGGCATCTAGCGCTGCCATAACAGAAATGCCACAATTGGATGGTTTAATAAAGAGAAATTTATTTCCTCACAGTAAAGTAGGCTAAAAGTCCAAACTCAAGGCGTCAGCTCCAGGGGAAGACTTTCTGTCTCTGTTGGCTCTGGAAGAAGGTCCTTGTCCTCAATCTCCCCACGGTCAAGGAGTTTGTCAGGAGCAGGGCTCTCTGGTGCAAAGGACATGCTCTGCTCCTGGTGCTGCTTTCTTGGTGGTATGAGGTCCCCAACTCTCTGCTTGCTTCCCTTTCATTTCTTGAGAGATAAAAGGCAGTGCAGGCCACACCCCAGGGAAACTCCCTTTACATTGGATGGGGAGGTGACCTGAGTAAGGGTGGTGTTACAATCCCACCCTAACCCTTTCAACATAAAATTGCAACCACAAAATGGAGGACAACCACACAATACTAGAAATCATGGCCTAACCAAGTTGACACATATTTTTGGAGGGACACAATTCAATCCATGATGGAGGCCTCATACTACCTGATTTTATAACCTATTATACCACCAGCGTAGTCAAAACAGCCTGGTACTGGTACAACAACAGATACATAGACCAATGGAACAGAATTCAGAATCCAGATGTAAATTCATTCACCTAGGAGCAGTTGATATTTGACAAAGGCCGAAAGACTGTTAAATGCAGAAAAGAGTATCTCTTTAACAAATGGTGCTGACATAACTGGATATCTATTTGCAAAAAAATGAAACAAGACTCATACCTCACACCATGTACAAAAACTAACTCTAAACAGATCAAAGACCTTAATCTAAAATCTAAAATTATAAAGATCATGGAAGAAAAAAATAGAGACGAAGCTAAGAGCCCTAATACATGGCATAAACAGAATTCCAATTATAAGTAACAATGCACAAACAGTAGAAGAGAAACTAGATAACTGGGAGCTCCTAAAAATCAAACACTTATTCTCATCAGAAGACTTTTCTAAGAGTAAAAAGACAACCTACAGACTGGGAAAAAAAAAAATTGGCTATGACATAACCGATAAGGATCTAATCTCTAAAATCTACAAGATACTGCAAAACCTCAACAACAAAAAGACAAATAATCTAGCTTAAAAATGGGCAAAAGATATGAACAGATACTTCACGAAAGACATTCAGGCAGCTAACAGATACGTGAGGAAATGCTCGCAATCATTAGCCATTAGAAAAATGCAAATCAAAACTACAATGAGATACCATCTCATCCCAACAAGACTGATACTAATCCAAAAAACACAAAATATGTTGGAAAGGTTGTGGAGAGACTGGAATACTTATACACTGCTGGTGGGAATGTAAAATGGTACAACCAGTTTGGAAATCAATTTGGCTCTTCTTTATAAAGCTAGAAATAGACGTACCATACGATCCAATAATCCCACTCTTTGAGATAAAGAACAATGATGGATCCAAAAAACATTTCACAACATGGATGAATCTGGAAGGCATTATGCTGAGTGGAATTAGTCAGTCTCAAAAGCACAAATATTGTATAAGACTACTATTATAAAATTAAAGAAAAGTTTTAAACACTGAAGAAACCATTCTCTGGCGGTTACAAGGGCGGGGAGGGAGAGAGAGGGGAATTCACTAACTACATAGCAGAAAAAAATTATCTTAGGTGAAGGGAAGGACAACATACAATACAGAGAAAGTCAGCACAACTGGACTAAACCAAAAGCTAAGAAATTTCCTGAATACAACAAAACACTTCTAGGGAGAGAGAAGCAGGGGCTGGGATATGGGAACCATGGTTTCAGGGGACATCTAGGTCAATTGGCATAATAAAGTTTATTAAGAAAATGTTCTGCATCCCACTTTGGTAAGTGGCATCTGGGGTTTTAAAAGCTTGCAAGCAGCAATATAAGATGCATCATTTGGTCCCAACCCCACCAGAGCAAAGCAGAATGAAGGACACTAAAGATACAAGAAAAGTATTAGCCTAAGAGAAAAAATGACCACATAAATGAAGGATTCCATCAGCCTGAGATCAGAAGACCTAGATGGTGCCCAGCTACCACCAATGACCTACCTGACAGAGAACACCCAGAGAGTCCCTGGCAGAACAGTCGAAAGGTGTAGTGTCGAATTCAAATTCAAATAAAAAGACCTACTTAATGGTCTGACTGAGACTGGAGGAACCCTGGAAGACATGGCCCCTGGACACTCTGTTAACCCAGAACTAAAACCATTCCCAGAGCCAACACTTCAGACAAAGATTAGACTGGACTATGAAACATAAAATAATACTTGTGAAGAGTGTGCTTGTTAGTTCAAGCAGATACACGAGACTAAATGGGTGACTCCTGTCTGGAGGCAGGATGAGAAGGCAGGAAAGGACAGGAGCTGGTTGGATGGACATGGAAATCCCAGGGTGGAAAGGGAGAGTGTGCTTTCATGCTATACCCAAAAACCAAACCCAACCCAGTGCCGTCAAGTCGATTCCGACTCATAGCGACCCTATAAACAGAGTAGAACTGCCCCATAGAGTTTCCAAGGAGCGCCTGGTGGATTCGAACTGCCAACCCTTTGGTTAGCAGCCGTAGCACTTAACCACTATGCCACCAGGGTTTTAGAGATGACAAATAGAGTCACATAACAATATGTGTGTAAATTTAGGTATGAGAAAAAAATAAATATAAGCATTCAGCTGGTCATAAAAAAAATTCTTATTAGCTTGATAACATGGTAGAAAAAATATCAGTTCCATCAGTAATTATGTTATGAATATGTTTGTCTTAATATAAAATCAAAACACATGGTCATTTCTATTCTCTATAGGGTCACTATGAGTCAGAATCGACTCGACGGCACCAGGTTTGGTTTGGTTTTTTTGGAATTATTTTTTAGGAGCAGATAAAAATCTTACTTTTTAATAAAAGCTATCATGTATAAAGTGGTTTTTATGATATAGTTATGGTTTATATACATACATGTGTTGAACATACCTACACATATGGTCTAATTGAATATGTCTTTATCCAACTTGGTAATTAATCATATCAATAGAAATCCTATATTCACATCCAATTAATTCTCTTTGAAAATAATACCTTTTTTTTTTCCTTGAGCCAAATCTTACATCCCGAACTAGAGAAAATATTGTATCTGTAGTACTGTTGATATTCCCAGAAGTAGAGCAGTGATGCTTTTCCTGAAGTAATTCTGCCCTCTGGGCATCCAGTTTTATTTAGCATTAAGTAAGACAAAATTGATTTTGTAGCTGCTACCTGTTTGCGTGTGTGTGTGCACTCACACATTTGAGTGTGTATACCCCTGTTAAGCTACTTTTCAAATTAAATGTCAAATCCAGATTGACACTGGAAACACAGTAAAACTTGATATTTGATGAGAAGCTGGCATCCTGTCTCTGTCACATTACCAGCTGCTTCTTGGTGACTGGTTTTAGGCTAAGGGATTACTCTTAGGCAGAGCTCCAAATCACCAAGGGCTTGACACATTATGACTTGTTTGTGGGAGCAGGGTGTTTGACTAGGAGGAATGTGAATTAAGCTATTTGTTCCTGGATAATTGAATTTCATAGTTTTACTTAATCAGGTTATTTTAAGAACCTTCGTTGTAGATGGAGTAATAATTGGAAAATCCCATTCAGAGTTAGGCTTGAAAAGACACATTGAATCCTTTTGAGAAGTAATGTCCATGAAAAATTGAGTCTTTGAAATTTAGGATATAATTTTGAGGGAGTTTTTTATTCTGTTATATGCTACAGCAACATTTTATCTTAGGTTTTTTTTTTTAATTGATTAACTACATAGATAAACTTGTATGTAGGGGTGTATGTGTGTATTCTCTTGTATATTTTATTTAGAAAATGATACAACCACCTGCTGATTTGGCCAAGCAAAGGAACTGAACTCTAACAGACACTTCATCTCACTATTCACACCCAGACGGAGCAAATGTCATTGAGACCATGCTATTAATGACTTTTGAATCTGTCACTACTCCCCTTTCCTCTCCTTCTTCTTATTACTTCATTATGAGTTTCAATAATTCTTTTTGTGTAGTTTTATGAATCAACCTTTTAATTAACTAACTCTTCTTTCACCCTCTCCATTTCACTCTCTATTCTACTACCTATGTTTTTGCCTAAAGTGAGTTCAATTATGTTATAATCCTATTAAAATATTTCAATGACAACTTAACAAAAAAGCAAACAACCTAACCAAAAAATGGACAGACGACTTGAACAGACATTTCACCAAAGAGGATATTTGAATGGCCAACAAGGACAGGAAAAGGTGCTCAACTTCAGTAGTCGTTAAACCCGTTGCCGTCGAGTCGATTCCGACTCATAGCGACCCTATAGGACAGAGTAGAACTGCCCTATAGGGTTTCCAAGGAGCGCCTGGTGGATTTGAACTGCCGACCCTTTGGTTAGCAGCTGTAACGCTTAATCAAAACTACAATGAGATATGATCTCACCCCTGTTGGAATGGCAGTGATAAATAAAAAAAAAGGGAAAACTGCAGGTGTTGGCAAGGTTTTGTTGAAACTGCAACCCTTATTCACTGATGGTGGGAATTTAAAATAGGACAGCCACCAATGAAAACAATTTGGCAACTCCTCAAAAAGATGAACATAGAACTATCATATGACTCAGCAATTCTAATCATAGGTATATATCCAGGAGAAGTGAAGGCAGGAATGCAAACAAAAACTTGTATACCAATGTTCGTTGCAGCATTTTCCACAACAGCCAACAGGTGGAAACAACTGAAATGTCCATCAATAGGTGAATGGAGAAACAATGGAATACTATTCAGCCGTAAAGAGAGATGAAATCCTGATGTGTGCCGTAACATGGATGAACTTTGAATACATAATGTTGAATTAAATAAGTCAGTCACAAAAAGACAAACATTATATGATTAAACTTGTATGAAATAAACAAATATATAGAAACCAAAGATTATTAGTGCTTTTTTTTTTTTTTTTTTACTGGGGGCGGGGGAAGAAGGGGGAGACATGGAGTTTTTGCTTAGGTGGTATTGAGTTTATGTTAATGGTGCTAGAATGACTTGAAAAAGGATAGAGAGAGTGCTCACATAACCTGAAGAATGTAATCAATATTGCTGAATTGTACATGTAGAAATTGTTGAGATGGAGTATGTTTTTTACGTATATTTTCACCACAATAAAATTTAAAAACATGAATGAATTATTAACTATTTGGATTAAGAAGTACAGGCTTCCTAATATAATAGTCGATGCCTGCTTCTCTTCCCCCACTTGTTCTCTATACTGGAAGAATATTTTTTAGTGCCCAAGAGCACCATGTTTTCTCTCAGTTTTATACCTTTCCATGTGCTCTTCTCTCTGTCTGGAAAAGCTATATCCTCTGTTTAAACTGTCTAACTCCTACATGTCCTTCAATTCTCAGCATAGGCATCAGTTCTTCGAGGGAAATTTCTTTAAACCAGTAAAACTAGACTAGTTTCTTCCATAGTAACCATAACCCAACCAAACTACATTGCTCTTCACAGTATTATCACTACCTGACAGCTAGTCTTTTTCACCCCTAGGCTGTAAACACAATGAGAGGAGCAACATAGTTTTTTTCACTTTCAGCTGCATGTCTGAGCATAGTATTGGACACAGCAGGTATTCAATTAACATTTGTTAAGTTGAATTACATTTTTATACCAAGTCTGTTATTAGCAGCCATCAAGCGGGCCTTCAGCTAATGTAAGCCCCATGCACAATGGAATAGAACAATGCCAGGTCCTGTACCATCCCCATGATCGGTTGTGGATTTGACAGTTGCGATCCGTAGGGTTTTCACTGGCTGATTTCAAGTAGACCACCAGGCCTTCTTCCTAGTTCGCCTTAGTCTGGAAGCTCTGCTGCAACCCATTCAGCATGATAGCAACATGCAAGCCTCCACCGATAGACTGGTGGAGACTCTGTCTGAGATCTGTTAACCAGGAATCGAACCTGGGTATTCCACTTGGAAGGCCATAATTCTACCACTGAGCATAACCAGCAAAATATAAGATCAGTTTCTTATTTTTAACAGGTGATCGTACTATGCTGTGGAATTTAAGGCATATAAGGAAGCATAAGATTTTGGTGCTGAAGTAGTTTATGGTCTACTTGGTGGTAAGAGATTCCAACCCATTAAATGTAATGAACAATAAGCTGTTTGCTTATTGCCAGATACATATTACAGGGAATGATTCCCATAGGAGATCACTGGAGCATTTACACTAATAATTCTTAGAAATCCTATCATACCTCTCTCTTACTAAACCCAAATAAAGCCCTATTTCTTGCTTGTAAATAATGACATTTCCATAGTAATAGGCATATCCAATTAGAAAAATAAACATTTTACGAATAAACACATCTAGCTCCAGGGATGTTTTCTGTTTCCATTATATACGTATAGGTTAGTATGAGGGAGTCAGTGACCAAAATATATAATTTAAAACAAAATAGTAATTGCAATGATGACCATATTCAGAACATAATAGTAGAGGTCAGGATTACTTTGAATAGCTGTGAAAATTTTATATATTTGCAGAAATTGATGATATTATGATAATTTACAGCAATCGATGAAAAATGTAAAAAAAAAATCTAAATATAATTATTCCAGCAATACCATTAAAATTTAGAGGATTTTTTTTTCTATCTACAAGCATACTTAACTCCCATAATTTCTATTACACATCTTTTAGTTGATAAAACAGAGTTTCCAAAATGATAATGAAAATTAAGATCTTTTAAAATCTGGATTATTTACAAATAATTTTATTCCATAAATTCTTGTATGTGGATTAACTTTTCTTCAACACCGTATTTAACAGCTGGGGTTTGTTTATTTACTTATTCTTTTGTTCCTTTCCTTCAATGTTTTTAAACCTTAGAGTGGGGATAAAAAACAAACTAGAAATTAAATAATAATAAAAAAAAATAATAGGGAACCCTTAATACCTTTGAGAATTTAAGGGTATTCTCGTAATCATCAGGAGATAACTCACTCTATAGTTTAGAAACTAAAATACTTTGGAAAAGAAAAGTATTTATTTTACAATAGTGATCTAGATATAGCAAAACATTTCTTCTAAATAACATTTCTTCTAAATTTTCTAATTTTGTAAAAGTGTTTTTTTTTTTTTTCTTAAGCAAAATACATGGGAATAAAAAGACAAGGTTTTATCATTTGAATTTAGAGCAATTAATTTAAATTATTTCTGGATAAATATTGAAATTGTTATTTTGTCTGAACCAATTCCCAATTCATGCAAACTATCTTTCTATTAAGTATAGTTTAGAAGAAAACATTATTAAGTGACTAATGTCAACATTTAGACATTTAAAAGACATGGGTAATATTATCCAGGCCTGCCTGTAGGCAGTGCAAAGGCAAGTGTTATCCTTTTTAACAGCCTTGAAAAGAGATGTGAAGAAAGAGTATTTCCCCAGGAAGCAAAATCAATCTCTGAGAACTTTACCAGATACACATTAATGCCCAGTAGCAATGCACATTTAAGATGCTGTTGAATGAATTGCATGTTATCCTGATAACTCTGCCCCAGTGGAGCATGAACTGGCACTTTGCTACATATTTCTCTGCCGGAATCTATTCCTGTTTGACACCTTCCCTTGACCCATGATGGTTTTTTCCCGCCAAGGTCTAAAAATTGAGATCAAGTATATTTCATTAATAATACCACATTCTAAAAAGTGACTCAGCTGAGGGAACTATTGAAGGGTTTAGTTGCTTACATACAAACCATCCTGCAGGAACATAATATCAGAAAGAGATGTCCCTAACAAGGTACCTATGATTAATTCAGACAACTGTCACAGATTTTCATACAAAGTATGAAATAGATATCCCTGGCTCCATTTCTAATTTACAAATATTTCTGTGTTGTCACTGTTCTCAAACAACTATAGATTAAACTGTATGCCTACCTACATTTTGGTTCAGTTCCTTTTCTGTATGTTTTAAAATAAATTCTGTCTTAGTTATCTAGTGCTGCTATAATAGAAATACCACAAGTGGATGGCTTTAACAAACAGAAATTTATTTTTTCACAGTCTGGGAGGCTAGAAGTCCGAATTCAGGGTGCCAGCTCCCAGGGAATGCTTTCTTTGTCGGTTCTAGGGTAAGGTCTTGTCATCAATCTTCCCCTAGTCTAGGAGTTTCTCAGCATAGGGACCCTGGGTCCAAAGGACTTGTTCTGCTCTGGGTTCTTGTTTCATGGTGGCAAGAAGTCCTACTCCTCTCTGTTTGTTTCTTTTTTTATATCACAAAAGAGATTAATTCAAGATACAACCTAATCCTGTAGATTGAGTCCTGCCTCACTAACATAATTATCTCTAATACTACCTCATTAACATCATAAAAAACCCAGTGCCGTTGAGTCGATTCCGACTCATAGCGACCCTATAGGACAGAGCAGAACTGCCCCATAAAATGCGGCATTAACATCATAGGGGTTAGGATTTACAACACATAGAATAATCACATCAGATCACAAAATGATGGACAACCACACAATACTGGGAATCCTAGCCTACCCTAATTGATACTCATTTTGGGGGAATACGATTCAATCCATGACATTCCACCCTTTGGGCCCCCAAAATTCACGTCCTTGCCTCATGTAAAGCACATTCATTCCATCATATTATCCCAAAAGTTTTCAATCAGCTCCAAGTCTAAATTCCACCCCAGAGCAAAATTCCTCTTCAACTGTGAAATCTAGAATACAAGTTTTCTGCGTCCAAAGTACAATGATGGAACAGGCACAAGCTAGACATTTTCATTACAAATGGGAGGAATTGGAGGGAAAGAAGGGACAACAGGCACCAAGGAAGTCAGCAGAACACATTACATTAGCTCTCAAGGGTTGAAAATAATCCTCTATTCTCTGAGTCATTTCAGCAATGGCCCTGCCCTCCAGATTCTGGGTGTTAGTCACATTCTCCAGGTTCTGGGTGGAGGCCTCTTGGCCCTGGGCTTTGGCTCCACCTTCTTGGGCAACTGAGACAGCACCTCTGCTCCCTCAAAATTGGGAGACCCCATTCTCCTAATCTTTCTGGGTTGTGATCCTACTCTCTTTGCCTCAGTAGGCCTCATTCTTCTGCCCCTTGGGATGGCAGCCCCTCCCCTTCAGCTTTGAAGCAGGTCTGGCCTCACCCTACTGGCACTTGTGAAAGGTAGTGGCACACTCCAGAACCGAGTTGGTGAAGATCTGACTCTTTGAAACCTGGGAGGCTATGGCCCAACCCTTTGAAACCCCAGAGCCAATGGCTCCACCCTTTGAGACTGAGGCAGCTCTGCTTCTCCTGTGCCTCATCTCTTCAGCATCGGCCTCCTGGTTCATTGGTCTCTTGGCCCCTTTGGCCTTTGGGTTGGCCCAGCATCAGCCCTTTTCAGGCAAGTGTTCGAAAACTCTTTAGCTCTACATATAAGTGCCTAGAGGCACCCCACTTTGCCAATAAACCTCAGCCAGAATGCAATCAACAACCTCACTCCGTGGATCGGCAAGCCTAGCTCCACTGCTCGGTGCCTGGAGGTACCCTATTAGGTCAGGAAACCTCCTGCACAAAGGCACTCAGCTCTCTCACACCCTGGGTCAGCTCTTGTGCTGCCTCACATTAGTCTCCTGATTCTGCTGCTGCAGTTTCTCTGCTCCTGCTTCTCTCTATCTGCACTATCTCTGATGTTACAGCTCTCCTAACGTCCTTCTGAGCCCTCAATAACATTGTCTTTGATGTCCATAATTTCACCAACATTCTCTTCAATGCAATCCAGGCTTTCACTACTAGGCACTTAAAAATTCTTCCAGAGGGGCGGGGACAAGATGGTGGACTAGGTGGATGCTACCGCGGATCCCTCTTGCAACAAAGACTCGGAAAAACAAGGGAATTGATCACATACATAACAATCTACGAACTCTGAACAACAAGCACGGACTTAGAGATGGAAAACGAACAAATACGGGCAGACAACGACCGTTTTCAGAACTAGGAGCCAGCGTACCAGGCAGGTGACCTTCGGAGCCCGATCTGGGGCAGAGCCCAGGGGGGGCAGATGGCACAGAAGGGAGGCCCAGCCCTTCCCCCCTGAACCCATCCCGGGAGGAAGTCTAGCTGGTTGGCGCATGTGGCGTAGCGGCGCAGCTGGAGGGAGAAGCACCCGGGAGGCAGTGACTGATCTGGGAGTGGGGAGAACAGCATCCCAGCCAGGGAGCCGTCCTGCCGGGAGTTTGGTGGGAAGCGGGCGGGGTGCGAGCTGGGGGGGGGTCAGCTATATTTCCCTAAAGCAACCCCGGGGAGGGGCCCACATGTTCGTGCGGGGAGACGCACACCCAGTCCACACGTGTGGTGCGGCGCACCGGAGGGAGAAGTCCCCGGGAGGAAGTGACTGGTCTCGGAGCGGGGAAAGCAGCGTCCCACCCGGGGTGCCGTCCCGCTGGGATTTGGGCGCGCGCGTGGGCGGGGCGTGACCTCGGGGTCCAATTATATTCGCCTGAATAGACGCTAGGGGCGGGCCCACCCGTTTGTGCGGGAAACGCCCACCCAGTTCGCACGAGCAGTGCCACTCACCGGAGGGAGAAGTCCCCGGGAGGAAGTGACTGGTCTCAGAGCAGGGAAAGCAGCATCCCAGCTGGGGACCCGTCCCGCCCGGATTTTGGAGGATGGGGGCGGAGCGTGAACGTGGTGTTCAGCTCTATATTCGGTGGTGCTACACTCCTAGCTCTCTGATCCCTCCCCCATCCTCCCCAGGCGGCTCCATTAACATCCAAATACCCGGAGCCAGAGGGAGAATTCAGATAGGGATCTGACTGCATTTTTTTTTTAGCTGATTACCTGGAAAATCTAGTTTCCCGGTGATGGCTTGGAGACTGCAGTCCATATCAAACCACATAAAGAAACAGACCATGACAGCTTCTCCAACCCCCCAAACAAAAGAATCAAAATCTTTCCCAAATGAAGATACAATCCTGGAATTATCAGATACAGAATATAAAAAACTAATTTACAGAATGCTCAAAGATATCACAAATGAAATTAGGATAAATGCAGAAAAAGCCAAGGAACACACTGATAAAACTGTTGAAGAACTCAAAAAGATTATTCAAGAACATAGTGGAAAAATTAATAAGTTGCAAGGATCCATAGAGAGACAGCACGTAGAAATCCAAAAGATTAACAATAAAATTACAGAATTTGACAACGCAATAGAAAGTCAGAGGAGCAGACTCGAGCAATTAGAATGTAGACTGGGACTTCTGGAGGACCAGGGAAACAACACCAACATAGCTGAAAAAAAATCAGATAAAAGAATTTAAAAAAAATGAAGAAACCCTAAGAATCATGTGGGACTCTATCAAGAAGGATAACTTGCGAGTGATTGGAGTCCCAGAACAGGGAGGGGGGACAGAAAACACAGAGAAAATAGTTGAAGAACTCCTGACACAAAACTTCCCTGACATCATGAAAGACGAAAGGATATCTATCCAAGATGCTCATCGAACCCCATTCAAGATTGATCCAAAAAGAAAAACACCAAGACATATTATCATCAAACTTGCCAAAACCAAAGACAAACAGAAAATTTTAAAAGCAGCCAGGGAGAAAAGAAAGGTTTCCTTCAAGGGAGAATCAATAAGAATAAGTTCAGATTACTCAGCAGAAACCATGCAGGCAAGAAGGGAATGGGACAACGTATACAGAGTACTGAAAGAGAAAAACTGCCAACCAAGGATCATATATCCAGCAAAACTCTCTCTGAAATATGAAGGAGAAATTAAGATATTTACAGATAAACACAAGTTTAGAGAATTTGCAAAAACTAAACCAAGACTGCAAGAAATGCTAAAGGAGATTGTTTGGCCGGATGACCAATAATATCAGGTACCAGCACAATACAAGGTCACAAAACAGACCGTCCTGATATCAACGCAACTCAAATAGGGAAAGCACAAAAACAAACAAATTAAGACTAGTTCTAAAAAATAAATAAAAAAAAAATACACATAACAGGAAATCATGGAAATCAATAGATAAACGATCATAATAATCAAAAAGAGGGACTAAATATAGGAGGCATTGAACTGCCAGATGGAGAGTGATACAAGGCGATATAGAAGGATACAAGTTAGGTTTTTACTTAGAAAAATAGGGGTAAATAATAAGGTAACCACAAAAAGGAATATCAATTCCATAACTCAAGAAAAAAGCCAAGAAAAACGTAACGACTCAACTAACATAAAGTTAAACATTATGAAAATGAGGATCTCACAAGCTACTAAGAAAAACGTCTCAGCACAAAAAAGCATGTGGAAAAATGAAATGGCCAACAACACATATGAAAAGGCATCAAAAATGACAGCACTAAAAACTTATTTATCTATAATTACGCTGAATGTAAATGGACTAAATGCACCAATAAAGAGACAGAGAGTCACGGACTGGATAAAGAAACACGATCCATCTATATGCTGCCTACAAGAGACACACCTTAGACTTAGAGACACAAACAAACTAAAACTCAAAGGATGGAAAAAAATATATCAAGCAAACAATAAGCAAAAAAGAAGAGGAGTAGCAATATTAATTTCTGACAAAATAGACTTTAGACTTAAATCTGCCACAAAGGATAAAGAAGGACACTATATAATGATAAAAGGGACAATTGATCAGGAAGACATAACCATATTAAATATTTATGCACCTAATGACAGGGCTGCAAGATACATAAATCAAATTTTAACAGAATTGAAAAGTGAGATAGATACCTCCACATTTATAGTAGGAGACTTCAACACACCACTTTCGGAGAAGGACAGGACATCCAGTAAGAAGCTCAATAGAGACACAGAAGATCTAATTACAACAATCAACCAACTTGACCTCATTGACTTATACAGAACTCTCCACCCAACTGCTGCAAAATATACTTTTTTTTCTAGCGCACATGGAACATTCTCTAGAATAGACCACATATTAGGTCATAAAACAAATCTTGGCAGAATCCAAAACATCGAAATATTACAAAGCATCTTCTCAGACCACAAGGCAATAAAGCTAGAAATCAATAACAGAAAAACTAGGGAAAAGAAATCAAATACTTGGAAAATGAACAATACTCCCCTGAAAAAAGACTGGGTTATAGAAGACATCAAGGAGGGAATAAGGAAATTCTTAGAAAGCAACGAGAATGAAAATACTTCCTATCAAAACCTCTGGGACACAGCAAAAGCAGTGCTCAGAGGCCAATTTATATCAATAAATGCACACATACAAAAAGAAGAAAGAGGCAAAATCAGAGAACTGTCCCTACAACTTGAACAAATAGAAAGTGAGCAACAAAAGAACCCATCAGGCACCAGAAGAAAACAAATAGTAAAAATTAGAGCTGAACTAAATGAATTAGAGAACAGAAAAACAATTGAAAGAATTAACAAAGCCAAAAGCTGGTTCTTTGAAAAGATTAACAAATTGATAAACCATTGGCTAGACTGACCAAAGAAAAACAGAAAAGGAAACAAATAACCCGAATAAGAAACGAGAAGGACCACATCACAACAGAACCAAATGAAATTAAAAGAATCATTTCAGATTACTACGTAAAATTGTACTCTAACAAATTTGAAAACCTAGAAGAAATGGATAAATTCTTGGAAAAATACTACCTACCTAAACTAACACATTCAGAAGTAGAACAACTAAATAGACCCATAACAAAAAAAGAGATTGAAACGGTAATCAAAAAACTTCCAACAAAAAAAAGTCCTGGCCCAGACGGCTTCACTGCAGAGTTCTACCAAACCTTTAGAGAAGACTTAACACCATTACTATTGAAGGTATTTCAAAGCATAGAAAAAGACGGAATACTACCCAACTCATTCTATGAAGCTACCATCTCCCTGATACCAAAACCAGGTAAAGACATTACAAAAAAAGAAAATTTTAGACCTATATCCCTCATGAACATAGATGCAAAAATCCTCAACAAAATTCTAGCCAATAGAATCCAACAACACATCAAGGCTGGTTTAATATCAGAAAAACCATTAATGTAATCCATCACAGAAATAAAACAAAAAACAAAAACCACATGATCTTATCAATTGATGCAGAAAAGGCATTTGACAAAGTCCAAAATCCATTTATGATAAAAACTCTTACCAAAATAGGAATTGAAGGAAAATACCTCAACATAATAAAGGGCATCTATGCAAAGCCAACAGCCAATATCACTCTAAATGGAGAGAACCTGAAAGCATTTCCCTTGAGAACGGGAACCAGACAAGGATGCCCTTTATCACCACTCTTATTCAACATCGTGCTTGAAGTCCTAGCCAGAGCAATTAGGCTAGACAAAGAAATAAAAGGTATCCGGATTGGCAAGGAAGAAGTAAAGTTATCACTATTTGCAGATGACATGACTATATAGACAGAAAACCCTAAGGAATCCTCCAGAAAACTACTGAAACTAATAGAAGAGTTTGGCAGAGTCTCAGGTTATAAAATAAACATACAAAAATCACTTGGATTCCTCTACATCAACAAAAAGAACACCGAAGAGGAAATAACCAAATCAATACCATTCACAGTAGCCCCCAAGAAGATAAGATACTTAGGAATAAATCTTACCAAGGATATAAAAGACCTATACAAAGAAAACTACAAAGCTCTACTACAAGAAATTCAAAAGGACATACTTAAGTGGAAAAACATACCTTGCTCATGGATAGGAAGACTTAACATAGTAAAAATGTCTATTCTACCAAAAACTATCTATACCTTTAATGCACTTCCGATCCAAATTCCAATGTCATATTTTAAGGGGATAGAGAAACAAATCACCCATTTCATATGAAAGGGAAAGAAGCCCCGGATAAGCAAAGCACTACTGAAAAAGAAGAAGAAAGTGGGAGGCCTCATTTTACCTGATTTCAGAACCTATTATACAGCCACAGTAGTCGAAACAGCCTGGTACTGGTACAACAACAGGCACATAGACCAATGGAACAGAATTGACAACCCGGACATAGATCCATCCACGTATGAGCAGCTGATATTTGACAAAGGACCAGTGTCAATTAATTGGGGAAAAGAAAGCCTTTTTAACAAATGGTGCTGGCATAACTGGATATTCATTTGCAAAAAAATGAAACAGGACCCATACCTTACACCATGCACAAAAACTAACTCCAAGTGGATCAAAGACCTAAACATAAAGACTAAAACGATAAAGATCATGGAAGAAAAAATTGGGACAACCCTAGGAGCCCTAATACAAGGCATAAACAGAATACAAAACATTACCAAAAATGATGAAGAGAAACTCGATAACTGGGAGCTCCTAAAAATCAAACACCTATGCTCATCTAAAGACTTCACCAAAAGAGTAAAAAGACCACCTACAGACTGGGAAAGAATTTTCAGCTATGACATCTCCAACCAGCGCCTGATCTCTAAAATCTACATGATTCTGTCAAAACTCAACCACAAAAAGACAAACAACCCAATCAAGAAGTGGGCAAAGGATATGAACACACATTTCACTAAAGAAGATATTCAGGCAGCCAACAGATACATGAGAAAATGCTCCCGATCATTAGCCATTAGAGAAATGCAAATTAAAACTACGATGAGATTTCATCTCACACCAACTAGACTGGCATTAAACCAAAAAACACAAAATAATAAATGTTGGAGAGGCTGCGGAGAGATTGGAACTCTTATACACTGCTGGTGGGAATGTAAAATGGTACAACCACTTTGGAAATCTATCTGGCATTATCTTAAACAGTTAGAAATAGAACTACCATACAACCCAGAAATCCCACTCCTGGGAATATACCCTAGAGATACAAGAGCCTTCATACAAACAGATATATGCACACCCATGTTTATTGCAGCTCTGTTTACAATAGCAAAAATTTGGAAGCAACCAAGGTGTCCATCAACAGATGAATGGGTAAATAAATTGTGGTATATTCACACAATGGAATACTACGCATCGATAAAGAACAGTGACGAATCTGTGAAACATTTCATAACATGGAGGAACCTGGAAGGCATTATGCTGAGCGAAATTAGTCAGAGGCAAAAGGACAAATATTGTACAAGACCACTATTATAAGATCTTGAGTAATAGTATAAACTGAGAAGAACACATACTTTTGTGGTTACGAGGGGGGGAGGGAGGGAGGGTGGGAGAGGGTTTTTTATTGATTAATCAGTAGATAAGAAATGCTGTAGGTGAAGGGAAAGACAACACTCAATACATGGAAGGTCAGCTCAATTGGACTGGACCAAAAGCAAAGAGGTTTCCGGGATAAAATGAATGCTTCAAAGGTCAGCAGAGCAAGGGCGTGGGTCTGGGGAACATGGTTTGCGGGGACTTCTAAGTCAATTGGCAAAATAATTCTATTATGAAATCATTCTGCATCTCACTTTGAAATGTGGCGTCTGGGGTCTTAAATGCTAACAAGCAGCCATCTAAGATGCATCGATTGGTCTCAACCCACCTGGAGCAAAGGAAAATGAAGAACACCAAGGCCACATGACAACTAAGAGCCCAAGAGACAGAAAGGGCCACATGAACCAGAGACGTACATCATCCTGAGACCAGAAGAACTAGTTGGTGCCCGGCCACAATTGATGACTGCCCTGACAGGGAGCACAGCAGAGGACCCCTGAGGGAGCAGGAGATCAGTGGGATACAGACCCCAAATTCTCATAAAAAGACCAAACTTAATGGTCTGGCTGAGATTAGAGGAATCCCGGTGGCCATGGTCCCCAGACCTTTTGTTGGCACAGGACAGGAACCATCCCCGAAGACAACTCATCAGACATGAAAGGGACTGGTCAGCGGGTGGGAGAGAGATGCTGATGAAGAGTGAGCTAATTATATCAGGTGGACACTTGAGATTGTGTTGGCAACTCTTGTCTGGAGGGGGGATGGGAGGATAGAGAGAGAGGGAAGCCGGCAAAATTGTCACGAAAGGAGAGACTGAAAGGGCTGACTCAAGAAGGGGAGAGCAAGTGGGAGTAGGGAGTGAGATGTATGTAAACTTATATGTGACAGACTGATTGGATTTGTAAACGTTCACTTGAAGCTTAATAAAAGTTAATAAAAATAATAATAATAATAATTCACCCTGATCAAGTGGGATTTATACCAGGTATGCAAAGCTGGTTTAATATCAGAAAAACCATTAAAGTAATCCATCACGTAAATAAAACAAAAGATAAAAACCACATGATCTTATCAATAGATGCAGAAAAGGTATTTGACAAAGTTCAACACCCATTTATGATAAAAACTCTTACCAAAATAGGAATTGAAGGAAAATTCCTCAACATAATAAAGGGCATCTATGCAAAGCCAACAGCCAGTATCACTCTAAATGCAGAGAACCTGAAAGCATTTCCCTTGAGAACGGGAACCAGACAAGGATGCCCTTTATCACCACTCTTATTCAACATCGTTCTTGAAGTCCTAGCCAGGGCAATTAGGCTAGACAAAGAAATAAAGGGTATACAGATTGGTAAGGAGGAAGTAAAGCTATCACTATTTGCAGATGACATGATCGTATACATGGAAAACCCTAAGGAATCCTCCAAAAAACTACTGAAACTAATAGAAGAGTTTGGCAGAGTCTCAGGTTATAAAATAAACATACAAAAATCACTTGGATTCCTCTACATCAACAAAAAGAACACCGAAGAGGAAATAACCAAAGCAATACCATTCACAGTAGCCCCCAAGAAGATAAAATACTTAGGAATAAATCTTACCAAGGATGTAAAAGACCTATACAAAGAAAACTATAAAACTCTGCTACAAGAAATTCAAAAGGACATACTTAAGTGGAAAAACATACCCTGCTCATGGATAGGAAGACTTAACATAGTAAAAATGTCTATTCTACCAAAAGCCATTTATACATATAACGCACTTCCAATCCAAATACCAATGTCATACTTTAAGGGGATAGAGAAACAAATCACTAATTTCATATGGAAAGGAAAGAACCCCCGGATAAGCAAAACATTACTGAAAAAGAAGAAAGTGGGAGGCCTCACCCTACCTGATTTCAGAACCTATTATACAGCTACAGTAGTCAAAACAGCCTGGTACTGGTACAACAACAGGCACATAGACCAGTGGAACAGAATTGAGAACCCAGATATAAATCCATCCACGTATGAGCAGCTGATATTTGACAAAGGACCAGTGTCAGTCAATTGGGGAAATAATAGTCTTTTTAACAAATGGTGCTGGCATAACTGGATATTCATTTGCAAAAGAATGAAAGAGGACCCATACCTCACACCATGCACAAAAACTAACTCCAAGTGGATCAAAGACCTAAACATAAAGACTAAAACGATAAAGATCATGGAAGAAAAAAATAGGATCAACCTTAGGAGCCCTAATACAGGGCATAAACAGAATACAAAACATTACCAAAAATGACGAAGAGAAACTCGATAACTGGGAGCTCCTAAAAATCAAACACCTATGCTCATCTAAAGACTTCACCAAAAGAGTAAAAAGACCACCTACAGACTGGGAAAGAATTTTCAGCTATGACATCTCAGACCAGCACCTGATCTCTAAAATTTACATGATTCTGTCAAAACTCAACCACAAAAAGACAAACAACCCAATCAAGAAGTGGGCAAAGGATATGAACACACATTTCACTAAAGAAGATATTCAGGCAGCCAACAGATACATGAGAAAATGCTCCCGATCATTAGCCATTAGAGAAATGCAAATTAAAACTACGATGAGATTTCATCTCACACCAACTAGACTGGCATTAAACCAAAAAACACAAAATAATAAATGTTGGAGAGGCTGCGGAGAGATTGGAACTCTCATACACTGCTGGTGGGATTGTAAAATGGTACAACCACTTTGGAAATCCATCTGGCGTTATCTTAAACAGTTAGAAATAGAACTACCATACAACCCAGAAATCCCACTCCTGGGAATATACCCTAGACATACAAGAGCCTTCACACAAACAGATATAGGCACACCCATGTTTATTGCAGCTCTGTTTACAATAGCAAAAAGCTGGAAGCAACCAAGATGTCCGTCAACGGATGAATGGGTAAATAAATTGTGGTATATTCACACAATGGAATACTACGCGTCGATAAAGAACAGTGACGAATCTCTGAAACATTTCATAACATGGAGGAATCTGGAAGGCATTATGCTGAGCGAAATGAGTCAGTTGCAAAAGGACAAGTATTGTATAAGACCACTAGTATAAGATCTTGAGAAATAGAAAAAAAGGAGAAGAACACATACTTATGTGGTTACAAAGGGGGGAGGGAGGGAGGGAGGGAGAGGGCTTTTTATTGATCAATCTGTAGATAAGAACTGCTTTGTGTGAAGGGAAAGACAACAGTCAATACAAGGAAGGTCAGCCTAATTGGACTGGATTAAAAGCAAAGAGGTTTCCGGGATAAAATGAAAGCTCCAAAGGTCAGCGGAGCAGGGGCTGTTGTCTGGGGAACTTGGTTTGGGGGGACTTCTAACTCAATGGGCAAAATAATGCTATTATGAAAACACTCTGCATCCCACTTTGAATTGTGGCGCCTGGGGTCCTAAATGCCAACAAGGGGCCATCTAAGATACATCAATTGGTCTCAACCCACCTGGAGCAAAGGCAAAGGAAGAACACCAAGGTCACACGACAACTAAGAACCCAAGAGACAGAAAGGGCCACATGAACCAGAGACCTACATTATCCTGAGACCAGAAGAACTAGTTGGTGCCTGGCCACAACCGATGTCTCCCCTGTCAGGGAGCACAACAGACAACTCCTGAGGGAGCAGGAGACCAATGGGATACAGACCCCAAATTCTCATGAAAAGACTGTACCTAATGGTATGATTGCGACTAGAGGAATCCCAGAGACAATGCTCCCCAGAACTTCTGATGGCACAGGACAGGAACCATCCCCGAAGACAAATCATCAGGCATGAAAAGGACTGGTCAGTGGTGGGGAGAGAGATGCTGAAGAAGAGTGAGCTAATTAAATCAGGTGGACACTGGAGAGTGTGTTGGCAACTCTTGACTGGAGGGGGGATGGGAAGATAGAGAGAGAGGGAAGATGGCAAAATTGGCACGAAATGAGAGACTGAAAGGGCTGACTCAATAGGGGGAGAGCAAGTGGGAGAAGGGTGTAAGATGTATGTAAACCTACATGTGACAGACTGATTGGAATGGTAAATGTTCACTTGAAGCTTAATAAAAATTAAAAAAAAAAAAAAAATTCTTCCAGCTTCTGCACATTACTAATTCTAACATATAATTTCAAATCCATAACAATTTCCATGTAATATATCTTAGTATTTTATTGTGATATATCTCAGTGGATTAATTGTTTTCTCTAGATCTCATCAACCACATCATTCTCACAGGAATTTTGTTAGTGACTTAACTCCAAAAGGTGTAACTTCAGGAGTTACCAATTCCTTTGAATTTCCCTCGTCTCTTTAGTATCTCATATCACAAACTCTCCTAAATTTCGCTATCTATTCTTTCCACTGTTGTTCCCACTTTGCTACAGTTTACCACTTGAATTTAATCTAGAGCTGGTTAGAGCTTATGCCATTTCCACCATTACCATTTTACCTAGTTCACTGGAATGGCTAGTGAACTCTGTTCTGTGGTACTTACCATAGTCTCTCCTGTTCCTACAGCTGCTGGGACTCACAGTAACCAGGTGCCCAAGCACATCAGCCTTTGCTTCTGAAGAACTAATAAAGGATCTGCTGAAGTCAGGGTGTATGTTACTTGCCCCAGAGCTGCTCACATCTGTACTGCCTTCAGACCTCTTTTAGAGGCCAATACACACTCCACCACTGTATTTCTCTTTCAGATGTCACTTGACTTTCTGCTTGTTATTCTAGGTGGCTTCTGGATATGGTGCCAAAGCTAATAGTCAAACTATAAATGCCACTTAATTAGAGATTGCCACTTGGTGTATTATTTATTATCGTATCTCAACTGCATTCCACCAGGTCTGGGATATTCTAAGCACCCCAAAAATATCTGAGGAATTAAATAATCTATTGTGGCTCCTAAGGCTTATTTTTTTTTCTGAAGGTAGGCAAATTTTTCTCCAACTTTTACTGGATGCTCTAATGGCTACAGTAGAGTAGAAGACCCAAAGAGATCAGTAGAAAAATCCTTTTATTTTATACATAATTTTATTATCACCAGTGTTGGAACAGGTTCAAGTAACAGCCATGCCTTTTTACCAGAAGCCATCTTTCCCTGTGACCATCACCCATGGTTACTGTTCACCTAAGAAACCTTACAGAGCTACACTAAACTCTCCCTTTGCTGATTTTTCTTTCTTGTCATCTTTTGCATTCCTTTCTTCCTCCCTCCATCATGCACATGACTCAATCAGACATTCCATGTATATTTTAACATCAGCATCAATAGGGTTTGTGTTATTTATTCTAATTCTAATATTTTTGTATGTGAATACAGGTGAGACTTTCATTCTATTTTCAAATGTAAAAAATTGCATTTAAATGACTTTCTTTTTGTTAACACAGAACAAATTCAGCCTCGAAAAATGTATGAAATTAGATTTTAAGAAGTGCTAAGTGCTAACAAACCTCAGTATCCTTCCGGAAAATATATTATGAATTACCATTATTCACATGGATAATTAGATTAAAAACATCAGAAGGTTTTTTTTTTTTTCTTAGTGTGGATTTTGAATGAAGGATGTCTTTCTTTTTTTTTTAATTGCCATTAATTCTATTTAGTCCCAGTAGTAATGACAATTAGAGTGAAAAGACAGAAACTTCAATTAAATAGCAAAGCTCAGATCTACACTTTTCTCAGAAATTAATGAACACCTGGTGCCACTGAAATCCATTACATCATTTGACTTTGCTGGAAAGTAGAGATGAAGGAAAAACATTTAGGACCAAGAGGCTAAATAAAACAGTAAGAGAAAACTGTGTATTATAGCTACTGTTATATCACTTTCAGATATTGTCTCAAATGAAGGCTGATGATTTAAATACATGCAGTATTTGCTGAAATTCAGCTTGCTGGTATGTTCATAATTATGCTTTGAATTTTTAACTAAGAGTTATCTTGATTTGGTTACAGTTTTGAGTCTGCTAAATACAGCTTGGTTATTATAACATTCGTTAATTTGCATTAGCTGTTTAAAGATAGGAGGAACCAAACTAATAAACAAGATATCTGTCCTACAGATATTCTTTTTGTATTATAATATAAATTTTAGTTAGTGAAATTAAGGGATATAAAATTTTAAGAGGCTAGGTTTAGAACAGGCTCGAGCGGAGTTTCCAAACTAAGACGAACTAGGAAAAAAGGCCTGGTGATCTACTTCTGAAAATTGGCCAGTGAAAACCCTGTGGATCTCAATGATGTGAACCACAACTAATCAAAGAGATAGCACAGGACCGGGCAGTACTGTATATGGAATCACCGTGAGTCAGAGGCCAACTTAATGGCACCTAACAACAACAACAATGAAGATTATTTTAATATTGAGAAAGCCTCCCTGTTAGATTTAAATTCAATTTGAAATGTGGTGACAGTATACAAAACATCAGAAGAAATTACATAGTTAAAGGCGTGTATAGGTTTAGTTGCTTGTGGTTAAAGTAGTTTCTGGTAAGGGTATAAAGGTATCTGGTAGTTGCAGATGGTTAAGAAATTGGCTGCCAACTAAAAGGTGAGCAGTCTGAATCCATCAGCTCCTTCTTAGAAACCCTATGGGGCAGTTCTACTCTGTCCTATAGGGTCGCTGTGAGTTGGAATCAACTCAATGGCAATGGGTTTGGTTTTGGTGGTTGGTGTCTAGAATTTCTTTGAATAGGCAGCCTAGCTACACAAACTACATGGTAAGATGATAGAACCTAAGTAATCCTATAACTGCGTGTATGTTTTTAAATAAAACTTCAAATTTTTATAATGTGACACATGTTTAATGTTGTAAGTAATGGTTATGTGGTGTATTATTAGATTTTAAAAAGACTCCTAAGCATCTAAAGTATTTCTATGATTTGAGCAGTTTGGAATATCCATTAACAGGATTGAGTTGTGGGTGCTGCTTAGTTGAGTAAATTATATTTTAAAACATGTTCGCAAAATGTGATGGTTAGGTTGTGTGTCAAGTTGGCTGGGCCATGATTCTCAGCAGTTTGACAGTTATGTAATGGTGTAGTTATCCTCCATTTTGTGATGTAATGTAATACTTCCATGATGTGATTTGATGTGACCAGCCAGTCAGTTGTAAGGGGAGTTTCTTCAGGGATGTGACCTGCATCCAATATATATGGACATTCTGACAAACCTTGTTGGCTTTTGCTCACTCTAGATCCTGTGTCTGGCTCATCATCATCTCAGTTCTCGTTCTTAGGACTTGAGCCAGTGGCCTGCCATATTGCTTGCCAGTCTTAGGATTTGTTGTGAGCCAATAGCCTGCTGTCTTACCTGCCAATCTTGGATTTGTCAGCCTCTGTAGCCTGTGATCCAGCAGCTTGCTGTCTTACCTGCCAGTAAGACAGCCCCTGCAGCTATGTGAGTCAAGATAAGCCTCCATCCTGATGCCTGACCCATGGACTTGGGACTTGCCAGCCTCTAATACTGCAGGAACCATTTTCTTTAGATAAATATCTCTCTCACTCTCTCTATACCATAGATAGGTAGATAGATAGATGATAGATAGGTCGATGATAGATAGATAGATGATAGATAGATAGATTAGATAGATAGATGATAGATAGGTAGGTAGATAGATAGATAGGTAGATTAGATAGATGGGTAGATTAGATAGATGGATAGATGGATGGATGGATGAGCGATAGATAGAAAGATATATAGAAAGATATAGCTCAGCTGCTAAACAAAAGGTCAGCAGTTCCAAATCACCAGCCGATCCTTGGAAACTCTTTGGGGCAGTTCTACTCTGTCCTGTAGGGCTGCTATGAGTTGGAATCAACTCAACAGCAATGGGTTTGGTTTTTTGGGGTAGCTATCTATCTATCACCTATGTTTCAATCTATCTATTGGTTTATCTATATATACTTCACTGGTTTTGTTCTCTAGAGAACCCAGCCTAAGACACAGCCTTTTTGATAGCAGTTTGCAGTCCCTGTGAGACAACTGCATTCTGTTGAAGTTGACTAGTTTTTCAATTGACTGAGACAGACATCTTCCCAGTATCTACGAGAGGTGTGAATTATTTGTCAATATGTTAACCAAAGAGAGATGCCAACTGCAAATGTTTAGTTCGGTGCTCCCCATTTTGAATGAATTTTTTTGTCTTTTCTGAAAGGAAAAAGTGCTTGTCTTATTTTAGCAAAAACCCAAAAACCAAACCCATTGCCTCAAGTTGATTCTGACTCATAGCAGCTCTATAGGACAGTGTAGAACTGTCCCACAGGGTTTCCAAGGAGTGGATGATAGATTCAAACTGTCAACCTTTTTGTTTAGCAGCTGAGGTCTTCACCTCTGTATCAAAAGGGCACTCATTAAACAAAAGTGAGAAGGACCAACTAAGGCCATCTTTTCAAGTATTTTGTATTGTTTATTCTGTTGGGATTTTAATTGTAACAATGACAAATCTAATTGAAACACACTATAAAGCAGCAACACAGAGTAAAGGCAAGAGATAAGGAAATTGTAAATTTCCAATATCAAAAATGAAAGGGCGACACCGTTACAGACCTGATAATTATTGAAAGAAGGGTAAATGGACACTGTAAATGGCCTTATGTTTAGCTAATAAATTCAATAACTTAGATGACATGGAAAATTTCTTCAAGTACAGGAACTGTCAAAGGTCACTCATGAAGAAACAACCTGATTTGCCTTATATAAATCTAAAAAAACAAATTCATAGTTAAAAATCATGCCACAAAATCCAAAACAAACAAACACAAAAAAACTCCTGGTCCAGTTGGCTTCACTGCTGAATTCTAGCAAACAGTTAACAAAGAACACCAATTCTATATAAACTGTTCCTGAAAATAGAAAAGGCAAAACTTTCCAACTTAAAGAGTCTAGAATTACCCTAATGCCAAAACCAGACAAAGATGTTACAAAGAAAAAGAGAATAAATAAAACTACTTATTCCAATATCATGGAAACAGATGTAAAAAGTCTTAACAAAATATTTTAAAAAAGCAATCTAAAAGTATAAACAGAAAATATAATACATCATGACTGGAAGGCAGGGGCAGAGGGGCAGAAAGGGGATGATGTCGGAAATGCAATGCTTTTTCAGCAATCAAAAATCAACGAATGCAATTCGCCATATCAGCAGATTAAAAAAAGAAATATGTCAAAAATGTGTATATATATAATATTATAATTACCTAATTGTTATAAAATAGTGTAATTATCTTAGTAGATGCAGATAAAACATTTGACAAAGTTCTACATCCTTTTATGGTAAAAACTCTCAGCAAATTAGAAATAGAAACTTTCACACCTTGATACAGGGCATCACCAAGAAATTTACAAGTAACATCATACTTCATTAAAGACTGAATGCTTTCTCCTAAGTTTGAAAATAAAACAACTTTATACGAGAGGTCTTAACCAGTGCAGTAAGGTAAGACAAAAATAAAATGCATAAAGATTGGAAAGGAAAAAGTAAATTTGTATTTTGAATGCTGACGACATAATCATAAATCAATTGTATTTTTACGTATTATCAACAAACAAGTGAAAGTTAATTTTTTTTTTAAAAGTCAAAGAACATAAAGTCCTTGGAGATATATTTAACAATGGTGCACATTGAGAACAATAAAAGCCTGCAGAGAGAAATTTAAGTAGACCTAAATAAACTGTGAGATATTTCATTCTAATTGATTAGAAGAGTCAATACCTTTAAGAAGCCAATTCCTTCCAAATTGACTTAAGTATTCAACATAGTCTCATTTTTTTTTTCCTTGTTGAAATTGGAAAGCTTATTCAAAAATTTACATGGAAAAAACATGTAGGGGATGTGGGGTCAAGATGGTGTAAGAGTCAGACGTATCCTGTGGTCCCTCTTACAACAAAGTGAATGGATTACATGTGACAATCTAGGAGCCCTGAGCAGCAGAGAGAGAGACAGTTCAGAAGCAGTGAAGAAGTGCCAGTCTTGAGCTAGCCAGCCCTCTGTGGGCTGGGTCTGCCAGCACACAAGGGCTGAGGTGAGCAGTAGCACTTGGGACACATTCCATCATGTCAGTAGAGACTGATGGCAGAGTCTGCACAAGTCACTGGAGCCAGGGGGAAGCTATGCTGCATCTGCAAAAGATAAGTGCAAGTGTTTAACCTACCACATGGGATCAAAATAATCCCTCCCCATCTGGGGCTTTTGCAGTGGGGAAGTGCCACTTTACTCTCATCCACCCCCCGCCCTGCTCCACTCTGACAACAGTAGAGCAGTATTCAACAACTGCCATACCCTCTAAGCCAGAACTAAGGGATATCCTGCCCAAATCGGTCTCCTGGCTTTAGGAAAAAAAAAAAGTCCCCTAAGCCAGGAACTCAGGACTATCCATTTATCCATGCCCAAACCAGTCTCCAGCTTCAAAAAATCATGACACTCCCTAAGCCAGGAACTCAGAGCAGGCACTACCCCTTTGCCTAGGCTCTGGTATAAGGGGTCCATGGACTTCTAATGCCCTTTACCCCTGCTTAGACTTGTGTTGGCTAATTCAAGATTATAGGCCCTCATTAGCATAGAACAACAGGGTGTATACCTGAAGACTATATTCAACTTCAGCGGCCAAAGGGAGTTGCAGATTCATGACATTTGACACTGCCCTGCCCATAAAGCAGAGTTCTCACCCACCCACATCAGGGGCCTGAGGACTGGCAATGTGACCCATTCCACCTAGCCAGCCACAACAGGGGTCTGAGAAAAAGCAGTGTCTCCTAGGCCTTACAGTCAACAGCATTGGATGCCCAAAGTCTGGCTGCAAAACCCACCCACCTACACATTCTAGGGAACAGGGACACATCTTCCGCTCAGGGATTCAGGGACAGCCAGCAGCCCCCTGACTTACTCAGCACATAGCCCCAGCTGCAGCCGGATACCTGTGCCTGCTCCAATCACACCTCTGCAGCCCTGCATGTCTAAGGCTTCAGATGGGAGTCTGCACCAGACACTTGGAGAACGACAACCTGGACACCTGAGCTGAATTTGTATAAGAAAAGTAAACAGATTCCTGGGCTGATACACCTAGTAGCAGCTCTAACCACCTGGTAACAAGACATGAGATCATCGAAGACTCCAATTACCAAAGTAGCTCACAAGCCCAGCCTAAACAAAACAAAACAAGAAGATAGGACACAGTAAGCAAACATACAATAAATAAACATAATAATTCATTGATGGCTTGGAAACAACAATCAATATCAAAACACATAAAGAAGCAGGTCAAGATGCCTACAGCAGGCAACCAAAATAAGGAGCTAGGAAACCTTCAAAAGGAAGAAAAGGTCTTGGAATTACCAGGGATAGAATTCAAAAGATTAATATACAGAGCTCTTCAAGAGATCAGGAAGGAGATTGGGCAAAACTCAGACCAAGCCAAGGAACACTCAGACAAAGCAATAGAGGAATTCAGGAAAATACAAGAACAGAACAACAAATTTAACAGGGTGCTAGAAACCAAAGGGAGACAGCAAATAGAAATTGAAAAAATTAACAATAAAATTTCAGAAATAGACAAACCAATACAAGGTCATAGGAGCAGAACTGAGGCAATGGAAGACAGCATTAGTGAGATCGAAAATAAATCCCTTGACACCCTTTTATCTGAGGAAAAATCAGATAAAAGAATTTAAAAAAATGAAGAAACTCTAAGAATTATGTGGCACACTATTAAGAGGAAAAACCTACGAGTGATTGGGATACCAGAATGGAGAGGGAGTGGGGAAACAGAAAATACAGAGAGAATTGTTGAAGATTTGCTGGCAGAAAATTTCCCTGATATCATGAAAGATGAGACTATATCTATCCAAGAAGCCTATTGAACCCTACACAGGGTAGATCTCAAAGCAAAGTCACCAAGACATGTTATAATCAAACTTGCCAAAAGCAAAGATACAGGGAGAATTTTAAGAGCACCTAGGGATAAATGAAAAGTCACCTACAAAGGAGAGTCAAAAAGAATAAGCTCAGACTACTCAGCAGAAACCATGCAGGCAAGAACGGGATGACGTATATAAAGCATTGAAGGAAAAAAAAGTCACCAGCCAAGAAATATACATCCAACAAAACTGTCTCTCAAATATGCTGGCAAAATTAGGGCATTTCCAGATAAACAAAGGTAAACGGAATTTGTAAAAAACCAAACCAAAATTAAAAGAAATGTTAAAGGGAGTCCTCTGGCTACAAAGCGGACAATATCAGACAACGACCCAAGACTAGAACACAGGACAGAACAACCAGGTATCAAACAAGATAAGAAAGTTGCAAAAATAAGTCAAAGCTAAAAGACTGAAAATAGGGAAACAAACAGATCGATATGTAAATGATGACAACATTAAAACAAAAATGAGGAGTCATAGAGTAGTCATAGAACTTTCATATGGAGAGGAAGTTAAGAAATAAAAGAATGGTTTAAACTTAGAAAAACAGAGGTAAATTTTCAGGTAACTACAAAGGAAACTAACAAATCTACCCTTCAAAATAAAAAAGAATAAAAACATAAAGACTAAGCAAATACAAAATCAACAATAATGAAAAAGATGAAAATACATAAAGAAAAACAACTCAGCACTGAAAATTAAGTGGAACAAAGAAACCGTCAACACCACACACACAAAATAAATACTACAAAATGACAGCAGTAAATGTAAATGGACTAAGTGCACCAATAAAGTGGCAGAATGGTAAAAAAAAAAAAGTATATGGTGCCTACAGGAGACACGCCTTAGATTCCAAACACACAAACTTAAAGGATGGAAAAAAAAATCAAACAAGCAACAATAAAAAAAGAGCAGGAGTGGTAGCAATAATCTCTGACAAAATAGATTTTAAAGCAAAATCCATCATGAAGGATAAAGAAGGACTCTATATGACTAAAGTGTCAGTAATCAGGAGGACATAACCATAATAAATATATATGCATCTAATGACTAGAAAAAAAAAAATGACAGGACTCCAAAATATATAAAACAAACTATAATAGCATTAAAAAGAGAAATAGCTCAACAATAATAGTAGAAGACTTCAACACAACACTTTCAGTGCAGGACAGAACATCTAGAAAGAACCTCAATAAAGGCACAGAAGTTCTAAATGCCAGGATCAATCAAAACGACCTCATAGACATATATGGAGCACTCCACCCAACAGAAGCCAACGTACACAGAATATTCTCCAGAATAGACACGTATTAGATCACAAAGTAAGCCTTAACAGAATCCAAAACATCGAAATATTACAAAGCATCTTTGCTTACCATAAAGCCATAAAAATAGAAATCAATAACAGAAAAGGCAAGGGAAAAAATCAAATAAATAGAAACTGAACAACAGCTTGCTCAAAAACTACTGGGTTATAGAAGAAATCAAGAACAGATTAAAGAAATTCATAAATCAAATGAGAATGAAAACACATCTCATCAGAACTTTTGAGACACAACAAAAACAGTGCTCAGAGGTCAATTTATAGCAAGAAATGCATACATCCAAAAAGAAGAAAAGGCCAAAATCAAAACATGAATCCTACAACTCAAACAAATAAATAGAGAGCAGCAAAAGCAGCCCTTGGGCAACAGAAGAAAGGAAATAAAAAAGATTAGGGCAGAAATAAATGAAATATAGAGTGGAAAAACAATTGAAAGAGCCAACAAGACCAAAAGCTGGTTCTTTGAAAAGATCAACAATATCGATAAACCATAGGCCAAGTTGACAAAAGAAAAACAGGAGAGAAAGCAAATAACCCAGATAAAGAAATGAGATGGGCAATATCACAACAGACCCAGTTGAAATAAAAAGGATCATAACAGAATACTATGAAAAACTGTACTGAAAGAAATTTGAGAACTTAGAAGAAATGGACAAATTTCTAGAAACACAATACCTACCTAAACTAACAAAAACTGAGGTAGAAAAATGAAACAAACCTGTTATAAAAGAAGAGACTGAAGAGGTAACAAAAAAAAAAAAAATCCCAACAAAAAAAGCCCTGGTCCTGACGGCTTCACTGTAGAATTCTACCAAACTTTCAGAGAAGAGTTAACACCACTACTACTAAAGGTATTTCAGTGCATAGAAAAAGCTAGAATACTCCTGAACTCATTCTATGAAGCCAGCATAATTCTGATACCAAAACCAGGTAAAGACACCGCAAAAAAGAAAATTGCAGACCAATATCCCTCATGAACATAGACACAAAAATCCTCAACAAAATTCTAGCCAAAAAAATTCAACAATATAAAAAAAAAAATTCACTGTGACCAAGTGGGATTCATACCAGGTGTGTAGGAATGGTTCAACACCAGAAAAACAATCAATGTAATCCATCACATAAATAAAACAAAAGACAAGAACCACATGATATTGTCGATTGATGCAGAAAAGGCATTCGACAAAGTCCAAAACATATTCATAATAAAAACTGTCAGCAAAATAAAAATAGAAGGAAAATTCCTCACTATAACAAAGGGCAAAGCCAACAGCCAACATCATCATAAGTGGAAACAGTCTGAAAGAGTTCCCCTTGAGAACATGAACCAGAAAAGGATGCCCTTTATTACCACTTTCATTCAACATTGTGCTAGAGGTCCTAGACAGAGCAGCTAGGCTAGAAAAAGAAATAAACCCAGACTGGTAAGGAAAAGTATCCCTATTTGCAGATGATATATAATCTTAGACACAGAAAACACCAAAGAATCCACAAGAAAACTATTGGAACTAACAGAAGATTTCAGGAAAGTATCAGGATACAACATCCCACGCACATAAACGTAAAAAATCAGCTGGATTCCTCTACACCAACAAAGAGAACTTCAAAAAGGAAATCCTCAAATCAATACCATTTACAGTAGCCCCCAACAAGATAAAACACTTAAGTATAAACCTAACCAGAGTCTAAAAGACCTATACAAAGAAAACTACAAGACACTGCTGCAAGAAACCAAAAGAGACCTACACAAGTGCAAAAACGTACCTTGCTCATGGATAGCAAGACTCCTTATCGTGAAAATGTCAATTCTACCCAAAGCAATCTACAGATACAAAGCAACCCTGATCCAAATTTCAAAGACATTTTTTAACGAGATGGAGAAACCAATCACCAACTTCATATGGCTTCAGATAAGTAAAGCATTCCTGAAGAAGAACAAAGTGAGAGTCCTCACAGTACCTGATTTTAGAACCTATTATACTGCTGTGGTAGTCAAAACAGCCTGATCTGGTACAACAGATACATAGACCAATGGAACAGAATTGAGAATCCAGACATAAATTTATCCATCTCTGAGCAGCTGATATTTGACTAAGGTCCTAAGATCGTTAAATGGGGGAAAAGACAGTCTCTTAACAAATGGTGCTGGCATAATTGGATATCTACTGGCAAAAAGATGAAACAAGACCCATACTTCGTACCATGTACAAAAACTAACTCAAAGTGGATCAAAATCCTAAATTTAGAATCTAAAAAGATAAAAATCATGGAATAAAAAATAGGGACAAGGCTAGGAGCCCTTATACATGGCATAAGCATATAGAAATCATAACTAACAATACACAAACACCAGAAGAGGAAGTAGATAAATGAGAGCTCCTAAAAATCAAACATCTATGCTCATAAAAAAAGTCTTCACTAAAAGAATAACAAGAGAACCTACCGACTGGGGAAAAAATTTTGACTTGGATATATCCAAACCCCAAACCAAACCAAACCCAGTGCCGTGGAGTCGATTCCGACTCATAGTGACCCTATAGGACAGAGTAGAACTGCCCCATAGAGTTTCCAAGGAGTGCCTGGCGGATTTGAACTGCCAACCCTTTGGTTAGCACCCATAGCACTTAACCACTACACTATCAGGGTTTCCCAATTAGGGTTTAATCTCTAAAATCTACAAGATACTGTAACACCTCAAGAACAAAAAGACAAATAACTCAATTAAAAAATGGGAAAGGATATGAACAAACACTTCACCAAAGAAGACATTCTGGTGGCTACCAGATACATGAGGAATTGCTCACTATCACTGGCCATTAGAGAAATTCAAATCAAAACTACAAGGAGATACCATCTCATCTCAACAAGGCTGGCACTAATTCAACAAACACAAAATAATAAATGTTGGAGAGGTTGTGGAGAGACTGGAACACTTATGCACTGTTGCTAAGAATGGAAAATGGTAAAACCACTTTGGAAAACCATTTGATGCTTCCTTAAAAAAATCTAGAAATACAAGTACCATATGATCCAGAAATCCCATTCCTTAGAATATATCCTAGAGAAATAAGAACCATCACATGAATAGATATGCACACACCCGTGTTCAATGCAGCAGTGTTCACAATAGCAAAAAGATGGAAACACCAAGATGCCCATCAAAAGACGAATGGAAAAACAAATTCCAGTACATACACACAATGGATTACTATGCCATGATAAAGAACAACAGTGAATCCACAAAACATCTCACAACATGGATGAATCTAGAAGGCATTATGCTGAGTGAAATTAGTCAGTCACAAAAGGACAAATATTGTATAAGACTACTCTTATAAGAACTCAAGAAAAGGTTTAAACACAGGAGAAAGCATTATTTGATGGTTAAGAGGGCAGGAAGGGTGGAGGAACAGAATTCTCTAACTAGATGGTAGACAAGAATCATCTTAGGTGAAGGGAAGGACAGCACACAATTCAGGGGAAGTCAGCACAACTGGTCCAAGGCAAATGTCAAGAAGTTTCTTAAATGCGACTAAACACTTTGAGGTACACAGAAACTGGGGCTAGTGTCTGGGGATCATAGCTTCAGGCGACATCTAGGTCAATTGGCCTAACAAACTTTATTAAGAAACCGTTCTGTATCCCACTTTGGTGAGTGGGGTCTGGGGTCTTAAAAGCTTATTAGCAGCTATCTAAGATTCAGTCCCAGCCCATTTGGAGAAAAGGATGAAGAACACCAAAGACACAAGGAAAATATGAGCCCAAGAGAAAAAAGGGCCACATAAACCAGAGACTCCATCAGTCTGAGACTAGAAGAACTACATGGTGCCCGGCTACCACCAATGACCACCCTAAAAGGGAACACAACAGAGAGTCCCACAGGGAGCTGGAGAAGAGTGCAGAGCTAAACTCAAATTCAGGTAAAAAGACCAAACTTAATGGCCTGATAGAGATTGGAGGAACCCCTGAAAGTATGGCCCCTGGACACTCTTTAACCCAGAACTAAAACCATTCCCGAAGCCCACTCTTCAGACAAAGATTAGACCAGACAGTAAGACAAAAAATAATACTTGTGAGGAGTGTGCTTCTTAGGTCAATCAGATACACTAGACCAAATGGGCGGCTCCTGTTCCAAGGCAGGATGAGATGGCAGGAAGAGACAAGACTGGTTGAATGGACACAAGAAACCTGGGGTGAAAAGGGAGAGTGAGCTGTCACATTGTAGGGATTGCAACTAAAGTTACATAACAATATGTGTATAATTTTTTGTATGAGAAATTAATAAAAAATGTAGGAAATCCAAAAAATTTTGAAAAATGAATAACAGTTCTGGAGAGTGCATATACTTTGTTTCAAGACTTACTACAAAGTGACAGTAATAAAAACGAATGAGGTATGGATGTAAGAATAGACCCAGAGATCAATGGAACAGAATAAAGATTCCAGGAATAGAAATAAATAATATATGGTCAATTTGTTTTTTGCTAAAGGTGCTAAGGTAATTCAATGAGTAACATATAGCTTATTAACAAAATGTGCTGGAACTATCTGACATAAATTAAGAAAAAAAAAAAAACTTCAACTCTTCACATTATACATTAGACAAAAATTAACATGCAGTGGACCTTTAGAAAAGAGCTGAAACTAAAAATTCTAGAAGAAAACCCAGGGGAAAATCTTAGTGACTTTGAGTTAGGAAAAGGTTTTGAAAACAGGACATAGAAGAAATGCATTGATGATAGGACTTTATCAAAATTAAAAACTTCTTCAAATGTAATTATTAAAAAAACAGTAGCCACGCACTAGAAAAAAACATTTGAAAAACACATATTGAATAAAAGATCTATACACAAAGTGTGTTAAAAAATCTTACAATAATAAGGGGTCTAACAATCCAATTTTTGAAAAATGGATAGATGCTTTGGACAAATGCTTCACCAAAGTATATGAATGTCAAACCCATAGTAAGATGATCAACACTATTATTTAATAGAGAAATGAAATTTAAAACCACAATGAAACATCACTACATGGTCACTACAATTGCTAAAATTAAAAACTATAAAAACATGTGCAGTTGAGGCTGTGGAGAAACTGTCATGTGTCCTATTCATGTGTAGCATTCAAAACGACATCCTGATTCATATATTGAGGGTTCTAATAGCAGGGCTCGATTTAGAAGTCAAATTAACTTAATTCTATACTTTAGAAAAGCACTCAGTTTCAGAGTTTGGCAAATCATAGACACCATTAAGATGCCACACATGACACGTAATCATTCCTAAATAAATTAGAATGTTCTGAGTCAGGGTTCTCACTTAAAGGATTTAAGAACAAATTATTAAAGTTTACATATTTTAGTTCTGTAAGGCATATATGGCCCAATAAATAATATATTCTCTAGACTCAAATCATTAAGTTCATTTTTTAGTCAACACAATTTTATTGAATGCTTATATGGTACTACCATCGTGTTGGATGATAAGTTTACTGCAGTGATTTAAAGAGGCATGATCCCTGCTCTCAAAATGACAGAGGGCAGGAAATAAAGAACCAATAAATCATAATTGATACTTAAAATTGAGAAAGTGTGATAGATTAAAAACGTGAGGGAGCTGATTATGGAAAAGATAGCAAAGGAAGGCTTTTCTAAGGAGGTGAGATAAAGTAGGGTTTTTTATTTTCATAAAATTTTTGTTGTTTGAAACAAAAGGTTATTTAAATTCAGTTCAATAAATTCTGAGTACCTACTATTTATGAGACACTGTGTTAGATAATGAGAACCTAAAGATGAAAAATGTACATTATTTGGCACCAAAGAGCTTGCCATCTAGTATCTATAACTATTTAAAAAAGTTGATTAAACTCTTTTCTTAAATAAATGTTCAGTTTATTTACTTAGTCTAAAGTTTAATTTTGAATATTTAGAATTGAATTTTTTTTCTTTAAGGTAAGTTGCTTAAACGAGTGGTTTCAAAATTTTCAAGTATAAGGATCTGTATTCATAAATAATATATATCAAGGATCTTACAAGGAGCCATGGTGGCACAATGGTTAAGCTCTCAGCTGCTAGCTAAAAGATGGGTGGTTCAAATCCACCATTCACTCCATGGGAGAAAAGACCTGGTGATCTGCTCCGTACAGCCTAAGAAACCTTATGGGGCATTTCTACTCTGTTCTATAGGGTCACTATGAATTGGAATCCACTTGATGGCACACAACAACAATGAAGGGATCTCATATGACATGGTTTGTATGCTCTATTATTTATGTTTGCAAAATAGTACAAAGTCACTATGAATTTAATAATTCTTTATAATAAATCAGTATTTCCTCAGATTATAATGTCTATACATTTTAAGTACTATTCATACATGTAGGTATAATGTACATTATTTAGTCTACAAAAAAAGTCACAGGAAAATGATTCTTTATAAAATATTAGCTGTGTACTGATGTAAAACATCACTATAATTTTCCATTGCCTAGCTATGAGTCGGAATCGACTAGATGGCACTGGGTTTTCTCATGCAGAGATAAGGGAAAAAATCAATGCCATAAATTTATATAACATTTAAAAATGTAAAAGGGAAAAACCTATAAATGTGTGTGTACGTATGTGTATACACATATATGTATAAGCACACATACATGTATATGCGTTTAATAAGACAGCATTGATACATATAGACTATATCAATATATTCACCATTTGTCTGTCAGCTTGCGTGTTACTGGGATGCTGGGACCTATGCCACTGGTATTTCAAACACCACCTGGGTCACCCATGGTGAACAGGCTTTGGTGGAGCTTCCAGATTTCCAGGTTTCAGTGGAGATTACAGGTTACAGAGTAGGAAGAAGGACCTGATGATCTACTTCTAAAAAAACAAAAAATGGATGTCAGACTCTGAAGCTTGCTCTTGAACATACGGTAGCTAAAGCAAATGGAAGAAATGATGAGTGAAAGCTGAACAGAAGATTCCAAAGGGTAATTCAAGATGACAACGTAAAGTATTATAATGAAATGTGCAAAGACCTGGAGTTAAAAAACCAAAAGAGAAGAACACGTTTGGCATTTTTCAATTAGAGAAAACTGAAGAGAAATTCAAGCCTTGAGATGCAATCTTGAAGGATTCTATGGGAAAAATATTGAACAACAGAGAAAGCATCAAAAGAAGATGCAAGGAATCCACAAAGTGACTGTACCAAAAAGAACTGGTCAGCTTTCAACTATTTCAGGAGGTAGCATATGATAAATTACCAGTGGTATTGAAGGAAGAAATCCAAGGTGGACTGAAGATGTTGTTGAAAAACAAGTCTCCGGGAATTGACAGAATACCCATTGAGATGTTTCAACAAAAGGATGCAATTCTGGAAACACACACTCATCTATGTCAAGAAATTTGGAAGACAGATTCCTGGCCATCAGAGAGGAAGAGATCTACATTTGTGCCCATTGCAAAGAAAGGCAATCCAACAAAATGCAGAAATTACCAAACAATATCATTAATATCACAGGCAAGTAAAATTTTGCTGAAGATAGTTCAAGAACAATTGCAGCAGTACATCGACAGGGAACTGCCAGGAGTTCAAGCCAGGTTCAGAAGGGGAGATGGAAGCAGAGACATTATCACTGATGTCAGATGGATCCTGGCCGAAAGCGGAGAATACCAGAAAGATATTTACCTGTATTTTATTGACTCTGCAAATGTGTAGATCATAACAAATAATGGATACCATTGCGAAGAATGGGAATCCCAGACCAGTTAATTGTGCTCATGAAGAACCTGTACACAGACCAAGAGGCAGTTATTCAAACAGAACAAGGAGATGCTACATGGTTTAAAAGCAGGAAACATGTGTGTCAGGGTTGTATCCTTTTACCATACTTATTCAATCTATATGCTAAGCAAATAATTGAAGAAATTGGACTATATTAAGAAGAACATGGCATCACTATTGGAGTAAGACTCATTACCAGCCTGAGATATGCAGATGACACAACTTTGCTTGCTGAAAGCAGAGTACTTGAGGCACTTACTGATGAAAATCAAAGACTACAGCCTTCATTATGGATTACACCTCAATATAAAGAAGACAAAAATATTTACAGTCAGACCAATAAGCAACATCATAATTGATGAAGGAAATGTTGAAGTTGTCAAGAATTTTATTTTACTTGGATCCACAATGAACACCCATGGAAGCAGCAGTCAAGAAATCATAGGGCCTAGTCCATTGGGCAAACCTACTACAAAAGACTGTTGAAAAGCAAAGATGTCACTTTGAGGACTAAGGTGTGCCTGATCCAAGCCATGGTATTTTCAGTCACCTTAATATATGCATGTGAAAGTTGGACAATGAATAAGGAAGACCAAAGAAGAACTGATGCCTTTGTATTATGGTGCTGGTGAAGAATACTGAATAGATCAGGGACTTACAGAAGAAAGAACAAATCTGTCTTGGAAGAAGTACAGCAAAAATTCTCCTTAGAAGCCAGTATGGGGAGACTTTGTCCAATGTACTTTGGACATGTTATTAGGAGGGACCAGTCCCTGGAGAAGGATATCACGCTTGGTAAAACAGATCGCCAACAAAAAAGAGGAAGACCATCAATGAGATGGATTGACACAGTGGCTGCAACAATGGGCTCAATTGTAGTAACGATTGTGAGGGTGGCACTGGACCTGGTAGTGTTTCATTCTGTTGTACGTAGGGTTGCTATGAGTCAGAATGACCTTGTTACCACCTAACAACAACAACCCCCCACACGTCTGTCAGTTTTTTGTACTGTGGGGTCTCCTGTGTTGCTGTGATGTTGGAAGCTATGACTTGAAGCACCTACTGATGAAGGTCAAAGATCACAGCCTTCAGAGTGGATTATACATCAACATAAAGAAAACAAAAACTCCTTACAACTGGACCAATAAGTAACATCATGATAAATGGAGAAAAGTTTGAAATTGTCAAGGATTTCATTCCATTGGAATCCACAATCAACATCTACGGAAGCATCAAATAATCAAAAGACACATAGCATTGGGCAAATCTGCTGCAAAAGGCCTCTTTAAAGTGTTGAAAAGCAAAGATGTCACCTTGAAGACTAAGGTGTGTCTGACCTAAACCATGGTGTCTTCAATCACCTCCTACGCATGCAAAAACTGGACAATGAATACGGGAGACTGAAGAATTGACGCCTTTGAATTGTGGTGTTGGCAAAGAATATTGAATATACCATGGACTGCCAAAAGAATGAACAAATTTGTCTTGGAGGAAGTACAATCAGAATGCTCTTTGGAAGCAAGGATGGCGAGACTACTTCTCACATACTTTGGACATGTTATTAGGAGGGATCAGTCCCTGGAGAAGACATCATGTTTGCTAAAGTAGAGGGTCAGCAAAAAAGAGAAAGACTCTCAATGAGGTAGACTGACACAGTGGCTGCAAGAACGGGCTCGAGCATAACAACATTGTGCAGATGGCATGGGACCAGGCAGTGTTTTGTTCTGTTGTACATAGGGTCAGTATTACTCAGCACCAACTCGATGGCACCTAACAACAACAATATCAGTATATACTTTTTTTTTTATACATACACAGGAGCCCTGGTGGCACCGTGTTTAAGAGTTCAGCTGCTAACCAAAAGGCAGCAGTTCCAATACACCAGATGCTCCTTGAAAATCCTATCGGGCAGTTCTACTCTGTCTTATAGGGTGGCTATGTGTTAGAATCGACTGAATGGCAATGGGTTTGATTTTTGGTTTATACATATATGTGTGTATATTTACATGAATGCATACACACACAGAGAATGAAAGACTAAACACACACACATACACACAATGAGAAACTATAAGATGTAAATGTATAAATTATGAATCCTCATAGCCATTTTTTGAGATAGACAAATGTCACGATCACTTTAGTAATGTGCTATCTAAAACTCACCATGTTTAGGTGTCTTCTACAGCTTTCACAGCTATAAAGGCCAGAGCAGGGCCTTGGCCCTGACTTCTTTTGTTAACCATTATTTATAATCATATTATCGCCTTTCTCTGCTGACTTTATATCCATGTAGCTGGAAACATCTTTAGAATACCAATTCATTAGATTTCAGAGCAATATTTTAATATTTGTATTGATAACTTTGGCAAGCTTGTATTTATTGGTTTTATTTATTTGAGGATTGAGAAAAGAAGATAGCTTTTTTTTCTTTTCTTTAAGCAATAAAGCAAAAAGAAAAAAAAAAATCTACCTTGAAATTTAAATACTTTTAGTCTATGATGTTTAGTTGAAATCCCAACCGGGAACCAGGAAATGCTTTATATTTTCTCAAACATTCTTCAAGTCATTCAATTCTACGTGATAACATGATTTGATTGGTGCCAGTTGTGTTGAAATTGAGCATTTTTTACTCAGTTTGGGAAATTAATTTGACCTTCATTTAAGATATTTTTGCCTGAATTACAGAGATGCAGGATGCCTTAAGAGGGACCCTTGTGCTTCTAGGCTGGATTGGGGATTCACATCATTACTAGGAAGCTAATTTAATCCTGTTCATTTTTAAATTCCAGAGACCCTTTAACCATGTATCACAGTTCACTGTCTTCAGTTAGGCAAAAAGTCCTTTAAGTGGCCAGTTTATTCATCAATGTATTTTTCAGATTATAAAATAAAAAAAAGATTACCTGATATAATGTAATAACCCGAAGCGCAATGATGTCACCTGTCAGGAAAAAGAGCAAGTAGATCACCTCAGGAGCAGATTTCTTAATGTTTGACTGATTCCACATTTATTGAGCACTTAGAACTGCCAGGGGTGGTGCAAGGTGTCAATAGGATTTGCTTACAGGGATATTTGGGTTTACAGGGATTTAGGTGGCAGCATGTAGACACTGACATGACTGTGGAGTCATCAGAATTCCAATAGTTTGGAAACATTTTTTTGTATGATCGATTTGTAATAATTTTCCTACATAATTGAGAGGAAATGGCAGGCACTCCTCTGTCTTATTTAGAATGGATGTTTTTCTCAGGATGTAGATTTGGTTGAAAGTTTTCCGTGAAAAAAAATCTTTTCCCATAGAAATTCAGGAGGTAGGGTATATTTATGGCTTCCTTGGAATTAAGCCACGATTATTTCCATATGCTCCCCAATACTGTCTATCCTCTTTAGCCTGGCAAGTCACCCTTCTGTATCCAGGTTACAATGGTCTGCTCTCCTATCTGGAAGTCATTCTTTGCCATATCACAAGTAACCAAATCCTGGCCCACTCCATGTTCATATTCTCAAGGACATTTCGCTAGGAACTTCCTCTCAGGAGTTACCCCAATGTGACATTTGCTGTTGAAAGCATCAGTAATAAGTCTTCTGTTATTATAAATTATTCCCACTTTGTCTAGTTGAGCGATAAAACTTTACCCTTGTTTTTCCAAGGTAAAAAAGGTAAAACCTCAGAAAATTTTTTGTCTTCAAGAAAGACTCAAATTATCAATATGGTAACTCTAATCATCTTGGATCTATTCCAAGTCAGTACACTGTTGTCTACCCATGATTTCTCTACTATATGCAAATACTAATGAGAGATAATGAAATATTAAACAAAGTTATTGTTTTCTTATTGAAATAAGACAGCGAATTACACTGAGCCAGGATAGTGCCCAAAATTTGCTTGTCCCTTAGAAAATAGGTAAGTTGATTAACACATTCATAGCATTTAAGATTGGATAATTACATGTTAATTAATTTGATTAGCTTTTAATTAAATATTAGCGGAATCATTTTTTAAAGAAAATTATACTGTAGATTCATTCTAGGAAACCTGTACCTGCATAATTATTTAAAGAATACAGTTTGGCAATTTAATCTTTAAATTCATGTAACAGATTACATCTTCATGATTTTTGAAACTTGGGGTGATTAATCAGTTATTTGAGCTTGCATAGTGTTAACTTATACCTGCTTTAATTACACCTTGAATAGTTTTATGAAAATTTATCCTTCCATGTGGTTCATTTTTACAGAGACCAAATCTTTACACTGATTTTTTTTATAGCATGAGTTATTTCAGGGTGTATTTTAGAAAACAGACTTAACCTTTTGGATGTACTGAGTTGCATTTCACTTGTAATGTTGCTTTCATAATATATTTGGGATACATTTATTTTCTGGCAATATTTATTGAACTCTTATGAGCAACTGAGGAGTATTCAGTATCCTTTCCCTTTTTTCATCTCAATAACCCTGCTATCTCTTGTGATACCACATTTTACAAGAAAGAGGATTTTGCTTTGCAGGTGAAGCATACAAATCAATCAGCACAGAACACCCCTTTAAGAAATGAGTTTACTACAGGTAACTTTCAGTGTGCTGGGTGCTCTAGGAATCAGTTTTTTCTCTTTTCCTTTGTACCATATAGCGTGCAGATGTAGAGACTAGAATTGTCACAATCATTTGCTGCCAAGCGGGAAGCCAATCTGAAGGAACAGAGTTAAGAGTTAAGAAAATTCCAGAAAAATAGATGTCAGCCCTAGTCATACTGAATACCAATCCCAATTTAACTCTTGGCTTTGTCAGATGTGCAAGGCCATAGTTTTCCTGTAATCTTTTCCCAGTTGGAGTCAGGATTGTACTTACTTGCAAACGAAGCACCTAATGGATAAGAAATTTGCTACCAGAAGTGGGGTTGATACATACTAGGCTAACATCTAATGAAAGGGAAAGGAGGGAGAAAGAGGTCCTCTATCAAATGAGAAGTTTGCAATTGTACAACAGATGGTTAAACTGTGAGTCCTTGTACTTTGGACCTCTTAGCATGTCCTACAGACACTATAGTATTAGGCAATTAAGGCGGAAAAAAATAGGTAGGAGGATGGCATCCACAACCAAAAAAAGAAGCAACTTTGCTTTGCTACTTCTGCCTTTGGCCTGCAATGGAAGTTTACTAAGTTTTGTTTTTGGGGAGACTATAAGGAGGTATAGGAAATATATGGCCTCGCCTTGGAATATTTCTAAAGCACTGTTTCTGCTTGAAAATATCAGCACACCCATTATGTAAATGAAATCTAAGAGAAGGTGATAAATATAAATATCCCACCACCACAGACCACTGTTTCTATTGGCTTTTTTAAGAATTACATGTGTGTATATAACCAAAAGGTCTGCAGTTCAAATCCACCAGGCACTCCTTTGAAACACTATGGAGTTCTACTCTGTCCTACAGGGTAGCTATGAGTCGGAATGGACTTGACGGCAATGGGTTTGCATACATATATATATTTACCCAAAATGTCTAATAGAAATATTTTTTCTCAATTAAAATGAAAGCAGAACTACAATTGTAATGTTATTTTAAAAAGTCTTTCATAGCCACCTGATTTTCAATTTGTTTAAGGTGACTGCATTAAACATTTTCCAAATGTAATTAGCTGATTTTTATACAAAACCAAAACCAAACCCATTGCCACTGAGTGGATTCCAAATCATAGCAACCCTATAGGACAGAGTAGAACTGCCCCATAGGTTTCCAAGGAGCAGCCGGTGGATCTGAACTTCCAATCTTTTAATTAGCAGCTGAACACTTAACCACTGCACCAAATCAAGTAGGCAACCTTTTTCAAAATGATTTACAATTTAAACAATATTTTTCTAAGATGCTGTGCACACCAAGCTTATGTCAAGCCCCATTAAGAATCATCTTTAATAAATATACCAAAAAAAGCTATTTAAGTCTGATTTGCCTCTTTACATTAAATATTTAATTTTCTGATTTCCAGTTTACAAGTGTTTAAAATGACAAGAATGACTTTACCTTTTCAATATTATTTTTATATTAATTCAAGACATTTTGATTCAATGTATACATCAATAAATCTCCACGCATTTCAACCACTAATATGTACCTTTTTTTTTTTTTTTAAATAGGGATATATCACTAACCACCATTACCTATAAAATAAAGCATATGGTTATTCTGGTGGTTTTACAAATCTCTCCAGTTCTAAATTCTGCCCAAAAAATAAATAAATTCTAAGAATTAGATAACAGTGAAAACATTATAGTTGACTTTTGAATTCTACCTTTATACTCTTTCCATCTTACCCTGAAAGAGAATATTAAAAATAAAACCTTGCTGGAACATACTGTCTTATTAATACTATTAAAAAAAAAAAATAGGTGGGAACAAGAAATTGTATTATTCGTATGTGGAATGTTTGTAGTTATGTTTCCAAATCATCAGGAAAATGTTAAAAAGGTTAAAAAAAAATAAGGTGATGGTCCCTAATCTATTTTGAAAAAAGTAGCTTCAACTAAACCAAAATGATTTCATTGATTAGAATAGTCCCCCAATGCCTTGGGGGAAGAAAACACACGAAACAGCACAATAGCAAAAATCAAAGGGCACACACTATTTTTGAGAACAGGAAAATTTCTAGTTCAGAAAGCTATAGTAAGGAGCCGATTTCTTTGGGGACAGTGATCAATTAGTTTGCAATTCATTATGATCATTTCTCTTTCTTATTACGGGGGGAGTCTGCTCTATTTGAAGTTTCCACTCCATTTTCTGTTCCTTTTCTAGAAGATTTTCCTTTAGTCGTTGTCCGTTTCTTCTTCACACAGGGGGCCTCAAAAGTAGATTGTTCCCGCCACCTCTGGAGCTGGACAGTAATTAAATTCCATGTTATGAATGCTTGGATCGTGCAACTGGAAGACAGAACAGCAATTTTCGCAGCCAACACGTTGAAATTTCCAGCAATGATATCCGGCTTCTGAGTCTCAGATCCAGCAAGATGAAAGCCAACAGTGAGTACCGAAACAATTAAAATCAGCAGTCTTCCCAAAACAATCACAATTGCCCACAGAGAAAACCCTTTCTCATACTTTTCATCACTCATATAAAACAGGTCGCACATGTGGGAAAGTAATTCAACAAAATAATGCAACACCATGAGAACAAGTCCCAGATGATTCAAGTACAAAAGGTAAGCCCCAGCGACATGAAAGAGGTGAAGACCAAAGTAGATGAGTTGACGGGGAACGTCCTGTTTTTTGGTTTTCTGGAAGTAGAGCTCAGGAAAAGCATGGAGCCAGTAAGCCAACTGTGATACGTAAAAAAACTTCATTTGAAATGTCATCATGTTATGGGGATGAGCCCTCCACAAGACAGTAGCGTCTGAAATGCAGTTTTCAGAGATTAGAATGATTATGCCCCAAATACAAGAAACAAGGTAAAATACACTAAGCTGACCAGATTCATTAAACTTGCTTTGTTTCGTCTTGGGAAACTGCATTTGCCTGTTAATTTTATCCAACACATACTCCTGAATTGTGGCGTGAATAATTATTGCCACTAGCATGTAGAAAAACACCGTGGCCAAATCTTTGACACCATAATTATAAAGGGACCTGGATTCCGTGGCTTGTTCTTTCGCTGCGGGGACGGTAACACTGTGCTGAAGGGTAATAAAAACGATAGATGCTTCTGCAGTCGCCTCGAACATCAGTCCCAGCACGAAGAACATGCCCACACAGGAGGCAATGTCCGCATGATTCTGCAGGATGAATTCGTGACTCAGGACCGGGGGGTTCTTGGTGCTCTTCTTGCGGATCGCCATGGTGGCGCTTCCCAGATACTCACCGACGAGCGGCAGCTGCCTCCCCCTGGCTGCTCCTCACATTGCCGCCGCCGCCGCCGCTGCCGCCGCTCCGGGGGCTTCACCTCACATCCCAAAGCCGCCGGGCCGCCGGGGCTGCCGCGGCCGCCCAGAAAAATAAATCAAAGGCGAGGGCCGAGCGCGGCTGAGCATGCGCACCAGGGGGACGACGGAGGCAGGGAAGGAAATCGAGCGCCGCGCCCCTGCCCGGCGCCAGGCCGTGGCTTGCGAGTGTTGATCTTGCAGGTTGATCACGGCTTGTTTTTTTTTTTTTGTTAAAAGCCTCTCCCACCGTCAAGATGCTCCTTACTTATTTTCAGAGACATTTTAATTAATAAACATGATAAAGCAGAACAGAGATCTTGCTGTTCTTCATCATGGTAATTATAACAACAGCACAGTAATAGTACTGCTGCAATCATAGCAAATTCGCATCGTGCTTCAGTGCTTACTATTTCTGAGGTGCTTGTTCTAAGCACTTTACATTTTAGTAACAAATTTAACTTCCTAGAAAACCCAATGAGGTAGATGCTATTTTAACCTCCTTTTTAAATTTTTTTTAAAAGGAGAAACTGAGGTACAAAGAGATTATGTAACTTGCCCAGATCACACAGCCAGTAAATGCCAGAACCGGTATTTGAATCCAATCTGGCTCCAAAGCGTGCCCTCTTGGCTACTGTGCTTTATTGTCTTTTGTTGTAAATCAGTCATGTCTGAAAAAATATTTTACAAGCTCAGCAACAAAGCATATTTAAAAAATAGTTTCCCTGTTAGCTAAAAGATAAAATAAACATAATAATTGTGGTAATGATATTGTCTACTGAATACTTTTAAAAGATGATGTGATGAATAAAACCAAAAAACTGACTCTGACTCTTAATGTCCCTGTAGGACAGAGCAGAAGTGCCCCATATGGTTTGGAAAGCTGTAGTCTTTGCAGCAGCTTTCTCCCTACAAGGGACTGGTCAGCTCCCATTGCTGACCTTTAGGTTACCAGTCAAGCACTTAACCATTGCACCACCAGGGCTCCTCTGATGATTGGAATAGGAAACTATTTATCAATTCATGGGAAAGTTTGTTTTTGCCACAAAGCCTAAAACGGAATTTCCACACTCAAGCAGAAGTCTCAGGTTTTGTTATAAGGGCTTTTGCATATAATTAAAAAAAAGTTCAAATATCAAAAAACAGCTTCCTTTGGAAATACTAACACTTACCTGAATTAAAATTTTACATTAATATTCATTTTTTTTAATCCAGAGCAATTTCCTTGTTTCTTCTGTGTCTCATGAGATCACAATAGTTATTTACAGAGTTAAGGTTTGAAGTTCAGAATATGCATCTTAGAAGAAAAAGTGCTACATGATTTACAGGACAAAGCGTGCATTAAATTTAGAACACCTAATTGTCTTTTTTTTTTTTTTTTTTTTTATAATAACTTTTATTAAGCTTCAAGTGAACGTTTACAAATCCAATCAGTCTGTCACATATAAGTTTACATACATCTCACTCCCTACTCCCACTTACTCTCCCCGTCTTGAGTCAGCCCTTTCAGTCTCTCCTTTCTTGACAATTTTGCCGGCTTCCCTCTCTCTCTATCCTCCCATCCCCCCTCCAGACAAGAGTTGCCAACACAATCTCAAGTGTCCACCTGATATAATTAGCTCACTCTTCATCAGCATCTCTCTCCCACCCGCTGACCAGTCCCTTTCATTTCTGATGAGTTGTCTTCGGGGATGGTTCCTGTCCTGTGTCAACTGAAGGTCTGGGGAGCATGGCCGCCGGGATTCCTCCAGTCTCAGTCAGACCATTAAGTTTGGTCTTCTTATGAGAATTTGGGGTCTGCATCCCACTGATCTCCTGCTCCCTCAGGGGTCCTCTGCTGAGCTCCCTGTCAGGGCAGTCATCAATTGTGGCCGGGCACCAACTAGTTCTTCTGGTCTCAGGATGATGTAGGTCTCTGGTTCATGCGGCCCTTTCTGTCTCTTGGGCTCTTAGTTGTCATGTGGGCTTGGTGTTCTTCATTTTTCTTTGCTCCAGGTGGGTTGAGACCACTTGCTGCATCTTAGATGGCTGCTTGTTAGCATTTAAGACCCCAGACGCCACATTTCAAAGTGGGATGCAGAATGATTTCATAATAGAATTATTTTGCCAATTGACTTAGAAGTCCCCGCAAACCATGCTCCCCAGACCCCCGCGCTTGCTCCGCTGACCTTTGAAGCATTCATTTTATCCCGGAAACTTCTTTGCTTTTGGTCCAGTCCAATTGAGCTGACCTTCCATGTATTGAGTGTTGTCTTTCCTTTCACCTAAAGCAGTTCTTATCTACTGATTAATCAATAAAAAAAACCTCTCCCACCCTCCCTCCCTCCCCCCTCGTAACCACAAAAGTATGTGTTCTTCTCAGGTTTACTGTTTCTCAAGATCTTATAATAGTGGTCTTATACAATATTTGTCCTTTTGCCTCTGACTAATTTCGCTCAGCATAATGCCTTCCAGGTTCCTCCATGTTATGAAATGTTTCAGAGATTCGTCACTGTTCTTTATCGATGCGTAGTATTCCATTGTGTGAATATACCACAATTTATTTACCCATTCATCCGTTGATGGACACCTTGGTTGCTTCCAACTTTTTGCTATTGTAAACAGAGCTGCAATAAACATGGGTGTGCATGTATCTGTTTGTATGAAGGCTCTTGTATCTCTAGGGTATATTCCTAGGAGTGGGATTTCTGGGTTGTATGGTAGTTCTATTTCTAACTGTTTAAGATAACGCCAGATAGATTTCCAAAGTGGTTGTACCATTTTACATTCCCACCAGCAGTGTATGAGAGTTCCAATCTCTCCGCAGCCTCTCCAACATTTATTATTTTGTGTTTTTTGGATTAATGCCAGCCTTGCTGGTGTGAGATGGAATCTCATCGTAGTTTTAATTTGCATTTCTCTAATGGCTAATGATCGAGAGCATTTTCTCATGTATCTGTTGGCTGCCTGAATATCTTCTTTAGAGAAATGTGTGTTCATATCCTTTGCCCACTTCTTGATTGGGTTGTTTGTCTTTTTGTGGTTGAGTTTTGACAGAATCATGTAGATTTTAGAGATCAGGCGCTGGTCGGAGATGTCATAGCTGAAAATTCTTTCCCAATCTGTAGGTGGTCTTTTTACTCTTTTGGTGAAGTCTTTAGATGAGCATAGGTGTTTGATTTTTAGGAGCTCCCAGTTATCAGGTTTCTCTTCATCATTTTTAGTAATGTTTTGTATTCTGTTTATACCTTGTATTAGGGCTCCTAGGGTTGTCCCAATTTTTTCTTCCATGATCTTTATCGTTTTAGTCTTTATGTTTAGGTCTTTGATCCACTTGGAGTTAGTTTTTGTGCATGGTGTGAGGTATGGGTCCTGTTTCATTTTTTTGCAAATGGATATCCAGTTATGCCAGCACCATTTGTTAAAAAGGCTGTCTTTTCCCCAGTTAATTGACACTGGTCCTTTGTCAAATATCAGCTGCTCATACGTGGATGGATCTATGTCTGGGTTCTCAATTCTGTTCCATTGGTCTATGTGTCTGTTGTTGTACCAATACCAGGCTGTTTTGACTACTGTGGCTGTATAATAGGTTCTGAAGTCAGGTAAGGTGAGGCCTCCCACTTTCTTCTTCTTTTTCAGTAGTGCTTTGCTTATCCGAGGCTTCTTTCCCTTCCATATGAAATTGGTGATTTGTTTCTCTATCCCCTTAAAATATGACATTGGAATTTGGATCGGAAGTGCGTTAAATGTATAGATGGCTTTTGGTAGAATAGACATTTTTACTATGTTAAGTCTTCCTATCCATGAGCAAGGTATGTTTTTCCACTTAAGTATGTCCGTTTGAATTTCTTGTAGTAGAGCTTTGTAGTTTTCTTTGTATAGGTCTTTTACATCCTTGGTAAGATTTATTCCTAAGTATCTTATCTTCTTGGGGGCTACTGTGAATGGTATTGATTTGGTTATTTCCTCTTCGGTGTTCTTTTTGTTGATGTAGAGGAATCCAAGTGATTTTTGTATGTTTATTTTATAACCTGAGACTCTGCCAAACTCTTCTATTAGTTTCAGTAGTTTTCTGGAGGATTCCTTAGGGTTTTCTGTGTATATAATCATGTCATCTGCAAATAGTGATAACTTTACTTCTTCCTTGCCAATCCGGATACCTTTTATTTCTTTGTCTAGCCTGATTGCCCTGGCTAAGACTTCCAACACGATGTTGAATAAGAGTGGTGATAAAGGGCATCCTTGTCTGGTTCCCGTTCTCAAGGGAAATGCTTTCAGGTTCTCTCCATTTAGAGTGATATTGGCTGTTGGCTTTGCATAGATGCCCTTTATTATGTTGAGGAATTTTCCTTCAATTCCTATTTTGGTAAGAGTTTTTATCATGAATGGGTGTTGGACTTTGTCAAATGCCTTTTCTGCATCAATTGATAAGATCATGTGGTTTTTGTCTTTTGTTTTATTTATGTGATGGATTACATTAATGGTTTTTCTGATATTAAACCAGCCTTGCATACCTGGTATAAATCCCACTTGATCAGGGTGAATTATTTTTTTGATGTGTCGTTGGATTCTATTGGCTAGAATTTTGTTGAGGATTTTTGCATCAATGTTCATGAGGGATATAGGTCTATAATTTTCTTTTTTTGTAATGTCTTTACCTGGTTTTGGTATCAGGGAGATGGTGGCTTCATAGAATGAGTTGGGTAGTATTCCGTCATTTTCTATGCTTTGGAATACCTTTAGTAGTAGTGGTGTTAACTCTTCTCTGAAAATTTGGTAGAACTCTGCAGTGAAGCCGTCCGGGCCAGGACTTTTTTTTGTTGGGAGTTTTTTGATTACCGTTTCAATCTCTTTTTTTGTTATGGGTCTATTTAGTTGTTCTACTTCTGAATGTGTTAGTTTAGGTAGGTAGTGTTTTTCCAGGAATTCATCCATTTCTTCTAGGTTTTCAAATTTGTTTGAGTACAATTTTTCATAATAATCTGAAATGATTCTTTTAATTTCATTTGGTTCTGTTGTGATGTGGTCCTTCTCATTTCTTATTCGGGTTATTTGTTTCCTTTCCTGTATTTCTTTAGTCAGTCTAGCCAATGGTTTATCAATTTTGTTAATTTTTTCAAAGAACCAGCTTTTGGCTTTGTTAATTCTTTCAATTGTTTTTCTGTTCTCTAATTCATTTAGTTCAGCTCTAATTTTTATTATTTGTTTTCTTCTGGAGCCTGATGGATTCTTTTGTTGCTCACTTTCTATTTGTTCAAGTTGTAGGGACAGTTCTCTGATTTTGGCTCTTTCTTCTTTTTGTATGTGTGCATTTATTGATATAAATTGGCCTCTGAGCACTGCTTTTGCTGTGTCCCAGAGGTTTTGATAGGAAGTATTTTCATTCTCGTTGCTTTCTATGAATTTCCTTATTCCCTCCTTGATGTCTTCTATAACCCAGTCTTTTTTCAGGAGGGTATTGTTCATTTTCCAAGTATTTGATTTCTTTTCCCTCGTTTTTCTGTTATTGATCTCTAGTTTTATTGCCTTGTGGTCTGAGAAGATGCTCTGTAATATTTCGATGTTTTGGACTCTGCAAAGGTTTGTTTTATGACCTAATATGTGGTCTATTCTAGAGAATGTTCCATGTGCGCTGGAAAAAAAAGTATACTTTGCAGCAGTTGGGTGGAGAGTTCTGTATAAGTCAATGAGGTCAAGTTGGTTGATTGTTGTAATTAGATCTTCCGTGTCTCTGTTTAGCTTCTTACTGGATGTCCTGTCCTTCTCCGAAAGTGGTGTGTTGAAGTCTCCTACTATAATTGTGGAGGTATCTATCTCGCTTTTCAGTTCTGTTAAAATTTGATTTATGTATCTTGCAGCCCTGTCATTGGGTGCGTAAATATTTAATATGGTTATGTCTTCCTGATCAATTGTCCCTTTTATCATTATATAGTGTCCTTCTTTATCCTTTGTGGTGGATTTAAGTCTAAAGTCTATTTTGTCAGAAATTAATATTGCTACTCCTCTTCTTTTTTGCTTATTGTTTGCTTGATATACTTTTTTCCATCCTTTGAGTTTTAGTTTGTTTGTGTCTCTAAGTCTAAGGTGTGTCTCTTGTAGGCAGCATATAGATGGATCGTGTTTCTTTATCCAGTCTGTGACTCTCTGTCTCTTTATTGGTGCATTTAGTCCATTTACATTCAGGGTAATTATAGATAAATAAGTTTTTAGTGCTGTCATTTTGATGCCTTTTTATGTGTGTTGTTGACAATTTCATTTTTCCACACACTTTTTTGTGCTGAGGCGTTTTTCTTAGTAAATTGTGAGATCCTCATTTTCATAGTGCTTGACTTTATGTTAGTTGAGTCGTTACGTTTTTCTTGGTTTTTGTCTTGAGTTATAGAGTTGTTATGCCTTTTTGTGGTTACCTCATTATATACCCCTATTTTTCTAAGTAAAAACCTAACTTGTATTGTTGTATATCGCCTTGTATCACTCTCCATATGGCAGTTCAGTGCCTCCTGTATTTAGTCCCTCTTTTTGATTATTGTGATCTTTTACCTATTGACTTCCATAATTCCCTGTTATGTGTATTTTTTTTTTTTTAATTAATCTTAATTTGTTTGTTTTTGTGATTTCCCTATTTGAGTTGATATCAGGACGTTCTGTTTTGTGACCTTGTGTTGTGCTGATATCTGATATTATTGGTTCTGTGACCAAACAATATCCTTTAGTATTTCTTGTAGCTTTGGTTTGGTTTTTGCAAATTCTCTAAACTTGTGTTTGTCTGTAAATATCTTAATTTCGCCTTCATATTTCAGAGAGAGTTTTGCTGGATATATGATCCTTGGTTGGCAGTTTTTCTCCTTCAGTGTTCTGTATATGTCGTCCCATTCCCTTCTTGCCTGCATGGTTTCTGCTGAGTAGTCTGAACTTATTCTTATTGATTCTCCCTTGAAGGAAACCTTTCTTTTCTCCCTGGCTGCTTTTAAAATTTTCTGTTTATCTTTGGTTTTGGTGAGTTTGATGATAATATGTCTTGGTGTTTTTCTTTTTGGATCAATCTTAAATGGGGTTCGATGAGCATCTTGGATAGATATCCTTTCATCTTTCATGATGTCAGGGAAGTTTTCTGTCAGAAGTTCTTCAACTATTTTCTCTGTGTTTTCTGTCCCCCCTCCCTGTTCTGGGACTCCAATCACCCGCAGGTTATCCTTCTTGATAGAGTCCCACATAATTCTTAGGGTTTCTTCATTTTTTTTAATTCTTTTATCTGATTTTTTTTCAGCTATGTTGGTGTTGATTCCCTGGTCCTCCAGATGTCCCAGTCTGCATTCTAATTGCTCGAGTCTGCTCCTCTGACTTCCTAGTGTGTTGTCTAATTCTGTTATTTTATTGTTAATCTTTTGGATTTCTACATGTTGTCTCTCTATGGATTCTTGCAACTTATTAATTTTTCCAGTATGTTCTTGAATAATCTTTTTGAGTTCTTCAACAGTTTTATCAGTGTGTTCCTTGGCTTTTTCTGCAGATATCCTAATTTCATTTGTGATATCATTAAGCATTCTGTAAATTAGTTTTTTATATTCTGTATCAGATAATTCCAAAATTGTATCTTCATTTGGGAAAGATTTTGATTCTTTTGTTTGGGGGGTTGGAGAAGCTGTCACGGTCTGCTTCTTTAAGTGGTTTGATATGGATTGTTGTCTCCGAGCCATCACTGGGAAACTAGTTTTTCCAGAAAATCCGCTAAAAAAAAACTGCAGTCAGATCCCTATCAGAGTTCTCCCTCTGGCTCAGGCTATTCAGATGTTAATGAAGCCGCCTGGGGAGGGTGGGGGAGGGAACAGAGAGATAGGAGAGTAGCACCTCAGAATATAGCCAGAGTTGCTTGTCTTGCTTGGAATGACTGTTATATCTCAGATTCCCGCGGGCGCGTCGCCTATGTGTGCTGGCTGTGTGGAGATTGCCCCCAGGGGGTCTGGCCCGCTGGAGTCACGGTCGGATCCTCCGCTTCCAGCCCCACGCCCAGCGTCAAGGCTCCCCTACTGGGACGGTGCACTCTCAACTCCAAAATCAGTCGCTGCCTCCCGGGGACTTCTCGTCCCTCCAGCCGCGTGGCCGTGCCGCCCCCGTGAACCAGGTGGGCCCCCTCCCGGGGTTAGTTCAGATGGGTGGAGTAGCTCCCCGTGCTTGTGCCGCGACCAAGTGTCCCGGCTGGAACGCTGTTCTCCCCACTCCAATACCAGTCGCTGCCTCCCGGGGACTTCTCCTACCGGCTGCGTCCCACGCCGCCCGCGCGACCCGGCTCGTCCCCTTCCCGGGGTTAGTTCAGGGGGTGGAGCAACTCTCCGTGTTTATGGCGTACCTGCGAGCAGTCCAAATCCCTGCGGGACGGTTCCCCGGCTCGGATGCTGCTCTTTCTGCTCCAAGATCAGTCACTGCCTCCCGGGGACTTCTCCTACCGGCTGCGTCCCACGCCGCCCGTGGAACCGGCTGGTCCCCCTCCCGGGGTTAGTTCAGGGGGGTGGAGCAGGTCTCTGTGCTTGTGCCGTACCTGACTGGTACGCTGGCTCCAGGCTCTGGAAACTATCGCTGCTTCCCCGTATTAGTTCGTTCTCCGTCTCTAAATCCGTGTTTGTTGTTCAGGGTTCGTAGATTGTTATGTATGTGATCGATTCACTTGTTTTTCCGTGTCTTTGTTGTAAGAGGGATCCGAGGTAACGTCTGCCTAGTCCGCCATCTTGGCTCCGCCCTCGCCCCCTAATTGTCTTTTATCATTGTTTCTCAGTATGCCATGTACTGTCAAAAGATGCAGTCCAACTTGTTTAATTACTTTTGAGATACTGAACAAAATACTGTAATCAATAGACAGTGCTGCCTGCGCTTCCTACAACAGCCAAACAACTGCATATGGAATTTGATTGTGGAACGTGGTACTGAGTTAAGGAAAGCGCCTGCATGTTTTCCCACACCAAGAAGTTTCTGTTTCTTGAAGGATTCCTCATCGTATAATCTACTTTTTTTAAGAGTCTATTGTATTGTGTTTTCTTAGGTTTTACTAGATGTTACTCAGTTCTGGGCTCTGGTAGCTAGATTATGAATGCTATATAAGGCAAACTAAATCACTGAGGAATTATAAATAGAGATGCAAATATTACAGCACTAAGAAATTAAAAAAAAAAATATTACAGCACCAAGAAATAGGGGAAAAAAATCAAACATGTTGAAGGTAGTCAGGCGGAAAGAATTAAAGACAGGAACAGTGCATTGTGGGAATTGTTAAGAGTTTATTAAGAGTTTATTCAGGACCATACATACATATTTAACTTTGTGAAACCTATTATAATTTTAAATATAGAGCTCATCAGACTTCTCACAGGCATAGACAACATGCCTGCAGTCATTTTGAGGCTCACTGCGTAAATCAAAAAAATGTATATAATTGCTGAACTGAGACTTTAGTTTATATTTGTGTTTACTGTTAATTTTGACAGATTTACTGAAACTATCTGTGCAAATATGATAAATTTTGCCTCTCTTTCCAAAAAAGGCACATACCAAAATGAAAAGCACAGTTATGCTTAAATGTGCAATGCTATGTTATTACTAAAGGGGAGAAAAGACATTATGGAGAAGTTAAAAATTATTCCCTGACTTTAAGAAAATGGAACTCTCACTCTTTGCTTGTTTTTCAGGTAAAGAAAATCATACTTTGGCATATCATGTCTTCCTTCCTTGAGTTTATAAAACCAAATGATTGTCTTTGGTTTACATTTTTTAATTTAAATTTTACATTAAGTATAGACAAAGGATTTGGAGAGCACGTGGAACAAGGGGTATCATTGCTGATGTCAGATGGATCCTGGCTGAATGCAGAGAATACCAGAAGGATGCTTACCTGTGTTTTATTGACTATGCAAAGGCATTGACTGTTTGGATCATAACAAATTATGGGTAACATTTGGAAGAATGGGAATTCCAGAACACTTAACTGTACTCATGTGTAACCTGTACATAAATCAAGAGACAGCCGTTTGAATAGAACAGGCGAATACCGCATGCATGGTTTAAAATCAGGAAAGGTGTGCATAAGGGTCGTGTCCTTTCACTATACTTATTCAGTCTCTATGCTGAGCAAATAATCTGAGAAGCTGGACTATATGAAGAAGAAAAACGCTGCATCAGGTTGGAGAAAGGCTCATTAACAGCCTTCGATATGCAGATGACACAACCTTGCTTGCTGAAAATGAAGAGGACTTGAAGCACTTACTGATGAAGATCAAAGACTACAGCCTTCAGTACGGATTACACCTTCACATAAAGAAAACAAACATCCTTACAAATGGACCAATAAGCAACATCATGAAAAAATAGAGAAAATATTGAAGCTGTCAAGGATTTTATTTTGCTTGCATCCATAAACAATACCCATGGAAGCAGCAGTAAAAAACTCAAATGACGTATTGGGTAAATCTGCTGCAAAAGACCAATTTAAAGTGTTAAAAAGCAAAGATGTCACCTAGAAGACTAAGGTGCACCTGACCCAAGTCATAATATTTTCAAACACTTCATATGCATCCGAAAGCTGGGCAATAAGTAAGGAAGACTGAAGAAGAATCCATGACTTTAATCATGGTGCTGGTGAAGAATACTGACTATAACAGGGACTGGCAGAAGAATAAACAAATCTGTCTTGGAAGAAGTCCAGTCAGAAAGCTCCTTAAAAGCAATAATAGCAAGACTTCATCTCATATACTTTGGGCATGTTATCAGGAGGGACCAGTCCCTGGAAAGGACATCAGGCTTAATAAAGTAGATGGTTAACCAAAAACAGGAAGACCCTCAACAAGATGGATTGACACAGTAGCTGTAAAAATAGCCTCAACCATAACAAAATTTTGAGGATTGCTCAGGACCTGGCAGTGTTTTCTTCTGTTCTATATAGGGTCACAATGCATCGAAACAAACTTGATCACACCTAACAACAAATATTTGAATTTTAGATTTGAATTTCATATTAACAGCATCATAAAAATACAAAAATGCCAAATTTGTTAAACTATTGGAATCTGTAAAGGCATCGTAGTAATAGTCTGCAAAGTGATGCTTGTGTATGGTCGTTTTATTGGCATTTTTACTTAACAAAGAATAAAATGTGTATAATAATATTTTAAAAATTTCTGATACCAACATTGTCATTATGTAATTAAATATATTTTATGGGTATACCTACTACATGCACATCTCTATGTCTATGGTTCAGATAATTATTAAAATTCAAGTGGGAATTTCAGCCATAAGGGAGCAACTGGGACTGCATTTCCACTTCTACTGTAAATATGTAGAAAACTAGACAAAGCATACAAAATATCTTTTTTTTCAAACATTGAATAACAGGCAGCACGGGGCTATGATCCCTGAGAGAAGGGAAAAAAGTGGGGTAAGCCCCACCAATTGCCCTGGTTTTCTGCCTGGAAGCATTGTCTAGATTATGTGTAGGGAGAGAAAACACAAGAAGAACACGGTGATCTTGTTGAATTGAGGATGGAGAAATTGTTGTTGTTAGGTGCCGTCGATTCAGTTCCGACTCATAGCAACCCTATGCACAGCTGAACAAAACACTGCCAGGTCCTGCACCATCCTTACAGTCCTTGTTATGCTTGAACTCATTGTTGCAGCCACTGTGTCAATCCATCTGGTTGAGGGTCTTCCTCTTTTTCGCTGACCCTGTACTCTGCCAAGCATGACGTCCTTCTCCAGGGACTGATCCCTCCTGACAACATGTCCAAAGTATGTAAGACACAGCCTTGCCATCCTTGCTTCTAAGGAGCATTCTGGTTGTACTTCTTCTCAGACAGATTTGTTCACTCTTTTGTCAGTCCATGGTATATTCAATATTCTTTGCCAACACCACACTTCAAAGGCGTCATCTCTTCTTCGGTCTTCCTTATTCATTGTCCAGCTTTCACATGCATATGATGCCATTGAAAATACCATGGCTTGGGTCAGGCGCACCTTAGTCTTCAGGGTGACATCTTTCCTCTTCAACACTTTGAAGAGGTCCTTTGCAGCAGATTTGCCCAATGCAACGCGTCTTTTGATTTCTTGACTGCTGCTTCCATGGCTGTTGATTGTGGAGCCAAGTAAAACGAAAACCTTGACAACTTCAATATTTTCTCCGTTTATCATGATGTTGCACATTGGGCCAGTTGTAAGGATTTTTGTTTTCTTTATGTTGAGATGTAATCCATACTGAAGGCTGTGGTCTTTGATCTTCATCAGTAAGTGCTTCAAGTCCTCTTCACTTTCAGCAAGCAAGGTTGTGTCATCTGCATAACACAGGTTGTTAATGAGTCTTCCTCCAATCTTGATGCCCCCTTCTTCTTCATATAGTCCAGCTTCTTGGATTATTTGTTCAGCATACAGATTAAATAAGTACGGTGAAAGACTACAACCCTGATGCACACCTTTCCTGACTTTAATCCAAGTATCCCCTTGTTCTGTCCGAACAACTGCCTCTTGATTTATGTAAAGGTTCCTCAGGACCACAATTAAGTGTTCTGGAATTCCCATTCTTTGCAGTGTTATTCACACAGTTATGATCCACACAGTCGAATGCCTTTGCATAATCACTAAAACACAGGTAAACATCCTTCTGGTATTCTGTGCTTTCAGCCAGGATCCATTTGACATCAGCAATGATATCCCTGGTTCCACGTCTTCTTCTGAAACTGGCCTGAATTTCTGGCAGTTCCCTGTCGATATACTGCTGCAGCCGTTTTTGAATGATTTCAGCAGAATTTTGCTTGCACGTGATATTAATGATATTGTTCTATAATTTCCATATTTGGTTGGATCACCTTTCTTGGGAATAGGCATAAATATGGATCTCTTCCAATTAGTTGGCCAGGAAGCTGTCTTCCATATTTCTTGGCATAGATGAGTGAGCACCTCCAGTGCTTCATCTGTTTGTTGAAACATCTGAATTGATATTCCATCAATTCCTGGAGCCTTGTTTTTCACCAATGCCTTCAGAGCAGCTTGGACTTCTTCCTTCAGTACCATTGGTTCCTGATCTTATGCCACCTCTTGAAATGGTTGATTATCGACTAATTCTTTTTGGTATAATGACTGTGTATTCCTTCCATCTTCTTTTGATGCTTCCTGCATCATTTAATATTTTCCCCATGGAATCCTTCACTATTGCAACCCCCACGTGTCTATCAGTTTGTCATACTGTGGGGGCTTGTGTGTTGCTGTGATGCTGGAAGATATGCCTCCAGTATTCAGATACCAGCAGGGTCACCCAAGGAGGACAGGATTAAGCTTAGCTTACAGAGTAAGACAGACTAGGAAGAAGGACCCAGCAGTCTACTTCTGAAGGCATTAGCCAGTGAAAACCTTATGAACAGCAGCAGAACATTGTCTGGTATAGTGTTGGAAGATGAGCCCCCAGGTTGGAAGACACTCAAAAGATGACTGGGGAAGAGCTGCCTCTTCAAAGTAGAGTCAACCTTAATGACGTGGATGGAGTAAAGCTTTCGGGACCTTCAGTTACTGATGTGGCACAGCTGAAAATGAGAAGAAACAGCTGCAAACATCCATTAATAATTGGAAGCTGGAATGTATGAAGTACAAATCTAGGAAAATTGGAAATCGTCAAAAATTAAATGGAACGCATAAACATCAATATCCTACACATTAGTGAGCTGAAATGGACTGGTATTGGCCATTTTGAATCGGACAATCATATAGCCTACTATGCTGGGAATGACAACTTCAAGAGGAATGGTTTTGTGTTCATCGTCAAAAAGAACATTTCAAGATCTATCCTGAAGTACAACACTGTCAGTGATAGGATAATATCCATATGCCTACAAAGAAGGCCAGGTAATATGAATATTATTCAAATTTACACACCAACCACTAGGGCCAAAGATGAAGAAATAGAAGATTCTTATCAGCTGCTACAGTCTGAAATTGATCGAACATGCAATCAAGATGCATTGATAATTACTTGTGATTGGAATGCGAAAGTTGAGAACAAAGAAGAAGGATCAGTAGTTGAAAAATATGGCCTTGGTGATAGAAACAGTGCCAGAGATCGAATGATAGAATTTTGCAAGACCAATGACTTCTTCATTCCAAATACCTTCTTTCACCAACATAAAGGGTGACTATACACATTTTATACACATGGACCTTGCCAGATGGAACACACAGAAATCAAATTGACTACATCTGTGGAAAGAGACAATGGAAAAGCTCAATATCATCTGTCAGAACAAGGCCAGGGGCCGAATGTGGAACAGACCATCAATTGCTCATATGCAAGTTCAAGCTGAAAGTGAAGAAAATCAGAGCAAGTCCATGAGAGCCAAAATATGACCTTGAGTATATCCCACCTGCATTTAGAGACCATAACAGATCTGACGCATTGAACACTAGTGACTGAAGACCAGACGAGTTGTGGAATGACATCAAGGACATCATCCATGAAGAAAGCAAGAGGTCACTGAAAAGACAGGAAAGAAATAAAAGACCAAGCTGGATGTCAGAGGAGACTCTGAAACTTGCTCTTGAGTGTTGAGCAGCTAAAGCAAAAGGAAGAATTCATGAAGTAAAATAACTGAATAGAAGATTTCAAAGGGCCTCTTGAGAAGACAAAATAAAGTATTATAACGACATGTGCAAAGAGCTGGAGATGGAAAACCAAAAGGGAAGAACATGCTCAGCGTTTCTCAAAATGTAAGAACTGAAGAAAAAATTCAAGCCTAGAGTTGCAATAGTGAAGGATTCCATGGGATGGAGAAATAGGAGCTGGAAAATGCTGGAACCACTGTAAGTTGAGGGGCAGAAAATCGGGTGGAGGAAGACAGGTGGTAAATGAGGTTCATAAATTCTCATAAATATGTCTTGTAGTTGGCTAAACCAAAACCAAACCTCTTGCCCTCAAGTCAATTCTAACTCATAGCAATTCTATAGGACAGAGTAGAGTTGCCCCATATGGTTTTTAAGGCTGTAATCTTTGTGGAAGCCGACTGCCACGTCCTTCTCCTGTGGAGTGGATGGTGGGTCTGAACCTCCAATCTTTCAGATAGCAGTTGAGCTCTTAACTACCGCACCATCAGGACTCCTTTGTAGTCTGCTATTGAATGTTAAAAGAAAACAGTGGAATTGTAAACTAAAAAAAAAAAAAAATTCCAAAAGAGATAGCAGACTTTAAAGTTTAGAGCAGGCGGAAAGTAGAGTGCTCATTGAACACCTATGGCCAAGAAAGCATAAAACCAAGAAAAGGCATAGCCTTAATAATAAGGCTATACTTGCCTTAGGGAAAAACCTAATTTAGGCCTGCCCACACAAAGTTTACAAAAATCCTTGAAAGGATTAATTAAGGTGGCATGCCTAAGCAACTTAAGGAAACCCTAGTGGCATAGTGGTTAAGAGCTATGGCTGCTAACCAAAAGACTGGCAGTTTGAATCCACTAGGTGCTCCTTGGACACTCTATGGGGCAGTACTACTCTGTCCTATAGGGTTGCTGTGAGTTGGAATCTGCTCGACGGCAATGGGTTTTTTTTTTTTTGGAAGCAACTTAACTGCCTGGCAGAAATATAGATAACACACTTTAAAGGAAGACAACAAAACCCAGCCTTTGACAGCGTGAAATTTACATTGTTTAGCATCTGATAAAAATTATGAAACTAAGGCTGGATTGAGCTGGGACTGTTAACCAAAATGCCTACAGGTGGCTTTTCTGTGTGGTGTTGGCGTTCTCCTAATATGGTCATTCAAGAAGCCAGGAATCTGTTTTCCAATGAAAAAGGAAAAAACCTCATTGTCATTTACAACCTAGCATCAAAAGTAACATATCATTTCCATTGTCAAAGCAGGAACAATCCTATTTGACTTCAAGGGGAGGCAATATAGACATCACCTCTTAATGAGATGTGTGCCCAAGAGTTGCAACTAAATTTTTATATAGCCACGTTCTACCCATTGGCCACAAATTTTGTTTCCTTTTACATGAAACGTACAGGCATACCTTGGAGATATTGTGAGTTCGGTTCCAGACCACCACAATAAAGCAAATATTGCTATAAAGCAAGTCACACAAATTTTTTCATTTCCCAGTGCATATAAAAGTTATGTTTATACTATACTGCAGTGTATTAAGTGTACAATAACATTATGTAAAAAAAAAAAGTATATATCTTAATTAAAAAAAAAATTTATGCTAAAAAATGCTGACTATCATCTGTGGCTTCAGTGAGTTGTAATCTTTTTACTGATAGAGGGTCTTGCCTCTATGTTGATGGCTGCTGGCTGATGAGGGTGATGGTTGCAGAAGGTTAGGGTGGCTGTGGCAATTTCTTAAAGTAAGACAACAAAGAAGTTGACCACGTCAACTGATCTTCCTTTCACAAAAGGTTTCTCTATAGTATGTGATGTTGTTTGACAGCATGTTATCCACAGTAGAACTTCTTTCAAAATTGGAGTCAATCTTCTCAAACCCTGCCACTGCTTTACCAACTAAGAAAAAAAAACTAAGTTTATGTAATATTCTAAATTCTTTGTTGTTGTTTAAACACTGTCATTTAAACAAGTTCCCAAAAACATCTACTTGCTCCTGCAAACATGTCTATTGACTTACAACAATTGACAACAGTTCACCACCTGCCTATCAAATTCGGTCTTAATATTATTGTTGTTAACTGTCATCCAGGGAGCCCAAATCATGGTGACCCCAAGCACGATAGAACTAAATAAAATGAAAAGTAAGTAAATGGTCATTTTAGCATTGTTGTTAATACTATTATCATTATATTTTAATTATAATAATATGAATGGAAGACTCCATAGTATCTTAACTGTTTTTTTTTTTTTTTTCAATTTCATGCCTAGAGTTATCCAAACATCTTTAATAAAGGACACATAGAGATAAAAATTCTTCTAATGTTCTTTGGAAATGCCTTTATTCTCTAGTTCTGGGGAGAAGAAAGGATTCTTACAGTAATTTGAAGCGTTGACAGGGTATAGTGAAGTAGACCTGTCTAAAGGTCATGAAACGCTAGTTATTTAAGTATTTTTCAGAAGTTCAATATCCTTTGAAGTTTGTTTACTTCTAATTTTCCTGACTTCTGATTCTAGAAACTTTGGTCCCCAAAAATGCTGAAAGAGTCTAATATTCCTTTATGTAGAGCTATTTTCTGTGGTTAATTTAGAAATATAAATTCTAGCAATAATGCTTTTATGCCTAAATTTAATTTTTAGAAAGTGAACAATAATTATTAGAAGTATTCAAAAACTTATAATATAATTGCCCTAATAGTGTCAGCAAATTTCAAGCAGACAGTAATTTATATTGTCTTTTCTCTTGATGATAAAGACCATCTTTTATCATTCAGTGGGATGCAATGACGATCATTCATTTATTTTCAACCCTTCCATTCTTCTCTTTAATACTCGTGGACTATTGAGAAATTTTCCCATCCAAAAATTCTGGTCTAACACGTAACAAAACTCACTTAGAAAAAACCTTCTTATGCAAATTTACCAAGGCATGTAAACTTTAAAAATGGATTATTGATTATTTTTTCTGGTAAAAATATTTAAGATTATATATGCTATCTAACTTTAGGAGCTCTGGTTATACAGTGGTTGAGAGATTTGTTGCTAACCAAAATGTCAACAGTTTGAATCCACCAACCGCTCCTTGGAAACCCTATGGGGCAGTTTTATTTTGTCTTATAGGGTCACTGTGAGTAGGAATCGACTCAACAACAATGGTGTGTAAAACCAAAAAAATCAAACCCATTGCTGTCCGGTAGATTCTGACTCATAGCAACCCTATAGGACAGAGTAGAACTGCATTATAGGATATCCAAGGATCGCCTGGTGGATTTCAGCTGCCGACCTTTTGGTTAGCAGCTGTAGCTCTTAACCACTATCCCACCAAGGTTTTACTCTTTGGGCAATTATATAATAATTTTTTAATATTTATTCAATACTTCTAATAATTATTGTTCATTTTCTAACAACTACATTTAAACTAGGAATAAGTGCACTTTAAGTGTGAACTTGGAGGAGAAAACTAGGAGGAGTACAGAGTGAGGATAAGCCTGGTGTCTGCTGGCTTCTAGTACTCATGTGGCTGGGAAATTGTGATGACCCTGGACAAGCGGGAGAACTTGTATATTGTGATTGCTGCACTTGCTCCAGCTATTACATATCCACTGACCACTCCAGACAAAGTCACAGTTCTGGGTACTTCAACCATGTAGATAAAACTGACAGCACATTCAACTTCCCATAAACCTCTACTTGCTCCTGCAAACATGTCTATTGACTTTCAACAATTGACAGCAGTTTATCACTTGGCTGTCAAATTCTATCTTCATTATCTAGCCCTGCTATAACAAAATACCACAGGTGGGTGGCTTTAACAAACAGAAATTTATTCTATTGCAATTTAGGATGCTAGAAGCCTGAAATCAAGGTACCAGCTCTAGGGGAACACTTTCATTCTCTGTCTGCTGTCGGGAACCAAAAACCAACAATATCTGCTGTCATCAAGTCAATTCTGACTCATAGCAACCCTATAGGACAGAGTAGAACTGCCCTATACAGTTTCCAAGAAGCGCCGGGTGGAATTGAACTGCTGACTTTTTGGTTAGCAGCTGTAGTGGTTAACCACTATACAACTGTGGGGAAGGTCCTCATCAGTCTTCCCCTGGGTCTAGGATTTTCTCAGCACAGGGACTCCTGGTCCAAAGGACACACTCTTGGCTCTTCTTTCTTGGTGGTAGTAAATCTGCATCCCAAGTTTCAGGGCCCCATTTCTTCACAACCAGTGCCCTTATTTTAACTTCAAATACCATCTGAGGTTGGGAATTCAATCGGCTTTGTAATTCAGCCACTTCTACCATGAGACTCTGTGTTTGGTTTTCAGCAACACCACCTCTTTTACTACAAGAAATAAGGCTTTCTTTCAGGGCACAAGTAACAGCTTTAAGGTCTTTTATATGGCACTTGAGCTGTGACTCTGAAACCCTAAGCTCATCTCTTTCTTTTACCACTTTGTCTACCGAAAGTAGGACCAACCAACCAGCTTCCCTATAGGTCTCATTCTGACAAAACTATAGGAAGGTATCAAACATGCAATTACCCAGAGCTTTGCTTTTCACTAATACTTGATCCATTGGTGGTGATACTTCAGATATTAATATTGTCACCTCAGGCCATGGATTAGCAGTGCCATCTTTACTACTGGAGGCAGAGTCATCAGAACCTTTAAAACTACTCATACTTGAGAAGCCATTTAGAAAATTCATCCTTATGATTTTGTTTCCCTAGACTCCACTGTCCATACCAAATGCCTTAGGCTGGATTTTCTAGAAAAGCAAAACCAGTGATGTGTGTATGTTTTGCGTAGAAAGAGAGATTATCTCAAGGAAATGCTTCACGAAGTTGTAGAAGGTGGCAAGTTCCAGGTCCATGGGTCAGGCAACAGGCTGGAGGCTTCTGCTGACTCACACAGCTGCAGGGGCTGATGAACACAAGATAGGCAGGTAAGATGGCAGGCCACTGGCTCACAGGCTGCATAAGTTGATGAAAATGCTATAGATCACAACAGAATATTGTCCTATATAATGCTGGAAGATGAATGAGCCCCCTAGGTTAGAAGGCACTCAAATTATACAGTGGCCACAACAATGGACTCAAACATGCCAATAGTCATGAAGATGATGCAGGACCATCAATGTTTTGTTTTAAATACTTCTATTAATTATTAATGTTATTTTACAATATTAATTTTTAATTATTAATAATTATTGTTCATGGGGTTGCCATGAGTCACAGTGGCCTTGATAGCAACTGACAACAACATTGACAGCAGTAGGTGATAGGCAGGTGAATGTGACTTTTTATTGTTTATTCACTTATAATACTTGAAAATATGCTTATGATTTCTATGTATTATATCAATCTGGTTTGCTTCAATAGGTATCTTACATGTTTGCATCAATTTGCATGTTTTTGAGTGCTTTTAAATTGATGACTAGTGTGAGGTTTTTTTTTTTTTTTTTTAGTATTTCTTCTTTTTCTTTTACTTAATCAAAGCCTTAAATATTTTAAGTGTTAATATGTGTGAACTTTGTTTCAAAACATAAAAAATTCATAGAATAAATTCTACAGAATCAAATAATTATGAGACCAAACTGCAACTAACGGTGACAAGGATAGACAGAATCACTGATGAGAGAAAAGAACAATTAGAAATGTTATAGTTAATTATAATAATTGTAATTGTAGTAAGAATTAAACAATTATATAAAATACGCAAGCACTTCTATAAGTCTGCATAACATTATCTCATGTATCCATGTGTCACAGAAAAATGTTGTCTGTATTCAAAGGTGATATTTTCCTTTGTCTTATGCTTTTCAACAATAATCAGTAATTTTTTAGAACATGTTTTTGACGATCTTGTCACGCCTCCTATATCTCAACAAAAATAAGGGCTGGGCTGAAACTGAGTTTTATTAATCTTACACTTATTTCATGGGGGAGTGCCTGGCAGAAGGTCTTGAGTACACGTTTTTGAGTGAATTATTTAGAAATTTTATCCAAGAAGAATGAGACTTACAGCTGTAGTTTTAATGAAAAGTGTGGATAAATAAATGAAATCTATTGATATTTTATTATTTGCTGAAACAAACAAAACAATAACAGACTATGCTACCATTGGTACCATTATAGTATTATAGATTGGAATATTAGAAAGAAGACGTTATGAATTGAATTACATTCCCCAAAAAGATATGTTGAAGTAATAATCCCCTGTACCTATGAATATGGCCCTGTTTGGAAATAGGTTCTTTCTTTGAAGATGTTAGTAGTTAAGTTACCAAGGTCACACTAGAGTAGGGTAGGTTCTGATCCCTTCTAACTGGTGTCTTTCAATAACAGGGAAAGAAATAGAAATAGAGTCACACAGGGGACTATGTCATTTGAATATACATCTACAATCCGAGGAAATATCTGGGACTTTCAGAAACTGGAAGAGACAAGAACAGATCTTCCCTTAGGACTGGCATAGAGGACATGGCCCTACATATGCCCTGAATTTGAACTCCTATCTTCCAGAACTGTGAGACAATAAATTTATTTTCTTCAAAGCCATTCAGTTTGTGAAATTCTGTTAAGGCAGTTCTAGGGAAGTTAAACATTAGGAAACAGTGTCTTTACTAATGTAACTAATTAATATTGGGTCATACTCGAGTAGGATGGGCTCTGACCAAACATAACTTGTGCCTTATAACAAAAGGAGAAGAGACACAGAGCCAGACAGACAGAGGGGGAAGGTTGGTCATGTGAAGAGAGAGGTAGAGTTTGAAGTGATGCATCTAAGCCAAGGAACACCACTTTTAGAGTGTTCAATCTAGTGGTTTTTAGTGTATTCACAGAGATATGCAATTATCACCAGTATCTAATTTTAGAATATTTTCATCGCCTCAAAAAGAAGCTTTTTACCCAATAGTAGTCTCTTTCCATTCACCTCCCCAGCCCTTGCTTGCCATCAAAGTGTTTTTCCCCTCTATGAACTTGCCTATTTTGGGGGATTTTATATAAATGGAATTATATGTGGCTTCTTTCACTATTCAATTAAATATACTTTAAGAATATTTTGTACTAGAGCACTTATGCATTTTTCAGATATAACTGGGGAAAAGTAAAATGAAAAACTTTTCCCCCCACTGTAAACATGTTATTTATGTCCTGAGTTGCTGGAGTTTGGTATTTGTATTCTTACTGATAAAAGAAGGAAAAGAATCCAAGAATTTTCTGCAACATGTAGATTGGACAATAGGTCAAAATATGGAGAAAGTAGAGGAGAGTCATAGGGATTAAAAGATTTCAACTCTGAAAAAAAGAAAAAATCTTTAGTACTAATGTCTATATAGTTATACTGATGTTGTGATCATTGAGTACTGTTGATTACAAAATGCCCACAAATGTGCAGCTCCTCCTATCAAGAATTAGTGTCCATTTCTCCAACCCTTGACTCTGGATTGGTCTTGTAAACTTGCCTTAGTGAATACAATGCAATGAAAGGGATGCTGTACAAGATCAGGTCCCGGGTCGTAAGATTATTTGCGTGCCTTCTTTGGCCTCATCGGGATCCTGTGGTTCTGAGGTGAATGAGCCTGAGTTACCCTGCTAGAGGAGGAGAGGCTACATGGAGGAGAACTGAAGCACAACTGGCAGTCAACCACTTCCCCAGTTAACACTATAATTGACACCAAATGCATTAGCGAGCCCCAGGTGAGAGTGGTCATTATTTGGCTATTACAAAAATTTCTTGCTATGAACATCTTTGAATATGTACCCTGGTGGATATATGCATGCATTTCTCCAAGGTACATATCTAAGAATGGAAAGGTAAGATCACAGATTATGTATATGTTCAACATATACAGTTTTCCAAAGTGGTTGTAGTAAAGAACAGTTACTTTGCCCAAATTTTCACCAACAGTTGGTATGGTCAGATGCTTTAAATTTTAGCCATTCTGTGATATTGTCTAGTGACGTCTCATTGTCATTTTCACTTTGTCATTTCCCATGAGGATAGGTTTAGTCCATCAGAATGCAACGTGCTTAGAAACTCAGGCATTGTGTTATTACTTCCTGTAACTTTAAACGTTTACTTATTTTATGACCTTTGCCATACTCTTCCTTTTAGCTTTTGAGAACATTAAATGATTGATTTCTACTAATTGACTTAAGTGATGAGTGTAACTAGGATTACAAACATTGTGTATATACACAGATACACAGTTATGCATGTACATGCATGCAGACATATACAACATAGGCTCATACGGATATAATTTTAATAGTCATCATTTTTTCATTTATTCATTCATCTATTTAAGTATTTACTTACCGAATCTTTCCCTGCCAGATATTCTATGTATTCTGTATATTCTGAGATAGATTCTCACTCCATCTTTACTAATGTTTCAATTCAGTAAGTGTTGCAGGATATTAAACTCTTACCATGCAGTGAGACAAGTAGTATAAAAAGTACGCTAAAGGATGACTTAAGAGTTGGATTGGAAAAGACAGTCCCTGAAAGAAGTGATATTTCATTTGGGAGCTAACCAGAGGACATTTGTTATATTTGTATTAGTTTCCTGTTGCTGCTGCTGTAACTACTATAAACCTAATGGCTGTAAACAAGAGAAAAGTATTATCTTACTATCCTGGAGGTAGGAAGTCCAAAATGGATTTTATTGGGCTAATATTAAGGTGTCAGCAAAATTGTGTTCCCTCTGAAATCCACAGGGGAGACTCCATTTTCTTGCTTTTTTCAGGTTCTGGAGGTGATTCACATTCCTTGGCACATGGACCCTTACTCAATCTTTGCAGGCAGCAATTACATCACCCTGACCTTGGCTTTCCTTGTCAAATCTCTGTCTCTGATTATTCTGCCTACCTCTTTCATGTTTTAAAGATACTGGTGATTATATTAGGCCCATTAGAATAATCCAGGGTAATCTCCCCATCTCAAAGTACTTATTTTTTGCCGTATATGATGCATCAGTGTAACAGATGTTAGCACTAAAGATTTCATTTTCAGAGCTGCCATGTAAGTGAACATTACCATAGGTTCCAAGGATTAGGACACGGACATCATAGGGGAGGGGCATAATTCTGCCTACTACACCATGTTGGGGAGAGGAGGGATCCAAACAGTAGAAGTGTTTTAATCATAGAGCCAACCTGGGTGAATGATCAGGGATCTGAAAGGATTTCACTATGGCTCAAGCTGGAAACAAGAGATGATTCTAAGAGATAGAGTTGTCAGGCACAAATTCTAAATAATTATTTAATTTTTTCCTCTTTTTTGCAAGAGGCCAAATATCTTTCACATTGTTAAAACTAGATCCTGAAATAGTGTGTGGAAATTGAGAATGTTTTTGTAGGTGGAGTGTGCTTCTACAGTGAAGGAAGCTTGCTAAGGAAGAAGCAGTGGTCTAAAAATTAAAAAACAAAATAGGTGTTTGTCTTCAAAAACTTGGAAGTTTTATTTTGTTTCAGTGCCTGGTATAACTTTAACCTAGTTAAAGCATCTGTACATTAATTTGTAATGTCAGATAACTGATACATTATTATGTATTATTGCTTTGCTTTGGATATCTGGAGAGTCCATTGAACTTGCCTTCTACAAATATAAGGCCCAAATCATGTAGCTGTTACAAAATCATGCAACAAATGATGAAAGGGAGCACGTTATCAATGAGGTTGGAAAAGCTGAAACAAGGTTTTCTAATTACTATAATCCTACTTATTTAGAATACATAAATACACTGTGCTTTTGAGCACATACCCACCTGGGTCCATTACAAATATTTTCTCACAAATTAATATATTTTGAAAAAAGGTCGATGACTAAGATAACATATTGTAATCCTTCAAAGAATATGAAACAGAGACAACAGATAGGTAAAGCCCAGTTTTTCTTTTGAGAATGGAAAACAGTCAATGCATTTTTTCAAATTATGACTCATCGTGACAAGTATTGGCATAATGTTTAGAGGAGATTATTACAAATAACTTATTTCCTTTAATTACAAAAGGGAATAAATTTAAGATTTGTGTTCAATTTGTTACTAAAGTTAGCTCTGTATGGGTCACTTGATGTCTTTAAAATAATGAGAAAAAATTGGAATTATATTGATTTTTATCAATTCATTTATCGAACAAACGTTTGTTGAGAAAATGTTTCAAAATGCCACTGGGATTACAGATCTTTCTGTTCATGCTGAATTCTGTTTGATCTTGGCAATGTATATGGCTTCCAAGTGCCTGGTTAAAACGGATGGTATTGAAGACCAGTTTTAGTAAACTGAACTTAAAGGTAAATTGGAATCTGGAGAAGGAGGCACTTTACACACAGTGGTTCAATTAAATTTTAATTACTCATCTCCACTTTGCTTTTGTCTGTATAGATTCAGGCTATGGATGGTAATTATTTGTAAATGTTTGAAACTTTTCTCATATGTAGGAGAATAAAAGACAAATATCTTGAAAGAAGAGGGCTGCAATATTTTGGCAAGGGCAAAGATGACTGTGCACCCTTTTTTTCTGACAAGAAAAATAATTTTAATGTCTCTAACATCCCACTTTTCTCACAAATTCCCTTCTATAGAACGCATCAATCAGTGGGTGTCATTTTTGTGGTAGTCATGATTTGTATTCTTCCTGGCAACTCTCGTACTTACAGGCCTTAAAGTGGGTTCAGTTATAACCTACAACTGCAGGAGGACAGAAATCCATTTCCCGTATCCATTTCCTTGGCTCACAACCATTTAATGTTATTATCTTTCTGATGTTTGCCACCGAAGTTATTGTCGATAATACAAATGGACAGAAGAATTGGAAACTTCATACAAGGTCTGATAATTAAACAATGAAAAAAAAAACCCACAAATCTGAAAGCGAAACAGATATATTTTATACTAAGGTCGCAAGACCAAAAGAAATCCTTATTATTGTCTCTGTAACGAAGCAGACTAACGATTTTGGAAATAATGGAAGTGAAGAGCCCTAATCTTGTGGAATATCCATTCGTGGCTCTCAGCCTAAACTGAGCAATATGTAAATGTGAAATTATTTCTGGCTACACGACTGCAAGCTGTTTTTTTTTTTTTTTAATGCTAATTCATTTTCTACCCAATGCATTCTTATTTACTAGCTAGCTAAATAGCCACCAAACTTTGGGTAATAAATAACAGCCTCGTTAATTAGCTAAATATATATTTTTTTCTAATGAAGATATATTCAAGCATCTCTTCTGATACCCTTATAAGGCACGATGCTTTGTCTGAAGCAGGGTGTTTGTTTCTTTAAAAACATATTGGGTGGGATAAGAGTAATCTTCAATCTAGGGAAAAGTTCAAGCCTTTGGGGATCTTCTCTCAGTGTCTCAGGCAAAGAATTAGCACTCTCCGTTCCAGTTGCTTGGATCCCTCTCTGTCCCCTAAGAGTTTTTTGCCCAGCTCCTTGAAGATTCACTTGGAGCATGTATGCCTCCGTGTTTAGTAGGCTCAGTGGGATCCCTGTGCGTTTTTCAGCATTTGTCCCTTCTCTCTGGAACTCTGCCCTGCAACTAGAAGCCACCTTGGCCTGCCTGAATTCTAATCTCCACAGTTTAAAGAGATGATCATGTGCTGTTTGGGATCCTAGCTCCTGCTGCCTGGCTTGAACTAGGTTGTCCAGCAGGGTGAATATAGGCTCCCGTTGCTTTGTTTTCCATCGGGGAGCACAATCCTGTATTCGTTGTGTGATGTCTGGAAATAGTTTTTTTTTTAATTATTATTATTGGAAAAACTATCATTTACTGATTTTTTATTTCTGTATAAACCAAAATATTCTAGATTGTGTTGCTTTAAAAATAACAGTAGAAGCAACAAAAACAACCACACTCCACAACCTCAGTGGTTTTAAAACAGTGATGGCTTGTTTCTCTTTCACTCTGTCAGTCCATAAGAGGTGGCTGGACACTCTGCTCCATGCCTTTTTTATGCCAGACCTCAGCTGGCTGGAGAGCCACTCCCTGGAGCAGCATCAGTCGTTGGAACAGAGAGAAAGATGTGCCCTTAGAGATTCTACCTTGCAGGGTCACATATCATTTCCACTCGTAGGTCATGGTCATGGGCAAAGCCTGATTTCAGAGGTTAGGGTAGTAACAGCCTCTGTGTTCATATTTTGTTTTCTTATATTTTTGCCTGGTCTTCTAGTTGCAGGAGCCCTGATGGAGCAGTGGCTAAGTGCTCAGCTGCTAACTGAAAGGCCGACGGTTTGAACCCACCAGCCACTCCATGGAAGAAAGATGTGGCAGTCTGCTTCCGTCAAGATGTACAGCCTTGGAAATCCTATGGAGCAGTTCTCCTCTGTCCTATAGGGTCACGATGCGTCGTAATGGACTTAATGGCAACAGGTTTCTAGTTGCATACAGCGAGAAATTAAATCCTAACTCTGTTACTCCATCGGTGCTGAAAGTAAAAAAACCTCTTAGCTTTTATTTTTTTTTTTTAATATCGGCAAGGACATTTGAGTGTAATAAGAAGAGTGAGGTATATGATCTATGTCCTAAGCCAATGATATTATAGCACTTCTTCCCCACTCTAATGCTAGCAGAGCCCATCTGATTCTGTAAAACCCTTTCACACCCTGGTCCCAGATTGCCTGTTTAGTGTAAAAGCTAACTTTCTAGAAAATATCTTCCACCTAAAGCTACTCTTTATAACAACTCAGAGATGCAATAGGCTAAATGTTTCATCCAAGAAATGAATTTAAGTTTGAAAAATTGCTTTATCAAGATATCGGACCAACATTATGTTTTTGTTTGTTTCTTGGACGCATTATGATATCTATTTTCTGCATATCCAACTTTCTGATATTTAATCAAAACCTCAAATTCATCTATACAATGAAGTATACAAATGGAGGTAGGGGAGGAGTTATATCCAGTTATGGAGATGCCCCAAATAAATTGATTAGTGAAATAACTAGTCTTGAATCCTTTCATAATAATACATTAGCTCCTAGAGGTCTTCCTACACCAATCTGATTCTTTGTTGATTCTTAGTTGATTCTTTGCTTTCGAAGGAAGGAATTTAAATATATCCTATGTAATTTTTTCTAACTCATTTCTGTCTTCATGAATTAAAAAAAAAGAAAGATAAATTTGACAGAATCCGTAAGATGAGGTTTAAGAAAGATATGATGTTAAAGGGCAGTAATTTTCCACCTGTAATTTTCAAATTTACCTGGTCAAAAGGTCCCTGTATTCAACATGTACAAATCTCAAGAAACCTTGAAGAATAGAAACCTAAAAGCTTTTGAAATTTTTTGTATTTCTCCATATGGATTAATCTATACACAGAGCTTATCCTTCACATATTATCAATTTTCTCAATGAAACATACATTTGTCCAGTTTCTTTTTTTTAAGTTTTTTTTTAAGTATCATATTAAATGTTGTACCATTTGAATCCTTAAGAATAAAAATCATGTTTTTTTATCTTAAAGTTTTAAATACGTCTCCTGTTAACTTTTGGCATATCTCCTTATTGACTCTCTTGTTCTAGAATCACACACATTTTGTCTCAAACAGAACAAATAAAAATAGCCAATATGTACTGAGCAGTTACTGTACATTATGAGCTGAATTTAATGCCTTACAAATTCCATCTCATTTAATGATGAAACAATTATTAACTCCATTCCCTTGGAAGAGGTAATTAATTTTTATGTTTTGCCTAATTTTTCCATTTTAGTAAAGACAGGTTGAGGAAGGCTTCAAATCTAGTTTCCTATTTTTATAAGTAATATATTATAATAATTTGATATTATGATTCAAGATGTTTAGTGGTTGACTAGTGTTCTGACTTCAAGACTGTAAGATAATTTTTCTGACATTCCTCTATTTTTATGCACTTAGGTTTCCTTATTTTATTTTTTACTGTTATATGTCATATACCAATAAACATCATACAGTTTTCTTTGCGGGGAACTCATGTCAGGTTATATCCTACAACAAAGAATTACAGCTGTTGAAATTCATGTAAGAAATTATGAAACCTAGTATCATATTATCTGCCAGTTTTTAAATCCTTCTTAATGACTTACTTAATTGAATGTATTATACTATGTATAAAACATGAGTCAGGTACAAACACATCTTATGGCTCAAATAACCCATTGGTTTTTTTTTTCTGTAATGCTTCTTTACATTTTCTTGCTATTATTGATTAAAATTGAGTCATTTAAAGAGTTTTTGGACAATATTGAAAATTTAAGAAAGAGACTTCATGATGGATTCAATGAATCATAAATTGACAAGTTAATTGAAACATTTTAAGGAAAAACAAGGACCTAGAATAGCCAAAATTATCTATTATCTTGAAAAAGAACAATAGTTATTTCATATTCCACAGTACCTCATTTCAAGGTATAAGGAAAGAAAATTACCAATTAAAAAAATAGTGAATCAAGAATTGCTTTACACACACACACACAAGATGGAATTCACTGGAAAACGATGTGAGGGAATTTTCTGGGACGATGAGACTATTCTCTATTTCATGGTTTTTGAGTGTGTGTACATGGGTGTACAAAATAGCCAAAACTTGTCACACTTAAGTCTTAGGATTTGCATATATTACTGCATATAAATTATACTGAACAGCAACAAAACAAAAACAAAATGATCCAGAATTAAAATATATATATATATTGCAAAATGTAAACCATTGGAAAGTCAGAAAATAGTGAAATGAACAGGGATTAATACATAACAATTTTAAGACTTTTATTTTTAGCAAAGACTATGTTAAAAAAAACCAAACCCATTTCCATCCAGTCAATTCTGACTCATAGCGGCCCTACGGGAGAGAGTACAACTGCCCCGCAGGTTTCCAAGGAGGACTTGGTGGATTTGAACTGCCTACAGCACTGGGTGTGTGCTGGGTACCTTTTGGTTAGCAGCTGTAGCACTTAACCACTACTCCACCAGGCTTTCCAAATAATAGATAGATAGATAGATAGATAGGTTCAGTAAACATGACAGCAACAGCATTAATAGCAACCTTATTTTGAAGGAGTGACATGATTTAAAAGAATTAATAATTGGGAAGGTGCTTGGCTGCTAACCAAAAGGTCAGTGGTTTAAACCCACCACCTGCTCTGCAGGAGAAAGATGTGGCAGTCTGCTTCCCTAAAGATTACAGCCTTGGTGTGGGGACCATGATCTTGGAGAATATCTAGCTCAATTGGCATAACATAGTTTATAAAGAATATGTTCTACATTCTACTTTGGTGAGTAGCATCTGGGGTCTTAAAAGCCTGTGAGTGGCCATCTAGGATACTCCACTGGTCTCACCTCTTCGGGAGCAAGGAACAATGAAGAAAACTGCGTCCACTACAATGAGATGGTGCCCAGCTACCACCACTGACTGCTCTGACAGGGATCACAATAGAGGGTCCTGGACAGAGCTGGAGAAAAATATAGAAAAAAATACTAACTCAGAAAGAAAAGACCAGACTTGCTGGCCTGACAGAGGCTGGAGAAACCCTGAGAGCATGGCCCCCGGACATCATTTCAGCTCAGTAATGAGGTCACTCCTGGGGTTCACCCTTCAGCCAAAGATTGAACAGGTCCATGGAACAAAACAAGACTAAAGTGGTGCACCAGCCCTGGGGCAGGATCTGGAAGGCAGGAGGGAACAGGAAAGCTGGTAATAGGGAACCCAGGGTTGAGAAGGGAGAGCGTTGACCTGTCGTGGGGTTGTTAACCAATGTCATAGAACAATGTGTGTTCTAACTGTTTGATGAGAAACTCGTTTGTTCTGTAAACCTTCATCTAAAGTACAATAAATAAAAAGAAAAAAAAAAAGACCATAACCCTATGGGGCAGTTCTACCTATCTATCCATTTTTTTTTTTATCCATTCGGGTCACTATGAGTCAGAATTAACTCAATGGCAGTGGGTTTTTTGTGTGCATTTGTGTATAATTTGATCGTTTTAATAAATTATTTATTTTATCATGATATTTTAATTTTAAAGAAACAAAATTACAGACTCCTGTGTAGTCAAACCCAACTCTATTTAATTCTGCCCATATTTGCCTCAGATTTTTTTTTTTTTAAAAGAATGGAAACATTTCTGATACCAGTGATGGTCCCTATACATCCCTCCTTAAACTTTTTTCCATTTCTCCTTATGTAGAGATAACAAATACCTTCAAGTTGTTTTATAACATTTTCCCTGTCATTGAATTTGTATGTAATTGTAAAATACATAAGATTTGTACGTATTCCAAACTCTAAATAAATAAAACCATACTATATTCACCCTTCTGCATTTATTTTCATGTTCACCATTATCTCAATGCAGGAAATTATGTGTGGTTTTTACAAACAATAAACACAAGTTCTCTCTTTTTTTCTACTGTATCAGTATCCCTCTTTAGCACTGGGGAAAAAAAAAGGTATATTTTCTTTTATACTCACACCACAGTAAATTTAGTCAATGTTATATCTTTCCTAATGTTTATGCTTATATCTCTGCTCCTACTTGTACCAGGTTCCCAAAGTTTTCTTAATTGTAACATTTCTATAGCGTAAATATTGTCTAATATAATTTTGATATTTACATCAAGTTCTACTTCATGTATCTAAATCTTTGTGTTCATTTTAGAACTGAAATTAAATGTATTTGATGCAAGCTGCCATCCTTGTGTTGATATTTCCATTCATCCTATAATTGTTCATGGTTTATCCTTTACTAATGGTGTACGGTCATAAGTGCCTCACCTAGATCCCTTTCATGATCAAAAAGTCACGCCACTACAGCCTCAATTTCAAGTGTTATCACTTCCTACACTGCTATACTTATTCTGCCAAATTCGCTATACCTTTTCTTTCTGTTCCTCAGAGACAAATTAGATCATTTTAAGTTTCTTTCAGTGAAGTGCTGACCAACCCAATCGCGATGTTCTTTTCAGAGCATTAGAAGGATATTTTCCCCATCCTTATTCCTCCAGTGGATAATAGAGTGTAAATATTCATTATTTTTTATTGTTGTAACTCAGTGCTTAGATTAATTTTAACCAAGAATTCTAACTAGTCTGATGGGTGTCCAGCAGTACCCTGTTGCCCTGGACTCCTTGAAAACTGAACACACTTTTTTAAATTGCTAAGAGTTCAATTACCCTAGGCAGTTTCAGATTTTTAAATTGTTGACAATTATTATAATTTCCATTGCAATCAATTCTCAAGTATATTTCTTGTTTGGAAAAAATTCTTAAAATATCTCCCTTAGGAAAACAAGAGCCTATGCACCAAAAAGAATGTCTCCATGAACCCCTGAGCCTTGATGGAGGATGGTTGATATAATATAGTTAGTCAACTCTTCTGTTAAAACATGGCTGTTGTTCAGGATTAGACACTCTTGGTTCATGTTGTGGTTAGGTGTATAGAGTCGGTTTCCTACTCACAGCAACTCCACGTTTTCACAGAACAAAACACAATCTGGTCCTGCACCATCTTACCAATCATTATTATATTATCTATTTATATACCATGATTCATAGATTAAAAAAAAAAATTAAAGCATACTAAAGTATTTTGTGATCTGTATAGTTACTATACAGTTTGCTTTACTAATCAGCATTTTTTTCTAACTGCAAAAAAATGAAGTTGCCAAATTTTCATAGGTTGTCCTCGGTACCTGAGGAAAGAAAAACACTATCTTTATTAAATACAGTGATCACTCTGTCTCCATTTTTTCAATGTCACCTGGTGTTATAGAATGAATTGTGTCCCTCAGAAAGATATGTTGATGTCCCAACTCCTGTGACCTTGTTTGGAAATAGGGACTTTGAAGATGTTGTCTATTAGGTTAACATAAAGTCATACTAGAGTAGCGTGGGTCCTAATCCTATATAACTGGTGCCTTTACAAAAAAGAAGAACTTACACAGAGAAACACAGGGGGAAACTGGACATGTGAAGATGCATCTCTAAGTCAAAGAACACCAAGAAATAGCTGATCTACCAGAAGCTTGAGGGGACAAAGGATACCCCGTGGTGTTGCAGCCGCTGGCAAAGGAATGCCTAAAGTTATCAGAAGATAGGCATGGAACCAATTCTCCCTCAAGCCTCAGAAGGAAGCAACACTGCCAATACCCTCAACTCAGGCTCTCAGAATTCAGAACTGTCAAACAATAAATTTCTGTTGTTTGAAGCTACTTATAAACCCATTGTTGCCAAACCCATTCCAACTCATAATGACCCTATAGGACAGAGTAGAAATCTTCCATAGAGTTTCCAAGACTGTGATCTTTATGGATGGAGCCCTGGTGGTGCAGTGGTTAAGCACTCAGCTGCTAACTAAAAGGTTGGTATCAAACCGACCAACAGCTCTGCAGGAGAAAAATATGGCAGTCTGCTTTTGTAAATATTACAGCCTGGGTAACCCTATGAAGCAGTTCTACTCTGTCCTATAGGGTTACTATAAGTTAGAATCAACTTGATGGCAACGAGTTACTTTTCTTTTTTAATATTTATGGCAGCAGACTGCCATATCTCTCCTGCGGAGCAGCTGGTGGGTCGAACAGCCAAGTGCTTAACCAGTGCACCACCAGGGATCCTTTGAAGCTACCCAGTTTGCATTTTTTGTTATGATGTTCCTGGAAGATACATTACCATTCTGGGAACAAGATTCCTCAAGAGAATGATTCTGATAAATACACACAAGAAAGTATTGTTTTATGGTTCTGCTTAAAACACCCATTCGTGAAAGTTTCACACTCCAGTGACTCCAGCACTGGGGCAAAATTTTGTCTCTAAGCATCTTTCTTTCATAGGCAACAGTGTTGTAAACAGCTGGACTGGTGATGGTAATGTCCAAAACACATCTCAGTATCATATAATACTCATTTGTCACTAACATCATCCTACCATATATGATAAAATTTGCCAAAAGACACATGAGTTTTTTTCACTCTCTGCTTTGTTTATGCTATTTTTTTACCCCTGACTCAAAATTACATGTTTCCTATGAATACCTTTTGTTAGTATTATTCTAAGTGGTATAAGTACTTTGTTTTAAAAAGGATTTCACTTTTATAAATTATTTTGATGCTCTTTTTGGGCTGTAAAGCTGATATGAATTTTCTTAACTATAAGTAAGTGAAGGAAGTTTTTGAACTTGGTCCAAGTACTAAGTGGGATTTTCTAAGGGCCACTCAATACAGTATTACAGTAAGATCTTTCCTTATTATTATTGCTTAGAAAAACAAAATTTGCAAATTCAGCAAGCAATGGTTTTTAGCCTTTGGGTCATTAAATTTAAACGACGATTTTACATAGGTTAAGTGTCTTGCTTTGGAAACAATTGAATCTAAGTCTAAATATAAAACTAAAAGTTAAACTACAATACAACTTATGAAATGCATTAGAGTAATAGCCCCAGAGACTTAGAAACAAATTGCTTACCACGGACTTTTTAGTACTTACCTTAATTTTTATTTCCAAAAATTTGTATAGTGTGGATTTACTGGGAAGTAGGGCAACTCTCTCAGCTGGGGTATTGGTAAAGAACACTCATTTAATTTTCTTCCTTTGTTATTCTAAGTTGTGTGGTATGGTTTTGTCATTAATATTATTTGTTTCTTTTCTCTTGCCCTTCTCAGAACAAAGTCTGTGTACCCATCTTTGGAATCCCATGAATTGTGTGAAATCTGTGATAATTTTAGGACAGATAAGGCATCATATGCAGTAATTGAAAAAATGGGAGGTGAAATATGCTGTGTTATTCCTTGTAGGAAAATATAGGCATCACAACAAATGACCCCTAAGACAGAACACCAAGTTTCATGCAAAACTACTCTGAACCTGTAAAGACAATACTTTAAGGCAAGAGAAATTGCACGAAAAAATGCTTTTATCAATAAACATTACTTTGCCATTGCTATTTTTAAGGCATCTGAGTATTTCCATTTCAAAAGAAATATTTCTCTTAATTGTCATTAGACTAGAGCACATATCTTAAAATAAATATGTAAATATATACATAAATATAAATTATAAATATTATCATATCCCTTGCCTGCTGGGTGAATGATTGAGATTGTATCTGTCACTACTGAATGAAAAGTGGAAAATAAACAATCAAGTGGCTATACACAAAATGAAAGGTAAAGATATGCTTCGAATTTAGGAACACAATTGGAATGATTTACAAGGAACATATTTAGAGAGACATATTTCAAAAAACATTAATAAATTTATTGTGTCCCTTTCTCTTCAAATGGCATACTTGATGTTGCATTCAAACATGTTTATGGTAACTAATGTCAGGAAGGAAACCCTGGTGTTATAGTGGTTAAGATCTGTAGCTGCTAACCAAAAGGCTGACAGTTCGAGTCCACCAGGTGCTCCTTGGAAACTCTATGGAGTGGTTCTACTCTGTCTTGTAGGATCACCATGTATCAGAATCGACTCGATGGCAACGGGATGATGATGATGATGATGAATGTCAAGAAACCCCAATCACTCCTTAAAATTTCTCATCATGAAGTTAGTCATCTATCCTTTTTTTTATGGTAATATTGAAACATAATAGCTCCTAAATAAGCTAAAAGCATCATGATATAATTTTAAAGACATTTCATTGCCCAATAGTGGTTAATACATAAAGCAATTCAAATGAAAAGTGATTAATATCCAGCTATTTTTTTTTATTTGTACTTCTTTGCACCTGTTAGAATCAGTAATTAATTTTTTCTATGTTTTTGTTTTTACGATATGCTAATCCCACCATTTTTGAATTATAAGCGTCAATATTTTTATACTACAGAATTCAAAACATATGAACAGGATATGAGGCCAGATGCGTGCAGCTTCTTATTTCAGACATAACAGACAACCTTGACACATGTCCTTGACAGGAAATTAGGATAGAGACTTATAAGAACTCCCAGTGCAAAGGCCTCTTGGTCAGGCTCAATAATTTTGGTCTTGTTCCTGCTGTACTGGTGTTTGCTGTTCCCACTTTGCCAGTGACTCGTCTTCTTAAACAAAATGGTGCAGTGGAGAGAGTACCAGATCACGAGTTAGGGACATGGGTTCATGCTCAGGCTCTGCCACTAACAAGTTAGACTAGAAAGCTGTTTAATTGCTCAGATGTTATATTCTTCGTCTTTATAATAACCCTCCTTAGGCCCAAGGACACAAACAGACTGAAAGTGAAAGGATGGAACATTTCATGCAACTGGTAACCAAAGGAGAGCAGGGGTAGCCATACTGATATCAGACAAAATCAAAATCTGTTACGGGATGAGGAGGACATTACATAATAATAAGGGGGTCAATCCATCAAGAAAACATAACAATTATAAATACATATGCACCTAACATCAGTGCTCCCAAATATGAAACTAATCCTGAAAGACCTGAAAAGAGCAATAGATAACTCTGTAATAATAGTTGGAGACTTCAATACACCGTTTTCAATACTGGACAGAAGATGTAAAAAGAAGATAAATAGAGGACATAAACAACACCATAAAATAAAGGGACAATACCACACTTCTGTGTGTTGTTACAATGCTGAAGAGGTTTCAGAAGGACTAAGAAGAAAGGGCCCGCAACCTATTTCCAAAAGTCAGCCAGTGGACACCCCGGGTCCCAACAGTCTGATCTATTGTGCATGGGGTCATAATGAGTTGGGGGCTGACTCAAAGGCGGCTAGTGACTACAACTAGATTATCTCTAGCTTGTTTTCTCCATCTTTATCAGTCTTACTCAATGACATCATTTGCCTAAGAACTTGATCAACTGAAATCTAGCTTCACAAGATATGTGACCTCATTTTCTTTATCTTCCCAAGTGGGAACTTTTCTCTCCCCACATAGGCTACTTGACCATTTATGCCTCCTTTATTTTGGCCTCAGGGCTTTTACCAGCACTGAAATAAAACAATTGCCAAATTGAAATTCTCTACCCAATGTCAATATCTTTTTAAAATGGAAAAACAAAGATATTTTAAGACAAAAAGTAAGAGAATTAGCCAGAGCAGCCATGCATTGAATATAAACGATTATTGTAGAATTTTAATTGGAAATCTTCTACCATAGAAACTTCAGGCTCAGATGGTGTCTTAGTTATCTAATGCTACTATAGCAGAAATACGGCAAATGGATGACTTTAATGAACAGAACCTTATTTTCTGACGGTTTAGGAGGCTAAAGTCAAAATTCAGGGAGTTGGCTTTAGGGGAATTTTTTTTTTTTTCTGTTGGCTTTGGGGGAAGATCTCGTCTCTTTTCAACTTCTGTTTCTTGGTTCCCTGGAGACCACATATGACGTGATGTCTATCTTCCCCCATCTCTGCTTCCTTCTCTGATTACTTAATTGTGCTCTTTCATATCTCACAATCATTGATTTCATACACACCCTACACAAATAACTGCCTCATTAATATAACAATTATCATTACCTAATGGTAATTTTTTTTAATGGTAATTATTGCATTAATTACAAAAAACCCGTTACCAAATGGGACTACAACCACTATTTACGAAATGTATTTGGGGGGGACATGATTCAATCCATAAAAAAATGGCTTCACTAGTAAATTCCACTGAGTATTTAAGAAAGAATGTAAAAACCCAAACACATTGCCATCAACTTGATTCTACTCCTAGTGACACTATAGGACACAGTAGAACAGCCCCATAGGTTTTCCAAGGCTATAAATCTTTAAGGAAATAAATTGCCACACCTTTCTTCCACGAGTGGCTGGTAAATTCAAACTGCTGACCTTTAGATTAGTAGCTGAGCACTTCACCACTGTGCAACCAGGCTTCTTTGAATATAACAATAATCCTATAGAAACTCCTTCACTAATACAAAAAGGGGGCCTATTTTTCAACTTGATTATGTGGCCAACATAATCTTGATAACAACTGATATTGAAGCGTATTTTCTTTGGATATTTACAAGCTAATTGCAAAATTATTGCAAAATGCAAAAACCAAAAATTGAAAAGAACAAAACGGGGGGACTTACTATACAGGAGGTTGAGATCATTTAATGAAGGTACAGTAACTGAGAGACCACTAGAACAGGCTAATTTTTGCATGGTGTTTACTGAAGCAAATACTATTTTTGTCTAGAAATGAGTATGTTTCTTCTTCTGCCAGGTAGTGTGTATGAGTGTTGATTTATTTAGTGTAATTTAATTTCTTGAAATACCTCTGTTAAGTTTTCATGTTTAGGTTATAGAAGCTTCATGCAATAAGTTGGAAAGTGCTTTCTCTTCCTCTATTTTCTGAAAGAGATGGTGCAATATTGAAAAAAATTCTCCTGAATATTTGATAGAATTCATGAAAAAAGGCATCTGGGCCAGTGGATTTCTTTGTGGGAAAGTTTTAATTACAAAATTCTATTTCTTAATATATGGTAATTCACATGTCTGTTCTTTTTCAGTTTTTGTAAATTGTGTTTTTCTAAGAAAGCATACTATGTCACATACGCTGTACCAGGCACTGGCATCATATTGTCCCTAATATTGTCTATCCTTTTAATGTCTGTAAAATCCATGGTAATGCCCTCTTTCTTTATTGGTACTGGAAATTATGTTTTATCTTTTTCTCTTGATATATTTGATTAGAGTTTTATGAATTTCACTAATCTTTTCAAAGAGTCAGATTTTATTTTCATTGATCTTTTCTCTATTGTTTTTCTTTTCTAGTTCATTCATTTTCTCCTTATACTTTGCTTCCTTTCATTTTATTCAAGTTTACCTTGCTGTTTTTCTGACATCCTGAAGTAGAAATTTATACCATTGTTTTTAGATTCTAATAACATCATTTAAAGCTATGGTTTTCTCCGTTAGTTCCATTTTAGATGAATATTATGATTTTTTATGTGTATTATAGTTCAATTATTTTTATTTAAAATATTTATCTACCTTTATATAATAATCTAAAATATCATTAATTTATTATCAATAATACATTATTATTAATTTTAAAGTATTATCTAATATTGTTCTTGTGATTTGTTATTTGACCTATACATGGTTTAGAATGTAATAATTAATTTTCAGATGATTAGAGATTTTCTATATTGATCTAGATTTTTGATTCAATTTCATCGTGGTCAAAGAATTTACTCTGCATGATTTCAAGTTTCTGACACTGTTTTATGACTTAGCGAATGATTGTTTTGTGTGAGTGGTCCGTATTCATTGGAAAGCATGTGTGTTTTTCAAATGTTGAGAGAAAACTCCTGTAAATACCTGTTAGCTCTGGTGGTGGCAAACCAAAAAAACACATTGCCATCAAGATGATTCTGACTCATAGCAACGTTATAGGACAGAGTAGAACCGGCCCATGGAGTTTCCAAGGAGCACCTGGTAGATTCAAACTGCCAACCTTTTTGTTAGCAGCTGTAGCTCTTAACCATTACGCCATGCTCTTCAAATCTACATCCTTAGTGATTAGTCCTATTAACTGGTGAATGAGAGAATTAAAACTCCATCTGTGCTTGCATATTTACCTATTTTTACTTTAAGACTGGATAATTTTTGCTCTATTTTCTTCAAGGTTCTCTTGTTGAATACATACAATTTAAGCATTTTTATGTTGTCTTGATAAATGATACTTCAATCATTGTGAATTATTCCTCTTTATATCTGGTAGTAACTACATTGAGTTTATTTCTCTGTTTTTTAAATGACGGAATCACCTTTCTTGTTATTACTGTTTGCATTTTATATCTTAGTTACATTTTTTTCTTGTTCAATCTTTATGTTTAAAGTACATGTCTTGTGAACAATATATAGTGGGTCAGATTTTTTTTTTTGTTTCATTTTGTTGTTTTTAACTATTCTGGCAATCCATCTAATTAGATTGTTTATTTCATTAGCACATAATCCAATTATTAATACAGTTTCATTTAATTAATACCATCTCGTTATTTTCAGTTGCTCCTTTTCTTTCTTGTATCTATATATCCTCCTTTACTGCCTTTTTTTATATACATACACATATATATATAATCTGTTTCTAGCCCTAGTGGAATAGTGGTTAGGAACTTGCTGCTAACCAAAAGGCAGGCAGTTCGAATCCACCAGCTGCTCCTTATTTCTACCCTATGGAGTGCTTCTACTCTGTCTTATAAGGTCACTATAAGTAGACATTCACTGGACGGCAATGGGTTTGCTTTTTTTTTTTTTTTGGTATTTCCTCTGCTAGCTTTGCAGGTATGTATCTTTATTGTGTTTTTTAAACATAGATTTTCAAGGGGCAACAATCTGCATCCTTAATATTTTAGAGTTCATTTTGAGTTGATATTGAACTATTTTGTATGTTGTTAGTACGATTTAAAAAAAAAAACATTGTCCTGGAGTTGATCTTGACTCATAGCGATCATGTAGGAGTAAGTAAAACTGCTCTGTAGTGTTCCCAAGGCTGTAATGTTTACAGGAGCAGACTGCCACATCTGTCTTCTGCAGGACAGTTGATGGCTTCCAACCTCCAACCTTTTGATTAGCAGCTGTGTGCTTAACCCCTGCACCACCAGGGCTCCCTTCAGTAAGGTTACAACATTATACCTCCACATGTCTGTCAGTTTGTCGTATTGTAGGGGCTTGCTGGTTGTTGTGATGCTAGAAGCTATGCCACAGATATTGAAATTCCAGCAGGGTAGGCCATGGTGGGCAGGTATCAGCTGAGATTCCAGACTAAGACAGACTAAGAAGAAAGACCTGGTCTACTTCTGAAAAAAATTAGCCTGTGAAAACTTTATGAATAGCAGCAAAACATTGATACAGTGCGGAAGATGAGCACCTTAGGTTGGAAGGCAATCAAAAGCCACTGGGGAAGAGCTGCCTTATCAAAGTAAAGTCTATAAGAGGAAGTCTCTCAATAAGATGGATTGACACAGTAGCTGTAACAATGGGCTCGAGCATAGCAACAATTGTGAGGATGGCACAGGACCAGTTGGTGTTTCGTTCTGTTGTAGGTAGGGTCACTCTGAGTCCAAACTGACCAGATGACACCTAAAAACAACAACATTATAATTCCGTGTATCCTCTCTTATTCTATTTTCAACTCCTGTCATATATTTTAAAACTGTGTATGCTATAAACACAACGATAAAAAGATTTTATCTTTGCTTTAAATAGCCAAATGTATCTTAATATTTAATGTATCTTGTATATTCACTTTCTTCTGTCTTATTTCTGGTGCTCTTCAGTCTTTTCTGAATATCCGAGATTCCTAGTGATATTTCTTTTCACGTCAAAGAATTTCCTTTTTTTTTTTAGCATTTCCTATAGTACAGATTTGCTGACAATGAATGCTCTTAAGTCCTTGTTTATCTGAAAATGTATTTCGCCTTGAAATATGAAGGATATTTTTGCTGTATATGTAATTCTAGCTTGACTTTTATTTTTTTCTATTTTTCTCTATTTTTGCTCCATTGTCTTCTGTTCACAATTTTCCTGATGAGAAGTTGTCTGATTTTCCTTCCTTGATATTGTATCTTTTTCTTTGGGTGCTTTTAGCTTTTTCTCTTTACTTTTGTTTTCCAGCAGTTTGACTACCATATGTGTAGGTGATTTTTCTGTGCACATACCCTCTTTAGGGTTTGCTGAGCTTCTTAGGGAAAACCTGGTGGCATGGTGGTTAAAAGCTTTGTCCGCTAACCAAAAGGTCAGCCATTTCAATCCACCAGGCACTCTCTGGAAACTCAGTGGGGCAGTTCTATTCTGTCCTGTAGGGTCGCTGTGAGTCAGAATTGACTTGACAGCCATGGGTTTGGCTTGCTTTTTTTTGGAGCTTCTTAGATTTGTGAATTTATGTTTTTCATCAAACTGGGAAATTTTTCCACCAAGCATCAACTGTAATTTCCTAAGGGTATGTTTAATTAGCATTTCAGCTTGATGCCTGGGGGGGCTCAACGTTCATATGTATTCAGACATTCCAGGCACCAGGTTAGCATATGGCCTCTGTGAGTAATTTCAGTTTGTCACTGCTACTCTCCTTTCCCTTTTCTCAGCAAAATTGGGAGAGAGCATGGAGAATTTTTATACCATGCAAAATATTACATTTGTGATTGTTACAGTCTCAATCTCTCCTGCCTCTCCCATCCTGTCCTTGCTAATATCTTGCTTGACAATTCTAGACACAATTCAATTGTTGGCAGGCAACTCCTCATCCTGCCAGCACCCAGATCAGAGTCTGAAGCTACAAAGGCTTGTTAGTACTCTTCTTTGAAAGGCTCTACGCACTAGAAATCAGTTCATCAAGACTTCATGCATCCACCACTCTTTTTCTTAGAGATAAATATATATTCTATATTATCTTGATTTTTCTTCTACCCTCGTGGCTGTGTGGTTAAGTGCTAGGGCTGCTAACCAAAAGGTCAGTAGTTCAAATCCGCCAGGTGCTCCTTGGAAGCTCTGTGGGGCAGTTCTACTCTGCCCTATAGGGTTGCTATGAGTCGGAACGGACTCGACCGCAGCAGGTTTGATTTTTTTTTTTTTAGTACCATGTACATACGAGGGTAACACATCTGACTTGCATCCTAAGTGGAAATAGAAGTCTCTTTGAGCTATTACCTTCATTTTATGGTATTTTTTCATTTCAAAATTTTCCATATAATTATTTTTATAGTTCCCAGTTCTTTGTTGTAATTCTTTTTCTTGTCTTTTTATTACTTGAATATAATATAGCTATTTCTTGCAGTATCTGGTTAACCCTGGAAGGATCCCTGTTGCCATGTTTCTACTGTCTTTTATTGCCCTTGTCATTCTGTCATTCATGTCTTGTTCTCTCATATATTGGAAAATTTTGCTTTCTGAATGTTTTACATGAAAGTTTTATTGAAAATTGGAATATATGATGTTATTTTCCTTCCAATATTGTTTTGTTTGTTTCTAATAGATACCTAGTTAAAAGGGACTAGTTTTATAAATGTAGTTCCATAAGAACTTGAGATAATATAAAGCTGGCTTTTGATGCTGAAAAGTTAGTCTACATACAATTCACCCTTACTCCTAGGGACCCAGTCAAACCTTGAATTTTTCCACAGCTCCTACTCCTTAGTAGACTCTGAATTCTATCTTTTGTTTCTGAGCCTGTCAAAAGTTCTGCTCAGTTATTAGCTCCTGAGCCACTGCTATCAAAGTTACCAACACCTTTGAGGAAATTCCCTCCATTTTTCTCTGAGAAAGGGTCACATTGAATGTTTGACTCACTTCTCTGCTGCCATGGATCTCAGCCCCTAATTTCACACTTCCTTGGGAGCTTTCCAATCCCTTAGAACACAATTTCAAATAAACGTTTTTCAGCTTTTCAAAATTTTTTCAGCAGGACAATTGATCAAGGCAACTTAATATGACAACACCAAAAGCAAAAATTCCGTATTATATATAAGTTTGAAATACAAGTTACTATCTGTGCTTTGGGAAGGGAGAGATGATTTATTACTCATTATTTTACAGCTGATATAAAATTATCTGGTGTATAAGGTACAGCTGTACTTTAAATGATTTCAAAAATGGAGATTTTCATTTGGTTTTAACCAGAAACAAAATAACCATTGCAAAAGCAGGAATCCTATCATATTTAGATCAGTATTATTAAAAAAAAAAAAATACATTTATCTGTCCTCTTTTATTATTGTCTCACTGTCTTTTCATTATTTATTTATTATTTTTTCCTATATGACTTTGACTATTTATACAATCTGTGCTATTGAGACGCGTCAACTCTGAAATAAAATTCATGTTTAATTATGTTTCTTTTAAGCAAATATAAGATCTACTTTGTAGAAAAGTTATTGATTGTAATGTTCTGTTATTGCTCAACAATTTTTCTTATTGTGTATTTTATATATGAGATAAAAAGACAAATTTATAGAACTCAGTTTTCACATTAACATTTTCCAAAACCTTCATTTTCAAAAGAAAATACTAATTTTTTTTCCTAAGAATGATAAATTGTGCGAGTAAAAGAAACCTTTTGGAATATATAAAGACTAATTAATCTTGCTTGTAATTATTGTATGTAACTCCATTAGTTAATGCTCTTTAATAAATCAAGGTGAGAATTTCAAAGATAAAAAAAATGCTAAAACTAGTAATGCACCATTGCATGGATAAATTAAAAGGACAGACCTCCTTGCTTTTTATCATATAAATAACCAACTGTAAAAATAAGAAAACATTGTAAATATATTTTTATATCAATTTTCAAGAGTAAGAACATATCTTGTGTAAGGAATTAAATAATTTACTATTATAACAAACAAGCAAGATCATTTCAAAGGCATCATTTATACATAAATAATTTAAGATCTAAAATGAAACTCAATATTTAATATGAATCTTTCTAAATATATTGTCTACAGAAGTTAATATTTAGATAATTACAAAAGTTTAGTGAGCACCTTATTCATCGATAAACCCGACTTGTACATTAGAACCAGCTCTTGTCACTTACTCAATGATTTGGCTCAAGTGATTCTCTATTTTGAATCTCAAAAGTTTCCCTCTCTACTGTATTTTTCTACAATGCTTAAAGAAGTTATTTCTCTCAACTTAAAAATTATCTTATATGCACCTTACCCTTTAAATACTATCCCAATCTTGCATCCATTTTATATCCAACATTTCCAAAAGATCTGTTTCATATAGCTTCCAATCCTCCTTGCATTCTCTCTTGAAAGGATCATAATTGGACTTTGGTCCCATAATTCATCAAACTACTTTATGTCACCAATGACCTCATGTAGCTCAATTTGACATTACTGTCATTCCTCAGCCATCATCTCACTTGACAACTCAGAGCATGTTATACTGTGGATCACTCTCTCCTCCTTGAACAGATTCGTTATTCGATTTACAGAACCCAAAACTCTCCTAGTTTTCTTCTTAACTTGCATGTCTCTCCTTTACATTTTCCCACTCTGTATTATTCATCCAAATCTCTTATTTCAGTGCTTATAGGATCACAACTTAGATCATTTCTGTTTATCATCTACACATACTCTCATAGTTATCTCACTCAGTTTCATGATGGAATCTCACAAGTTTATATGGCTAGTCTGTATCTCATCTCTGAATTCCAGACATATGCATAATAGACATTTCTACATTTCAAAGGTAACATATGCAATATCAAACTTCTGATCTTCTAGTCCATAATTTCTCATCCTGCAAGACAGAACAAAATTTCTCATCTTGTTCTCTTCTAAAATTAATAGATTTGACACATTGAATGCTAATGATTGAAGACCAGGCGAGTTGTGGAATGACATCAAGGACATCATACATGAAGAAAGCAAGAGGTCATTAAAAAGACCAGAAAGAAAGAAAAGACCGGAGAAAAGAAAAGACCAAAATGGGTGTCAGAAGAGACACTGAAACTTGCTCTTACACATTGAAAAAATAAAGTGAATGGAAGAAATAGTGAAATGAAAGAGTAGAACCAAAGATTAAAAAGGGAAGCTTGAGAAGACAAATTGAAGCATTATAATGAAATGTGCAGAGACCTGGAGTTATAAAACCAGAAAGGTAGAACATGCTTTGCATTTCTCAAGCTGAAAAAACTGAAGAAAAAATTTGAGCCTTGAGTTGCAATATTGAAGGACTGTGGGAGCAAAATATTGCACAACACAGCAATCATCAAAGGAAGGTGGAAGGAACACAGAGTCACTGCACCAAAAAGAATTGGTCAATGTTCAACCATTTCAGAAGGTCATATGGGATCAAGAACTGATGGTATTGAAGTCAGAAGTCCAAACTGCAAAAAACAAATATTGGCGAAAAACAAATATTGGTGAAAAACAAAGCTCCAGGAATCGACGGAATAAAAATTGAAATGTTTCAACAAATGAGTGCAGTGCTTGAAGCACACACTAGTCTATGCCAAGAAATTTTGGAAGATGGCTACTTGGCCAGCTGGCTGGAAAAGAATTCATATTTGTGCTCATTCAGAAGAAAGGTGATCCAACAGACTGCAGAAATTATAGAACAATATCATTAATGTGAAAGGTAAGTGAAATTTTGTTGAAGATCATTCAAAAGTAGTTGTAGCAGTACAAAAAGAGCTGCCAGAAATTCAAGTGGATTCAAAAGAGGACATGGGATGAAGGATATCATTGCTGATGTCAAATGAATCATGGCTAAAAGCAGAGAATACCAAAAAGATATTTACCTGTGTCTCATTGACTATACAAAGGCATTTGATTGTGTGGATCATACCAAATTATGGACAAATTTTGAAGAATGGAAAATTCAGGACACTTATATGTGCACCATAGACCAAGATGCAGTCATTTGAAAAGAACAAGCGGGATACTAAACCAAAACCAAACCAAACCCAGTGCCGTTGAGTTGATTCCGACTCATAACGACCCTATGGAACAGAGTAGAACTGCCCCATAGAGTTTCCAAGGAGCGCCTTAGCAGCCGTAGCACTTAACCACTACGTCACCAGGGTTTCCAGAGGGATACTACATGGTTTAAAATCAGGAAAGGTGTGTGTCAGGGTTATATCCTTTCACCATACTTATTCAATCTGTATGTTGAGCAAATAACTCGAGAAGCTGGACTATATGAAGAAGAATTTAGCAAGAGGATGGAAGAAAACTCAACAACCTGTGGTACGGAGATGACACAACTTGGCTTGCTGAAAACAAAGAGCAGTGAAGCACTTTCTGATGAAGATGAAAGACTACAGCCTTCAGTATGTATTACACCGTAACATAAACAAAAATCCTCACAACTGGACCAATAAGCAACATCATGATAAATGGAGAAAATATTGAAGTATTCAAGGGTTTCATGTTTCTTGGATCCATGATCAACACCTGTGGAAGCAGGAGTCAAGAAATCAAACAACATACTGCACTGGGCAAATCTGCTGTTAAATACCTCTTCAGTGTTAAAAAGTGGAGATGTCATCTTGTGGAGTAAGGTGTGGCTCACCCAAGCCGTGGTGTATTCAATGGCCTCCTAGACATGTGAAAGCTGGATGATGAATAAGGAAGATGAGGAAGAATTGATGCCTTTGAATTATGTTATTGGCAAGAATATTGCATATACCATGGACTGCCAGAAGAACAAAAAAATCTGCCTTGGAAGAAATACAGCCAGAATGCTCCTTAATGGGAAGAATGAGTCCCTGGAGAAGGACATCACGCTTGGTAATGAAGAGGATAAGTGAAAGAGAGGAAGTTCCTCAATGAAATGGATTGACACAGTGGTTGCAAGTATCGGCTCCAGCACAGCAACAATTGTGATGATGGCACAGTACCAGACAGTGTTTCATTCTGTTGTACATAGGGTCTGAATGGACTTGAATTGCACCTAATAACAAGATTTAGGCAACCTCATTCTCCTAAGTTATTCATATGTGAAGTTTGGAGTGATCCTTGACCTCTCTCTTTCATGTCCCATAATTAGTACGTTAGCAAATTTTGTTGATTCTGCCTTCCCAGTATATCCATAATCCAGTCACTTCTTATACTCTATGCTGCTGCAGCTTTGGACTAGGCCACCATTATCTCTTTATAAATTATTTCAATAGTCATCTACCTTGTAGCTCTCATTCCAAGTTCGGCATCCCCCCACCATGGAAGCTATTCTAAAAATAGCAGCCAGAGTGAGCTTATTAAATCATAAGCCATATGTATTCACCCCTCTGTTCAAACTTTCTGATTCAGCTCAATCAGTAAAAGCTGAAAATTTTATTTTGGCCTACAGGAACTGCACAATCTAGTCTTTTGTTGTATACTATCTTCACCTCCCAAAGCCTCATCTCCTAACATTTTCCTGTTTACTTATTCCATTCTTTTAAAATGTCCTTCTATTCCTCAAAGATTACAGGATAACCCCATGTCAGGGTCTTTGCATTATTAAACTCTCTACCTGTAATACTACCCCTCCAGATATTCTCATAGCTCACTCTCAGCTACTTTAGGATATTCGTCAACAATGACTTTTTCATTAACACATATTCTGACTATGCAACACATAACAACAGTACTCTCTTCAGCAGAACTTCTTTTACCTTTCTTTATTTTATCCCTGGATTCCTTATAATTTTCATGTCATGTATTTTACATATTTGTTCTTATAGCTTGCCTAAGTCCAACGTACTGTAAATTCTCTGTTGAATGGGATTTTGTTCTCTTTTGTTACCTTCTATATCTGAAGCTTCGAAGACGCTCAACAAATATTCGAAAGATTAATGAAGTGATTACCAATTCAGTATAGATAATTTTTTATAATGTTACACCAAGGAGAATTTCAAGAAAATAAGCATTTTATTTACCAATTTAAATGCTAATTCCCTTTAGTATTTTCTATTCTTGGCTACCAAATGCTGGCCCTTCAACTATGTTCTTTTTGTGAGTTTGGAATTTGGTGGCATTGCTAGGTCTATCTTCAATTTACATTCACAGTTGTGAAAAGCATATATTCTCTAAATATTTTAGTACATACATTTATTTTTTGAGGAGTAAGTCTTTTTTTTTTTTTTTCTTTATAATGAACCAGTGTCAGGTAAATTGGTCAGCAAAAAAGAAAATAAAATCATAGCTTTCAATGATATTTGGCTGGATATTCTCATTTTTCTTGAAGAAATTTTTAAACTCAGTATTTGATACATATCATGACTCACAAGGAGATTGTGTTTGTTCATTTCATTCATTTCTAGGGCCAGATATATCCTCAGTTTTCCTAACAATGCTTAAATTGTTGAGTTGGGCATTATTACATAAAAATAGATTTTGGTAAAAGAAAGCTGTGTGGGACTTTATAAAAGTTAAATGATTAAATAGTCCAAATCACAAAATAAATATACTAAATAATAAAATGAGAATAGTTAAGCAATGAAATTAATTTTTAGTGTAGCAATAAACAGCAAGTAATGAATTCTTTCCCTTCTTTTCAGCCATTATAATCATGATAAAACATTTCCTAGTTGACTTACATACGCTCTTACAGGAAAGGCAAGGAAAACAGTACAAATGTTAGTACTGTTATAAAGACAAAGACAGCTATAGTCTGATAGTTTATGTACATTCTCTAGTTAGAGGAAATTATTGAGCAACACTAATAGGACAGAGTAGAACTGCCTACCGTGATGTTTCCGAGAAGTGGCTGGTGGATATGAACTGCTGACCTTTTGGTTAGCAGCTGAGCTCTTAACCACTGTGCTGCCAGGGCTCCTAGACATGGATAGGGGCCTCTTATTTTTCCTCTGGCCCTTTTCCATAGAGCTGAAACATTTAATTTTTCTTAATATACAAATGTCCATCATATCTTCTGCCAGTGAAACTTAATTAAAATTCTAATATCAATCACACTAAGACTGAAGGTCTTTCTACCTTGTGTGTCACCACTGCCAAAGTGATTTCTTTGAAAATGAAGAATTAATCATGTGACCCCCAGATTTAAATGTTTCTAGGCTGTTAAATTTTTACAAATTATGCTTTTCCAAGGAACCATCACATTTCATATTTGCTGTACAGTGTATTGGCATCACATTCTTCATAATACCCTCTGCTTTTTTAAGGTCTGTAAAATCCATGATAATGACCTCTTTCTTTTTTGACATTAGAAATTACGTTTTATCTTTTCTGTTGATCTATTTGTTTAGAGTTTTATGAATTTCACTAATCAAGGGTCAGATTTTATTTTCATTGATATTTTCTCTATTGTTTTTCTCTTTTTTAGTCCATTCGTGTTCTCTTTATACTTTACTTCCTTCTATTTTATTCAAGTTTAACTTGTTCTTCTTGTAACACTTTAAAGCAGAAATTTAGATCATTGATTTTAGATTCCAGTAACATCACTTAAAGCTATGGTTTTCTCCTTTGGTTCCAGTTTTGATTAATAATATGATTTTTTATATATGTTGTAGTTAACTTACTTAAAATATTTATCTACCATTATATAATAATCCAAAATATTAATTTATTATCGATAACATATTTTAATAAACTATTTTTAAAATATATGGTATTATTATTGTGATTTATTATTTGATCCATCCATTATTTAGAAGTGTAAAGCTTAATTTTCAAATGATTAAAGATTTTCTAGATTGATCTAGATTGCCGATTCGATTTCATTGTGGTCAAAGATTTTACTGTTCATGATTTTGAGTTTTAACTGTTCGTTGCTTTTTAATAAGTTAGGTTTAACATTCTTCCTCTGAAAACCATCTACTCTTATCTCCCTTAGAGCCAATATTCACCCTTGCCTTCCTCTTATTGACTCATTTATAAATCCTCTTATACCTCTAAAATGCCCAATAGTTTCCTTATCCTTCAGTTTTCCTCCAAACCAGAAAACATCATTAGCCCATTCTTTATTGTCTTAAATGGTAAACCTAAGTAAGGCTAAGCTACTTTATCACTAGTAAGTAAAGACATCTTGACATCTTCACACATGTCTAGGTACAAATAATCTCATAGGTGTAAGAGATTTAAAGTGCTTGCCCAATGTTAAATATTAAGTAAAGCAGTCCATATATATGAATATAAAACAATTTTTCTTTTAAATTTCAATATATAATAATGTATTCAGTTCTGTTATTTACTTAACATATGAATGGATTTATACTAAGTACAAATTTTATAGAAGAAATATATTTTCCCTGCTGCTAAAATTACAAAATTGTTGCCTTCAGGGACCAAGCACAAAGGATGTGGTATCGCCTGTGGCCAACGGGACAGTAAGCCCATATTCAAGCAACACTAACCCATGAAACCATTGTCATTCAGTATATACAATATGTTGGGCAGACAAAACATATGTGCTCAGTATCCCACCTGCTAGCTGTGCATTTCTCACAATAACTACAGACATTTTTGATTCTCTATTTTTTTTATAACTGGCTTTGTAACCTGCTACATTGACTGCTATTCAGAGATCCCTGAATCAGTGTTGTGACCTTTAGTAGTAACCAGCAAACTCTCCTTCACTAGCTGAGAATTCTTGGACGATGCATGTGTATTGGGATACTGTGACCCAGAGGTTGGGTGGGTGCACAGCAGACACTTCCCATTCCACGGTACACTTTTACCTTTTGTTATAGATTTGGGAACACTAACAAAATAGAATATATTAGATTTCATCACAGTGTTATGTGATCCTGTGGCATTTATATTTCATATTTTCATACTTGCTGAGCAAAAAAAAAAAAAAAAAAAATTCTTTCATGAAAAGTGTTCTCAAAAGCTAAATATTTATGAAACTGTTATAAAAAAGAGTTTGTTTGAAAGCTATATTGTAGACCTTGGCAACATTTTTCTCTAATCTTTCCCTGTATTATCAAACTGTCAGTTGTCACTTAGCTGATACGTACTTTTGTTTGAATCCACTTCAGTCTTTAATACAGCACGAATGCTCAGTGTTATTCTTACAGTATTTGTAGGGTTATCATTACTGATGTAGAGGATAATCCTAGTGCTTTCCTTTAAATACTGTTGTTTGTGTAGAAGAGATTTGATCTAGGTATGAATTACTGTCACTTTAGCTACTCTTTGAAAAGACAAGGCTTCTTGTCCTTAGTGAAGATATTCATGCTCCATTGCAAAGAATGGTTTTAGCATATCTTTGACTACATCATTAATGATTTCAGTGTAAACTCCCACTTTACCAGAGAGTACAAACATGAAAAATAATGAAGAATTTCTATTGACACTAGAAAAAAAATTACAGATGTCCTCTGAGTATATCAACAAAAGAAGTGTTCTGAGTTCTAAAACATTGTTCAATTTAATTTTGTGCCAAAGCTCTGTCACTACCACATCTTCTAACGTTAAATTTTTACAGATTATTGGGACAAAATTACTCAGAACATTAACCCTTTAACCAATAATATTTTAGGAATTGCCAAGCATTCTGAAAAATCTTATAGAAAACATTGATTTATAGAGATGCTGGTTAGTTTAATTATGGTTTTCAAACTCTTAATTTAAAAATGCCAATCAAACTGGGATAAACATAATTATTTAGATAAAGCATTCTGAGAGAACAATCTTTTTTTCTTTAGTGATAACATTATATTTCAAAATTCTAGAATTTAAAACCTTTCCAGTATCAGTTACATGTACTAAGACAACATCAAACTACTATGGGGCCGCTATGAGTCAAACTGACCAATGGCATCTAACAATAACAACAACCTTTTGAAGATCAATCTAAGCATAATAAACAAATACATTATAATTCAGAATAAATTTTGTGTTGGATATTTTGCATCTTATTTTTCATTACATATATGGGTATTTAATATACATAAAAATTAAATACTCGTAGGATGTGGAAAATCAAGCTAATTGTTTTTTCATTAATACTATGTTTTGAAATCTATCTAGGTTGCTCTGATAGGTCTACTTCTTGGCTGAATACTACAATGTATAAAAAAAAAAAAAGCAAAAACCCTATTGCCGTTGAGTAATTCTGGCTCATAGTGATTCTATAGGACAGAGGTAGAACCACTCCATAAGGTTTCCAGGGAGCAGCTGGTAGATTCAAACTGCCGATGTTTTGGTTAGCAGCCAAATGCTTCACCACTGTGCCACCAGGGCTCCAATATATATATGTACATAGAGGCTAACACAAACAATGCTATAGAGCTGTTCACATGGCAGCAGAAAATTTTCATACAGTCTGCACAGTTGTTCCAGGAGATGTGACTCCGCCATTAGCTGGGTTTTCAATAGTAATAATGGCACAAGATGCCAACAGGTCTCCCAAGTCTGCTTCATATTTATGATGTATATGTCATTACTATTCCCTTGGAAGATGAACAATTGCATCCAGTGTCTGCACTGATAAATTTTCCTTAATGTTTATCAATCTGTTTATTTCTATTTTATTTTATTCAATCTATTAGCTTTGGGGCTATGGATTAATTGTCAAAATAAGAATTTGCTTAATTCTCCGAATAACTGAAAATATACCTTCTTGCCACAATGGTTTCCCTTCCACTAATTTGGACAGTTTTATATAAGAATAATTGAAAATTTTATTAAACATCCATTCGAGTTTCTCTGCTCACACTGCAGCTATAGATGAAATCTAAATGTGATCCTCACCAAGGCATCTTTCTTACTGATTTGTTTACAGGAAATAAAAGTAAAATATAGCTTAATCATTGCTTCTTATTACCTTGAGATATGATGTCTCATAGGAAATGTACTAAAGCTTTAAAATTATGGATCATGAACAATCACACTTTTTCTTATTCTATTAATTAGTAATAATACAGAGATGGAAAAAGGATAATAGAGGCGGGGCCAAGATGGCTGACTAGGTAGAATCTGCCTCGGGTCCCTCTTGCAACAAAGACTCAGAAAAACAAGTGAATCGATCACATACTTGACAATCTACGAACCCTGACCATCAAACACAGATCTAAAGAATTGACCGGAGTGACAGGTGAGCGAAAAGCTGTGCCCTGAACCAGCGGCCGCTTCCAGAACCTGCAATCCGCTCCACAGCCTTGAGCCCTCGCGGTTCCCTGGTGCTGAGTAGCAGGGCTGATAGCGGCTTGCTGAGGCTGGGCAGCCACAAGACACAGACCTAACCCCTAGCCCCCTGGGGTAACCTCCATAGAGACTCAGCGAGCGCAAGCAGGCTGTACACTGATGAGGCTAAAAAGAGAATGAGCAACCACGGGGAAGCAGCAACTGTTTTCGAAACCTGGAGCCAGAGTCCCACGCAGAAAACCTTGGTGCCAGGCTTTGGACTGGACGCAGGGGAGCTGAGCACGGCATCCCAAGACAGCGCAAACAGGGGATGCAGCCCTAGCCCCCAGAAGTGACCTCAGGGGAAGCCCAGCCAGTGCATGCAGGCAGCACAGTGATGCAGCTGACAGGAGGAGAAGTCACAGGGAGGCAGCGACTGGTTTTGGAGCCTGGAGTGTGGCGTCCCCAGCCGGGGAACCTTGGTGCTGGGCATTGGACTGGGAGTGGAAGAACCGACCATGCCTTCTGAGACAGCACAAGTACAGGAGGCGGGCCCGACCCTCGGGGGCAATCTCGACCCAGCCAGCGCACACAGGCTACATGCCCCTTGGGAATCTCAGACAAAACAGTCCTCACCAAGCAAGATAAGTAACTTTGTCTGTATTCCTGGGTGCTACTCTCTCCTATCTATCTGATCCCTCCCCTCCCCTTCCCAGGTGGCTTCATTAACATTAGAATTTCCTGGGCCAGAGAGAGAAGTGCTCTGGGTTTTTTTGTTTTGTTTTGTTTTTGTCTTTTCCTAACCCATTCTCCTGGCCTGAGAGAAGCAGCTACAAAAAACCCAGGAACCAAGAATTCTTCCCTGACTTCCCAAAATTGGACTAAAAATACAGAACCAGCTCCAGCCAAGCATATGAGATCCACAGTCTTGGGCTTTCATCCCTACAGGGAACAAGGGGACTATTATAATGCAAAGGCAATTCTGATAGTGATCTGACTGTAATTGTTTTAGCAGATTACTGGAAAGACAAGTTTCCCAGGTCTGATATCTCTACCTATTAAACAGAGCCCTCACTGACCCACAATGGGGAACTGAGGGCTGAAGCTCCACCCAAACCACCTAGCCTCCTGCCATAGGGGTCTGAGGATAGTGACACCTACCAATCTGTAGAGGTACATGCATTGGGTGCCTAAGGTACAGCTGCAGAGCCCACCCACCAAAGCGCTTTAGGAATGGAGACACACCTACCTCACCGGCACTTGAGGGAAGCCTGTCAACATCCTGACCCCCTGGAGTGTGACCCCCTGCTGCTACTAGAATCTGGTGCACACAACTATCACCACTACTCCTCTAAGTGAATAGGTGACAGTCTACCCACACACATGGTGAACCAAAATCAGATTCTACTCAAGAATAGTGAATGGCCTCTTAGGCTTATATTTCTGGTAACAGCCCAAACCAGCTGGTAATAGGACATAAGTGATTCAAAGGCAACAACAATCAAGAGAGCACAAGTTAGTAGCCCATCTACGTACATTGAAAGAAAACAGAACAAGATAAGACTCATTAAGCAAATATAAAATAAATCATTACAATATCTTATAGATGTCTCAGAGACAGTAGTCGATATCAAACTACATAAAGAAGCAGACCATGTTTGCTTCTACAACTCCCCAAATTAAAGAATCAAAATCTTCCCCAAATGAAGATACAATCCTGGAATTTCCAGATGCAGAATATAAAAAACTAATTTACAGAATGCTTCAAGGCATCAGGGATGACCTCAGAAATGAAATAAGGCAATCTACAGAAAAAGCCAAGGAACACACTGATAAAGCAGTTGAAGAAATCAAAAAGATTATTCAAGAACTTAGCGGAAAAAATAATAAGCTGCAAGGATCCATCGAGAGACAACATTCAGAAATCCAAAAGATTAACAGTAAAATTACAGAATTAGAAAACTCAATAGGAAGTCAGAGGAGCAGAATCGAGCAATTGGAATGAAGAGTGGGGGAGGTGGAGGGTAAGGCAATTGACACCAATATAGTTGAAGAAAAGTCAGATAAAAGAATCAAAAAAAAAAAAAAAAATGAAGAAACCCTAAGAATCATGTGGGACTCTATCAAGAAGAATAACTTGCTTGTGATTGGAGTTCCAGAACAAGGAGGGATAACAGAAAATACAGACAGAATAGTTGAAGATCTGCTGACAGAAAACTTCCCTGACATCATGAAAGACAAAAGGATATCTATCCAAGATGCTCATCGAACCCCATATAAGATTGATCCAAAAAGAAAATCACCAAGACATATTATCATCAAACTTGCCAAAGCCAAAGATAAAGAGAAAATTTTAAAAGCAGCCAGGGATAAAAGAAAGGTCTCCTACAAAGAGAATCAGTAAGAATAAGTTCACACTACTCAGCAGAAACCATGCAGTCAAGAAGGCAATGGGATGACATATATAGAGCACTGAAGGAGAAAAACTGCCAGCCAAGGATCATATATCCAGAAAAACTCTCTCAAATATGAAGGTGAAATTAAAACATTTACAGATAAACACAAGCTTAGAGAATTTGCAAAAACCAAACCAAAGCTACAAGAAATACTAAAGGAAATTGGTCAGAAAATCAATAACATCAGATACCAACACAACACAAGGTCACAGAACAGAACATCCTGATATCAGCTCAAATAAGGAAATCACAAAAACAAATTAAAATTAATTTTAAAAAGAAAAAAATGCTCAAAACAGGGAATTATTGAAGTCATTATGTAAAAGATCACAATAATCAAAAAGAGGGACTAAATACAGGAGGCATAGAACTGCCATATGGATAGGAAAACAAAGCAATATAGGAAAATACAAGTTAGGTTTTTACATAGAAAAATAGGGGTAAATATTAAGGTAACCACAAAGAGGTCTAACAATTCCATAACTCAAAATAAAAACCAAGAAAAACGTAACGACTCAGCAAACCTAAATTTGACTGCTATGAAAATGAGGAACACACAATTTACAAAGAAAAATGTCTCGGCACAAAAAAAGTAAGTGGAAAAATGAAATTGTCAACAACACACACAAAAAAGCATCAAAATGACAGCACTAAACACATACTTATCTATAATTACGCTGAATGTAAATGGACTAAATGCACCAATAAAGAGACAGAGAGACTTAGACTGGATAAAGAAACACGATCCGTCTATATGCTGCCTATAAGAGACACACCTGAGACTTAGAGACACAAACAAACTAAAGCTCAAAGGATGGGAAAAAATATATCAAGCAAACAATAAGCAAAAAAGAGCAGAAGTAGCAATATTGATTTCTGACAAAATAGACATTAAAGTTAAATCCAGCACAAAGGATAAAGAAGGACACTACATAATGATTAAAGGGACAATTGACCAGGAAGATATAACCATATTAAATATTTATGCACCCAATGACAGGGCTGCAAGATACATAAAACAAACTTTAACAGAACTGAAAAGTGAGATAGACACCTCCACAATTATAGTAGGAGAATTCAACACACCACTTTCGGAGAAGGACAGGACATCCAGTAAGAAGCTCAATAGAGACACGGAAGACCTAATTGCTACAATCAACCAACTTGACCTCATAGAACTATACAGAACAATCCACCCAACAGCTGCAAAGTATACCTTTTTTTCTCTAGTGCACATGGAACATTTTCTAGAATAGATCACATATTAGGTCATAAAACAAACCTTTGCAGAATCCAAAACATCGAAATATTACAAAGCACTTTCTCAGACCACAAGGCCAGAAAAGTAGAAATAAACAAGAGAAAAATCAGGGAAAAGAAATCAAATAATTGGAAACTGAACAATACCCTGCTCAAAAAAAAACTGGGTTATAGAAGACATTAAGGAGGGAATAAAGAATTTTATAGAATGCAATGAGAATGAAAACACTTCCTATCAAAACCTCTGAGACACAGCAAAAGCAGTGCTCAGAGGTCAATTTATATCAATAAATGCACACATACATAAAGAAGAGAGAGCCAAAATCAGAGAACTGTCCCTACAACTTGAATAAATAAAAAGCGAGCACCAAAAGAATCCATCAGGCACCAGAAGAAAACAAATAATAAAAATTAGATCTGAACCAAATGAATTAGAGAACAGAAGAACAATTGAAAGAATTAACAAAGCCAGAAGCTGGTTCTTTGAAAAAATTAGCAAAATTGATAAACCATTGGCCAGACTGACTAAAGAAATACAGGAAAGGAAACAAATAACCCAAATAAAAAATGAGATGGGCCACATCACAACAGATCCAATTGAAATTAAAAGAATCATATCAGATTATTACGAAAAATTGTACTCTAACAAATTTGAAAACCTAGAAGAAATGGATGAATTCCTAGAAAAACACTACCTACCTAAACTAACACAATCAGAAGTAGAACAACTAAATAGACCCATAACAAAAAAAGAGATTGAAAAGATAATCAAAAAACTCCCAACAAAAAAAAGCCCTGGCCCAGACGGCTTCACTGCAGAGTTCTACCAAACTTTCAGAGAAGAGTTAATACCACTACTACTAAAGGTATTTCAATGCATACGAAATGATGGAATACTACCTAACTCATTCTATGAAGCCACCATATCCCTGATACCAAAACCAGGTAAAGACGCCACAAAAAAAGAAAATTATAGACCTATATCCCTCATGAACATAGATGCAAAAATCCTCAACAAAATTGTAGCCAATAGAATTCAACGACATATCAAAAAATTAATCCACCACGACCAAGTGGGATTTATACCAGGTATGCAAGGTTGGTTTAATATTAGAAAAACCTTTAATGTAATCTACCATATAAATAGAACAAAAGACAAAAACCACATGAGCTTATCAATTGATGCAGAAAAGGCATTTGACAATGTCCAACACCCATTCATGATAAAAACTCTTAGCAAAATAGCAATTGAAGGAAAATTCCTCAACATAATAAAGGGCATCTATACAAAGCCAAGAGCCAACATCATTCTAAATGGAAAAATCCTGAGAGCATTTCCCTTGAGAACGGGAACCAGACAAGGATACCCTTTATCACCGCTCTTATTCAACATTGTGCTAGAGGTCCTAGCCAGAGCAATTAGGCTAGACAAAGAAATAAGGGGTATCCAGACTGGTGAAGAAGAAGTAAAATTATCTCTATTTGCAGATGACATGATCTTATACACAGAAAATCCTAAGGAATCCTCCAGAAAACTACTGAAACTAATAGGAGAGTTTGGCAGAGTCTCAGGTTATAAGATAAACATACAAAAATCACTTGGATTCCTCTACATCAACAAAAAGAACATCGAAGAGGAAATCACCAAATCAATACCATTCACAGTAACCCCCAAGAAGATAAAATACTTAGGAATAAAACTACCAAAGATGTAAAAGGCCTATACAAAGAAAACTACAAAGTACTAGTGCAAGAAACTAAAAGGGACCTACATAAGTGGAAAAACATACCTTGCTCATGGATAGGAAGACTTAACACAGTGAAAATGTCTATTCTACTAAAAGCCATGTATACATACAATGCACTTCTGATCCAAATTCCAATGACATTTTTTAAAGTGATGGAGAAACAAATCACCAATTTCATATGGAAGGGAAAGAAGCCTTGGATAAGCAAAGCATTACTGAAAAAGAAGAAAGTGGGAGGCCTCACTCTACCTGATTTTAGAACATATTATACAGCCACAGTGGTCAAAACAGCCTGATACTGGTACAACAACAGGCACACAGACCAATGGAACAGAATTGAGAACCCAGATATAAATCCATCCACATAGGAGCAGCTGATACTTGACAAAGGTCCAGTGTCAGTTAATTGGGGAAAAGATAGTCTTTTTAACAAATGGTGCTGGCATAACTGGGTATCCATTTGCAAAAAAATGAAACAGGACTCATACCTCACCACCATGCACAAAAACTAACTCCAAGTGGATCAAAGACCTAAACATAAAGACTAAAACGATAAAGATTATGGAAGAAAAAATAGGGACAATGTTAGCAGCCCTATTACAAGGCATAAACCGAATACAACACATTACTAAAAATGACGAAGAGAAACCAGATAACTGGGAGCTCCTAAAAATCAAACACCTGTTCTCATCTAAGGACTTCACCAAAAGAGTAAAAAGACCACCAACAGATTGGGAAAAAATTTTCAGCTATGACATCTCTGACCAGTGCCTGATCTCTAAAATCTATATGATTCTGTCAAAACTCAACCACAAAAAGACAAACAACCCAACCAAAAAGTGGGCAAAGGATATGAACAGGCACTTCACTAAAGAAGATATTCCGGCAGCTAACAGACACATGAGAAAATGCTCTCGATCATTAGACATTAGAGAAATGCAAATTAAAACTACGATGAGATTCCATCTCACTCCAACAATGCTGTCATTAATCAAAAAACACAAAATAATAAATGTTGGAGAGACTGTGGGGAGATTGGAACTCTTATACACTGCTGGTGGGAATGTAAAATGGTACAACCACTTTGGAAATCTATCTGCTGTTTTCTTAAAAATTTAGAAATAGAACTACCATACAACCCAGAAATCCCACTCCTCAGAATATACCCTAGAGAAATAAGAGCCTTTACACAAACAGATATATACACACCCATGTTTATTGCAGCACTGTTTACAGTAGCAAAAAGCTGGAAGCAACCAAGGTGTCCATCAATAGATGAATGGTTAAATAAATTGTGGTATATTCACACAATGGAATACTACACATCAGTAAAGAACAGTGACGAATCTGTGAAACATTTCATAACATGGAGGAACCTCGAAGGCATTATGCTGAGTGAAATTAGTCAGGTGCAAAAGGACAAATATTGTGTAAGACCACTCTTATAAGATCTTGAGAAATAGTATAAACTGAGAAGAACACATTCTTTTGTGGTTATGAGAGGGGGGAGGGAGGGAAGTAGGGTGGGAGAGGGTTATTTACTGATTATTTAGTTGATAAGAACTACTTTAGGTGGAGGGAAGGACAATACTCAATAGAGGGAAGGGCAGCTCAACTGGACTGGACCAAAAGCAAAGAAGTTTCCGGGATAAACTGAATGTTTTGAAGGTCAGTGAAGAAAGGGCGGGAGTTTGGGGACTATGGCTTAAGGAGACTTCTAAGTCAATTGGCAAAATAAATTCTATTATGAAAACGTTCTGCATTCCACTCTGCAGTGTGGCGTCTGGGGTCTTAAATGCTAACAAGCGGCCATCTAAGATGCATCAATTGTTCTCAACCCACCTGGATCAAAGGAGAATGAAGAACACCAAGGTCACAGGATAACTATGAGCCCAAGAGACAGAAAGGGCCACATGAACCAGAGACTTACATCATCCTGAGACCAGAAGAACTAGATGGTGCCCAGCCACAATGGATGACTGCCCTGACAGGGAGCACAACAGAGAACCCCTGAGGGAGCAGGAGAACAGTGGGATGCAGACCCCAAATTCTCATAAAAAGACCAGACTTAATGGTCTGAATGAGTCTAGAGGAATCCCGGCGGTCATGGTCCCCAAACCTTCTGTTGGCCCAGGACAGGAACCATTCCCAAAGACAACTCATCTGACATGGAAGGGACTGGACAATGTGTTGGAGAGAGATGCTGATGAAGAATGAGCTACTTGTATCAGGTGGACACTTGAGACTGTATTGGCATCTCCTGTCTGGAAGAGAGATGGGGGGTAAAGGGGGTTAGAAACTGACAAAATGCTCACAAAAGGAAAGACTGGAAGGAGGGAGTGGGCTGACTCATTAGGGGGAGAGTAAATGGGAGTATGTAGCAAGGTGTATATAAGCTAATATGTGACAAAGTGACTTGATTTGTAAACTTTCACTTGAAGCCCAATAAAAGTTATTTAAAAAATAAATAAAGCCTGTGAGGGGCCATCTAGGATACTCCACTGGCCTCAGCCCTTCTGGAGCAAGGAATAATGAAGAAAACCAAATATACAAGGGAAAGATTAGTCCAAAGGACAAATGGACCACATCTACCATGGCCTCCTCCAGACTGAGTCCACGATAACTAGATGGTGCCCAGCTATCACCACTGACTGCTTTGATAAGGATCACAATAGAGGGTCCCAGACAGACGTGGAAAAAAAATATAGAACAAAATTCTTACTCAAAAAGAAAGACCAGATTTGCTGGCCTGGCAGAGACTGGGGAAAGCCTGAGAGTATGGCCTCTGGACACTCTTTCAGTTCAGTAATGAGGTCACTCCTGAGGGTCATCCTTCAGCCAAGGATGGAACAGTCCCATGGAACAAAACAAGACTAAAGAGGTGCACCAGCCCAGGGGAGAGTGTTGACACGTGGAGTTGTTAACCAGTGTCGTACAATAATGTGTGTACTGTTTGATGAGAAACTAATTTGTTCTGTAAACCTTCATCTAAAGTACAATAAAAACGAAAAAAAAGTTGGAAAAAAAAAGGGTAATAATACAAAAGAGCATCAACCCTTCAATCTGTCTTCCTTAGTACTCCCTACTCCTGTTTGTACTATCTTTCACACTGCTTCTTTCAGGTATGATAAATAAAGCGAAGTTCCTTCTTTAATTTCTTCTCTTGCTGTTTATTCTTATTTCAAGGGAGAAAAAAAAGGAAAGGGTGGAAGAGTGGAGAGGGAGCTTTGATTTAGTCATTGTACATGAAGGAACCAAGAATCACAACACATTACTAGCACTAAGGTGGAGCCCCGGTGGCATAGTAGTTAAGAGTTCAGCTGCTAACCAAAAAATCTGGCAGTTCAAATCCATCAGCCACTCCTTAGAAACCCCATGGGGCAGTTCTATTCTGTCCTAGGGTCAATATGAGTCAGAATCAACTCAACGGCAATGGGTTTGATTTTGCACAATGAGATTAGCAGTCAGGAAGATGATTTTTTTATTGTAAGATGTGTTTTATTGACAATGCAAATGCACTTAATGGTGAGGTTCCTAACAAATTGTGGATAATATTGTGAAAATGAGAATTCCAGAATACTTAATTGTGCTTATGAGGAATGGGTTCATAGACCAAGGAGCAATCATTTGAAAAGAACAAGGGGGTACTACATTGTTTAAAATCAGGAAAGGTGTGCAACAGAGTTGTATCTTTTTACCATTCTTATTCAATCTTAATGCTGAACAAGTGATCTGAGAAGCTGGACTATATTAAGAAGAATGAAGCATAAGGATTGGAGGAAGACTCATTAACAACCTGTAATACGCAGATGACACAACCTTGCTTGCTGAAAGCGAAGAGGACTTGAAGCACTTACTGATGATCAAAGACTACAGCCTTCAGTAATGATCACACCTCAACATAAAGAAAAAAATTCTCACAACTGAATCAATAAGCAATATCATGATATACAGAGAAAATATTGAAATATTCGAGGGTTTCATTTTACTTGGATTCACAATCAAGGCCCATGGAAGCAACAGTCGAGAAATCAGATGACTTATCTGCTGCAAAAAACCTCTTTAAAGTGTTAAAAAGCAAAGATGTCATTTTGAGAAGTAAGGTGCGCCTGACCCGAGCCATGGTATTTTCTATTTCCACATATGCATGTGAAAGCTGGACAGTGAATAAGGAAGACTGAAAAATTGATGCTTCTGAATTATGGTGTTGGTGAAGAATCTTGAGTATACCACAGGCTGCCAGGAGAATGAACAAGTCTGTCTTGGAAGTATAGCTCCTTAGAAGAGATAATGGCAAGACTTCATCTTAAGTATTTTGGACTTGTTATCAGGAGAGACCAGTCCCTGGAGGACATCATACTTGGTAATGTAGAGAGTCAGTGAAAAAGAAGAAGACTCTCAATGAGGTAGACTGACACAGTGGCTGCAACAATGAGCTCAAACATGGCAACAATTGTAAGGATGGCATAGGACTGGGCAGTGTTTTGTTGTGTTGTACATAGGGTCGCTATGAGTTGGAATTGACTCCAGGGAACCTAACAATAACAACAACATATCTATGTCTATTGTCTATATCCATATTGATCTATATATCAAGTATCTGAGTAATAGTGCAGGCGACTACGTTGCCTGATTAGTGTCCATGGCCTAGAGCAATAAAAAAAAAAAAAATAGAACCAAAGGAATATACTCCAAGTCAGAAAGAAAGAGAAAGTTTATTAGGAGGTGACACCAAAGGACAGTCCAACAGCAACATTGGCTGTCTTCATGGAGTTCCAAAAGGCAATTTCTACACCAGAACCTACATGTTATTTTTTCAAGGGTTATACAGTGTCTTCAGGCACATAGGCCACAGACGGTTGAAGGAGTATACATCACAAGACAATTACAAGAAACTCTCTATTAGACTAACAGTATGCATGCCAGACATCTGGACTCTAACTCAGATAAGCAGCAAGAAAAAAAGAAAGCTACAGATCAAAAGCATCATGCAGACTTCCTAGCTGCCACCTTGCACTTTGAAGGCCATCCCCCAAAAGAACAAAGGAAAGGAGGAAGACCAAGGCCACAAGAGCCAAGATGGCCCCACACCCCTTTGGAAAGAGACCAGTGCAGCTGATGCAATAAAAAAAGGGCATTGAAAATGATAGTATACAAAATACCAAGCAAAAAAACTTGTAGGTTACTTAAAGTATCATTATGGCATTACTTGTGTCAAGCTCTCAATTGCCCATTTGAAAAAGAGAAAAACATGTTGTGGAGTATTACAGTCACAGCTATAAAATAACGAGACTGATATCCAGCATTCATACAAGACATCAGGCTCACATCACTTTGCCATCAAATTTTACCACAGGAAATTTTTCATAATGGCACTGCCAAACAGTAGGTGGAAAAATGAACTCTCATCGATTGCACTTAAAAATTCAGATTTTAAGATCATAAGGAATTTGACATCAGCCTGAGACCAGACGAAGTAGATGGTGCCTGGCTACAACCAATGACTGCCCTGACAGGGGACACAACAGAGAACTCCTGAGGGAGCAGGAGAGCAGTGGGATGCAGACCCCAAATTCTCATTAAAAAGACCAGACTTAATGGCCTGACTGAGACTAGAAGGACCCTAGTGGTCATGGTCCCCAGACCTTCTGTTAGCCCAGGACAAGAGCCATTTCCAAAGCCAATTCTTCAGACAGGGATTGGACTGGACAATGGGACAGAAAATGATAGTGGTGAAGAATGAGCTTCTTGGATCAAGTAGACATTTGAGACTATATTGGCATCTCCTATTTGGAGGAGAGATGAGAGGGCAGAGTGGGTCAGAAGTTGACAGAATGTACCTGAAAAGAGAGAGTGGAGGGAAGGAGTGTACTGTCTCATTAGGTGGAGAGCAATTAGGAGTATATAGCAAGGTGTACATAAATTTTTGTATGAGAGACTGACTTGATTTGTTCACTTTCACTTAAAGCACAATAAAAATTAAAAAAAAAAGAACATACAGAATTTGAATAATATCTAGCCTCACAAATTATTTTAAGCACACTAACACTTAAGAACTAGTGACCTGAAGGAATAGTGAGCAAGCTAGACTGTTAGTTTCCAATAGTAATTATCTCTGTTATGATTTCTGTATATTTTGGTAAATGTACTGATATTTATTTATTATGAAAATGTGAGAACCTGAAAAACTTATTCTGACAGAGAAACTTCATATTTCTATATTAGATGAAATTCAGTGGTAATTTTTAAAATATATCACCTCAAAAATATTAATGATTATAAAATAATTAGATATTAAATCTTATTCAACTCAATTGTAATGAATGCTATTAAAAAAAACACACTGAAATAATTTATTGCAAATTTGTGGACTAAGTACCCTTTATAATGAAAATTTTAGCCATATATAAAATAGCAAATATATTAAAAATATCAAAAATCTTTTCAAATTATTATTTAAATTACAGAGACACTATTTTTTGATGGGGGAAAGAATTTACATTTATTCATTCAATTTTAATGAGGTTTTCCAAGTTTTATGAGAATTTTAGCTCTTTTTCCAAAATTGTTTTATGTATAATTCATTAACTACCAATTTGAAAATCTTTGAATTAAAAGGTTTGAGGTTCCTATGACTTCTTTGTTCCTTCTTCACTTAGCACTTTTAAAAAAGAATTTTTCCTCTGCAATCCCAGTGTTTTGCCTACATTTTGTCATAAGCCAAAACAAACAAACAAAAAAACAAACAAAAAGGTATACCCGCTGCCAGCAAGTTGATTCCAACTCATGGCGGCTTTATAGGACAGAGTAGAACTGCCCCATAGGGTTTCCAAGGCTGTAAACTAGACTGCCACAGCATTTTCCCCCGGAGCAGCTGCTGGGTTCAAGCCGCTGACCTTTCCGTCAGCAGCCAAGTGCTTTAATCACTGAGCTCTTTCAGAAGTCAAAAGTAACCGACAATCTGGGTACAAGATAACAATATGAAACCAATGGAAACGAATATGTTCTGTCTTTAAGGTGTTTAGGGATAAATCTTTAGTTATGTGATATTAATCAGAAAAAAAAATTATCTTCACTAATCAATAGCTAAATGTACTTTGGCCACCACTGAGCATTTGGTAATTTTTTTCTCCTTTTGAGTTGAGGACACCAACTGAAACTACAGGACCATTAAGGGCCTTATTTCAGAGAAAAGAGGCTGTCCTGGACAATTAAGCACTTGCAACACTAGTCTACAGAGAGCCCTTCACTGCCAGATGCCTCCTTAAACATTCAAACAACGTGGTGAAAAATGAGATACAGGAGAGTTTCTTTAGAGGGAACCTACTTCTGAAATATTTTTTTTGTTGTTGTTGTTAATGACTTTTGTTTCACGATGAATTTCATTTGTTTGACAGAAGTTCAATAAACGCTTAAAGACTTTCTAAGGAGAAATCATAAAATTAAGTTTAGCTTTTATGCTAAAAACCCTAAGGAAGTGTTATATAAATTGTTTTTCAAAATATTTGAAAATTGTTAAAAAAACATGTGAATTTAATTAAGGAAACATATGCAATTTTTTAACATTTGTAGATAATACTCTGCAATAAAACAAGGAATTAATATTATTTTCATCTTGTGAAACAGTGATACTTTTTATAAAGTAAAAATTTTAAATAAATGGAGCTTACGAACAACATTTTGTAATTGAAAAATGGGAGCAAAGGACCAAATAATGGGATAATTTTTTACATAATTACAAATACCCTGTTCAAAAATTTTTACAAAGGACAGTTCATGTAATTAATTTATATATGTATATATATGAAAACCCTGGTGGTGTAGTGGTTAAGTGCTACAGCTCCTGACCAAAAGGTCATCAGTTTGAATCCACCCGGTGCTCCTTGGATACTCTATGGGGAAGTTCTACTCTGTCTCATAGGGTCGCTGAGTCGGAATTCACTTGATGGCAATGGGTATATATATATATAAACACACACATATATATTTTTTAGTACATTTGTCTCATCTAATCTGTGAACACAAGTCTCCAATAATATAGGTAACACATAACAAAATGCTATTTTAGTGATTGCTTTCTTAATTTTATTTATCTGTCTGCCTGTCTCTCTAGCTGTCTATCTACCTATAGCTTTCATCTTATATTTAAGATTTCTGGTTATGTGTTGAAGATCTTTCTAGAGTTGATATCTAATATAGAATTTACTTAAATGAATGATTCTGAAAAGCATTCTGAAAATATTTCCATAGCAATTAGTGATTAATATTGTCATGCTTTTTATCATGAATCTATAGATATTAAATAATAATAACACCAACAACAGGTAACATTCGTTGAGCATGCATTATGTGTCTGACATTTTTCAAGTGTTTTAAATACATTACATTATTTCATTTTCACAACAACTCTTTGGGAAAGAAAATTACAGGTATGTCCATTAACAGGTGACACTGGAGAAAGAGAAGGAAGCGAAGTAAATCGCTAACGGTCATCTACCTTGGTAGAGGTAGATTTGCAATTTTACCTCAAGTGGTGGTCAGACTGACATGTCAAATTAGTGATATGGTTTTACACACATCTATTTTACAGACATTATGCAGTAGATCGAGGATTGGCAAATTGGCCCACAGCCCAAATTCTGTAGTAAATAAAATTTTAAGTGAACATAGTCACAACTATTTGTTTCAATGTCATCCGGAGCTGCTTTCTTGATATAATGGCATAGTTCAGTAGTTGTGACAGCGATCTAATGACAAGCAAAGGCTAAAATATTTACTATCTAGCATTTTACAGAAGAAAAGTTCTGACTCTGGTCTAGATTATTATTATATTTACAAGTGGCATTCATGCTGTGAAACTCTTTTCTCAACTAAGTCAAACACAGTGAGTGTTCTCTTGTGATCTATACATTTGCTGATCATTGACTGACTCAGGGTTCTCTCAGGTGTTGTAGAATTATGTCACCGTGACTACTTAACACAAGAATGGTGGTATGTTCAAAAATTACGGTAAAATAGTTTTTAAATATTTATGGTAAAAGAAAATCATGAAAAAGTATAATTCCACTTTTCCCATTGTTTTTGGGAAATTCAGGTACAATGACTTAAACTATAAATGTCAATTTATTAAAGTGGGAAACCATTTTCTTAATTAAAATGAACTTTCCAATTCTTGTAGGATAAATTACTGCAAAAATTTTCAAGAGGTTTGCTTTGTTATGTTCTTTGTGAACTCATCTTCAATGTCAAATCATTTAATTAGTTTTTTTGTGGAGGTGCTGACTTAAAATTCTGTTTCTGTCATGTGCCTTTGAATTTGACTAACATAATAAATCTTACTCATGACAATGTCACGACCTATTAGAAATTAATAAAGTCATTCAAATACAGCTTCATTAATGCTATTTATAAGCTGATGTGTCCATTCATATATTACTGAATATCTATTTTGCCAATCAGCATTTTGCTCATGAAGTATGTAGTATATATTTCAAATGATTGCAATTTCATTTTTTTCATTAGTTATTATTAGATCACTTACCCATGGGAAAAAATTGTAACAAAGGAATCACTTTCCTTTTCCAAAGTAATTTTTGATTTTGCATTTCTTATTTTTAACTAAAATTTATATAAAAATATAGCAGAGATACAGAATTTTTCACAAATTATAAGTCTAGAGGTTGGTGCATTTTCATGAACTGAATATGCTCTTGTTGACGGGACCCAGATCAAGAAAGAGAATAGTGCAAATATTTTGAAGCCCCTCTGTTTTTGGAATCGTATAGATATCAAACATACATATGCTTCTGTGTATGGTTTCTATCAGTCAGTATTATGTTTGTAAGAATCATTCATGGTATTATATGTAGCATTAATTTGTTTATTCTCTGTGCTCATTCATTGATCAATTCAGCCAATGATGAGCATTTGGGTTTGTATAACTCTGGAAATACTGCTGTTGTAAGCATTCTTATTCTTTTTTTGTGTGACTATATGTGCACATTACTGTTGATTATATACATATGAGTGTAGTGGCTGCCATTAGGGTTTGCTATGTAGGGCTTCAGTAGAGATGCCAATTTTCCAAAGTGGTTTTACCAATGTACACACCCATCAATAATGTCTGAGAGTTCCCCATGGTTGCAATGCTTGACTATGAATATATTTTTATTTTGATGTGTACATTTGTATGATGGCTACGGATTCTGATCATTGTTTCATGTTTTTTTGTCTATTTAAAGGCCCTTTTTTGTGAAAGCCCGTTTATGTATTTTGCCTCTATGATCTCAGGCTGATTAATGACAGAGCAAATTTTAATTTCTCATATCATTCACTATTTTAAGCTAGTGTATTTTATAAAGTTTAAACTTGAATGCATTGAGGTCACGTTAAATAGTATTTGTTGCTATGATGTTTGAATTTTTTTTTAATAATTTTTATTGTGCTTTAAGTGAAAGTTTACAAATCAAGTCAGTCTGTCACATATAAGCTTATATACATCTTACTCCATACTCCCACTTACTCTCCCCCTAATGAGTCAGCCTGCTCCCTCCTTCCAGTCTCTCCTTTTGTGACAATTTTGCCAATTTCTAACCCTCCCTATCCTCCTATCTCCCCTCCAGACAGGAGATGCCAACACAGTCTCAAGTGTCCACCTGATACAAGTAGCTCACTCTTCATCCGTGTCTCCCTCCAACCCATTGTCCAGTCCCTTCCGTGTCTGATGAGTTGTCTTCAGGAATGGTTCATGTCCTGAACCAACAGAAGGTTTGGGGACCATGACCATTGGGATCCCTCTAGTCTCAGTCAGACCATTGACTCTGGTCTTTTTATGAGAATTTGGGGTCTGCATCCCACTGATCTCCTGCTCCCTAAGGGGTTCTCTCTTGTGCTCCCTGTCAGGGCAGTCATCGGCTGTGGCCGGGCACCATCTAGTTCTTCTGGTCTCAGGATGATGTAAGTCTCTGGTTCTTGTAGCCCTTTCTGTCTCTTAAGCTCATAGTTATCGTGTGACCTCGGCATTCTTCATTCTCCTTTGATCCACGTGGGTTGAGACCAATTGATGAATCTTAGATGGCCGCTTGTTAGCATTTAAGACCCCAGTAATGTCTGAATTTAAATCCCTGTTCTGACACTTGATAAATGTGCTAACTTTGGTCAAGTCGTCACTCCTTTATGCTTTAGTATTTTCTTAGTAAAATGAGAAAAATAATAGTACATTCATTCATAGAAGTATCATGAAAATTTATATATAGTATTTAACAAACACCTAGCATTGAAAAGCACTATGTAAGTGGTTCCCGTAATGATTGTTATCTTCCTTCTGTCTGTTCTAGTCAGGATCACCTATTGTTGTTGGGAGCTGCTATTGAGCTGATTCTGACTCATGGTGACCCTGCGTACGGAGTAGAACGCACCATAGGGTTTTCAAGGTTGTGAACTTTCAGAAGCAGATCACCAGGCATGTCTCCCATCGCAGCTCTGCGTGGGTTAAAACCACCAACTTTTTGGCTAATAATCGAGGGCTTAACAGTTTGAGCCACCCAAGGACTGCAAGCATCATCTACTAGCTGGAAAAAAAAAAAAAAAAAGAAGCCTTATCTGCCAACTCATGAGGATCTATGTTATCTGCATGTGCATCGGAAGTCGCCATTTTGTATGAGTAAATTTTAACTTAAATATCAGCCTCTTTGTAATGCTTACAAATACTACCGTGACTTGCACAGATCATATATTCAACATAAGAGAACTTACTGAAGCTCAGTTAATTTCTATTCGTTAGGAGAGAGGGGTCACATCTACTCTTTTAGTTTACTAAGGTAGAATTGAGATTTAAAAAAAAAATCAGCAGTTAATTAAACCTGGGTTTCTGAAAGAGTGTATGCAGCTTTCACAGGTACCATTTTACAACCAAGGAATAACTACAGTACAAGGAAAGATTGATTCTTTATCAGCAGTAGAAAACAATAGCAAATCTCCCTGCAAGAATGTCCCTGACCTAAATATTTTTATGCTCTAATTAAAGATCTGTGATAACTAAATATTTTGTTTATAATTACCTTGCAAATTTTGTAGGAAACTTTAATGATAGGAGATTCTCACTGAAAGGTTAGACTATATGACCAATCACTAATAATAATTACACACAAATCCTGTGCCTGATACCCTGGGGAAACTAACCTATTTGTCTTCTCATCATAGCTACACTCATTTTCTATTTCAAATTATTGAGCCATCAGCTCATTATTTCCTACCTTTCAAAGTCCTACAGGGCCACCAAGGCTTGGCTGACTCTGTGTTGGTCAGGGTTTTGCAACTGCATCTACATCTAAAAACTCTTGAATTACTGAAATATTTGTTATACACTTTACTATCTTCTAACGGTGTTTTACAGATTTTTCCTGGTCAAGCTCACATTTTTTCTACATACATTTAAAATTACTTTTGTCAAGTTCTACATACAATAAATTAAAAAATGTATGTCATAAGAAAGTAGTTTGTTTAATATACGTATATATGTAAATATATTATATATATACATATACATATATACACATATATATATATATAGTAAAAACAGAACCCACTGCCACTTGATTGAGTCCTGATTCTGGCTCATAGCAACCCTATAGGACAGAGCAGAACAGCCACATTGGGCCTTCAAGGTTGTAATCTTTAAGGATCAGAGTGCCACCACATATTGCTTGAGAAAACGGCTATTGGACTTAAACTATTGAACTTTCAATTAGCAGCCAAGCACTTAACCCTTGTCACACCAGGGCTCTTTCTGTATGGATATGTATGTGTATGTGTATATGTATATGGATGTATGTGTGTGTACGTGTGTATATGTGTGTATGTGCATATATGTGTACATGTGTATGTGTGTATATGTGTGTACGTGTGTCTGTGTAGATACATAACATACTATATATTCCATCTATTCCAAGAATTGATGGAATATCAATTGAGATGTTTCAACAAACAGATGCAGTACTGGAGGTGCTCACTTGTCTAAGCCAAGAAATATGGAAGACAGCTTCCTGGCCAACTGACTGGAAGAGATCCATATTTATGCCTACTCCCAAGAAAGATTATCCAACCAAATATGGAAATTATAGAACAATACCATTAATATCACACACAAGCCAGATTTTCTGAAGATCATTCAAAAATGGCTGCAACAGTATATCGACAGAGAACTGCCAGAAATTCAGGCTGGTTTCAGAAGAGGACGTGGAACCAGGCATATCATTGCTGATGTCAGAAGGATCCTGGCTGAAAGCAGAGAATACCAGAAGGATGTTTACCTGTGTTTTATTGATCATGCAAAGGCATTTAACCATGTGGATCATAACAAACTATGGATAACACTGCGAAGAATGGGAATTCCAGAAGACTTAATTGTGCTCCTGAGGAAACTTTACATAGATCAAGAGGGAGTTGTTCAGACAGAACAAGGGATGCTGATTGGTTTAAAATAAAGGTGTGTGACAGGGTTGTATTCTTTCACCATACCTATTTAATCTGAATGTTGAGCAAATAATACAAGAAGTTGGACTATATGAAGAAGAATGGGGCATCAAGGTTGGAGGAAGACTCATTAACAACCTGCGTTATGCAGATGACACAACCTTGCTTGCTGAAAGTGAAAAGGGCTTGAAGCACTTACTAATGAAGATCAAAGACCACAGCCTTCAGTATGGATTGCACCTCAACATAAAGAAAACAAAAATCCTCACAACTGGACCAGTGAGCAACATCCTGATAAATGGAGAAAAGATTGAAGTTGTCAAGGATTTCATTTTACTTGGATCCACAATCAACAGCCATGGAAGCAGCAGTCAAGAAATCAAAATACGCATTACATTGGGTAAATCTGCTGCAGAGGACCTTTTTAAAGTGTTGAAGAGCAAAGATGTCACCTTGAAGACTAAGGTGCGCCTGACCCAAGCCATGGTATTTTCAACCACATCATATGCCTGTGAAAGCTGGACAATAAATAACGAAGACTGAAGAAGAATTGACGCCTTTGAATTGTGGTGTTGGCGAAGAATATTGAATACACCATGGACTGCCAAAAGAATGAACAAATCTGTCTTAGAAGTACAACCAGAATGCTCCTTAGAAGTAAGGATGGCGAGACTGCGTCTTACGTACTTCGGACATGTTGTCAGGCGGGATCAGTCCCTGGAGAAGGACATCATGCTTGGCAGAGTACAGGGTCAGCGGAAAAGAGGAAGACTCTCAATGAGGTGAATTGACACAATGGCTGCAACAATATGCTCAAGCATAACAATGAATGTAAGGATGGCACAGGACCGGGCAGTGTTTCGTTCTGTCGTGCATAGGGTCGCTATGAGTCAGAACCAACTGGACTGCACCTAACAACGACAGCAACTATATATATATACACACACACTATATATATGTATATACACACATACATACATACACACACATATTGTTATTTCAATCTTACCATCCAAAACTGATATATTACATTCAAAATACTCTAGTCTGTTTTATGACTTTTCATATTTTATAAACACAAGCGTACACATACAGATTTTTTAATTGGTCCTAACTATATCTTTTTAAAATTTTAGCTTGGTGTTTTATTTTGGTTATGGCTACTATTTGTTGTTTGTTGTTATGTTCCATCGAGTTGGTTCTGACTCATAGTGACCCTATGTACAACGGAACGAAACTCTGCCTGGTCCTGCACCTTCCTCATGATCGTTGTTGTGCTGGAGCCTATTGTTGCAGTCACCGTGTCAATCCATTTTGTTGAAGGTCTTCCTCTGTTTTACTGACCCTCTACCAAGCCTGATGTCTTTCTCCAGGGACTGACCCCTCCTGATAATATGTCCAAAGTATGTGAGATGAAGTCTCTCCAACCTCAATTCTAAGGAGCACTCTGGTTGTACAACTCCCTAGACAGATTCATTCATTATTTTGGCAGTTCAAGGTACATTCAAGATTCCTCGGCAACGCCATAATTCATAGGCATCAATTCTTCTTTGGTCTTCCGTAATCATTGACCAGCTTTCCCATGCATATATGGCAATTGAAATCACCATGGCTTAGGTAAGGTTCACCTTGGTTTTCAAGGTGATATCTTTGCTTTTTAACACTTTAAAGTCTTTTGCAGCAGATTTGCCCAAAGCAATGCATCATTTGATTTCTTGACAAGTAATTGGTCTTTTGAATGCCATGTTATTTTTATTCATTCCTTGGTGGATTCATTTGAGTTTCGATTATACAATATCAGTATCTATATAAACACACATACACACACATACATGGAGACAGAAAACATAAAGAGAAACAAACTGCTTTCCAATGTTCGTATTCCTTGCCTCATTCTCATGTATTATCACAATAATGCTATCAAAAATCAATAAGTAAAAGGGTCTTTTAAGTTTCAGGATAGCAAACTAGGCAGTCTGTCATTTGAGACTCCTATAAATTAAAGTAAAATGATTTAAAAAAATGGAAGGAAAAAGAAAATAGAAAAGAATCCAACAGAGGTGATATTTCAACAAATTCCTCATGGAGGGAATGTGAATGGGAAAATTATAATAAAGAGAAAGAGTGGGAGAAATATTGAGCTAGAGTTTTGGCAAAGGAAGGGGCACCTGTGGCCAATGAGGGTCCTGAGTACCTGGCAGAACACAGTAGAGGTTCAAGAGTCCAAGGCAACTAGTTGATTTCAAGGTTAGGAAAGGTATGTGAAGTTGAAAAGGGAGAGGTTCCTAGAAAGTTCTCCTAGTGAAATAGTAAACCCCTTTCCCACTTGAAGCCATAGAAAAGTCACCTACCACCAACACAAATAGAGGAGGAATTATTTTATTCATATAAAAAGAAGTCTGGATGCAGGTCTTTCAGAGACCCAGCTTCTCAAGGATGGTATCAAGGAATCAGAGTTTTTCTGCCTTCCCTCTGACATACTTATCATTTGGCTTTCTTTTTTTTTTTCTCTGTGGCCTGATGGTGGCAATGCAGCTCTAAGAGCAACATTCATCATTTTTTTATAGGAAGGAAGAAAAAAGGAGGGGAAAAGTGACTGGCTTCTTTAAATCATACAGAAATGTCATTTATAGAAACTTATTTCTACATCACATTGAAAGAACCGGGTTACGTGGCCACCTCCACCTGAAAGGAAGGATTCCAAGTCAAATATTTCAGTTTTCTAGGATATATACTAGATGGAGGAAGGCAAAGTAAAAGGTAGTCAAAGAAGACTTTGTGTGACTTCTTTTTGTAAGAGCTCACAACATAAAACAGCAACCCTGAATCAAAGAAACATAAATCTAAAAAGACCAGAGAGGAAATTGGTAATTCAAAAAGAATAGAGAACCAATGAAAAATAAAATCTCTTCATAATATTCTCAGGTATATTCTACCATCTTGCAATGAATTGTACACATTTATTGCAAAATTTTACAAAATTTTTATTTTATTAAACATTAATTATAGTAATAAAACATGAAAGACCTCTTAACATACAAAATCACCATTTTTGAAGTAAGCAATCTGATAGCAAGGGCATGTTGAAGAGTAAAATTATGAACGGTGGTTAGTGATGCTCTAAATATAAGCTGGAAAGAAAGTTAAAAAAAACTTTAAAAAGAAAGGAATGATAAATTTTATGAGTATTTAAATTGTTCACTTTTAAAGCAGTGTATTTTTATCATAAGGTTTCCCTGCTTTAGCGTTATATTTCTCGGAAAGTATTCTTCATTATCAATTTAAAATTACTGTTCCTTTCTTTTTAAATCTGTTATATCCCCAGTACCCGAAACATTACATAAAAGACGATGCTGCACAATAAAGGCTGTTTAATGAACAAATGAATAAATAAAATCATAAGGAATGTCTTTATGTATTGATATCAGAGGTTATCACTATATATTGCAGGTTGATGAAAAAATACAGTATGAGCCAATTCTGGTAAAAAAATAAATGTATAAATATATCAGTGTATAAAAATGCAATGTAAATTTTTACATATGTCCTTATTACATGTTGTTAGGTGCCATCGAGTCGGTTCCCACTCATACCAACCCTATGTACAACAGAACGAAACACTGCCCGGTCCTACGCCATCCTTACACACCTTGTTATGCTTGAGCTCATTGTTGCAGCCACTGTGTCAATCCACCTCATTGAGGGCCTTCCTCTTTTCCGCTGACCCTGTACTCTGCCAAGCATGATGTCCTCCAGGGACTGATCCCTCCTGACAACATGTTCAAAGTTTGTAAGACTCAGACTCGCCATCCTTGCTTCTAAGGAGCATTTTGGTTTTACTTCTTCCAAGACAGATCTGTTCGTTCTTCTGGCAGTCCGTGGTATATTCAATATTCTTCACCAACACCACAATTCAAAGGCATCAATTCTTCTTCAGTCTTCCTTATTCATTGTCCAGCTTTCACAGGCATATGATGTGGTTGAAAATACCATGGCTTGGGTCAGGCGCACTTTAGTCTTCAGGGTGACATCTTTGCTCTTCAACACTTTGAAGAGGTCCTTTGCAGCAGATTTACCCAATGCAATGTGTCTTTTGATTTCTTGACTGCTGCTTCCATGGCTGTTGATTGTGGATCCAAGTAAAATGAAATCCTTGGCAACTTCAATCTTTTCTCTGTTTACCATGATGTTGCTCATTGACCCAGTTGTGAGGATTTTTGTTTTCTTTATGTTAAGGTGCAATCCTTACTGAAGGCTGTGGTCTTTGATCTTCATTAGTAAGTGCTTCAAGTCCTCTTCACTTTCAGCAAGCAAGGTTGTGTCCTCTGCATAAGGCAGGCCGTTAATGAGTCTTCCTCCAATCTTGATGCCTCGTTCTTCTTCATGTGGCCCAGCTTCTCGTATTATTTGTTCAGCATACAGATTAAATAAGTATGGTGAAAGAATACAACCCTGATGCACACCTTTCCTGACTTTAAAGCAGTCAGTATCCCCTTGTTCTGTCCGAACAACTGCCTCTTGATCTATGTAAAGTTTCCTCAGGAGCACAATTAAGTCTTCTGGAATTCCCATTCTTCGCAGTGTTATCCATAGTTTGTTATGACCCACACAGTCGAATGCCTTTGCATGATCAATAAAACACAGGTAAACATCCTTCTGGTATTCTCTGCTTTCATCCAGGATCCTTCTGACATCAGCAATGATATGCCTGGTTCCACATCCTCTTCTGAAACCAGCCTGAATTTCTGGCAGTTCTCTGTCGATATACTGTTGCAGCCATTTTTGAATGATCTTCAGAAAATCTGGCTTGTGTGTGATATTACTGATATTGTTCTATAATTGCCACATTCGGTTGGATCACCTTTCTTGGGACTAGGCATAAATATGGATCCCTTCCAGTCAGTTGGCCAGGAAGCTGTCTTCCATATTTCTTGGCATGGATGAGTGAACACCTCCAGTACTGCATCTATTTGTTGAAACATCTCAATTGATATTCCATCAATTCCTGGAGCCTTGTTTTTCACCAATGCCTTCAGAGCAGCTTGGACTTCTTCCTTCAGTACCATCGGTTCCTGATCATATGCCACCTCTTGAAATAGTTGAATATCATTCTAATTCTTTTTGGTAGAATGTCTCTGTGTATTCCTTCCATCTTCTTTTGATGCTTCCTGCACCATTTAATATTTTCCCCCATGGAATCCTTCAATATTGCAACTCTAGGCTTGAATTTTTTCTTCAGTTCTTTCAGCTTGAGAAACGCCGAGTGTGTTCTTCCCTTTTGGTTTTCCATCTCCAGCTCTTTGCACGTGTCATTATAATACTTTATTTTGTCTTCTCGAGAGGCCCTTTGAAATCTTCTCTTCAGTTCTTTTACTTCATCAATTCTTCCTTTTGCTTTAGCTGCTCGACACTCAAGAGCAAGTTTCAGAGTCTCCTCTGACATCCACCTTGGTCATTTCTTTCTTTCCTGTCTTTTCAGTGACCTCTTGCTTTCTTCATGGATGATGTCTTTGATGTCATTCCACAACTCGTCTGGTCTTCGGTCAGTAGTGTTCAATGTGTCAAATCTATTCTTCAGATGGTCTCTAAATTCAGGTGAGATCTACTCAAGGTCATATTTTGGCTCTCATGGACTTGCTCTGATTTTCTTCACTTTCAGCTTGAACTTGCATATGAGCAATTGATGATCTGTTCCACAGTCGGCCCCTGGCCTTGTTCTGATTGATGATATTGAGCTTTTCCATTGTCTCTTTCCACAGATGTAGTCAATTTGATTTCTGTGTGTTCCATCTGGCAAGGTCCATGTGTATAGTCGCCATTTATGTTGGTGAAAGAAGGTATTTGTAATGATGAAGTCATTGGTCTTGCAAAATTCTGTCATTTGAACTTTGGCATTGTTTCTATCACCAAGGCCATATTTTCTGACTAGTGATCCTTCTTCTTTGTTTCCAACTTTCACATTCCAATCACCAGTAATTATCAATTCATCTTGATTGCTTGTTCGATCAATTTCAGACTGCAATAGCTAATAAAAATCTTCTATTTCTTCATCTTTGGCCCTAGTGGTTGGTGTGTAAATTTGAATAATAGTCATATTACCTGGTCTTCCTTGTAGGCGTATGGATATTATCCTATCACTGACAGCATTGCACTTCAGGATAGATCTTGAAACTTTCTTTATGATGATGAATGCCACACCATTCCTCTTCGAGTTGTCATTCCCAGCGTAGTAGACTATATGATTATCCAATTCAAAATGGCCAATACCAGTCCATTTCAGCTCATTAATGCCTAGGATATTGATGTTTATGCGTTCCATTTCATTTTTGACGATTTCCAATTTTCCTAGATTCTTACTTCATACATTCCAGGTTCTGATTATTAATGGATGTTTGTAGCTGTTTCTTCTCATTTTGAGTCATTCCACATCAGCAAATGAAGGTCCTGAAAGCTTTACTCCATCCACGTCATTAAGGTAGACTCTACTTTAGGGAGGCAGCTCTTCCGCAGTCATCTTTTGAGTGCCTTACAACCTGGGCGGCTCATCTTCCAGCACTATATCAGACAATGTTCCACTGCTATTCATAAGGTTTTCACTGGCTAATGCTTTTCAGAAGTAGACTGCTGGGTCCTTCTTCCTACTCTGTCTTAGTCTGGAATCTCAGCTGAAACCTGTCCTCCATGGGTGACCCTGCTGGTATCTGAATACCGGTGGCATAGCTTCCAGCATCACAGCAACACACAAGCCCCACAGTACGACAAACTGACAGACATGTGGGGGCCTTATTACATAAGTGTATATATACCTACACATAATAGAATGCCTTTACATAAAATAATTAAAATAAATAAATGAAAGGGTAAATGAATATCTACAAACCAAAACCAAACCCAGTGCCGTTGATTCGATTCCGACTCATAGTGACCCTATAGGACAGAGTAGAACTGCCCCATAGAATTTCCAAGGAGCACCTGGTGGATTCAAACTGCCAACCCTTTGGTTAGCAGCCGTAGCACTTAACCACTAAGCCACCAGGGTATTTAGAAAGATACAATTCAAACTATATATAGTGATGCCTGGTTGACAGGATTTAATGTGTTTTTGTATGTGTGAGTCCATGTAGGCTGTTGTGTCTGTCTATAATGAGAATGCTGCTTTCTTTATTTATACCATTCTCTATTGTCTTATAATTTTAATTATGCTAATAATAATGTGATTTTGTGGTTTGTAAAACGGTTAAAGCGTAACGGGCAATGTTGAGGGCAAAGGTTTCAGGTTAAATTTAACAGTAAATATAATGTTGGCACTTAGTTTAAATACATACTGTGCATTAAAATGAGTATTTCTCTTAAACTTAGAAATTGTTGAATTTTGTCAAATATCTTCCACCTGTTTCAGGATGATGATAAGGTTTTTATTTAAAATATGCTGTCTTCTTAGAACAGATACTTACTAATAATGTTAGATGTACATTTGCTGATACTGATCAGCTGTTTCTGTTTAAGAAACAATCTAGTAACTGTATGCCTTTATCTCTGTTAGTCACTAGAAATACATTTGTACTGGTGTAGGCTTTTCAGAATGAGATTATTTCCCGGGTAGCATAAGGTGCCTCTGCATTTGTTTTCATTTTTAAAGGCCACTTCTGAATTCAACCTTTAGGGGAAGAGTGTGGATAATACATAGGGATCAATTCACAGGAAACACTGGTAGCATGGGGTTAAGCATTGCAGAATGCTGATTTTAATTCAAATATCATTTTTCTCCAGAAAAAAAATTTCCAGCTTCTTGAATGGTGATTCAATTTGCATTGGATAACATCAATTTGTTAAAAGGATCAACTGTTGCTAACAAGGCTTTCTTGCCATTTTTATAAATGCTGAAGAAGCAATACTTCAAATTAAAACTTCAATGTAAGTTTATATTTTCATTTATGTCTATCAAATATGTATTCCTGTATATTCTGACTAATAGCTAGACGATGAATAACAATACACATTTCAGTAGTCAGAGTAACATGCTAGTCAGAAAAGTATTATATTCCAAATGAATCACTTTCAGAATTCATTGACTCAACAAAATATTTACCGAGCATCACTCTCACTACAGAGAAGAAGCCATGCTTGTTGTGTGAAGATATACAAGGGTTCCCTGCTTTCAGAGAGTTTCTTCGCAGAGAAATTAAGACATAAAATAGCTACGGTAATTTGGTAAATGTTAAAAAAAAAAAAAAGTCATAGATACCGTAAAATGTATGAGTAAAATATTGAGGAGACAGAGAGAGAAAAACAGAGAGAAATTATTTCTCATTTTATAGCTAAGCCAAATTCTCATTTTTAATTTTTTTTCTGCTAAAAAATAATGAGTTTTTATATTGTTTTCAGAATAAAAATTACCGAAAGCTTGGTGAGAGAAAATAAGGTATTATCAAGCACTTTGGTTTCTTTTTGAGATACGTATATTAAAATTCTCTTCTACATGTACCGCTCATCACGAACGAATGGATGCGTGAATAAATAAAACTGTAAAGGGCCTTTTCCATAACCATAAAAAGTTTATCAGAAGGCAACCCGATAAAAGGAGCCAATGATGTAGAGAAAAATGAGAAAGTAAAATATGAAATAGATCAAGGGAAAAATGAAGCTTCAAGCAATAGTTCTCATGATAATGTTGAGTTAGGACTGGATATAATGAATAGAAGAGAGTTTTGTTATTGATTTTTTAACAAATGGGAACTAGCCATGTCAAATTTATATTGATAGTAAAACATTTATCTGGATAGAATTGGAAAGACTTTTCTGAATGTGGGTTTTTGCCTTGGCTCTAGAATCAGATTGCCTTAATTAAGACCTTGGCTCTGTCCCTTACAGTTCTGTAACTTTATGTTACTTAATCTCTTTCTGCCTCAGTTACCTTGATTGTAAAATGAGAATTATAATAATTCCTATTTTATAAGGTTGATCTCAGGACTAAATGACATCATTTCTGGCAGATATCACTAAATGGTCACTATATATCATATACCCATTTTCTATTTTTCCTTCTTAGAAGAGAATTGCAACTTTGAAAGGGGCAGCAAAGTATGTGCCCAGCTCAAAAAACTATATTTTTCTGTTCCCTTGAAGACGAGGGCGAGAAAGTGACTCAGATCTGATTAATGAGATAGATGTAAGCTGAAGCCATTAAGTGGGGATTCATTCCCATAAGTTCGTTAAAGGTGGGAGGTGGGAGCAGGTGCAGCTATTGTGCAATTGTTGATAGTTTTTCCCCATTCTCCCACTTGGGATATTACTGTGATACCTGGAGGACAGAAGACTTCTTAGAACCATGAAGACAACTGTCCAGTCTTAAGAATGATGAAGGAAACATTTAATAAGAATCTGAACACTGATGCTTTCATGGAGCTCACTTGAACAAGCCCTGAGAAGCTGGCCTACATTTTGGTGTGTTTCTACGTTCTTAGGGTGCTTAAGCCACTCCAGATTTGGCTCTTTACTATGCAAAACTGAACCAAACAGATATGACAAGCACTTGGAGCAGCTGCTGCTCTTTAAAGTTCTTTAAAAATTGTTATGTCTTTCTAGGTTTTGATAAACTTAGAGGGTCCATGAGATCTTCCTTTTCGATTTGGCATATTTTGAAAGCAACTTGGGCATGATCCTGTAATTAACAATACTTGGTAAAACCCAAAATAAATTTCTATTTAAAAAATGTTCATAATAAAATATGATATCTGTTAATTTAGGCAGCTGGGTGGCACAAAGGGCTAAGCACTCCACTACTAGTGGAAAGGCTGGCAGTTTAAATGTACCCAGGGGCACCTCAAAGATAAGCCTTGTGATCTGTTTCTGAAAGGTGACATCCTTGAAAACCCTCTGGAGCAGTTCTGCTCTGCACACATGAGGTCACCATGAGTCAGAATCGACTGGACAACAACTAACAACCACTTATTAATTTAATTCAGAGTGAGTGGAGAGGTTTGTATAAAATTTAATGATGTAAAGCTTTTTTTTTTTTTTAAAGCTTACTTTTCAGCAAAGGTGGGAGGACAAATTAGTATGTAAATAATTCCAAATAAAGCTTTTATTAATAACAGTTTAATAGTTAAGTAAATGGCACAATTAAAACCGAAATAATGTTAATATCAAGAATTATAATGATTTACTTTTGTGTTTGATTTATTTACCCAGACTTACAGTCTGTCTCATTTTTTTTTTTTTTTTACTATACATGATGTTTAAAACCAAACGAAACCCACTGCTTTTTTTTTATACATGATGTTTAAAACCAAACCAAACCCACTGCCGTTCAGTTGATTCCGAATCATAGCGACCCTAGAGGACAGAGTAGAACTGCCCCGTAGAGCTTCCAAGGAGCTCCTGGTGGATTCAAACTGCCGACCTTTTGGTTAGCAGCCGTAGCACTTAACTACTGCACTACCAGGATTTTAGTTTATATAAATTTAATCAACTAATTTTTTTAATTTAATTTCTTTTGTTGTTGTTGAGAACATACACAGCAAAACACACACCAATTCAACAGTTTCTACTGTACAATTCGGTGCCACTGAATACATTCTTAAAGTTGTGCAACCATTCTTACCCTCCTTTTCTGAGTTGTTTGTCTTCCATTAACGTGAACTCACTGCCCCCTAAGTTTCTTATCTAATCTTTCAGGTTGCTGTTGTTACTTTGATCTCATATAGCCAGATCTTGAAAGAGCACAATGTTCCAGGCAAACATTCTTTAATAGATAAGCTAGACTATTGTTTGGTTTAAGGGAGACTTCAGGGGATGTTTCTGGTTTCAAGTTTAAAGATTATCTCAGGGCATTAGTTTCAGGGGTTCATCCAGCCTCCATGGCTCCAGAAAGTCTGGAGTCCATGAGAATTTGAAAATCTGTCCAGCATTTTCCCTCTTTTGATCAAAGATTCTTCTATAGAATCTTTGATCAAAATATTCGGTAATGGTAGCTGGGCACCATCCAGGTCTTCAAATCTCCTGGCAAAGGAGGTAGTTGTTCATGGAGACAATTAGCCACGTATTCCATATCCTTCTCCCATTCCTGACTCTCCTTCTTCCTCTGTTGCTCCAGGTGAATAGAGACCAATTGTTGTGTCTTGGATGGCTGCTTGCAGTCTTTTAAGACCCCAGGTACTACACAGTGAACTAGGAGGCAGAGCAGAAGCAGTAAGCACATTATTAGGCCAATTAATTGGGATGTCCCATGAAATTATGACCGTAAACTCTTAAACCAAGGAACCAAGTCCCATGAAACTTTTGATTGTATTTAAGCAGCCTCAGCAGCTACTTTTTTTTTTTGTCATTTTTGTAAGTATGTCTATCAAACTTTTGCAAATTCAAACTTTTATAGTTGTGCAACTTATTGACAGCAATTGCAATAATTGGCTGTGCAAACTTACCCTTAATTAATGTGATTTTTCCATCATGGTTAATCCTTCCCTTACCCCCTACTTCTAATGGTAGCCACTAATAAGACTTTGGTCTCTATAATTTTCCTTTTTCTGTCCTTTTATATAAGCAAGGTCATACAGTATTTGTTTTTTTGTGACTGACTTATTTCGCTCAGCGTAATGTCTTCAAGCTCTGTCCCTATTGTAGCATGCATCAAGACTTCATTTCTCCTACTGGCTGAGTAGTATTCCATTATATGTATGTACCACATTTTTTTATCCAACCATCTGTTGACACACATTTAGGTTATTTCCACCTTTTGGCTACTTTGAATAGTGCTGTAATGAATGTTGGTGTACAAGTCTCTGAGTGCCTGTTTTTAAGTCTTTTGGGTATATACCTAGGAGAGGAATTGAATTGCTGTGTCATATTTTTTTTATGGTAGTTTTATTTTTAGTTTCTTAAAGAACCATCACACTATTTTCCACAGTAACTGGACCATTTTGTATTCCTGTCAGCAATGCCAACATGTGATTTTCTCTATTTATTTATTTATTTATTATCTTAGCCATCTTAGTGGGAGTGAAGTGGTATCGCATTGTCATTTTGACTTCCATCTCTGATGGATAATCCACCAATTCTTACATGGGTATTGTATCTTTTGTGTACACAGGCATGTGGATGGTTGGTTAATGTCTTAGCTGCTAACTGGGAGTAAGTTTGTTGAATGTTGTACAACTTCCTCGGTTCGTCTTCTTTCTAGTGGATAGTCAGTTTGGCTCTGACACAATTGACTATGCATTTTAACAGATGTCATGATTGATAATAATTACCAGAATAATAAAAAAAAAAAGATGTCTGTAGTAGTGATCTGAATCAATCTTCAAGACAGCAAGATCTTAGTTGTGCTCTGTCCATTTTATGCAGGCATATTAACACAGGTTTTTCTTTCCAACCAGTTTTGGATCATTTTACCATGTAATATAATAAGAACTTTCCTTTTAGCAGCAAGTATTTGCCTTCCTTTACAGACAATTTTCTATGAAGTACAAAAGTAAAACATTAGGGAATACGTCCAGATATTGGGAATGAGAATAATTGTATTAAGCATCCTTGATATTTTATTTGATTTTAGAAATTAGTTCATCACACTGATAACTAATTATCTGTGTAAAAAAGACTGACAATGCTATACCAGTGTTATATGTACTGATTTCTTTTGATACTGGTTTTTCTTGTCCTGGTGAAAAAAAATCCACAAAGCCAACATACTCTTTGTTTCTTCAATAAGTGTTAAAAAACAGAGAGAAAACACTCTGATTACTCAAAGCTTTCGTGAAGCACTGTGCAAAGATGGGGTTATCTTCGTCGTTAAGGCAGTCAAAGGCTGCAAAGTAATCAGTGAGGTACGGGAGCACACCCACCCGCTACCACACTGACTCATACGGTGACGCCTAGGACAGAGTAGAACTTTCAAACAGCCGACCTTTTGGTTAGCAGCCTCCCAGAACTGTAACCACTACACCACCAGGGCTCTTTGCAGAAGCACACAGTTTTGCCTAATTTTACCATCTTTTTTCAATAAATTTCTGAATACTTCCCTTCATTTATGCCACTGTAAGTATTCAAAGTCCTAATGCTTCCCAGCCTGCAGGTTATAAGCAGACACATATGCCTGAGAATTTAGGATGAAACTGCACCCTCTAATTTCCTTTGATGTGCCTTCAGCCTCATTTCCTCTACAAGGTTCGCAATAGGCAATACAGGTGATAGAGCGGCAAAGGACAGGGTTATACAACATAGAACACCTCCTCGGGAATGTCAATATTATTAAAAATAAAATTTATAAGCCAGGATGAGAAAATGGGTTGTCTTTTTATGTTGAAGTAAATGTGACCTTGAATTCAGTTATATACAGGCTAAACCAAGAGTTCGGGTTAAAGAAAAAGGTTTATTAAGATCATTTTAATTGCCATATATTATTTATTTTCAAAAATAAACAGAAGTAGCGCAATTCAAAAACCCCAAGGTCAGAGGCTTTCCCTTTGCATAAATGTATAAAACAGCTCCAAAGTGATTTTGTTTTTCAAAGAGATCCTAGGACTTAAATGCATAAGACAAACTAAGCAACAAAACAGATGTTAAGTTGCTGACTAGTCATATTAACAAAAATATGTCCACTTAACTTGAAAGTTCTGTAGTAAAACATTTTTCATCAAGTAATTTTATTTTGTGTATGGCATTATATTATTTCTTCAGGAAAATAAGTATTTTCAGATAACACAAAAAGAGTTTCTGTAGGGCTTTGTTTAAACCCTATAGAGTGCAATTCCACTCTTAAACACATGGGGTCCCTAGGAGTCAAAATTGACTAAACTACAACTAGTTTTTTCTTTGTTTGTTTTGTTTAATCCAACTATTCCAATTTCAAAATCATCGTGGGTATGTTTTAATGATTTCTTTTTTATTATCTATTTAAGCATGTAATTTCATTTTCATCTGAAAAAAATTAAAATGGCTAAATACCACCTCTTTAATGCTTCCCCTTTCATCACCATACCAGTCTCCATCTTTCTTCCCAATGATTCTCTTTCTCTCCATTATACGTCTGAATCAGGAGTAGTTTGTCATTACATTTAAAAAAAAAGAAAAAAAAGAAACAAAACCAGTGCCGTCAAGTCCATTCCGACTCATAGCGACCTTATAGGACAGAGTAGGGCTGCCCCAGAGAGTTTCCAAGGAGTGCCTGGTGGACTGGAACAGCCAACCCTTTGGTTAGCAGCCGTAGCACTTAACCACTACGTCACCAGGGTTACAATATGCTTTAAAATTTCATATTTTAGACTAGACTGCCTCACAAAAGATGTGTATCTCCAAGGAAGTAGCACACTATCATGCCCTCATCTTCTCTTGATATTATTATCCCTTCTAATATATGTACCTAGATACTCATCAAAGCTCCAATATTTATAGTCAGCACACATGTTTGCTATTGAGTCAAACATTTGGGTTCACATGACAGCACTTAGCAAGCTAATATGAAATATTTTCTATTACTTCCTTAATTATAATTTCTTTTTTCTAACCTAGATAATATGTAATCAATGATATAAGAAGAACATGTTCAGACTCAAGCTTCTCATATGCTGACTTTTCGTGCATTTTATTTTATTTTTTAAGTAAAAAGACTGGAGTAATTAATCCTTCTCCTTTGTAATAGTATCTTCTGGTTTTATTTTAAATTATCCATTTGATTTGTAGCTTCAATTGCATCAACACGAAACATTTTTCTACTACAGTAGAGAAAATCATAAATACATACAATTTCCAATTAAAAATGTATTTGGAACTTAGTAGGACATCATATACATATGTCTTAGGCAGGGTTCTCTAGAGAAGCAAACCAGTAAAGCATATAAATATATATATAGAGAGAGATTCATATCAAGGAAATGGCTTACGTGGTTGCTGAGTCTGGAATTTCCCAAGTCTGTGGGTCAGCATAGAGGCTCCTTCTGATTCATGTAGCTGCAGAGGCTGATGAACCCAAGACCAACAGGTCAGACAGCAGGGCTTCTGCTCACATGCTGCAAAGATTGGCGAATCCCAAGATTGTCAGGCAAAAGAGCATGTAAACTGCTAGCTCGTGTCCCAAGAACCAGAAGTCGGATAAACAAGAGCCAGCTGCAGGATCCATAATGAGCAAAAGCCTACAAGCCTTGCCAGAATATCCACTTATATTCAATGCAAGCCGCATTCCCAAGGAAACTAACTTTCAGCTGATTGGCTACTCACAGCAGATTCCATCATGGAGGTGATCACATAATATCAAATCTCATCATGGAAGGTATCACAACATTGTACAACTATCAAACCACTGAGAATCATGACCCAGCCATGTTGACGCACAAACATAACCATCATAACATATAAGTGCACTTTAAAGAAAGGCAATAAATAATTTTTGTATATATGCATTTTGATGTTACTGATGTTCAAAACTTGAATAGTAGCTTTCTCTATCCATTCTAATGGAAACAAAAATTAAACCAACAAATCTCTGAATGTGGGAAGCATAAGATTTACCTGTAGAATTATTTGCCTATGACTCCATTCAGCCTTGGTAATGAAAATGTTTAGTACTGGGCTAATCCACCAGTGGTTGTGCAGAAGAAAAGACCTGGCAATCTTCCCCGGTAAATATTGTAGCCTAAGAAACTCTATGGAGTAATTTTATTCTGTCGTATAGGGTTGCTATAAGCTGGAATTCACTGGATAGCACACAATGACAAAGACACGATTAGATCAATCCCAAGCCTACATTTAGATGTAATATCCTAAATTATTCAAAGTAGGAGAGTCAAATGTGCCTAGTAAATTAACATATTTGCATTAAATTTATTTTGTTTTTTATTTATACATACAATAGAATGCATTTCTAAAGAGATAAAGGTATATAACTAAAGTATCTTACCCCTATTTACTAATGAAAATAGCAATTACTCAGATGAGATTTTTCTCAGTATTCTTATGAATTATTGTGGAAAGATAGAATCCATTGTCTTCTGGTTATGACAGTGTGGTTGTTTTTACACCTCCTCTTAACCTTGAGTGAGATGCCTTGAGTTAGTTAGGGAAGACTCTTTTGTTATTGGGTCCTAGTTGGTTGAATGAGTGGCTTGCGTTGAATTTCTAACATTAATGCCACATATTAACTTAAATTGGATTTTCTGATAAAAAATAGTAAACAACTGTCCCTGTGTGTTTACTTTGGTTGTGTGTGAGAGAATAGCTCTTTCTCATCTCAGTAGAGAGGTTGATCACTGCTTTTCAAGTTTACTGCTATTTTACATGTAACAGTGTTCTTATGATTTTGGTTTTATTCATTTCCTAGTAATTGGAGAGACAACACAACAAATCCACTCTATTCCTCTTGGTCACACTAAGACAAAAATTAAAGGCAGTGGTAATGCCCCCTACCTCAAGGGGATCTTATTCCCAAGTGGATAAATAAAATCATGCAAAAAATGTGGAGATGAGGTTCAAGAAGTGAATATAGGAAACATATAAGAGTAAAAACACAGTAAATAGCTTACATTTTCAAATTAACCAACCAGAATAAAAATTAAAATAACAGAAAGGAAAAATGGCAAGGAAATTGTTTTAAAAATTATACTTTGGTAACAATTACTAAGTCAATTATATTAATGTGTATTCTGTCTAAATTTGGCAATGTAATGCATAATCAGGTTTTCCTTTTGTTCCCAAATAAGTTTAATTCCATTTGTTAGAACTCACAGTCATCCAGCATGTAATGCATTGCTCCATTTTACTGAGAAATTCTATTTAAAATAGAAATGTATTTTAGGATCTTAGTCAGCTTTACTCTTTCCGCTCTCTAATAGAGCCCATTACTAGTGATCAAGTGAATTAAATTTTACCATCATGTTGTAGCAATGTAAATCCATCTTCAAAAAGGTCTAACTGATTCTGACTCTAGCATTTGAGTCAATTAGAGTGTGTTTAGTAATTGCAAGATGTTAGGCAGTTAACTAAACTAGAAAAGACAGGGGTATTTAATGCTGTATAGAAACGAAACTTTCCTTGACTGATTCCATTACCTGTTAAGCACATGTTATCCAAACTAGCAGCCAAAGCAATCAAATACAAGGCTATACACTATTCAACTAAATGCCTTTGATTTGGCAATGGAGCAATAAGCTGAATGCCCAGAAGCTTGTGCCTGGACACAGGTTTACAATCTATAATCCAGTTAATAAGGGGTGGGAAATAGAGAAACTGTACCATAATGCTGAGAAGACCCAGGTCTGCTCTCACTGTGGCAATGAATGAAGGTCATCAACTAGGATCTAACTATGTGGTCATGTAATAAGAAAAAAAAAGATTATGTAGAGATACACATTTTTTCTGCTGTAATGTCAAATTAATTTAAAGTAATAAACATTTGACAGAAACATAGCTGGATTATATTAAAATCTTTTCCAAAACATATATCCATTTTCTAAAAATCTAGTCATAGAACTAATTACTTTCAAAAAAACAAAATTAACTTCAGGGAGATTGGTAGACAAGGAGTATAGGAAAGCAGGTTCACAGAGCTCCCAGCAGGAGGCAGTACACGCAGTAACAGTGATACATGCTTTCCCACTTCTCATTCTTCTCCCTCCTGCTGCTTGGCCTCTGCTGCTTCCTAGCTGGCAGCAGTCATTCAGCCAGCCAGGAAGAATAGAGTCCGTGCCACTTGGACTTGCCCACCCACATTGGAGTTCTATGGGAAAGCTGCTTCATAGATCTCCCACAGGAAATAGAGCACCCAGTGACCAGTGACGCATGCTTTCCCACCCACAACTCTTCCCCTCTGTCTGGGCCTCTGCCACTACCCATCAGCTGCAGTCTCTCTGCTGGGAGGCATCTGTTCTGGCCCCCTGCCACCAGGATTCACCCTGCCTACTGGGTAGCTCCATCAGTACCATTTGTTTGTTGCTGGTGTGCTTGTTTCTACTTCTTTTGGTTTCCTCCCTGACTCTCACCAACTCCCCCTCCTTTCTCTAGAACACCTGTCTCCATGGGCTGGTTTTGCTTCTTCTGGAAAGGCTGTGAAGTGCTGCTCAGCTGGGGGACTGCTTCCCTGGTCTGCACCACCACATTGGTGGGATCCCCAGGCTCTTTTGTTTGTTTTGTTTTGTTTGCTTGTTTTCTTTTTCTTTTTGTGGCTTGTGAGCCCCTTCTAACCAGGCTGTACTGCATGGTCTGGGTGCCACTTCCCTGGTTTACACAGCTGCACTTGTAGGACCCCTGGGTGCTTTCCTTTTCTTTTATTTCTAATTTTTATTTTCTTTTTCTTTTTTTTTCCTTTTTTGTTTTAAGCCATTTCTTGATTTCCTGTCCCTCCATTCCAACAGCAAGCTCCATTAGTGCTCTTTTTTTGCTCTTGTTTTTTGGCTCCTGTTTCTCTCCCATCCTCTTTCCCGTACCCATCTTAGTTTCACACATCACAATCTCTCTCCTCCTTCCTACCTACCTGCACTGTGCAGTACAGGCACGGCCCACCAGAACCTGCCCTGCACTAACTCCCAGACAGCCCTGTAAGGTCCCAGTACATGGCACAAAAAACCAATCCTAGGCCCTTTCCTTTAGCAGGACCTGCCTTGGTGCAAGATAGCTGAGAGACTGGTCCTGTCCATTGGACAAGGAGGTTAAAAGTATCATGCCCATAGACAAGCAAACAACAAAGAATGCACAGCCCACCTGCTCAATCATAAACAAATAAAACAAAAAAGCAGAGTAAAACAAATCTACAACCAATAAATGAAGAAAATAACTACTGCATGTCCCAAAGACAGCAAACAATATCAAAACATATAAAAAGGAAAAAAAAAAAAAAAAAGGACAGAATGGTTCCAGTAGGTATCCAAAATAAAACACCAGATGACTTTCCAGCACTAGAAAAGGCACTGGAAAAGGCACTAGAACTACCTGATAGGGAATTCAAATCTCTAATATGTAGAGCTATCCAAGAGTTGAAAAAAGCAGACAAAATGAGGAAAAAATAGGCAAATTCAGGGAAAACACAGACAAAAATATGAAAGAATTCAGGAAAATAATACATAAACAAAATGTCAAAATAAATTCACAATTAGAAATCATACAAAAAAAAAAAAAAGAAATCCAAAAGATAAATAACAAGATTTCAGAAATGGACAGTGTCACAGAGGAGCTGAGAAGCAGGTTTGAAACAATGGAAGACAGGATCAGTGAAACTGAAGACAAACTTGAATACAGCTCTGATAGAGGAAAAATCAGAAAAAAATTCTCAACATAACAAAGGGCATCCAAAACAAATGGCAAACACCATTCTTAATGGAGAGAGGCTAAAAACATCCCCCTTGAGGACAGGAACAAGACAAGGATGCCCTTTATTACCACTCTTATTTAACATTGTGCTGGAAGTCCTAGCTAGAGCAATAAGGCAAGAAAAGAAATAAAGGGCATCCAACTTGGTAATGAAAAAGTTAAACTGTTCCTATTTGTGGATGATATGATCCTATACATAGAAAATTCAAAAGACTCCAGAAGAAAACTGCTGGAACTAATAGAAAGATTCATCAGATTAGCAAGATACAAGATAAACAAAAATCAGTTGGATTCCTACACTCCAATAATGAGAATGATGAAAAGGAAATCAGGAAGACAATACCATTTATAATAGCCCCTAAAAAAAATACTTAGGAATAAATGTAACCACAGATGTAAAAGACCTATACAAAGAAAACTACAAAACACTACTGCAACAAACCAAAAGAGACCTACATAAATGGAAAAACATATCATGCTCATGGATAGACTCAACATTGTGAAAATGACAATTCTACCTAAAGCAATTTACAAATAAAATGCAATTCCAGCCCAAATATCAGCAACATTCTTTAAAGATATGGAAAAACAGATCATTAACTTTATATGGAAAGGGAAGAAGTCCCAGATAAGTAAAGCACTATTGAAGATGAAGAACGAAGTAGGAGGACTTGCACTAGCAGACATCAGAACCTAATTATCTTTGACAGTTATGAAGGAGGGTTGGGGTAGGGAGGGAGAACACTAAGTAGACAATAGATAAGTGGTAACATTGGTGAAGAGTAAGACAGTACACAATACTGGGAAAGCCAGCACAACTTGTATAAGATGAGGTCATGGAAGCTCCGCACACACATCCAAACTTCCTGAGGAATGGAATTGCTGGGCTGAGGGCTGTGGGGACCATGGTATCAGGGAACATCTAGCTCAATTGGCATAACAGAATTTATAAACAAAATGTCTTAGATTCTACTTTGGTGAGTAGCGTCTGGGGTTTAAAAGCCTGTGAGCAGCCATCTAAGATGCTCTACTGGTCTCAACCCTTCAGTATCAAGGAAGAATGAAGAAAACTAAACATACAAGGGAAAGATTGGTCCAAACAACTAATGGAGAACGCCCACCACCAGACTGAGTCCAATACAGCTAGATGGTGCTCAGCTACCACTAACTGCGCTGACAGGCATCGAAATAGAGGGTCCTAGACAGAGCTGGAGAAAAATGTAGAACAAAATTCTAACTCAGAAAAAAAGAGCAGAATTACTGGCATGGCAGAGACTAGAGAAACCCCAAGAATATGGCCCCAGGACACCCTTTCAGCTCATTAATGAAGTCACTTCCAAGGTTCACCCTTCAGTCAAAGATTAGACAGGCCCAAAAAACAAAACAACACTAAAGGGGCACAACAGCCCAGGGTCAAGGACTAGAAGGCTGGAGGGGACAGGAAAGCTGGTAATAGGGAACCCAAGGTTGAGAACAGAGTGTGATGACATGTCATGGGGTTGTTAGCCAATGTCATAAAACAATATGTTTACTAACTGTTTAATGAGAAACCAGATTGCTCCATAAACCTTCATCTAAAGTACAATTTAAAAAAAAGAACATCCTTAAAGGCAAAGCATAGAGCACAAAATATTTAATACACATATGATGAATGAATGAATAAATTAATAGAAATGAAAAAAATTAACTTCAATAATTTAAATTATATTCCGTGACCCTGACCTAATGTTTCAGGTTTTTGTTTTCCTTTGAATTGTGACTAATTCCAAAATGTTGCATTTAATAATTTTGATAGGCTTGTAAAACCAGATAACATTTATTCTTACAGTCTTCTTTTTAATTTTTATTTATGGTAATCTAGTGATATTCTTTATAAAACTATCAAAAGTTAAAAAATAAAACAAACACAGAAAAATAAAATTGTTGCTGTTGTTAGGTACTGGCAAGTTGGCTCCAACTCATGGCCACTCCATGCACAACGTAACTAAACACTGCCCCAATACCTCACTGTCCTCACAATCATTGTGATTGAGCCCATCATTGCAGTCACTGTGTCAATACATCTTATTTAGGGTCTACCTCTTTTTTTGCTGACTTTCTACTTTACCAAGCATGATGCCTTTCTCCAGGGACTGGTCTCTCCTAATAACATGTCCAAACTACATAAGGTGAAGTCTCACCACCCTTGATTCTAAGAAGCATTCTGTCTGTACTTCCAAGGCAGATTTGTTTTCTCTTCTGGCAGTCCACGGTATATTCAATGTTCTTCACCAAGAACATAATTCAAATGCATTAATTCTTCTTTGATTTTCCTTATTCATTGCTCACATGCATATGTGGCGATTGAAATTACCATGGCTTGGGTAAGGTGCACCTTAGTCCTCAAACTGACATCTTTGCTTTTGAACATTTCAAAGAGGTCTTTTACAGCAGATTTGCCCAATGCAATAGGTCATTTTATTTCTTGACTGTTGCTTCCATGATCATAGATTATGGATCCAAGTTAAATGAAATCCATGCCAACTTCAATTTTTCTCTGTTTATCATGATCTTCTTATTGGTCTTGTTGTGAGGATTTTTGTTTTCTTTATGTTAAGGTATAATCCATACTGAAGGTTGTGGTCTTTGATCTTCATCAGTAAGTGGTTCAAGTTTTCTTCATTTTCAGCAAGCAAGGTTGTGTCATCTGCATATCGAAGGCTGTTAATGAGCCTTTCTCCAACCTGATGCAGCGTTTTTCTTCTTCATATAGTCCAATGAATAGAGTCTTTGCCCAATCCCGATGCCCCGTTCTTCCTCATACAGTCCAGCTTCTTGGATGATTTCATCAGCATACAGATTGAATAAGTATGGTGAAATGATATAAACCTGATGCAGGCTTTTCCTGACTTTAAACCATGCAGTATCCCCATGTTCTGTTCAAATGACATCCTCTTGTTCTACGTAAAGGTTCCACATGAGCACAATTAAGTGTCTGGAATTCCCATTCTTCCCAGTATTATCCATAATTTGTTATGATCCACACAGTTGAATGCCTTTTCATAGTCAATAAAACACAGATAAACATCTTTCTGGTATTCTCTGATTGCAGCCAAGACGCATCTGACATCAACAATGATATCCCTTATTCTATGTCTGTTTCCAAATCAGGCTTGGATTTCTGGCAGTTCCTTGCCAGTGCACTGCTGTAACTACTTTTGAGTGATCTTCAGCAAAATTTTCTTGCATGTGATGTTAATGATATTATTTGATAATTTCCACATTCTGTTGAATCACCTTTCTTTGAAATGGGCACAAATATGGATCTCTTCCAGTCAGCTGGCCAGGTAGATGTCTTCCAAATTTCTTGGCATAGGTGAGTGAGCACTTCCAGCATTGCATCTGTTTATTGAAACATCTCAATTGGTATTCCGTCAGTTCCTGGAGCCTTATTTTTCACCAGTGACTTCAGTATATCTTGGGCTTCTTCCTTCAGGACCGTTGGTTCTTGGTCATATGCTACCTCCTGAAATGGTTGTTCTTGGTCATATGCTACCTCCTGAAATGGTTGAATGTCAATCCTTCAATATTGCAACTTGAGGTTTGCATTTTTTCTTTAGTTCTTTCAGCTTGAGAAATGCCAAATGTGTTCTTCCCTCTTGGTTTTGTAACTCTAGGTCTTTGCACATTTCATTATAATTTTTAATTTTCCTTCTTGAACTGTCCCTTGAAATCTTCTGTTTAGCTCTTTTATTTCATCATTTCTTTGTTTCGCTTTAGCTACTCTACATTCAAGAGCAAATTTCAGAGTCTCTTCTTACATTCATTTTGGACTTTCTTTTCTATCTCTTTAATAACATCTTGCTTTCTTCATGTATGATGTCCTTGATGTCACTACACAACTCATGTGGTCTTTAGTCTTTAGTGTTTAATGAGTCGGGTCTACTCCTGAGATGGCATCTAAATTCAGGTGGAATATACTCAAGTCATATTTGAGTCATAATGACTTAAGCTAACCAAATTGCACCGCCTAACACTTAAAATCGATATTCTTTATCCATTTCTGAAACCTTAGTTCTTGAGAAATGTTAGAATAAGAATAGTTCTTCAATAATAAGAGGAAAAAAAGAGAGAGAGAGAAGCGATTTATCTATTCTGTAAAGAATTAAAATAAAAGGTTCCAGGATTTCCCTTATTTTATCATTTTTAGTCTAATCGCAGCTTTAAAAGATTACACATTTATTATGTAACTTTAACAAGCTATTGGGCAGTATTTTCATTCTGCTGAGGCTTGAAAATGGACAACTTTCGTAACCTATAGAGTAGGTTTCCTTCTGTGCCAAACATTTTTTCTAGAGAAAGTTGCGACATAAATACTTTTGTTAATTATGACATACGTTTAGCAAATATATTTTTCTGGTAAAATATAGAGTGCAAGAGAATAATAACTGCAAAAGAAAAGTTCAAAGCAGAGCAAATGAATATAGGTAGAAGGAAAGTTTCTCACTAGTCTTTGTTTTTCTCCTTTTTCGGTATTATTTTTAGTCTTAGCTGCTTTAACATGTTTTATTTTATATACGTATAAATTAATTTAAACTCAAAAATATTACGGTTTATATATGTATTACACATATTTATTTATCCAAAAGTGCAGCAATGGTGATTCAGAAGCTCCTATTATGTGGAAAAAAAAAAAAAATTTTTTTTTTTTTTTTTTCATGTAGGTGACCCAAATTCAATTCCCAACCAATTCACCTCGTACACAGCCACCACACATCTGGCAGTGGAGGCTTCCAAAACTCATTGCCAGCTAGTTGATTCCGACTCATAGCAACTCTAAAGGAAAGAGTAGAACTGCCCCATAGGGTTTCCAAGGCTGTAAATCTTTCTTGGATGGAGACTGCCACATCTTTCTCTTGCTGAGTGGCTGGTGGGTTTGAACCACTGACTATTTAGCAGCTGAGAACTTTTAACCTCTGTGCCACCAGGGCTCCTCAGTGGGGTCTTGGATGTTTCTATAATGGTAAATAAGTTTAATTGCAGCTTCCAGACTAAGATAAACTAGGAAGAGAGGGTTGCAGATCTATTTCTGAAAATCAGCCAGTGAAAACTCTATGGATCGTAACTGTCTGATCCACAAATGATTGTGGACATACAGCAGGACTGGGAGCATTACATTCCTTATGCACAGGGTTGCCATGGGGGGGGGGGGGCAACTCAAGGGCAATTAACAATGCCTAAAAATCTGTCACATGTGAAAACCATAAAATGGAAAAGTGTCTTTTAACACCCATTCCTCCTACACATATAATCTCACTATCCTCTTCAAAACCATAGTTAACACTTTTCTATATACCCTTTCTTGCAAATTTTTGCATATATATATATATTTGTTGTTGTTGTTATGTGCTGTGGAGTCAGTTCCAATTCATAGCGACCCTACACACAACAGAACAAAACGCTGCCTGGTCCTGTGCCATTCCCACAATCCTTGTTAATCTTGAGTCCATTGTTGTGGACACTGTGTCAATCCATCTCATTGAGGGTCTTTCTCTTTTTCACTGACTCTCTACTCTACCAAGCATGATGTCCTTCTCCAGGAACTGATCCCTCCTGATAACATGTCCAAAGTATGTGAGACATAGTCTCACTGTCTTTGCTTCTAAGGAGCATTCTGGTTGTAATTCTTCCAGGACAAAACTGTTCTTTTGGTAGTCCATGGTATATTCAATATTCTTTGCCAACACCACAATTCAAAGGCGTCAATGCTTCTTCGGTCTTCCTTATTCATTGTCCAGCTCTCCCATGCACATGAGGTGACTGAAAACGCCATGGCTTGGGTCAAGTACACCTTAGTCTTCAAGAAGACATCTTTGCTTTTTAACACTTTAAAGAGGTCTTTTGCAGCAGATTTGCCTAATGCAATGAGTCTTTTGATTTCTTGACCACTGCTTCCGTGGGTGTTGATTGTGGATCCAAGTAAAATGAAATCCTTGACAACGTCAATCTTTCCTCCATTTATCATGATGTTGCTTATTGGTCCAGTTGTGAGGATTTTTGTTTTCTTTATCCTGAGGTGTAATCCGTACCGAAGGCTGTGGTCTTTGGTCTTCATCAGTAAGTGCTTCAAGTTTTCACTTCCAGTAAGCAAGGTTGTGTCATCTGCATATAGCAGTTTGATAATGAGCCTTTCTGCAATCCTGATGTCCCATTCTTCTTCATATAGTCCAGCTTCTCGGATTATTTGCTCAACGTAGAAATTGCATAAGTATCGTGAAAGGATACAAACATGATGCACACTTTCCTGACTGTAAGCCACGTAGAATCCCCTTGTTCTGTTCAAACAACTGTCTCTTGATCTATGTACAGTTTCCTTATGAACACAAGTAAGTGTTCTGGAATTCCCATTCTTCGCAAAGTTATCCATAAATTGTTATGATCCACACAGTCGAATGCCTTTGTATAGTCAATAAAACACAGGTAAACATCTTTCTGGTATTCCCTGTTTTCAGCCAGGATCCCTCTAACATCACCAATGATTTCCTTTGTTTCTCACTCTTCTGAAACTGGCCTGAATTTCTGGCAGTTCCCTGTCAGTGTACTGCTGCTGCTGTTTTTGAATGATCTTCAGCAAAATTTTGCTTGCATGTGATATTAATGATATTTTTTGATAATATCTGCACTCGGTTGGATCACCTTTCTTGAGAACAGGCATAAACATTAATCTCTTCCAGTTGGTTGGTCAAGTAGTTGTCTTCCAAATTTCTTGGCATAGACAAGTAAGCACTTCCATTGTTGCATCCATTTTTTTTAAACATCTCAATTGGTATTCCGTCAATTTTTGGAACCTTCTTTTTTGCCAATGCCTTCATTGCAGCTTGGACTTCTTCCTTCAGTACCATCAGTTCCTGATCATATGCTACCTCCTGAAATGTTTGCACGTGGACCAATTCTTTTTGGTATAGTGACTCTGTGTATTCCTTCCACCTTTTTTTTAATGCTTCCTGTGTCATTTAATATTTTTTCGCATAGAATCCTTCAATATTGCAACTTGAGGCCTGAATTCTTCCTTCAGTTTTTTCAGCTTGAGAAATGTTGAGCCTGTTCTTCCTTTTTGGCTTTCCATGTCCAGGTCTTCGCACTTGCCATTATAATGCTTTGTCTACTCAAGTAACCCTTTGAAATCTTCTGTTCAGCTTTTTTTACTTCATCACGTTTTCCTTTTGCTTTAGCTACTCAACACTCAAATCCAGTTTCAGAGCCTCGTCTGATATCCATTTTGGTCTTTTCTTTCTTTCCTGTCTGTTTAATGATCTCTTGCTTTCTTCATGCATGATGTCCTTGATGTCATTCCACGAGTCATCTGGTCTTCAGTCATTAGTGTTCAGCACATCCAATCTATTCTTAAGATGGTCTCAAAATTCAGTTTGGGTATACTCAAGGTCATACTTCGGCTCTTGTGAACTTGTTTTAATTTTCTTCAGCTTCACCTTGAACTTGCATATAAGCAATTGATGGCCTGTTCCATGGTTGACCCCTGGCCTTGTTCTGACTGATGATATTGAGCTTTTCCATCATCTTGGAAAAAAAAAAGGAACGTGAATGGAAATTACATGCATATATGTATATAAAATGAATGGAAATTACATGCATATATGTATATAAAATTTCCATTTGTTTTCCTTAGAAACATACTTAGGTTCCTTTTGTTCTGCAACTTAATTGTTATTCTCTTACCTATATGCCTTGCTGACCTTTTCAGCACAAACAGATCTATTTTATATATGTAAAGTATTTAAGCATAAAAAAAAAAAACACTGCTGTCGAGTAGATTCTGACTCATAGCGACCCTATAGGACAGAGTAGAACTGCCCCATAGAGTTTCCAAGGAGCACCTGGTGGATTAGAACTGCCGACCTCTTGGTTAGCAGCCATAGCACTTAACATAAAAAATATTTACCACTTTCTTATTTTGAATATATAATTATGTTCCCAAGTTTTTTTATTATTATAGATAATGAATGCTTTAATGAACATTTCTGTACTTACCCATTTTAATTTGATTCAGTGAATTTCCTCTAGGTTAATAACCTAAAGGATGAATTTCTAGGAATAGAATAGCCTGCAATTTTTTAAAATTAACATATTGCGAAATTGTTCACCAAAAGAACTGTGCTGAATACATTCTAAGTAACATAGTGTACAAGTTGTTGTTTCCAGGTAAATACGCCCTTGGTGGCTGTAATTAACTCTTTAAATTCCTGTCAATATTATTGGAGAATAATATAACCTAATGTTAATTTTGAATTTACTGAAAATTTTATAGATGTTCAAAGGTTTTGGGGACACTGGGTTTTCTTCTATGTAAATTGCCATACAGTGTACTTGTCTATTAATAGGTTAATTTTTTTTTTTTTGTATAAATTGTAAGGATCCTTCATGTATTATGAATATTAGTAGTTTGGTAAAATGTTATAAACATTATCATTATGTACACCTCTTTTAAAAAAATTGATAACATCCTTAAGAATAAATTTTTGATAGACTGAATACTATAATGGTATATTTTATTTATTTAACTTAATTATTTAAACTGTAGTACCCAGGGTTATACTTACATGATGTCTAAATTATTTTTAACCAATACACCAGCTATGTGACCTTCAGAAAAATCATTATCTACTCTCAATCTCAATTTTCTCATTTCTGATAATAGGATAAAATCAGAACCTACTTCAAAAGGTTGTGTGAGCAATGTATTTGTTCATATCAATCAAGCATTTGACCATTTTCTAGAAGAGTATGTGGTCAATTCATAACAAGCAGAATACATTTTAATCATTGAACGCTAATGACTGAAGACCAGAATAGTTGTGGGATGACATCAAGGACCTCATACATGGAGAGAGTAAAAAGTCATTACACAGACAGGGAAGAAAGAAAAGACAAAGTGGATATCAGAAGAAACTCTGAAACTTGCTTTTGAATGTACAGTAAAGTGTAGCTAAAGTAAATGGAAAGAAAAGGAGGAAGTAAAATAGCTAAACAGAAGATTTCAAAGGGAGGCTCAAGTAGGCAAAGTAAAGTATTAAATGAAAAGTGCAAATACTGGAATTAGAAAACCAAAAGAGAAGAACACTCAGCATTTCTCAAGCTGAATGAACTGAAGAAAAAATACAAGCCTCAAGTAGCAATATTGAAGGATTATATGGGCAAAATATTGAACAATGCAGGAAGCATCAAAAAAAGATGGAAGGAGTACACAGGGTCAGTGTACCAAAAAGGTCAACATTCAACCATTTCAGGAGGTAACATTTGAACAAAAACTGATGGTACGGATCGAAGAATTCCATGCCTCACTGAAGGCATCGATGAAAAGCAAGGCTCCAGGAATTGACGGAGTACCAATTGAGATGTTTCAGCATACTGATGCAACCCTGGAAGTGCTCACTTGTCTTTGTCAAGAAAATTGGAAAACTGCTATTTGGCCAACCAATTGGAAGAAATACACACTTCTGTCCATACCAAAGAAAGGAGATCCAGTGGAATGTGGAAATTACCGAGCAATATCATTAATACCATATAGAAGTAAAATTTTGCTGAAGATAATTAAAAAAAATGGTTGCGGTAGTATATTGACAGTGAACTCAGAAATTCGAGCTAGGTTCAGAAGAAGTTGTGGAACAACAGATATCACTGCTGAGGTCCGATGGATCTTGGCTGACAGCAGAGAATGCCAGAAAGATGTTTACCTGTTTTATTGAATATGCAAAGACATTTGACTGTGTGGATCATAACAAATTATGGGTAACATTTGGAAGAATGGGAATTCCAGAACATTGAATTTTGCTGATGTGGAGCCTGTACATAGATCAAGAGGATGTCGTTTGACCAGAACACAGGCAAACTGTGTGGTTGAAAGTCAGGAAAGGTGTGCATCAGGGTGTATCCTTTCACCATACTTAGTCAATCTGTATGCTGAGCAAATAATTCAAGAAGCTGGGCTATATGAAGAAGAACCCAGCATTGAGTTTAGAGGAAGTCTCTACTCATTAATAACCTTCTATATGATGATGACACAACCTTGCTTGCCGCAAGTGAAGAGGACTTGAAGCACTTACTGATGAAGATCAAAGACCACAACCTTCAGTATGGATTACACCTTAACATAAAGAAAACAGAAATCCTCACAACAGGACCAATAAGAACATCATGATAAATAGAGAAAAACTGAACTTGTCATGGATTTCATTTAACTCGGATCCACAATCTAAGATCATGGAAGCAGCAGTCAAGAAATAAAATGACCTGCTGCATTGGGCAAATCTGCTGCAAAAGACCTCTTTAAATGTTAAAAAGCTAAGATGTCACATCGAGGACTAAGGTGTGCCTGACTCAAGCCATGGTATTTTCAACTGTCTCATATGCGTGCAAAAGCTGGACAACAAATAAGGAAGACCAAAGAAGAACTGATTAATTTGAATTATGATGTTGGCAAAAAATAATATACCCCGGGTTGCCAGAAGAATGAACAAATCTGTCTTGGAAGATGTACAGCCAGAATGCTCCTTAGAAGCAAAGATGGACTGGCCTCAGTTCACTTACTTTGTATATGTTATCAGGAGGGATCAGTCCCTGGTGAAGGACATCATGCTTGGTAAAGTAGACGGTCAGTGAAGAAAAGAAAGACCCTTGACGAGATAGATGGATTGACACAATGGCTGCAACCATGGTCACAAACACAGCAATGATTTTGAGAATAATGGAGGACCGGTCAACATTTTGTTCTACTGTACACAGAGCCACTGTGATTCAGAACCAGCTCAATGGCAGCTAAGAACAATAGAAGTAATATATTGGGAGTTTTATTACTTTTGTTGCTACCATGCTGCTTGATGTCTTCTATGCACTATGTATATTTTTTTCTGCTACTGAGCTGAATGTGGTTTATTTTCCTTCTTCAGTTTAGAGATTCTCACATTTGCCAAAATAACCAGTCCTATCCTGGTGGTAAAAGTTATTAACGTATTTCTTCCTTCTTTTGAGTTGCTTCTTGCTTACTTATGTGTATATTGCAAAATCCCAAATTACCTCACATGCTACTCTGCGTTTCTCTCAGATAATTATATCCACCCTGCTTCCCAGGCAAGCCCGCATTTCTTAGCATGACATTTGCCAAGCTTTCAGCCTTAAGGTCATATGCCTCAGCCCTGCTTCCCATACCAATCTTTCCATAGGCAATGGGAGTGTGAAAGCAAGTATCTGGAGTATTGGAATGGTGGGGTGGGGGCAGCTGGTTGTGAATGAAAACCTGTAAATTTTGTTATGATTATACATGGGTCATTCTTACTTTGCATATTTGTTCAATCTGAGCATGAAACTTGTCTGAATCTGAATTTACCTTTCTAATGGCTTTATCTGCCATGTGCATTGCACTGTTGTCCTTTTCATTTTGCCAGAATTATTACAGTTGTTTCTAAACTCCAGGAATTCTGTGTAATTTCTGTAAATTATACCAGTTCTCCCCATCTTTAGGGTTATTACTAAAAGCATAATCTACCATTTTAGGAAAATTTTGGTGGAAATAGATTTAATTCTGTACAGTCAGTGGATCATTTCAATGTAATCTCTCACTTTATTTTGCATTTTGTCTTTCTTTACCCTATAGCTTTACATGTACATCTTTTTAATATGCAGAAATTTTTCATTTAAATTTTATAGTAATCCCTCAGCCTAATGAATCATTCTACCTAATGACCTCTTCTGAAATTAATTAGCCAATAGTAATTGGACACTAAAATCTACTGACTTCTTAAAGTACAAGACTAGTGGGGGGAAATGCTCCTAGATGTAGACATTGAAAAGCAAGATCTCTTCCTTGTGAGTCCATTTACAAACAAAACATCACTGAGCAACAGAATTTCAGGAAACAATTTCAGATTAAATTGTTTTGGAAAAATAATGTGTATAAGAATCTCAGTCACATCTGCTCATTTGCTTTCCTTTAATTTCTTTATATTGTATTCATTGCATCTCTACTTCAGTGTGAGATAGTGATGGCATTATCTGGTAGCTCCACCTTCAGTGAAAATCAATATTGTTTCCTTCAGCAGCAGGCACAACATTTTTAAGAGCTACGGCTGCGTTTTTGTGGGCAATTTTTGGTAACAGCAATGTATATGTTTTCCTTCCTTAGCACTTATTAATGCTGTAAATACATATCTTTTAAAATATTAGCCCTACTGAGTTTGCATTGCCTTGGTCTTATTCTCTGGTTTTATTCTCACTTTTTGTGGATTTATCTGAATTACTCAAAAATCTATATCATTACCTACGGTCTGAGGTATAGAAAAAAATCAAATCTATAATTGCTAGGCATATATTTACTTAATGACAAACAGAATTGTTCCATGTGTTTACAGAATTACATATGTAGATTCTGATGGCAAACGCATGCCCAAGAGAGGAAAAATAATAACCCCTACATTTCAACAGAGAGCATCTCTAAAAATTGGAAGGACGAAAAGATTAAAGAAATTGTAAGGATATATACCAATATTCATTGCAGCACCATTCACAACAGCCAAATGGTGGAAATAGCCAAGATGTTCATCAACAGATGAATGGATAAACACAATGAGTAATGGAACATCACTCAGCCACAAAGAGAAATGAAGTCCTGATACATGCTACTGCTTGGGTGAACCTTGAGATCCTTACATTGAGTGAAGTAAGTCAACCACAAAGGAACAGATATTATATGGTATCACTTACATGAAGTATCTAGAATAGAAAATAGTATAGACAAAAGTTTATTAGTGATTACCAGAAGTGGGAGGAAGGGGTGGGAGGAAAAGGGGAGTCATCGATTAAGAAGCACTGAATATCTATTTTGGGTAATGGGTAATGTGGCAATGATTGTTGGTGATGATTAATTTACTGGTGTCACTAAAACGTACAAATGAAAAAGCATTGTCAAAAAAAAAAGTGGGTAGCACAGGTGAGATACCAATACTACTTGCTTTCAAAATGCACCTTGAATGTAGAAAAAGAAGAAATATGGATTTTGAGCAATTGCATACCAAGTTAATCTTTCTTTCATGCTTGTCAAGAGATTGAGTATCTCATATACCGACTCATTCAAGTTTGTGAGTCCCTAAATAGCACTTTTGAGTAGAGCAATTAATTTTTTTCTTCATTAACTTTAATTATGCTTTGAAGCCTAGAAAACTTGGAGCAATTTCAAAAAACAAGCCTGCTTACTAAGTGGGTTTTCTCAAGTTCTCACAAATCACAGTGACACCAAAACATCAGTGCAGGCCTCATTAAGAAGAAAAATAAGGAAACCCACATGGCATAATGGTTAAGAGCTACGGCTGCTAACCAAAAGGTCAATGTTTGAATCCATCAGGTGCTCCTTGGAAACCCTATGGGGCAGTTCTACGCTGTCCTATAGTGTCGCTATGAGTTGGAATCAACTAGATGGCAATGGGTTTGGTTTTTTTTGTTGTTGTTGTTGTTCTTTGAAATATAGATGAGGTATGTAAACTTAAGGTTTCAATCAAGTATTGAAACAGTGGAATAAAGGAAGGACAATAACTTATTTTTTCTATTCCTACTATTCTTAGTATAGAATTCCATAGAATGAGATATTATAAGTACAAGGATTTTCTCAATAAAATCAATATCTTAAGGGAAATGTTAAAGGTGGCAACCAACAGGTGTTCTCAGGAGTCACCTTATTAATAGTAATGCTTTTCCACTATGATAAAATTAACAAAACACCACTTCCCCTCATTAAGAACTATAAAATTACATACAAGGAAAAAAAATCCCTTGAGTAACACATTTATATATTTGTAGTAAACACATTTTGACTAGTTATTACATTTAGATATTATTAATATACCTCATTAATTTTCTTTTCTATATTCCATTTTTATATGCTGAGGTTGAGTGAAGCAAACAGTTATTATAAAGTGAAATAAGATAGGCTGTACTTAATTAGCAGCATTATGTCTTCTAGAAATTAAGCTTGATCTTAGCATGTGTGTGTTATAGCAATCAACTTTTTCTGTGGAATTTGAATAATTTGGAAGCTAAGTAAAGTGCTTTACTTATGAAGTAATAAAATATACTGTTTTCTACAAATTGCCTGAGCTTTTCATATTTAGCTAGTTGCATTGGCATTGATACCAATTCTTGCAATGAAAAAATTTTGGCATTGGTAAGAGAGGAAATGCTAATCTTCTTTTCCTTATATAAAAAATAAAAGATATCAAGATATCTTAATAAATGTACCTTAATATAAATAACAGTAAGACTGAGAAGGAAGAAATCCATAACAGAAAAAAAAGTAAAATAGTTGTTTGAACAAATTCATTACAAATAAGGAAATCTGGATATCAGAAAATAACAATTCTATTTTAAAAGAGTAAGCTTTTGATCTTCAAATTAATAGATATAGAATTTGTCTGTAATTATTACATTACTTAATATTTTCATGAGTTCATTACATATGAAAATCTTCAATACATTTTAAATTTTAAGACTTTTATCTTTAAGGATAATTATGTGATTTAGTCATTCTCCTTTCATATTCCCAAATTATAGTAAAATAAATTATAGCTTTATAATGGTAGGCTAACAATGGAATTTTTCCTTCTATCACTGCTTTTTCCTTCAAAATAATTGGATTAAAATGGCTTTCTCATTGAACTGACTTATGCTTTCATTTATTTAACTAGACAACAAACTTGATATTTTTACAATGTTTACAAACATAACCTTTCTAGAACTAGGCCTTACAAAAATATGTATATTTGTTAATCTGGTTTATGTAGAATTGACATAGAAATGTTAGAACCATCAATTCTAAATTCTCTTCTCCTGCCTCATTTTCACAACTTATCGGAGATCAAAGAATATTATTGTTTTGGACCAGATGCAGAGAAAATAGGCCCTCTTATCCAAGGTCTTTACTAATAATCCCAGAAGTTCAGGGATTAATTCAAGAACCATACCCTAGTTATATACACGTGTTCTATAAAAATACACTAATGAAGTGCCGTGCAGTCAGCTTGCTGCTTGATTTTAAATTCTGCCGTGTTTAAGTTGCCTGAATCTCTGTTTTATCTAAAATATAGGAAGGTAGTCAGTACCTTTTTCTTAATAAGTACTCACAATATTAACTCTGATTCTCATATATAGGTGAAATAGTCATTAAAATTACACTGTTTTCATAGTGTGTGTTTAATGCACAATTCATCAATTTTTTTCTTCTTAAGCAGTCAAAAATAATCTCAGAAGTTTTTAAAGAGTGATAGTCGAACAACCCACCTTAACTTGCCCGCAATTTATGCTCAATTAATATTAGATTAACATGAATGAGACTGTACTTCATCTTTGCCTGGATATCCTATTTGAGCGGAACAAAAACAAAAACCAAGTTTAGAAAATTGGAACTGTAACATTACGTATAACTGTTTTTTTAAAAAAAAAAAAAAAAAAACAGAACCAAGCAGGCCTTATATTACCTGAATGTGAAAGTCTCAGCATCTGTGTTGTATACAGAACTACAAAGAAACATACACCGACACCACAAAGGCTTGCAACTGGTAATATAAATAAAAGCATATTCCATTATCATTAGAGAGGTTGAAATAGAGAGATAAGGAGAAATGCAGCTTAAAATAAAATGAGAAAATGTATCAAAAACATGTTCTGCATTTCTTTATGTAATTCTGTGTTGTTTTTTTTTTTAATAGGCCTTATCAATGTTCTTAAGCCAAATACCCCTAGAAATAAACCTGCAGTTTATCAAGCAGGGTATATACCTCATTGCAGTGGTGAAAACTCACCATGGGGAACTACGGGCCCAAATAAGAGTATTAGAAAAAGCCTATTATATAGGATTTGGACTTCAGTGGGGTAATTTTGGGAAGGTTTTAAAACAGGTGTTTGCACTAGATCAGGTGCTGTCAGTGGGGGCAAGTCTACTAGTGCCTTAATAAATCTTATCTACAGAAAGGCGGACTAGCACCAGGATAAAGCAGTAATTAGTAGCAGCCTCTTATTTTAGCTGAGAGAGAGGGCTGGTTAGTAGTTTGAGATTTGTACAGTGACCCCTGTTTTTGTCTCTCTTTGTCATAGTCTCAGAGTGATCCTGTCTGATGTTGACGTTCCATAAAATTGCTTATGTCCAACTGGATAACAATTTGGATTAGTTATGGGCATCAGGCCAGGATGTAATACCAGGAAAGACTAGCTGTGAGCACCAGACCATTTTTTAGATACCAGGGCGCATCCTTTCTCGATCTAGTATTATCATATTACTATACCTAGTATTGTTGCTATGAGTCAGAATCAGCTCAATGGCAACTAGTTTTTTTTTTTTTTAATATACCTAGTATAACTATAGTAATAACTATAATAACTATAAAGATAGCTAGAGAAATATACAGCAATGTAGATGAATAGAAAATGGAGAGATGGAAGGAAAAACTCATTCTATATCTATGTATCTGTATCATCTTTCCATCCTTTTGTATGTACATATTTATGTATGTATGTGTGTATATGTGTTATATGCATACATGTATATGCAAAAGAGGTCTCATATTACTCAAACCTTTGCATATAATCATATGGCCTATAAACTATATGCTTAACATCTAAGAATTCATCAACATTCATCAAATATTTATTTAAAGATCTCTTGGTGTAGTGGTTAAGTGCTACGGCTGCTAACCAAAGGGTCGGCAGTTTGAATTCACCAGCTGCTCCTTGGAAACTTCATGGGGCAGTTCTACTCTGTCCTATAGGGTTGCTATGAGTCGGAATCAGCTCGATGGTACTGGGTTTGGCTTGGTTTTTTTTTTATATTTTAGGCGCTGGAGATACTGCAGTAGAACAAAATACAGGTTCTTCCTTCATGGAGTTTATATTCTAGTTGGGGGAAGAAAGAAAAATGAAATAAAACATTAAAAAATATAGTGTAAGATGCCAGGTAGATAACTTATATGGAGAAAAATAAAGGAGAATATGGGAGATAAAAAGTTTGGGGAGGAAGCAGCGTGCTCTTGTTCCTAGGTAGCCAGGGGAGTTCTCACTGCATTAATGCAGAGACCTGGAACAAGTAAGAAAACAAGCAACATGAATTTGGGAGAAGATTCCGGGAAGTAGGAGCAGCAAATTCAATATTCTTCGACAGGACATGTGTGTCCTGTCGAAGAATACTGAAGTCAGTGATACAGAAAGATGAGCTACGGAGAGTATAACAGGAGACAAAATCATTAAAGCAGTGGATACGTCAGACTACATATGGGTTTTATGTCAGGTTTAAAGATGAGTATGATACAATTGGACTTAGTTTTTAGTAGGATTATTCTGGCAACTGGTAAAGAATAGAATATGAGGTTTTGGTAAAGACAGAGGTGGTAAGAAATGTTAAACATAATTGCAATAATTTTGGAGAGATATAGGGTGGTATGTCCCCAAGTGGAAGCAGTGGCCAAAACACCAAAAACCAAACCCATTGCCATCAAGTCGATTCGACTCATGGTGACCTTATGGGACAGATTAGAACTGCCCCCAGAGGGTTTCCAAGGAGCGGCTGGTGGATTGGAACTGCCAACCTTTAGGTTAGCAGCCGAGCTCTTAACCACTGTGCCACCAGGGCTCCTGTTCCTATGAGGCGGAGGTCAAATATACCTCCGTCTTCCCATTTCTCCATTATTTTACTTTTTATTTCTCTGTTGGGTTCAATAATTTGCTGCAATGGTCACACAAAACCCACGAGAACTCAGAAACTATACTCACAGCTACGTGGTTTATTAGGGTAAAAATGCAGAAGTAACAGGGATATAATTCAGGATGTAGCTCAGGGTAAACATCAGGAAACTCAGTATACAATTCAGGGAAAAGGTGTATGGGCCAGGTCTGGGAACGTCCCCAAAGCAGAGAGCATGTCTTTCCATTTGGCAGCCAGGACAGTTTAAGACAGCTCCTACTGGGTTCACTGGGACAGGTCTCTCTCAGGGTGACTTTTGGGCAGCTATCTTCTTGATCTGATAAACTTTGCCCTCATGGCTAGCCCGTGTACTCTTTGTCAATTACAAGGTAGGCTTGTTTCCAAGGAGTACCTGGTGGATTTGAACTGCCTACCCTTTGGTTAGCAGCCTTAGCACTTAAACACTATGCCACCAGGGTTTCCAATCCAGGTAAAGGTCAGCTACCGGGTAGGGCGCCCACCCAATCCAGGTAAATTGCAGAGTAAACCAACCAATCCTTTGCAAACCACTTATGTGGGTAGTAGGAGCCCTGGTTCCATCGTGGTTAAGTACTTGGAGGCTAACTGATTCAAACCTACCAGATGCTCACCAGGAGAAAGTTGTGTTGCCTGCTTCCTTAAAGATTACAGCCTTGGAAACCCTGTGAGACAGTTCTACTCTGTCCTATTGGAGTGCTATGAGTCAAATTCAATTCCACGGGCTAATGGCGGGGAGATATATGGATCATAAGCTGACTAATCATTGTAAACTTCTTAACAGTTAGTAAACTGACCAAACCCTTGCAAGATTGTGACCCGCCTGACCAATAATTTTGGGGGCGTTACAAACTCAGGGCCAGAAATGTCACGTACGGAAAATCCACTGCACTATAGGATAAAAACCAAAACCAAACCCGCAGCCGTCCAGTTGATTAGGACATAGAGTGGTAAGTCTATGGTGTGTTGGGAAGGCATAGTGAACTGGATATGGGAGCTTTGTCAGGTGAGGAACAGATGAAGCTAGAAGAATATAACCTTAAGATTACAGACAAACAAAGGCAAATAGTTATGTCCAAGTGTGTTTACATCAGTGTTCTACTGAGAAAATAAAAACAAAGTATCTAAAAAATGCATCTCATAAATTTCATTATTTCTGTAATGGACAAAAATTCATGCTCAAGTGAAAGTTTATTATTATAAAAAGGTAAAGGGGAAAAACACAAAACAATTGAAAAGTGATAGTTATTTCTTAAAAATGGAAGGAAGTAGATCAAAGTGACGGCAGTGATAATTATTTGGCTGTAGGACATTACTGATTCCATTTTCTTACAATAAATATTCTCTTTTTTACAAAGAACATATATTGACATTATAATCAGATAAATTATTATTAATACAAAATCACCACATATGGAATAAATACATGGCTTGTGTCCAAATGAGTTTTGGGCAGGGAAAAAAAAAAAAAAAAACAGTATAGCAATATGGGGAACAATAGAATGCAGTAGGTAGGAAGTGGGTTGTTGGCAAAAACAGTTATTATAAAGGCAGTATTTGAAGTTTCATTCATTCATTTTTTCACAGAGAAAACATTATTTGTTTTTTTCACTCCGAGGAGTAAAAAACATTTGGACAATAAGAGAAGAAAAGGCAAATTTCCTTATACAGCTTAGCGTTTAGAAATAGCACTAAAACACAAAGCTCAGCAATGATGAGAGATGCAAATAAAAATATAAGCAAATAAGCAAAAAAAAAAAAAAAAACCCAAAACCTATAAAACTCCACACAACTAAGTTATGTCATAGATGATGCCTGATAGAACAATTTGATTGTGTATTCAGCTAAAACCTTTATTAGCTGGCTACATTGAAGTGAAATTTGAATGAAAGGAAGGATGATCCTATAAAAGTGATTATTTTACTTGTCTTCTCAATTTGAATGCCAAAGAATATTGATTTTTGTCTGTATCACTACAAACAGAACAGCTTTTCCATCATCACTTTGCTATTTAATTTCTTCATGCAAGCAATATTATCTGATTATATCTGATAGTCATTTGTATGACCAAATTTTTAGCTATTTCTTTTTAACTTTATTAGGTCAATAGGAGCAGTTTTACATATTTCTTTGTTTCAATTTGACTAGGGCATAGGGAAATTCATTATTCCAATGTTTGGCCAGATAATGAATTTTAAAAGGGACCTAAAAACCCATTTCCGTCGATTGCGACTTATAGCAACCCTATAGGACAGAGTAGAACTGTCCCATAGAGTTTCCAAGGAGTGCCTGATGGATAAGAACTGCCTTCTTTAGATTAACGGGTGTAGCTTTTAAGCACTATACCACCAGGGTTTCCAAAAGGGACCTAGAGAGCTATATTGTTAGAATTTCAGTGATGCTGCAGAGTTTATTTTCCCCCGTTCTTCTAACATTTAGTTATCGACCCTACAATTCTAAACCGAAAGCTAAAAGTTTCATTCACGTTGCCATACATTCTGAAAACAAACAAACAAACAAAAAAAAACTTTAAACCACTATCACAAAATTTCGCTTGAGAATAGCAGAGCCTCAGTCAATTTGTCTGGCCTCCCTAAATGGAGAAAATCATGTTCCTTTCCCTTTGTTTTCCAAATCACAGGTAGACTTGATTTCTGAAAGAGAAAGTATCTATGAAGAAATAACTTTCAGATATAATTAAAATAGTCATGATTACAATATATTTGCTTATAGGAGAAATATAATCGGGGTTGTTGTCATTACTAATAAAATCAGGAAGACAGTGATGGGATGAAAGTACCTCTTACAGTCCCCAACACAGTGTGGTGATGCCATGCATGCTGGGATGGCATAGGAAGGCATATAACGTTTAATATATACTTCTGTGTATTTTCGTTTTAAAAATATAAGAGAAAAACAAGAAACAAAATATAAACACTTTTATGCAATGTATTCATGTGTAATGATGCCTCCTCTGTGCTTTATGTTTATAATTTTAGATATCTGATTTTTATATCCATGCATTGAGAAATTGAACTTAACACAATTTTATACAGTTAATTTTTAAAAAATAGAGTTAATGGACTTCATTTTCCTTTCATATGTCGTGAAAAGGTTAAAGACAAATGTTCACATCTATAACAGAAATTTAGATTATTTTCTACATTATGATTAGTTTGATATGTGAAAAATCAAATTCACAAAGTTAAACACATATTTCATTGATTTATATTCAACTGGTTGTATTTATATCAGAATATTTTAAAAATATGACACTGATGCAGGCTGAGGATAGAGGAACAAGATTATCTCTCAGGAGAGGGGGAGGACTCTATCATGAGTTTTAAATCATGAATAAAATTATTTTTAATATTGTTGTTGTAATGTGCCTTCGAGTTGGTTCCAACTCATAGGTTTCAGCATCAATTTAGGGAGTGAAGAGCCAAATTTTTGGAGAAAATATGTATTATTATTATTATGTGTTAAAAATATAAGTGTGCCATGTTGTACATTTTATGCTTTTTTAATGCGTGGGGATATTAACACAAGTCAAACTTTATCCTAACCTATTTGCTGCCATGGATTTTGTATTGGACTATAGGAAATTATTAAATGTAGTATAAACTTTTTACACAGTTTACATCGAAAGATTCCTTTTATATACATTTCCTTTTGTGCCACATTATAACTGGGGACACTAACTCAGCTATGAGTAAGAATGGAACAGTTTTGCTTTGCTGACATTGTAAACAGGAAATACAGAGTGAGTGCACAGAGTTGTTGGAACAGCAGCAGTAGCTAAATGCAGACACCATTAACATTTTTCTGTCATTTTGTCTCTGGGTGACACAATTCTTCCTGTTCTTTTCTTGCAAAACACGGGTAAAGGTTAGAGATAGTACCCAAAATAAATGCAGTCATCTAGAAATGGATTTAATAGGGTTGGTTAGGACTCTCAGAACTGAATCATAAAAACTGGCCAAACTAGTTGTTTAATATTTTCTGCATGGTATCCTTACACACACACATACACACTCAAGTCATTGGTAGATTAACAGTAGACATGCTGCTGAGTGATCAGTAGTGTTCTATGAGACATTTTGAAATTTTAAATTTTTTCTCAAGTGTGATTGTCTTGGGCAGTGAAATTTGCATGTCGATTATTTGTGTTTATTTGATTCTAAAAATAATTTGAATTTGTAATAAGAATACTCACTGAAGACATAATACTAACACATTACTCATAATATAAAATTAAGACCTGCGGATTGAAGGGGCTATGAACACTATTCTAAAAGTTGACAATGCAGACAGAAAGAAATACAGTAGAGGAAAGCAACCAAAATACACCTAGGCTGAACAGAACATTTTAATTGATAGGGAGTATATTAGCTTGAGAGGCAAAAGGCAGAATTAATAGACTAAAGGACCAACCGGAGATGGAAGAAAAGAATATCTAAACAGAATGAGTGATATTGTTATGAGGCAATGGTCCTCAGAGTAAAATGTGCTAAAAAATGAGGACAACTCGAATTACTTACTAAAAGAGGTAAAACACTACAGCCTTCAGTATGGATTACACCTGAACATAAAGAAAACAAAAAACCTTATAATTTGACCCATAAAAAAACACCATGATAAATGGTAAAGAAATTGAAGTTACCAAATATTTTATTCTTCTTGGATTAACAATCAATGCCCATAAAAGCAGTAGTCAAGAAATCAAACAAGAGTGTGTTTGACCCAAGCTTTTAGTTTGCCTCATGTGCATTTGAAAAAGGAATACTCGAGAATTGATGCATTTGAATTGTGGTGTTGCTGAAGAACACTGAATATACCACAACTGCTGGAAGAATGAACAGAAGTACAACTAGAATGCTCCTTAGAAAGGAGGATGACGAGACTTCATCTTGCTTAATTTGGGCATGTCATCAAGAGGGACCAATCCCTGGTGAAGGACACAATGTTCCATAAAGTAGATGGTCAGAGAAAAAGAAGGAGGCCCTCGATGAGATGGATTGACACCATGGCTACAATAACATGCAATGGGCTTAAATGTGGCACCAACTGAAGAAGGCACAGGATCAGGCAGCATTTTGTTGTATTATACATGGGGTCACTATGGGCTGGAACAAACTCAGCGGTAGCTAACGACAGCAACAGTAACATTATTGAATGTGCTAATTTTCATGCAAGTACTATTACTCTATCATCTGCTCAGATGGCTCACAAAGCATATGAGACTCCCTTAAATATTAGGGGATTGAATCTGATTGTAAGGTTTATTTTAGATTTATAGGGTGGTTATGAAAATGGACTCTAGAGCCAGAATTAAGTTCCGTGAGTCTGAGGCCAGTTGTGAAAAAATAAGAATTGTTTGAAATTGTGTTTTGAAAGTGAGCGTGTTTGAAGGCAATTAACTATGCCCTAATTGAGCTATTATACCATATAGCTCTCAGATGGGTCAGCAGATACAGTTATTTGTAATCAATCACAAAGCTGATTCTCTTCATCTAAATTCAGAGTGTAAGGATATCAATTTTTTTTCCACACATGTGCCTTTTTGTGTTACTGTTACCCGCTGCCCAGATTCTGTACTGAGAATGATTCCAAAACTGTTCAAAAAATCAAATGCCTTATTTATGAATATTTAAGAATACATTTCATTAGAGACAAATATCCTAACACAATTTGGTGGTCTAAAATATCTAATCACCTTTGATATTTTTTAAACGATGGTAAGTTATCATTGATCTTACCTGAACAAAACTGACAACACTCATCTACACATAGTAAGTCGGAAAAGTAGCAAACCATAAATGTAATATTTTTAGACATCATTTTAGACCCAAATGGCTCATAACTGTATTAAAAATGAAGCAAATATGTAAATCTTAGAGACTCATTTGCATGCACGTCACACAGCGGTAAATTCCTCATTGTCTTTTTATCCTGGGTCTTATTTCAACATCATTATCACTGACAGGGTTGTGGTAAGTAAGGCAGTCTTAGCTTTTAGAAACACATTTATAGGGTACTAATCAATTATTTACAATCCTGGAGAAAACAAAGAGACTTGTTTAAATGCACACCGCATTTATCAAAGCTGTTGCTATCACTGTTGCTAAAAAATGTCAAGCAGAAGAATATGCTTCACGTTATTATAAGCCCAAGTTAAAACATCTTTCTAAATTAGGAGAATCTTGACATTTCTGGGAATATGTTTTTAAAAGTAAACTAAATGTTACTATTTGACAGGTAATTAATTCAGAGATCAATTACTTTTAATAAAAAAATTAATAGCCCTTATTTCTACTTAGTTCTGAACTATCCTCACTCAGATTTTTTTTAGATTTAGGTTTGTTAGCTGAACCAACAATATAAGTAGAGTACTTGCATTTTTAAGCAATTAGTATTCATTAAAAAATGTATTTTTAATCTAACCTAAATTAATAGCTGAGTTAAAAAAGCAACATATGAATTGACTCCAAAATTATTTAAGTAAAATAAAGTTATATAAGCAATATTTTAATATTGTACTTGCTGTGGATTGAATAGTGCCACCCTCCAAAAACTATATGTTGAAATCCTAACCCACAGTACCTGTGAATGTAACCTGGTTTGGAAATACAGCCTTTACAGATGTTATCAATTAAGTTAACGTGAGATTATATTGGAGTAGGGTGGATCCTAATCCAATGCAACTGGTGTCCTTATAAAAGAGGAGAAGAGACGGAGAGACAAAGAGAGAGACAGAGAGGACTAAGGGCTACATGACGATGCATTTACAAGCCAGTGAATGCCTGGGGCTACCAGAAGCGGGGAGAGACAGAAAAGAATCTTCCCCTAAAGACATCAGAGAGAACATGGCCTGGCCAAAATGTTGATTTAGACGTGGAGGCTTCAGAACTGTCAGATAACAAATTCATTTCTTTATAAGCCAATTAGTCTGTGATATTTTGTCAAGGCAACCCCAGGAAATTAACACACTGGCAATCTCTGCCTTCTGATTTGATTATTAAATCCATTCTCATTTAATGCTATTAATACAGTTGGATTTATGTTTGCCATTTTATTGTTTTCTATATTTCTCATGCCTATTTGTCCTTCTCATTTCCTCCTTCCTTGCTTTTTTTTTTTATTAAGTGAATATTTCCTAATGAAATTATTTAATTCCTTTAGTGATTTTTTTTTTTTTACTACATATATATATATATATATATTTTTTTTTTTTTCTTAGTTGCCTAGGGCTCAGGGACAGATTAACCACTAAGCACCATATGCACTGGTTTACAGTAAGCAAGATGCCAAACCAAAACCTATGGCCGTCAAGTTGATTCCAACTATTTACTAATTTGTAGTGCACAATTTCACCTGGGCGGGATTGTGCACTACAGACTAGCAAGTAAGCACAATTAAGCCATGCTTGCAAAAGCTGGACAATTAATAAGGAAGACCAAGAAGAATCGATGCCTTAGAATTGTGGTGTTGGTGAAGAATATTGAATATACCACGGACTGCCGAAAGAATGAACAAATCTGTCTTGGAAGAAGTACAACCAGAATGATCCTTAGAAGTGAGGATGGCGAGAGTACGTCTCACATACTTTGGATGTGTTATCGGGAGGGATCAGTCCCTGGAGAGGGGCATGATGCTTGGTAAAATAGAGGGTCAGCAAAAAAAAGGAAGACCCTCAACGAGTTAGATTGACACAGTGTCTGCAACATTGGTCTCAAGCACAGCAACAATTTGGAGAACTGCACACGACCGGGCAGTGTTACCTTCTATTGTTCATAGGATTGCTATGAGTTGGAACTGACTCGATGGCACCTAACAACAACAATAATTAAGTCTGTGTGTACCTTGCTTATTGAGTAATCCGTCACTGCTAGGATTTACCATATACATCTTAATTTATTAGAGTCTACTTCAGATTTACGGTTAAGAGCTCTCCTGCCAACCAAAAGGTCAGCAGCTCAAATCCACCAGCTGCTTTTTGGAAGCACTAAAAAAAAAAAAAAAATTCATGGAGCAGTTCTACTCTGTCCTATAGGGTCAGTATGAGTTGGAATTGATTCGACGGCAATGAGATTTATACTAGCTTAATTCTACTGGAAAATAGAAATGTTAGTCCTATTTAGCTATATTCCCATTTCCCTTTCTGTGTGTTATTATTGCTATATTTGCTATATCTATTATTGCTCCAGAGCCCTGTTTGGGCAGTGTTCAAGCAATTTGCTCCTAACCAAAAAGCTGGCAGTTTGAATCCAGCAGCCACTCCTTGGAAATGGGGGCAATTCTACTCTATCCTACAGGAAGGTTATGAGTCAGAATCAACTCCATGGCAATGGGTTTGAGGGGCTTATTATTGCCATAGTCTAACAATATACTGTTATAATTATTGCTTTATATAGAATAAAAAGCTGAAAGAAGAAAGGAAAATATAAGTATAGATTCATAGGTTTCATTATTTCTCATTTCTGGTTTTCTTCATTTGGTACTGTGGATTTGAGTTATGGTCTGGTATTATTTCTTTATTCCAATACAATTTTGCTTGCTATTGTCAAATATGCAGCCCTGATGGTACAGTAGTTAAGAGCTTGGCTGCTAACCAAAAGGTCTACGGTTCTAATCCACTAGCCACTCCTTGGAAACAGTTCCATCAGCCACTCCTGTGGGGCAGTTCTACTCTGTCCTGTAGGGTTGCTATGAGTCAGAATCATCTTGACGGCAAAGGGTTTTTTTTGGGGGGGAGGGGGCGGGGAGTGTTTATTGTCAAATATACATTCCTGTGTATTATATGCAGAACAGTACAATTACATACATATTTTCTCTGCTTTTAAAATTAGTTAACAGAAGAGAAGACATGCATTTATACTATCTTTCATATTTATACAAATACATGGTATTTGTTTTTTGTCTGTGTGTATGGATTCAAATTATCATTTTGGGTTAGTTGTCAGCCTGAAGAACTACCTATCATATATCTTGTAATGCGAGACTGCTAGTAAAGGATTCTATCAGTTTCAGAATCGTCTTCTCTCCCCACCCCATACAAGGAAGGGAACGCCCTGTCAAGTTCCTGATTCAACCCGAAAAGAGCCCTTGCCTGATCAGAGCCATGCTCAGGGGACCTAAGGACAATACTCCCTCAGAGAGACCCCAGGGAGAAATGGTGCCATGGTGTGAAAACATGTGCCTTTCACCACATCTGGTTTATATAATTGGAAAAACTACAGTCCAGGATATAGAGAAGACCCACTTAAAATGTATGAATTGTTTACTACAATTTTTAATTCTTTTGACCTTGCTTGAGCAGACTGCCAGCCCGTTTTTAAATACTATATTGACTCCTGAAGAAAGGTGAATGATGTTTGAAAAAGGCCAGGGAAGAGGCCCAGCGCCGACATGACGCCCAGCCAGGTAACCCTGTTATAGGACAAACCTTCCCGGTCCTGTTTAGGTTCTTGCCTTCTAGTGACCAAGAATGACCAGGAGAGGCTCGGAAGTTCCATACGAACAAAGGTTTATTCCACCCACTGCCGTCGAGTCGGTTCTGACTCATAGCCACCCTATAGGACAGAGATAGCGTTTCCAATGAGCGCTTGGCAGATTTGAACTGCCGACCTTATTGATTAACAGCCATAGCACTTAACCACTACTCCACCAGGGTTTCCGAAGGTTTATTAGTGACAGAGAAAATAAGAGCTTGCGAGGGAGGGGCAGAGAGGGGCTTCTGCCTACGCTGGCCTCTAGTCTCTCTCTGAATGGAGGTTTTCTTGGAGAGTATAAGGGGTTTTAGGTGGGAAGGCTCTCATGTTCTGTTCATTACTTTCTGGGGGAAAAGGTGGTGCTTTCTGAGAAACAGAGGGGTTAAAAACATTAGGTGGATGTGCATCTGGAATCCAGGGTGGAGTCAGTTTGGACAATGTCATGTCAGCACTGCACAGACTCAGTGGCCACTTGACAAGACTGTAAGGGCGCACCCATCCTCACTGCAAATGTCCTGGGGATCAGCTGATTCTGTTCATTTTTGAAAAGCAGCTTGTAGGGGAGATATGTGGAACTTCATGTGTCAGAGTCCAGGATGTGGGTTAACTTGTAACACCACTCCCTATGGTGGGGTCCTGAAAAACTGCTTGAGAGAGATATGCAGGATGCCACCCTCATAGTGGGGTCTTGAAAAACAACTTGGAAGAGAAATACGTAAGACTTTGTGCATCACAGGTTGCATGTGGGGGTTGTCTTGTAACATCCCCCATGGGATAGAGTTCCAGGTCAACGGGCCTGTTATTTTGGCCTTGAGGCTCTCCAACCTTCTGTCCCTGTCTCAACCCGACCCCGGATGAGGCTGTTCCCCTCCAGAGCCTTCAAAGGAAGCTAAACTATGCCGATGAGTACGGACAGGTGCACATTGATGTTCCTGCGGAACATGGTTGGAAGGCCCATCTCCTGTTCTGCTGAGATATAGAGCCCTGTCATCAGGAAAAGGTACTTTTCCCAAACCAGCTTTTGGAAAAATAAACAAACCCGATTATTTGGGCCACACGACAGCCAGGATATGCCCACAACACAGAACCAGTTATGGTCCAGCTGCTACCCAGCATCACACCACCACGGTTCAGGCAGTAGCCACTAAATTGAAGCCCAGGTGGCCATTCATCAGCTCACTGGTAAGTACCTAGATTTTGGGCTTTTGCAGACCTGTCATTCAGCTTTTAACAACCCTATTTTGCCAGTTAAAAAGAAGGTCAGGACATACCATTTTTTCCAGGACCTGTGAGCCGTTAACCAGTTTTACATGCACACAGGGCACTTTGGAGGCAGAAACGACTGTTAACCTCAGCAGGAAAAGAAATTAAGCACAGCCAACAAATATTACTGCTCCTTGAAGCAGTCCTGTTACCAAAAGCTGTGACTGTAACCTACTGCAAGGGTCATCAACAAGGTGAGTCTTTCACTGCTCAGGGCAATAGGAGAGCAGACCTAGAGGCGAGGCGAGCTGCACGAACTTATACCTGTAGTAACAGCAGCTCTTACTCTTCAACTCCCAAACTAAGCAACAATCCAGGATACACAGAAAGGGATGAATATGTAGCCAATGAATGGAAACTCCAAAAAAGATAAACAGAAATGGAAGAATGACCTCCAGCCCATGTCCCTGTCTGACCAGGATTTGAACCCTATGAAGGATCCATATCCTGAAAAGAAGAGGAGAGAATGAGACCGGCAGTATGCTGGCGGCGTTGAATAAACAAAGGGCCGAACCTGTCATCTTCAGTAACATAGTTAACTCCCAGTGTGTAAGCGATCCCTGTATTAGGCAAAACAGAAACTAACCTTTGCTTTTAGAGTATCTCCTTATTTAGGAATACTTCCAGTTCTGACTCAGTTACAGAAAACAAGAGACTGGACTCTTCAGTCCAGCTAAAACCGGTATTGGGCCAGCTCAGGCCCCCCTGAATTGAGCAATACTGATGACCTTGCCCCTCAGACGTCTTATTGACATCAGAGGCCAAAAAACACACCCCTGCCTACACTCCGGATGTGGGCAAAATGCCATCTTTGTAGCCCCCACTTTCAGGCTGAACAGGCATAGAAGACTGGATCGCCCCGAGAATGCCCTCTCATGTCAAACCAATCAGCAAGCTGGCCTCTTGTGCTCCTTTACTTGGCCAACTAAATAAAGCTTCTTTTGCTTTCATCCTCTCCATGTGTTTTCCCAGCCACGCCTAGCAGACCTTGCAGTGTCAGGTTACATGACAGCTCTTATTTCCTTAAGGTATATCCTTAGGAGTGGGACTGCTGGATCATATGGTATTTCTCTTTCTAGCTTTTTTGTGGAAGCACCATACCATTTTCCAAAGTAGTTGTACCATTTCACATTCCCACCAACAATGTATAAGAGTTCCAATCTCTCTGCAACCTCTCCAACATTTGCTATTTTCTGGGTTTTTTTTTTATTAGTGCCAGTAATGTTGGGTGAGATGGTATCTCACTGTGGTTTTGATTTACATCTCTCTAATTTTTTTAATAGCTAATGGGAAACCCTGGCGGCGTAGTGGTTAAGTGCTACAGCTGCTAACAAAGGAGTCGGCAGATCGAATCCACCAGGGGCTCCTTGGAAACTCTATGGGACAGTTCTACTCTGTCCTGTAGGGTGGCTATGAGTCGGAATGGACGTGACCGCAGTGGGTTTGGTTTTTTGGTTTTTAATAGCTAACGATCTCAAGCATTTCTTCATATGTTAGCTGATTGAATGTCTTCTTTGGTGAAGTGTCTATTCATATTCTTTGCCTGTTTTTTTTATTGGATTATTCGTCTTTTTATTATTGAGATGTTGGTGTTTTCTATACATTTTAGAGCTTAGTCCCTTGTATGAGATATCACAGCCAAAAATATTTTTCCAGTCTGTAGGTTCTCTTTTGACACTTTCGGGGAATTCTTTAGTTGAGCATAAATGTTTACTTTTTAGGAGGTCGCATTTATCTAGTTCATCTTGTGCTGTGTGTGAATTTTTAGTTATGCTCAATACTCTCTTTAAGCCATATATTAGGGCCCCTAGCATTGTCCCTATTTTTTTCTCCGTGACCTTTATAGTTTTAGGTCTTTGGTACATTTTGAGTTACTTTTTGTGTATGGTGTGAGGCTTGAGTTCTGTTTCATTTTTTTACAGATTAGCACCCAGTTTTGCCAGCACCATTTGTTTAAATGATTTTCTGCTTTTAAAAAACTTTCATTATTTTAAAAAGACTTAATAGATATATTTGGTTTTTTATCATAATAATTACATGTATTACACACATATTCATGATAAGTAGAGAAAAATCTCTCTTTTCCCAGAGTTTGTGATGAGTTGACATAGTGTTAAGTTCCTTTGAATAAGCTCATTTTTTTCTCTGGTAAACTGAGGAAAAAAAATTAATTTGGAGTTATTATACCTGCAACTTGAGTTAATTAAATGTCTAATTACAAATTCTGAGATTAAAGTAGCTTGTCTGTGGAGGGAAATCACCTCACAAGGCAAAAGTTTTATTATATCTGCATCATAGTTAATAGTCTTTCAACTTAAGTTTAGCGCTTCATGACCTCTCCATGCTACAATATTCCAGAAATACTGAAGGATTATATTTGAACATCATGTTGTATTCATACAACATAAATCTTTACCAGAATTCCAAACTAAGCAAGATTTGGTGCTTGAATGAAGTAAATGTCAATCTACTACAAAAAAGAAATGCCTCATTAGAGAGGTCCAGACTAGTCTTATTCATAATAAGCATAATGTTGATATAATTAACACTATTAATTACAGAAATAAAAATTTGCTGCTGTATAGAATCCCTATTTGAAGAAATCTTCTTCTTCTTCTTTTTTTTTTTTTACTGTTCTATTTACTGGACTAAAAGTAGAAAACTCTGTTGGCCAAAACTGCTCTTGAAGTATCAAAATACAGTGGTAAACAATTAAACTGATAATGTAAAACAGAATAATGACAATACGAGGAAATACATAGTGTGATTGAGATCTCATGATTTAAAGTATGATACACCTTTTAACTTCTTGTTCCAAAACTTATTAAATATGGAGCCTTATTAAATGTGGATCAATTGACTCTTTTGAACATCGGTTTTCTCATTGGCAAAATAAGCCTCATATTGTCCTTAGCATGCTGCTAGAAGAGTTAATTAAAATAATGTAAGTAGCATTTGTAGTGAATTGTCAAATCCATACTGACACTCGATAAAAGGAGTTCTTACTATTTTTTAATATAATTTATTTCAAATCACTGGCATTATCACAAGAGATATGAAATGGCATGGTTAGAAGTGCTTCTAAAAAAATCACTAAAACTATTACTATTTAATAAATAGGCATCATAGTGAAACACTCACAAGAGGTAGTTATATGTTAAAATATATATTTAAAATATTTGTCAAAAATATTTGGGAAATATTTATTAATTAAATTGTTTCCTACCCTCCCCACCTTTTTATCTTAAAATTATAATACTACTTTAAAGTGAAAATTATTGAAGAAAAAGAAAGGAAGAAAATTTATTTAAGCTATAGTGAGATCCACAATCAATACCCATAGAAACAGCGTTCAAGACATCAAACAACATATTGCATTGGGCAAATCTGCTGCAAAAGACCTGTTTAAAGTGTTAAAAACTAGGAATGTCATTTTGAGAACTAAGGTGCACCTGATCCAAGCCATGGTATTTTCAATCACCTCATATGTGTGAAAGCTGGACAATGAATAAGGAGGACCAAATTAGAGCTGATGCCTTAGAATTACCGTTTTGGTGAAGAACATTGAGTATACCATGGACTGCCACGGAAGGAACAAATCTGTCTTGGAAGAAGTACAGCAAGAGTTCTCCTTAGAAGTGAAAATGGCATAACTTTGTCTCATGTACTTCGGACATGCTATCAGGAAGGTTCATTCCCCGGAGAAGGACATCAGGCTTGGTAAAGTATAGGGTCAGCGAAAAACAGGAAGACCCTCAATGAAATGGACTGACACAGTGGCTGCAACGATGGGCTCAAACATAGCAATGATTGTGAGGATGGTGCAGGTCTGGCAGTGTGTCACTCTGTTGTACATAGGGTTGCTATGAGTTTGAATCAACTTAATGTCACCTAACAATGCAACAAAATAGTGAGATAAATGCAAGAAAAATCCTGCCAATTTATACCCGCCTCACAAAAGATAAATAGAATAATTAATCAAATACATTTCTATGCTGGGACTGAGAACTTGCTTTACCAAATTTACATTTAGAAAGGAATTACAATTCAAAGGGAGTAGAACTTTTACTCATTTGCTCTACATCTCTCTCTCTCTCTTCTCATATCCTCCCTCACTCTTTCTTTTTCTTTCTTTTGGAAATATTCTGATTTTTTTATGGCTCTTTTTAAATGCAGTGCTCCCACCTGGTCATGATTCCCTAGATACAATATTTATGGAGTAAATTAGACCAACTTAATTTTTTTGTTTTAGAGATAATATGAAGAGTAATTGTAATAGCCACTATTTATTGAATTCCTACTCTTTGACAAGCTCTATCTTAGGAAACTTGATTGACTGTATGATCAAATTAATTCCATAATGATGGGTTTGGAAAAGAAGTTTCAAAATGCTTTAATGTAATCACATTGTTTACAATAAGATAAGAAACGTTTCTTTATGTATGTCAAATACCCATAATGTAATAATTTCTGCACAGCACACATATTTTTTAAAATGAAAATAACACATATACATGATATATGGTACACAATGAAAAGTTAAGAGTGAATCTCCACCCTGCTCTTAGTTCTCCAGCCCCTTACCTCAGAATAATAACTGTGATATCCAGTGTTTATTACCTTTGCATTAAATATATTTGGTTTCTATATAACTGATTGCTATAGATAGCCTATTTTTTTCTGAATTTTCTAATTATAAGCAGTAACACAGGTCCCTAAGTGGTGCAGATGGTTAAGCTCTCTACTAATAGCCGAGAGGTTGGCAATTAGAACCCACCCAAGAGGTACCTTGGAGCCCTGGGGGCACAGTAGTTAACAGCTCTGCTGCTAATCAAAAGGCCTGCAATTGGAATCCACCAGCCTCTCCTTGGAGACCCTGTGGGACAGTTCTACGCTGTCCTATAGGTTTGCTATGAGTAGGAATCCACTCAATGGCAACAGGTAGAGCCACCTTGTAATATAGGCCTGCCAACCTGTTTCCAAAGGGTCATAGCCTTGAAAGCCCTGTGGAGCTCAGTTCTGCTCTGATGTACATGAAGTTGCCGCCGGTCAGAATCAACTCAATGACAGCTACAGCGCTGCCTCATTAAATTTATCAAATGATTCCAAAGCTTTATTCAGAACAATATACATTGCTTAAAATATATTTCCATAAAACAAAAAGACTGAAATTTTACCATTTATTAAGTAATATAAATTACTAAAGTGTAAAAACAGCTTGGGGGTGGTGTCTGGCCTCCTCCAACTCCACAAGGGAGAAGCAGAACCAAGAGCTACAGTGCAAGACTGACTCCCATTAGGCAGAGGCCAGATACGCCCCCTCTCTCTACCATCTTTACCAATTCTGACACCAACCATCCCTCCCACAGCACTCTCTACTACTCTGCTTTGTTGTTGTTGTTAGGTGCTGTCGAGTCGGTTCCGACTCATAGCGACTCTATGCACAACAGAAAGAAACACTGCCTGGTCCTAAGCATCCTTACAATTGTTGTTATGCTTGAGCTCATTGTTGCAGCCACTGTGTCAGCGAGATAGCTGAGGGTCTTCCTCTTTTCCACTGACCCTGTACTCTGCCAAGATGGATGTTCTTCTCCAGGGACTGATCCCTCCTGACAACATGTCCAAAGTATGCAAGACGCAGTCTCACCATCCTTGCTTCAAAGGAGCATTCTGGTTGCCCTTCCTCTAAGACAGATTTGTTCGTGATTTTGGCAATCCATGGGATATTCAATATTCTTCACCAACACCACAATTCAAAGGCGTCAATTCTTCTTCAGTCTTCCTTATTCATTGTCCAGCTTTCACATCCATATGATGTGATTGAAAATACCATGGCTTGGGTCAGGCGCACCTTAGTCTTCAAGGTGACGTCTTTCCTCTTCAACACTTTAGAGAGGTCCTTTGCAGCTAGGTTTGATAATTTATGGCAATGGCCACACAGAACTCACAGACCATGCTCACAGTTATGGGTTTATTAGGGAAGTAACAGGTTACAATTCAGACTCAGGAACATTCAAGGTTACAGCTCTTCCATCAGGACAGCCTCCTCCCAGCCGTGCTTTAAGGTTGCCGGGTTTCTGTGGCCACTGCTTCTCACCGTCTTCAGGGTTACAGCTTACTCTTTCTCTGTGTCCTGGTCTCAGGAGCCTCCCAGCACAGGGATTCCAGGTCAAAGGGGTGTGCTGGCTCCTGGCTGTTCTTTCCAGGTGGTGGTAGAAATTTTCTTTCCTGCCTCTGGGGTGGCTCATTTCAAGCCCCACGAGATGGAAAAACTGACCTATCCTTTTGGTGGGCCACAATTACCGTATCACACAGTCCCACCCAATCACCTGGTGGTAGTTACATGACCATGGCTGGAAAGGCAATATAAAGTAATCCACTACAATGCAAAAAGTAATAATAGTAAAACCTAAGGAAAGTATGAAAAAGTTTTAATAACAATGAAATTTCTTGTTTTTGTTGTCATTAGATACTATTGAGTTGGTTCTGACTCACAGCAACCATATGTACAGTAGAATAAAACACTGCCCAGTTTTGTGATTGTGTGCCATCCTCACAATCATTGTTTTATATGTACTTTAAATAAATATATAAAATGTACTTTATATAAATTTTTGTATTTGAGACCATTGTTGCAACCATTGTGTCAATACATCTTGTCCAAGGTCTTCCTCTTTTTTGCTGACCCTATACTTTACAAAGCATGATATCCTTCTCCAGAGACTGGTACCTCCTGATAACATGCCCAAAGTACATGAGATAAAGTCTCACTATCCTCACTTCCAAGGAGCACTCTGGCTGTACTTCTTCCAAGATACATACTTCTGGCAGTCCATGGTATAGTCAATAATCTTCACCAACACCATACTTCAAAGGCATCAATTCTTCTACCGTCTTTCTTATTCACTGTTCAGCTTTTGAAAATGGTCTTTTTTCCTCCACTTTTTTGTTTTTAGGTGTCTGTAATAAACACTCACGCTGTAAGTTTTGAAATACATTCCTACTGAAGGAAACCCCAACAAGATTATAGATAACAATTGATTAACTATTTCCAGCAGTTTAAGATAGGTCAAGAATATGATTTCCACATTACTGCTTTCGAATAGCAAAAAAATGGTGAAAGTAAATTTACTTGCCTTTGTTGAAAACCTGCTGTAAAGCCCAAAGTGCTAAATAGCACCAGCCATAGATTGAATCTACCTTGCTTGAAGCTGGATAAAACCTAAAAAAATGTGACTTAGAATGAAATTGCAAGTGAGCATTAAGAACTTCCTAATTTACAGTTAAGAACTCAGTAATTATTCTCCTCATGAAAATTTAAAGAGCTCTTTTACTTAGCACTATAAATAGCAAATGATAATATTAATAGTGATAAAACTCTCAATAAACTTAAAAGTGCAGTTTTTAAAAGGACACTTAAAGGTTAAGTATTCTAGGGATTTTTAAACAAGTAATCAAGTTTCAGTAATATATTTCAGAGAAAATGTTATCCCCTGAAACAAAATTCAACCCCTTATCAGAATATACTTTTACCATTGTTTATATCAGAACGCTTAAAAATCTTTCAGAGACAAATCTTTATTTTTCTAGGTTGAATGGAACAATTTATTAAATTGTATTGCTGTCAAAAATACATGTACTTATATACTATATAGGGATTTACAAACATACCTAAGTGATTATGTTGTTGTTACTGTGTGCCAACAAGGTATGTCGTTTTAATTTTAAACAAACAAAAGCAAAAAAAAAAAAAAAAACCATTGTAGATTCAAAAGCAATGTCAAGACTTTTGAGAAGTACCATATTTTCTGCCAATAAGAGGCCCACATAAATAATGTGCCCACACATATAATGTGCAGAAATTATGAAATTAAGTAAACCAGTTTAGGCATAGAGTTCCCCTGTACATACCATGACTGTCTCATGACATTTCCAGAAGTGAATTTTGGCCTCTTTCATTCAGGGGTGTAGCAAGGGTCACAAGCACCCAGGGACAATCTCTACATTGGCTCCCCCCCCATTTGAGCACCCAAGAGAAATTTCTAAGCTGTGCACCCCCTCAATTTCCAGATGAATAGAACTTGATATTGGTGACGCGTCTGCAGAAATGCCCTCTCCCCTCTTGTCCAGCTGCCTCGGAATGTCATCCCACACTTCATCTGATGCTCCATTGGACTTGTGCCCAGGGACAACTGCCCCCCTCTACCCCCACCTTGCTATGCCTCTCTGCATCCTCCCATTGTTGTTGTCATTTTTAGGTGCTGTAGAGTCGGTTCTGACTCATAGCGATCCTACATACAATAGCAGGAAATACTGCCCAGTCCAGCACCATCCACATATCTTTGCTATATTTGAGCCCATTGCTGCTGTCACTGTGTTAATCCATCTCATTGAGAGTCTTCCTCTTTTCCGCTGACCCTCTACTTTACCAAGCACGATATCCTACAGATCTTGGATTCATCAACCCATGCAGCTACATAAGTCAGAAGACTCCAGCCCGATGTCTAACCCCCAGACTTTGGACTTGGCCTCCTTTTCACTTGTGTGAGCAATTTCCTTGAGATAGATTTCTGTGTGTGTGTGTGCACACACACATATATATATAATATAAATAAATATATGTATTTTGTGTATCTCTATATATAAAACCAAACCCATTGCTGTCCAGTCTATTCCTACTTATAGCAACACTGTAGGACAGAGTAGAATTGCCCCCACGGAGTTTCCAAGGAGCACCTGGTGGATCCAAACTGCTGACCTTTTGGTTAGTAGCCATAGCACTTAACCACTACCCCACCAGAGTTTCCATATATATATGCATACTTATATATGTGTATATACATGCATCACTGGTTTTGCTTTTCTAGAGAGCCCAGTCTAAGATATTTGGTGCAGAGAATGATCCTACAGAAACAAAAATCATAAGGTAAATCATATTGTATGTTTATTTTCTTTAATCTCTTGCTTATGTGAATAAAAATGACCTGAAAATGTTACTTTTGATAGCGATAGTATAATAAAAGTATAAGCCATCATCAAAAGGTCATGGATTGCATTTGGAAGTCCCTTGGTAATCATAAAATAAACAAAAAATGTGAGTTTATTTCTATTAATTTGATAATTATAGCACATTAGCTCAACAGTTGAATTGGAAAACTTTATTAAGTAGTTTTAAGTGAAACCACTAGGTTATGTTGCTGTTGATGTTTTTATTAGGTAACATTCAGTTAGTTCCAAGTCATAGTGACCCTATGTATAACAGAGGGAAACACTGTCCAGTCCTGCGCCATCCTCACAATCATTGTTAAACTCGAGGCCATTGTTGCAGTCACTGTGTCAGTCCATCTTATTGAGGGTATTCCTTTTTTTTGCTGACCCTCTGCTTTACCAAACATGATGTCCTTCTCCAGAAACTGGTCCCTCCTCATAACATGTCCAAAGTATGTAAGATGAAGTCTTGCAATCCTTGCTTATTAGGAACATTCTGGCTGTATTTCTTTCAAGACAGATTTGTTCTTTCTTTTGGCAATCCTTGCTTATTAGGAACATTCTGGCTATATTTCTTTCAGGACAGATTTGTTCCTTCTTCTGGCAGCCCCAGTGTATTCAATATTATTCACCAACACCATAATTCAAAGGCATCAATTCTTCTGTTCTTTTTATTCACTGTCCAGCTTTCTCATGCATATGACGTGATTGGAAATACCATGACTTGGGTCAGGCACACACCTTAGACCTTAAAGTGACATCTTTGGTTTTTAACACTTTAAAAAAGGACTTTTGCAGCAGATTTGCCTAATGCAATGTGTCAATTTGTTTCTTGACTCCTGATTCCATGGGTGTTGATTGTGGATCCAAGTTAAAGTGCTTCAAGACCTCTTCACTTCCAGCAAAGTTGTATCATCTGCATATTGCAGGATGATAATGGGCCTTCCTCCAATTCTGATGCTGCCTTCTTCATATAGTCCAGCTTCTGTGATTATTAGCTCAGCATATAGATTAAATAAGTATGGTTAAAAGATACTACCCTGATACACACCTTTCCTAGTTTTAAACCACGCAGTATTCCTTTGTTCTGTTCGAATAACTGTCTCTTGGTTTATGTACAGGTTTCTCAATGACACAATTAAGTTTTCTGGAATTCCCATTCTTCGTGATGTTGTCTATAATTTGTTATGGTCCACACAGTCAGGTGCCTTTGCACAGTCAATAAAGCACAGGTAAACAACTTTCTGGTATTCTCTGCTTTCAGCCAGGATCCATCTGACATCAGCAATGATATTCCTTGTTCCATGTCCTCTTAATACGGTTTGAATTTCTGGCAGTTCCCTGAGAATGTACCGCTGCAACTGCTTTTGAATGATGTTTGGCAAAATTTTACTTGTGTGTGATATTAATGATACTGTTCAATAATTTCCTTATTCTGTTGGATCAACTTTCTTTGGAATGGGCACAAATATGGATCCCTTCCAGTTGGTTGGCCAGGTAGCTGTCTTCCTAATTTCTTGGCATAAATGAGTGAGTGCTTACAGGGCTGCATCTGTTGAAACTTCTCAGTTGGTATTTCTTCAATTCTTGGAGCCTTGTTTTTCACTAATGCTTTCAGTCCCACTTGAACTTTTTCCTTCACTACCATTGGTTCTTGATCATATACTATCTCCTGAAATTATTGAATGTCAACTAATTCTTTTCGGTACAATGATTCTATGTTTTCGTTCCATCTTCTTTTATTGCTTCCTGCGTTGTTTAATATTTTCGCTACAGAATCCTTCAATATTGCAACTGGAGGCATAAATTTTTTCTTCAGTTCTTTAGCTTGAGAAATGCTGAGTGTGTTCTTCCCTTTTGGTTTTCTAACTCCAGGTCTTTGCACATTTTATTAATGTCTTTGCTTTCTTTGTCTTCTCCAGCCACCTTTGAAATCTTCTGTTCACCTCTTTTACTTCAACATTTCCACCTTTTGCTTTACCTACTCTAAGTTCAAGAGCAAGTTTCAGAGTCTCTTTTGACATCTATTTTGATCTTTGCTTTCCTATCTTTTTAATGACTTCTTTCTTTCTTCATGTATGATGTCCTTGGTGTCATTTCAGAACTCATCTGGTCTTTGGTCATTGCTGTTTAACAAGTCATGTCTATCCTTGAGATGACCTCTAAATTCAGGTAGAATATACTCAAGGTCATGCTTTGGCTCTCATTGACTTGCTGTAATTTTCTTCAATTTCAGTCTGAATTTGGTTATGTTAGGTCTGCTTATTTCATAGTTTAATTATGTCTTCTTAGTGTCAATAGAGGATCCTTGGTTGTGCAGTGGTTAAGAGTTATGGCTGCTAACCAAAAGTTTGGCAGTTCCAATTCACCAGCTGCTCCTTGAAAGGTGGAGCTAGGGAAACATTTTAGGGAATGGGCTCCAATGGTGTCAATGCTGGTCAGGACAGGGGGTTGTTCCGAAATTGTAAAGTAAATGAGTTCATGTCATACTCTATGACTTTATCTTGAAACATGAATCTAAAAGAGTTGCTGTTAACTGTTTAAGCTTAAGCCTTGGAAACCCTATGGTGCAGTGCTACTCTGTCCTACAGGATCGCTATGAGTCAGAATTGACTCAACAGCAATGAATTAGTGTTAATATAAATCAGCAACTTGTAAAAAAATTGGCATAGCATGCTATAAAATTAACATGTATGGTTGGCAAAAAGTATTAACATAAGCATTATCTGCAAAAAAATTAGTATTTAATATTTGCATTTTATTATGTTCTTTTTTCAAAATCTAAAAGGGCTGGATATGTTTGTCATAGTATCTCCTTTTGCTTTATTTTTTTTCTGAATAAGTATATTTACCTTCCAGGACTATACATTAACAAGGAATATTTTCATAGCCAATGACTGTGAACACGTTCAAATATTTATCACAAAGTCCCCAGACTTTTACATACGTTGGGTATTAACAATCAAACTTCACGTAAACGTAGAGATTTTGATTTAGCTCTAAAATACCTAACATTGTGAATGATTATATATATTTTACAAAAGGGTTTATACTGACTACGATATGTATCAAAAGGCATCTTAAATAAAGATGCAAATTAAAACACATTTTGTTGTGAAGGTTTTTGTTGTTTCTTAATTTGATTTCAATTTCTTTCAGTTTGAAGAATCTTCTTCATTATGTTTTCTTAAATTAAGAGTTCATTAAAGAAATTATCATGAAAATTGCAAACATGGGAGCATTTACTTTTTGTAAGTCACTGAGTTTGTGCATACTCTTTGAAATACCAAGATTCACTTCTTTTGCTTCTTATTATGACATACGCTTTTCCACTGCCATGATACCCTGGTCCTCTATACAAAGTGTCACATATCAGAATTTTCTCTATTGTATAACATAGTTGCCTATTCCAGGAAAAGAAACCAAACTTTCAGTAATGACAAAGGGCTTAAGCTTAAACAGTTAACAGCAACTCTTTTAGATTCATGTTTCAAGATAAAGTCATAGAGTATGACATGAACTCATTTAGTTTACACTTTCAGAACAACCCCCTGTCCTGACCAGCATTGACACCATTGGAGCCCGTTCCCTAAAATGTTTCCTTAGCTCCACCTTTCAAGACACTACTGAGTCACTATCAAGAAGGTGCCCCTACCTTGCTTAGCAAACTTAATATAACAATTTTCCCTGTTATATTTGTGGTAGGAACTTTAACATTTTTTATTGTAACCAACTCCCAAGAGTCAACAGAGATGAAATAAATTAAAGTAACAACAATAACGATCTTTCTCATACTTATTATAGAAAGAGAAATAAAGTAGAAATGCTACTTTAAAGATAACAACTTTTACACATATTTTTAAAGTACAGTGTCTGGATATACAATGGGGATAAGTTATAACTTTCATGGATGATTTGATCCATTTCATTCTTTCTAAATAAAAATTAAACAAAAATTACAATCTATTTTTAACTAAGAAACTTTTACCCATTTCACTCACAGAAACTGAAGATCCTCCACTTGCAAATAATTTTGGAAAAAGAAAAGGCAAATAATAAAGAAAGAAACCTGGTTTAATAAAGAGATTATATTATAATTAGGAGTCCCTGGGTGGTGTAGTTAAGCGCTCAACTGCTAACTAAAAGTTTGTCGTGTGGAACTCACACAGAGGTACCACAGAAGATAGGCCGGGTGATCTGCTTCTGTAGGGTCACAGCCCTGAGAACCTTATGGAGCAGTTCCATTCTGTACTCACGGAGTCATCATAAATGGGAACTAACTTGACTACTATAGGTTTTTGTTTTATTTTATTTTACTATTACAACTGACTTCATGAAATTTGACTCAATTCCAAAATGCAAAACTCATCATCAATTCAAAATTTTACCATGGGAATGCACATTTTTTAACTTAGGCTCAGAGATGCATATGATCAAATTATTGTTAAATCTATGGGGGGCTTTATTAGTTAGATAAAAAAAATCTATACAATTCAAGCTAAGAGAAAGAAAGAAAATAATGTATTTAAACCTATATTAAGAGTAGGGAAAACTAATAAGAACTTTGTGTAAAATGCAGTTCTGTATCTGCATTAAGCCAAATTTCGTTTAACTATGAGGATGTTTTTCTAGTTCAAGTGGTAAAAGTAGTGGAAGAATGGGGTCTTTACCAGACACATCAATGTAGCAAGCTAAACTCAAAAGAATCTGTGCTGATTCCTCCTTTCTGATGTACGTGCTCTGTATTCTCTGAGTGTGGGTACAAACTATGGATATGATGAGCTGTCATTCCAGTGATTATGTTATGCCATACGATGAAAGGGATATTATTCTTGGAAGATCTAATAACCAGGTAAGCCCTTCAAAAGCAGAGATTCTTTTTCTTTTTTAAGTCGGTTGCAGGGGAAGAAGTCAGAAGTATATGTTGCTGAGCTGGAAAGAAACAAAGAGCTATGTTGTGAACTGCAGAGGGAGACAGTCAGCTTCCAGGACCTGACAGAAGTCCCGCACCAACAACGAACAAGCCGACAGTGACTTCAGTTCTCCAACCACAAGAAACTGAGTTCTGTCAATAATGAGTGAGCTTGCAAGAGCACTCTGAGCCCCGGATAAGAACTGGAGCACTGCTGACAGCTTGGTTTTAGCCTTCTGAGATCTTCTGCAGAGGACCCAAGTGACGCAAACCCAGATTCCTGATCCTCAGAAACTGGGAGATAATAAATTTATGTGGATTCACACTGATAAGTTCGAGGTAATTTTTTACCGAGTGATAGAAATAAATGCAAAGAAAATAAAATGTAGACATAATTGCTCTCTCTTTTGTTTTTCATATTACACGTTCAATCCCTTTCTTTACCTCCTAATGCGTATTTCTTCAAAGGATAAAAACTCTGTAACACAACACTCATGATACAGTAATCTCAGGGTATTCAGTCATTTCACACTGTCTATATACAGGGTCGCTATCAGTTGGAATTGACTCGACAGCAGTGGTTTTTTTTAATATAAAAACATTTAGTGCTTAGAAAATAGCTAATATGTGGTGGAGATTTACCCAGAAAAGGTGAGTTAATTGGCTGCCAAAAGGGTCACAAAATAGCCCCAAACTGGTGTTTCATAACTACATCCCCAAATGAGCAGATATTTATTACTAAATTGATAGATTGAAACTAACTTGTAACATGAGACTTATATATGAACCAAAGAAAATAAATTATTAACTTATAAAACAAATATCGCTTCCAATAACTGCAAGTTATTGCCTTCTCTTAATCATGTTCCTGTATCAAGGCATCTGCCCAGGAGAATCCACAATTGCTTGTATCGTAAACATGGAATCAGAAAAAAGAGGTGTGGAAAGTTAAACGAATAATTTCTCTTACAAGGATCAGCACAAAGCTGGTTACTATGAGGTGGAAATTAAAGATTTCTCAAATGTCCAACTTTTCCAAGTTGCTGTACCACTCCGTCATCTCTAACATCAGCTACTCCCTCTCCATCAGTGCTCTCCCTCCTGTCTGCGGGTTCCCTAAGTTGCTGCAACTTCTCACAGAACTCAGAAACCATACAAAAGAAATGGCTCATGTGGTTGTGGAGACTGGCAAATCCCAAATTTCTGGGCCAGGTGTAGGCTTCTCCTGACCCATGGAGCTGCAGGGGTTGGCCAGCTGAAACTGGCGGTTCGGACCACAGGCTCACAAGGCTGTGGCTGCTGGTGAATCAGATCACACAATAGGCTGCCGGTGAATCCCAGAATTAGCAGGTCAGACAGCAGGCTTCTGGAGAGGTCAACTGATCACGAACTGGACCCAGGATCCAGATGCAGAGAGAGAGCCTTGGCAAGACACACACATATGTCTTAGATGCAGGTCACACCCTAGAGGAATACGTAACTTTAGTAAGGGTGTGGCTTGAGTCACACCCTCCTGCAAGGCTGCGACCGAGGTACACCTCATACTAAGCCTGCCTCATCAACATGTAGAGGTCAGGATCCACAACACATAAAAAGGAGGACAATTACACAGTACTGGGAATCAGGGCCCAACCAAGTTGATGCATAACCCCAACCACCACAGGTTCCATATACCATATTTGCATAGTCCCACTCAATCATTGTGTGTGAGGCGCAAAGATCATGGCTAGAAGGGCTATATTAATCATTCATTGTGCCACAAAAATTCTGAGCAATAAATTTTGCAAGCGTTGGGATTGCCTGTTGTTATTTTTTTGTCTCCGTAGAGAACACAAATTCACCTGTTGAATCTGTCTTGTGAGCAATGATTGCAATATGCATGTCTTAATTTTATTTTCTGAGTCCTAAGAATTTCTGTAGTTAATTTTTTATTTTTTTCATCTGCTCATACAATCTCTCTTGAGATATATTAATAATGTATAACATAAATGACCAAGTAGCCATTTCTTTAGAATTAAAGCTATTCTGTATGCTTATGTGGGAATAAAATTAATCTTCAAGGTCAGCCATGTTTCTCAGTTCAGGAAATACAAGTCGTTCAAGTATTTTAATTAGGAAGAAAATTAATCTAAGAATTTCACACAGATAACATCATTGGAGGGACTAAAGAAGCAGGATTGCTGTTGAATGTTCTTCATGCATACCTGAAGCATGTACCAGGTGCTAATGCAATTGCCTGTAAGTATTTGAGAAATTGGTGAATATTTAACAGAAGCTTCAGTCACGGATCTCAGCCACGATGTGAATGAAAAATAAAACATGATTGTGTTAAATCACTGAGATACAGGAGTGTTTGTAATAGCAGTTAGCTTACATACACTAATGCAAAAATATTTCCTCTTTATCATTATCATTGGTTAATCGTTCCACTGCTAACCAAAAGGCCAGCAGTTTGAATCCACCAGCCGCTCCTTGGAACCCCATGGGGGCATTTCTACTCTGAACTATAGGGTTGCTATGAATCGGAATTGACTGGATAACAATGGGTTTTTTATCATTATCATTATTATAATTTTTAGTCTGTGGCGAATTTGATTCAGTATGATTCATTTGATTCAGTATGGTTAAGTATAGATCCAAATAATGGTGTCATAAACGTGGACTGCACCCATAGCTTTCTATCAACTAATATGTTGTACGTTCCTTTTATAATGAAATAGGCTGAGGGGGAAAAAAGCCATCTATAATAGTTTTACTACAAACATGGCAAATATTAGGATAATTACATGAAAGATAATAATACACCCAGGGGGCCCATTGTCATTGATTCTGTTTGACTTGGAGCTATAATTGTGATTACACATCTCATTACTTTTAATGTAGTTATATTAACACCCACATTCCAATTTGAAGGGCAATAGTGGATTATGCTAGTCTGCGCTCCTCTGAATAATATGCAGTCTAGAAATCTAGGTAATCTAAGCAATTTTGGATCTGTCAGTTGTATTTAATTCCTGGGCTTGAGTCCCAGCAAGTTGTGAGATGGTATTTAGGATAAGCATAAGGTTGGGGCTTCATCAGACCCCCTTCAAGCTGCTCTGAGTCAATTTCTTAAACTAGGATTATTTTCTTGGATACTCAAGTCTGCCTGGTGATTGTTTTTATTATTTTGATTTAAATAAGAATTTAATAAAATTCATTTTTACATGTAAAATTCAGAGGTATTAATGACATTCACCAAGTCTTGCAACAAACACCACTGTTTCAAATTTTTTCATCACCCTTCACAAAAACTCTGTACCCCTTGAGTGATAACTTCCCCTTTACCCCTGCCCCCCACCCTTGGTAACCACTAATAAACCTTGGGGGCTACTGTAAATGGCATTGATTTGGTGATTTCCTCTTCTATGCATTTGCCTGTTCTGGATATTTCACATAACTGGAATCATACAATATTTGTCATAGCATTTCTCTTTATGGCAGAATAATATTCCACCGTATGCATGTACCATAGCTTGTTTATTCATTAATCCATTGCTGAACATTTCTGTTGTTTCTACCTTTTGGCTATTGCGAATAGTGCTGCAGTGAATACCGGTATACAAGTATATGTTTGCAGCCCTGCTTTCAAGTCTCATAGGTATATACCTAGGAGTAGGGCCACATTGTAATCCTATGTTTAACTTTCTGAGGAACCACCAAACTGTTTTGTACAGCAGCTGCACCTTTTTAGAGTCTGACCAACAATAGATGAGGGTTCCAATTTCTCCACACCCTCACCAACACTTATTGTTTTCCGTTTTTCTGATAATAGCCATCCTAGTGGGTGTGAAGTGTTATCTCATTGTGGTTTTGATTTGCATTTCCATGATGACTAATGACATGGAGCATTTTTTCATGTGTTTGTTGGTCATTTGTTTATCTTCTTTGGTGAAATGTCTGTTCAAGTCTTTTGACATTTTTTGATTGGGTTGTTTGTCTTTCTTGTTGTGGTTGAGTTTTAGGAGGTTTTTTTTTTTTAACATATATATATATATATAAATTCTAGATATTAAACCCTTATCTGATATATGGTTACCAAATATTTTCTCCCCATCTGTGGGTTGTCTCTTCAGTTTGTTGATACCCCTTTGAAGCACAAAATTTTAAATCTTGATGAAGCCCAATTATTTGTTTTGTCTTCCGTTGCTCCTGCTTTTACTATCATATCCATGAGTCCATTGTTGAGAACTAGGTCTCAAAGGATTACTCCTGTGTTTTGTTCTAAGAGTTTTATGGTTTTACTTCTTACATTTAGGTCTTTGATCCATTTTGAGCTAGTTTTTGTATATGGCATGAGCTATAGGCCTCACTTCATACTTTTGCATGTAGATATCCAGTTATCCGAGCACCATTTATTGAAGACACTATTCTTTCCCTATTGGGTGGACTTAGCTCCGTTGTTGAAAATCAGTTGGCCATAGATGTATGGGTTTATTTCTGGACTGTCAATTCTATTTATTACATCAGTACCAGAGAGTTTTGATTACTATAGTTTTACTATATGTTTTGAAATCAGAAAGTGTGAGTTCTACTACTTTGTTCTTTTTCAAGACTGTTTTGGCTATTCGGGGCCCCTTGCAATTCCATATAAATTTAGAGGTTGGTTTTTCCATTTCTTCAAAGAAGGTTATTGGAATTTTGATGTGGATTGTACTGAATCTATAGATCACTTTAGGTAGTGTTAGGGATTCAACCGTGTTCCCCCAAAACATGTGTTGTAAATCCTACCCCCTTTACCTGTTTTTATAATCCTGTTTAGGAATGGGTTTTCTTTGTTATGTGAATGAACAGTATTAGTGTAGGGTTTGTCTTGAATCAATCTCTTCTGAAATACAAAAAGAGCAGATTAAGCAAGGGAACATAGATGGGGGAAGATAAATGCTACACAACATAAAGATCACCAAGAAACTAAGGAACAAGGACCTTCCACCAGAGGTGACAGAGAGTGAAAGCCTTCCTCTAGAGCCAGTGCCCTGCATTTGAACTTCTAGCTCCTAAACTGTGAAAAAATAAACTTTTGTTTGTTAAAGCCATCCACTTGTGGTATGTTTGTTATAGCAGCACTAGATGATTAAGACAGGTAATATCCACATCTTACAATATGTCTTTCCATGTAAGTCTTCTTTAATTTCTTCTAGCAGTGTTTTACAGTTTTCAGCATCCAAGTCTTTTGCCTCCCTGAGCAAATTTATTCCCAGGTATTTTATTCTTTTCGATGCTAGTGTAAATGAAATTGTTTTCTTAATTTTCTTTTCAGATTGCTCATTGCTGCCGTATACAAAACAAATTGATTTTTGTGTGTTGATTTTGTACCCTGAAATGTTGCTGAATTCATTTATTAGCTCTAGTAGCTTTCCTGTGTATTCTTTGGGATTTCTATATATGGGGTCATGTCATATGCAAAAAGGGATGGTTTTTCCATTTTCCTTCCCAATTTCGATGCCTTTTGTATCTTTTTTTTTTATATATACTTTTTATTGTGCTTTAAGTGAAAGTTTACAAACCAAGTCAGTCTCTCACACAAAAACCCATATACACCTTGCTACACATTCCCCATTACTCTCCCCCTAATGAGACAGCCCACTGTCTCCCTCCACTCTCTCTTTTCATGTCCATTTCACCAGCTTCTAACCCCCTTCACCCTCTCATCTCCCCTCCAGGCAGGAGAATACAACGAAGTCTCAAGTGTCCATCTGATCCCAGAAGCTCACTCCTCACCAGCATCCCTCTCCAACCCATTATCCAGTCCAATCCATGTCTGAAGAGTTGGCTTCGGGAATGGTTCCTGACCTGGGCCAACAGAAGGTCTAGGGGCCATGACCACCGGGGTCCTTCTTGTCTCAGTCAGACCATTAAGTCTGGTCTTACGAGAATTTGGGGTCTGCATCCCACTGCTGTCCTGTTCCCTCAGGGGTTCTCTGTTCCCTGTCAGGGCAGTTATCGGTTGTAGCCAGGCACCATCTAGTACTTCTGGTCTCAGGATGATGTAGTCTCTGGTTCATGTGGCCCTTTCTGTCTCTTGGGCTCATAATCACCTTGTGTCTTTGGTGTTCTTCATTCTCCTTTGACCCAGGTGGGTTGAGACCAATTGATGCATCTTAGATGGCTGCTTGTTAGCATTTAAGACCCCAGACGCCACTCTTCAAAGTGGAATGCAGAATGTTTTCTTAGTAGATTTTATTATGCCAATTGACTTAGATGTCCCCTGAAACCATGGTTCCCAAATCCCTGCCCCTGCTATGCTGGCCTTTGAAGCATTCAGTTTATTCAGGAAACTGCTTTTGGTTTAATCCAATTGTGCTGACCTCCCCTGTATTGTGTGCTGTCTTTCTCTTCACCTAAAGTAGTTCCTATCTACTGTCTAATTAGTGAATGCCCCTCTCCCACCCTCCCTCCCTCCCCCTCTCTTAACTACAAAAGAATGTTTTCTTCTCAGTTTAAACTATTTCTCAAATTCTTATAATAGTGGTCTTACACAATATTTGTCCTTTTGCAACTGGCTAATTTCACTTAGCACAATGCCTTCCAGGTTGCTCCATGTTATGAAATTTTCACAGATTCCTTACTATTTATTGATGCATAGTATTCCATTGTGTGAATATGCCATAATTTATTTATCCATTCATCTGTTGATGGGCACCTTGGTTGCTTCCATCTTTTTGCTATTGTAAACAGTGCTGCAATAAACATGGGTGTGCATATATCTGTTCGTGTAAAGGCTTTTATTTCTCTAGGATATATTCTAAGGAGTGGGATTGCTAGATCATATGGTAGTTCTATTTCTAGCTTTTTAAGGAAGCACCATATTGATTTCCAAAGTGTACCATTTTACATTCCCACCAGCAGTATATAAGTGTTCCAATCTCTCCACAGCTTATCCAACATTTATTATTTTGTGTTTTTTGGATTAATGCCAGCCTTGCATTTGATCTGCATTTCTCTAATGGCTAATGATCGTGAACATTTCCTCATATATCTGATAACTACCTGAATGTCTTCTTTAGTGAAGTGTTTATTCTTATCTTTTGCCCACTTTTTAATTGGGCTATGTGTCTTTGGGCATCTGAGTTTTTGCAGTATCATGTAGATTTTAGAGATCAGGCAATGATTGGAAATGTCATAGCTAAAAACTTTTTCCCAGTCTGTAGGTAGTCTTTTTACTCTTTTGGTGAAGTCTTTGAGTGAGCATAGGTGTTTGATTTTTTAGGAGCTCCCAGTTATCTGGTTTTTCTTCTACATTCTTAATAAGGTTTTGTATGCTGTTTATGCAATGTATTAGGGCTCTTAACATTGTCCCTACTTTTCCTTCCATGATCTTTATCATTTTAGATTTTATATTTAGGTCTTTGATCCATTTTGAGTTAGTTTTTGTGCATGGAGTGAGGCATGGGTCTTGTTTCATTTTTTTGCAGATAGATATCCATTTATGCCAGCACCATTGTTAAAAAGACTGTCTTTTCCCCATCTAACTGTTTTGGGGCCTTTGACAAATACATCTGCTCATATGTGAGTGGATTTATGTCTGGATTCTCAATTCTGTTCCATTGGTCCATGTATCTGTTGTTGTACCAGTACCAGGCTGTTTTGACTACTGTGGCGGTATAATAGGTTCTGAAATCAGGTAAAGTAAAGCCTCCCACTTTGTTCTTCTTTTTCCGTAATCCCTTATTTATCTGGGGCCTCTTTCCCTTCCATATGAAGTTGGTGATTTGTTTCTCCATCTCATTAAAGAATGTCTTTGGGATTTGGATCAGAATTGCATTAAATGTATAGATCGCTTTTGGTAGAATAGACATTTTTATAATGTTAAGTCTTTCTATCCACGAGCAAGGTATGTTTTTCCACTTGTGTAAGTCCCTTGGTTTCTTACAGAAGAGTATGGTAGTTTTCTTTGTATGTCTTTTACATCTCTGGTAAGATTTATTCCTAAGTATTTTAACTTCTTGGGGGCTACTGTAAATGGCATTGATTTGGTGATTTTCTCTTCAATGTTCTTTTTGTTGGTGTAGAGGAATCCAACTAATTTTTGTATGTTTATCTTGTATCCCGATACTCTGCTGAACTCTTCTATTAGTTTCAGTAGTTTTCTGGAGGATTCCTAAGGGTTTTCTGTGTATAAGATCATGTCATCTGCAAATAGAGATACTTTTACTTCTTCCTGGCCAATCTGGATACCCTTTGTTTCTTTATCTAGCCTAATTGCTCTGGCTAGGACCTCCAACACAATGTTGAATCTGGTTCCCGATCTCAATGGGAATGCTTTCAGGCTCTCTCCATTTAGGGTGATTTTGGCTGTTGGCTTTCTATAAATGCCCTTATTATGTTGAGGAATTTGCCTTCTATTCCTATTTTGCTGAGAGTTTTTATCATGAATGAGTGTTGAACTTTGTCAAACCCCTTTTCTGCATCAATTGATAAAATCATGTGATTCTTGTCTTTTGTTTTATTTATGTGGTGGATTACATTAATTGTTTTTCTAATGTTGAACCATCTCTGCATACCTGGTATGAATCCCACTTGGTCATGGTGAATTATTTTTTTGATATGTTGTTGAATTCTATTGGCTAGAATTTTGTTGAGGATTTTTGCATCTACATTCATGAGGGATATAGGTCTATAATTTTCTTTTCTTGTGGTGTGTTTACCTGGTTTTGATATCAGGGATATGGTGGCTTCATAGAATGAGTTTGGTAGTATTCCATTCTTTTCTATGCTCTGAAATACCTTTAGTTGTAGTGGTGTTAACTCGTCTCTGAAAGTTTGGTAGAACTCTGCAGGGAAGCCATCCTAGCCAGGGCTTTTTTTGAGGGGGGAGTTTTTAATTACCTTTTCAATCTCTTCTTTTGTTATGGGTCTATTTAGTTGTTCTACCTCTGTTTGTGTTAGTTTAGGTAGGTGGTGTGTTTCTAGGAATTCATCCACTTCTTCTAGGTTTTCAAATTTGTTTGAGTATAGCTTTTCATAGTAATCTGATATGATTCTTTTAATTTCAGTTGGGTCTGTTGTAATATCGCCCATCTCGTTTCTTATGCGGGTTATTTGCTTCCTCTCCTGTTTTTCTTTTGTCAGTTTGGCCAATGGTTTATCAATTTTGTTGAGTTTTTCAAAAAACCACCTTTTGGTCTTGTTAATTCTTTCAATTGTTTTTCTGTTTTCTATTTCATTTAGTTCAGCTCTAATTTTTATTATTTGTTTTCTTCTGGTGCCTGTGGATTTCCTTTGTTGCTCTCTTTCTATTTGTTCAAGTTGTAGGGATAATTCTTTGATTTGGCCCTTTCTTCTTTTTGGATGTGTGCATTTACTGATATAAATTGGTCTCTGAGCACTGCTTTTGCTGTGTCCTAAAGGTTCTGTTAAGAAGTGTTTTCATTCTCATCGGATTCTATGAACTTCTTTATTCCATCCTTAATGTCTTCTATAATCCTACCTTTTTTGAGCAGGGTATTGTTCAGTTTCCGAGTGTTTGATTTCTTTTCCCTGTTTTTCCTGTTACTGATTTCCACTTTTATGGCCTTATGGTCAAAGAAGATGCTTTATAATATTTCAATGTTTTGTATTCTGCTAAAGCTTGCTTTATGACCTAATATGTGGTCTATTCTAGAGAATGTTCCATGTGCACTAGAAAAGTAAGTATACTTGGTTTCTGTTGGGTGGAGTGTTCTGCATATGTCTATGAGGTCAAGTTGGTTTATTGTGGCATTTAAATCTTTCGTGTCTTTATTGAGCTTCTTTCTGGATGTCCTGTCCTTCACCAAAAGTGGTGTGTTGAAGTCTCCTACTATTATTGCGGAACTGTCTATCTCACATTTCAATGCTGATAGAGTTTGTTTTATGTATCTTGCAGCCCTGTCATTGGGTGAGTAAATATTTAATATGGTTATATCTTCTTGGTGTATTGTTCCTTTAATCATTATATAGTGTCCTTCCTTATCCTTTCTGATGGATTTAACTTTAAAGTCTATTTTGTCAGAAATTAATATTGCCACTCCTGCTCTTTTTTGATTGTTGTTTGCTTGATATATTTTTTCCATCCTTTGTGTTTTAGTTTGTTTGTGTCTCTAAGTCTAAGGTGTGTCTCTTGTAGGCAGTATATAGACGGATCTTGTTTTTTAATCCATTCTGCCACTCTTTGTCTCTTTATTGGTGCATTTAGCCCATTTATATTCAGAGTAACTATGGATAGGTATGAATTTAGTGCTATCATTTTGACGTCTTTTTTTTGTGTGTTGTTGACAATGCCTTTTTCCCACTTAATTTTTTGTGCTGAGTAGATTTTCTTTATATATTGTCCTTTCTTCATATTTGTTGTTGTTGATTTTGCTTCTGCTGAGTCTCTATTTTTCACCTGTATTTTATTTTGATGAGTAGGATAGTTTGTCTCCTTTGTGGTTACCTTATTATTTACCCCTATTTTTCTACATTTAAAACTAACTTTTATTTCTTTGTATCACTGTATCTTCCTCTCGATATGGAAGGTGTATGATTACATTTCTTAGTCCCTCTTTATTATTTTAACGTTGTGTTCTTTTAAATGATAACATCTCTGTTACCCTGTGTTGGGCTTTTTTTTTTATTTTAATCTTGCTTTGTTTTTTTTTGGATTTCCCTGTCCAGGCTGACTTTTGGTTGCTTTGCCCAGTGTTCGAGTCTTGGGTTGCTACCTGATGTTATTGATTTTCTAACCAAAGAACTCCTTTTAGTATTTCTTGTAGATTAGGTTTGGTTTTTACAAATTCCCTAAACTTGTGTTTATCTGGAAATGTCTTAATTTCACCTTCATATTTAAGAGACAGTTTTGCTGGATATAAGACTCTTGGCAGACAATTTTTTTCCTTCAGTTTTTTAAATATGTCATCCCATTGCCTCCTTGCCTGCATGGTTTCTGCTGAGTAGTCCCAGCTTATTCTTATTGGATCTGCTTTGTAGGTGACTTTTCTTTTATCCCTCGCTGCTCTTATAATTCTCTCTTTCTCTTTGGTTTTGGCAAGTTTGATTATAATATGTCTCGGTGACTTTCTTTTAAGATCTACCTTATGTGGAGTTCGATGAGCATCTTGGATAGATATCTTCTCATCTTTCACAATATCAGGGAAGTTTTCTGCCAACAAATCTTCAACAATTTTCTCTGTATTTTCTGTTACCCTTCCCTGTTCTGGTACTCCAATCACTCATAGGTTATTTCTCTTGATAGAGTCCCACATAATTCTTAAGGTTCTTCATTTTTTAAATTTCTTTTATCTGATTTTTCTTCAAATGTATTAGTGCCCAGTGATTTATCTTCGAGTTCAGAAATTCTAGCTTCTACTTGCTCAATTCTGCTCCTCTGACTTTCTATCGAGTTGTCTAATTCTGTAATTTTATTGTTAATCTTCTGAATTTTTGATTGCTGTTTGTCTATGGATTTTTCCTGCTTATTAAACTTCTCATTATGTTCCTGAATAATCTTTCTAATTTCTTCAATTGCTTTATCTGTATGTTCTTTGGCTTGTTCTGCATATTGCCTCATTTCCTTCCTGATGTCTTGAAGGGTTCTGTATATTAAACTTTTGTATTCTGCATCTGGTAATTCTAGGAATACACTTTCATCTAGAAGATCCCTGGATTCTTTGTTTTGAGAGCCTGTTGAGGTGATCATGGTCTGTTTCTTTATGTGAGTTGATATTGACCGTTGTCTCTGAGCCATCTGCAAGTTATTGTATTAGTTTATGCTTGCTTACTGTGTCATAGCTGTTTGCTTTGTTTTGTTTTGGTATACCCATATGGGTTGCTTGAGGTAGCTAGCTTGATTATTTTCACCTTTGGAGCTCTGGAATCCTGTCCCCAGCTGGCTAGAGCTGTTATCATGTATATCACTCTAGGGGTTCATTCAGTTTTCTTGTATGAATTTAGCTCAGGTTTCCAGGTAGCTGATCATCAAGTGCATGGTACAGGCTCTGTCCTATAGTCTTAGAGGGGCAGGGGTGATTGGCATATATACTGGTATCTGATTGCAGCAGGGGGTCATGCTCTGAACAATGCAGGACCTGAGAACCGGCCCCCAAGTGTCTCTGAGGAAAACATGTCCCTGTTCCCTAAAGCACGTTGGTGGGTGGGTTCTGCAGAGGGACCATGGGCACCCAAAGTTTTTGGTTGTAAGTACTGGGAGGTACCAGTTATCTTTGGACCCCTGTCATGGGTGGCTGGATGACTTGAGTGGAGCTACCAGTCCTTAGGTCCCTGATGTGGGTTGGCGAGGACCTTGTTTAATAGGCAAAGCAATGTCAAATATCAAACACCCACCTCTCCACCACACGGCTGAAATGCTTGGAGTTTGCCAACAAGGGCCTATTCTCCAAAAATAGGCTCACACAGGTCCATGCAGAAGGGGAAGGTGCTCCAGGTCCACGGACAGTTTATGCCTGGACAGGAGCCACTTCTGTCCTGAGCTCCCCAAGTTAACAGAGCTAGCAAATTATCTTTTCCCCCCAATTGCAAACTTTTTCCTTCCCCAAGTCCGGGAGGATGGCTCTAGGTGCTCAGCAGGGCCTATCTCAGGCCCAAAGATTCAGCCACTGAAGCCGGCTTCGGGGTGGGGGAGGTGCAGTAAAATATACGCAAGTACTTAGCTTTTACCTAGAGCGCCGTTTCTCTCAGGTTCCAGAGGTGTGAGTAGGTTGTGTGGCTGGCTGCTTCTCTCTGAGGTTAACTGTGGCTGAATGCTAGTACCAGCCCGCTGCTGCCGCTGCTGGGGATGGTGCCTGAGGGCTCCCTACGATTCAGGTCTGGTAATTCGTCTCCACTTCTGAATGGTCTCTTCCTCCGTCTACCCTCAGTTCGTTGTCTAAGCTTGCCTTTGATGCTCAGGGCTCCCAGCTTGTCACAAATATACTCACTTCACTTGATTTTTTGGGTCTTCTCTGTAAAGAGGGCTCGTTGGAAGTGTCTGTCTATTCTGCCATCTGGGTTCCACCTCTCAGGTCAAATTTCTTTATAAGAATTTTTTCTAGTTCAAGTGGTGAACACAGTGGAAAAAAAAAGTCTTCACTGGACATATCAAAATAGCAACTTAAAAGAACCTGTACAGTATCATTCAACATCAACATATTATATTTGTAATTTTTCTTTTTATTGCATTGTAAAAATTCATTATAAGTAATTGAGCTAGAACAAATAAAGTGGAAAAGATTTTTTTTTTTTTTTTTTGCGTCTAGCAATAATTGAATTAGATGTTCACTTAGTGTATGTTTCATTAGAACAAAATGTTACTCCTTTCCGTAGTGGAAGAGATAGCCTTACTAAGTCATTAAATAATACATCATCGAAATGGAATTTAAGGACCAATGACTGAAAAATTATTAGGGTTAGAAGTGATTTCTTATATAACTACAAATAAATGGTGATGTCATTAATATTCATCACAGAATATTTGTATATATGTTTTCTCCATTATTCTTATTTCATCACATAAAGAAATAGATTAAATGTACAACTGCACCCAGGGTTACATCATTTTACCGTTAGTAATAATATCAATATGATAGTGCAAACAAAATGTTATACATCACATGTATTAAGTTGAAATTAAGGTTTAATTGATTTTATTTTGTTTATATTCATATACATGAATATGTGTATACGTATGTGTGTATACTTGTATGTACCCTTTTTTCTTATACTTGAGTAAGAATTAAAAAATAGCTTTACTTTTAATGTAGTTATGCATAATAATAATTTTGAAAATGTTATCAACTTTTGGAAAAAAAGTGTTTTTGTTGTAGAGACTACTAGTTGCCCTCCACCCCCAACTCATTTTTTCCTTCTACCATAGTGGAACAATTTTTTAGGTGGGTTCAAAGCAGCCCAGTGATTAACACTATTTCCCAGGCTTGCGCCTGGTAGCCAAATGTCTAAATTCTGTATTACCTGATGTGAATGGAGGTGGTGTGTGAAATTTTTGTACCACGACTTCGAGGTAAGAGGACAGGCCCTTCTTTCCCACTTTCTTTCTTCTCTCTGGGAATGATTGCAAACCACGTGGTGTTCATAAGCCTCTTGTACAGCAAGAAAAAGGGCAACAAGTGATATTAGAGAAGCAGAATAGAAATGGTCTCCAACATAGTGGAGCTTCTGTATTAACTCTCTCCAATGCTTAATCCTATATTGTCACATGAGAGAAAAACAGAAAACAAACAAACAAACAAAAACTCTGTTACTTGAGCTATTAATTTGGGTATCTAACATAGCAGGCAGATACAGAATTTGGTACATAGTTTTAATACTGAATGGAGTAGACTTTAAAAGGGCCGTAAGGCCTTACATGTTGCAAGCTGAAAATTGATGACATGCTTTGCTGTAGAAAAACTACTGTTAAAGTTGCCATTAACAAGTTTTACACACTTGAGTATTTCCAAATTTGGAACAATTCTAGTATTTGACAGATTTTTACAATTACTTTTAGCTGTGGGAGGCAGTTCTACTCTGTCCTATAGGGTCGCTATTTGTCAGAATTGACTCAACGGTACTGGGTTTGGTTTTTTGGTGGGGCTGAGAGAGAATCTGGCAGAGTTGGCATTGCCTGTGCCACATCTGGACCAAATGGAAAATTCTTCATTAAATTCAGCTATCCAAGCCTTAGAGCTGAAAGTAGTATTTGCGGGGAACCAAGGAATTAACTTACCTACTCAGGGTATGAATATATTTTAACTGTGAAAACAGTAACACCTTGAGGTGTAGCCCCTTAGTATTTGGATAAACCAAAACCCTCTGCTGTCGAGTCGATTCTGACTCATAGCTACCCTATACGACAGAGTAGAACTGCACCATAGAGTTTCCAAGGACCACCTGGCAGATTCAAACTGCAGACACTTTGGTTAGCAGCTGTAGCACTTAACCACTATGCCACCAGCATTTCCAGTATTTGGTTAGCAGACGTTAATATTTGTCCCCCATTAATTCTATTACTTTTCAGCCATTATTGTAATAATTCTAGATGGCAGAGTCTTTCAACTAACAAGTGCAACATTTTAGGGAAGACAGGTAAACATGATGATAGAATCTGGATCCCCAACTAGTTAGAACTGCCAAAGCGGTAATAGGCTACTCACACCAGAACTTTTAATTGCAAGAGATATAAACTATTGAATTTAACCCACAATTATTCTAATTCTCTACCACACTGTCTAAAGTATAGCACAGCTAATATGCATTTTTTAAAAGCATTCAAACATTACTCAAAATTATAATAATTTTAAAAATTAAAATTTCTTAGCATTTTTATAAATGTTTCATAAAACACAAAAGTCGCTCAAAAGCAAGCCCCAAAATGATGCTATAACAAGCCCTGCATCTAATAATTTTATTATTACTAGAATAAATTCCCCAATCATTAAATAAATTTATTAAAGAAGAAGTGATTAACTGGATATGTTGTGATTCTGGGACCACATTGTCTATTTTAGGATCTGATGATATTTCCATTGTAAATACCAATTTTAATAGGCTTATTCATCTTGTTATTTTACACAAGATTGGTTTTTTTTTTTTTTAATGATGAATATGGGACTTTTTTGGTCCCAGATTTAATTAGTGTATTCTGATCTATTCTATGTGTTGTCAAAAATCACAGATGAATAGCCCTAAAAGCAAGCCCTAAAAGACTCTTGTTTATTACTTTGACAGGAAGAAAACCACAATGCAACCAATGTATAAGGTTATCAGGAATTTCATGTTTTCCCTTTAAAATACATACTTACATTATTTGAGAACTTTCTCATGGGAACAGTAATTCAAGTATATTTATAACAGTATTGTTTCCAAGTTTGTTGTTATGAAAAATATATACTGATTCAGAAACTGGGAATTATGACACAAAATGGTAATCTGAAATATTGATGTCATGTCTTCCTGACTGATGACTTACAGATTTTCCAATAAATCCTGGCTAATAATCCATGCCTAATATAGCCATCAAAGTGACTTTACTGACAAAATTATGGCATTAAAAGCTAGCCTAAGAATACAAGTAGAGGAGAGGTTTTAAAATTTTGGATATATTTATGTGAGAAGGACATATAAGAAGCTCTATGAAAAGGGATACTACAGAGACGTGGCACAAAAATGGGTTTAATTTCTCTCCTCCATGCTTTAAACTTTAGTTTGGGAACATGGCTATATGCATAAAAAAACTATTGTTGTTGTTTTTATGTGCCGTCGAGTCAATTCCAACTCTCAGCGACCCTGTAGGACAGAACAGAACAGAACTGCCGCATAGGGTTTCCAATGAGTGGCTGGTGGATTCGAACTGCTGACCTTTTGGTTAGCAGCCAAGTTCTTAACCACTGTGCCACCAGGACTCCAAAAAAAGTATTAGTTGATTTAAAAAAAAAATTGAGTCCTTATTTTAACAGAGCCATTAGAACAGTAAATATTATTTAAAATTCCAAGATATCAAATTAACTTTTAAGTGTCATGTGAAAAATTGGATTTGTCATGCCAAATTCTTGTTTTATTCAGATGTGTTTCAGCTTTTATGGGTACATATATTAATATATTCATTTAAATTGGAATGTGAAATCAGACTTTATATTATAGAAAGTAAATCTGATAAAGCTGGCTAATTTATAATGGGGACTGACTTTGCAAATTAGTTTAAAGAGCAGACACTTCCTAAATTGAAGGAACAAAAGCTACCAGGACTTGATTTTAATAAAAATAAATGCAAAGAAAGTGATAAGACAAAATCATCCAAAAATACCACATTGACAAAGATGTGTTCAAAGCAACAGCATTTCAGTGTTCAACAGTCTTTTTGAGTATGTCGCCTTCAGTAAGATTTTTCTAAGAGAAAGTTCAATAGGTCATTTAAAAAGAGTAATAGTTCTTTGACCAGCTTTGGTAAAGTTGTTTGATATCCATTACAGGAATTGGAAGAGTGATTGAATTATTGTGAAAGAAATGTATTTGCAAATCAGGTGATTTCTAATTACTTGTTTACAAAAAGTAGAAAAATTAGGTATTAATTGTTAGCTAATAGATCATTGTATTTGTTAGGATGCAGTCAGTAGAAAAAAGCCCATGCTGGAGGGTCCAGCAAAAGAAATTTATTATGAGTTCTAATTATGAAAGTGTTAGAAGATCTGAAAAGCAAAAGAGAGAACACGGAACAATCTGGATATGAGGTGCATCAGAATACTGTTAAAACCCCTAAAGCTGGAGGACAAAGGGAGAAGTTTTGTCACTTGAGCTACTACTAGCTGAATCTTGCAAGACACCAACTGTTCTGGGATCCAGAAAATTTAATTCACAGCAAGTATGGAAAATGAATCTGAAAGAAATAGGCAAATTGCCAGCATAATCCATATCTTTCACTTCTCAACATCCATTTTCTTCCTCTCACCCTTATTTAACTCCCATTTAAAAAACGTTAGGTAACTACCCTTCATACATAAAATTTCTTTCATGATTTACCACAAAATAGGGTGGCGTCTCCCACCATTTTCCCTGGTCTACAACATATAGCCAATGTAGGTCTTCTCGAGGACACTGCTACACCCCATCAAGTTATTTTTCTTAAATTTATACTATCATCATGATGTAGAGATCAATTAGATTTTCTGCTGTTTTTTAGTTTTTAATTTCTAAACTTTATAAATAAATATTTCTAAAATTAGATTTCTGAAATGTTTTTAAATAGCAAAGTATCTAATATCATGAAGTTCAAATAACCTACATTTCCATTTCATATTTGCCCTTTTAACTGTTTCAGGTATGTAATTTCTAACAGTTGAAAATGTTCTCACATGGAAATATTATTTAGTAATCAATCATCTCTTGAATATCTTATTGTCAGTTACGTCATATTTATGAGCAACAAACACTTTGTGAAGTAATCACATAGCTTTAGTTTGGGAAAACAACATCAGAATATGACACCCACATTATTAGCAATGCATTATTTTTTATTCTTTTTGTTAATAATGATTGATACCAGCACAGTAGGCAACACATCAAACATTAATAGAGGGACATCTTCGCTCCTAACAGATTACTGATAATTGTATAACCTCTTTGTCTCTAATTTCTATAATAAATTAAGGCAAGACAAAACCAGCACAACAGCCAGGAAATGGGTAAATGGCAATGTCATTCTTCATATCAAAACCTAGTTTAACTTTGTCAATATTCAAAATGTTGGAATTTTTGTTGAAAGAAAATAAGCTATTTTTATAAAATGAACTTTTTGCTAGTTAATTAGCATAGAAAATATATAGGTTGCAATAGGAAAGTATGGATTGAAAAGGTGAGGTAAGACAAGTTGACAACAGGAAGGAATCTAAATAAATATCTTTAATAGCTTGGCCTATGAGAGTTTATCTAGAATTACTTTTTCTTTTAATGGTGTCATTTTAAATGAAATACTAAGTCAGGAAAGATAAATTAATTAAATTTTCAATAATTTGATTAGCATCTTCTTAACACTTAATTTAAAATCTGAAAATCATTTGATTTTTATAAAATTGAGTTCCAGGCCCTTAAATGTCACTGGGCATTGACTGAAATATGTCAGGGTTAAGTGGGACAATCTTTCCAGTAGCCTATGTTTGTGTTTGAAATTACACTAAAAAAATTATTGCTTTAGATGCAGAGGATTTTCTTAAAGTAGAAGATCACTCATCGCGTAAAGTCAATTCTGACTCATAGCAACCGTATAGGACCCACAAGAACTGCCTCATAGAGTTTCCAGGGCTGGAGATCTTTATGGAAGCAGATTGCCACATCTTTCTCTAGAGGAGTGGCTGGTGTGTTCAAACCGTTGAGCGCTTTTCACTTAGCAGCTGAGTGCTTAACCACTGTGCCATCAGGACTCCTAGAAGATCACTACTATACATGTTTTTTTAAAAAAATCGGACATTGTAATAAGCTTGTATTGTATGAACAAAACAATGTAGATGAATTAGGTTTGTGATCTCTAAAAATTTTTGATTTGTGAAGCATTTTTAAAAATTTTACCGTGTAAAATACATAGAACAAAATTTGTCATTTTAACTATTTTTAAGTGCACATGTTAGTGACGTTAATCACATTCACATTGTTGTGCAACCATCATCACTACTATAAAACTTTTTCATCACTCCAAGTCAAGTACTTTCGAGTGTACAACTTCAACTGATAGAAAACCAAGCTGATAAGCCTTTAACCTCTAATGCAGTCAGGCAACCTTACGATATGTCTCAACGCTGTCTACTTTGGCCCCTTGGCTGATTCACACTTCACATAAACTTATAAAACAAAACAAAGAGCTTCCCATTGCCCCTTCCTGTGTTTGAAGAGGGATGTGCCTCATTCTATATATATAAAACTTTATATATAAAAGGCCCTTTAATAATGTCTCTCTGTAGCTCTATAAATTATCATTCCTGCCCCCTTCCCATAAAGCCTGGAGCCTGGATCAAGGTTACATACTCTCCTGGCACCTGTTAACCAGGCCCATCACCAAGCCAAAACAGACAAAAAGCTGCCAGAGGTTTTATTCATGGCACCCCTGATGACCTGAAAATAGTCTTGAATGATTTATCTTACTTACAGTATGCTGTTAACTAGCATCATGCTTATGTTGAATAAAATGATTGTTTTCTGAAGTAAACCTCCATTGACAGATGGATGGTGGCTGGTATGAGGTACATTGGCCAGGGATAGAGCCTGAGTTCATTGCACAGAAGGTGAGAATTGTACCACTGAACCACCACTGCCCCACTCCCTCATAACAATGCAGCTCAAACAATGGACACAGAACCACAACTGGGCGTGTCAACAACCACAGCTGGAACGACCCCTCCTCATGCTCCCAGCCTATGCACTGCAGCAGCCAGACAGTGTTTTAAAAATTAATCTAACCAACTCATCCTCACTGAAGCCTCCCAGATTCCCTGGTTGGGTTCTTTCATGTTACACGTTATCACTGCTTCGTGAACCCCTCCTTCCTTGAATGGACCCGGCTGAAATTAGGCATTCTGATCTCTGAGTGGTTGAATAAAGTCCGGCTCTGAGCAACCCAACCTCCACCACCACAGGACATCTGCCGGGCACTTTACCGTATAGTGTATTGTTCACAAGTATCATACTTATCTTGGATGAAGTGATTGTTTTAAGAAAAAGCACTTTTAGTAGCAATAAGCAGCATGCAATATGTTTAGTATTCATTTCATGCAACTTTTAATTCATAAGTGAAAACGTACGTTCCAAAGGAAATGGCTCACTTTCTGCACAAAGTATTACATTTTTGTGATTTACTGAGATATTAACATGGAAATGGTGATGTTAAACAATACTTTCGATAGCTCTGAAAGTATAGTGGGAATCATGATTTCATAAAAAGAAAATTAGTTATGTAGGTAACATTATTTTATAATTTCCCACAGGATCTCTACATCAGGATAGGTTTTATTATATCCTAAAACAAGTTGCCTACATTCACTTTAGATATAAAGTAATGCTGAATACAACAATATCACAAGGCAGCTCAGAGTGTGAGCAGAGACATCTGTTAATGGTATCATGAATAGTTATGAACTGAGGTGCTCAAATGGCTTTGCCAGCAAAGCATTGCCTCCTAATTTATTTTTATAGCAAATGGAAGCCTCATTTTTCATGGTTGGGTAGTTTGCATTCAAATGTACCAATAACTTCAAATGCAATCACTTCTACACAGCATGTTTTATTGTAGAACATAAGATGGAATTGCTAATGGTTTGCTGATGGGTAGACATCTTCTCCATCAGCAATTTTGTCTCAATCTTTATTTTTCTGTTTTTAAAATAATTTTTAAACAAGATCTACTTATTTATACTAATATTTTTGCTGACTGATTTTGTATGAAAATTTTATAGTATGTCCAAATGTGTGAATCTGAAAATAAAATATAAATATTCTCTCTTGAAACCCTGAAACTGTTTAATATATATTCCATTACGCTACAACTGAAACTTAGTTTAAAGGTTTTTTTTTATGTAAGAAAATGAATCTACTAAAATATTTTTATGGTTTAAACATTACTGAAAGGAATTTGTTTATAAATAAGAAAGCTATGAAAATGACAATTTCATTCGTAGAACACAATTGTAGATGCTTGAACAAGTACACCTACTACTCACTTATCGACTGTCTCCTTATTTGACATTTCATATTTATTACAATGGTAAAAAAGATTGCTATCTATTTTGCACTTTTATGATGTACGGCTGGCAGTAGTGAATGCCAAAGTCCAAGGCAAGAGTAACACTGGCTGTGCTAGTTAAGGTTGTATGTCAACTTGACTGGGCCAAGATTCTCAGTGGTTCAGCAGTTATATAATGATGTGGCTTGGCAGTTATGTAATGATGCAGTCATCCTCCATTTTGTGATCTGATATGGTTACCTTTCATTTTTGCATAATGCTGATTTTCGCATAATGACCTGGTCTTTGAAACCTAACCATGTTAATAAGTGAGGAGTGGGAGTATTATATTATCAAAGATGCAAATTTAAGATATTTCAAAAGATTACTTCATCTACCACTTTAGAATCACTCTTCAAGAATAGTGATTGTAATTTCATATGTGTATATTTGTCTATATCCCTGATTCAGAAAATAGGAAAATAAAATAATTTTAAACTAAAGTATATAACTCATAAATTTCCAGTCAAATATAATTTGTTCACTTAAAGCATTCTATATTAAGGAATAAAAACTTTGGAAAACAAATTATTGTTATTTTGCCTATGAATTTGTAAAGTTAACCTTATTATTGGCTACATATTTCAGGATGTTTAAATATTAATTACGCCATTAAAAATGCCCAAAGATACAAATAGCAGTGGTTAAATTAAAACTAGAAAGGAAAGAGCTATCACACTCATCAGAATTTATAACAATAATGAAATGATGATAGTGTGGGGCACTTTTTTTTAATCAATAAGAAACTTGGCCCCGCATTTTAGGGGAGAAAGGAGGTAGGATGAATCTGCAAGTCAGGTAGATGGTGGAACACAACAACAGCAACAACAGCTATTACGTTTTACTTGTATTTCACACTTACCATTTGCTACCGTTGTAAATCTCACTAATTTACATCTAGTATCACAAAAAAAAAAAAAAAATTTATCACAAAACACAGAAACCCTAGTGGCGTAGCAGTTAAGTGCTATGGCTGCTAACCAACAGGTTGGCAGTTCAAATCTGCCATTTGCTCCTTGGAAACTCTATAGGTTTGCTATGAGTAGGAATTGACTCAACGGCAGTGGATTTTTTTTGCATCTCAAAACATCTTAAAGAAAAATACCATTGTTATGCACACCATTATTCTTACATTTTATCTTCCTTTGAGAAAACCAAGGTTTGGAAAGGAAAAGTCACTTACCCAAAGATGCACACAGGTGGAAAATAATGAAGTCAGGATTACAACCCAGGTGGACTGTTAGCAGAGACTGCCAAGAACCATGTGCTGCAATTTTTAGGATTTGATTGTATGATTTCTTATGAATTTTTAGTTTTCATAATACCCAGTTCTAAACTTGCATCTGTGTTATGCTTCATAAGAACATTAATAATAATAACAAATGCTCAGAATTATGAAAAATTGTGTTTGACAATCAAATGAAGGCCAACACTGAAGAAAATAGAAAGTATATTCTCCGTAACTACTTAACCTTCAGTATATACCAGAGAGATTTTGCAAGTGTTTACAAGATGCTAAATCTTTCAGAGAAAGATTTCAAATGAATTAAGTCTGACAGATTTTGAATAAACATTTTGATAGGATGAGATAAATCACTTCAAAATGGCTGAATTGACTTTATTATATGAACAGAGAGGGATTTTTTATCACATAAAAAAGATATCTGTAGTAACAAAAGTATTTTATTAACACTCTTTTTTTGGAATAACATTTTTAAACACCAAATGCATTGCTTTTCCTACCATGGACACAGAATTGACTTTCACGGTTTACCAAAGCAGACACGTAAGAGCAGTTTTTAACCTTATGCATTAAGATTTCTAGTTCCCAAAAGACAAAAGCTGATGACAGCCCTGAAAAGAGAAGAGCACAAGAAGCAAAAGACTGACTGAAGTACCCACTAATGGTAACATGTAGTTTAGAATTAGAACTATAATCCTGGGTAAACCTCTCCGTCTTTTGGATCAGAAAAATAAAAAAGGTAACTAAAAGTTAAAAAAAAAAAAAAAAGCACACTTTGATTCAACTTTACTCTCAGTCTGTAGCCATTAGATATTGTTCACACTGCAAGAAAATCAGGTAATGTTCCATTTACCGCACTAGGTTATTTTCAGTGGTAGCCAGAGTTGTTGCCTCCTTTGACCAGAACGTTTCATTTTCTCTGTCACAGATAACAATCTCTTATACCCAATATAAAACACACTGGAGTATATGAACAGAAACACCTGGTGTATAGTTCTGAGAATAATTATTTTTGTGGGAGCAAATGTAAAAAGTGTCCTTCAAGCAGTGGATCCTGGGGGCCTAGTGTTTCAAGTTTCACACCAGTGTCATAGAAGGACCACAAACTGTACCTGGTTTTCTAGAATAGCTAGAGAATCTAATGGCCAGTCCCATCTGAGTTCTGCCAGACCTTTGCAATAGGATGCCTTATAGGAATTAAGCTGAAAATTATGAACAGCAATTTTTACCCCCAGCATATGGTGAAGAGAGAACCAGACAGCAGCCAAATGAATCGGGCCTGGGATAAGGGAACCTCACTCACTCTCATCTGCAAATGCTTAGGGTGAAAACGCCTCTCTTTGTTTAAAGATAAGCAACTTCCTATACTGCAAGGTAGAGTCAGAGAAAAACCATGCCTCTTAAAATTAAGTACACTTGAAACTTGCGTGGAACATAGATTTTTTTCTAGAAAAAAAAAATTGCCTACATTTCTGCTTTAGTTTCTTAACCCCTGTGTATTTTCTATATCATAATTGCCAGCCTTTTGACAGCATCCACAATGACTTAGAAGTTACTTAAGTCATGACATACTCCTTGATCCTTGTCTTTTTAGATTTCTCAGTAGCACTGCAAAGCTAGCGTAGACTATGCCCTGATTCTTGAATTTTTCCTTCGTTTGGAAGTCGTTGATGGGCTGTAAGGAGGACCTGAGTGTTGTCATTTGTAGCTCTGTCATCTCTTGATTTTCACACAGATTTGGTGTCTTGCTAACCTTTAATATGCTGCTCTACAAAGAATATATTTTTAGGTAGAAACTTCACATATTTTAAAAATCTTTTGGAATAGAAAATGACACTGAAACTGAAGTAAGCATGTTTTATTTTGATAGACCTATCTTGTTTGTATGCAGAAAAAGTAATTGGCTAAATGAGGGGGTTAACACAAATATTTTCTAAATAGTTCCACTTAATGTTTTGCCAGGTCCATTATACAGTTGAAAACTATATAAAATCAATGGACTTTCCCAAACTTGAGCTGCCTACATTATGATTCTTGGAAAGAAAGCCTTGCCCCTAATATGATAAAGCTGTGCAAGTAATTTAGAACCGAGCTACTGGAAAATATCAATTGGTATGCAAAGGCTCAGGTACAAAAGCTAAGGTTGGGATGACATTTCTGTCATTGCTATTGTTGTTGTTGCTCTTATTATTTTCCAGTGACACAGATGCATCTTTCTTGGGTCTCCAGCAAAGCAAAGGGCAAGGTTGTTATATTGTGGAGAACAATAAGGAACAAAAACTAATCGGTGCTAGTGGTGGACAACTGAGGTATGACCAATAAGACAGGTAATGTGTCACATCTTAGTGCGCTGCAGGTCAGGATGTAGTCACTGCACTGGCTTGCGCTAACACTAGCAAGACATAAAATCTTTAACAGATTTCTATTAATGCTACCTTAACTGGATTTATCATTTAAAAAAATTTCAATCATCTGATATGGTCCCAAGTCTTATTTTGTTTTAAAATTCGCATTGACATGACCAGTTTTCAGATACAATTTGTTTAACTCTCTACATTTTCATATTCCTGAAAACATAACTTAGAATTTCTAAAATATAGGGACTTATTATAAATATAACAAATCTTATTTATTTTATGCATATAACTTAAAAGTAATAAATCTAACCAGTCATATGCATGTTCTATATAATTATTATTTATAAATTTATAATATTACGTATGTATTATATTTTTATATATAGATTATGTTGTGTTGTGTTACATTGCATTGTGTAAAGTTATGTTGCATTGCTTTACATTACATTACATTATATTATATTACATATGGAGCCCTGGTGCCACAGTGGTTAAGAGCTCTGTTGCTATCTAAACGGTTGGCATTCAGATCCACCAGCCACTCCGTGGAAACCCCGTGGGGCAGTACTACTTTGTCCTATGTGGTTGCTATGAGTTGGAACTGAATAACTGGCAATTTTTTTTCTTTTATATACCATTTAGTATTTTTGGGGGGGGCTTATACCATTTAGTATTTATATACGCATGGTGTATATTCATATTGTATATTATACTGTATATATAATACTGGAAGCCCTGGTGGTTTAGTGGTTAAGTCCTATGGCTGCTAACCAAAAAGTTGGCAGTTTGAATCTTCTAGGCACTCCTTGGAAACTCTACAGGGCAGTTCTACTCAGTTCTATAGGGTCGCTATGAGTTGGAATCGACTTGGTGGCAGTGGGTTTTGGTTGGGTTATATACATATAATTATATATTTAGTATATATAATAGATAGATATCGATTAGTATTTATATTTGCATGGTCTGTATTAGTATTATACATAATACTGTGTACAAAGTGCTAATACAAACCAAAAAAAAAAAAAAAAAACACCAAACCCATTGCCATCAAGTTGATTCCAACTCATAGTGACCCTATAGGACACAGTAGAACTGCATCATAGGGTTTCCAAGGAGCACCTGGTAGATTCGAAATGCCAACCTTTTGGTTAGCAGCCATAGCTCTTGACCACTACACCACCAGGGTTTCCATACTTTGTTCAGAAGCTTCTTATTTTGATGAAAATTAAATCATAAGTATATTAAAGATGGTAAGATTTGAAAACTTAGTTTGTTCATACCTTTTATGGTAAGTTTTCCTAGTTAAGGACCAGCCATCTTCTGACTTCAAATGTTAGTTCTAATGTAACCATAGTCTTCTTAGTAGCATTAATAAAACCATTTACTCTAATGGCATGCATTTATGTCTTTTAAAAAATACATATAATTCTAGATACAAAAGATATTAAAGGTAAAGAAAGCAAATTTTAAGGTAACTAAATTCTGCACATTTAAATAGTAGCTTTGGAATTGTAGATACAATAAAATGTTTTCCAACTTTGTTTATTATTTGTCACTACATTTTTACAGTACTTTAAACATAAGTTTGATTTAAAAGGAAACGTATATTTTTCAGTGTTTTTCTTCAGATACAAAGAAAAATAACAGAAGGTACTTCATTCTGAGAAAGTGAACTTTTTTCTGACTTATTTTCTACTGAGAAATACACATCCACATGACTATTTTAAATACTTTTTTTAGTTTACTTTCTGTCATAGTATTAAGGGAAGATTGTTAGTGTGTTTGTCAATAACCACTGCTTTTAATTTCCACCTTGCTTTATGCTTTGAAGATCTAAAGCCTTATATAAATATATATAACTTAGAATACTACTTTGCAATGTTACCAAAATGCAAAGCACAACATGAAATAGTCTAATTTTTGCTTTAATACGTAACAGTTTTTAGAATTTTAATTAACATTTTTCTAAATTAGGGCAAGATTTGTTCACATTAATTCATTTCACTACAATAAATAGAAGATATACAAGTAACTTCAATTGGATTCTGTCATAGTAGACAACAGAATAATATACTTACAGAAAGACTTCAAAAAAGGAAGAATTATAGGTGTCTGTCAAAGGAACATCAACACTTTTCTGAGATTGTCTTTGGTCAGTGTTGATAAAGAATAATTGCAATGTAGACAGCCCTAAAGGTAGAATCAGAATGGTGTTATGAAAATAGATGGCTGCTGGAACAGAAAATATCTCTTTGCCCTGCTACTTGATGCCCTCACCCTATTCTGACATCTACCTGTTCCTAGACAGGGTTTTTGCTCCTTCGGCCAGTGGAAAATAACTAGAGTACCGTCAGACTCTATCATTACACTCCACTCCAACAGAAAACAAATGTTTGGCTCATTAGATCAGACTCTCCAGGAACGTAGAACATTGTATATTGGAGTGTGCTGACAAAGTATTATACTCATTATCTTCATTTCAATCCAACATCCCCAACAACAAGGTATAACCTTTTGTTGAACAAGTAAAAAAAATGTGTAATGGAAGATTTGAGACTGAAGAGAAGGTTAAGAAATGCAACACAGAGATGTGTTTTTTCTTTAGCAATTTTCAGCTGCAAAGACAGAGGAGCTCCTTTCTGACTAGTCAATTCTAACTCATGTGGACCCTATAGGACAGGATTGAGCTGCCCTGTTGCCATTGAGACAATTCCCACTCATAGCGACTCTATAGGTCAGAGTAGAACTGCCACATAGAGTTTCCAAGGAGTGACTGGCTGTGGATTCAAACTGCCGATCTTTTGGTTAGCAGCCGAGCTCTTTACCACTGTGTCACCAGCAGCAGATAAGGTAAAAAAAAAAAAGAAGAATTTGGGATATGTTGGTTGATGGTGAAAATGGTAAACAGTGAAACATGGTAAGGAAGACAAATGTTTTGGCAAGAATGAGGTTGAAGTGTTGAGCCACAATTGAGTAAGGTTAAAAGAAACTAGAGTCAGAAAATTAATACACTGCTTATGAACAGAAGGTTTTAATGCTCTGTAGAGCCTGAGTTTCAATCTCTTCAAATAAGGAAAATAGAACCACAAGAGCTGGTTGACAAATAGGTTGAATTGTAAAATTTCAAAGATGCAGTGATTTAGGATTAAGGGATTGGAGGGCAAATTGAAGCAAAATCCTTGAAGTTTCATGGAATGTTTAGTCTAACGTCAGGAAAACATGCAGATGCTTGGAAATTGGCATATGAGATTCTTGACCTGGGTAGTTCTGAGTGTCACCTTCTGACTGGGCAATTTAAGTCTCAGTTGTGACAGAAATCAGCTTGTTGAGTTTTATGTTTTGGAAATACAAATAACATCAGAACACCTAACCCCAGATTTTGTGGGTTTGGCCTTATTTCGCATTAACCACTATTGTGTCCAACCCAGTAATTTTTTTCCCTAAAAAAAATTTTTCCCTAGAATGTATATATTAAATTGTGTATATAGATACTCAACTTCTCGAATACTTTTTGAATTTTAACACCTTACAAGTTTCTTCATAATTAATGAGCCAAATAAAATCTGTGACACATATTCATTTACTATTTGTCTGCAACACATTAACCACAGTCTTTCCATCTTCTTACCAAACTTCATATTGGAAAACAGAAGGTACAGAGGAATATAATAATGATCTTCACTCTCCTGTGGAGGAGAAAATACACATGAATTGTGAGTTTTTACGTGATACACAAATTCTAATGGTTGTACTTACATGGAGACATACACAATTTCATATCAAGGACACATTGTTCATACAGTCAGCACAATCCACTAGTGGCCTCAGGGTTGTCTCAGATGCAGCGGGATTCATTTCACTTAGCAGCGATATGGTAATACATTAGATAAAAAGATGGGGTTTTAGCACTCAAATAATATTTTGATTATATGGCCATTAATATTCTTTATGACTCAGAAGTATTATATTGCTATGCTATTAGGAACATTTTGTGTGTTAATAAACAGTAAATGATTGCTTTCATTGTTCACCAGTAGAGTAATAAGGTTGTTGGAGAAAAGATTGAGGATTATTAATTGCCACTTAAATTGTCTCAGCCTGAACCAGTCACTTATTTCTTATTCTCAGGTTTCTTATTATGTAACTGGGATATCCATGGTTCTTCCTCCAAAAATTCTTGTGAAAATAAGTTTGTTTAATATATGCAAAGCCTTTAAGATGATATCAAACACAAACAAAGCTTCAAAAAGTTTTATCAGCTATTTTCACTTTAATTTTTATTCATAACATGCATTCCAATTTGATATAACTCTAGTATCAGAATTAAGGGTGCTTTGCTATTGGCATGAAATATTGAAAATCTTAAGTTTAACAATTTCAAATGTATGCAGATGGCTAAACAGCAAAGATAAAGACTAGGAAAATATTTTCTGATGAGCTGTTCTTCAAAATGAAACCCTTGTTTCTGAATATCTTTCCAAAAATATTTAAGTTTTAAGAAGCATAGATAAAAGTTCCCTAATTAGACTTTGATAAATATCATCATCCTATCTATAACGGAAGCTTATGGAACATCTTTAGTGTACGGCTTGGATCACTGCTAGAGGGAGGAGAGGGAAAGACTTTTGAGTATACCACTCTGACGACGTGATGCGGTGTAACATTTCTACATTAGGGTTTCATTCAGAGCAGTACTGGGAAATAAGTGGACACTGCAATAATACGAAATTGTCACTTTTCAGAACTTCTTTCATATTTTGTTATCACTAGTATTATCAGCTAACTTTTTCAATTCTCCTATCACTTTTTCTCACATTTTCTGTGCAAATACTGTTGAATTAAAAACATTATATTGCCATTTTGATTGAAATTGTGCCAATTTTCTAAGTTTCTTCCAGCTGACCATATAGATTTATAATATTTGGTCTCACTGGGGCAGAAATTACACTGCTACATTTATTTCAATCTTTAAGCATCTTTCAATAAGACTTTGTAGGCTTATTTAAATAGCTTCTGCTCTTATTTTTTCAGTGTTACTTAAGTATTTCAGGTTTTTTTTTTTTAATTCCCCATTGCTCCCTGTCCCCAGTCCTTGGTAACCACTAATCTACTTCTGCCTGTATGCATTTTTCTATTAGAGATATTTCATATAAGTGGAATTATACAATATTTGTCCTTTTGTGTCTGACTTATTTCGCTTAACGTAATGTTTTCAGCTGGAGCCCTGGTGGCACAGTAGTTAAGAGCTACAGTGAGCTAGGGCTGCTAACCAAAAAGTCAGCAGTTCAAATGTAACAACAGCTCCTTGGAAACCCTATGAAGATGTTCTACTCTGTCCTATAGGGTCGCTATGCATCAGAATTGACTCTACGGCAATAGGTTAATGTTTTCTTGCTTTGTTTTGTTTTAATGTTTTCAGGTTCACCCATGTAGCATATATCAGAACTTCATTTATCTTTGTGAATGGATAACATTCCACTGTATATATACACCACTTCTTGTTTATCCATTCATCAGTCGATGCACACTTGAGTTGTTTCCACTTTTTGGCTATTATGAATAATGCTGTGATGAACATTGGTGTACAAGTGTCTGTTTGAGTTTCTGCTTTCAATTCTTTTGTGTATATACCTAAGAGTGGAATTGCTGGGTCATATAGTAGTTCCGTACTTAATTTTTTGAAGAAACACCAAAGTCCTGTACACAGTGGCTGCATTATTTTGCAATTCTAGCAGCAATGGATGAGGTTTCTAATTTCTCCACAGCCTCAACAGCATTTGTTATTTCCCATTTTTTCAGTAGTATTCATCCTAGTGAGGGTGAAGCGCTATCTCACAGTAGTTTTGATTTGCATTTTTCTAATGACTAATGACCTTGAGCTTTTTTTCACCTGCTTGTTTTCATTTGAATAAATTCTTTAATGAAATGTCTGTTCAAGTCCTTTGCCCAATTTTTAGTTGAGCTACACTTTTGTTGCCAAGTTGTAGGAGCTGTATATATACACATATATATGTATATGTGTGTATATATATAAATATATAGTGAATATTAAACTCTTATGAGATATATGGTTCCCAAATGCTTTATTCATTTTTTCAGGTCGTCTTTTCATTTTCTTGATAATGTTTTAAATTTTGATGAAGACTAATTAATCCCTTTTGCCTTTGGTTGCTCATGCTTTTAGTGTTATATCTAAGAATCCATTCCCAATAAAAAGCCCTGAAATTTTAGTCTTATGTTTTCTTCTAAGATTTTAATTATTTTAGCTCTTATATTTAGGTCAGTGATCCATTTTGAGTTAATTTTTGTATATGGTGTGAGGTATAGGTTCAACTTCATTTTTTTTGCTTGTAAAGATCCATTAGTTGCCCCAGCAGCATTGATCGAAGTGACAGTTTTTTCCTCATTGAATGAATTTGGTATCTGTCTTAGTTATCTAGTGTTGCTATAACAGAAGTACCACAAGCGGCTGGCTTCAACAAACAGAAGTTTGTTCTCTCACCGTCTAGCAGGCTAGAAGTCCAAATTCAATACCTCACCTCCAGGGGAAGTCTTTCTCTCTTTGTCAGCTCTGGAAGAAGGCTCTTGCTATCAATCTTCCCCTAGACTAGGGGCTTCTCAGCACAGGGACCGCGTGCCCAAAGGACATGCTATGCTTCCAGTGCTTCTTTCTTGGTGGTATGAGGTTCCCATGTTTCTTTGCTCATTTCTCTCTTTTGTATCTCAAAAGAGATTGGCTTAACACACAATCCAATCTTGTAGATTGAGTCCTGCCTCAGTAACATAACTGCCATTAATCACATCTCGTTAACATCATAGAGTTACATAGGAAAATCACAACAGGTGACAGAATTGTGGACAATCATACAATACTGGGAATCATGGCATAGCCAAGTTGACAGATATTTTTGGTGGAAACAATTCAATCTGTGACGGCATCCTTTTCAAAAATCATTCAGTCATTGTCATGGATTGAATTGTATCCCCCCCAAAATATGTGTCAACTTGGTTAGGCCATGATTCCCAGTATTGTGTGGTTGTCCACCATTTTGTGATTATAATTTTATGCTAAAGAGAATTAGAGTGGGATTGTGACACAACCCTTACTCAAGTCACCTCCCTGATCCAATGTAACGGGAGTTTCCCTGGAGTTTCTCTCAAGAGATAAAAGGAAATGGAAGACAGCAGAGAGTTGAGGACCCCATTCCACCAAGAAAGCAGCACAGGAGCAGAACGTATCCTTTGTACTCGACATCCCTGTGCCTGAGAAGCTCTTCAACCAGGGGAAGATTGAGGACAAGGGTCTTCCTCCAGAGCCGACAAAGAGAGAAAGCCTTCCCCTGGAGCTGACACTCTGAATTTGGACTTGTAACCTACTACACTGCAAGAGAATAAATTTCTCTTTGTTAGAGCCATCTGCTTGTGGTATTTCTGTTACAGCAGCACTAAATAACTAAGACTGTCGTAGATGTTTGAGTTTATTTTTGAACTTTTAAGTATTCTATATGTCTATCCTTATACATATACAAGTCCCACACTGGTTTGACTGCTGCAGCTTTGTAATACACTTTTAAATTAGGACATGAGAGTCCTCTTACTTTTTCTTCATTTTCCAGATTGTTTTGACTATTTGGGGCTCCTTGTAATTCTATATGAATTTGAGGATTGGCTTTTACATTTATGCCAAAAACACTATTGGGATTTTGATATGGATCTGTAGATTGCTTTGAATTGTATAAACATCTTAATGATATTAAGTCTTTCAATCCAGGAACATGAGATGTCTTTCTGTTTATATAGGTCTTCTTTAATTTCTTTCAGCAATGTTCTATAGTTTTCAGTGTACAAGTTTTTAACCTCCCTGGTTAAAGTAATTACTACGTACGTCATTATTTTTGGAAACCCTGGTGGTGTAGTGGTTAAGTGCTATGGCTGCTAACCAAAGGGTTGGCAGTTCGAATCTGCCAGGCGCTCCTTGAAAACTCTATGGAGCAGTTCTACGCTGTCCTATAGGGTCGCTATGAATCTGAATCGACTCAATGGCACTGGGTTTGGTTTTGGTTTTGGTTTATGTAATTATTTTAAATGTGATTGTACATGGAATCATTTTCTTTATTTTTGTTTTCAGATTGCTCAAAGCTGGTATATAGACACCCAACTGATTTTTGTGTGTTGATCTTGTATCCTGAAACTTTATTGGATGTATTTATTAGTTCTAGTAACTTTTTTGTGGATTCTTTGAGATTTTCAATACATAGGACCATATCATCTGCAAATGGAGATAGTTTTACTTTCTGACTTATTGCTTTTTATTTCTTTTTCTTGCCTAATTTCTCTGGCAAAGACTTTCAGTACAATGCTGAACAGCAGTGATGAAAGTAGGCATCCTTGTGTCTCTGATCTTACAGTGAAAGCTTTCAGTCTTTCATCACCTGAGTATGATGTTAAAAAAATGATGTTAGCTGTGGGTTTTTTCATAAATGCCCCTTATCATGTTGAGGAATATCTTATCAATTTCTACTTTGCTGTTTATATTATGAAAGGGTGTTGGATTTTGTCAAACACCTTTCCTGCACTAATTGCTATTATGTGGTTCTTTTCCTTAGTTTTATGTGGTGTTATATTGACTGATTTTCTTATGTTAAACCACTTGTGCATTCCTGGGAAAAATCTCCCTTGATCATGATGAATATCCTTTTAACATGTTGTTGGATTCAGTTTTCAAGTATTTTCTTGAGGTTGTTTGCATCTATATTAATAAGGGATATTAGTCTGTAGGTTATTTTTCTATTATTACTTTTTATTGTGGTGTTTTTATCTGGTTTTGGTATTAGGATAATGCTGACCTAAAAGAATGAGTTAGGAAATGCTTTCTTCTCTTCCGCTTTTTGGAAGTGTTTGCAATTGTTAATTTTTCTTTTAATGTTTGGTAAAATTCACCAGTGAAGCCGTTTTATCCTGGACTTGTTTTGTTATTGGGAGGTTTATGCTTACTGATTCTCTTCACTTGTTATAAGTCTATGGCAGATTTTTAATTTCTTCATGGGTTAATTTATAGAATTTGTTTCTTTAGAATTTGCCCTTTTGGTCTAGGTAATTTCATTTGTTGGTATACAATTATTCATAGTATTATTTTATGATCTTTTTATTTCATTGAGGTTGATGGTAATGTCCACACTTTGATTTCTGACTCTATTTATCTGTGTAGTCTCTTTCTCTTTTTTGTCAGTCTACGTAAAACCAATAAATAAATAAAACCAAATCCGTTGCAGTCGAGTTGATCCCGACTCATAGCGACCCTATAGGACAGAGTAGAACTGCCCTATAGGGTTTCCAAGGAGCGCCTGGTGAATTTGAACTGCCGATGTTTCGGTTAGCATTGTAGCACTCTGCCACCAGGGTTTGTAAATTGTATTGATCTTTTTAAAGAACCAATTTTGATTTCACTGATTCTGGGGTTTTTGTTTTGTTTTTTCTCTATATTTCATATTTCACTTATCTTTGCTCTAATCTTTCTTTTTGGGCTCAGTTTGTTCTTTTTTTTTTTTCTTTTCCCTAGACCTTCAAGGTGTAAAATTAGGGTTTTTATTTGCCATTTTTCTTTTTTTTAACTGTAGGTAATTACAGCTGTAAATTTCTATCTGAGCACTTCCTTCACTGCATCCCATAAATTCTGGTATATTGTGCTTTCTTTTCCACTCATCCCTAAGTATTTTCTAATTGCCTGTGTGACTTCTTCTTGATCTATTGGTTGTTTAATATGGTGTTGTTCAATTAATTTTTTGATATCGTCTTTGTTGTTGGTACTGGAAAATGCACACAGGTATAGAAGTCCATCAATTTAAACCTATTTCTAGCTTTCATGGGACTTAAATTTTATATAAATGCAGTAATTTAGAAAAATCTCAGCAGAACAAAAAAGATAGAGTGAAAATACTCTTATACTTTATCTTGTCTTATGTGTTTTACTCTATATGCCTGTACGATTTCTAACTTAAAATATTCTATTATGAACAGCATGATAATTATTTAATCTATAAACAGTTTTCATGCTCAAATGTGCAGAATACATGTTATACTTTTAAAGCTAAGAAAAATTTAAATTGTGTTTAAAAACCAATAGTCCAAAGAAGTACTGCTTCCATCCCTATCCCATTAATCTTCTTTTCCTCCTTACAGGTAACTTTTTTTTTTTTTTTAATTAAGCTTTATTTCTCCACTATAATATGAGAGGGAGCCCTGGTGGTGTAGTGGTTAAGTGCTACAGCTAACCAAGAGGTTGGCAGTTCAAATCTGCCAGGTGCTCCTTGGAAACTCTATGGTGCAGTTCTACTTTGTCCTATAGGGTCACTATGAGTCGGAATCGACTCGATGGCAGTGGGTTTGGTTTTTGGTTTTATAAAATGAGAAAATTATATATAATACTGTCTTAGTCATCCAGTGTTGCTGTAACAAAAATACTGCAAGTGGATGGCTTTAACAAACAGAAATTTATTTCTTCACTGTAAAGTAGGCTAAAAGTCTAAATTCAAGGTGTCAGCTCCAGGGGAAGGGCTTTTTCTCTCCGTTGGCTCTGGAGGAAGGTCTTTGCCCTCAATCTTCCCATGGTCAAGAAACTTCTCAAGCACAGGGACCCAGATTGAAAGAATGTGTTCTGCTCCTGGTGGGTAATGGTGGTGTTACAATCCCACCCTAATCCTCTTAATCCATGACACATACATACATATATATAGGAACATGTGTGTATTCATGTCTCTCTCTTTCTTAGATGTATATAAACACTTTTTCCCACTGTGCTTTGTTCAACTAATAATATACCCAGATATCACTTAATATTGGTGCATAGAGATATTTCTACTTTTGTTTTTGATTGTTATAGCTGCACCATATTCCATTTTGTTGATATGCCATTGTTTGTTCAACCAGTTGCCTATTGATGGGCATTTACTTTGTTTCATGTGTTTTGTTATTACCAAAAGACTTACGTGTATGTGTTTTCATACTTCTGCCTGAAACAGATTCCTGAATAGGACTGTTGAGTCAAAGAGTAGATTGTAGTTGTTAGTTGTCATCAAGTTGGCTCCAGCTCAGAGCGCCCCCATGCACAACAGAATGAAACACTGCCCAGTCCTGTGCAATCCTCACAATCAATATGCTTGAGCCTGTTGTTGTAGCCACTGAGTCGATTTATCTCTCTGAGAGTCTTCCTCTTTATCAATGACATTCTGCTTAACTATAATGTCCACCTTGTCCCTCCTTGTAACAGGTCCAAAGTATGTGAGACAAAGTCTTACCATCCTTGCCTCTAAGAGCATTCTGGCTGTACTTCTTCCAGGACAAATTAGTTTGTTCTTCTGTCAGTTCAATATTCTTTTCCAACACCATAATTCTAAGACATCAATTTTTCTTCAGTCTTCTTCATTCATTGTCCAGCTTTTGCATGCATATAAGGTGATAGAAAATACTGTGGCTTGGATCAGGTGCTTTTTAACACTTTAAAGAAGTCTTTTAGAGGAGATTTTCCCAATGAAAAAAGTTGTTCAATTTCTTGACTGGTGCTTCCATGGGCATTGATTATGCATCTAAGTAAAATGAAATCCTTGACAACTTCAATCTTTTCTCCGTTTATCATGATGTTGCTTATTGGTCCAGTTGTCAGGATTTTTGTTTCACTTATGTTGAGGTGCAATCCATACTGTAGGCTGTGGTCTTTGTTCTTCATCAGTAAGTGCTTCAAGTCCTCTTCATTTTTAGCAAGCAAGTTTGTGTCATCTGCATATCACAGGTTGTTAATGAGTCTTCCTCCAATCTGATGCCACATTCTTCTTTATATACCCTAGCATCTTGTATTATTTTCTCAGCGTACAGAAGAATAAGTATGGTCAAAGGATACTACCCTGACGTGCATGTTTCCTGACTTTAAACCACACAGTATTCCCTTGTTCTGTGTGAATGACTGCCTCTTGGTCTATGTACAGGTTCCACGTGAGAACAATTAAGTGTTTTGGAATTCCCATTCTTCACAATGTCATCCACAATTTGTTATGATCCACAGAGTTGAGTGCTTTTGCATAGTCAATAAAACACAGGTAAACCTCTTTCTGGTATTCTCTGCTTTCAGCCAAGATCCATCTGACATCAACAATGATATCCCTCATTCCATGTTCTTTTCTGATTCTGGCTTGAACTTCTGGCATTTCTATGTCAATGTACTTCTACAACAACTTTGAATGCTGTTCAGCAAAACTTTATTTCTGTGTGATATTAATTATATTGTTCAATAATTTACTCATTCTGTTGGGTCAACTTTCTTTGGAATGGGCACAAATATGGATCTCTTCTAGCCAGGTGGCCAAGTGACTGTCTTTCAAATTTCTTTACCTAGACATGTGAGCACCTCCAGCAGTGCATCCATTTGTTGAAACATCTCACTTGGTCTTCCATCAATTCCTGAAGTGAACGGAAGAAATGCTGAAGTAAAAGAGCTGAACAGAAAGCTTCAGAGGGTGGCTTGAGAAGACAAAGCAAATTATTATAATAAAATGTGCAAAGGTCTGCAGTTAAAAAACCAAAAGAGAAAAACACACTCAACATTTCTCAAGCTGGAAGAAGTGAAGAAAAAATTCAAGCCAGGAGTTGCAATATTGAAGGTTTCTACAGGGAAATATTGAACAATGCAGGGAGCATCAAAATAAGATGGAAGAAATACACAGTCACTGCACCAAAAAGAACTTGTCAGTGTTCAGCCATTTCAGGAGGTAGCATATGACCAAGAACCCAATGTGCTGAAGGAAGAAGTCCAAGCTGCCCTGGAGGGAATATCAAAAAGTGTAGGTAAATATGTAATATTTTAGGGATTTTCAAATTCCCTTTTCCTGGGGATTGTACTATTTTTCTTATCATCAATACATAGTAATCCCCCATAATCTTTCCAACAAAGAACATTTTCAAATATTTTAGAGTTTTGTTAATCTGATGGGTGGGAATTGTTATCTTAATTTAAATTTGTATTTTTCTTATTATATGAGAAGTTTAGCATGTTTTCATGTGGTTTAAAGCCATTTGTTGTGTTTATAGTTCACATCCAATTTTTTCTTTTGCATTAGTAGATTTTTCCTTCTATTTTTATCTTTTATATACTAGAATTGTTACATTTTTGTCCCAGATATAAATTATGTTATTTATATTTTTTATTTGGCTTATATTGATATTTGCCATGTAATTTTTGAAATGTTTATGAAATTACATTTACTAATCTTTGTCTTTACTCTAAATTTTTTAATGCAAAATAAAGTGTCCTCTACTTTTGTATACATTTTAAAATTTTCAACAATAAAATGATTTACAGAAAGAAAACCCTAGTTGAATTATTATAGCTCACATTTTTTTCTTCCTTTGGGTAGGTTACTCTGCTGAGTGCTTTGCATAAATTATCTTAAAGTTTCCTCAGAAGAACTCTGCAAAGTGGAATCTATCATTGTTCACATTTACAGATGATGAAAGCAAAACTGAGGAATTTTAAATAAAATGTCCACAATAAGTTGGAAAGAAATGACAAAATCAGAATTTGAAAACATTATAACTAATCCGTACAACCTTCAGTATTGTGTGGGTAATAGAATCTGAAGCTTGTTAATATGCTATTTCCTAAGTTTCCTTTTTTAATGTGTTATGAGGGTTAATTTTGTTTCAACTTAGCTAGGCTGTGGTGCTCGTTTTTTTGATCAAACCCTGGTCTATATGTTGCTATGAAGGTGTTTAAAAAATTATTGGCATTTACTTTAGGTAAAGCAGATTTCCTTCCATAATGTGGGTAGGTCTCATCCAGTCAGTTGAAACCTTAAGAGAAAAGAGGTTTTCCAAAGAGAAGGATTCTGCCTTAATTGTAACATAAGATATCCTTCCAGAGTTTCCATTCTCCTTGGCCTACAGATTTTGGACTCAAGACTGTTGCGTATTTTAGCCTGTTGTCTGATCTACAGATTTAGGACTTTCCAGCCTCCACAATGACATAAGCCAACTCCTTAAAATATCTATTTATGGTCCTTGGGTGGTGCAAAATTTGCTCTCGTTACTAATAAAAATAGTTGGCAGTTCAAATTCACCCAGTGGTGCCACAAAAGAAAGGCCTGATGATCTGCTTTTATAAAGATTACAGCCACAAAAATCCTATAGAGTAGTTCTACTCTGTTACATGTGGAATTGCCATGAGTTGGAATAGACGCAATGGAAATCGGTGACTTTGCTGTTTGTTTTAATCTATCTAGTTAATGTCCTGTTGGTTTTGTTTCTGTATGTTGTATACAGGAGATACAGTAGATTAAAAGGTATGTATAGGTTAAAAGTTAAATTTTGTGTCATGTAAATAACAACCGTAAGAAATCAAGGGAAGCTGTATTATTATAAAAAATGTATATATTTTAAAATAAGAAAATATTACTAGAAATTTAGAGACCTTTTATAAGAGGATCGATTCATCAGAAAGATAAAGCAAATTATAAGTATGTATTTACCCAACAACAAAACTCAAAAATACATAAAACAAAAACTGACAAAAATGAAAGAAGAAATAGAAAGTCCAACAATAATAGTTAAAGCTTTCAATGCCACAGATCCAATAATAGATAGAAAAATTAGGCAGATCAACAAAGAAATAAAGGGCATGAACTATTTTAAAAATCAGCTAGACCTAACAAACATAAATAGAACATACAAATTAAAAAAAAAAAAATCTTTTCACATACACATGGCATATTCTTCAGAATAAAATATACCCTCAATAAATTTAAAATGATTGAAATCTTCATGGTGTGTTACCCAAACAAAATGGAATGAAAGTAGAAATCATAAACAGAAATAAATTTGGATAATTCATCCAAACCAAAAGCCAAACCCATGGCCATCGAGTCAATTCCGACTCATAGCAACCCTATAGGACAGAGTAGAACTGCCCCATACAGTTTCCAAGGAGCACCTGGCAGGTTTGAATTGCTGATCTTTTGGTTAGCAGCCGTAGCACTTAACTACTACGCCACCAGGGTTTCTGGATAATTCATAAGTACGTGGAAGTTAATCAACACACTCCTTAAAAATAATGGATACAAAAGAGATCACAAGATAAATTAGGAAATACTTTAGGATGAAAAAAATGAAGACACAACATACCAAAACTGGTGAGATGCAGCTAAAGCAGTACTTATAAGGCAATTGATAATTTTGAACTCTTATATTGAAACAAAAAGAAGAAGCAGGAGAAACTCAAATCAACAGTCTAATCTACCTCAAGACACTGGTAAAGGAAGAGTAAAAAATATACAGACCAGACAGAAATAAATAATAAACAACAGCAGAAATTAATAAAACAGAGAATATGAAACAAAAGAGAAAACTAAGGAAATGAAAAGTGGTTCTCTGAAAATAAATTAAAAAATTTTTAAAAATTGACATTAACCAAGAAAAAAAGAGAGATGATTCAAATTATTAAAATCAAGAATGAAAAAGGGAACATTGCTGCCATTTTTATAAAAATTAAAAGGCTTACAAGGGAAATCATAACAACTTAATGCCTACAAATCAGATAACTTAGATGAAATGGACAAATCCTTAGAAAGACATAAGCTACCAAACTGATTCAAGGAGATGTGGAAAAACTGAACAGACCTATAACAAATGAAGGGGTAGAAGAAGTTATAAAAAATCTTCCCACCAAGACATGTCTCCAGCCAGCTTCACTGGTAAATTCTACCATAAGTATGGCTATAGATGAAAGCATACATTTTAGTATCTGTTACAACAGCAACATAAAATTAAAAGGAAGGATGGTGGCAATTTGGAAGTGAAAGTGGAGAGCTGTTTTGTTGAGTTTGGTGCTGATATTGCCATCTTGTAAAACAGGAAGTCAAACGATTCTATCTATCTATAGCTTATAGAACTAGTAAAAATGTGCATATATTTTTAAAGTTATAAAAGCTAATAATGAAGGAACAAAGGAGTGATCTTTCTATATTGGTAGGATTGGGAAAGTGTAGGGTAGGTGACTAGTTTTTTTTTATGATATGTCTTTATAATTCAAAACATTGGTGTATAGTCAAGCAAATAAATGCATACGTATATAGACAAATGTAGTACAATTATAGTATGTATGTATGTCTTTCATTTTAAATATCAGAAAAAAACAGTAAAAGAGCAAAATCATGTTGCTTCTCAAAGCAGAACTTGGATTTAAGAAGGGTACATTTTTTACTAAAAAAGAGTGGGAAGCCTAGAATTGTGCAAAAAGCTGTCATACTTCAAATGCTCTAATATTTTCAATATCCATTAATTTTAATCACAGCGGCTGAGACCCAAGAATGAAGAATTAGAGATAAGGCAGGAAAGGTTTTCTATGATCATGTCACAAGGAGACTTGTTTATAAGTTGATAGAGGTAGATGATGTTGACCACGAACCAAAGCTTAGCTGGAATGCTGATCCGATTTGAGGTTTTACAGTTTATCAATTGTGCATTCAAGAACTTAGATCTTTGGCTGAGGTATGCCGTAAGTGAGAGTCTAGTCATAAATAAGAGAAAATCACTGAGGATAGCTAAAGAAAAATGGGGCGTTTTGATCAGGATACATACAGAGCATCCCATGGAACCCAAGAATAGAGGTATATGAGGATCTTGGGAAATTGAAAGTGAGAACAAGAACAATACAGGAACTCAGGAAATAATATGCTCTCTGCCATGTTTCTTTTTATTTCTGAACTTGAATTTTGTTCATGTATTTCTATAGACTGACTTTATCTGCTTACTTTGCAGGGAGCCACACCAAAATTTATTTATTTTTTTTTAAACCATTCAACAGAAGGAAAACAGAATCACTTAACAGTAATTCCAAAAGGCTGGAAGAGAGAGTATGATGAGACCCACTTGGATCTAATTCGTTGAAGTCAGGTGGGACAGTCACAGTACAAATGTATTGTGTACTTCATATACTCTGGGATTTTCTTCAAATTTTCTATTACCAAACAACTCATGTAAATGGCCTGCCTATTCAGAGGTTTCAGTTGTAAAAGTCAAATGAAACAGTAAGAAGTAAAATTCAGCAATTATAAAAATGCATCATTGAAGAATAGGAAAAAAAAATTCTTTTTCACAATGGGAGAATGGAATTTGAGAGTGGAAATTGATTTTTTAACAAAGCTATTTTACAAAAGCCAACTGTATAGAATTATCTATCAGAGTGAACATACTATAAACAAACCATCATCCACCATCCATTGCACAATTTGGGTACCAGCTGAACAGAGTGAATGCTTTATGACTTCTAGGCCCAATGCAGATGTGTTACATATTCTACATATGTACCCGAATTTTTTAAATTACCTGAGCTAGAAAACGTAAAAGAATGGGAATTCCAGAACACCTAATTGTGCTCATGAGGAACCTTTACATAGATCAAGAGGCAGTTGTTCAGACAGAACAAGAGGATGCTCATTGGTTTAAAGTCAGGAAAGGTGTGCATCAGGGTTGTAGTATTCTTTCACCATACCTAGTCAATCTGTATGCTCAGCAAATAGTACGAGAAGCTGGACATCAGGATTGGAGGGGCATCAGGATTGGAGGAAGACTCGTTAACAACCTGCATTATGTAGATGACACAACCTTGCTTGCTGAAAGTGAAGAGGACTTGAAGCACTTACTAATGAAGGTCAAAGACCACAGCCTTCAGTATGGATTACACCTCAGCATAAAGAAAACAAAAATCCTCACAACTGGGTCAATGAGCAACATTATGGTAAATGGAGAAAAGATTGAAGTTGTCAAGGATTTCATTTTACTTGGATCCACAATCAACAGCCATGGGAGCAGCAGTCAAGAAATCAAAAGACACACTGCATTGGGTAAATCTGCTGCAAAGGACCTCTTTAAAGTGCTGAAGAGCAAAGATGTCACCTTGAAGACTAAGGTGCACCTGACCCAAGCCATGGTATTTTCAATGGCATCATATGCATGTGAAAGCTGGACAATGAATAAGGAAGACCAAAGAAGAACTGACACCTTTGAATTGTGGTGTTGTCAAAGAATATTGAATATCCTATGGACTGCCAAAAGAGCGAACAGATCTGTCTTGGAAGAAGTGCAACCAGAATGCTCCTTAGAAGCAAGGATGGCGAGTCTGAGTCTTACATACTTTGGACACATTGTCAGGAGGGATCAGTCCCTGGAGAAGGACATCATGCTTGGCAGAGTATAGGGTCAGCAGAAAAGAGGAAGACCCTCAGTGAGGTGGATTGACACAGTGGCTGCAACAATGAGCCCACACAAAACAATGATTTTAAGGACGGCTCAAGACTGGGCAGTGTTTCGTTCTGTTTTGTATAGGGTCGCTACGAGTCGGAACCAACTCAACGGCACCTAACAACAACAACAGAAAAGATAAAAGGTGCTAGTATAAAGAAATCAGAAATATAAATGCAAATAAATTCATACATACATAAATAACTATCACTTTAAATCTAGTTTAATTCGGCTACTAAAGGCCAAATGCTAATTTCTCCTCTGCATTTATAAGTTACTGTCGTGTCTGAGATCTATAATGAATCGCAGGTGGTAGAAGAATTATGACAAGCTTGTCAAACTAACAATCAACACGAAATGTTATCAAATTTACTTACGTTTTTATTCTAGAATATTTACAAACTAAGACATGTTATTCTTACGAAAATAGCTGATAATTTTTTTTTATTAACGTTCTCATAGTCCATCTTCGAGGTTAATGAGAACATTTTCATTAACTAAACTGAGTTCTTCAATTTAGACAGGTTTATAAGGTCAAATTACAAGAAGTTTGAAAATATTATTCTGATAGTTAACAAGGCAGCAAATTCCTCACTGTGTATATATTCTTAAATAGAGATAGGTTTCCAGGGCAGAATTAAAGATAATGATATATGTTGTTTTGACTAATATAATTTTATGCTACAATAGATTTTTTAAATGACTAGGCTAATTTGGCTATTCTTTAATAAGGTAATATTTCAATTAATTGTTTATTTTGATAATTTTTATGCTTTAACAGCTTTGTAGAAATAAAACAGTGTTGTAAAATGATTAGGAGCCCTGGTGGCGCAATGGTTAAGCGCTCAGGTGTTAATGGAAAGATCAGTAGTTTGGACCCACCAGCCACTCCTGGGGAGAAAGATGTAGCAGTCTGCTTCCCTGAAGATTACAGCCTTGGAAACCCGATGGGACAGTTCTACTCTGCCCTAAAGGGTTGCTAAGAGTAGGAATCAACTTGATGGCAATGGATTGGTTTGAGTTTTACAACATGATCAAGGATTTTCTTTTTTAGAAAATACATAACTTGAGATGTATATGAAACATCTTTTATCTAATTTAATTCTTTTTGATGTAATATAAAATTTCTGATATATATTTTTTTGGTTGATCCCAGATGGTCTCAGTTTGACAGATGGAAATAATAAGTAAATAAAGAAAAGACTTTTTGCTGTAGTGTAATATTATTAATAAAACTCCAGAATACAACAAGAAAATTAATGCATTGCCATAAACACTGGCCCTCTTCCTGAATTTTTTCTTGATGTCACAAAATTATTTAGTTACAGTCACTGAAATAGTCAATGAAAACAAACACAGATAATATGATTCTTACTCTAGAGAAATTAAAATTTTCTCATTCATTTCTCAGATCTGGTTTCCTTTCTTTTATAAAGAGTTGTGTGTGTTTGTGTGTGTGTGTTAAACAAATGTTCTTTATAATGTATTTTTGAAGGTGTTTTTTACCTAAAATTTCACCCTCATTGCTTTGCCACACTGTTTGAAGACACCACCTCTTGCAACCCTCCTATATATTTTTTACCAGGGCCAGGCTTTTTTATATAGAACACTAACATAGGGTATAAATTCATAGCATAGATAAACTTTCTTAATAAGTATCACATAAATCTCTCTGTCAAGTGGCTGAGAGTTTGATCTGAGGATAATGAGATTTTAACGGAAGGAAAAGGGCAAAGTTTCACAAATTGATGTCCTTTCCAGGGAAGTTGAATTAGGGTATTGCCACAAGGAAATCAACTGCTGTTTTTTTTTCACTGAAAGTCCAAGAGTACTAAAACTGAAAATCATCAGTTGGTTGCAGCGTATTTGGAAGGAGCATTCATGTTTATGTACCTATCTCAGAAACTGAGTTTTGATCCAGAAAATGAAAATTAATATTGATAATTAATATCAATCTACATAGGAAAACATTATAACTAAGTTTACAAGACTTCCATCTTATTCACTATTATGGATACATTATATAAATCGCTCCTGTTATGTCTCTTTTTTTTGCACTGCACGAGCCGCTGTAAGTACATTTTAAAGCTAAATATAAAAACAGATACGTGGTTAGGTTCATCCATGATAACTACTATAGTCAAGAGCATGTAACATCTAAAATACTTTTCAAAATCATGTGAAAGCCGGATTTATCTGTCTTTATTTAATATTTTACACTCTTAATTTTAAGAAATCTGTCATGTTACTTGTCATTATAGTGTGAAATTGTTTTTTCTTACTTATCATAGGAAATGTAAACCATGGGTGCTGCAGTAGAGGTCATCATAGATAAGGAACAACTTTTGGGCATCATGTTTTGGTTTCACTAACTCCTTCCTACGCAACGTTTTTCAATTTTTACTTTAGAATCTGTCTTATATTTAGTTTAATATTTTTGTTCTTAATAGCCATCTTAGTTATTTAGTGCTACTACTCTGTCCTATAGGGTCGCTATGAGTTGGAATCGACTCGATGGTACTGGGTTTTTTGTCTGGGCTGGGATATAACAGAAATACCCAAAGTGAATGACTTTAACAAAGAGAAATTTATTTATTGTTTCATAGTCTAGCAGGCTAGAAGTCCAAGTTCAGGGTGCCAGCTCCAGGGGAAGACATTCTTTCTCTGTTGGCTCTGGGGGAAGGCTCTTGTCATCAACTCCCCCTGATCGAGGAGCTCCTTTGCCCAGGGATCCTGGGTCCAAGGGACTTGCTCTGCTCCTTATGCTACTATCTTGGTCATCTCCCTGTTCTCTGTGGGTTTCTCTGTTTCATATCTCAAAAGAGATTGGCTTAAAACACAACCTAATCTCGTAGATTGAGTCATGCCTCATTAACATAACTGTCTCTAATCCCACCTCATTAACATTATGGAGGTAGGATTGACAATACATAGGATAATCACATCAGATGACAAAATGGTGGACAATCACACAATACCAGGAATTATGGCCTAGCCAAGTTGGCACATATTTTGGGAAGACACAATTCAATCCATGACAATCACTCTTTGAGATTTTTCACTCAGACATAAACTACTTACAAAAGTAGTAAACTTGCATGTTTTCTAGCTTGGGTTATATTTTTATGCATGGCTGACAGGTTTGTAAATTTTGGAGAAAATTCTATAAAATTCCTACCCAATATATTCTAAATAATCAAAATTGTTAGAAAGGCTAAAAAAAAAAAAAAAAAAAGCCAATTATAAAACAGTATTATTTTCATGGTGATACACAGACTCAGTTTGCAATCATAACAGTTGCACGTTGATGTACTGAGGCCAGCCATGCATGACGAAAATGGTAGTCTAGTGAAGCAAGACATGAAGCTCCTCTCCATAACGGCATGCATCACACATTCGGTAAATTGCGAGGTATAATACAAAAAAGAAAGGAGGCAGAATGAAATAAAAATAAAAATAATTATACAGCACATTATAAACTTCACTGTAATAAAACATGGAATATTTTCCTTTGCATATAAAATCACTAGTGATGTTCAAGAACAGTGTCACTTAAGACTGTTTTTGCTTTTAAGGTTAAAGGCATGTAAAATATATATGCCTGTAATAAGCTAGATAATACTCACTGGGTGCTATAATGAATGAAATAAAATGTTTATCTCACACAATTTTCCAATGAAGTTCACTTGACTCTGCTGGATAATCTCCAGGCTCCAGGAAGTGACTCACAGAAATTTCTACATTTATTATTACCAATATAAATAAAAGCAATTTTAATTTCTTGAGTAACTATGATATGAAGCAATAGCACATTATAAAAATTTATTTCCAAAACAATCCAGCAAGATAATTGTTATTATTTCTACTGTATAGCTTGGAAAATGTTTGCTCAAAGTAGTTGTATGACTTTTTAAGGCACCAAAAGCTAGGAAGCATGAATTTTTATAACTTTCTTTAATAATCTAAAACCTAAGCTCTTACCAGGAATATTATGTTGCCTGATCGGTTAGACCATAATTTCAAATTGCTGAATTTTACCAAAAATATACTATCAAATTAAATAAGGAGTAATCAATAATTTCTAAACTTCCCCCTAAATGCATGTAGAGAGAATTTAAATTGAAGGTTTGAAAGAACTTTTTCTAGTTGAAATAAATGCAATCATTATGGTCGTTCTATGACTAATTTATCTGTACATCATATACATATGACTTCATATGGATCCTTCTTTTATGGAAATATGTGTGTGAGAAAAAAATGTATTGTGCTGTAGGTGACAGTTTACAGAGCAAATAAGTTTCTCATTAAACAGTTAATACACAAATTGCTTTGTGATATTGGTTGTCAACCCCTAGAAGTGTTAACCCTCTCCTCTTCTCCACTCTGGATTCCCTGTTTCCATTTGTTCAGTTTTCGTGTCCCTTTCTGCCTTATTCTTTTTGCTTTGGGGCTGGCATGCCTATTTAGTATTATGTACGTGATTGAACTATGAAGCACGTTCCTGACACATGTTATTTTTTACCCTACAGACCTGTCTAGTCTTTGGCTGAAGGGTAACCTCAGGAGTCACTTCAGTGCTGAGTTAAAAGGGTGTCTTGGGTTTTTTTTTGGGGGGGGGCTTACTCTTGAGGTCTCTCTAGTCTCTCTCTTTGTGTGTGTGTGTGCATTTGAATTTTGCTCTACTTTTTAGTCCTGCTCTGTCCTGTACCCTCTATTCTAATACCTGCCAGAGCATTCGGCAGTGGTAGCCGGGGACCATCTAGTTGTTCAGGGCTCAGTCTGCTAGAGGTTGTGGTAGTTGTGGTCCATTAGTCCTTTGGACTAATCTTTCCCTTGTGTCTTTGGTTTTCTTAATTCTTCTTCCCTCCAGGTGGAATGGGACCAGTAGATGTAACTTAGATTTAGAGCTGGAATTACTTTAGAATTTGTCTTTTCTTCAAGGAAGAGTTGATATGAATACATGTGAAGTTTCTGTTTTTTGTGTAAACACACAGTTTGACCCCTCGATCAGCTACTGAGTTATCGTAAGCAAAGAGGAAAACTGGAAAAATGTTTGCATGGATAGCATTTCATCAATCTGACTTGTTAGCCACACAAATTTAATGAGACTAAAGTTAACAAAAATAATAAGGAGTTTGAGAAAATAGCTCCAATTACACTATCCAAAAGTGAAATCACTTTTGTTTACATTATTTGAAACATGCTTGAGTTTTTTAACAGAGTACAATTCTGAGTGGTGAATAAAATGGATAGATTTTACTTGGCCTTTCTTTATTTTACCTGATTTGTCTTCACCAAATAACAAATAGGAGTTGTAGTCCCTTAAGATTTTTAATTGGGGAGAAGGTATGGAACAAAACACAGATTGAATATACTTTAATTTTTAGTTGTGGCAGAAAACATACATTCACACTAGCAAAAAGTATGATTCATTGCAAGTAAACGGCCATGATTATGTTTAAAATTATGTTACAAGAACTCACAACATAAATAATATTGGAATTTTTAAGGGTAAACACTGATTGCATTTTGGTTATGCGAACACTGAAAAAAATTTGATTGCAGATGTAACTTATTTAGTTTTATAACTCCAGTTATTAAAGTTCTTTTCATTCATTTATATGGTTTAAAATGTTTATATTGGTATATAAACCAGGACTATATTGTGGATACTGTCATGCTCTATAACTAAACAGCCAGATGGCATATTTATCATTAAAGATTAGACATTATAAACTATACACAGTGGGAAACATATGTTATATGATTGCATTAAAGAATAATTAGATAGTAAATACAATATTGCTTAGGGGAACCAAAAAGTTTGGTAAACAACATGAGCTGATTTGGCATTATAAAACGGATTCTGAATTAATATTCACTCTTAAAGGTAGTTATTGAATATATGTTTACACACTGTATAAAAGCTTAATTAGTAAACACACTGTCTTTTAAAATAATGAAATATGACTGTATAATCAATGGGGATATTAATTCCCATTCTCTCTGCAGCAAGAAATTGGAAAAAGAAATATGAAATTGTAATTATTTTTCTATCCCTTAGAAAGATACTAAAGTAACCCAAACTAAAACCAAACCTGTTGCCTTTGAGTTGATTCTGACTCATAGAAACCCTGTAGGACAGAGTATAACTGCCCCATGGGTTTCCAAGGAGCAGCTGGTGGATTCAAACTGCAGACCTTTGGTTACCAGCTGAGCTTTTAATCATTGTGCCACCAGGACTCTGAGTTCTTGGATACTGAGCATAAAATAGCCTGAGGCAGGAATAAACACGGGTTTCTAAAAATGTCACAAACCTATGCACCAGAGTTCTTGATCAGTGTGCCTTATATTGGGGAGTGGGGTAGGATAGCTTCCTGGTAGGTATAAAGAATTTCATCTAAGCAAAATTATTTATGCCTAAACTTGGTTCAGAAGGAGCCCTGGCGGTACAATGGTTAAGCTCTTGGCTGTTAACTGAGAGATTATAACCTAGGAAATCCTATGCGGCAGTTCAACTCTAACATGTAGGGTTGCTGTGAGTTGGAAACAACTTTACATCACACAACAGCAAGCTTGGTTTAAAGCTAGTGGAACACTTTTCTATCAAACCATTCACACATGATCAAGGGAAACCTAGAAGAGAAATAATAAAGGATTGAAGAGAAGAAACAATTTCCCAAAATTATCAGGAATGGATATTCTAGTGTGACCACAAGACAAAGGGAAGAATTCTTTACAAAACATCCTTGAAATTAAATCCCTCACCTATTGAGTGAAGCTAAGAAAATGTTATGCAAAATAGGTATCAAGGGTTTCTTAATGAAAACCCTAAAGAAGATTGGAATAGAGGGAAATCCCTCAATATGATATGGGGCATATATGAAAAGCCGACAGCCAATATTATACTTGATGGAGAAAGACTGAGTGCTTTCCCCTTGAAATCAGGAATAAGACGAGGGTAACCACTCTTACCACTTCAGTTCAATATTGTATTGGAAGTCCTAGCCACACCAATAAGACAAGAAAAAGAAATAAAAGGCATCCAGACTGGAAAAGAAGAAGTAAAAATTACCTCAATTCAAGGATGATATGCTTCCTATATATAGAAAATTCCAAAGAATCCACAAGAAACTTCTCGAGCTGATGGAAGATTTTATCAGAGTTACAGGGTACATGGTCAACAAACAAAAATCAGTTGGGTTTCTATATACCAGCTATGAGAAATCTGCTAAGAAAATTAGGGAAAAAATTCCATTTACAGTAGCATCTAAAAGAATAAAATAACTAGAAATAAATCTAACCAGGGACATGAACACATAGGATGAAAAGTATAAAACACTGCTGAAAGAGATTAAAGAAGGCTTAAATAAATGGAAAGATGTTCCATGTTCATGAAAGACTTACTCTTGTTAAGATGTCAATACTACTCAAAGTGATCTATAAGTTCAATTCAATCCCGATCAAAATTCCAACGGCCTTCTTTACATAGAAAAACCAATTCTCAATTTTATATGGAATGGTAAGAGGCCCCAAATAGCTAAAGCCATGTTGAAAGAGAAGAACAAAGTAGGAGGACTCAGGCTTTCTGATATTAAAATATGCTATACAACCACAGTAATCAAAACATCCTGGCACTGGTATAATAATAGACACATAGAACAATGGAATAAAATTAAGAGTTCAGAAATGAACACATGCATCTATGGTCAATTGATTTTGACAAGGGTGTAAGTCCATTCGACAGCATGTCTTTCAATGTCATGCTGGTGCCTCCTCTAATTGGGGCATTGGTTCACTAGAAAATATACTTTTGTTTGACTTTGCTCTATTTGGTATTTAATTAAAGCCCAGAACCTGTGAGTTTACGTGTTAAATTTTGTACAATAAAAAAGATATCTCACCTAAAACTGCTCTCAAAAATATATTCATTTTTTTTTTTTTAATATTTCTCCAAAGGTTTTATTGCTCTGTAAGACATTACCCAGACCCCCTCCTCCTTAGGGTAATCCATGTGTTTGTGAGTAATTTATTCACAGACCCAAGATAAAAAGACCAAGACGTGTCATCACTCTGGTCAAGAGAATACAAGGGATGTTGGTTTTTCCTCTGGAAATCGTTATATATTGATATGAAATGCTGTAATCATTTTGCTGCCGGACTGAGGCTGACACTGACATAGGAGGAAAGACAGAGTAAAAGATTTACAAAAAGAAAAAAAAAAAAAAAAGCTGAAGCCTTGATTGAACCATGGCAGTCCACCATATTAAAGACCTTGTTAGCTGACCTATCAAATGCATGTGGGTTAAAAGGAAGAAAAAATAATAATTTGAAATATTTTTAAAAGCCCAAAACATTTCAGAATGTAATTCTGAATTTATGTTGTTGGAGGCATTTACATATATATTTTGTTTTACATATATATTTTGTTTCTCTTTGGGTGAACTAGAAAAGATGTTACAATGAAAATATGTTAGCTTAAGCACTGCTGTTACCTTCTTTGGCAAAAAGTAAATGTCTTCAGTTTTTGCTCCTGAACTTTCTGTAGCTGTGGAACAGATGTAACCTAAATTTAATTCTTAATATTGTAATGAGCAAATTCAGGTTTCATTAAAAAAAATTATTATAGGTTCTTTTTTAGTTTAGCATAATTTGTATGCAACTTAGTTCTCAGATATTTTATAACTTAATCATTTTTTTTAATCATTTTTATGTAAATAAGCTATTTTGATCCTGATTTTCAAAGTTTGTCCAGAGTAGGTATAATACTGCCATAAAGCTAAATCTCACAATATAATATCTTCTTTTACCTTTTTTTATTTTTGGTAACACGTATATCCTGAGTAACGCCTGCCCTTAAAAGGTGAAGACAGAAAACAGAGACTGGCTATGTTATCGATATGACTAAAGATTTACAGCCAAAAGCAGCATTACGATTTCAAAGCAGGGATGAAGAACTGAAAGTCAGACACCACCAAGACCGATCTAGGTGTAATTAAAAGTTATCCTTAAGGTATTTTTCTTTTTTTCCCCCCAAATCCCCAAATGCCTTGCTTCTGCCACTTACTACCTATCATCAAAATGTATTTTGTTCTAAGTTGAAGAAAATGAAGCTGAGATCCAGTCTAACTTAGTAAATAAAGAGATCCACAGCCAAACTGATATTTTATTTCTAAAAATTGAAAATAATGTTTTTAAAGAATTGTTTTATTGTATTGATCCATTCTTTTTTTTTTCCGGAACTACTTTTCATTTCCCTTTTTCCAACTGAGTGTTCTTTTAAAAATACTGACATTTCTCAAACACTTAAAACTAGGCTTCTATCTATATGGAGAGTTGGGAAAAGTTTTCTTTTTTTATTTTGCTGGTTTGGATACACTAATCTATGCTACTGTATTTAGTCTCTTCATTTTAAATGTGAGATTACGATGTCTGCCTTAATTAACTCATGAGTTATAAAAATATATAAATAATCAAAGTATAAAATCTTTGTAACAAACCAAAACCAAACCCATTGCTGTCAAGTCAATTTCGACTCATAGCAACCTTGTAGGACAAAGCAGAACTGCTCACATAGGGTTTCCAAGGAGCAGCTGGTGGATTTGAACTGCCGACCCTTTGATTAGTAGCCAAACTCTTAACCACTATGTCACTAGGGCTCCAAAATCTTTGTAAATGAGAGATATGTGTGTGTGTATAATTTTTTTTTTCTTTTTTACCCTTAAGAATACCCATAAGAATATGCCTCCCCCAGGGTTCATTATGATTACTGCAGTAAGCCTGAGGAATAATTTGAAATCTTCCTTTTGGTTAACTGTTTTATATGTTGAACATTAAATTGATGGTTTGATTTATGGATTGAAAATCTACGTTAGTAAGACAATACAGTTGAGAAAATAATATCAGTATAAAAGAAAATTTCTGAGGGAATTCATATGCTGTGGACTGGATATGAAGGTGAATCATAGTCATTGGGAATTTTATTGAATAAAGAAATTAATGTTCAACTAATCAGATAATTTCAGACAACTGCAATCCACATTTCTAGATTAATGAGATGTCATCATTTCATCCATATAGACTATAAATATATAATAAAAATTATTCATTGCCTGTGACCAGTCCTGAAGAATTTATGAAATTTTAGATCACTAATTTCAAAATTATACTTTAAATTTGTATAGCTCCAGAAGCCAAGAATCATCCATTTTCACCCAGATGTTTGGCATTGTAGATGAAATTTCACAAGTTACATTTTGATAATAGTTTTAAAATCTCAGTACTTCCAAAATTTCTTTTTCAACAGAATTAAAACTGTTCTACAGTAAGTTCTCCAATGTTCTCACTTACATAACTACTTAATCATATTTAATTTTCCTACATGTTGTCTCCTGCCTTAAATCATTTTTTCTTAAAATAATCACATTCTAATCAATAATATATGTATACATATATTAAGCACAAATACATTGAAGTATTTACTTTAAATTTTCTACATCTAAAGTATAATTTAATGTTTATTTTAAATTTTATAATTTGATATATACTTTTGATTTTTTGTTTAAAACTATGAAAGACTGAAATTAGCTTAAATAGAAATGAAAATCACAATAATACATGTAATTTCTCCCATGTTTCTATTGTACATCTCTGATTGGAGGTAGAGAAGACTCGTATTTCTTATTTGAATATTTCTCAAGAAGAAAAACTAAAATAATTTAAAAATTTTCCTTCGTACTACTTATTTATCCAAAACACATTAAGAGCTTTCTGAATAGCGATAACATCTCTCAAAAGATTTCAAATTACAGAAGAATATCATAGTCCATGGATTCAGTACCATTATCTAAAAAATTTGTTATTTTCGAATTGTCTTCTAACTCATAACACCCTAAAGCAGATAAAGCATTACGGGGGAAAATATCACAGCTAGCTTTACATGGGTTTCGACTAAAATACTTGAATGTACCTGTTCCCTTCAAGCATAGCATTAAGGCAATTGCTCTGTGCAACTCAGAATTCAACAGAACTGTCACAAAGGTTCCAAGTGCAGTGTTATAAAAAATATTATATTTTGCTCATGGGACCTTAAGACTTCCTGCAATTTTTATAACCTCCGTCAACAAAATTCTCTTTAGTTAAAAGTACTTTTCAAGACATATTTTGACACAAGTTTTTAACAATTACAGGCATGATAAAATCTGAATGCAGCCCAATAACTAAATTCAAATATTATAACTAGTTTGAACTATTTAAAGAATCATTCATTATCCATGCAGGAAACTCATAGTATTTTCACATACGACATTTCTACTTATGGCTGTAAAAAGTCACACCGCAGTAATTGTGTCTCACATTTTGGGATAATGATGTGTTACTTTGCTTTCCTGAAGCGTTTATATTCTGAACAACGTTCTTTATGGATTTCTATAAGGCACCAATAATGTTACCTTTTTTTGTATCCTACTTATTTCATTCAGCACTCTAGTCTCACTCTGTAATTGCTTTGTATCACAAGTTTTGGTACTAAAAATTTGCCAGTGAACTTTTTCCTGACTTCTAATATATCTCAAGGAAGGTTATACCTGCCATCTTTGTCTTTTCTTGATCTGACAGCAACAACTCCAAAGGACTGTTTTTAGCCTTTCACTTTCCTTACTTTTGGCTTCTTCTCCATTTTTTTTCTCTTTCATTTCAGGATTTTTTTCTCCTTCCCAAAATGCCTGAGAAGTACAGCTCTGGGCAGTTAACTTTTAAAATCATCTTCAAACTCTAACTTAACCATGTTAAGAAAAGAAAAGAAAAAAAGCAAATGTAGTAGGCTGTTACTTAGCTTATCCCCAATGAACCTCCCAGTGTTCATAACCTATGTCCTCTTCCATGTTCATTCTAATCTATTTTAGTCTGTTTCAACAGTAGCATACAATAGAAGTGATACTGTGCCAATTCCAGGTCTAGTCCTTAATTGGCCTGGAAACTTCTGCTTCTTTTTGACAATACTTACTCTAAGAATGCTCTCTCATGTAGTTCTGAGTCACTTTATATGAAGTCCAGGCTTCTTCATGGAGAGAGAAGCCATGCGGAGAGGCCACAGGGAATGAAACATTCTAGGGAGAAAGAGGTCACATGAAGAAGCACCAGACATCCAGCATCAGCTACAATCCCAGTCTCGATCTTACTCTACATAAGAGATGTCAACAACACCTTGTAAAGGAATTGCCCAGCTGAGCCCCAGATGACCCACAGTATCATGAGATAAAATATCGGCAGATAACTGAGACAGCATTTGGTACTTAGAAGCAGGGTTCTGCCATACCAAAAACAAAACCAAATTCATTTCCATTGAGTCAATTCCAACTCAAAGTGACCCTTTCAAATACCTTAAATATGTGCTATTGGCTTTGGGAAGGGGTAGTAGGCAGAACTGAAAGAACCTCAAAGACTGGAACAATGGGCTCGAACATACCAAGGATTGTGAGGATGACACAGGACCAAGTGATGTTTTGTTCTGTTATGCATAAGGTCACCATGACTTGGAACCAACTCAATGCCAACTAACAACAACAGTCTGAAAGCAGGAGTTTTTCTATGTAAGGAATAATGAGGACTTGGTTTGCACCAGTAGCAATAGGAATGAAAAAAAAATGGGGAGACATAAATGGCTTTGCAGATTTCTTAGAAGTTAAAAATCTATTCTTTCTAATGACTGGATTCTCAGAATGAAGAAGAATTATAAACCAACTTTCTGGATTGAGCCACAAATTTAATGGTGAGGAATTTAAATGCACTAAAAATGCGATAAATATGTAGATAAGTTAATTCGAAGGTAAATTAATGAAAACTATGTGGTCATGTTGACTCAGGATAATATATTTTACCTGTAGGAATGCTAAGACTATATGTCCAGGATAGCCAATTAAGTATTCAGTTTGTTTAAATCAGTTAATTATGTAGGAAAGAAAACACGGGTCTCCAGAGTGTATGCCACTGTTCAGTCCATCATACAGGTTAACCTAAAAGCCTTTCTTAAACAAAACATTCTTCATTTCCTCCTGCAATAGCTCTTGGTCTCTTTATCAAGGCAAAATGGGAAGGTTTTCTCAGCTTAGCAGCAGAAGAAAAATAGACTGACATTCTCAGGCTGGACTCACCTGGCAGCTCACAGTTTTATCATTTTCAAATAAGCCTCTGATTTCCAGATTTCACCAGCAAATTTTTCTCTCTTCTTTTGATACTGATGAAATGTCTTTAATCTAATCTGTAGTTGGTATTCAAATTTCACTAATTGTACTTAGGTGGAATGGTAAAATTAGTAGGGAAAATAGCTTAAACCTACCTAAGGTCATTTCTTTCCACCATTTCAAACACATTATTTTCTCCGACTTTTACCCTAAAATGTGATTGTTTTTTTTTGGTATTATTGACATTTCTATTATCCAAATACGAGATGACTTTGTGGGATAATGCATATCCATACCAGTCGACTGTAGTAATAATTCATGTGCAGAGGGATTGTTATGCATCAGAAGTACAATTCTTTGAAATCCTGAAAGAGGCTATAGAGGCCAATGTGGAAATTCTTGTAAGGTAATTTTGCATATTTATTCAAATATTGAATATGTGTTCAATAGCCCTGGAATGGTTAACAATCACATTTTAGGGTAAAAGTCGGAGAAAATAATGTGTTTGAAATGGTGGAAAGAAATGACCTTAGGTAGGTTTAAGCTATTTTCCCTACTAATTTTACCATTCCACCTAAGTACAATTAGTGAAATTTGAATACCAACTACAGATTAGATAATGGTATTTTACCAATTTAAATTTTGTGAATTTGGTAATTTGATGCAATTAAATGCCCTTTTCTTTAGGAAAAACTCTGAAGTACTTAGAATTAAAGAGCCATGAACTCTGTTACTCATTACAAAATAGTTCAGAGGAAAGCACACATATATACACACACACACACATATATACACATACATATACATGAACATAAATCTATCTAGTAACATCAGGATAACTGGAGAAAAGATTGAAGTTGTCAAAGATTTCATTTTACTTGAATCCACAATCAATGCTCATGGAAGCAGCAGTCAAGAAATCAAACAATGTATTGCATTGGGCAAATCTGTTGCAAAAGACCTCTAAACTGTTAAAAAGCAAAGATGTCACCTTGTGGACTAAGGTGCACCTCACCCAAGCCATGGTATTTTCAATTGCCTCTTAGGCATGTGAAAGATAGACAATGATTAAGGAAGACTTAAGAAGAATTGATTCCTTTGAATTATGGTTTTGGTGAAGAATATTGAACATACCATGGACTGGCAGAAGAATGAACAAATATGTCTCAGAAGGACACCAAGAATCCTCCTTAGAATTGAGGATGGTGAGACTTCAGCTTGTGTACTTTGGACATGTTATCAGGAGGGACTGGTCCCTGGAGAAGGACATCATGCTTGGTAAAGTGGAGGGTCAAGGAACAAGAGAAAGGCCCTCAAGAAGACGGATTGACATAGTGGCTGCAATGATGGGCTCAAGCATAGCAACGATTGTAAGGATGGCACAGAACTGGACAGAATTTTGTTCTATTGTACATAGGGTAGCTAGGAGTCAGAACCAACTCGATGGTACCTAACAACAACATCTAAAAAAAAAAAAAAAATTTTTTTTTTTTTAAAAAAAAAAAAACAACAACATCTACCTTCACAGAAAAATGTACAGGAGCTCTTTTTACCATTTTTTGCAACTTTTCTGTAGATTTTTAATATTCCAAAGTAAAAATATAAACAGGAGATATAATTTTAATTGCTGAATTGGGCAGTTTTACTTTAAAAATTCAGTGGCACAATTTTTGAAAATATTTTTAATATTGTCATGAATTAAACACTGAAAAAAAAATTTTTTTTTTTTTTTATTGTATACTGATTCATGGGCTGTGGCCAATGGTTTGGCTGGATGGTCAGGGACTTGGATGGAACATGATTGGATAATTGGAGACAAGGAGGTATAGGGACGAGGTACGTGGATAGGCCTCTCTGAATGGGCAAAAGAAGTGAAAATACTTGTCTCATGTGAATGCTCACCAAATGATAACCTTGGCAGAGGAGAATTTTAACAATCTGGTGGACAGGATTAAGTGTTCTGTGGAAACCATTCATTCTTTTTAACCAAGCCACTCCCATCATTGCCCAATGGGCTCACGAAAAACGTGGTCATGGTGGCAGGGATGAAGGTTATACGTGGGCTCAGCAACATGGATTTTCACTCACCACTTGGCTATAGCCATTTTTAAGTGCCCAATATACCTGCAGCAGAGACCAACACTTAGTAACCAATAGGCACCATTCCTTGAGGTTCTCAGTCAGCAATCTGGTGGCAGGATGATTACACTGGACTGCTTCCGTCATGGAAAGGGCAGTGTTTTGTTCTTACTGGAATAGACACTTACTGTGGATATGGATTTGCCTTCCCTGTATGCAATACTTCTGCCAAAACTACAATCTGTGAACTTACAGAATGCCTTGTCCACCATTGTGTTATAGCACAAATCACTACCTCAGATCAAGGGACTCACTTCACAACAAATGAAGTGCAGCAATTGCTCATGGAATTCACTGGACTTACCATACTCTCCATCATCCTGAAACTGCTGGCTTGTTAGAGCAATGGAATGGCCTTCTAAAGACACAATTATGACACCAGCTGGCTGGCAGTACCTTGCATAGTTGAATCAATGTTCTCCAGGAGGCTGTATATACTTTAAACCAGTATTCAATGTATGCTGTTGTTTCTCCCATAGCCAGGAATCAAGGGGCAGAAATGGCAGTGACACCATTCACTATTACTCCCAGGGATCCTCTTGCAAAATTTTTGCTTTCTGTGCCTGCACCCCTGTGCTCTACAGGTCTAGAGGTCTTAGTTGCAAAGGGAGGAATGCTCCCACCAGGAGACACAACATTGATTTCATTTAACTGGGAGTTAAGAATGCCACATAGACACTTTGGGCTCCTCATATCTCTGGATCAACAGGCAAAGAAGAGAGTTACTGTATTGACCAGTGTTATTGATCCTGATTACCAAGGGGAAATTGGATTGATATTACATAATGGAGGTAAAGAAGAGTATGTCTGGAATACAGGAGATCCCTTACAACATCTCTTAGTACAATCATGCCTTGTCACTAAAACCAATGAAAAACTACAGCAACCTAATTCTGACATGACTACTAACAGCCTAGACCCTTCGGAAGTGAAGATTTGGGTCACCCCACTAGGCAAAGAACCATGACCAGCTGAGGTGCTAGCTGAGGGCAAAGAGAATACAGAATGGGTGGTGGAAGAAGGTAGTTCTAAATACCAGTTATGACCACACGACCAGTTGCAGAAATGAGGAATGATATTATTTTTTAGTGTTTCCCCCTTGTTTCATCATACATGTATGTGTGTGTAGCAAATATCTTTGTTTTCTTCCCTCCTTTATTCCATTACTTATTATAAAATACATGATGTAAACAGGGCTAGTGCATTTTCAGTTGTACATGTGTTAGTTGTATCATATTAAGCACAAGTAAGACTTTATAATTCTCTTTTTTTGGAGATTATGCATGGTTTAAGCAGATATGTACTGTCACCAAGTTGACAAGGGGTGGAGTGTAATGCTACTTGTCAACTTGGCTAGGTTGTAATTCTCAGTGGTTTGGCAGTTATGTAATAATGTAACTTGGCAGTTATGTCATGATGTAGTCATCTTCCATTTTGTGATATAATCACTTCCATGATGTGATCAGCCAATTTGTTGTAAGGGAATTTTCATTGGGGTCATGATCTGCATTCAATATATATGGACGTTCTGGCAAAGCTCACTGGCTTTTGCTCACTCTGAATCCTGAATGCAGCTCATCACCATCTGACCTTGGCCCTTGAGACCTGAGCCAGCAGCATGACATATTGCCTACCGATTGTGGGTTTCATCAGTCTCCACATCCTTTGAGCCTGCAGCCTTACATCTTACCTGCCGATCTTGGATTTATCAGGCTCTGCAGCTACGAAAGTCAGGATATACCTCCAGCCTGTGAACTGATCCTTGGATTTTGGACTTGCCTGCCTCTGCAACCCTGTGAGTCATTTCCTTGAGATAAATCTGTTTCTGTCTATATATATATATATATGTCTATACAAACTGATGGAAACCCTGGTGGGTTAGTGGTTAAGTGCTATGGTTGCTAACCAAGAGTCAGCAGTTCAAATCCACCAGGAGCTCATTGGAAACTCTATGGGGCAGTTCTACTCTGTCCTGTAGGGTCACTATGAGTCAGAATCGACTTGATGAGGGTGGGTTTGGTTTATATATATATATACACACACACGAACTTCACTGGTTTTGCTTCTCTAAAGAACTCAACCTAAGACCTTGCTCATAGTCTTATATCCTAACTATACTCAATACTTGATATTATATATTATAAGCCTGAAGATTACTGGTATGGAACAGAGAATTATGTGCTATTTGTAACTCGTTATAAATAATTGTGTTCTTTCTCTTCCATTGTCTCCAGCTAATACCAATTCATATATCTATAAGTCTGAAGTTGATTGAATATGTGATAAGGATGTATTGATAATTAGTGGTGATTGGAACGTGAAAGCTGGAAACAAATAAGAAGGATCTATAATTGGACAATACGGCCTTGGTGATAGAAACAATGCCAGAGACTGCATAATTGAATTTTGCAAGACCAACCACTTCTTCATTGCAAATACCTTTTTTCACCAACATAAATGGTGGCTACATGTGGCTCTCACTAGATGGAATACGCAAGAATCAAAGTGGCAACAGCTGTGGAAGGAGACGATAGAAAAGCTCAATATCCTCAGTCAGAACAAGGCCAGGGCTCACTGTGGAGCAGATCATCCATTGCTTGTGTGCAAGTTCAAGTTGAAGTTGAAGAAAATTAAAACAAGTCCACAAGAACCAAAGTACAGCCTTGAGTATATTCTACCTATCTCAGGAACAGATTTGTTACATTGAACACTAATGACCAAAGACCAGAATATGTATGGAGTAACATCAAAGACATCATATGTGAAGAAAGCAAGAGGTCATTAAAAAGACAGGAAAGAAAGAAAAGACCAAAGAGATGTCAGAAGAGACTCTGACACTTGCTCTTGAACATCAAGTAGCTAAGGAGAAAGGAAGAAATGATGAAGTAAAAAAGTTGAACAGATTTCAAAGGCTGGCTGGAGAAGACAAAGTAAAGTATTATAATGACATGTGGGAAGGCCTGAAGATGGAAAACCAAAAGGGAGAAACATGCTCTGCATTTCTCAAGCTGAAAAACTAAAGAAGAAATTCAAGCCTCAAGTTGGAATAGTGATGGATTCTACAGGGAAAATATTAAACAACTCTGGAAGCATCAAAAGAAGGTGTAAGGAATACACATAGTCACTATACCAAAAAGAATTGGTCAATGCTTAGTCATTTCAGGAGGTACCTATGAACAGAAACCAATAATACTGACAGAGGAAGTCTAAGCTGCACTGAAGGCATTGGCAAAAAACAAGGCTCCAGGACTTGACAGAATACCAACTGAGATGTTTCAACAAATGGATGCAGCACTAGAAGTACTCACTCATCTGTGCCAAGAAATTTGGAAGATAGCTACTTGGCCAACTGACTGGAAGACATCTATATTTATGCCTATTCCCAAGAAAGGTGATCCCACCAAACACAGAAATTATCGAACAATAGCATTAATATCACATGCAAGTAAAAGTTTGCTGAAGATCATTAAAAAGCAGCTGCAGCAGTATATTGACAGGGAACTACCAGAAATTCAAGCCCAATTCAGAATACGATGTGGAACCAGGGCTATCATTGCTGAACTAACGTAAATAATGCAGCATTATTTCACATTACTTACCAAGTGAAAAGGGGGACAGAAGAATGTTAGCAGAGCATAAAGAAAATAAATAAGAAAATGATGTAAAAATTTAGCCTCAAATTGTGTATGACCTTCCATGTTCTTTGACAAGCTTGCAGGAGAACGAGTTAAAAGAAGTCCTTATAATGAAACGTTGTACTTTGTTTTAATAAAAATGCAATTGCCATGATAAAAATTCCTATATTTTTCTCCTTCACAGATCTTTTTGCTAACTACTACCAATTCATTTCTAGTCTGCAGTTAAAACTATAGAAAATTACTGTAGTATATCAATTTAATTTTTAAAAAAGTATGTACTAAAGTTTCACTGAATTGCATTTTTTTAATGTTAATATCATATTACTTCTATCTGAAAACAATTTAACAGAAATAGAGAAATTAAAAAAGAGGTCATTGTGTATACTGAATATCTGATTTTCTTGCCTTATGGAACATTAAATTATTTTACATATGAATCATTAAAAAATAACATATTGCTTTAAAAAATACCTTGGTATTTGACACAATTTAAGAACCTATGATTACAAAATTGTTTTGATGAAATAGAAAAGTGGTACTAAATGCAGTATTTTAACTGAAATTAAAGACTATTTCAAATTAAGATAAAGCTTATATTTTACAAAGAAGCAATATGCCATAGGGAAAAAATGGACAGTTCTGAGCTTGAATATTGAGTATATCATTTATTATCTGCTTAACCATAGATATTTCCTTAATTTTTCTGTATATCAAGGTGTTTCTTTTTGTCCGATTTGTTTTTGTTTTAAATCTGGGCCCAGAATGATCTCACAGGTTTTTGGAGGATACTAAAAATGTCTTTAAAGCACCCGGTAATGCCTGACATATTCAGTTAACACATTTTGTTGTGTATTAGAAGGTCTCTTACCTTTCATTTATCTTTCTCATTTCACTGACCGATACTATCCAAAGCAGAGGAGGGGACACGCGCTTGCCCATCAAGTCGACCTCAACTTTTGATGACCGCATGCATATCAGAGTAAAACTGTGCTCCATTGGGTTTTCAATGGCTGATTTCTTTTCAGTAGATCATTAGGCTTTTCTTCCAAGGTGCCTCTGGGTGGGCTCAAACATCCAACCTTTACATTAGCAACTGAGTGCGTTAGCACTTTGCACTATCCAGGGACTCACTCGTCCCTCTGTAAAACAAACTGAATGCTTTTTAATATTCTAACACTCCAACACTTCTACTTCCTCCAAAATTGGTTATGATTATTCACAAACCCTTTTATGCCAGTTACACTTTTTGCATTACATAACTAAATAAAATAACAGATGGTTAGAATATGATTGTAAAGAGAAAATGTTTTCTTTTGGCATTAAGTCAAATATTTCAGAAATGCAACAGGATAAAAGTACATTGCATTAAATGTGGACTAAATAATGCTAAAAGTCTGAAAAAAATCTTTAAAAGTTAATGAAATATTCTATACTTGTACTAATTACTAGATGGATTTAACTTCTCTTCAACAAATTGAAATCAACTGAAACTGAAAATTATGGATGATACATGCTTGGTTAGGCTCAGCTGGAACTTCCTACCAGAAACCCATATTTGGGCAAATAGCCTTGGTTCCCAAGGCAAACAACGTATTAAAAAAAAAAAAAAAAGACTTTATTACTCTCACTTTCCTGAATTTTTTTTTTTTTTTTAATTTAGCTTTCAAGACATGTTATTTTCCTTTTTAAAAATCTATGCCTTCACATATCTTTTTCTGGCTCCTCCAGGCTAAGTCTCAGGGACTGAACTCTCAGCCATGTGCTGGGGGCTATCTAGTATGCTAGTCCTGACTCTTTCCGGAAGGCTCATATTCCAACTTCCTGTGCAGCATCTTTGCTTGGATGTTTAATTTTTGTGTTTTATTTTGCTCTACCAAGAAAAATAGGCTTAATAAAAGTGACCTGGAATTGGGCTACGAATACTTATTTTTTACTTTTAGTTATATCTGGCACTATATTGCTATTCATCTTTAAATTTTATGTCATTTCAGTTAAATCATAAGCCAGAGAAATACTTCTAAAATATGCATTTATAGTGTTATTTCATGAAAAATAATTGTGTTAGAGTATTTATTTTTCAGATATAATAGGAATGATTTAAAATTTTTTTAATTTTTATATTACTGTCTGTGTTGTTGTTTAAAGGTCTGATTGTCCTCATGTCACGACCTCCTTCCTCCCTCCTCCCTCCTCTGTTGTGCATCAAAGGGGGATGACCCCATAAGCAAGGGTCCCAGTTAATATGTCAGCCATTTCCTAATGATTCAGCCAGTGGGAGGCATCAGAGGGAGAGCTGAGAAGAAGAAAAAGGAAAAAGTCAAAGTTCCTCCACCCCTACCCTGCCCACCTTCTTGTCTGCCTCTGATGGTACATACCATGATATTTGCTTCTCTTTAGTTGCTGTGGTCTTGCCCATATGCCTGCCATGACCTGTGCTTCCACAAGTGACCTTGGTCTCAGATATACTTCTTCTCTTTGTTCTTCCTGCCAAATGGTCATGGTACTCTTGTCCTTATTAATTTCCAGGTAACCTCATGGGCCCTTATTTAACATCTCAGTTTCTCCATTGCCAGTGTAATTGTGGCTGTTACATACACTCCATTTTAAAGACTTTGAGGGATTTCTGTTTCCCCGGTTGAAGTCCAAGTGACATTCCTGTTAAATACTAGTAAATTCCTGTGGTTATAAACTTCACAGTTGCATGTTGGAATATTATTTATATTTTACTTCCAAATAATTAATTTTGCTGAAATATTTTTAAACAGATTTTTGTGTGCATATAAGGAACCATTTGGTCTTTTTGCATTTTCATAATTTTTTTTTTTTTTAACTAAGCTGTTAGCACTTTATATTTCACCTTAACTCCTCTTTCTCTCTTTGATTAAATGACAGGGCAATCCTCATTTGTAGCAACCTGCCCATTCCTTTTACTTATATCATTAAATATCATAATTCAATTGGCATTCTCTGTCATCTTAATTCACTGAATTTTCTTTTCATTAGCAAATCCAACACAATATTAACTCAGCTATTATTATATTTTTTAGGTAAACAACTATCTAGTTGATATTAACATGCTGGCATGTAAAATTTCAAAGACAGTGATTTCTGAGAAATTTGGGCAAAAATGCTTAATAAAACAAATTTTATGGAAAATTGCTTCATTTTCAAAATGTACTTTAAGTAGATTGTACTAAATGGAACTAAAATAATCTTCACAGCTTACATATCAACACGATCCTTCGTCTTTTTTTGAACAGATATATCTGCTGTACATTTAGTGTCCCTGCATGGTGCAAAAGGTTAATTTGCTCAACTTCTAAATGAAAGGGTGGCAGTTTGAGTCCACCAAGAGACAACTCAGAAGAAAGGCCTGGTTATCTGTTTCAGAAAAATCAGGCATTGAAACCCTATGGAACACAGTTCTACTCTTACACACATGGGGCTGTCATGAGTCAGACGACTTGAGGGCAACTGGTTTTATATATATATATATATATATATATATATATATATACAGGTGGTCTCCAATTTATGACATATTCGAGGTACAACAAACTACACTTACTGTTGTTTTTTTTTCTTTTTGTATATCTTATCCTTAGTCATATGAACTACATTAAATGCTAAAATATCTCTGTAAGTTTATATATAATGTTTCCAACCTCTAAAGACAAATAAAGATTGGATTTATAAAGATACGATAATAAAAGGCAATAATAATGACAACTAAAAAAAAAAAGAGGTATTCGACTTATGTCAGAACTGCCTTAGGACGTAGTCATAAGAACAACAGAACTCTGTTGTAAGTTGGGAACTATATATACATATATATATTTGAAATCTCCTTTTAGCTGGTAATTATACTTAAATGTATCTATGATATTATACGTTCTGTCATTAATTAGGGAGCTAAAATCTTTGACACATGTTCATTTATGTCATTTTATATTTGTATAAATGTCATAATTTTATCTTTCTAAAAAATCCTATAATAGAACTTAAGGCAGAAGTGAAAAGAGTAAAAAATAAAAGACAAGAACTTAAAATGGTAAACACTAAAATAAAATATGTGGTAGAAAACCAAAAGATAGATAGAAATATGGGTAAATGGTTTAGGTAAAGAGAATTCTGTTCAAATCAGACTGAGAGCCTTTGAAATAAGAGTGGAAAGGAGAAGAATATGGCTGAGGCAGGGGAGGAGCCCTGATGGCACAGAGGTTAAGAACGTGGCTCCTAACCAAAAGGTCTGCAGTTTTAATCCACCAGCCAGCCAGCCGCTCCTTGGAAACCCTATGGGGCAGTTCTCCTATGTCTATAGGGTTGCTGTGAGTAGCAATCAACTTGATGGCAATGGGTTTATGAGGCAGGGTAGGGGATGGGAAGAGGAGGCAGAATAAGGAGGTACTAAACGAATTATAGAAGGGTGCAATTTATGTTAAGTGTTTTGGTAGCATGGGATAGAAAGGGCTCAGTCAAGGTAACTCAGATAACGCTCACAGGGGGTTGGCAATCGATGCACTGAAACCTCAGACTAGAACCTGCAATCTGGCTGAAGCTGAAAAGGACGGAAGCTGAGAGGTGCTTCTCTACCGAAGAAATTCTCAGAATCTCAGTAGAATTATTTCCTGAATCATGACTCTAGTGACTCGGCTAATAGACACACTTCTGCTTACCTTCTACTGTATCTAGTGGATTCTTTTTGTAGATAATTTTTTTCAAGCTACCAACACCATAGCACTGCTCCTTTCTTTCCCAACTGGAATTTTACCACCACCAAAATTTCTTATTACATTAAGAGCCACAGCAATATATACAAAGTGTTCAGAGGAGCACAGCCTGGTGCAATCAAACCATTTCTTCTAAAGAGGTCAAAAAAGGCTTCACAAAAGAGATGACATTTAAGTTAAATCATAGAGTAGTATTTAAAAGCAGAGAGGGAAAATTCTAGGCAGAGTTTTCAGCACTACCACTCAAACAGGTAGAGTGATCCCTACATTCACGAACATACATGCACCAAAACCAAAAAAACAAAAAAATTGCCATCGAGGGGATTGTGACTCATAGCGACCCTGCAGGACAGAGAAGAACTGCCTTCTAGGGTTTCCAAGGAGCAGCTGGTGAATTGAACCTGCTGACCTTGCACACAAAACTCAGGAGTCTAGTATTTAAAATGGAATAGTCACAGTGTAGGTTTTCAGCAAAACTCTCCTGTTTTAACGTAGAAGTTTTTCATTCAGCATATTTCATGGCCGCCTACAATGCATCAGACCCTGTGTATAGGTACTGTAGGGAATTCAAAGAACATTGTAAGACCACAGAAACTGAAGTGGAGGTAGAATTGGTACCACGTGGAGGAAATTCTGAGTGAATTACAAACGCTAATGCTGTAGACATAAACTGGTCTTTCAGTCCTTAAAAGCACTTATATTTAAATGATTTCCATGAACTTTGCAGGAAAGAAATTACAGGAACAACAAAAACATAGAAGAGAATATGTGAGTCATGCTAAAGAGAATTTGTAAAGTTCTTATTCTAAGGCTTGCTGAAGTGGTTATAGAGTCATGGGTGAAAGCATAAATGGATATTGAGAACCACTTTAAAAAAAACAAAAGGTTAAAACATGATTATTTTTTATGTTTTCTTTAAGATTTTCATCAAGACTAATATTATTCAGAATATGAGAGCTGAGCAAATATAAAAGACCCTTCATTGTGAGCAATTTGTAGACACAGTAGCATAGAAGCACTGTTTAATAGTTAATTCCTTAAGTAAAATGAGTGTGAATAAGAGCAGTAGCATGAAATAGGAAACTGCAGAAAGTACATACTGAGAATTCTACTTACACACTATACACCCACACACAAAAGAAGGAAGCCATAATAGCTGTAAGGACAGAAAGGAGATGTTTTCTAATCTTCTTGCCTCATATTATGCATTTTCACACAGTTCAAGTGGATTAAGTACTGAGACCACAACTTGAATTTCCCTTCTGCGTTAGAATTCATGTTTGTGCCCCAGTGAAACTCCGAATGTCCTCAACACTTTTAGTTGTTTTCTACGTCATAAGAACTTGGAAAGTTTTTTCTCTAAACACTGTTTCAGGGATATCCAAGGGTGGAGAAAGTGAGGAATTTCTGAAAAGTTTTTTTCAATCCCAACTTCCTGAAAACATAGAATTTAATCCCTTTAGAGGATATAGGCAGAGAACTTCTTAAAGAAGGGAAGCATTTAGGTGGGTTATGGGGAAATAGGTGAGAGATTTCAAGGCAGAACCATAAAAGTTATGCATTATAGTCATAGAAAGCATGAATGAATTATAGGCAGGAAATGACAGTTTATGTAAATAGTTATCATTCTATTTCTAAAAAAAGAATAACCAGCACGACAAGTCAGTTCTGATTCATAGTGACAGAGAACTGCCCCACAGGGTTTTCAAGGAGCGGCTGGAGGATTGCAAGGATGGACCTTTTTGGCTAGCAACCAAGTTCTTAACCACTATGCCCCCAGGGATCCATTCTACTTCTGTTGACAGTTAAGTGATATGCAGGAGAGTTTGGAGTTTGGAGTGGTAAACTTAGAAAACCTGGTAATGTTTTACTGAGGAAGACGCTAGATGCCTAACTGAGAAGGTCATGTTTGATTACTTAGGAAGCAGAACATCACTGGCTGTTTCTGGACTGCAAGATGATCAACCTCGTGTTGTGGTTTCAGAAATTACATACAATATTAGATCAGTAGAAGACCATGAAAAGGGATGAGACCAGAATCAAGGTTACCCTATGGAGACTGTTGCTATAGTTCAGGATAGATTTAACAGAGGTTAAATCTACCCTTAGACCTGAGCAAGAGGGGTCTCTGCCCCAAACACTGTATTTACAGACTCCAGTCTAGCCCTTCTCCCTACAAAGCTCATATGCCTGCTCTTCTATACCACAGCCAGGGTATCTGGAATGTAAGAAGCTCTGCTCCAGTGTTCCAAAGCCACTTCAAGGGCCTCTTCTCTAAGTCCATACCCACAATGGACCACCAGGCTCTAACGGGTGCAAACTCCTAGTCCTGAAGGTAGTAAAATGTTGACGGTGTAAGCAAAGGCATGACTTAGATGAGCAGGCTGGTATGTCCCCACTGATATGCACAAAGACCCTTTGTAGAGTGGAACCAGAGTAAGTAGAGAAGAGGATGAATAGGGAAACCTGGGGATCCAGAACTCTTCTTTCCTTATCAAGGTATACTTGTCAAAGCAGGAGATAGAGCATTAAAAATAATACTAATGATATTCTAAAACTACTGATCACAAATTTCCCACTATTTTCTGCAGTCCTACGTAATTAATTTTTGTTCTATTGGAGAGTTGTCAAAGTAATGTCAATTTAAGCTCAAAAACCTGTACGCATGCATCTAATTCTTGAAATACCAGTAATTCTAAATACACGGTGAAGTCTTTTCTCAAGCATTTGAGACTGTTCTTTATCCAAGACTAAATTTCTTATTTGTTGCTTACAGCAGAGCCTATGTGTAAACATGGAGCCCTGGTGCCACAGGGATTAAGAGCTCGGCTGCTAACCAAAAGGCTAGCAGTTCGAATCTACCAGCTGCTCCTTGGAAAACCTATTTGGCAATTCTACTCTGTCCTATAGGGTAGCTATGAGTTGGAACCGACTCGACAGCACCTAACAATAACAGTGTGTAAACATGAGGGAAAAACAAAAACTATCTATGCTGATAAGACCTAATATTGGTAGTTAATTTATTACAATGACCAATAATACCGGTATTATATTTCAGTAAACTAAAAGTCTCTATACATCTAAATGTAACCTACAACTATTTCATTATGATTGAATTTATCCCTAAGGATAAGAACATATTATGGAGAATGAGGGCCTTTCTCTATAGAGGACACTTTCAGAAACACAGTAATATTAATAATTTTTCTTAAAAAAATAGTGTACGGAAAGCTGAGTTTCTCCTTCGAATAACTTTCAGCTTTTACAATGGTGTTAAGCTAATTAAGACATATGAAATATACCAAATAAACCAAATTATTTCCATCATTTCTTCTGTTAGTAGGTGAAGAACACATCTTTGTAGTTTTCCAGTGGCCCTCTGGGAAATCTCAAATATAATTTAGGTATGAATATATCTTTTTGTTGTTGTTGTTGTTTCTGAATTTAGAGTTTGTCTTAGAAAGGGAGAATCAAAAGGTGATTGGATACTTGAGAGAAACATAGGTGCCTGAGAAAAATGAATGTTTTAACTTGGTTTCCTGTTATTCAAAGTGACAATACTGTATCTAAATTAAATATAAAAACAAGTGTAACACACTTGCAATGAGCCTTAGTTCTTTCAAAAGTCAGGAACTTTGCTGTTTATTTGTTATTTTTCTTGTTTAAAATAACCAAGGCCACAATAATGTCAACATGAATTATAGAAAGTTACTCCAGTGAGATAAAGAATGTTTCATGTTTGAGGAAATTGCACATGAGGTAAAAAATCACTTTTACTATCTCTTCTTAAGAACAGACTGAAAAATTAATATGCCTCAAAGGAATAGCAATCTATAATGTATGAAAATATGAAGCTGATGTGTATATATTAAAATTATGGTTTTGTGAAGTGTTTTTGAATTTCATATCACATATTATTTAAATATTATCTACATCTTCATCCAGGTCTTACGATCAATTAAGAATCTTGGGAATGATATTTAACCTGAAAGACTACAGTATATAATTACTGTTGATATAAAAAATTCCAGCAAAGTAATTCAATATAAATGAATATAACTTTATATCATTCTTAATATTAAGTATCACATGAAGTTAATATCAATTATCTGGTCTATAAACAATACAAGTGGTTCAGGTAGTTCAGATTAACTAGGCTCTTCATGGAAAAAGTAACATAATTCTCATTTAAAAAATAAAATATACACTCTGATAAAAATAAAAGACAAATCAACTGTTTCTGAATTTAGAGCTTATGTTTGAAAAGTAAAGAGACTGAAGTATCAATTCAGTTTGATTTGTTCAAGGATCTACAGGGATTATGTGAACTGGGGTTCTAATAGAAAAATGATTCTGAGCTAATAGCTTCTGAAGAATTTTTTTTTTCCTCCAAGGTACATTTATGTATTAGTGGAGTTCTTGGCAGGGACCTGGTAGTGTCCATCTGTTTCTTTACATTAGATTTATTTTAGCCTTATTTGCCATATGTCAGAATTGACTTGATGGCAAATGACGTGTGTTGTGTATCAGTCTTAATACACTAACCAAAACAGAGGTCCTTTCCTTTAAAATAGTTTATATCATTAGAAAAGTATTTTACTTCCATTCAATGAGAAATAACGGCTTTTATCAATTGTAGACTTATAGAACGGTTGTGTTTGCCATATAAAAAATTGTCCCTAAACTCAGTGCCTTCAAACAAACACTGAAACTGAACAACATAAAGATGGCCTAATCAAAATATGTGCAAAGGACTTGAACAGACATTTCACCAAGTTGTGGCTGTTGTTAGGTGCTGTCAAGTTGGTTCTGACTCACAGTGACCCTACGTACAACAGAATAAAATACTGTCCAGTCCTGCCAAGTAGGATATTCAAATTGTCAACAAGCACAAGAAAAGAAGCTCCAAATCATTAGCCATTAGGGAGATGCAATCAAAACCACGATGAGATAACGTGTCGCTCCCTTTAGAATGGTAATGATAGAAAAAGGAAAATACTAAGTGTTGCCATGGTTGTGAAGAGACAGGAACCCTTATCCATGCTGGTGGGATTATAAACTGGTATAGTCATTGTGGAATATGCTTTGGCTGTTCCTCAAAAAGTTGAACAAAGAACTTCATATACCCAGCAATTCTACTCTTAGGCATATACCCAAAAGATCTGAAAATCTTGACATGAACAGACATGTGTACACCAATACTCACTACATCACTATTCATAACAGCTAAAAAGTGGAAACAACTGAAATGTCCATCAACTGATGAATGAATACACAAAATGTGGTATATACATACATACACCCAAAAAGATAAATACAGTCCTGATGCATGCCACAACATGGATGAACTTAGAGGACATTTTGTTTAGCAAAATATCAGACACAATTAGGCAAATACCATATGACATCCCTTATACGAAATAAGCAATTATATAGAAACTATAAGTGATTAGTGGTTACCAGGAATGGGAGGCAGAGGAGAGTAAGGGTTTTTGTTTAGAATACATTGAATGTATGTTAAAGATGGTGGAATATTTTGGAAAAAGAAAGTGAGAATTCTTGCTTTCTTCAAGTTTGAACGAGGTAACCAAAATCACTGAGTGTTCCTGTACAAATTGATGAAATATAGTATGTTGTGTTGCATGTATGTTGCCACATTAAAAAAAAATACATAGTATTTTTTAAAAATTGACTATGCTCACAGGTTCTGTGGGCTAGAAATTTGGACAGGGATTGATATGGATAGCTTTTCTCTCCCAGGATGTCTGAAGTTTCAAACAGGGAGACTCAAATGCTGAGTATGACTTAACAGTTGGGGGCTGGAAAAGCCTGGTGGCTCTTTCACTCACTTTTGTCTCCATGAGTAGGATGACTTGAAGACTGTCAGCTGACCACAGCACAGGGCCTTCCCTTATGATTCTACTGGTGGAACTTCTAAAATAATAAAAAATAAATTACAGAAAAAAAGTTAAAAGTATGATTTTCATACAAATTTAAGATGAACTTGTTTCAAAAATCCATCTAACATATTAATGAGGGTTCCAGCAGATGATAAAGCTGGTTCCACAAGGAGTCATTTTCTGAAGTCGGCCTAGCTCAAGATATTAAAGAGTCCATTTAAAGTTGAGAGTCTTTGTTTTGGTTAAATAAAACTATAAACACTATGTACCAAATGGTTATCTTAAGGATACATGTTTATTGGCAATGTATTTTATTCTAAATTTTCCTTTCCTTCTGTGTTATGGATTAAACATGCTGGTCACCAGCCCATGGTTCCTGTGTGAAATTATAGGTTGTGATCCAAACAATTGAATTATAAATGGAAATCTGGAGCACAACCATTTTTAATTTAATAACTTTTTTATTTTACAACTTGTGGAACAGGGAAATAATTAATAGTTACTTTTTTTTTTATTATACTGGAGTCATGAAGAAATCATTTGTATATTTTACCACCTATTAATGTAGTTGAGTCCTTATTAAATTAAGTATGCACCCTAGTAATTAAGAAATTTATGAATGGTTTCATTCCCATATCGTAAATCCTTTATAAACCTTATTGCCAGGAGAACATAATTTATAGGTAAAAAAAAAAAAAGAAAGAAAAAAATAATAGCATTATATTTTACCTGTATCTGAATAGACTCAGACTGAGTATTTATGTTGAATGGAGAGAGGGGGAAAAAAAAGCAATATCTCAAGTTTTTCAGGCTGCCACAGCGCTTTATGCAGTTGATGTATAGCTTTTAGGATATTGAATCTCACTAGGAATTCTAGTTACCAAGTTAGGACGACTTGTGGAGAGCCTGCTTATCTCAGAACTATTAAGAAACATGGATGTTCTTATCAAAGTCCAGCAGTTTTGCAGAAAATGAATATGTGATTAATCGAAAATGCTGAATCACTTCTTTCTTTCAAATTTTTGGTAATCTATTATATTCAGCTTTGGATCCCCGATCTTAATTTAGTGTGCATGTGATAAATCAAATGCTTCATTTGAAAATACATGAAATTTTAATAGGTAGTATTTCACAAATGGTTGACTTATTAAATGGCTTAAGAGTGCATGTACAGCAGAACTTTAATACCACACTTTACATGAAAATGCTCACCTTAAGAATTAAAAAAAAATTTTTTGCTCTTAAGATAGGAGTATCTGGCTCAAAAAAAAAAAAAAGAGTAGAAAATGAATTCCTTTTTATTATAAATGTTTCAATTACGTTAAAAAAACTATATCATAAAGGAAAAAATCTCAAAGGTTAAAATGCGTGTAATTATTTACAAGGTGCATCAGTGGAAATGGACAGGGAACGACTGGCAGCCATGTGAATGGCCCTTACTGGTGATATTCAGTCAAACTAGGCATGAGTCAGGTTCAAGGGATTCACATTTGTTATTTACAGGTAGTCTCTGACTTACAACTGGGTTCTTTTCCAACAACACCATTGTAAGTCAATTCTCACATAAATCAGACACTTCATTTTTTTTTTTTTAGTTTTCATTGTTACTGCCTTTTATTATCAGTATTTTTTATAAACTCTATCTTTGTCTTTAAGAGTTGGAAACACTACACCTAAACTTACAGTTATAATTGCATCAGCAAGTTATGCACTGCAACACTGCATGCAGTACTACGTATTACTAATGATAGGATGTTAAAAAAAAAAAAGACAATAGCCAGTGTGGTTCTGTAAACATTAATATGCCATAAATTGGGGATTACCTGTAATGTCAAGAAAAGAATTAATTTGACTACATCTTGTTATTGTTGTTTGGTGCTGTCGAGTCTGTTCCAATTCATAGTGACACTATGAACAACAGAACAAAACACTGCCTGATCCTGTGCCATCCTCGTAATTGTTGCTATGTCTGAGCCCACTGTTGCAGCCACTGTGTCAATCCACCTCATTGAGGTTCTTCCTCTTTTTTGCTGACCCTCTACTTTATCAAGCATGATGTCTTTCTCCAGGAACTGGTCCCTCCTGATAACATATCCAAAGTATGAGTCAGTTTGTCATACTGTGAAAGCTTGTGTGTTGCATTGATGTTGGAAGCTATGTCACCAGCATTTCAAATACCAGCATGATCATCCATGGTGGACAGGTTTCAGCAGAGCTTCCAGACTAAGACAGACTAGGGAAAAGGACCTGGTGATCTGCTTCTAAAATATTGTCTGATATTGTCTGATATAGTGCTGGAAAATGAGCCCCTCAGGTTTGGAAGGCACAGAAAATACGACTGGAGAAGAGCTGTACGCTCAAAGTAGAGTCAACTTTATTGATGTAGATAGAGTAAAGCTTTTGGAACCCTCATTTGCTGATATGGCACAACTCAAAAGGAGAAAGAACAGCTGAAAACATCCATTAGTAATTGGAACATGAAATTTATGAAGTACGAAACTAGGAATATCAGAAGTTGTCAAAAAAACGAAATTGAAGGCAAAAAGATGGATATCCTAGGCATTAGGGAACTGAAATGGACTGGTATTGGCCATTGTGAATCAGGCAATCATATGATCTACTATGCCAGGAATGACAAATTTGACTGCACACCTCGTAATGATTCATTCAGCTACTGTTCACAGGCACTGGCACCACCCCCGGTTGATACAGGTGCTGGCACATATTCTGCTCTCCAGGAGCTCACAGTCTGCAGGGAGAAATGGTAAAGCAATGCACACATTATCATAAAACTGTTGTACCTGAGTTGATTCAGATTCATGGTGACCCCATGTGTGTTGGAAACCCTGGTAGCATAATGGAGAAGAGAACTGCGCTCTGTAGGGTTTTTAATGTCTGATTTTTCAGAAGTAAATCGCCAGGCCCTTCTTCCAAGGCACTAATGGTTGAGCTTCCAAGCATTCTTTTAGCAGCCAAGGCTTAACTGTACCATCCAGGGACTCTACAAGTTATCATAGGTGTTTAAATTATGGACATATTATATACAGTGGAGATTCTGCAAAGTTTCTCACTAAGTAGTTGCTTAAAGAGAAAAATAAAGGAAGGTGTGTGTGTGTGTTTCAGGGGGATAAGTATTCAAAGTGTGAATAAAAAGATTAAATTATTTTGATGTTTAAAGAGCAAAAGACAGAATACTGGTATATCCAAGAGAAGAGAAACAAGAAATTCAAATGAAGTATAAGGAATTTAAATATTTTAATAAAAGCATAATTCTGGAAAGTTGGCTATCATTTTGGAAACATAAACTTCCAAATGAGACACAAATATTAATAACAGTATATTTCTTAAATTTCTTTTGGGATGGAGAGATTTGATCATAACATGCTCTGCTCTCACTGTCCTCATTAATGAGATCTCCAAATTTCTGCTTCTGAAGACAAAAGAATGTTCATGTGTCAACTGTTTCAGAAGCAATAAATTGTAGGTGAAGGTGCAAGTCGATACTTGTTTATGGATTTTATTGGCTTTTAGAGCTTTTCCTATCCCATCCTTTGGAGTCACATCCTGGCCTGTGTTCTCCATGCTTTCACTGTCTCTGCTATTTCCTGTGGTTCCAATCTGACTGGAATAAGTTACCACAGAGAGTCCTTCTTTATTGCCCTCTGATCATCTAAAGCCTATCTGGGCCTGCTCTGCCTTCAGTTTTTCTAATAAACATTATACCACCCATTGCATCAAAACCAGGTCTGCTGTTGCTTCCAAATGATGTTTCTTAAACTCAAAAAAGAAATCACATTAGCTCCAATTTAAGCCTAGCTCTAGGTACGCTCTTGAATAAAATGACTCCTGTATTTGTAGTTTACTATTAAGGAATAACCATGACTGAAAGTGCTAGACCCTGTAGGAGTAAGGGAATGCATAATAGTAGGTCAGTGGGAGACAATATATTGATACAGGAAAATCTCATGGCATCTTTCGAAGCAAGATTCATTATTTTCACCACACATGGATTTGGCTCCATGATTAAAACAAAACAAATTATTTAAAAAAAAATGATGAGGATATAAGTTTGTAAAGATTCTTTCTCATCCATGTATCAATTGTACTTGTTACAGAAGGAAAAAAAATTATAAGATACTTAATCTGCAAAATAATTTCTTCACAGAGTAAAATGACTAAAAATATCAAGTTATCTTCAAAAAAAAGATATTTTCAAAACATCAATTTCAGTCATTTATGTGCTGGATTTTTAAAAATTATAACATTCTCTTCAAATGTTATAATAATGAGGTTAGGCCAACATTTGCTGAATATATAATCTGAGTGCAATTGTGCCATAATTAGATAAAAACCTGGGAGGTAGCAGAAAATAGGTAGCAATGGTTTACACGAGATAGCTTTGAAGCCCTTTTATAATCTTCAATGTCTGTGATTACAAAGTCCCTTTAAGTACAAAATATACAGCAAAGGTAGGCTTTTTGTACATTTAAGTACTAAAAAAAAAACTCATTGCTGTCGAGTTGATTATGACTCATAGTGACCCTACAGGACAGAGTAGAACTGCCCCATAGAGTTTCCAGGGACTGCCTGGTGGATTTGAACTCCTGACCTTTTGGTTAGCAGCCATAGGCTTAACTACTACACCACCAGGGTTTCCACACTTAAGTATACACATCAAAAATTAAAATTTGTTTGAATGCTTGATGCTAACAAGTTTTACTTAATTTTCCATTTAACTCACTTGCTGTTTTGGCATTTTATTAAACATTTTTAATTATATCATTTTGATGAGAAATGTGGAGAATGAAAAGAATTCAAAGAAATGATGAGTGTCCATTATACTTTCAAAATACCTTCAAAATAGAAAGATTCTTATATGGTCAGAAGCCCTCCTTGACTAAAAAATCCCTTTCCTTGATAATCTCTAGTATTTTCATGATTTTTTTTTCTAGTATCTTTTGTCTCCCTGAATTCCTACTGAGAATTTAAAATGTTTGCTAGGTAAAAGTGTCTGTTAAAGACAGGCTGATAGATAATTTAAAAATAACTGCCTTCAGTTGTCTTGATAAAATAATGAAAATTAATATTCTTCCATAAGAAACAAACAACTTTTAGGTCCTTAGGAATAAGTTCAGTTTCTAACAGAATCTTGACTTTTGTTCAGGTTCTTATAATTATGTTCACAGTGGTGTGCCTCATACACATTACTCATTTATTGCCTGTAGACACCGCTGAGGCTAGTGCTCATATGTGCCACATCCTGTCTTTTCTGCAGACAAGCATACTCAACAATTGAACAATACTCCAGAGTTTTGTAGAATTTTAAGGAAATATTTTTTTTTTTTTTTTTGGTAACAGTTGGTGAGACTACCAGTGAGGAAGAACTGCTGAAAGTGTTCAGGGAAAGCACCTCCATTTTGTTTCTGAGAGATGGAAAACCATTATTACAATAAAAAAAAAAAAATCCAAGAAACCAATATAAAGCTCTTTTAGGTACTTCTGCTATCAAAACCGTATGTTCATAATTACTTAATTCCAACAGTGATAGTCACATGATCTTGAATATGAGGAATGACGCTCATGTTTTACTTAGCCAAGCCTTACTACTACGATGATGGTCACATACTGTAAAACACACACACACAGCAAGGACTGAGAAACTATAATGAAACTAGCCAAGTCTTATTTCATTTTCCAGTTTTTGTGGTATATTCAATAGTAACACATATTAGATTTTCAGTAAATAATTATTAGATGCCTATTAAATATCAAATGACAACATAATAAGCTGCAATTAAAAAAAATCTATTTTCAGTATTCTACTTAAGTCCTAGCCATCCTAGAGCAAATCGATTTTGAATGTCCTCTTATTTTTAAATTTGTTGCTGAATAAACTTAGCATAATTTTCTCATCTGTTCCGTGACTATAAGAGAGAGAGAAAGAAAGAGAGAAGGAATGCATTAAAAATGAAAAAGAGGAATAGATTTTAGGAATGATTTTTTCACTTTTTCCTGTAGATATTTATAAATTTCATACCTCAACAGATGCCATAACAGGTGTTCAATAAATATTTGTTAACTAAATTGATGAATTACAATGGCAAACAAAAATTCATTTTCTGTTTGTGGTCGTGCTGTTGTTAATGGCTGTTGAGTCATCTCCTACTCATGACAATATTATGTAGGGTGCTCATAGTTTTGTTTTTTACCTGAAACTTTAGTCAGCAATGACATGTTCAGAAATATCTAAGTTGGCAGAAAACAAACATATATTTACTTACTATTTTATTTATTAAGTACCACCTAATTGCCAGGCTAGTTAATAAGAAAAAAAGAGATTCAGGAAAAATAAGTTCTATAAGATGGAGGAATGCCAATTTTACTAAACTAATGAACTTCATGTTTGAATACCTTTAAAAACTATAATTTTTAATATTACTATTAATATTTGATATTTATCTCTGTAAATGTTTATTTCAGTTGTAGATTCAAAATCAAGACTCAAAGAACATTCAGAAGGCGAAACAATGTGAGATATTAGATGACTTTTATTACCTTTGGCATTGCTTTACTCATTTTTTAAAATTTCTGTCTTGACCTATCAAACAGACGATAAGCTTTTTTTTTTTCCAACTTATTATAAAGTGCATAATACAGTGTTTATTTCTAAACTAATGTTTGAGAATTTGAGCTTATTATTGGGCAGAGGCATCTTTATTTTTGATTCATTTAATAAATAACTTAGAACACTATATAAAAGGCACGAACTGTGTTAAACACTAAAATATCTGCTCATTAATGCAAATTTTAATGTTGTTTTCTATACTACTGTGTTGTTTGTAGTCTTTACAGGAAGAATCCCTGGTGGCACAGTGGTTAAGTGCTTGGCTGCTAACCAAGAGGTCAGCAGCTCAAATCCACTAGCGGTTCCAAGATAGAAAGATGTGGCAGTTGGCTTCTGTAAAGATTTAGTCTTGAAAACCCTATAGGGCAGTTCTATTCTGTCTTATAGGGTCTCTTGTATGAACCAGAATTGACTCCACAGCAATCAGTTTGTTTTGTTTGGCTAATAGTTACCGGAGCAGATTGGCAGTTCTTTTCTCCCGAGGAGAAGCTGGTGGGTTCCAACCTCCAACCTTTCGTTTAGCAGCTGAATGCTTAACCTTTGTGCCACCAGGGCTCCTATTTTCTATTCTAGGGGTCGACAAACTAAAGTCCACAGGCCAAATCTGGCTCGCCTCTGGTTTTTGCAAATAAAGTTTTATTGAATCACAGTCACACCCACTTGTTTAAATATTGTATATTCTTTTCTTTTTTTGCTAAAGCAGTAGAATTGGGTAGTTGAGACAAAGTTGAAAATATTTCCTATCTGGCTCTTTTTCTAAAATGATTTCCTACCTTTGTTCTATACCATCAATTCAAATAAAGCTAAAATTAAATTTTTGATTAAAATTTAAAATTATATTGAAAAAGTGAAATATTTGAATATGCTTGTCTATATTTAAAGATTCAATACAGTTAATGCCTAAACAAAAACTAATTCAAAACTGTATTTGAACACCATGTTTCTCAGTTAACACAAATAAAATATTAACAAATTCTTTCAGCGCAATCAAATGACTTTCAATTAGCTAACAATAACGTGTATATGCAAATTACTTATTTAAGCAGCCTAATTGGAAGTGTTACCTAGGTCTCTTTATTAATTAGACTAACAACTTTAATTGCATATTTCATCAGTTTTTGCTGTCTAAAGCAATAGCAATAATCTTGGCAGTTCAAATCCACCAGCCACTCCTTGGAAACCCTACGGGACAGTTCTACTTCACCCTATAGGGTCACTATGAGTTGCAATAGGTTTTTTTCTTTCTTTTTTTTTGCAAAACATAAATGCCTAGAACATCATTTCTAAAGAGATAGATAATGGTCATACCCATACATGAATCATTCCTGGTTTAACCAGGACCACGCCTACATTTTTTAACTCATTCAAAGAATATATAGTAAAACCCCGGAAAGCCAGAGCCTGTGTAAGGTACAATTCGGTCAGAGAAGGAAAAAACTAAAATATTTTTCACTAAGATGAGCAATAGAGCCCTCACGGTGCAGTGGCCAAGAACTTGGCTGCTAATCCAAAGGTCAGCAGTTCAAATCCACCAGCCGCTTCTTGGAAACACTCTGGGCAGTTTACCCTGTCCTAATAGGGTTGCTATGAGTCAGAATCCACTCAAAGGCAACGGGTTAAAACTAGCAATAGAAAAGTGGTAAACCTATACCCTGTCAAAGTGGAAAACTTGTAAGACCCAGAAAAGCAAGGTAGTCCTGATGAGTTTCTCGGGTCTCACAGGTTTCACTGTATTAGCTAATAACAAAGTTAATCTTTTTCCCAAACCACTTAAGTCAATTAGACATTGGACTTACAAGGGAAGTTATTATAGTAATTTTATATTCCAATTCTATTAAAATGTCAATTTTTTTGCTCATTTGAGCTAGTTAAAAACAACTACAATCACCAAAGAAAGATCAAAATAGAGCATTTTATCACAGACATAGCTATTAAAGTTAAAATTTTTAGAACCGTCTTCAATGATTATTGCATATAGAACAAAGTCCAGGCCATTTAAGGTCATTCACAGAACATCAGGACAATGCTATGTGGTTATGAGTTGAATTGTGTCCCTCCAAAAAGATATGTTGAAGTTCTAACCCTTGGTACTTGTGAAAGTGACCTTATTTGGAAATAAGGTCTTTGCAGATGTAATCAAGCTATGATGAGGCCGTACTTGATTAGAAAAAAAAAAAGCAGGCCCTAATTCAATATGACTGGTGTCCTTGCGAAGAGAAGAGGCAGAGACACAGGCACACATGAAAGACACCATCTATGACCGAGGCACATTGGAGTGATGTGTTTACAAGCCAAGGAATGCCAAAGATTGCCAGCAACACTAAAAGCTAAGAGAAGAACACGGAACAGAGTCTCTCGATTCTGGACTTCTTGATTCTGGGCTTCTAGCCTCCAGACCTGTAAAGGAACAAATTTCTGTTCTTTTAAGCAACCCAGTTTGTGATACTTTATTATGGCAGGCCTCAGAAACAAATTTGCATATTTGAATCAAATACTTTGGTAACAATTCTAAAGATGATGATGATGATAAGTATACAAATAAATGATTCGGTGATTACACCTGAAGTTAAAATCATTAGTTCTGTAAAATGAGTGTTGGAATGTGTGTTGATCTTTCGTAGACGTCTGAAGTACTTTATCTATTTTACCAAAACTCTCATTTTATTTTTTATGTGGTACATATGTTCCTTCATCTTAATTATTGCTGAGTTAGAAAATGATTTTAACGGTGTTGAATTGTTCAATTTCTTCCAATTCAGTTCATTACCTTTTTATTGAAAGACTGTGACTCTTCTGGATGCGGATAGTTGCTTCCCAATCTGTAGTCACTTAAACAATCTACTTATTACTAAATTGGTGCATCAATGTTTTGAATCACATTATTATAGATGTAGATCCCATTATTTCGAGTAGTCAATCAAAATTTCAGTAAGAAAGAAGCATACAAATCAGGAAAAAAAAATTCATTTTTTAATGGGAAATTAAGTGGATTAGCAGAGAAAGGAGGGTAACTGTAGTTAATTTCTTTTAAAATAGCTTTCATCTTCTACAGTGTATGTATTTTCTTACTTCCCAGACAGCACTGTGTATATATGCCGTAGTATACATGCCATTTCTTTAGAGACAAAAAAAGAGAGTTTTAGTCAAAATGATTTTTGTATCACCAGATGCTGAACTCTGATTTTTAAATATGTCATACTGAGCTGGAAAACACAGTAAACTCTCACAATCTAAATTAATCAAATTTGTAAATTATAAAATTTCTAGAAAGAAATTATAATTTTTATCTATGATGATAGTGTCAATGTCTCATTTTCAACCCATTTCCTGGAATCCTGAAAATATTTAGAGGTATTTAATACTTGAAAACAATGAGAAATATATGAAAATGCTGTAGCTAAATGGCTTTAACTTCAATGGAGCCAGACTGGAGAAGTCTAGAAGCCACACTGACATTAATCAGGGCTCAGTCACCACTCTTCAGAAAAATCAGCAGTGGGAGCCAGGTAACTAATCTCATTATAGTATGGAGATGAAGAAAGTTAGGAGTGAAATTTTTGTGCATTGTTGGTTTGCTTTTCCCCACTAAGGAACAGAGGATCTAAAGTGAGCACTACAGTGAAATTATTCGGTTATAGACGAGAGGAGTTTGAAAAATTTAATCTGATTTTTAAAAAATAGATTACTTATAGTGTTAAGAATAAAGACTGAATTAGCCAGTAATAGATGTTTCAGGAAGGAAATACAAGAAAGGAAATTGTTTAACTTCAATAAAGAAAATTCAAAATGGGTATTTTATAATTTTATTGATATTAGATAAAATTTTAAAGAATTTATTTTGAAATACTATACCATATCTAGCCACTAAAACATAAACAGGAAGTATTACTTTAAGTCAATTAACAGAAGATAATGGCATGATAATATAGTCTATTCAAACATTATAGACTCAAAAAGAAGTAAAAAGAACTATGAAATCCTAAAAATGAGGGAAAATAGGTCTAACAGAAATCTTTTTTTTTTTTTTTTTTAAAGACATATCAGTATCTTTATTATGCTTATGAGCATTGTATCTTTCCAAGGTGGAACACAGCACAGGTCTTATTTTGCAAACTTTTCTGACCACAGAACACAGGCCTCCCAGGGACTCTTTCACATGGGTCTAACGAATCAGACATTCTAGGGGCAGGCAGCCATCTGTGCTCTAACACAGGTCTCCAGGTGATGCTGCTGCAGGCTGAGGTTTGAGAACCACTGATCCTGGGATCCTCTGTGATGCCTGGCAGGTAATTGTGGCGGGGGTGGCCACAAGGGTGGCCAACCGTCCTGTTTGCCCAGGACTGAAGGCTTTCCCTGGACACAGGACCTTCAGTGCTAAAACCAGGACCCTCCCAGGCAAACCAGGAAGTTGCCCTCCCTTTACCCCACCCTCCTGCGTCGTCTCTTGGAAATTACTCTTTCTTAGTAAAAAAAAAAAAGTAGGTCAGCTCAAAACCAAACCAAACCAGTTGTCATTGAGTTGATTCCCAACTTATGGCAATGCCAGGAGTGACAGAGTAGAACTGTGTTCCCCAATTTATTTTTATTTTTTTAATTGTGCTTTAAGTGAAAGTTTACAAATCAAGTCAGTCTCTCATACAAAAACTTATGCACATCTTGCTATGTCCTCCTAGCTGGTCTCCACCTAATGAGACAGCACACTCCTCCTTTCCACCGTGTATTCCCCGTGACCATCCAACTAGCTCCTGTCCCCCTCTGTCTTCCCATCTCGCCTCCAGACAGGAGCTGCCCACATAGTCTCATGTGTCTGCTTGAGCGAAGAAGCTCACTCCTTACTAGTATTGTTTTCTGTCTCATAGTCCAGTCCAGTCCCTGTGTGAGGAGTTGGCTTTGGGAATGGTTCCAGTCTTGGGCTAACAGAGGGTCTGGGGACTATGATCTCCAGGGTTCCTCTGGTCTCAGTCAGACCATTAAGTCTGAACTTTTTATGAGAATTTGAGGTCTGCATTCCACTGTTCTGCTCCATCAGGGATTCTTTGTTCTGTTCCTTGTCAGGGCAGTCATTGGTGGTAGCTGGGCACCATCTAGTTCCTCTGGTCTCAGGCTGATGTAGTCTTTCATCTATGCAGCCCTTTCTGCTTCTTGGGCTCATATTTACCTTGTGTCTTTGCTGTTCTTCATTCTCCTTTGCTCCAGGTGGGTTGGGACCAATCAATGCATCTTAGATAGCTGCTTGCTAGCATTTAAGACCCCAGATGCCATTCACCAAGCTGAGATGCAGAACATTTCCTTAATGCATTTTGTTATGCCTGTTGACCTAGATATCCCCTGAAACCATGGTCCCTAGACCCCCATCCATGCTACTCTGGCATTCGAAGCATTTGGTTGTATTCAAGAAACTTCTTTGCTGTTGGTTTAGTCCAGTTGTGCCGACCTCTCCTGTATTTTGTGTTGTCTTTACCTTCACCTAAACTAGTTCTTGTCTACTATCTAATTAGTGAATACCCCTCTGCCTCCCTCCCCCCACCTTGTAATCGTCAAAGAATATTTTATGCTGTGTTTAAACTTTTTCTTGAGTTCTTGTAATAGTGGTCTCATACGATATTTGTCCTTTTGCAGCTGAGCACTTTCACTCAGCATAATGCCTTCCAGATTCCTCCACATTATGAGATGTTTTACGGATTCATAAATGTTCTTAATCTTTGCATAGTATTCCATTATGTGAATATACCATAATTTAGTTATCCATTCATCTGTTGATGGGCACCTTGGTTGTTTCCATCTTTTTGCTATTGTAAACAATGTTGCAGTGAACATGGGTGTGCATATATCTGTTCATGTGAGGGCTCTTATTTCTCTAGGATATATTCCAAGGAGTGGAATTGCTGGATCATATGGTAGTTCTCTATCCTTGCTTCTAAGGAGCATTCTGGTTGTACTTCCTCCAAGACAGATTTGTCCATAATTTGGGCAGTCCATAGTATATTCAATATTCTTTGCCAACACCACAATTCAAAGGAGTTAATTCTTCTTCGGTTTTCCTTATTCGTTGTCCAGCTTTTGCATGCATATGATTCAACTGAAGATACTATGGCTTGGGTCAGGTGCACCTTAGTTTTCAAGGTGACATCTTTGTTTTTCAACACTATAAAGAGGTCTTTTGCAGCATATTTACCCAATGCAATGAGTCCTTGATTTCTTGACTACTGCTTCCATGGGTGTTGATTGTGGATCCTAGTAAAATGAAATCCTTGGCAACTTCAGTCTTTCCCTGTTTATCATGATGTTGCCTACTGGTCCAGATGTGAAGATTTTTGTTTTCTTTAAGCTGAGGTGTAGTCCATACTGATGGCTATGGTCTTTGGTCTTCATCAGTAAGTGCTTCAAGTCCTCTTCACTTTCAGCAAGGGAGGTTGTGTCATCTGTGTAATGCAGGTTGTTAATGAATCTTACTCTAATCCTGATGCCATGTTCTTCTTCCTATAGTCCAGCTTCTCAGATTATTTGCTCAGCATACACATTGAATGGGTATGTTGAAAGGATACAACCCTAACACACACCTCTCCTGACTTTAAACCACACAGTATCTCCTTATTCTGTCTGAACACCTGCCTCTTGATCTATGTATAGGTTCCTCATGAGTCCAATTAAGTGTTCTGGAATTCCCATTCTTCGCACTGCTACCCATAATTTGTTATGATCCACATAGTCAAATGCCTTTGCATAGTAAAAGAAAAGAAAACATACAGGTAAACAAGTAGGAACACATAAAGCCTGTAGGAGTACATCTACAACTCTCTCAGCTACTAAATATAGTCCTTTTTAATATATGGATGCAATATAAGAACTTTTATGGCAGGGACTCCTAGCTACCCAGCAAGGTCCTCATTATCGGGGCAGAGCTAGAATACATTTCATGGCTTCTCTTGTAGTTCATTGGGACCATGTGAGTAGATATAAGCAATGGAATATTTGAGGAAGAGATGTGTAACTCTTCCAGAACTAGAGCTTTAAGAAGTAAGTATAAAAAAAGAAAAAAAATTCTTTCTTTCTTTTTTTTTAAAGTATATCTCCCCCATATTCTTTTTACTTTGGACAACTGGGTACAGATGAAGGTGTGAACTCAAGAGACGGCAGAGCAACAGATAGGAAGGGTCTCTAGACTAAATCACCTTGAAAAAAAGTTGCCTTTCCACTAAAAACATGGGTCTTATACTGCTATGTGAATGCAAGATAAACTTCTGTTTCGATATGCCTTAGGTAAACAAAAACAATTCAAATCATAGGAAAGATTAATGAAATTCATTGCCTAGAGTATATGAGTTATAATGTTAGCTACTTCTATTAAAAAAACCAAACCAAACCCAGTGCCGTCGAGTCAATTCTGACTCATAGCGACCCTATAGGACAGAGTAGAACTGCCCCATACAACTTCCAAGGAGCGCCTGGCGGATTCAAACTGCCGACCCTTTGGTTAGCAGCTGTAGCACTTAACCACTACGCCACCAGGGCTGTGCGGTGTTGGTGGTATAGTGGTGAGCATAGCTGCCTTCCAAGCAGTTGACCCGGGTTTGATTCCCGGCCCACGCAGTGGGCTGCTGCTATAACTAGTGTTAATTGTTCGAATCATCACAGCCATAGTCAAAGCTACTACTACACTTACCAAAAGGCAATTTGCTTATGTAACTAAATCTTATCCTCATGTTATGTTTTGGATCATTTTTTCTTGTGTTTCAAAAATGCCTCTCATGTTGCTGCCCATGTTTTTCTATTAACAGTGTTTATATAAGAAGATTAGAAATAATTAGTATCAAATGTCTTTTGGTAGCTAGGGCATTCGGTACTGAGAAATAAATAAGACAGAGGATCATATGGGAGGCTGAAAACGGTGCCTCTACCACAAGAGGGAGCATGATGTCCTCCCAGCCTCCTCCAAATAACAGCCATGCAGCAGACCTAGAGAGCAAGAAAGCAGATAAAAGAAACGTCAGGGTAGTCTTGAAGAAATGAGGATAAGAAATATATAGAATGATTGAAATTGGGCGTGGGGGGAAAAGGAGAGAAATTGGTTCTCATCCTAGGAACATTCTCCAGGGAATGGCAGAGATTATGACATTGGACCAATAGGGAAGACAAAGCAGTCTTAACAGGATACTTGTCTCTAAAGTGATAGTCAGTAATAGAGGTGATGTTCTTTGATTTCCAATTAGAAAAAAATTGTGGATGACTTTACAGTGGTTACAATTTTGACAAAATAAACATGTAACTCCAGCTGAGAGAGCCTGGGAAGTCGACTCTGAGAAAGGAATGCAGAAAGAAAGAGAAGAGATGAGATCACTACAAAACGAGAGAAACACAGTCTGTGGTGTTGTCTTAAGATGAGTTCTCTGGACGAGCAAAACCAGTGAAGCAGATATAAAAAAATATAAAGAGAGATTTATTTCAAGGAAATGGCTCACACAATTGTGGGGGATGGCAAGTCTCAAATCTGTGGGTCTGGCAGCAGGCTGGAAGCTTCTTTTGACTTATGTGGTAGGAGGGGCTGATGAACCCAAAATCTTCAGGACATGCTGTAGGCTGCTGGCTCATGTCCCAAGTACCAGAGGTCAGAGGGCGATGAGGCAAATGCAGGATCCAGACAGAGCAAGCTTTGCCAGAACATCCATATATATTGAATACAGGCCATACCCTCAAGGAAACTCCCTTTCCAATTGATTGGCTGCTGCCATAAGATCACAGATTGGAGAATGATTACATAGTATCTGCCAAACTACTGAGAATCATGGCCTAGCCAAATTGACAAGTATGTATATATACAAAAAGAGTTTTAATCATGCTATTTAAGGATGCAGTGATAACCAGTCGGGAAACCAAAACTATTAACTATTGAATTAAAGAGGGTAACAAAGAAAGGTGAAGAGTGGGGTAAAAGTTTCATCTAGCATGGTGAGGAAATCGAAAGACAATATTTGTATGTGGAATCGACTCATCCGCGGTTGGTGGATTTATATATATATATGGGCTGGATATATATCTGTAGAGAGAGACAGTCCTTGGGTGGTGCAAGTCGTTAACATGCTTGGCTGCAAACAGAAGATTGGTGGTTCCACTCTGGCCAGAGACACTGCAGAAGAAAGGCCTAGCAATCTACAAAACTCAGCCACTGAAAACCCTGTGCAGTACAATTCCACTCTGAAGAAACATGTGAGGCCGCAATGAGTCAGAGCTGACTTGGCAGAGACTGGTTTGGTTATACATATAGGCCCACTTCTCACTTACTAACAGGGGTTAGATTCCCAAGGCCAGGCTGTTATGTGAAAATCGGTGTCATGCAAAATACAATTTCCTGCCCCAACCTCTTCCCAGGTGGGCCGCCGCAGCCCCTCTGTACAGTGGCAGTCACAGGCTCGCCCTTGCTCTGCTCGCAGGAATCCAAACTCATGCTGCAGGATGCTGGCCAGGTGTCCTCAGCAATCCGGTGTTTCAGCTCCGACTCCTGGAGCAGTGGGCTGCTAGGGGCTGGGCGGTATGCGGTGGCCTCGACAGTGGGGTGGGGGGGCAACTCTCCAGTGGCCAGCACTTCCCACTGCCCACGCCCCACTCCTGGCCACCCACAGGCAAGCGCAAGCGCGGGGCGGAGGAAGAAAGCTAGGATGGAGGGGAGTTGGGATTCAGAAGGACCTAAAGCTGGATTCTAGACTGGGGTTAAATACGTGATGGTGGTGCCACTCCTCCCTCCATGATCCGTGGATGAGCTTAGCATAGCGAGGGTATGCGAGACGGTGAAGTTATTAATGCACGCAATAGATAAAAACCAACATTCTGTTGCCATGTAGTCTGTTCCGACTCATAGCGACTCTGTAGGACCAGGAGCTGCTGATGGATTCAAACTGCCAACCTTTTGGTTAGCAGCCTAGCTCTTAACCACGGATATATTTTTTATTATTATCCTAAATGTGAAATGCTGAATAATGAGATAATCAAAAAGTGAAGAGTAGGTGTGTGTCAAAAATATATATATATACTTTAAAAAAAATGTATGTAAAAACATTGTATTTTTAGGTAAGAAAGTATTATAGAACTAAGAAATTGTCAGAAGTACTTGCATCTGGGGAGTAGGTCAACAGGTGCTAAGGATTGACAGGGGTCTGGATTTTCATTATTCCTTTGTCATAGTTTTTGCTTTATATCTATGGAAATATTTTACTTTTATGGCAGAAGAAAAAAGAATTGGAAAATTACATGGATCTAAATTTTCTTTTTAAATGTAAGGTATCTTTAAGAGATAGCCAGTAAGGACCAGTATATTTTACAGAACATGCTTAACCCCCAATATCTAACATTTACAGGGGATAAATGTGCTTTCTTTGTTATTCAAGAGCAAATTCAGCCTACCGTTAACTGTACATAATAAATGGCCATCTAATCAGTATATTAAGGTAGGTGATATTTTGCACATGTAAAATCACACTTATTTTGAAAACATAACTACTGGTAACTAATAACATTGTAGCACAAATATGGTCTGTTTCAGTTAAAACTCATCAGAAATGCATATTCTAAAAAAAATAGTCACAATAATTTAATGTGGTTTTATCTTTTTTCCATTTCTAATCCGTAGGTCTTCATTACATTAATTTCTCCCTCTCTTCCACTTATTCACTCTAGAGATGTTTATTCAGTATTACTCTGTAGTACTAGTTTTCAAGGTGTTGTGAATATACATGTAAAACCAAAACCAAACCCACTGCTGTCGAATTGATTCCGATTCATAGCGACCCTACAGGACAGAGTAGAACTGCCCCAGGGGGTTTCCAAGGAGCACCTGGGGGATTTGAACTGCCAGCCTCTTGGGTAGCAGCCGTAGCACTTAACCACCAGCTACCAGGGTTTCCGAATATACATACACATATTCACAAAAAATTCCAGAGTCTTAAAAAAAACTTACTACATTAATCTGATGAAAAGTAAACCAACAATTCTAAAGCAGTTGAGGCAAAAACAAAACAAAAAAGCTGGGGTTAAATGGATAACTAGGACTAAAGAAAAAGAGATTTCTTAACCCAGTTGAAAAGGATAAGAAGTCTCCCAAGGGAGTGTAGGCTTTGTGCTCCACAGCCATACACATGAAATAGGTCAGTGCGTGTCATTGTTAATTAAACAAACGCCCTCAAATTAAACACAATATCTCATTATCACCTTTGTTAGGCTAAAGGGCAAATCTCTTCCCTGACAACATTTATTTTAAAAACCACTCACATATTTCATATTTGATTGGCTGGTTGATGAATTGATGGATGAATTTTGTTTGTTTTTTGCCTCTTCAAAAGCTAGTAATTGTGGTACACACCAACAAGAAAGATGAGACTTGACTACTGTTGCCAGCTTGTTTGAGGTATACTACAGTTTTCTCCACTTCGGAGAACTTAGTGATAAACACTAAAAAAGAGATTGTGTCCAACCTGAATATTGGGAATTGAGTCAACTAAAACGTACCTGTAATAGCTCAATAGAGTGCAGCTAAATGTGTTGGTAGAGTAATAATTTTTTTTTTTTCTTCAGAGGGACACTAGAAAATCTCTGGCTCACATTTTATCTTAACATTGTGTTAGGATCCTCTAGGTTTCCCTAGTGTTAGCTCAAAAGGTGAAAAGTAACTTCGTCTTACATTTATAAGGGATTCTGAGGTTGATTTTGCTCTAAATAGGGCATGAAATACATCTATCACTGCAAAAGCAGGGAAACAATTTCTGTTATGAACTCAAAATGAATCTTTCAATGGCAAATCACTTCCTAAGGTGCGGTACTTTCTCTGCTATTGTTTAGCTTTATTCATTTTTAAAGCTGTGCTAAAAAACAATTATGCTATTTTTTCTCTTTTATTACTTTCAAATTCAATATTGACTTTGACCTTCTCTGTACTTGGTTTTAGTTTTGAAGGACCAGTAGATTTTAGGGATTTTGAATGCTCTGTTGATTTAATGACAATATTTGGTATTGTCTTTTCAACTATGTTTTCACAGATCTCTCATGCATGACCTAAAATTTTCTTATTATCATAAAGTAAACATTAGCATTTTAATTCCTTGATGATTACAACATGATGGGTAAAGATTTCACAACAATTATAAAAACAAAATTTAGAAAAATGAAATTTCCAGTGCTTTTAAAACTATATTTCCTAAATCCAATTTTGTGTTGGTGGTGTGATTGATTTATTAAAAAGCTGCAGATCAGTGCATTAGTTCTCTGTGACAAGAGTTTATGTACCTTAATATATTTTCAGATTCATTATTTGCTATGGGTGAAATATCAGGTTTATAGATCAATGAATATATAAAGATTTTCTCCTAAAAACGAGTTATTTTAAAAGTTAATAATATATCTGTGTAATAGTTTCTGGAATTTTTGCATTAGACATATTATCATTGTAAGTGTATTGGAATTTCTGCTCTAACAGTATATAAGTAGTTTTGGCAGGGCTTTCTGTGAAAATAAATCTGACAGGGGGCCACTCAATCCTATAAAACCTTGTAACCAGAGTACTAACGAAATCAGGAACGATCAAAATTGTAAGACATTAAAATTCCTAACAGTAGTTCAACACTCAACTACTAACTGTAAGGTTGGCGGTTAGAACTCACCCAGAGGTGCCTCAGAAGACCAGCCGGGCAATATGCTTCTGCAAAGTCACAGCCTCGAAAGCTCTGTAGAGTGCAGTTCTCTTCTGAAATACATGGCATCATCATGAGTCAGAACTGACTGGATGGCCACTGATTTATTTTATTTCTTGAAGGGGTTTAAAATTCCTAATATTCTTTAAATCAGTATATGATTTATCTGAAAAAATAGAATGTAAAGATAGTTTGATAGATAGTGGTATGAGGTAGATTTGGAGCTCCTGAGTAAGAGACACAAGGCAGAGAAACATCACCTCCAGAAGGTGCAGGTAGAGCGGCAATTTCAGGCTCCACATGAAATGCAGTGATGGCAGAAATGAAGAGCGCTAGCCCTTTGTCTTATGTTTTCTTTTTTCTGCATACAGAAAGAACTGAGAAATAACCACTTCCAAAGCATGGTGTAAAGCTAAACTGTCCCAAAGGGATCTTTGGAAATCTGAGCATGCCACACAATACTGTTTCCCCTGAACTTACTGCCTTCAGCTGTGTGAGCGAACCTTGCTTTTATTTGCTGATTTTTGTGGTAAAAAGCTTTAATATGCTGGGGGGGTGGAGAGGGGCACATAGTATATAAACCAGTGCTACTTCTGAGTTATGATGATATCATTCATGTATTTGTCAATTGTATTTATTTACCTATTTGTTTATGGAACTATGCATTGTTGCAGAACAAACAGCATTTGTACAAAGAAATTAAATTGAATTCTGCCTTTTGTTTATTATGACAAATGTATATGAATTCCAAACAATTTTCAAATCCATAATGGAGCCTCATTTAAGCTATTACAGTAGCAATCAAATATATTAATACTCATACATTTATTTTGTTTAAGAAAAATATACCCGACCTTTTTTTATATATCTTAAATAAGATTTCTCATATATAGGCAATACCATAAAAGCATATAACCAAAAACTCGTTGCCGTTGAGTCGATTCCAACTCATAGCAACCCTATAGGACTGAGTAGAACTGCCCTGTAGAGTTCCCAAGGAGCACCTGGTGGATTCAAGTTGCTGATCTTTTGGTTAGCGGCTGTAGCACTTAACCACTATGCCACCACCAGGGTTTCCATGATAGCATATAGGAAGTGTTTTAAAATTTTTAGGTTTTCTATGAAACATCTTCATGCTCTCTTGTTTGGTCAATGGATTCTAGATCCAATACTGTAGAGAAATTGTAAGCAGCTCAGAAATGTGGGCAAGTACACAAAGTTGTTATTCACAAATGAATTATTTCAATAACTAATTTATTAAACACTTCCATATTTAAGAAACTTGCTATGAATTGAAGATTAAAGCAGATAAAAGACACCTTAAGGACACTAAAGAAACCCTGGTGGTATAGTGGTTAGGTGCTACGGCTGCTAACCAGGGGGCTGGCTGTTCAAATCCACCAGGCACTCCTTGGAAACTCTATAGGGCAGTTCTGCTCTGTCCTATAGGGTCCCTGTGAGTCGGAATTGACTCGATGGGTTTTGTTTTGTTTTGTTTTTGGGAGGACACTAAAGATTGAAAATAAAAAGATGGGGAAAAATACATATCATGCAAAAACTAATTGCCAGAAAATTTGTGTCTATTAATATTTTACAAAATATACTTAAGGATCATGAGAACTATGAGATATAAAGACGATCATTTCAAAAAGAAAATATCATCAATTGCTTAAGAAAATATAAAAACCTAAATATGCAATCAATAATAGATCTTAAACCAAAAATATCCTCTATAGTTTTTTTTTCTTATTTCTTTTTTTATTGTGCTTTAGGTGAGTGTTTACAGCTTAGATTAATTTCTCATACAAAAATTTATACACATTTTGTTTTGTGACATTAGCTGCAATCCCCACAATGTGATGGCATACTTCCCATTTCCACCTGGGTTCCCTGTGTCCATTCAACCAGTTCCTGTCCCTTCCTGGCTTTTCATCCTGCTTTGGGACAGGAGCTACCCATTTGGTCTCTTATATCTGATTGATCTAAAAAGAACATCCCTTACATGTATTATTTTTATTTTATAGTCCTGTCTAATCTTTGCCTGAGAGTTGGCTTCTGGAATGGTTTCAGCTCTGGGTTAACACTGCCTGCAGGGGCCCATAGTTTTGGGGGTTCCCCCAGTCTCTGTCAAACCATTAAGGTAGATCTTTTTAAATGAATTTGAGCTCTATTCTACATTTCTCTCCTGCCTTCTACAGAACTCTCTGTTGTGTCAGGGCAGTCATTGGTGGTAGCCAGGCACCATCTAGTTCTCCTGGCCTCAGGCTGATGGAGTTTCTGGCTCATGTGGTCCCTTAGTTCTTTGGGCTGATATTTTCCTTGTGTCTTTGGTGTTCTTCATTCTCTTTTGCTCCAGGTGGTTTGGGACCAATTGATGCATCTTAGATGGCCACTCACTAGCTTTTAAGACCCCAGATGCCACTCATCAGTGTGGGATGCAAAATATTTTCATAATAAACTTTATTGTGCAAGTTGACCTAGATGTCCCCTAAAACCATGGTCCCCAGACTCCTGCCTCTGCTACTCTGTCCCTCAAAGTGTTTAGTTGTATTCAGGAAACTTCTTATCTTTTGGTTAAGTCCAGTTGTGCTGACTTCCTCTGTATTGTGTGTTGTCTTTCTCTTCACCAAAGTTGTGTAGTCTTCTTAAAACCAAACAATAGTTTAGCTTAACTAGTAAAGAATGTCTGCCTTGAGTGTCTGCTTTTTTAATATCTATGTATATGGGATCAAATTAACAACAGCGGCTTGAAAGATTAGATAGGAAACTTAGGAGGCAGTGAGTTCATGTTACTAAGGGAGGAACAACTTGGATAAGTTGGGTGAGAATGGTTGCACAACTTAAGAATGTAATCGACGTTGCTAAATTGTACAGGTAGAAATTGTTGAATTGGTGTATGTTCTACTTTGTGTATATTCAACAACAACAAAAATAAAATAAATTATAAAAATAACAGAGCTTTAAAATAAATAAAGGAAAAATTAACAGAAATAGTACTAAAATAAATAAACCAAAAAATTAAATGTTTAAGGAAGAAATAGACAAATTCATAGTCATAATTATTTTAACACTCCTATTTTATCAGTAGATAGAAAAAGAAAATGATTAGTGCCTTAGCTATCTAGTTCTGCATAACAGAAGTACCACAACTGAATGGCTTTAACAAAGAGAAATTTATTCCCTCAGTCTAGTAGGCTACAAGTCCAAATTCAGGGTATCAGCATCAGGGGTAGTCTTTCTCTCTTTGTCGGCTCTGGAGGAAGGTCCTTGTCATCAGCCTTCCCTTGGTCTGGGGACATCTCAGTGTAGGAACCTCAGGTTCAAAGGATGTGCTTTGCTCCAGGCACTGCTTTTTTGGTGGTATGAGGTCCCTCTGTCTCCCTGCTGGCTTCTCTCTTTTATACCTCAAAGAAATTGGCTTAAGACACTATCTAATTTTGTAGATATCATAAATATAACTGTTATTAATCCATCTCATTACATCATAGTGATAGGATTCACAATACATAAGGAACTCACATCAGATGACAAAATGGTAGACAATCATGCAATACTGGAAATCACGACCTAGCCAAATTAACAGATATTTTTGGGGGACACAATTCAATCCATGACAGTAAGGATACACAATATAGAAAAATACTGTCAAGCAACATGACTTTATTGACATTTATGGAACAAACTATACCTAAAAATGAAAAAAAAAAATTAATTTCAAAGTATACACACAACTTTTGTCAAAACAAACAATATGCTGGACCATAAAATAAATGTCAGTAAGTTTGAAATTATACTGAAATACAAAACTGCTGTATACAGATTATGTTCTCTGTACACAGTAAGTATTAAATTAGAAATCAATACCTAAATGGTGTCTAGAAAATTGTTTAGTCTTTGGAAATCGTGTCACACACTTTTAAATAACACAAAAGTTAAACAAACAAAAAAAAAGAAAGAATTTAAAAAAATATTTTAAACTAAAAGAATATGAATAGGCATAATAAAAAGTTGTGACCAGCAGCTAAATTATTTTTCAGAGGGAAATTGAGAGCTTTATAGGTCTGTATGAAGATCCCTAGATGGTGCAAATAGTTTGCATTTGATTACTAACATAAAGGTTGGTGGTTTCAATCTATCCAGTTGTACTTTGGATGAAAAGGCTTGGCGATTGGCTTCTGTAAATATTACAACCAAAAAAACCCTATGGAGCGGTTCTACTCTGTAACACATGGGACGTTATGAGTTGGAATTGACTTGTAGACAACTAACACCAGTAACAATAACAGGCTTATACGAGGGAGGTGGATTCATTTTGTATGAATGCTGTAACAAATTATCACAGTTTTACTGACTTAAAATAACACATTTATTCTCTTCAACAGTTTTCAAGGTCAGGATTCTGAAATCTTCACTAGGCTGAAATCAACGTGTCAGCAGGGCTGCGTCACCTCTGGATGCTTTAGGGGATAATTCATTTTCTTCTTTTTCTAAGTTCTAAAGCTGCATCCTTACATTTTTCTTTTGATACGGATTATCCTTCCATCTTCAAAGCTGGGCAGTGTAGCATCTTGCTTCAATCATCTTATTGCCTTCTTTCTCTGTAGCAATTTGTGATTAAATCACTGGGTGCGCCCGGATATTCAGGATCTTCTCCCCATTTTAAGATCTTTAAATTTCATCTGCATAGCCTCTTATGTCATATAAGATTACATAGTCTGGATTTGGTTGTTTAGGATGTGGATGTCTTAGAGGGCAATTATTCAGCTTACCACAAGGGGAAGAAAGATTTAAAATTGGTGATATTAGCTTCCATCAAAAGAACTAAAAAAAAAAAAGACCAAAAAAAGTAAAACTAAAGAAATAGAGAGAGATAATCAAAATAAAAACAGATTAACAATGAAATAAAAGCAATCATGCATAAAAAAAGAGCATATAATAAACACAGTTGTTTCTTTGAAAAGATTAATAAAGTAGATAAACCCAAAAAGATTAATAAAGATAAATAGAAAGACTAATTGTGGCCATCAGGATAAAAACAGAGACGTCACTATAAATGTTTCAAATATTAAAAAACAAAGTATATTATAAACAAACTTTTTATCAATAAATTTAACTCAATAAATTTCGTTACTAAATTGGACAAATTCTTTGAAAAACATAATATCTTACACATGCTAAAAGACCAAAAAAGAAAATCTGAATAGTTCTCTTTCTCTTAAATAAAATGGAAATTATAATTTTTTTATAATTAAAAAAAAAGTTCTACCCAGAAAACTTGACAATCAGATGACTTTACTAATAAACTTTCCCAAATATTTAAGAAAATGATAGTGCCATTCTTCCACAAACTATTTTAGAGACTACACAAGTGAGAAATACACTCCATGTTGTTTTATGAGGTTCATATGACTCTACTCACATTCTAGACAAGGATATTTTAAGTAAATAAATTACCTGGACATTTGTCTGATTAACCAAATAATGTATTGGTTTTACTGAATTATAATCACTATTAACTGTCAAGTGGGGTTACACAAGTTATCTAAGGATAGTTTAACATTTCATCTATGTCAGATGGAAATGAGGCATTCCACTACAATGTCAGTAGCAGCTATATGGGGAGCCTAGAATTTCACCTTCTCTGAAGCAGAGATGAGGCTCCCCTTCTTCCCAGCAGAGGTGTTGTCAGAAAAGTCCTCCTGTGAGCCATGACTTTCACCACCACTGAGCAATAATGAGAATACACCCACCATGATGTCAATGAAGGTATCATGTGAGAAGCTAGAATTCTCCCTCTTACCCAGCAGTGAAGATGGAACCTCGCCCCATCCAACTCAGGTGTCATCAGATGTTGAATGAGGATTCAGACACATAATTCTACCTAGTAGTGAAAAGGTAATTCCCCTCCATTCCCCTGCTGGAGTAGTGTCAGATAAAGCCAGCTAAAATAGAAATGTATAGAAAATCCAGAGTCTCATAACATAATATAAAACTGTGCAGGTTTCAGTAGAAAAATCACTCATAACTGAATTAAAAAAAAAAATCAATAGATGCCAACACCAAGATGACAGAGATAACTGAAACTATCTTAAAAGATTTTAAAGCAGCCACGATAAAAATTCTTAAATAAGCAATTATGAACACACTTAAATGAAAAAAAAAAATCCTCAATGAAGAAATAGAAAATCTTAGCAAACATAAGAGATGTAAACAATAACCAGACAGAAATTTTAGAAGTAAAAAACACAATCATTGAAATAAAAATCTCAATGTATAGAATCAATAGCAGAATGGAGGGGGCAAGGAAAAGAATTAATGAAATAGAAGATGGACAATAGAAATATCCAATGTGAATAATAGAAACAATTAAAGCAAAAATTATGGCACTCTCTGAAGTGGTTATAAAAGGATATATAGAGAGGAAATATTTAAAACAATAATATAAATGGGGGAAAGTAAAGCAATGTAAAGTTTTTATTCTTCACTTAAATTGTAAAATGATGACACCAGTAGACTGTTATGTTTTGTATATGTAATGTATTTTCTATAGCAACCAATAAGGGACAAGAAAAAGAAAATAGTGAAATGAAAAACAGAACAAAAAGATAAAAAATAAGATGAGAGATAACTCTTAACATATCAATAATTACATTAAATTTAAATAGTCTAAATACACAAATTAAGACAAATTGACAAGGTGGATTAAAAAACATCACCCAACAATATGTTATCTACAAGAAACTCACTTTAAACATAACAACATAGGCAACTTGAAAGTAAAAAGAATAAAAAAGGTATATCTTGTAAACATTAATCAAAAACAAGTAAGAGTTGCTATTGTAAAAACCTAATAGACTTCAGAGAAAATAAATTTTCCAGAGACAGAGAGAGAAATCATACACAGAGGTCTGTCCACCAAGAGGATGTAGCAATTCTAAATGTGTGTGTGCACCGAACAACAGAACTGCAAAATACATAAAGCAAAAACTGATAAAGCTGAAATGAAAAGTAGATATATACACACTTTAACTATCTCTCTCTCAAAAATTGATAGAATAATCAGATAATTAGCAAGGGTATATATGAACTCAATATTACCATCATCCAACAGGATCCAATGATCGTTTATAGAACATTTCACCCAACAACAGCAAAATATAGATTATTTCAAGTGCTCATGGAACATGTACCACGATAGACCATATCCTGAGCCATAAGACAAACCGGAAATCTAAAAGTGAAAACATACAAAGTGTGTTCTCCAATCCAACCATAACAGAATTAGTTTAGAAATCAATAATGCAAAGAAAATAGGAAAATACCTACCCACTTGGAAATTTAATAACACATTTCTAAATGAGCCACGGCTCAAAGAGAAATCTCAGGGGAAATAGAAAAAATACATTGGGTAAAATGAAAATTAAAATACGGTATTTCAAGATTTGTGGGACACAACTAATTTAGTGACAAGAAATGTACAGCTAAACTCATGCACTACAAAAGAGAGAAAACCTCAAGTCAATAATCTAAGCCTCGAGAACCTAGAAAGAAAAGAATAATGCAAATCCAAAGCAAGCAGAAGATAGAAAATAACGGACAAGAGAAGGAATAAAAGACATTGAAATAGAAAAACAGTTTTTTGAGAATTTTTTGTTTGTTTGGAAATAAGTGTTCATATGACACGTGGTTATCTATCTGTATTGGCCCAATTGTTCCAAAAGTTGCTATCACTGAATGGAGAAAACCACAAATGGGGAGAAGTCTTAAATCAATAATCTAAGCCTCAAGAAACTAGAAAGAAAAGAGTAAAGCAAACCCAAAGCAAGCATATGTACCAGACCCAAACCAAACCCAGTGCCGTCAAGTCGGTTCCAACTCTTAGCGACCCTAAAGGACAGAGTAGAACTGCCCCATAGAGTTTCCAAGGAGCGCCTGGTGGATTTGAACTGCTGACCCTTCGGTTAGCAGCTGTAGCACTTAACCACTACACCACCAGGGTTTCCAAGCATATGATAGGGAATAATAAAGACAAGAGAAGAAATAAATGACATTAAAAACAGAAAAACAATTTTTTGAGAGTTTTTTTATTTAAAAATAAGTGTTGTCTATCTATATTGGCCCAACTGTTCCAAAAGTTGCCACAAATGGGAAAATGCAGAGGCTCTGTATTAGTTATCTATTGTTGAGTAACACATTTCCACAGCTTATTGATTAGAAAACACAATTTTATTTTCTCAGCATTTCCATGCGTGAGAAGCATGGACATGACTCAGCTGGGTCTCCTGCTTGGTGTCTCACCAGGATGCAATCAAAGTACTGTCCAGGGCTAAGGTTTCATCTGAAGTTTGGACTACAGAAAGATTTCCTTCTCATATTCATACTGTGTTGACAGCATTTGGTTCTTTATTGTTACAGGATTCATGGCAGCTTTCTCACAGCGGAGAGTGAGTGAGAGAGTGCATATCTGCTTATGTAACCACATACATATAATCGTGTACATCACATCACCTTTGCCACATTCCACTGGCTAGAAATAAGGCACAAATAGAGAAAGCCAAACCATGGCTCCACCTTAAAGTCTGTAGGCCAGAGGCACCCTACCCCCCATGCTTCCTGTGAACTATCTTCAGTGACTTGATCTGGGTGGTAACTTACTTGTACAAATCACCCTCCAAAAAGAACTGGGCTCAGTCAAAGGAAGTAGTTAACAACTCAATAACTGAAATATTAACTAATGATAATGCCAAATGATTAGGACTGTTCAGGTTAAATTATGTACCCCCAAATCAAAAATAAATAAATATTCACACTTTCTTTTTCAATCTGTGCAATGCTCAATTAAGTACCTAAGAGATCTCAATAAATTTAATGATAAAAATTGTGTATACCTTCTTTTTTTTAATTTCTTAACGGGGAAGACAGAAAAAAAATAAAAATAAAAAAACCTACCTGACATTATGAAAATACTTGCTCTTCTCAATGTCAAAATGGCTGAAAATAGAAAGCAATACAGGTAGAGACTAGTGCATTTGTCAGAAAACGTTACTGGAAGATGCATAGGAAACACTGCAAAGAATTTGAAGAACCAGGGAGTTAAGGTCAATCACAGTGTGAAAGATTTGTTATTTAGTTGCGGTGTGTTCAAATATTACTAGAATACCTCAGTTCACAATATTTTCTGGGTTCATTTTCATTATAAAATATTCTAAGAATAGCCTTTTTTATGATCTATTAGAGGAAAGTGGACTGGAGAATAATACATTCAAAGTCTTCTTTAATGAAAACCAATGCTGGTGTAAAAACTATGTATGGATAACCACTAATGAAGTGGTTATTTTAACTTAAAAAAAAAAAAACTAGAAAAGGGTCACAGAATGAGAACTAGAGTACTAAATATGGAGTATTTGTGAAATTTGTTCACTGAATTATTCATAGCCTAGTGAATGCAGCAAAGAACACAGAGTGCTGAAAGGCATTGACACAGTGTACTCAAAGGATTTGACAAACTTAAATATAAGTTTCCCATTTTACAAAAAGACATGCGTTCCAAACTGGTTGGCTTTTTAGGGATGAAAGGAAAAGTCAGAAATATATCATAAAGCAGATAATTTTGAAAGAATATGGCATATACTTTCCCTTTTATATAAATGTTACTGTTTTTCAAGAGAATTTTGTGTAAGGGGAGAGCATTCTGAAAACCAAAATCCGCTGCCAACTCCATAGGGTTTCCAAAGAGTGGCTGGTGGATTCAAACTACCAACATTTTGGTTGGCAGTTTTAGGTCTTAACCTTTATGAAAATAGACGATTAGAAAAGTTTGCATCAACTTTAAGAAACCTTAGTAAGGGATGACACCTCAGCCTGCTAAGGACTTCCAGGAAATTAGACTTACTTCACCCAAGTTTAAGTAAACACGCAAGAAACATGTAGGGATGATTTGTTTGAGGTTGTTTCCAGTCATGAGTGCCTGATAAGTATGTGTGGTGAGGCCAAGGTCTCTAGAAAATTTGTGAGAAGACGGGAAGAGGGAAAAATCACTGATGTTAAGCTTCATGAAGAACTGACTCTTCAGTTCTGTCAGGAGGTGTCATTAGCATGTGCGTCTTTGGGGCCACTTGAGGAAGTTTGCCCCTCATCCCAAGGTGTCTGATTTGGTGGTTTCTCTATATACCTGTGTTTCTGTATCTTATACCTAAAGGAAAGAAACTTGTATTACTTTCTTCTATCTGTTTGCACTCCTCTGTCAATCACACTCTGATTAGGAAAACATCAGAATAAAATAAATCAAAAGCATTAAAAATATATTAATGGTTCACACACACACAAACTATAATGAGAACCTTTAGAAAAAAATCCAGTAAATGAATTTTCTAATCTTTCTAATTTTTGTAATATGGAAAATTTTAGTGAAATTTGAACTCATTTATTAACATTAAAATGTAATACATGTTGATTAGTTCTCAAAGAACAATTTATTGGCATCAAGGAAGATAGCAATTTATGAGCTGAATTTTACCTGTTTCCACATAAAACTTTGCATAATTGATGAATATGATGTAAAGTTAGTGTCATGAAGGAACACAATGAACCCAATATTTCTTCCACTCAGGTCTATGACTGTCATTAAAACCAAGTAGTTAAGTAAAATGAATTTAGACCCAGGCATTAGAATTCTAAATTGTATTGAATTAAACCAGGATTTTCAGTAGAATGAAGCATATTCAATGACATTGATTTTTTGTTCTTGTTAGGTGCCATTGAGCCAGTTTTGACTCATAGAGACCCTATGTACAACAGAACGAAACACTGCCAGATCCTGAGTCAGCCTCACAACCCTCCACATGTTTGAGCCCATTGTTGCAGCCATCTTGTCATCCATCTCCTTGAAGGTCTTCCCCTTTTTCACTGACCCTCTACTTTACCAAACATGATGTCCTTCTCCAGGGACTGATCCCTACTGATAATATGACCAAAGTATGTTAGATGTATTCTCACCATCCTTGCTTCTAAGGAGCATTCTGGCTGCACTTCTTCCAAGACAGATTTGTTAGTTCTTCTGACTGTCCGTGCTATAGCCCATATTCTTCGCCAACACCCTAATTCAGATGCATTAATTTGACATCCAAATTACATCAATAGAAAACTAATATACCAATTAGAGGTGTTCAGAAGGAAGTTAATTTATAAATCTTAAGATTGGAGGTGAAGTTGGAGATAGAGATGAAGCTATGAGGCTCAACAGCATATTGACAAAAGGACAATAGGTAAGAGGAGGCCAATTCAGACAAAATGTGTGTTGTGATTGATATAGCTGTGCATTTAGAATGTCTTTCTTTGTAGTACAGTAGAAAAATTATCTAGGCTAAGTGTCAGCAGATTTGGATAAATGTTTATAAATAATTCATCCATATATTTCTAGTCAAGTAAAACAAAAAAAATTAAAAAAAAACATGTAATAACTCTGAGAAACTTTATTTAATTCCTGGTGTATTCTTGATATTCTGAATTACTTTGTTTAGAAGATCTGGAAGTACTTTTCAAAGTATTTTTATAAATATTTTATACTTTTCATTTAGAATAGTCTAACATTTTAAAATTAAGTACAAGAAAAATAACATAGATGCAAGATACAGAAATTTTAAAAGGTTTACTGTTTGACAGGAACGCTAGAAGGATTTTTCTTTTTTTTTTTTAATTTGCTGTTTTCCATATGGTTTTATACTTTTTGAAAACTATTGAAGAAATTCCAAGCTAGCACTAGATAAATGCAAGAACAGGTCTTGCGTTTACTGTAGAATAACAACGATTTCTCAGCAGACCACTAGGTGCATGTTAATAAATCTTTTTACCAATTCTGAACTCTTCCATGTTAAGTTTTGAGAAATGGTAGAAGCCATTCCATTTAAGTTTTTCAGCAATTATAGTCCATTTCCCATTATTTAATACTAATATTATCCTGTATTAAAATTACATTTAACTATTTAAATTGCTTAAGCAGCTGGGTGATACAAACATTTAAGAAAGGATGGTGGCTCTAATCCACCCAGGGGTGCCTCAGAAGACAGTCCTGCTTCTGAAAGATCACAGCCTTGGAAACCTTACGGAGTAGCTCTACTCTGTACACATAAGGTCTCCATGAGTCAGAATAAACTCCAAAGACAACTAGCAAGAAACACATCAATTATATTGTGTAACCACTTGCAATTTCAGGGTTATTTTTCCTGGCATCAGTAGTGTCTTAGTGGATGATAATAAATTCTGTGGAGCCAATGTTATTCTCTTCAGTTGAAAGGACTTTGTTATTTATCATGGATAGAAAAAAAAGCAAATGAAAGTGAAGCATGTCTAGAGAAAGCTGTCTCCTTAGAACAAAATCTGCTGAGTAGAGATGCTGGCCCTTTACAGTCGTATGATGGCTTTCAGTGGAATGACTTAAATCTAAAAATGCCATGAAAATTGTGTGACATTGCGTTAAAATGCTTTCAGACCTCTCTTTGGATACAAAATGTGTGTTTTATGTAACTTACCTTTTCTAAGCTAGTGGGAATATGGAAATGATGTCTGTACTTTAGGGCATACTATGAGTTACTGTTACAGAATCCAAATTCAGCCCAACAAGAATTGAGTACAACTTATTTTCTTGTATTTCTTAAACTGTATTTTTTTAAAGATTGATATTTCTGTACACCAAGAACTAGCTGCTGTATGATTATTTTATTCAAGCCTAGCCACATTATTTATGTTGTAGAAAGACATTTTTATTCTTTTACTACTTGATATGGATTGAATTATATAGGGTCACTATGAGTCAAAATTGACTCCACGATAACGGGTTTGGTTTGGCCTGGCTTATACCTCCCCCACCACCAAAAAAAAAAAAAAAAAACAGGTACTATCATCCGTCAGTATCCACAGGAGATTGGTTCTGGGACCCCCACAGATAGAAAAATCTACAGGTGCTCAAGTCCCTTGTGTAAAATGGTGTAGTATTTGCATATAACTTTCAAACCTCCTCCCATATACTTTAAGTCATCTCTAGATTACTTATAATACCTAATACAATGTAAATGCTAAGTAAATAGTTGTTTGTGCTAACACTTAAAGCTTAATGCTTCCTCTGTCTTTGCAAGCTTTTTGAAACTTTTTTTCTGAATATTTTCTGTTGCAGGTTGGTTGAATCAATGGCTGTGACACCTGCGGATGGGGGGCCGGCTGTATGCTGAAGTCTTAATAACCCCTTTACTTGTGAATGTGACCATGTTGGTAAATAGGTTCTTTCTTTCCAGACGTCATCAGTTGAACTAAGGAAGTCATACTGGAGCGTAAGTCCTAATCCCTTCTAAAAAAAAAAAAAGAAAAAAATCCCTTCTAAGTGGTGTCTTATAGGAGAGAAGCTGATTTGCAGACAGAGTCACACAGGAAGAAGACAGACACTATGTGAAGATGTAGCTGAGAGCAAAAGAATGCCAAGGGTTACCAGGAGCCACCAGAAACTAAGAGAAAGGCCTGGAATGGCTTCTCTCTCAGAGCTCTCAGGAGGGTTCAACGCAGCTATTTTTCTTTTTTTTCTTTTTGAGCTTTAGGTGAAGGTTTACAGGGCAAATTTGTTTCTCATTAAATAATTGATACACTTACTCTTTTATGACATTGGTTCCCAACCCTGAGATACGTCAACACTCTCCCCTTCTTGACCTAGGATTCTCTATTTCCATTCATCCAGCTTTCCTGGCCCCTCCTGCCTTCTTGTCCTTACCCCTGGGTTGGTGTGCCCATTTAGTCTTTTATACACGGTTGAGTTACTTGTATGATGGTTTGTTTTATGGTCCTGTATAATCTTTGACTGTCCAAAACCCTTTATTGTGATCCCAGTCAGGGCAGTTGGTGGTTGTAGCCGGGTACCATCTCATTGTGCTGGACTCAATCTGGTGGAGGCTGTGGTACTTGTGGTCCATTAGTCCTTTGGACTAATCTTTCCCTTGTGTCATTGGTTTTCTTCATTCTCCCTTGGTCCAGATGGAGTGGGACCAGTAGAGTATCTTAGATGGCCATTCACAAGCTTTTAAGAACCCAGACACTACTCACCAAAGTAGGATGTAGACATTTCTTTATAAATTATGTTATACCGATTGAGCTAGACATCCCCCAAGACCATGGTCCCCAGCCCTCAGCCCAGTAACTCCATCCTTCAGGGAGTTTGGCTGTATCTATGAAGCTTTCATGACTTTGCCTTGGTCAAGTTGTGCTGACTTCCCCAGTATTGTGTAAAGACTTACCCTTCACCAAATTTACTACTTATCTTTTGCCTATTTAGTCAACACAGCTAGTATTCTGATTTGGATTTCTAGAATCCAGAGCTGTAAGACAACAAATTTCTATTCTTTAAAGATACTCATTTTGAAGTATTTTATTATGGCAGCCCTAGGGAAACTAAGACAAACTCCTACTGAAGTCTTTGCAGTATTAAATTCCCTGAGAAATATTATACTGAAAAATAAAAAGTTCTGATAACCCTTATTTATAATGAGAGGTCTGCTTAATGAGAAATGAATTCTCATCGAATTTTATTCATGGCATTGGGACATTCTTAAGTGCTGGTGAAGTACAAGAACCACCTTCACATTGTTGAAGAGGTAAGAGATTTTCCTTTTCTCTTTCCTGGACAGGGCCTCTTTTCTGTTTATTTTTTGTTTGATCGATGAGAATATGGTATTCGAAGCACATATTTACAGTGTTGTCTTAGGCTGGATTGTCTAGAGAAGGAAAACCAGTGAAGTGTACATATATACAGAGAGAGAGAAAGAAAGAGAGACAGAGAGAGAAAGATTCATATCAAGGAGATGGCTCACGTAGTTGTAGAGGTTGGAAAGCGCCAAGTCCATGTGTCAGGCTGGAAGCTTCTCCTTATTCATGTAGCTGCAAGATCAGCAGATCAAATAGCAAGCCTCAGGCTCACAGGCTGCGGAGGCTGACAAATCTCAAAACTAGCAGGTAAGCTACTAGCTCAAGTCCCAAGAACCAGAGGTCAGATGAGGAGTCAGCTGTAGGATCCAGAGCAACCAAAAGCCGGTGAGCTGTGCCAGAAAGTCCACACATATTACATGCAGGCCACACCCCCAAGGAAACTCCCTTTTAACAGGCTTCCTGCTTATAGCAGATCTCATTGTTGCAGTGATTTCATTATATCAGAGCTCATTATGGAGGTGATTACATTGTTACATACCTGCCAAACTACATCATAACTGCCAGACCACTGAAAACCATGGCCCAGCCAAGTTGGCACACAACCGTAAGCATCACAAGTGTATACCTAAATATTTTGGGCATATGTATAAACTTGGTTAGACATTACCATGATCAAAATAATAAGTATATTCATCATTAACAAATGTTTCTGCCTGCACCTTTCTAATGCCTCCTCCCTGCCTCTATACCCCATTTACAGGCAGCCAATGATCTGCTTTCTGTTACTATAGATTAGTTTGTTTTATTTAGAATTTTATATAAAGGGAATAATAGAATATATATATGTATATGTACATATATGTGTGTATATATAGGAGGGTGAGTCAAAAAGTATTGCTACTAGGATTCCAGTTCATACATACATGGGTTTATTCCAAACAAAACGTGTTTAAACATGTCTCTGCAATCTGTGGATGGCTGCAGACAAGTTCTCCCAGTAATACACTTGACTTAGCCTAGTTAGGGTACCTTCAAAAAAAAAAAAAAAAGGATACTTTTGTGCCATTGAAAAGAAAGACTTAGAGATCAGGGCTAATATCACATTTTTAACAAAACTCAAGTGGACATCTTTCGAAATCATTGAAGTTTTGCAGTAAGTTTATGGGAACGCTGCCCCACACAAAACAACAGGTTTTAGATGGATCAAGTGTTTGAAGGAAGGTCAGGAAGACTCAAAATGAGCCAAGAGAAGGAAGATTGATCAGAAGGTAATGGTGACTATTTTTTGGATTCCAAAGGGGTAATCTTGATAGATTTTCTCCAAGGACACAGGACAATCACAGGGGCTTATCATAAGAAGTTGCAAGAAAGTTGAAAACTGCATTGATGAGAAAAAGGCCAGGAAAGTTGCTCCAAGGACTTTTTTTTTTCCATCGCAAGAGTGTAACTGCTGGCTCTTCAAGGGCTGCAAGGGCGGTCCTAAGAGAATTTCATTGGAAAACCTTCCCCCATCCACTCGACAGCCCTGATCTTGCCCCTTCAGACTTTTTTTTTTTCCCCAAACTCGAAGAACATTTAAAAGAAACACTGTTTGAGTCCCTGGTGAATGCCAAAACTGCCATTTTGATGGGCAGAATACTTTGGGGAAGGGTTAGAGAGGTGGAAACACCACCTGCGGAAGTGTATAGACCTAGATGGAGGATATGTCAAGAAACAATAGCTTCACCTTTTGATACTTTTGTTTAATAAAGGTTTCTATGATTTTGCAGTAACACTTTTTGACTCAACCTTTTGTGTATGTGTATATATATTTTTTTTATATATATGCACACATATATACACACACGCACATGTACATACATACCCACACACATATATATGGCTTCTTTCACTTAGCATAATTATTTTCAGATTCATTTATGTTATAGCATACATCAATAATTTAATCCTTTTTACTGCTGTGTAGCTTTCTACTATATGGAAATTCAGCATCAGCTTGATGGCAGTTTTTTTTTTTTTTTTGGTATTCATGTGTTGATGGACACACAAATAAGGCTGGCACGTGTTTTAACTTACATCCCCGAATGATTGCTGAAATTGAGTGTCTTTTCATGGACTTGTTTGTCATTCATGTTTTTTTTGCAGTTGTCTTAGTTATCTAGTGCTGCTGTAACATAAATACCACATGTAGGTGGTTTTAACAAATCAAAATTCATTTTCTCGCAATTTAGGAGGCTAGAAGTCCAAATTCAGGGTGCTGCCTCTAAGGGGAAGGCTTTCTCTCTCTGCCTGCTCTGGAGAGGGTCTTTGTGTTTTGAGTTTCTGCTCTTGGGTGTTCTTCACGTGGTTTGACATTTCTCTTCCCCAATCGCAACTTCTTTTGCTTGCTTGTTTAATTTCGTTTATATCTTAAAAGAGATTGATTTAAGACACACTCTACAATAATCCTGTGTCATTAACAAAACAAGGACAGCCCATTCCCAAATGGGATTATAACCACAGGCATTGTTGTTGTTGTGTACCACTGAGTCAATTCCGATTGATAGCAACTGTACAGGACAGAGTAGAACTGCCTCATAGTTTCCAAGGAGCGGCTGGTGCATTTGAACTGCCGAACTATTGGTTAGCAGACAAGCTCTTAGCCACCGTGCCACCACAGGCATGGAGGTTAGGATTTACAACACATATTTTTGGGGGACACAAATCAATTCATAACAGAAGCCATCTTTTAATGTATTTTTTTATGCAGTGAATTATATATAACAGCATATTTGTCATTTCAACCAATTTACATATAAAATTCAGTGACATTTATTACATTTACCATTTTGTACAATCATTTTTTTTTCATTACCACTGTTTCCAATTTTTTTAACCACAGTTTAACAGAAAATTAGTGTCCCTTAAGTAATAACTCCCTCTTCCTCCCTCCTTCCCAGCCACTCTTGTTATCATTAATAATCTTTAGTCTCTAGACATTTGCTTATTCTGTATATTTCATATAAATTAGATCATCCCATATTTTTCCTTTTGTGTTGGACTTATTTCATTCAGCATGTTTTCAAGGTTTATCCACGTCAATAGTGTGTATCAGGACTTCATTTGTCTTTATGGCTAAAAACTGTCACACTGTATGTATATACCATATTTTATTGATCGGTTTATCTGTTCATGGGCACTGTTTATCTGTTCATGGACACTGTCATTTGAGGGCTAATTTTTCTGATGTTGGGTGCTTGGTAATCTTTGATTTCACAAAAGACATTGTGAATTTAGCTTTGTTGGATTGTAGATAATTTTGTGTTCTCATGTGTATTCATGAGCTTTGCGCTAGGATACATTAGGTTATTTGCAAACAGTTTGACCTTTTCAAGTCTTAGTTTTTAAAGATTTGTTAGATGAAGCCAGAGCATTTCTTATCACAAAGCTAATTATTTCCCACTATTTTTGTACTCTTTTGTGTACAACAGCCATTTGTCTACTCTACGTAATACCCACTAATCATGAAGTTTTCGTGTCTGACTAGTAAAAACTGGCACTATTCCTAGTGCTGTGTATCATTGGGCATTGTTACTGATCGTTTGGGATGGCTCTTTCCCCAGCATCATGTTCCTTTGTCTTTGTGTGGGCATTAGTACTCAGTTAAATACCCGATTTGAACTCTCTGAAGATCTCTGTTTTTCTCACTGTCTCTGTACATCTTCTTTATGGTGTTTTGTTCTGTAAACTCTAGGGGTCTTGGTCTCCCTGGGCTCTCTGCTCTGTGAATTTCATGTTTCTTATGAAGAAAACTAACTTCTGTGGGTACACCTTTTATCTCCACCAGGAAGGTTTGAGCACGTTGGAGTAAGAGTCAGAATCATCTCTGAGAGCATAGTAGCCAGCTTGCCTTTGGATTATGATTTAGTCAGGGATGTAGATATTTGTAAGAATACATCATCATATCAAATTTATTTGTGGGGGAGGATTCTTGTTCATTGCTTCTCTTGAAAGAAGTACCGTTGCATAGTAATTAAGAGCACAGACTTTGAAGCCAGCCTGCCTGGGCTTGAATCTCAACTCTGTCACTTTCTTGCCATATCTCCACATCAGTAAAATAGGAATAATTATCAATTCTATTTCATAAAAGTATTAGGAGGATTAAAATTGTGGATTATGTAAAGCATTTTGATAGCAATAAATAAAGCAATACATATGGGTTTCTTAAATAAATAAATTTCTGGGTGGCGCAAACTGTTAATGTGCTGGGTGGTGCAAAGGGTTAATGTGTTGGAGTGCTAACCAAAAATTTGGAGATTTGGGTGCACCCAGAGGCATCTTGGAAGAAAGGCTTGGCAACCAACTTATGAAAAATCAGCCATGAAAACCCCATGGAACACAATTCTAATCTGACACATATGGGGTTGCCATGAGTCAAGATCCATAGATAGATATAGATATGTAGATAGGTGCCGCCAAGTTGACTGTGATTCATGGAGATCTTATGTACAACAGATCAAAATGTTGACTGGCCCTGCGCCATCCTCACAATCGCTGGCATGTTTGAGTCCACTGTTGTGGCTATTGTGCCAATCTGTCTCTCCTGAGGATCTTCCTCCACCTAACTGATCCTCTATTTCATCAAAGAAGATGCTCTCCTCCAGTGATTGATCCCTCCTGATGACAAGTCTAAAGCAAGAAAGTCGAATACTGTTCTGTTTTTATGCATTGTCTATTTTTTAGAGTAGATCACCAGGGTTTTTCTTCCCAGCCTATCACAGTCTAGAAGCTCTGCCAAAACCTGTCCATCACAGGTGATCCTGCTGGTATTTGAAATACTGGTGGCATAGCTTCCAGCATCACAGCAACATGCAAGCCACCACAGTACAGCAAACTGACAGACCAGGTGGATATCTAGATAGATAGATGATAGATAGATAGATAAATGATAGATACATAGATGATAGATAGATAGATGATAGATAGATAGATAGATAGATAGATAGATAGATAGATAGATAGATAGATAGATAGATAGATAGATGATAGATAGATGATAGATAGATAGATAGATGATAGATAGATAGATAGATAGATAGATGATAGATAGATAGACGATAGATGATAGATAGATAGATAGATAGATAGATAGATAGATAGATAGATAGATAGATGATAGATAGATAGATAGATAGATAGATGATAGATAGATAGATAGATAGATAGATAGATAGATAGATGATAGATAGATAGATAGATAGATAGATAGATAGATAGATAGATAGATAGATAGACAGATAGACAGATGATAGATAACTATATCTGTAGCAGTGCTCTAAGTAGAAGAATGTAATAGAGAACAGAATGCAGTTGTTTCTCTCAAGAGCTTAATGGTTTAGCAAGGGATGACAGACTGTGGGGAATGGGAGACAGAGGCAATTGCAATGTGTGCCTGTAGGACAATTACAGAGACTGTGGAAAGCACCTAGATGCACAAAAATCAATATAGGACATATGGATATAATATTGTGTGAGTTATGTAGTCTCAGGAGACAATTGTCCATGAGCCTTCTGCATTTCTGCAAGTCTTTGAACAGACCCACTAACTCATTTTTCTGAACTGTCTTCTCAAGAATGTTTGTATAGCACCAAACCTGTTTCCATCGAGTCAATTCCGAATCATAATGTAAAGTAGAACTGCCCCATAGGGTTTCCAAGAAGCATCTGGTGGACTCGAACTGCTGATCTTTTTGGCTAGCAGCTACTCTCTTAACTACTGCTCCAAAGGTGTCACTGAGTCAACTCTGACTGACAGCAACCCTATAGGACAGAGTCAAGCTGCCCCATGGGGCTTCCAAGGCTGTAAATATTCACAGAAGCAGGCTGCCACAACTTTTCTCCTGTGGAGCAGCTGGTGAGTTTGAACTGTCGACCTTTTGGTTAGTAGACCAGTGCTTAACCACTGTGTAAACCAGGGCTCCTTGGTTGTAAGGTAGTACATTATAAACATGCGAAAGCTATTTTCTCCCCAAGTAACTCTGGATGTATTATTTTTCCGTGAGTGATATGGGTTTGGTTGACACCCAAATGTCCCACTGCCCTGGCATTCCTAGTTACTGCATGGTAATCAAATCAACAGAGTCCTGTGGCCTGGGTGATGTAGCCTTTCTCTGAAGAATTCTAGGAGGTAAAGCCAATCCTTTCTCAAACCGAAATGAGATAATCTGGCTTCTCGGGAGCCCTATATTTGCATGTCTTATTGTCTACGTCCAAATTAATTGACTCATGTTAAGGGATGCTTAGGCTGAGGGCATACCCAGGATGGGAATCAGGGGCAAACGTATATAGTAACAGGTCACATAAAAGTTCAAAGCACTGGCTTTAATAGCAGGTAAATCTGTGTTCTAATAATAGCTCTGTCTCATCCAGCTTAATTCGGATGTTTCTGAGCATCAATTTTTGCATCCTTAAAAGGAATAATAATAATATTTATCTCTTAAGGTAACTTTGAAGATTAAGTGAAATGATTGTTTTAAAAGACATAGCACAGTGCCTAACACATAGTAAGCTGTCAGTCTAAGATCATTGCTATTTTCATTCAGAAAGCTGTAATTTTTATCTATGTCCAGTCCTTCCTCAGGACATAGATTAAGATTCTACAATTTGCATTAGCACTACATTTTTCCATTAAATGTATTATTGTTGTTGTTATGTGTTGTGTTGTCAATTTTCGACTTGAAGTGACCAATGTGACAGAGTAGAACTTCCCTATAGGGTTTCGTAGGCTATAGCCTTTATGGGAAGAGATCACGAGGTCTTTTCTCCCATAGAACTGCTGGGTGGGTTCAAACCACCGATCTTTTGGTTAGCACACTAACACTTAACCATTGAGCCACCAGGGTGCCTTCATTAAATATAGCACTGGTTTGAAACTAAGAAAAAACAATGTCACTGCCAAATACTGCTTTTTGTTTTTGTTTTGTTTTTCTGCGCATAACTTCCTCAATTACAAAGGCTGTATTTAATGAATTATATTTTAATTGAATCTGGAAAGGTAATACTAGGTCAAAAAGTTGCATCCTCTATTAGATGTCTTTATTGAATGTAAACTCATGTTTTTATGGTGAACATCACTCAGCTGGAAAGGGGATTGAAGATGGCAATTTGAAAAATGTCAAGTATATTCAGGATCTTTCCCTGACCTTGGTCCAATGAAAAAAATGATGTTGCTTTATTACAAGGTGAAGTTTCTCCTAAAACTGAGAATGAGACAGAATTTTCAAAATTTGTCTTAGAGTTGAAGTCTGTAAAGCTGAACAACAATATCATAAACACACATAATCTCTGCCTATTTCTCAGAGGCTTCCAATTTTTGATGAGTCCTCCATTCAGAACTATCTTCTGTATAAATTCAAGACAATTGTTGTGATTTCCTGAAAGAAAAAAAAATTGTCTATTTGACAGTGTCCTGAAGAGTAGGTTCCTTAATTATGAATCTTGTCATTTGAGCAACTTGTCATTTAGCATTTAAAATTATGATAGATGAATGATTCTGGGGACCCAAATGTCACCCTAGTATATACTTCCTATATACTCTATAGTGTATAGAAAACATAGTGGGTTCAACATTTTGTTGTTTTAGAGTAGTCATAAGAAACTAGAACCATACTGAGAGTGTTAGATTTTGTATTTCATTGTGGGGAAAAAAACATTTTAGTCACATTTGGAAAATCCATCATTTTGTTTGCTAACATTGACATAACTTCCTGATACTACTTTAACGTGAAACTGTGCCCTTTCCAACCTTTTTTTCTGATTTTGTTTTGTAAGACAATGAAACATGGTATATAATCAGGCACCACAGGAAATATTCTTGAACCAAATGCCTCAGATGTACATATGTCTAATGTAAATATGTACATACGCTCTTATATGTTCTTATATTTACCTCGGAAACCGTGGTAGCATAGTGGTTAAACACTACGCCTGCTAACCATAGGGCTGACAGTTTAAATCTACCAGGTGCTCCTTGGAAACTCTACGGGGCAGTTCTACTCTGTCCTATAGGGTCGTTATGAGTAGGAATCGACTCGATGGCAATGGGTTTCGTTTTTTGGTTTATATTTACCTTGAGACATTTTCAATAACAAATTATATTATCTTTGGAGTTATATATTTTTATTTTGCTTCACTTATACACACACACCCACACCATTTTATAGGGCTATTTCTATGGGCTCCACAGACAGGACCTAGAAAAATGGTAAGTAAATGTGCACAAATGTGAATCAAGTAAAATGTGATAAGTTGAACATTTACTATGTACAAATGTTTTATATATGTTATTTAATTTAATCTGAATAGATGACTGAATATATGACTATTTTATAAAGGAACTAAGTGAGGCTCAAAGAGGTTTATTAAATTACTTGGGATCACATAGGTGTAAATGGGCTTGGATTGGAATCAATTTCTTTCTTACACCAAATCCTGTATTGTCTCAGGAGACTTTTCCCATATCTCAGAGCGTTCTAGCCCTATGACAATCTTTAAGTCATGAAAGACCACCAGCCTCAGTGGAGCTGGAGATTATAATTTCAGGCCCTGGTTGCATAGTGGTTAAGAATTCAGGCTGCTAATCAAAAGGTAGGTAGTTCGAATCCACTAGCCTCTCCTTGGAAACCCTATGAGGCAGTTCTACTCTGTCCTATAGGTTTGCTACAAGTTGGAATAGACCCGACAGCAATGGGTTTGGTTTTGTTTTGGTTAAGGCAGCTCCACAACCACTAATAAAAACTGCTAACTTAATGGTGCAGCATTATGGAAAAACAAAGGTAGAATGGAAAAAACAAGAAGAAAACCACAATAAGTACAAAATTGGAACAGATAAGGAGTCTAAGAATGGGAAACTCAAAACAAGTGTCAGAGTTGAAGCATAAGGAGAGAGAATGAGGGACCTCAACACCAATAATTATTTGGACTCTGAACAAGTTTTGCAAACTAGCTTATTCATTGTTGAATTTGCTGGCTTAAAACTGTTCTTGACTGACAAGATAGACAAGATCCTCAGAAAGTTAATCTTAATAGACTATTATTTTTGTAGATTTTCTTCAGTCTGAGTTCGCACAGGATTATTAAACTCAAATCATGGCCTGGAATAGAATAGTCAGAAAAGGCAATCACTATTACTAGGGAAAATAACAGAAAAAATGGTTAACAGTTATATTAAGAATAAGTAGAGAAGCAACTGTATGTAATACAATGAAATTACAGTATGTTTAGAACTTCGCCTCCCTGATATACTGTCAAAAGCCTCAGAGCCATTTCCAAATGATAGAGTTTTGCTGAAACAACAAATAACATAGAAGGCTAGACAGAAGGAAGAGTTGTAGTAAGAATCCTAGCAGAGTGGAAATCTTTAGAAGGTTGTTAAAAAATGGGATTAATAAGGCTGACATTGATGGCATTTGTTTTAGTTATCTAGTGCTGCTATAACAGAAATACCACAAGTGGATGACTTCAACAAAGAGAAATTTATTCTCTCACAGTTTAGGAGGCTAGGAGTTCGAATTCAGGACACCAGCTCCAGGGGAAGGCTTTCTTTCTCTGTGGGCTCTGGGGGAAGGTCTTTGTCATCAATCTTCCATTGTCAAGGAGGTTCTCTGTGCAGGAACCTCAAGTTCAAAGGAAATGGTTGGCTCCTGGGGCTTCTTTCTTGGTGGTATGAGTCCCTATCTCTCTGCTCCCTTCTCTCTCCTTCTATCTCTTGTCAGATAAAAGACGATGCAGGCTACACTCCAGGGAAAATCTGCGTACATTGGATCAGGCTGTGACCTGAGTAAGCTTGTCACATCCCACCTTAATACTCTTTAACATAACCTAATCTTGCCTCATTTACCACAGGAAGAGATTAGACTTTACAACACACAGGAAAATTACATCAGATCACAAAATGGAAAACAGCCACACAGTAGTGGGAATCCTGGCCTAGCCAAGTTGACACACATTTTAGGGGAATACAATTCATTTCACAACAGCACTGAAACAAAGGTATTAACATAGCATGGAAACTCTGGTGGCGTAGTGGTTAAGTGCTACTGCTGGTAACCAAAATTTGGCAATTCAAATCCACCAGCTGCTCCTTGGAAACCCTATGGGGCAGTTCTACTCTCTCCTATGGGGTTGCTATGAGTCAGAATCAATTGACAGCAATGGGTTCTTAGAGGCTGGAAGCCCTGGTGGCAGAGTGGTTAAGTGATTGGCTGCTAGCCAAAAGGTTGGCAGTTTGAATCCACAAGCCACTCCTTGGAAACCTAGGGGGGGCAGTTCTATTCTGTCCTATAGGGTCACTATGAGTAGGAATTGACTCAACAGCAACAGATTTGGTTTGGGTTTTGGTATCAGAGATTGAGTTGATCAACAGAGGCCCTTGCTGGTCTGCCAACATTAAAGGGCCATGAACAAGTCATCTCTATTCACTTCAGTGTGGATAAATTTAAAAACAAAGACAACAATAAGAAGTCTGAATTGGAATTACTTGTTGTAATGGTCCAGAAATTTAATCAAGATAAAGATTGAGAAGGGGCCAGTTCCCTTGTCTCAACAACCTGCTGGAGACTGAAGGCCTTATGCAAATGAACAGGTATAATGGTCGGGGGTAGAGAACTTTCTGAAACTCCTTGAATGGGGACGTCCATGCACTGTGGTTCCAAAATCCATTGCTGAAGTACTAATGGAGGCCACAATTGGATTTAGAGAACACAGAAATGAGAGGCTGGATGGGATTAAGGTGAAAGCTTTAAAAGTTTTATGTGAAATAATTGTGTCTCTTACCTGAATGCATTATGAGAATGGTATTCTATCTCACCGGGGAATATTTCTCCCACCTATTATTGTGAAACAGAAGGCATGTAAATCTGCTCTCCAGTCAATATTAATTGGACATGCTAATTAGGAACCAATAAATTTGCCCAAGCCCACACAGATTATTCATTTAAAAGAGTGTAGATTAGAAGCTGGAGTGCTCATACACATAAATTCTCTGTATAGTAGTACGTGTGGATTGTTAATTGAACCTTATGCCAAAAGACTGTAAGTGCTACATTGCCACAACAGCTGAACAGTAAATTCCCTGGTATGCTTACTTGAGGAGACCACCTGGGTCCTTGAAATGAATGGAAATGAGGGAGAGATGGGCTGAATTTAGACATAGACTTCTTCACCCTTGAGGCAATAAATACCAACAAGAACTCTATCTTCCAGAAAAAAGAGACAGAGGTTGTAGGTGTCTGTGAAGCAGATTCCCCTGGAGGAAGGCTCTGAACATAGTTGACAAGTTGGATTGATGCCAATAGCCCCATGAGATTGCAAATTGGTCTTGACAAGGATAGACAATAAATCTGGACTGGAATTTGCATACCCAGTGGTGATGCAAATTGTCAGAAAGAAAAGAGGGGAACAGGAGATTCTGCATAGATTTGGACTGCTGAGTCGTATTTCTTCAGCCCAAGAAACATGCTTTTATCCTCAGAGTAATGGTTTGATAGAGAACTGGAATGGGCAATTGAAACATTGGTTGTCTAAGAAAGGAGGGGATAAGGCATGAAGGGCTGGCTTTACATATCTTCACGAGTGTGTTCTCATATATAAAATGAGGGGGCCGAAGGAGGACCCCTGATGGATAGACTTATCTGATTTCTGGTCGATCTGTGGAAGAGGGAGTGGGGTAGGATGCTGGTATGGCTATACAATTCTGCCCCATATTGCTTCAATTTCAACTTTTTCCCCCACATTGCCTCAACATTTTTCCCCATACCTGACATTGTGATCCCAGGACCAGGGTTGCAACTGTGTGTAACAGAGGCAAGGGTAATTTCTAAGCAAGAAACTTGGAATTGTAAATATGAATGAATGGACTGAGGAGGAGGCACTTGATAGACTAGTATTTCTGCTGGCAACCAGTATAGTGGTTGAACCTAATGTCTCTTCCAAAGCTAGAAAATTTGTGTATAAATGGAGAGAAATAAAAATAATTGTTGAGGATAATGGAATAATAAATGGATTACCCAATGAGAAAAATTCAAAAATGACTTTAATGCCTCAAAAGAGGCTCTGAGCAAGAGACGATACTGTCTCTTCAATTGTACCAGATGCCTAAAAGGATGAAGCCAACACAACGCCACTCCTGTTTTTGGAACTTGACGATATCAAGTGAAAGCCTGCAGATCTGGGTGGTGTCACCCTGAGAGAAGTTTTGATCACATGATGTAATAATAGCTAATGACCGATTGAAACTAAGATTATAATATCAATTTTGATGGTCAAATATATTGAGAAATTGAACTAAAGTCTCCTTAGGAAAAGAAAAAAAGGGTAATCCTCCAACTGTTAGGCATATAAAAGGAACTATGGCCAAAGATCAGAGGTTGGCCTGTGGGGTTTACAATCTAACATTACCCAAAGAATTTGATCTTCGTTCTTGGTTCCTGAGAGAGAATATTTAAAACCTTGGAATTTTCCTAATGACTTAAGTGTCTTCCACAAAGAGTTCAGATCACACCTAGCCAGGTGAGGTGACTCTTGGGTGGAGGCTGGCCAGGTCAGAAGCCCTCATCTTGTGATGTCACTCCATAATGACCACCTCGTGACAACATGGCAAAAATTCTTAATAAATGCATGTGAGAAGGTAGCTTATTTCTTTTTGGGACATGAAAGCTCCATGTTGAAAACCCTCCCAGACCTCATCCTGAGTGTGTCTTTATTTGTATCTTTTTTGTTGTAATAGAACTCTAATTGCAAATATAGCATTTCCCGTGAGCACTGTGAGTCGTTCCAGTGAATTATCAAACATGAAACAGTAGCGGGAGCCAATAGATCTGAAGTGAGGAGGGTTGGGAATCCGTGAACTTATGGCTGGTACCCTGAAAGGGAAGAGGGGATCCCTGAATTTGTAGCCAGCAGATCAGAAGAAAGCATGTCATGTGAACTGCCAAGCTTGCCACTGGTATCTGAGATCATGGGCAACTTGGCAGTCTGGAGGTCTGCGTGTAACTTGTGAGGTCTGATCTAAAAAAAATAAAAAATAAAAAAAGCTCTGGGTAATTAGGGTCAGAGGAAAAAGCATTGCACGTGCAGTTGACATCAGAACAGAAGTGGCAGAGAAGTGAAAAGTGAGGATTTTAATTTTTTCCACACATTTGGTATAAGAAAGGAGGATTTGATTCTTTCACACAATCCCTTTTCATGTTTTTTGACAAATATGGGCTCAAAATTGTGACCCCACTGTGGCTGCCTTAGCATCTTGGTCAATACCTTGAAGACTGAGCTTCATGTATAACTGAAACAAGTCCCTCCGTATCCCAATTACTAATTTTTGACAGAAAGTATTTATAACTTTGTTCTTTTCTCATTAAATACCTACCCTTGATGACTGGATGAAAGATAGTGTTGGAAGAGAATCGGACATGTCTCACTGTCTATAGATCTAGTATTTTCAAGCTGTCTGAAGGAGAGGAATGTGGGTCTATGAGAGATTAGTATTTTGCAGAGTAAAGACAAGTTCAGTGTGGTGCTCCATGAACTCTCTACTATAAAACCAAAACCAAATCCATCGCTGTCGAGTCAATTCTGACTCACAGCAACCCTATGGGACAGAGTAGAACTGCCCCACAGGGCTTCCAAGGAGTGCCTGGTGGATTTGAACTACTGACCTTTTGGTTAGTAGCCATAGCACTTAACCACTATGCCACCAGGTTTTCTATACTATATGAATACCAAAAAAAAAAAAAAAAAAAAACCCATTGCTGTCTAGTCGATTTCAACTCATGGCATAGAGGTTAAGTGCTACTACGGCTGCTAACCAAAAGGTCGGCAGTTCGAATCCACCAGGCACTCCTTGGAAACTCAATGGGGGAGTTCTATTCTGTCTTACAGGGACGCTATGAGTCCGAATCTACTCCAAGGAAACGGGTAACTATAGTGATAGAAAAATATAAATGTACTATTCTTCTATAATGAATTTACAAAAGTGATTTACTTTTTGGTTGTCTGTTTCCCAATTCTCCCTTAATCCCTTTATACCTCTTAGAAGCCAGCTCAACTGGAATGGGAAACAGCATGGTGTATAAAAATCTGTTGGCTTTTGCCAAAAGCAAGAAAACCTAGCCAGGGTGAAAAAGCAAAATAGCCAGTATAAGGCCAGAAGACAAAAATGATGAGTGACTTGTGTATATCAGCTTGTTGCATTGTGCTATTTTGGTGAAATTATATAATGAAGTTCATGAAGTCACAACATCTTTGTGTTTTCTATTTTTTTTAAATTAATCTTCAAGTGTTTGCTTTTTTAAAACTGTACACTAGTATTTCTTCATGACATCTCTCAAGAAAAAATAAACTACATATGAAAAAACAAGTAAATAAGTTGAATGTCGTTAAACATTACTTCTTTTCTATGTATTTATTTAAAGCTTAAATTATGTTATGACAGAAAACAATGGTTTGTTAAATGATAATGTGTCTTTTTCAGATACTATTTTCACTGATATTATAATTAGAGAACAGGTAATTAGAATAAGGTGAAAAATCCCACTGATCGGTGTCAGGAAACATTGATCATATTGTCATATTCTTGGCATGAGAAATATCTTTCAAGTAACTGACCCAAAACAAATGGAATACTCAAAACTATATACATTAATAATTTTGTTTAGAATCAATTTATCAGATCTTATGATTTTTCAAATATCATGAAGCGCATCGTGGGCTAATAATGGGATAAGAAGATTCAAATATTTTGTCACAAAAAATTATTAATTATAGTAACTGGAAGTATAGTATGGTGATAGCACCCTGGATTAAGGCATGATCTGTGTTTGATACACGTCTTATCAATTTCTTGCTCTATTACTCTGAATAAGAGACAGTTTAAATCTTGAAATCTCAGTTTTCCTTTCATAATTTAGGAATAATACTATAACCACTCAATTCAAATGTACATCCTTTTAAACATCCACCTTTCAGTTAGCAGCCGAGCACTTAATCTCTGTGCCACAAGAGTTCCTTTCTTATTACACTAGCGGGGAAAAAGTAACCCTACACTAAACACAGCTCTGGCCCCACCTAAAAAATCTTAGGACCAAGACCCAAAAGACTAACATTATTCCTAAAAACTTAATCATGTCCTAGAAAAAAGTTCAAGAATATTCATAGTAATACAAAATATTCAGCAACTGTCAGGGTAAAATTCACAAGGTCTAGTACCTAAACAAATATTACCAGGTAAGCTAAGAAGGAAGAAAATACAAACCATAATAAGCAGAAATGAAAATTGACGGTTATGGATTGAATTATGTTTCCCAAAAATATATGTTATAAATCCTAACCTCCATGCCTAGGGTTATAATCCCATTTGGAAATGGTTTTTCTTTGTTATGTTAATGAGTCAGGATTTGTGTAGGGTGTATCTTGAGTCATTCTCTTTTGAAATATAAAAGAGATTAAATAAGTAATCTAGCAAGCAGAGATGGGAGAAGAGAGATGCCAAGCCACATGAAGATCTCCCAGGAGCAGAAGTTCAAAGAGACAAGGACCTTTCTTCAGAGCTCACAGAGAAAGACTTCCCTTAGAGCCAACACCCTGAATTAGACTTCTAGCCTCCTAAACTATGAGAAAATAAACTTCAGTTTGTTAAAGCCATCCTCTCCTGGTATTTCTGCTAAAGGGGCACTAGATATCTAAGACACCAACCCATAGATTACATAGATGAGAGAAACTGTACAAAAGGTCATAAAACAGCTATTATAACAATACACTGTAATTTCAAGGATTGAACATGTTAACCAAATTAAACTTATAGAGATGAAAACTACAATGTCTGAGATGAATTTGCACTGGTTAGAAATAATAATAGAGCAGACATTTCAGGGGAAAAAAAAGCAAAATTTAACCTTGAAGATAGTAATAAAAATGATTACAAGTGAATCACAAAAAGAAAGCATGGGAAAAAAATCAAAACAGTATTCATGAACTGTAGGACAACTTCAAGAGGTTACATGTATCTGTAATTTAAGCCCTCAAAGTGGTAGGTGAAGAAAAATTGGCTGAAGAAATAGTGGTCGAAAACTTTCCAAATTTGATGAAACATATAAACCCACAGATTTGGGATGTTCAATAACTTTTTAAGATAAAAATGTATAACATTGACATTTTTGAAGAGTAAGGTCTAATTCTATAGTAGAATTGTCTTCACTATGAATTTTTTCTGATGCAAGTCATTCACAGAGTGAGGTTGTGTTCTTGTTGCATAATATCAGGGGTTACTACTGTCAGCTTATCCCAATGTTGGTGATATGAACTTTGATTACTTGGTTACTGTGGTATTTGGCAGGTTTCTCCTTCTTTAAAGTTGCTACTTGTTTACTTGTAATTAATAAATACCGTATGTTGATGTAGATTTGTACTTTTATTATAGATAAATTTTCACAATTTTTAACATTCAAAATGAAAACTAAGCTATACTGTCCAAAGAACACTAAACCAAAATCCATTGCCCTTGAGTAGATTCTGACTCATGGCCACCCTACAGGACAGAGTAGAACTGCCCCATACGGTTTCCAAGGAGCGAGCAGTTGACAGATTCAAACTGTGATTTGATTTCTTGACTATTGCTTCATGAGTCTTGATTGTGGACACAAGTAAAATTAAATCCTTGACAACTTCAATCTTTTCTCCATTTATTATGTTGTTTATTGGCCCAGTTGTGAAGATTTTTGTTTTCTTTATGTTTTTTTTTTTTTTTAATGTTGAGGTGTAATCCAGACTGAAGGTTGTAAGTCTTCAATCTTTATCAATAAGTGCTTCAAGTCCTCTTCACTTTCAGGAAGCTAGGTTGTGTCATCTGTATAATGCAGGTTGCTAACGAGGCTTTCTCCAATCTGGATGCCTCATTCCTCTTCATATAGCCCAGCTTCTGGGATTATTTGCTCAGCATACAGATTGAATAAGTATGGTGAAAGGATACAATTTTGACACACAACTTTCCTGAATTTAAACCACCCAATATTCCCTTGTTCTGGCCCAACAACTGCCTCTTGATCTATATACAGATTCCTCATGAGCACAATCAAGTGTTCTGGAATTCCCATTCTTTGAAATGTTATGTATAATTCATTATGATCCACAGAGTTGAATGCTTTTGCACAGTCAGTAAAACACAGATAACATCTTTCTGGTATTCTCTGCTTTCAGCCAGGATCCATCTGACATCAGAAATGATATCTCTGGTTCCATGTCCTCTTCTGAATCCAGCTTTAATTTCTGACAGTTCCCTGTTGATGTTCTACTGCAACCACTTTTGGATGATCTTCAGCAAAATTTTACAAGTGTATGATTTTTTTTTTTATGATATTAATGATATTTTCTGCATTCTTTTGAATCACCTTTCTTTGGCATAGACATAGATATGGATCTCTTCCAGTAGGTTGGCCAGGTAGCTGTCCAACATGCATAACCAAAAGCAAAAACAAACCTGTTGCCATAGCGTGGATTCCAACATATAGCTACCCTATAGGACAGAGTAGAACTGCCCCATAGGGTTTCCAAGAAGGCCTGGTGGATTCAAACTGCTGACACTTTGGTTAGCAGCCGAGCTCTTAACTACTACACTACCAGGGTTTCCCTAACATGCGGAGAGAGCAAAAATCCCTTTTATCTGCATGCTATCAGCTAATTGGCTCTGCATATTGCTATCTTGTATCAGCTAAACAATTCTGCATTTACAGTAGTTTAAATAACATCAAGAAATCAGAAACAGTTTGCTGAAATGGTTGGAGTGTGGGCTTAGGAAGCTGTTAGGCTTCCTCTGAATCCCAGTCCTTTTGCTTATTCTTCCTGTGACCTGAGGCCAATAGCAATCTCTCTGAGATTTCTCACCTATGAAGTGGAAATCATAATATTTACTCACTAAAAATAATATATAATATAAAAATGCCTAGCACATAATAGATACTCATTAAATATTCAATTTTGGAAATAATGGCAATGATGAAGACCAGAACTGAACTTAAATGTTTAAAGACATGGAACTTGGTATTATCAATAAGGCAGGTCAAAATTTAGATAGAAACCATAAGTTCTGATTTTGATTGGCTTTTATGTGTATGTGTCAATATTATTTTACTGTCTTTTCTGGGATCCTACTTTAAAATATCAGTGGTTCAAACCTACCAACTGCTCCACAGACAAAAGATGTGGCAATTCACATCCATAAAAATTACAGCCTTGGACACCATATGTGGCAGTTCTACTCTGTCCTACAGAGTTGCTATAAGTCAGAATTGACTCAGTAGCAATGGGTTTGGTCTTTTCTTTGTGTGTTGTCTTACTAAAGGATATAGTAAGTCTTATTTATTTATTTTGTAATTTTACTACTTGGTGCATTGTTGGGAAATTCACTGATATGTGAGTTAAAGTGTTTTTTAATCTGTAAAACATTATATGAATACAAGCAGTTATTAAAACTACTTGTGAATAATCTTCACCAATTTTAATTTCAATAAAAACAATGACAGAAATTAAATTTTGTTTTACCACAGAACTCAAAGACTCAATAAGCCCAGCAGTCCTCTGCTGAGAATACTTTACACAATGCAGTTGCTTTTATTTCCCATTTAACTTGCCACTGGATCAATAGAAGTAACTGTATAGGTATTAAAACTGAAATTCTAGGGGAAATGGAGGTTAAACAGTAAACAAAATATTTCACTGGCATCGATCGCATAGTCATGTTGACAGTTTCTAAAAAATTATCAGGGTCAGTGAATAAATTGCGCTAATGTGACCTAAGAAATGGATTTGATTATTTTGCTTTGAAAGGTCCATTCCTTTAATCCAGTGAGTGTTTGTCAATTTATAAAAGATTAAGTGAACCTTATTTTCTTTAACAACCTCCACAGTCATTTTAGGCGATTATGCAGCGCTAATCAGGTTATATGAATGACTGATCATTTTGGGCCCTGTATGAGGCAACCTGAAATTTATATTTTTTATTGCAGGCATTGGAGCACTGATCATAGAAGACTTCTGTTAGCCAGAGTGTGTGTACCTAATTCGGAAGATAAACTGATGACACTATCTTTCCTTACAACGGCAATATACAGGTGTCTGCTGAATTAAAAAAAAAAAAAATTGTTCAAATAAAAAGTCAATTTTTTTCAAATTATTCATGATAATTTGATATTTTATGAGTATGTTTATTCATATAATATGATGACACTTCATAAAGTAGCAAAACATTTATAAAGTTGCAAAACATTTATATAAAAAGACATAGATCATAAGTATCCATGCTTTCAAAGCAATTGTCATTTGCCTAAGACTTTTCAATAATTTACTCAAAATTTTAGATTTTATTTGTATATGTATTTATGTAAGATCTCAAACCATTTCATTACTGGCAAAACATTTGTATTTAATTTTAAATTTATTAATATTTAAATAGAAAAATATATTAGTGATCTGGAGCCCTGGTGGCACAGTGGTTAAGAGCTCAGCTGCTAACCAAAAAGTCGGTAGTTGGAACCCATCAGCCACTCCTTGGAAACCCTTTGGGGCAGTTCTACTCTGTCCTATGGGTCACTATGAGTCGGAATTGACTCAACAGCAATGGGTTTTATTGATAATCAACCGTGAAATAAATAACTCTAACAGATGTAATAACATATTTAATTTGCCACCAAAGGGATGTAGAAATCCTACAGAAACTTTGATTCTATCTTAATGTATATAATTCACCGCAAGATTATAAGCAGCATAGCATGCTGGCACTCAAACCAAACCAGTTGCCACTGAGTCAGTCCAGCTCATTCCAACTTCATGCATTGAAGAGGAGAACTGCACTCCATAGCGGTTTCAAGGCTATGACCTTTTCAAAGCAGGTCACCAGACCTTTCATCTGAGACACCCCTGGATGGGTCTGAACCTCCAAATTTTGAGTAGATAGTCAAATGCTTAACCTTTTGCACCACCCAGAAACTCCACAGACTGGAGTAAAATACTTTCAGTGAGGTTTAAATGTAGTGATGAGGGTAAGATGAGGGCTCACTACTCCTTATTCTTCCTTTTTGAAGACACCATAAATACACATTTCATTCAGTAAAAAGTGTATTGCTCTGAAATTGACTGTAAAAGTAAATTATTTCTTTAACAAGGCAAAACTGTAGTTTACTCTGCCCTAAATTAAAAAAGGGTTTTCTGTGGTAAAACTGCCTAAAGTAGTTATGAAGATGCGTTGTGTTTCAGATCCCAGAAAATCTCAGTGAAACACATAGGTTTGCATTTAGATAAAAATATCTGTATATTTTGGCATAAAAAATTTCTCAGTTGCTATTGACTATTGACTATGATGTGTTTTAGAATATGATACAGCATATGCTTATTGCTTGATAAAATTAAATATGTACATACTGAGATCGAAATTATAACACTTGTATGGAATATCATCTTCTGGGTTTTGGCTGATTTTATTAATGTTCCTATGTGAGCTTCTAAGTTTTTATCAGATCAGTTCTGCAATTTATTCGTGTTTGCCAATGCTGAAAGTGTTAATATGATAGAAAAGCATGTATGAATATAAGAACAAGAAGGAGAAAGTTAAAGTATTCAAAATTATGTGATTGTGTTCGCACCATAAACACATATCAGGTTGGAATCTTGGGAAAAATAAAGCAATTAATGGGCCTGTATTCTATTGTCTTTTGTAACCTTAGAGATTGATTATAGTAACAAAAGAGTAAAAAAAAATTAAGTTTAAAAGTAAGGAATTGTGAGATTTCTTGAAATAATATAAGTCAATTTAGACAAGCTAACATTTAAGTGCTCTTTGCCCTAAGGTAGATCTTTTAATAAGCACTTTGTCAATGAGACTAGTCAGATGCTATTATATTTATTGCCTCATGTCCCTGAGTGAACTAGGGTATTTTGTAATATGAGCTTATTAAAAGACTTTTGCAGCAATTAGTGTGTTAAAGAGGGGAGAATTACTCCCTGTCAATTATATGTCAGCTATAATACATGCAGCTCTGAGATAGCTAGATGAAAGCTATTTACAAGTGGGATAGAACACAACAACAAAAGGACTTCATGTCTGAATGATTGGCATATGTCACTGGCAGATTTCCCCCCCTCAGAGCATTTTTTTAATGACAAGGTATAAAAATGTGGCAGTTAATATGATAACATTAAAATGACATCTGTGTGAAATTTTAAGATTTTTATACTTTTTTTTTTAACCATAAGAGGGGAAAGTGTTTAAAATTGTAAAAAGAAAAGTTTTGCTCCAAAATGCCTAAGAAAAAAATGAGAGAACAAAAATTAAAAAAAAAGAGCTTAAATATGTAAACAGTGTGATATTTCACATTCATATAATTTATTTTTATTTCATGCAATTTTCAGTTTACATCTTAGGTCAAACTGTTTCAAAAGCAACAAAAAACTTAAATCTTTTTTAAAAGTTCAAAAAAGTAATTTGAATATAGCTAATGAGGACATTTTAATATGTAGGAAAAGAATATTACAAGTACCAAGGGTTTTGTTGTTGTTCGGTGCCCTTGAGTCTGTTCCAACCCACAGGGACCCTATGTACCACAGAATAGAACACTGCCTGGTCCTGCACCACGCTCACAATCGTGGTTATGCTTGAGCTCATTGTTGCAGCCACCAGGTCAATCCATCTAGCTGAGGGTCTTCCTCTTTTTCACTGACCCTCTACTAAGCATGATGTCTTTCTCCAAGGACTGATCCCTCCTGGTAACTTGCCCAAAGTATGTGAGACTTAGTCTTGCCATTCTTTCTTCTAAGGAGCATTCTGTTGTACTTCCTCCAAAACAGATTTGCTTGTTCTTTTGGCCATCTATGGTATAGTCAATATTCTTCACCAACATCACAAATCAAAGGCATCAGCCTTCTTTGGTGTTCCTTATTCATTGTCCAACTTTTGCATGCATATGATGCGATTAAAAATACCATGACTTGGGTCAGGAGCACCTTAGTCTTCAAGGTGTCATCTTTGCAACACTTTAAAGAGGTCCTTTGCAGTAGATTTGCCCAATGAAATGAGTCTTTTGATTTCTTGACTGCTGCTTCCAGGAGTGTTGATTATGGATCCAAGTAAAATGAAATCCTTGACAACTTCGATCTTTTCTCTGTTTATCATGATGTTGCTTATTGGTCCAGTTGTGAGATTTTTGTTTTCTTTATGTTGAGGTGTAATCTGTACTGAAGGCTTTAGTCTTTGATCTTCATCAGCAAGTGCTTCAAGTCCTCTTCACTTTCAGCAAGCAAGGTTGTGTGATCTGCATAATGCAGGTTGTTAGTAAATCTTCCTCCAATCCTAATGCCCGTTCTTCTTCATATAGTCCAGCTTCTGGGACTATTTGCTCAGCACATAGGTTGAGTAGGTGTGATGAAAGAATACAGCCCTAATGCACACCTTTCCTGATTTTAAACCATGCAGTATCCCCTTGTTCAGTTCAAACAACTGCCTCTTGATCTGTGTACAGGTTTCTCATGGGATCAATTTTGTGCACCGGAATTCCTATTCTTCACAATGTTATTCATAATTTATTATGATCCATACCTTCAAATTACTGTGATTGTTTCCCCACTGAGAGCAACAATATTCCAATCTGCAAAAATGTAAGAAATGGAAAAAAAGAAAAACCATTGAAGGCTTTGGAAACTAACAAGACTGTAAGAATTATAGAGCAAGATCAACAGAATAAAGAAAACCAGAAATGTAATCACAGCTTCTGGGATGACTATTCTCCTATATGCTTCTGCTGACTAAAGTGAGAGAACCAATTTCCTGAGAAGCTGAACAAAATTTTCCACGATCTCCTAGGACTAAGGCAGTTTCTCCAACCTTCACAATATCGAAATAGTGGGCTGAATCATTCTTTGCTGTGGAGGGTTATCCTGACCACTGTAGGAGGTATAGCAGCATCCCTGGTCTCTACCCATTACATGCCAGTAGCAACCCTGCCTCATCACCAAGTTGTGACAGCTAAAAATATCTCCAGACATTGCCAAATGTCCCTAGGGGACAAAATTGCCTCCTTTTGAGAACTACTAGGCTAAGTAAAATTTTAGTCCTGGGCTTCCAAAGAGCGATTCTAGAGTAAATGTCTCAGACTTTTAATTGATAACCTAAATGTTATGCTTATATCTGTAGGCATAAGTATAAACTTAAAAAAGATTGACCCTGGTAGTGTTTGAAGTCCAGTTTTATGATATATGAACCTCTGAAAATTTATTAAGCAATACAAGATTTCTAATACAACTAGTGCCTGCAAAAAGTAAACATAATGTTAACTCATCTTAGACCACATATGTTTAAAATTTTCATATTCACTCTATACTGTTTAATCAAACAAGTACAAGTGTAGCTGCAGCTATCAAGAACAGATGTCAAGAGACAGTAGAATGCCAGGGCTTTAAATTATAGAATTATCAGACAAAGACTTTCAAGTGTATATGTTTACTTCTATGTATAGGGTCTCTATGGGTCAGAATTGACTCGATGGCAATGAGTTTTTACATATGAGTAAATGAAAGATGAGATCGGGATTTTTTCAGGTAATTGGAAAGTATGAAAATAAAATAAATATAAATTCTATAGAAGAACATAAAAACTAAAATTAATGAGGTGAAAATTCAGGTCGAAAAACTCTCTCATTAGCACCAGAGAGTAATAGAACTATAGGGAATATATAAAAAGAAAAAAGACAGGGAGTATGGAGGACTCTGCTTCCTGGAAGAAGAGTAATAAGGAAAGGATTTACACTCTGCCTGAAATGACAACCAAAAAAGGTAATATATGTATTATATATATAAATATATTGATATACAACATAATATATTAATATATATTATATTTATTAATTAATACTACTACTGCCCATAAAGATTTACAACCTTGGAGACCCTATGAGGTAGTTCTACTCTGTTCTATAGGGTAACTATGATTTGGAACCGACTAGACAGCAGTGGGTAGTAGTAGCCAGTGCCTGCATGGGAGGAAGCTTCTCAAGGTCTGTGAAAGCACCAGCTAAAAGGGATAGTAACAGTATTTGTTTCCCCTCATTCAGACTTGAAAAAAATTATAATTAATGGGACATTGGGTAGAGTATTCAGGAATTTCTTAATCTCAGTAGTGCGGAATGGACAGATGATACATTAGATGGACGGACGGACAGACAGATAGGAAGGTGGGTGGTTGGGTAGGTAGGTAGGTAGGTAGAGATAGTTGCCATCAAGTCAACCCCAACTCTTGGAAACTTTACGTACAACAGAACAAAATGCTGCGTGGTCTTGCATCATCTCATGATAGTCGGCATGTTTGAGTCCATTGTTGCGGCTATTTTGCCAGTCCATCTTACTGTCTCCTTTGCCATCACTGGACCTATACTTCACTAAACATGATGTCCTCCTTCAGTGATTGATCCCTCCTGATGTCGTGTCTCCAAAGCAAGAAAGTTAGGCAATGTTCTGTTGCGATCCATAAGGTATTTATTGGCATACCTGAGGCATAGCTTCAAGTGTCACAGCAACACACAAGCCACTGCAGTATGAAAAACTGATAGATACGTGGTAGAATAACTATTTCTAAACTGAGCATTGCACCCTACCTGCTTAACAAATTTCAAAAACGCAGTTTTCAAAAGGATCAAACCAATTTCAAGTATTTAACTATATCCCAATACAAAGTACAAAAATGTTTACAGAAAAACAAAAATATCCATCATGCAATAATGTAAACTTCACAATGTCTAGCAACTAATAAAAAATTTCCAACATGCAAAGAATCAGGAAAACATTACTCATAATGAGGAGAATAATCAAATAATTAAAACTAAGATAGAACTGACACAGATGTTAGAATTAAAATTTAGCAAGTATTTAATCAGTACCTTCACTATTTTTATATTAAAAAAGTACAATTAATTAAGCATCCCAAACATTTCTTGATTTACCTTTAGTATAACCTGCACCAAGTATCTAAAATTCAATCCTCTGTTTATCCTTTAGGAAAATCTTTGTACATGATCATCACAGCACTGCACGCTAGCATAAACTTCTGCCCATAGTATCATATCTGGTATAATATTTCGTTGATTTATGTTTAAGTAAATGACATTTTCTCTATTAGAGGAAGATGTTACTAAAGTCAATGCAGTAAATTACTCAACAATTTTTATACACAAGCTCTAGATTAATTCATGGAAAAGAATAATTGTCAGGCTGCATGTTGAATGGATAAATGATTTATGCATCAATTTATGTCAAACTCTCTGACAAAAGATTATTTGAATGCCTTAACTTTAATGGCAGTAGACTATGTAGTAAAAACTTTCTTCTCATTTGTCAAATATTGTTATAGTTTACAAGAAACATGTTTCAAAATCTGTAGTTTTCTTGCATCCAAGAAAAATTTAAGGAAATATAATGGTAAATGCTATTAAAATAATTGATTAATTTCTTTAAAATAGTAGAAAGCAATTTAGACTTCCAAGGGACTCCAGTGTTTGATCTTCTTATAACTGTATACACGATTTTCATCTAATTAATTAAACTCTCTGAACATCAGCTTCCAAGTGGATGCTGCTGTTGTAGGTGCCATCAAGTCAGAACTGACTCATTGCCACTCAATGTACAACAGAATAAAACACTGCCTAGTCCTGCAGCATCCTCACAATTGTTGCTATGAGTGAGCCCATTGTTGCAGCCACTGTGTCAATCCATTCTGTTCAGGGTCTTCTTCTCTTTTGCTGACCCTCTACCAAGCATGACATCCTTCTCCAGGGACTAGTCCCTCCTGATAACACGTACAGAGTACGTAAGACAAATGATACAAATGTCAGAGGAATTTGTATTCTCACTTCTAAGGAGCATTCTGGCAGTACTTCTTCCAAGACAGATTTGTTTTTTCTTCTGACAGTCCATGGCATATTCAAAATTCTTCACCAACACCATAATTGAAAGGCACGAAGTCTTCTTCAGTCTTATTTATTGTCCAGTTTTACATGCGTATGAGACGATTGAAAACACTATGGCTTGGATCAGGTGCACCTTGGTCCTCGAAGTGACATCTTTGCTTTTTAACACATGAAAGAGATATTTTGCAGCAGATCTGCCCAATCAATACGCCCTTTGATTTCTTGACTACTGCTCCATGGGCATTGATTGCGAATCCAGGTAAAATGGAATCCTTCACAACTGCAGTATTTCCTTCACTAATCACAATCGGTCCAGTTGTGAGGATTTTTGCATGTGGATACAAAGGTAATATTATGATTATATATATAATAAGTTATTTCAAACTCTAAATGATTTACAGCTATAGATAGGTTAGCTCTTAATTTATGAAATGCTACTTAATATATAACGAAAATAATTTTTCAGGGTCTGTTGACATATGCTGTCTCCATTTGAGCTAATCTAGGAAGTAGCTAATCTAGAAGTAAGAAAATAACAATTTTCATTGACTGAACTTAAACTAAGCTCTCTAAAGCCATCTATATCCATACTGTGGCCTTCCTCATCTTCCCCTAGACACATTAACTCATCCTTTTTATAGTTGTTAAATTGTAAGGATATTATTTTCTGTTGTCTGAAGTTATATCCATATCAGATCAGAAGAATTTATGTCGTCTTTTTCATGGAAAATGACGACTAAACAGTAAACACATTTCTATAGAAAACAACAAATCATTGTTTAAAGTCTAGTTCATCAGATAGCTTATGAACCATAGGACACAGCACTAAAAAGGATAGTATTAAGAACAATTTTTCATGATAATAGTGTTTAAAAATATAGTAGAAAACATGTATGGGCTCGGTAACTTATGTACTAGAATGGTACCGTCCAATAGAATTTTTTGCAATGATAGAAATGATCCATATATGTGATGTCCTGAGCACTTGAAATAAGGCCGTTGTGATAGAAGAACTGAATTTTAATATAATTGATATTAATGCATTTATATTTAAATTAATTTAAATACTACATGTTGCTACTAGCCACGGAATTGGACAGTGGAGCTCTAGAGAATTAACTCAGGAAAAGCAAAAGAAGTCTTCTCTGCTTGAGAATCTGTAAGGAACCCATCATGTATGTCCCATTAAGGTCTCAACTGACAGAATTTGAAAGCCACACAATCAAGCCACAGGCCACAAGATGCCTCAGAGCAGCTAATAAGTACAAAGGTGATTAGTAGACTTACTTTTTACAGAACATTTTCAATGTATAGATTGGAAAAGAAAAAATAGCTTTGAAAATAAAAGGTTTGCTAAAACAGATAAAAGATGGAATAAAGAGAGAGAATGCCTCAGAAGACAAAAACAACAACAAAAACAACCAATCAAAAATGGACAGAGAATGAAAGAGAAGGAATAATGTAAGAAGAATCTACTTTGGGCCTGTTAAGCATATTTGAGAACCAAAACCATCAAGTCTTACAATAAAAGGAAGAAAACAACCTGTTCATTACAGTGATAATTCAGGATGTGGGTGAGAAGGCCATTCCAATGGTCCTGAAATTTTATTTAAGCATTAACACTGAAGAATAACAGTAGGGATGGGAAGGAGGGGCAGTGAGAAGCATGGCCACCATGTATAATTGTTCAGGTTGTGCCTGGCACAAGGACTTCTGGATGAAGGCCCTGGTGGTGCCAGCCTTGTGGTGCCAGCCGGAGTAGAAACTATTGACCATGACCCCCTCTGTGTGCATGCAAGAAGTTGCCTCATGTTAAAAATAGAAACTAGAGACCAGGTATAGAGAGAATGCCGAAGCCTTGGGACAGGGTTCTTCATCTGTGGCATAACAGGGGTACGTGGGGCTCCATTATCTCCTTCACTAGCGAGCTGACCTATCCTGGGGGACCGGCCATGCTCTTCTGGAACTTCTGCTTTGGAGTGCTTTGTGCTGTGGAATTAATACACAGGTCTACCTGAAATCGAGCACCGTCTGATCTTATTGCTGCCTTCATCAGCAACCTAGGAACTGATTTCATGAACCCTGGAGTCATCCTGGGATTTCCACTTGGACTGATGGTTTTTGGTCTCCTGTTCCTCTACGCCCTCTTACATCAGGTAAGGCTGATTTCACTAACACACTGAAGTGACTTAAGAATTTTCCAAGAGAGTGGAACTCTGTTATCAAATGCATGACAATTTAGGAGTACAGTAAATAACTTCTCTATATATATAAAAAATGAGAATTTTAAGCTTGTGCAATCAATCTGAATTTACATTTTAGTTATTAGCTTTACATTCTTTCAGTTTATCATTGGAAATTGACTACATCAAATATTGAAAGTATTACTCACTTGTTTCCATGATTAACAATATTTGCAAGTTTAATGGCTACACTATAATTTCTCTTTCATGTAAAACCACATAGAAAGAAAAAAAAATACAAAGAGAAGAAAAATACTGAAACAAGTCTTTTTTTTTTTTCTTTTCTTTTCGATATGAAAAAATAAACCTATGAAAACAGTATGAAATAGCAACAGATTTTGAGGCTATTTTTTCTTTTTCTTCAATTACCAGTTGTACAGGTTTTGAATTAATGTCTATTCCAGGTAGTGATATTTTAGCTTAAAAAGAGGTTGTCTTATCTAACTTTAACATTAATCCCACTGGTAGCTTACTTACTTCATTTAAGTTTTAATTAAGTATTCATGGACTTCAGGTAAGTTATAAAATATCTCTGTTTCATCATAGAATTGTAAGCCGAAAGCCACACATTTTTTCAAAAAATGTTAATAAAATTTATATTGAAAACAGCATATTTTCCAAACATAATAGATTTTTGAGCGTTATTGTTCTGTGTAGATTTTAAATTGCTGGTAATCTTAGTTCAAATCAACAATGTTCAAATTACAACTAACACTGGAAATCCAGCAGTCCTAATTTTACCTATTTAAAGATTCTAAAACTGAAAAAAAATCAAGTTAATGATAAAGAGTGCATTAGTACTCAGTTATACATCTAAAAGAACCTTCGTCTTGTATTACACATGGAAAAAAAAGTTTTAATTAAGAATATATATTGATAGAGTTAAATTGTCATTGTTTAAAATAATATTAATTTGTCAAAATATAAATAAGCTACCTTGAACCTGTGAGGAGAAAACCAGCTAACCTTTTGTCAAGTTGAATAATGGATGTTTACAAGTTTTATGCTTCACGTTATTGATCATACTTGAGAGTGATAATGTCAACGATGTGGAATTTCTTGCAGATACCAATCACAGAAAAGTGCTGCTAATGGTCTTGGCTGCCCACACACCACAGAAGGTGATTCATCAGAACTTTCCTGGAAGCCACCGCGAGCCTCACATCTGCTATAGTCTGCCTTCAGCCCACACATCTGTCTGCTGCTGCCATAGGAGAAAATAATGGCTTTTCCCTTCCTGCCTTCCAAGTCTCATGCACATGTCTCTCTTTGACAGGGTCTTAACTGGGAACCAGCTGGCAGCGTATTCTGGCAAATATTATTCATGTGCTTTTGCAAGCCATGTGAGGGGTGATGTTGAATTAACAAGAAATTATCCGCACACTGTGACAGAGTGGGAAAAAAAGACAGTTGGAGGCGTTTAGCCTTTATCCCTACCATCACATTCAGGAGAAGGGAAATATTTGAATGTTAAATTACCAAATTAAATGAACATCTGAAGTGTCACAGAGAAATATGGAATCCCAAGAACATGAGCTGAAGCACCCTTCTAGGTTGAGTTTACAGCGGAATTGTCGAGAATGGACTCAACGGTTAATTTGTTGGGAATGTACTCTGAAACAGCACACGTGAATTGTGGCACATCGTTCCTCCAGCTCACTTCCTTAGCCCATTTCTATGCTTATCCATCTTTTTTTTTAGCATTACTTCTATTTTGAAGAAAAGTTATGATTAGAAACTATTAATAAGAGCTGTAAACAGTGATGCTGAGGAGAAAGAGAGAAAGCTGGAGAGAGAAGTATAACAAAAACATAAAGACATGAGGAGTATTATACATCATAAGAATTAGGCATGTACAGAGAGAAAATATCCATTGTTTCAAAAAAAATTACATCACGCAGTTTCTGGTTGCAATGAGAGTACACGCACATGATATGAACTCATTCGTACCTGGGACATTAACTCTCGAGGGACTCAAGGAAGCAGTGTCCCTAGAGAGTCCCTTGTAACCAGTAACTGTGGCTCCATCCGGAGGCTTTGGCACAGCAGTGACCACAGCAGAATCTTTGCCAGACTCTTCTTTAGTGCAGTATTTATTGACTTTGGTATCGGTCAATTGGTTTCCCTTGGTTCTTCCTCATTTTCTAATCCAAGTTGTTCTGTCTTCCTCTTGATTTTGAGCCACACATTTTACTTTCAGTAAATTCATTTCCTAATTAAGTTAAACACAGTAAGTTTTTGTCTAATATTTAAATACTGGGCTCTGAAGTGGATTTCAAGCAATTGTCTCAGGGATACTGGATTTAATTTGAAATGGGTTATCAGTACCTTTGAGGCTGGGAGTGAAAATTCAGCTGTATTAAGAGTAAGAAGATAGCGTTCAAACAATGATGAACAGCTAATTACATTGTTGACTATGGATATCTGAAATAAAAAGCCCTTTGAAAGAAAAAGTCTTTAGGGAATTAAGAACCTTTGGTGTTTGTCTGATTAACCGAAAGGCAGTGAGGAACTGAGCTATGATGTAAGTAGGTAAGAAGAACGCTATTAGGAAAAGAGGCTGAGAACAGGAGAGAAGAAGGCACTAACTCTGAGCGACAAGGTCTATTTCCATATTCTATACCTGTGAGACCTACTGAGAAACCCTCACCTCAAGAAAGAGCAATACAGCTGAATATATCTTAACCTGGAGTCTCTTAAGGAAGCTTCCCAGTTTAGTTTCAATGAGCAATTTTGATGAAATAAAACAGAATAAAAGAAAAATGGAAAACCTGAATGAATTTTACATAGTAGTAGGAAAAGTATTGTCTATGGAACTTGTGTTTCAGTTATATACATGTCTGTTGTGTGTATCTGTGAGAGTGTGTGTGTTTGCCAGTACTGAGTTGTGATAAAAAAAAAAAATGTGCTTCTAACAGTATACCTTTGTCAAAATTTTGAAATTTACTATCATAAGACATGAGGAGAGGGCACAGGTAAAAGGCAGTAGTGAGATTTTTATCATTGTTGCCAGACATTGAATAATGTTGTTTGTTTGCTGCTGAATTATTTTATTATATTTTTTTCTTGTTGGGAAATATCATGCAGATGAGATGCTGAAGTCGCTCATGTGATGTTTCCCTAGGACAGGACAAAGAGAGAAGAGAATTCAAATTGATGCAACATTGCCCAGGGGAAGACAACCCATAAATCTCTCACAGAAAAAATTTTTTTAATGTATGATCATGAATTCAAAAAATACCCAATGTTATCTACCAACAGAAAGATAATATTAGAAAATAAATATAAATCCTTAGCAAACAGAAGCTTCTAAATATATTTGGCCCTATTAGGGACTAAATGTGTAATAATTTACACAATAATGTAATAATAAAATATTGTAATTAGTATGGTATATGTGTTATTTTTAAACCTCCTTTGGGAAATTTTATTAAAATTTGGATCATTCCATATAAAGCTTTTAATTATAAAATTATGAGACTATATTGCTACTAAAGACTCTTCACTTCATCTACAAAAAGAGTTCCTAAAATGTTTCAAAAGCTTAATTTTAAAATCTGTAGTAGGTAAAATGGCCCCTGAAAGGTATCAATGCCCTAATCCCTGGGACATGTGAATATATTATGTAACAAGACCCCATGCGTGTCAGTGTAGAACAGTGCTCTTCACAGAGGTTTCAACGTCTGATTTTGCCTTTTTCCAGAGGCTCCTGGGTAGACTCAAACCTCCAACCTTTCTAGGGACTCCTGGAAGGCAAAAGGGACTTTTAATTAGAGTCCCTGGGTGGTACAAATAGTTAATGTGCTCAGCTACTAACTGAAAATTTGGGGGTCAGGGTCCACCCAGAAGTGCCTAGAAAGAAAAGATCTACTTTTGAAAAACCAGCCATTGAAATTCCTATGAAGCACACTTCTACACTGACACACGTGAGGTCACCATGAGTCTGAGCCAATCGATCATCAACTGGTATACTGGTACTGATGTAACTTGAAATAGATTATCTTAACTTTTCCAGGTTGAACCAATCTTATCACATGGGCCCTTAAAAGCAGAGAGCTTTCTCCAGCTGAGGCAGAAGAGATGTAACAGAAGTCAGAGAGATTGGAAGTGTAAGAAAGATTTGTGCTGGTGCTGGTTTAAAGGAAAGTAGGTGGCCTAAAGGAACTAAGAGAGGCTCCTAGCTAACAGCCAGAAAGGACTAGAGGACCTCAGGACTATGACCACAAGGAACTGAATTCTACCAATATCCTGAACAAGCCTCAAAGTGTATTCTCCCACAGAGCCTTCAAATAAGAGCCCTGGCCAAACAGCATCTTGATTTTGGCCTTGTGAAACCTGGGGTAGAGGACCCGGCTGCACCCATACAGAGTTCTGACTGTAATATAATTGTGTTATTTTAAACTGTTAAGTTTGTGGTAATTTGTTACAGCAGCCATAGAAAGCTATTTCACGTTTTGAACTTCAATATTTATCCTTTATAGATGAAATTGGTTGCAGAACTAAATAGTGACAACTAATCAATAAAAACAAATATTGATATTGTAACACTTTTTCAATCTTTATTTATAGTGCTTTAATAGTCGGAATCAACTTGATGGCAATGGGTAATGTAAATTAGGCTTTGCATTAACAAATCAATATGTTGATATGCAAATGTTAAGATTAATATCTAGACCTTAAAATTCTTAAGGTGATGAATAGTTACATATTTACTCCTTGGTAATTTCTTCCTTTGATGAATTTGCAAAACTATTTTCATCTTAAAACATGGGTAACCTGAAAACATTGATTTTCCGTACAATGGGTTGTACAAATATTTCCCAATGCTGGACCACCAAAAAAAGAGAGCTCATTTAGGATAAAGAATAAGGACGTAAAATATTTTGTATATTCTGAGTCATTAATTTTGAGGTAAATATTACATGCACAATACCTTAAGCCACAAGTTTCCTTACCCACAATGCAAACTGAAGTGTTCAGTCAATGAGGTGTTATCAGTGATGCTCTATATCAACTCATCACTTCAATCAGTAACCTTGGTTAGAGGAGAGAAAGTGAGAGAAATTGAGAAAGGCAGACACACACAGGGAGAGACAGAGAGAAAGAGAGGGTTAGAAGGTGTCTTAGTTATTAGTATTGCTATAAGAGAAATACCACAAATAGATAGCTTCAACAAACAGAAGTATATTCTCTCACAGTCAAGGACACTAAGAGTATAAGTTCAGAGCAAAAGCTCCAAGGGAAAGCTTTCTCTCTCTGTTGGCTCTGGAGGAAGGTCCTTGTCATCAATCTTCCCCTGTTCTAGGACCTTCTCAGTGCAGGAACCCCAGGTCCAAAGGACATGCACTGCTGGCTCTGCTTTCTTGATAGTATGAGGCCTCCATGTCTCTGCTTTATTCTCTCTTCTATATCTCAAAAGAGGTTGGCTTATTCCCAAAGACTACTCATCAGACATGGAAGGGACTGGACAATGGGCTGGAGAGAGATGCTGATCAAGAGTGAGCTACTTATATCAGGTGGACACTTGAGACTGTATTGGCATCTCCTGTCTGGAAGAGAGATGGGAGGGTAGAGGGGGTTAGAAACTGGCAAAATGGTCACAAAAGAGAGACTGGAAGAAGGGAGCAGACTCACTCATTAGGGGGAGAGTAAATGGGAGTATGTAGTAAGGTGTATATAGGCTTATGTGTGACAGACTGACTTGATTTGTAAACTTTCACTTAAAGCACAGTAAAAATTATTTAAAAAAAAAAAAAGAGGTTGGCTTAGGACACAACAGTCTTGTAGATCTGGTCCTGCCTCATTAACATAATGGCCTCTAATCTCACCTCACTAACATCATGTTGGTGTTGTTTTTAGGTTCCACCGAGTCGGTTCTGACTCATAGCAAAACTTTGTAAAACAGAACAAAATACTGCCAGGTCCTGCCCCATTCTCACTATCATTGTCATGCTTGAGCCCATTGATGCAACCACTGTGTCAATCCATCTCATTGAGGGTCTTCCTCTTTTCCACTAACGTTCTACTTTACCAAGCATATTGACTTTCTCCAGGGACTGGTCCCTCCTGATAACATGTCCAAGGTACATGAGGTGAAGTCTCACCATCCTCCTTTCTAAGGAACATTCTGGCTGTACTTCTTCCAAGACTCATGCATTCATTCTTCTGGCAGTCCATGGTATATTCAATATTCTTTGCCAATACCAATTCAAAGCTGTCAATTCTCCTTAGGCCTTCCTTACTCATTGTCCAGCTTTCTCATAAATATGAGACAATTGAAAACACCATGACTTGGATTAGGCTTACCTTAGTCTTCAAGGTAAAATCTTTGCTTTTTAACTTTAAAGAGGTCTTTTGTAGCCGATTTGCCCAATGTAATGCATCTTTTGATTTCTTGACTACTGCTTGTATGGGCGTTGATTGTGGATCCTAGTAAAATGAAATCCTTGAAAACTTCAATCTTTTCTCCATTTATCATAATGTTGTTATTGATCCAGTTGTAAGGATTTTTGTTTTCTTTATGGCGTGATGTAATCCATATTGAAGGCTATGTTCTTTGATCTTCATCAGTAAGTGCTTCAGCAAGCAAGGCTTTGTGATCTGCATAATGCAGGTTGTTAATGAGTCTTCCTCCAATCCTGATGCCTTGTTCTTCATATAGTCCAGCTTCTCGGATTATTTTCTCAGCATACAGATTGAATAGGTATGGTGAAAGGATACAAGCTTGACACACACCTTTCCAGTATCCCTTGTGCTGTTTGAACAACTGCCTCTTTATCTATGTACAGGTTCCTCAAGAGCACAATTAAGTCTTCTGGAATTCCCACTCTTAACAATGTTATCCATAATTTGTTATGATCCACACAGTTGAATGCCTTTGCACAGTCAATAAAACACAGGTAAACATCCTTCTGGTATTCTCTGTTTTCAGCCAGGATCCATCTGACATCAGCAATGATATCCGTGGTTCCACTTCCTCTTCTGAATCTGACATGAATTTCTGGCAGCTCTCTGTTGATGTGCTGCTGCAGCTGCTTTTGAATGATCTTCAGCAAAATTTTACTTTCATGTTATCTGATGAGATTTTTCCTATGTGTTATAAACCCTACCTCTTCATTAACATCATAGAGGTAGAATTTATAAAACATAAGAAAGTCACATCAGATGATAAAATGGTGGACAATCACACAATACTGGGAATCATGACTTAGCCACGTTGACACATTTTTAGAGAACACAATTCAATCCATGACAGAAGGGTTTAGGTATAATTATCTAAACTCTGGCATATTTGACCAGATTTTAAGAGATACAGAAAGTTAACCTTGAAAACAATTAACATGTATAAAATATTTATTAAAATTGTGCTCACTCAATTTCAAAAATCTAAAAGATACCACTACTCTGCTTTGTAAAGGCAAAAACAATCATCTTCCTCAAGATTGGCTATATTATGCCCATTGAAAACTTGACGCTAACTGAAGTCCCATCTTCAGTTGCTTTTACTCTTTCCACAAAAATCCACAGAGAATTTCTCATCATTCTCCAAAATATCAATGCCCATTAATGACCCTGTAACTTTGAAGACACTGTTTTATCTTTCTAGAATACATACTTCTATCACTCATTTTCTTTTCAAACACCTACTTACCTCTCCAGACAAAAAGCATATGCTTTTCCTTTTTCACCATGGGCTTCCACAACCACGTTTTAACATACTCCATTCATAACTCTTAACACACTGTATTAAAATTTTTGTTTGCATATGATTTAACAAATATGTTCTGGATTTCTAGAGATCAGAAAGCATTTTTTTTTTTTTCATTTTTAAACTTTTGTATTCTGTGCAGAATCCATGACTGTTCCTTACTGAAAATAAAGTTAATATTGGACTTCAGTTTGAAGAGCAGTTAATGAAAGAAAAAGAATAAATTCAATGGCTATATTAAATAAAAATTAGAATAGTTATTGTCTAGACTCCTTTTCCCAGCAAGATTAGTGCAATGAACATTTGCTCATTTTTGTTTGTTTTTCTTGTACCAAATAAGTTTTTCCTTTGATCTCTGTACGGCACCTCACTTTTTCTTTGGGGACTGCTCAAAGCTCATAATGCTTCATTTAGCTGTCAATCAACAAGAAATGTTAGTCAGATCCTCTTTCCCAGAACATGTACTTATAGTATACAAAAAAATGTTTTCCAAAATGAACATTATAAAATAGTTTTCTATACACTAGCTTTAGTGATCCTTCTAAATTTACATCTAATGATGTTTCTTCATTATTATATCTTAAAAATTATCTCATCTTCCACTACTTCTGCACTCAAATCTACTCTGTTCTTCTTCCGCTTCACCACTGGCTTACTCAAGCCACTTTCGGCCGAGCTAATTTTATTCCATTTTCATGGCATTTCATAGTATTTACTGCCTACGGTTTATCTCACACGGCTCTTCTTTCTGCTTCAAACATTTTTTTAACCTATCCCAAATTGATTCCTCCACCTCTTACCTTATCCTTCAAATCTTAGCTGAAATGTCATTTTCCCCCAGGAAGCATTAGCTGTTTCTCTCTCCTCATATATACTTCTGAGACAGCTCTATTGTTTCCCTATAATAACATTTTATAATAATTGTCTCTTCTCCATTCTAATTTCCTCACTAGACTTTTAACTCCTGCACAGCAGTGTGTTTTCCAAAGAGTTCAGTAATACATATTCACTTCCTAGCACACGGCCTGGCCCAATTATATCTGCTGAATATTACCTTATAGAAGGTCTTTCATACGCACATACATTTATGTCAATATAATCTATAAAATTAAATACCAGCTGTATTTATTTAGCAAATATTTTAGTAACATTTAGGAGTACATGTCTTGGAGTAAGACTGCCTGGGTTTGAATCCTAGCCCTACCACATATAAACTGTTTTAGTATTCAGCAACTTACTTATTTACTTGCATCTCTTTTTCATCATCTGTTAAATGGGGATAATTATATTACCAACTTCACGGGAAGCTCATAAAGATTAAATGATATAACGTATATTAATCATTTAGAATAAAATGTGGTAGGCACACAAAAATGGTAGAAATTATAATTGTATTCTAACCAATAATACTAGCATAAAAAAATTCAAAAATTACATTAGAGTTCAATCTAATTTTTCTAGAGCTCTTAATTACATGGGGGAGATAGATCTGCAAGAAAAACAAATCCGATATGAGCAATATTATAGTTCTGTAGCAGAGGTAAAAGTTATATTCTATATGAGATTATAACATTGAGAAGAATGGGAATTCCAGAACACTTAATTGTGCTCGTAAGGAATCTTAACATAGATCAAGAGGCAGTTGTTCAGATAGAACAAGGGGATATTGATTGGTTTAAAGTCAGGAAAGGTGGGCATCAGGGTTGTATTCTTTCACCATACCTATTCAATCTGTATGCTGAGCAAATAATCCTAGAAGCTGGACTATATGAAGAAGAATGGGGCATCAGGATTGGAGGAAGACTCATTAACAACCTGCGTTATGCAGATGACACAACCTTGCTTGCTGAAAGCGAAGAGGACTTGAAGCACTTACTAATGAAGATCAAAGGCCACAGCCTTCAGTATGGATTGCACCTCAACAGAAAGAAAACAAAAATGCTCACAACTGGACCAATGACCATTATGATAAATGGAGAAAAGATTGAAGTTGTCAAGGATTTCATTTTACTTGGATCCACAATCAACAGCCATGGAAGCAGCAGTCAAGAAATCAAGACGTATTGCATTGAGTAAATCCCCTCCAAAGGAACTCTTTAAAGTGCCGAGGAGCAAAGATGTCGTCTTGAAGACTAAGGTGCACCTAACCCAAGCCATGGTATTTTCAATCACATCATATGCATGTGAAAGCTGGACAATGAATAAGGAAGACTGAAGAAGAATTGATGCCTTTGAATTGTGGTGTTGGCAAAGAATATTGAATATACCATGGACTGCCAGAAGAATGAATAAATCTGTCTTGGAGGAAGTACAACCAGAATGCTCCTTGGAAGCAAGGATGGCGAGACTCCATCTTACATACTTTGGACATGTTGTCAGAAGGGATCAGTCCCTGGAGAAGCACATCATGCCTGGCAAAGTACAGGGTCAGTGGAAAAGAGGGAGACCCTCAATGAGGTAGATTGACACAATGGCTGCAACAGTGGGCTCAAAACATAACAATGATTGTGAGGATGGCTCAGGACCAGTCAGTGTTTGGTTCTGTTGTGCATAGGGTTGCTATGAGTTGGAACCAACTCAACAGCACCTAACAACAACAACAACAACATATGAGATTAAATACAACAAGAAAAATTTGAGAATATTCTTTGAAGGTGGAAGAGGAGTATTTTAATCAAGGAAATACAAATGTCTACAGTTAGCATATTTGCAGAAGTGAGATTGTAAGTGAAGTGAAAAGCTTCAGTAAAGACCACGACCCTGAAAAAGAAAGGTAATAATCAAGGGACACAGAGTTTATAGATGTTGACATGAGCAGAAAGGGCAATGAGGAAATGTAGTAACCTGGGTAGGTAAGAGGAAATTATAGAAGGTTTACAATGCTAGGCTGAGAAATGTAAATTTCATTATGTATCTCATGGAGCTTTTACAGAATTTTGATCAAGCAAATAACGTATTCAGATACAAATCTAATAATCTGAAAATATTAAGATAAAACAAAATAAATATCAATATTTCTTAGAAAGTTACCTAATGTGTTTTTCTTTACTAGTAATCCTTGTTACTCCTTTTACCGTTAAAGTACCAACAAGGAAGTAGAGGGAAAATGCAATCTGAAAAACAAGTTCAACTTGTATGGTAAATTAGATAATTTTTCAGTATTGTCATAATTTGAAAATGAAACTTCTGGTTTGCAGTGCTTCTGTTTTTCATTCCAAATGAGCATGGATTTAGAAATTCAGTTGAAGCATGAAGGCCTAGATGACAAAGTTGAAAAATCCTCCCAGAGGGTAGGGCGGGAAGATGTGATGTAGAAAAAATTTTACTACCATGAAAGCAATAATTTCGTTAAACCACAGGATTTAAAGAGCACGAGATGAATGTTAAGGTACTGCCTTTATCCCTGAGGAGTAACCCAATTATCCAGCCATCTGAACCTTATCTGGTGGAAGGTGAGTACAAGTCAATAGAGCTAGAATCTAAAAGCCTACAGGACACATGTTCTGCTATGACACCTCAAGCTTCTCTGATCCCAGGATGTCAAAATGTCCTAGGCATTCCCATGTGATACGGAGGCACTACAGAAATGTTGGAGAGGCTGATGGGCAGGGAGAGACTTTGCTTTAGAATGAGCAGGGCACAGAGCAGGGGATCTCATGACTCTGGTCCATGGCAGGGGCTGGGGACATTGTCTTAGTTATCATGTGCTTCTATAACAGAAATACCACAAGTGAATGGCTTTAACAAACAGAAATTTATTCTCTCCCAGTTGAGGAGGCTAGAAGCCTGAATTTAGGATGCCAATTCCAGGGTATGGAGGAAGGTCTTGGCATCAATCTTCCCTGGGTCTAGAAATTTCTCAGTGCCAGCACCCTGGGTCCAAAGGATATGCTCTGCTCCCAGCTCTTCTTTCTTGGTAGTATGAGGTCCCACTGTCTCTCTGTTCGTTTCTCTCTTTTATACCTCAAAAGAGATTGACTCAAAATACAACTTAATCCTGTTGATTGTGTCCTGCCTCATTAACATAACTGCCTCTAATCCTGCCTCATTAGCATAATACCCATTGCCGTAGAGGCAATTCCAACTCATAGTGACACCGTAGGATGGAATAGAATTGCCCCATAGAGTTTCCAAGGAGCAGCTGGTGGATTTGAATGGCTGATCTTATGGTTAGCAGCCGAGCTCTTAACCACAGAGATTTACAAAACATAGGATAATCACATCACATCACAAAATTGTGGACAACCACACGATATGGGAAATCATGGCTTAGCCAAGTTGATACACATTTTGGGGGGACAAAATTCAATTCATAACAGACATCATTTTGGTATTCTGCCTCAAACTTAAGATCCAGGTGGGACCAGCACCATCAGTACAGAGGCTGATAAAAATCCCGATAATGGGAGGACAATTTTTTTTTTTTTTTAGAAGCAACCCCCCAAAAAATGAAGGTGATAAGAATTTCCTAAAATGACTCTGTCTTAATACAAAAAGAACTGAGAAACTAGAAGTGGAAATTTTGTATAATTTTTAATGTTTTTCTTTTCATCCTTGGAAGAATTGGAGTCTCAAGTGTAAGTCCACTTGTATATGTTTAGAGAAATTTCTTTTAAATATATATTGAGTTGCAAGATAAAAATTGTAAATCTGTAACATAAGATTATAGTGATCATGTGTAGAACATAATGATTGTATACAGTAATGGAGCAAAATGAAAATCCAAGTGAATGCCACAAAATGCATTCCCCCTCTGTCATTCTGGCAGTGGAACTGGAAATTTCTCCCACCACAACCTACTGGAGAAGTTGCCTGAATCAGGAGCCCCGGGAGGGAGGAATCATAAGGAAGATGCAAAGGGAGGCAAGCCTCTTGGTGTGTGGTGGGGAAGCCAGAACACCAACAGTATTGTGTCCCTGATACTAAACCTTAATGGAAAAAGTAAACATCCTTGATCTTTGACCTACCCTAAACTATCAACATTTTATTGTAAAATAATAATATCCATTTGTGTTTCCCCATGCCTGTGTATTCATCGCATCTCATTTAGCTTTCGTGGCTAGTGCTATTGTCATTTATGCTCATAATATCTGTTCATGTATACTATGGCAAGGTTTTCTTAGGACTCCATCCAAAAGAAATTTTTTTAAGTAACTTCTTTTTCTTATACTGTAACATATGTTAAAACATCTACCAAACACCAGATAAAAACATATCCTCTTACTATATTCTAAACAACACCTCATATTTTTGTGTTAGAATTGTGTATATAACTAATACATAACATTACATTCTTTTTCTATATTACAAACCTGCACTAATGGTCTAAATTGCCATAAAGTAGATCTCATCTTCCTCAAAGTGTGCAAATTAACTTAACTATAAATGTAAAATAATGAAAATTTTAAAATTCTATGAAGTGAGCCCTGAGAATCAAAGACAAGTTTAGAAGATGAAATGAGGGGCAAGAGGAGGAAGAGACAGTTCAGAAGTGGAGAGGAGTTACCGGACCTGAATCAGGGGGATCCCTCAGGTAACATTCCCAGGAGTTGTGGCAACGGGCTGGTACTAGCATTTGGCCCTGGTTTCCTCAGGAAGAAGCAGACAGTCACACAGTCAACTCACACCTCTGGAGCCAGAGAAGAATGGCGCTATTGGCAAAACCTAAGTACTCGTGTATATTTTACCGTGCCCCAGCCCCCATCTCCCAAGCCAGCTTCAGAGGCTGACTTCTGTGAGCCTGAGATAGGCCCTGTTGAGTGCCTAGAGCCATCCTCCTGGTCTTGGAGAAAGAATGAATTTGCAATTGGGGGGAAGATAATTTGCCAGCTCCACTAACTAACCGGGGGAGCTCAGGACAGAAGCAGCTCCTGTCCAAGCATAAACAGTCCATGGACTTTGAGTACTTTACCCCTCTGCATGGACCTGTGTGGGCCTATTTCATGAGAATAGGCCCTTGTTGACAGACTCCAACAGTTTCAGCTGCACGGAGGAGAGGTGGGTGCTAGATGTTTGGCATTGCTTTGCCTATTTAACAGGGTCCTCACCTACCCACATCAGGGGCCTAAGGTCTGGTAGCTCCACTCAGGTCACCTAGCCACCCATGACAGGGGTCCAAGAATAACTCGTATCTCCCAGTCCTGACAACCAAAAACATTGGGTACCCACAGTCCATCTGCAGAACAGGGACAAGCTTTCCTCATAGACACATGAAGGACCATTCTCAGACCCCTGCCTTGTTCAGAGAGAGACCGCCCTGCTACAGCCAATTACAGGTACATACACCAATCACCCCTGCCCCTCTAAGACTGTAGGACAGAGCCTGTACCACACACTTGATGATCAGCTACCTGGACACCTGAGCTGAATTCATACAAGAAAAGAGAATGTACTCCTAGACTGATACACCTGATAACAGCACTAGCCATCTGGGGACAGGACGTCAGAGCTCCAAAGGTGAAAATAATCAAGCTAGCTCACTAAGCAACCTATTTGTGTATATCAAAACAAAACAAAGCAAGAAGCAATGACACAGTAAGCAAACACAAAATAAACTAATACAATAACTTATAGATGGCTCAGAGACAACAGTCAATATCAAGTCACATAAAGAAACAGAACATGATCACCTCAACAAGCTATCAAAATGAAGAATCAAGGGATCTTCTAGATGAAAGTGCCTTCTTGGAATTACCAGAGGCAAAATACAAAAGATTGAAATACAGAACCCTTCGAGACATCAGGAGGCAATGAGGCAATATGCGGAACAAGTCAAGGAATGCACAGATAAACCAATTAAAGAAATTAAAAAAGATTATTCAGGAACATAATGAAAAATTTAATAAGCTGGAAAAATCCATAGACAGCAATCAGAAATTCAGAAGATTAACAATAAAATTACAGAAATAGACGCCTCAATAGAAAGTCAGAGGAGCAGAGTCGGGCAAGTGGAAGGCAGAAGTTCTTAACTTGAAGATAAAGCACTTGGCACTAATATATTTGAAGAAAAATCAGATAAAAGAATTAAAAAAAGTGAAGAAACCTTAAGAATCATGAAGGGATCTATCAAGAGAAATAACCTACAAGTTATGGGAGTACCAGAACAGAGAGGGATAACAGAAAATACAGAGAGAATTGTTGAAGATTTGTTGGCAGAAAACTTCCCTGATATTGTGAAAGATGAGAAGGAGAAGGTATCTATCCAAGAAGCTCATTGAAAACATAAGGTAGATTTTAAACGAAAGTCACCAAGACATTTTATAATCAAATTTGCCAAAACCAAAGACAAAGAGAGAATTTTAAGAGAAGCTAGGGATAAATGAAAAGTCACCTACAAAGGAGAGCAAATAAGAATAAGCTCAGACTACCCTTCTTTTTTCCTTACTCAGCAGAGACCATGCAGGCAAGAAGACAATGGGATGACTGATATAAAAAATTGAAGGAAAAAAATGCCAGCCAAGAATCATATATCCAGCAAAACTGTCTCTCAAATATGAAGGTGAAATTAGGACATTTCCAGATAAACAGAAGCTTAGGGAATTCATAAAAACCACATTAAAACTACAAGAAATACCAAAGGGAGTTTTTTGGTTAGAAAATCAGTAATATCAGGTATCAAGCCAAGACCAGAACACTGGGCAGAGCAATCAGAACTCAACCCAGAAAGGGAAAACAAAAAAATGAATCAAGATGAAAAAAAAAAAAACACTCAAAACAGGGTAATAGTAATGTTACTACGTAAAAGAAAACAACGTTAAAATAATAAAGAGGGACTAAGAAGTGTAATCATAGATCTTCCATATGGACAGGATGGTAAGGCGAAACAGAAATAAATGTTCAGTTTAAATTTAGAAATATACGGGTAAATAATAAGGTAAACAGAAAGGAAACAAACTATCCTACACATCAAAATAAAATACAAGAAAAAAATAGAGACTCAGCAGAAACAAAATCAATAACAACGAATACGAGGAAAGGTCAATACATAAAGATAATCTACTCAGCACATAAAATTAAGTGGGAAAAAGAAACTGTCAACAACACGCAGAAAAAGACATCAAAATGGTACTACTAAATTCATACCTATCCATAATTACCCTGAATGTAAATGGACTAAATACACCAATAAAGAGACAGAGAGTGGCAGAATGGATTAAAAACATGATCAGTCTATATGCTGCTTACAAGAGGCACACCTTAGGCTTAGAGACACAAACAAACTAAAACTCAAAGGATGGAAAAAAATATATCACACAAACAATAATCAAAAAAGAGCAGGAGTGGCAATATTAATTTCTGACAAAATAAACTTTAAATTTAAATCCATAATAAAGAATAAGGAAGGACATGATATAATGATTAAAAGGACAATATATACCAAGAAGATATAACCATATCAAATATTTATGCACCCAATAACAGGGCTGCAAGATACATAAAACAAACTGTATCAGCATTGAAAAGTGAGATAGCTCCACAATAATAGTAGGACACTTCAACACACCACTTTCAGTGAAGCACAGGGCATCCAGAAAGAAGCTCAATAAAGACAAGACCTAAATGCCACAGTCTACCAACTTGACCTCACAGACATATACAGTACACTCCAACCAACAGCAATAAAGTATACTTTCTTTTCTAGTGCACATGGAACATTCTCTAGAATTGATGACATACTAGGGCATAAACCAAGCCTTATCAGAATCCAAATCATTGAAATATTACAAAGCATCTTCTCTGACCATAAGGCCATAAAAGTGGAAATCAATAAGAGAAAAAACAAACACTTGGAAACTGAACAATACCCTGCTCAAAAAAGACTGGATTATAGAAGACATTAAGGATGGAATAAAGAAATTCATAGAATCCAATGAGAATGAATACACTTCTATCAGAACTTTTGGGACGCAGAGAAAGAAGTGCTCAGAGGTCAATTTATATCAATAAATGTACACATCCAAAAAGAAGAGGGAAGAAAAATCAAAGAACTATCCCTACAATTTGAACAAATAAAAAGATAGCAACAAAAGAAACTCTCAGGCACCAGGAGAAAACAAATTATAAAAATTAGAGTAGAACTAAATGAAATAGAAAACAGAAAAACTGTTGAAAGAATTAACAAGACCAAAAGCTGGTACTTTGAAAAAATCAACAAAATTGGTAAAGTATTGGCCAAATTGATGAAAGAAAACAGCAGAGGAAGCAAATAACCCAAATAAGAAATGAGATGGGCAATGTTACAACAGATCCAATGAAATTAGCAGAATCCTATCCGATTACTACGAAAAATTTTACTCTAAAAAATTTGAAAACCTAAAAGAAATGGGTGAATTCCTAGAAAAACACTATCTACCTAAACTAACGCAAACAGAGGTAGAGAAACTAAATAGACCCATAACAAGAGATTGAAAAGATAATCAAAAAACTCCCAACAACAACAAAAAAAAGCCCTGGCCAGGACAGCTTCACTGCAGAGTTCTACCAAGCGTTCAGAGAAGAGTTAACACCGCTACTACTAAAGGTATTTCAGAGCATAAAAAAAGGACGGAATACTCCCAAACTCATTCTATGAAGCCACCATATCCCTGATACCAAAACCAGGTAAAGACAGCACAAAAAAAGAAAATAACAGACCTATAACCCTCAAGAACTTAGATGCAAAAAATCCTCAACAAAACTCTAGCCAATAGAATTCAACAACATATCCAAAAAACTAATTCACCATGACCAAGTAGGATTCGTACCAGGTATGCAGGGATGGTTCAACATTCGAAAAACAATTAATGTAATCCACCACATAAATATAACAAAAAAACAGAATCACATGATTTTATCAATTGATGCAGAAAAGGAATTTGACAAAGTTCAATACCCATTCATGATAAAAACTCTCAGCGAAATAGGAATAGAAGGCAAATTCCTCAAGATAATAAAGGGCATTTATACAAATCCAACAGCCAACATCATCCTAAATGGAGGGAGCCTGAAAGCATTCCCCTTGTGATCGGGAACCAGACAAGGATGCCCTTTATCACCGCTCTTATTCAACATTGTGCTGGAGGTCCTAGCCAGAGCAGCTAGGCTAAATAAAGAAATAAAGGGCATCCAGATTGGCAAGGAAGAAGTAAAATTATCTCTATTTGCAGAGGACATGATTTTATACACGGAAAACCCTAAGGAATCTTCAAGAAAACTACTGAAACTAATAGAAGAGTTCAGCAGAGTATCTGGATACAAGATGGTAAACATACAAAAATCAGTTGGATTCCTCTACACCAACAAAAAGAACATCGAAGGGGAAATCACCAAATCAATGCCATTTACATTAGCCCCCAAGAAGATAAAATGCTTAGAAATAAATCTTACCAGAGATGGAAAAGACTTATACAAAGAAAACTACAAAACACTTCTTCAAGAAAACAAAAGAGACCTACATAACTGGAAAAACATACCTTGCTCATCGATAGGAAGACTTAACAGTATAAAAATGTCTATTCTACCAAAAGCAATCTATACATTTAATGCAGTTCCAATCCAAATTCCAACAACATTCTTTAATGAGATGGAGAAACAAATCACCAAATTCGTATGGAAGGTAAAGAGGCCCCAGAAAAGTAAGGCATTACTGAAAAAGAAGAACAAAGTGGGATGCCTTGCTCTACCTGATTTTAGAACTTATTATACTGCCACAGTAGTCAAAACAGCCTGGTACTGGTACAAAAACAGATACATAAACCAAAGGAACAGAATTGAGAATCCAGACATAAATTCATCCACATATAAGCAGTTGATATTTGACAAAGGCCCCAAAACAGTTAAATGGGGAAAAGACAATCTTTTTAACAAATGGTGCTGGCATAACTGGATATCCATCTGCAAAAAAAAAAAAAAATACCTCACTCCATGCACAAAACCGAGCTAAAAATGGATCAAGGACCTAAATATAAAATCTAAAATGATAAAGATCATGGAAGGAAAAATAGGGACAACATTAGGAGCCCTGATACATGGCATAAACAATACACAAAACATTACTAACAATGCAGAAGAAAAACTAGATAACTGGGAGCTCCTAAAAATCAAACACATATGCTCATCCAAACACTTCACCAAAAGCATAAAAAGATTACTTATGGACTGGGAAAAAGTTCTTAGCTATGACATTTCCTATCACCACCTGATCTCTAAAATCTGTGTGATACTGCAAAAACTCAACTACAAAAAGACAGACCAATTAATAAACAGACAAAAGATAAGAGCAGATACTTCACTAAAGAAGACACTCAGGTAGCTAACAGATATATAAGGAAATGGTCACGATCATTAGCCATTAGAGAAATGCAAATCAAAACTACAATGAGATTCCATCTCATTCCAACAAGGCTGGCATTAATCCAAAAAACACAAACCAATAAATGTTGGAGAGGCTGTGAAGAGGATGGAACACTTATACACTGCTGGTGGGAATGTCAAATGGCACAACCACTTTGGAAATTGATTTGGGGCTTCCTTAAAAAGCTAGAAATAGAACTACTATACGATCCAGCGATCCCAATCTTGGGATATATCCTAGAGAAATAAGAGGCTTTACACAAACAGATAGATGTACACCCATGTTCATTGCAGCACTGTTTACAATAGCCAAAAGATGGAAGCAACCAAGGTTCCCATCAGTGGATGAACAGATCAATAAATTATGGTATATTCACACAATGGAATACTAAGCATTGATAAAGAACAGTGATGAGTCTGTGAAACAGTTCTTAACATGGAAGAATCTGGAAGGCATTATGCTTAGTGAAATTAGTCAGTTACAAAAGGACAAATATTGTATAAGAACACAATTATAAGAACTAGAGAAATAGCTCAAAGAGAGAAGAAAATATTCTTTGATGGTTACAAGAGGGGGAAGAGAGGGAGGCGGGGAGAGGGGTATTCACTAATTAGATAGTAGCGAAGAACTACTTTAGGTGACAGGAAAGACAACACACAATACAGTGAGGTTAGCACAACTGGACTAAACCAAAAGCAAAGAAGTGTCCTGAATAAACTGAACACTTCAAATGCCAGTGTAGCAGGGGCAGGGATTTAGGTACCATGGTTTCAGAGGCCATCTAAGTCAATTGACATAATAAAATCTATTAAGAAAACATTCTGCATCCCACTTTGGAGGGTGGCTTCTGGGGTCTTAAATGCTAGCAAGAGGCCCTGTAAGATGCATCAATTGGCCTCAACACAGCTGGATCAATCCCCCATGTGTCTGTCAGTTTGTCATACTGTGGGGGCTTGTGTGTTGCCGTGATGGTGGAAGCTATTCCACCAGTATTCAGATACCAGCAGGGTTGCCCATGGAGAACAGGTTTCAGCTGAGCTTCCAGACTAAGACAGACTAGGAAGAAGGAGCCAGCAGTCTACTTCTGAAAAGTATTAGCCAGTGAAAACCTTACGAATAGCAGAGGAACATTGATTGATATACTGCTGGAAGATGAGCCCCCTGGTTGGAAGGCACTCAAAAGATGACTGGGGAAGAGCTGCCTCCTCAAAGTACAGTCAACCTTAATGACGTGGATGGAGTAAAGCTTTCGGGACCTTCATCTGCCGATGTGGCACTACTCAAAATGAGAAGAAACAGCTGCAAACATCTTTTTAAAGTCAGAAACTGGAATGTACGAAATATGAATCTAGGAAAATTGGAAATTGTCAAAAATGAAATAGAATGCATAAACATCAATATCCTAGGCATTAGTGAGCTGAAATAGACTGGTACTGGCCGTTTTGAATCAGACAATCACATAGTCTACTATGCTGGGAATGACAACTTGAAGAGGAATGGTGTTGCATTCATCATCAAAAAGAACATTTCATGATCTATCCTGAAGTACAACGCTGTCAGTGATAGGATAATATCCATACTGCAACAAGGAAGATTGGTTAATATGACTGTTATTCAAATATACGCACCAACCACTAAAGCCAAAGATGAAGAAATAGAAGATTTTTATCAGCTGCTGCAGTCTGAAATTGATCAAACATGCAAACAAGATGCATTCATAATTACTGGTAATCTTAATGCGAAAGTTGGAAACGAAGAAGGATCAGTAGTTGGAAAATATGGCCTTGGTGATAGAAATAATGCTGGAGATCGAATGATAGAATTTTGCAAGACCAACGACTTCTTCATTTCAAATACCTTTTTCACCAACATGACCAGCGACTATACACATGGACCTCGCCAGAAGGAACACGCAGAGATCAAATTGACTACATCTGTGGAAAGAGACAATGGAAAAGTTCAATATCATCAGTCAGAACAAGGCCAAGGGCCGGCTGTGGAACAGACCATCAATTGCTCATACGCAAGTTCAAGCTGAAACTGAACAAAATCAGAGCAAGTCCACGAGAGTCAAAATATGACCTTGAGTATATCCCACCTGAATTTAGAGACCATCTGAAGAATAGACTTGATGCATTGAACACTGGTGACGGAAGACCAGACAAGTTGTGGAAGAACATCATACATGAAGAAAGCAAGAGGTCATTGAAAAGAAAGAAAAGACCAAGATGGATGTTGGAGGAGACTCTGGATCTTGCTCTTGAATGCCGAGCAGCTAAAGCAAAAGGAAGAATTGATGAAGTAAAAGAACTGAGCAGAAGATTTCAAAGGGCATCTCGAGAAGACAAAGTAAAGTATTATAATGACATGTGCAAAGACCTGGAAATGGTAAACCAAAAGGGAAGAATATGTTCAGGGTTTCTCAAGCTGAAAGAACTGAAGAAAAAATTCAAGCCTCGAGTTGCAATAGTGAAGGATTCTATGGGGAAAATATTAAAATACACAGGAAGCATCAAAGAAGATGGAAGGAATACAGAGTCATTATGCCAAAAAGAATTAGTAGGTGTTCAACCATTTCAAGAGGCAGCATATGATCAGGAACCGATGGTACTGAAGGAAGAAGCCCAAGCTGCTCTGAAGGCATTGGCGAAAAACAAGGCTCCAGGAACTGATGGAATATCAACTGAGATGTTTCAACAAACAGATGCAGCGCTGGAGGTCCTCACTCATCTATGCCAAGAAATATGGAAGACAGCTTCCTGGCCAACTGACTGGAAGAGATCCATATTTATGCCTATTCCCAAGAAAGGTGATCCAATCGAATGTGGAAATTATAGAACAATATCATTAATATCACACGCAAGCAAAATTCTAATGAAGTTCATTCAAAAATGGCGGCAGCAGTATATCAAAAGGAAACTGCCAGAAATTCATGCCAGTTTCAGAAGAGGACGTGGAGCCAGGGATATCCTTGCTGATGTCAGAAGTATCCTGGCTGAAAGCAGAGAATACCATAAGGATGTTTGCCTGTGTTTTATTGACTATGCAAAGACATTCAACTGTGTGGATCATAACAATTTGCGGATAACATTGCGAAGAACGGGAATTCCAGAACACTTACTTGTGCTCATGAGGAAGCTTTACATAGATCAAGAGGCAGTTGTTCAGACAGAACAAGGGGATACTGATTGGTTTAAAGTCAGGAAAGGTGTGTAGCAGGGTTGTATTTTCCACCATACCTATTTAATCTGTATGCTGAACAAATAATCCGAGAAGCTGGACTATATGAAGAAGAATGGGGCATCAGGATTGGAGGAAGACTCATTAACAACCTGCGTTATGCAGATGACACAACCTTGCTTGCCGAAAGTGAAGAGAACTTGAAGCACTTACTAACGAAGATCAAAGATTACAGCCTTCAGTATGGATTGCACCTCAACATAAAGAAAACAAAAATCCTCACAACTGAGCCAATAAGCAACATCATGATAAACAGAAAAGATTGAAGTTGTCAAGGATTTCACTTAACTTGGATCCACAATCAACAGCCATGGAAGCAGCAGTCAAGAAATCAAAAGACGCATTGCATTGGGTAAATCTGCTGGAAAGAACCTCTTTAAAGTGCTGAAAGAGCAAAGATGTCACCTTGAAGACTAAGGTGCACCTAACCCAAGCCATGGTATTTTCATCATATGCAAGCGAAAGCTGGATAATGCATAAGGAAGACTGAAGAAGAATTGTTGCCTTTGAATTGCGGTGTTGGCAAAGAATATTGAATATACCATGGACTGCCAAAAGAATGCACAAATCTGTCTTGGAAGAAGTACAACCAGAATGCTCCTTAGAAGCAAGGATGGTGAGACTGCATCTTACATACTTTGGACATGTTGTCAGGAGGGATCAGTCTCTCGAGAAGGACATCATGCTTGGCAAAGTACAGGGTCAGCGGAAAAGAGGAAGACCCTCAACTAGGTGGATTGACACAGTGGCTGCAACAATGATCTTAAGCATAACAATGATTTTAAGGATGGTGCAGGACTGGGCAGTGTTTTGTTCTGTTGTACATAGAGTCGCTATGAGTCAGAGCCACCTTGAGGGTGCCTAACAACAACAACAACAACCTGGATCAAAGGAGAATGAAGACCACCAAGGACACAAGGCAATTATGAGCCCAAGAGACAGAAAGAGACACATAAACCGAGACTACATCAGTCTGAGACCAGAAGAACTAGATGGTGCTCAGCTACAAGCAATGACTGCCCTGACAGGGAACACAACAGAGAACCCCTGAGGGAGCAGGTCAGCAGTGGGATCCAGACCCCAAATTCTAGTAAAAATACCAGACTTAATGGTCTGACTAAGACTAGAAGGACCCCAGTGGTCATGGCCCCCAGACCTTCTGTTGGCCCTGGATAGGAACCATTGCCGAAGCCAACTCTTCTGTCAGGGATTGGACTGGACAATGGGTTGGAGAGGGATGCTGGTGAGGAGTGAGCTTCTTGGATCAGGTAGACACTTGAGACTATGTTGGCATCTCCTGCCTGGAGGGGAGATGAGAGGGTAGAGGGGGTTACAAGCTGGTGAAATGGACACGAAAATAGAGAGTGGAGGGAAGGAGTTGGCTGTCTCATTAGGGGGAGAGTAATTGGGAGCATATAGCAAGGTGTGTACAAGTTTTTGTGTGAGAGACTGACTTGATTTTTAAACTTTCACTTAAAGTACAATGAAATTTTTTTAAAAAATTCTATAAATGAAATATGAATTAAGAATAAGATAATAAATAAGTGATTTTTAATATAAGTTTACAGATGGATTAAATACCATCTAAATTATTATTTATTTAATGAAAAATACACTTATAATCAGTTGAAAAACACAAGCTCAATCATGGAAAAATATGTTAAATGATAAAAAGTTAATTCACAAAAGAAAAAAAATAGCCAATATGCTAATTTAAAAACTCAGTTAATTGCTGGTGATGCCTAAATAGATCTCATGTGCTACATCTTTATGTCCAAGTTTCTTTTCATTATATTTTATTATCTCTTCTTCTGTATTTACTAGAATACTTTCTTGTGGTGAAGGACAGTAAACTCAGTATTATGAAATTTTCATCTGTAAGTTTTTACATTACATTTGCTTTTTCAAAAATTATTTTATTCTGTTATAAAATATTTACCATTTCTTAGGAATGATTTGCTCATATATAATGATCAATCTACCATGAATTTATAGAAATTCAAAAATCTATTCATTTTCTTAAGTTTTTCAAAAAGATGGAATGCTGTTTCAGAAATAGAAAGCGAAATAATTAACTGGTTCTATCGATTTCTGTACGGTAAAGAAAGTCTGTTTTGATGTAATTTTCTCATTCATAAAATTCTTGCATGCAGATAATTACATACTTATTCAATCTTATTATAATACATAAACTTCTCAAAATTAAATTAAACGAAGGATTAAATTAAATGTAATGTTCTATCCTCTGAAAGAAACACAGAATTCTGTACTGGTGCATTATTTTTCTTTTGTATTTCGAATGATAGTAAATAATCAGCTTCTGTAATACAAACGCCAATGGTGTCACAGTGATTGGTGTCACCCAGTGCAGTAACTCATGATGTCATCATCCTATGGACCTTCTCCCTTACCAGAACATTCAGAATCCTTAGTAATTTTTTTGTACCAATGTTACTCTTAAATCATAATTTCTACAATATTGTGGCTTAAACAACAGAAAATTTGACAAAATCAGTGACTATAAAAACACTGGCAGCAATGAAAACAACACTGAATGCTTGAAGAGCATGCAGAAAAAAACGTGATTGAAAGCATCATTGTAATTGGATAATAATGACAGCTTTGACCTCAGCACATTAGAAAGTTCAAAAAGTAAATTGGAATAGAGTTTTAGTCTTGGAGATATATTGATACCTGTAAGCTGGGCTTAAGGAAAATGTTTTTGTTGTTATGACTAACTACAAGGATATTTTTATGGACAGTCATTTCGGTGTCACCCCATTGGACAGTGTCACAAGGCATGATCTGCACCCCCTGCACCCCCTAGTGACGCCAGTACATAATCAGTTGCTAGTTGAAAAAAATAGAACAAGTGCATGAGAGCCAAAATATGATCTTCAGTAAATCCCATCTAAATTTAGAGACCATCTCAAGAATAGGTTTGGCACATTGAACACTAATGACCCGAGACATGATGAGTTGAAGAAGGACATCATACATGAAAAAAGAAAGAGGTGACAGAAAAGACAGGAAAGAAAGAAAAGACCAAAGTGAATGTCTGAAGAGACTCTGAAACTCGCTTCTGAACGTAGAAGAGCTAGAGTGAAAGGAAAAAAAATAATGAAGTAAAAGAGCTGAACAGAAGATTTCAAAGGGCAGCTCAAGAAGACAAACTAAAATGTAATGAAAAGTCAAAAGATCTGGAGTTATAAAACTGAAAGGGAAGAACACACTCAGCATTTCTCAAACTGAAAGAACTGAAGAAAAAGTTCAAGCATCAAGTTGCAATATTGAAGAATTCTACCGGGAAGATATTAAATAACACAGGAAGCATCAAAAGAAGATGGGAGGAATACGGAGTGACTGTACCTAAAAGAGGAAACTCTGATGGCATAGTGGTTAAGTGCTATGGCTACTAACCAAAGGATTGGCAGTTGGAATCCTCCAGGTGCTCCTTGGAAACTCTGTGGGGCAGTTCTACTCTGTCCTATAGGGTCGCTATAAGTAGGAATCGACTCGACGGCACTGGGTTTGGTTTTTTGGTTTGGTACCTAAACGAATTGATCAATGTTCAACCACTTCAGGTGGTAGCATATGATCAAGAACTGATGGTACAGAAGGAAGAGGTCCAAGCTACACTGAAGCCACTGGAGAAAATAAAGCTCCAGGAATTGATAGAATACCAATTGAGATATTTCAACAAAAGGATGCAGCCCTGGATATGCTCATCTGTCTATGTAATGAAATTTGGAAGACAGCTCCTTGGCCAACCGACTGGAAAAAATCGATACTTGTACCCATTCCAAAGAAAGGTGATCCAACAGAATGTGGAAATTATCAAAAAATAACATTAATATCACCCACAAGTAATTTTTTTTATTGTACTTTAGATGAAGGTTCACAGAACTAACCAGTTTCTTGTCAAACAGCACACACATTGTTCTATGACATTCTTTAACACTCTCCCCTCTCAACCCTGGGTTCCCTATTACCAGCTTTCCTGTTCCCTCCTGCCTTCCAGTCACCACCCAAGGACTGCTGTGCCCTTCACTTTTGCTCTATTCCATGGACCTGTTCGATCTTTGGCTGAAAGGTGAACCTCAGAAGTGACCTCATTACTGAGCTAAACATGTGTCGGGGGCCATGCTCTCAGAGTTTCTCCAGTCTCCGTCAGGTCAGCAAGTCTGGTCCTTCATTTTGAGTTAGAATTTTGTTCTACATTTTTCCCTAGCTCTGTCCAGGACCCTCTATTGTGATCCCTGCCAGAGCAGATAGTGGTGGTAGCCAGGCACCACCTCATTGAAGTGGACTCTACTCTGTCTGGTGGAGGCAGTGGTAGATGTGGTCGATTAGTCCTTTGGACTAATCTTTCCCCTGTTATCTTCAGTTGTTTTCATTCTTCCTTGCTCCCGAAAGGGTGAGACCAGGGGAGTATCCTAGATGGCTGCTCATAGGCTTTTAAGGCCTCAGACATTACTCACCAAAGTAGAATGTAGAACATATTGTTTATAAACTATATTATGCCAATTGAGCTAGATATTCCCCAAGATCATGGTCCCCACAGCCCTCACCCCAGCAATTCGGTCCCTTAGGGAGTTTGGATGTGTCTATGGAGATACCATGACTTTGCCTTGTACAAGTTGTACTGGCTTCCCAAGTATTGTTTACTGTCTTACCTTTTGCCAAAGTTTCCACTTATGTATTGTTTTATTAAGTGTTTTTCCATCCCCATCCCTCCCCTCCCTCGTAACCATCAAAGATTGGTTCTTTTTGTAGGTAAACCTTTTCATGAGTATTTACGGTAGTAGTCTCATATAATATTTGTCCTTTTGTAATTGACTTGTTTCACTCATGAGCTGAATATTTTTGAAAGCCATTATAATCCTTTCCTCTTTCTGAGTGTTCCTTTCTTCTATCCTGTCTCCCTTTGTTCCAGTGTTTGTGTGTGTGTGTGTGTTTATGTATGTGTGTGTGCATGTGTGTTTGCATGGACAGAGAGAGACAGAAAGGATGAGAGATTCCAGTTCAAACCAACAAACAATGGAATTTTCCTAAGAGAAACCAAAGCCCTGCTATGGATGATGTAGTAGACTTTTTCCTCTACTTAGTGTCCATTTCCCCCTTTTGAGAACTCTCACCCCAGCTTTCTCTTGGTTAATTGTCTCTTCCCCATTGTGTAGATTCTTGGTGGGATGGTCAGCCAAGTTGCCCCACTCTTCCCTAGCCAAGGAGTAGGCAAGTGACCCAAACAAGGCCAAGCAGATTTTTTGTTTTGGAGACTTTGAATGTTGACTTCAGGGTTGCAAAGATAACAAGATGATTGGAGGAGATTCCTTGTAGTGCCTGTACCCTGATTGCAGATTGGTTCCCTTTTTTTTTTTTTTTGAGATTGGCTTTTTAGCAATTTCTTTAATTCTTTTGTTGATCCCATATCCACTCAATAAAGCTGTTTTGCTTAAGTCACCCAGAGTCCACAAGTAAAATTTTGCTGAAGATGTTTCAAAGGAGATTGCAGCACTACATCAGCAGGGAACTCCCAGAAATTCAAGCCAATTCAAAAGAGTGTTCTCACTGAGGGATATCACTGCTGATGTCAGGTGGATCCTAGCTGAAAGCAGAGAATACCAGAAAGATGTTTACCTATGTTTTATTGATTATGCAAACGCATTCAACAGTGTGAATCATAACAAATTATGGATAACATTGCAAGGAATGGGAATTCCAGAGCACTTAACTGTGCTCATAAGAAACCTGTAGATAGACGATGAGGCAGTCATTCAAACAGAACAGGAGGATACTATGTGATATAAAGTCAGGAAAGGTGTGCATCACAATTGTATCCTTTCACCCTACTTATTCAATATGTATACTGAGCAAATAATCAGAGAAGCTGGACTATATGAAGAAGAGTACATCATGAAGATTGGAGGAAGACTCATTAATAACCTGTTATCTGCAGATGAAACAACCTTGCATGCTGAAAGTAAAGAACTTGAAGCACTTACTGATGAAGATCAAGGATCATAGCCTTCAGTATGGATTACACCTCAACATAAAGTAAACAAAAATTCTCACAACTGGCCCAATAAGCAACATCATGATAAAAGGAGAAAATATTGAAATTGTACAGGATTTCATTTTACTTGGATTCACAACCAATGTTCATGGAAGCAGGCATCAAGAAATCAAAGGAGGAGGCGGGGCCAAGATGGCTGACTAGGTAGAAGCTACCTTGGATCCCTCTTGCAACAAAGACTCAGAAAAACAAGTGAATCAATCACAGACATGACAGTCTACGAACCCTGACCATCCAACACAGATCTAAAGAGTTGACCTGAGTGACAGAGACTGAGAACGAGCAACCATGGGGAAGCAACGACTGTTTTCAGAGCCTGGAGCCAGCGTCCCTGTCAGAAAACCTTGGCGCCGGGCTTTGGACTGGGTGCAGGGGAGCTGAGCATGGCATCCTGAGGTGGTGCTAATGCAGGACGCAGCCCTAGCCCCCAAAAGTGACCTCGGGGGAAGCCCAGCCAGTGCTCGCAGGCAGCGCAGTGATACAGCTGACAGAAGGAGAAGTCACCTGCAGGCAGCGACTGGTTTTGGAGCCTGGAGTGCAGCGTGCCAGCCGGGGAACGTTGGCACTGGGCTTTGGACTGGGAGTGGAGGAACTGACCATGGCTTCTGAGACAGCACAAGCACAGGAAGTGGACCCGACCCTCGGGGGCAATCTCAACCCAGCCAACGCACACAGGCTACACACCCCTCAGGAATCTCAGATAAAACAGTCATCACCAAGCAAGATAAGTAACTTTGTCTATATTCCTGGGTGCTTCTCTCTCCTATCTATCTGATCCCTCCCCTCCCCTTCCCAGGGGGCTTCATTAGCATTGGAATTTCCTGGGCCAGAGAGTGAAGTGCTCTGCGGTTTTTTTTGTTTGTTTGTTTTTGTTTTTTGTCTTTTCCAAACCCATTCTCCTGGCCTGAGAGAAGCAGCTACAAAAAACCCAGGGACCAAAAATCCTTCCCTGACTTCCCTAAATTGGACTAAAAACACAGAATCAGCTCCAGCCAAGCATATGAAATCCAAAGTCTTGGGCTTTTATCCCTACAGGCAACAAGGTGGCTATTATAATGCAAAGGCATTTCTGATAGGGATCTGACTGTAATTGTTTTAGCAGATTACTGGAAAGACAAGTTCCCCAGGTCTGATATCTCTGCCTATTCAACAGAGTCCTCACTGACCCGCAACAGGGAACTGAGGGCTGAAGCTCCCCCCAGACCACCTAGCCTCCTGCCTTAGGGGTCTAAGAAGGGTGACACCTACAAATCTGTAGAGGTACTTGCTTTGGGTGCCTAAGGTACAGCTTCAGAGCCCACCCACCAAAGTTCTTTAGGAATAGAGACACACCTACCTCACTGGCACTTGGGGGAAGCCTGTCAGCATCCTGCCCCCCTGGAGTGTGACCCCCTCCTGCTACTAGAATCTGGAGCACACAACTAGCACCACTACTACTCTAGGTGGGTAGGTGACAGTCTGCACCACACACTTGATGACCCCAAATCAGATTCTACTCAAGAATAGTGAATGGGCTCTTAGGCTTATATATCTGGTAACAGCTGAAACCAGCTGGTAATAAGACATAAGTGATTCAAGGGCTACAACAATCAAGACAGCCCAATCTGGTAGCATATCTCTGTACATTGAAAGAAAACAAAACAAGATAAGACTCAGTGAGCAAATATAAAATAAATCATTACAATATCTTATAGATGGCTCAGAGAGAGCAGTCGATATCAAACCACATAAAGAAGCAGACCATGATTGCTTCTACAAATCCCCAAATTAAAGAATCAAAATCTTTCCGAAATGAAGATACAATCCTGGAATTGCCAGATGCAGAATATAAAAAACTAATTTACAGAATGCTTCAAGACATCAGGGATGATCTCAGAAATGAAATAAGGCAATCTACAGAAAAAGCCAAGAAACACATTGATAAAGCAGTTGAAGAACTCAAAAAGATTATTCAAGAACATAGTGGAAAAATTAGTAAGCTACAAGAATCCATAGAGAGACAGCATTCAGAAATCCAAAAGATTAACAGTAAAATTACAGGATTAGACAACTTAATAGGAAGTCAGAGGAGCAGAATCGAGCAATTGGAATGCAGAGTGAGGGAGCTGGAGGATAAGGCAATTGACACCAATATAGTTGAAGAAAAGTCAGATAAAAGAATTAAAAAAAATGAAGAAACCCTAAGAATCATGTGGGACTCTATCAAGAAGAATAACATGTGTGTGACTGGAGTTCCAGAACAGGGAGGGATAACAGAAAATACAGAGAGAATAGCTGAAGATCTGTTGGCAGAAAACTTCCCTGACATCATGAAAGATGAAAGGATATCTATCCAAGATGCTCATCGAACCCCATATAAGATTGATCCAAAAAGAAAATCACCAAGACATATTATCATCAAACTTGCCAAAACCAAAGATAAAGAGAAAATTTTAAAAGCAGCCAGGGATAAAAGAAAGGTCTCCTACAAAGAGAATCAGTAAGAATAAGTTCATACTACTCAGCAGAAACCATGCAGTCCAGAAGACAATGGGATGACATATACAGAGCACTGAAGGAGAAAACTGCCAGCCAAGGATCATATATCCAGAAAAACTCTCTCTCAAATATGAAGGTGAAATTAAAACATTTACAGATAAACACAAGTTTAGAGAATTTGCAAAAACCAAACCAAAGCTACAAGAAATACTAAAGGAAATTGTTTGGTCAGAAAATCAATAATATCAGATACCAACACAACACAAGGTCACAGAACAGAATATCCTGATATCAACTCAAATAGGGAAATCTCAAAAACAAATTAAGATTAATTTTAAAAAGAAAAAAAAAATGCTCAAAACATGGAATCATTGAAGTCATTATGTAAAAGATCACAATAATCAAAAAGAGGGACTAAATACAGGAGGCATAGAACCGCCATATGGACAGGAAAACAAGGAGATATAGGACAAGACAAGTTAGGTTTTTACATAGAAAAATAGGGATAAATATTAAGGTAACCACAAAGGGGTATAACAATTCCATAACTCAAAATAAAAACCAAGAAAAACATAACAACTCAGCAAACATAAATTCAACTACTATGAAAATGAGGAACACATAATTTACAAAGAAAAACGTCTCAGCACAAATAAGAAAGTGGAAAAATGAAATTGTCAACAACACACACAAAAGGCATCAAAATGACGACACTAAACACATTCTTATCTATAATTACACTGACTGTAAATGGACTAAATACACCAATAAAGAGACAGAGAGTCTCAGACTGGATAAAGAAACTCAATCTGTCTATATGCTGCCTACCAGAGACGCACCTTAGACTAAGAGACACAAACTAAAACTCAAAGGATGGAAAAAGATATATCAAGCAAACAACAAGCAAAAAAGAGCAGGAGTAGCAATATTAATTTCTGACAAAACAGACTTTAAAGTTAAATCCACCACAAAGGATAAAGAAGGACGCTACATGATGACTAAAGGGACAATTGACCAGGAAGATATAACCATATTAAATATTTATGCTCCCAATGACAGGGCTGCAAGATACATAAAACAAACTTTAACAGAACTGAAAAGTGAGATAGACACCTCCACAATTATAGTAGGAGACTTCAGCACACCACTTTCGGAGGACAGGACTTCCAGTAAGAAGCTCAATAGAGACACGGAAGACCTAACTGCTATTATCAACCAACTTGACCTCATTGACTTATACAGAACACTCCAACCAACTGCTGCAAAGTATACTTTTTTTTTCTAGTGCACATGGAACATTCTCTAGAATAGACCACATATTAGGTCATAAAACAAAACTTTGCAGAATCCAAAACATCAAAATATTACAAAGCATCTTCTCAGACCACAAGGCCATAAAAGTAGAAATTAATAACAGAAAAATTAGGGAAAAGAAATCAAATACTTGGAAAATGAACAATACTCTCCTGAAAAAAGACTGGGTTATAGAAGATATAAAGGAGGGAATAAAGAAATTCATAGAATGCAATGAGAATGAAAACACTTCCTATCAAAACCTCTGGGGCACAGCAAAAGCAGTGCTTGGAGGTCAATTTATATCGATAAATGCACACATACATAAAGAAGAAAGAGCCAAAATCAGAGAACTGTCCCTATAACTTGAACAAATAGAAAGTGAGCAACAAAAGAATCCATCAGGCACCAGAAGAAAACAAATAATAAAAATAAGAGCTGAACTAAATGAATTAGAGAACAGAAAAACAATTGAAAGAATTAACAAAGCCAAAAGCTGGTTCTTTGAAAAAATTAACAAAATTGGTAAACCATTGGCCAGACTGACTAAAGAAATACAGGAAAGGAAACAAATAACCCTAATAAGAAACGAGACGGGCCACATTACAAAAGACCCAACTGATATTAAAAGAATCATATCACATTACTATGAAAAATTGTACTCGAACAAATTTGCAAACCTAGAAGAAATAGATGAATTCCTAGAAAAACACTACCTACCTAAAGTAACACAATCAGAAGTAGAACAAATGAATAGACCTATAACAAAAAAAGAGATTGAAAAGTTAATCAAAAAACTCCCAACAAAAAAAAGCCCTGGCCCGGACCACTTCACTGCAGAGTTCTACCAAACTTTCAGAGAAGAGTTAACACCACTACTACTAAAGGTATTTCAAAGCATAGAAAATGATGGACTACTACCTAACACATTCTATGAAGCCACCATATCCCTGATACCAAAACCAGGTAAAAAAAAAAAAAATTTAAAGAAAATTACAGACCTATATCCCTCATGAACATAGATGCAAAAATCCTCACCAAAATTCTAGCCAATAGAATTCAACAACATATCAAAAAAAAGAATCCACCACGACCAAGTGGGATTTATACCAGGTATTCAAGGCTGGTTTAATATTAGAAAAACCATTAATGTAATCCACCATATAAATAAAACAAAAGACAAAAACCACATGATCTTATCAATTGATTAAGAAAACGCATTTGGCAAAGTCCAACACCCATTCATGATAAAAACTCTCAGCAAAATAGGAATTGAAGGAAAATTCCTCAACAGAATAAAGGGCATCTATACTTTTTTTTTATACAAAGCCAAAGCCAACAGCCAACGTCACTCTAAATGGAGAGAGCCTGAAAGCATTTCCCTTGAGAACGGGAACCAGGCAAGGATGCCCTTTATAACCGCTTTTATTCAACATTGTGCTAGAGCTCCTAACCAGAGCAATTAGGCTAGACAAAGAAATAAAGGGCATCTGGATTGGCAAGGAGGAAGTAAAATTATCTCTATTTGCAGATGACATGATCTTATACACAGAAAACCCTAAGGAATCCTCCAGAAAACTACTGAAACTAATAGAAGAGTTTGGCAGACTCTCAGGTTATAAGATAAACATACAAAAATCACTTGGATTCCTCTACATCAACAAAAAGCACATCGAAGAGGAAATCACCAAATCAATACCATTCACAGTAGCCCCCAAGAAGATAAAATACTTAGGAATAAATCTTACCAAAGATGTAAAAGACCTATACAAAGAAAACTGCAAAGCACTAGTGCAAGAAACTAAAAAGGACCTATATAAGTGGAAAAACATACCTTGCTCATGGATAGGAAGACTTAACATAGTAAAAATGTCTATTCTACCAAAAGCCATCTATACATACAATGCACTTCCGATCCAAATTCCAATGACATTTTTTAATGTGATGGAGAAACAAATCACCAACTTCATATGGAAGAGAAAGAAGCCCTGGATAAGTAAAGCATTACTGAAAAAGAAGAAGGAAGTGGGAGGCCTCACTCTACCTGATTTTAGAACCTATTATACAGCCACAGTAGTCAAAACAGCCTGGTACTGGTACAACAACAGGCACATAGACCAATGGAACAGAATTGAGAACCCAGATATAAATCCATCCACATATGAGCAGTTGATATTTGACAAAGGCCCAGTGTCAGTTAATTGGGGAAAAGATAGTCTTTTTAACAAACTGTGCTAGCATAACTGGTATCCATTTGCAAAAAAATGAAACAGGACCCATACCTCACACCATGCACAAAAACTAACTCCAAGTGGATCAAAGACCTAAACATAAAGACTAAAACGATAAAGATCATGGAAGAAAAAATAGGGACAACCTTAGGAGCCCTAATACAAGGCAGAAACAGAATACAAAACATTACCAAAAATGACCAAGAGAAACCTGATAACTGGGAGCTCCTAAAAATCAAACACCTATGGTCATCTAAAGACTTCACCAAAACAGTAAAAAGACCACCTACAGATTGGGAAAAAATTTTCAGCTATGACATCTCCGACCAGCGCCTGATCTCTAAAATCTATATGATTCTGTCAAAACTCAACCACAAAAAGATAAACAACCCAATCAAAAAGTGGGCAAAGGATATGAACATGCACTTCACTAAAGAAGATATTCAGGCAGCTGACAGATACATGAGAAAATGCTCTCGATCATTAGCCGTGAAAATTAAAACTATGATGAGATTCCACTTCACTCCAACAAGGCTGGAATTAATCCAAAAAACACAAAATAATAAATGTTGGAGAGGCTGTGGAGAGATTGGAACTCTTATACACTGCTGGTGGGAATGTAAAATGGTACAACCACTTTGGAAATCGATTTGGCGGTTCCTTAAAAAGCTGGAAATAGAACTACCATAGAATCTATCTAGCAATCCCACTCCTTGGAATATATCCTAGAGAAGTAAGAGCCTTTACATGAACTGATATATGCACACCCATGTTTATTGCAGCACTGTTTACAATAGCAAAAAGCTGGAAGCAACCAAGGTGTCCATCAATGGATGAATGGTTAAATAAATTATGGTATATTCACACAATGGAATACTACTCATTGATAAAGAACAGTGACGAATCTGTGAAACATTTCATAATATGGAGGAACCTGGAAGGCATTATGCTGAGTGAAATTAGTCAGAGGCAAAAGGACAAATATTGTATAAGACCACTATTATAAGATCTTGGGAAATAGTATAAACTGAGAAGAACACATACTTTTGTGGTTACGAGGAGGGGAGGGAGGGCGGGTGGGAGAGGAGTATCTGCTGATTAGTTAGTAGATAAGAACTACTTTAGGTGAAGGGAAAGACAATACTCAATACAGGGAAGGTCAGCTGAACTGGACTGGACCAAAAGCAAAGAAGTTTCCGGGATAAACTGAATGCTTTGAAGGTCAGCGGAGCAAGGGCGGGGGTTTGGGGACTATGGCTTAAGGGGACTTCTAAGTCAATTGGCAAAGTAATTCTATTATGAAGACATTCTGCATCCCACTTTGAAGTGTGGTGTCTGGGGTTTTAAATGCTAACAAGCAGCCATCTAAGATGCATCAATTGGTCTCAACCCACCTGGATCAAAGGAGAATGAAGAACACCAAGGTCACAGGATAACTATGAGCCCAAGAGACAAAAACGACCATATGAACCAGAGACTTACATCATCCTGAGACCAGAAGAACTAGATGGTGCCCAGCCACAACCGATGACTGCCCTGACAGGGAGAACAACAGAGAACCCCCGAGGGAGCAGAACAGTGGAATGCAGACCCCAAATTCTCATAAAAAGACCAGACTTAATGGTCTGACTGAGACTAGAGGAATCCCGGCGGTCATGGTCCCCAAACCTTCTGTTGGCACAGGACAGGAACCATTCCCAAAGACAACTCATCCCACATGGAAGGGACTGGACAATGGGTTGGAGAGAGATGTTGATGAAGAGCGAGCTACTTGTATCAGGTGGACACTTGAGACTGTGTTGGCATCTCCTGTCTGGAGGGGAGTTAGGAGGGTAGAGAGGGTTAGAAACTGGCAAAATTGTCACGAAAGGAGAGACTGGAAGGAGGGAGCGGGCTGACTCATTAGGGGGAGAGTAAGTGGGAGTATGGAGTAAGGTGTATATAAGCTTATATGTGACAGACTGACTTGATTTGTAAACTTTCACTTAAAGCACAATAAAAATTAAAAAAAATCAAAGGACATAATGCATTAAGTAAATGTGCTGCAAAAGATCTCTTTAAAGTATTCAAAAGCAAAGATGTCCCCTTAAGGACTAAGGTGCATCTGACCCAAGCCATGGTATTTTCACTTGACTCATCTGCATGTGAAAGCTGGACAATGAATAAGGAAGACCTAAGAAAAATCCATGCCTTTGAATTATGGTGGTGTCAAAGAACACTGAATATACTGTGGAATGCCAGAAGAATGAATAAATCTGTATTGGAAGAAGTACAGCCAGTGTTCTCATTAGAAGCAAGGATGGCGAGACTTTTTCTCACGTACTTTGGACATGTTGTCAGGAGAGATCACTCCCTAGAGAAGGACATCATGTTTGGTAAAGTAGAGGATCAGTGAAAAAGTGGAAGACCCTCAACGAGATGCATTGGCACAGTGGCTACAACAATGGACTCAAGTATAACAACAATCATGAGGATGGAACAGGACCAGGCAGTGTTTCATTCTGTTGTGCATAGGGTCAATATGAGTCTGAACCGATATGATGGCAACGAACAACATAACAACAATAATCAGTTATTACTCTTTATTTTTTTCCTGTCTTCTTTATTCTTTCTTTCTTTTTGGGGGAGAGAACTAGTTATTCTATTGTGCCAAACTTATACACGGTAACAATAATGAACATAAAACATCATATATATAAAGTCAACTTTTACTCTGTCAAGAAATGAAACTCTAATTGGTCTATTCAAGTTGCTAATACAAAAATACTGTGATTTTGAACTCTGCAAAATTTTTAATTATTTTAAAATACTGGCTGGCCTATACCATATTCTAGGACCTACGCATGATTGACACAAAGTTTTCAGAAACTGACGCCAAACCCACTGCCATTGAGTCAATTCCGACTCATAGCGACCCTATAGGACAGAGTAGAACTGCCCCATAGAGTTTCCAAGGAGCACCTGGTGGATTCGAACTGCTGACCTCTTGGTTAGCAGCCGTAGCACTTAACCACTATGCCACCATATATACAAATTTGAGTCTTACATGCAGCCATTTTGACTGTGTCTGTAGGTCTCTTAACACCCAAAACTAGGTTTAAAAAAGCTATAAGACTGACAAACAAGGTAAAGAATTATATATACATATATTTTTAAAAAATAATATTTTACTGTGTTTTTGGTGAAGCAGTTTAGGCTCCCATTCAAAAACTTCTACACAAGTTGGTCAGTGACATGGGTTACATTCTTCATAATGCATGAGCATTCTTATTATTTCTGTTCTGGTGGTCCCTTAAGCGTAATTTATTTTTAAAAGGAAACTTTACTAGTGTTTTTAAATTAACATTCATGTTAGTGTAATACTTAAGACATACATCTTCCATGTATTGAACATTTCTCCATAATTGTCATAAAAACATATTCCTAAATTAGTCAGTCATTGTATTTAAATAATGTTTCTAATTTAGATCAGTACCCTTATGCACATAATGCAGGACAGCTATACTTAGCCTAGAAGAAATTATGCAAGAAGTGAGTCAAAAATATTTAACACAAGACTGTTCAAGATATGATGGATAGTCCCTTTTATACACACACAAAAAAATTGAAATTGAAAATATTTACTTTACCGAAGTACAATCAAATTTAAAGAAGGATTTCAATATACTTGTTAACCAAGAAAATTATTCAGAAATAAGTAGGGATTTCTTAAAAATTCAAAGTTATAACTTAGAAACACACACACACACAAAGAAAAAAAGTGCAGAAAAGTCTCTTACTGTAAGTTCCAGTGCAAAGTAGAACAAAGGAAAGGGGTTCTTAATCTGGGGTCCATGGTTCTCTGAAGGCTGAATATGTGAGCTTTAAAGGTTACCTGAACCCTTGAATTTTTATTGAAGAAGTGTATATTTGCGTTTTTCTGGGATCCTTTTCAAAAAAATGTGAAACTTTTTTTAACATTTTAAAAAATTATGTAATTTATTATATTTTTAAGAAACATTGAGGCTCTGCAATGCGTTCTCTTATTCTGTGCAGGTTTTATATATAACGAAGGATCAATAAACAATAGTAGACTTAAGGATATCCTAAGGATATCCAATCTAATTAAAATAAAGAGAAAAATGTGAGTTTTTGGCCAGTTAAGGAAGTTTTTACCCTAGATTCTGGGACAGACAAAGAAAGCTGAAAATAATGCAAGTATAAACTGGTTACATGAAGGTAGGCATCTGATGGAAGTGGCCCCAAAGTTGATCCTCCAGTCTAACTCAGACAATATTTCTAGATCTTGTCCTCTGCCCGTAATTTGGAGATTGTGCCCTAAATTTTCTTTCAGTAACTTGAAACAGATTCTACTTGATTGTAGTCATTCAGCTCCTCTACAAATGTGTCTCAGCCGTCAATACACTTAGAATTAACCAAAAAATTTGAATGCCGGAGATAACTTTGTGCAAGCTCATCTCACCTACCCACACTAAAGACATTACACTCACTTCTTACTAATTGACATGGTTAGTTTTCAAAGACCAGGCCATTATGTGAAAATCAACATTATGCAAAAATGGAGAAATTTTTTCCCTGTTTTTACACCATCCATGTGTCCACTTTTTTTTAGAACTGTTATATTAGAAATAACAACAGCTAAGATTTACTGATGTGCTTATCACTGTGACAAGTCCAGTTATGGATTATTCCTCTGCAGAGATGGAGGGCTGGAGGAAACAAAGCTAGATGAAGCCAGGCTGTGTGACTCCAAGGCCCACTGCTTAACCACATCACCTTCCATCTGCACTGGGTCAGAGCTTCCCTTAGGGAGCCCTCTCCAGTGTGCCACTCCCACCCCTGTAAACCCTGCGTTCTTGATCCTGGAGCCTGCTCTGCCCTCTGGGCCTGGCGAATCACTAAGGCTTGGGCTTCCTGTGAGGGCGGTTGTAGCCTGGCCACAAACCCGGCCCCACTGAATCTTCAGGCCTAGTTCATTAAACTCTCATGCATTTTTTCCAAAACCCTCTCTAATGCATCTTCCTTTCCTCCTTTCCACCCCACAGTAAATTTGAGCTGTAAGGCCTTAGGCCAGACAGGAACTGGAAACCCAGAACAGGTGCTGGCTGGCTTGTTGCTGCCTGCTCCTCTGTTTGGAGGCCATGGCCACGGAGCCCTGCTGGCAGCCCACACCAGCAAGAGGGAGCAGAGGGCAGGGAACCGCGTTGCCCAGCTTCCCAGAGACCCTCCTCAAGGGAGGGGATGCTTCACAGCAGCTGTTGTTGCCATGCCTGCTGCCTCGTGGTTAAGGCGCAAAATAGATTTTTTACTGATGTCTAAAATGCAAGACGTCAGATAACAATACAGTTGATAAGTGAGAGGTAGTTGTAATCTTGAACAGTGAAGGAATTGCTTCTTCTTAGCATGTCCACGTTTTAGAATCAAGATTTGGGAGAATGTTTCCTGATGTTAAAAAAAAAAGAAAACAAAAAACCCGACTACAGTTGAGTTGAATCTGATTCTTTGTGACCCTATAGCAACCCTACAGGACGGAGTAGAACTGCCACATAGGGTTTCCAAGGCTGTAAAGCTTTACCAAAACAGATTGCCACATCTTTCTCCCACAGAGTGACTGGTGGGTTTGAACTGACAAACTTTTGGTTAGCAGCCGAACACTTTTACCGCTGTGCACCAAGACTCCAGTTTCTGATGTTAGTTTGAATGAATTAATACACTCCCAGAAGAAAAGGAGCAAGAGTAAACAATGGAACCTAAATAAAAGGAGGTTCTTAGAGTACATTTAAATATTGCAAATCTAATTACTGCATATTTATAGACCAGGAAATTGTGACAGTATAGCACTTATTGATGTGACTATATCAACAAGTTTCCTTTTATCATGAACTCTGTTAAGCCTTTAAAAAAAAGAAAATAAATTTTATAATTCTCAGCCCATTTTTTTTCCCCTTGAGATACACAAAGATGTGCGACCTGGATCAACCTTCAAAGGAAGAACCCTTTTTTGTACCACAAACTGAACTACATACTTTATGGCTTCAATAAACTTACATTTAAAACACTTAGCACAGTGTCTGGCAGTTGTAACATTTTGATAAATGGTAGTCATTCTTCCTTTCATTTTAAATAGTGTAAAATATCATATGCATGCATTTTATTGTGAGATAGGAAAAAAATAGCATAACAGCTGATAGCTGGTGTGATTGTTACTAAGTAGGCCATGAACAGAAGCAATTTCACAATGTGTCATGAGTACTTTCTATGGTTATGGTGGGAAAAGACAAACACAAGGTCACTCTGTGATCATGTCTGAACAGATATTAAAAATATACTATGCAAGCATAGAAACGATCGATCATTCTCCTTCTCAAGCTAATTCTACTATTGCTTCTTTCACAGTGATAACTGTAGCCTTGTACATTTCCTCCTGACTCCTGGATAAAGTTTACTAAGATAACCAAAGAATCATGGCTAGTTTCTGAAGCATTCAATACAGAACTTACCTCTATTTCCCTGAAACCTCCAAGTCACCTAAAAAAACCAGCAAAAACCCTTTTTCTTCAAGTGCATTCCAACTCATAGTGACCTTATAGCAACCCTATAGGACAGAGTAGACCGGCCCCATATGGTTTCCAAAGAGCACCTGGTGGATTTGAACTGCCGGCCTTTTGGCTAGCAGCCACAGCTCTTAACCACTATGCCACAGGGTTTCCAAACCAAACCTGTTGGGTCAATTGTGAACTCGTAGTGACCCTATAGGACAGAGCAGAACTGCCCCAAAGGGTTTCCAAGGAGCAGTTGGTAAATTAGAACTGCTGATCTTTTTGGTTAGCAGCCTTAGCACTTAACCATTACGCCACCAACCTAAATCTTATAATAAGACTTGGTGGTTCAGTTGTGAAGTGCTTGGCTGCTAACCAAAAAGTTGGCAGTTAGGATCTACCATCCACTCTGAGGAAGAAAGATGTGGCAGTCTGTGTCCGTAAAGTTTACAGCCTTAGAAACAACATAGGGTAGTTCTATTCTATTTTTCGGGTTGCTGTGAGTCAAAATCGACTCAGGAGCAATGGTTTTAAGGGTAAATCCCTAATATCAAGACATCCCAAAATTCCCTGTTGTGTATAGTCTATATTGCTGCAGCAAGTAGTACGTTGACTTTTCCTCTCTCTTTTTTTTCTATTTTTACTGCTAATATTTTTTTCCGGTAATTGTTGTTTAATGAGAATGTATAATTGTATTTATCTTTACAAATTCTTATCTGGGTTTCAAACGTACATGGTAAATTGTTAAGTCCTTCTCTGAGTACTTGTTATGCTACATTCAAATATATCCAAACCAACCAAAAACCAAACCTACTGACATCAAGTCAATTCTGACTCATAGCGGCCCTATAGGACAGAGTAGAACTGCCCCATAGAGTTTCCAAGGAGCACCTGGCGGATTTGAACTGCTGACCTCTTGGTTAGCAGCTGTAGCACTTAACCACTACACCACTAGAGTTTCCTCAAATATATCCAATACAGCAAAAATCATATTATGGTTCCTCATTTGCAAATCTTCCTCTGTACTGTATTAAATCTATTCAAAATAAAGTCAGTGTGTTTTTATCTTCATATCCTGAGAATCTACCTGGAACAGAATAGTCATTTGTTGGTGTTTTTTTAAAATAAATTAGTGAGTGAACAAAAAGTAAAGATGTCACTTTGAGGACTGAGGTCCATCTGACCCAAGGCATGGTATTTTCAATTGCCTCATATGCATGTAAAACCCGGACAGTGAATAAGGAAGACGGAAGAAGAACTGATCTTTGAATTAAGGTGTAGGTGAAGAATATTGAATATACAATGGACTGCCAGAAGAAAGAACAAATCTGTCTTAGAAGAAGTACACCAAGAAATTCCTTAGAAGCAAGAACGGCAAGACTCTGCCTCACTTAACTTTGGATATGTTTTCAGAAGAGACCAGTCCCTGGAGAAGGACATCATGCTTGGTAAAGTGGAGGGTGAATGAAAAAGAGGAAGACCCTCAAGGAGATTGATTGGCACAGTGGCTGCAACAATGGACTCCAACATAGCAACAATTGTGAGGGTGGTGCATAACCCGGCAGTGTATCGTGCTGTTGTACATAGGGTTGTTAGGAGTCAGAACCGACTCCACAGCACCTAACAACAACCGTGAGGGAATGAATGATATTCTTGAATTACCTCTCCAGGTTTCCATTTTGATTCACTAATCTTATGCACTAAGGAAAGTGTGGTCCCAAAATGTAGAGAAAAATATCAGCATATGGTGAAAGTAGTTGCTATTATACATTTATTTTCCTTGTAAGTATAGACCGTTGCTTTTGCATTTTTATGTTAAAGTGTTCATTATTTGAGAAAATTAGTTTCAACTTTAATGTATTATTTACCTATATGAAAATGACTTTATATAGTGTGTATGTGCGTGCGTGTGTGCAGACATGTGAGAGGCAAAAAGAAAGAGTGGTGATAGAAAGACATTGAGACCTGAATTGAAGAAATCAGTAAAATACAGTGATTAAGTGAGTAGGAGAATGATACAAGATAGCTGAGGGTGATGGTTATGATCCTATATCCAGATGGCGTGGAAGAATGAATGGGTTGAACAAAGGCCACGGGGAGTTACGAGGAGATAACACTGCAATAAATTAGTGTTCTTGGCAAAGAGGAAAGTTGCTAAGCAAGGACATTTAGAGAGGATTCTGTGAGGAACATGAGAATGCATGGTAGATTTTCTTTTGCTCACTATAGAATAGAGCTCCAGAGAACAACAGAAAGGATGGAGATGGGGAAAGTTAGCATTGGGACAAATCAGAAACATAAAATTAATTAATTTAGGAATCCTAGTATTTAAAGGAATGATTTCCTGAAGAATATTTTATTTGTGACAAGGGTGATTGGCATTAGTAGAACTGTGCAATCAGTAAGTGTTAATGTTTCATGGGCATGAACATATGGCCAGGTAATGTTGAAGAACAGATGTGATTAACAAGTCTGCAATGTCTGCTAATGGCAGCAAATAGAATCATGATGCAAAGTGTTCTTATTTTCCCTGAAGGAGTTTCTTCCCAGATGGTTTGGGTGGGGCTCAAAATAGATCCTAAAATTAAATTTGTGCTGACATAATTTCATCACATTTTAAAACTTTCATTTAGATAATATTCAGCTGTTACCAACCCTTTATAAAAAATGATGTTCAAACATGATATGGTTTAACTTTTACTTATATTCACCTTCCACAGAAATTATGTAGGAAAGCTAGATATTTGAGAATGACATACTTTGATTGGAATAAATGCATAACTACTAATGCTGATCATACACACATTGATAATCAACAAAATTAATAAATATTCATTTTTTAATTGTAACCATGAATCAGATAAACATGCACATAAAAATCAAATAGCATCAAAGTTTTTACTTCTGGCAATACTGACTAACTTATTTGGGAGAAAGCCTCCCAATAAGAACAACGTAAAAGGAAGACAAATATTTTTTCTTATTTCAAGAGAAGAAGTCTTATTTTGAAAACCACAAAGCTAATGGAAACAAAAGAAGGCATGTAGCACTCTATTTACATAAATATAGTGAGTATAAGTATGCATACATGCATCTTTGAAAATGAAAAAAACATAATTCAAATCATACTAATAATAAAGCATATATTTAAAACAACCTTAGGAATATAGAACTTTATGAAATGTTAAGAGAGGGACAAAAAGTAAATTTTCCTCTTTAATAGTGAAAATTGTACTATATACAAGGAATAATTTCTTCCCTTTTGTCCCCTTTTTTAGCTATGCTATAAAAGCAAATATGATATATATCCATCAATCTATCAATATCAATACATCTACATCTATATCTAGCTCTAGACTGATCTGTCATCTATCACCTATCTATCTGTCCATCTATCTATCTATCTATCATCTATCTATCTATCTATCATCTATCTATCTACCTATCTATCTATCTATCATCTATCTCTCTCTCTATCTACCGTCTGTCTATCTATCTATCTATCTATCTATCTATCTATCATCTATCTGTCTATCATCTATCTATCTATCATCTATCTACCTATTTTCCATAGGAATAAAATTTTAGGAATAAAGCCTTGCTTTCAGTCATCTTAATCTCAGAATAACTTTAAATAATCTATCCCTACTCTACTTGTTTACTGACAAAAAATAAATCCTCTCTGGAGGAAGAAAACATCATCTGATATTCAAATTTCTTCTACATTTCTTAAAAAAATGATGAGCACTCAATCAAAAATAACCAGTAATTTAAAAAAATCAAGAAACAAAACAGAAAGTTCCATCAATCATGAAAATCTAACTTCCAAATCTTCAAATTTAGAGCATCGTTCTGCAGGCGAAGTGATGAAAACTACAAAACATTAATGATAAAAATCAACAAAGACCTAAATGAGTGAAAGTATATATCAATCTGAGATCTCTGAGTGATGCAAATCATTACTGTGGCTCAGTTACTAACCTAGATTTTAGAGGTTTGAGCCTACCCAGAGGTTCCTGGCAAGAAAAGCCTGGTGAGCTACTTCCAGAAAATAAGCCATTGAAAATCCTAATTTGACACACATGGAGTCACTGTGAGCCAGAATTGACTTGATGGAAGGTTTTTGGGTTTTATACATACATATATATATATACATTTATATATATATATATACATATATATACGCAAGTGTGTATATATACATATGTTTGTGTGTGTGTGCATGTATATATGTGTGTGTGTGTGTGTGTATATATATATATATATAAAACCAAATCTTTTGTGGTGGGGTTGATTCCGACTCATGGCAACCCTATAGGACAGAGTAGAACTGCCCCATTTGCTTTCTAAGGAGCACTTGGTGGATTCAAACTGCCAACATTTTGGTTAGCAGGGCTCTTAGCCATTGTGCCACCAGGGCTCCATACACACACACACACACACGCACGCACACATATCATGAAAATTCCTGTTGCGCTCTCTCTTTCTATATATTATTAACGTTTTTAAGACATAAAAAAGCTGATTCCACTAAAAAAATACACATTTTTGAAAATGTCAAAAGTAAAAAGAGTGGTATTTTAATATCTTTAGAAGAGATAAATTACTAATTTTTTTCACATAATTTCATAACTATTTTTCACATTATCCCATATCTTTCTACCTCTGTTACTACTTGACATTTTCAAAACTCCTGAACGTTTCTCCCCAAAAATGGAAGCAGCTTTCATTTGGTCTCTCTGCTTCAAGTCTTAACCCATCGACTTTATTGACCTAGCAACTAGAATGTTCATTTTTAAGAAGTAAATGTTATTAAATTCTTTCACTAAAATAATTATAGACCCATACGATAAATTTCAACGTCCCTTCCCTGACACACAAAAAACATCTGTCTACACTCTCAGTCTTAGCTGTTTCCCCTCCCTGTATCATCATCAACAAAATACTGTAGTTGCGTATAAATTTTCATATATTCACCAGTATTTTCTTCTGTGCCCTTCTTTAAGCTGCTCATATAACTGAACTGCATTCCCTTTTTCTGTTGCTCATAAGTGTAGCCCCATCCGCCCATCACGCCCTACACACACACACACAAATATATTGTCGCTGTTACTATACTCTTAACTTCTTGAAAAAGGCAAAGTTAATTAATTCGAAAGTATTTTTTTTAGTATACTCGCACACACACACATATATTTATATATATAAAACTATTTCGCTATTATTGGGAAGTAGCTTTATCATTTTTTTACACGTCAGGAATCTGAGGTCCACAACAATAAATAGCGTGTTTGGTCAGTCAGGTAGTAAGGGATAGAGTGAAGATTTGAACTCATGACTGGCTGAGCCAAAATGAATGCTTAACCCCTAGTGTTCTATTCTCCACATAAGGCACCAAAATTAAATGAGGTAAACTTTAATAAGATCAATTGTACTGTCTCATATTTGAAAATACAAATTTCCTTTTCAAAGTTTTTGTTTTCCTTCTTAAAGTATCTTTGTAACAACAACAAAAAAATTCCATACTTTTTAGGAAGAAACATTTTACTACAATTATAATGTACGATGCTATGCTTTATACTGACTTCAAATTAAATTCATCACAGACAATATTCAAAACCACAGAAAAATTTAATATGCAAATTTACTAAGGTCTTTAAACATAATATGCAAAATGAAGAACTTTTTAGAATACAGAAAAAATTTTCAAACAATATAATTGTCTATTGTGTAAACCAAACCCGCTGCCGTTGAGTCGACTCCGACTCATAGCGACCCTATAGGACAGAGTAGAACTGCCCCATAGAGTTTCCAAGGAGCGCTTGGCGGATTAGAACTACCGACCTTTTGGTTAGCGGCCGTAGCACTTAACCACTAAGCCACCAGGGTTTCCGTCTATTGATAGTATAGTCTAATTGATAGACTTATTCTGACAAATAGGTTATTTACCAATTTAATGTATGTAAAAAAAGGTTATATATATTTTTATATATGTTTTTCCAGAAATATAAATCCTTTATTTTCTATTCAGTCTAGTGATGTAAATGACCTTTTCACTCCCCAAATTAGAATAATTGCATTTACCTGTTAATACAATTAATTTTTCTCTATGTGCCTGAATCAGCCTCAAGTTCAACTGCTAACATTGAAGATATCATAAAGTGACTGACAATTTGCTGTTTTATATACATCTGTGAATGAAGTAATTACACTCACATATATGCAAATTTCAATCAGAGTAGTTGTAACAATGTTTTTAAAGAAAATAGATTAACTCCTCTTTTCACAGCATCAGGTTTTTTCTTCCATCTGTGCAAAACATGAATTGGTGTCATAAATCTAGAAGCAGCCAAAAAATACAAGCCCACATATAACATCGTACTCATGCAAGTACATCTGCTGCTATGTGAGCTGGCCAAAAGCTATTTCCAAGTAGACTGAAACACCCACAATACCATGAGGATTAAATCCATCAAAACCACATTCTACCAGAAATACCTAAAACCATAATGCATTCATGCAGTGTAATTATGCACAGCTCGCTTGTACGTAATTGTACAAAGTTGCTTCAATTACCTAGCATATCTGAATGCCAACTCATATTTTGATCTACCAATAGCCAAATGCCCACACAAAAGTCTGTACCCTCTGCCTTTTGCTTAGTAGAATTACTATATTTTCTCAAAATATTTTAACATATGAACATGTTTTCTCTTTTAATTATATTAAAACCTTTCCATTACTTAACTCCCAAAATTGGAAATAAATCAAGTGTAAAAATATCTGGGGTTTTTCTTACAGAGAAATATTTTATAGAGCTAATTCATCTTTTTCATGTATAAGAAAATCTTGGTTATAGATGTTTTAAAAGGTATGGCTCAAAAAATGTGCTTCGCGTATGTTGCAAAAAATGGTTTTCAGAGCAGCTCTGTGAAAAATGAAGAACGCAGATCAATTTTTTTAACCACATAGCAAAAGGGAAAAGCACTCATTTCATAAACGATGTGTTCTAAATTCAATAGCAAGTTCTCTGAATTCAGAATTCACTATACTGTGTGAAGCCATTAGGCGTTTCTACATTCAGTGTCTGTAAATTTACTTACCTGCATATTTAACAACAAATTAATTAATATGTGTCAGTTAATAATGAATGATCAATTATTCATTGAACAGATTCCAGTGCATACTTCAACCATGGACACTGTTCAGGAACAAACCGTGTTAATGACCTCCAGATCATATAATTCATGAAAATTCCATTGGTGCTGATTTGCCTCTGGAAACTGATTTATGTTTTTCTACAGATTTATTAAGTTACCTATTACAGTTGTTCCTAACCCAAGAGGATAACACTTTTGTGACGGTAACAGTGACAAGAGACTCACTAGAAGATTCTTTCTGGATGAGGGAAGGGAATTGAATATATTTTTGAAAAATATATAAGGAGGGGCACTGTCTTCTTCTTTACCCCAGATAGGATACACTGCCATATATTATCTCCAACACTTAAAATCACTTTTCTAAAATAAATTGTAACTAAATAGCAAACAAGTATCAAGCTTTCTGAATATTATTCTCAAAATTATAATCTTTGTATTTTATGTATTTATTTTCTTGCATAAGTAATACTTTTCAGTTCTCAAAATTTGCAAAATGGTATAGTGTGGAAATTCTTGCTCCCATTGTTCCTTTTCTTGGACATTTCATTGCACAGACAGGCAAAAATTTTATTTTATTTTAAATAAAATCCTGAGAATATAGTACAAATATTGAATTAAATGCATGTATATCCCTTCCTCCCTTTTATTACACTATGGTATGTAGTGTTTGCAATATTAGGGTTGCTTCATATTCTTTTTATAACTTGACATTTATCTCAGAGATTGATGTCTAAACATATCTAAACACATTTCTCATTTCTTTCTTATAGATTCACAGATATTGCATGGATGTTCTGTTCCCAAGAACGTGTCAGTTTTCAGTTCATAACACCACTACCCACTTAGTTGCCAAATCCAGACTCTACTGCTGGTTTATTAATCTGAATACAAATCAGCTCTTAATTGAACTATTCAAAAAGGTTATAATTTTTCTCCTTCCTTGCTCCCCTAAAAATTTATTCTTTCTTCTGCAGTCAGAGAAGTCATATAGAATTCTATATCAGTCATATTACTTCTCTGTTTCCAGTCATGCTATGATGTCACATTACCCCTGCTTACCCTCTCTGCCTCACTCCCTACTATTCTTGTCCTTTTCTTTCTAAACTGCAGCTGTAATGGCAGTCTTTATATTTACTTATGATTTAAGCACCTACTCTTATGTCTTACTTTGATTAGATGTTGGGAGTACCACTGAGGAAAAAACCAAGTTCCTGTTCTCATGATTCGTGTATTCCTTTGGGGAAAATAGAAAATAATATAAATATATAAAGAAAATATAATATGTTAGGTTATAAAAAGTGCTAAGTCCAGGGGCAAGGGTTTCGGGACCATGGTTTCAGGGGACATCTAAGTCAATTAGCATAACAAAATCTATTAAGAAAACATTCTGCATTCCACTTTGGAGAGTGATACCTGGGGTCTTAAACGCCAGCAAGCGGCCATCTAAGATGCATTGATTGGTCTCAACCCACCTGGAACAAAGGAGAATGAAGAACACCAAAAACACAAGGTAATTATGAGCCCAAGAGACAGAAAGGGCCACATAAACATCAGCCTGAGACCAGAAGAACTAGATGGTGCCTGGCTACAACCGATGACTGCCCTGACAGGGAACGCAACAGAGAACCCCTGAGGGAGCAGGAGAGCAGTGAGATGCAAACCCTAATTTCTCATAAGAAGACCAGACTTAATGGTCTGACTGAGACTAGAAGGACGCTGGTGGCCATGGCCTCCAGAACTTCTGTTGGCCCAGGACAGGAACCATTCCCAAAGCCAACTCTTCAGACAGAGGTTTGGCTGGACAACGGAATGGAAAATGATACTGGTGAAGAATGAGCTTCGTGGATCAAGTAGACACATGAGGCTATGTTGGCATCTTCTATCTGGAGGGGAGATGAGAAGGCAGAGGGGGTCAGAAGCTGGAGGGATGGACACGAAAAGAGAGAGTGGAGGGAAGGAGTCTGTTGTCTCATTAGGTGAAGAGCAATTAGGAGTATATAGCAAGGTGTATGTAAATTTTTATATGAGAGACTGACTTGATTTGTAAACTTTCACTTAAAGCACAACAGAAATAAAAAGTGCTAAGACTGAGACTAAAGAGTATGGGGGAACAACAAGTGAGAAAAGATGTAGTATTTTTATAGGGTGGTAGGGGAAGATCCTATAAGGGTCACTATGAGTTGGAATCAGCTCAACCGCAACGGGTCTGGTTCTTGGGTTTTGGTAAGGGAAAGTCATACAGGTAACAAGTACAACATTGGGGGCAGAAAGCACAGCTGTGGTGAAGATCCTGACTCAGGAACATGATTCATGTAATAAAGAAGTAAGATCTGTGATATTTGGAGAACAAACTGGGTTGGCATGGGGACAAGAATTAGAGGAGGAAGCATATTAGAAAGGTATAAAAAATAAAACAGATGAAAATGATGAGGTCATGGGCAACAACGAAGGAAGTGACTGAAAAGTGGTTTGGAGCAGAACATGTATCAAACTAGATTTTGCTAACGGATTTGGATCTGCAAAGGGTTAGAAAGAGAGAAGTTGAAGATGGAGGTTTTTGGCTAGAGCACATATAATTTGCAACAACTGAAAAATGAAAATGGGACAGGTTTTTTTGTTTTTGTTTTGTTTCTTTTTTTTTTTTTGTGGGGATGGGCAGAGTTCAATTTGAGATGCTTACTAGTCATTTAAATGGGGGTCCAGTAGGAAGTTAGGTATATGAGTATGAACTTCCTTGGCGAGGTCTGAGTTCCAAGAATGATTTTGAAAATTCCTGGTTTAGAGAAGGCTCTTTAATGGGACGGGACAAGATAGAAATGCCCAGTCAGTATGGTGAATGAAGACATGAGAAACCAAGGACTGATTTCTGGGATAATGTCTTGTTCAGAAGTCTAGCTACTGAGGTGATCTAACAAATGAGACTGAAACAAGTTGACAATGATGTTGTAGGATAGATGGTTAAAGGCCTGGGAACCAAATGAACAAAATAATTTAAGAAGAAATGAATGCTCAACAGTATCAAATGCTGCTGATGGGACAAGAAGGTAAAGATAATGAAACGACTGTTGGAGCCAAAGACTCAATGGTACCTAACAACAATAACAACAACATTGGATTAAGCAATGAGGAGGCCTATGATGACCTTGGAAAGTGTACTTTGGGTGGAATGATGGGGGTAGAAGTCTGATTAAGTGGACTCAGTATAGAATTGAAGACGTGCAAGTGGACATGGGGAAAAGAAATAACTTATTCCATGACTTTTACTCTAACTAGGAAAATGGAGTAGGATCTTTAAAAAAATGTCATTCCATTCTCTTCTAACACATATTATTTCAGTAGGAGAGTCAGCCATCATTTTTAATGTATCTTTTCCTTTCTTTTGCTGTTTTGTTTATTTCCTTTAGCTTTGGTATTCATCATTTTGTCTATGATAATCCCACGTTTAGTTTTCTATTCATTTTCCGTCCTTGATGTTTGCAGAGCATACTAATCTGTGGATGATTTTTTAAAACAAATTAAAGAATTTGGGGCCTTGATTTTTCTCATAATTTTACAAATCATTCTTTCCTTCCTCTATTTCTAGAACTCAATTTATATGTGTGTTAGACACTTATTACTATAACACAGATATTGAAACTCCATTCATTTTCTGTGTATCACTTTTTTCTATGTTCTTCCATTTGGATTATTTCTTTTATTTTGTCTCTACTTTCACTCATTCTTCCTTCCTTAATGTCTAACCTAAAGCTAAGCCCATCAAGTAAATGTTTCACTTTGTCTATTATATACATTTTTTAATTCTAGAATTCCTATTTTGTTCTTTCTTATATGTTCCATTTCTCTTCTGAGTTGCCCCTTTTACCCATTCATTATTTTGATCTTATAAATTTTTTAACATACTTGTAATTGGCATTCTATAGTCCTTGTCTACACATTCCAAAATCTAGGCCTTCTTAAAATCTTTTTCTATTGACTTTTTTTATCTCAGCTATATGTCACATTTTTGTACTTCTTCAAATGTCTAGTATTCTTTAATCAATTACTGAAAAGTATACTTATTATGTTGAAAGAAGAAAGATTACTTTGTTTTCATTTAAAGGAGAGGTCAACAAAATATTGTTAGTGGGCACAATCCAATCTACTAACATTTGTTTTAAATGGGTTGCAAAATAGTGGTTTGTAATTTTTAAATGATTAAAAACATCAAAAGAAGAATATTTTTGATATGTAAAAATTATACAAAATTCAAATTTCCATGTCAATACATTTAAAATTTTTTTTTTTTTTTAGAATGCTGCCACATTCTTTTATGTGTGGCTGTTTATGAATGTTTTCATATTGCAATGGCAGATATGAGTTGTTGCTATAGCAACCATATGACATTAAAACATTTACCATCTGGCGATTTACAGAATGAATTTGCCAATCTCTGCTTTAGAGGGTGTTAAATTTTATTCTGAGGAGTAGTTAAATTATTGCTGTCGGGTTTGTTTTTATCCTTTGTCAAGACAGTCTTATTTTTGTTTTGTGTTTAGTACCAGTATTGGCCCTTATTTTGGGCATTGTTCTAACCCTAAAGCATAGCTATCCTGGGGTTTCAACTGAATGTCTGAGGTGCTCATTGAGGTCTCTCCACTTTGTTAAGCTGGAACTTCAGCAATTCCAGTAATGCATGACACCTGGTATGTTCAATAGACCTTTCAACCTTATAACACCTGCTGTGTTATGCTTTAGAAAGTCTTGTCCTGTGTTATGTGTAGCCCACTCCTTGGCCAGGAATTATAGAGGAACCACACTAACTTCTATATCCTTCCTGTGTTTACTTTCTGCTTCTTTCTAACCTGTCCTATCGATTCCAACCATCTCAGCAACCATAAATGCCTATTTCCTCCTCAACTCTCTCTTCCTTGAGGGTCTGCATGACTATTGGAAAACTGACCCATGCAATGAGAAGTGAAGTTCATCTAATGCGTTTCCTTTTTCTCAAAGATGGCATTTCAGTACTGTCAGTAACATAATACCTAAAAAAACTTTACCCAATTCTCTATAGATTATTTATCATTAATCTGTTATGGCTGGAAGTAGTTCCTTACTTCAATGCTATCTAGGCCTGGCATTGTGTGTGTACGTGTGTGTGTGCTTGCACATGTAAGTTCAACTATCACTATTCTGACTGTCCCATGAAATGTCACATCTGTTTACCATATCCTCAAGTCTTATGTGTCCCCTTACGCAGTTTAATATGTGAAGATGCACCCTAGGGCAGTGATTAATCAGTTAATCAGATTCCACGTGCCATATATGCTGAGCAACTTTGCTAAGTTACTGGTTGCTCAATTAGACTTTGTTGAAACTCTGTGTTCTGGTTTCTATATTTGTAAAATGAAGATTAAAATTATGGAAATTTCTTTTTTTTTGGTAAGGTTTGATGAGATTATATGTGTAAACATTTTAAAATACACAGTAGCAATTGATAAATGTTAGCTACTCACTTTTCTTTAGAGCACTTATAATTATTTATTATGTATGTTATTTATTCATCTGTGTAGTAATTTTTAAAAGTTTTCCTCTTACTAGACTATACCTATATGAAAACATGAAATCTATTCATTTGGTAACCACTACCCAGAATCTAATATAGTACTTTAAACACAGTAAGAATTAATAAATATTTTCCGAATGAGCATATAAATATGTTTGAACATATCTGTCATTGTATTGCTTAGGGGAAAGTGCACACGCTTATTAATTACATTAATTACAGTGAGTTTATCAAAGTGACGAGTCACTCAACATTAGAATCCCTCTTAATTACAATAGAAATTAGTTGCTTTGTTTTTGTTACTTTTCTTTTTTCTGGTAGTAGGTTTTTAATTTTTACACACATATATACAACAAATAAAACACAGAAAACTATAAAATTATAATAAATAATATGCTTTTCTTTTTGATCTGGGATATGTATATTTTTATTAAAACAAATAGATTTTAAGACCAAAAAAAAATTGGTTAGGATAAGATAGTTACTATAATAGTACAGTATTCAAAAAGTATTGAAACATGTAAGAACCTAATAAAATAACATCAAAATACATGAGGCAAAGATTGATAGAATTGGAAGAAAAGGATTAATCCAATATCATAGTAGACTATTTCAACCAACTCTCTCAATTAATTATAAACAAACCAAACAAAAATTAATAAAGCAGTAGAAAATATAAATGCTGAATTAATACATTTTTGCAAAACTCTTTAAAAACAATTAGTGACTAAACATTCTTCTCAAGAGTATATGGATGATTCAAAAAAACTTTGTGAGATATTAGGCCTTATACCAAGTTTCAGCACATGGCAAACAGCTGTCATAATAAGAGGCAACTTGCCACAAAACTAACGAAGCTTGAGGTTCTGGGATCTTCACTTGCATAGATGCCCTCCACGATCCCATCTTCATTCTCAGTTAATAGTTATTTTCATTCCTAATTATGTACCTGCAGTTTTGTAGTCTTTTTTTCTTAAAAAGAGTTTTTTGAATTGTACGTGTTTCAGGCTCCATAAACGTAGATCTTTTCCTGTGTATGATACAGACTGTATTTTCTAATCACAATGCAATTAATCTAAAAATTAATAACAATAGAAAAAAAATTCCTAAGTAACACTTAATCCAAAAGAAAAAAAAAATCATAATAAAAGCTTAAGAGTACTTGTAAGTGAATAATGATGAAAATAATACATATCAAGCCTTGTGATGTACAATTAAAATGTAACATAGAAGAACTTGAGGGAATTTATACACTAAAATATTTCTCTCAGCTTCTAGAATTTGAAAAAAGAATGAAAATCAATGAAAAAAAATCACTTTAAACAGCTACAACAACAATAATAGATCTAAAGGGCTTAGAAAGCAATAATATAGATTATAGAAATATAATTTAATAAAATAGAAATAGAATATTATACATTTTTTTTTTTACTGAAAAGATTAATTCAATAGAAAAAACTCCTAATGAAATTGAGCAAGACTAAAAGAATATGCAAGTAAATAATATCATAGATGAAAGTGGGTCATGTCTATAAAAAGCATTTGGATATAAACTGAGGAAATACTACAAGCAACTTTCAGTAATGATTGAAAAAACAGGAAAACCTTAAAAACTCAAATAGCTGCCAAAACATTTAGGGATTACAAAATCTGAGAAAGGAGAGGAACCCAGAGAAGTAGCCTGACACTCCGACTGCTTTTGCTCTGGGAGTGCCTTCAGATTAATGATGTAAACTGAGTTCTAAACTATCCTTTTGACAGACTGAAGGGTTGGGGAATACCATTAGACTCCAGGACCTACCACCGCTTTGGACTGCATCCTAAAAGTTTTAGCATGTCACAAAAATCAATTCTGACAGAGATTACTGCCTTCTTTCAAACCATTGGAAGACCCCCCAAAAAATCCCAAGCACCAGAAATGGAGTGAAGTCTACAAGAGACAAATTTGAAGAAGAAAAATTATGTGTGAGAATCTTTCTTGACAAATATCAAAACTTAATATAAGAATTATACAGTAGCAAGGGATGTCAGCAAATATGGCAGAATAGAAAGCTTTAGGGGTCACTCTCTCCACCAAAACAATTGAACTGGGAAGAACAATTTGAATCAACTATTTGGAACTCTGAAACCTGATTAGACACATGTCAGCCAAAGAAGTGGCTGACAAAGAGAGAGGCTGCTGATCTTTTGCAGATGAGCCACAAGTGCCAACCAGCTACCTTTCCCCAGGAGAGGTAGGTACAGTGGCCAAATTTACAGAGTGGCCTGCTGGTACCAGGGCTGGCAGTAGAGACTGTGTCTGCCAAAGATTTGGGATTGCACAATTTGCTTGGTCTGCTAGTGCCCTTAGGGACTGGCACAGATGATTGCAGAAGTTTTGTCTCTCTAACAGCAGTGATTTCTGGCAGTAGTGGCTTAAAGTGTCAGTGTACTTTTGTGTGCATGTATGAAATCTGTCAGGCCACAGGCTGACTACAGAGATAACGAATCAGAAATTTCAGTGACCACACACAATTGTAATACACAGTTTTCAAAAATAGTTTGAAAAAGGCACTAAGCAGACAACTGCATTATCATTAAATAACAATAGCAATCCTTCCCGAGGAGTAGGAGAATCACATTTCCAGAGCTACCACATTGTAATACCCAGAATCATAATACCAACAATGTGAAGTCCTCAATAAAACTGACAAACCTTTAACTAAACTGGCCCCCTGGTGTTCCCTGAACTCAGGACCTCTGTACCTGTTGTTCTCTGTGCCTGGTGTAAACAAGATAGCACCAGGCTTGCTTTCTCACCTTCCTTACTCAGTCCCTACTCAGTTGTCAGTTCCTTAGTGAAACCTCTTTACTGATCCCCTTATCATTGAAATTAGTACGATCTCAGCTCTCCTGGACTCTCTTCCCCTGCTTTGTTTTTCTAGATTGTGCTTTTCACCATATGAAATAATAGCAACTTTGTAATTATTTATTTATGTATTACTTCATGAAATAAAATATTAAAAAAACATAGAGAAGACTGAATATTGTCAAGATGTTAATTCTCCACAAAATTTACCTAAATTCCAACAGGGGTCTTAAAGAAATTGACAAGCAGATGTTAAAATGTACATGGAAATGCAAAGGACATAGAGCAGCCAAAACAACTTTGACGAAAACGAACAAACCAAAAAAAAAAAAACTGAAGAACTTAACACTGTGTGATTTCAGGACATTTTAATTATCAGGCTTATTACAAAGAATGGACATATATATCTTGAGAACAAAATAAAGAGTCCAAATTAGGACCACATAAATATTTTCTCAATCTGATAGCTGAAGGTAGAATAAACTAATGGTTATCTTTATTTGGTAACAATTGATAGAACAATGCATATGAATCACAAAAGTTATAAAATTTAACAACAAAATCAAGGCTAATAAGCCATCACTTAAAAATTAAAATAATACCAGTAACAATGAAACTTCCCCTGTTCCTCCATTCTCATCTACCAAGGCAACCATGATTCTGAAATTTCTGTTTATAGTCCCTTACTATCATTCCCTACTATTAAAGTTCTACCCTTCATATATACACCCTAAATTATACATTTCATCATTCCCTACTATTAAAGTTCTACACTTCATACACCCTAAAATACATTTCATATTTGGTGTTTTTTGGTTTGTAGCATTATACAAAGGCTTTCACATTGTTGGTATCTTCTGCTATACCTACTTGATTTTTGTGTCTGATTCACATATCTTAATTGAGGTGGAGTTTGCATACAGTGCAATTCATGTGTTTTAATCAACAGTTTGATATATTTCGACAAATGTATAAAGATGAGTCCTTGCCACCACAATCAAGGTATAGGACACGCTCATCATCTCAAATATTCCCTGTTCCTCCTTATTACCACCACCTTTGCCCTGCTCCACAGCCACTACTCTGTTTTATCTCATGGTTTTCCATTTTCTGTACTGTCATATAAAAGGTAACATACAGTGTATCATCTTCTGTATTTGACATTTCACTTAGCATAATATCTTTCAGATCTATCTATCCATGTGTTTGGATGTATCAGCAGTTTAGTTCTTTTTATTGCAGAATAGTATTCCACTATATGCCTGTTTTCTAAGTTGTTTAGTCAGTCACCAGTTGATGAACATTTGAAGAGTGTCCACTTTTTGGATATGATGCATAAAATTCCTTTTTGAGGACACGTGTCTTCATTTATCTTGGGTAATGCCCACAAGTGGAATTATTAAGTCAGTTTTCCAAAGCGGTAGTATCTTTTACACTACCAGTAATGTCATGAGAGTTTCACTTATTCTCTATCATTGACAATTTTTGGTATTCACAGAATTTTATTAGACATTTTAGTGGATTTGAAATGACTTCCAATATGGTTTTAACTGAAATTTCCTTTATCATTAATTAATAATTAAGCTTATTAATGATCTGGAAATGCAAGTTAATTCCCCCCCCCCTTTTTTTTTGGTTATATGTTTGTACAAAGGGTAGAAATAACTAAAAATCAAAGACCCACTGGGGTCCCAAGGAAAACATGCCACCAATTGTAAAAGAGGTAAAATGCAAACCATAAATCCTATTGCTCTTTTTTTTTTCCATCACATACCTTCCCTAATGCTTGATTGTCTTGTTCCATGAAATGTGAAGCATGTGTGGCAGATATGAACAACTTCATCATGATATTTTAACTCCTATATTATACCTTGATTTTTTTGGATAAATACATACAACTCTAAAATTCTAAACCCTCCATTTGCAAACTCCTTTTATCTTATGACCACACCTGTTTTTCCTTTTGAAATCTTCTATAATAATTATGATATGCTTTTAAATTGACATGGCCATTATTTAAATGATTTTAGATTGTGCCAAATCATATGGAAAAACAGAAGCTTTATTTGTGACTCTTTGAGTTTTACAAGTAATTTGAATGGATTTAAAGTGTGATTTGTTCATGCAGTCATTGGAGAGGCACAATATTATTAAAAGCCAGATGGTGGCACATTTCGCATGCCTCGTAGGTACAAAATCATTTCCTGGTAGAAATATTTTTAAGTGGTTTTGGTTTCCCTCCGTAATTATCAATTCAAGTAACCTTGGCTTTTTTTTTTTTTAAATCTTACTTTACATGTTACAAATTTACATGTTATAAATATACGGCTATCTCCAAATCTTTTTGAAAAGCTTGGAAGAGCATTTCTAGTCATAGTAACTTGATCTTTATTTATTACACAGATCTCTAATATCTAAGTGGGAAATTGGAAGATATCTCAACAGTATCGTTTGAAATGTAGTAATGCCTAGATATGTTTCTCAACAAATAAAATTATCTCTCTTATTTTAGTTTATGCATTTGCTATTTTACTAGATTTTTTTTATACCAGTTCTTTTATGATTTATTACTGTTTTGTATCCCAGTGGCACCATATTCTGAAGCTCAATTATCAAAGGAGCATTTTTGTAATTTAAAATTTTGATACACATAAGGAAAAAAGAACTGTGCTGATTGTACTATCAAATGGAATTCTAAGATTAGCTTACTTCAAGGAGTGCATGTATATAGCTATATCACAGAAACATCTTTTTTTTAAAACAAAATATATAACATTGAAGAAAACACATTTTCTTAGAGCACTGTGTTAGATGTTAGAGGCAGGATTCCAAAAAACCTATGACATTGCTTTAGAAAGGAAAACAGAAAGTAATTAAAAAGAATACCCCCTCAGCAATAAAAAGGGGTAAACTATTATTTCACATTATAACTTGTATGAAAGTCAAAAGAGTTATGCCAAGTGAAAGACAAAAAGAACACAGATTGTATTAATTCATTTATACTAACCTCTGCAAAATGCAAACTCATCTATAGTGACAGAAAACATATCAGTGGTTGCCTGCAGGGAAACGGATATGTAGAAACCTTTGGTGTATTAGACATGTTCACGTTTGATTGTGATGGTAGTTTTACAGTATATCCAAACATCAAAATACATAAAATTGCACACTTTAAATAAATGTAGTTTGTGTGTCAGCTATATCTCAGAAAAGTAATTTAAAATAACCTTTTTTAATATACCATTATTAATAGGAAACCTGGTGGGGTAGTGCTTAAATGCTACGGCTGCTAACCAAGAGGCTGGCAGTTCAAATCCTCCAGGTGCTCCTTGGAAACTCTATGGGGCAGTTCTACTCTGTCCTATACGGTTGCTATGAGTCAGAATCGACTTCACTGCAGCGGGTTTGGTTTTGATTTATTATTAATAACTCAACAAATATTTATTTGTATCAAAGTTTAGATAGATAGGTAGTTATTGTCCAGTGGACTCAGACTCATGGCAACCTTACAACAGAACAAAACACTGTCCAGTCCTGAATCGTCCTCTTGATTACTGGCACGTTCAAAGCCATCTTTGCGGCTATTGTGCCAATTCATCCTACCAAGTGTCTCTCCTGCTCTTGCTGGCCCTCTACTTCACCAAACATAATGTCTTCTTTCAGCTATTAATTCCTCCTGATGACATGTCCAAGTCAAGTGTGTCAGACAATGTTCTGTTGTAATCCATAGGTTTTCATTAGCTAATTTTCGGAAGTAGGTCTCCAGGCCTTTTTCCTTGTCTGTCTTAGTCTGGAATCTCAGCTGAACGGTGTTCAGCATGGGTGACTCAGCTGGTATTTGAAATGCCGAGGGTATAGCTTCCAGCATCACAGCAACACACAAGCCACCACAGTACAGAGTACAATAAACTGACAGACGGGTGGTGGTACCAAAGCTTACTTCTCTATAAGCACTGATAGATGAAGCAGAAGAGAAGAATGATAAATAATAAAGAAGATAAAACTGGATAAGAGTTTTTTTGTGTTAAGCAATTTTTTAGGATCTTTAAAACTTTTATTTAATGCTTACACAGCTGGCCCTCATTATTTGCGGATATCATATTAGTGAGTTAGCCTGCCCCCTAAAATTTATTTGTAAGCTCAGAATCAATACTCAGCCCTTTCATGGTCATTTGCAGACAGACATGCTCATGCACAGAGAATTTCAAAACTTTTGAGTTGTCTGATGCACACATTCCCATCTGAGGCTGAACGAGGTAATGTTCTGCCTTCTTTTTCTTTTTTCTGCTTTCATCCTACCCTTTTTGCTTTTTAGTACGCGGTTTTTTTTTTTTTTAATTTTAATCGGTGGTATTGTTGTTTAAAATGCCCTGAAGTACAGCACTGTCTAGCATTCCTAAGCACAAGAAGGCTGTGATGTGCCTTACACAAAAATACATGTGTTATATAAGCTTTGTTCAGGCATGAATTATCCATAAGGATAACAACAAATAGGTTAATATAACAGTACACTTATACAGACACAGGAGTATTGACAAAGGCACTAAAATAATCAAATAAAAAGCCGGTCTTTCAACAAATGCTGCTGAAATAAATCAATATCCATATTTAAAAAAAAAATGAACCATGAGTCTTATTGCACGTAATCAGCTTTATTTCTCAAGGTGTGTAAAAAGTAAACTGTTTGGGGGGGAAGTGAAAACAAATATTCTCTCTCTATATATATATCAATCTCTATAGCTCATGAGATTAAGGTTTTGCAGGAACACTGAGAAATCGAAGGAAGATTTATTTTTCCACAGTAAGCCACAGACTGGGAGAAATATACACAAAGCATATACCTGACTAAGGACTGGTAGTCAGGTTATAGAAAGAATTCCTGCAATTCGATAATTAAAAAATATAGACATCCCAATTAAAATGGGCAGGATATTTGAACATATACTTCATACACACACAAAAAATACATGAATGTCCAATAAACTTATAAAAACATGTTCAAAAATATTGATCATCAAGGAAATACAAATCAAAGCTATGGGATACTACTACACATCAACAAAACGGCTCAAGTTAAAAAAAAAAAAAAAAAGAGTTGCTAAGACCAAATGGAGAATTGTGGAGCAAGTGGAATTCTCATACGCAGTTGTTAGGGACGTAAGATGATGTAACGACTTTGGAAAAAGTCTAACTATATCTTAAAAACAAAGTATACAATTAACCTATGACTCCTACATATTTACCCAAGAGAAATAGAACTTAAATTTGCAAAAAAAAAAATACAAGCATATATATAGCAGCTTTATTTGTAATAACCAAAACAGTGGGAACAGCCAGGCTTCCATCAATAAACAACCAATAATATATTCATAAAAGCTAACACTACTCAGCAATATAAAAAAGAAAGGATTACTAATACAAATAAAAACTTGGATGGATCTAAAAAAAAAAAAGAAATGATGCCAACAGAAGGAAGCCTTACACAAAAAATATGCACTATATGATTCAATTGAATAAAATTTTAGAACAGTCCGAGTGGTTGGGCTGGGGATTGACTGGAAAACAACTGGAGAAAATTTTCTGGTCTGTTGTGGTACTATACATCTTGATAGGGGCTTGTGTCACACAGATGAATGCATTTTTTAAAACTTATGACATACACTTAAGACTTGTGATTTTTACAGTATGCAAAATTTACATTTGAAAGCCCCAGCGCACTAATACAGTAGCACGGTGGTTAAGAGCTTTGCTGTTAACCAAAAGGTCAGCAGTTCAACCTTTGGAAGCCACTCTTTGGAAATCCTATGAGGCAGTTCTACTCTGCCCTATAAGGTCGCTGAGTCAGAATAGACGGCAATGGTCTTTTTTTTTTTTTTTTAATACATGAATTATGAACTCTATAGTAGATAGATGATTAATAGATAGAAAGATGATAGATAGATGATAGATTAGGTAGATAGATAGATACATAGATAGATAGATAGATAGGTAGATGATAGATAGATAGATGATAGACAGATAGATAGATAGATAGATGTAGATAGATGGATAGATAGATAGATAGATAGGTGATAGATAGATGATAGATAGATAGATAGATGATAGATAAATAGATGATAGACAGATTGATAGATAGACAGATGGAAACCCTGGTGGCACAGTGGTTAAATATATAAGTGCTAATCAAAAAATTGGCAGTTCAAATCCACCAGGCACTCATTGGAAACTCTATAGGGCAGTTCTACTCTGTCCTATAGGGTCACTATGAATCGGAATCAACTCGATGGCCATGGGGTTTGTTTTCTATAGTGTATATGCTGAAGTATTGCAACTAATTAGGGAGAGTACATATAAGGTATTTTGTAGAATGTCCTTCAACTGCTTTTTCTATTGGTTTTCTCTGCAATTAACTTTGAAATACTTCACAAATGTTATTAATTAAGGGATGGCTGGCGATATGAATAAATAGGTGTGTAATAAAAATATAGTCAAATGTTAATGATAGAGAGTAAGTTGGTATATATTTCTATATGTTTGAAAATTTTCAAAATAAAATCATGGAAAAATGTATAGGAAGGAAGAAGAATTTTTTAAATATACTTACTTTAATATAATTTGTGGTATAGGGTTGCTATTTCCATGAATTTTAAAGTGTGGTGACATGGCTGACCCCATAACCATTTTTTATTTACGTAATATATATATAGAGAGAGAGCATATCTTGCTTTTTTTGTGCTGTTCAATACTGCTGTATTAGCTTTATGTTTAATTTGATTCAAATTAAATAGAATAGAATTGATTTTAATTGAACGTAGGTGACACAGAATAATTTTAAAACTGAAAGAATATCACAGATGGGTGTGCATTCAAAATATAGCTGAAATTTAAACGTCTCGCCACATTCACCACAATCAACATAGTTCAAGAAATCACACTCGCTCCTTTGAACTACAGCTATAACCTCCTATCAGGTATCCACTTTGGCCCTCGCTGTCTTTAACAAATAAACCACAGTATTCCATTTCTCTGCCGCTCGAGTCTCCCAGTACCTTCAATTCATGCTGACAGAAAAATACAAATAACACAGTCTATAAAGCCCTGCATGTTAGGCTTATGGCTCTGATTCCGCTGTCCATTCATCCGCTACATTGTCCTTTAGGTTCTTTAAACAAGCCAAGCATTCTCCCACATCAGAGCCTTGGGAGTGGCTTCTGACTGAGATGCTCTTTTCCCAAAGTCTGAATGCATAGATCGCTCTGATTTCCTTCAACTCTTCTCAAATGACATCTTTTAATGATATCTACATATAAAAGAGCAAATCACTCCCATCCTGACCCATTACCCCCTACGCCAATTAGACATAACATAAATAAACCATAGATTTCTTTGTGTTGAGTCCTTGAGATGTTGACTCTTATCTGTTAAAAACAGCAACACTACCACATCATATCACTTGCAAATGTCTTGATACCTTACACATTTTTTTAAATGACTTTTTTTTTTTTTTTAATAACAGATACAGCATTTAATAGTGGTTCTCTACAGACTGGTTCTCTAAACTGAAAATTCTTAGGGCATGGAAACTCGCTTCTAAGAAACAAAAAAGGAATTCTGCTCATCTAGTTATGCGGGTCGCTATGAGTCAGAATCGACTTGAGGTCACTAGGTTTTTGAGGTGGTTTTAGACATGCGGTACAAATGGAAACGACATAACATCACTTCTACTCTATCCTGTTGGTCAGAGCAGTCACAATACACTCATTCAAAATAAAGCAAAAAAAAAAAAAAGAGAAGAATGAGTGTTTACGTTTCATCAGGAAAAAAATTAACCCAGGAGACAATGACATAGCATCTAAAGTGCTTAAAAAAAAAATAAAAAACCAACATATAGTATTATAGCCATCAAAAAGACCTTAAAATAAAAATATAAATATCTTTTTGTTGGATATAAAAACCAGCCTAAACTCATTGCCATCAAGTCAATTCTGACCCATGGTGACCCTATATGATGACATTTTCACACAAACAAAAGCTAAGAGAATTTTTCACCCTAAGATCTGTACTTCAAGAAATTTTAAAGGAAGTTTTATAGGATGCAAGAGAATGATATGAAGTGGGAATACGCATCTATTCAAAGCAATGAAGTGTGCTAGGAATGGTAATGACATAGGTAAATAGAAAATCTTTTTTTTAATCAATTCCTAAAAAGTCAATTAGTTGTTAAAAGCTAAAATAATGCATTGTTCATTTTGTAATTTATGTACAGGTAAATTACATGCCAATACTATCATAAAGGATATGATGAAGTAAATATGAGTATGTATCTCTAAGTTTTTGTACATGAAGTCTTATTATTTGAAGGCAGGCTGTGTAAGTTCAAGACGAATACTATAAACTCTAGATCAACCAATAAAAAAATGCAGAAGCTATATTTAGTAAGCCCAGATTCATAAAATAAATTTAAAAATTGGTAAAATTAAGTAAGAATGAAAGGGAAAAAGGAATAAAAAGCAGGTAAGATTAATAATAATAATAATAAAATCTCATTATCACAAAGTAGCTAAAATGAACACAAGAAATGATGAAGTAAATGAACCGAACAGAAGATTCCAAAGGGCAGCTCCAAAAGACAAGATCAAGTATTATAATGAAATGTGCAAAGACCTGGTGTTAGAAACCCACATGGGAAAAACATAATCAGCATTTCTCAAGCTGAAAGAACTGAAGAGAAAATTCAAACTCCGAGTTGCAATACTGAAGGACTTTATAGACAAAAACGTGAATGATGAGGAAAATATTAAAAGAGTATCAAAGGAATATACAGTGACTGTACTGCAAAGAATTAATTGATGCTGAACCACTTGAAAAGGTATCCTATGATCAAGAATGGAAGGTACTGAAGGAAAAAGTTCAAGCTGCACCGAAGACATTGGTGAAAAACAAAGACCCAGGAGTTGAAGGAACACCAATTTAAAACACTGCAACAAATGGATGCAATGTTGAAAGTGTTTACTTACCTATTTCAAAAAACTTGGAAGACAGTTAACTGGTCAGACAACTGGAAGATATTCCTATTAGCGATCATTCCAAAGAAAGGGGATCAAATGGAATGTGAAAATGATCAAACAATGTCATTAATATCACATACTGGCAAAATTTTGCTATAGTTAATTCAAGTGGCTGTAACCATACACTGACAGGGAAACCCCAGAAGTTCAAGCCAGATTCAGAAGAGGGCATGGAATGAGTGCCGCTGTTAGAGATCTTCACTGAAAGCAGAGAATACCAGAAAGATGTTTACTTGTGTTATATTGATAGCAAAACGTCATTAGACTGTGTGTATCACGGTAAATTATGGATAACATTGAAAAGAATGGGGATTACAGGACACTGAATTATGCTCACGTGGAACCTGGACATAAATCGAGATATAGTCATTTGAACAGAACAAGGGAATACTGAGTGGTTTAAAATTGGAAGATTGCGCGGTGGGGTTGTATCACATTATTTATTCCATCAGAATGCCGAGCAAAAAATCTGAGACGCTTGACTGTATGAAAAAGAATGCTTCATCAAAAGAAGACTCATTAGCCACCTGGGATATGCAGATGACACAACCTTGCCTGCCAAAAGCGAAAATGACTTGAAACACTTACAGCCTTCAACATGTGTTACACCTGAATGTGAAGAAAACGAAAATGCTCACAACCGGCTCCATAAATAACATCGTGATAAATGCTGTTATACATAAAAAAAAAATGTGCTGACTACATGGCACCTAACAACAATTAGATTTATATCCAACCACACAAATAATTACATTAAATGTAAATGAATTAAGCATACTGTTTAAAATGCAGAGCTAGTCAAACAGTTAAAAAATAAAAGCAAACAAAATCTCTAAGCTGTCAACAATAAGTATATATACTTTACATACAAAGGTAAAAAGAAATGAAAAGTAGAATAGAAAAAGAAATACCATTCAAACACTAATCCCAAGAATTCTGGAGCCGCTGTAGTAATACCTAGCAATAGGCTTTAGGAAAAGGAACATTACCAAAGATAAAGACATATGTTTCATATGATTACATAGTTTAAATAACATGAAACTATATTAGTCTTAAATGTGTATACGACTGATGAGAGAACTTATAATTTCCTAAAACCAAAACTGACAGAAATAAAAGGAGAAACAAAGAAAAAGTATAGAGTTATTTTTAGTGATTTCAACACTCCTGACTCAATAGGTAATAGAAGAAATAGTTTAAATTCAGTGAAATTATAGAAGTCCTGAACAAAACTATCAATCAAATTAAAATAAATTACATTTATAGAACATTCCAACAATTGCAGAAATATACATTCGTTTCAAGTGCACACAGAACATTCTCCAAGATAAACCATATACTTCGTCATAAAACAAACCTCACTGAATTTTAAAGGAATACAAATGAACACATATATTCCTACAGAAGCTTAGAACTAAGTTGGAAATTAATAATAGATACGAGGGCATATCCATTATTATATATATTTAGAAATTCTTAAATATACTATAAAATATGAGTAGTTAAAATAAAAATCATAATGGATATTAGGAATTTTTTAACTATACGCTACTGTGAATTCAAGAAAAAAAAAATCTGTGCGATATAGCTAAAGCAGTTCTGTAAAGCAATGGTTACATTAGAAAAGCAAAAGGTTTATAATCAATAATCAAAAAATTAAATCTAAGCAAACGGAAGGAAATACTAACGATGAGGGCAAAAGTCAATAAACTGAAAAACAGAACACCAGTAGTTTAGGAAGCGGAAAGCTAAGATGGACACCAAGATTCCCATCACCTAGTACACCTACCTCAGAAGGGGTTCAATTAATTAGAGAGTAATGATAAAGTTTTAAAAGCATGATTTTGTTTATTTCTCTAAATCACTTTGTTTCTACTCAGGGTAAAATACAAACAAAAATGCATTATATATGGGTTCACTTGCACTCTTCCCATACCTACACTTTCATAATAGTTAAAATATGGAGCCTGCATTAGCTGACAACCTTGAATATATTGCTTGGATATTTAAAACCTGAGTGTTGGAAAATAACGGGTGGTTTTTATGTGACTTTCCTTACTTATTTCTCTCCATTCCAACTGAGAAAGTGGAAAAGCCATTAAGGAAGGGCATTTTCCATTAAAATGAATTTATTCTTATTTTATCCCCCACCCCCTGGGGCAAGCTAGGAATAGGCAGCTTAAGTAAAATTAAAAATATATATATATATATTTTGAAAGAGTAAGAGAGTATGTGAGATTCTGAGAGTTAAATGAAAAGAGAGAACAAAGGAAAGTCATTTTCTAGCTTGGAAAATAAAAAGGCCCAGTAACAAACAAAGATAAGCGAATTTAGGTGAATTTTGTTGTGATGATTATTCATAACATGTTTCTTTAAATATGAACTGAATGAGTATTCATTATTAAATGCTTTGAGTAAAGGTGATTTTATATTTCTTATTGCTCTAAAAAATGATCAAAAGTCAAGATATACTAAGTTTTGAAATATACACACACATATATACAAAATTTCTTTGAAATGGTAAATAGAAATCAAAGAAGAAAGTCAAGAAGGAGCTTTGATTTAGGTGTTTTATCTTAAAAGAAACAGAGTAGAGAATATATAAATAAAGATAAAAGACAATAAGGAAAAGTATTTCGGGAGCTGAATGCTATTTCTTATTTATAACATCTGTATATTCACTGCACAAAAATGCCTCAATGAAGGAAATAGAAACCAGGAGGGCAGGAGGGCACTGAAGGGCACTGCACTTACCTAGATAATTGCTCCAACTCTCTACTGGACAATTACTTCATAGCTCAGGATCCAATGAAATGAAGGAAATACAACAAAATTGTTGCGATTAATATACTTTTAGCAAAACTTTGGAGATTTTTTTCAAGATAGATGTAAATACATTAGTATCCTTGAGCTAGTCAAATAATTGGGTTACAGTGTTTGACAGAATAGAAACTACAGCAATCTGAAAAACAGGGCAAGGAAGTCTAAATCCTTCTGGCAATTCTAACTTTAATAAATTTTTGATCAATGCCTACAAGCCCTTCCACAGACACAAGGTGGTGAATGGTGAGACATTGCAGATGAAAGATAAACCTTCAGGTCTCTCAACAGAAACTGATCCAAAAGCGGATTTTCTAGGAACAGGATGAGTAAGTCCTTCCCTAGAGCCAAAATAACTCTTGTGCTGCTTTCCTAAGTCTCGCTGAATACATCACCGACATCTGGGACAGCCTAGCGTCTGTTACAGCCCGAGATAGGAATCTCCGAGGCTACCGTTCCATACTTATGTGATTAATGGTCAAACAGCAAGATCTGGACGACAATTTAACAGGCTACTTTGTCACAAAGGCATTCATTTGAAAGCACTTTTCCTTTCTGAAACAAAACTGACAAGGCTTTCTTGACAAAAGATTGACAGCAACAAAAATGGCAGGTTTACTCAAATCTGATCTAAAACGTACGTATTATTTTGCAATTCCCAAGTTTGCTGAACTGTGCTCTGTGATTATGGCTTTCGGCGAAGTACTTCACATTTTTGATAGTAGGGCCGTGCAGCTGTCCCATTGTTCCAGTAAAACTGCACATAAATTGACCGACTTTCAGCCCATAATATGTGAATAATGGCTGAACTGTCAGAGTTAGCATTCTACATGTAAAATACATATTTGTAGTATTTCTTACAGCATGAGAAAGAATTTGGGAATATTTATGGATTCTTTTTCTCTTAGGGTATATATAAATGATGCCTAACAAAGAGTTTGCCTGAACTGTTCTACTGTTTCTATTCTACTTTAATCTAATGAAAAATCATGTTAGCGCAACCAGAATGTACCTCAGGCTTACTCTATACAGACAGTAAATAATGCCACTCACAAGTCAAACACCAAGCCCAGTTATTCACATGATGATCAGGTTAGATTTATCCTTCACTAATCAATAGATTAAAGGTTAGAGTTTAAGTATTATAATGATTCAGAAAATTTAATCTAGATGCATGGGAAAAAACTAGCTATTACACCCAGAGACAGATGGTCTTAAGTAAAGTCTTAGAAACTATGTCACCTCTGGTATATTAACATCCCAAGCCCCAGTTTCTTCATTAAAAAAATAATAAGAACAATAAAACTACCAATGATAATTATTTCAAGGAATTTTTGGAAGAAACAAATAGTTCACATAAAATGGCCAGGATATTGTCTGGCACATTCAATTTAAGTCATCGAACTGAGCTATTACCTCAGTTTTAGACTGAAACACTTTGTACTGCTTATTCTACTTACTTTTTAAGTCATGGTGAATTCTGGAGTTTTTATTCTTTTTTTAAACTTATTTTCTCATTATGCTTTCATACAATAAAGATCATCATGAGTCTTCTTTTTTCTCCCATTGCATTCATGAATTTGTCTAGAGGCTCATTCATTGCACAAACAGTTCTTGAGTCTCTACTATGTTCCAGAAATTGTACCAGGCACAGGGAACAAAAAAGTGACCATTAGGTAGTCACTGTCAACATTACAGTGAAAATCAAAAAATGATGCCATTAAACATTCAAATTGCATATCTTACTCCCCACACTAGTATTCTGTGCTTCCCAGCTATCTTCTGATTTTAATTTAATTACTTTTTTTCAGCCTACAGGACGAGTTAGGTGCTGGTTATGCTGAGGTCTGTATGCCCGCATATATTAATATTTCTCATTATAAATAAAAACTATATTTTTTATATATGTCGCAGTCTTTTTGAGTCTGGTATAGTCCCTGATCATGCAAAGTTGAGAACAAATTCATAGAACTAATTAAATTCATCAGAGTGGATGGCCTTCCTGGAATTTCTTGACCATGAATCGAACTGGCACTCCTAATGATACAACTATCTTACATGCTTCCTTTTGTTCACACCACAGTGTGAGGTTTTTAAACATTCATGTTTCTATTCAGCATTAAATAATGATATGGAGATCATCATTCCTTAAAGAAATAATTAAAAAAGCAAGGAAAACACCTCAATCTCCCATCATTTGTACATACCTTCAGAGGAATATAATCTGAAAATGATGTTGCTTATTAGTCTAGCTGTGAGAATTTTTGTTTTATGTTGAGGTGTAAGCAACATCATGATAAACAGAGAAAAGATTCAAGTTATCAAGGATTTCATTTTACTTGATTGAATCCACAATCAACACCCATGGAAGCAGCAGGCAAGAAATCAAAAGACATTGTATTGGGCAAATCTACTGCTTTAAAGAGTTAGAAAGCAAAGATGTCACCTTGAGGACTAAGGTGTGCCAGACCCAAGCCGTGGTGTTTTCAATCACCTCATATGCATGCAAAAGCTGGACAATGAATAAGGAAGACAGAAGAAGAATTGATGCCTTTGAATTGTGGTGTTGGCAAAGAATAGTGAATATACCATGGACTGCCATAAAAACAAACAAAATCTGTCTTAGAAGAAGTACAACCAGAATGTTCCTTAGACGCAAGGATGGAAAGACCATGTATCACATACTTTGTCTTGCATATTTTGGACATTTTATCACGAGGCACTAGCTCCTGGAGAAGGACCTCATGCTTGGTAATATAGATGGTCAGTGAAAAAGAGGAAGATCCTTAACAAGTTGAATTGATGCAGTGGCCGCATCATGGGCGGAAACACTGCGACAATTGTAAGAATAGTACAGCATTGAGCGGTGTTTTGTTCTGTTGTACATAGGGTTGCTATAATTTGGAACCATCTCGAAGGGTCCTAACACCAACAGGATCAACATCTAATAGTGAGGATAGGGTCTGAAGGTTTGGGGAACTGAAGAAGAGGAGAAACTTTAAAACATTTCCCTATTAGATCAGAGAAATAAATGGGTTGAGAAAATTATAGTAGGATTTCCAGGCATCGTTTGGGGCCAGTGGACCCTATGCATGCAGAGAAGGGAGACAGTTTAGAGATAGCTATGGGCTATCAAAATAATAGTGAAAGTTAAGTTGGCAGAGCACTACCACTTGTCCTGTATAACATTGTTTCAGTATTTTCCTTATTGTTGTAAAAACATTGTGTTAACTGTAAAATTTTCAATAGATTTATTGTTTTTTTAGTAGTAGAATACGTGCTCTGAAGAACTCTAAGAAAATATCACAAAAAGAAAAGAAAATCTTCTGAAGTATTATCAATTCGCCAACTCAATTAAAAAACAAAACTATGTTGATGTACCAATACACATAAATATTTTGCTTAGAGTCAATTCTCAGAAGTAGAATTTCAGTCTAAAATATCTATTTTCAGGTATTTGGCTATGCGTCATCAAGGAATAGTCAGGAAAGTTGTAACAACTGATATACCTACAGGCAAAGCAAAATGCCTATTTACTGGGAGAACCCTCAACACTACTTGGCTTTATTATGTTTTTAAATGTTTACCAATTTTATGGTAAAGTCATCTCCGTCTTACACTTTTTTTTTTTTTTGTTAAATTCTCTTTCGAATCTAATGAAAGAGCCTCACATTTTCACTGATAGTGATGATGCCAGTCATTAGATTTGCAAAATCCTTTAACATTTTTTTAAGAATGGATAGTAAACTTTAAACAATGTTCTTTTTTCATAAGCCAAGGTAATCAAATATTTATTTAGTCATTAAAGTAATGAATTACATTCATTGATTATAAATTTTGAATATCAATAATGTTTCTGAAAACATCCCTAATTGGAAATGACGATTTCTTATTTAATGTGCTAACTATTACTTACTAATGTTATTTTGGGAATTTATGAAATTATTTTGTAAATGAAATATATTTTCCAAGATTTGTTATTAGAGTTACTCCAGATTTGTTAAGAAAATTGGAATCACCCTTTTACTTTCCAAGCTTTTAAGAAAATTAAGAAGTATAGGGTATGATCTGACAAAGAACTGATCAAGATATTTTTCTAGATGAGATGCTTTATGATGAAGTTATTTATTTCCTTCCACGTTTCTTGATTATTTTACTAAATTAAAAAAATAAATATTACCCTTTCCCAGCTACTTACATCTACTTCATTTTTTCTTTTTAGGTATTTACATGTTTATTTTTTCAAGTATGTTACTCATATCAGTTAAGAAACTGTGAGTTTTGCAGTGGGTGTAATGGTTAGGCCACATCCATGTGTTTTGAAATGTACCATTCTCAATTTAAATAATTGCCTTTTTGGTCCATATTATTTACTATTTAATAATTTTCAAATGACTAAATTTTTCATGAATATTTTTAAATCCATGTCTAGATTCGTTGCCTTTTAAGGTCAATGTGATATGAACTCTGTTGTGGTAACCATTCTAACTTATTTTTCTACTTTATATCATCATATTTATTTTTGATAATAATTAAATATTAAAAGCAATGTACTAACGTGTGACATTAGGTTTGTGTCTTTCTTCTAATGCAATATTATTTGGGGCAGAGGTGTATATAGAGAGAGCAGAAGGGGGCGGATGCTTCCAGACACAATTCCAAAAGGGTGCCAGTGGTATTACTAGGGGAATGCAGGGGGTGTGGACCGCACCAGGTGACACTGCCAGTGGAGGTGACTTCACAGGGTCCAGAGATACCTTTAAGACCAAACTGTGCAAGATTTCAGCTGCTCCAGAAAGTCCATGCCTGCTTTAGCCACGTTACCGCGCTGCTCTGTGCTGCCTGGCACTAGGTGTCTGCTGAGACGATTCACTGCCTCCCGGCACGTGGGCGCAGTGGCCAGAAATCACCGGGCCATAGGCTTGCTGGGCTTCTGATTTTCCTTGCAGGTATCAACATCCATTCATGTTGAAATTTGCGAGGTGGGGGAAAACTTAGAGATTGCCCCTGGGCGCTTGAATTGGAGGGGGCGCAATTTAGAGATTGACCCTGGGCGTTTCTTATCCTTGCTTCATCCAGACTCGGGACACAGAGTTTGTGGATAATTTCATCTCTATTAGGAAATCTCTTGTTTTGTTCTTCAGCTGTAACCTGAATATGTTTTTCTGATATATATATGCCGTGCCCTACTTTCTTGTTTGCATTTGTTTTATATACTAAACTATAACACACAAGCTTGGTTTTACTGTGGAAAAGATGGCCCGTAGATCTCAGTGGTTTACAACAGCAAAGCTTCATTTCACTTCTTGCTTTGCGTCCTGTCCATTATGGTCACTGCGGCTGTGCCTCACCTCACCACCATTGTTGGCTCCTTCTATCTGTAACATTCCCAGTTACCATGGCAGAAATTTCGGGTTCTTCGAATATCTCTTTGGAAGCGATAATCATCATTTCCTCTGCCATTTATTAGTCAAAATAGGGCAGTTGCTATGTCTGAATTCAACAGGACAAGGATGGGTTATCCTTCCACAGGAAGGGGCAATGCAATGACAGACACCAAAATATGTGGAAACAAGTAATACAAAAATAAGTGAAACAATTTACAATGTATTGTATTTGTGCATAGAAACCCTGGTGGCTTAGTGATTAAGAGCTATAGTTGTTAACCAAAAGTTCTGCAGTTTGAATCCACCAGGCGCTTCTTGGAAACCCTATGGGGCAGTTCTACTCTGTCTTATAGGGTCCCTATAAGTCCAAACTGACTCCACCGCAACGGGTTTGTTTGTTTGTTTGTCTGTCTGTTTATTTGTTTTGGTATATTTGCACACGGAGCCCTGGTGGCGCAGTGGTTAAGAGCTGGCTGCTAACTGAAAGGTCAGCAGTTCAAATCCACCAGCTGCTCTTTGAAAATCATATGAGGCACTTTTGCTTGTTTCTTTGTTTTTATATTGGTACTTACAAATTTGCTTGCAACCCTTGTGAGTAATTTAGTATCTCCCTTGAAAAGCTTCGATGACTGAAATTGAAGATAAAAATATTAAAGATGATCTTTCTAATAAGAAATACTTATAAGTAGAAGTGTTATGATTGCTCAGAATCTTTCAATTTCTTAAGTACTTAAAAAAAAAAAAGCTCCGTCGTTTCTTTGTTTTACGTCTTTTGATAGATGTCAAAGGACACTAGTAATATCTATTTACAAATGTGATTTAAAAATATCCTGTACATTAAAGAGTGTTACCATTAATTCCATTAAGAAAAACAGTATAATTGAGCATTTCTTTTCTATTTTCTGCTTCAAATCAGATTTACTTCATTTTCTTATGAATGAAATATTTAATATCATTTAATATTAATATGTTGCTGTTGTTAGGTGCCTTAGAGTCAGTTCCAAGTCATAGCGACCCTACGTTCAATAGAATGAAACACTACCCTGTCATGCGCTATCCTCACAGTCATTACTGTGTTTGAGCCCAATATTGCAGCCACTGTGTCACTCCATCTCCTTGATGAACTTCCTCTTTCTGGCTGACCTTCTAATGTACCGAGCACGATGTCCTTCTCCAGGGACTGATCCCTCCTGAAAACATGTCTGAAGTATGTGAGACAGTTTCACTATCCCTACTTCCAAGGAGCACCCTGGCTGTATTTCTTCCAAGATAGACTTGTTTGTTCTTCTGGCAATCCAAGGTATATTCAAGATTCTTCAACAAAACCATAATTTAAAGGTGTCAGTTCTTTTTCGGTCTTCCTTATTCAGTGTCCAGCTGTGGTGGATTGAATTATGTCTGCCAAAAAATGTGTGTATCAATTTGGCTGGGCCATGATTTCCAGTGTTGTGTGTTTGTCCTTCATTTTGTGATTGTAATTTTATGTTAAAGAGCATTAGGGTGGGACAGTAACACCCTTACCCAGGTCACATTCTTGATCCAATGTAAAGAGAGTTTCCCTGGGGAGTGGGGTGTACCACCTTTTATCTCTCAGGATAAAAAGGAAAGGGAAGCAAGCAGAGAGTGGGGGACCTCATACCATTAAGAAAGCAGCACCAAGAGCAGAGCGAGTCCTTTGGACCCAGAGTTCCTGTGCCTGAGAAGCTCCTTGACCAGGGGAGATTGAGGACAAGGACCTTCCTCCAGAGCCAACAGAGAGAGAAAGTCTTCCCCTAGAGCTGACTCCCTGAATTTGGACTTTTAGCTTACTTTACTGTGAGAAAATCAATTTCTCTTTGTTAAAGCCATCACTCGTGGTATTTCTGCTATAACAGCACTAGATGACTAAGACAGAATGCTTTTGCAAGCATATGAGGTGATTGAAAAGACCATGGCTTGAGTCACGTGCACCTCAGTTCTCAAAGTGACATCTTTGCTTTTTAACACTTTAAAGAGGTCTTTTGCAACAAATACCCCCAATGCAATACATTGTTCCATTTCTTCACCGCTGCTTCGAAGGGTGTTAATTGTGGATCCAAGTAAAATGAAATCTTTGACAGCTTCAATTTTTTCTCAGTTTATCATAATGCTGCTTATTGATTCAGTTGTAAGGATTTTTTTTTTTTATGTTGAAGTACAATCACACTAAAGGCTGTAGTCTTTGATCATCATCATCAGTAAGTGCTTCAAGTCCTCTTCACTTTCAGCAAGCAAAGTTGGGTCATCTGCATATAGCGGCTTGTTAATGAGTCTTCCTCCTATCCTCATAAAGCATTCTTCTTCATGTAGTCCAGCTTCTGGTATCATTGAACAGATCAAACAGCCTTGGTGAAAGCATACAACCCTGATGCACACCTTTCCTGAGTTTAAACTATGCTGTATCCCTGTGTTCTGTTAAAATGACTGCCTCTGGGTCTATGTACAGGTTCTGCATGAGTGCGATTGTTGTGGAATTTCCATTCTTTGCAATGTTTTCTGTAATTTGTTATGATCCACACAGTCGAGTGTTTTTGCATAGTCCATGAAACACAGGTAAACAACTTTCTGGTATTCTCTGCTTTTAGCCAAGATCCATATGACATCCCTCATTCCATGTCCTCTTCTAAATCTGGCTTGAATTATTCACAGTTCCTTGTTGATGTACTGCTGCAGCCATTTTTAAATTATCTTCAGTGAAATTTTACTTGCCTGTGAGATTAATGATATTGTTCAATGATTTCCACATTCTATTGGATCACCTTTCTTTGGAATGGGCACAAATATGATTCTTCTCCAGTCAGTTGGTCAGGTAGCTGTCTTCCAAATTTCTTGGCATAGATGAGTGAGTGCTTCCATCATTGCATTCATTGTTTGAAACATCCATTTGTATTCTGTTTTTTACTAATGCCTTCAGTGCAACTTGAACTTCTTTGATCAATACTATTGGTTCTTGATCATATACTAACTACCTCCTGAATTCCCTTGATGCAACTTGTGTTACTCTCAGTATCTTGCCCACAGGATACTACAATATTGCAACTCAAGGCTTGAATTTTTCCCTTGAGTTCTCTCACCTTTAAAAATGTAGAGTGTGTTCTTCCCTTTGGTTTTCTAACTATAGGTCTTTGCACATTTCCTTATACTTTTTTCTTCTGGAACTGCCCTGTGGAATCTCCTATTCAGCTCTTTTACATCTCATTTCTTCTGTTCACTTTACTCCATCCACATCATTAAGGTCGCCTCTACTTTGAGGAGGCAGCTCTTCCCCAGTCATATTTTGAGTGCCCTTCAAAACCCTAGCAGCATAGTCATTAAGAGCTACAACTGCTAACCAAAAGGTCAGCAGTTTGAACCCACCAGCTGCTCCTTGGAAACCCTATGGGGCAGCTCTACTCTGTTTTATAGGGTTGCTATATCAGCCCATTGTCACAATGTTGGCTCTCCTTCTGAGTTTACTAGCACTTCAATTTCTAAAACATAGCCACATCATCAATTCTGTTGTTTGTGATTAATCACAGGAATAGCCTACAAGACTGCAATGTTTGACTTAAAATGCTGCGTGGAGAGCAAAACGTTCTTCCAATTTATATTCTTTTGTGAGAGTTTGAAGACACAAACTATAGTATAATAACAAAATATAGTATAATAACTACAGTATAATAACTCTGCTTGACTTTTTAAAGATAACATATTTTTCATTTGATTGTTACATTAACGTGATATAGGAATGTCCTTTTAACCCTGGAATTTCAAAATGGTATCTGCTGCATTAAAAAATAAAACTACTCTACTCGTTCTTATTTCCAAAAAGCAGAGTTTTCTAAATAAACTTTGATTTGAAACATCATCTTAACTTACTATTTAACCTTGAGTAGATCAAGTCTAGTATTTAGTCTTTGATCAGTGTTTATATACTCATATCACATAACGGGGAAATGAATTAGAAAGAATTTTGTTTCTCATTCTTGGTCTCTCAAGTGAGCTTTCAGCTTCAGTGGCTCGGTTTGAAATGTATAAGCTGAGATAGGTACTAAAATTCACTATTCTTTAAACAAAACAAAGCAAAATAGATCTGGTATGTATATCTTTTAAAGATATTACAAAGAGAAGGAAAAAGAGTTAAAAAATTAAAAAGGAGGTAGTATAATGTTCACACATGGCAACCATCTATGCATATATGAATAAAGCATCAGGCTTATTTTAACACCTGTAAATATTGAATATATTTTGAAATGCACATCATCTAATTTTTGTGTTTTTTTTTGTAAATAAACTATATAACATAATTCAAAAGTTATATTTCAGCAGTACTATATAAAGCTGCATCAGACTCAGTGATCTTGGCAAATGACATCAAAAACAATTGTGCACATTAAATTGGTTATTTTACTCTTTTGTTCCTAAGTTAGTGGAATTATTAAAAAAAAAATGCTGCCATTGAGTTGATTCAAACTCATAGTTACGCTACAGGACAGAATGGAACTGCCCCATAAGGTTTCCAAGGAGCAGCTGGCACATTCGAACTGCCGACATTTTGGTTAGCAGCTGACCTATAACCACTGAGCAACCAAGTTGTAGCAGAATTATAAGGTTCTCTAAAAATCAGGCTACTGTTAAAATTACAATAATCACATTTTCTTAAAACTTTTAGTACTTTTTACGGTATAAATTTCTTAAACTGTCCACAGTATTCAAGAGAATACTGTGGAAATTTGGGGAAAAAATCTATTAAATAAGCTTTAGTAACACTGTTTTGTTTGTTTGTTTAATAAATACTCAGTGCTCTTGACCTGTAAAACAAATTAAATATATATTTCTTTGCAGGCTGTTTTGGAAGTATGAAAATGTGTGGTAGTATCTGTGTATAAATTCAAATAACTTGGCTCACATTAAAATGATGCCACAAACTTCATAACCACACACAGTAATAAAAGTTATTGTTTTTGAAGAACACTACGCCTGAGGAAGCAATGACAGCACACATTGTGTAATCAAGAAATTTAGAAAAAATGATAACTTATTTTGATCAAAGAAAAATTTTCTTGTCTGGTTTCACAACCAAATACATCAGATATTTTGATTCAGTCTCAGAGACAAAATAGAAAATATTTGATGTGTTTAAAAAAAAAGAATTAGGAACCTTTCGTTATATCACACACACACATAAACACATGCACACACAACACACACACACTTTCTGGAAGTCAGGGATTATATCCTTATTTATTCTCAATCTTCAAAAATATTATCTGGCATAGGGCAGAAATCTCAATTTGTTGAGCCAATAACTGAGTATCAAGAATTAAAATCAAGGCCTTTAGAGTTTACAAGGAAGATAGTTTTTGTGTTTACTTTCAATTTTGTGCTGGCGCGAGGTGGTTTCAGTTTTGTTCAATAGGTTTTAATCCTCAGTTGGACTCATGAGCAGGGCCAAGATAGCAGAGTAGTCAGACCCTTCTGGTTGTCCCTTTCACTACAAAGACCTGAAAAAACAAGTGAATCAATGATATATATGACAAGCTAGCAGCCCTGAACAACAAAGGCAAAGTTAAGAAACTGGACTGAGTGGCAGAGGGTGGGAGAGATGGTTCAGATGCACCGAGGAGTTGCCAGACCTGACTCAGCAGGCACCAGTGTGCCACAGGCTGAAACCTCTGGCATGACCTTGGCGGGGCTGGCAGCAGTGTTTGGGATGTGATTTTTATAGTGGAGAGAGCAAGTGGCACAGAGTCTACTTATGCCTCTGGAATCAGCAAACAACAGGGCCCTCAGGAATAGACAAGTACTTGTGTCTAGCTTTCCACGTGGACCAAAAGCACCCCTTTTGAAAGAACTCACTCCCATTTATCTGATCCCTCCTGCCTCTGCTCCAGCCCCTGAGCCATCTTTAGCGGCGGTCACTTTCCCTGGGCCTGAGGTAGGTCCTCTTGCGTGTTCTGAGCCATTCTCCAGGACTTGGAGAAGGAACAAATTAACAAATGAGGAAAAAAAATAATCTGCTGGCTCTCCTAAGCTGGGAACTCATGGTAGAAGCAGCTACTTTGCCTGGGCTCTGGCACAAGTGGTCCTTGGACTCTGAAAGCCTTTTACCTCTGCGTGGACCTGTGTGGGCCCTTTTAGGAGCTTAGGCCCTCCTTGACACAGTGCAACCATGTAAGTGCCTGAGATCTGGCTTCAGCTGCTTCAGCTGTGTGGTAGAGAGATGGGTTTTTGATGTTTGACACCACTCTGCCTTTAAGCAAGGTCCTCACTATCCACATCAGGGGCCTGAAGACTGGTGGCTCCACCCATACCACCTAGCCACCCACGACAGGGGTCCAAGGATAAGTGGTGCCTCCCAGTCCTTAAAACCAAAAGCATTGGGTGTCTATGGCCCGGCTGCAGAGCCCACCCACCTGTGCTGTCTAAGGAACAGGGAAGTGTTTCCTTCATAGAACTTGGGGAACTGTTGTCAGCCCCCTGCCTTGCTCAGAGTGTGACTCCCTGCTGTAGCCAGATATGTGTGCCTACACCAATCACCCCTGCTCCTCTAAGACTGTACTGAGAGCCTGCACCACACACTTGGTGACTAACTACCTGGACACCTGAGCTGAATCTTTATAAGAAAAGTGAATGGACTCCTGGGCATATACCTTGTACCAGCTCTAGCCATCTGGTGACAGGACGTTAGAGCTTCAAAGGCCACAATAATCAAACTAGCTCACCTGAACAACCTATTTGGGCATACCAAAACAAAACAAAGCAGGAAGCTAGGACACAGTAAGAAAACATAAAATAAATTAATAAAATAACTTTTAGATGGCTCAGAGGCAAGAGTCAATATCAAATGGCATAAAGAGGCAGACCATGATCACTTCTATAAGTTCCCAAAACAAAGAATAAAGGGCTTTTCTGGATAAAGATATTTTTCTGGAATTACCAGAGGTAAAATACTAAAGATTAATATACAGAACTCTTTAAGAAAAAAAAAATCAGGCAAAACACAAAACAAGCCAAGGAACACACAGATAAAGCAGTAGAGAAAATTAAGAAGGTAATTCAAGAGCATAATGACAAATTTAATAGGCTGTAAGAATCCATAGAGGGACAGCAAACAGCCAGCAGATTAACCATAAAATTTCAGAATTAGACAACTCAATAGAGAGTCAGAGGAGGAGAATTGAGGATATGGAAGTCAGAAATTAGTGAGATCGAAGATAAACACTTGGCACCAATATATTTGAAGAAAAATTAGATAAAAGAATTTTAAAGCATGAAAAAACCCTAAGAATCATGTGGGATTCTATCAAGAGAAATAACCTACTAGTGATTGGAGTACCAGAACATGGAGGGGGAACAGAAAATACAGAGAGAATTGTTGAAGATTTGTTGGAAGAAAACTTCCCTGATATCGTGAAAGATGAGAAGGTACCTATCTGACTTGGACACATTTTATATGTGATAAAGTACCTGAATACTATTTAAGTAGCCAATAACTCAGATTTTCACTTCAATCATTTACACTTGCTGCAATTATTTCTTTCTATGTTTTGAAAGGTTGTAATTATTGAAATTAGAAATACATCCAAGATAGAGAATGAAAAGAGGTGACCTCATTATGAGATATAAGTAACTGTGAGGTAAATTCACAAGTCTTTATAGATGTTACATAGCCTACAACTAAGTTTTAGTTTTTTAGTTTTACTTTAGTTCTTCTACGTAGTGACTAATATCACTATAGGAAACTTCCTGTCTAATAGCCGCCTAAGATAAAAAAAAAAAAAATAGCACCAATTAAACATTCAAGTCAAAAATATTCCTGATGGATTTCGATAAATAGAAAGAGGACTACTTATAGAAGTCTCAGAAGGGAGGGTGGGGAAGAAAAACAAATAATTTTATTTGACTTCATCAAAATAAAGAGTTTCAGCTCAGTTAAGAACTCAAAACAAAATGAAAGGAAAAGTGACATATTGTAAGAAAATATTTGAAATATTTATTAAAAAATAATTCAATATGGAAGGAACTTAGGTGAAGTATACAAAATTCAGCAAATTCAGTTATAAGATGAGATATTATATGAATCTATAATTCCTGAAAGAAAATAAAATGACAAAGAGGAAAATAAGTAGATACACAGATAAAGAGTACCTTTAAGTAACGAATTGAAACAGCAATAAGATTCTACTTTATGCCAACCAGACTGACAAAATTAAAAATTCACATAACCCTTTTTCCACATCTCAGAGAGGGGTCCAAACAACAGTGTTACTTGTTCCTGTTATTATCTCAAGGGACATTTTCACAGAGTTTAAAAAAAAAAAAAAACATTGCTGTCAAGTCGATTCCAGCCCATAGCAACCCTACAGGACAGAGCAGAACTGCCCCATAGAGTTACCAAAGGAGTGCCTGGTGGATTCAAACTGCTGATCTTTTTTTTTTTTAGGAGCCATAGCTCTTAACCACTATGCCACAAGGGTTTTCTCACAATGTCTAGAGCCCTGATATCCTGCAGAAGATGTAAGAAGGTGTCCACAAACTTCTACTTCAGGAATACACCTGAGTGTCATCAACCTTGAGCGGCATAACGAATAGTACATCTTCAAAAAGAGAAGTGCAGATATCTGCACCATAAATATGAAATAAACATGGCACATGCTTCTGCTGGTGGCTTATACCATTGTTCCCACTGAAAATCCAGTTGATATCATATCCTCCACGAGCACTGGCTAGCATGCTATGATGAAGTTGACACCTGTTCTTGTGCACTTCATTTGTAGAACCCTTAATAACCAGCTCCAGGCAGCTTTCTGGAAGCCTCATCTTCGTTGGGTACTGATTGTAGGGCTGACTTCTCTCAGTGGTATCCTGTGTTAGCCTTCTCATTGTGGCTCTGTTCAGCACAGATTCTCCTCCACACTGAGTGGGTATTGTCCTCAATGAAACAAGGGGCTCACTCAGTGGGTCTGATGCAAGCCATGAAGTTCTGGGCATGTATGAAGCCATTCCTTTTAAACTTTCATGGGAATTCATGCCCAACTTCCACATCCACAGAAATGCTGAAGAGAAAATAACGAAAAATTGTTGCTGAAAAGGCTGTGGGCAAGGAGGAGTGTCAGAGTGAATGGACTTCTCCACATCCTGAATTTGCTGCTACTCCATCTGAGGCTGCAGACTGACCTGAAGTCTTGCAGTCTCCTTCTCTGACTATTCTGTTCCTCCTTTTGGAGGTCAGCATCTTCAACCCGTGACTGCAGACAAGTCTGCAGCAACCCTTGCTTAGTCTACTGAATAATCACAATCTCCTGCTTTTCAATAGGTTCTTAAACAGTCTATGAAAACTAATTGACAGAAAATAAGGATCAGTTTCTATTTTAAAAATCACATGAATTTGAATGTTGGCAAAAAAAGTGGGAAATGAATATTCACGTACTGGTATTGGTAATTTTGGGGGTGGAAATAGGTAGTTCTTAATAAAAGAAATTTGCATATACACTAAGCCCAGCAATCATCCTCATAACTGTAACTCCTGTACAGGTGTACAAGAATAGTTTACAAGGCTGTTTATTTCAGTAATGTTTGTGATGACCAAAAAGTGGAGAAAACACTGCTATGCAGTGTTAGGCAAGCAACGACAACTATTAGATCAACAGAGCTAGAGCTGAAGCTAAAATGTTAAATAAACAAATAAGAAGATGAAATTGTGAGAGTTAGTGTGCAATACTATTTGGGTAAATTTAAAATTAATCAACTTTGATTTTACACTGAGGTGAATATTTAAATGAAATATATGGAAACGTTCGTTAGAAGAATATAAACTAAAACAACTGGTTTGCATACTATAGGTGGGAGAGAAATGGGAAATCGTGTTAAAGAAAAAAGTGATGACAAAATAAACTACAAAATCAAAAAACTGGTCACAAATGGACAACAAAAATAGTGTGTAATGAATTTAAAAGAATGGTCAATTCAATTTGTATTTCTGAGGTCATATTTTCTAAAGCAGAACAAAAGTAGCGGTTTCATTTGATTATGCTAAACATGCCTGCTATCTTCTGCATCATTACATAGTTTATTTGTACTTGTTAATATAAATAACAATTAGTTTGATTTCAAACAAACTGCATGTGTAGGCTCTGAGGATCTAATTTGTATACATTTAAATGTATACATGAATTCAAAAATACAATACAAAATAGAGTCAGCATAAAATTGGCTCTTATAATTCGTTTACTGGTTTTATATCCATTTCCAATAGAATTATCCTGGCATTATCTTAGTATGTATAATTGGTATTAGAAATGCTTTAAATGTTTGGATTTTAAAATCCAGTGTGGTTGCAAAAGAGAAGACACAGCTTCACCAGCAAATAATTATGAGTTGTACCTGGTTCATATGACATATTCGACTTTGAAACTCGTGATTAAACTCACCAACATCTTTAAGACAAAATTCAATGTGCAATTCTTCAGGATGTTGGCATTCCTGAAAATATTATTGATTTAAGAGCTGGTTTTTAAATCCAGTGTGAAAATTTAATGTTCATTGCTTTTGATATTTTATATTTCTTCTTTTTTAGCAGGAATGAGAGAGTGCTTAAACTTTGCCACAGAATAGGAGAGAACAATAATCCAGATCACTGAGAACAAAGTTTCTTATTTTTTAGATGCAATTAAAGGATACTTGGGTTTTGTACAATAATCAATGGGAAGTCTCCATTATTTGTCATTTTTGATAAAATGAGGGTTACATACACACTGGGATCATTAACAGTACAGATGAAAGCACTGAAAAATTTCTTTTTTTATTCATTCATTTATCATTTCACTAGAGAATTAATATGATCACTATGGAGAAGAAACACTGAATTTTCAGAGATTTTCTAAAACATAATTAATTTATATCTAGATAAGACCCTAAATATTTTCGACATAAACACACCATGATATAAAAAATATAATACTAGTGCTGTATTAGAGTCTGAGGAGGATTTGAAGGCAGGTGTATGACAGCTAAGGGACAACTGACAGTGTGACAAATCAAAATAAATATTTGCAAATGTGTCCTATACAGAATGAAACAAAAGCAATTATTAGAATGTTCCTCCAATGTGATAGTTCCATAAATATTAAGCTTTTAAAATTTCATTTTTGAAAACGGGTATCTCCATGCTTAATATATTTGTTGGATATGAAACCACAAAATATAAATGCAACAGGGACACATAACATTGCCATGATATCTAATATATTCTGCTTTGTTATTCTCAACTTTATAACAAAAAGTAGCTCATATTTCAGTGAGAGCTGAGTGTGTATTAAGAATCAGGTTGTCTCTGCTGTTCACCCCAAAAAATTCTGAGGCACAGAGTCTCAATGGGTGCACAATCAAAGAAGTCTCAGCTAGAAAATTCACAAGGTCCTTCTGAAATAACTTTGCTGTTCACTGATTGCTCTTCCTACTGTGTGGAGGGGCGTTTCCTGGTTACTATTAAAGTGAGAGCACTGTTTCAGGAAACTTTGGACAACAGTGGATACAGCAGGGTACATCGTCAGTAATAGAAAATGAAAGTTGTCTGGAGTTTGCAGCTAAAAGTGCATGCCCAGATGATGGAATGCTGGGGGGATATACTTTGTCTAACCAATAGAATTTTTAACTCTCCTTGAATGTCCACAATTTCTCTGTTAAAAGTTTTGGAATGTCATTGACATTGACATTGTACTCCCAAAGCTGAAATGAGGTTATACTGGGCTATGGTTGCTGTTGTTAGGTTCCATCAAGTCAGTTCCGACTCATAGAGACCCTATAGGACACAGTGGAACTGCCCTATAGGGTTTCCATGGAGCAGGTGGTGGATTTAAACTGCTGACCTTATGGTTAGTAGCTGAACACTTAACCACTGCACCACCAGGGCTTGAAAATATTTGTTGTAAATCCTAACTCCTATACCTGTAGTCATAATCCTATTTGAGTGGTTTTCTTTGTTATGTTAAGAGGCCATATCAGTGTAGGATGTGTTTTAAACCAATCACCTTTGAGATATAAAAGGAACAGATTAGGACAGAAGCAGAGATATGGGAAGATAGATGCCATAAAAAGATGCCATACCACGTGTAAATTGCCCAGGAACCTGGGAATAGAAGCTGAAAAGACACAAGGGCCTTCCTTCAGAGCAGAGAGAGAAAGTTTCCCTAGAGCAGGCCCCTGAATTCAGAGTTCTAGCCTTCAAAATTGTGAGAGAATAAATTTCTGTTTGTTCAAGCCATCTGCTTGTGTTATTTCTGTTATTGTAGCATTAGATAATTAAGACAGGGAGGCCCTAAATTTAATGATTTTTGTCCTTACAAAGAGAAAGAGATTCAGAGACACAGATACTCAGGGAAGAAGGCCATGTGAAAAAGGAGGCAGAGATTGGAGTGCTGTGGCCAAAAACCAAGGAATGCCTAAGATTACCATCAACCCCCAGAAGTTAGGAAACAGCAAGGAAGAATTCTTCCATAGGACCTTCCAAGGGAGCATGGCCCTGTCAACATCTTGATTTCAGGCTTCTAACCTCCAGAACTTTGAGAGAATACATTTCTCCTGTTTTCAATCACCCAGTTGGTGGTACTTTGTTACAACAGCACCACGAGACTAATACCACAGGAATTCCTTTTGTTCACATTCTGTTGCTAAGAAATGTTGATGCTGGTTGAACTGCTAGTTTTGAGGAACAATGTTGCACTATGGAAATAAACCATGATTTATTTTATTTTATCATTATTGTTATTTTTTTCTTTTGTGAAGATAACTGCCTCTGCCACAGAAAGAATTCCAGAATTTTCAAAAGCTTTTAGAAAAATAAGAATCTGCCACCAACTTAACCAAATGAGTAAACTATCCAAGAAATGGTTATAAGGATGATTATAACTTGTTTAGTTAGCAATAAACCATAAGCGAAGAGACAAAAATTGTGACGGGCCAGGAATTCGGCATAAAAGAAGTTGTATAAATTAGTCCAAGACTTAAAGCATAGAGATAGACTAGCTTATTGAGTCATAAAAGTATAGCAGTAGTATTCATAAATTCCTTGTCATGGAACAACTGTAGAAATGGCACTCAAGAGAACATGTTTTACAGCCTTGAGAGGTTCTTGTTATTCCCTGTATTGATCTCCAGTTGCATCTGGCTGGAAGCACACATTACAAAAGGCTGATGAAACAGCCAAAGCCATGCAGAAGCAAGGTGTTCAATGCTTCCAATGACATAATGAAGATATATGTAGCCACATGAGAATTAAGATGGCCCCAGATCAATAATGTAAACAAAAGAATCAAAAAGATAAACTTCTTTTTCTCCAAAAAAGAAGTGAAACTGTAGATCACAACCAATTTGTAAGATTGTAATGCGCAAAGTATGTTTAGGATTTCCCACCTCTTGTCTTCCTTATTTGGATGAAATTAAATGAATACATCATTCTAACAAATATCTTCCAGAAGACTGTGAACTTTGAAATGAAAAAAGAAATTAAGGCAATGCATTTTACATTTGTGTTTCTCTGTCTCTGGGCTCAATTATTTTCCTATAAAGAATTTATGGTTTTTATCCAATAGATGATGGCCAGCCTTTTAATAGACATTGCTAAAGGCATTGGCAAGAATGACCTTCAAAAACAATAAACTGAACAGCTATTATTTATCTAAGTCTTTAAATGACAGGCCTGATAGCCCGTTTCAAAATAGCAGGAAGGCGTATAGAGATAGGACACGATCCTTCTGCAGTACCAAAAGCTACAATCAATAGCCAGTGCCAAATGAAAGTAGTGAATAGTTTTAAACAACAGAGTGTTAGATCCTCAGAAGAAAATTCATTAAGCTCGATAACCATGAATTTGTCAGAAAAACAACACAGATAGCTTGCAAGGAAGAAAACGCCAGTTTAGCAGATATTATTCTCAAGGTGAACTTATCCTTTATATGAATCTCATCTTTCAATAATGGAATTAAAAGGGTGAAATTACACTGCATTTAGAGTTATTTGGTTACTATATTTTATACATAGAGGATATATATGTATACTGTAATGCAAACAGTTAAGTACTTTACTACTAGCCAAAAGGTTTGTGATTCCAACAGGACTGGTGATCCTCCAAAAGGCCACAGCCTTGAAAACTCTATAGAGCAGTTCCATTCTGCATACATGCCGAGGCAAAAATCACTAGACAAAAACTAACAACTATATATATATATATATATACATATATGCAGAGAGAGAGCCTTGGTAGAGCAATGGTTAAGTGCTCAGCTGCTAACAAAAAGGTCAGAGGTTTGAACCTACCAGCTGCTCCACCAGAGAAAAACCTAGCAATCTGCTCCCTTAAAGATTAGAATATAGGAAGCCCTATTTTTTTTTTTTTATGGGGCAGTTCTACTTTGTCATATAGGGTCACTAGCAGTTGGAATCGAATTGAAGGTACACAGCAACAATACATATATATACATATAACCAAAAAACTCATTGCCCAGTCAAGTCAATTCTGATTCCTAGCAACTCTATGGGACAGAGTAGAGCTGCCCCCATAGGATTTCCAGGGAGTGGCTGGTGGATTTGAATTACAGACCTTTTGGTTAGCAGACAAGCTCTTAACCACTGTGCCATCAGGGCTCCATATATACATGTATACAGAGAGAATTTGAATGGTCATATATAGAAATTGTATGATTACTAGTTTTTTTTATGATTACTTATACATCACTACAATGTGTGTGGAGCCTTGGTGGCACAGTGGTTAAGAGCTCGACTGATAAAAAAAGGCTGGCAGTTTGAATCCACCAGCCACTGTTCAGAAACCCTTTGGGGCAGTTCTACTCTTTCCTATAGGGTGATTATGAGTCATAATCGGCTTGATGGCAACATTTTTTTTTTTTTTTTGGTGGCTTAAGATGAGTGTGCCAAAAGCAAGGCTCCAGGAATTGACAGAATACCAATCGAGATGTTTCAACAAATGGATGCAGCACTGGAAGTGCTTGCTCATCTATGTCAAGAAGCTTGGAAGACAGCTACCTGACCAACCAACTGAAAGTCATCCATATTTATGCCTATTCCAGAGACAGGTGATCCAAAAAAATGAGAAAATTATCGAACAATATCATGAATATCACACTCAAGTAAAATTTTGTTCAAGATCATTCAAACATGGCAGCAGCAGCACATCAACAGGGAACTGCCAGATTCAAGCTGGCTTCAGAAGAGGACATGGAAACAGGAATACCATTACTGATGTCAGATGAATCCTGGAGGTAAGCAGAGAATACAAGAAAGATGTTTAACTGTGTTTTATTGAATATGCAAAGGCATTCAACTGTTTGGGTCGTAACAAATTATGGAAAACATTGGGAACAATGAGAATTCCAGAACAATTAATTGTGCTCATGAGAATCTGTACATAGATAGAGGCAGCCCTTTGAACAGAACAAGAGGACATTGACTAGTTAAAATTCAAGAAAGTTGTGCATCAGGGTTGTATCCTTTCACCATATCTATTCAATCTGTATGCTGAGTAACTGAGAAATTAGACTATAAGAAGAACAGGGCATCAGGATTGGAGGAAGACTCATTAACAACCTGCATTATGCAGATGACAAAACATTGCTTGCTGAAGGTGAAGAGGAAGCACTTAGTAATGAAGATCAAAGACCACGGTCTTTAGTATGGATTGAACCTCAACATAAAGAAAACAAAACTCCTCACAACTGGACCAATAGGCAACATCATGATAAATGGAGAAAAGATTGAAGTTTTCAAGGATTTTATCTTACTTGGATACACAATCAATGCCCATGGAAGCAGCAGTCAAGAAATCAGAAGATGCATTGCACTGAGCAAATCTGCTCCAAAAGACCTCTTTAAAGTGTTAAAAAGCAATGATGTCACCTTGAAAATTCAGGTGCGCCTGACCCAAGCTATGGTGTTTTCATTTGCCTCATATGCTTGCAAATGCTGGGGAATGAATAAGGTAGACTAAAGAAGAATTGACACCTTTGAGTTATGATGTTGGTGAAAAGCATTTTTTTTTTTTTTTTTATGTCAAAAGAGTGAACAAATCTGTCTTGGAAGAAGTGCAGCCAGAATATTCCTTAGAAGCAAGGATGGCGAGACTATGTCTCACATACTTTGGACATGTTGTCAGGAGGGATCAGTCCCTAGAGAAGGACATTGCGTTTGGTAAAGTGGAGGATCATTGAATGAGAGGAAGACCTTCAGTGAGATGGATTGACACAGTGGGGTGACATGGGCTCAAGCATAGTAACAATTGTGGGAATGATGCAGAACTGGGCGGTGTTTCATTCAGTTGTACATGGGGTTGCTGTGAGGGTACTTTACAACAGCAATAGCTAGATGTGTGTGTGTGTATGTGTATGTGTGTGAGATCTGAACAATCATATTTACGATTTTTCAAAGGGAGGAGATAAAGACAAAGGCCATGGCTTGAAGAGGTAGATGTGCTTTGACTAAACAATTTTTGTTAGGAAAACTACCCCACGAAATAAGAAATTTGACTGTAAGATAATTAAACCAAAAAACCCAAACCCATTGCTGTTGAGCTGATTCTAACTCATAGTGACCCTATAGGACAGAGTAGAACTGCCCCAAAGAGTTTCCAAGGAGTACCTGGTACATTTGAACTACCAAACTTTTGGTCAGCAGCCACAGCTCTTAATCACTATATCACCAGGGTTTTCTATTAATTAGGCATGTTTTATAAACTGTATCTGTAGAATCATAGAAAATATGTGTTTATATATACAGTTTCTATTCACAAGTCCTTAAATAAAAATGACGTCCCATAGCACATGTCTTGTGTCATTTCATGGAGACTGGACCAACTGCTGTATCCATCAGATGAGCAGGTCCTGATTCACTAAAACATGTTTTTGTTTTGTTTCCTTAGTAATGTATTTATTCTTCAGTGAGCACATGGATATCCAACTAGAAGCTTCAACCTTGCCCTCAAATACTTAAGACTTTATTTCTTGGATTCATTGCTTCAATTTCCTCAGAACTTTTTTTTTTTTAAGTTTTAAATTACATAAGTAAGGAAAAGGAAGCTCAGGGTAATAGGAATAGTCCAGTTTAAAGTCATTGTCCTATGCCATGGAGATCATAGGCATTTTCCACATATAATTCCAGAAGTTCTCACTTAATATCGTAAAACGCATCTACATACAGGTATCTGATTATCTACTTGAGTAAAAGACAACTCTCTGGGGAAGACTGATATCCTCACTTCTAAAATTGTTACTTATAATAACTCAGAGGAGCTACAGTTGTGATTTCTATCCAAGAAAACAATAGTAGCTAGAATCCAAAAGATTCTCAGCTAAGATACTGAACAAACATTAACTTTTATGTTGTAGCAATGTTAAGACATCTACAAACAAAAATTCCTAGTTATCTACATACAAAATGTTTCTGATGATGACCAAGAATTACAATCAATTATTTTATGATTATTAGAAAGGAATCACAAAGTCAAACTCATACAAATTACCTGCAAAAATATTTTTCTCATGTTGGCTTATATGAAAACTCAGGTGGTCCTAAAAGTCTTTATAAATGTTTGGAAGCAACACAAATACTCCTGTTAGCATTCTTGCACCAGTGTGCCTCTATCAAAAAAATGAAATAAAATTAAGTTGTAAAGATTAAAAGTACTAAGTGGTAAAGGAGACAGGTGAAGATGGCAGAATAGTCAGGCACTTCATATCATCCCTCTTACAACAAAGACCCCCAAAAAACAAGCGAATTGAATGTATATGACAATCTAAAAACCCTAATCATCAAAGACAAGGCTAAAGAATAGGACTGAGCAACGGGTGGAAAGACAGACAATTCAAAAGAAGTAGAAATGGGGAACTACAGATCATGGGAACACCAGCAGCCTGCTAGCTGAGTCTGCACAGCGCACATAGGCTAAGGCAACCAGCAATATCCCAAGCCAATGTTTACCACATCTGATGCAGCCAAGCAGCAGCAAATCTGCACGTACCTACAGAGATAAACAGGAGTGACGCCAAGGCTGTGAAAGTTAAGTGGAAGCTCCCAAGCTACCCATACACAGGCAAAAATAACCCCTCCCCTCACCTTCCTGTTGCCCATGTTCCACCCCACTCTGATGCACTCCTGTGGCATTCAACAATAGCACACTCCCTAAGCTGAGAGTTCAAGGCTGCTCAGTAGGCCCTGCACCTTCACCCAGCCACTGGCATACAGGGCTCACAGACTTGTAGTGCTCTTCACCCCCACCCAGTCTCTTGTGGGCCAATTCAACATTGCATGCCCTCATTAACATAAAACAGCAGAGTATAAACCTGAAGCCCATTTTCACCTACAGCAGCCATAGGGGAGATGCAAATTTTTAACATTTGGCATTATCCCACCACCTATGAAGGGGCCTCACCCACCCACCCTAGGGACCTGAGGGCTGGCGGCACCACCTACTCCATCTGGTCACACTTGACAGGCGTCTGAGAAATAGTGGTGCTTCCCAACCCCTCCAGCCAATGGTACCAGGTGCCCAAGGGCTGGCTGCATTACTCCCCAACTACACACTCTAGGGGACAGGGACATGCCCTACATCTAGGCACCTGGGGCAGCCATCATCTCTCTGCTTTGCCCTACACATCACCCCCCACCCCCACTGCCAACGGAGACCTGTGCTTGAGCTGAACACCCCCATGCAGCCCTGCCTACCTAGGACCGTAAGTGAGAGTTTGCACCACACATTCAATGACTGACAACCGAGACACCTGTGCCCTGAATAACTGCAACCCTGCAACAACAGTGAACAGACTCCTGGGATCTCAAACCTAGTAGTAGCTTCTCCGACCACCTGGAGATGAGGCACGAAACCTTCAACGATTCCAGCAACCAAAGTAGCTCACTTGCCCACCCAACTTGGGTATATCAAAAAAATAAAAATTAAACAAAAATACAGGGCACCGTAAACAAAAATAAAACAACTTATTGGTTCCTCAGAAACAACAGTCAATATAAATCACATAAAGAAGCAGGACAAGATGGCTCCAGTAAGTGACCAAAACAAAGACTCAGAAAACCTTCTGTAGGGAGATAAGGCAATGGAACTACCTGATAAAGAATTCAAAAGACTAATATACAGAGTTCTCCAAGAGATCAGGAAGGAGATCAGGCAAAACTCAGACCAAGCCAAGGAACACACAGACAAAACAATAGAAAAATTCAGGAGAACAATACAAGAACAAAACAAAAGAATAAACAGGCTGTGAAAAATTATACAGAGACAGGAACTGGAAATCCAAAAGATTAACAATAAAAGTTCAGAATTAGACAACTCAATAGAAGGTCATAGGAGCAGAAATGAGATAATGGAAGTCAGAATTACTGAGATTGAAGATAAATCCTTTGACAACAATTTGAGGAAAAGTCAGAAAAAATACTGAAAAAAAAAATGAAGAAAACCCAAGAGTTATGTGAAATACTATCAAGAGAAAAAAACCTATAAGCAATCAGAGTACCAAAACAGGGGGTATAACAGAAAACATAGAGAATTGTTGAAGATTTTCTGCCAGAAAACTTCCCTAATATCATGAAAGATGAGAAGATATCTATCCAAGAAGCTCAACAAACCCCATACAGGGTAGACCCCAAAAGAAAGTCACCAAGACATACCATAATCAAACTTGCCAAAACCACAGATAAAGAAATTATCTTGAGAGAACTAGGGATAAATGAAGTCACCTACAAAGAAGAACCAATAAGACTAAGCTCTGACTACTCATCTGAAACCATGGAGGTCAGAAGGCAGTGAGATGACATATATAAGCCTTGAAGGAAAATAATTGCAAGCCAAGAATTATACATCCACTAAAATTGGCTCTCAAATATGATGGTGAAATTAGGTCATTTCCAGACAAACAGAAATTAAGAGAATTTGTCAAAACCAGACCAAAATTGAAAGAAATATCAAAGGGCATCCACAACATCAGACAACAATCCAAGACTAGGACACAGAACAGATTAACCAGTTATCGACCCAGATAAGGAATTCACAAAAACAAACAAAACATAAAAGACTGAAAATAGGGAATCAGGGATGTCAATATGTAAATGATGCAACACTAAAACAAAGTAAGAGGGAATAAACAGTGTAGTCATAGAACTTCCATTTGGAGAGGAAGTTAAGGCAATTTCAAGAAATAAAAGACTGATTTAATCTTAGAAAAAAAAGGAAATTTTAAAGTAACCACAAAGAAAACTAACAGACCTACCCATCAAATAAAAAAGAAGAAAAACATAAAGACTCAGCAAACACAAAATCAACAATTACAAAAGAGATGAAAATATCTAAAAAAAAAGAAAAGAAATTAAGCAGAAGAAACTCTTAATACCATAAAAAAATTAAAAAAAATAAAAATGACAGCAGTAAGGAAAAAAAAAAAAAAACTCATACCTAGCAATAATTACACAGAATGAAAATAGCCTAAATGCACCAGTAAAGAGACAGAGAGTGGCAGAATGGATTAAAAAAAAAAAAAAAACTATCTGTCTACATGCTATCTACCAAAGACATGCCTTAGACACAAAAACATAAACTAAAACTCAAAGGAAGGAAAAAATATATCTATATCAAGCAAACAACAACCAGAAAAGAACAGCAGTGGCAATATTAATTTCCAATAAAACAGACTTTAAAGAATAATTCACCATAAAAGATGAAGCAGGACACTACATATTGATTGAAGGGTCAACATATATGCTAACTATAATGTATACATGCTCAATGACAGGGCTCCAAGATACTTAAAATAAACTAACAGTGTTGAAAAGAGAAACAGACAGCTCCACAGTACTAGAAGGAGACTCAACACACAACTTTCAGTGAAGGACAGAATATCTAGAAAGGAACTCAGTAAAGATAAAAAAAAGATAAGGAAGAGCTAAATGCCACAAACAACGAACTTGACCTCACAGATATATACATAACACTCCACCCAACAGCAGTTACATTCTTTTTCAGTGCACAAAGAACATTCTCCAAAATAGGCCACATTTTAGACCACAAAGCAAGCCTAAACAGTGTTCAAAATATCAAAATAATAAGAAGCATCTTCTCTGATCACAATGCCATAAAAGCAGAAATCAATAACAGAAACAGCAAGGAAAAAAAAAATTAAATACATGAAAACTGAACAATACCTTACTTAAAATCTGCTGGGTTATAGAAGAAGTCAAGGATGTAATAAAGAAATTCATAGAATCAAATGGCAATGAAAACACATCTTAACGAAACATTTGGAACACAGCAAAACAGTGCTTAGAGGTCAATTTATAGCAATAAACATACACATCAAAAAATAAAAAAGATCCCAAATCAAATCATTAGAAAACACTACAACTCAAATAGAAAGGGAGAAGCAAAAGCAGTCCACAGACACCAGAAGAAAGGAAATAATAAAAATTAAAGCAGAAAAAAAATGCAATAGAGATAGAAAAACAATTGAAAGAATCAAGACCAAAAGTTTTTTGTTTTTTTTTTTTTAAAGTTTAGCAAAATTGACAAACCAGCGGCCAAATTGACAAAAGACCAACAGGAGAGGAAGCAAATAACCCAAGTAAGAAATGAGAATGGTGATATAACAACATATCCAACTAATATAAAAAGGATTATAACAGAATACTATGAAAAATTATGCTCCAAAAAATTTGAAATCCTAGAGAAAATGGACAAATTTCTAGAAACACACTAAACACACTACCTTCCTAAACTAACTCAAACTGAGGTAGAAAAACTAACAAAAACTCCTAACAAAAGAAGAGATTGAAGACGTAACAACAACAAAAAAAAACCTCTCCCCTTCCCCGCCTCCAAAGAAAAAAAAAGCCCTGTCCTGGATGGCTTCACTGGAGAATTCTACCAAACTTTCAGGGAAGACATAACACCAATACTACTAAAGCTATTTCAGAGCATAAAAAAGGAAGGCATACTCCTGGATTCAGTCTATGAAGCCAGTATAACCCTGATAACAAAGCCAAGTAAAGACACCACAAGAAAACTACAGACCAATATCCCTCAGGAATATGAATACAAAAGCCCTCAACAAAATTCTAGCCACCAGAATCCAACAGCATATCAAAAAAATAATACATCATGACCAAGTGGGATTCATACCAGGTATGCAAGGATGGTTCAACATTAGAAAATCAATCAACATAATCCATCACATAAATAAAATAACCACATGATCTTATCAATTGATGAAGAAAAGGCACTTGAAAAAGTCCCAACACCCATTCCCGATAAAAACTCTCAGCAACATATGAATAGAAGGGAAATTCCTTGAGGTAATAAAGGGCATTTACACAAAGCCAACAGCCAACACCATCCTAAACGGAGAGAGACCAAAAACATTCCCCTTGAGAATGGGAACTAGAGAAGCATGCCATTCAATCTTATGCTAGAGTTCCTAGCTAGAGCAATAAGTCAAGAAAAAGAAATAAAAGGCATCTAAATTGGTAAGGAAGAAGCAAAATTATCCCTATTCTCAGATGATATGATCATATACACTGAAAACCTCAAAGAATCCACAAGAAAACTACTGGAACTGATAGAAGGTTTCAGAAAAGTATCAAGATAAAAGATTTAAAAAAAAAAAAAGATAAACATACAAAAATCAGTTGTATGCCTCTACATCAACAAAGAAAACCTCAAAAAATAAATCAGCAAATCAATACCGTTTACAATAGCCCCCAAGAAGATAAAGTACTTAGGAATTAATCTAACCAGAGAGGTAAAAGACCTATACAAAGAAAACTACAAAACACTAGTGTAAGAAACCAAAAGAGATCTACATAAGTGAAAAAAAAAAAAAAAAAACTCATGTATAGGAAGACCAAACGTTGTGAAAATGTCATTTCTACCCAAAGGGATTTAGAGATACAAAGGAATCCTGATCCAAATTCCAATTTTTAAGGAGATGGAGAAACAAATCACCAACTTGATATGGGAAGGGAAGAGGACCTGGATAAGTAAATTATTACTGAATGTCTTAGTCATCTGGTACTGCCATAACAGAAAAGCAAGCAGATGGCTTTAAGAAAGAGAAACTTATTTTTCACAGTCTAGTAGGTTACAAGTCCCAATTCAGGGCATCAGTTGAAGGTCCTTGTCCTCAATCTTCCCCTACTCGAGGAGCTTCTCAGGCACAGGGACCCCGTGTCCTTGGTGGTATGATGTTACCAACTCTCTTCTTGCTTCCTTTCCCTTTTATCTCTTGAAAGATAAAAGGAGGTACAGGCCACACCCTTTACCTTAGATCAAGGAAGTGACCTGAGTAAGGGTGGTGTTACAGTCCCACCCTAATCCTCTGAATGTAAAATTAAAATCAAGAAACGGGGGACAACCACACAATACCGGGAATCATGGCCTAACCAGCTTGATACACACATTCTGGGGGGACATAATTCAATCCATAACACTGAAGAAGAACAAAGTGGGAAGTCTCACACTTTCTGATTTTAGAACCTATTATACCACCACAATAGCCAAAACAGCCTGGTACTGGTACAACAGACACATAGACCAATAGAACAGAATTGAGGACCCAGAAGTAAATCCACTCTTCTATGAGCAGCTGATATTTGACACTAGCCCAAAGCCCGTTAAGTGGGGAAAAGACAATTTCTTTAACATATGGTACTGGCATAACTGGATATTCAGCTGTAAAAAAATAGAACATGACTCATACCCCACACCATACATGAAAACTAACTGAAAATGGATCAAAGACCTAAATATAAAATCTAAAACTCTAAAGATCATGGAAGAAGACAATAGAGACAACACTAGGGGCCTTAATACATGGCATAAATAGGATACAAACTGAGAGTTTGTAGTGTTTTCGGAAGTACTTCCGATATTGTGGGCTTTAAATCCATTTTCTATGTCCATAATGACGCAATTGCTGAAATCTCTGCTCAAATAGTCTGCTTCCCAGTTGCTGTTTTCTGCTTCGTTTCTTGAAATAAATGCCCTGTACATGTCTTAAAATTTTCATCTATCTGGGATTTTTCCTTTCCTACCCAGCTTCTTGGGCTGCTCTGAACATTCTATGCTCTGCCTCTTTTGACACTACAGTTTTCTGATTAGACGTAATTTCTCTAAAATCATAATTTGCTAATACCCTTTGGGAAAATTCTGGAGTAAGGTTTGGGCTAATTTCATCTTTTTAGGGTCATGGTCCCACAAACCTGGCTGCTAGAGTTGTTCTTTTAGTGCCTTTTAAGAGTTGTGTTATATAATTTGTCCAGAATTTTTTTTTAAAGCAGGAGTTTTTATTGGATATGGTATATGCTCTTAAAACTATGTGTCAGTATTACTCTGTATTACGTTTATAAATTATAAAAGATTTTTTTAGTAAAAAACTATATTTTAGTACATTTAATGCCACTTTTTCTGTGTGCCTTTTGAAGGAGGGGGCCCACATTTCTGTTTTGCACTGAGCCCCACATATTATGTAGAAGCCCCTGATTCCTAAATAATGAAAATTTATTATCTGGATCACAGTATTCTCTAAAACCTAGAAATTCGTTTAAAGAGTATTTTTCAGTGAATCATTTTGACTGGTGGTCTCATTATCTAGTGATGCTATATCAAAAATACCACAAATGGATGGCTTTAACAAACAGAAGTTTACACTTTCACCTTTTAGGAGGCTAGAAGTTCAAATTCAGGACACCAGCTGTAGGGAAAGGCTTTCTCTAGAAAGGATGTGTGTCCAAAGGATATGCTCCACTCCCAGCTCTTCTTTTGTGGTAGTAATGAGGTTCCTCTCCTCTCTGTTTTCTTCTCTCTTTTATATCTCAAAAGATATTGACTCAAGATACAACTTAATCCTGTAGATCGTGTCCTGCCTCACTGACATGATAGAGGTTAAGATTTACAACACATAGGGTAATTACATCAGATCACAAAATGGAGGACAACCACACAACACTGGGAATCATGGCCTAGCCAAGTTGACCCACTTTTTTGGAGAACACAGTTCAATCCATAACACCAGGTATAGCAGACTTGGTAGCTTTTCTCTAACCCCACTTCCTCTTATTCGTGAGCAAAAGGTTAGACCATGTTTGTCAGACTTCTTGGCCAATAGGTGCATCTGTGTGACGGAAGCCTAGTCAGTGAAACATGAGAGGAAGTAGCGTGTCCCACTTCCAGCCCAAGCCCATAAAAACCTCCGTCCTCTGGTTCTTCTTGCAGTTTTCCCCTTGGTTCGATGCAGAAGTGCACAGAGACCTTGGAAGCCATGGGTTGAAAGTGAGGAGCACAGCAAAAAAGAATCACCTGTGTTTTTGCATCACCAGCTTGAGGAAAGCTGGCTTCTAGTCAGGAACACTGTTTGGGATTTTACAGGAATAACAAAATTATATTTTGTTTGACTCATTATTCTCTTGTCTGTGTTTGTTTCAGCATCTGTCATTTCCATAAATCATATAGCCTGTCAGAACAAATTCTATGGTAACCAATACCATGGTCATTCATCTCATTTCCCAGTGCATTAACTACATCAAACAGACAAGGTCCTTGATGTTAATATAAGATATATGTTGGCAAAAATGAAGCCTGGGAAATTAAATTGGCAATATTGCACATGTGATGATGTCCTTTGCAATGCACGCTTCATGATCCTTTCTGCTGAAACTATGAGAGGGCCATTTGTTGCTCATATTTCAACATGAAATAAGGGAATATTTGTGAAATTACATTCCTGATGATACGTTAATGATTAATTCCTAGAACATCCAAATTAAAACTGGAATTACATTTCATATATTTTAAAGAAGACAGTAGTTTGACAGGTATGATATTTTTTCAATGCTAAATTCTGGCTTTCGTTTAACACAAATTAGAATTAGTACAAAAAGGCATAATCTCAAAGGGAATAATGTAAATAGGAATGTTATAGCATATTTCAACAAATAATGTTTATTATTTGTTTCTAAACTATTTTCCTTAAATTAATACAAATAACTATCAAATATTCATTTGTGTGTGTTTCCTTTCAGTAATGTTTTCTCACTACACAGAACACATCTAATGATAATTTATTTGTAGCTCCATGCTGCCTTAGAGATCATTCAATGAGATTTTTAGAGAATGAAATTAATAGTTCTGTTTGGGTTTCACCAACTCTTGAGAAAGAATGACACCTGCTATAAATTACCAATGAAATCTTGTGCAAAGAGAACAGCAGTGAATTAAAAAAAAAAATTCCTCTAAATTGAATCTGCCTGTGGCAATCAGTACATAATCTATCCCTGACGTTTTCTGTAAGTATTGGTGTGGAATAATGCATTGTAGCCATTTATTATTACATTATGCACTGTGGCATTTTGTGCTACAATTTTTCCTATCAGTAGGGCCTCAGGTCAGTCTTGAAGGAAGCAAAAGGGGTCATTAGAAATAAGATGGGAGGAAAAAACAAACAAACAGACAAAAAACTCACAAACAGAAATGAAGTCACGATTAAATGGAATTCAGGGATATCAAATTTTTAACCAAAATTATTTTTAGGGAAAATTATAGCAGTCTTAACAGACTCGGAAGACTATATTTTGCAAAAGATGGTACATTCATTCTATGTGGCCTGGTGACAGGACAGGAATCGTGATGAAGCTATAAACCAAAACCTGTTGCCGTCGAGTCGATTCTGACTCATAGTGACCCTATAGAAAGCAGATTTCAGTCTAATGAAATAACGCTCATCAACATAGCTTGAGCACGTATTACCTTCCTTTCACCTGAGGCATTAAACAGGGAGTAGATTAACACTAAACTAGACTGTAGGGGGAATTCAAACACTGATGGATAGATTATAAAAAACCAAAAACCAAACCCAGTGCTGTCGAGTCGATTCTGACTCATGGCGACCCTATAGTTTATACTTCCTATTATTTATATTCTTACCCTAAAATTTTCCACCATTTCATTCAACAACATTTTCAGAATTTTATCCAGCATTCTAGAAGCCTTGATGCTACTCATAATAGCCACTGAAAAGGAAATTTAGGATTATTATTCTATTCCAAATGTTTGGCATTTAAAATAAATTTAATAAGAGCATTTCCTCCCCGAATATGATGGTGGAATGAGTAAAATTTTCAAAATGTTAAAGACTAAAATATTTATAAAATTATCAAAAACATTACCTAGTCCACAAAGTGGTAGAATTCTCCCCTTCCATGCAGGAGACTTGGGTTTGATTTCTGGCCGGTGCATCTCATTCAGAGCCACCATTCTTCTGTCGGTGGAGCCTTGCTTATGGCTATGATGCTGAGCAGGTTTCAGTGGAGCTTCCAGACTAAGACATACTAGGAAGAAAGGACTGGTCATCTACTTCAAAAAAACTAGCCAAAAAAAACCCCTATGGGTCCCAAAGATCTGGGGCCACAATGAGTCACGGGCCGATTCAATAGCAGCCAGCAACAACAATGTCTAGGAGGCGCAAGGTATTCCTAGAAAGTGAATTGTTTTAACTTCATGACACCTGTGCTTTCGTGCCCAAGCTTATGTAGCCAACTACATGTGTCGTGTACACTTTGGTAAGCAATATGCGTAGAAGAAACTGAACTCATTGCTCGATTTCTCTTCCTGGAACTTACTGCTGTGGAATAGAAGAAGATTTGGATTTTATTTTCTTCTGAACATGGCTTAGAATGGTTTTTTTTTTTTTTTTTTTGGAAGCAACTCAGATTAATTACTGCACAGTCTTCACAAATCATATGCATGAATAGAGACGATATTCTCCAAATGTTCAATTTAAGGGTTGATGGGCTGTCTGAAATCATGCCAACTGTCATGTGCATTTGTTAGTAGAAGGAAATGTTAGTGTGAAATAATCCAAACGCATAACCCAAAAGCTTTGTCAAATTTTTTTTGGAAGGGTGAATAATGTTTTTATCTGCATTTTTTCCCCCAAACACATTTGGGTTTGATGAATTGGCTTTCCCACAGACATCAGATTTCAGGAAGATGATCGCCAAGTTGGCATCTCAAGTTAGAAACTATCATTATGTTCAGTAGATAATCTCAAAATTTTACTAGTTTCTTTTTGTACTCTTGAATCATACCATTAAACCAAGTTCAAGATTTCATGATCAATATACGACATTTAGTTATTTTATATTTGCTTATGTACTCATGTAAGTGCATAAGATACCAATTCCCAGATAAAACACACAGAAAATAAAATTTGACAGCAAAATCTCTAGCTGCCACCTTCCTCCTAAATTCCACTCTTGACTTTCTCCAAGCACCTAACTCACAAAGGTGTGCTACATGCCTTAAAATGCCTAAGGCAGGTTGGCATAAACATAGTCTTGTGGATCAAATGTGCCCCCCCTCAAAAGACATGTTGGGGGTCCTAGTCTCTGTACCTCTGAACTTGACCATGTTTAGAAATAGGGTTTTTGTTCTTCTGGAGTAGGTTGGGTCCTTAACCTAATCCCTTCTGAGTGGTGTCTTATAAAGGAGAAAAAATGACAAAATGACACAGCTGGAGTAGGCGGGTGGGTGCTGGGTGGACCAGGGCTGGCAGGGGGCTGCTGCTGGCTCTCTAGCCAAGGTGACATGGTGTGTTCTGGTAGGAAAGGGTTAAGGTGGAGTATGGGGCTAGGTGGGAGGGTGGGAGGGAGAAAGAAAAGGGTGACAGGGAAAAATGGCGCTAATTAGTGCTGTAAACATTCACCTAAAACATAATAAAATCAAATAATTTCAAATATTTTATACACGAGAACATACGAATGCGTAAATATGTGTATATAAAGTGGTTAAAGTGTTTAACTTTAACCAAAAGCTGGTGGTTTGAACTGACCAGTTGCTCCCAGGGAGAAAGATGTGCAGTCTGATTACATAAAGATTTACAGCCTTGGCAAATCTATGGGGCAGTTCTACAGAGTCACTTTGAGTTGGAATCTACTTGATAATGGTGGCTCGGTTTATGTGTATATAAGGCAAAACCAAAACATTTGCAGTAGAGTCAGTTCTGACTCATGGCAACCACGTGTGTCAGAGTAGAACGGATTTTTAATAGCTGATTTTTCAGAAGTAGATTGACAGCCTTTTTTCTGACGCACCTCTGAGTGGACTCAAATCCACGGGCAGATTAGCCTATAACCAAGGTACGCGCAGGCTTACTGTAAGCAAGGTGAACAATTTCACACAGGTTTCACCTCATCTTTGATGTGATGAAAAACAGGTGAAATCGTGCACTAAAGATTGGTAAATAGGCACAAGTAGATTCGTGAGTACTTCCCTTGTTGGATAATCCATCCCTGCTGGAATCTCCAACCTTTTAGTTGTTGTCGTTGTTCTTAGGTGCCATCAAGTTGGTTCCGACTCAGAGTGACCCTATGTACAATGGAAGGAAATGCTGCCTGGTCCTGCGCCATCTTTACAATTGTTGTTATACCTGAGCTCATTGTTGCAGTCACTGTGTCAATCCACCTCCTTGAAGGTCTTACTCTTTCCCACTGACCCTCTACTTTGTCAAGCATGATGTCCTTCTCCAGGATTGATCCCTCCTGACAACATGTCCAAAGTATGTAACAAGCAGTCTCACCATCCTTGCTTCTAAGGGACAATCTGGTTGTACTTCTTCCAAGATAGATTTGTTTGTTCTTTTGGCAGTACATGGTATATTCAATATTCTTTGCCAACACCACAATTCAAAGCGTCATTTCTACTTTGGTTTTCATTACTCATTGTCCAGCTTTTGCATGCATACGATGCGATTGAAAATATCATGGCTTGGATCAGGAGCACCTTAGTCTTCAAGGTGACATCTTTGCTTTTCAACACTTAGAAGAGGTCCTTTCCCACAGATTTGCCTAGTGCAATGCACCTTTGGATGTCTTGACTGCTGCTTCCATGGCTGTTGATTGTGGATCCAAGTAAAATGAAATCCTTGACAACTTCGATCTTTTCTCCATTTATCATGATGTTGCTCATTGGTCCAGTTGTGAGGATTTTTGTTTTCTTTATGTTGAGCTGCAATCCATACTGAAGGCTGTGGTCTTTGATCTTCATTTAGTAAGTGCTTCATGTCCTTTTCACTTTTGGCAAGCAAGGTTGTATCATCTGCATAAAACAGATTGTTAATGAGTCTTTCTCCAATCCTGATGTCCCGTTCTTCATATAGTCCAGCTTCTCTGATTATTTGCTCTGCATATAATAGGATAGGTATGGTGAAAGGATACAACCCTGACACACACCTTTCCTGACTTTAAACCAATCAGTATGTCCTTGTTCTGCCTGAACAACTAACTGTCTCTTGATCTATGTACAGTTTCCTCATAAGCACTATTAAAGAGGTCATTGAAAAGACAGGAAAGAAAGAAAAGGCCAAAGTGGATGTCACAGAAGACTCTGAAACTTGCTCATGGATGTCGAACAGCTAAAGCAAAAGGAAGAAATGGTGAAGTAAAAGAACTGAACAGAAGATTTCAAAGGGTGGCTCAAGAAGACAAAGTATTATAATGACATGTGCAAAGAGCTGGAGATAGAAAACCAAAAGGGAAGAACATTCTCAAGCTGAAAGAACTGAAGAAGAAATTCAAGCCTTGAATTGCAATAATGAAGGATTCTATGGGGAAAATATTAAACGACACAGGAAGCATCAAAAGAAGATGGAAGGAATACACGGAGTCATTATACCAAAAAGAATTAGTCGATGTTCAACCATTTCAAGAGGTGGCATATGATCAGGAACCGATGATACTAAAGGAAGAAGTCCAAGCTGCTCTGAAGGCATTGGTGAAAAACAAGGCTCCAGGAATTGATGGAATATCAATTGAGATGTTTCAACAAATGAATGCAGTGCTGGAGGTGCTCACTCATCTATGCCAAGAAATATGGAAGACAGCTTCCTGGCCAACTGATTGGAAGAGATCCATATTTATGCCTATTCCCAAGAAAGGTGATCCAACCGAATGCAGAAATTATAGAAAAACATCATTAATATCTCACACAAGCAAAATTTTGCTGAAGATCATTCAAAAGTGGCTGCACCAGTTTATTGACAGAATATCATTCAAAAACAGCTGCAGCAGTATATCAACAGGGAACTGCCAGAAATTCAGGCCGGGTTCAGAAGAGGACGTGGAACCAGGGATATCGTTGCTGATGTCAGATGGATCCTGGCTAGAAGCAGAGAATACCAGAAGGATGTTTACCTGTATTTTATTGACTATGCAAAGGTATTCCACTGTGCAGATCATAATAAATTATGGATAACATTGCAAAGAATGGGAATTCCAGAACACTTAATTGTGCTCATGAGGAAACTTTTAATTAGTGAGAATTTTCACCATTTGCACCACTCAGTGTTTCTGTCTCTCTCCCCCTTTCCCAGTCTCTCTTTATATACACATATGTATAGTTACATGTGTGCAAAAGCTGGACAATGAATAAGAAGAACAAAGAATTGACTCCTTTGAATTGTGGTGTTGGTGAAGACTACTGAATATAACATGGACTGCCAAAGAATGAACAAATCTGTCTTGGAAGAAATACAACCAGTATGTTCCTTAGAAGGAAGACTGGTGAGATTATATCTCACATACTTTGGGCATGTTATCAAGAAGGATCAGTCTCTGAAGAAGGAATCATGCTTGGTCAAGTAGAGGGTCTACGAAAAAGAAGAAGACCCTCAACAAGATGGACTGACACAGTAGGTACAACAATGGGTTCAGGCATAGCAACAATTGTGAGAATGAGACAGGACCAAGCAGTGTTTCATTGTGTTGTACATAGAGTCACTGTGAGTTGGGATCAACTCAACAGCACCTAACAACAACAACAACAACACTGTAAAATTACAGTAACAGAATAGATATCACCGTGTATTATATAACTAAATTACAGGAAGGTCACACAAAAAAATTTACCTCAAAAGTTTAGTGGCATCAGTGGAATACCAGTGCATGCTGTCCAATCAGAAAATATACAACCAGAGTTCTGAGAACTCTGAATGGCATGAGTGATAAATCTGCCCGATTTTTTTTTTTAACAAAAAAACTGTACCATTAATGAGTTCAGTGGGAAATTTTTCTAAATAGCAGGATATGTATATTTGCTTTGTAGACTCACTGCCAAAGGCAGGATTGAAATCTAATAGTGAGAATGCCCTCAAAGAACTGCCATGTGTTACTTTAACACTTGCTAGATATTGGCACTGGGTTTTTTGAGGTATTAAATTACTCCAGATTTTAATTTCACTCTCTACTTCATCTCCCTCTTTAGGTAAGGCCATCCAATTCCCTAACTGCAGATTCATCCTTATCTTAGTCTCTTGGGCCTATGGTAATCTCAGGATGGAGAGTCTGAACTTGCAAACACTGTGCCAATATCATTATCTCTGTTGTTGTTAGGTGCATTTGAGTCATATTTGACTCATAACTACCCTATGCACGGCAGAAGGAAATACTGCCCGGCCTTGCGCCATCCTCATGAACATTGTTATGCAGTCACTGTGTTAATCCATATCTTTGAGGGTCTTCTATTTTTTCACTGACCCGCTACTTTACCAAGTACTATGCCCTTCTCCAGGGACTGATCCCTCCTGATTACATGTCCAAAGTCTCATCATCCTTACTTCTAAGGACCATCCTGGCTATACATCTTCCAAGCCACATTTGTTCGTTCCGAGTCCTCTTCTGAATCTGGCTTGAATTCCTGGCAGTTCCCCGTTGATGTACTGCTGCAAAAGATTTTGAACGATCTTCAGCAAAATTTTACATGTGTGTGATATCAATGATATTGTTCACTAATTTCCCCATTCCATTGGACCACTTTTCTTTGGAATAAGAATGAATATGGATCTCTTCCAGTCACTTGGCCAGGTAGCTGTCTTCCAAATTTCTTGGCACATGCAAGTGAGCACTTCCAGCATTGCATCTGTTTGTTGAAACATCTCAGTTGGTATCCTGTCAACTCCTGGAGCCTTATTTTTTTGCCAGTGCCTTCAGTTCATCTTGGACTTCTTCCTTCAGTGCCATGCAGTTTTGGTCATATGGTATCTCCCGAAATGGTTGAACTTTGACTAAACGAAGTATTTAGACTCTTTTAATAACCTTTTTTAAGAACCAAGGCAAATTTTGGGTAGGTTTTTGTTCTCTGCCACTTATTTCTGCCCATCTACATTTAATCATAATTAAATCCCTCTCATGTAGAAATTGAATAACATTAAAAATTTAAAAATCTAATTAGTCACATGTTTCCTTCCAGATAACTCCCCATCTCCTTCTTTCTCTTTACTTGCACATCTGCTTCTTAGTTGCCATCTAGTCTGCTCGGATTCATAAAACAAACAAACAAACCCGTTGCCATCAAGTCAATTCCGACTCATAGTGACCCTATAGGACTGAGTAGAACTGCCCTAAGGAGTGCCTGGTGAATTTGAACTGCTGACCTTTTGGTTAGAAGCCATTGCAGTTAACCACTACACCACCAGGGTTTTTGTTTTGATTCATGGTGACCTCATATATAACAGAACAAAAGGTTGTCCAATCCTACGTCATTTTCATGATTTTATGTTTGAGCCCATTTTTGTGGCTATTATGTCTATTCATCTCACTGAAGGTTTCCCTTGCTTTCTCTCACCCTCTAACAAACATGATTTTTTTTTCTAGGGACTGGTCTTTCCTGATGACATGTCCAAAGTAATCAAAATGAAGTTTATCCATCATCACTTCCAAGAAACATTCCAGTTTAATTTCTTCTAAGACAGATTTGTATTAAATCATATACCCTCCCTGTGATGGCTAAGGTTATGTATCAATTTGGCAAGGCCATGATTCTCAGTGATCTGGCGGATATTATTACATAGTCATCCACCATTTTGTGATCTAATATGAGCAGTCAATCAGTTGCAAGGAGAGTTTGTTTGGGGGTGTGGCCTACATCCAAAATATATAGATGTTCTGGAAAAGTTTCCCCTCTCTATAACTTTCATCCATCTCATCATCTTCTTACCTCTGGTTCCTGGTATGTGAGCCAGGAGCCTGCCACCTGGCCTGCAGAGTTTGGGATCTGCCAACTCACTCAATGCTATAAGCCAGCAGCCTTCTCCCGGACCTGCCATTTGAGGTTAGTCAGCCTCTGCAACCATGTGAGTCAGAAGAAGCCTCCAGCCTGACACCTGACCTAGGAATTTGGGGCTTGCTAGCCTCCACGACTCTGTGATCCATTTCTTTGAAATAAATCTATCTATCCATCTATATGTATATACACTTCACTGGTTTTGTTCCCAGAGAACCCAGCCTAAGACACTCCCCCACCAAAAAAAAAAAAACATTGCTGACGAGTCAATTCCAACTCTTACAAACCCCATAGGACAGAGTAGAAGTGCCCCATAGAGTTTCCAAGGCTGTAATCTTCATGCAAGCAGACTGCAACGTCTTTCTCCTGCTGAACTTTTGGTTAGCAGCTGAGTGCTTAGCAGCCAAGCACTTAACCATTGTACAAGCGGGGCTTCTTCATATACCCAGTGATACTTAACACCGTAATAGTTACAGACTGAACTATCTCAGATCCCACAATCATCAAAATAGCTCTGCCTCCTGCATTGCATATTTCACTGAATACTATCTTTCTCTGACCACTTAATCTCTCCCAAAATCTGGGAGTAAAAGCGTACTCCTTCTCCCTTAACCTCCTTAAAACAATAAAATCTCATAGATTTATAAATATCTTTCAAACATAGCCTATTATCTCCATCCTTATTCTTACAGTTTAGAGGAGTTATTTCCTGCTTTCTAACTTGTTTCCCTGTCTCCAGGCTTTCCCCTTCTTCTCTAATCCATCTTCATCTCAACAGTCAGATTGGTCTTCTTAAAAAAAAAAATATTAATGTTTATAAATCATTTATTATATGTCTTTGCATTACCTACAGGATGAAGTCTAAAATTCTATCCAAATTGCTACTTTTCCTTTAACTCTTATCTCTTTTGTAGCCTGCCAGTCCCAATTCTTAATCCATATTCCAGGCATATTAAAATGCTTTCAGACCCCTGAGCCTTCACTTAAACTCTTCTTTTTGATTAGAACATTTCTTCTTACTACTGAAATTAACCTGGGTTACTTCTACCCTTCGGTTAGATTCCAGTTAAAATAGCATTTCCTTAAGAAAATCTCATCTCCACACTTTTAATTAAGTCCTAACCAAAAAAACCCAAATCCATTGCTGTCAAGTTGATTCTGCTTCATAGCGACCTTACAGCCCAGAGTAGAACTGCCCCATAGAGTTTCCAAGGAACAGCTGGTAGGTTCGAACTGCTGACCTTCAGGTTAACAGCCAAACTCTTAACCACTGCACCCCCAGGGCCTCAATTATGTCCTTAAAACTCGACCTGTTGTTGTCAAGTCATTTTCGATTCATAGCGAACCTGTTATGTCCCTAGCACACTGTAAAAACTCAGTCGCTATTGAGCTAACTCCAACTCTTGATGGCCTCATGCATGACAGAGTAGAGCTGTGCTCCACAGGGTTTGCGGTGGTTGATTTTTCAGAAGTAGATCACCAAGTCTTTCTTCTCAGGCACCTCTGGGTAGACTCAAACTTGCAACCTCTCTGTTAGCAGCAGAGCATGTTAATTCTTTGCGCCACCCAGGGACTCCTAGTACACTGAGTTTCCTCCTTAGGAACATTCGCTGCACTTAACTTTAATGATATGCTTACTTGTTTCTAATCACTGCAATATTGTACCGTTGGTGAAAGAAGGAGTGAGAACATCTCTTTGATTAGTGTGGCAAAAAGAAATCTTCAATAAATGTTTTTGAATAGACGAATAACTAAATGAAAAGAAGATGACACTATTTTGTACTAGGACATGTTTATGAGTGACGGTGTATATGTGTGCATATGGTAGTATAGATAACTTTTAAACCTTTAGATAGGCTCATCACAAAACACTGTAAGTTGAAAATCATTTGCTCTCAGAAACTAAAGAAAAGGTAGGAAAAGAGTCACCAAATGAAACATTTAAAGTTATATGATGTCACTATATAATACCAGAGTTTTCAAACACATTATATTCTAGTGGACTAAACATATTCTCTAAAGGAGCCCTGATGGTGCAGTGGTTAAGTGCCCAGCTGCTAACTGAAAGATTAGTGGTTGGAACCTACCAACTGCTCCACAAGAGAAAGATGTAACCTTTTGCTTCCATAAAGATTCCAGCCTTGGAAACTCTATGAGGCAGTTCTACTCTGTTCTATAGGGTCACTATGAGTTCGGAATCAACTTGGCAGCAAAGGGTAACTATGTTCTCAGGTAGAATGCAAACGTGAAAAAGGAAATTAAATCCACCAACCAGCCTTTTTGAGCACTAATAGTATGCTTTTATAGTAATAGTGTATACATACGTATATTTCATTTTCTTAATTTTTTCTTGTTAAATCTGGGAAAGACTTCAATTATCTAGTAGAAGAGTCTTTAAATGCACACAGACTTGTTTTTAGGTCGAATGTATTCTGATCTTAAATGAACCATTGCCTGGTTTTCTAATTCAGTAAGACGTTTTTTATCTACCTTGGGTGTTCAGCAAATTTGAATGATGTGCTGTGTTAACAGTTTGACTAAAATCAATGATTATGAAACTCTAAAAAAAAAAAATCCCTTGCTGCGGAGTTGATTCCGACTCACAGGGACCCTATAGGACAGACTAGAGCTCCCCCATAGGGTTTCCAAGGAGCAGCTAGTCAACTCCAACTGCTGGCCTTTTGGCTAGCGGCTGAGCTCTTAACCGTTGTGCCAGCAGGGCTCCTATGCAACTCTAATCACTAAAAGTATATATTATTTTGGTGACCATTTTAGGCCCATAAAATATTTATTTAAGACTTTTCTAATAATGTGAATATTGGCAAAGGAATGTTATAAAAATTTCCTTATGATAATTTTAGGTTACCTTGAAAGATTTTTTATATTCTGTTACATATGTGTATATATATACGTATATATATATGCATATATGTTCTGCTATATAGATAGACACAACATATATTTTTTTATTGCATGAGGTTTTTTTTTTTTTTTTAAATAGCAACCAGGACCAAACAATATAGAGAAACGCAATGGCAGATGGCCCATATTCAGCCATAAATGGTATATCAGTCTGAGTTAAGTCATCAAAACAGAGCCACAGCAAGTATCACAAGAAAAGAGGGTTTACCACCGAAATTAGAATTTACACAAATGTAGCAGAGTTATGAAAAGAAAGTGGGGAAACAGAGTCTCAGAGAATGTCACTAGCCACAAGAACCTGAGCAATGATGTGAGTGGCATGTCACAGCTTATAAGAAAACTTCAGGAGCTGTGTCCATCTCTCAGTCCAGTACCTCCAAAAAGGAATTGAAAGTGAGGTCTGTGAAAAGCTGCCACCTTTAAGGAAACTACAGTCAAGTCTGAGGTGGTTGGCTTGAAGTGTTTTTGGATAGTGAGGCAAGCTGTTGGAAAGACAAGTTAGAAGTTTAAGATACTGGGCACATCTACACCTGCCTGTCCTTCATGACCATCTGATGGTAATGGCTTCCTGTTCACTTCCACCATCTAAACCTTGTACGTGTTCCTTTTTTGGCTACCTCTAAACCAGTATCACATAGGGAGAGGACTTCAGCGAAAGAGCTCCCAGTCCTAAAAAATCCAGAATAAAAGGATAAGCCCCACTATGTCACCCCTTCACTGCCTTCTCTTTACCCCAAAAAAGTGAATGAAAAAAAGAAGATACAGCTATTTCTCTTTACGGGACAAATCTTAATTTTGAAATGTGAAGATTATTTTTATCAATATGCATCATAAAATTTTCATTAAGTTGGTTTCAAATGCCAATACATTTTGCAAACACTACATACATTTAATTCACTATTTTATTTATTCGTTGAGCTATCAATCCTTCATTCAAGAAATACCTAGTATGCACTCATGTATCAACCATGTACAGTGGATACAAGAGTGAACAGAAGAGCAAAGCTCTTTCTCACATGTGAGTTTCTTTGCAGTGGGGAAAAAAAAGATAATAAATAGAAAAGACAGTTAATTATAGTGATGAAAAAAGAATAAAGCAAGGTAACGAGTTTGAGTATGAAGAAGCCAACACATCAGTTCTATGGAGTGAACAAAGGTCTCTCAGATATGATCTGATCAGAGACTGAACCCATATGAGAAAGTGAGCTCTGTAGACATTTGGCAAAGTGAGTATTTCAGGCAAAGTGAGCACAAGTGTGAAAGCATTGGAAACAGGAATATGTGTGGGTGTTGTTTTTAAGAAATATAGAACAGGCTAATGTGGCTGGACTGCAAGAAGGAAGAGGAAAGTGAGAATGCAATGAAGACCAAGAGGAATGTGGGAGTCAGATCACGAAGGCTTTGTGGGCCATGTTATGGAGTATGAAGCATTTTATGCAGGGACCGGATACTGGCAAGGTTTTATTTCAAAAAGAGTTAGTTCATCTCATGTGTGGACAATAGAAAACTGACTGAGTTTGCTGAGTGAAGCAGGTAGGCTAATTAGGAACCTCTTAGAGTAGTCTCATTTCTGAAGAGGCTGTGAAAGAGCCCATTGGTTGTACTCTTAAAGAAAAAATCCAAATCCATCGCTGTCCAGTTGATTTCAACTTGCAGCAACCTCATGTATTATAAAGTAGAAGTGCTCCATAAGGTTTCCTTGGCTGTAATCTTAATGGAAGCAGATTGTCAAGTCTTCCTTCCATGATACTGCTGGGTGAGTCTGAACTACCAACCTTTATGTTAATAGTCAAGTGCAAACAGTTTATATCACGTATGGACCTTGCTGTAAACTTGTTGTTTTTGTATACCATCGAGTTGATTCTGACTCATAGGTACCCAATGTGATGTAGTAGAACTGTCCCACAGGGTTTCATAGGCTGTAATCTTCACAGGAAGAGATCAGCAAGTCTTTTCTTCTTCAGAGCAGCTGGTGGGGTCAAACCTCCCATCTTTCAGTTAGCAGCCGATGCTTAACCTTTTTCCCACAAGGGCCCTTGTTGTAACCTTTAAGGGCTTCTTATTTATCAGAGTTGAATGAACCACAGCATTTCCCATGAAGTATGGAGTCAGACATCCAAGAGTCAAAATTATTTTATAAAAGACTCAAAATCCAGATTTGCATGTATATATCCATTAATCTACACAAGATATTAGGTCTCAGTAACCTATGGGGAATCATTGTATCTTTTTATTTTCTTTATTTTACTCTGGTAGTATTTTTTTTTTTTCTAGTACACAATCATTTTTATTTTATATTTTCTCTCCAAAGAGAGAAAGATGACAAAGAGGAAATTAGCTCAGAAGAAATACAGAATATGTCACTTTATAATTTTGAGAAAGTATTTTTATTTAAAATAAATTTTAAACAGTGGAAGCTAAAAGAATGTATTTGTTGAAGCTTTCCCTCTTTATGTGGAATAGTGGTGTTAGCAAGTCCACAAAGCACAGTCTAGATTCTTTTGCCACCTTTCTCCTAGAGCTGAAAGTAAGGATTAAAAATAATGTTAAAACCATTTCTGGTTAAAAAGTTTGTTTCTTTGTTATTCGTAAATAGTACTTAATAGTTGCTTAAAGAACATTTTTTATATCTTAATTAGACCTTTCACTAGGTGACCAGTTCCTGGATCAAATGTAACAAAATTCACTTTCCCACTGATGACAATTATTCAAGCTAAACTCCGTCTTCTACCCCGTGGCATTTCAAATATGGTGTAAATGATGAAAGTGCGAGCAGCTGAAGTTATTGTCAATTCAGTTGTGCTTATGCTATGCTGAATTGCATAAATTTATTACCAATTCTAGACTGTAGCATTGCTTTAATGTACATTCTGCAGTTGATGGTTTGCTGGTATGTTTAATTGCACAGAACTTGGCTAGTAGTATAAATTAAACAGCTGTGTTTTTTGGTTGAGTTCACTATGCTAATAAAATCATGAGCTTCTAAAATACCTTGTCAGATTGTCATAATTTAAACTGCTTTTCAGTTTATATGATCATTTAAAAATTTCTTACTTTGAACTTTAAGTTGCAATATATAACAATGTTCTTACTTGGGCCTAAAAGAAAGTAAGCAATTTCTAGTGTATTCACAAAGTATTCCAGATGAGCTGAATTGGGAGTGACTCATTTAGAAAGTAGAGGCACATTTGGCTAACCACCTACCTCATTAATGTGGAAGCGGTAGCATAGCAACGGATCAAGCTCCAAATCCTATTATTATCTACCTGAAAACTAAAACAGTGGATATGAAGTATGAGTAAAGTAAAAATTAGAAGACAGGAATAATATCATATTGAATCATCATTGCATACCCTGAATTGCTTAATTTTGTCCAGGATATAAAATGTACTGCACAGAATAAATTCACCCTAAAAGTATATTGAAAGAATTGTTTCAACTTTCCTTTGTACAGATCAATGATAGAAGCTCATATTAAGCTCCCAAACACATAAAATTCCAACAGCTCTTGCAAACATATGCAACACAAACAAGGTAAAGTGGACAGTATCATAAAGTACAAAGCATATACTATTTGAAAAAAATAATCTAAGCCAAAGTCAACTCATAATATACATGACTATGAAATAAGAGCAAAAATTTAAAACCCCCCAAATGTAGTTTATGCTTCCAAAATAGAAATATAGGTAATCATACACACACACACACACACACACACTTAAACTTAGTGCTAGCCATGAATTAACTCCATTTAGTGTTCTATTACTAAAAAAATCTATGTGGCTAAAGCAAGCAAAAATGAAGTCAACATAAATAATGAAGTTGGAAAAAAAATCTGTTCACAACACATACTGCAGCAAAGGTTTAATTTCCTTAATATATGTAACAACCTCCAAATTAATAACAAAAATGTCAAAATTTCAAGAAAACAATATTCAGATGACAAGAACATCAGGAATCAGAAAAAGAAACTAAAAAAGTCTTATATAAAAAATTATACTATCTCTAGCATAACAAGAATATTTCAGATAAAAACTACAATTGTTGCTGTTGTATTTGTTAGGTGCCCTCGAGTTGGTTCCAATTCATAGCTGCCCCATGTATAACAGAAGAAAACACTGCCCTGTCCTGCACCATGCTCACAATCGTTGTTATGCTCGAGCCAATTGCTGCAGCCACTGTGTCAATCTATCTCCTTGAGGGTCTCCCTCTTTTTCGCTGACCATCCGCCTTACCAAGCATGATGTCCTTCTCCAGGGACTGATCCCTCCTGATAACATGTCCAAAGTACATGAGAGGAAGTCTCAACATCCTCACTTTCAAGGAATATTCTGTCTGCACTTTTTCCAAGACAGGCTTGTTTGTTCTTCCAGCAGTCCATGGTATATTCAATATTCTTAGGAAAGAGCATAAATCAAATGTGTGTCAATTCTTCTGTCTTCCATAGTCATTGTCCAACATACACATGCATATGAGGTGGTTGGAAATATCATGATTTAGGTCAGGTGCACCTTAGTCCTCAAAGTGACATCTTTGCTTTTCAACAATTTAGAGTAGTGCTTTTACAACAGATTGGCCTAATGCAACATGTCTTTTGATTTCTTGACTGCTGCTTCTGTGGGTACTGACTGTGGATACAAGTAAAATAAAATCCTTGACAAATTCAATCTCTTCTGCATTTATCATGATGTTGCTTATTGGTCCAGTTTTGGGGATTTTTGTTTTCTTTATGTTGAAGTGTAATCCATACTGAAGGCTGTGATCTTTGATCTTTGACAGTAAATGCTTCAAGTCCTCTTCACTTTCATCAAGCAAGATTGTGTCATCTGCATATTGCAGGTCGTTAATGAGTCCTCGTCCAATCCTGATGCCCGCTCTGTTCTTCTTCATATAGTCCAGCTTCTCAGATTATTTACTCAGCACACAGATTGAATAATATGGTGAAAGGGTACAACCCTGACACACACCTTTCCTGACTTTAAACCACACAGCATTCTCTTGTTCTGTTCAAATGACTGCCTCTTGGTCGACGTTGTACAATTTCCTCATGAGCACAATTAAGGTTTCTGGAATTCCCATTATTCACAATGTTATTATACTTCGTTATGATCCACGCAGTTGAATGCCTTTGCAAAGTCAGTAAAACACAGGTAAACATCTTTCTGGTATTCTTTGCTTTCAGCCAGGGTCCATCCGAGATCAGCAGTGATACCCCTCATTCCATGTCCTCTTCTGAACCTGGCTTGAATTTCTGGTAGTTCCCTATCAATGTACGACTGCAAATGCTTTTGAATGATCTTCAACAAAATTTTACTTCCGTGTGATATTAATGGTATTGTTCAATAATTTCTGCATTCTGCTGGAGCACCTTTCTTTGGAATGGGTACAAATATGGATCTCTTCCAGTTGGCTGTCCAGGTAGTAGTCTTCCAAATTTCTTGGAATAGATTAGTGAGCACCTCTGGTGCTGCATCTGTTTATTGAAACGTCTCAATTGGTATTCCTTCAATTCCTGGTGCCTTGTTTTTTCCTATGCTTTCAGTGCAGCATGGACTTCTTCCTGCAGTACCATAGGTTCTTAGTCATATGCTGCCTACCTCCTGAAATGGTTGCACCAATTCTTTTTGATACAATGACTCTGCATATTCCTTCCATCTTCTTTGGGTGCTTCCTGTATAGTTCAATATTTTGCCCATAGAATCCTTCAATATTAAAACTCTCTTCAGTTCTTTCAGCTTGAGAAATGCTTAGTGTGTTCTTTCCTTTTGGATTTCTAATTCCAGGTCTTTGCACATTTCCTTATAGTGCTTTACTTGTCTTCTTGAGTCGCCCATTGAAATCTTCTATTCAGCTCATTTACTTCATCATTTCCTTCATTCGTTTTAGCTGCTCTACTTTCAAGAGCATGTTTCAAAGTCTCTTCTGACATCCATTTTATTCTTTTCTTTCTTTCCTGTCTCTTTAATGACCTTTTGCTTTCTTCATATATGATGTCCTTGGTGTCATCCCACAACTTGTCTGGTCTTTAGACATTAGTGTTCGATGTGTCAAATCTATTATTCAAAAGGTTTCTAAAATCCAGTGGGATATACTCAAGATTGTGCTTTGGTTCTCATGGACATGTTTTGATTTTCTTCAACTTCAACTTTACCTTGTACATGAGCAATTGATGCTCTTTTCTGCATTCAGCCTCCGGCCTATTCTGACTAATGTTATTTAGTTTTATCATCAACTCTTTCCAAAGATGTAGTTGGTTTGATTTCTCTGTTTTCCGTCAGGTAAGGTCCACATGCATAGTCACCATTTATGCTGTTGAAAAAGATATCTGCAATGAATAAGTCATTGGTCTTGCAAAATTCTATCATGAGATCTCTGGTATTATTTCCATCAGTTTTGAACTTCAGGGTAGAACTTCAAGTGTTCTTTTTGACAGTGAATGTGATGCCATTCCTCTTCAATTTGTCATTGCCAGCATAATAGACCATATGACTATCTGAATCAAAATGACCAATACCAGTCCACTTCAGTGCACTAATGCCTAGGATATTGATCTTTTTGCATTCCATTTCATTTTTGACAATTTCCAATTTTTCTATATTCATAATTCATACATTCCACATTTGATTATTAATGGGTTTTTGCAGCTGTTTCTTCTCATTTTGAGTCATGCCACCTCAGCAAATGAAGGTCCCAAAAGATTTACTCCATGCATATCAGTAAGGTTAACTCTAAAGAGGCAGCTTTTCCCTAGCCATATTGTGAGCACCTTCCAACTGAAGGACTCATCTTCTGGCACTATATCAGACAATGTCCACCTGCTATTTATAAGGATTTCACTGGCCAAATTTTTTTAGAAGTAGAATGCTAGGTCCATCTTCCTCATCTGTCTTAGTCTGGAAGCTCTGCAGAAACCTATCCATCATGGGTAAACCTGATGGTACTTGAAATGCCGGTGGCATAGCTTCCAGGAACAGTCAAGCCACCACAGTATAACAAACTGACTGATGCATGGTAGAAAACTACAATTAAACAAACTTTTAGGTGTTTTTTTTTTTTTTCGTAATGTTATTTTATTTATTTTATAATGTTATTTTATTTCCTATAACATTTTCTGTAGGAATAGTGTAATAAAAACCATGTGCATTTTATAATTAAGATTTACAATTTCAAATTATAATAATACTTTATTATAATAATGTATACTCTAACCAGCAATATGGTACAACCAAAGTGTCAACACATATTGTATTACGTTCTTTAATTTAAAACTACAATTAGATAGTTGTTCCTTTTTTCAAAACAGAAAAGAATTAATACAATGTGTGTTGATACTTCCATTATCACACATTATTGGTTGGAATCTAAAACAAAACAAAACAAAAACCCCATTGCTGTTGAGTCAATTCCCATTTATAGCAACCCTGTAGGACAGAGTAGAACTGCCCCCATAGGGCTTCCAAGGAGCAGCCAGTGAGTTCAAACTGCTGACCTTTTGGTTAGCAGTTGAGCTCTTAACTACTGCACCACCGGGGCTCCTGGTTGCAGTATACATTATTATAATCTTCAAGAATGGAAATTAGGAATTATAAATCTAAATTATAAAATACACATGCTCTTTGTTATAATATTCCTACAGATAATGTAACGGAAAATAAAATATATTCAAGGTTATTCATTGTAGCTTCGCTTGTAATAGCAAAAGAAAAAAAACACCAAAACGCTTGTCAACAAGAGACTTATTAAATATATTATGATACATGGAAGTGATGAGGTATTTGTAGAGTTTTTCTAAAACCAGAAGATTTCAAAGGGTGGCTTAAGTAGACTTATATGCAATTATTTCTGATAATGGTTTTAATTTGAAATAGTAAGACACCAAATTGTACTTACAGCAATTATCATTCTGATGCAAAGACATAAACTCATCTCTGGAAGGATGGCCAAGAAAATTATTAAAATAGTTGCCTTTTTGGGAAGCAAGCCACATGGCTGTAGGACAAGGTTGGGAGGCAACCATTTTTCTCTATTTACCTGTTTTTCCTTTTTGAAATTTATGTATGTGTTTATTCAAAACATATTTATCTTCAAAACAAGTTATTATTTTTGTAGCTATTTTCATCAACTTTTCCATATCGTCTTTAAAGCAAATCAGATTTTTTAAAATTATAATCTTGTTTTAGGCAGGTATGATTTTAGGTATTTAACAGTATAGGTCAGTGGTCAATCAGTACAATTCACTGTCAAGTCAGATTTGGTCCATAAAAAAGTGATACAGTCACTAATATCATCCTCTTTGGTGACACTGACTAATTTACACGTATCCAATAAAGTTTCCTCTGACTATTCCATGTCCATTAAAAATATGTATTTTCTGACTATTACAGCAGAAAATCTATACCATTAATATCGCCAGGTAATATGCCTTTTTTGCATGATGTCTATTTAATTTATTTGCCCAGTCATCACAGTAATGTTGCTAGCTGTCTACTACAATTCCGCTCTTTTCTTTTCATCTTCTAGATAATTTAGGGCAATTGATAAGAGAGTGAATATAACTTTGAAAAAAGTTTTATCTGTAACATGAAAGCACAACACTAACTTTGACATACTAATGAAATTTCATTTTTGTTGGTATAATAGATGAATATTTCCCGGGCACTACTTTTTTTTTTTTTTTTTTCACTCCAAGATAGAACTACAGGGAGGTATGAGTAAACTCTTCTTAAAGACAGCATAATTCATTGTTGTCTCTACAAATGCCCTACTGCACCCATTATTTCTGCTCTTCTCAGACCAGTAAAGAATCACAAATTCACTGAACTGCTTACATATACATGAAGTAAAAGTTTTTTGTGGTTCCTTCTCAGCATACTTTCATTATTATAGCTACATCATCTTTTTTTTGCAAATGTCAATTTCAGTATATCCTGTATATCCTTCTTGAATGACTCATCACTAGTCTGGCAAGTAAATTTTGTCTCCCATACAGTTCCGGCAATGGAAACTTCTTCCTTTCTTTACCAAGAATAGAAAGAACTCATGAAATTACTTTCTTTTCTTTTCTAAGCCTCTCCTTTAGGGCAGTTGTTTCTTTGTTTTACTTCCAGTCACCCAAGTTTCCCTGTGATCCCCAACCCAATCCAGTGCTGTCAATTCCGACTCACAGCGACCCTATAGGACAGAGTAGAACGGCCCCATAGAGTTTCCGAGGAGCGCCTGGAGGATTCAAACTGCCGACCCTTTGGTTGGCAGTTGTAGCACATAACCACTACACCACCAGGGTTTCCCTTCCCTGTCCCTGTGATAGAGTAGTGTATTATCCTCCTCTCCAATAGGAGGCTTTAATAGATTCTGTTTTTAACTACCTTATTATACAACATTCTGCCTTTATGACAATAATAAAAAATCTACTATTGAACTATTTTGGGCATTAACAACATACGTCTGGCAGTAATGAAGGCCAAGTTTTGGGGGAACAGTAACGCTGGCTGTGATAGTTAAGGTTATGGGCCATGAGTCTCAGTGGTTTGGCAGTTAAGTAATGATGTAATTTGGGAGTTATGCAATGATGTAATCTGACAGTCATGTGATGATGTAATCTGGCAGTTGTGTTCCATTTTGGATCTGGTGGTGGTCATCCTCTGTTTGCACATAATGCTGATTTTCACATAATAACCTGGTCTTTGGCCCTTAACCATGTTGATAAATGAGGAATATGTTTATTAACCTAGTAAATCCACTCTTATAATAGGCACAGGACCCACCTTGGATTTCAGGAATGTTTCTCATAAGCATATGCCGTTTTTCTTATGATGTTTGTCTCAGCTAGTGCTGCTGTAACAGAAATATCACAAGTGGGTGACTTTAAAAAACAGAAATTTATTTCTCACAATTCTGAGGATGGAAAATCCAAATCAGAGTCTCAATCATTTCCATTCCTTCCTTGTTGGTAGCCCCAGAAATTCTTTGGTTCCTTGAAGATCCTTACATGGCGTGTATCTCTGTCTCCCTGGTGGCCCCACAGTGTAGACCTCTGTGTCTAATCTGCTTTTTTTATAACTCGGAAGTGATTAGATTTAGAATCCACCCTACTCAGGAATGTTCTAATTAACATTGCAAATAAAACTCTATTTCTAAAAAGGATCACATCCACAGGTATAGGGGTGAGAATTCCAATATGTATTTAGGGATGAGACAATTTAATCCGTAACAGTGTCCTACAGTAATCTTGCAGAAGGTCTTAGCATACCAGTGATAATTAAAGCACTAGTTCTACACTCTTTGAGAGTAACACTTTTCCTCACTCCTGATAATGTGCCACTCTGAGCCTCTCTACACCTTAACATAGTCCTCCATGAAGGTCAAAATAGAAGGTGAGACTTATATAATTGGGAAGTCTGGTAAAAGGACTCTTGTGAAAAGTAAATCTTTCCCAACCTCACTTCTCCTATTCTTGAGAGAAGCTGCCCAGAGTAGGTACTCAGATCTGTTCTTTGGCAGCAAGGCTCTGTGGGAGTTGGCCCTGATCCAGTCTAGTGTGGTGGTAGTAAAACTAGCTTCATTCTGGCCTTCAGTATAGGAACACAGGCTCTTTGCTCTTATGCCCAGACATACTCCGATATCATAGTTTCCAATGGTATTTGCTGGACCCCTGGGTCTTGCTTATTAACTGGTTCAGGGAAGGTTTAACTATGCTTCCTCAAAGACCCAAATACACATAAATTCCTCTCAAAAGCAAGCAGTCATTGTTTTAAAAACAAAAAGCTCATTATAATCTACAGTAATGTTGTGATTGGTCCTTGGCCCTAAATTTTCACCCTTGCTTATTTCTTTTACAGATTACAATGAAAATTTCTGCAAGTGCTTTTTAACCTGTGTAATTTTAAAACTCTTATTAAATTGTTAATGAGCTATTTCTCATGGATGTAAAAATGTTCATGTACTTTTACTGCCTTCAATTTTTTTAAGAAAGTTTTTTTTTCTTCCAAATTTGTCAAAACAGGCTATTAGTGTTAACCAAGTTAAGTCAAACTTAAATTAATTCAGACAGCTTATCACATAAATATATTCATATGCAAAGCACACAATAGTCAAATCAAGAAAAGGAGTTAATAGAAAAAGTTTTAGAGAAAGGGAATCTCATCAAGTGTAATTTAACCTAATTGAGACTGGTTTTAAATGATTTTAAATCACTTTTCTTTCAAAGGGATGTTTAATCTTCCCAGAATAGCTATTTTTCTACATGAAATTCACAGCCCTTTCAATCTTTTCCTTTTTTTTCCCCCCTCTTTTCATCTTGTTATCTTAATCCACTAGGTAGATAAATTTCTGTCTGGCAAGATTTCATTATCTTCTGCTTTGATTGGGAATCATTACAATTTGTAGCATTTTCTTTGCCTTCTTTAAAAGGATTCCAATCACTGTAGGTTTAATAAATATGCAAATATTTGTTACGGGAAAAAAATTGTAAGTATGGAGATTAGAGCATATTTCATAGTGAAAAATGCATGTTACTTTATGTTTTTTAACACATATTAGAAGTTTCTAATGGGAGAGCATATCTAGAATTTTTAAATTATCTTCGAAGAGCCCATAGCAGACATTTTGATTACATTTAACAAATACTTTTTTTTAACAAGGTGCAATAATGGCTAGTATGTGATGAACGTTAAGTACCCCATGGAGGACATGTCTGGCAAGGCATGTGTTCTCACGATGCTTACATGGTGGTGGACAAGGACAAAGAAGTAGAAAATTACAGGGAAGTACTGTATACGTTCTGATAGTCAGTTGCATTGAACTGAAGGGGATTGAAAAAATCCATATCAAACTCAGTGAAATAACCCTGAGAAACTGACATCTAACCTTTCTTTAAAGTGAATAGGATTTATTCAGGTAATACATGTGAATACTGGGGACAAAGAAATAAGAATTGATTATATTGAAATTCCTTCTATACTAAGAAGAATTAATCCATTTTTATTAACCATTGTCATTTAATTTTCTGTGATTCTGCTATTCATATATTCTACTCACTTGCTCATTTTTCATTTTTTGGTCTATTCCACAATGATTTGCTGATGTTGTTTTATAGATGTCAAAAGTTAAGGATGAGAGGTTGAACTCTTAAGCCACTACCTGCATCTAAATCTCAGCTCTGCCACTTACTGTCACTGTGACCTTGTGCAGGTTCTTTAACATCTCAATGCTTCAGTTTTCCCATTTTTAAAATAGAATAAATAATGGTATTGATCACACAGGTGAAATGTGATGATAAAATGTTTTCATATATGCAGAATTTATAGGACAAACTTGAACATAGTAAGCTTGTTGTAAGTATTTATCATTGGAGCCTTGGTGGTATAGTGGTTAATAGGCACTCCTTGGAAACCTTCTGGGGCAGCTCTGTTCTGCCCTTTAGGGTCACTCATGAGTCAGAATCAACTTGATGGCAATGGGTTTTGTTATATCACTATATAGTAGATATTTAATTTAGCGGAAACTTGCCACTAACAGCTTTCCAAAAGCTTTTGAGTACCCTCTGTGCATTTCACTCCCTACATTTGTGAATCTCACTTTTCCAAATTGAAACCCTATTTTCCAACCATCTTTTCCTGTGACTTAGGCTGTGCCTCTTTTATGAACTTACACGAGACTCTGATTCATAAATAAACCATTGTTGTCAAGTCGATTCCAACTCATAGAGATCCTATAAGACAGAGTAGAACTGTACCATAAGGTTTCCAAGGCTGTAACTCTTTATGGAAGCAGACTGTCACATCTTTCTCCCTTGGAGTGACTGGTGGGTTAGAACTGCCACCCTTTCAGTTAGCAGTCAAACACTTTAATCACTGCACCAAATTGCTGGAGAACCTGGGGACAAATGTCGTAGATTTAAGAGCTTGGTAATAATGGTGCCCTTTTTCTAACTGTGACTGAAGCAGTGTGGTTAGCAGCAATAGTCAAGTAATAGCCTAGTTCTGTAGTGTGGTCTGGGAGTTGTCCTGGAAGCTTATTAGTGTTTCTTAATAAATATTTTCCTCCTCAAACTTGTGAGAGTGGAGCCTATTGATTTCTAGTGAGAAGCATTACTAACATTGTAATTGACTACAGAGGTTGTTTCAGGCGTTTAACACTCAGATACATAATGCAAACCAAACCCATTGCTGTCAAGTCAATTCTGACTCACAGGAACCCTATAGGACAGAGTAGAACTGCCCCATAGAGTTTCCAAGGAGTGGATGGTGGATTCGAACTGCTGACCTTTTGGAGAGCAGCCAAGCTCTTAACTACTGTGCCACCAGGGCTCCCTCAGATATATAGGAAATTGAAATAGGTTATAAGATTGTGTTTGAGGCCAGTAAAGAATTATCATTAGAGGAGGGGAATGAGTCTCTGGGTGGTGCAAACAGTTAATATGTTCTGCTGCTAATGGTAAAGTTAGAGGTTTGAACCTACTCAAAGGTGCCTTGGGAGAAAAGCCTGAAACCCTATGGAGCACAGTTCTAGTCTGACACAAATGGGGTTGTCATGAGTTGGAATCTGCTTCCTGAACAACTGTTCGTTTGTGTCTTTGTTTTTGTTTCGGTTTTTAAAGGAGGGAATGCTGATATTCCATGGCATATAGTGACCAAACATTCACTTCAATTATCACTTTGGTCACTTGGAATAAAGAACATATTAAAGTAAGCTTCAGGGGGCTTGATGGTTACCATTTAACATCATCTCAATGGGTAGAAAAAGTAAGAGGTTCCTTTTGTGGACAACCTCCTTCTAACAGTGATGCAGAGTTAAAAAAAAAATCAATTGCTGAAAGTTTGAATTATTACTTCAACAATTATCAGATAACCAATAAATTCTTAGGACATGCCTAATTTTTTTTCTTCGTATCATTTGGCAACAAGTTGTATAGCAACTAAGAACTTGATGTTGTTATCACTGAATTGAAGCATAAGTAGAATCCACAGCTGTATCAGGTCTCTTCTTTCATGCATTTATTTGTTCAACAGGTACTTACAGCCTGCCACATGAGAGGCATGAGTATACATGCTGGGGTTATAGAAATGAAAGAAATAAATTCTTTGCCTTCATGGATCTTCCATTCTGTTGGTCATAAATAATAACTGTTGCTGTCGAGTGGATTCTGACTTGTAGACAAATATTTGTCTACAAGGCATTAAGGAAGAAAAATGAAGCTGTGTTAAGGAAAATGAGACAGTGATGAGGTACCACTTTACAGAAAATGGCCAGGAATGCCCCTGTATTAGTTTGGGAACTGCAAGAAGCAGACATCAGTCAGATTAGATAGGCAAGATATTTGGGAGAGGAAACACCTATGAAGGATAAAGAGGCAGAACCAGTGAAGGTAGAAAGGGCTTTCTGATTACCCATGGAGAAGGGTGAGGAAGGAAGATTGAGCAGGAAGAATCTCAGACTGTAGTGCAGTTTTAGGAAAAATTCAACAGGCCAGGGGAGATTCCAGGAGCCACAGTTGCCTGATAAAGGAGTTTGGGAATGGGCTAGCATTAATGCCGTCATGTTCAGTCATTGGCTGGCAGCAGCCCATATATGAACCTTGACTCTAATACATTAGTGGATACAGTTGGAACCATCACTCAAGTATGTATCCTGCAGCAGAAAATCTGAGCAGGACATTTTCACATCCACAACATGCCACTAACAAGATTGCATTAGAGCAGATAGCTGAAGGGATTTAGGGATTCAGCCATACTGATACTTGGGGGAAGACTGTTCCACACAGAAGCAATAGCAATGCAAAGTTGCTGAGGAGGAAACGTGCCTGGTATGTTACATGTAGGTATAGACAGATGGGTAGAAGGAAAGAGCTAGAAGATAAGTTAGGATGTCCCCCTAACTTATCTTCTAGCTCTTTCCTTCTACCCATCAGTCTATAAGTTAGGGGGACAGTAGGGGCAAGATACTGTAGGACCAGGGAAGTTAAAAAAAGGGAGGATGAGTGACAGTAAGGATGTTGATCTTTCAGGGAGACGAGAAAAATGTGTAGAGTGTTAAGAACCAATGACATGCTTTAATTGATCTGAATTATGTTTGAAAGTATCACTCTTTCTGGTTTATGAAATACAGCCAATAGAAAGACAGGGTTGAAAACAAATCAGTTAGAAGACTATGGTAGTATTCCAGTGGAGAGACGATGTTGAATTTTGTTTTGTTTTTTACAAAAGTGTTTTCAACAAAGACAGTGATAAGTGGTCATATTCTGGTCACATATTATCGTCTTTGGTAGGAGAGAGAAAGAGGAGTCGAGAGTGTCTCCAAGTTTGGGGACTGAATGCAAAATTGTCAGATGACAAAATTACAGTGGAGGCCTTGAGAGGATTCTGATAATTCCAAGTTGTTCCATTCCTCAAGACCTCAAACTCAACCTACTTTCCCCACCTGGCAGAAATGCCCTCTGTCCATTATCCAGTGAGTGTCTTTCTGCCTTGCTTAAAGATTCTGTAATGCTCTTGCCTAAGGAAGTGAAAAAGACTCATGTGAAAGAAAATTGAGTTTACCTGAGAAGTAATCCCAGGAAGCTGGAATGATGGGGGCAGGGAGACTGAGACAGACAGAGAGGCAAAGCTCATAAAAAAAAAAAAAAGTGAGCTATTGAAGTCATTGCTGTAGGCAATGCAGATTCAATCCCACCAGAGACTCCTAAAACATGTACAGAATGCTTCCCAGAATTGCCCATTTGAAGGACACAAGGTTAGGGAATTTATGTGCAGTCTCTCATTACCCATTGGCTGGGTAACCAAGGGTAAGAGTAGTAGGAGATGAAGTAAGTGAGGTCAGAGGGAATGGCAGAAATCACAAAGGGCTTCATTTTGTTGTAAGGACTTTGACTTTTATTCTCAGTGAAATGAAGAGAAATAGCAAGATTTTAATCAGAGGAGTGGCTAATATTTATAAAATATCATTCTGGCTGCTCTATTATTCTAGTGGAACAGGGTGAACCATTTTCATTTTTTCAGATTTCCACAAACCAATCTATGTCCCTGTAAATTACTGTTTCTCAATGTAAAAAAAAAAAAAAAAGAATGAATGACTATAATTCCATAATATATTATTATTTTTAACTAAAAATAGAGTAAAACTCCAGTAGGATACTATTTGTTAAAACTAAAAAACAACACTTGTTTGTAGAAGTTTAAATATGTCATATACAATGAAACGATACAAACCAACTTCTGGATAGTTGTTACCTCTAAATAGATGGAAAGAGCTAGAGGATTCCGGCTTTAGGTAAATTGTAATGTTTTGTTTTATTTCACTTTTTACAAAAACAAATGTTGGAAGAAAATACAGCAACACATAAGCCATTTTAAATCAAGGGTGGTGCTGAATCAGTTAGCTTTTGCTCTATACCAACTCCTTCCAAAACATTTTTGCTCAAAACACGCTATTTATTTAGCTCTTGATTCTGTGAATAACAATGCAGGCTTACTTTAGCTGGGTGGTCCTGCTGCTAAGTCTCTCCTGTGCTCACTTGTACCTGCAGATAAGAGCCATGTATTCATAGGGCTGATTATTGTAGGAACACCTCAATTGGGACAGCGTATCTCTGCATCACTAGCTTTATCTTTCAAGAGGCTACACTGTGCTTGTTCAGGAAGGGGAAGGAGAGTTTCAAAAGCCACAAATTGCAAAGCCAATGCAAAAGCATTTTTCAAGCCTCTGCTTGCATCATATTCACTAAAGAGCCTTTGCCAAAGGAAGTCACATGGCTAATCCAGATTCAAGGAGTGGAGAAATAAATTCCACCTCTACACAGCAGGATATACAAAGTGTTGGAGCAATTTTGCAAAAATACTCCAGTCCTCCTGGTCACAATTGTTCACATTCCTCCCACATGAATTATATGCAGTTCTCCACTCCAGCCTTCAAAAATCTCATTGAAAAACATCATCAAACTTGAAGTCTAGTATCTCATGATCTATATCACTCTGAATGTAGATGGTAGACCTTTGGTGGCTCCTCTCGATTCAAAGCCCTATGAACAAAAGGACAAGTTATCTGTTATCTGTCCCCCTCACACACACTCACACCCAATGCACAATGGTGAAATAGAACAACATAACTACAATTCATGCTTCCATTCACAGAGCAGATGATGGTTTAGCGCATTAGCAGTCCTGGGTTCATAAAAAAAAATCCTCCTGAGAAAATGTCTCTCCTGGACATAGGGTCTAGTTATCTTCCTGGAAGTGGCTCCCACAATTTACTTGTCCATTCTCTTGTTCTCCATGGCTCTTAAGGCCACCTACTCGGCTTTTTGCTTCAACCACTAAGAGGTTTTTTTTTAGACTTTTTGTTTTTTATGCAAGAGAATTTGAGTAGATTTCTTAGCCTATTTTTTTTGTCCACAGGAAATGGAGGGCTCAGAGGATTTTATGCAAGTTGCATAATCTGCCTTTTTATTTCAATCTGGAGCCTTTATACTACCTATAAAAATCTTCATGGATTTCTATGTATCATATTGTAGACCACAATATTTGATAAACATCTCTATTTGTTTTCCAGACAAGCTTTTTTCTGCTTTGAACATGTCAGCCTTCTAAATCTGTGGAAAGTCTTACTTATGAATCTGCAATTATCTGCCATGCCTGTTGTTGGCAGGCTGATTAGGAAGAAGTGAGGGGATTCAGTTGGGACTGCTTGTCTCTTTGCTCTAAGTGATTTCTCATTCTCCATCAGGCTAGCCAGGGCTTTTCTACATATGGTGAGACTGTCCCAAGAGCCATAAAAGAGTAAACACAAAAGTACAAGCACTTCTAAGTCTCTATATATGCCATGCTGGTTAATTTCCCATTGACCAGAGCAAGTCACAGGGCCAATCCAGAGGCAGGGCAGGGAAAGAGATTCTACCTCTTGATGAGAAGGGAAGAATTTGTGGCCAATTTTGCAAATCTAGCACAGGTTATATTATTTTCTATATGCCCAAACATACAATTATAAACAAAAAGAAGCATTTAAAATATTTTAAAGGTTTTTATAAAAGCAGTAAACATGTATTAATGTCTTTGGTCAGTGAAGCAATAATTGCAGATTTTATAGGGGCTGTTATTTTGTGTTTCAATCTATGTATTTATTAATGTAATTGTTATTTAGCCTTCATCCACTCATATACTATTTATAGAGCTAATTGGCAGAGGAAACCCTTAAAGGATCAGCTCAGGAGTTTGTAAAACTTGAAATTGTTGCTGCTGTGATTCTACCGGCCTGAAGAAATATAGCAGGACAAGAATTTTTTCCTCATGTTGTCCCATTTTACCCTTCAACATACGTGTTGCTTGCAACTGGGTGTAAAGTTCTGTTCCTGTGAAACTTAAAAAATAGAGGTAATCAGATTCCTATTTTTTTCTCAGTATATAGTAGTTAAAAATGAAAGTAAATGCTTTATAATTTAGATGCCAGAACTGCTTGTTAGTGGCTATGGTTTTTCCTAAAACAATCTCCATATTAATAGGTTATATCTGCACTACAAAATCAAAAAGCTAAAATAAAAAAAAAAAAACTTTTAACCAATTCAATGGTTAAACATGTATATATACATATGAATAAATGTTTTAATTTTCAATGGTTTTGAATATTGTAGACATGTTTTGATTATTTTTTCTAATTAATATTGCAAAACTTCAGTCATGTTCTGTTAGTATAACAGGAACACAAAATTATAATCTCATGCTTAAATATCATAATTTCTTTATATCTTTAAGGAGCATGACGAAAATGGATGGGGTCCAACACTCCTCATTCTTTTTCTCATTTGGCTAAATTGCCATAACCCAACCCAGTGCTGTCGAGTCGATTCTGACTCATAGTACACCCTAGTCTTCCTTTAATTCTTACTTCTTAGCACTGGGTTTTTTTTAGCTCTCTGAAAAGGTCCCTAGGTGATACAAACAGCTTGCACTTGACTGTTAACCTTAAAGCTGGTGTTCGAACCCACTCAATGGCACTATGAAAGAAAAGGTCGGGCAATCTGCTTCGAGATTACAGCCAAAAAAACCCTATGGAGCAGTTCTGTTCTGACACACATGGGGTTATCATGAGTCGGAATCTATTCAAAGGCAACTAACAACAACGGCCCTCTGAAACAGAAACTCAACAGCATCTAAAATGCAGAATTGCATCACTTATTTAATAAAATAATCACATCAAACTTTTTTTTTTTCATCTTCTTATTAGTCCCCAATGCCCTTTGGGGAACTTATTTTTTTTTTTTTTTGTCTTTGGATAAAATCAAATGGAACTGTTATCAAGTATTCTACCTTTTCCTAACTAAAGAAAATGCGTATGCTCAAAGTACACCAATCACAACACAGCCTTAAAGCAAATATTTTTCTTGTTCAAAAAAAAAAAAAAGACAATGACATAATTTTAATTACAGGATGAAAAATGAAATCATTTAGTAGACAAAATATGCTTCCCAAAGACCATATCTGAGTACCCTTTGGGCATGACTATTAAAAGGCCCTCACTACACACTTTATTACACAGTTTATTTTTATTCTACCAGTCTCAGAATTGCCAATGATAACAGGAGATCCATGCAGTGACAAAGTTATGCCTGGTACTCTGTGTACTCTGAACTCAGTAAATGAGCTGGAAAAGATAAATCCAAACGGGCATAAAACATTTTGTTTTAGATACACGGAAAATCAATGTTAATTTGATATAGTCAAGAAGTAAAAGCACATGTTATTTATCATTCAACTCTCTTTTTCAGACTTACCCTTGCCAGATACAATTTTGTTTTTCATGTCGTCATAGAATTTGATGGCTGGTCAGTTAGAGCAAGACTGGATAACACACTGGACAAGTTCATTTGCAAACTAATCATTTTTTAAACTAACTCTATTTCGAAGAAAATGGAATTTAATGAAAAAGTCTTCTAGAATATCCATCATATGCACTGTCAGTGATAGTCCTCGTCTCCAGCCTTTTATTTATTTATTCATACGTATAAACACTGACTAAGCAGCTAATGTGTGCTAACATGATTGAAGGTGCCAGGGTTGAAGCAGTGGATTAAACAGACAATTCCATGTTCCCACAGAGTTTGTATTTTGATGCTTTTTGGTCTTGACCACTCAGTGACAAGAACCACCAGCCTTGAGTCCCTCATTCCTTCTCCTTCTGTTAATAATATCATGTTAGCTTTCTTGGTTTCTTACTCTTCAATTTTAAAACTTTATTATTGAAGCCTTGAAATAAGCCAACTGGTTTCACCAAAAAGCCCTAGCTTTTAGATTAAACTTGTTCTTCCATGCTGGTGAAGCTTCTTTTTATTTATTTATTTTTTTATTTGACTTCTTATAGCATTCCAATATATTGTTATTGCAAACATTTTCAAGCTTCTGTAATCCCCATCCTTAAACAACCTCACCTACCTGAGCAGATGATCCATCCTGCTCAGAATAAAGACTGAAACTTGGGGAAGCAACTGAGTTCTGGAAATAGAAATCCAGGATCCTTAAGAAAGAGTATACAGGCTGCAAAGAGAAGCAAGAACAGAACCCTGTTTTTTTTAACATTGAGCATCAAAATGTGGAATGATAAAACAGCAAACCGAACCCACTGCTGTCCAGTTGATTCCGACTTATAGTGACCCTATAAGACAGAGTAGAACTGCCTCATAGAGTTTCCAAGGAGTACCTGGTGGATTTGAACTGCTGACCTTCTGGTTAGCAGCCGTAGATCTTAACCCCTACCCCACCAGGGCTTTTGATAAAACAGCAAAAAGAATTAAAAAGGATTAGAAGGTGACCAGTTGGGATCCAGGGTCCGAAAAGCCAAGGAGAACGTAATAAAATAGTAGGGCAAGTTTACAATTTTGAATGCTTTAGACATTGTTATCCATTACCAAACATTAGACCAGTACACTGATATCCTTCTTTGTTCTTCACTGATGAGTTTATTCTATTTTTCGGTAAAACATTTCTAGGAAAGTGATCAACTAAGTGTGAATAACCCTGAGCTGGAAGCAAGACGCCTGTGGTTCCAATGCTTTCTTTTTTACTTACTTTGTAAAGTTGGTATTTATGAATCTGTTTCCTGACTTTCAAAATAATATACATAATACCTATCCAAAATCTTTTTCTGCAGATCAAATGTATAATATAAATGAATACCCTTTGTAAAATCATATGGCTTTAAGGTGATATTTGAGTTTCTGAAAAAAATGCCCTTTTTTTTTTTACCATAAGTTTGCTTTTCTTCTACTTTTCTCTCTACTATCTCAACTATCAAATTTTAAATTATTTTCTTTTATTTAATCCGATTGAGTGGTGTTATCACACATGAGAAGGGATCTGATATAGTCTGTAAGACTCCCATCGAGAAATGGTAATTTAAAAAAAGGGTAATTTCGGACTATAAAAGTGTGATTGAAATTCACACAAGGAAATTATCCTAAAATAATCTTCTGAAAGCAAAGGAGGTAAGATAGCATTAACGAAGAAGTTAATGTAGCTAAGTCAGTGATAAGGATATCAACAAAAACCTTGAAAAAAACATTTTCAGATAAAATGCCATAATCTGCCTTTGAGTAGTCAACTGTTTACTACATTCTTTTTTTCTTTTTCCATCTTCCTATTTCACATAGAAAATGACCTGAAATCACAATAATATCCTAAAGGCATGAGGAAAGACTTTCTAAGAGTTACTATTTACAACTGCAACTTTCAGTTAAATAAAGCAGGTTTGCTGTTGTTGGAGCTTTTAATTTGCAATGGTATAATGTGAAAAACTAAAGTATTAGTTGCCCTCATTAGGGCAAGAAAAACACTGATTAATTGAAGGAAAGTCATCATTGAAATGCTTCCTGGTGTGTTTCTCCTACTTTAAGTGCCCCATAGGGACCTCTACTCTGTCCTACAGGGTCACTAGGAGTTGGAATCCACTCAATGGCAACCAGTTTGTGTGTGTGTATATATATAACCTAATATCCGAGGCTGTTTTTTAGTGAGTTTTTTTTTTATTGTGCTTTAAGTGAAAGTTTACAAATGAAGCCAGTCTCTCACACAAAAACTTATATACACCTTGCTACATACTCCCAGTTGCTCTCTCCCTAATGAGACAGCCCGCTCCCTCCCTCCACTCTCTTTTCAAGTCCATTTCGCCAGCTTCTAACCCCCTCCACCCTCTCATCTCTCCTCCAGGCAGGAGATGCCAACATAGTCTCAAGTGTCCACTGATCCAAGAAGCTCACTCCTCACCAGCATCCTTCTCCATTCCATTGTCCAGTCTAATCCCTGTCTGAAGAGTTGGCTTTGAGAATGGTTCTTGTCCTGGGCCAACAGAAGGTCTGGCGGCCATGACCATGGGGGTCCTTCTAGTCTCAGTCAGACAGTTAAGTCTGGTCTTATGAGAATTTGGGGTCTGCATCCCACTGCTCTCCTGTTCCCTCAGGGGTTCTCTGTTGTGGTCCCTGTCAGGGCAGCCATTGGTTGTAGCTGGGCACCATCTAGCTGTTCTGGTCTCAGGCTGATGTAGTCTCTGGTTTATGTGGCCCTTTCTGTCTCTTGAGCTTGTAATTACCTTGTGTCCTCAGTGTTCTTCATTCTCCTCTGGTCCAGGTGGGTTGAGACCAATTGACACATCTTAGATGGCCACTTGCTAGCATTTAAGACCCTAGATGCCACTCTCCAAAGTGGGATGCAAATAGTTTTTATTATGCCGATTGAATTAGATGTCCCCTGAAACCATGGTCCCCAAACCCCCGCCCCTGCTACGTTGGCCTTTGAAGCATTTAGTTTATTCAGGAAACTTCTTTGCTTTTGGTTTAGTCCAGTTGTGCTGACCTCACCTACATTTTGTGTTATCTTTCCTGTCCACCTAAAGTAGTTCTTATCTACTGTCTAATTAGTGAGTATCCCTCTCCCACCCTCCCTCCCCACCCCCTCTCGTAACCATCAAAGAATATTCTCTTCTCTGTTTAAACTATTTCTCAAGTTCTTATAATAGTGGTCTTATGCAATATTTGTCCTTTTACAACTGACTAATTTCACTCAGCATAATGACTTCAAATTCCTCCATGTTATGAAATGTTTCAGAGATTCATCACTGCTCTTTATTGATGCATAATATTCCATTTTGTGAATATACCATAATTTATCTATGCATTCATCTGTCAATGGGCACCTTGATTGCTTCCATCTTTCTACCATTGTGAACAGTGCTTCAATGAACATGGGTGTGCATATACCCACTCTTGTAAAGGCTCTTATTTCTCTGGGATATATTCCAAGGAGTGGGATTGCTGGATCGTATGATAGTTCTATTTCTTGCTTTTTAAGGAAGCACCAAATCGATTTCCAAAGTGGTTGTACCATTTGACATTCCCACCAGCAGTGTATAAGTCTTCCAATCTCTCCACAGTCTCTCCAACATTTATTATTTTGTGTTTTTTGGATTAATGCCAGCCTTGTGGGAGTGATGAAAGAATTTTTAAAAGCACGTACATTGCTGAATCTATATATTTGTATTACACACATGTTATATGAAGCACACATATGTGTGTACATAATATTGCTACTTACCCAAGCCCTTTCCTCATTCTTGCCTCAAAACTGTGCAGTTGTTGTTCCCTCAAACTGGACTTATTTCCCACAGCTATTTTTTTCTGGCTAAGCACATCACTTCCTGCAAATCTCTGATAAAATGTCACTTATTCCATCCAAGCTTCCTTTCTTAATAAAAAAAAAAAAAAAAAAGCACCATCTAAATAGAAGCCAGACCTACAGATCAAGGCTAATCCAGTTTTTTCAGGATTTTTTTTTTTTTTTTTTTACATAGAAACAACTGTGATTTTTCTTTTACAGGATAAATATTCCCTAATTTTTGTGTGCTCTCATCATTCCTGTAACTATCTTCTAAATGATTTCCAGGCTGTCATCATACCTCTTAATTACCTATCTATAACTGAAAAAACAAACAAAATCACTTTACTTCTACGTCCTTCATTCCAGAGGTTATTCTTCTAACTAAAGTACCCTGAAATTATATTAGCATTTTTAGCAGCTGTCTTAATGTCGAGTCACACTGAGATAATTGGAAAGTTAGATACCTCGATCATATATGATGATATTAAGTCATTGTCCCCTTCTGAGTTTTATAGTTATCTTTCGAACCCTAGTTTCAGACTCTTAGTTAACATATGTGAAGTATATTATTTTGGGACAATTATTTCCAATTTACTGAGATAGTTCTGGAATTTAATTGCTTTGTCTGATGTACTTATTTGTTGATCCTCTACCATAAACCTCTCTCACAAATGTGTTATAAAATTTCCCAAGTTAATAATAAAGATGTCATTAACTCATTCGAATTCCTTTTTGTCCTGGAGGTATGGTTAAAGACTTGTTGGAACAGTCAGTCCCCAGAGTAGGACAACACTTCAGAAGGCTACAGAGCAAGATTTAGAGGCCAAAAGTATGCTTTATGATTCAATTAAACATATTAGGGCTCCCAGTCTTCGCCAAGAAAATTCTGTAACAGCTGCTTTAATCATTCTAATCAGCCTTTCTTGTCTGTCAACTGTGTCTTGATTTTGTTTGCCTGATCAGAGAATGCTAAAGTTGTTCTGGATTATCTTCCCATTGATAATTGCTTCATACTTTCTCACTATGGTTCTTATACATTCTTATTACTCCAAATATAAATTAGATGGCAATAAAACTCAAATTTAAGACTTAAGCGCTAACTCATGCTCATTGTTTAAATATGACCTTAAATACTAACTCTCATAATAGAGGACCCTGGTGGCTTAGTGGTTAAGAGCTTGGCTCTTAATCAAAAGGTCGGCAGTTCAAATCCACCAGGCTGTCCTTGGACACCTGATGGGGTAGTTCTACTCTGTCCGAGAGGGTCACTGTGAATGGGAATTGACTCAGCAGCAGTTGGTTAAGGATTTTAATAGAGGACAATCTTTATTTGCTCAGAGAATCATCTAACTTTGAGGAACCATCCTCCTTCATCATGAATAGATGTATCTAGTGAAAGTTAACCTTCATAATATCTTAACTACCCGGTCATAGACGTGTACCATGTCCTTCTAATTAGAATGCCCATTTTACCTGACAATGCTATAGTTTTCATCACAAAATTATTTGAATAATAATCTGTTTAAAATGTATACATCATTAGACTGTAATAACCACAGCAGAAACCATGTCTGTTGCTCACCATTGTGGCTCTATGACTAATGCAGTGTCTGCCCAGAAGTAAGTGTGCTGTTTCTTCTATACCACTAGTTACCAACAAGTTGATTCTGACTGATAGGGATTCCGTGTGTGTCAGAATAGAACTACCCTTCATACAGTTTTCAGTGGTTGATTTTCTTCCAAGTTCCCTCTGGGTGGACTCAAACCTCCAACCTATCATTTAGCAGCTGAGCACATAAACAACTTGCACCACCCAGGGACACTTCTTCTTCTCTAGGAAGAGAACAATGTTGGCCACAGAGTTACCTTCAAACCTCAATAAAGTTGGCGAGGCTATGGACTAATTCTGTCATTACCATTATGAGACCAAAGAGGGGATCCTGACCAGGACCCATCATTCTTATGGGTCACAGAAATCAAGCACCCAGTAACACACACACACACAATCAATTCTGTCACTTGAGGTTTCCCAGACTCAAGTGAACCCTAAATGTCTGCTCTCAAGATTTACACTATTCAGATTCTAATGAAACTTTTTTCCATCTTGATCAAAGTCCTCATAAACACTACTCAAACCCAAACTGCAAACTAAAAAAAATCACAACTATGCCTGAGCTTCATGAAAGTTTGCAGGTGGTGTTGCAGCCAGTGTTGAAGACAGATAATCTTTTACATTGCAGAGAGGAACGACATGATGGAAGTGCTTAGATAAAAAAAGACAAATTAATTAACTTGTCAAATCATTCCTATCAGATAGCAAGATTGTAATAGATTCTTGCATGATGAAGTATAGACTCCCATAGTGCCAAGTATCTGCTTTCTTGCATCTCTTGGTGTCCCAGTTTGTGATATTAGGGTTATTCAGAAATTAGGATAGTGGTCACAATGATGGCGTGCAGTGACTGAGGAAATTTTTCCAATATTAAATGATCTGTTCTAATAAAAAAACACGTATACAGTTTAGATATTACATGCATAATGTGCATGTAATATCATTTTTTACTTTGGCAATTTGATGGTCAGTGAATTGTAAAAAGTTTCATTGGTCCCAAGTTGTCCCTTAGTGCTTCCTTAATAAACCACCAGTTTCACTGGTCCCTCCTGATAACATGTGCAAAGTACATGAGATGAAGTCACATAATCCACGCTTCTAAGGAGCATTCTAGCTGTACCCTTTGGAACCAAATCACCAGCCCTTTCTTCTGAGGTGTTTCTGGGTTGGTTCAAAGCTGGTGAACCATTAGGTGACGCTTAACCATTTGCACCCCCTCGAGACTACCGGATCCACTCTAGAAATTAGTTTAAGAGAGTGTGGTGAAACAAGTTCCTTTATGTGGCTTTTTCCCTTAGTTTTTTTTGAAAAACAGCTTGACAGGTTTTTCCCCCAAGCTCTGAGGAGTTACTTTTGCTCCAATTTTCTACCCCAGAGGATTTGATAGTTTTGTCCAGGTTGACTGATATTTCCTGGGTAAGCTGTAAACAACTTGTAGTTTGACAGTTTTTGTCTGGTCCTGGGTTGCAGCCTGCCCTGTGATTGATATGCACCTTGCAGAGATTTGTCAATATACTTATGCAAATGAAGTGACTATAACTTACTGTGTAAATGAAGTATCTGTGGCCTACTAAGAGGGGCTGGTCAGTTCATGGTCCTAGTGGGAGGGCTATGCCTTGAAATTGACTGGGAGTTTGCTTCTATACGCAGGCAACCCCACAGAAATTGGCAGACAGAAAGAGAAGCAGAAAGGAGAAATGACAAGGGAGACAAAAAGTAAGAAGCAGCAGAGAGAAAGAAAATGAGGAACTTCCTAAAAGATCTGTAACAGGAATCAAGGACTGTAACACTGAAGGGGTCCTACAGGAGTGTCAGCAGTGGCAGGCCCAGAAAAGGCCCTGTAGCAGTCAGTGGTGATGACAGAAACCTGCGTCAGGCATGCAGCTAAGAGAGCTGAACAAAACTGCTACACTGCCTATGAGCTAGGGCAGTTAGCAATAGAAAGGCTGACAATGGGGAAGTCATAGACAGAGAGGCCTGCATGGCTGAGAGGGGGTATGCATGGCCAAAGATAGCCATAGAGAGACAGACAGCAGGGAGGACAAAGACAGGGGCCTATATGGCAGAGAGGGGGTGTGTATGGCCAAAAGAAGGCCTATCCTGAGGGGGTGGGAGGAACTTGTCCTCAGGGGGCCAAGAGAGGCCTGCCTTGAGGGGGCTAGAGGAAGCCTGTCCTGAGAGGACAAAGGAAGCCTGCACAGCTGAGAGGTAGCTTGCAGGGCAGAGAGAAGGGCTTGCTTGCTTGCTTGCTTGCTTCGCTGAGAGATGCTAAGAAAGCTGTTCTGCACTGAAGAAGGGAAGGAAGTGCTCGCCACTTTGGGGGAGCCTTCCAGTCTTTGGCTACATGCTTCCTGATTCTGATCCTAAGTTGTAGCCTGTTGATCCTAATCCTGAGTTGTACCCTACTGCTTCCTTAAAAAGCTATATAACTGTAAGTACAGTTCTTGCATTCTGTGTGGACATTGCAACCAGATTATCGAACCCAGAAATAGAGACTGTCATGGGAGAGACAGCTGGTGTCAGAATTGGTAAAACGGTTCAAAAGTAGAGACATGTCGTCTTCCACCTCATAGGAATCAGCTTGTGCTGATCTTGATCCTCATTATCCCCCCTGCTGAAGTCAGACAGGTTTTGACACTTCTACTACATTTTTTGGGGACTACTGCCATTTTACAGAGAGACAAGTTGGATGCCACACTTGATAGGTATTATTTTTTTTTTTTTTTATCTCGTTATGGTAGGATCGTTGTAGGAGCTAGCAACGGAATAATCACCAGCCAAAATTTAATATTGTCTGCTAATAATTTTAGTTACTTCTTTCATGTCAACAGGAACCAAAATGCATTTTAAATTTATTTATTCTTCATAAAGTGCTGGTTATTTTGTAGACTGATAAGACTAATCAGTATGGGAGGAATTTCTGATACCTCAGAAAAACCATAGGATTTGATTTTTTTTTTTTAAAGCAAAGAGCTGGTGTAATTAAAGTTTGCCATCTAGTGACAAAGATCTCAAATAGCACTTACTTACTTCAGGGAAAACCCAGCCATCAGTAATCATGGCCTTAACTAAGTAACATAATTTTTTTTGAATCCCAGTATTTATACATTTAGATGAGTGGCTTTCTCTTCAAAATGGTCACTTTCAGAGGCTAAACACATAGTCCAATAAAGTTTTCCATTATTAGAATATTTTCTGTATTCCTCTTAAAAATTGCCTTCAGAGCTTGAGTCACAATAACAGCTATTAATAAAATTGTTACCATTTATGAAAGCCTCTATTAAACACACTATTTTATTTGGTTTACATAAATTCACCATCTCATACTAGCTTCACTATAAAAGCAACGGTGTATATGTTTAATGTTTTTTCATAGATCAGGGAAGTTGGGTGTAGAGAGATTTAATAAATTGTTCAAGATCATGCATACCACATAAGTAGCATATTAAAAATTTTAAGCCAAATTCACCAGACTAAAAATCACTACACCAAGCTGCGTCCCATTTAATGGGGATGTCATTCAAGTTCACCCTGTGCCAAATTCATTCTAATGAATATATAGGATTTTAGCATCAACAAAAAAATAGTCTAACCAGTCATAATTAAATGGTTGTTGCCATTAAACAGGAAATTTTACCTTTTGTCCTAAATGAAGTCTTAATTGAATATTAATCTTGAATTTTGTGTCTATAGCTGGGAAATTGACTACGTGGAGAGCTCTGAAGCGTAATTGAAATAAGCGAGATGCCTCTGAAGTTGATTCCTTTGATAGCAAGCACTCCATTGAAAACTTAGTCTTAGTGTTTACTTAAATAACAAAAACTGTTTTGTAATATAGACTTATCTTAATGGAATTGTTATACATAAACAGAGTAAATTGCTACTAATACACAGGCAACATCATAGTATCTTATTGTTTCCTGTTCCAACTAAAGAATCGTATCAGAATTTGAAAACCTATGCAATAATGGTGGCGTAGTAGGTAAGAGTTTGGCTGCTAACCAAAAGTTTCGCAGTCCAAATCCACCAGTCGCTCCTTGGAAACCCTATGGGGCAGTTCTACTCTGTCCTGTAGGGTCACTATGAGTCGGAACCAACTTGACTGCACCTAACCACAACATGCAATAATTTGGATTTGAAAGTATGAAACTCCTGCAGAATATAAAAACGGTTAACATTAACGATTAATTAATGATGTCAATGAGAGCTTTGGTGAATTCTTCAAACCTACTATGAAAGTCAAAACTGTTATTATCAAAGAAAATCTCCTAGAATGATTGTGTATTAAAAGCCCTAGTAAACCAATAATTTCTTTCAACCTAAATTATAATCTAGAACTAGAAAATAACATATTTAGTGTACTTCCTATGTTCACACTATGTTGGACTGAGGACTTACACTGATGATTTCTTTTAAACCTTAAAGCAACAAATGTAGTAGGTAGTACAGGCAGTCCCTGGGTTATGAACGAGACCTGTTCCTGTTACCTTTAAGTTGAATTTGTAGGTAAGCTGTGGTAGGTGCATATCGTTCTACTTAGCTTTATTTTAGTGCAAGAAAAGGGTTGAAGCCTTTTCAGTGATTTAAAAGCTGCACATGCAGCAAGTGAAGGTGATCGTGATGACGAGTTTGTTGGAAGTAAGGGATGGTTCAATAGTTTCAAAATGAGGGCAAATTTACTTAATATTAAAAGGCAGGTAGGAGTTGCCTGTAAATTGGACATTCCTAACCAGGGGACTGCCTGTAGTGTCTTTTCGCAATGGATGCTTCACTGCCCAGGTGGGCCCACTGGCATTTATTCACCCTCTCTCATCACCAACACATTTATTCCCCCCTGCTGGGAATACTGGCTACTAAAGGCTCACCCCTGAACCTCTTTGTACTTGCTCTGTTGCCAAAGGGCTTGCCCCACTCAAGATTATGCACCTCCCTGGGAATAGCCCACATCTGTTGACTGGTCAATACCCTGGTACAACAACCCAACTTTCTTGCGTTAATTTGGAATCATTCTGAAAGGCCATCCTAGCTCCAGGGTTATCTGTAGGATCAGCTTTTCATCTCAACTTCTTTCCAAACCTGGCTTCCTTACAGACGTTCCTGGGAACAATCCCCAGTAAACCTCCAGAAGGCAAATCTCCATCAGAGTCTCTTTCCAAGGAATCTGACTTAAGTCACATCTATATTAATGAGAAAACTGAAGCCTAGAGACCAAATCATTCATCAGTGTTCACACAGATAAGGAGTCAAGCTAGGATTTTAAGTTAGAAAACCTGGCTTCACCTACTCCTTTAAAAGCACCTTGTCATTTCAACATAACCTGAGGACGTCTAACCATAGCTGATATTCTTAAGGAGAAAATCGTATTGAAACAATAGAGGTGTGGCAACCAAGAAAGTAAGATTTGCCATAAAGTAATACCTACATTTATTTTACACTCTCAGAATGCAGTCAAACAGTCTCCTCTGAAGTTTGTTTCAATGCCTCAGATTTTTTTTTTAATAAATCTTATGAAAATCTTAATACACGAAAAACACGATTTTTTTTTTTTGACAAAACTCATAGCATCTAACTTTATAAAGAAGCTCTGGTGGCACAGTGGTTAAGCGCTCAGCCTTTCAATGGTTTGAACCCACCAGCCACTCCTGGGGAAAAAGATGTGGCAGTCTGTGTCCATAAAGATTACAGCCTTAGAAACCCTATGGGGGCAGTTCTACTCTGTCCTATAGGGTCGCTATGAGTCCAAATAGACTCAACAGCAATGGGTTTTGTTTTGGCATTTTGTTAAACCCAACGCCCAGTGCCATCGAGTTGATTCTGACTCATACCCACCCTATAGGACAGAGTAGAACTGCCCCATAGAGTTTCCAAGAAGCGCCTGGCGGATTCAAACTGCCGACGCTTTGGTTAGCAGCCACAGCACTTAACCACTACGCCACCAGATGTTTCATTTAGTGAGGTGTAAATAAAGAAGTGACAACTTATTAAAAAAAAAAAAAATCCTTATCCTTAATTCGTTTTGCTTGTATAAGGAAGAGAGACTAGAAGTTAAGGCATAGAAGCCTAGGCAGGAAGGAGCCCTGGTTGCGCAGTGGTTAAAATGCTTGGCTGCTAACAAAAAGGTCGGCAGTTTGAATCCACCAGCCGCTCTATGGGAGAAAGATATGGCAGTCTATTTCTGTGAAGGTTACAGCATTGGAAACCCTACGGGCATTCTACTCCGTCCTATAGGGTTGCTATGAGCTGGAATCGACTAGATGGCAGTGGGGTAGCCTAGGCAGACCAGAGTTTCAGGGGATGCTGCCAGGAGCCCTATTTGCTTTTAATCCTCCCCATTAGTGAATGAACAAATTATCTGGAACACAATCAACGTCGCTTGTTACTTCTAAGCACCTTATTGGAACATGTTAATTCTTTTTAAAATATGTGTTACTGAAGCCAGAACAACTTATTATATTTAGAAGAGGGTAGAGAAAAACACAATATATGCTTATATTTTGTCTTGAAAAGTGAAACTATTATGGTACTGCTGAATGTGACCTCCTTATTTGGAAATAGCCTGCTTTCGTTTCCTAATGGGGCTATAACACAAATATCACAAGTAGGTGGCTTTAAGAACAGAAGCTCATTTTCTCACAGTTCTGGGGGCTAAAAGTCCTGGGGGCTACAAGTTCTGGGGGCTAAAAGTCCCAAATCAGGGTCTCAGCCCTGCTGATTCCCTCATTGCCGTAGCCCCAGGGGATCCTATACTTGGTTCTTTGCAATCCAGGCATGGTATCTGCCTTCCTCATTATGTGCTTGCCTCTGTGTCTAATCTGTTCTTTCCTTAACTCAGAAGCGATTTGGTGTCGGACACACACTACACTGATATGGCCTCATTAACATAGCAAAGAAAACCCTGTTCCCAAATGGGTTTACATCCACAGGTATGTTAGGACTCCAACATGTATTTCCCAATAAAAAACCAAACCTGTTGCGGTCAGTGCGTTCCAACTCATGGAGATCCTATAGGACAGAGTAGAATTGTCCCATAGGGTTTCTAAGGAGCAGCTGGTGGATTTGAACTGCCAACCTACTGATTAGCAGCTGAGGTCTTAGCCACTGCGCCACAAGGGCTCCAACATGTATTTTGGAGGGAAAAAATTCAATCCATGAATTCGATTGAATTCAATTCAATTACAGATATAATTAGTTAATATGAAGTCATACTGGAGTAAGGTGGACCTTAATACAATAAGACCGGTGTCCTTATTAAAAGAGGAGACAAGACAGAGACAGAGAGCTACAAAGCGAATTCAGCCATGTGAGAACAGAGGCAAGGTTGGCATTAACTGCCACAAACCAAGAACACTTAGGGTTACTGGAACCTGAAGAGGCAAGGGAGGGTATTCTCCTAGAGCCTTCAGAGCAAGCATGGCCCTGCTAACACTCTGAATTCAGACTTCTAGCCTCCAGAACTGTGAGGGAATAAATTGCTGTTAAAAGCCACCCAGTTTATGGTACTTTGTTATTGTAACTTCAGGAAACTAATACAAGGGTGTCGCACAAATAATACTAGTGATAATCAGGCGAAGAGTAAAGAAAGAATGAAGATAACATGGAGTTTTTTATATGTAAGATCGGTACCATATATAACTGTTTGCTTTGAGTAATTTTTTATTATTCTCTCTTAGAAAGAGTAACCCATCTCAAAATAGTGTAATAAATTATTTCATTTCTGGACAAAATCAGTATGCATAATGTGGGTTGTAACACATGTTTTACCCTGCTTCTCTATTCTTGAAAGCCATTAATACTTAGTCCACTTAGAATTATCTCAAGAGTCAATGTTCCGATGACAATAAATCTACAGCAAGTACCACAGATGGCTGAAGACATTTTTTTCTTCCTTCCTCTTAAATATAATGAGTCCTTTTACTCTTTAGAGAAAAAAAACTGTATACATCATCTCCCGTAATTTTATCAGCTTTATACATATATGCTGTAACAATAATGTTTAAGAGATTCTAATTGGAAAGAGAATATTTTTAAAAATTCCACTTTTAACACATACTTCTCTTTAGGTTCAAAGACATTCTGCTAGAACAAGGCTCAGAACACAAAGGAAATCAATTCCCAAATGGGTCTACATTCCCTGAAGGCGACTTCCATGCTCTATGTCACTAATTGTATTGACAGCTGGTAGTTCCTACTTTCAGACAATTTATCTTCCCCCTGCATATTTATTGAAATACACCTTGTTGTAGTATTGACCTTACACCATGAGGAAGCAGTGAATAATAGCAGAGTCCCCCGGGTCCTGACAGATGGTCTTAGTATTTGGCTTTGCTGTCAACATTGGACCTCACAGCATAGGCAAAATAAAACATTAGCCACTGAAGTGAAAATGAAATGTAATCTGAAATAACGGGTAATGTGACAATTTGATTACAATATGTGTGTTTAATGCTGAATTTCAGGAGAAAACTATCTTGAATTGAAAAATAAGTCCCTGAGTCTAAAGAGGGAAAACAATGGGTCAAAGAGAAGCACTGCTGATTTCAGGTGCCAAAGTGAGCCATGTTTAGCCATGTCTAGCTAATTCTAAGCTCTTTTATTAAGTCAAACTTTAGCAAAAGACCCCTAATAGTTTATGTCAATAATAGGTGTAAATAACTAAATAAAATATCATTTACTAAACATATAAATTTTGTGGCGTTGAACAGTTGTATTGTTAGGAAACACTGGCAGTGTAGTGGTTAAGTGCTACGGCTGCTAACCAAAGGGTCGGCAGTTCAAATCAACCAGGAATTCCTGGAAACCCTATGGGGCAGTTCTACTCTGTCCTGTAGGGTCGCTACGAGTCGGAATAGACTCAATAACAATGAGTTTTTTGTCACTGTTAACACAGCACATTGAAAACTCAATGAAATAACATACTTTTCAAGTGACCGGACATTGTACACATTTTTATATGAGATTTTAAAATTGAACCTCTTAGAGGAGAATATTTAACACAACAGGTATGTATGTTTTATTGATGTGATCGTTCTAGGCACATATTTGAATTTCATTTTAAATCCAAAATATTGAATCTTCTTGCCTAATATTCCATTCCCCCGATTTCTCACTCATTATACCTGTGTGGGAAATGCTGGTGGCATAGTGTTTAAGTGCTATGGCTGCTAACCGAAGGTTTGGCAGTTTGAATCCACCAGGCACTCCTTGGAAACTCTATGGGGCAGTTCTACTCTGTCCTATAGGGTCCCTATGACTGGAATCCACTCCACGGCACTGGGTTTTTTTTTTTTTTTTATATATACCTGTGTGGACCCTTTCCTTTTGTTTTATATCATTCCTTCTTTTTTACCCTCACTCCAATTTAGCCTTCGTTTTCTCAGCAGTGTTGTCATTCCCAAACATAGATTTGATTATGTCATTCTCCTGCTTAAAATTTCCCAGTAGTTCTCAACTTCCTTAGTAAGGAATTCAAGATCTTTCATCATATGGCTCTAATTTACTTTTTTTTTTTTAAGTGTCATGACCAATCTCTATACCAAACTTTATACTTGAATGGCTCTGTGGCAAACTTTAATTTATTTTTATTTCTCTATCACCATGCATGAATGCTTGATACACGTTTATATGCAGTCAAAAAAAAAAAAAAAGCAAATGTTGCCATCAAGTCAGTTCCCACTCAAAACAGCCCTATAGGATAGAGTAGAACTACCCCATTGGGTTTCCAAGGAGGGAGCAGCTGGTGGGTTCAAACTGCTGACCTTTTGATTAGCAACCAAGCTCTTAATCACTGCACCACCAGGGCTCTTTATGTCCAGAAAATGAGTATTAATAGTCATTTTTCCATGTAATAGTAGTAACTATTGAAATGTAATAACGATTAGAATAACAAATCTACCATTAAATCAGTTGTTAACAAGTTGATTCTGACTCTTGGCTACAACATGTGTTAACAGTTCTCCACAGGGTTTTCAATGGCTGATTTTTCAGAGATGAGTCTCCAGGTCTTCTTCTAAAGTTCCTCTGGGTGGATTCAAACTTCTCAGTTAGCAACTGAGGACATTATCTTTTGCACTACCCAGGGACTCCTAATCTGTCATTAATGAGCACTTCACTATGTCCCAGGCACCCATTTGGGAATTGATTTTGTTGGTGTTCTGTATGTAGCTTTACATACAGTTGCATTAATCTTCATGACAAATATTATTACTCACATTTGAAAGTTGAAAAATCTGAAATTTGGAGCATGTAGCTGGAATTGTGCTATTTTTAAATGTCTAGTCTTTCCTTCATATCCTGTCCTTTTGCCCCCTGACAGCAACCATGTTTTCTTGGTGAACTGCCCTCTCTCATCCCACATAGTTAAGCCAATCTATTGCAAATATCAGTCCCCTCCTGTTTTATGGGAGGCCACGTTACCCAATCAGACTTCTACTTTGTATATGAAACCCAGATACTAGAAGACAACACGCCATTCTTTATCTTGCGTCCCTTACTGTAGGTATAGTGTATCCCTGAACTGTTAGTCGCCCTTTTTCTGGGCATCAGAGAGAAAGATGCATACAGATTGAAGTCAATACATTAAGAAATTAGAACCTAGAACTACTGAGAGAAATGAAACTTTGTTTAATTTGGTTGAAATCCTGAATCAAACAATTACTGAAACAAATCTTACCCCTGATATGTATATGAATTAATAATTATCTTTATACTTGAGCTAATTTAATTCTAGATTCTTTTGAAAGATATCAATGCCAGTGTCTCACTGATAGCAAGTAATAAAATCAAGATTTGAACTCAGCTCTGTCTGAGTCTAAAGTCCATGTTTTTGTAATGATTTCTTGCTTTATCCTCAACTAAAATGTGAATTCTTAATAAGAATCCTGAATTAAATGTCCTTATATACAATTATGCTATGAACAAAGTGTCCGCATAGCAATAATTATAACAGTTATTTATAGTGGCACAAACAGTTAACCGCTGGATTACTATTCAAAAGGTTGCCGGTTCAAACACACCCAGAGGCTTCTGGGGAGACAGACCTGGCAATCTGCTTCTGAAAGGTCACAGCCTTGAAAATCCTATGTTGCACAGCTCTACTCTGATACACATAGGGTTGTTATGAGTCAGAATCATTCAGTGGCAACTAACAAAGACAGCCATAAAAATGCTTACAATACTGATATTCATTTATAATTTTATGTATGATTTATGATTCATATCACTTAACCACTACACCACCAGGGTTTCCATGTATTATTATAGATTGACAATAAATATTTGTGAATTGATAGATGGGGTGGAACCCTATACTTGAAAATTTCACCCCATAATAGCAAGTTAAATAAAACTTTGATTTTTGGTGCAGGGTACTTTACAGAGTAGTCAAGGACAAAGCGAAATGCAAGAATTAGATGTGAAAAGAAAATATGTATTTGTTTAGGAATGCAAATTTGAAGCTGTCTTTAGTCACTTTTTGTTGGGTGCCCTGAAGTTGGTTCCATCTCATAGAGACCCTCTGTACAACAGAATAAAACACTGCCAGGTCCTGTGCCATCCTTGCAGCCACTGTGTCAGTCCATCTCCTTGAGGGTCTCCCTGTACTTTACCAAGCATGATGTCCTTCTTCAGGGACTGGTCCCTCCGGATATCGTGTCCAAAGTACATGAGACGAAGTCTCATCATCCTCGCTTCTAAGGAACATTCTGGCTGTACTTCTTCCAAGACAGATTTGTTCTTTTTTTGGCAGTCTATGATATATTCAATATTCTTCACCAACACCATAATTCAAAGGCGTCAATTCTTCTTTGGTCTTCCACACAGTCGAATGCTTTTGCATAGTTGATAAAACACAGGTATACATCTTTCTGGTATTCTCTGTTTTCAGTCAAGATCCATCTGACATGATTCAGCAAAGATATCCCTCATTCCGCATCCTCTCGTGAATCCAGCTTGAATTTCTGGCAGTTCCCTGCTGATGTACTGCTGCAACCATTTTTGAGTTACCTTCAGCAAAATTTTACTTGCTTGTGATATAATTTGATAATTTCGGCATTATGTGGGATCACCTTTCTTTGGAATGGGCAAAAATATGGATCTTTTCCAATCTGTTGACCATGTAGCTCTCTTCCAAATTTCTTGGCATAGACAAGTGAATATCTACAGTGCTGCATCAGTTTGCTGAAACATCTCAATTGGTATTCCTTCAATTTCTGGAGCCTTGTTTTTTCCCCAGTGCCTTTATTGTAGCTTAGACTCCTTCCTTCAGTAGAAGGTTCTTGATCCCATACTACCTCCTCAAATGGTTGAACATTGACCAATTCTTTTTGGTACACCCACACTGTGTATTCTTCCATCTTCTTTTGATGCTTCCTGTAGTGTTTAATATTTTGCCCATAGAATTCTTCAGCATTGCAACTTGAGTTTTGAATTTTTCTTCAGTTTTTTCAGCTTGAGAAATGCCGAGTGAGTTCTTTCCTTTTGTTCCAAAATGTTCTGTTACAGTTCAATATAAATATTCCGTAATATTTTGGACCATAAGTGTTCTGTAACCTGGTTTTCTAACTCCAGGCCTTTGCACATTTCATTATAATATTTACTTTGTCTTCTTCAGCCACCCTTTGAAATCTTCTGTTCAACTCTTTTGTGTCATCATTTCTTCAGTTTTCTTTAGGTACTCAAAGTTCAAGAGCAAGTTTCAGAGTCTTTTCTGACATCCATTTTGGTCTTTTCTTTCCCGTATTTTTAATAACCTTTTGCTTTCTTCATATTTAATGTCCTTGATGTTCAATGTGTTTAAATCTATTCTGAAGATGGTTTCTTCAACATTGTATTTTGGCTCACATGGATTTATTTTAATTTTTTCAGCTTCAACTTGAACTTGCATATGAACAACCTATTGTCTGTTCCATAGTCGGCTTTTGGCCTTGTTCTGACTCTTGATATTGAGCTTCTCCATAGTCTCTTTCCACAGATGTAGTCAACTTGATTCCTGCGTATTCCATCTGGTGAGGTTCATGTGTATAGTCATGGTTTATGTTGTTGAAGAAAAGGTATTTCCAATTAAGAAGTCATTGGTCTTGCAAAATTCTGTCATGCAATCTCTGGTGTCATTTCTATCACAGAGGTCATATTTTCCAACTAACAATCCTTCTTGTTTCCAACTTTTACATTACAATCACTAGTAAGTCTCACCACATCTCGATTGTCTGTTTGGCCAGTTTCAGACTGCAGAAGTTGGTAAAAAATCTTCAATTTCCTCATCTTTGGGCATTAGTGTTTTTGAGTAAGTTTGAATAATAGTTGTATTAACTGGTATTCCTTGTAATTATATGCATATTTTTTTATCATTGACAGTATTGTACTTCAGGATAGATCTTGAAATGTTCTTTTTGACAATGAACGTGATGCCATTCTTCTTTAATTTGTCATTCCTGGCATAGTAGACCATATGATTGCCCAATTCAAAATGGCTAATGCCAGTCCATTTCAACTCACTAATCTCTAGGATATCAATGTTTATTCATTCCATTTCAGTTTTGACGGCTTTCACGTTTCCTGGATTCATACTTCATACTTTGCAGGTTCTGATTATTAATGGATGTTCGCAGCTGTTTCTTCTCATTTTGAATTGTGCTGCATTAGTAAATGAAGATCCTGAAAGCTTTATTCCATCCACATCATTAAGGTTGACTGTACTTTGAGGAGGCAGCTCTTCCCCAGTCATACATTGAGTGCCTTCCAGTCTGAGGGGCTCATCTTCTGGCATCATATCAGATAATAGCCTGCTGCTATTCATAAGGTTTTCACTGTTTTTTTTTTTTTTTTTTCAGAAAGAGACCACTAAGTCCTTCTTCCTAGTCTGTCTTAGTCTGGAAACTCCACTGAAACCTGTCTACCATGGTTGATTCTGAAGGTATTTGAAATACTGGTGGCATAGCTTTTAATATCACTCAAACACGCAAGCCACCACAGTAGCATGAACTGACAGATCAGTGGAGGTTTGTTCACTTAAATAGGGACTATAGAGATTAACCTAGGACAAAATGCTCATAGGGGACATAACCATTTCACATGCCACATTTTTTCCATATGTGTTATTTTCATAACAATAAGAATTTCTTAATAAAATAAAGGGATAATTCTCACTTCTCATTGGAAAGATTCAGTAATCATATTTGTATATTTTAATTCCATCTGCTAATGCCTTTGTCTTTAAGTATACCACAGGACTTGAAGAATAAAATGACTCTTTCCCTGTCTTAGTTATCTAGGGCTACTGTAACAGAAATACCATGAGTGATGGCTTTGACAAACAAATTTATTTTCTCATGGTTTAGGAGGCTAGAAGTCTGAATTCAGGGAGCCAGCTCTAGTGCAAGACTTTCTCTCTCTGTTGGCTCTGGAGGAAAGTCCTTGTCTGTTTTAGCTTCTGCTCCTCTTCATGTGGCCTGGCATTTCTCTTGCCCCATCTCTGCTTCTCTTGCTTGTTTAGTCTCTTTTATATTTCTAAAGAGATTGACTTAAGCAAGATACCAAACCAAAACCAAACCCAATGTTGTCGAGTCAATTCCAACTTATAGCAACTCTATAGGACGGAGTAGAACAGCCTTAAAGGGTTTCCAAAGAGTGACTAGTGGATTCTAACTGCAGGCCTTATGGTTGGCAGCCTGAGTTCTTAACCACTTTGCCACCAGGGCTCTGACTCAAGAGGTATCCTACAGTAATGCTGCATCATTAACATAACAAAGACAATCCATTCTCAAATGGGATTATAACCACAGGCATAGAGTTTAGGATTTATAACACATATTTCTGGGGGACAGAATTCAATCCACAACATTCCTAAACTATACTATCCTATACTACAGAAAATACAGCTTTTACTTTATTTTGTAGATAGTGAGAGTATTCTCCTCTGCATTTTTTACATTTTCTGTTACAGTTCAATATAAATATTCCACAGTATTTTGGAACATAAGTGTTAGACGATGTAGCCAATGAAATAGGCATCATTGTCCTTTAAATAATAGATCCCTCTAAAACCACATTTGCATTTTTCCTGACAAGAAAGGACATATGTTAATCCAAAAGGTTTTTGAGGAAAAAAAAAAAGGGTAGAAAGAAGATATTCAGCATGCTACATAATTTAAAATTAAAAGCAAATCTAGAAGCAAGGTACAGCCTTTGAAAAATAAATGCCGCCACAGCATCTGATGTGATTTCTTGAGCTATTTTTTTCTTCTCTCTATTGACACTGAAATCATGAAAACTGCAAAACCAATACATTCTTGTAGTTGTATATAATACTTGAGAAATATTCCTAATGAGCCACAATTTGTATCTCTCAATGAGGTTCAAAATATTATTTACTATATCTTGTAAGGATAAATTTAATAATGTCAGTTCTATGGTTAGCTTCAGGGTTGCACCTAGTATGCAGACAGCACATTTTAGTTACTTGTTTTGTTTCCTCTCAGGTTTTCTTTACTCAACATAGGTTAGCAATTATCTGATGAATGACAATGGGTATAAATGAGCAGGCTAAATATTTTAGAGCCATATGATAACATTTTTTTTTTTTTTTGAGATTTTTCCCCAAAAGCCAACACTCAATTATTCATTTCATTTTTAATTGTGTAAATAGATCAGGGGGATGGAGCCCCATGTTATCTAAAATGGTAGATAAGTTATCATCCTAACACTTACATTAAGTTTGGATTAAGAGTGCACATACGTACATCATTTAATGTTAATGTTGAAGATATAAAAAATCATTTAAAGACCCACTCTCTCATTTCACAAGTGAGGATACTGAGTTCTAAAAATGTATCAAACTTTCCCAGAGTTATCAGAGCACATTGGATTTTTTGTCTCTTCCTCAGTCACATTGATCTAACAATTTGCATCAACCCAGATCCAGCCAAGTGTCTGTCTTTTCTTGTTGTGCACAGGACTATTTTAACTGGTTGAGAAAAATCTCAAAATTGTTTGGGCCTGTCTCATTTCAATTCATGGTCACGAAACTCAAAAGAGCACTACGTAGTGATCTTTGTACAGTTCGCTAGTGTCATGGTTTGAATTACGTCCCCCCAAATATGAGTATCAATTTGGCTAGGCCATGATTCCCACTATTGTGTGATTGTCCGCCATTTTGTCATCTACTGTTATTTTCCTACATGTTGTAAATCATACCTCTATGATGTTGATGAGATGGGATTATTGGCACTTATGTTAATGAAGCAAGACTCAATCTACAAGATTGGATTGTGTTTTGAGCCAATCTCTTTTGAGATAGAAAAGAAAGAAGTGAGCAGAAAGCCATGGGGATCTTATACCACCAAGAAAGCAATTCTGGGAGCAGAAAGGGTCCTTTAGACTCGAGGTCCTTGTGCTGAGAAGCCTCTAGGCCAGGGAAAATTGATGAGAAGGACATTCCTCCAGAGCTGACAGAGAGAGAATGCCTTCCCCTGGAGCTGACTCCTTGAATCTGAACTTCTAGCCTACTAGATTGTGAGAGAATAAACTTCTGTTTGTTGAAGGCTTCCACTTGTGGTATTTCTGTTATAGCAGCCCTGGATAACTAAGACATCTAGTAAGCTCACTTCACCACACACTACGAGGGCAATTTCACAAAGTCTTGTCTTCTAAATTGCTAGAAACCCTCACCCCTTCCTCATCCGATGACCTTATCTTCATACCTCACTAAGATAATGAAAGTAATTTAGCCAGAAACTTCTTATCTTCCACCACGAAATATACAAATATAACTGAATTTGTATGCATATTCTTTATCTTCCTTCCTGTTACAGGAATTGAAATATCCCTATAGTTCTCAAAAACTAACTCTTCACTATATGCCCTTTATTCTTTCCTTTCCACCTTGGGGATTTTACTGTGTAATTTTTTCTCATCCAGTGGAATATTCCCATCAGTATAAGAACACTTTTAATATTAGCCTGTAAAAAGAAATACAAAAACAAAGGTTCTCTTTGATAATAAATACCCTTCTAAGTATTCCCCATTTCTCTATTCCTCTTCAGAATAAAATTTAAAGAGATGTATGTCCTGTCTATCCATATCCTCATCTCCTTTTAACCTTTCAATCCACACCAATCTGACTTCTCTTCATCACTGTAACACCTTTAGCAAGGTTATCAAAAAATACCTCCATGTTAGTTGCAAAAGGACAAATATTGTATAAGACCACTATTATAAGAACTAGAGAAATAGTTTAAACAGAGAAGAAAATATTCTTTGATGGTTACGAGAGGGACGAGGGAGGGAGGGTGGGAGAGGGGTACTCACTAATTAGATAATAGATAAAAACTACTTCAGGTGAAGGGAAAAACGGCACACAGTACAGGAGAGGCCAGCACAACTGGACAAAACCAAAAGCAGTTTCCTGAATAAACTGAATGCTTCGAAGGCCAGCGTAGCAGAGGTGGCGGTTTGGGGGTTATGGTTTCAGGGGACATCTAAGTCAATTGGCATAATAAAATCTGTTAAGAAAACATTCTGCATCCAACTTTGGAGAGCTGCATCTGGGGTCTTAAACCCTAGCAAGCGGCCATCTAAAATGCATCAATTGGTCTCAACCCACCTGGACCAAAGGAGAATGAAGAACACCGAGGACAAAAGGTAATTATGAGCCCAAGAAACAGAAAGGGCCACATAAACCAGAGACTACATCAGCCTGTGACCGGAAGAAGATGGTGCCCGGCTACAACCAATGACTGCCCTGTTAGGGGACACAACAGAGAACCCCTGAGGGAGCAGGAAAGCAGTGGGATGCAGACCCCAAATTCTCATAAAAAGACCAGATTTAATGGTCTGACTGAGACTGGAAGGACCCCAGTGGTCATGGCCCCCAGACCTTCTGTTAGCCCAGGACAGGAACCGTTCCCAAAGCCCACTCTTCAGACAGGGATTTGACTGGACAATGGGATAGAAAAAGACGCTGGTGAAGAATGATCTCTTGGATCAAGTAGACACTTGAGACTATGTTGGCATCTCCTATCTGGAGAGGAGATGAGAGGGCAGAGGGGGTTAGAAGCTGGCAGAATAGACACGAAAAGAGAGAGTGGAGGGAAGGAGGGGGCTGTCACTTTAGGGGGAGAGCAATTAGGTGTACCTAGCAAGGTGTACATAAATTTTTGTACAAGAGACTGACTTGATTTGTAAACTTTCACTTAAAGCACAATAAAAATTTAAAAAAAAAAAAAAAAACCTCCATGTTGCCACATCCATTGACTATTTCTAGTTTTCGTTATAAGAGATCTGGAAGCTTTCATAAAGGTTGATCACCCCCTTCCACTCCTTCATAAAACATTTTCTTCTCTTGGCTTTCCTAATTCTGCATCTTAATGATTTTCTTCCTAACCCTCTTACTATTCTTCCCCAGTCTCTTTTGCTGACTACATCTCTTCAACATTTCCTTTAATGGTGGCAGTGGTGCTTCAGCGATTACAATTCTCAACTTCCATGCAGGAAATCTTGGTTTGTTTATACTGCCCGTTCCCTGTCATGTAGGTAAAGTCCACTTCACTTATATTACCTGTCTGGCTCCTATAGGCAGATGGGTTTTGGAATATGATTGCATGTCATTTTTCAAAATGTTTATCAAATCAACTCAGGAACCTGCTTAAGATCCTCTAGATAGAGGTTCTTCCTTGAATTAGAGTATTTTCTAAATTCTTAACTGTTTCTACAATGTCCTGCCAGATACGGGCATCTGCCTCCACCCCTAACCTCACCTGGTACCACTCGGCCCTAACTCATAAAGATTAACCAAATCAGTTTATTTTATTGTTATTGTTTCTCAAATATGATGGGTTTCTTTTATTTCAGAGACATACATCTTTTTTTTTCCCCATTGGAATACTTTCCCATGACCTTTGGGAAGCTTGTCTTCCTATCATTACTCAAATCTCAGCTCAAATATCACTTCATCAAAAAAGGCTTCAATGGCCACTCTATCATATAAATGAGTACCCACATCTACCATTTACATACCCAACTAATACTCCACCATATCAGGCTGTTTTATTTTATTTTGTGAAATTATCTCTATCTGCCATTATCTTATTTGTTTACATGGTAGTTTTGAAACTCCTCTCATCAAAATGTAATACCTTGAAAAGAAGGAGCCTTTCAGTGCTACATCTTCAGGATGTAGGACATCGCTTTGTATGAATATGATCCAGGAAGTGTTGAAATTCAAATCTAGGTGTCCAACTTCAATTTCAATGCAGTCACTATTCAGGGTCCCTTACCATACTCTGTTGCCTGTCTGCATCTTCCTAGCTATTTATAAAATTTGCTCAGGTGTCCCTTAGAATAAATACATTTTATGCTTGCTTTATCATCCTGAGCAAAACTAACACCTAGCCATGCTGGCTAAATTCAAGTAAAAATAAAGAACTGTATATATTTCCATTTCGTGATGCAAATATATCCCTGCCCTTTGTAGTTTTATTAGGAATAGAGTGCTGTGGTTAAGAAATAACACAGATTCTTGGACCAAAATGCCAGGATTCCAACCCCAGATCAGGCATTTCTAACTACGCAGCCTTCCTCATGTCTCTTAACCTGTCTGTGCCTCAGAATTCTTATCCGTAACCTGGAGCTTATAATAGCACTTACTTTACAGAGTTGTTTCAGGTTTGAGTAAATACGTTGTGCAGTTAGAATAGTGTCTATTGCATAAAGCATCCTCACTTTTGTTTCCTGTTTTTATTAGTTAATTATTATTAAAAATACAAAGACAGGCATTGAAATGAATGTAATAAAACAAGTAGTCGACACTAAGATTTTGGCGTAGAACTGATGGAATTGATATTTGGTCCCACTACTTAAAAAAAACTCAGATTTAGAAACGCTTGTTTTAATATGCGTTTTTTACTCATGAGAATCTTAGCTTTGATTTTGGCTGTCGATTTGATAATCAATCACATTGTTTTGGATTAAAATAATGTCAATAGTATGTGCTGTTTTAAAGACAGGAAAAATAGACCAAGAATACATTGAGCAGTACAGACCATAGTGGTAGACAAAGAAATCATTCTCTTGTAACAGTCACATTTTTTTTTTTCTTTCTGGCTTGTCACTTTATCTAGTGCTCACAATTTAATATTCTTTTGATATCAACTATTTCAAATGACTTTTAATGATAGAGTTGTTCAAAAATATCAAAGATCAAAGACAGAGTAAATCATTTTTGGTAAAGGCAGAGAAATGTCTTTGTCTTCAGTCCTTTCTCACTTCTTTGAAAATCCTAACCTATCATTATTTCTGCAGAATTTCTGAATCCTAGCAGGTTCACATCAATCTTGATTCCATTTGTTTATGTATTTTTAAGTACATATATTACTTGAAAAAGTTTATTGCTTGCTCACGATGCAGAATCTTTTCACTTTTGTTTACAATTTAGGTTGAACATGGCACATGACAAGTGCAGATTTGTCCATCTACCTGTTAACATTTATAGTCTCTTTTTTGCTGTGACTTTCTCAGGCAAAACTTGATGTATAATAGATTGGCTGTCACTTAACAAATGGATGCTTTGTTAACTTCAGGTTGTTTCTAAGTAATAATGGAACTTAGTTGCTGTAAGACAGATTTGTTCCATTTAAGCCCACACAACGAAGTTGTCCTACACACTTACTGAAGTTGAAGTTCCTATGTAGACTTCCAGGAGAAAGCTGTTGGGAGTTCCAGGACTTACTGGATGAGGAAAAGCAAGAACGCTTCTCTAGTAAAACCTTGGGCAAAGAGCACAGTTTTAGACACTGAGAAAACAGTTAATGGTTATTTCAGTAGTTAAGATGGTTTCCAGTGAATCGTAGATAATGAAAAAATATGTTGAATGTTCTAATTTACTTACCCTGAGACAAAATTTACAACCATCGATCATTTATTTTTGATTAAATTCATTGTTTAATAAAATTCACAAGAATGTTCTAAAGAAGATAATGATGATTATAGTTCACAGTACTAGTATGACTTGTTTTTGAATCGACTTATCTTCAATTTCAAATCTATATCTCTTAGTTTATCTGTTCCGTTTATGTGTATTTTTATAATAAAATAGTTCCTTCCTTGAGAGAGAAAATTTTCCACTCCTTTTTTTGTTTCTTTCTTCTCCTTCTTAATCTCCATGTACTATATGTTAGTCATATGTGAGACACAGGTGTGTTGTTATAACATTTTATCAGGTGGCAAAAAAAATTACAGTTTCAGAAACCAATTATCCAGTGAGCTAGTTAAAGGTTAGCCATAAGATCTCTTTCATTTTTAAATGGCTGTCATTTATTAAATGGAAAAATGCCCTGAGGTTAAGGAGTAAGTCACTTCGTTTATTTGTCATTAAATGACTAATAATTATCTTATAGATTTTGAATTTCTTATTATTCACCAGATAACATGCTGTGACAGAACTTTCAGAGCCAAAAAACTCTGGGACCAGATTCCAGTGTGATTTGAGAAATCGAAGATGCAAAGCTGAAGACATCTCCTGAGGGGGGAAGGGGCTCAGATATTAATGGAAGGGGTGCACAGACATAAAGTAACAGTTTTTGAGCTTACTTCAAATGTCTATCTGTGACTTCCTCTTCAAGCACTGAAAACTTGAGGTGTATGGCTTCCTCCTACATAATCCATTTCTTTAGAGATATAATCTAGTTCCTCTACATAGATTAAAAAGTGTTTTGAACTCAAGGTTCAGAGTTGTTTCTATCACCGTGCAATAAAATATTTCTTTTTATCACAAATTTAATAGTCCAAAAATATGAATGGATAAGCATATATTTAAAAAATAAGACCTTGGTAAGCAAACCATTAAGCCAGTATTATTATAACAAATAGGAATAGCAAAGGACATGGAAGAATTTGTAAAATATAGAAATTGTAAAAAATGATTGCGGGAACAGCATGTCTGATTAAAACCAATGTGTTCTGTTCCCAAACGTCTTTTTCAAAGTGCTTTCAGTACTGTTTTTGTTAAAAACATACCAGAAACTTACTAAGTGTGTGCCTCTGGCACAAAGCTTGTTGATTTTAGGGTATAAGAAACATAGGGAAGGTGAGAAAGTATCAACTAGATCCAGCAGCACTAAGGCAAATAGTTTTATTTCAGAGGGAATTAAACAGGACAGATAAATCGCTAGAGGGTTATGGGCTTCATTCAGTTGATACAGCCTCCAGGACAAGTCATCCTACGTGCCTTAATTCTTTTTGTGTACAATAGTTTCAGGCTGTAAAGCATTTCCACAAAAGATGTCACGTTAAATCAATGCATGTTAGCCTGTGTTTTTTGTTGTCCTTCACTTATTTTGTAAAGTCGATGTGATCCTTAGCTTTGTGAGTCTTACCTGAGCCTGAATTGAGATAATAAAGGTCAATCTAACTCTGTGAAACAAATTAAAACTAAATACACTAGGAAGAGAGACTCCTTAAATAAATCTTGAAATGAATCGTATTCTAAAGTGAAATGTCATTGTAATGTTGGCTTTGACTCCTAAGGCATTGTCTCCAATTCCCATCCTTCATTTTGCCATACTCTTCACACAGTCTGTATTATCATTTACTTAATATTTTTATTTTTAATGGCTCACTCTTTTTCAGTATCCTCCTAACTCTCATGAAATCAAAACTTGGATATACTTGTTATTTTTTTTCTAATATACATAAAAATAAATAGCAATTGCAATTAAAAAGGTTGTTAGTGTTCCTGCTCCTAGTATTATTTTCATATTTTACCAATAGTATGTTTACCTCAGGGCCCTGATGGCACAGTGGTTAAGAGCTACGTTGTGCTATGGCTGCTAACCAAAAAGGTCAGCAGTTCAAAGCCATCAGCCACTCCTTGGAAACCCTATGGGGTGGTTCTACTCTGTCCTATAGAGTCACTTTGAGTCAGAAAAGACTGGATAGCAATGGGCTTGGTTTGGTTTACGTTTACCTCACCTTGGGAAATGTCCTCTTATATATTTAGTATGCTGTACATATTTTTTAATATTCTATTTTCTTAAACAATCATGTATGTATTTATAAGCACTCGTTAAAGGGAAGTCTTGAACGAATATAAAAATATCATTGGGGGGGGCCAAGATGGCGGACTAGGTGGACGCTCCCGCGGATCCCTCTTGCAACAAAGACTCGGAAAAACAAGGGAATCGATCACATACATAACAATCTATGAACTCTGAACAACAAGCACAGACTTAGAGACGGAGGACGAACAAATACGGGCAGACAGCGACTGTTTTCAGAACTAGGAGCCAGCGCACCAGGCAGGTGACCTTCGGAGCTCGATCTGGGGCAGAGCCCAGGGGGGCAGACGGCACAGAAAGGGGGCCCACCCCTTCCCCCCCGAACCCATCCCGGGAGGAAGCCTAGCAGGTTGGCGCGGGCGGCGTAGGGGCGCAGCCGGAGGGAGAAACACCCGGGAGGCAGTGACTGATCTGAGAGGGGGGAGAACAGCGTCCCAGCTGGGGTGCCCTGCTGTCCGCCGGGAGTTAGGCGAGAAGCCGACGGGGCGCGCGCGGGGGGGGGTCAGCTGTGTTTCCCTGGGGTGACCCCAGGGCGGGGCCCACGCGTTCGTGCGGGAGGACGCGCACCCAGTCCGCGCGTGTGGCACGGCACACCAGAGGGAGAAATCCCCGGAGGTGTCTGGTCTCAAAACAGGGAAAGCAGCATCCCAGACGGGGAGCCATTCCGCTGCGATCTGGGCACGCGCGCGCGCGCGGGCGGGGCATGAGCGCGGGGTCCATTTTTATTACCCTGAATTGACCCAGAGGGCGGGAACACCTGGTCGTGCGAGTGACGCCCTCCCAGTTTGCGCGAGAGGTGCGGCACACTGGAAGGAGAAGTCCCCGGGAGGAACTGATTGGTCCCAAAGCGCAGAAAGTAGCATCCCAGACAAAGTGCCGCCCTGCTGGGGCTTGGGCGCGCGCACGAGCGGGCCGTGAGCGCGGAGTCCATTTTTATTGCCCTGAATTGACCCAGGGGGCAGGCCCACCTGGCCGTGCGGAGGAACTGATTGGTCCCAAAGCGCAGAAAGTAGCATCCCAGACAGAGTGCCACCCTGCTGGGGCTTGGGCGCGCGCGGGCGGGGCGTGAGCGCGGAGTCCATTTTTATCGCCCTGAATTGACCCAGGGGGCGGGCCCACCTGGCCGTGCGGAGGAACTGATTGGTCCCGAAGCGCAGAAAGTAGCGTCCCAGACGGGGTTCCGTCCTGCTGGGGCTTGGGCGCGCGCACGAGCGGGGCGTGAGCACGGAGTCCATTTTTATTGCCCTGAATAGACCCTGGGGGCGGGCCCACCCGTTCGTGCGGGAAACGCCCACCCAGTGCCCACGAGCGGTGCCGCGCACCGGAGGAAGTCCCCAGGAGGAAGGGACTGGTTTCCGAGCAAGGAAAGCAGTGTCCTAGCCAGGGACCCGTCCAGCCCGGATTTTGGCAAACGGGGGCGGAGCGTGAACGTGGTGTTCAGCTCTATATTCTGTGGTGCTACACTCCTAGCTCTCAGATCCCTCCCTCACCCTCCCCAGGCGAGCCCATTAACATCCGAATACCCGGAGCCAGAGAGAGAATTCAGATAGGGATCTGACTGCATTTTTTTTTAGCTGACTACTTGGAAAATCTAGTTTCCCAGTGATGGCTCGGAGACAGCAGTCCATATCAAACCACATAAAGAAACAGACCATGACAGCTTCTCCAACCCCCCAAACAAAAGAATCAAAATCTTTCCCAAATGAAGATACAATCCTGGAATTATCAGATACAGAATATAAAAAACTAATTTACAAAATGCTTAAAGATATCACGAATGAAATTAGGATAAATGCAGAAAAAGCCAAGGAACACACTGATAAAACTGTTGAAGAACTCAAAAAGATTATTCAAGAACATAGTGGAAAAATTAACAAGTTGCAAGAATCCATAGAGAGACAGCATGTAGAAATCCAAAAGATTAACAATAAAATTACAGAATTTGACAACGCAATAGAAAGTCAGAGGAGCAGACTCGAGCAATTAGAATGTAGACTGGGACTTCTGGAGGACCAGGGAAACAACACCAACATAGCTGGAAAAAAATCAGATAAAAGAATTAAAAAAAATGAAGAAACCCTAAGAATCATGTGGGACTCTATCAAGAAGGATAACTTGCGAGTGATTGGAGTCCCAGAACAGGGAGGGGGGACAGAAAACACAGAGAAAATAGTTGAAGAACTCCTGACACAAAACTTCCCTGACATCATGAAAGAAGAAAGGATATCTATCCAAGATGCTCATCGAACCCCATTTAAGATTGATCCAAAAAGAAAAACACCAAGACATATCATCATCAAACTTGCCAAAACCAAAGACAAACAGAAAATTTTAAAAGCAGCCAGGGAGAAAAGAAAGGTTTCCTTCAAGGGAGAATCAATAAGAATAAGTTCAGACTACTCAGCAGAAACTATGCAGGCAAGAAGGGAATGGGACGACATATACAGAGCACTAAACGAGAAAAACTGCCAACCAAGGATCATATATCCAGCAAAACTCTCTGAAATATGAAGGAGAAATTAAGATATTTACAGATAAACACAAGTTTAGAGAATTTGCAAAAACTAAACCAAGACTGCAAGAAATGCTAAAGGAGATTGTTTGGCCTGATGACCAATAATATCAGGTACCAGCACAATACAAGGTCACAAAACAGAACGTCCTGATATCAACGCAACTCAAACAGAGAAAGCACAAAAACAAACAAATTAAGACTAATTCTAAAAAATAAATAAATAAACAAAATAATACACACAACAGGAAATCATGGAAATCAATAGCTAAACGATCAAAATAATCAAAAAGAGGGACTAAATATAGGAGGCATTGAACTGCCAGATGGAGAGTGATACAAGGCGAAATAGAAGGATACAAGTTAGGGTTTTACTTAGAAAAATAGGGGTAAATAAAAAGGTAACCACAAAAAGGAATATCAATTCCATAACTCAAGAAAAAAGCCAAGAAAAACGTAACGACTCAATAAACACAAAGTTAAACATTATGAAAATGAGGATCTCACAAGCTACTAAGAAAAACGTCTCAGCACAAAAAAGCATGTGGAAAAATGAAATGGCCAACAACACACATAAAAAGGCATCAAAATGACAGCACTAAAAACTTACTTATCTATAATTACGCTGAATGTAAATGGACTAAATGCACCAATAAAGAGACAGAGAGTCACGGACTGGATAAAAAAACACGATCCATCTATATGCTGCCTACAAGAGACACACCTTAGACTTAGAGACACAAACAAACTAAAACTCAAAGGATGGAAAAAAGTATATCAAGCAAACAATAAGCAAAAAAGAAGAGGAGTAGCAATATTAATTTCTGACAAAATAGACTTTAGACTTAAATCCACCACAAAGGATAAAGAAGGACACTATATAATGATAAAAGGGACAATTGATCAGGAAGACATAACCATATTAAATATTTACGCACCTAATGACAGGGCTGCAAGATACATAAATCAAATTTTAACAGAATTGAAAAGTGAGATAGACACCTCCACATATATAGTAGGAGACTTCAACACACCACTTTCGGAGAAGGACAGGACATCCAGTAAGAAGCTCAATAGAGACACGGAAGACCTACTTACAACAATCAACCAACTTGACCTCATTGACTTATACAGAACTCTCCACCCAACTGCTGCAAAATATACTTTTTTTTCTAGCGCACATGGAACATTCTCTAGAATAGACCACATATTAGGGCATAAAACAAATCTTTGCAGAATCCAAAACATCGAAATATTACAAAGCATCTTCTCAGACCACAAGGCAATGAAGCTAGAAATCAATAACAGAAAAACTAGGGAAAAGAAATCAAATACTTGGAAAATGAACAATACCCTCCTGAAAAAAGACTGGGTTATAGAAGACATCAAGGAGGGAATAAGGAAATTCTTAGAAAACAACGAGAATGAAAATACTTCCTATCAAAACCTCTGGGACACAGCAAAAGCAGTGCTCAGAGGCCAATTTATATCGATAAATGCACACATACAAAAAGAAGAAAGAGACAAAATCAGAGAACTGTCCCGACAACTTGAGCAAATAGAAAGTGAGCAACAAAAGAATCCATCAGGCACCCGAAGAAAACAAATAATAAAAATTAGAGCTGAACTAAATGAATTAGAGAACAGAAAAACAATTGAAAGAATTAACAAAGCCAAAAGCTGGTTCTTTGAAAAAATTAACAAAATTGATAAACCATTGGCTAGACTGACTAAAGAAAAACAGGAAAGGAAACAAATAACCCGAATAAGAAACGAGAAGGACCACATCACAACAGAACCAAATGAAATCAAAAGAATCATATCAGATTACTACATAAAATTGTACTCTAACAAATTTGAAAACCTAGAAGAAATGGATAAATTCTTGGAACAACACTACTTACCTAAACTAACACATACAGAAGTAGAACAACTAAATAGACCCATAACAAAAAAAGAGATTGAAATGGTAATCAAAAAACTCCCAACAAAAAAAAGTCCTGGCCCAGATGGCTTCACTGCAGAGTTCTACCAAACCTTCAGAGAAGACTTAACACCATTACTATTGAAGGTATTTCAAAGTATAGAAAAAGACGGAATACTACCCAACTCATTCTATGAAGCCACCATCTCCCTGATACCAAAACCAGGTAAAGACATTACAAAAAAAGAAAATTTTAGACCTATATCCCTCATGAACATAGATGCAAAAATCCTTAATAAAATTCTAGCCAATAGAATCCAACAACACATCAAAAAAATAATTCACCCTGATCAAGTGGGATTTATACCAGGTATGCAAGGCTGGTTTAATATCAGAAAAACCATTAATGTAATCCATCACATAAATAAAACAAAAGACAAAAACCACATGATCTTATCAATTGATGCAGAAAAGGCATTTGACAAAGTCCAACACCCATTTATGATAAAAACTCTCACCAAAATAGGAATTGAAGGAAAATTCCTCAACATAATAAAGGGCATATATGCAAAGCCAACAGCCAATATCACTCTAAATGGAGAGAACCTGAAAGCATTTCCCTTGAGAACGGGAACCAGACAAGGATGCCCTTTATCACCGCTCTTATTCAACATCGTACTTGAAGTCCTAGCCAGGGCAATTAGGCTAGACAAAGAAATAAAGGGTATTCAGATTGGTAAGGAGGAAGTAAAGCTATCACTATTTGCAGATGACATGATCGTATACATGGAAAACCCTAAGAAATCCTCCAGAAAACTACTGAAACTAATAGAAGAGTTTGGAAGAGTCTCAGGATATAAAATAAACATACAAAAATCACTTGGATTCCTCTACACCAACAAAAAGAACACCGAAGAGGAAATAACCAAATCAATACCATTCACAGTAGCCCCCAAGAAGATAAAATACTTAGGAATAAATCTTACCAAGGAAGTAAAAGACCTATACAAAGAAAACTATAAAACTCTGCTACAAGAAATTCAAAAGGACACGCTTAAATGGAAAAACATACCCTGCTCATGGATAGGAAGACTCAACATAGTAAAAATGTCTGTTCTACCAAAAGCCATTTATACATACAACGCACTTCCAATCCAAATACCAATGTCATACTTTAAGGGAATAGAGAAACAAATCACTAACTTCATATGGAAAGGAAAGAATCCCCGGATAAGCAAAACATTACTGAAAAAGAAGAAGAAAGTGGGAGGCCTCACCCTACCTGATTTCAGAACCTATTATATAGCTACAGTAGTCAAAACAGCCTGGTACTGGTACAACAACAGGCACATAGACCAATGGAACAGAATTGAGAATCCAGATATAAATCCATCCACGTATGAGCAGCTGATATTTGACAAAGGACCAGTGTCAGTCAATTGGGGAAATAATAGTCTTTTTAACAAATGGTGCTGGCATACCTGGATATCCATTTGCAAAAGAATGAAACAGGACCCATACCTCACACCATGCACAAAAACTAACTCCAAGTGGATCAAAGACCTAAACATAAAGACTAAAACGATAAAAATCTTGGAAGAAAAAATAGGATCTACCCTAGGAGCCCTAATACAGGGCATAAACAGAATACAAAACATTACCAAAAATGATGAAGAGAAACCCAATAACTGGGAGCTCCTAAAAATCAAACACCTATGCTCATCTAAAGACTTCACCAAAAGAGTAAAAAGACCACCTACAGACTGGGAAAGAATATTCAGCTATGACATCTCAGACCAGCGCCTGATCTCTAAAATCTACATGATTCTGTCAAAACTCAACCACAAAAAGACAAACAACCCAATCAAGAAGTGGGCAAAGGATATGAACACACATTTCACTAAAGAAGATATTCAGGCAGCCAACAGATACATGAGAAAATGCTCTCGATCATTAGTCATTAGAGAAATGCAAATTAAAACTACGATGAGATTCCATCTGACACCAACTAGACTGGCATTAATTCAAAAATCACAAAATAATAAATGTTGGAGAGGCTGCGGAGAGACTGGAACTCTCATACACTGCTGGTGGGATTGTAAAATGGTACAACCACTGTGGAAATCCATCTGGCGTTATCTTAAACAGTTAGAAATAGAACTACCATACAAACCAGAAATCCCACTCCTCGGAATATACCCTAAAAATACAAGACCCTTCACACAAACAGATATATGCACACCCATGTTTATTGCAGCTCTGTTTACAATAGCAAAAAGCTGGAAGCAACCAAGATGTCCATCAACGGACGAATGGGTAAATAAATTGTGGTATATTCACACAATGGAATACTACGCATCGATAAAGAACAGTGACGAATCTCTGAAACATTTCATAACATGGAGGAATCTGGAAGGCATTATGCTGAGCGAAATGAGTCAGTTGCAAAAGGACAAATATTGTATAAGACCACTATTATAAGATCTTGAGGAATAGAAAAAACGGAAAAGAACACATACTTTTGTGGTTACAAAGGGGGGAGGGAGGGAGGGAGGGAGGGAGAGGGCTTTTTATTGATCAATCTGTAGATGGGAACTGCTTTGGGTGAAGGGAAAGACAACACTCAAAACAAGGAAGGTCAGCCTAATTGGACAGGATTAAAAGTAAAGAGGTTTCCGAGATAAAATGAAAGCTTCAAAGGATAGCGAAGCAGGGGCTGGGGTCTGGGGAACTTGGTTTGAGAGGACTTCTAAATCAATGGGCAAAACAATTCTATTATGAAAACACTCTGCATCCCACTTTGAATTGTGGCACCTGGGGTCCTAAATGCCAACAAGCAGCCATCTAAAATACATTAATTGGTCTCAACCCACCGGGAGCAAAGGCAAAGGAAGAACACCAAGGTCACACGACAACTAAGAACCCAAGAGACAGAAAGGGCCACTTGAACCAGAGACCTACAATATCCTGAGACCAGAAGAACAAGTTGGTGCCCGGCCACAATCGATGTCTGCCCTGTCAGGGAGCACAAGAGACAACTCCTGAGGGAGCAGGAGACCAATGGGATACAGACCCCAAATTCTCATTAAAAGACCACACCTAATGGTATGATTGCGACTAGAGGAATCCCAGAGACAATGCTCCCCAGAACTTCTGAAGGCACAGGACAGGAACCAACCCCGAAGACAAATCATCAGGCATGAAAAGGACTGGTCAGTGAGGGGGAGAGAGATACTGATGAAGAGCGAGCTAATTAAATCAGGTGGACACGGAAGAGTGTGTTGGCAACTCTTGACTGGAGGGGGGATGGGAAGATAGAGAGAGATGGAAGAAGGTAAAATTGGCACGAAACGAGAGACTGTAAGGGCTGACTCAATGGGGGAGAGCAAGTGGGAGAAGGGAGTAAGATGTATGTAAACCTACATGTGACAGACTGATTGGAATGGTAAATGTTCACTTGAAGCTTAATAAAAATTTAAAAAAAAAAAAAAAAAAAATCATTAAAAAGCATGGATCGACAACATGTTTTGTCTTTAAGTATAACTGCATAGAAATATCTATCAAAGATTTATGGAATGTTCAAGATATCTAAGGAAGAAGGAAAATGGAATAAAAAATGCTTTTTGTTTTCTTTTGTCTGGCTTATGTTGAATGTTTGATCCTGTACAGCTTTCAGTCTGATAAAGCACATGCTTTTTCCTCTTCAGATTTAGAGTGAGCATATTCACATTTTTTCAATGAAGATACAATTTCAAGCAAATCAGCTTATCCCTAAAGGAAAATGACGTTGTTCTTTTCAGTTCCATTGGTTTAAATCTCCTAACTTGATAAATCAAATGATGAAAGACAACAGTAAAAATATCTGTGACATAAGAAATTTTCTAGGCTCTATTTATTGACTAAAACACTTTGATTAACAAAATTAAATAAGATTCATAAGTTCATTGTGTTCTAAAAGCCTTTATAGATCCCAAGGGGAAAAAAGAAAATTATGTTCATAATTTATAGAGAGTCCTAGTGCTTACAGTAGCCAGATTATTTAGTATCTTAAAAACCAAAACCAAACCCACTGCCACAGAGTCAATTCCGACTCATAGCAACCCTATAGGACAGAGTAGAACTGGCTCGTAGAGTTTCCAAGGAGCTCCTGGCAGATTCGAACTGCCGACCCTTTCATTAGCAGCCGTAGCACTTAACCACTATGCCACCAGAGTTTCCTTAGTATCTTAAGCAAGGTTTATTTATGAGTGTTTCAAAAGATAACCAAAAAAATGAAATGTTGAACTCATTCATTGCAGGTGTGGTTTTTATCTTTTTTGTTTTTGTTCTAGCTGGTTTGTTTTCCCACTAGAGTAACAGCTATTAGGAAATATAGTTAAAAGAGGAATTATCAATTGTAGTTAAAGTTTAAAAGCATACAGGACTGACATTATAATTTCACATTTGGTTGAACTTACCCCCAATTAAACATTTCAGTGAAAGATTCGAGAACAAAAGAAACAAAAACACACTAATTAATCAGACTTTTAAATTATTTACATTAAAATATATGTATCATCTCATCATGCCAAGATTAGATGCATTTGCTTAGAATTTTAGAGCAAAGCTCTTCCATTCTCTGCAGATAACTACTCTTCTTTTGAGTAATAGGTTTTGGTTTGCTACCAGGACTTAGTAGAGACTGGATGTTTAACCATGGGCCACCAAGCTACCGTGCGATCTGAGCTGCCTATCATGAACTGCTCATTGTCTAGGCAAGTACAGCTGCACTCGGTCATTAAATGGAAGTGCTATGTGTGAGACTGAAGGCACACATAAGTAACAAGTGTATATGGCCCAATTTTCCATCATACCTACTGCTACATTAGCTTCTCTCTCCCTTTGCAGACCTCTGACCTCATGGGGAGTTGCCTATGATCAGTTGGCTGAGGAAGGGAAAACTCAGGCTGGTTTACAGATGATTCTCCATGATACACTGGCATCACTTGAAAGTGGACAGCTGCAGCACTACGGTCCTTTCTTAGTCATCCATGAAGGGCAGTGGTGAAGACAAATCCTTCCAATGGGCAGAACTTTGAGCAGTGCACTTGGTTGTTCATTTTTCTTAGAAGGAGAAATGGCCAGAAGTGTGATTGTATACTGATTCATTGGCTGTGTCCAGTTGTTAGGCTGAATGGTCAAAGACTTGGAAGTAACATGATTGGAAAATTGGTGACAAGTTAGTCTGGGGAAGGGTATATGAATATATCTCTCTGAGTGGTCAAAAAGTATGAAGATATTTGTATCCTATGTGAATGCTTATCAAAAGGTGACCTCAGTAGAGGATAATTTTAATAATCAAGTGGATTACCAAACAAAAAATAAACCTGCTGCCATCAAGTCAATTCTGACTCATAGCGACCCTATAAGACAGAGTAGAACTCCCCCATAGAGTTTCCAAGGAGCACTTGGTGGATTCGATCTGCTGACCCTTTGGCTAGCAGCAGTAGCAATTAACCACTATGCCACCAGGGTTTCCATCAAGTGGATAGTATCACCCATTCTGTGGATTCCAGTTAACCTCTTTCTTCAGCCATTCCTTCCATTGTCCAGTGGGCTCATAAGTGATGTAGTCCTGGTGGCAGAGATGGAAGTTGTGCATGATCTCTACAACACCAACTTTCACTCACCAAGGCCAACTTGGCTGCAGTTATTGCACAGTGTTCAGTCTGTCAATAGCAGACACCAACAAGTCCTCAATAGGACACCACTTCTCAATGTAATGAGCCAGCAACCTGATGGCAGGTTGAATACATTGGGCTGACACCATCATGGAAGAGGCAGTGTTTTGTTCTTACTGGAATAGACACTTATCTGGATATAGATTTTTTTTTCCCTGCATACAATGATTCGACCAAAACTACCATTCATGGACTTACAGAATGCCTTATCCAACACAATGGAATTTCACACAGCATTGTTCTTGATTAACGTACTAAATTCACAGCAAATAAAGTGTAGTAATGGGTCCATGGAATTTACCACTCATACAATGTTCTCCATCATTCTGAAATAGTTGGCTTGATAAAATGGTGGAATAGCCTTTTGAAATGTTAGTTACAGTGCCGACTGGTCAGCAATACATTGCAGGAATGGAGAAATGTCTTCAGGAGATTGTATACATTCTAAATGGGCATCAAACATATTATGTTATTTCTGCCATTGCCCGGATTCATGGGCCCAGGACACAAAGGACGGAAATGGGAATGTTACGTCTCATTATTTTCTCTAGTATCCACTAGCAATTTTTTTTATTCCTGTCCTCATAACCTTGTGCTCTGCTGGTCTAGAGGTCTTAGTTCCAAAGGGAGGAAGGCTTCCATCAGGAGATACATTGAGGTTTCCATTAAGCTTTAAATTAAGACAGCTACCCAGATACGTTGAGGTCTCATGCCTTCGAATCAACAGGCGAAGAAAGGAGTTACTCTACTAGCTAGTTTGATTGATCCTGAATATCAAGACAGAATTGTACTGCTATGAAGTAAGGAGGGGTATGTCAGCAATGCAGGAGGTCCCTTAGAATTTCTCTTAGTAATACCATACCCTATGATTAATGTCAATGCAAATTTATAACAACCCAATTCAGGCAGGACTACTAGTGGCACAGATTCTTTGATAAAGATGATTTGGTTCTCCGCACCAGGCAAAGAATCATGACAAGCTGAGGTGCTTTATGTGGGCAATGGAAATATGAAGTGGGTAGTGGAAGAAAGTAGAAGGTTGTTATAAATACCAGCTATGACTACATGACCAGTTTCAGAAATGAGGATTGTAATTATTATGAATATTCTTCCTTATAGTATTATGAATGTTTGGGTGTGTGTGTATGTTTATGTTTATGTGTATATATTTATTTATTACCTTTGTTTTCTTCCTTCTCTTGTCTCCTTTTTATAATAGAACATATAACAACATCATATACATATGGATATATTAACTTCATGTCATAATTTTTTAAGTTACAGGATATCAAGAAGAGTGACCATCACTCAAGGACTTTTTATCTTCTTCTGGAAAATAGATTAGTTACAGTTCTATCAAGTTAGATGGAACTATAAATTTCTTAATGTTTTATGTGGAGATAAAGTGTGATTAAAGGAGATATATTTGGCTTATATGAGTATCCGACTCATAGCAACTCTATAGGACAGAGTAGAACTGCCCCATAGGGTTTCCAAGGAGTGGCTGATAGATTCGAACTGCTGACCTTTTTGGTTAGCAGCCAAACTCTTAACCACTGTATCAAGTTGACAAGCCATGGATCGTGATGGTTAATTTTATGCATGGATAGGCACTGATGCTCAGTTATTTGGCCAAATACTAGTCTAGATATTGCCATGAAAGTATTTTGTAAAAGTGGCTAGTATTTACAATCAACTTTAAGTAAAGATAGTCATCCTAATAATGTGAGTAGGGCCTCATCCAATGAGTTGAAGGCCTTAAGAAAAAAAAAAAAACAACTGTGGTTTCAAGGAGTAAAATAAACTATGCCTCAAGACTGTAACATAGATATCCTGCTGTATTTTCCATCTGCCAGTATCTGGCCTATGGATTTTGTACTCAAGACTTCTGAAATTTTCAGCCTGCTGCCTGACAAATAAATTTTGGATTTGCTGGCCCCCACAATTGATGACTCAATGCACCAAAATAAATTTACTTCTTTCACTTATTCTCTCTCCATAGATAGAGGTAGAGAAGGTAGAGATAGAAGTAGAGCTAGATATACACAAGACATTGGTGGTTCAGTGGTAGAACTCTAGACTTCCATGTGGGAGACCTGCATTTGATTCCTGGCCGACTCATGTGCAATGAATACCCACCTGTCATTGGAGGCTTGATGGTTGCTGTGATGTTGGAAATGTTTCAGCAGAACTTCCAGACAAAGACAGACTAGAAAGAAAGTCTCAGTAATTTACTTCCACAAAATCAGCCAATGAAAATCTTATGAATTACAACAGTCCAATCTGCAACCAATCATGGTGTCATGGATTGAATTGTGTTCCCCAAAAATATGTGTATCAATTTAGCTGGGCCATGATTTCCAGTATTGTATGATTGTCCACCATTTTGTCATCTGTTGTGATTTTCTAATGTGTTGTAAATCCTGTCACTATGATGTTAATTAGATGGTTTAGCAGCAGTTATATTGATGAGATCTACAAGATTAGATTGTCTTAAGCCAATCTCTTTTGAGATATAAAGAGAGACAGAGGATCTCATACCACCAAGAAACAAGAGCCAGGGAAATAGTGCATCCTTTGGACCCAGGTCCCTGCCATGAGAAGCTCCTCGACCAGGGGAAGATTGAAGACAAAGATTTTCCTCCAGAGCTGACAAAGAGATAAAGCCTTCCCCTGGAGCTGATGCCCTGAATTTGGACTTGTAGCCTACTAGGCTGTGAGAAAATAAATTTCTCTTTGTTAAAGCCGTTCATTTGTGGTGTTTCTGTTACAGCAGCACTAGATGACTAAGACACATAGGGATGATGCAGGACTAGACAGTGTTTCATTCTGTTGTGTGCATGGGGTCTCCATAAGTCAGCAGCCAAATTGACAGCAGTTAACAACAACAAATTATATATATGTGGAGAGAGAGAGAAAACTCTGCTGGTGCAGTGGTTAAGAGATCAGCTGCTAACCAAAAGGTAGACGGTTCAAATCCACCATGAGCTCCTTGGAAACCCTATGGAGAAGTTCTACTCTGTCCTATAGGGTCACTAGGAGTCAGAATTGACTCCATGGCAACAGGTTTTTTTTTTTTTTTTTAATAGAGGGAGATAGCTATATACTGACATATATCTATATATTGATACATAATAGTATATACAATACATAACATATAACATATAAATGTAATATATATGTATGGGTCCCTGGGTAGCACAAACGGTTAACCACTCAACTACTAGCCAAAAGTTTGGTGGTTTGCACCCACCCAAAGACTCCATGGAAGACAGGCTTGTTGATCGGCTTCTAAAAGGTCACAACATTAGAAACTCTGTAAACCACTTCTGCTCTTTACACGAGTTCACCATAAATTGGAATCAACTTTACAGAGACTAACAATGATAATATATATATATAGAGGGAGAGAGAGAGTGCTGATGGAACAGTGGTTAAGAGCTCAGACTGCTAACCAAAAGGTTGGCAGTTCAAATTCACCAGTTGCTCCTTGGAAACTCTATGGGGCTGTTCTACTCTGTCCTATAGGGTTGCTATGAGTCAGAATCGACTTCACAGCACATAACAATGATATAAATACATACCAAAAAACCCAAATCCGTTGCCAGTCAACTCAATTCTAACTCATAGTGACACTGTAAGACAGCCATAGAGTCTCCAAGGAGCAGACGGTAGATTCAAACTGCCAACCTTTTTGTTATCAGCCTGAGCTCTTAACCACTGTGCCACCGGAGCTCAAATATATATATAATTATTTTTATTTCTCTAGAGAACACTAATGTAGGAAGTAAATTTTGTTTTGGGGTCATATAACTTTCTAGTCAACAGAGTTATCTGGAAGGTATCAGACTGTCAGATAAAATGAAGATTTCATTCAAAGTGAAGTAATTAGAACTGACATCTTCCTTATAGCAGAGGCATGAGAGAGGATTCATCATCCCTAGCAGAGGTTTGACATATAAAATCTCTCATCTCCCAGTCAATCTACAATTCTACTAGTGCATTTATGCCTCAAATACCATATTCTGGTTCTGCTTATTTTAACATTTATGAATAAACTATAGATGTATTCATTTCTATATAGCTTATAAATATGGTGACTCTATTCTCAGATAAAGCACCCAAGAAATTAATTTTTAATTCATTTATTTAATAACCTATACTAAGTACTGTGTGTCAGAAACTATCCTGTACTATTGGTACAGAAAGATTATTAATACCCAGATGTCTTAGTCTGGGTTCTCTACAGGAGCAAAACCAGTGAAATACATACAGATGTACATAGAGAGATATTTCAAGGAAATGGCTCACCCAATTCTGAGGAAATGACTCATGAGTTGTGGGGGCTGTCAAGTCCCAAATCCGTGGGTCAGACAGTAGGCTGATGACCTTCATTGGTTCAAGTGGTTTCAGGGGCCAAGGAACTCCAAACTGGCAGGTAAGGCGACAGGCTGGGGGCCTCTGCTGGCTTATGTCCCAGAAACCATCAGACACCGAAAAGTTTGCAGGATCGGAAAAAGTGAGCTTTGCCAGAACATTCGTTTATATCATGGATACAGGCCACATCCTGAAGGAAATTTTCTTTCCAACTGATTGGCTGCTCACTTCAGATCACAAAATAGGAGGTGACACATAGTTTCTGCCAAGCCACTGAGAATTATAGTCTAGCCAAGTTGACACATAACATTAACCAACACAACAGTGTACAGTCTGGTTATTGCTTATGATTTAAAAAAAACCTTGCCTTCGAGTCAATTCTGACTTATAGTGACCTCATAGGACAAAGTAGGACTGCCTTTACAAAAGCAGACTGCCACATCTTTCTCCCTCAGAGTGACTGGTGGAGGGGAATCACCTATCCTTCAGGTATAATGGAGTCTTTCAAAAATCTGTTTCAGAAAATTGTTGATATTCATTAAAAAGCCATCATAAAAAGCAGCCTCCCATCATAAAGGGAGCTATCAGCTCTTGAATATGAAAGCTACTTCCCATTAGATGCATTGACAGGTATGTAGACCAGGAGAATGATATCCAGACTTACCACAATGATCATGCAATCACTTTGTGTTTTTTTAAATTAATTTTTTTTAAATTTTTTTAATAACTTTTATTAAACTTCAAGTGAACGTTTACAAATCCAATCAGTCTGTCACATATAAGTTTACATACATCTCACTCCCTACTCCCACTTACTCTCCCCCTCTTGAGTCAGCCCTTTCAGTCTCTCCTTTCTTGACAATTTTGCCTGCTTCCCTCTCTCTCTATCCTCCCATCCCCCCTCCAGACAAGAGTTGCCAACACAATCTCAAGTGTCCACCTGATATAATTAGCTCACTCTTCATCAGCGTCTCTCTCCCACCCGCTGACCAGTCCCTTTCATTTCTGATGAGTTGTCTTCAGGGATGGTTCCTGTCCTGTGTCAACAGAAGGTCTGGGGAGCATGGCCGCCAGGATTCCTCCAGTCTCAGTCAGACCATTAAGTTTGGTCTTTTTATGAGAATTTGGGGTCTGCATCCCACTGATCTCCTGCTCCCTCAGGGGTCCTCTGCTGTGCTCCCTGTCAGGGCAGTCATCGATTGTGGCCGGGCACCAACTAGTTCTTCTGGTCTCAGGATGATGTAGGTCTCTGGTTCATGTGGCCCTTTCTGTCTCTTGGGCTCTTAGTTGTCGTGTGGCCTTGGTGTTCTTCATTTTCCTTTGCTCCAGGTGGGTTGAGACCAATTGCTGCATCTTAGATGGCCGCTTGTTAGCATTTAAGACCCCAGACGCCACATTTCAAAGTGGGATGCAGAATGATTTCATAATAGAATTATTTTGCCAATTGACTTAGAAGTCCCCTCAAACCATGTTCCCCAGACCCCTGCCCTTGCTCCGCTGACCTTTGAAGTATTCATTTTATCCCGGAAACTTCTTTGCTTTTGGTCCAGTCCAATTGAGCTGACCTTCCATGTATTGAGTGTTGTCTTTCCCTTCACCTAAAGCAGTTCTTATCTACTGATTAATCAATAAAAAACCCTCTCCCTCCCTCCCTCCCTCCCCCCCTCGTAACCACAAAAGTATGTGTTCTTCTCAGGTTTACTATTTCTCAAGATCTTATAATAGTGGTCTTATACAATATTTGTCCTTTTGCCTCTGACTAATTTCGCTCAGCATAATGCCTTCCAGGTTCCTCCATGTTATGAAATGTTTCAGAGATTCGTCACTGTTCTTTATCGATGCGTAGTATTCCATTGTGTGAATATACCACAATTTATTTACCCATTCATCCGTTGATGGACACCTTGGTTGCTTCCAACTTTTTGCTATTGTAAACAGAGCTGCAATAAACATGGGTGTGCATATATCTGTTTGTATGAAGGCTCTTGTATCTCTAGGGTATATTCCTAGGAGTGGGATTTCTGGGTTGTATGGTAGTTCTATTTCTAACTGTTTAAGATAACGCCAGATAGATTTCCAAAGTGGTTGTACCATTTGACATTCCCACCAGCAGTGTATGAGAGTTCCAATCTCTCCGCAGCCTCTCCAACATTTATTATTTTGTGTTTTTTGGATTAATGCCAGCCTTGCTGGTGTGAGATGGAATCTCATCGTAGTTTTAATTTGCATTTCTCTAATGGCTAATGATCGAGAGCATTTTCTCATGTATCTGTTGGCTGCCTGAATATCTTCTTTAGTGAAATGTGTGTTCATATCCTTTGCCCACTTCTTGATTGGGTTGTTTGTCTTTTTGTGGTTGAGTTTTGACAGAATCATGTAGATTTTAGAGATCAGGCGCTGGTCGGAGATGTCATAGCTGAAAATTCTTTCCCAATCTGTAGGTGGTCTTTTTACTCTTTTGGTGAAGTCTTTAGATGAGCATAGGTGTTTGATTTTTAGGAGCTCCCAGTTATCGGGTTTCTCTTCATCATTTTTGGTAATGTTTTGTATTCTGTTTATACCTTGTATTAGGGCTCCTAGGGTTGTCCCAATTTTTTCTTCCATGATCTTTATGGTTTTAGTCTTTATGTTTAGGTCTTTGATCCACTTGGAGTTAGTTTTTGTGCATGGTGTGAGGTATGGGTCCTGTTTCATTTTTTTGCAAATGGATATCCAGTTATGCCAGCACCATTTGTTAAAAAGGCTATCTTTTCCCCAGTTAATTGACACTGGTCCTTTGTCAAATATCAGCTGCTCATACGTGGATGGATCTATGTCTGGGTTCTCAATTCTGTTCCATTGGTCTATGTGTCTGTTGTTGTACCAATACCAGGCTGTTTTGACTACTGTGGCTGTATAATAGGTTCTGAAGTCAGGTAAGGTGAGGCCTCCCACTTTCTTCTTCTTTTTCAGTAGTGCTTTGCTTATCCGGGGCTTCTTTCCCTTCCATATGAAATTGGTGATTTGTTTCTCTATCCCCTTAAAATATGACATTGGAATTTGGATCGGAAGTGCATTAAATGTATAGATGGCTTTTGGTAGAATAGACATTTTTACTATGTTAAGTCTTCCTATCCATGAGCAGGGTATGTTTTTCCACTTAAGTATGTCCTTTTGAATTTCTTGTAGTAGAGCTTTGTAGTTTTCTTTGTATAGGTCTTTTACATCCTTGGTAAGATTTATTCCTAAGTATTTTATCTTCTTGGGGGCTACTGTGAATGGTATTGATTTGGTTATTTCCTCTTCGGTGTTCTTTTTGTTGATGTAGAGGAATCCAAGTGATTTTTGTATGTTTATTTTATAACCTGAGACTCTGCCAAACTCTTCTATTAGTTTCAGTAGTTTTCTGGAGGATTCCTTAGGGTTTTCTGTGTATATAATTATGTCATCTGCAAATAGTGATAACTTTACTTCTTCCTTGCCAATCCGGATACCTTTTATTTCTTTATCTAGCCTAATTGGCCTGGCTAAGACTTCCAACAAGATGTTGAATAAGAGCGGTGATAAAGGGCATCCTTGTCTGGTTCCCGTTCTCAAGGGAAATGCTTTCAGGTTCTCTCCATTTAGAGTGATATTGGCTGTTGGCTTTGCATAGATGCCCTTTATTATGTTGAGGAATTTTCCCTCAATTCCTATTTTGGTAAGAGTTTTTATCATGAATGGGTGTTGGACTTTGTCAAATGCCTTTTCTGCATCACTTGATAAGATCATGTGGTTTTTGTCTTTTGTTTTATTTATGTGATGGATTACATTAATGGTTTTTCTGATATTAAACCAGCCTTGCGTGCCTGGTATAAATCCCACTTGATCAGGGTGAATTATTTTTTTGATGTGTTGTTGGATTCTATTGGCCAGAATTTTGTTGAGGATTTTTGCATCTATGTTCATGAGGGATATAGGTCTATAATTTTCTTTTTTTGTAATGTCTTTACCTGGTTTTGGTATCAGGGAGATGGTGGCTTCATAGAATGAGTTGGGTAGTATTCCGTCATTTTCTATGCTTTGGAATACCTTCAGAAGTAGTGGTGTTAACTCTTCTCTGGAAGTTTGGTAGGACTCTGCAGTGAAGCCATCTGGGCCAGGGCTTTTTTTTGTTGGGAGTTTTTTGATTACCGTTCCAATCTCTTTTTTTGTTATGGGTCTATTTAGTTGTTCTACTTCTGAATGTGTTAGTTTAGGTAGGTAGTGTTTTTCCAGGAATTCATCCATTTCTTCTAGGTTTTCAAATTTGTTAGAGTACAATTTTTCATAATAATCTGAAATGATTCTTTTAATTTCATTTGGTTCTGTTGTGATGTGGTCCTTGTCATTTCTTATTCGGGTTATTTGTTTCCTTTCCTGTATTTCTTTAGTCAGTCTAGCCAATGGTTTATCAATTTTGTTAATTTTTTCAAAGAACCAGCTTTTGGCTTTGTTAATTCTTTCAATTGTTTTTCTGTTCTCTAATTCATTTAGTTCAGCTCTAATTTTTATTATTTGTTTTCTTCTGGTGCCTGATGGATTCTTTTGTTGCTCACTTTCTATTTGTTCAAGTTGTAGGGACAGTTCTCTGATTTTGGCTCTTTCTTCTTTTTGTATGTGTGCATTTATTGATATAAATTGGCCTCTGAGCACTGCTTTTGCTATGTCCCAGAGGTTTTGATAGGAAGTATTTTCATTCTCGTTGCTTTCTATGAATTTCCTTATTCCCTCCTTGATGTCTTCTATAACCCAGTCTTTTTTCAGGAGGGTATTGTTCATTTTCCAAGTATTTGATTTCTTTTCCCTAGTTTTTCTGTTATTGATCTCTAGTTTTATTGCCTTGTGGTCTGAGAAGATGCTTTGTAATATTTCGATGTTTTGGACTCTGCAAAGGTTTGTTTTATGACCGAATATGTGGTCTCTTCTAGAGAATGTTCCATGTGCGCTAGAAAAAAAAGTATATTTTGCAGCAGTTGGGTGGAGAGTTCTGTATAAGTCAATGAGGTCAAGTTGGTTGATTGTTGTAATTAGATCTTCCGTGTCTCTGTTGAGCTTCTTACTGGATGTCCTGTCCTTCTCCGAAAGTGGTGTGTTGAAGTCTCCTACTATAATTGTGGAGGTATCTATCTCACTTTTCAATTCTTTTAAAATTTGATTTCTGTATCTTGCAGCCCTGTCATTGGGTGCGTAAATATTTAATATGGTTATGTCTTCCTGATCAATTGTCCCTTTTATCATTATATAGTGTCCTTCTTTATCCTTTGTGGTGGATTTAAGTCTAAAGTCTATTTTGTCAGAAATTAATATTGCTACTCCTCTTCTTTTTTGCTTATTGTTTGCTTGATATACTTTTTTCCATCCTTTGAGTTTTAGTTTGTTTGTGTCTCTAAGTCTAAGGTGTGTCTCTTGTAGGCAGCATATAGATGGATCGTGTTTCTTTATCCAGTCTGTGACTCTCTGTCTCTTTATTGGTGCATTTAGTCCATTTACATTCAGGGTAATTATAGATAAATAAGTTTTTAGTGCTGTCATTTTGATGCCTTTTTATGTGTGTCGTTGACAATTTCATTTTTCCACATACTTTTTTGTGCTGAGGCGTTTTTCTTAGTAAATTGTGAGATCCTCATTTTCATAGTGCTTGACTTTATGTTAGTTGAGTCGTTACGTTTTTCTTGGTTTTTATCTTGAGTTATAGAGTTGTTATACCTTTTTGTGGTTACCTTATTATTTACCCCTATTTTTCTAAGTAAAAACCTAACTTGTATTGTTCCATATCGCCTTGTATCACTCTCCATATGGCAGTTCAATGCCTCCTGTATTTAGTCCCTCTTTTTGATTATTGTGATCTTTTACCTATTGACTTCCATGATTCCCTGTTATGTGTATTTTTTTTTTTAATTAATCTTAATTTGTTTGTTTTTGTGATTTCCCTATTTGAGTTGATATCAGGACGTTCTGTTTTGTGACCTTGTGTTATGCTGATATCTGATATTATTGGTTCTCTGACCAAACAATATCCTTTAGTATTTCTTGTAGCTTTGGTTTGGTTTTTGCAAATTCTCTAAACTTGTGTTTGTCTGTAAATATCTTAATTTCGCCTTCATATTTCAGAGAGAGTTTTGCTGGATATATGATCCTTGGCTGGCAGTTTTTCTCCTTCAGTGTTCTGTATATGTCGTCCCATTCCCTTCTTGCCTGCATGGTTTCTGCTGAGTAGTCAGAACATATTCTTATTGATTCTCCCTTGAAGGAAACCTTTCTTTTCTCCCTGGCTGCTTTTAAAATTTTCTGTTTATCTTTGGTTTTGGTGAGTTTGATGATAATATGTCTTGGTGTTTTTCTTTTTGTATCAATCTTAAATGGGGTTCGATGAGCATCTTGGATAGCTATCCTTTCATCTTTCATGATGTCAGGGAAGTTTTCTGTCTGGAGTTCTTCAACTATTTTCTCCGTGTTTTCTGTCCCCCCTCCCTGTTCTGGGACTCCAATCACCCGCAGGTTATCCTTCTTGATAGAGTCCCACATAATTCTTAGGGTTTCTTCATTTTTTTTAATTCTTTTATCCGATTTTTTTTCAGCTATGTTGGTGTTGATTCCCTGGTCCTCCAGATGTCCCAGTCTGCATTCTAATTGCTCGAGTCTGCTCCTCTGACTTCCTAGTGCGTTGTCTAATTCTGCTATTTTATTGTTAATCTTTTGGATTTCTACATGTTGTCTCTCTATGGATTCTTGCAACTTATTAATTTTTCCTGTATGTTCTTGAATAATCTTTTTGAGTTCTTCAACAGTTTTATCAGTGTGTTCCTTGGCTTTTTCTGCAGTTATCCTAATTTCATTTGTGATATCATTAAGCATTCTGTAAAGCAGTTTTTTATATTCTGTATCTGATAATTCCAAGATTGTATCTTCATTTGGGAAAGATTTTGATTCTTTTGTTTGGGGGGTTGGAGAAGCTGTCATGGTCTGCTTCTTTAAGTGGTTTGATATGGATTTTTGTGTCCGAGCCATCACTGGGAAACTAGTTTTTCCAGAAAATCCGCTAAAAAAAAAAATGCATTCAGATCCCTATCAGAGTTCTCCCTCTGGCTCAGGCTATTCAGATGTTAATGAAGCCGCCTGTGGAGGGTGGGGGAGGGAACAGAGAGATAGGAGAGTAACACCTCAGAATATAGCCAGAGTTGCTTGTCTTGCTTGGAATGACTATTATATCCGAGATTCCCGCGGGGCGCGTCGCCTATGTGTGCTGGCTGTGTGGAGATTCCCCCCGGGGGGTCTGGCCCGCTGGAGTCATGGTCAGATCCTCCGCTTCCAGCCCCACGCCCAGCGTCAAGGCTCCCCTACTGGGACGGTGAACTCTCGACTCCAAAATCAGTCGCTGCCTCCCGGGGACTTCTCGTCCCTCCAGCTGCGTGGCCGTGCCATCTCCGAGAACCAGTTGGGCCTCCTCCCGGGGTTAGTTCAGATGGGTGGAGCAGGTCCCCATGCTTGTGCCGTGACCGAGTGTCCCGGCTGGGACGCTGTTCTCCCCGCTCCAATACCAGTCGCTGCCTCCCGGGGATTTCTCCTACCGGCTGTGTCCCACGCCGCCCGCGCAACCCGGCTGGTCCCCTTCCCGGGGTTAGTTCAGGGGGGTGGAGCAACTCTCCGTGTTTATGGCGTACCTGCGTCCAGTCCAAATCCCTGAGGGATGGTTCCCCAGCTCGGATGCTGCTCTTTCTGCTCCAAGACCAGTCACTGCCTCCCGGGGACTTCTCCTACCGGCTGCGTCCCACGCCACCCGTGGAACCGGCTGGTCCCCCTCCCGGGGTTAGTTCAGGAGGGTGGAGCAGGTCTCTGTGCTTGTGCCGTACCTGACTGGTACACTGGCTCCAGGCTCTGGAAACAATCGCTGCTTCCCCGTATTAGTTCGTTCTCCGTCTCTAAATCTGTGTTTGTTGTTCAGGGTTCATAGATTGTTATGTATGTGATCGATTCACTTGTTTTTCCATGTCTTTGTTGTAAGAGGGATCCGAGGTAGCGTCTGCCTAGTCCGCCATCTTGGCTCCGCCCCTCCCTGCTCAAATTCTCTTTTTAAATTAAATTTTGTTAATAATTTGCTTCTAGTTTTCTATTTAAATTTTCCTAGGCAATTTTCCATTTCTTATTACCAATTAGCTTCCTATTTCATCAATGACTCTTGGCATTTTTGACACATACACTCTGGTCTCATAGTCAGTTGGACTACAAAGTTTATTGTACAATTTCTCAGAGTTCTAAAATGCAGTTTAGTCATTTTTACACTTAAAACTTTAAATCTATTGAATTAGAGAATAAATGCCAAAAAAGTCTTTTTTTTTTTAATTTAGAAACATGCAAGAACATATATGATTCACACACAAAAAGAAGAATATGCACATATAACATGCCTATTGAGACTAAATCAGATTAACCTAACACAGGCAATTTAAGTTTAAATACAAAATTAAATAAAGAAAGAAAGAAATACTATGAAATTTTCAAATTGACTTTGATCTGTCATTTGTTGGTATCAGCATTTTTGTATTATAAGGTATGTTTTGCATGAGGACAAGTAGGGGTTCCTGGGCAGCTAAACCTGTATCCCAAGGGTTCCCAATATAGTGACTGCATCTGGAGTGGCCAGTGAATATGAAGTGGCCGGGACAGCTGGAGAAGCCACTTTATACCAGCTGCCCTGCTGTCTTGAGTCATCACTATGTCTCAGCAATATGGGTAATGGAGACTGTAGGAAATTGACCTCAGCGCTACTCCACCCTCAGCCCAGCTGTCTTCAAGCTGGCACATCACTGAGATTAACACAAGCAGATTGTACAAATAATCATGTGAGTAAGTGGTTTTGATTTGTACACCATCATCTTCTTATGCTAAAGGATATACCCCCAAAGATCTGCTGTTCTCTTTGAAAATCATTCCTCAGAATGGATCAGCTGGTAATTTATAACCTATTAGAGACCTAGCAATCTGCTCCCATAAATATTACAGCATTAGAAACCCCATGGGTCAGTTCTACTTTGTCACATAGGGTCACTATGAGTTGGAATTGATCTGATGACACACAATGAGAACCACAAAAGAATGCTATGCTGGATAAGTATAATAGACACATCTTCTTGTAAAGTTATGATAAATAATGATAACTGTTTCTTTAAAGAGTGAAATAATTTAAAAATAAAAATTAACATTCACTAAAAAACTTATTACAGTATTTATAACGTTGTATTCTAATAACCTAACATTGCATTATTTCATAAAATTTCCTATATAAACCCTGTGAGAAAAGTGACACTATTGTCAAATTTTAGGTAATAGAAAACATGCTCTTTAAAGCTGAAAAGTTTGACCAAAGGTATAAAGTCACTATTGTGATTCACCTTTAGGTATAGGGATACCAGTGTCCCCATTTCATGCTACCTAGCTAGTCACTAAAAAGAATATATTAAAAATTAAGCTTCTCAATATTGATTTTGATTTTCATCAATTCTTATTCACTCATGTATAAACTGACACTATTAGCCTTATTTAAGCGTTAACCCTTAGACAGTTTTCCATATTAAAAATATAATCAGACATTCCAGAATTTTGAAAGACCATTTCGAGCTTCCCTTACTATTTAACCCATTGCCATCAAGTTGAATTTCTACTCATAGCAACCCTGTAGGGCAGAGCAGAAATGCCTCACAGGGTTTCCAAGGCTTGAAATCTTTATGGAAGCAGACTGCCACATCTTTCTCCTGCGGAGTAGCTGGTGGATTCAAACTGCCGAACTTTAGGCTAGCAGTCCAGCACTGTACCACCAGGGAGCATATTAAATAAGTTTATTTAGGAAAATTGTATATTGTGTTAGCATATATTATCAATTACATACAAGGAGCTGACTTAAGAACATAATAATTTGAATAGTGAATTACCCAAGACTATTTGAATCAGTCAAATTCCAAGTGACTTTGTAATTGTATGCACTATATCAATTGCATTGATATAATGAACACATACATGATAATCACACTCAATGACACTGGCTGATAAACATAAACATAAATATAAACAAACATGAATAAAATGTATTCTTGGTCAACTCAAAATGACTTGGTATGTTTTTCATTATTTTGGTTTTCTTTTAATCTACCTTCACTTTGGGTCACTATGAGTCGGAATCAACTCGATGGCAATGGGTTTGGTTTGGTTTTGGTTTCACTTTGTAAATGCTACTAAGCTCTACAAATTCCCTTTAACTCAAAAAAAATTATAGATGAATAGATACATTATTCTAGTATTTTGAGAGAGATTTATTTCAAAAAATAAAGTAATATCCAGAGGAAAAGTCCTTATTTTAATTACTTAACAAAGTTAAAACCAATCCCAATTTATTTTAAATAATTATGCTTAAAATGTAATAATATATAAACTACATATTTTTAGCACCTACAACCAACTTAAATAGTAGAGTAAATCACAAAGTATAAATTCAAATTGTCACATCTAATAGCTAATGGAAAGTAATACACATTAGTATTGATTCAAGAGATAGTATCTAAATTATTTGGGCATGCTATTGATTTCTTTTCAGAATATCAAATGTCTCTTACAACAAAATCAATATGGCACTTTACAAGACATTTGGCCAAAAGTGAGGCCATTCTTCGAGCAGCATATTCAGAAATAAATCCATTCCATGCCCATTTGGTCACCACTATAAATTTGTTAATAGAAAAATTAATTTGTGGGTACAATGGGCAACATGTATTTGCTACTAAACACAGGCCATTCAGATAATTTGAACAGCCAGTTGTCAATAAAAAGAGGATAAACAGGGAGATAAAATACACAATACAAGATATTTCCCACTGCCGTTGAGTCTATTCTGACTCATAGCGATACTACAGGACAGAGCAGAACTGCCCCATAGGGTTTCCAATGCTGTAAATCTTTACAGAAGCAGACTCTTTCTCCCACACACCAGCTGGTAGCTTCAAACCACCGACTTTTTGGTTAAGAGCTGAGCACTTTAACCACTGTATCACCAGGGCTCCTTGAGAGCTGTATACCACCCCCCCAAAAAATAACAAACACACTAGCAAATAAACTGATATTGTAATCCATGTTTTGAAAGGCAAAAATAAAAACTATGAAATTTTCTAGCATGAATAAAGGACCTGTGGCATGAAATACATAGTCTATATATCTAATCCATATTGTGTATATGGCTATAGCTGGCTAAAGTAAAACATATTTTGAAAAAACACATTGTGTTGTAAAATCTGATTAAGCAGTGTAACCTAAATAGGGCTATGAAGCAGGTACTATAGAATATCATTTACTAGATTGATAGGGTTTATATTCCTCGTAACTGTGGTTCAAATTCTAAACACAAAACATAGAATTCATTAAACATTTTTGTTTTTTTAAGAAGGTATTTTTTTTTTATTTACCAGTAATTACCGTAGCCATCAAATAGATTCTGACTTATGGTAACCTCATGTGTGAGAAAGTAAGGTTTTCAAGGAAAATTTTTTGGAAGTAGGTTGCCAGGCCTTTCTCCCAGGGTACCTCCAGGTGGATTTGAACCACCAAGCTTTCGGTCAGCACCCAAGTTGATTAATGGTTATACTACCCAGTGACAGAAAAGTATTACAGGTTTAAAAAAAAAATCAAATATTTTGACTCAAAGATAATTTCAAAACTGACTTTAAACAATGTTATAGCCTTAATTTTTCAAAAATAAAAATATTTTCCATGCTTTTGTACTCATAAATTTATATTATACCAACTTAATGTTTATTTTTTTAATGTTTGCTATTCAGGCAAGTGTGGCTTTGTTTGTACTTAACAAACAGTATTTTACACAGAAATACATAGGTAGTAAAAAGGATCTATTACTACATTCGATTTTAGTAAAATTCCTTCCAAGAGGAGTGAAGATAGACAATCTCCCATTGCTTCGCACAGAAAACAATCTCACCCCGCTGTTGGGAATTTACATAGGAGAAGTATTCAAAGCTAAAGGAATACACTTAATGAGAAACTTGAATTATTATAAGGCTTCTAAAGGAAGAATAGGTGGTACCACTGTAGAACTTACACTGCTAAACTTGCTTAAATTTCCAGATTTCAGGATGAGTGCAAGAGAAATCTTTAAGTTCCTGTCTATATTATTGAGCCAATTTATCAGGGTAGGATGGGAGCAAGGATTCAAGATGAAAGAATGTGCTTTTGGCTGGGTCATGCCCTTGGCTGTATTTCTTAGGGATCTATGTTTGATCCTTAAACTGGCAACAGGACAGGAAATGTATTCATAATAACAAGCTATATACATGGAGATCTTTCTAATCCATCTGACTAGAAGAACAATTTGTCCCCAAATGAGAAAAAGGACCAGGCATACGTTGGAGATTGGCATAATCCACTTGCAAGGGATGGAGAGACGCGGCACCAAGAGTGAATCAGGCCATCCCAGTGACCATCCCTTGACACTTCTGAAATGCAGTCTCACATTGACACTTATAATATTTCTCCATGTAATTATCAATTCCTTAACGATTATGCCTTCCCTTTTTTTTTTTTTTTTTTTCTCCTTAGCACCAGGGATGTAAAATGCCCAAAATACATAGTGGTTCACATTATTTGTGGAAAGCAATACTGTTCTTTATTTAGGTAGAACGTATATGTCTTGGAGTGTTCTAAGAAAAAAAAGAAACATCCCGGGAATGCCTTTCGAATCAAAACAAACCACACTGTATCTTATGGTCAAAAATGGGTTTTTAAATTATTTGTGAAACACTATCGTAGTATTTTGGAGCCCTGGCGGCACAGCGGTTAAGCATTTGGCTGCTAACCAAAACGTCAGCAGTTTGAATCCACCAGGCCCCCCTTGGAAATCCTGTGGGGTAGTTCTTCTCTGTCCTATAGGGTCACTATGAGTTGAAATCGACTCGACCAATAGGGTTAATTTCATTAACAGGAGAAAACAATTCTCAATGAATTTTCTACCTTATTTCTACTGCAAAATTATGTCTTACTACTATTTCATATTATTTAATTTCATAAACTTTTTCTCTTCGACAGTATTTTTGCTAGGTTCCGGTCTTTAAAAAAATGTTAATGGGTTGCCAACAGAGAAAAATGCATAGTTTTGTTAACATATTGTATTTTAATGACTATGCCAAATGGGGGAAAGCGCTTAGGTTAAAATGCCATTTGTGTTCTGACGCTGTTGGGTGCCATCAAGTCCATTCTGACTCTTAGTATCCTTGTGTGACAGGCTAGAACTACCCATAGGGTTTTCTTGTCTGTAATCTTTATGGGAACAGATCACCAGGTCTTTCTTCTGCAGAGCAGTTTTTCAAACTGCTAACCTTTCAGAAAGCAGCCGAGAGCACTTAACCATTTGCACCATCAGGGGAACTTTTAAATTCAGGTAGTGGTATTAGAAGTCTACCTAACACCCAACAACCTGTTCCACAATATTTCCCACCAAAATTGGCTCCGGGGATATAAACCACAGCCTTTTATTATTGAAATGTCACACTGAACATGCACAATTATGTACAATGCCAATTCAGTTGTTGAGTTCTAGTTTGAGAGCAGAGGCCTCCATTTCTCTACCAAAGCATGAGATTTCAGTCTGAGAACAGGGATTTAGTATTCTTATATCTATTCTTTTTTCAATAGATTCAAAACTTACCAGAAAAAAAAAAAAATAAGGTAACATAATTCAGGTATATCTGAACTTGGCACATAAGAATTCCATAGTCGTGTAAGTACCACCTTTCTAAATAAATCTTGAATATAAGAGATTCTAAAGATTCTAAAGAACTGTGAATATCACTATAATTTTGGTATGTAAATTTTTATACAAAAAAAAAACTTTTTAAACCCTGTGAAATTGGGCCACAATACCGATTTGTTCTACAGTCCAAATTTGTTAAAAAGCTTCTCAAACATCCTACTTACAACTAAATCAATATCACCCTTACTTTTATGTTAATATAACAATGGAATATTTTATGTTATTTTTGTGCCTCACATAACAGATTACAAAGTTCTGATTTACTGGCTTGTAGTCATAGGCATATAAAAAATAATGAAAAATAGTTTTAAATAATTGACTCCATATTTACTTTGCTTAAAGAGCTATTTTAGGATTTGCAAAGGATTCACAAAAGTGCATGTACACCTTTTACCATCATTTGACTTTATACTCTAAAAGAGGAAATAACATGTAAACCTTTGAAAAGTTAACTAATAATAAAAAACAGCAAGTAAATGCTAAGTGAGGAGGATGTTTAATAACTTCTACAGGCCATGCATGTTGTTGTTGTTGTTAGGTGCCATCGAGTCAGTTCCAACACATGGAGACACCATGCACAACAGAACGAAACACTGCCCAGTCTTGGCACCATCCTCATGATCTTTGTTATGCTTGAGACCACTGTTGCAGCCACTGTGTCAATCCATCTCTCCTTGAGGGTCTTCCTCTTTCTCACTCACCCTCTGTTTTTCCAAGCACACGGTCATTCTCCAGGGACTGATCCCTCCGGACAACATGTCCAAAGTATGAGAGATGCAGTCTCGCCATCATCACTTCCAAAGAGGATCCTAGCTGTACTTTTTCCAAGACAGATTTGTTAGTTCTTTTGGCAGTCCATGTTATATTCAATATTCTTCTCCAACACCATAATTCAAAGGTGTCAATTCTTCAGTCTTCCTTATTCATTGTCCAGCTTTTGCACATGTATGAGGCGATTGAAAACACCATGGTTCGGAAAAGGTACACCTTAATCCTTAAACTGACATCTTTGCTTTTTAACACTTTACAGGTCTTTTGCAGCAGATTTGCCCAATGCAATGAGCCATTTGATTTCTTGACTGTTGCTTCCATGGGTGTTCATTGTGAATCCAAGTAAAACAAAATCCTTGACAACTTTAATCCTTTGTCTGTTTATCATGATGTGGCTCATTGGTCCAGTTGTGAGGATTTTGTTTTCTTTATGTCGAGGTGTAATCCATACTGAAGGCTGCAGTCTTTGATCTTCATCTAATACAACGACTCTACATGCTTACTGGCTGCCATGCTCCATCCCCAACAATACATTTGATCTTTATCAGTAAGTGCTTCAAGGGCATCTGTGTAGGAAGAAAAAATTGGACTGAGGTTTATCACAGAAAGTACAGAAAATAAAATGGTATTTGCATAAAGTAACTATGAATTATTTGTTGTTGTTGTTGTCAGCCTACAGACTATAGCAGTGATATGCACTTTAGGTTGGAGCTGTTGGTTGAACAAAAAAGCAAAGCCTCAAGGGACAAGTTGAGCAATGTCCATTTGGAAAATTAGTGTGATGGTACCAAGCCTTTGAGCAAAAAGACTGCGAGAATGAAGAAAACAATTTATGATCAGATGATAGAAAGACTCAACTGCTAGGTTAAGGCATAATGGCTTTACCCTTTGAATCTGAAAAGTCACTGAAATGATTTTGTTGAGGCATTTTTTTATGGTTTCTCTTTCCTTTAATGCTATGAGACATTTATTCCAAGTTATTTTCATCTTTATATTGAGCTCAGAAGAATAAGGTTCTAGCAATAAAATTTCTTTGGCCAAGTAGGATAATCTAATTTTAGGACAAAAATCTTGAGAGGGTATTTTCAGTGTCCTCAAGAACCATTTTCTGAAACGATGAAAACCAAATAGAAGTGCCTAATTTACAAATATCTGATTTGAAAACAATCCTTCATAATAAGAAATCTGCCTGAATACTACTGCCGTTGGAGATACTTATTTTAGTGAAACTACAGTAAAAATTCCGCAAATAAAATATGTTATGGAAAACAAGAATAAAGAAGGGAGCAGTCTGAGAACTGGTATCCAGGCATTTGACTGTGTGTACCATAGCAAATTATGGATTGTATTGTGAAGGATGGGAATACCAGAAAACTTAACTGTGCCCAGGAACCTGTACATAGACCAAGAAGCAGTCCAGGGAATAGAACAAGGGGATACTGCCTGCTTTAAAATCAGGAAAGGTGTGCATAGGGTTATATCCTTTCACCATACTTATTCAATCTGTATGCTCAGCAAATAACCTGAGAAGCTGGAGGAAGCTAAGAAGCCATGAAGAAGAAGGGAGCATCAGGACTGGAGGAAGTCTCATTAACAACCTGAGATATCCAAATGTCACAACATTGCTTGCTGAAAAGGAAGAGGACTTGAAGCACTTACTGATGATCAAAGACTACAGCTTTCAGTATGGATTACACCTCAACATAAAGAAGACAAAAATCCTCACAACTGGAACAATAAGCAACATCATGATAAACAGAGAAAAGATTGAAGTTGTCAAGGATTTCATTTGATTTGGATCTGCAATCAATACCCATGGAGGCAGCAGTAAAGAAATCAAATGACATATTAAATTGGGCAAATCCGCCGCAAAGTTTCTCTTTAAAGTGTTGTAAGGTAAAGTTGTCACTTTGAAGACTGAGGTGTGCCATCATATTTTCAATTGCCTCATATGCGTGCAAAAGCTGGGCAGTGAATAAGGAAGACCAAAGGAGAATTGTTGTTTTTGAATTATGGTGTTAGCAAAGAATATTGAATATATCATGGGCTGCCAGAAGAATGAACAAATCTGATTTGGAAGAAGTACATTCAGAGTGCTCCTTAAGAACAAGTATGTGGAGACTTTGTCTCACATGCTTTGGGCATGTTATTAGGAGGGAGCAGCAGTCCCTGGAGGAGGACATCATGCTTGGTAAGGTAGAGGCTCAGTGAAAAAGAAGGAGACCTTAAATGAGATGGATTGACATAGTAGCTGCAACAATGGGCTGAAACATAGTGAGGATTGTGAGAATGGCGCAGTACCTGGCAGTGTTTTGCTCTGTTGTACAGAGGGTCATTATGAGTTAGAACTGGTCTGAAGGCACCTAAAGAAAACAACAGTGACACATTTGCCATCTGATTATACCTTTTTTTTTTTAAATAAGGCCTGCAGTATTGCTGACGTATTGGTATGCTAAACATCAGTTACAGCACTCTTCCACAATTTTGAGCAGAAGAGTTAAATTGGCATTTTAGGAAGATTCATCTTTCTAACCTTGTGCAGAATGCGTTGTTGGGGGTGAAGCATGACAGCCAGTAAAAAAGTAAAGTTACTGTATTAGCTGAATAATGAAATAGTAAGTATTCTGATTTAGCACAATCTCCATAGCAATGGGAGTTTTAACAAGTAGCACCCTGCACAATAAGGAAAAACAAGCTTAATTTTACACATAAATAAAATGAGGAATATCACATTACTTTCTCAAAAATAATCATTCCTCAGTTGTTTGCATTTTTATTTTTGTGGGTTTTGTAGAAAAAAATAGGTAGCAGTAAGCATTACTGGAACTGAGATTTTTAGTGTAATTCTCTCTCAGAATTGATCCAATGAATTTTAGGGAAAACTGAGACCAAATTAAAGAAAGAATCTATTCATAGTTATGAATGATGGTGAAGAATAAAGCCCTTTTATTCTCTCACTGCTCACTTTAACTTACATCATGTGTAAAATTTAATGCATGTATTCAAATCCTGCAAATAAATTTAAACATGTGTCTTTCAACCCAGAGATCCTGACAAACAAAACAATCTCCAAGACCACTTCAGCTGCAGGTATTTTTCCCTGAGTTAGATTTGCTCTTCTTTCTGTGAATTACACGCTTTGATCCTGTATCAGAAACCCTGGTAGCCTAGTGGTTAAGAACTGTGGCTGTTAACCAAAAGGTTGGCAATTTGAATCCACCAGGCACTCTTCGGAAACCCTATGAGGCAGTACTACTAAGGGTCGCTATAAGTCAGAATCGACTTGTCAGCAATGGGTTTGAGTTTGTTTGTTTATTTGTTTGTTTTTGCCTCTATACCAGTAAATGCCACTGTTTTTTTTTCAACTCAGAAATCAAGAAGGCAATTCTGAAAATCACTTCTTTCATGCCCTTAGAAATCCTATCCTTCAACAAATCTTATGAATTCTACCTCTATATTATATAAAATTTACTCACTTGTACTTCTCTATCACCACCACTAAAGTTTGAATCAGTAGTCCTGTGATTTTATTCTCCACTAATCCTCAATTATCCTTTATTCTCTTCAAAATACTCAGAATTATCCTTTTAAAATGCACATCAGATTATTTTCATTTTCATATTCAAAATAATCAGAATCCTTCCATTGCAGAAAGAATAAGATACAACATATTTAAACACGCTCTACACGGCACTGCCTCAGTAATCTCTTGTGTCTGGCTAATAATAAGAACACAATAATATTTGTTTAATGAATGCATTGATGATAAGTACATCAATTTCCAATATTTTACACAATTTACATATTTGTGTTATGAATTATTTTATGTCTTTCTCCCACAACCAAAAAAAAAGCTTCATGAGGAAGAGAAATTTAGGCAAATGTGGTTCTTTAGCATATCCCCAACAGCCCATATGGCCCCTAGACTAACTCTCCAAATGTGATTTCTCAGTTGACTAATGGTTAACTACAGTGTCCTCCTCTATAAAATAAGAAGGTTAAAGAGATTGGTGACCCTTAAGGGTGGGAGGTGCTGGTTCCAACAGTTGTTTTGAAAAGTTTGGGAAATCTGTGTGCATGTGTTTGTTTGGTACAATGAAAGGGTTATACTAGTAGCGTTTAGAGCATGGGCACCAGGGATTCACACTACTCACATGTACAATTTGTAGAAAACCAAGGATTTTTCTGTGTACTACATGAATTTTGACTCTCCTACCAGGCATTAATGTAGTTTAAAAAAATCTGTTTTTAACTATCTCAGACTAAAATATAATTTCATTTTACAAGTAAACCCAAAGAATTTTTATATGACTTAGTATATGCTGAATTTCTAGAAATGTAACAGTCAATGGATATTGAGGTATGATTGTGTCTATTTCCGAAGAATTGGTCATCATTTTGTAAAACTGCAATTCTGATGAAAAATACTTTTATGGTATTTAAATCACTAAATAACACCCCTGAGTCAGTATGTATTTCTAGCTTACCTATTCACGACAATTTCTGTAAATTAACATTTACTTTAAAATATCAAACATAAAAAAATTACTGATAATATTTGCCTTTTAACAGTTTGAATATGTCTTTTATATCTCTAGTTAGACTATATGCTTTTTGAGGGTACAGGCTTATGTTCTCTGAACCACAGCTCACAGGATGCTGTATTAGTTTCCTAGAATTGCCACTGAGTGGCTTAAAACAACAGAAATTTGTCGTCTTACAGTTTTGGATGCTAGAAGTCTGACCATACTTTCTCCAAAGGCACTAGGGGAAGATCATTTCTTGTCTCTCCCAGGTTCTGGTAGCTGCAGATGTTCCTTGCCTTTTGGCTGCATAACTTAATCTCTGCCTCCGTCTTCACTCATCTTTCCTTTGTGTCGGTCCCTGTGTCCTTTCTTCTCTTTTATAAGAATGCCAGTCATACTGGAGTAGGGCCCACCCTACTCCAGTGTGACCTCACGTTAATTGATAGCATTTTCAAAGATCCAACTTCCAAATAAGGTTATATCCATAAGCACAAAGAATTAAGATTTCAATATATCCTTTTGTTGTTGTTGTTAGGTGCCATCAAGTCGGTTCCCAATCATAGTGACACCAAGTACAACAGAATGAAACACTGCCCGGTTCTGTGTTATCCTCGCATTCATTGTTATGCTTGAGCTTATTGTCGCAGCCACTGTGTCAATCCATCTTGCTGAGGGTCTTTCTCTTTTTCACTGACCATCTACTTTACCAAGCATGATGTCTTTCTTCAGGGATTGGTCCCTCCTAATTATATGTCCCAAGTATGTGAGACGAAGTCTTGCCATCCTTGCTTCTAATGAGCATTCTGGTTGTGCTTCTTCCAAGACAAATTTGTTCGTTCTTCTGGCAGTCCATGTAATATTCAACACTCTTCTTGAACACCATAATTCAAATGCATCAATTCTTCTTTGGTCTTCTTTATATGTTGTCTAGCTTTCACATGCATATGAGGTGATTGAAAACACCATGGCTTGGGTCAGGCACATCTTAGTCTTCAAGATGACATCTTTGCTTTTTAACACTTTAAAGAGATCATTTGCAGCAGATTTGCCCAATGCAATTCATCCTTTGATTTCTTGACCGTTGCTTCCATGTGTGTTGATTCTGTATCCAAGTAAAATTAAAGCCATAACATCATCAATATTTTCTCCCTTTATCATGATATTGCTTATTTGTCCAGTTGTGAGAATTTTAGTTTTCTTTCTGTTGGGGTGGAATCCACACTGAAGGCTGTAAGTACTTCATCAGTAAGTACTTCAAGTCCTCTTCACTTTCAGCAAGTAAGGTTGTTTCATCTGCATATCGCAGGTTGTTAATGAGTCTTCCTCCAATCCTGATGCCCCGTTCTTCTTCATAAAGTCCAACTTCTCAAATTATTTGCTTGGCATTCAGGTTGAATAAGCAGAGTGAAAGGATACAACCCTGACAAACACTTCCTGATTTTAAACCCCCTTGTTCAGTTCAAAGGACTGCCTCTTGCTCTATGTACAGGTTCCTCATGAGCACAATTAAGTGTTCTGGAATTTCCATTCTTTGCAGTGCTGTCCATAATTTGTTATGATCCACACTGTCAAAAGCCTTTACATAATCAATAAAACACAGGTAAAGCACCTTTTCTAGAATCCTCTGCTTTCACCCAAGATCCCTCTGACATCAGCAATAATGCCTCTCATCTCACGTCCTTTTCTGAATCCTGCTTGAATTTCTGGCAGTTCTTTGTTGATGTACTGCAGCAACTGCTTTTGAATGATCTTCAGCAAAATTTTACTTGTGATATTGTTTGATAATTTTTGTGTTCTTTTGGATCACCTTTCTTTGAAATGGGCACAAATATTAATATCTTCCAGTTGGTTGGCCAGGTATCTGTCTTCCAAGTTTCTTGGCACAGACAAGGCGGCACATCTCAATTGGTATTCTGTCAATTCCTGGGGCCTTGTTTTTCGCCAAAGCCTTCAGTACAGATTGGACTTCTTCCTTCAGTACCCTCAGTTCATGATCATATGTTATTTCCCGAAAGTATCTTTTTTTGGGGGGGACATAATTCAACCCATAATAGATGTCATACTCTCAACATAATATATACTAAAAAATGCATGTTCATTGGCTGATTATTCTCTCCTAAATTTTAGTGTGGTTAGTAAAATTATAACTTAAAAAATGTAATTTATTTTTTGGGGTGGGGTTAATAGAAAATTATAAACTACACTATGCTGCTCAAGACCAAAATGTTTACTGTAAATTTTAATTTGTTTGATGTCTTAGTAAAATGATCCTGTGGCATGGACAAGGACTGTAAACATTAATCAGAATCCATAAATGCTGTTAAAATACGGAACTGCATAAGACAAAATACTTTGATTTAACATAAAATTTACCAAAGGCATGCATAACTAGTTTGAGTTAAATAAGTCCTGTTTCCCTTCTCCATTATCTGAATGTCCATTTAGAGCACCCCTGTTCCAGAAAATTCTCTGCCAAGAGGAAATGTTCTGCATCTGTACTGTCCAGCACTGTAGCTATCAGCCACATGTGACTACTGGGTACTTGAAATAAGGTCACCGAGTTTGAGGAACTGAATTATAAACTTTATTTTATTTTGATTAATTTAAATTCAGATTTGAATAGCCACATGTGATTAGTGGCTGCTTTATTAAGAAGCTCAACACTTGAATCACTTAAATGTTTATAATTACTTTTAACCATAGTAACAGAGCTAACACATTGGGGAGTCCCACAATATCTGTTAAGTAAAATAATAAACATAAAAATATCAAAAAAATTGAAATTCTAGTTTATATCTGCTTTGTTTTTTCAAAAAAAAAAGTCATGGAAACTACTGAAAACAATCATCATAAATGCAGAAAATTGGTATTTTTATTTTGGTTTTCTGGGATATGTTAAAGACATGGGAAGTCCAAAGAAGGAATATAAAATTCAGTAGTTTAGCCATAAAAGTCCTACCAAAATAATATCAATGTCAAAGACAAACAAACTTGCCAATTGTGAAGTTATACTATGATTATCTGTTTTTTCTTTATGTGCTAACCCCTCCCTCATAAATGATTGCAGTATCTTGGAATCATCTTATCTGTTTATAAAACTAATTTCTGAGTTTTATATTCAAGAGTATAATTAGAAACAAAAGTTAATGCTAACTTCACCGAATAAACTCTTAACTCTTCCCACAAGGCACTGCTCTTATCTTTGACACTGTCCAATTGTCTTGGTGTCTTGCAGGCTGCTTTCAATTAGTTTGAAGTTTTTCTTATTCATTGCTGCCCTGATTTTTGTACCTCAATTTATAATTCATCACTGATTTTAATTAACCTCAAGTAACATCCACAATATGGCTGCCAGAGTCAAGAGGAGAGTAACAGCTGGGGAAACAAAAGAAAAAAGCCTTAAAAGGAGTAGAATGATACATGAGGGGCGCTTTAAAGAAGAGGGAATTAGTGTATAAAACAATATTTTGGCACTTTAAATCAGGAATGCTTTCTATGATCAAATTTCACATGTAATTGTTTCGTGATACTAGGAAATGCAGGCACCACTGTTTGGTCATCACAACATGTTGTTCGATATCTTCAAAGTTATTACACAAGTTGAATGCGTCTTTTTTTTCAGTTCTTTGTATGCAGAGACACTATGATAATAAGGCAATTAGGCAATCTAAATTTTATGTATGTTTTGACCTTTGAAACCTGTACAACTGTTTTTTCCTTAAATATATGCCACAGATTCAAACTATAACTCTATCACTAATTATTATGACTTTATGGACATAAAAAAGCCAAGCCCTTGCTTCAAACTCAAAGACATATTTGATAATGAAAGTAGAATTTTAATTTGGAAAGCTATAAGCATTTACAAAAGAAGCTAACTTTCAGTGTTTGAATTTTTGAAAGATTATATGCAAAAACCAGATTAATGTAATAGGAAACATGAGATTCTTAGCTACATGAGTCAGAAGGTTCAGTTTTGGTAATACAAAAAAATTTATTACTTCACTGCAGTAGTTTCAGGGGTTTTTCTACCCTCCACGGATCCAAGAAGTGTGGAGTCCATGAGATTTGGACTTCTATTCTGAATTTTCCCTGTTTTGACCAGGATTCTTCTTTGGAATCTTTAATCAAAATGTTCAGTGATGGTAGACTGGCACCATCCAGTTCTTCTAGTCTCCTGGCAAAGGAGGCAGTTGTTCATGGAGGCAATTAGCCATGCATTCCATATTCTCCTCCTATTCCTGACTCTACTTTCTCTGTTGCTACAGATGAATAGAGACCAATTGTTTTGTCTGGAATGGCTACTTGCAAACTTTTAAGACGCCAGGTTCTATGCAATGAACTAGGAAGTAGAACAGAAGCACTAAACACTTTATTAGGCCAATTAACTACGATGTCCCATGAAATCACTACCCTAAACCTCCAAATCAAGGTACCAAATTCCATGAGGTGTTTGTAGATAAGCAGTCTCAGCAGATATTCTTTTTTGTTATTGTTGTAATTATATCTATCACACAATTTTTGCCAGTTCAGCTTTTTACAAGTGTGCAGCTTGTTGACAGCAGTTATAATAATTGGCTGTACAGCTCTAACCTCAATCAATGCAATTTTCCATCATAGTTAACCCTCCATTTCCCCCTCCCTCCACCCCTGGTACCATTAGTAAACTTGGGTCTCTATACATTTTCCTTTTCTTGTCTTTTTAGGGAAGTGAGTTTGTATAATATTTGTCCTTTAGTGATTGGTTTATATCCCTCAGCATAATGTCTTCAAGCTCCATCCATATTGTATCAAGACTTCATTTCTCCTACTAGCTGAGTAGTATTCCACTGTATGTATGGACTACATTTTGTTTATCCATTCATCTGCTGATGGAAATTTAGGTTGTTTCCACCTTTTGGCTATTGTGAATAGTGCTATAACATACACTGGTCTATGCTTTTTTTCCTTTTGTTTTCTTAAACTAATAACTATTTCCCTTCACCCTCACAACCACTATTCAGTATAGCAAAATACAAACACTGACTGGACATAAAACTTTTTTAAGGGATTTTTTGTTCTTGTTAATAGAGGAATTACCTCTGTCTAAAAAAAAAAAAATTTTTTTCTTTATGCTTTACTATTATTGTAATAAAATATTTCTATATACGATTGGCCTTTATTGAGAGATATCCTTTTTTTTTTTTTTATCAAAGCATAATAGTTAACACATTCTGAAGCCAGACTGTCAGGATTCAAATTATGGCTCTGCCTTTTTATATGTGTGTAACCTTGAACATGTTACTTAACTTCCCTGCCTCAATTTTCTTGTCTGTAATAAAGTAATGGGATAACAATACTATTTGTTTTATAATGTCTGGGAAGAATTAGCAAGTTTATATACGTTCAGTGCTTACAATAATATTTAGTAAATATTAAGCACTGTGGTACACAGGTCCCTGGGTGCCACATACAATAGTTTGTGCCTGGCTACTAATAGAAAGGCTAGCGGTTCAAACCACTCCGTGGTGCCGTGGAAGAAAGGTGATTGGCTGAATTAAAGACTACAGCCAAGAAAACCCTCTGGAGCAAATCTACTGTGGAATACATGGGGTCATCATGAGTCGGAACTGACTTGATGACAATGGTTTTTTTTGTTGTTGTTGGTATGATACACACACATGTGATTTTATTATTAATACTACTTGTTGTTGTTGTTGTTAGGTGCCATGGAATCATTTCTGATTCATAGCAACCCCATATACAACAGAACAGAACACTGCCCAGTCCTGTGCCATCCTCACAATTATTGCTACATTTGAGCCCATTGTTGTAGTCACTGTGTCAGTCCATCTCATTGAGCGTCTTCCTCTTTTTCGCTCACCCTCTGCTTCACCAAGCATAACGTCCTTTTCCAGTGACTGGTCTCTCCTGATAACATGTCCAAAGTAAGTGAGACAAGTCTCACCACCCATACATCTAAAAAGCATTCTGGTTGTACTTCTTCCAAGACAGATTTGTTCACTCTTCTGGCAGTCCATGATATAATCAAGATTCTTCTCCAACACCATATTTCAAAGGAATCACTTTTTCTTTGATCTTCCTTATTCATTATCCAGCTTTCACACGCATATGACGCAATCAAAAATACCATGGCCTGGATCAGGTGCACCTTAGTCTTCAAGGTGAAAACTTTGCTTTTTCACACTTTAAAGAGGTCTTTTGCAGCAGATTTGCTCAGTGCATCATCTGATTTCTTGACTGCTGCTTCCATGGGCATTAATTATGAATCCAAGTAAAGTGAAATCCTTGGCAATTTTAATATTTTCTCTGTTTATTGTGATGTTGCTAATTGATCCAGTTGTGAGGATTTTTGTTTTCTTTATGGTGAGACATAATCCCTACTGAAGACTGCAGTCCCTGTTCTACATCAGTAAGTGCTTCAACTCCTCTTCAACTTCCATAATGGAGAAAAACCAAAGTTCCAATCTACTTTATCTTAATTATTAATGAAAATGTCTTTTAAAAATAATTATGAACTTTTTTCAGATGTCACTTTTTTATGACTTCCACCTTTCCTTTGAAATAGCTATAAAAACTTGTAGAAGATGGAAATGTTCTAAGCACTTCCCATGGATTACATATTTTGACTTACTTTAATTTTCTTGATAACCCCTGACTTCAGTATTATCCCTTTTTTGTCAAATGTGGATACTGAGTTTCATAAAATTTGGATGACTTAGTTAAAACATAGGTTTTATGATTCCATATCTGACAATTTCCCTACCATTTCAGGTTGTCATTGTACAGTGGACATGAAGTATCAGGGAACTATTTTCAAGGATACACTAAGACTCCTAGTCTTTAATAGATAATTGCATCTTGTTGGTCTTTTCTTGCATCAAGAAAATAGAAGATAATGGTAAGTGAAATATGTATATATATTTTAATTTAAAAGTGTGAATAGTTCAGTTTCTTCAGGGATATACTTATATTTATTGGTGTGCTATTTTTATTGCACAAAGATGAAAATACAAGCCCATAGTTCATATCAGGCATGTTTCAGAGTACAGATTTTTGTTTTCAGATTTTAGAAAGGAAATGTAATGCAGAAAATATATTTTACATTCTCAGAATTGTCTAAGTACCTCATTAACAAACATACTAATATTATTGCACTGAAAAAAAAAATGACATAAAGACAATACCTATTCCATATCAATTATCAATTTAGTTTAGATTTTGCAGCTGAGTTTATCACACACAGCCAGAAAAGAAAAAAATTCTTTTTTTTCAGAGCTTTTGGATTTTGCATTGGGATGCTAGATTTATTCACTGTCTTTACTGAATTGATTTCGAGTAGAATGTTTGCTTTCTGACTAACCACTCACTCTTCATGTCATCTCAGCATCCTTGTACTTTGCCTGTGATTTAGAGCTACAAATCAAGGCTTTAGAATCTCAGCTTCTTTAACAATATGAAGGTAAGTGGTCTGGTCTCATGAATCCACAGCCTCAACAAGTAGCAAAAGAAAGAACCTAGGATACCATTAAGCAGTAAACACATGCTCTGTTATGAAGAACAGAAGTGACAGGTGCGTCTCACTGTTGGAGATCTTTTTTTCCAGCTCTTGATCTTGAAATGACATGTAGAGATATAAAACGGGTGCCTTAAATCAATACTTCTAAGCTTGCATGTTGTCACTTTGATGTATTTACAAATACCCTGAACTAGTACGGCAACAAAAGTGCGTATGTACATACGTGCGTTTTCCTGAGGAGAGCATTCTCAGTATAAAAAGACTCCCCAAAATACACACATTTGAGAATAACTATTCTGAATTTTTGCATAAATTAAGGATCTGATCCCAGAAGTACGTTAACAATTCACCCTCCTAAATATATTTATGAGGTCAAAAATATGGGAAAAGGAGAATGCTCTCCATGTTTACCAATTCACTAAGGCTCCCTGTGTTCTCTTCTCCATCCTGGGCATAATCTATGGCAGTGAATTTGGGAGAGGACCAGTGAACGGAAGGGTAAGATGTACATGCTGTCTAATCAGCTCCTGCTCACTGTGCCTGATGCAGTGTGTAATTGTGCTTACAGGTCATTTGGTAAAATTGTTTGCTTTCACACTCTGTGTGAAGTGATGCCTAGCTTCCCATAGGGCACATTTTTATGCCAACCTACAATATATAAAAAAAAAAAAAGTAAAATTAGGCTCACCACGATAACAATCTTGATGATATATGGCAAGTACCTGAGTTAAGAACATTTGACTGATGGACAACTGGTACTTAAGAAGGGACTGCCGTAAAGCCTACTGTATTAAATATTTGCATTAAATACAATTGTTAAATACAATGGTTGAGTTAAATACAAGTAACTGTGTTATTATGTTAAAGATGTTTTAGTGTATTTGAAAGTGTTTCTTAAGTGTTTTACATGCTTTGTTGTTATTGTTAGGTGACTTCCAGTCTGTTCTAACTCATAGCAACCCTGTGTTCAACAGAACCGAACAATTCCCGATCCTGCACAAGCCTCATAATCATTACTATGTTCCAGCCCTTTGTTGCAGCCACTGCGTCAACCCATCTCGTTGAGGGACTTCCTCTTTTTCGCTGACCCTCTCCTTTACCGAGCATGACGTCCTTTTCTAGGCACTGGTTCTTCCTGATAACACATCCAAAGTACATGAGACTAAGTCTCACCATCCTCACTCTTAAGGAGCATTCTGGCTGTACTTCTTCCAAGACAGATTTGTTCATTCTTCTGGTAGTCCATGGTATATTCAATATTCTTCACCAATACCATAATTCAAAGGCATCAATTCTTCATTGGTCTTCCTTATTCATTGTTTAGCTTTCACGTGCATATGAGGTGATTTAAAATACTATGGCTTTGGTCAGATTCACCTTAGTCTTCATAGTGACATCTTTGCATTTTTAACACTTTAAAGAAGTCTTTAGCAGCAAATTTTCCCAGGGCAATATGTTGTTTTATTTCTTGACTGCTGCTTCTATGGGTGTTGCTTGTGAATCCAAGTAAAATTAAACCCCTGCCAACTTGCATAGAAAGCTAAAATATATACTAATACCAAGAAACCATTTGATTAACAGACACTAAATAAGAACTGCACATACCTGTTCCAACTCACCTACAAGTTCTACTTAAAGATAGACTTAAGAATGGATCTCAGTCACAACCCAGGGACTGCCTGCATACCTGATTCTCATATGTGTTAACTGTAGAATAAAAAGTCTTTCCCCAGAAGACTTTGTTTTGACAGTTTTCTTTTAAGCACATCACAGAGTTTCTATTAAAATATAATCCAGGTAAACATTAGTGTCTTATATCCTGCCAACTGAAATTCAGAGCATCTTAATGGGAACTGAAGGGCCAAATGCTCAGTGTGTCTTCAGCACCCTGTTGAGAGGATCCAAGCACAGAGTGACTTTTGAAGTCACCATGGGCTTCTTCACTCCCTGATCAGTACCTTGGTAGGTGCTAAATGAGAAAAGAACGAGGTCCACGGATGCTTTTAACTGGTGTGGTTATAATTCACAAGAGTACTGGATGTATATCCCTAAAGTTGAACATTAAATAGAATGCTGGCTAGAAAGCATCAAGAAAGCGCCAAACCTCAAAATCCAAACCCATTACCATCTAGTCGATTTTGACTCATACAAAAAAAAAAACAAACCCACTGCCGTCAAGTCGATTCCGACTCTTAGTGACCCTGTAAGTACAGACTAGAACTGCCCCTAGGATTTCAAAGGCTCCAAATCTTTCTGGGAGCAGACAGCCACATCCTTCTACTGCAAAGCAGTTGGCAGGTTCGAACCACTGACCTCATCAGTGATTTTTTCAAGAAAACAAAGGGAATATCTAATTCATATGAGATCCGAGACAGAAACATTTTATCATCCAACGTAAATTTAAAATATCTCTCAAACTCAAATACTTTGCAAGGTTCAGGAACCATGTGCACCCCTGTGTTTTATATCAATCCAAGTCCAATCTCCAGCAACTCAATAAATAACAATAAGAAAATGCTCCCTCAGGGAGGCTATTACAAAAATATTTCTTTTTTATTTTTTCCTGAGCACATAAACCCTCTATTACACTGCTATTTTTAAAAAAATCCTCAGCCAACAATGAAAAGAAACTGTTCACACAACAGCAACCTTGGGAATTGTTTTTTGCATACACATTCTTTGAACTTTTAAAAATCCAATTATCTCAATATTTTTTTCTGCCCTGTATTTAGCCTAGGACATCCCATTAAGGAAAGATGTTTGGGAAGAATTTAATTGAAATAGAGTAATGCTGTTTATGGCTATATTTAGATTCTTTGTAATCATTCGGTAAAGACATAAATATATATTTTAATAATGCATTCTTATTTTAAAAATAAATCTGATCCCTTTTATGAAAATAATTTTTCCAAAGTTCTAAAAAGTAATACTACCTTAGTATCTGGCTACAATTAAGTCATATTTGAAAATAATTTACAAGAAACAAGGGGAATGGGAAGCTTTCAAAGATGCTTCCAATGCCAATAATAGTAAACCAAATGATGTGCTTAAACCCTGGAGCCAGGAGCAAAACCATGCTTCCTCAAGAAAGGTAGAACAGCAAGCAAAAGTGTTCGCTAGGTTTCACCTCTTTGGCTACCTAACTTCCACCCACATCTTACTTCCCAAACATGTACTCTTAGTAATAAAAACCTGCATGAAACACATCAGCTTCCTCCCTGATGTGGATCTATTGTATCGAGCTTTGAGTTCAGGAATTCCAGGTGATGGCAGTCTTACCAGTTCTATATTGAACTATTGATAACCTCTCAAATGAGGGATAAAAGTTATGCTATTGAATCCCAATGCACTCTACTACTATCAAACAAAAATTCTGATTTAATTATGAGCAAAACAGTAGTAACACAGTAGTCACTGGTTTATATCACATATCATCTCCTCCTAGACAGAAGTTGCCTGCAATTCCTGCTCTGATAATAGAATAGAATCCTTGAATAGCCAATTTGGCAGGATTGGTTCTAATTTTGGTGAGGGCCTCCTTTATCCGTTCTCTCCAAGGACTTTAATTATTCTAATAGTGAGAATAGCCTTTGTTGATTTTATTCCATGTGAACACCTGCAATTAGCATTTGAAAGGCCATCATATAGGGGCATCCAACTTTCTATTAGTGAAAGTACAAGGGACTAAACTAAAAAACAACAACAACAAAAAAAAAACAAACCCAGTGCCGTCGAGTCAATTCCAACTCACAGTGACCCTGTAGGACAGAATAGAACTTCCCCATAGAGTTTCCAAGGAGCCCCTGGTGGATTCAAACTGCCGACCATTTGGTTGGCAGCCATAGCACTTAACCACTATGCCACCAGGGACTAGGAATACTCAACTGAGAAATCATACGTTGTTAGTGACCAGGCTTGATTTTCTTTGTAAATATATCTCCTCTAAAATTGCAACAGCTCTACGTCTATTTATATTTGAACAGCTCCATGTGCTAGAATCAAAACCAGATATCATATTTAATCAGAATTTGAGCCTAGAATGGGGATTTGAGGTTTCTCCCTTCTAGTAAATGACATTAATCTTTGTGCCCTGATTATTCCCCCAGGCTCTTTTTAAAGTGACTGGCTTCTTGGAGCAATGGTTGGGCAGGGAAAATATGCATATTGATATCCTTATCCTAAGTCTATATTTTGGTTGCATTTCCACAATGTGAGCAATGTGCCAAGCAGAGAACGTTTAGTGCTGTGTTGCTGGAAGACGCCAGTGGAGGCATGTGTTTCTTAGTCCCCTAATATTTTCTCCTATAAAGTTTCCCACTTCCTTGCTCTTACTATCCTTATCTTTGGTCTTCTGTAGGGGATTAAGCTTATATGGCCATGTAAGTCCCTGAATTATCAGGCTCTCAATAAACTTGGACATAGGCCAAAAGCAGAAGAGCAACTTTAGGCAAAATTTTCTTTCCTTCCCTTTTTTATTCCAGGGGACAACTGTAAAGCAAGCTTGCCTCTTCCTTGGTAGAGATTCCAGCAATCTGACTCTTATTGACTCATTTCCCCAATGTTAGAGCCTTGGTAGGCACATGGTCTGGGGTCCAGAGTACAAAGTGCAATCATTTAACTACCTATTGAACAATTAGCTAACTAATATCTTCTATTTCTGTCCTATCATACCCTGACAGAATTCAGCCAACCTAATATTTTAGAGGCTGTCACTTGTGAAACTCTATTTCTTGTAGCAAATATTGTATTAGTTATGTGATTTTACACTGAATTCTTACTATTTGTGGTAGTTACATTCTATAAAGGCACTGCAAACACTGAATTAGTGAATACTGAACCATTGTTCCTAGGCAAAATACAGAATTGGGTTCCTGTGAGCCTTTGGTCACAACATTTTCATCAATGGATCAATATATATCCTTGTTTTATGTGTTTTTCTGTTTAAAAACTTCTTATTTAATACACAGTATTGATTCATTAACATCAAACTCACAGCCAACAGCACTATAAGTCATGTTTGAATGAAGTGTATCTAACACACGAATTTTCTCAGCAAGGCACATCTCAGTCTTTCCACTTTGGAATGTTAGACAGCACTTCAGCAGTATGCTTGAGGGCCATTTTAAAGAGTAAAATCACTAACAAAAAGCAAAAAGATGAGAGAAATGTGACAGTGACTAGACTGCAAAAAGGACATTTGTTTATGGTATAAGAGTTAAAACAAGAAGGCAGAGTATCACTTTGGTCGACCTCAACTGGAAGCAATCACATCAGGCAACTCAAATTTGTCACCACTTTTTGCATTTCTGCAGCTCTGGTGGCGCAGTAGTTAAGAGCTTGGCTGCTAACTAAAAGGTAGGCAGTTTGAGTCCACCAGCTGCTCCTTGGAAACCCTAAGGGCCAGTTCTACTGTGTTCTATGGGGTCTCTATGAGTAGGAGATGACTCAATGGCAAAGGGCTTGTTTATTTTTTTTTAGTTTTTTGATGCATGTCTGTGAATGAGCACAAAAGCACCACCAGTATTGGTTCTGGTGTTACAAATAAATTTTACCGAGTAGGCAAATTTGCAAATATGGAATTCACAAATAATGGGAACTGAAAACAACAAAATTGCTAAATTAAACCAGCAGAAAATCCAGGGAAAATATTGCCCACACAAGTGAAAAACGTCAAGAGTTATGTCAGGTTTGGCATTCGTTTTGTAAGAATCCCATATCTGTAGTGTGTGTGTGTGTCTATGTGTCTATGTGTCTGTGTGTATGTGTGTGTGCGCGTACCTGTGTACAGTTATCTCGGTTCTGTCTTCCTCATGAGTCAGATTCACTGACAGATTGGCTTTACTCATGATAACAAAATAAATAAAGCAGCTCCAGGCCTTAAAAGTGCACAGAATATGTTCAGAGAAAGAGAGAAGACCTGTGTTCTAAAGTTACCACCGAAAGTCCTGAAAAATTAGCGATATTGAACTCACTGGAGCTAGGCTTATGCTGTGGTGATTTATGTAAGTTAGGTTAGGCACCTCGTCTCTAGACCAAGGAGTAGAGTCCTATTTCCTATAAAGAATGCATTTGCAGCACACACCAGGTCTGTTGGGAAGGAAAAGAGAAAGTGTTGAGTATATTTCCAACTCTTGTTGCAGTTTAGTAAATATGGATGGAAAACAAAATATATGCAGAATAAATTACCAAAGCAATATTAAAATGAAATTTTGTTTGTCTCACCCAATATGTTAAATCCTTTTTCAAAAATTACATTCTCCAAGAAAATAAAAAATAGGATTACCATAATAAGGTTAATATAAAGTTTACACTACAGAAACTGATTTTTTGATAAATTATTTTATGAAGTAAAATTTTCATTAATAACTATTCCTAACACATCTCCTTAACTAGTGTTATATGCAAGCTATGATATATAATTAATCACATAAAGTTGAAAAACGTATTAGGTCACGCATGCCTATTGTTGGACTTTTTAAAGATCTTGTTCTGATTTATGTGTTCTAATATTTGCCAAATTCCATTTCTTAAATAAATATGCAAATATAATTCTCCCAGGATAGATTCAAATTGTAGGGTGGAGATAAGTCTAACCTTCTTTAAAAATGAAAATTCTCTATTTTCCTTAAATGATTCTGCTGAAATTTACTTAAAAGTCTTTGCCTACTTCTTTAATAACTGTATTTCTCAATCTGTATATTTAGTGAGTGACAAGCAAGTTATAGGCACAATTATTCTGCTGCTGATTACAGTAACACTCCATTTAAACTCATCACAGAAATAATAGCATTGTAAAAATATTTTTTTCATTTATCACTCGTCAGTAGTGCTCTTTGTCGTTATACTTTTCTTTGTATAGAACTGTGTATAGGCAATAGTATGTTTCTTGAAATAGGTCCCACACCTTTAAAGTAACATCATTTTATATTTAAAAGTGATTTGAAGATTATCACCTTCAGATTTTCCAGTAAGGAGAATCTTAGACGGAGTTTAGTCTTCAGCATATTTATTAGGTATTATTATCTTTGGAAGATAGCAAAGGAAGCAGGATTGGGCAGAGGAAGAATTTTTTTTAATAATATTATTTCTTTTTTTATTGTACTTGTAGATGAAGTACAATGAGATGAGTATAATGACAACAAACTAGCTTCTTATTAAACAATTACTGCACACATTACTTTGTGACATTGATTGCCAACCCCATGACATTTCAACCCTCTTGCCTTCTCAGCCTTGTGTTCCCTTTTAGCACCTTCCCTGTCCCCTCCTCCCTTCTTGTCCTTGCCCCAGGTCTGGTGTGCCCATTTAATCCATTTTGTTTTAAGGGCCTGTCTAGTCTTTGGCTGAACGGTGAGCCTCAGGAGTGACTTCATTACTGAGCTAAAAGTGTATCCGAGAGCAATAGTCTCAGGATTTCTCCAGTCTCTATCAGGTCTATAAGTCTGGTCTTTTTTTTTGGCCAGTTAGAATTTTGTTCTACATTTTCCTCCAGTTCTGTCCAGGACCCTCTATTGTGATCCCTGTCAGAGCAGTCAGTGGTGGTAGCCAGTCACCATCTAGTTGTACTGGGTTCAGTCTGGTGGAGGCTGCAGTACATGTGGTCCATTAGTCATTTGGACTATGGAAGAATCAGGTTTTAATGCAGACTCAAACAACAGCTTAAGCTGAACTCATGAGGAGCTCTGGAGCTAAACAGGCTGTCAGAATTTTCCCATTTTGATCATGCTAGGAGCAGTCACTAGATCTAGTCCATTCCCTCAAGAAACCTAAGGTGGGCCAAATCTCTGCAGCTGCAGACAATCACTGAAGGGGCTGACAACTGAAGGGTGTCTACTGACTGCATTCTAGCAGTTGAACAAGCCCTTACTTGAAGGGGGACCTGGGTGGCATATTGTCCTATTACCCTCAACTATCAATTCTGCTGCTTTCAGTGACTGATGTTTTATTATATGTGTCAACATAGCTAGGCTATAGCATCTAGGTATTTGGTCAAATCTAGTCTAGATGTTGCTGGAAACATATTTCACTAATGTGATTAACATTTACAGTTAGTGGACTTTAAGTATAAGAGATCACCCTTGAAAATGTGGATGGGCTTCATTTAATCAGTTGGAGGTCTTAAAAGCAAGAACCAAGGTTTCCAAGAGAAGAATGAATTCTGCCTTAACATTATAACAGAAATTCTTCCTGAGTTCCCCATCCTGCTGGTCTATCTTACAAATGCTGGATTTGCCAACCCCTACAATTGCATGACCCAATTCCTAGAAATGTCTCTCTTTCCTTCTCTCTTATGTGAGAGGCAAGTCTCTGCAGCTGAGACAATCCTTGCAGGTTCTGACATCCAAAGACCGTTGATCTCACTCTCAACCACTGGAGTAATGAGTTCTTCCTCCAAAGGGTACTGACCAGAGCATTTCCATGCCCACCAAAATATCAACCAATTTACAAATATCCTACGTATCTCAAAACATTTGCTCCTGAAATGTGCCTTCTCCTTAGATTTCTGAATAAAATCACCAAAAAATAGAGCAAACTGTGAAAATGCAGGATATTGGAGACAGAAAAGAGAAGAGCAAATATGAAAGATACTTGAAGCAACTCCTCAGAATGGAGAAGACAATCCCCAAGATAACCTCTGTACCAGACATATGAAGTAATTGGTCCAAATTGAACCACTGCAACTTAATGAAATTTAACTCTAAATTCTAATAATTTATCCATAAATTGCTTTATATCATCTATTTTTTTCTTTCTAAATGCCATTAACTTTCATTTACTTTTCTTGCTTTAATGCAATCACTAAAATTTACAGCACCAAATAGAAGTAATAGCAAACATCCATGTATCATTCCCAATCAGATAGAAAGCTTTCTAATTATTCACCATTAAATATGTTATTTGATGTAAGATTTTTGTGAGTAACTTTGATCAGATTAAGGAAGTTTGCTTTTATTTCTAGCTTGCTAAGCCTTTTTATTATGACTAGATATTGAATTTCAATAAGCCCTTTTTTCTGTTCTATTACAATAAATATATGATATTTTTATGTTATTATGTTAATATGATAGATTATATTGATTACTCAGCTTGATTTGTTCCTGCTAGTCAGCCTTTTAAAAGCATGCAGCATATTGTTTATATACATAAATAGCTAACAAAGAAAAGCAAAAACAAAACAAAACCCAGTGCCGTTGAGTCAATTCTGACTCATAGTGACCCTATAGGACAGAGTAAAGCTGCCGCACAGGGTTTCCAAGGAGCACCTGGTGGATTCGAACTGCCAACCTCTTGGTTAGCAGCTGTAGTACTTAACCACTATGCCACCAGGGTTTCCAAAGAAAAGCAAAGGAATTATTAATTCTAGGATCAAGACAGTGATTGCCTTGAGCATGGGGAAAAGAAGCATGATGCAGTTCTGGAGTAGTTTCCAAGATTCCACTCTATTTAGTAACTTGAATGCCATGTACATGTGTATTTATTATTATAAACTATACATATATGCTTTATATTCTCTGCCTTGTGTTATTCTTTTCACAGTAATTATAAGCAAAAACTAAGAAAACCAAAAATCTCAGCCAAACTAATGATACAGAGACCCTAAAGCTATATAAGGTCTTGACCTGAGTAAAAGATGCTGGGATTGGGGTCCAGGCCTAGAAATGCATTTTGTGTGGAAAACCTGTAGAGCCAGAAGACTGAATTAATTGGTTAGGGTTGTTCTGCCTGCCAAGAATAATGTTGTTAGTTTATTTCCAAGGAAGTTTTATGTGACCTTTAAGTTTCCAGAAATGAATGTCTGGAAAACACTCTGTGACCACTCTGTTACCCTCTATGGTCATTAAGTGGTAACTAATCAACAAAGTACACATAGTACTAAGCAGTAACTAGTCAACAAAAACTCTTTTAACTTATCACCAGTGCTAACTAAGTTGACAAAATCTCTTTTAACCTATCCATGTGAAGTACCCACTTCTGTTATCTGACCTTTGACAATGATGCATTCATGAATAACCAATTAGAGTTTCTGTTTTTGTTTTTGTTTTGTTTTGTTTTGTTTTACTTCATTTTCTTCTGTAACAGTATATTAGAGACTCCCTGACTGTGACTTAGTAGATTCTGTTAGTCTCTTGTGCCCAGTGCATGCTGACAGGTCCCTCCTTTGAATTATTGTCTTTGTCTTGGCTTAATAAAAATCTCTTTTGGTTGAATTTGAGTCTGGGGTCTCTTCCTCCTACCAAAAATGAAATAAACACTGATGTTTACCAGAAACGGAAGAGCACCACACTTGATTGTTGAACTAGAGTGCAAGTGGCTACTAGTTCAATTCCGTGGGGAAAAGGACACAGAAAGCTTTCCACCAGGAAAAAGTTGCCTATACATAATATTTAAATTAAAAAAATATATATAAAATCCTATTAAGCTCCAAAAAAACAGTTAACGGTGGCAAAAATAACATAACACAATATTTATCTTTGTTTGAAATGATGTGCCAGGTCCATATTTACAAAGTATTTCCTTTGATCTTGATAATTACTCTGCAAGAATGGGATTATTTCTTTCTTTATGATGAGAAATGAGCATCAGGTGAACCTATGTTGAAATTCAAATCTGTCCGGCTTTATGGCCACAGGGAAAATACATATCTACAAACATTTAAGTATTTATCTTTTGACTCATCAGAGGGGAAAAAACAATTCCCACTTACTTTTTGTTTGCTTACCATATATATTACTTTAATAAACAGTCTAAAACTTGATGTTTTATCGTAATAGACTCTCATTGCAGTCAGATGGTTAGCGTTTGTTCCACAGCTATCTAACCATGCTTGGACAACTCTGAATCCTTTGAAAGGGCTTTTTTTCCCCAAGTTCCTGTTATGGATTGAATTTTGCCCTCCCCTCTTCCCCCCCCAAAAAGATATGTTGAAGTCCTAACCCCTGTACCTGTGAATGTGAACTTATTTAGAAATAGGTTCTTCCTTTGAAGACGTTATCAGTTAATGAGGTCACATGGATAGGGTATGCCCTGATTGCTTCTATAAAAGAGGAGAATATACACAAGGGCAAGACAGACACCATATTATGATTCATCTGTAAGCTAAAGAACACCAAGAAACACCTGGGGCTACCAGAAGCTGAAGAGGACGAGGAAAGATCTTCCCCAAGAGCTGTCGGGGAGACCGTGGTCCTGCTGATGCACTAAATTTGAATTCCTTGGTTCCAGAATTGTGAGACAATAAATGTTTTTTCTTCAAGGCTACTCTACTCACTTTCAAAGTATTTTGTCATGGTAGCCCTGTAAAACTAAGACAGCGTCCACTTGTTTGTTTTTGTAATGAGCCTAACAGAAGCATGTTGTGTGAAAATATAGTGTCTAGCACATGAAAAGGATTCAATAAATATTAGGAGTAATTGTAAAAGAACTCTGAATAAAAGCAACCAAAGCATTTTGCCCAAATAGTATCCCGATCCAATGAAAGTCTCTTAGTTTTCAGGTCCTGAATTATTAATATATTTAGTTTCATTCTCTTCAGCATCATAATGAGGAGGCAATGCTGTCCATTTAAATTGGAAAAATAGATGTAAAATATTACTTTAAAGAAGCCTCATCTTCATGCAGTGAGAATAAGGCAGGCAGCCTCAGAGCCCAATGCTTCTAAGAGATACCTGCTGTAGCTTATCCTCCTAAATCAAGCAGAATAGGCTCCACATTTTTCTGAAATTATCCTTGACAAGATAACCACAGAGCAGCCATAGCAAGCCTCATCCAGTTTCAGCAAGTTTTCTACACGATCTTAACACTGCAAGTGATCCAGTAGCTTATTAAGTGAAAATACATATAAGCACCCCACCTCTGGGTAGAGATTTAGCATGAGATGAAGGAAAATAGACCTCTTCCTCCATCCTGGGGGACTGAACCCTTGTCTAGATAAAATGCATAGTCATCCCCAAGCCCTGAGCGCCTGTGTGAAGGTCAGTCCTGAATATTCATGATGAATTTGTACTTCCTTGTCAGCTGTCTGTAAAAGCTCACCTCCCAAGCTGCCTATGAGCAGTCTTGGAAGCAGCAGCCCCGATTGCACCTTTCCTTGCACAACTAGATAAAGGTGCCTTTCTTCTCTCCCACCTCGGCCTCTTTTTTATTGGCTGTAACGAGTCACACAAGCAGAACCAGGGGGTTTCTACTCAGCTTCAAGAATTATTCACATCAAAGTTAAATTCCCAATAGGGAAAAAGTCATCATAACTGATGCTTTAAACTGGAAATATCACAGTATAGCATGTGGCATGTGGAATGGGCCTCGAAGGTCTGGAAGTGTTTCACATGGTGTGTCAAAGAAAGTTTCCCTGTTGGCAGTCCAGAGCACTGTGAATGAAGAGGTATCAGGGTGACTTGCCTGGCTAGAATGACAGTGTTGTTGAGCAGGTAGAATTCAGGTTGGATATAAAAAGAGGGCCCAGGTTAGAGAGGATTCACAAAAACCCCTCCAAAGAACACTATTTTCCCCACCTGCAGATATTTTACTGGAAGAAACAGCTATTTTCATCTGAAAATTTGTTGTGGAGCCCTAAAAATTGTGGGCTGCTTGACCAAAATAAAATGGCTGATCCAGAGTCCAGTCTCATACCCCATCCTATCTTCTGCTTCTGGCTAACAGGCTGTCAATCTTTTATGCAGATCCAACCCAATCACTAAGGAAGTTTTTTGTTTTTGTTTTTTTTTCTGTCACTAAGCCAAAAAGAATGTCATCAGAATGCACCCTAGGGGTCTTTGCTTAAATGGTTGCTGAAATCCTTCATGTAAAAGGTTCTCCAGAGTAATTTTACTTTAAGCCAGTTATCTTAATAATCCTCTCTCAGAACATCTATTCTGTAATCATCTCTGCTTTAACCCATTCCACCAGTTGAAACTAATCTGGTCTACAATCAATCCTTAACCCCCTGTCAGACTACTTCTTTTCTATTATGCACTATAACCACTCCTTTTTGTAATGTCCAATCAAAATAGTGCAACTTAGGTTCTTTGTTCTTGCTCTTTGAAAGGTCTCCACAGCTTCACCATTTTGGAGGCGTTTTGTTTCAGTCTGTAAGATCAAACATTTTCCCCTGGTCCAGCTGTTTTTGAAACTTAAATAAATCTCCTCGCTTTTATTACAACAGAGTATCAGTTATTTTATCAGTTATTACTCTTGGAAACTTTCAAGCAAACAACCTGTAAGAAATGTGCTCACAGATGAATATCTACTGTTTTTTTGTTTTGGTTTTATTAATCACATTTTAAAGAATTACAAATCCATCTTACAAAACTAAAAAAAGCAAACATAATTTGGCAAAGTATCAAATTGTGATTTTCCTTTTTTTCAATCTCACTTCACTTTGTTGGTTTCTGCATTTAATTCCCAGAAGAAAATCTTTTTTTAGGCTCTTCTCAGCCCCTGGCAGTTTGGAGTATTCAGTAAACATGGCGTCAATCAGACATTAAGAAATAAGCCCCTGAGGTGGTTCGTTTGCTATTTCCATCTTTCCTGGCAGGTCACCTTGTTTGTTCTCTGGTTGATGGGTAGTGTCTAGCTGTTTCAGTTTATCTTTTTATGGTAAAGTCTGTTAAATCTGCTAAAGAATCAAGTCATCAATTCAGAAGATAATTGCATAATTGAGGACATGACAACAGATTGTTAATACGTGGTTAAAGGCTCATTTCAAATCAATGATGAACGGAGCTAGACTAAATTTACGGTGATAATCTGTACATCTAGGCCTAGAAGTGGCTGTTGTTGTTGTTGTTGTTAGGTGCCCTCCAATTGATTCCAACTCATAGTAACCCTGTGTACAATAGGAAAAAACAAAAACAAAAACACTGTCCTATCCCGAGCCATCCTCACAGTCTTTGCTATGCTTGAGACCAGTGTTGCAGCCACTGTGTCAATCCATCTCCTCAAGGGCCTTCCTCTTCCTCAATGACCCTCTACAATGCCCAGCATGATATCCTTCTTCATGGACTGGTCCCTCCTAATAACATGTCCAAAATACATGAGAAGAAGTCTTGCTATCTCACTTCCAAGGAGAAATCTGCCTGTATTTCTTCCAAGGCAAATTTGTTCTTACTTCTCATAGTCCATGGTATATTCAGTATTCTTTGCCAATACTGGAAACCTTGGTAGCATAGTGGTTAAGTGCTATGGCTGCTAACCAAAAGGTTGACAGTTCAAATCCACCAGATGCTCCTTGGGAACTCTATAGGGCAGTTCTATTCTGTACTATAGGGTCACTATGAGTCAGAATCGACTCGATGGCAATGGTTTTGGTTTGGTTATGGGTTGCCAATACCATAACTCAAAGGCATCAACTCTTATTCTGCTTTTCTTATTCATTGTCCAGCTTCCATGTGCATATGAGACAATTGAAAATATCATGGCTTGAGTCAGGTGCACTTTAGTCCTCAAAGACAAATGTTTGGTTTTCAACACTTTAAAGAGGTCTTTTGCAGAAGATTTCCCAGTGTAACACCTTGTTGAATTCCTTAACTGTTGCTTCCATGAGAGTTGATTGTGGATCCAAGTAAAATGAAATCCTTGACTACTTCAATATTTTCTCTGTTTATTATGATATTGCTTATTAGTTCACTTGTGAGGATTTTTGTTTTCTTCATATTGAAGTGTAATCCATACTGAAGGCTCTAGTCTTTAATCATCATCAGTAAGTACTTCAAGTCCTCTTCACTTTCAGCAAGCAAGGCTGTGTCATCTGCATATCTCAGGTTGTTAATGAGTGTTCCTCCAATCCTGATGCCCCGTTCTTCTTCATACAGTCCAGCTTCTCAGATTATTTGATCAGCATACAGATTGAATAAGTATAGTGAAAATATACAACCCTGATGCACAGCTTTCCTGATTTTAAACCACACAGTATTTCCTTTTCCTGTTCAGATGATTGTCCCTTGGTCTATGTACAGGTGCCTCATGACCACAATTAAGTGCTCTGGAATTCCTGTTCTTCAAAACGTTATCCATAATTTGTTATGATCTGCACAGTTTAATGCCTTTGGATAGTCAATAAAATACAGGTAAACATCTTTTTGGTATCCTCTGCTTTCAGCCAAGATACATCTAATTTCAGCAATGATATCCCTCATTCCATGGCCTCCTCTGAATCTGGCTTTAATTTCTTGCAGTTCCTTGTTGATGTACTGCTGCAACTGTTTTTGAATTATCTTCAGCACAATTTTACTTCTGTGTGATATTAATATTATTTGAAACTTTCTGCATTCTGTTGAACTGGGTTTCTTTGAAATCGGAACAAATATTGATCTCTTCTAGTTGGTTGGCCAGGGAACTGACTTCTAAATTTCTTGACAGACTTGTGAGCACCACCAGTGCTGCATCCGTTTGTTGAAACATCTCAATTAGCATCAATTCCTGGAGTTTTGTTTTTTTGCCAGTGCGCAGCTTGGCTTCTTCCTTCAATACCAGGTTCTTGATCATATGGTACCTCCTGAAAAAGTTGAACCTCGACCAGTTATTTCTGGCACAGTAACTGTGTATTCCTTCCATTTTCTTTTGATGCTTCCTGTGTTGTTCAATATTTTGCCCATAGAATCCTTCAGAGTTACAACTCAGGGCTTGAATTTTTTCTTCGGTTCTTTCAGCTTGAGAAATACTGAGTGTGTTCATCCTTTTTGGTTTTCTAACTCTGGGTTTTTGCATATTTCATTAAACACTTTACTTTGTCTTCTCAAACCCCCTTTGAAATCTTCTGTTCAGCACTTTTGCTCATTCATTTCCTCCATTTGCTTTAGCTGCTCTATGTTCAACAGTTTCAGAGTCTCCTTTGACATTCACTTTGGTCTTTTCTCTCTTTCTTGTCTTTTTGATGAACTTTTGCCTTCTTTATGTATGATATCCTTGATGTCATCTCACAACTCATCTCATGTTTTGTCATTAGTGTTCAGTGTGTCAAATCTATTCTTGAAACAGTCTGTAAATTCAGGTGGAATATACTCAAGGTCTTACTTTGGCTCTCATGGATTGTTTTCATTTTCTTCAGCTTCAACTTGAACATACGAGCAATTGATGGTCTGTTCTGCATTCAGCCCCTGGCCTTGTTCTGACTGGTGATATTGAGCTTCTCCATCATCTCTTTCCACAGATGCAGTTGATTTGATTCCTATGTTTTTCATCTGGTGAGGTCCACGTCCTTACCACCATTTAGGTTGCTGAAAAAAGATATTTTCAGTGATTAAGTCATTGGTTTGAAAAATTTAATCATGCTACCTCCCACATACCAAGACCATATTTTCCAACTACTGATCCTTCTTTGTTTCCAACTTTCACATTCCAATCACCAGTAATTATCAATGCATCTTGATTGTATGTTTGATCAATTTTAGACAGCAGAAGTTGGTAAAAATCCTCAATTTCCTCTTCTTTAGCATTTAGTGCATAATTTAAAAGATAGTCATATTAACTGGTCTTCCTTGTAGGTGTATGAATATTACCCTATCACTGACAGCACGGTACTTCAGGATAGATCTTGAAATTTTCTTTTTGATAATGAATCCAATGCCATTCCTCTTCAACTTGTCATTCCCTGCATAGTAGCCCATATTGTTGTCCAATTCAAAATGGCCAGTACTGGTCCATTTCAACTCACTAATGCCTAGGATGTCAATGTTTATATGTTCCATTTCATTTTTGATGACTTCCAATTTTCCTAGATTCATACTTCATACATTCCATGTTCCAATTATTAATGCATGTTTGCAGTTGTTTCTTCTCATTTTGAGTTGTGTCACATCAGCAAATGAAGGTCTCAAAAGCTTTACTGCATCCACATCATTAGGGTTGAGCCTACTTTGAGAAGCTCTTCCCCAGTTGTGTCTTGAGTGCCTTCCAACCTGAGAGGCTCATCTTCCAGCACTATATCAAACAATGTTCTGATGCTATTCAGAGTATTTTCACCGGCCAATTTTTCAGAAGTAGACCCCCAGGTCCTTCCTCCTAGTCTTTAAGTCTGGAACCTCTCCTGAAACCTTTCCACCATGGGTGACCCTGTTGGTATTTGGAATACCGTTGGTATTGTTTCTAGCATCACAGCAACAAGCAAGCCACCACAGTACTAGAAACTGGAAGAATTGTGTTGGGTCTTAGAACTGCACAGCGTCCTATTAAAGGATGCTCTGTGATTCAGGCACAACCAATGATAACTAAATTTTTGAAATTAAAATTTACAACATGTCATTTCAACATTACCAGTATCATTCATCACACGAAATCAAATCAGCACACAGAATTTCATGGTTTGAAGAAAATTTGAGAAAATGTAGAACATTTTCTAATGCCTCATTGGTGTTTCGCCTAAGCCCTCACACGTTGTAAAGTATTTATATCCCAAGATACCTGTATTATTTTCTTATTTTGCTTAATTCAAAAACACATGTCCACCTTTTTTAATTCTCAAATACCATGACGTCAATAGATGTGAAGCTCTCAACATTATGAACATGAATGTTAGAATAGAATTTATAAAATACAAATTATTGCCCTTTACAAGTTTGTTGCTAGGTTATATAAGTATAAATTCAATATAAGGAAGTATGGAAATATTAACATGAATTTTAGTAATGGTTAACAATAATCTTCTACTCTTGCTCTCACAGCTATGTGATATTTGAAGCCTCCAAAATATTCTAAGTCTTGATTTCCCCATCATTAAAATGATATTAATTTACCTGCCTCAAAGAGTTGCTTTAAGAATTAATACATTTTTCCAAATATAGTCTTAAATAAAATATAAATATATTTGAATCTCTCATAAGTAAATGTGAATATGTATTATACACTCACATACAACTTTTCACAGATTTAAAGCACTGTATGAATTTTATTGTAAGAATTTTTCCACTATCACTGGATAGTTCAAATATACTGATATTTTCCAATTTAAGCAGCAGATTTTTTACGGATTATTGCAGTCATGTGTGCATGATCGTGCCATTATGTGGATAAATACTGTGCATTACAGATATAAATACTTCCAATATATAGCAATTCTGGAAAATAGACATTTATTTTAAGTGTATTGAATTCATAGTAATTGCATTTCATTGTTAAACACAAAATACATTTTTTTCTGAAAAAAATAATTCTAAGTAGAAGTCTTTCTATTTAGAAAAAAAAAAACGAGAATCGTTACTCTGGATAATTCACCTTTAAAAGATAAAAAAAATCAGTTCTTATTAGATCAAATAATGGATGATAAATTCTAAGCTCAATTTAGCATTTATTTCAATATGCTACAGAGCCCATACAAGTTCTAAATAGGAATGGACACCACAGCAATCGCCACGTGACCAGTATTTGTTACTTTTCTCCTTTGTATCTTCATGTTTCTCAGAGAGCCTCATGCATAACAGACATTTAAATTTGTTGAAATGAATTGAGGTAAACTCAACTCCAAAGAGAAGATGAACTTCATCTTCACCTCCCTAGGAAAGCCTTGCTATTCCATTTGTATCTATTAGTTTCCTGCACTTGCTTACTTATCCTCTGCCACCACTGTCAGATAGAGGGCAGGGACCACATTTCTTTTATTCACTGGCACGATATTAGCAACCAGTACAATGAAAATTTGATGAGAAATAAATGAATTTACAGTTTGTTTTTAACTGGTTGGCATACTTCACACAGCATTCGTCTCTATCCTCTACAACTAAAAATTTGTCAACTTAAATCAATGTTTCTTAAGTCATTTAAAAAGGAAGAAAAATTACAGGCTGCAAGAATGAGGCTTTCACATAGGGATGTTTGCATGCAGAGTGGGGTATCTTAATGTTATTCTTAATTTGGTAATCTTTTTGAAACATGAGTGCTTTTGTAAGCTAAACTTGAGTTTGACTTCCAAATATGAAGCCACGACTAGAATTCTTGATACATGAAATAGGCTGTCATTGTGTATCTTACCTGTGAATATAAGATATGGTATTAATAAAAAAAAGTTTTCTCTATAAACAAAGAGAAGTAATATATATTTTTACTGCTATGGAAAAAAAATCATTATAAAATCTATTTAAAGGAACATAAGAAGGAAGAGGTCGCTGGGTCATAACCAATATGTTTTCTCTAAAGAAAGTTTCCATTAGTATTAGGAGAAAAATGAGAAGTAAAAAATAAAATAAGAGATGGAAAATATGTGTGAGGAAAATCAGAGAGATTTAGGAGGTATTTAAATTATATAAAACAGGGCTCTGAAATAGCTTTTCTGTCTGGTTCTTACGTGTTGGAGAAAATGCACCCCTCACATGCTGAGGGTGCTGAGTGAGCATCTAGAACAGTGTCTGGACACAGTAGGTATTTGATGCCCTTCTCTTTTTTCAGGAGCTCAAATTCAACCCTACCCTGTTTATCTTAGACATCGTTCCATGCCGTGGCTAAACCCTCTCATTCCAACTTCCCTAAAAGGAATTTTTGAAATCTAGTCTCCTGACCCACCGTGTGCAGTTCTAGTTCCTAGTGCTATGTGCCTTTTTTCCAATTCTTCTAATGGCCCCTTTAATGCCTTGGTGGCACAAGTGGTTTGTGATCCACTGCTAATCTAAGGTTGGGAGTTCAAACCCCCTGAGTGGCTCCACAAAGACAGGTCTAACAATCTGCTTCTACAAAGATTACAGCCAAGAAAACCCAATGGAGCAGAGTCACATGGGGCCAACATGAGTTGAAATCAACTAGACAGCAGTGGCTTAATGCCTCATAGCAATTAAGTTGTAAAGATGGGAAGCATTCTTTGTTATTAGTTGAGTGGAGTAGATTCAGAGTGTTACAGAGAAAAACTGCTCCATAGGTTTTCCTTGGCATAATCTTAAAGAAAGCAGATTGCCAGGCCTATTTTCTATGATACCTTTGGATGGGTTTGAACTACCAACCTTTACCTTAGCAGCTGAGTGCAAATTGAGTGCACCACCTAAGGACCATAGAAGTATTCTACCAGAATCCAAATACAAGTACAGTCAGATTGGATAAACTCTAAAGACATCTCTGGTTGATGAGGTCTGTACATAATTATCCAAGCTATGAGGCTAATTGTGCTCGGTTTTATAGAACATCAATAGTATACTCATCTCAGATAGGTTGGTTAGCAATCTTACTTACACATATTTATTTTTAACTTTAAGATTTATATTGCTTTATAAATATTTGTAATTTATGCTTCCATATGTAACAATCATTCATTCACTCAATAAATATTTACTTGGTTACTATTATGTACCTGACACTGTTTTAGGGGCTGGAAAATCAGGAACAGAAAACAGGAATTTCCAGACCTCATATAAATATGGAAGAAAAACGATCTATACGTAGGTCAAAATTGTAAACGTATTTGCAACATTTATGTAGATTTTTTATAAATAAAGACGCTAATGTAATTCATAAAAAAAAACCCAGGCAATCATGCCTCAGAGTGAGGTTCATTTTCAACAACAGTATTTATAATTATTCTTTTTAATACTGAAGTTTTGACAAACTTATTTTCAGATGTAATTAGATTGCTCTCATTTTTATCTCATTTGTCTGTTTGTTGAAGAGTATTAAAAATAAAAATTATAGCTCTGTCTTTGTGCTTGTTCACTTGTAGTTGCCATATTAGTTTCATTTTTCAATTTATAGTTTATTTTCAGAAATATTTAATCTCTTATCTATTTTGAGAGGGACAGGTAACAAAGGCAGTATCATTTGTAAACCCAGTGAATCTGATACAAATGACCTACAGCATGTCAAAATCTCCTGTCATGAACAAAATAATAGCACTTTTTCCATTGTGTGTCACCAGCACCAAGAACCACTGCAAAGATGTGGTCATCTGACAATGAATTATGTAAGGACACATTTCTATCCAAAGATTAGATGTCGGTGAAACCTAATTTCTTCCTTATTCTCAGAGGAAAATTAAATATAACAGCAGTTCAATTTTCTCTGTGCCCCATGGAAGCAATCCTCCACACTGGAGGCCACTGTTCCAGTCCAGTTAGTTATTTATAGTTTATGACTGCTCATAGGTTTTAGTTCTCTTACCATGATTTCTGTATTTGTAGGAGTTTGTGTTGTAATGTAGAGCTGCCAATGTACCACGTGGTATTGCTGCCAGATTATGCAATCTCTTTTTTACTGCTGGCATCTAAAATCTTTGAGATCTAAATGAGAACCTCCTTCTAGCAAAAAAATAAATATTTATTATAAAATATGTAATATAAAGTAAATGAAGTTTTATCAGTTAAAAATATAGTTCAAAAATAATATGAAGTCTGGTTATGGGTCTTCTCTTAGTTGTTTGAACTTATTCAAATCTTTTAACCACTCTGTGACTGACCTTCATGGTTTGTTAAGTTATTGAATCTAAATAGTTAATTTCTAATTTCTCCTTACGATTTTACAATTTAAAAAGACAGACAAATAGGCAAAAAAAAAAATTTTAATACAGCCACTTGACATTATCTACTGAAATGGATCTACTCAAGGTAATTACTCTAGAGATATCAAATGAAAATGAATATTAATTACATCGATGTTTCAAATTACTCTGAATTACTTGAGTTAAGGTAATTTATACAGAATAAACAAACTGTTTTAAATATTCAGTAATGTAATCATGTGTAATTATACACAATTGCCCCTTTGTTTGTGGTTTAGAAAAATACCCATTTAAAATAAGACATTTTTCCCAGTTGTTAAAATCAGTTTTCAATGAAAAGAGAGACAGTAGTAGATATATGCATACACGTATTCACATTTACATATATATTCATATATGTACATATTCAGTATTTTATAAATTCAATTTAAAAAGATGTATGAAAGATAAGAAAAAAAATATGCCATGATTTCAACATTGCTAACTTCTATATAATGTGTTAAGGGTGAATGTCCCTATGCTTTCATTTTTGTCTGCATCTTCAAAATTCACTAAATGAATATAAATTACTTTGATAGCATGAAAGCAAAGTGGGGAAGCAAATTAACCAATATAGATACATAGCAGAGACAAAGATTCCTCTAACAAGCTTTATTTAAGTGTACGACTCCTTGCTACTTAATTCCAAAAATAACTGTAATTCTATTTAAAGAGATGCAATTTGTCAGACCTTTAGTTTTTTTTTTTCATAAAGTTGGTTTCAGATGTAAATACATGAAAAATCATCTCTCTTTCTAGTGCATAACTTCTCCCCACACCATTCTGTGCATAAAGAGCAGAAGTTTAACACTTAAATGACTTCTGTGTCAGGTAGACTTTGTAAATGGAAGAAGTAGCTGAGTTAACACCACAGGGACTATGGGGACCCTGAAAAACCGGTGAGCATATGACTTGCTCAAAGACAGATTGATCCAGGTTCCTTTTTAGAACTGCAATTATCCAGTGAATCTGGTTACTTGAATGATGGACCACTTGGCTGTATCGCTGGCATCCCACTGAGCTCTTCCTAGCCTTGACTTGGAAAACTGGATTCTTTATCATCTAAATGCAGGCTACTGTTCTGTCCTAGAGGCCTGGCTTCCTAGAGGTCTAGCTTTCCAGAACCATAATGCTCTTGACTTGCCTGATTTTTATACTTCTCACCTTACATTCTTACACAGCTGAACCCCATACACTGCATTAAGTCAGTTTCCTCAACATTGGTTTAAACTAAACTTGAATATAGCAAACCTAGCAGGGCGCTGCATATCTTACCCTTAGTTATATGCTAAAGATATCAGTCTTTACATGAATAACCCTTTAAACACATTCAAGCCAATTTGGTTTCTAATATAAAATATTACATATTATATACCACCAATAACCCAGATTTCCTTAGTGATGAGGCACTTTACTATTAAATAGAGTTTTGTACCATAAAACTTAACAAGGTTCTTAAAGACTGAATTATGTCACCCCAAAATATGTGTTGCAAACCCTAACCTCATGCCTTGTGGTTACAATCACATTTAAAAATGGTTGTCTTTGTGTGTTAATGAAGCAGAATTAGTGTCAGGTATAACTTGATTCAATCTCTTGAGATACAAAAGTCTTAAACAAGCAAAAGCAGCAAAGATGGGGAAAGAGATGTCAAGCCACACGAAGAATGCCCAGGAGCAGAAGCTCAGAAGAGACAAAGACCTTCCTCCTGAGCCCCTCCAGAGCTGACACAGAGAGAAAATTTTCCAAGGGCCAGCACTCTGAATGTGGACTTCTAGCCTCCTAAACTGTGAGAAAATAAATTTCTGTTTGTTTAAGCCTATTTCAATAAATTTCTGCTTGTTAAACACTGGTAGTGTTTCTGTTACAGCAGCACTAGATAACTAAGACAAAGCGTTAGCCAACATTATTAATTGCAGCCACATGGCAGATTCATTCAAAAGTTTAAGATTCCCAAACTTACAGCAAATAGATTGAAAATGAAGTCATTCTTATTCTCTGGTCCCAAATAGAGCTCAGTCAAAAGACTGAAGACTGGGAATGACTTATATTTTTTCCTTTGCCCCCAGAGTGAAGAGAAGGAGAAATTGCCTATAGTTAGAACTGTTATATTCTGAACATTGTAAAATGGGAAGGTGAAAACACAGAAAAGGACAGTACAGATACGTATTTTAGGCACATGGAGTAACAGCTGAAAAATTCTAATAGACACAGCATAAAAAATATGACTGTTACCATAATTATACACATAATAAACAATTTGTAATCAATTCTTAAAGTAGCAGAAAATTAAAGTATTTAGAGGAAATGAGTCTAGGACACAGAAATCACATAATTCCAATACAGCCAAACACACACACACAAATAATAAGAAAAAGAATTGGCTTTGTTATGCTTCTATAATTAATAAGTGAACTTGAGTAAAAAAATATGTCAAAATGTATTATCAAGTGAAATAGAATTGGCAACCATCTATAAATATGTGCCAATACAAAAAAATGTTTATTTATTAAAATACTATGGTTTGAGTGTCTGGCTACTATGTGTCAGGCAAATATCTCTGAGGATAGAGCCTGCCACAGATAAGGCAAGAGGTCTTTTCTTTCACAGAATTTACACTCTAGTGCTTAAAAAGAGTTGGGCTATTTGAAGAACAGAGAGAAACCTAGGGGACTTTCAAGATACTGAACAAGAGGAAGTGAATTCTGGAATGAATTCAGAGTAGGTTCCTAATCCAGGCCTTGAAGGTAATGTCAAGAACTTTGAATTTCATTGCAAATAAAATGAATAGCCATGAAAGGATTTTTTTTTGACCATGGGACATATAATCTGTAAAAGATTATTCTGCCCCAACAATGAAGAATGAATGGCAGGAAAATAAGGTCCAAAGTCAGTTAATTGAGGAAAAGACAGTCTTTTTAACAAATGGTGCTGGCATAACTAGATATCCATCTCCAGGAAAATGAAACAAGACCCATACCTTACATCATGCACAAAAAAATGAACTCAAAATGGATCAAAGGCCTAAACATAAAATCTAAAATGATAAAGATCATGGAAGAAAAAATAGGGACAACACTAGGAGCCCTTATACATGGCATACAGAGTATACAAAACATTACTAAAAATGAAGAAGATAAACCAGATAACTGAGAGCTCCAAAAAAAATCAAACACCTATGCTTATCCAAAGACTTCACCAAAAGAGTAAAAAGATTACCTACAGACTGGGAAAAAGTTTTTAGCTATGACATTACAATCAGCACTTGATCTCTAAAATCTACATGATTCTGCAAGAACTCAACTACAAAAAAAACAAATAACCCATTTAAAAACTGGGCAAAGGATATGAACAGGCACTTCACTAAAGAAGACATTTGGGCTGCTAATAGATACATGAGGAAATGCTAAAGATCATTAGCCATTAGAGAAATGCAAATCAAAACTTCAATGAGATTCCATCTCACTCCAACAAGGCTGGCATTAATCAAAAAAAACACACAATAATAAATGTTGGAGAGGCTGTGGAGAGACTGGAACACTTATACACTGCTGCTGGGAACATAAAATGGTACAACCACTTCGGAAATTGATTTGGTGCTTCCTTAAAAACTAAAAATAGAACTACCATACGATCCAACAATCCCACTGATGGAATATATCCTAGAGAAATAAGGGCCTTTACACAAACAGATATACGCACACCCATGTTCATTGCAGCACTGTTTACAATAGCCAAAAGTTAGAAGAAACCAAGGTGCCCATCAATGGATGAATGGATAAATAAATTATGGTATATTCAAAATATTGAATAGTACACATCGATAAAGAACAATGATGAATCCATGAATCGTTTCATAACCCATGGAGGAATCTGGAAGACATTACGCTGAGTGAAATTAGTCAGTTGCAAAAGGACAAATATTGTATAAAACCACTGTTATAATACCTGGAGGAATAGTTTAAACGGAGAAGAAGATATTCTTTGATGGTAAATAGATGGGGGAGGGAGGAAGAGAGGGAGAGGGGTTTCCACTAATTAGATAGTCAATAAGAATTACTTAGATGACAGGAAAGACAACATACAATACAGGAGAGGTCAACACAACTGGACTAAATCAAAAGCAAAGAAGTTTCCTGAATAAACTGAATTCTTCGAAGGCCAGTGTAGCAGGAGCAGTGGTTTGGGGACTGTGATTTCAGGGGACATCTATGTCAATTGGCAAAATGTATTAAGAAAACATTCTGCATTTCACTTTGGGTCTTAAACGCTAGCACGTGGCCATCTAAGGTGCATCAATTGGTCTCAACCCACCTGGAGCAAGGAAGAATGAAGAACATCAAAGGTAATATAAGCCTGAGAGACAGGAAGCACCACATAAACCAGAGACTACATCATCCTGAGACCAGAAGACCTAGATGTTGCCCAGCCACAACCGATGACTGCCCTGACAGGGAGCACGACAAAGAACCCCTGAGGGAGCAGGAGAGCAGAGGGAAGCAGACCCCAAATTCTCATAAAAAGACCAGACTTAATGGTCAGACTGGGACTAGAAGGATCCCAGAGGCCATGGTCCCCAGAACTCCTGTTAGCCCAAGACAGGAGCCATTCCCAAAGCCAACTCATCAGACAGGGATTGGGTTAGAATAAACAAACAAACAAACAAAAAAAACAGTGTCATTGAGTTGATTCCGACTCATAGCAACCCTATAAGACAGAGTAGAACTCCCCCATAGAGTTTCCAAGGAGCACCTGGCAGATTCGAACTGCCAACCCTTTGGTTACCAGCCATAGCATTTAACCACTATGCCACCAGATCTGGAATAGGGGATGGAGAATTATACTAGTGAAGAATGAGCTTCTTGGATTAAGTAGACACATGAGACTATGTTGGCATCTCCTGTCTGGAGGGGAGATGAGAGGGCAGAGGGGGTCAGAAGCTGCCAGAATGGACGTGAGGAGAGAGAGTGGAGGGAAGGACTGTGCTATCTCATTAGTGGGAGAGCAAGTAGGAGTGTATAGCAAGGTGTATGTAAATTTTTGTATGAGAGACTGACCTGATTTGTAAACTTTCACTTAAAGCACAATAAAAATCAATTAAAAAAAAAAAAAAAAGAAATACTGAGCTTACAGATACAATGTAATCCTGTTGCAAATTCCAATGGCATTTTTTAATGAGATGGAGAAAGAAATCACCAAATTTATATGGAAAAGGAAGATGCCCCAGATAAGTAAAGCATTACTGAAGAAGAAGATCAAAATGGGAGGCCGCACACTACCTGATTTTAGAAAGTATTATACTGCCACAGTAGTCATAACAGCCTGGTACTGGTACAACAGCAGACACATAGACCAACAGAACAGAATTGAGAACTCAGATGTAAATCCAACCACCTATCAGCAGCTGGTATTTGACAACAGCCCAAAGTCCATTAAAAGAGGAAAAGCCAATTTCTTTAACAAATGGTGCTGGCATAACTGAATATCCATTTGTAAAAAAAAAAAAAAAATGAAGCAAGACCCATACCTCACACAATACACAAAAAATGACTCAAGATGGATCAAAGACCTAAATGTAAAATCTAAAACGTTAAATATCATGGAAGGAAACATGGGGACAATGCTAGAAGCCTTAATACATGGCACAAATAAGATACAAACCATAACTAAAAATGTACAAGCACCAGAACAGAAACTAGATAAGGGAGCTCCTAAAAATAAAACACTTACAGTCATCAAAAGACTTCACCAAAAGAGTAAAAAGAGAACCTACAGACTGGAAAAAATTTATGATTAGGACATATCCGATAGGGAACTAATCTCTAAAATCTACATGATACTGCAATACCTCAGATTGATGACGAGGACCTTCCCCCAGAGCCGACAGAGAGAGAAAGCTTTCCTCTGGAGCTGACAACCTGAATCTGAACTCCTAATCTACTGGACTGAGAGAGAATAAATTTCTGTTTGTTAAAGCCATCCTCTTGTGGTATTTCTGTTATAGTAGCCTAAGACAGAATTTCGTACTGGGAGTGGGGTGCTGCTCTGACAGATACCTAAAATGTGGAAGCTGTTCTGAAACTGTAAATGGATGGAAGCTGGAAGAGTTTTAAACTGCCTGATAGTAAAAGCCTAGATTGCCTTGAAGAGACTGCTGGTGGGATTATGGACATCAAAGACAATTCTAGCTAGGACTCAGAAGGAAATGTGAAGAGCTGTCACACTGGAGATGGCACAGACAGCAAGAAGCAGCAGCAGAAAAATGACAGCAACAGAAAAATAGCAGCAGTAGTACCAGGAGACAAGTGTGAGATAGAACTGGAGTCAACCCACAGAGCAAGACAACCAAGTGCCTTTGGCAGGTGGCTTCCTGGCAGAGTAGAGTACCTCCAAGCACTTATCGGTGGAGCTAGGATTGCCAACCCATGGGGCAAGAGAGCTGAATGTCTTCCAGCTGAAGTTTGCTGGTGGAGTGAGGTGACTTCAGGCACTTATTGGTGAAGCTACAGAGATTTGGAACACTTGCCCCAGACACACACAGAGAGGCCTAAGGGGCTGAAAGGCCAAAGAACCAGGAATCAGAAGTTGAAGAGACAAAGAACTTGGGAAGTAGAGCTGTCTCAGTCTCAAAGGGTAGGGCCATGACCTCTGAAGTCTCAAAGTGTGAAGCTGCAACTCAGATAGACTAGGAGAATGGAGCCGCCTAAAGCGGAGGGAGCAGAAGTGCTGTCCCAGTGGGACTGAAAAGTGGAACTAAAGCCCCGGATCAACGAATCTCCATCCAGAATCAAGACAGTGTGGCCAACACCCAGAGTCTGGAGGGCAGGGCCATTACTTAAATGGCCTCATGGAACAGAAGATTATTTTCATGCCTTGAGAGCTAGTGCAATGTGTTCTGCTGACTTCTTGGTGCCTATCATTCCTCTTTTCCCTCTAATTTCTTCCATTTGTAATGGAAATGTCTAGCTCATACTTTGTACTTTTGGAAGCAGATAACTTGTATTCTAGATTTCACAGATGAAGAGGGATTTTTGGATTTTGCACTTGGAGTTGATTTAAAAATTCTCTATGATACTCTGTCCTACAGGGTTGCTATGAGTTGAAATCGACTCGATGGCAGTGGGTGGGTTTTTATGATATGATTGGGTGAATGTGTTTTACGTGTGGCAATGACATGAGTTTTGGGGAACCAAAGGGTGGAATGTCATGGATTGAATTGTGCCTCACCAAAATATGTCAACTTGGCTAGTCTATGATTCCCTGTATTGTGTGATTGTCCACCTTTTGTTCATCTGATGTGATTTTCCTATGTGTTATAAACCCTACCTCTATGATGTTAAAGAGGTAGGATTGGTGGCAGTTTTGTTAATGAGGCAGGACTCAATCTACAACTTTAGGTTGTGTCTTAAATCAATCTCTTTTGATATATAAAAGAGGAAAGTGAGCAAAGAGACGTGGAGACATCATACCACCAAGAAAAGAGAGCCAGGAGAGTACTGTGTCCTTTGGACTTAGGGTCCCTGCACTAAGAAACTTCTTGACCTCGGAAGATTGATGATAAAGATGACGGGGACCTTCCCCAAGAGCTGACAGAGAGAGAAAGCCTTTCCTTGGAGCTGGCACCCCAAATTTGGACATCTAGCCTACTAGACTGTGAGAGAATAAGTTTCTCTTTGTTAAAGCCATCCACTTTGTGGCACTAGATAACTACGAAAATGCCTGTGTGTAATTTAATCCCTTCAAATTTTTTATCCTCTTATAAAATTAAGTTAAAATCTTTATTACAATATTAGAAGTGCATCTCTAAGACAAATTAATTTCTGTTTGGCTCCTCATATCATTAAGCCCACTAAAGAAAATAATTTTATAACATTTAACTTGTGCTTAGCCCTCGTACTGCCACAGTCTAGGTATAGCTATATAATCTTCTAAAGAAAAATCACACAAACGTATTTATAAAAATGTCAGGAAGTGAAGTTTAAGGAAATGCTACATGCAGCCACATCTGCATCAGGTATTTGAAAATCATCATCAGAGCACTCATATAATACAAAGCTGTCTTCTATTGTTTTTTTGTGCCTCTTGGCCTAATATGCTCATCCTGTACTTAAACTTTCAAAAGTCTGGTTATGCGATGTATTTCAAAGGTACCTTTAGATCCTAGATTCAAGACTGAAGGTTCTACTTTTCTACTCTAATTATTGCCACTGCTTGCACTAAAGGCAACTTGTGGTGATTTTTAAAGGCTGTACTTAAAACACACACCCAGAAGCCAAAAATCTGCTCAATACTTCTAACCTATATAAATTTTTGTGTGAAAATATATAACAATGCTACAACTCTCATATGAATTGTGGAATTTGATATCATTGTTTTAAAATTCTCATTGCACTACATTTTCAGAGTCTCAGTTTCTAAATGTTATTGTGAGTTAACAACATAAAAATATTCTAAATGTCATTTTCCCCATTTGAAAATACATTAGAAGTGGTACTCCATTTATATTCATATTAGAGTGCTAAAATGAACATTACTGTTGATACGTATATAATACCCATATACATAGTATATTATATGGTAATATCAACTTTAAATATTTATACTTTGATTCATTTGCATAGTAATAAGGTTCATTGAAACATAATTAAAAAAAATCTTATTCTCATATAAACAATTTAATGACCAGATTCTTTAAAAAAAGTAAAAAATATGAAATTGATTATAATTAAATATAATTTTCAAAGTGTACAGGCATATTCTTATGCCTGTACTTAAATGTCAATCCCTGTGATCATCTCATGACCAATTTTTAAATTAAATTAAATAAGAGGAATGTATGGGGTATAAGAAAGGAATGCAAGTCTAGTTATTTCTCTCTGCCCTATTTATAATAATATTTTGGTTACTTGACTTCTATTTGATCAGTCTTGGAGCATATTTTTTTTTTTTCTAATTCTCAAATTTCTTCTGTTATCTCTAACTTCATTATTAGCACAGTTAATTTTAGGCAAATAAAAACTAATAAAATTTCTCCTAATGTTTCATTAACATGTCTCCTAAAAAGTATAGTTTTTACACATGGTTCAGTTGTTTGATTAAATACCTCCAGATATGTAAACAAATCTTACATGTACTCATTAGTTTCATGCATTAGTTTCCAGCATTGTAAAATAATACATGGAGCTTTCATGTGATCAGTGTTTGTTTCCATGATCATATGCTCTAGGGATACTTTGAAACTTACGTCCAAACAAAATAATGTCAGAGATTCACTACTGAAGACAACTCTTCACTACAGAAATAAGAATTAAATTTCATATTAAATGTGACATTTGTTGTGTTCCTACACAGTTATTTTTACAAGACAACCAGTGAACTAGTTCTTAAATAGTAAGCGATCAATAGCATAATGTAGATGAATAGTTACAATGATTTTCTTTTATTTATTTCTTTTGTGTTGTGCTTTAGGTGAAAGTTTATAGCTCAAGTAATTTTTCAAACAAAGTTTATACACATATTGTTATGCAACATTAATTGCAATCCGTATAATATGACAGCATACTCCACCTCTCCATCCCAAATTGCTTGTGTCCGTTCAACCAGTTCCTGCCCCTTCCTGCCTTCTCATCCTGCCTCTGGACAGAAGCTGCCCATTTGGTCCCATGTGTCTGCTTGAATTAAGGGGTGCATTCTTCATGAATATTATTTTATGTTTTATAGTCCAGTCTAATCTTCATCTGAAGAGTGGGCTTCAGAAACAGTTTTAGCTCTGGGTTAACAGACCATCTAAGGACCATGTCTTTGGGGGTTCCCTTAGTCTCAAGTCAGACCATTAAATCTGGTCTTTTTATGTGAATTTGAGTAGCAGAAGGACAGATATTGTATGAGACCACTATTATAAGAATTCAGGAAAAGATTTAAACACAGAAGAAAATATTATTTGATGGTTATGAGGATGGGGAGGGAGGGAGAGGGAATTCACTAACTAGATAGTAAACAAGAATCATCTTAGGTGAAGGGAAAAACAACACGCAATATGGAGAAGTCAGTACAACTGTACTGAAGCAAATGCTAAGAAGTTTCCTGAGCACAACAAAAACACTTTGAGGGACAGAGTAGCCAGGGCTGGAGTCTGGGGACCATGGTTTCAGGGGACACCTAGGTCAATTGGCACGACAAATTTTATTAAGAAAACGTTCTGCATCCTACTTTAGTGAGTGGTGCCTGCGGTCTTAAAAACTTGCAAGCGACCATCTAAGATGCATCAATTGGTCCCAACCCACCTGGAGCAAAGGAGAATGAAGAACATCAAAGGCCCAAGGAAAATATTGGCCCAAGAGACAAAAGGGCCACATAAACGAGAGACCCCATCAGCCTGATACCAGAAGAACTAGATGGTGCCTGGCTACCATCAGTGACCACCCTGACAGGGAACACAACATAGAGTTCTTGAAGGAGGAGAAGAAAAGTGCAGAGCAGAAATCAAATTCATGTAATCATTTCCTTTCATATTCAGGTGATTTATTGTATCTGGAGCTAGAGGATCATGATGTAAGAAAAAGCAACCAAACTTTAAAAGCCAAAACCAAACCCATTGCTGTCAAGTTGATTCCAACTCGTAGCAACCCTACAGGACAGAGTAGAACTGCCCCATAGAGTTTCCAAGGAGTGCCTGGTGGATTCAAACTGTCAATCTTTTGGTTAGCAGCCATTGCACTTAACCACTACACCACTAGGATTTCTGGCTACCATCAGTGACCACCCTGACAGGGAACACAACAAAGAGTCCTTGACAGAGAAGAAAAGTGCAGAACAGAACTCAAAATTCGTGTAATCATTTCCTTTTATACTCAGATGATTCATTGTATCAGGAGCTGGAGAACCGTAATGTAAGAAAAACCAACCGAACCAAAACTTTAACCAAACTTTAGTTAAGGATAAAACGGTAACACAAAGACATATGCCAAACCATTGAATTTTTGTGCTTTGCCATATCAAGTGCGTATTTGCCTACTATGTGAATAATTTTGCTATTTTTTCTTAGCCATTGTCTTAGCGATCTAGTACAGCTGTAACAGAAATACTATGTCGATGATTTTAAAGAACAAAAATGCGTTTTCCCACGGTTTAGGAGGACAGAAGTCCAGATTCAGGGAGCTGGTTCTAGGAAAAGACACTGTCTGCTTTGGGGGAAAATCCTTGTCTCAGCTTCTCTAACATTCTTCACTGTGCTCCTTGGTGACCTCCACGTGGCATATATTTCTCTGGTTTGTCCTTACTTGCTTCTGTGCCTAATCTGCTCCTTGCATATTTCAAAAGTGAGTGGATTTAGGATACAGTTTACACTGATATGGCCTCATTAACATAACACAGAAACCCTATTACCAACTAGGATTACATTCACACGTATAAGGGCTAGAATTCCAACACATGCTTTTGGAGGACCCAATACAATCCATAATAGTCATGTAGAATTAGAAATGTAACAAGAGTTCATTCTGATGTTTTGATATGCTATGTGGAATTTTCGATGCACTCTTGGCCCCATATTTGCTTTTATCCACTAATTGGAAGAGGATGAGTTGGATTCGACTCGGCGGCACTGGGTTTGGGTATGGAGGCTCCAGGTAAATTAGCCAACTTCTGTCTGTAATAGGGGTCCAAATATATTTGGCTGGTGTTGTTAGTTGTCATCCAGTCAGCTCTGACTCATTGTGACCTTATATATAATACAATAAAACGTTTCCTGGTCCTGTGTCATCCTCACAATCATTGGTATGTTTTAGACCCTTGTTGTTGGCATTGTGTCAATCCACCCCATGGAGGGTTTCTCTTGTTTTCACTGACTCTCTACTGAATATGGTGTCCTGGGTAGCATAAACAGTTTGCATTCAGCTACTGACTGAAAGGTTGCCTGTTTGACTCTACCTGGTGGTGCTGCCAAAGAAAGTCCTGGCAATCTACTTCCCTAAGATTACAGCCATTGAATACCCAATGGAGGACAGTTCTACTCTGACACACATGAGGTTGCCATGCGTTGAACTCAATTCGACAGCAACAGGATATATATGTAATACTAAATTATATAGGTGTGGGGTAGACAGAAGGAGACGGAGGTCCAAAATAAGTCAAGCAAATAGCAAGAAATGACTTCGGTACACCAAAAGGAAAGTTTCTTGGATTTTCATCAAATTTCAGCAACAGCTCATGAGGTTCTCAAGGAATGGTGTCTCCAATTATGTCAGGCCTATTACTTGAATCTGTTCCAACCTTGCTCATAAGTGTATTCTTTGCCTGGAGATAAAAGGTTCTGAATAACCTGGAAAAAATAGTACTAAATATTTAGCATCTAAGTACTTCTACTGTGATGTCCCCATAAAAGAGAGTATAAAACTGAAGATAGACAATCATTTTCCTACCTTCAGATAAAAGATGAATTTTAGTGGCATAAATGGCAAATTCTATGCTAAATACTGGATAATTTGGCAGGTGGAGTTTGGTTATTAAATAGCAGTAACAGCTTAAGCCCTGGTGGTGTAGGGTTAAGAGCTCAGCTGTTAACCAAAAGGTCAGCAGTTCGAATCCACCAGCCGCAACTTGGAAAGCCTATGGGGCAGTTCTACTCTGTCCTATAAAATCGCTATGAGTCATAATCAACTTGACAGTGGTGTATTTCATTTTGGTTTTTGGTAACAGCTGAAGAATCAGATTTAGCTCACAGTCTAGCAGCCATCTAGAAATGTGTAGAGTGGCAACTAGAAAGCAAGTAAGTAATTGAGTGTGCTGAAGTAAATAGCTCTGGCCCAATAACATATAACAGGCACTTCAGCAAACGTTTGACTAGTTGTTAAGATGCAAGAGGTAGGTGTAATTGAGCTTTGTCCCAAAGTGAGTGCCTAGCAGACACGTGAACAGAAGTGGTAGTGCTGAGGACAACGGAATAGAGAGAGAGAGTTCATCAGCCATTCAGATGACCGCAGTTGTCCATGACGGCCCCTGGTGGTGGCAGGAAAGGGTCAAGTCACGGGCCCAGAGAACCATCATATGGTGACATGAAGCAAAGTAGTAGTGACAGCAGGAGAAACAGTTCTACCAAACTCCTAAACTGTGAACGGAGTTACTGGAGAACAGGGGTTCGCAAACTATGACCTACAGGCTAACTGCAGCCCAGGGCCTGTTTCTGAATGGTTTTTGTAATTTTAAAAAGTTGTTTAAAAAAAGGTAGAATATGCAACCGATATGATATGTGGCCAACAAAGCCTAAACTACTTACCATCAAGATCTGGTCCTTTACAGAAAACCTTTGCTAACCTCTGCTCTAAAGAAAGGAAAGTAACTCCAAGGACTCACTGAATTTCCTGAAATTACACTATTGGGGGGGCTAAACCACAAGAAATAATTTACCCTCAGCATGATGAAGCCTGGAGATTTTTTTTTAAAGGGTAATTGAAGCCATAAATAAAAACAAAACATCCACTGAAAGATATCATATGGAAACTGTAAACCATCTTGTAAATTAAGGAAACAGTATCCAATTAACCTAAATATGGATATAATAACATTTTTGACAAAGAAAAAAATGCACATATTTAACGGGTACAATTTGATAAGTTATTCAAACCATCGCTGCAGTCGAAATTATGTATATGTATATAAGTTTATATAACATTCATATTTATACATATGTATATGTTTAATACACACACAGTGTATTTTTACCCAAATAATGCCCACCTTCTACTTTTTTTTGCCAACTGTGCCCTACTCCCATGAGGTATTTCCACAAGCTCCACTATGCCATTTTTTTCACATGTTGCTATAAAACAATTAGCATAGTGGATGACATGGTTGGCAAACAAACATAGAAGGTGCACATTATTTGCATAAAATAGTCTATATCATTTTTATTCTGTGTGTAAGTATATATATATATAAACCTTATACACATTTATAATGTACATATTATGTGTTTAATATAAACACATGTTTATATAAACATATAAACCAAAAAAACCCCACTGCCATTGAATCGATTCTGACACATAGCCTCCCTATAGGGTTTCCAAAGCTATAAATCTTTATGGAGCAGACTGCTACATCTTTGTCCAGCAGAGCTGCTGGTGGTTTTGAACCACTGACCTTTTGGTTAGCAGTTGAATGCTTTAACCACTGTGTCACCAGGCTCCATATATGTGTGTATATATATATATATACACACACACATGCACACACACACACACACTTCATATTACATGAAGAATAATGTGAATACGTGGATATATAGTGGTCATTCTGGAAAGTTTTCTCATGCCCCTTGGTAATCCTTCTAGTTTTCTCATGCTTGTTGGTAATCCTTCTTTTCTGCCCCTTCTCTCTCACATCATCCATCCTCAGGTGCTTCCTGTCATTTACATATCAGTTTACATTTTATAGAATTTTATATGGATGGAATTACATAATACGTATTTTTTTACCTCTAGCTTCTATCACTCAGCATCGTTAATTCAATGGTTACCCGTGTGTATCAGTAGCTCGTTGCTTTTTATTGTGTTGTTGTATGAATGTACGAACATTTGTTTATCCATTCACCTGCAAATGTACTTTGGGGTTGTTTTGACTATTCCAAGCCTACGATGAACACTCATGTAAAAGTCTTTATTTATATGTGCACATGCACTCATTTCCCTTGCATAAGTACCTCAGAATGGGAAGACCGGGTCTTATACTATGTGTAGGCTTAAATTTGTTAAAAATTGCCAAATTGTACTCCAAGTAGTTGCAGCATTTTAAATTTCTACCGATAGTGTATGAGAGTTTTATTATCTCCACATCCTTGTGAGTCTTTTTAATTCTAGACATTCTAATAATTCATTAGTTATTAAATGGAGCTCTGGTGATGTAGTGGTTAAGAGCCTGGCTGCTAACCAAAAGGTCAGTCGTTCAAATCCACCAGGTCCTCCTTGGAAACCCTATGGGACAGTTCTATTGTGTCCCATAGGGTCGCTACAAGTCAGAATTGACTCGAAGGCAATGGGTTTGGTTTTTGTGTGGTACTATCTCTTTTTTTTTTTTTTTTTTTAATTTCCATTCCCCTAATTCTTAATGATGTTGAGCATATTTTGTGTGCATTGTTTTTTCCATTTGTATGATCTTCTTTTAATGAAGTATAAAAAAACACACATAATTTGGCCATTTTTATATTTGTTTGTTCTCTTATTATAGACTTTTGAAAGTTCTTTATATATTTTGGATACAAGTCTTTTATCAGATATGTGATTTGCAAATATCTTCTGCCCATTTCTGGCTTGTATTTTCATTGCCTTAAGGTAGAATTTGGATGAAAGATCTGGCAACCTACTTCTGAAAAATCAGCCACTGAAAACTCAGTGGAGCACAGCTCTACTGACACACATGGGATTGTCATTAGTTGGAGTCGATTCTATGGCTACTGGTAAAATCGTATTTTAAAATATGTTTGGGAGTAGTTGTCAGCACAGGAATATTCAAAACGGAAAAATAGAATAACAGATATCCATGTCTATACTTTTTTTTTTCTGAAATATATTGGAATTAACAATGGATCCATTGATCAACTATCATTTTATCAGATCACTTGTTAGCTTTCTGAGGTACAATTTTTATATGAATGCTTTAATTCTTTAATAGTCCACTCATCCAAGTCATTTGTTGGAAAGTGACATTATTAGAGAAGTTCAGTTGATCACAAATTTTAGTCTTTGGAGAGAGGAAATAGTCACTGGGTCATAGAAAAGTGTAAAACAGTAATAGGTCCTGGTAGGAAACTCTGTATCACTGTGCTAAGTAACTCTCCAGTGGGGCACTGGTATTAAGATGACTTCCCATTCATTCAGCAGCATTTTATACGTGCCACATTGATAGCCAGCAACATGGATCTTGTGATGTTTGCACAGGTTAGTTTTACTTCCTGGGGAAATCTTGTTTATTCAAATCTGTTGTCGAGGTTGAGAAGAAGAACACTTCCTTCCCAAAGACTACATGCAGACATGAAGAATGATATTACTTATGCCTTTTCTTAACCATTGACATTAGGTGTCTCTCCAAGGCCATGCTGTTTTCTTACTAATTATTCCTATAAAGGAAAATAGTATAGAGTTGGGATTTGTTGCATATATAATAACAGCTTCAATATTGATTCAAAAACAACTTCAGCTAATTCTCTCAGTTAAAGAACACTAAAAGAGAAAATACCATTGCTTTGGAAACCCTGGTTGCATAGTGGTTAAGTGCTACAGCTGTTAACCAAGAGGTCGGCAGTTTGAATCTGCCAGGTGCTCCTTGGAAACTCTAAGGGGCAGTTCTACTCTGTCCTGTAGGGTCACTATGAGTCAGAATCGACTCAACAGCAGTGGGTTTGGTTTTGGTTTGGTACATAAGGATCTCCCATATATGTATGCTCATAAAAATGCCTTTAAGTAATTGGAGAACTCATAAGAAAGACTTGTCTTGCTACAATTACGGTTAATTTTGTAAACTATGGATTTTCCCCCCAGAGGACCTCCTCTATATAATTATTTGTATAGCCCTAAACTACTAAAGCTATTAAGATTTTACCATCATTCAATTTCTGGTTAATTTTCACCCCATGCCATAAAAAGATTAAAGTAAAAAAGAAAAACAAAATAAAAGAACAGCCAGTCTGTAATATATGTCTTTGCAAAATGTTGATCCACACAGTAAGGAATCATGAAATCTAATTATTTAAGGATGCAATTGAATTTACCACAACCTTCATTGCCTCTACAGCTTTGAAGCATCTATATTGTACCAGCTAAGGGAGATAATCTGGAGATGTTATAAGTTTGTCTACTTGTAAATATCAGGAAAAAAAAAAAAACTTAAATGAAATACTTATAAAGATTATATTTAGATGTTTTAAGTTCTTCATTTATTAATATCCAATCGCTCCAAATAAATATTATGTCATCCATTTTCCCAAATATGTAATTTCTCACTCACTGCCGTCGAGTCAATTCCAACTCACAGCAACCCTATAAGACGGAGTAGAACTGCCCCACAGAGTTTCCAAGGAGAGCCTGGTGGATTCGAACTGCTGACCTTTTGGTTAGCAGCCGTAGCACTTAACCACTAAGCCACCAGGGTTTCCAGATATGTCATAGATTCATAAATATTTAAGCTAGTCCAAGACTTACTATTATGCCTGCAAATGGCTAACATTGCACATACCATACTGTATTGAAATTATCTGATTCTCTGTCCTTCTGCCTACTAAGACTCTCAACTATTCAGCAGCCAGGGCTAAGCATCTCCAACACTTAGAATGGTACCTAGATGTGAAGGAAATAGCAAATATTTGTAGAATTGAATGGAATCGAATGTGTTTTTCTGTAAAATTTTTGTTTATTTTCCATACTAGATAAACCTGATTTCATTTTCATAGAAATAGCACAATGCACACTCAAGAAGATAAAGATATTTAGAATATGAAGAGGCTTATAGTAGAATTTCTCAAAATTTTTAAACTATGTACTCCAATGAATGCCTATCGAAAAAATTTCTCTGTAATGTGTATTTGATGCAAATAAACAGCATATTGTTTGTTATACTTCATTGAATTAAATCTACCATGGCCAATTAGACAATAAACTGCTCGAGGGTTGCAATCTTATTCTTCATAAAATGATCTATACTCATACACCTACAGCAACCAGTGTGATGCCGTCTGAAAACTGGACTAAAATTATATTTTTTTATTGACTATATTTGGTGTAACAAAGTCATTCAACATGTAAAGGTTAATTTAGTGTCACTTTGTACCTAATATTATCAATAGCTCTGAAGATACCAGGGTGGAAAAGGAAGTCCCTCAATTCACTGAATTTACAAATTATAGGAGGGAAGACAGTGATCAGGCAATTATAAAACCCTATAAAAAAAATTTTTTTTTATGATAAATATTACAATAGGGAAAATTCCAAATACGTGAGTGCAACTAACCCAATATTGTGCAGGTAAAGAAAGTATTCCTCAAAGAATTCATTTCTAAGTTAGAAGTAAAGTCAACAGTTTTTCAGGTGGAGGGGATAGCACATAACAAGGCACAGAACTGAGAGAGGTACACTCGGGGACATTAAAGATATAGCAGAGCATAGAGAACAGGTGTGGGAGAAAAGACAAAACTCATACGTCATGCTTAGAAGTTTACGCTTTATCTGAAATCAATGATGTTTAATTAAAAATCTTTAGGGAAGATAGGCATACAATCAAATTTTCATTTGAGGAAGATCATTGACTGTATTACAGAAAATAAATTGGAAAGGGTGAAACAAATTTCAGTTAATTAGGGGAATGTTTCATATAAATAAATACATAAACAGTTACAGTAGTCTTAAATAAAGCAATGAAAATAATAATGGAGGAAAAAAGATAGATACAAGAAACATCAAAGAAGATTGTTACTTTTTTAACAAATGGTGCTAGACAATAGAATATCTACAGACAGTAGAAGGGAGCTGAACCCTTACCTTATACCATACACAATTATTAACTTCAAATGAATCAGACATACATGTGAGAGCTAAAATTCCAGACCTCAAAGAAGAAAACATAGTTATACATCTTTGTGACATTAGATCAAGCAATGATTTGTTAGATATGACATCAAAATCACAAGCAAAAAAAAAAAGGAAAAATAAATGAGTCATCATCAAAAATTTTTAAATTTTGTACCTCAAAAAACACCATCAAGATAAGGAAAAGCAAACCCAAAGAATGGGAGAAAATTGTACTTAGAATACCTTGTATTTATGCAATTCAGTAATAAAAAAGGACAACCCAATTTTAAAATGGCCAAATGATCTAAATAGACATTTCTCCAAAGAAGATATACAAATGGTCAATAAGCATAAGAAAAGATGCTCAATATCACTAGCCATAACAGAAACGAACATCAAAACCGTAATGTGGTGCCATGTTCCAACCACTAAGATGAATGTAATCAAAAAGACAGATAATAACAGATGTTGGTGAGGATGTGAAAAATTTGGAACCCTTGTACACTACTGTTGGAATTGCAAATTCGTGCAGATGATTTGGAAAACAGTCTGACAGTTCGAGAGTTAAATATGGAGTTATCATGTGATCCAGGAATTTCATCCCCAAGTATATGCCCAAGAGAAATAACAACAGGCATCCATGCAAAAGCTTGTACCCGATGTTCATAACAGCATTCTCCTTAATAGCTAATATGTAGAAACTATTCGAATGTCTATCAACTGAGGGATAAACGAAATTCAGTATATACATAAAATGAAATATTATTTGGCAACAAAAATAAATGAAGTACTGAAACATATTACAACCATTGAAAATATATCACGTGAAAGAAGACAGTCACAAATGACCATACATCATGTGATTCCTTTTATATAAATCTTTAGAACAGGAAAATCTATAGCAACAAAGAGTAGATTAGTGATTTCCTTAGGCAACAGTGGTGACGAGGTTTGCAGGATGACAGATAAGGGTGCATAGTTTCTTTTGGCAGTAAAAAAAAAATGTTCAAAAATTAACTGCAGTGATGGATGCACAACTGTGTGAATATACTGAAAGTCATTGAACTGTACATTTTAAATGGGTGAATTGAGTGGTATATGAATTATATCTCAAAAAAAAAGCTGTGAAAAATTAAAATAAAAAATGATTCTCCCAAAAGAGCTGTGCTTGTTAATATGGATATGTAGATTAAATGGAATTAAGATAAATTACACTAAAGTTTCATAGCAGCTGATAATGCCATTCAACAAAATAAATAGGAGAAAAGGAATTTTTGGAGTAAAATCAATGATATAGGTTCAAGTTATGACATCACAGATACATCAAATAGAGGTAACCAATATGCAGATGCATATATAGGTACTGAGTAGAGGAGAGAGATCTTTTGGATGGAGACAGATATTACAGCACCATCATCATACAGATGTCAGTTGAAGTCACAGTGTGATATGAAATCTTTAAGGATGAAGGTGTAGAGGAAAAATATAAAGAAGCCCAAAGAATTTTAAACAGCATTTCTAAGAATAGAGAGATGGTGTGTATGATAGTTAAGTTTACGTGAACTTGACTAGGCTGTGGTTTCCAGTGTTTAGCCAAACACTAGTCTAGTTGCTGTTCCATAATGTAATCTTCCATGAATTGCAATGTAATTATCTTCCATAATGTAATCTAATGTAATCAACCAATCAGTTGAAAAAGGAGTTTCCCTAAGGTGTGTTCTCCCTCTAGAATATAAATGGACATTTGAACTGTGTTTTACTCTGCACTCTTCCCATCCTCTGACCTGTGGATCTTGGGATGCAAGCATGCAGGTGTCTCTAGACTGTCACCTGATCTATGAATTTTGGACATGCCAGCCCTGACAATCACATCAGCCAATTCCTTGAAGTAAATCAATCTCTCTGTCTCTCTCTCTTTCTCTCATTCTGTTTTCCTAGAGAACCTAAGACATTGTCTTTGCCAAGGCAAAAAAGGCAAAGGCAGAGGTAAATTAATAAGAACAAGTTCTATCCATGGATCTTCTCTTGCTTATGATCCTAGGAAATGTATATCCCCAGAGAAGAAAAAAGGATACTCACTTGGTTAAACAATATTGAGCTGAAAGAGCATCTTTCATCTTATTTCTCAGATTGTATAAATTATCCTCACAAAACATCTAAAGCAAGATTAACTGTGATTAATAGAGTTTAAGATGACAGAACGTTTTCCCCTACTTGCAGTTCTTTTAAAGCATTTAAGAGGGTTTTCTTTAGTGTCCAACTCCATTAAAGATGATGAAGCCAGTAGAACACAAACCGAGGCACAGCCGTGAAAGACCACAATGAAGACCCTATACAGCTTCTAAGTTACCTTAGAATTAACTTTAACTGAAAAATAGACATTGAATTTCAAAAAATACATACTTTTTTTACTCAAAGGGGAAAAATCATTTTCAAACTTTATCTCCAAAGTATATTTCTCATTGTGTTAACTAAATGCCGATTTTATTTTTTACTAATGAGAACTTTCACTTCATAGGATGAAATTTCCTATATTTCAAGATTAGATGAAATTATATTAAAAATTCATAAAAAATGAATTGCTCATATAATTTAGTAGCTATTTATTATGGGGTAAGTTTCATCTATACAACTAAAAATGGTAGAATCATTACACGTGCATAGCATAGGTATCGCATTTGTCATACCTATTTATTACATAGGATATGCTGTGTTTAAGGTACCTCTTCATCCAAAATGAACATCTCTGCTGTTCTTTCCTAAGACTTGAGAGCCTCAATTTGCTGTTCTTGGAAGGACAGAAAAAAAATGCACATACCGCCTTGCATAAGGCTGGTCAGCTTCCTTAAATATCTGTGTATACCAGATTTTTTTCCACATCAGGACTGTTAAACAGTCTTGAATCTGTTCCTGGGATTCTCTTTTCACAAATATATGAGAAGCTCACTCCCTTCCTTCCTTCATGTCTTTGCTTTAATATAACTTTCTCATCAAGGCCTTCCCTGTAGTGATTGTTAATATTGTGTGCCATCGAGTTGATTTCAACTCATAGGTACTCTATATTAAAAGAGTAGAACTGCCTCATGGGGTTAATCTTTATGGAGAAACCCTAGTTGTGGAGTAGTTAAGAACTCAGCTGCCAACCAAAAGATTGGCAGTTCGAATCCACCAGCTGCTCCTTGGAAACCCTATGGGGCAGTTCTACTCTGTCCTGTAGGGTCTCTATGAGTCGGAATCAACCTGAGGGTAACGGGTTTGGTTTGGTTTGGATCAGATCGCTATGGGTCACAGTTAACTTTACTGCACACGAAAACAGAACAACATCTCTCTGATAATATCTTCAAAACTCTTTTAAATGATATGAATTTTGGTCTCTTTTAAATGAAATGAATTTTGCTTTTTTATTGGTTCATTGTTTGTCTTCCCTCAGTAGATTGCAAATGACACTAGGGCAGGGATTTGTTTGCTGGTTTTGCCCAGTCCTATATTCCCAATGGAAACCCTGGTGGCGTAGTGGTTAAGAGCTACAGCTGCTAACCAAAAAGGTCAGCCGTTCAAATTCAGCAGGCGCTCCTTGGAAACTCTTTTGGGCAGTTCTACTCTGTCCTGTAAGGTCACTATGAGTCGGAATTGACTCAAGGGCAACAGATTTTATATCTCCAGTGCCTAGAGGAGTACTTGGCACTTGGTAAAATCTCAATAAATACATAATTGTTGAATGAATGAAAGATGCTTTTACTTTTGTGGTTTAAAATGGCAGGCCAGATAAACAGGTTGAAGAATAGTTTTAAACTATAATGTTAAACATAGATTCCTTAGATCAGAACTATTTCTTAGCAAGCACATATTTTCTAGTCAGATATCATTATGCATATTGGTACCTTCAGTCTATAAACATGTTATTTGAACATATGTGCTGGAAGTGGATTAAAAGAGCCTACATCCCAGTAAAGCAGAAGTTGCTTCACTCACATTATAGCATCTTGTCTTCATTAAACAATGTGTTTGAAAATACCTGTCTATGCAAAAGCCTCTTTTGGAATAGAAGATAGTGCAGAGTAGTGGTGAACAGTAAAGACTCTGAAACCAGAAAACTCAGGCTAAATTCCAGCACTGCACCTTAGAGCTGTGATTCTTTGGACAAAATCCAGAATCTCTCTATGCCTCTGATCCTCATTTGCAAAATTAGGATAATAAAAGCACCTACTTCAATGAATTGTTGTAAGAATTAAATGAGTTAATAAATGTAAAATTCCCTTGAAGCAAACCTCGTACATAGTAAATGCTATGAAAGTGGCCACATTTTTTTTATAGCTGTTTTGTTTTGTTTTTATTTCCTTGGGAGGGGGGATAATTTTAAAATGGTCCCACTTTCTTCTAATAGCCATTCCAACATTTTTTTTCCATTGGATAAAATGTACATATTAGAATCATATATCAAAGAGGGCATGAGGAATAAAGGGGGATGGATAGATTCAAAAGGAATTTTATGACCCTAGACAATTGGCTTATCATTATTTCTTGGATTTAGTAGTTACACATGCAGAAGGTAAATATAGTATAAAAAAATATAGTGAGAATCAGAAGCCATGGGTTTTAACTCTTGTTTTTCTAGCTGAGTGTTTTTAGGAAGATTAATTACTTATTCTAAACCTCAGTTTCCTTGACAATAAAGTTGCACCTTAACCAGCTCTCAGGATTTTTTCAAGAATCATAAGTGCTAGTATATAAGAAAAGTTATTTATGGAAAGTGCCTGATGCCATGATTTTCTGTCCAGGACTTGCTACATGATTACAAATATAGAGAAATACATGGTTGACAGCAATTAATTAAGAGTGACTACAGAACTATGAAAATATCAGAATCTACACCATTTTGACAAATTAAATGTATCAACACTAATAGCACAAGGGCAAAGCAAAATGCATGTGTTATGGATTGAATTGTGTCCCCCCAAAAATGTGTGTCAAATTGGCTAGGTCTTGATCTCCAGTATTGTGTGGTTGTCCTCCATTTTGTGACCTGATGTGATTATCCTATGTGCGGTAAATCCTAACCCCTCTGATGTTAATGGGAACCCTAGTGGCATGGTGGTTAAGTGCTAATGCTGCTATCTAAAAGGTCAGTAGTTCAAATCCACCAGGTGCTCCTTGGAAACTCTGTGGGGCAGTTCTACTCTGTCCTATACAGTCATTATGAGTCGGAATCGACTCGACGGCAATGGGTTTTTTTTTTAATGATGTTAATGAGGCAGAATTAGAGGCAATTCTGTTAATGAAGCAAGACTTAATCTACAGGATTAGGTTGAATTTTAAGTCAATCTCTTTTGAGATATAAAAGAGAGAAGTGAGCAGAGAGGAGAGGGACCTCATACCTCTAAGAAAGTAGAGTCAGGGGCAGGGCACATCCTTTGGGCCTGGGTTGAGAAGCTCCCAGACAAGGGGAAGATTGATGACAAGGACCTTCTACTACAGCAGACAGAGAGAGAAAGCCTTGCCCTGGAGCTGGTGCCCTGATTTTGGGCAAAGTAAATGTTTAGTAGTTACAGGTTACATAACTAAACTTTAGAAAATCATTCCATACAAGTAAAAATTTATACTTATAAAGATTATAGAAAAAATTCAATTATAACGCTAATAACTTTATATTATTATATGGTGCAAGCATAAGCTCACAGTCTGAGTGTGATTAAGATGTACTTCCCAATATATAATCAGATCCTTAGAAAAGCAAACACAATTTCTGGAAGAAACTACTACGATCTAAGGCCCAAAGAATTCCCAAATATGATTTTCCAAAGAAGCAATGTTTGCTAAAAATATAAAAAATAATGTTGTTGTTGGGTGCCAGCAAGACGATTTTAAACTCATGGTGACTGTCTTAGTTATCCAGTGCTGCTATAACAGAAATACCACAAGCGAATGGCTTTAACAAAGAGAAATATATTCTCTCACAATCTAGTGGGCTCGAAGTTCAAATTGAGGGTGCCAGCTCCAGGGGAAGGTTTTCTTTCTCTCTAGGCTCTGGAGGAAGGTCCTTGTCATCAATCTTCCCTTGGTCTAGAAGCTTCTCCAAGCAGGGACCCCAGGTCCAAAGGATGCACTCTGCTCCCAGCACTATTTTCTTGGTAATATGAAGTCCCATATCTCTCTGTTTGCTTTTCTCTCTTATATATTAAGAGATCGACTTAAGACAAAATCTAATCTTGTAGATTGAGTCCTTCCTCGTCAACATTTTTTTCCAACATACCTGCTGCTAATCCCGTCTCAGCAACATCATAGACATAGGATTTATAACACATAGGGAAATCACATCAGATGACAAAATGTTGGATAATCACACAATACTGGGAATCATGTCCTAGCCAGTTCAACAGATACTTTTGGGGCGATACTATCCAATCCACAGCAGCAACCCAATAATAATTGTGATGAGAAAGACAGGAAACCAACAACATATGGCAAAAATACACCCTGATAGAGTTCAGATGCTAAAATGATCAGAAACAGATTTAAGAACTATCATGCTTTTTTTTATGTTTAAAGAAATAAAAAAGAAGTTTAATAATGTTTCTGAAGAATAGTAAACTATAATACAGATCTCAGCAAATTTGAATAAAAATGTAAATAGGCCTTCTAAAAGTACATTTTAAAAAGTATTAACCAAAGTTAAACACTCAGTGAGTTGGTTTAGCCATAGATTCAAAATACCTGAGGAGAAAAAGCAGCACATCGGAGAAGACATGAAAGCAAATTATCCAAAAAAAAAAAAAAGTGGGGAGAAAAAATATGAGAAAGGATGTTAGTGAAATAAAAGATAGAGTGGAAAGTTTAACTTATATATACATAGAATTTTAAAAGGACAGTTAAAAAAAATGAATTCAAATCATCACTTAAATAATGCCTGAGAATATTGCAGACCTAATAAAATGACACCAATCCTCAGATGCAACAAGTCTAATAAACCCCAAATATATTTAAAAAGAAATTAAAATGAGACACATAATAGCAAAACTTCATAGCTCAAAGACAAATAGAAGGTCTTAATATTTGTCAGAGGGAAAAACTAGATTACCTTCAAATGAGTGTCATTAGTCTGTTAGCTGACTTTTGGACAACAATGAGAGAACCCTGAAGATGGAGGATTAAGACAGCTTGTTAAACTAGGATTCTATACTGTGAAAATGTTTTTCAAGAATAATCACAAAGTAAATATTTCTACCCTTAGCCCTGGAAAATCATGATCCTTGCCCGAGGAACTGCAGTTTACAAGGCACTGTTCTGGCCTTACTCTGCCCTCACCCCTAAAATAGAGGCTGAACATAGCTTGGACATGCAGGCTGGATGTGCACCCAGAAGAACCCTCGTGGTAAAGGACAAATCCGGGGATGAGAAGAAAACATGGCATAGTCTGCAAACCAGAGTCTACCATTTCTTCTCTTGCTATGATCCTCATAAGTGTTATGGGTCAGCTAAACAAGACATTTTAGATAAATATGTACTGCCTGAATAGTGGCAAAACTGATGGTTTGCCACTAACAGACTTTTGCTGAAGAAATTCTAAGGTTAAACTTGACTCAGAAGCAAAGTAGTCACAGAAAAAAAGCCTGCTGGAAGAAGTAAAAAGCACAGAAAGGGACATACATGTGAATAAAGCTAAACAAATACTAACTGTATGAAACAATTATAATGATAGTATATTACAAGGTAAAAAAAAAAGTAATTAAATACAAAATATTGTCATAGGGTGATGAACGTGATGAGCAAGTCTAAGATCTTTGTATTTTCCAAGAGGAGGATAAAGTTATTCTTCCACTTAGACTTTGATAAGTTTCATGTTTACATTGTAATTTTTAGAACATTCAAAAAAAAAAAAAAGGAAATATAGATTTCATACCAGAGGAAGGGAAATTCATGGAAAGATTAAAAATATCCAAACAATTAAGAAGGCAAAAAAAGGAAAGAAAAAATATGGAGAAAACTCAGAAATAGCTAATAATTAAAAAATACAAATTCATAAGTAATTATAGTACATGTAAACAAACTAAATGCTCCGGTAAACGTTGAATATCATGATACTGGGCTTTTGAATATCTGATTTTACAGTTGGGTTCAGTCGTGGCAATGATTGAAAGGATGGCACGGGACCAGGCAGTGTTTTGTTCTACTGTACACAGTGTCGCTATGCGTCAGAACCAACAATATGGCACCCAACAACAACAAATAATTTTATAAAAAAAAAAAAAATAGAGGCGCATAAAGATACCGAAAGTTTGAAAGCCATCTTAGTTACTTAAGTCTGCTATAGCAGAAATACTACAAATGGGTAGCTTTAAAGAACGGAAATTTGTTTTCTCTTACTTCTGGAGGCACAAAGTCCAAATCAGAGTCTCAGTCATGTCGATTACTTCCTTGTAGGTAATCCTGGGCATTCCTTGGATTCTGGATTTGTAGACGATCCTCACTTGACATCTGTCTTTCCCCCGTGTCTATTCTGCTCTTTTCATAACTCAGAAATAATTAGATTCAGAACTCACCCTACTTGGGTAAGATCTAATTAACATAACAAAGAAAACTCTATTTCCAAGCAGGATTACATCCATAGGTACAAAAAAAAAAAAAACCCCATTGAGTCAATTCTGACTCATAGCAACCCTAGAGGACAGAGTACAACTGCCCCACAAGGTTTCCAAGGCGGGCCTGGTGGATTCGAACTGCTGACCTTTTGGTCAGCAGCTGAACTCTTAAGGATGCCAGCACATATTTTTGGATGCACAATTTAATACCTAACAGAAGCACAAGGATGAAAAAAAGATAAATTAGGCAAATTCTAACCAAAAAAAATCTTTTTAATATCAAGAAAAAAAATAGACTTTAAGTCAAAAGCAGTACCCCAGTACTGTCCCTGAACACTGCTGCTTCTACCAAAGGGTTTCTCCAATGTTCCTGCTGGATACAACACTGCTCCTGGGTACATCAACTCTATACTCTCCTTTTCACCTTAATTTCACTCATTTTAGTTTCAAAGTCCTGTTTCTGCCGTACCTGCCCTAGGTAAACAGTATCTATTTTCTTCTGGCTTCCTGAGTGAGAAAAATGTCAATAATCTTTCCTCTCTCTCTCTTTTTTTTTTTTTGTTTGTTTATTTTGGTGGAAGTAGAAGGCATTAATTGTCCGGATAATTGTTTTTGGTTTCTAATTTACCAGAGGATCCTATAATCTCATTAAAAAAACATGATCACAAGGAATGAGTTGTTTTAAAGAACTAAGATGGAGTCCAAGCATCTTGACTACCAATTACTCTCTGGCTTGAAATTTTCCAGGAGCGAAAGGTATTAATATAAAATATTGCCATGGCAAATAACAGAATAAAAACCTTCCATTCTCACTGCAGCACAAGATACTTAGTTTCACAGCAATTACTGTTTAGAAGGATTTCAACTTTCTTTTTCATGCCTAACTCCGAATGGGATTTCTGATTTATTGGTACATCTGCAAGAAAAGTACTTAAAATAACCTTAAATAATTAAAAGTACAAAATTCAATCTCCCAAAGACAAATAGGTTGTCTCACATTTCCCCCAAGTCACAGAGTATTGAGCCATTTGTGATAGGAAGCTCTGCCCAACAGTGATCCCTTAGCTAAACTAATCACTCTGAGGCAGCTGGCAATTTGAAAGGGAGAGACAAGTTGACAGCTTTGCCTCAAACATCAAGCATACACTGTGTTTCCAGCGCCAAGCTGGATTTGACATTTAATTTTTAAAAAAGTATCTTAACATAGGTCTATACAAAAAACTAGGCTGCTGCAACAAAATCAATTTTGTCTTATATAAAGCAGAAAAACCTTGATGCCCAAAAGGCAGAATTTTTATAAGTATCACTGCTCTACCTCCAGGAACACTGACAGTATTAAAAATAATGCATTTTGATGAGTTTAGGATATTAGATTTGGCTCAGGAGTACAGGTAATAACAGTGTCCATTAAGAAAACTGAACTGCTACACATAAAGTGATTGCTTAATTAGCTGGCAATTTAGGTAAAAATATATCCAGTAGCTTATATATGTTTATATACACATACGTACACATATGTCTCTACATATATATGTAAACACACATATATATGCTTGTAGAAAGGTATTCTCAGTGTACCACATTTAGTAATAAATAAATCAATATAGTTTCACTATATCATCAAGGAGCCCTGGTGGTGTAGCGGTTAAGAGCTAAGGCTGCTAACCAAAGTGTTGGCAGTTCGAATCTACCAGTCGCTGCTTGGAAACCTTATTGGAGCAGTTCTACTTTGTCCTATGAGTCGGAACTGACTCAACAGCAACATTTTTTTTTTTCTTATCATCAACTTACCAAATAAAAAAAGTTGATATATTTAACTTCTTACAAAGTGATTTTAAAAAATCACTTTTGTTAGATAAATATCATTTTTCAATGTAATGCTATACAGTGTGCTAGGTTTATTTGCCTGTGTTTTGCTTTGCTTCATTTCATTTTGACAGAGTGAAGAAAGCATAAGTCTTTTCTTCATTGGTCCTTTAACTTTTAAATATTCAGAACATGGTGGGAAACCATATCGAATTTGAAGTGTAATTATAATTTAAACTTCTTATCATAAAATAAATTTCAATATCTTTACCAAAAAAAAAAACAAAACAAACCTGTTGCATCGAGTGGATTCCGACTTACAGTGACCTTGAGCCTATACAGCAGAGTAGAACTACCCCAAGGATTTCCATGGAGCGCCTGGTAGATTCGAACTGCTGATCTTTTGGTTAGCGGCTGAACTCTTAACTACTACGCCACCAGGTTTTCCTCAATTCCTTTAGTAGGGTAGCAAATATTAAGTTCTATTTACAACATATAACTCACATAGTGTTAGATTTCAGTTGTCCACTTTAAACTACTAACACCCACCTCTAAATTCTCTATATTGCAGGGAAGCCAGGAACTGCATTTTCCAGAATACCCCTCTCTGTATAGTTCCAGGCTAGAGTTTAAAGATAATATTTGGAAGGAGAAGCTGAAATTCTCTGGGAAGGTCATGATGACCACACACTGGGGCTTCGCAGACATATCCCCATCTTTTGCTTCTCTGTTGAAGATGGACACAGTTCATAGGTTCTTTCCTAGAGACCTGAGATTTCTAGCAGTTTCCCAACCAGCCTTGGAGCCCTCTTGATTCAGGGCTTCAGGCTGAAGTCATCAGGGACTGGTGTCTGATCTCCCTGACCTTCAAAACTACTCCACCCCTTCCCCTAAGTTCTTCCTGCCAGTCCCTATTCCCAAATTTCCAAAACCTCTAAATTCTATATTAAACCCTTTTATTCCTATAATCATTACAGTGGCTCTGCTTTCCTAACCAAACCCAGATATAATAAATGCCATGTATTGGACCTTTAGGAGGCTTAGTGGTACAGCAGTTAAAATGCTGGACTGCTAACTGAAAGGTAGGTGGCTTGAACTCAACAGCTTCTCTGCAGGAGAAAGATGAGGCAGTCTGCTTCCCTAAAGACTTACAGCCACGGAAACTCTATGGTTCAGTTCTGTTCTGTCCTATAGAGTCGTTATGAGTTGGAATGGACTCAGCAGCAGTGAGTTCCAATTGGACATTTACAGTAGTAGGATTTGAAGGCAGAAATGGCACAATGGAGCCCTGGTGAACAGTGGTTACCAAAAGTAGGCAATTCGAATCCACCAGCTGCTCCTTCGAAATCCTATGGACCCATTCTACTCTGTCCTATAGGGTTGGTATGAGTCGGAATGGAATCCACTCGATGGCAACAGGCTTGGATTTTCCAACAGTGTCCAAAAAGAAACAAACCAAAATTTAAAAATTCCCCTCCTTTTATGGGTTAATTGCTTCCAAAAGAGATCTTGATGGCTTTTTTTTTTTTTTTTTTTTGAGAGTAAGGCTGCTTTCTATTGCGTGTAAATGCCTGAAGTGATACTTCCCTAACCTGCTTTCAGTCACGTACGTGTTAGTGTTTAGTGATGCATCTTGGGCAAGACCCTCTACAAAGACCACATAACAATAATCGGTTTTAAGGCTTCTCACTATACTTTAGCTCCACTAGTCTCCCAAAGCAGAGTAGGAGGGTTAATTCTCTCTTTTTTTTTTTTAATGAATTTTTATTGTGTTTTGAGTGAAAGTTTACAAATCAAGTCAGTCTCTTATACAAAAATTTATATACACCTTGCTACATACTCCTAATTGCTCTCCCCCTAATGTAACAACACACTCCTTCTCTCCGCTCTCTCTCCTCCTTTCCATTTGGCCTTTCATCTACTGTCCAGACAGGAGATGCCAAAATAGTCTCATGTGTCTACTTGATCCAAGAGGCTCATTCTTCACCAGTATCATTTTTCATCCCATAGTCCAGTCCAACCCCAGTCTGAAGAGTTGGCTTTGGGAATGGTTCCTGTCTTGGGCTAATGGAAGAAGGTCTGGGGACCACGACCTCCGGAGTCCTTCTAGTCTCAGTCTGACATTAAGTCTGGTCTATTTACAAGAATTTGAGGTCTGCATCCCACTGCTCTCCTGCTCCCTCAGGGGTTCTCTGTTGTGTTCCTTGTCAGGGCAGTCATCGGCTGTGGCCGGGCACCATCTAGTTCTTCTGGTCTCAGGCTGATGTAGTCTCCGGTTTATGTGATCCTTTCTGTCTCATGGGCTCAAAATTACCTTGTGTCTTTGGTGTTCTTCATTCTGCTTTGATCCAGGTGCGTTGAGACCAATTGATTCATCTTAGATGGTCGTTTCCTGGCATTTAAGACTCCAGATGCCACTCTTCAATGTGGGATGCAGAATGTTTTCTTAATAGATTTTTTATGCCAACTGACTTAGATGTCCCCTGAAACCATGGTCCCCAAACCCCTGCCCCTGCTACATTGACTTTCAAAGGGCTCAGTTTATTCAGGAAACTTCTTTGGTTTTCGTTTAGTCCGGTTGCATTGACCTCTCCTGTATTGTGTGTTGTCTTTCCCGTCACCTAAAATAAAACTTATCTACTATCTAATAAGTGAAAACCACTCTCTCTCCCTCCCTCCATATCCCCTTTCAAAACCATCAAAGACTATTTTCTTCTCTGTTTAAACTATTTCTCAAGTTCTTATAATAGTGATCTTATACAATATTTGTCCTTTGGCAACTAATTTCACTCAGCATACTGTCTTCCAGATTCCTCCATGTTATGAAATGTTTCATGGATTCATCAATCTTCTTTATTGATGTGTAGTATTCCATTGTGCGAATATACCATAACTTATTTATCCATTCAGCCATTGATGGGAACCTTGGTTGCTTCCATCTTTTTGCTGTTGTAAACAGTGCTTCAGTGAACATGGGTGTGCATATATCTGTTCATGTAAAGGCTCTTCTTTCTCTAATGTATATTCCAAGGAGTGGGATTGCTGGATGGTATGGTAGTTCTATTTCTGGTTTTTTAAGGAAGTGCCAAATCAATTTCCAAAGTTGTTGTACCATTTTACATTCCCACCAGCAGTGCATAAGTGTTCCGGTCTCTCCACAATCTCTCCAATGTTTATTATTGTGTGTTTTTTTGGATTAATGCCAGCCTTGTTGGAGTGAGATGGAATTTCATTGTAGTTTGGTTTGCATTTCTCTAATAGCTAATGATCATGAGCATTTCCTCATGTATCTGTTAGCTACCTGAGTGTCTTCTTTAGTGAAGTACCTGTCCATATCTTTTGCCCTTTTTTTAATTGGGTTATTTGTCTTTTTGTGGTTGAGATTTTGCAGTATCATGTAGATTTTAGAGATCAGGCAATGATCAGAAATGTCATAGCGAAAAGCTTTTTCTCAGGCTGTAGGTAGTCTTTTTTACTCTTTTGGTGAAGTCTTTGGATGAGCATAGGTGTTTGATTTATAGGAGCTCCCAGTTATCTGGTTTCTCTTCTGCATTGTTAGTAAAGTTTTGTATACTGTTTATGTCATGTGTTAGGGTTCCTAGCGTTGTCCCCATTTTTCTTTCATGATTTTTATCATTTTAAATTTCATATTTAGGTCTTTGATCCATTTTGAGCTCGTTTTAGTGCATGGTGTGAGGTATGGGTCTTGTTTCATTTTTTTGCAGATGGATATCCAGTTATGCCAGCATCTTTTGTTAAAAAGACTGTCTTTGCCCCAGTTAACTGACTTTGGGCCTTTGTAAAATATCAGCTGCTCATATGTTGATGGATTTATATCTGGGTTCTCAATTCTGTTCCATTGGTCTATGTGCCTGTTGTTGTACTAGTACTGGGCTGTTTTGACTACTGTGGCGGTATAATAGGTTCTAAAATCAGATAGACTGAGGCTTCCCACTATGTTCTTCTCTTTCAGTAATGCTTCACTTATCCATGGTCACTTTCCCTTCCATATGAAGTTGGGGATTTCTCTATCTCATTAAAAAATGTACATGGAATTTGGATCGGATTTGCATTGTATGTATACATCACTTTTTGGTAGAATAGACATTTTTACAATGTCAAATGTCTTCCTATCCATGAGCAAGATACGTTTTTCCACTTATGTAGGTATCTTTTGGTTTCTTGCAGTAGTGTCTTGTAGTTTTCTTTGTATAGGTCTTTTACATCTCTGGTAAGATTTATTCCTAAGTATTTTATCTTCTTCGGGGCTTCTATAAATGGTATTGATTTGATGATTTCCTTTTTGATGTTCTTTTTGTTGATGTAGAGGAATCCAACTGATTTTTATATGTTTATCTTGTATACTGATAATCTGCTGAACTCTTCTATTAGTTTCAGTAGTTTTCTTGAGGATTCTTTAGGGTTTTCTGTATATAAGATCATATCATCTGCTAATAGAGATACTTTTACTTCTTCCTTACCAATCTGGATGCCCTTTATTTCTTTATCTAGCCTAATTGCTCTGGCTAGGACCCCCAGCACGATGTTCAATAAGAGTGATATTACAGGGCATGCTTGTCTGGTTCCCGTTCTCAAGGGGAATGTTTTCAGACTCTTTCCACTTTGGATGATGCGGGCTGTCGAGTTTGTATAAATGCCCTTTATTATGTTGAGGAATTTTCCTTCAATTCTTATTTTGCTGAGAGTTTTTATCATGAATCGATGTTGAACTTTGTCAAATGCCTTTTCTGCATCAATTGTTAAGATCCTGTGGTTCTTGTCTTTTGTTTTATTTATACAGTGGGTTACATTAGTTGTTTTTCTAATGTTGAACCATCCCTGCATACCTGGTACGAACCCCACTGGGTCGTGCTGAGTAATTTTTTTTTTGATATGTTGTTGAATTCTATTAGCTAGAATTTTGTTGAGAATTTTTGTATCTAAGTCATAAGCAATTTAGGTTTCTAATTTTCTTTTTTTGTGGTGCCTTTACCTGGTTTCGGTATCAGGGATATGGCGGCTTCATAGATTGAGTTTGGGAGTATTCTGTCCTTTTCTATGCTCTGAAATACCTTTAGTAGTAGTGGTGTTAACTCTTCTCTGAATATTTGGTACAAATCTGCGGTGGAGCTTTCAAGGCTAGGGCTTATTTATTTATTTATTTTGGGGGTTTTTTGATTATCTTTTCAATCTTTTCTTTTGTGTTAGTTTAGGTAGGTAGTGTGCTTCTAGGAATACATCCATTTCTTCTAGGTTTTCTGATTTGTTAGAGTATAATTTTTCATAGTAATCTAATATGATTCTTTTACCTTCAGTCGGGTATGTTGTGATATCTCCCATCTTATTTCTTATTTGGGTTATTTGCTTCACCTGATGTTTTTCTTTTGTCAGTCTGGCCAATGGTTTATCAATTTTGTTATTTTTTTCAAAGAACCAGCTTTTGGTCATGTTAATTCTTTCAATTGTTTTTTTGTTCTCTAATTCATTTAATTTTGCTCTAATTTTTATTCTTTGCTTTCCTCTGTTGCCTGAGGGTTTCTTTTGTTGCTCCCTTTCTATTTGTTCAAGTTGTAGGGGTAATTCTTTGATTTTGTCCCTTTCTTCTTTTTGGATGTGTGCGTTTATTGATATAAATTGACCTCTGAGCACTGTTTTCTCTGTATCCCAAAGGTTCTGATTGGAAGTGTTTTCATTCTCATTGGATTCTATGAATTTCTTTATTCCATCCTTAATGTCTTCTACAACCCAGTCTTTTTTGAGCAGGGTATTGTTCAGCTTCCAAGTGTTTGATTTCTTTTCCCTGTTTTTTTCTGTTATTGATTTCTACTTTTATGACCTTATGGTCTGAGAAGACTCTTTGTAATATTTTAATGTTTTGGATTCTGCAAAGGCTTCTTTTATGGCCTAATATGTGGCCTATTCTAGAGAATGGTCTATGTGCACTAGAAAAGAAAGTACACTTTGCAGCTGTTGGGTGGAGTGTTCTGTATATGTCTATGAGGTCAAGTTGGTTGACTGTGGCATTTAGATCTTCCGTGTCTTTATTGAGCTTCTTTCTGGATGTCCTGTCCTTCACCAAAAGTGGTGTGTTGAAGTCTCCTACAATAATCATGGAGCTGTCTGTCTCACTTTTCAATGTTGTTAGAGTTTGTTTTATGTATCTTGCAGTCCTGTCATTGGATGCATAAATATTTAATATGGTTAATCTTCTTGGTATATTGTCCCTTTAATCATTATATAGTGTCTTTCCTTATCCTTTGTGGGGGATTTAACTTTAAAATCTATTTTGTCAGAAATTAATATTGCTACTCCTGCTTTTTTTTTGATTGTTGTTTGCTTGATATATTTTTTTCCATCCTTTGAGTTTTATTTTGTTTGTGTCTCTAAGTCTAAGGTGTGTCTCTTGTAGGCAGCATGTAGCTGGGTCATTTTTTTTTTTTTTTAATCCATTCTGCCACTCCTTGTCTCTTTATTGGTGTATTTAGTGCATTTATATTCAGTATGATTATAGATAATTAAGAGTTTAGTGCTGTCATTTTGATACCCTTTTTGTGTGTTGTTGACAGTTTCATTTTTCCACTTACTTTTTTGTGCTGATAAGTTTTTCTTTGTAAATTGTGTGTTCCTCTTTTCCATTGTAGTTGAATTTGTTTTGCTAAGTCTTTACGTTTATCTTGGTTTTTATTTTGAAGTGTGGGATTGCTAGTCTTGCTTGTGGTTACCTTAATATTTACCCCTGTTTTTCTAAGTATGAACCTAACTTGTATCTCCCTATATCAGCTTAATTTTGTGTTCATATGAAAGATCTATGCCTACTTTATTTATTCCTTCTTTATTGATTACTGTCATCTTTTAATTCCCTATTTTGAGCTTTTTTTAAAAATCTTATTTTATTTTTGTGATTTCCCTATCCAACTTGATATCTGTATGCTCTGTTCTGTGTTCTAGTGTTGTGTTGATATCTGATATTATTGATTTTCTAACCAGAACCCAAAAAACCCAACCCAGTGCCATCTAACCAGAGAATTCCTTTTAGTATTTCTTGTAGTTTTGTTTTGTTTTTTGCAAATTCCCTAAGCTTACGTTTATCTGAAAATGTCTTAATTTTCCCTTCATATTTGAGAGACAGTTTTGCTGGATATATGATTCTTGGCAGGCAATATTTCTCCTTCAATGCTCTATATATGTCATCCTATGCCTTTCTTGCCTGCTAGGTTTCTGCCGAGTAGTCCGAACTTATTCTTATTGATTCTGCTTTGTAGGTGACTTTTTGCTATCCCTGGTTGCTTTTAAAATTTTCTCTTTATCTTCGGTTTTGGCAAATTTGATGATAATATGTCTTGGTGACTTTCTTTTGGGATATACCTTGTATGGGGTTCAATGAGCATCTTGGATATATATCCTTTCATTTTTCACAATGTCAGGGAAGTTTTCTGCCAACAGATCTTCAACAAATCTCTCTGTATCTTCTGTTATCCCTCCCTCTTCTGGTACTCCAATCACTCGCAAGTTATTCTTCTTGATAGAGTCCCACATGATTCTTAGGGTTTCTTTTATTTTTTAATTCTCTTATCTGATTTTTCTTCAAATATATTGGTGCCAAGTGCTTATCCTCCAACTCCCCAATTCTGCATTCTTGTTCCTCAATTCTTCTGCTCTGACTTCCTATTGAGTTGTCTAATTCTGTAATTTTATTGTTAATCTTTTGAATTTCTGAAAGCTGTCTCTCTGTAGATTATTGCACCTAATTAAATTTTCATTATGTTATTGAATAATCTTTTTAATTTTTTCAACTTCTTTATCAGTGTGTTCCTTGGCTTTTTCTGTACATTCCCTGATTTCGTTCCTGATGTCATCCCTGATGTCTTGAAGCATTTTGTATATTAGTTTTTTGTATTCTGGATCTGGCAATTCCAGCAATACATCTTCATCTGGGAGAGACCTTGATTCTCAGTTTTGGGGGTTTGTAGAAGCAATCATAGTCTGCTTCTTTATGTGATTTGATATCATCTGCTGTCTCCAAGCCATCTAGAAGTTATTGTAATAATTTATTTTATATTTGCTCACTGTGTCCTATCTTCCTTTTTTTATTTCAATATATCCAGATAGGCTACTAGAGTGAGCTAACTTGATTACTGGAACCTTTGAAGTGCTAATGTCCTGTTACCGGATGGTTAGAGTTGTTATCAGGTGTATGAGCCTGTGAATCCATTCACTATTCTTGAATAGAATCAGCTCAGGTGTCCTGATATTCAGTCACCTACTGTGTGGTGTACTCTCTCACCTACTATCTTAGAGGAGCAGTGGTGATGGTTGTATGCACTGGTTTCTGGTAGCAGCAGGGGGTCACACTTGGGAGGGTTGGGTGCTGACAGCCTTCCCCCAAGGGTCAGTGAGGAAGGACTGTCTCTGTTCTCTAGAGTACTCCAGTGGGTGGGCTCTGCAGCTGTACCTTAGGCACCTAAGGCTCACACCTGTAATGACTGGTAGGCACCCCTATCCTTAGACCCCTTTCATGGGTTGCCAGGTGGCATGGATTGAGCCTCAGCCCTCAGATCTCTGCTGTGGGTATGTGAGGGCTCTGTTTAACAGGCAGAGTGGTATCAGACCTCCAAAACCTGCCTCTCCACTGCACAGCTGAAACAATTATAGTCAGATCTTTAACAGATTTGCCCTTGCATTATAATAGTTACCTGGATCCATGTAGGGGTGAAAGCCAAAGTCTGTGGATTGCTTATGCCTGGACTGGAGCTGCTTCTGCTCTGAGCTTCCAGTTTAGGGGAGTTGGGAAAGTATTTTTCCCCCATTTGTTAATTTGCTCCTTCTCCCAGCCAAGAGAATGGCTCTGAGAGGGCACAGCAGGTTGTAGCTCAGGCTCAGGGAAATCAACTGTTAATGAAGCCAGCTGGGGCAGAGGGGGTAGGGATCAGATAGATAGGAGAGAGTACTTTCAGAAGAAGGAGCTATTAGATCACAGCAAAGACAAAATGACTTGTCTTGTGTGGAGAGTGCTGTTTTATCTCAGATTCCAGAGGTGTGTGTAGTCTGTGTGCTGTCTGGATCCCCGCTGGTGTTGCCTCAGGGGGTTAAGGCTGTTTCCCATCCTTGTCTTCTTTTGCTGAAGCAGCTTTGTCCTAAAGTCCACAGCCAGACCTGTGACTGTCACACCAGGGGGTTGGGGTGTCGGCACTTCTTTTGCTTTCTTTCACTGAAGCAGCCACTTTCTAAACACTTCAGCCAGCCCTGCTGTAGACATGCCACAGGGTCAGGGGTGTGCCACTTTGCTTGCCTTCTTTTGCTGAAGCTGCCGTGTCTCAGGAAGCTACTATCAGCCCCACCAAATTCACACCAAACAATAGCACTAAGGAATCGGAGCTGAGGCACTGTGCGGGCTCTGCAACTTGTCACTGTTTCTGCACCATCTCTCGCTCCCCCATCACTCAGACTGATTCCTTAATTCTACGTTTGATGCTCAAGGTTCGTAGATTGTCATATATGTAAATGATTCACTTGTTTTTTCGGGTCTTTGTTGCAAGAGGTTTCAGCGGAAGCTTCTGACTAGTTAGCCATCTTGGTCCTGCCTCTAATTCCCTTTTTTGCAATAACAACAACACCACCATTTTAGAAAACTTTGAGTGGTCTATTTCCCACTTAGATTTTTTTTTTTTGTCCTTTGTTCTATACTAGAAACCGCTTTGAATACTAATACCAGATATGTTCATTTATGTATTCACCTTCATCCTTCTCATCCATACTTTTATCAGTACTTTTTCACAAGCATGTACCCTATGAAAGTTTAAAGAACAATGACTACAGTAATCATAATAAGGAAGCAAAATAAGAACACAGGAAATTTGGAAAAACTCCCTAATGAATAGTGTCTTGGTCATCTATTCAAATAAAATCCAAATCCAGTGCCGTCAAGTCAATTTTGACTCATAGTGACCCTATAGGACAGAGTAGAACTGCCCCATAGAGTTTCCAAGGAATGCCTGGCAGATTTGAACTGCTGATCCTTTGGTTAGCAGACGTAGCACTTAACCACTATGCCGCCAGGGTTTCCTCTTGGTCATCTAGTGCTGCTGTAACAGAAATACCACAAGTGTATGGCTTTAACAAAGAGAAGTTTATTTTTTCACAATATAGTAAGCTAAAAGTCCAGATTCAGAGTGTCAGCTCCAGGGGAAGGCTTTCTCCCTCTGTCAGCCTTCTCATCAGTCTTCCCCCAGACTAGGAGCTTCTCTGCACAGGAACTCCAGGTCCAAAGGATGGGCTCTGTTCCCGGCACAGCTTACTTGGTGGTATGAGGTCCCCAACTCTCTGCTTTCTTCCGTTTCCTTTTATCTCTTGCGAGATAAAAGGTGGTGCAGGCCATACCCCAGGGAAGCTCCCTTTGCGTTAAATCAGGAATGTAACCTGGGAGGGGTTTTACAATCTCACCCTAATCCTGTTTAACATAAAATTACTATCACAAAATGGAGGACAACCACACAATATTGAAAGTCATGGCCCAGTCAAATTGATACATACATTTTGGGGGGGGGGACATAATTCAATCTATGACAAATAGATTACAAAAATTTAGGTCAAATCATATAATGTTTACCTAAATGATAGATTCCACTGACAGCACTGTAAGAAGAAGATCAGAAAGACAAAAACTGTTTCTTCTTTTAAACGGGAGACCAAGAATTAATCTCTTAGAATAACCTCTCTCTCTTTCTCTGTCTCTATCTCTGTCCCTCACACAAGTATAAACCATACATTTAAGGTTATAAGTGTTATAAACTGATTCTGTATGTTTTGTAAACTTTAATTCTCAATTTTATGATATTTATGGGAGAAATACTATTTACATAATGAAATGGTAACTATGAAGGCTTTGTTTTCCACCTGTGATGGAATTGTTCTCTCCCTTCACTGTGAGTCCCATATATTATGCATGGATTTTTTTTTTTTTTTTTTTTTTAGCCACAGTAATGTTAACATTTCATTTTACTTATTTCTTTACTGATCTATTCCCCCTACTGCACTGCAACCTTCTTGGTGACAAAGATATGGCTTATAAATATTTATCTTCACAATACCTAGTACACTTCCTAGCAGACTTCAGGCCCCCAGTAAACACTTGTTGAGTGAATAAATAAACTAATTCAGGGACTAGTTTTATCTTCCTTTGGGGCTTCTTTTGGCTTATGTTCTGAATAAGAAGCATTCTACTCTAAGCCTATACTATACATCACTGCTTATGAAATTATCAAGAGAAATTACAAATAATATTAATGACCAAGGGCAAACCCTGGGAAAAGAAAGCATAAAGATTATGTGTAAAAAGAAGAGTCAGACTATAAATAAGCAAACGATCATTCTTCCATGCCTGTGTACTTCCTGAGAAATAGCATTGATATAGAAATCATTAAAATAGTGTCTTCCAAACTTTTTTTTTTCTATTTTTTAAAATTTGTTTTTGGCAGCAATACACACAACCAAACATACACCCATTCACACTTTCTGCCTGTACAGTTCACTGATATTAGTTACATACTTCACATCATGTCACCGCTCTCACTGTCTCTATCAAGATCATTTCATCACCATTAATTTAGGCTTTCTGCCCCTTAAAGATCTCATTGGTGCTTTAAAGTAACAGTTGTCCATTTGAAATCATATAAATAATTCTTTATAAGAGCTCAATGCTCAGGGCAAACGTTCTTTATTAATTGAGCTAAACTGTTGTTTAGTTTAATGATGGCCTCATGAGATAGTTTTAGTTCAAGGTTTAAAGATTATTTTAGGGCAATAACTTTGAAGCATTTTTGATCACACATCCCTGTTAGTAAAAATAAAATTGAGCATGATTTCCATATGTGTTTATGTTAGAACATAATAATAGTGAATGGAAATGCATTTCTAGTCTTGTTTATTTGAAAGAAACAGATGCAATATAAAGCAAGGTGGAACAGGAGAGTACTTCAAGGAGATACACAACTGAAATGAAATCTTAGAACAAGAGAGTTAAATCTGATGAATATTTCATTGTGTTTTCCATCAAAACATTCTTTACCATATTTAATTCAATGTTTAAGAAAGATTCAAACAAAAGAGGAGTAGAAGTGTTGTTACTGCAGAATTAAACCAAATCCATTGCTGTGGAGCCGATTCCAACTCATACTGACCCTATAAAACAGATTAGAACTGCCCCATAGGGTTTCCAAGGAGTACCTCATGGATTCGAACTGCTTACCTTTTGGTCACCAGCCGTAGCTCTTAACCACTACACCAGCAGGGTTTCCATTGCATTTAAATTCAGCATCAAGAATGTATCAGTAAAATTCTCCTAATTTAAATTGCAAAATAGATTCAGAGGCCAGATGTAGTAGTTATTATAGGACTTCATCTCCCCAGATATTTGCCAAAAATTCCCGTTTTGCTCAAAATTTATTTTCACAAGTTTAGGAAATATGCCCAATTCCAGGCATTACCACTAGGGATTTCTAAAAGTAGTAATGGTATTATATTTAAGATTTTTTAATACTTAAAAGCAATTGTATAATTAAGAATAGGACACATAGCGTACTTCTTTGATTTGAAAATGAAGTATTGAAAAAATGTATTCCAATGGAGAAACAATGAGAAAGGGTCTTGGTAAAAAGAATGAGGTCACTGAATTATTCATTGATTCTCTTCTCATGACTTCACAATGATGAACAAGAAAGAATTACTTGATGAGGAAGAAATCATTGCAACCTACAGAGAAAGTAATTTTGTCATCATAGAATTTTGATAGCCATAAAATTGAAGACATGGCATAATGATTACTGTTTGCTAGACTTCAGGAAGACAGTCTTTTAAAAGTTCAGTTGTAGAAAAAGTGTAATTCATGTTTCAGAAATGTGCTATGTTTCAAGCAGTCTGGACTGCTCTCAGGGAAAGTATTTCTGGCTATGAAATTATATATGCCTTTAATGAGGAACAAAAGTGGTTACATGTCTTAAAAATCACTTCAAGTGCACCTGAGCATTTGGAAATTAAATGCTAGAAGAATATTTACATTAAAACTAAAAGAAGAACATTTAATAAGATGGAAATAAGACAAATAATATTAAGAAGATTAGAGAGCATTACAGGATTGTAAGAGTAATATCAGCTGAAGCTTATAATAATTCTTAAAAGTACAAAGATTGCTTGTGTTAAAGGCATGCAGAACAAAGTCAACAAAGAATGGATAGGCTTACTGCTTGGAATTGATGGTGTAAAGCTGATAGATAGCATTGCAAAGATACATACCATCATATCACTTCTTCATTAAGGAAGAGAATTTTCAAACTAAACAACTACATCAAACATTTGTAAGAGAAAACTGAAAACTAAGAGAAGAAAAGTGATTATAAGGGTGTGCATCACTGCTGTATATGAGATCAATGCTTCTGACTGAAAGTAATTCTAAGTGTGATTGTTTGACCACAACAAGGAATGCTTGAGCAATCATAAGGGAATGAAAAAATACCCAACACTGGAATTGGGGTAATGCGTTTACACTTTTTCTGAAAGGGAAAAAAGACGATAGGACATATATGATTAATCAATATTTTGAAAAAGAAATGTTGATCTAGACAAATGGATTCATTAGGAACACATTCATATTTTTGAGTCAATATTTTTAATCTTGTCTGATTAAAAATTGTTAGTAACGATCTAGAGAAAAAAAATATTAAAAGCAAGATTATCCGGTTTGTTAAGAGTATTGTGAAAGCACTTAGATGGTGGAGTCAGTGTCTAAAAATATATCAGTGGAAAAGAGGAAAAAGAAAACAATTTATTAAGCAATTATTATGTGGCATTTAACTTTCACAGCAACTCTGTGTAGTATATATGGTAGATCGATAGAAGATAGATAGATGATAGATCATTTGTATTTCAGCTTGAGAAAATGGAGGTTTAGAGGAAATTGTTAATTTGCACTTGGTCGTTCAGATGGTAATGGAAAAACAGATTCAAATCTATATCTTGCTGACTTCAGAGCCTGAACTAGCTTGTTCTGCTTTCAGCACAGTTGAGAAAATCAACTGAAGTTTTCAATAATATGGTTAAATAGGTTAAATGAAAAGGCATTCACTTTAGAAGACATTTAAGTTAAAGCATTTAACTGAACAAAAAGTAGAAAAATATAGTGTGATAGCACCACATTTTATATGGAAAAATATATATGTTAATTCATTCATTTGTTCCTTCGTATGAAAGTACTGAACACTGGTTATCTGTCAAGTTCTAGTCCAAGCATTCAGAATAAAACAGTGACCAAATAGACAAAAATTCTTGACACTCGACAATTACTTCTAGAGGGGGGAAACGGTTAACAAACATTTAAAGTTACTAAAATAGATAGTATGTTAATTGTGTGTTAAGGAGTAAAAAAATGAAGCAGGAAAAAGGGAAGAAAAGTTTTGGTGAGAAGTCTTGGAATTTCAGATAGAGCATTAGAAAAGGCCTTCAAGTGAAGATGACACTTGAGTGTAGCCATGCAGGGGTTGAAAAAGGAAATCAAACAGGTTTTGGTGAAAACAGAGCTTCAAAAAGAGAGAGCAGCTATTGAAAAAAACCTAAGGCAGAAGTGCCTGTAGAATGCTTGAAGGATTTTGGGTAACCAGTATGGAGGAATCTGGACTGAGTGGAGAGTAGTAGGAGATAGACAAAGAAGTATAGGTTAGATTGTGTAGTTGGTTAGATATAAAGTGTTAATTATGTGCCAAGAAAATTAATGCCAACAATACCCTATAAGGAAGGCATTGCAGAATGGGCTATTCCTCCTTCTAATAGGACTGTGGGTAGAGTACCCTCTCTAAATCAATGCAAAACATTAAACCCAAGAGAACACGCCAAGAAAAAAATATGTGAGGAAAGCTGAGACCTAAAAATCAAGTCAGGCCTAGAATAGAACTTAGCACATAGTAAGCATTCAATAGATATTTGTTGATGAATAAATTGTTAAATGAACCTCTATAACTTTTTAATATGTGCTGTCATTAAACATCAGGAGAAGTCCAGAGTAAAGAATTTTGCACTAAATGATTAACCTTACCCAAAGAGAAGTCTGGTCTTTACCCTTGGCTCCTGGGAGATAATCCCTAAACCTTTGAAATGTCCTGCTTAATAAGATTGTCTCTGTTTACCTCAGGGCTTTGGGCCATTCCAGATAGACTATTTTAACTTTTCCATTATTAAATTTTTTTTTCAACATTTTTGATGCTATGTGTTTTCACTAATTATGGCATGCTGATTCAAAGACCATTTCATAAATTTTCATATGAGTTATGGATATGAGATATATGGAGATATGTGTCATATATAGACATATATGATCTGGTAATACAAGCTACCAATAAGACAAGTGGCACTATGGCACTATTGATCTGTGGTATGACAATATACCAATAAGAACTAAATCGTTTATTGCAAGCGTCTTTGTATTAGGTTACATGCAGAATCTCTGGTTTTCCAAATACAACACAGAAAAAAAAGAAAAAAAAAATCAGGGCTCCCTAACTATCACATTAAAAAAAAAAAAAATCCATTGCCATTGAGTTGATTCTGACTCATGGCCATCCTATAGGACAGAGTAGAACTGCCCCATAGGGTTTCCAAGGAGTGCCTGGTGGATTCAAACTACTGACCTATTTGGTTAGCAGCCAAGCTCTTAACCGCTACGCCAGGATTTCCAACTACCACAAAGGAAAGCCATAATCATGCTTGCAAGGCTTATCTCACAAAATAAAGGGGAAAAAGGCAAAAGTTTATAAAACTAACATATCCAGTAAGTATCACGTAAGAGAATGCTCAACCTACACAACAATGAGGCTCCAACTCAGTTCTGCTGAGTGTCACACATTGCAAAAGGGACCCATGATAATGCTATATGCATTAGAACTGGAATAGTGTATTATCTTTAAGGCCCAGAAGTATAAAAAGTGGCTGGTATACAGTTACACCGATAGTAATGAAAGAGTTAATCATGTGATTTATGGTGGGGCTTTCAGAGACCTGGAAACTCCAGTCAGTCACATGGATTGTCAGTTATGCCTACGTCACTAAACCCCAATAAAATTCTGGATACGAAGGCTCAGGTGAGTTTCCCGGGTTTGCAATAATACTCCATGTGCATTATAATACATCATTGCCAGGAGAAGTTAGAGCTGTCCACGACTCCACTGAGAGAGGATAACTAGAGTCTTGGAACTCTTCTGGACTCTCTTCTATGTATCTTTTCCCTCTGCTGATTTTAATCTGTATTCCTTCACCATAATAAGACCATAACAGGGAAAAAATTTCTTCCTCAAGGACCTTTTCCCTAGAGGATAATTTGGGGTGAGTTTAGCAATGATAAAATGTTTGAGATGTTCTAACTGAAAAGATGACAACTTATTTGATGTTGAATGAAGAAATTGAAGGAGGAATCTTCAGTTTGGGGCAGGAGAAGGTGGGTGGAGGGGTGCCAGGTTGTGTGTATTGCTCAGATATTCAGCCCTCAGGTGTTTTCTTACACTTACTCTCTATGGTAGCCAAAAATGGCTGGAAAACATCCTTTATTGTTTCATAGTATTCCAGAGAGTATGCTGTAGATTTTATTTGGAGTAGACTGTAGTTTCATTGCGATACAGGATCACAATGGCCATATCTGAAATTGAGGAATTGGGTAGCGTAAGAACAGACTTGCCTGGATTGCTTGGTCTGGAAAATAGAGCTTCCTTAATTTGGGTGTCATAGGTGAAGCATCAACACACCATTCAGGAAGAGGACATAATTTTATAAATTAAGTAAAAATTTTAAGTGGCTCTGTAAAAAAAAGAAAGAAAAAGACAAGATTGTACACACTCTCTACAGAAAAAAATTTCAGCTTAACAAAGTAGAATTTTCTTACAATGCTTTGCATTGACTCTGCTACTTGAGGTTTTTTTTTTTTTTTTTTTGTAAATCATTAAAGCACTTTAAGCATGGGTTAAAACCTTATGATATGGAAATTATAGAAGGAATGCAAGCTGTGTAAGTTTGGTTGGTTTAAATACTGTATGAAATGAACACAAAAACATATAAAGGAACAAGCACAGAATAAGTTTATTTCTCCCTCACACACAGTTTAAAGTACCTCATCCTAAAGATCTGGCTTGTTTTAACAATTCTTCATTCAGAAAGTAGTGCCCATTCATCTATAACTCTGCCATTCCCTAATAAATTATTACCTCTACACCTATAATAGAGAGAAAGAGAGTCAACGAGCCTGGAGGTGACACGTCTACTCTTTAAAATTTTGGCCATTTAAGGGCAGACATCACTTTCACTCACACTCCACTGTATAGAACTCAATCATTTTAAATACATCTATCTGCAAGTGAGGCTGGAAAATGAAGATAGTTGTGGTTCAGAAGGAAGGAAAAAACATATTTTCAAGAAGAACATGGCATCAGAATTGAAGGAAGACTTATTAACAACATGCAATATGCAGATGACACAACCTTCCTTGCTGAAAGCAAGGAGAACTTGAAGCACTTACTGATGAAGACCAAAGACTACACCCTTCAGTATGGATTTTGCGTCAACATGAAGAAATCAAAAATCTTCACAACTGGACCCGTAAGCAACATCATCATAAACAGCAAAAAGATTGATGTCAAGAATTCCATCCTACTTGGATTCACAAGCAATGCCCATGGAAGCAAGCAGCAGTCAAGAAAGCAAATGCCATATTGCATTGGGCAAATCTTCTGCAAAAGCCATCTTCAGAGTGCTGAAAAGCAAAAATGTCACTTTCAGAACTAAGGTGCACTTGACCCTAGCCATGGTATTTTAAATCACCTCTTATGCATGTGGAAGCTGGACAATAAATATGGAAGACCAAAGAAGAACTGACACTTTTTGAATTATAGTGTCAGCGAAGAATACTGAATATACTATGGACTGCCAAAAGAAAGAATAAATCTGCCTTGGAGGAAGTACAGCCAGAATGCTCGTCAGAAGTGAGGACATGTGTCTTAGTCATCTAGTGCTGCTATAACAGAAATACCACAAGTGGATAACTTTAACAAAGAGAAATTTATTTTCTCAGTCTAGCAAGTTACTAGTACAAATTCAGGGCATCGGCTCCAGGGGGAGGCTTTCTCCCTTTGTTGGCTCTGGAGGAAGGTCCTTGTCCTCGATCTTCCCTCGGTTGAGGAGCTTCTCAGGAGCAGGACCCCATGTCTAAAGGGCATGCCCTGCTCCTGGTGCTGCATTCTTGGTGGTATGAGGTTCCCAACTCTCTGCTTGCTTCCCTTACCTTTTCTCTCTTAAGAGATAAAAGGTGGTGCAGGCCACACCCCAGGGAAACTCCCTTTACCTTGGACCAGAGAGGTGACCTGAGTAAGGGTGGTGTTACATCCCACCCTAATCCTCTCAACGTAAAATTACACTCACAAAATGGAGGACAACCACACAATACTGGGAATCATGGCCTAATCAAGTTGATACACACATTTTTGGGGGGACATAATTCAATCCATGACAACATGTTATCAGGAGGGACCAACCCCTGGAGAAGGCCATCATGCTTGGTAAAGTAGAAGGTCAGCAAAAAAGAGGAAGGCTCCCAATGAGAGGGCCTGGCACAGTGGCTGCAACAATAGGCTCAAACACAGCAATGATTGTGAGGATGGCCCAGGACTGAGCCGTGTTTCGTTCTGTTGTACATGGTGTCACTATGTGCCAGAGCCAACTCGATGACACCTAACAATAACAACATATATAGATACATGATGTTAGATAGATAATTTTTTTTCCCACTGAGTAATAGCTAGCAGTCTTTTCTGCATAAGGCATTAAGTTTCATTCCCTGGATTGCCATAGAGGTTACCTTCTATTCTATGAGTCTATTTCATGTTTAACATTGCAGGTGATAGTTATCACTGGAGAATACATAGGTTTTTCTAAGATTAAGTCATGTAAAATTAACAAAGTTTTTTTTTTTTTAACACTTTGTGGATTCTCTAAACTACAAAGTTATTTGGCAGGGACTTTAGAAATGTGTTTCAAGATTTTCAATTGCTCAAAAGGTATAAATGTGAAGTAGACAGTCAAGGAATTAGATAAATCAATACCTATTATAACAATATTAAATGTATGTAACTGTATCAGTTTTGGTCTAGAGAAGTTGCCTGTAACGGTGAGCTGAAGGACCTAAACTTGATCCTGTACTCCTGGAAATGTTTAAAAATGCTTTAGATTAAGATGTAAAAGCTTCATTTATCAAACGGCAACTGCCACCAAGTGAAATAAAGTTTAGTAAGCTAGTAGATTCAGTTTGGAACCGTAGTCTAGAATAAATCATATATACTATGGAATAGTGTATGAATAGAAAAATTCTCATTTTTGATATGAATATAACAAGTTCTTAGCAACTTCTGAGAAATAAGAGTGAGGGATTTGATATAATAACAGATGATGTGGAAAATAATCCATGAATTTTAGTTGATTAGAAGAAGTTCATTTGTGCCACCAATGGACTGTGGCTTCCAAAAAAAAAAAAAAAAAAGCTGAAGTGCACTTAGGATTCATAAATGTATAAATAAAGTGTTTTCTTAAGGAAATAAACTATGTGTCTGAATGCTCTACACTCATCAGGGTGTATCTGCAAAAACATTAATTTTTTGGCAACACATTTCAAGGACATTGACAAATGTAATGCATTGAATGGAAGTCACCAACATCATAAAGGTTTGGAAACTAACCTTGTGAATTATAGTCAAATTAATTGAAAATGTTTAGAGTAGAAAAGGGAACAATTTTTAGAAGATTTTTCTTGTGAAAGTGGGATGGGGTCTAATCCTTCTCTCTAATGGCACTACTGTATGAATACCATTTTGTGTCAATGTAAGGTTTTTATATCGTTGTTATTTGATTATTGCTGCATTGCTAATATAATGTTACAGTGTTATAATGATATAATAATAATAGTAATAATAATATTTGATATAGGTTGTTACCTAGGCTGGATGGTAGAACTTTCCTGGGGCTGTCTCAGGTATTTCTAACAACATCCTCATAAAGGAGATAGTTACTTTTCTCATGTTACATACGACGGTCTTGGGACACAGAAAGGTTAAATAATGTACACATTGTCAAACTGCTACTATGTGCTGAAGCCAAGAATCATTGACTACAGAGTCTTACTCTAACCAATATATCACGCTACCATTCTAAGAAATGGGGAATGTTCTAAAAACTTACAAATCTCAAAATATCTGTCCCGTGAGAGAATTAGACGTGCAAACTGGAAATAATCAATAAGATAGGTAGTCAAATAAACTCATTGCCATCGAGTTGATTCCAACTCATAGCCACCCCGTATGACAGAGTGGAATTTCCCCATAGGGTTTCTGAGGAGCAACTGATGGGTTCGAACTGCTGACATTTTGGTTAGCAGAGTAGCTCTTAACCACTACGCCACCAGGGTTTCCAGGGTCAAATGGCACGGTGGATAATTTAGAGAGAAATTCTACATTATATTAAATATTGAAATAGATGATTTGGACCAGGGTATTGGTCATAAAATCAATAGAATTAGCTCATTATAAAACTATCATGGAAAGGTAAATAATAAGTAAATGTCATTGTAGAGCTCTCATTAGTGGGTTTCATAAAAGGTTACATACACACGTTTAAATCATAACAAGAGCCTTGGTTGATCAGAAACACACTTTCCATACAAACATGCTGTTGTGAACCGAATTTTGTCCCCCCAAAATATGTGTTGTATATCCTAACCCCTAACCTTTATACCTGTCGGTCAAGCCCGTGTGGTACAGTGGTTAAGGGCTTGGCTGCTAACCAAAAAAGTCAGCAGTTTGAATCCACCAGCTGCTTCTTGGAAACCCTATGGGGCAGTTCTACTCTGTCTGATAGAATTGCCATGAGATGGAATCAGCTAGACGGCGATGGATTTGGATTTTTTTGGATACTTGGGGATTTAATGCCATTGAGAATAGGGTTTCCTTATGTTAGTGAGGCCATATCAATGTAGGGTGTGTCTTAAGCTAATCACTTTCGAAATATGAAATGAGCAATTTAAGCATAGAGACAAGCAAGCACAAATGGCACAGAGGATACATGCCTCATGGAGGTCCCAAGGAACACCGAGAAGAACGCTAGAGAAGCTGAGGCAAAGATTTTCTCCTAGAGCAGACACAGAGAGTCTTCCCCTAGAGCCAGTGTCCTGAGTTTGGATTTCTAGCCTCCCAAACTGTGAAAAAATAAATGTCTATTCCTTAAAGCCACTCATTTGTGGTATTTCTGGTATAGCAGCACTAGATAACTAAGCCCTGGTGGCTCAGTGGTTATATGCTCGTCTGTTAACCAAAAGCTCAGTAGTTTGAATCCACCAGCTGCTCCTTGGAAACCCTAAGGGGCAGTTCTACTCTGTCCTAAAGCGTTGCTGTGGGTCAGAAGCTACTTGATGGCAACAGGTGTTTTTGGTTTAGACAACTAAGACAAATATTACATAAGAAAACACATAGAACATGGTGCACAGCCAACATAACTAAGATGGGAGTGTTTACAGAAGGACTCTGGTCTAGACACCATCATACAAAGACAGACATAGCAAATGATCTTCACAGCTGAAATTTTTTTTTTTTTTTTCAGGAAAACCACGAGATCTAATGGAGTCTTCCGTAATAACTTTGTCAGCCTGCTGTAGGACAAACTGCCTGCTTGTTACCTTTCAGAGAGTTGACCTAAGAATGGATAAAGTTATAAGACCCTCTAGCACTTCGTCTTTGTGCAGACAGTATGTACATGCTTGATCTCCCTGAAATATGGGTAAACTTCAGCTGTGTGCTTACTTAACATTTCCGAATTATTTTTTATCACTGCTAATGAAAATGCAGCCAACATTTATACTAGGATGATTTTCTCAGCATCATATTTCTCATGAATATTACCTCATATTATTTTTTTCCTAAACCAGAGAGAATTTTTTTAGATTATTTTAAATCACATATCCATAAAAATGTCAAACAGTAGGTATTGGATGGAAGTGGAAGTGTGTCAAAGCAATATATGTTCAATGAAGACAAATACCATACATTTTAAATCTTTATGCCTCCTAAGAAATAGTCCCAGAAAGAAAAAAAAAAAAACTAATTACGAATGACTTATTTTTTCTAAATTTTTCAATATTATTCTTACTATGTTAATACGTAATGAAATTACTACACCTCCTCCCATGTTTGCCTTTTCTTTCTTGTTTATAACTTCTCACCAACAAGGATTATTTTTAAGTAAACCGTTATGAATGACCACAGTGTGGCAGATGTTTTATTAAATGCTGTAGACACAGATGACCAAGACTGTCCCTATGTTTTACAATTCAGGTAACCCACTGCCATCTATTCAATTCCAACTTATAGCAGCCCCATAGGACAGAATAGAACTGCCCCATAGAGTTTCCAAAGAACACCTGGTAGATTTGAACTGCCTCCTTCTTGGTTAGCAGCAGTAGCTAGGTTTCCATAATTCAAGTAGGAGGCTCAAACAAAAGCATTACAGGAATCTAGGAGAGCAAAGAGAAACATAAACAAAACAAAACCACTTGATTATGTTTAGATAAATCAAGGGAAATTCCCCAGAAAAGCTGACTTTTGAGTTGAGTCTTAAGAATCACAATGGAGAAATGACTCTGGGTAGAGGAAAGAGCATACTTTTAAAGGTAAATAAAAGTGCCCTTGAAGATAAAATACAGGAAATTAGTCTGAAGTAATTAGAAGATTTTCACATGAGTGTAGTTTATGAAACTAATTTCAGCTATTATAGCTAATTCTATGTTACCTAAAAATGTTTTAACAATATCTGGTGGTTGAAATTTAACACACATGGATGGATGGGCTAGTTTGTGTGGAAGGGAAAGGAAGGTAGGTTTCAAAAATGTAGTTGGAAAAGGGGGAGAAATAGTTCACTAAGAGAAGTTAGCAGACACAAATCAAATGCAGATGTACTAAGAGGAGTCTGACTCCGTTTTTTTGATGTTTGTCAGCTGACAACTTTTTAACCCTTACTCCTCCCCCTTCCCCTGTGCCCCACATCTGGGCAAGCTGATAAGAAATCCAGGGTGCTCCCTCCTTTGGTGCTTGTGGGAGATTGAAACTACAAAAACCCTTGCCTATGCGCGGGAACTTTCCCCCAGCCCACACCATAACTACAATAAAAACACCAAGCCAGTCTCCTTGTTCTCTCAAGCCATTTTGAACCTGATGGAGAGACCTTCCCTACTCTCCCCAGAGACATCAGTTATATAAGTAATAAGTCTTTTCATATCCTTTTGATGTATACATAGTCTCAACAGTCTCAACATCTAACCAGATTTTGGGTGGGGGTTCCTCCAGGTTTTTTTGGGTTATCATAACAAGATGTATTTCAAAGTATCATTTCTTAAAATGTATTCATATTTTATAATCAAAAACAAAAGAGAATACAATAAATCTTTTGTTTGCCCTAATGTAAATCCATATAGCATGTGTAGATGGATTATGTTTAATGAGCTGCTTGATCAACTGACAATTATCCCAATAAAAATATTCGTATTGTCTTTTATTTACTTTTTTTTTAAAGGACTAATCATATATGTAGCAGTTTCCTTCATCTTATTTTCTATCTTATTTTCTTTTTCTTTCCTATCCTGTCATAAACTTAGAAATTAACAAATTCAGACAAAAATGTAGCTTTTCTTTAGTTAAGAGAACATTCTAAAAGATTCTTAAAATACTATGAATTCCTCCTCTATCCATCCCCTATTGTGTTTTAAATTTAGCAGTTAGGAAATATTTAAAATTAGGAATTTGCCAGAAGGTGGCAAGTGGCAGTAACATTTCTGCTAAACATTAAAATGTTAGAATATATTAAAGTATCTTCTTCATCTAATTTACCTTGCTTTTTCACAATTAAAGTATGACTTTAAAAATGTAGGGTATAGTTAATTAACCACTTGCGTTGTCCACATGGTTTAAATACCACTATCTATTAGCCTACCAAAAGGTTTTAAATACTTCCTTTTCACAATCGTCCATCATTTTCATAAGTAGACTGTGGAGTCTTCAGGACCATCAAGAGGAAGGTATATGAGGGTATACTTGTTATACTTGTGAAGTTATCCTAAGATTCTCTTTCAAAAGTATTTCAAAAGGGCTTGGGCTCCATAACCTGATTGAAGTCAGGGGATTAGGTGAGAGGCAAAAATTCTCAATTTTAATGATTCATGGATTTAGAGCTTATTCTGTTATATAGACTAAAAAAGACATGGGAAGACTGCCCATCTACTTCAGTCTCAGGAATTCGGATTACTACTTTGGCCCTGCTGCCTTGAATGGTCATTATTCCCATCTTTCTTCTGGAAATTAAATACTATTGTCTGGCTTCTTCCATATTAATATCTTACCATCTCTATTAATATTAGAGATCCATTTCAATAGTGGTACATCCAACCTTTATTGCTGCCACTACAGCCTTTTTCAAGGATATAAGCGCTTCCCTCCACCAAGTGTTCTGAATGCCTTGGGGAAAAAAGTCTCTGGAGTCTCTCTTGGAGGATTTATTTCATAATTAAGTGGGCAAGCAACAATTGCTGAATCCACTGCACCACCCTTATCTGCCTAATTTGTTGAGTTCTTTAATGTCCAATATACCTAAAATGTCTTAACAGCTCAACTTCATTCTTGTTAAGCCATCACTGAGTTCAGTATTCTGTGTAACAACCACACAAATGCTATTCTCTCAGCTGCTCAACTTTGCACATTGCATCCAGAAACTTTGGTAAGTGAATTTTACTGAAAATTCATTTCACCTAAAATGTGTTCTCCCTTTCCTCGTCTGGCATCACCAGAATTCGTTACCATACACGTTCACCAAGATCACCAACGTCAGTTACCAAAATCTGGAAATTCTATTGGTGTTGTGATTAGTTCCTCTTGGGTTTGACTTTATATTGACCCCATCTACTCCTAGGAAGAGGTCAAGAGATAATGACCTCTGGAAAAGACAGATCTCGACAGCAGTTGGCATTTCCTTGCAATAGGAACTGTGTGGTTGTAACAGTATCTTCATAGAAAATAAGACCATCTTCTTATGACAGAGAAGGAAGTCTGTCTTTCCTAGCACTGAAAATTCACAGGCACTTTGGAGTTCTGAGCACTTAGAATTACCCAAACATTTCCAACTTGAAGCATCCTACCCTTTCCTAATCAATGCCCTAATCTTGACATTACAGACTTGACTTTGCTATGAATTCTATTGTTATGGTTCTTAAGCGATCAAGAAAATTATGCATCTGCTTTTAGATATATGAGTCATGGGATTTCAAAAGAGATATAGTACTTTTAAAGAAATCATAGAAATGACTTTGTTCTCCGACCAGGCCCTGAACCAAGTTAACTCTAAGCCTGTTGCTTTCTTAAGTACTCCAGTGCATTGAGAAGCAGACACCCCAACCAAAAATATTTGTTTTATGGCAGCTGCCACTTGGTCTACCAAAGGTAAGTTTTAAATAGTTAATTTATTTCAAATGGCCAAAGGAGATAATTTCAGTAACTTTTGTCACAGCATACCACATACTACTCATGCCCCACCTTCCGCTGGTAACTAGATCCTTCCAGTATTGTAACACAGCTAAATTAGATAATAAGCCTTGGCTTTCCAGATCCAAACCCTTGAAAGCCTATGGCTTAACAACAAATTCTAGTACCAAACCTGTCCAGTCAAGGAGCTCTCAGCTGCAGGTGACAAAAATGTCTCAAACTATTTTAAGGAGAATGAACTACTTACAAAGTTGTTGAAAGGACTAGAAGGGCATATCATAGCCCAGGCCCCTTGGAATGGCTCCTAGAATAACACTGCTGAACTGTGCTTACAAGAAAACTGAATTTTCATTAAATCCAGGGAACTGGAGTATCAGGAGGACACTGCCACAGGGCTGAGCTCCAGGAACAGAGCAGATGTACTGACAAAATCAGAAAATTACTGTCAGAACAATCAGCTCTAGTTTGCTGCAAGATTTGAAACTAGCAAAATAACTGCCTCATTGACTTCTGCCTCTGTCCCCACTTAGCTCTGAGATCAAGTCTATGGGTAAATCTGAATAGCAGAACCTAAATCTTTACTGAAATCTTTGCTGCAAGCTGAAAATGCAGGTTTCGTGTCCCCAGTCTCCATAGTAAGGGAGGATTCACCAGAAGGATATTGTACCATATGTTGAACAAACCAGTCTACTGAATCTACTGCAATCACCAGCATTCTCAAGCTAAACTGAGGAAGTAGCCTTGCCAATTACATCAGATAGAAGTGCTGAGCGTTAGAGGATGACACACACTAATGACAAGTCCCTAAATCTGTGTTCAGGTCCTGGCAGTTCTGTACACTAGTAATTTCATTTTAAGCAGGTCCCTTCTCTTTTCTGACCCTTTGTTTTGTTTTTACATGTAATGTTGATAATTTAGGTAAAGCAATTTTTGAAGTTTCTAACATGTATTTTAACATATTATACCATTTTAGAACATCTGCTGAAAAGAAGAGCTCTGGGATTTAGAGGTTGTCTGTTCTTTATAACAGATTTGTTTTAGTCTGTGGAGGAAGATTAGAGAATATATGTGTGCGTATTAGTAAGAAAATGTTAAATTTATTAAAATTCAGTAAGAGTAGAATAAACATCAGCCTATAAATTTATAAAAAGCTACAAGAAAAAAAATAGTAAGCAGAGTATTATTATGCCTCACAAGATGAAGCAGGTGCTGGGAGTCCAAAAAAAAAAAAAAAAAAAAATCCACATCCTGACACAAGGGAAAAGTTTCATGAAGTAACTAACTTCAGGTACAATAATTTTGTGCCCAAAAAATACATATTTAGGAGCATAGTAATGAAAATATTGTAGGAAAATGCTGCAAAAGGTTTAGGGTCTTTCTTTTTATTTTCTAACTCCCATTTCTATGAAAAATTTTATAGCAAAAGTTGAAAAAAAATTTATTTCTGGGAGAGGAAAAAAATAGAAAAAAGGAACAAAGTCAGCTGTCAGGATCATATAGTAATAAATTCATAAAAATATCACAGACAACATGTCATGAATAAGATGGTACTAATCTTAGGGTACTTTCCTCTTCTTAGAAATAAAGAAAAGGCTTTTAGAGTTTAGGAGTCTTGGTGGTGCAGTGGTTAAGAGCTCAGCTGCTTCAGTCACTCCTTGGAAACTCTATGGGGCAGTTCTATCCCATCATATAGGGTGGCTATGCATTGGGATTGACTGGATGGCAACGGGTTTGGGGTGAAGGTTAGGAAAAACGGGAATGATGAAAAGAGTGAAGGGAGAAGGGAAGCGAAAGAAGACTGTAAAGAGAGGAAGAAGGCAAAATAGAAAGACAAACAGCAGAAAGAAGAAAATAAGCAGAGAAAGGGATGTGACAAAGGAAAGGGAGTTGGAGAAAAGGAGGAAGGTGAAGGAGAAGTCGAGGAGGAGGAAATGGAGATGGGAGGAAGGGGATTCGGGGGGAAGAGGAGAAGTAAGAAACTGGAGAATGGGGAGAAGAAACGATAATGACAACAAGATCATCATTATTCATTCCTCTGAACTAAAGTGAATTTTCAAAATCAGTTGTATTCCCCCTTTTCTTTCCAGAGACTAAATTTCTCCAGATATAAACAAAAAGCTCTTTCTGTGACCTAAAATCAATTTCCTCTGTTCAGGTTTTAGTGTACAATTAATGAATATATATTTGAGAAGTTCTTTGAAATATCGCTGGGATCCTGGAACAGAAGTTAGAGGAGTAAAACCCTGGGATGTGTGTGTGTGTCTGCGTGGGTATATCAGAGAAAGAGAGAGAGACTGAAGTAAATCAGTAATACTCAAAACATCTGTTAATCTTTAATTTTGTAACTGTCTCTTGCTATTTAAAACCAAGGGCTACCATTTTGACACTGAAGAAAATGAACTGCTCTACAACTCATAGAATCACTTATCAATATGGAACAAGACACTAGCTTGAAAGGACAAGATTTACCATTGGGTTCCAAGAACAGAGATATCAGTCATCCTCATTTTGGTTCCAGTCACAGTACTCTAATCTGCACTCACTATGATTAGTAAGATCAGACATTCTGGAAATTTTAATGTATATGGGTGACTGAAAGTAAAAAAATAATAATAATAATCTGAGAAATGTCAATTTAGCTATACAGAATTTCAAGGAAGTCTTAAGCAAACCAGGATAAAGAAAAGGAATTAAATGTAATCACTCTATCTGCTCTCTTTTCATTTCTTTTTAGTTTACTTTGAAAAAATATCACATTTTCTTGTCAGAGGACAGTCCTACTTCATATGTACCTCATTAATGTCATTCTACTTATGCAAATAAAAATATTCCAACTCTGGACTTAGATTAGAATAATGCTTTTAATATATTTCTATATATAATCACTTGGACAGAATATTCTTTTAAGGAGCTTGCTAGATTTTTTTTTCTTTTTCTCATGAATTGAATAAGATTAATAAAGGCTGGTAATTCATGACTCAAAACCATAGAACTGATTGTCAATCATCAGTGAATTGGGGCTTTATCCAATCTTTGCCATTCAAGCTTCAAAATTATAACCTACATAAAGAAAGCCAAAGATTACTATATTTTAAATGACAAGGTATTTAATTTGAATTCTATGTCAAAATGAAAACGTCTTAAATTGAGTGTTCATCTTAGCAGTTAAAACTAAAATAGCCTGTAAACTCATAATCTGTTTCTTTTATCCATGAGCAGGAAACAGTCGAAGATTGAGTGCAATTTGTTGACACGATTTTTTTTTTTCTGTTAAGCAGTAATATATATTTCTGACATGTGGTTGTTCCTTTGCTTTCTTTTAGATGTGTTCTAAAATAAAATAAAACTAAATTAAATGTTGTATGCCATTGAGTCAATTCCAACTCATAGTGACTTTATATGACAGAGTAGAACTGCCCCATAGGGTTTCCTAGTCTGTAATCTTTACGGGAGCAAATCGCCAAGTCTTTTCTCCCTTTGAGCAGTTGATAGGTTTAAATCTCAACCTTTTGGTTAGCAGCTGAGTGCTTAACCATTGTGCCAGAAAGACTCCTTGTTGTATAATTAGAATTATTTTAATTAATAAACTAGATAATATACAGTGCCTAAAAATTTAAAAATCAACCTGGTAGTAAGGTCAGCAACAGTTAACATAGTTTAGCTATTTTGGGCTACTTTTCCTATCAGAAATTAGAAATGGCATACCCAAAGAGTTCAAGGTTTTAAATTCAAAGCATTTTGTCAATATTATAATTTAGAGCATGAGGTTTTATTTCTACCTTAATGACGGGGAAATTGAAGCCCAAGCAGATAAAATGGTTCGTCTATGGCCATGTAGGTCCTTAATGACAAAGCTAATAATGCAGTCTGTTCTTTAACTGTCAATTCAGTGTTCTTACTCTGGTATTAGAGCACTGCCTTTTATTATAGTGCCTATAGGTGGAAATGAAAGCACCGTGATTCATTGTATACAAAATAAAAGCAAGTGTGAAAAAGAGATTTAGAAAGACCCTTTATAAAGGTCATCTGTGTTGGATCTAAGCTGTACCTGTTGTGAGAAGTCTCGATGGGGGAAAACATAAGAACAATGTTTTCCCTAGCCAAGGACTAGGACTATGCATTAAATCAGGCCAATTTGACATTTTCTCTATTAAATACACATCTTAAGTGAAATTTTACCATGGGATACAACAAAATGATTGGAATTGGTTCATTTCAGGAACCTGGCATGTTGACAACATGATCATTTAGGTCTCTGGTGCAGTGGTTAAGAGCTATGGCTGTTAATCAAAAAGGTCAGTAGTTCAAATCCAGCAGCTGCTCCTTAGAAACCCTATAGGGCAGTTCTGCTCCGTCCTGTTGGATCTCTATGAGTCAAAATCGACTCAACAGCAACAAATTTTTGGTTTTTAGGTTGCCTGGGTGATGCAAATGGTTAAATACTTGACTATTAGCTGAAAGGTTGGCAATTAGAATCCACCCAGAGGTGCCTCAAGACAGACCTGGAAATCTGCTTCTGAAATGTCACAGCCTTGAAAACTCTATGGAGCAGTTCTACTATGCACACATGGGATCACTATGAGTTGGAATCAACACAGAGACAACTAACGACAACAAACTGGAGCCCAGAACTGACCTGCTTGCAGCCAATTTAATCAACTTCCTCCACTAGACCTTAGATTCTTTGAGTCAATTCATATTCTAGTAATTTCTGTGGTTATTTTTTCCTTTCATTTAGATTCAGAGTTGATTTTTGCTACTCAAACAAAAGATCCCAAATGAAAAATAATCTAATCTCTGAGTCATCAGCTCTAATTCAACCCAATCATCAACTAATTAAAGTGATTGACTAAAACAACCAAGTTTATAGTATGTCTATTTTGTTTTAATTAATTTTAAATTTTAACTAATTACTGTTGTTGTATGCGATCAAATTGATTCCATCTCATAGGGATTGTATATAACAAAGAAGAACTACCCCACAGGGTTTCCTGAAACATAATCTTTACAGGAGCAGATTACCAGGTCTTTCTTCCCGTGGAGCCACTGGGCGGGTTCCAATTGCTGACCTTTTGATTAGCAGCTGAGCTCTTAACCATAGTAGCACCAGAGCTCCTTAGCTAATTAATACACTTACATAGTTAAGAAAGCAAAACAAAATGCACAAATTATTACCTGAAAAACCATCTTTCCCCCCACCTTTGAGCAAAAGACGTGAAGGTCTTTTAGCATTTTTTCAGTTCTTACAGCTTTTTTTTTTTTTTTCCCCTTGTGTGTACTATATGGAGTAAAACCTGGGAAAGCTGTAAACTATGTAAGGCAGAAAGCTGTCAGAGAAGGTAACCTAAAATATTTTCCACTGAAAGGAGAAATAGATGGCACCATGTCAGAAGCGAGAAACTCATGAGACCTGGAAAAACAAGGCAGTGCCATTGAGTTCCAGTTCTTACAGGTTTTGCTGTATTTCTAAATAACATATGTACACTTTATTATTATTATTATTATTATTATTATTATTATTATTATTAATTTATCAATTTCATAACTTATCTATTGACTTCAGGATATTCTAATAGAGTGACAGCTCTCTTATAACAACACAGCCTCCCCTGCTCCAGTTCTTCTAATAATGTTCATAATTTGAGGTTAATCCAGTAGTAGTTGGTTCACATAATGATTATTATTTAAATAAAAAACCCCATTGCCATTGAGTGGACTCCAACTCAAAGTGACCCTGTAGGACAGAGTAGAGCTGCCCTGTAGGGTTTCCTAAGAGTGGCTGGTGGATTCAATCTGCCAACCTTGAGGTTAGCAGCTGAGTTCTTATCCACTGTGCCACCAGGGCTTCAAATCATGATTGCATTTCCTCTATCTTACTAGTTTTCTAGTTTCTTGTACGTGCTAACTGACATTTTCCCCATTTGCTTAGTTTTCTATGTGCAAAGATCTATCAAAAGCTTAACAGTAAATCTTTTCAAATGGTGACTACATCACATATTCTCTCAGCTGATTTTTTTTTTTCCCCAATCCTCCCACAATCTTCCATCCTCTTGCTCCATTTGGATCTGTTGCTTTTAAGGACTGACGGATAGCTACCTTGCTTGAACTTTCCTTAACTGTTTGTTTGTTTGTTTTTAGTTAGTTGGAATAGGACTTGGCTGCTGAAAAAATATAAAACTCTGAATGGTGATGTCATTTAGATGATACTCATATATTTTGCTCTCACATAAACATGGGTTCAAAGGGAATCATTCAGGGTTTATATGTACAAAGACCCAAGATATTTCCAGCTCACCTCCCATCCCTCAGGTGTGTTTCTTTTCTTCATGGTCTAGGGAAGCATCTGTATGGAAGGCAGGAGGACTGAAGAATAAACAAATTAAAGGGGGCACTAGACCCTTTTTATTTTTTTTAAGAAAGTTTTCTAGAAGCTGCCATAAGAAATGTCCACTTAAATTTCATTGGTGAAGAACTCTGTCACATATTCTCATTTTCAAAAGAGTTAGAGAAATGTGGTCAACATTCCGGGCAGTCACATGTCTAGTCCAAACCAGCAGCTCTATCACATTGAAGAAGGAATAATAGATACTGAGGAGGTCTATGCCTCTGTCATACTGTCTTTCTCATTCTTTTTTCCTTCTATGTGAACATATTTTTAGTTCTTGTTTTCCTAAATATGATCTTTAATCTACTGACCTCAGTTTCCCTGTTGAAAAGACAAAATAAGGAGAAATTTTGGCATTATATAAATTCTTCATGATTAGATTCTTGATGTGGCATGATTTTGGCAGTATGATGTTGCCTATGTTTTTAAAGGTATACTTATATTTTTATGTATTGATTTCATTAGTTGTACGAGTGAGATCAAATACAACTCTGATAAAATAACTAAAAATATGTAGCCTTTATACATATAACAACATAAAGAGTATTACCTTAAATTATTATAAAACAATTAATTATTGAGGCATTTTAGTCACATGAGTCATTATTTGATATGCTGTATTGCCTAATTTACTTTGGGCACCTTAGCAGTAGGGACCAGTCCCTGGAGAAGGACATTATGCTTCATAAAGTAAAGGTGAGCAAAAAAGAGGAAGACCCTCAACAAGATGGATTGACAGTGCCTGCAACAATGGGCTTGAACATAGCACTGATTGTGAGGATGGTGCAGGACCAGGCAGCCTTTCATTCTGTTATACACAGGGTTACTATGAATCAGAACCGACTTGATGGCACCTAACAACATGGTTCAAAAATAATTTCTCCCTACTTCAGAAAAGGATGGATACTTTTCTGTTGTATACACCTCATGCTTGGCTATGTGACTTGCTTTCACCTAAATAATGAGTGGAAGTGACATGTGTCATTTCTGAGTAGAAATATCAGGAGTTAGTCCATGGTTTACCATGCTTTCTTTCTAGCCTGCATGACTACCAGCATTGTCCATATAGCGGTGGCACTACCTGCCTGGGTCCAGAGCAAAGATGGTTCAAAGCAGAATTTCATTTAACCTGAAAAACTTGGGGATGGCTTTGCTTACGAGACCATAATCTTAAAATTCTGACTTAAACAATCACTGTTCCTAAATTTCAAGATTTCCCAAACTCTCTAGTCTTTACCAACCAAAGCATTTATTTTTTATTTAAAAACTGCCAACATTTTCCACAGTAGAGTAAAAGCCAAATAACTTAGCCAACAAACATGAACTGTTTTTGTTGCTGGTCTATCTTTTCCACACCATCTGATAAAAAGATCCCCTATACCGAGTGCATTTCAGCCTAACTGCCCTTATTTCTGTTCCTGGAAAAGATGAAGCTTATACAGGACCTTAGCAACATTTGTCTTCTTAAAATGCCATTTTTCTTAACAAAATATGTAAGTGCCTTCTTGCCACTCATACCTTATCTAATATGAGTGGCTGTTATATCAAAAGAATCCCTCTTCTCTCAGGAACTCAATCCCTTAACTGTTTTCTTCATGTCACCACCAGCATTTTGTTTAGTTGTTGACTTTCTAGCTAATTTTATGTCACTTAATTAATCTCTAAATAAGATGAGGGCAAGAAATATTTGCTTCCTAGCACAGGGTAGCAAGCCATGAATATTCATTGGATAAATGATTGAGATAAGATATGACATCATTTGCACGAGGTGAGCCTGACAGGGAACTTCTACTGTTATTTCAGAAGAAACGTAAAGGATACTGACAGCTTCTATCATAGGCTGAATTTCCAATGCTTCTGGTCATGACACTCTCTCTTCAGAGCCTCCATTACTAATCCCAGCTATGTCCTCTTCCTTCTGGTCCACATGTATCTGAAATTCTCTTATATCTGGTGGCATTTCAATATGTAAGTACAAGTATCGGACATAAGGAAGTGAGTGAGGCTGGAAACCTCTCGCCTCTCTCAAAGTTCCTGGGTTTACCATTATTTTTAGGCAGTGGAACATGGCCTAATGCATCTGGTTATGATTTATTATAACCATTTAAGGAGCCTGGTGACACAGTGGTTAAGCACTCAGCTGCTAACTGAAAGGCTGGCAGATGGAATCTACCAGTGGCTCCATGGGAGAAAAGGCCTAGAGATCTGCTCCTGTATAGAGTACAAACAGCCTTGGAAATCTTATGGGACAATTCTACTCTGCCCTATTGGATTACTATGAGTCAGAATCAACTCAACAAAAAGGGGTATAACCATTTAAATCTATTTTGGGGTATAACTAAACTGTATAAACTATTATATTTGGGGTATAACTAAACTGTATAAACCATTTAAATCTATTTTGGGGTATAACTAAACTGTATAAACTATTATTTTACCTGAAACATTTTACCGTTTTTCTTACTGTGTTTAAAAATCTCAGATATGCAAAGGCATGAATTTCAAGGATATTTAAAAAAAAAAAAAAAGTATTTTCTCTGGAATGTTTTAAAATGGCATTTAACCTCTAAGTCATCAGAACCATCATCACCTAGATTAGCAGTCATTAGTAGTAACATTCTATAATACAATAATTCTAATGGATTTAGAGCAATATTGCAAAACTCCCTACCATAATTGTTACTAGTTAGCATCTTTCTTGATAGTTAAAAATGGAAGGTAAGTCATGTTTACTGTTTTTTATTAAAGACTAATTTAAAAATTTTTGAAAGGTCTTTAAAAAGTTTGAAAAGTTCATTTTCTATTTTTATTTTTTCAAAGTGAGACCTTTAAAGATCATTATTAGGTTGAATTCAAAGTCATTTTCTCCAACTATCACCATCTATAAATGCTCAGAACCAGATTAAAGTAGATGACAATTCAGTCATTCTGCAGCAATTGAAAATTCTTATTTATGCTGCTTTCAGAATTTTCAAAGGCTCGGGAACATTTTCAGTTTTTGAGAATTGTGAATAAATTTAGCAGTAAACGTAAGGCGTGTGTTGGTCTGGTTAATGCAGGCAGTGCACATAGAGGCGTCCACAAGGAAGAATGACAGAGTCTCAGCACTGTGACATTCTGCATCCAGTCTCTCCTCATGCGGGAATAAATATTCTCTTTTCAATGTATAAGGACAAATGACAGAACAAGAAGGTTGGAGTTCAAAGAGAAAATTCTGCTTACTTCAGACAATGACAACTAACATTTTGGGAGTTCAATGCTGTTAATGGGAATTTTATGCTTTATGAAAAGCAATTTTAAGAGTAAATCGCCTCTCAGTTTTCTCGGAGAACCAACATGAAAGCATTGTTTTTCATATAAAATTTTATCTAATATGAAAATAGTTTTCTTAGAAAAGATGTGTCAAGATAGTTAGAACTTCTAGAAGCATTGCATATTTGTAACCTTATTTTTTGCTGAGAGTCACATGATTTGTAAATAATTAACATCGATAAATGTTAATTAAACTATTTCTTAATGGAGACTTTTTCCACTTCTGTTCCTAACTTCCTAATAACATTTTTCTGCCAAATCTAAATGTCCTTATCAGCTGAAGAAGTAATTATATTTAACAAAAGGCATGTAGGATTTTATAGTTAAAAACTACAAAATATAAATTCTAACCAAACTGATCTATATCATCAATGTTATTTCAATAAAAGTGACAACAGATTTTTCCTTGGTAGAAATTGACTATCCAATTCTAACATAGGTATGGAAAGGGTAAAAGGCCTAGAATACACAAAGTAATCTTAATAAAAAAAAAAAAAAGAACAAAACTGTAGGACTGGCATTACCTTATTTCAATAATTACTGAAAAGTTGTAGTCATCAGGACACTGTGGTATTGACATAAAAATACACAAAATATCAGTGGAACAGAGTAGAAAGCCTAGAAATAACACATACACTATTCATTGTTTTTCAATCAAAATGCAAAGTTAATTTAATGGAGAAAAAAAACACTTTCAACAAGTAATGTGAAACAACAGAATAAATTTGTGTAAAAAAGTGAACTTCAACTCATACTTCCCACCACACACAATAATGATTTCATGATAAATTATAGAATGAAAAAGTAATGCAAAGCATAACTGTTCTGGACAAAAAAAAATTGCAGAATATCTCTGAGGCCTTGAGGTAAGCAAAGACATTTTAGAGAGGACACCAAAAATATTAATCATTAAAAATAGTTGATAAACTGGACTGCATCAAAGTAAACACTGTAGCTAATCAAAAGATAATATTTAAAAAATGAAAAGTCAAGACCATACAGGAAGAATACGGTTTTGGTATATATAACTTACTAAGGAATGGCATCCAGAATATGTAATACAGTTTAACAAATCAATAATAAATATTAGCAAATGAATAAAAACACATTGCCCAATAAAAATGGTATGGAGGAGAGAAGACAGAATTTTCAAAAGAAGATATATGAATGGATAATAAATATATGAAAAAAGTCTCCATATCACTAGTATTCAGGAATATGGAAATTAAAACTTCCATTTAGAAAACACAGGAATTACTAAAATTAGGATGACTGAAAATTCCAAGAGTTTGTCATGGTGTTACCAGAATCTGCATACTTCGCCACTGGAAGACAGTCTGTCCTTTCTTGTAAAGCTAAACATGCATCTGCCCAATGATCTAGCAATCCCAATTCTTGATATGTACCCAAAAGGAATAAAGACATGTCTACAAAAAAAAAAAAAAGATTTGTCCGTAATGTTCATGGCAGCATTGAACATTGAATTAAAAAATGAACTACTGATATGTGGAACAACATAGATGGATTTCAAAAACATCGTGTTTAGAAAAGAAGCCAGATTCAAAAAAGTGGTGTATGATTCCATTTATATGGGCATCAAGAATTGTCTAACCTAACTTACAGTGATAGAAATAAGAACAACAGTTTTATATGAGTATTGAAATTAGGTGGATGGTGACACTAAGCAACTATGTGGCAAGATAGAAATCCTTTAGGATTGTATTGGGCTGTTGGTTATATGGGTATATTTGTTTGTTGACACTAATCAAATTACATGTCATATTTCATAATATGTAAAATTAGCCAAAAAATAAATGAACATATAGATTAAAAAAATATATTATGCAAGGATTGGATCATGTAGGTCACTTTAAGGCAAGATAGGTAGCTTAGATTTTTTTAAAGAAAGATTAGAAGCCATTGGGGGTCCAATGTGTTCAGGAGTCCCTGGGTGGCACGAACAGTTAGACATTCAGAAGGTTGGCGGTTTGAAACTGTGTAGAGGTACCTTGGGGGACAGGCCTGGAAAGCTACTTCTGAAATGTCACAGTCTTGAAAACTCTATGGAGAAGTTCTCCTTTGTACACTTGGGATTACCATCACTTGGAACTGACTGGATGGCAATTAACAACAATGATGTATGGACTTATATTTTCAAGACATTCTTCTGACTTGTGTATTATTGTCTACACTCATCTACTGCAAAAAGTCACAGCTTAAACAGGCATGTTTATGATAAATTAACATTAATACTAATTTCTTATCTAATTCAATAAGAAGTTGAAGAGGTGAATTTTTTCTGTTAAAAATCAGTTTTCTTTTAGGATTGAACATCAGGGAAAGAAAATTTAATGATTTCTCCCACTAAACATATCCCTTTATTCCAAAATTTAGAGAAAAAAACACCGAATAAAAGTATATGAGAGAAATGATAGAGACCCGAACTCTTTTAGCTTGGTGTTAAAAAGCAATTTACTCAAAGAATTGCAACCTTGTACAAGATTTTCCTCAAATGTTGGTTGTTGCATTTACTTTTATTTTGAATATTCTACATATTTCTTTTAGGAATTTATTGTTTCTAAAATACACAGAAAATAGTAGGCTTTTCTTTAGGTGACATGTAAATTCATATCAGTGAGCATCTCAGTTCTAAAGATGGGTAGACAAATTCAAGAAACATGAGATCTGGACAATTTTGTGCAAAAATCTAAATAAAATGGATGCAAATATTTCTCGTCATCTCTCAATTTGATTCTTAATTTCCTAGCAAAACATTAAGTGCTTTTCTTAGTTATTCAGTGCTGCTGTAACAGAAATGTCACAAATCGGTTGCTTTAACAAACAAATTTATTTTCTCACAGTTAGGAGGCTAGAAGTCCGAATTCAGGGTGCTGGCTCTAGGGGAAGGCTTTCTCTCTCTGTCGGCTCTGGAGGAAGGTCATTGTTTTTTCAGGCCTCTGCTCCTGGATAATCTTCATGTGGCTTGGCATCTCTCTTCCTCCATCTCTGCTTCCTCACTCACTTGCTTGTTTAACCTCTTTTATATCTCAAAAGGGAATGACTCAAGACACACCTTACACTAATCCTGTTTCATTAACATAACCAAGACAACTCATTCCCATATGTGATTATAACCACAGGCATACCAGAACCCAGTGCCATCATAGAGGTTAGGATTTACAGCACACAGTTTTGGGGGACACAATTCAATAAGTAACATCCCAGCATTTGGCCCCCCAAAATTCATGTCCTTCCCACATGCAAAACACATTTGCTCCATCACATCATCCCAAAAGTCCTAAATCAACCCCAAGCCCAAAATGTCATCTTCTGAATCATCTAAATCAAATATAAAGGAGATTTTAGGTGTATTTCATCCTGGGGCAAAATTTCTCTTCATCCGTGAACCTGTGAACTCTAGATAACCAGTTATCTGTTTCCGAAATACAATGATGCAAAAGGCCAAGGTAGATATTTCCATTACAGATGGAAGAAATTGGAGGGAAAGAAGGACTAACAGGCACAAAGCAAGTCCAAAACTCAATAGAACCATTTACATTAGCTCTCAAGGTTTGAAAATAATCCTGTGTTCTTTGGAACCATCTGGGTTAATATTAGCCATGCTGTCTGGATTCATGGTGGAGGCCCCCTGGCCCTGGGCTTCAGCTCTGGCTTCTAGGCCCAGTGGGAGGGGAACTCTGCTCCTTTGGCTTTAGGGGGCCCCATTTTCCTAGTCCATCTGAGTGGCAACTCCATTCCCCTGGCTCCAGCAGGCCCTGTTCTTCTGCCCCGTGAGCATTCTGTCCCTCAGCTTTGGGAGATGACCTCTTTCTCATGACACGCCACAGTGGCAGACCCACATTCTGGAACCAAGCTGGTGAAGACTCAACTCTTTGAAACCTGGAAGGCTGTGGCCTCACCCTTTGAGATACAGGAGACTGTGGCTCTACCTTTGAAACCAAGAAGGGCCTGCTTCCCATGTCCCTTACAACAGTTCTGCTTGTCTTTGAGCTGCTCCAGGGATGGCCCTTTTTTTTTCTTGAAAGACAACAGATGTAGCCCCTTTGCCCTATTCCCTGCTTGTAGAATTCCTTTTGTTCATTTTCTGTCCCCATCTAAGCTGATGGATTTTCTGCTGTGGCAGGGGGTTAGATCCATCATTCCCAGGCTTAATCTGTTTAACAAAAGATTGTGCAGCCATGTCCTTGGTGAAAATTCTAGGACACGTGTCCTTAGTTTGTACAACAGAATTTTCCAAATCTTTAAGTTTTGTTTTCATTTTGCACAGTCGATTTTTAAGTCCATGTCTTTCCTCTCAAATTTTACTATATATAAGCAACAAGGAGAAACCACATGGCCTCTTCAAGATCTTGCTTAGAAATCTCATCAGCCAGATATCAAAGTTCATCACTTACAAGTTCTACCTTCTACCAAACATCTGAACATAATTCAGACAAGTCCTTTACCACTGCATAAAAAGCAGTGTCTCTTCAAGGTAATCTAGGCTTTTACCATTAGAAACCTTAAAACTTTTCCAGCCTCTACCTATTACCCAATTCCTAAACAACTTCCATATTTTTGGGTATCTGTTAGAACAGCACTTCACTCCTGGTGAGTTCTCTAGAAGACCAAACCAGTGAAATATATAGAAAGATTTATTTCAAGGAAATGACTCACACAGTTGTGCTGACAAGTCTCAAATCCATGGGTCAAGTGTCACAATGAAGGCTTCTCCTGACTCATGTGGTTGTAGGGGCTGATGAACCCAAAATTGGAAGGTCACGCAGCTGGCTTCGGGCTCATGGGGCTGTGGGAGCTGGTAAATCCCAAAATCTGCAGATCAGGTTGTAGGCTGCTGGCTCATATACCAAGAACCAGAGGTGAGATGATGACGAGTCAGATTCAAGATCAAGAACGAAAGAACTTTGCTATAACATCCATATATATTGGATGCAGGCCACACTCCCAAGGACACTCTCCTTACATCAGATCACATACTGTAGGATAATTACATAATATGGAGAATCATGGCCTAGCCAAGTTGACACATAACATTAACCATCACAGTGCTCAAAATATTTCAGGTATTATTTGTTAAATAGAAAAGACCTGTTTACTAATTTTAAGAAACTTTTACATCTACACAACAGGAGTATAGATTTTAATCTACACTAAAAGAAGCAAAACAAAAAATTCCTAAGTTTTCTGGAACACTATTTTAGTTTAATCATGGAACCAATTTACCCTCCTTGTTATTTTTGTTTCTGTTATTGGGATAAAATGTAGTGTGTTCCTTACCCATATATATCACCTGAAAACTGGAAGAAGTAGATCAGAAATACCACAAATGGCTTGAGAACGATAACCTTCAATTTAAGGTTTCACATCAATAACTGGGGCAGGAGATCATCCAGAGGCATATTCTTTCCCTCCCTTCACCTTCTTCCTGCTTGCCTCCATCCTTTCTTCTACTCTGTTCTGTAAAGGCAGCTTGCAAGAAAAATATATGTTGGGAAAAAAACAAAAATACACACAAAGTGAAATAATAAGGTTCAAACAAACCAGAAATAAATGTTCTCTTTCCCAACTAACAGATTCCTGGTTTCATAGTTACTCTCTGCTCTGCTGTGAGTCCCACTGACTGTTGCTCACAACAGGTTGGACTGCAGCAAGGCAGCTCTCACCAGTTGTGTGTTTACCAACATTCAGTTGTGCTTGATTCAAATACTTTTTATTTAAGTAAATATTACATATATCAAAAATATTAATGTGAAACAAATATGGTGTTTTTTCATAAAAAATTAAGTTAAACTATTTAGCAACATTAGATAATTGTGACTATGTCATTTAAAATTGATTTCAAATTAGTCGAAGCCAAGACAACAATAAAAGAGTGGGAGGAATCATTAAAATCTCAGTAAATTCTGTGCTGGAATTACTTTCCAAAAGTTTTTATGTTTAACTCCACTTAAAAAAAATTAAAACTAGTAACTGTAGTTTAAGCATAAAAGATGCTTTGGAATTCCAATCAGTGAACACAAATCAAAGAAAAGGCCTTGATTCCATATTAAGAGATCGGCTAATGAATTTCATTTATATTTGTATGTTTTAAAATAGTTAATATTTAAATACGTATACGCAGTTTTTATGATACCCATTTCTAATTATTTTTCAATTAACCAGAACAACCACATATCTCAATTGCATTACATTAAAAAAAAAAGAGTATTTCAGATCAGAAACAAAAAAACTATAGACCATAACAGTAAGCTGTAATTAGGCCTTACATTATGGAGAGGAACATATAATTACCTTTATTACAAATTGAGGCTTTCTTCTCAAGAAGCAAGACAAAGAACAGCAAATAAACATAACAAATACAAAAAGGAAAATAATGAAGGTAAAAACAAAGAAATATAAAAATCGAAGAATACAAAAAGAAAATAAAAAAATCAGGTGACAAAATTAATTCTTCAAGATTAATAAAATTTATAAAGGTTTAGCAAGGCTAACTAGGAAAAAAGAAATATAGACATAACTTTTGTGTTAGGAACAGAAAAGAGGGTATCACTACAGATTTGATAATGACAAAAGATAACATAAAAATATAACAAATAACTAAAAAATTAGAAAATTTAAATACAATGGACAAATTTCTCAAATGAAACAAAAACCCCACACTCTACTAGAGCTGACAAAAGGCAAAATAAAAAACCTTAATAGTTTGATATCTAGTAAAGAAATTGAATCTGTTAGTAGTTTCTTTTGACAGAGAAGCCTTCAGCTGAGATGGATTCATCAATATATCCTTCTAAATGTTTAAAGAAGAAAAAAAAGCAGCAATCTTATAAAAATCTTCCAGTGAAAGGAATGTTTGCTATGTTTTATGAGAAAAGCCTAAATTTATTCCAAAACCACACAAGAATATAATTTGAATCATTTATTATAGACCAATCTCTCTAATGACATAGATGAAAATACTGTTAAAGATTTATAATGTGAAACAAATGATACATAAAAAGGATAATACACCATGACCAAGTAGAGTTTATTCAATGATTAAAGTATCAACTTAACATTCAAAAATCAACATAATCTACCACATTAAAAAAAAAAAGGTAGACATTTTCAATGATTGTATAGGTAAAAGAAAGAAAATTTATATAAAGCAGAACAAAACCAAACAAAAGCTTCTCAGCAAACCTAGACACAAGAGAACTTCCTTAATCTGATAAAAAAAAAAAAATCCACAAAGTCATTATTTAAAAAGAAAAAAAAAAAAAAACATAAACATTAATCCTCATGCTGAAGTTTTGGGACAAGTGAAAAATATTGATCTTACCTAGTTGTTAATTATTATACTGGGGTTTTTAGCCAGCACAATAAGGTTAGCAAAATAAACTGAAAAAGCATAACAATTCAAAGAAAGGAAATAAAATGGTCATTAGTTGCATACAGCATAATTGTGTATATAGAAAAAATAATCTAGAAGCATGCTTTAATAAATTAATAAGTAAATACTCCAAGGTCTCTGAATACAAGTGTGTCTGTCCAAACCAAAAAACCAGACCCATTTCGTTTGAATCGATTCTCACTCATAATGACCCTATACGACAGAGTAGAGTTTCCAAAGAGCAGCTGGTAGATTTGAACTGCTGACCTTTTGGTTAGCAGCCGAGCTCTTAACCACTGAAAAAGAGAGGTAAATGACCATGCAGGCTCCCAATGTGTGTGTACATGTATATAATATTCACTTATGAGAGAGAGAGATGATAGATTGATATAATAAAAATTAAAAAAAAAAACAGTATTTTCAACGCTCCCAAAAATTATAAAATAAATAGTACTGAATCTAAAGAAAGATATGTAGGACCACTACAACCACTACATTGAAAAGTTTAAATATGTTTTCATGAGAAATTAAAGAGCGCATAAATAAATGTAATTGTATGCATACTTAATTTACCAAAAACATCTCTAATATTATATCACTCCACGGAGAAGTAATTCTTTTTGTGCCATCGCCAGCTTTTGTGCTCTTGATGTTATATATTTTAATTCTATATAGGTACTAATACCACAATACATGTGCATTACATATTATTGCAATAGATATTATATTGGCTTTAACTAATGTTCTTTAAGGAAATAAATGTTTTTCCTTAAGACTGAAGAACCTCCTTTAAAATTCCTTTTAAGTGTCAGTGTTTTGATGCTAATAAGTTTCAGCCTTTGACTCTAGAAATGGTTTTATTTCGTCTTCATTTTTATAGGCTCTTTCATTTGGTATGGAATTTTGGGTGGATTTTTATTTTTGTTTTCTTATTGTACTTTAAAGGTATCATCCCACTATTTTCCAGTCTTCAGTGTCAACCGTAATTCTGTTGTTGTTTTCCTGAATGTAATGTATCCTTTTTCCTCTGGCCACTTGTAAGATTTTTCCTTTTTCATTGGTTTTCAGAAATTTTTTATTATGATGTGCTTAGGGACATGTGTGCATGAGCACATGTCCACGCGTGCCCACATCTATTTGTTTTAATCTTGCGTCAGATTTACAGCGTCCTTGAATCTTTGAATTGATATCTTTAAATAATTCTGAGAAATTCTCAGCCACTATCTCTTCAAAAGCTCTTCTGCCCACCCCAATTACACATATATTAAGAGTATTTAACGTTATCTCATAGGTTTCTGAAAGCTTTGCTCAGTTCTGTGTTTTATTCTTTTTTTTTTTTTTTTTGTCCCCTTTGAGCTTCAGTTTGGGTAATTTCTTTTGTCTTACCTTCACTTTCTTTCACTGTGTATAGTCTGTTGTTAGGTCCAAAAATTAATTTTCTATTTTTGATATTATACTTTTATTTTCTTATGATTTATATTCTTCTGTTAAATTCCTCATATGTGCATGAATTTTGTCCACCTTTCTATTAAATAATTTAATAATTTATTCATAGTTATTTTGAGATCTTTGTTTTCTAATTCTAATATCTGGAAAATCTGTGGGTCAAATTCTATTGACTATTTTTCCCCTACTGTTTAGGACTCACAAGTCTTGCTACCTTGCACATGTAATAAATGTTAATCATATACTAGGCTTTTTTTTTTTTTTTTTAAGGCATTGTGTGACAAAGAAAAATAAAGATTAAATAAATAATATTTACTCCCAGAAAAAGGACATGTTCATTCCTCTATCAGGCTGCTACAGGTGGAGAGAGGAATCAATAAAATCTACACTCAAGCTTGCTCTGATCTCTCTCTTAGATTCACTTCACTACTGGCTTCAAATATTTTGAGATTGACATCAAGATATTTTTTCCAGCTTGGCTTAGGGTCTGTACACTGGCAAGACTCCGGAGATTCCCATTGGCCTTACTTTTTGAATTGTGGGAGATCTACCTTTACTTTATAGCCCAGTGTCATGGATTGAATTGTATTCCCCCAAAAATGTGTGCCAACTTGGATAGGCCATGATTCCCAGTATTGTGTGTTTGTCCTCCATTTTGTGATCTGATGTAATTATCCTATGTGTAAATCCTAACCTCTACAATGTTAAGAGAGGTAGGATTAGACTCAATTATGTTAATGAGACAGGAAAATATCCTACAGGATTAGGTTGTACCTTGAGTCAATCTCTTTTGAGATATAAAAGAGAGAAGCAAGCAGAGAGGAGAGGGACCTCATTATCACCGAGTAAGAAGAGCCAGGAGTGGAGTGTGTCCTTTGGACCAGGGATCCCAGCACTGAGAATCTCCTAGACTAGGGAAGATTAATGGCAATGAACTTTACCCAGAGCTGAAGAGAAAGAAAGCCTTCCCCTGGAGCTGGCACCCTGAATTCAGACTTCTAGTTGCCTAAACTGTGAAAAAAAGAAATCCCTGTTTGTTAAAGCAATCCATTTGTGGTATTTCTGTTATAGCAGCATCAGATAACTAAGACACTCGGTATCTAGCTTTAAGGAGCCCTGGTGTTCCAATGGTTAAGCACTCCACTGCTAACTGAAAAGTCAGCAGTTTGAACCCACCAGAGGCTCTGTGGGACAAAAGACCCGAAAATCTACTCCTGTAAAAATTACAGCCTAGTAAATCCTATGGGGCAGTCCTGCTCTCTCATATAGGATCGCTATGAGTCAGAATAAACTCAACAGCACACAATAACAACAACAACATTCAGCTTTTAGGGTGGCTGAAGAGTTTGCTTTCTCTAGACTTGCCCTTAGCTCTTTACCTTTGAGAGATCTTTCTATACGTGTGGCTTTGTTCCTAGCTCAACCTGGGGCTTTGTTTTGCACTAAATAATGTGCATAGTGGGGATTTCTCTCAGCTAACTTGGTGAAAGCAGGCACACATTTGGTGTACCTCAAGTGGTTCTTTGACAACCCTTCTACCCCACTCCTATATTTCAGCAACAGTGCTGTGATTGTGTAACCATTGGCGGCTCCTTCATCTTCAGGGTTCTTTCTCAACCCTCTTGCCCTTCTCCCAGTCTTCAGTATTTTGCACTTCCATGCACTCAGTGACCTGTGTGCCTGAGGAAACTCTCTTTCTTGCCCTGACCCTAGTCTACTGTGTATCTGGTAAAGACCCTATGGCCCTGAGGCATTCTTTTTTCAGCCATGCTGGTCTTTCCACAGCATTTAACGTACGGCTACTATGCTCTCAGTGAAGTTTTCTGTGAAATAGCTGAGTGGATATGGACTAAAGTCCCTTGGAAAAAGAATTAGCCATGCCAACCTTATGCATTCATTGAATTCTTAAAAGATCAACTATTTATTTTATGCTATTTGTGATGGTTAAAATTGCATGCCAACTTGGCTGGACCATGATTCTCAGTGTTTATATGTGATCACTCCCATGATGGGATCTGATGTGAGTAGCCAATCAGTTGAAAGAGATTCTCCTTGGGCATGTGGCCTGCATCTGAATATAAGCAGACATTCTGACTTTTTGCTCACTCTGGATCCTGTGACTGCCGCCTGTTTGTCTAACCTCTGGTTCTTGTAACTTGAGCTATCAGTGTATCTCCCGATCTTGGGATTCATTGATCTTCACAGCCTGTGAGCAGAGCCCTGCTCCCTGACCTGCCAATCTTGGGCTCACCAGCCCTTACAGCTACGTGAATCAAGAGAAGCCTTGTGGTCTTGCCTGCCAATCTTGGGATTCATCAATACTCACGGCCTGTGAGCAAGAGCCCTGCTTTCCAACCTGTCGATCTTGAATTCATCAGCTCCTGTAGTTGTGTAAATCAGGAGAAGCCTCTATCCTGACCCACAGACTTGGGATGTTCCAGCCTCCACAATCATGTGAGCCATTTTTTTTATATAAGTCTTTCTCGGTATATATTTATATGCTTTACTGGTTTTGCGTCTCTAGAAAAACCAGCCTAAGACAGTGTTCTATAACAGGTTCACACTCTTTCCACCATATGCTCAAAGGTAAAAGCTGCTGTAGGTCCCTCTTCATTACTAGGATGGACTTCTCCCTCCTCTGAACATAATTAATTTAGATATCTATTAATCATCAGCTCTGGTGGGTTTAAAAAATAAAACTGAGATTTTATAGCTCTGTCAGTTTATTCTTGTTAGGCCAGAAACTTAAAACAAAAAGGGCAAAGAAGGCCCTTACTAGAAATAAAATATAGTTAAATGCAACTTCATTAGAATTAAACTTCTGTTCATCAAAAGACTCCATTAAGAAAGTAGAAATGTGGTCCATGAGTAGAAGATATTTTCCATACCTATAAAAAAAATATATTGAAAGCTCATAGAAAGCTATAAGTAAAATGCCAGGCGCTCCTTGGAAACTCTATGGGGCAGTTCTACTCTATTAGTCAGAATGACTCGACGGCACTGGGTAACTTAAAAAAGAAAAAACTAGTCAAAACATTTGAAAAAGGCATTTCATAAAAGAGGATAGGCAAGCAGCCAACAGAAATTTGAAAATGTGTTCCACTGCATCATTCATCAGAAAAATGGGTGCTAAAACCAGTTTTGGTTTATAGTGATAGAAAGATTGTATCGATTTAGGACACAGTTGCAGAGCCAATTAATGTTATTGTTGCCAGTAACTTGTATGCCTGTAAAGAGCTGAACTGGCAAAAGTTGTGTCACAGATGTATTTACAACACCACTACCAACAAGAAAAGAACAGCTACTAATGCTGTATAGGTGCAATCAAACACCTCATGGGATATGATTTCTTGAACGGAGGCTTATAGTCATGGTTTCATGGGAAATCTCCATTAATTAGCCAGAAAAAAAACAAAAACAAAAAAACCTATTGCTTAGCATCAATTCTGACTCAAAATGACCCTATAGAACAGAGTAGAACTGCCCATACAGTTTCTAAGAAGCGGCTGGTGGATTTGAACTGCCAACCTTTTGATTAGCAGCAAGCTCTTAACCATTGTACCATCTGGCCTCCTTAATTAGCCTAATATCTTGTTTAGTGCTTCTATTCTAACTCCTAGTTTGTTGCTTAGTGTCTGGGGTATTAAAAGCCTGCAAGTAGCCATTTAAGGTACAATTGGTCTGTATTCGCCTGGAGCAATGGAAGAAGATGGGGAGTCCAGAACAGGAAGCAGAAATGAAGCGTGGCTAATTGCCTCCATGAAAAACTGCCTCCTTTGCTATGACAGCAGAAGAGCTGGATCATTCCCGGCTACCACTGTGAACATTTTGAGCAAAGATTCTATGGAAGGATCCTGATCAAAAGGGAGAAAATGCAAAACAGAATTTCAAATTTCCATGGCTTCCCGACTTTCTGGATCCATGGAAGCCAGATGAACCCCTGAAACTATTGTTCTGAGATAATCTTTAAACCTTAAACCTTAAAAAAAATCCCTTAAAGTTTTCTGAAAATCGAATGATAGTTTCGCTTAATTAGTAAAGAATGACTTCCTTGAACACTATATTTTTTAAGTAACTATATAGGATCAAATTGACAACAGTAACTGGAAAGACTAGATAAGAAATTTAGGGCACAGTGATTTCATATTAATGGGCGAGGAACAAGTTGGAAAAGGAGAATGGGAACGGTTGTGCAACTTAAAGAATATAATCATTGTCACTACATTGTGCACGTAGAAAGTTTTGAATTGAGGTATGTTCTTCTGTGTATATTCTCAACAATAGCAAAAAATAAAATAAATTATTAAAAAAGAAAACCATTAATAAGCAATAAGATACAACACATGTATAAAGCCAATGTGCTATCTTAGACAAAAAATTGTGAAATGAAACAATGGGAGAAAGTAAGTTGCTATATTTTTCTCACTAAAAAGAAAAAAAGCCTACAATGCAGTATCACTTCATACTCACTACAGTGGTAAAATTAAAGTGCTTAATGTTACCAAAGACTGGCAACGATGTAGTACAACTGGAACTTTATACACCGCTGGTGAGAAACAACCGTTTTGGAATACTGCTTGCCAGTGTCTGCTAAAAGCTCAATATATGTAGATTCTATGATTTGACCATTCCAGTCTCAGGTATATAACCAACAGAAATGTGTATACATGTGTTCACCAAAGTACATGTACAAGAATGTTTATAGCAGTCCTATTAGTAATAGTGGACAAATGGAAGCAACACAAATATCCTTCAAGAGTAGAAATGATAAACAGGTATTTATAATCATATAATGAAATACTGCATAACAGTAAGAATAAATTATTGCCACAAACAATATGGGTGTATCTCACAAACATTATATCTAATGAACAAAGACAGACAGAAATGATTCCATGTTTACAAAGTGCAACAATAAGCTATATATATATGTATGTAGAAAGAGAAAGATAGAAATCATAATAATGGTTTTCTTTTCTTGGTTGGTCCTTGAATGGCAGGTGTATACGAGAAATTTCTTAACCTGCTGTAATACACTATTTCCTAATCTGGGTGTCAAGTATCCTTTTATAAATACCCACTAAGCCACATATTTAAGATCTGGGCACTTTATGTATGTTATACTTTAATTTTTAAAAACTGTTAGAGTTGAACCTCAAAACACTAAAACATTACCAAACATGACTAAAATCTTACTACTGTAGCTACCCCACCAAAGTAAAAATTATTAAGAATTATGTCTTCACTGTGTAGTGGGTGAGTCTATGTATTCACAGTGGCATCAAAAAGTCAGTCTTGTTGGACTTGAAGTAATGAGTCAATTACTTAATGTAAAAACAAAAAATTCCACATTACCACACGTGGACAGATGCCCCAAGGGGAATACCAGATTAAGTTGTTTCTTAACTCTTCAATTTCACATTTATCGTAATTTTTGACCTCGGAAGTTTTTTTGTCTTGTCCCCTACCAGCTCAGTTATGCGTTAAAAAGATACTTTAAACATTATTGCTCAAAATGTTTAAGTGTTTTATCCAGTCATCTAGTTGGCCACATTACCAGAATTAATTAAATCTCATTGAATATTTTAAACAAATTATCTCATATGTCTCTTTTATCACTTGTTCCTGATATAAAATGTTTTTCTTATTTTTATCTCAACATGGTTTGTAACTTATGATTGTGAATTTATTTTCAGTGAGAGTTGCTTATAGACATTCCCCAAATTTTGGGTTGTCCAGGCTAGATTTCAACTTGCCTTTGCCAGGGCCCTGTGAGTTTCACTCCTTCTGAGCCAGTTTTATGTCAATTTCTGGGCTCAATATTCCTAACTATGTCAGACCCCACAGTAATATGAGTCAGGCTTGGGGTTAAGAGACCGCCTCTATCTCTCTTCATTCTTCCACACCCCTGCTTAGACTAGCTATGTATTTGCAGCTTCTTCAGACTAGCAGGCAAAGTTGTTCTGGTTTCTTTCCCAACTGGGCAGTCAATAAATCCCTGGCTTATTTAGGGATGTATTTGTTACCCATACTGTACAAGCTTGATAGACTATTCCCCATTTCTGTTTGACCATTAAAATCCCAACCTTTAAGGCTTTTATTTTTTTCTTGTGACTTTGTGGGAAACCCTGGTGGCATAGTGGTTAAGTGCTACGGCTGCCAACCAAAGGATTGGCAGTTCGAATCCGCCAGGCACTTCTTGGAAACTCTGTGGGGTAGTTCTACCCTGTCCTATAGGGTTGCTATGAGTCGGAATATGACTATGAGTCGGAATAGACTTTACGGCACTGGGTTGGGTTTGTTTTTGGTTTATGGCTTTGTGTGTTCTCTGCTTCGACTAACACTCACCAAATATTATCTTCTAGTTTCCTTTTATTTAGAATTTGTAAATTTCCTTTTCTAATTTAATAAACCATTTATGTTGTTTTGAAGTATTGCATTGTACCTAGCATGTATGTAGGAAACCCAGGTGGTACAGTTAAGCACTCAGCTGCTAATCAAAAGGTTGGCAGTTTGAGTTCACTCAGCAGTGCCTTGGAAGAAAGGACAGGAAATTTACTTCCAAAAAATCACCACTAAAAACCCTATGGAACACAATTCTACTTAACACACATGGGGTCATCATGTGTTGAAACTGACCGATAGCAACTGTTTGGTTCACATTTTTGTATGAATTGTGTGTATTGACAGTGGGGAGGTGTGTCTTTTTGCACTACTTTGATTTGGCGTACTTACCAGAATTGTATGACACTTATAATCTGGAATAAATTTATTTTTCAGAAGCAACTAAACTGGATTCTTTATGCAAATACAATCTGTTTCTACCCAAGCATTTTACCAGTTTCAAATGTAAGCAAAATTTGGACAAAGTCCCAAGATTCTGAGACTATACATCTCTGTCATTTACTTATACCAGTCTTAAAATACATTAAAAATATGAATATTTTGGAGTATGAATTGATTAGTAGCAGTTTATAACTAACAAAATCTTTATAAAGAAAACTCATAAAGGCCCACATTCAAGTACTATGAACATGTCTAGTTGACAATCTTTAATTTCCACACCAATTCCTGTGGAACAGAAACCACCAGCAGACAAACTCAGCCAATGTCCTGGTGGTTTCTATTGTACAAGTCCTTCCACTGCTGTCTCCAGCCTTCCTTCTTTGACGTGTGCAAACATCACCACCTTGTGCTCACCTGCTTTGTCTCTTTAAAACACAAGACACCTGAGCACATCCTAGCTACTCTTTTATGCACGGTGCGGTATGAACAGGTGCATCTTGCCTACCCTAGGCCATGTTCTTCTCCCTCTTTTCTTAAAACATAGCACACTAACTTCCCTCCTGATAGTCTTTCTCTGCTCCCCAAACCCTGTAGAGATGAAAAGTTTTTCTAGCATCTGGTGCTCGTCATGTGAAGTGCTGAGCTATTTATTAGGTTTTCCTTCTATTTAATTTGGAACTTCATACTCACACAAGGTGACTTTTATATGTGAGGTTCAGTAGTCTGTAAGCCTGAAGCTGAGCAGGGTTTTGATATCACCTTCCTCCAACTGAGAAAGCTGACCTGACCCTCGTAGATCCTGGAATGCACATTTCTTATGTTCTGCTAAAAAGTTTCCTGAATGATTTACAGCCATATTTATGTTAGAATCTGCTCCTTAAATTTTTTTGCAATTTAGTACCTAGGGACTTTTCAAGGACTGCTGTAGAGGCCAGATTTGTTTTTTTTTTTTTTTCTCCAGAGAATGTGTACTATTGAAGCACGTTGTTATTAACTACTGCAAAGATAACACTGCACCACATCATATAGGTGATTTCAAAAATGATTATTTTGAGAAAGAGTAACTTTGCAATACAAATATCAACAATGCCCAAATCGAGCTGCTCTTTATGAAATGTATTTTTATGCTAAGGAATATAGACATAGGATGCTCACAATATTATTAGCTGTCAATGAAAGATTACATTGTGATATATGTTTGAATACCACATGTAGTCTACAACACAGCACACATTATTCATAGCCCTCTATTTTTTTTACTTCAGGCTAGAGTGAGAGTTTTGGAATATAGCTGATCCCTGATTTACAACATACTTGAGTTACAAAGAACCGCACTTAAGGACCTTCCTTTTTGTTTTGTTTTGGTTTTTTCCTTTGTACTTGTTATTGTTAGTAATATGTACTACATACAATGTTGCAACATGTAATTTGCTGATATTATCTTTCTCAGATGTTCACTCACAGGTGCTCAGTTTTATGACTTACTATTCAAAACACTGTACTATAGCAGGCTATGGCCTGGTCTACAATGAAGCCAGCCCCAGGAGTCCTAAAGGATAGAAAGTTGGGCAGTGTTCAACTCTAATGACATACGACAACTGAACTGTGCACAAACCCAGCAGTTGTTACAACTCTGACTTCATTGTTATGGCACAGAATGCCGACTTCATTGTAGACTAAGCTTATATAGCTTGATCTTATTCAGTGATTCGTACAATAAAAAGCATCAGTTGTTAATTTGAAGCCGAGTTGTTCAAGTTTCTCTAACTGTAACACCCGCACGCTTATACCCCCCACAATATGTCTAGTAAAGGAATTCATGCCACTGGACTTCTAATCCAAAAAAGGAGGTGAGGAAGGCTCTAGATATGGATATAAAGATGAACATCATTAAGGCCTACAATAATGGAAAGAAAGAAGATGAAACAGCACGTGAGGAAGGACTGTGTCGTTCAAACATTTGGACAATCGTTAAGGATAAGAATAGGATATTGGGAGGCAGTTAAAGAAGCAATTGGCATAAAACTGACAATTTTAACAAAGAAGAGGCAAGGGCCAACCCACAAGATGGAGAAGTTGTTGATGATTTGGATAGAAGACCAAAGCCAGAAGAGGATTCCTATAAGCTTACTGACGATTGAAGCAAAAACATGTATCCTTTTTGAAAACCTGAAATAACAGCATGGAGAAGAGTACTGTGTGTACTCTGTGGAAGAAATCGGTGGAAAAATTGTCCATATGGCCAGAAGGTTAAATTTAGAACTTGATATCACTGTTGTGGAAAAGCTCATAGATCATGAAGAAGGGGGATTGCCAGATCAGGACTTCATAGATTTTGAAGAGGGAAAAAATGGTGAAGAAGAAAGAAGGTACAGGAAGAAGAGAAGTTGTCAAAAGTTTTTACAGTGAAATGATTAGCTGAAGTTGTTTCTAAACTAAATCAGGGCCTTCTGTTACTTGAACACATGGACCCAAACACTGATTGCTTTGCTAAAGTTGATTGGTAGGTTCAGGAAGCAGTGAGATGTTATCCTGAAATATATGAAGAAAAAAATGAAAAAGAACATACAGACAGCTCCCACTAATTTTCTGTCTAGAAATTCCATCCCCATTTCTAAGGGTAATCCAGATGATCCAAAACCTTCTACAAATAGAGTTATCACTGCAATTGACAAAATGCCAGTGTTGGCCAACTCTTCACAAGTAGATTTTTATGATTTGTATATTTTTATATATGTATGTATTAAAAGATAACTGTAAGTTTACATGTAATATTTCCAACCTCCAAAGACAAATAAAGAACCGCCACCGTAATTACAATTAAAGAAAATAGAACTTAGGTTGAGATATTTTCAAGAATTTTAAAAACATGGATTGAGAGGCTTTGTCTGACATGTATTTATTTTAAAATATCAATTCAGTACACTGTAATATTGACTAAAATCATTTAATATTTTAATTCAGGCATGGATAGTCCAAATTGGAAAAGTTAGGGAAGTGACTTTCAGCAGCACCTAAACGCCAAACTAAAATTAGACTAAATTAGCTGTTTAAACCTGTACAATCACTCTTTTACATGACTGAAGAGCTAATAACTGTCTACAAGGATTACCAGAATTCAAAAGTGGTGTTCAGACCATAGTTACATGAGTATTTATGTTTTATTTGTGTTTTGGACTGGTCCGGGATGGTAAAATTCTGGTAGTTTTCAAATGGATTCAATATACCCAAATAAATTTGTGAAGAAAATTATGTTCTCTTCTTATTCAGCTTTAGGGTAGAATAACCCAATTTAGTATACCTAATAAAGAAACCTGAGAAGTTGCTAATATAAGCAGTATGCTGTTAAACCCAACTCTTTTTGTATGGTTTTCAATGAACAAAAGAATTTCAGTCACTAGGAACTAGATTATATCTACATACACTAGAGGAAAAATTGTTAATGGTCAATTGGATGTTAATTTATTTTCTCTCTTTTTTAATTGGAATAGTTAATATTGTTTTCAAATTGATGTTACTTCCTGGGGGTGGGGAACAACTTTCCAAGGGTGAACCTTCCACAGATCTCTGAGATTTACCCAGAGTTACTATTCTTTTTCTTTCTGTTAGTATATTTTCTTTTTGTTAGGGAAAGACTATTCTGTATTAGACCTTTCCTACTTAATCCCTCAAGAAAATGAAAGTGATGAATTGACCTCCTTAAATTTGT